>NC_092048.1:39531579-42002800 GCF_003086295.3 Arachis hypogaea | reverse complement strand
CCCACACCTCAAATATGCTTACCTTGAAGACGGGCAGAAGTTCCGGTTATCATTGCAAGGAACTCACTTCTCAACAGGAAGAGTAGCTACTTGGTGTGCTGAGGAGGCACAAGAAGGCAATTGGTTGGAGTTTGGCAGACATAGTAGGTATCAATCCTCAAGTCTGTGAGCATAGGATATTTTTAGAAGAAGGAGCAAGACCTGTCCGTCAACCCCAGAGAAGACTGAACCCCACTATCTTAGAGGTTGTCAAAAAGGAAGTGACCAGACTACTAGAGGCATATATCATCTATCCCATCTCAGACAGTGAATGGGTAAGCCCAATACAAGTGGTGCCAAAGAAGTCTGGAGTCACTGCAGTGAAGAATGAGCATGGAGAACTCCTGACAACTAGAGTTCAGAACGCCTGGAGGGTCTGCATTGACTACAGACGCCTCAACCAAGTAACCCGTAAGGATCACTATCCTCTCCCATATATTGATCAAATGCTGGATCGCCTGCAGTAAATCGCATTATTTTTTTAGATGGTTATACAGGTTATTCCAGATTATATACTCCTGAGGATCAGAAAATACCATTTTACATGTCCTTTGGACTGCTTACAAGAAATGCCTGTTGTGCAATGCACCAGCTACTTTCCAAAGTGCATGATGAGTCTTTTCTCTGATCTTATTGAGGACTGTATGATTTATGATGATTTTAGTGTCTATGCGATTCCTTTAGCCTTTCTTAGATGGATTATCTAGAGTATTAGATAGATGTGTCAGTACAAACCTTGTATTGAATTTTGAAAAATGTCACTTTATGGTTAACAAGGAATGTACTAGACAGTTGTGTTCTAATACTGCTATTGTTTTTTGCTCTGGATAAATTCGAGCCTATTTAACTTGGTATAAAGTGTAGTGTATTCAGACCACGCACTCTTAAAGTATTATAGCTAAAAAGGAGTCCAAACAAGGCTTATACTAGGATTTGCAACAAGAAATTGTTTTGGAAATTAAGGACAGGAGTGGTGCCAGATTTAGTGGTAGACCACTTGAGTCGCCTTGAACATATTACAGAGATTCCACTTCTATAGCTGATTAATTTCCCATTTATACCTGCAAGCAGTATCTGAGATAGTCCCTTGGTATGCACCTGTAGCTAATTATCTAGTTACCGCACTTTTCCTCCAAACTTTTCTAAGGCATCAAAGAGACAAGCTGAAAAGCGAGTCTAAATTATTATATTATGGGATGACCCATATTTATGGAGATTGGCGCCTGACCAGATAATTAGACGGTGTTGTGCCTCAATCAGAATTCCAGTCATCTTAGAGGCCTGTCACTCATCTAAGAGTGGAGGACATTTTGGCCCTCAAAGACTGCTAGAAAAATCTTAGACTGTGGATTCTGGTGGCCTACTCTTTTTAGGGACGCTTGCTGAATTTTGTAAATCTTGTTTCCCATGCCATAAATTTGGTAATATATCCAGGAGGATGAGATGCCTCAACAGATTATGCTTTTCTGTGAAATTTTTTATGTTTGGGGGCATTGACTTCATGGGTCCATTTCCAAATTCTAATGTTATTTCTATATATTGTTAGCTGTGGATTATGTTCTAAATGGGGTAGAAGAAATTCCTACCCGCAATGTGATGTAACACTGTTGTTTCCTTTGTGAGAAACCATATCATTGTCGATTTGGATCACCACGAGCAATCGTGAGCGATCAAGGCACCCATTTTTGTAACAGGAGACTAACAGGACTAATGAAGAAGCATGGGATAATTCATTAAAGTTGCAACAGCCTACCTCCTCAGACTAATGGGCAAGCCGAGGTGTCAAATAGAGAGATAAAGCGTATCCTGCAAAGATAGTCAAACCTCATAGAAGAGACTGGAGCACCAGGCTACAAGATGCACTCTGGGCATACAGAACAGCATACAAAACACCCATTGGAATGAGTCCTTTCCGCTTAGTTTATGGAAAATTGTCATCTCCCTGTTGAAATAGAGCATAAAGCCTTTTGGGCAGTAAAGGAATGCAACATGGGAATGAAAAAGCCAGAACTGAAAAAATTGCAACTGCAGGAACTGGAAAACCTTTGCCTAGAAGCTTATGAGAACTCAAGACTGTACAAGGAGAAGATGAAGCTGATACATGATCAGCACATCAGAGGAAAGAGTTCTAACCTGGACTTAGTCCTCCTTTATAAATCTCGACTGAGGCTCATGCCAGCAAGTTGAGATCAAGATGGGAGGTCCATACAGAGTAGAGAAGGCAGAACCGTACGAGTTTATCACCTAAGCATCCTTCAAACTTTGAACCTTCAAAGTTAATGGACATCGTTTAAAGCTTGTACCATGGCCGAGAAGCTGAAGAAAAACAAGGAGCTCGAGATCTTCCTCTTGGAAATCCCCACATAACTGAAGACTGAGCTAGTGGAGCGTCCAACTTACGGACGTTAAAGCAAAGTTCTAGGTGGGAGACAAACCCACCATGGTATGATCGTTATTTTCTTTATTTTTAGTTTTCTTATTCAATAACTCTTCTCTTATTAGTATATTTCGTGCATCTGCATTTACATACTTTTATTTAAAAAAATAATTCATGCGACGTGACCGCCTCATTGACGCCGTCCGCGTTCGCAAGGAGCTGGGAGACAATAATAATATGAACAGAAGTTACGCAGGAGCAGGGCTGGAGGCGTGCCAATTGTCACAAATCATCCCACACGACCGCGGTCGCTTACGCGACCGTGTCATATGGAAAATGGCCTCCCACGCGGCTGCGTGACCAGGATTTCGACGTCAAAGTGGTGCACGACCGAAAGTTGTGTGAGAGTGGGCTGGATTGGTTCTGAACGCATAATCCTTCCCCACGGCCGCTGGACCCACGCGACCGCGTCATATCCTTCTAAAGCCCACTCACGCGATCGCATGCCCACGCGATCGCGTCACTTAAAATTGGGCATATATGATTTTGAATAGAGAGTTGTGCGAATGCGGGCTACCCTCGCACCATTAGCCTAAAATGGGTCACGCGACCGCCGTGACCGACGCGACCGCGTCATTCAGTTTAAGCGCAAGTCGCGCGACCGCGTGCCCCACGCGACCGCGTCACTTGCGCCGCACATCCTCCCTAATTTTGCCAATTATCATATCCTTTTCTCCCCAAATCCTATTTTCTTTTTTTTTCCTCCTTATTTCTTCTCCCCCCCTTCCTCCCTTCTTCCTTCTTTCTCACCTTTTACTCTCTCTCACCCCCATTAACAAGGTTTTTCTTTCTCCTTCCTCCTTACTTTTCATTATTCTTCTTATTTTTATATGTTATCTTCTTTTCTTTTCTTTTTACCTTCATTGTTCATATTTCTTTTTCTTTCTTTTTCCTTTTTACTTGGTGTTATCAATTTATTTGAGTCATTATTTATTATTATATGCTTGTGGATTGTTGTAAATTTGTTTGACATTATATATTGCTTTTTAAGGATTACTTGCATGTTCAAATTCTTATTTTCAAGAGCTTCTTCTACATGCATGCTATGTATTTGTGAAAAAAGCCAATATGGCATTATGCATTTTTCTGCATTATCCTCCTATTCAATGCTTGCTTTTCACAAATTTCCTTTACTATTGTATTAATTGAAATTAATTGTCAATACAAACGTGATGGTTTGTTATGAGTGATGCTTGATCTATGCTACTCATGCCTTTGCCGGCATGCCAATAAACACCTTGCATTCAATTGTCATCATATGCACTAGCTATTTTCCATTAATGAGTTTTCACATGTACTTTATGAGCGTGTGTTAACATCTTTTACCTTTAATGTGCATTTATAACCATCCTTTTCCGTCTCTTTCCTTTGCTCTATCTCTTTGAATTTAATTTACTTTCTCTTCCCTTTTTTAGGATGGCCACCAAGAAAGGAAAGAGAAAGCTATTCCCAAATCAACAACAAGGAGAGGAACGAAGAGGGCATTAGTGGCAGAGCCTTCTTCAACCGCAGTTAAGGCCTCAACAAAGAAAATTAAGAGGATTATAAAGGTTGATGATAAAGAAAAGCCTTCCCAGCAAAGGACACTGCGCGATTCCCCAATCGCTACTGTGAGCATATGTTCCCCATCCTGTCTGAAAGGAGTTACACAACGAATACCTTCTTCTCCTCCCGCCCAATATTGCTACCTTTGTTGAGCCGCAAATTACCCGAAGACAATGGGATTTCCTACAGAGACAGCCAAGGCAGGTCAATCTTTCTTGGGTAGTCGAGTTCTACTCCAACTTCCACCTGCCGACCCTGCAGTCTGTCTATATCCGTCAGATGCAATCCCCATTACTGAAGAAAGCCATTCAAAAAGTTCTAAGTCTTCCCCCTATTCCAGAAGGATTGGATGCCTTTCAAGAAGCCGCACTCAAGCGCCAGCTGTACCAATTGACTTGGACGCCGTTCTCAGAGTTATCGCACTACCTGGCAGCAGATGGATCTACGGAGACCATCGTACCCGCCCTAAGGGAATTTCAGCTTCAGCACTTACCTTGGAGGCTCGCGTATGGGCACAGATTATGTCCCATTACGTCTTTCTGAGCACTCACGAGTCCTCCTTCACTGCGGACATGGTCGTTCCTCTATGGTGCATCCTTACAGACCAACCTCTGAATCTACCAAGACATATCCGGAATGCCATGGGACACGTACAAATTGCGGGCAACTTACCTTTTCCCGCCCTGGTCTCTGATCTTGTCTCAGCAGCCGGAGTCTCCTACAGAGCTGGGGACACCAAGCCATGCTTCCACGGGGATGATCAATATGTCCCTAACGGGAAAGTACCTTAGACTTCCAGCAGCCACTACCAGCCAGCCCACTGAACAGTTGAAGATATTCCTTCTTCAAACACCACAAGAACTACAACAGCCAACTGCTCCATCAGATACTTGAAAAGTTGGATCGGCATGAACAGAAAGCTAAGATGCCGAGAGCGCCGTAACAAGCGCCGATTCACATACCTCATAAAAGCTTATTATGGGAAAATTCAAGGACTCAGACACCCCAGACTCCATTTCTTTTACCAGCACAGGAGCCATGATTGATCCCGACTGTGGAGATACTGCTACCAGCCCACCTTTGTTCTTGACAGATGCACCGAGGACGGTGCAAAGCCTTAAGTGTGGGGAGGTAATTTCTCTTCCCTAGCACCAATAAATTAGGATATTTAGTTAGATTTTCTTTTATAGAATAGGATAAATTGCATAGTAATAGGTTAGTTGCATGCATGTTCTGCTTGATTGAAAGACAATAGGTTTCTTCTAAGACCCTATCTTTGGAACAAAATTTCACTAATTTTAATTAAAACTTTTATGTTAAATTTGCTTGATGTTGTATTTGGAACATGATTTTTAGCTAAAGAACACACAACCTGTGAGATTTGAGCCTTTATGAATGGTTACATTATTTAACCATAATTATTTTATTCTTGTGTGTTTACTTCTCTATGATTGTAATCTATATTTTGTTTCATCCTATATGTCCAAATGTTTATTATATTTAATTGTTTGCATATGATTGAGGCCATTATTGTTTAGGCTCACTTATCCAAATAAGCCTACCCTTTCAATTACCTTTGTTAGCCACTTTGAGCCTTTAAATCCCATTTGTTCTATATTTTACCACATTACTAGCCTTAAGCGAAAAAATAATTATATATCCCAAATTGAATCTTTGGTTAGCTTAAGATAGAATTGTGTGAGTCAATCAAGTATGGGAAATTGTGGAAGCAAAAGACAATAAGGGAATGTGTTATGATAATATAATGGAATTTGGATACCTACTCATGTGAAACTATAATAATTAAAACTCTATGTGCATTGATAAGCTATGTTTATGTTTATGTTTATGTTGGAAAAAAAAAATCCAAAAAATACTCAATAAATAAATAAGGGGACAAAATTACCCCAATGCTGAGTCAAGCATTCAAAGATCCAATGCATGTATGATAAAATCAAAATAAAAAGTTGATACATGAGTATGGAAGTGAAAGAGATTTCTGGGTAGCTAGGTATGAATTCTAAAGTTACATAGAATATATATAGGTTATGTTAAAGCTTGGGTTAATTAAAGATTCAATTTATAAGCTTACTTAGCCATATTATATCCTTACCCTCACCTTGGCCCCATTACAACCTTGAAAAGACCTCATGATGTTTGCATTTGTATATTAAATGTTGTTGATTTATTAGGAGAAGAACAAAATTAGAGAGCATGATTAGAGAAGGATAGGTGATGACCCTATACACTAGAGAGACTAGAGTGTCATACATCATCAGTGAGAGTTCCCATGCTTGAATTTCTATGTTCTCTGCTTTCATGAGCATATCTTCTTGCATTTTTATCTATTCTTACTGTATAGATTGAGTTAGTGGATTTGATTTGTTAATTATTTGAAGAGCTTACTTACTTTTGATCAAGTGGACAAAATCATATAGTTGCATTCATATATATAGTTGCATTGCATTTCATAGTTTTTACATGTTCTTACTCATCATTTTATCTCCTTCAACTAAGCATGAGGACATGCTAATGTTTAAGTGTGGGGAGGTTGATAAACCACTATTTTATGGTTTATATTGTGTTTAATTATGTGGTTTTATCATGTTCTTTACCCACTTATCATTAAATAAGCATGCATTTATAATTCCTTCCTAAGTTATTGCATGATTGAAAACTTACTTCCTAGAGACTTTTAATTATGTATTTTATTTCTCCTTTATTCCATTCGATGCCGTAATCGGTGTGTTAAGTGTTTCAGGATTTATAGGGCATGAATGAGTGGGAGATTGGAGAGGAAGCTTGCAAAAATGGAAGGAACACAAGGAATTGAGGAGATGACCAGCGAGAAGCGACGCGGCCGCATAAATGACGCGACCGCTGCGAAAGAGAGGAAATCGCAATGACACGGCCGCATGGATGACGCGGCCGCGCGAATTGGAAACTATACAAAGTGACGCGGAAGCGTGGACGACGCGCCCGCGTGGCAAAGCGAAACGCCGAGTGACGCGTCCGCTTGAATGACGTGTCTGCGTGACATGCGGATTTGCATAATCTGCAGAATCGCTGGGGGCGATTTCGAGCCTTATTTTGACCCAGTTTTCGGCCCAGAAAAGCAGACTAGAGCCCAAGAGAACATGCAGAAACCAACAACAACATTCATTCCGCATAGTTTTAGTTTTAGATCTAGTTTCCTCTCCTCTAGGTTTTCTCTCTACACATTCATAGTTTTTAGGATTTGTCATGTTCATTGTTTTGCATTGGGATATTGAAGAGTTATTGCCTCATCAAGACTTCGACATTCCTAGTTCGTTCTCTTTACTTGTCTCTTACTCTTCCATGTTCCCTTAATTTACTTAATTTTACTATTGGATATTTTAGCATTTATTAATACAGGAATTACTTTATTTCAATTAATCTTTTGATCATTATTTATCATGTCTTTATTTAATTCCCTTTCTTATGTTATGAATTTTACATTTACAATGAGCGAGTAGTTCCCTACTTGATGGGGAGTTGATTGAAAGGAACCCTGAGTTAAGATGCTCAAGAGAAAGATTGTAATTGGGTTTATTGTTGGATTGCTCTCTAGTCCTAACACCCATTCTCCCAAGAGCGGATTGGGAACTTGTGGATAGAGATAGCATTCCAACTCGTTTGACTTTCCCTTACTTAGTAAGGGGCAACTAAACATAATAACCCTCAATTGTCAATTAATCTTGAGAGTACTCCAACCGAATAGGGCTTCCAGCTAATCAACTCCCAGTCAAGGCTTTTATTTAAATTTATATAAATTTTCTAATTTAATTTTTTGCCATTCAACTCAAACCTTTTTGAAAACATCTGATTAATAAAATAGCACACTTTTCTGCAACTCGTTGAGAGACGATCTGGGATCCATACTCCCATATTTTAATTTTAATTTCTGTGACACCCTTCTAAATTGATAGCGGATTTCTGTTGGTTGAGAACTATACTTGCAACGCATATTTTATAATCATTCTTAATCGCAATTTCGCTCGCATCAAGAATCAAAATAATTGTGATGGCAAAGAAAACAATGAAAACAAAGACAAAGGAACATTCTCTCTGAAACACAATCAACGAGCTAACCTTGGCTACTAATGGCTCCAACTTTGAGACGTCAAATCTATATTTAGAAGAAATCTGAATGCAAACATGTAAAATAGGTTAAAATGGATTAACATTATAGTGGATATTAATATACCTGTAAATGTAAATATTAGAATAGACATTAATACCAATTTGACAAAATGGATTCAATAGAAAATGAAGCAAAATCTATGGAAATAAAAGATACAAGGCAAAACTAATGGAAGAAAATTCCAAGAGAGAGGAGCACACTTATCAGTAACTTATGAATTTTCCCACACCCAATGCAAATTCAGTGAACCCGCTATCGTCAAGCCTTCACAAAATCAAACATTCAAGTCTTCAAGTGCTTGCAACATTGTCCAATAGCAGCCAGAGCATGATCTCCAAAAAAAATAACCCTAAAAAATTCTCAGCAAATTATAAACTGCATTGATAGGGAAAAATCAAATCAACGTTAATTGAATTAAAGAAAAATAGGGTGAGAAATTACCTGCAAGTCCAACGATTTTAAGAAGATGCATTTGTAAGTAAGGGATTTCAAACCGTCGCTAGAGACATTAGAGTACCAGATCAAGCTCAAGCACTCGAGCTTAGGAAGGCC
Source organism: Arachis hypogaea (assembly GCF_003086295.3). Classification (NCBI taxonomy): domain Eukaryota; kingdom Viridiplantae; phylum Streptophyta; class Magnoliopsida; order Fabales; family Fabaceae; genus Arachis; species Arachis hypogaea. Next base: position 41,994,062 of record NC_092048.1, on the reverse strand, counting down.
TTGGCTGAGAGTGGCCAAGCCGGAATCGGCTAAGCAGAGCGAATCGGGATTGATCTCAACAAAAGAGGTGTTGTCGGCAATGCAATGCACCTTGAGAGAACACCTTTCGGCGAGGAACAGGAAGAGCGAGAGGAAGCGGAATGAAGAGGCGCTCGTCGATGTGGAGGTTGTAGAGATTGGAGAAACGGAGGGGAGGAGGTGGAGAAGATGTCAGGGGAGGGGAAGCGTTGATCAGAAGGTGAAGATGACCTAAGGCGGCAACGGCGGTGACGACGTAATAGTGAGCTAGGGTTTCTGCAATGAGCTCTCTCTTCCTCTGGATCTATTTCTCGCACTCACTCCCTCTGATCCCATTTTTTCTCTATTACAATTGACCAACAATTATTAAGAAAAAAAATTTTTAATATAAATAATACCGGCCATAATACTATAGCAACTAAAAATTTCTCACTAAAAAATAGCTTTTCTTATATTTTTAGTGGCAATAATAATAATTGCCATTATAATATATAGAATTATGGCAAATATATAATGGCCATAAAAACATAACTAAAATTAAAAAAATAGCGACTATTGTATTATTGCCGCTAAAAGTTTTTCGCTAAAACAATTATTCTTATAGTGTGGAGTCTAATCCATGGTAGATTTGTTGGATGTAATTCTATAGTTTGTTCCTTTTACCAAATAGGTTAAGTTATCATTAGAAATTGGCATACATTTAGATGTAATAATAAACTACACATCATGTTAATTTTGTAAATCAAATATTGAATCAAGTAATAATGGAGATTACTATCAATAAGTCAGTTTTACCTATTTGAGTATGAGATACTTTGTTTAGCTTCTTGTTAACTAATTTGAGTGCTCTTTCCATCCTAGCATACCTTGTTGTCTCTGGTGGAAGCCATTAATTTGTTTATGCAAACCACATGGCTTGCTATATATATATATATATATATATATATATATATATATATATATATATATATATATATATATATATATATATATATATATATAGTTGAAATTACTACTGAATTACCTTTTGCTTGTGGGATTAATGGCTGTTGGCTTCTTGACATATCTCCCTTTGCATAATTCTGACATCTTCCATCACATTTTTCTCTGTTGATTAACATTCCACCGATCACAGAACATACATGATTTTTCTTATCATCTGATATCAACCTTCTATAATACTCTTTCGCACAACTTGCATTATCTGGAAAAAATCAAGTTATTCTTGGATTAGTTATGCATATATTAACACTTATATCAACAAAGTTTATTGTTGAATTAATTGCCAGATGGTATGGATCCCGTTTCATAACTCAATCTATCGGTTAGGACATGTATTAGGTACTACAAATCCTACAAAAATTGATTAACAGCCAAAAGAGTTGAGTTAATTGTTGTGCATAGGATGGCATGTTTATAAGCTTCTCTTCCATGATTAAAAATGTAAGAAATTTAGTTAGTTAATGTCATAAATGACTTTGTTAAAAATATAATGTACACTGTAACAGCCCAGACCACCCGCTAGCACAATATTGTCTGCTTTGGCACACAAGGCCTCACGGTTTTGCCTTTAATGATAGGGATGATAGCTGAAGCCCCCCACACTCACTCGTCAAAACTCGTCATGCTAGGGAGAGGTATCCACACCCTTATAAGGCATGCTTCGTTCCCTTCCCCAACCGATTTGGAACCTTACAATCCACTCCCTAAGGGAGCCCAACACCCTCGCTGGCACATCGATTCGGACTCCGGATCTGATACCATCTGTAACAGCCCAGACCACCCGCTAGCACAATATTGTCCGCTTTGGCATATAAGGCCTCACGGTTTTGCCTTAGACGATAAGATGATAGCCGAAGCCCCCACACTCACTCGTCAAAACGCGTCATACTAGGGAGAGGTATCCACACCCTTATAAGGCATGCTTTATTCCCCTCCCCAACCGATGTGGGGCCTTATCTGTAACAGCCCAGACCACTCGCTAGCACGATATTGTCTGCTTTGGCACACAAGGCCCCACAGTTTGGCCTTTGACGATAGCGATGATAGCCGAAGCCCCCCACACTCACTCGTCAAAATGCGTCATGCTAGGGAGAGGTATCCACACCCTTATAAGGCATGCTTCGTTCTCCTCCCCAACAGATGTGGGACCTTACAATTTACCCCCCTAAGGGAGCCCAGCGCCCTCGCTGGCACTGATGCATTTGCATCTTTGCTATATTAGCTAGTTAGTGTAAGTAGTTTTAGCTTAATTTCATTTACTTTCTTTGAAATAAACAAGCATTTGTGTGAGTTTTCTCTCCATGCATTCATGAACCAAGAACTAGGTGGAATTTGGCTATATTTGCACAAAGAATTCAAGGCGTTGACAAATGAATTAGCATGGATGAATCTCTTGAAAATTGTTGCATAGAATAGCAAAACTTTGAAGCAAATTCTTTGGTTAATGATAGGTAATGAAGCAAGAAGGTCAAGCCAGCAAGAATTAGAGCAAGAAAGATTGGAGACATAGCAAGCTTGGCAAGGAAGAAGAGACTTGGGAGTTGCCAACGTACATTATCACTTGAGTGTTTGGCAATAACACCAAGTAGTCCTGGAAGGTGAATTTGAAGCCCCAAGCAAGTTACCAACTTGAATTTACAATGGCATGTTTGAGGGCAATTCCAACAATCCAAAGCAAGCTAAAAAGAGCGGGTTGGCACATTGCCAACTCCCCAAACTAATAGCGTGTTCCATAGCAACGTCAGGGAGCAAAAACCTAGAAGGAAGCAGCTCCCTAGTACGTTGCCAACGCCACCAACAAGGGCGTGTTTGGTGACAACGCCAGCAACAAGAAGGCTTGGGTAGGAAGGGTGTGAAGCATGTTGCCAACGCCAAATTCTGAAGGCGTGTTCCTTGGCAACGCAGCAAGCAACCTTGGGGAGCTAGTCCAAAGCCTCGAGCACGTTGCCAGCCTAGAGATGAGGACGTGTTTGAGGACAACGCAGGCAAACAACGCTGAATAGAAAGACTTGGCCCAGGAAAGGGAGATGCACGTTGCCAACGCCAAATTCTGAAGGCGTGTTCCTTGGCAACGTAGCAAGCAAAGCTTGGTGCCATAGGGAAGGCTCAAGCACGTTGTTGGGCTGGGAGAGCATGGGCGTGTTCCAAGGAAACGCCAAGCAAGGAAGCAGCCCTGGAGAAGTCATCGAGCATTGCCAACTTGGAAGAAAGGGTGCGTGTTCAGCAACAACTCCAGCAAACCTGGCAGCCTGACCTTGCCTCCTTCAAGGATGCATAACTTGAGCTACAAAGCTCTAAAGGACGTGATTCTAGTGGCATTGGAAAGTAGAAATCAAGAGCTTTCAGACCATATATCATAGTATGGGGTTGGAATTCATTCGAAGCTTTAAAAGCTGGCTTCATTTGGAGCCTCAGAAAGGAGCACGTTGCCAACGTGGTTTCTGTAGGCGTGTTCAATGGCAACGTGGGAAGCAATGTTTGGAGCCAGGAAAGAGCATCGAGCACGTTGCCAACTCAAGAAAGCATTGGTGTGTTTGGCAACAACGCCAGGAAGCTTTGGATGGTGAAGAATGAAGGTAGCACGTTGGCAACTTGGAAATACAAGGGAGTATTTGCCAAAAACGCTGGTGAGCTTGGCAGCCTGACCTTACCTCCTTCAATGGAGTATATCTTGAGCTACAAAGCTCCAAATGAGGTGATTCCAACGGAATTTGAAATTAAACATCCAGAGCTTTCCAACGATATATCATGGTATGGGTTTGACATTTGTTTGAAGCTTCAAAATCGGACTTCATTTGGAGCCTCAGAAACTGAACACGTTGCCAACTTGGAAGAGCAAAGGTGTGTTTGCTAACAACGCCCGCGATTTTGGCAGCCTGACCCTGTCTTCTTCAAACAAGAATAACTTGAGCTACAGAGATCCAATTTGAGTGCCTTTTGTTGCGTTAGAAATCTGACATTCAGAGCTTTCCAACCATATATAATAGTTTATAGTGGAGCACAAAATTGAAGCTAAACCATAAGCAACTTTAAGCCCCAAAAACAAGAACAAGGAGTTAACATCCAAGGAAGCATGAATGAGCCTAGAGAGGCTCGAACACGTTGCCAAGCCAACGGGGAGAAGGCGTGTTCATCAAAAACGCCAAGGGGCAGAGAATTTGGGCCAAGGAAGGGCACTAGCACGTTGCCAACTTGGAATGAACTGGCGTGTTTGACAAAAACGCCACAACCAAGACAACTTGACCTTGCCTTCTTCAATGGAGCATAACTTGAGCTAGGAAGATCCAATTGAGATGATTCCAAGTGCATTGGAAAGAAGACATTATGAGCTTTTCAATGATGTATAATAGTTGATATTGAAGCAAAGGATTGAAGCTCAAAGTTTAGGCAACATTAAGCATGAAAAGTGAAACCAAGAAGAAGAAGAGCCAAGTGTTTGGCAACAACTTGGGCTAGCAACGCCCATCACCAAACCTCAGCCCAGGGGGGACTAACACACACGTTGCCAACTTGCTACAACACTAGCGTGTTTGCCAGTAACGCCACTCAATGGGCCAGAATTGATGACAACTTGCTCTGCTTCCTCTGTTCCTCACAAAGGCCAGCAACACTTCTTCCGTGGAGCCAGGAATTCACAAGGATAAAGCCCACATTGCTAGCCCAATTAAAGATCTATGAAGGAGTTTTAGGAGTAGTATAAATACAGAAGAGTTTGATACTTTGGAGGACTTTTGGCTTTAAACTTTTTTTTAGACTTTTTGACACTTAGACATTTTTCGATTACACTAGCAATTTCTATTCTTTACTTTTTCTCACCGGTCTTCTATTTTGTTTTTCTTGCAACTTTGAATTTCAATTTTAAGAACTTCTTCTTCTTCTTCTTCATTCTTCTCTACACTTAGTTTAATTTTTATCTATTGCAATTGTTGTTGAAATTGGAGCTACGATTCACTAAACCCCACTTTCATTAGGGGGAAGAGCTCTGTTTGTTTGAATGAATTGATAACTCTTCTCTTCCTTCTTAATTCAAGTGGTTAATCCAAGAGGAAACTCTTGTTATTCAAAGATTCAATCACCATCGAGAGAGAGATTAATCTATATGAATTATGTGGTGAATTTGAGAAAGGAGTCACATAATTCAGTTTAGAGTTCATCCTTTCATGATTTCCTTAATCAATACACTTTGGTTGGTATGTGAGATGTAACCTCCCTTATTTGAGATTCTAGAAGTTGTGTGGCTTGGATTAGGAATTGAACTTCATCTCTTCTCATGAACAATTAGATCATGAGAGTGGCAATTAGTTGTGTTGAGAGAAATTGAGTTACCAAGAGATTGGGACTCAATTACCCACAAGTTGCCATGGATCTATACCCATGATTGAGAAGGAATTGATCAACATCAATTCAGGAGAATTTGCATCTCTGATCCCTAATGACCCTCTCCATCATCAATTCTCATTTCTTTTGCTCTTTAGTTTTTTGAATACCCATTACCCAATTCCCTTCTACATTCTTGCAATTCATTATTCTTGTCATTTACATTCTGTTTCTATATTTCTTGCTATTTACTCTTATGCTCTTTAAATTTCTGCAATCTTTACTTTCTTGCAATTTATCTTTAATGTCATTTAAGTTTCTTACATTTTAAGTTTCAGTTATTTACTTTCATCTTCTTTCTCTCTTCTAGTTCTTTAAATTCCTTGCCATTTATTTTTTTTTTGCAATTATGTTCAAAAAATCACAAATCTCATGAAATCAAAACCATGTTTGCTTGACTAAATCTACCATTTAACTAAAGTTGCTTAATCTACCAATCTCCGTGGGATCGACCTCACTCTTAGTGAGTTTTATTACTTGATACGACCCTGATGCATTTGCATCTTTGCTATATAAGCTAGTTAGTTTAAGTAGTTTTAGCTTAATTTTATTCACTTTCTTTGAAATAAACAAGTATTTGTGTGAGTTTTCTCTCCATGCATTCATGAACCAAGAACTAGGTGGAATTTGGCTATATTTGCACAAAGAATTCAAGGAGTTGACAAATGAATTAGCATGGATGAATCTCTTGAAAATTGTTGCATAGAATGGCAAAACTTTGAAGCAAATTCTTTGGTTAATGATAGGTAATGAAGCAAGAAGGTCAAGCCAGCAAGAATTAGAGCAAGAAAGATTGGGGACATAGCAAGCTTGGCAAGGAAGAAGAGACCTGGGAGTTGCCAACATGCATTATCACTTGAGTGTTTGGCAATAACGCCAAGTAGTCCTGGAAGGTGAATTTGAAGCCCCAAGCAAGTTACCAACTTGAATTTATAATGGCGTGTTTGAGGGCAACTCCAACAATCCAAAGCAAGCCAAAAAGAGTGGGTTGGCACGTTGCCAACTCCCCAAACTAATAGCGTGTTCCATAGCAACGCCACCAACAAGGGCGTGTTTGGTGACAACGCCAGCAGCAAGAAGGCTTGGGTAGGAAGGGTGTGAAGCACGTTGCCAACGCCAAATTCTGAAGGCGTGTTCCTTGGCAACGCAGCAAGCAACCTTGGGGAGCTAGTCCAAAGCCTCGAGCACGTTGCCAGCCTAGAGATGAGGGGCATGTTTGAGGACAACGCAGGCAAACAACGCTGAATAGAAAGACTTAGCCCAGGAAAGGGAGATGCACGTTGCCAACGCCAAATTCTGAAGGCGTGTTCCTTGGCAACGTAGCAAGCAAAGCTTGGTGCCATAGGGAAGGCTCGAGCACGTTGTTGGGCTGGGAGAGCATGGGCGTGTTCCAAGGCAACGCCAAGCAAGGAAGCAGCCCTGGAGAAGTCATCGAGCGTTGCCAACTTGGAAGAAAGGATGCGTGTTCAGCAACAACTCCAGCAAACCTGGCAGCCTGACCTTGCCTCCTTCAAGGATGCATAACTTGAGCTACAAAGCTCTAAAGGAGGTGATTCTAGTGGCATTGGAAAGTAGACATCAAGAGCTTTCCAACCATATATCATAGTATGGGGTTGGCATTCATTCGAAGCTTCAAAAGCTGGCTTCATTTGGAGCCTCAGAAAGGAGCACGTTGCCAACGTGGTTTCTATAGGCGTGTTCAATGGCAACGTGGGAAGCAATGTTTGGAGCCAGGAAAGAGCATCGAGCACGTTGTCAACTCAAGAAAGCATTGGTGTGTTTGGCAACAACGCCAGGAAGCTTTGGATGGTGAAGAATGAAGGTAGCACGTTGGCAACTTGGAAATACAAGGGAGTATTTGCCAAAAACGCTGGTGAGCTTGGCAGCCTGACCTTACCTCCTTCAATGGAGTATATCTTGAGCTACATAGCTTCAAATGAAATGATTCCAACGGCATTTGAAAGTAGACATCCAGAGCTTTCCAACGATACATCATGGTATGGGTTTGACATTTGTTTGAAGCTTCAAAATCGGACTTCATTTGGAGCCTCAGAAACTGAACACGTTGCCAACTTGGAAGAGCAAAGGCGTGTTTGCTAACAACGCCCGCGATTTTGGCAGCCTGACCCTGTCTTCTTCAAACAAGAATAACTTGAGCTACAGAGATCCAATTTGAGTACTTTCAGTTACGTTAGAAAGCTGACATTCAGAGATTTCCAACCATATATAATAGTCTATAGTGGAGCACAAAATTGAAGCCAAACAGTAACTTTAAGCCCCAAAAACAAGAACAAGGAGTTAACATCCAAGGAAGCATGAATGAGCCTAGAGAGGCTCGAACACGTTGCCAAGCCAAGGGGGAGAAGGCGTGTTCATCAAAAACGCCAAGGGGCAGAGAATTTGGGCCAAGGAAGGGCCCTAGCACGTTGCCAACTTGGAATGAACTGCCGTGTTTGACAAAAACGCCACAACCAAGGCAACTTGACCTTGCCTTCTTCAATGGAGCATAACTTGAGCTAGGAAGATCCAATTGAGACTATTTTAAGTGCATTGGGAAGAAGACATTATGAGCTTTTCAATGATGTATAATAGTCGATATTGAAGCAAAGGATTGAAGCTCAAAGTTTAGGCAACATTAAGCATGAAAAGTGAAACTAAGAAGAAGAAGAGCCAAGTGTTTGGCAACAACTTGGGCTAGCAACGCCCATCACCAAACCTCAGCCCAGGGGGGACTAACACACACGTTGCTAACTTGCTACAACACTAGCGTGTTTGTCAGTAATGCCACTCAATGGGCCAGAATTGATGACAACTTGCTCTGCTTCCTCTGTTCCTCACAAAGGCCAGCAACACTTCTTCCGTGGAGCCAGGAATTCACAAGGATAAAGCCCACATTGCTAGCCTAATTAAAGATCTATGAAGGAGTTTTAGGAGTAGTATAAATAGAGAAGAGTTTGATACTTTGGAGGACTTTTGGCTTTAAACTTTTTTTTAGACTTTTTGACACTTAGATATTTTTCGATTACACTAGCAATTTCTATTCTTTACTTTTTCTCACCGGTCTTCTATTTTGTTTTTCTTGCAACTTTGAATTTCAGTTTTAAGAACTTCTTCTTCTTCTTCATTCTTCTCTACACTTAGTTTAATTTTCATCTATTGCAATTGTTGTTGAAATTGGAGCTATGATTCACTAAACCCCACTTTCATTAGGGGGAAGAGCTCTGTTTGTTTGAATGAATTGATAACTCTTCTCTTCCTTCTTAATTCAAGTGGTTAATCCAAGAGGAAACTCTTGTTATTCAAAGATTCAATCATCATCGAGAGAGGGATTAATCTATATGAATTATGTGGTGAATTTGAGAAAGGAGTCACATAATTCAGTTTAGAGTTCATCCTTTCATGATTTCCTTAATCAATACACTTTGGTTGGTATGTGAGATGTAACCTTCCTTTGTTGATATTCTGGAAGTTGTGTGGCTTGGATTAGGAATTGAACTTCATCTCTTCTCATGAACAATTAGATCACGAGAGTGGCAATTAGTTGTGTTGAGAGAAATTGAGTTACCAAGAGATTGGGACTCAATTACCCACAAGTTGCCATGGATCTATACCCATGATTGAGGACAAGCAAGGTTTAAGTTTGGTGTTGTGATGCATTTGCATCTTTGCTATATTAGCTAGTTAGTTTAAGTAGTTTTAGCTTAATTTCATTCACTTTCTTTGAAATAAACTAGCATTTGTGTGAGTTTTCTCTCCATGCATTCATGAACCAAGAACTAGGTGGAATTTGGCTATATTTGCGCAAAGAATTCAAGGAGTTGACAAATGAATTAGCATGGATGAATCTCTTGAAAATTGTTGCATAGAATGGTATAACTTTGAAGCAAATTCTTTGGTTAATGATAGGTAATGAAGCAAGAAGGTCAAGCCAGCAAGAAAGATTGGGGACATAGCAAGCTTGGCAAGGAAGAAGAGACTTGGGAGTTGCCAACATGCATTATCACTTGAGTGTTTGGCAATAACGCCAAGTAGTCCTGGAAGGTGAATTTGAAGCCCCAAGCAAGTTACCAACTTGAATTTACAATGGCGTGTTTGAGGGCAACTCCAACAATCCAAAGCAAGACAAAAAGAGCGGGTTGGCACGTTGCCAACTCCCCAAAGTAATAGCGTGTTCCATAGCAACGCCAGGGAGCAAAAACCTGGAAGAAAGCAGCTCCCTAGCACGTTGCCAACGCCACCAACAAGGGCATGTTTGGTGACAACGCCAGTAGCAAGAAGGCTTGGGTAGGAAGGGTGTGAAGCACGTTGCCAACGCCAAATTCTGAAGGCGTGTTCCTTGGCAACGCAGCAAGCAACCTTGGGAAGCTAGTCCAAAGCCTCGAGCACGTTGCCAGCCTAGAGATGAGGGGCGTGTTTGAGGACAACGCAGGCAAACAACGCTGAATAGAAAGACTTAGCCCAGGAAAGGGAGATGCACGTTGCCAACGCCAAATTCTGAAGGCGTGTTCCTTGGCAACGTAGCAAGCAAAGGTTGGTGCCATAGGAAAGGCTCGAGCATGTTGTTGGGCTGGGAGAGCATGGGCGTGTTCCAAGGCAACGCCAAGCAAGGAAGCAGCCCTAGAGAAGTCATCGAGCGTTGCCAACTTGGAAGAAAGGGTGCGTGTTCAGCAACAACTCCAGCAAACCTGGCAGCCTGACCTTGCCTCCTTCAAGGATGCATAACTTGAGCTACAAAGCTCTAAAGGAGGTGATTCTAGTGGCATTGGAAAGTAGACATCAAGAGCTTTCCAACCATATATCATAGTATGGGGTTGGCATTCATTCGAAGTTTCAAAAGCTGGCTTCATTTGGAGCCTCAGAAAGGAGCACGTTGCCAACGTGGTTTCTATAGGCGTGTTCAATGGCAACGTGGGAAGCAATGTTTGGAGCCAGGAAAGAGCATCGAGCACGTTGCCAACTCAAGAAAGCATTGGTGTGTTTGGCAACAACGCCAGGAAGCTTTCGATGGTGAAGAATGAAGGTAGCACGTTGGCAACTTGGAAATACAAGGGAGTATTTGCCAAAAACGCTAGTGAGCTTGGCAGCCTGACCTTACCTCCTTCAATGGAGTATATCTTGAGCTACAAAGCTCCAAATGAGGTGATTCCAACGACATTTGAAAGTAGACATCCAGAGCTTTCCAACGATATATCATGGTATGGGTTTGACATTTGTTTGAAGCTTCAAAATCGGACTTCATTTGGAGCCTCAGAAACTGAACACGTTGCCAACTTGGAAGAGCAAAGGCGTGTTTGCTAACAACGCCCGCGATTTTGGCAGCCTGACCCTGTCTTCTTCAAACAAGAATAACTTGAGCTACAAAGATCCAATTTGAGTTCTTTCAGTTGCATTAGAAAGCTGACATTCAGATCTTTCGAACCATATATAATATTCTATAGTGGAGTACAAAATGGAAGCCAAACTATAAGGAACTTTAAGTCCCAAAAACAAGAACAAGGAGTTAACATCCAAGGAAGCATGAATGAGCCTAGAGAGGCTCGAACACGTTGCCAAGCCAAGGTGGAGAAGGCGTGTTCATAAAAAATGCCAAGGGAAAGAGAATTTGGGCCAAGGAAGGGCACTAGCACGTTGCCAACTTGGAATGAACTGGCGTGTTTGACAAAAACGCCACAACCAAGGCAACTTGACCTTGCCTTCTTCAATAGAGCATAACTTGAGCTAGGAAGATCCAATTGCGATGATTCCAAGTGCATTGGAAAGAAGACATTATAAGCTTTTCAATGATGTATAATAGTCGATATTAAAGCAAAGGATTGAAACTCAAAGTTTAGGCAACATTAAGCATGAAAAGTGAAACCAAGAAGAAGAAGAGCCAAGTGTTTGGCAACAACTTGGGCTAGCAATGCCCATCACCAAACCTCAGCCCAGGGGGACTAACACACACGTTGCCAACTTGTTACAACACTAGCATGTTTGCCAGTAACGCCACTCAATGGGCCAGAATTGATGACAACTTGCTCTGCTTCCTCTGTTCCTCACAAAGGCCAGCAACACTTCTTCCGTGGAGCCAGGAATTCACAAGGATAAAGCCCACATTGCTAGCCCAATTAAAGATCTATGAAGGAGTTTTAGGAGTAGTATAAATAGAGAAGAGTTTGATACTTTGGAGGACTTTTGGCTTTAAACTTTTTTTAGACTTTTTGACACTTAGACATTTTTCGATTACACTAGCAATTTCTATTCTTTACTTTTTCTCACCGGTCTTCTATTTTGTTTTTCTTGAAACTTTGAATTTCAGTTTTAAGAACTTCTTCTTCTTCTTCTTCATTCTTCTCTACACTTAGTTTAATTTTCATCTATTGCAATTGTTGTTGAAATTGGAGCTATGATTCACTAAACCCCACTTTCATTAGGGGGAAGAGCTCTGTTTGTTTGAATGAATTGATAACTCTTCTCTTCCTTCTTAATTCAAGTGGTTAATCCAAGAGAAAACTCTTGTTATTCAAAGATTCAATCACCATCGAGAGAGGGATTAATCTATATGAATTATATGGTGAATTTGAGAAAGGAGTCACATAATTCAGTTTAGAGTTCATCCTTTCATGATTTCCTTAATCAATACACTTTGGTTGGTATGTGAGATGTAACCTCCCTTAGTTGAGATTCTGGAAGTTGTGTAGCTTGGATTAGGAATTGAACTTCATCTCTTCTCATGAACAATTAGATCACAAGAGTGGCAATTAGTTGTGTTGAGAGAAATTGAGTTACCAAGATATTGGGACTCAATTACCCACAAGTTGCCATGGATCTATACCCATGATTGAAAAGAAATTGATCAACATCAATTCAGAAGAATTTGCATCTCTGATCCCTAATGACCCTCTCCATCATCAATTCTCATTTCTTTTGCTCTTTAGTTGTTTGAATATCCATTACCCAATTCCCTTCTACATTCTTGCAATTCATTATTCTTGTCATTTACATTATATTTCTATATTTCTTGCTATTTACTCTTATGCTCTTTAAAATTCTGCAATCTTTACTTTCTTGCAATTTATCTTTAATGTCATTTAAGTTTCTTGCATTTAAAGTTTCAGTTATTTACTTTCATCTTCTTTCTCTCTTCTAGTTCTTTAAATTCCTTGCCATTTATTTTTTTTGCAATTATGTTCAAAAAATCACAAATCTCATGAAATCAAAACCATGTTTGCTTGACTAAATCTACCATTTAACTAAAGTTGCTTAATCTACCAATCTCCGTGGGATCGACCTCACTCTTAGTGAGTTTTATTACTTGATACGACCCGGTATACTTGCCAGTAATTACGTGAAAATAATTTTTTACGTATCAAGTTTTTGGCGCCGTTGCCGGGGATTGAATTAGATTAACAATGATTAAGTGAAGTGAAGATCTAGATCTAGCACTTTTATTTTTCTGTTTCTTTTACTTTTAACTAACACACTAACTGTTTGAAGTTTTGCTTAAGCCAACTAACATTTCACTTCAGCAATGAATTAAAGTGTTATTGCCTTTCTGGTGTTGTGTGATTCTTATGCTTTGGTTGTATGTCAGGTACAAGGAGAAGTATATCCACTTTCTGTGAACAAGACGAAAGAACCCTCAGAAGAATAAGAAGAGCTGAAAGAGGGAAAAACATTGTTGGAAAAGAGGAGTCAAAAGAAGAATTCCAAGATATGGAGGAACATTTAACAAATCCACCAAATCCACCAGAAGGAGTAGCCAATAACAATAACAACCCACCTCAAAGGAGAGTTTTAGCTTCGTACACTCTCCCAAATCCAAGACACTGTGGGAGCAGTATACTTGCTCCCAATGTTCATGCAAACAACTTTGAATTGAAGTCTCAACTCATCACCCTCGTGCAAAACAATTGCTCCTATGGAGGAGGCCCCCTTGAGGATCTAAATCAACACCTATCTGTCTTCCTAAGAATTTGTGAAACTGTCAAGACAAATGGTGTGCCTCCAGATGTTTACAAGCTACTATTGTTCCCATTTTCTTTTAGGGATAAGGCATTTCAATGGCTGAAGACATTCTCCAAAGAAAGTATCAACACTTGGGATGATCTGGTGAATAAATTCCTATCCAAGTTCTATCCGCCTCAGAGGATCATCAGGTTAAAAACGGAGGTGCAAACGTTCACTCAAATGGATGGGGAATCATTGTATGAGGCATGGAAAAGATACAAAGCTCTAATTAAAAAATGTCCACCTGAGATGTTCAGTGAATGGGATAAACTTCAAAATTTTTATGAAGGGTTGACTAAAAAATCTCAAGAGTCTTTGGATTACTCTACAGGAGGCTCGCTACAATTAATGAATACAGCCGAAGAAGCTCAGAATCTCGTAGACATGGTGACAAATAACCAATACTTCTTTGCTCATCAGAGGCAACGCCAACCTATTCAAAAGAAGGGTGTATTGGAACTAGAAGGAGTGGACACAATCTTGGCAAAAAACAAGTTAATGCACCAACAACTCCAGCAACAAATGGAAATGATGGCTAAGAGAATAGATGGCCTCCAACTAGCTTCAGTGAGCACAACAAATCAACCTTCAATTGAATGGGGTCAAAATGAAGCGAGCAATATTGAGCAGCAACAAGAACAGGTTCAATATATGCAAAATGCCTCAAATTCTTCTCAAAATGACTTCCATGGTAACACATACAACTCATCCTGGAGGAATCACCCCAACCTGAGATGGGGTGATAATCAAAACCATTGGCAGAAGAATAACAACTCCAACCATTCCCGCAACCCACACAGCCAAAATCACTCATCTAGTAACACTAACCAATACAAAAACTTACAAAACACATATCATCCACCTCATAATAACTCACAAACTCACCAAAATAGTTTTTCCATACTTCCATTCAACTCACAAAATAACCACCTCAATGCTCCAAACAACCTCCACCAATAACCATCACCTCCCGTGCAACCACATCCAGACTCTCAGAGGATCTCTAACTTAGAGATGTTAATGGAAAAACTTATCAAGACTCAAGAGATGGCAAGACAAGATCAAGCCCTGACACTCAAAAACCAAGATTCATCTATGAAAAATCTTGAGAGGCAGATAGGACAAACGGCTAAACAAATCACTGAGATAGGTGAGAAGCGAGAACTCCCTAGTACCACTGAAGATAACCCAAGGGACACAGAAAAAGCCATAAAGTGGGAGGAGTGTAAAGCAATCACTCTAAGAAGTGGGAAGAAGGTGGAGACAGAAGCCATTACTCAGGAAGAGCACAACAAAGAAGGCTTAAAAGAAGAGGTGAAGGAACAAAAGCAGGAGCAAGAAACCTCCACACAAAGTGAGAAGTTAGCTAAGAAGGAGGCAATGAAAGCATACCAACCAATGCTCCCATACCCTCAAAGGCTCAAGGGAGAGAACAAAGAGAAGCAATACTCCAAATTTCTGGAGATATTCAAGACACTGCACATCAACATCCCCTTCATAGAAGCACTTGAACAAATGCCATTGTATGCAAAGTTCATGAAGGAATTGTTGACAAGGAAAAGATCCTTGAAGGAGGGACAAATGGTTGTGATGACCAGGGAGTGTAGTGCCATCATCCAGAGAGGGTTGCCAAGAAAGAGGAAGGACCCAGGGAGCTTTCATATCCCCTGCACCATAGGCAACATGATGATTGAGAGAGTATTTTGTGACCTTGGTGCAAGCATAAATCTGATGCCTCTATCTTTGATGAGGAAGCTTCAGATTCATGAATTGAAACCCACAAAAATAGCCCTTCAAATGGCGGACAAATCCATTCAGCAAGCACTTGGGGTTGTGGAGAATGTATTGGTGAAAGTGGACAAATTTTTCCTCCCAGCTAACTTCGTCATTCTAGACATAGAGGAAGATGACAACACTCCCATCATCCTAGGAAGACCTTTCTTAGCTACTGCCAGGGCATTGATAGATGTTGAAAAAAGGAGAATTGATGCTAAGGGTGCATGAAGAGCATATAGTATTCCATGTCTTCAAGAATTTGCAAGATTCCACCCAAGAGGAAGAGTATATGAAGATTGATTCCATAGACCCAAACATAAAAGAGGCACCTGATGAAACGCTTCCAATGCACCTAAGCTCATGCTGGAAAAGAAAGGAAGAGGTAGAAGTGTTGCAACAAGCTCAAAGAATAGAGGAGAAGCTACAATCAAAGCGTGCATTTGAGATTCTCAGCAAGGACATTCTAAAAATTGAGGCTCCAAAATATGAACTACCTCCTGAAAAAGAAAAGAGTCCCAAGAAGAAAGTGCCAAGAGGATGGAGAAACAAGAAAATTCCCACTGAAGGCTTCTCACCAGGAGATAAAGTGATGCTAACATACCAACCAATGGAAACATCTCCACACTTTTCTGGATATTACACAGTGAACAAAATCCTCTCACTTGAACATGTGGAAATCATCAAGAAGGATACTGGAAGGAAGCTCACGGTGAGAGGGGAGGGATTAATGCACTATGATCATCATCCTCCCTAAAAAGGGACAACCGTCAAGCTAATGACGATAAAAGAGCGCTTGTTGGGAGGCAACCCAACCTTAGGTAACTATTTTTTTTATACTCTTCTCAGAATAAATGGTTAGTTCAACTTCTATGTATTGCAAGGAATTAAGTTTGGTGTTCCACACCAATGTGATTGTATCAACAAAAAAAAATTTAAGGGTGAATGCATGGTACTAAGTTTGGTGTTCCACCAACATTCATGAAAAATAAAGTAACCCTTGAGACAATTATGAATAATCACAAATCCCAAACAATCATAGAAATTGACTAAGCCTGCAATTTCATTTGTTTACCTTTTAATCCTGCATTTTATTTACTCATAGACTTAAAGCACATGATGTAGTATGCATGCATGAAAGAAGCATTCTGTGTTAGCATATAGAAGTAGGCAAGGAACTAAGTTTGGTGTTCCCACACCAACTTAAGGTCAAGAAATCACAAGCATACCTGCATGCTAACCCTCTCTCAAGTGCTTGGGGACATGCAACTTTCAAAGTTTATTGTAGGCAGTCACTTCAATCTTGGGAAGGATTAAGCATCATCAACCAAAGAGACAAAGAGGGATGTAAAGACCAACAATGATGATGATAAGGAGTAAAGCAAGTGAACTCAAAAAGGTTGTATTGTTAAGTGATTGTCTTTTATTTAAAACTATTATGATTGAAAGCAATATTGCACCCTTGCTTGTCTGCTTAGCATAATCTCTTTAAAAGTTCAATAACTAAGATGCTAAATACATCATAGCACCATACACTTGAAAATCTACTTACACTCAAGATCCATAAATTGCAAACAGAGAACAGTTCTTTGAAAAGAATGATTGAGGAGTCAAAAATTTGTTTTGAGGTAAGCAAAAGATTAAGAGAAGTGGTGGTTCTAGTTGTATGATTGTGTATTGAGGTTGCATGTTTGTGAAAACCTGTATGGGAGCTCATAGGCAGGAAATAGAGTTCAAAGAAGTATTGTGGAGATTCTCAAATATCTTTTGATCCAAGAAGCAGCAAAAAAAAAAGGCTCTGAGCATCAATTACTAGGAAGAAAAAGAAAGAAATAAGAACTCAAAGAGTTATTATCCTAGTTAAATGCTTGTGGTAGAATTGTGTCAAAGAGAGAGGCTTGAGCAAGTAAATCCTAAGGGGTGCTTCAACACCTAATACCTTAAAACCAACTGGTTTGGGAGTATTGATTGAAAGCTTATCTAAAGAGCCGCTTTGAGACATGACACTTAGAGTCAAGGCCAAGACACAAAAACTATAAGACTGCTTCAAGGTGATTACCTATAGAGAGATTTCCATGATATCATTTGAATGAAAGTCCTAAGATCTAAGACTTCCAAAATGTAGGGACTAATAAGCACTGGAATCCTTGCATGAGCATATAATTCAGAGTTCACCCCACTATCACTTAATCACTTCACTCACCAAGGCATTACAAGCTATCCCTCAACTTGTTCCAATTAAAAGAAACCTTTGTGCATAGTTCTTTTCTTGCTTGAGGACAAGCAAGGTTTAAGTTTGGTGTTGTGATGCATTTGCATCTTTGCTATATTAGCTAGTTAGTTTAAGTAGTTTTAGCTTAATTTCATTCACTTTCTTTGAAATAAACAAGCATTTGTGTGAGTTTTCTCTCCATGCATTCATGAACCAAGAACTAGGTGGAATTTGGCTATATTTGCGCAAAGAATTCAAGGAGTTGACAAATGAATTAGCATGGATGAATCTCTTGAAAATTGTTGCATAGAATGGCAAAACTTTGAAGCAAATTCTTTGGTTAATGATAGGTAATGAAGCAAGAAGGTCAAGCCAGCAAGAATTAGAGCAAGAAAGATTGGGGACATAGCAAGCTTGGCAAGGAAGAAGAGACTTGGGATTTGCCAACGTGCATTATCACTTGAGTGTTTGGCAATAACGCCAAGTAGTCCTGGAAGGTGAATTTGAAGCCCCAAGCAAGTTACCAACTTGAATTTACAATGGCGTGTTTGAGGGCAACTCCAACAATCCAAAGCAAGCCAAAAAGAGCGGGTTGGCACGTTGCCAACTCCCCAAACTAATAGCGTGTTCCATAGCAACGCCAGGGAGCAAAAACCTGGAAGGAAGCATCTCCCTAGCACGTTGCCAACGCCACCAACAAAGGCGTGTTTGGTGACAACGCCAGCAGCAAGAAGGCTTGGGTAGGAAGGGTGTGAAGCACGTTGCCAACGCCAAATTCTGAAGGCGTGTTCCTTGGCAACGCAGCAAGCAACCTTGGGGAGCTAGTCCAAAGTCTCGAGCACGTTGCCAGCCTAGAGATGAGGGGCGTGTTTGAGGACAACGCAGGCAAACAACGCTGAATAGAAAGACTTGGCCCAGGAAAGGGAGATGCACGTTGCCAACGCCAAATTCTGAAGGCGTGTTCCTTGGCAACGTAGCAAGCAAAGCTTGGTGCCATAGGGAAAGCTCGAGCACGTTGTTGGGCTGGGAGAGCATGGGCGTGTTCCAAGGCAACGCCAAGCAAGGAAGCAGCCCTGGAGAAGTCATCGAGCGTTGCCAACTTGGAAGAAATGGTGCGTGTTCAGCAACAACTCCAGCAAACCTGGCAGCCTGACCTTGCCTCCTTCAAGGATGCATAACTTGAGCTACAAAGCTCTAAAGGAGGTGATTCTAGTGGCATTGGAAAGTAGACATCAAGAGCTTTTCAACCATATATCATAGTATGGGGTTGGTATTCATTCAAAGCTTCAAAAGCTGGCTTCATTTGGAGCCTCAGAAAGGAGCACGTTGCCAACGTGGTTTCTATAGGCGTGTTCAATGGCAACGTGGGAAGCAATGTTTGGAGCCAGGAAAGAGCATCGAGCACGTTGCCAACTCAAGAAAGCATTGGTGTGTTTGGCAACAACGCCAGGAAGCTTTGGATGGTGAAGAATGAAGGTAGCACGTTGGCAACTTGGAAATACAAGGGAGTATTTGCCAAAAACGCTGGTGAGCTTGGCAGCCTGACCTTACCTCCTTCAATGGAGTATATCTTGAGCTACAAAACTCCAAATGAGGTAATTCCAATGGCATTTGAAAGTAGACATCCAGAGATTTCCAACGATATATCATAGTATGGGTTTGACATTTGTTTGAAGCTTCAAAATCGGACTTCATTTGGAGCCTCAGAAACTGAACACGTTGCCAACTTGGAAGAGCAAAGGCGTGTTTGCTAACAACGCCCGCGATTTTGGCAGCCTGACCCTGTCTTCTTCAAACAAGAATAACTTGAGCTACAGAGATCCAATTTGAGTGCTTTTAGTTGCATTAGAAAGCTGACATTCAGAGCTTTCCAACCATATATAATAGTCTACAGTGAAGCACAAAATTGAAGCCAAATCATAAGCAACTTTAAGCCCCAAAAACAAGAACAAGGAGTTAACATCCAAGGAAGCATGAATGAGCCTAGAGAGGCTCGAACACATTGCCAAGCCAAGGGGGAGAAGGCGTATTCATCAAAAACGCCAAGGGGCAGAGAATTTGGGCCAAGGAAGGGTACTAGCACGTTGCCAACTTAGAATGAACTGGCGTGTTTGACAAAAACGCCACAACCAAGGCAACTTGACCTTGCCTTCTTCAATAGAGCATAACTTGAGCTAGGAAGATCCAATTGAGATGATTCCAAGTGCATTGGAAAGAAGACATTATGAGCTTTCCAATAATGTATAATAGTCGATATTAAAACAAAGTATTGAAGCTCAAAGTTTAGGCAACATTAAGCATGAAAAGTGAAACCAAGAAGAAGAAGAGCCAAGTGTTTGGCAACAACTTGGGCTAGCAACGCCCATCACCAAACCTCAGCCCAGGGGGGACTAACACACACGTTGCCAACTTGCTACAACACTAGCGTGTTTGCCAGTAACGCCACTCAATGGGCCAGAATTGATGACAACTTGCTCTGCTTCCTCTGTTCCTCACAAAGGCCAGCAATACTTCTTCCGTGGAGCCAGGAATTCACAAGGATAAAGCCCACATTGCTAGCCCAATTAAAGATCTATGAAGGAGTTTTAGGAGTAGTATAAATACAGAAGAGTTTGATACTTTGGAGGACTTTTGGCTTTAAACTTTTTTTTAGACTTTTTGACACTTAGACATTTTTCGATTACACTAGCAATTTCTATTCTTTACTTTTTCTCACCAGTCTTCTATTTTGTTTTTCTTGCAACTTTGAATTTCAGTTTTAAGAACTTCTTCTTCTTCTTCTTCATTCTTCTCTACACTTAGTTTAATTTTCATCTATTACAATTATTGTTGAAATTGGAGCTATGATTCACTAAACCCCACTTTCATTAGGGGGAAGAGCTCTGTTTGTTTGAATGAATTGATAACTCTTCTCTTCCTTCTTAATTCAAGTGGTTAATCCAAGAGGAAACTCTTGTTATTCAAAGATTCAATCACCATCGAGAGAGGGATTAATCTATATGAATTATGTGGTGAATTTGAGAAAGGAGTCACATAATTCAGTTTATAGTTCATCCTTTCATGATTTCCTTAATCAATACACTTTGGTTGGTATGTGAGATGTAACCTCCCTTAGTTGAGATTCTGGAAGTTGTGTGGCTTGGATTAGGAATTGAACTTCATCTCTTCTCATGAACAATTAGATCACGAGAGTGGCAATTAGTTGTGTTGAGAGAAATTGAGTTACCAAGAGATTGAGACTCAATTACCCACAAGTTGTCATGGATCTATACCCATGATTGAGAAGGAATTGATCAACATCAATTCAGGAGAATTTGCATCTCTGATCCCTAATGACCCTCTCCATCATCAATTCTCATTTCTTTTGCTCTTTAGTTGTTTGAATACCCATTACCCAATTCCCTTCTACATTCTTGCAATTCATTATTCTTGTCATTTACATTCTGTTTCTATATTTCTTGCTATTTACTCTTATGCTCTTTAAAATTCTGCAATCTTTACTTTCTTGCAATTTATCTTTAATGTCATTTAAGTTTCTTGCATTTTAAGTTTCAGTTATTTACTTTCATCTTCTTTCTCTCTTCTAGTTCTTTAAATTCCTTGCCATTTATTTTTTTTGCAATTATGTTCAAAAAATCACAAATCTCATGAAATCAAAACCATGTTTGCTTGACTAAATCTACCATTTAACTAAAGTTGCTTAATCTACCAATCTCTATGGGATCGACCTCACTCTTAGTGAGTTTTATTACTTGATACGACCCGGTATTCTTGCCGGTAATTACGTGAAAATAATTTTTTACGTATCAGGCACATCGATCCGAGCTCCGGCTCTGATACTATCTGTAACAGCCCAGACCACCCGCTAGCACGATATTGTCCGCTTTGACACACAAGACCTCACGGTTTTGCCTTTGACGATAGGGATGATAGCCGAATCCCCCCACACTCACTCGTCAAAAGGCGTCATGCTAGGGAGAGGTATCCACACCCTTATAAAGCATGCTTCGTTTCCCTCCCCAACCGATGTGGGACCTTACATACACTATAATTTGTCATCAAAAGAATTATTCACTTTTCAATTCGAGTTTAGTAGAATAAATGGGAACCTTTAAAATTGTAAGACGTATTGATTGTTGATAAAAAACACCTGAGGACTTCCTCTTCTTAGCTATCTTCAATGATTGTTTCTTCCTTGCATGCCTTATGTCCTCTATTAAAAAACATAAGTCTCATAGTTAGTTATTGACTGAACTTAAATTTGTTTACTAATAATTAACCGAAGCAAAAAAAAAAAATATCTCTGGATCGAGTGCCCTTGTACGCTTCTTTGGTATCCAAAAGTGGACGGTCATGCTGTGTTTGTAATTTGGTCCTCCCATTTTCGTATATGAACATTGTTAACCCTTGGTCTAGAAGGAAGAATTTCGCTGTTTTCCATAGTCTTATATGCCTATTC
This sequence comes from Arachis hypogaea, assembly GCF_003086295.3. NCBI lineage: Eukaryota > Viridiplantae > Streptophyta > Magnoliopsida > Fabales > Fabaceae > Arachis > Arachis hypogaea. The sequence goes on along the minus strand of NC_092048.1, from coordinate 41,972,232 downwards.
CAATGAAATATTTCCAGTAGCTACTTCCATACCTGTGTTAGTCATCCTATGATCCCTAATGTCGCAAAAAAAAAAAAAACTAAAGTCTAGATAACCTACTTTCAATATCATTCCACTAAACTTATCATATTGTTGAATTAGACTTCCATGATAGCATAATGTAGTATGTATCCAAAACTACATACATCAGTTATAGACTATTTAACGTTCTTCACCTGATGGTGTAGTCTCCATGTCTATATTATGTAGACTGGTTTCAGCATATGCAGAATTTTTAACTTCTCTATTTGTTAGATTTATGTATCTATTAGTATAGTATTGATCCACCTTCCTTTTATTCTTAGAGTAGCCTTCCCTTTTATGAACTGCAAATTTTATAAATGTGAAAAAACAATCTCTACTAATAACATTGTGCATTACTAAAGAGCTATATCCACTTAGTGTTAACTCCAAAATGTAATTCATGTACAATGCGGCTAAATAATTTGTGCTACAAATGATTGTGACTAGTAAATTCATTTAGTTTTAAATACTACTCAGAATATTAACCTTGAAGATTGCTACTTGAGTTGAATTGGATCTCTGTAAGAGGTGTTCTACCACCTATGGTTTCTGAAGCTTGCTCATTGGAAGAAGAAAGACCTGACTTCTTGTTGGCCTAGTTTTTTCGACTACCCATCCTAAGTTCGGAGAAAACAGGCATGCAAATTATCTCGTGCTGATTTGAGTGAACTTTTCATAGCTACATGTCTCAGGTTGCTACTTAACTTGTTGTTAGTACCATATTGAATAATGATATAATGGTGTTTAGATGACATATCTAATCCGTCGTTTGTCTTAGAAGAGTGAGCTTAGTATTACCATTATGTGGGTTGCATTTTCACTAATACTCTTCAAAACCTATGCTGGTGCATATGCAAAGTAATATCTCTCACCCACCAATTCCAAAAGTTTATCGTACAGAGAATCCTACATAACCATTAGTTTGGTTAAATTAGTTGACCACACTTGATCTTTTTCATTTTGCTAGATGTACTGTGCATAACCTCATGATGCGTGAGCATCTTGTACAATTTTTTCCTTCATTTTCTAGTTGTTTTTAGTTAGAAATTATTAATTTTTATTATATTTTAGTGCAAAAATCCTCTTTAGATGCTACTTTGAGTTGTTTTGGTATTTTTATGATTTCAGGTGAAATTTGGGTGAATTTGGCAGTGTTTTGTGCAAAAACAAAGAAAGAAAGTAGATGCTACCAACCCTGACCTTCTTGCATTCCAACGAGCATAACTTGAGTTATAGAGGTTCAACTGTGGCGGTTTTAAAAATGGTAGAAAGCCAACTTTCAGAGCTTTCCAACTATATATAATAGTTTATACTTTTCTTCTGGAATTACTGTCAATTCTGGCGCTAAACGCCAAGCCTGGCGTTCAGCGCCCAAGAAGACATAACTCACGCCCCTTTCCAGCGCTAAATGCTAGAAAAATGCCAAAACTCCCCTCTGCCGGCGCTAAACGCCAGAAAAATGCCAGAATAGTGGGATTTAGCTTTTAATTGCTATCTTTTATCTTATTTTAGTTATTTTTATTTACAAACAAAATCTTTTAGGTTTAGACTTTATTATTTTATTTTAGTATCAAATAAAATTAGGTTAGATATAAAAGAAAAAAGAATCACCCTTTAGAAGAACATTCTCTCTTCTGCACTTTCCAAAACCCTAGTTTTTCTCTGTAAGTTATGAGCTACTAAATCTCTTCTGTTAAGGTTAGGAGCTCTGTTTATTTTTATGGATTAAAACTATTGCTTTTCTATTTCAATTAATGTATTGATTCAGTTTCAAGGATTGTTTTCATTCTTAATCTTATGAATTTGGGTGGAACGATAGTATGACACTTATTCTATATGAGTTCTTGTGATTCTCGAGAGAGTTGTCTCGCTTGAACAACAGCTTAAAAGAAAATTCCTCCTAAATTGCTAATTACATGAACTAATTGGTATATGTGACATATAATCCTGTTAGCTTTGGGTAATTAAGGTTTTTGTGGCCATAAACTAGTTTTGAACTTAACCCTCTAATCGGAATTAAGTGACCACGAGAGTGGCGGTTAATGAAGGTTAGAGGAAACAAAATCACTAAGAGATTAGGGTTTAGTTAATTACAGTTTTCCTTGGAATGAATCATGCATTGTTAAAATAGTTGGTAAGAACTTTTAATCCAAAAAAGTAAACATCTCCAAAGCCTTAAGTGTTTTCTCTAACTGTTTTTACACCAAACACTTTATTTGCTTTCTTTACGCTTTTGATTATTGCTTTATGCATTTTCAACCATCAACAACCTTTATCTTCCTTTTTATTTTCAATTTTTTTTTATTTATTTGTTTTTTTATTTGAATTATATTTCTTTACACAGGATACCTTACTGGAAATTTTCTACACTCAGACATAGAGATTCTCACTTTTCTTTGTTTTCTGTTTGTGTGTTTGCAGAAACAGGGAAAAGTTCACTATGGATCCAATTGGGAATGAACAACCTAGAAAGACCCTGAGCTCCTACATTGCCTCCACTCTTGACTTTGATGGGCGTAGTATTGCTATGCCTCCCATTGGAGCAAACAATTTTGAGCTCAACGCACAACTGATCATTCTAGTGTAACAAACTTGCCAGTTTCATGGACTCCCGCAGGAAGATCCTAATTTGTTCATCTCTAATTTTCTACAGATCTGTTACACTGTGAAGACAAATGGAGTGGACCCTAAGGTTTATAAGCTAATGCTCTTCCCATTTGCTGTGAGGGATAAAGCAAAATAGTGGTTGGACTCTCAGCCCAAGGAGAGCTTGAATACCTAGGATAAAGTAGTCAAAAAGTTCTTGAACAAGTTTTTTCCTCCTCAGAGACTGACTAAACTAAGGACAGATGTTCAGACCTTTAGGCAGAGAGAAAGTGAGTCCCTCTATGATGCCTGGGAAAGATACAAGTTGATGCTCAGTAAATGTCCTCCTGACATGTTCTCAGAGTGAATCAAGGTACATATTTTCTATGAAGAACTTTTTGAGATGGCCAAGATGTCTCTGGATAATTCTGCAGGTGGTTCTTTGCATATGAAGAGGATGCTTGAAGAGGCCACTGAGCTTATTGAGATGGTTGCTAACAACCAACATTTATACTATTCTGAGAGGACTACAGTGAAGAAAGGAGTTATGAAAGTGGATACTGTAGATGCAATTCTTGCTCAGAACAAACTCCTATTTTAACAGATGAGTCTTATCACTCAATAAGTGAGTAGCATGCAAAGCTCAATTGCTAAAATTTATAGTGCTCCTTCAGATGTTTCCTACGATATGAGTGGTAGCTCCCCTCAAAGTGAGACTTACAACTGTGACCAGTATATACCTGAGCAGGTCAATTATATGGGGAAGCCCTCCAGAAACCCCGATGATGCTCCTTATTCTCAGAACTTTAACCAGGGATGGAGAAATTACCCAAACTTTGGGTGGACGGAGCAGCCTCAGAGATAGCAGTTGGATTCTACCAACAATTATTAGGGAGGCTTCAATCAAAATCAAGTCAACAACCTTCCTTTTCAGCCCCCTCAACCTCAGATTACCCCTGACCTAGTAGCTATTATTGCAGAACTCTCCAAGAATCAACATAGTTTTATACAGGAAAACCAAGCCTACCTTAGGAATCTGGAGATGTGAATAAACCAATTAGAACAACGAATACCCGAGCAACCCTTATCCAGTAACACAATTTCCAATTCTAAAGAGGAGTGCAAGGTCATCACCGTGGTAAGTGAAGAGGTGGCAAGTATGGAAACACAAAGTACTGAGGAGCCGGTTGAAAAAGAAGCTCTAGAGAAGAAAGAGGAGAAGGTAGAGCACGCCCCTCTTAGGCACCCAGACAACCCTTTTTCAGTCACTCTTGACACACATCCAGCATCACCTAAGGCTCCTAAGTACAAGCCTAAGATGCCATATCCTCAGAGACTTCAAAAGGAGACCAAGGACAAGCAGTTTTCAAAGTTCTTGGAAGTCTTTAGAAAGTTGTAAATCAATATTCCTTTTGCTGAGGCTTTGGAGTAAATGCCTCTCTATATTAAATTCATGAAGGAAGTACTTTCCAAGAAGAGGACTTTAAAGGGAGATGAGACAATGGTCCTGACCAAAGAATGTAGTGCCATAATTCAAAATAACCTGCTAAGGAAGATGCCTGATCCAGGGAGCTTTTAAATACCATTTACCATTGAAAACACAACCTTTGAGAAAGTCTTATGCGATCTAAGAGCCAGCATAAATTTAATACCCTTGTATGTGATGAAGAAGCTACAATTCAAAGAGGCATAACCAACAAGAATAGCATTGCAAATGGTAGACAAATCTCTGAAACCTGCACACGGACTAGTGGAGAATATCTTAGTCAAGGTGGAAAAATTCTTCCTCCCAGCAGATTTTGTGATTCTTGAAACAAAGGAGGATGAAAATGCTTCTATAATCCTAGGTAGACCATTCCTAGCCACTGGTAGAGCTCTGGTTGATGTGGAAGAAGGTGAATTAGTGATCAGAGTGCATAATGTGCATGGCTTTTCATGTATTCAAAGCTATGCCAGAGGTGAAGTGCATGCAGACTGAGCCTGGTGTTCCAAACCTTCAAGAACCTCCTGATAATGCATAGCAAGATTTACATCTCAAGCCTCCTTTGGTAGGAATTAATACAATTTTCCCTGACATCAAACCTAAGTTTGGTGTTGGGTGTTTGTCATCCACCAAGGAGGAGGTTTCCAAGAAGAAAGTGCCCAAAGGATGGAGGAAACAAAAGATCCTTACTGAAGACTTCTCACCTAGAATGAAAGTGATTATTACTAGAAGTCCAGTCATAACTCATACAGTGAATAGGATCCTGTCTCTTGAGCATATTGAGCTAATCCATGATAGCACAGCAAATAAGTTCACAATGAGGAGTGAAGATCTGAGCCCCTTTGACCACCCTTCTTAGTGGAGCTAACCGTCAAGCTAGTGACGGCAAAGAAGCGCTTGTTGGGAGGCAACCCAACCATAAGTATCCTTAAGTTTATTTCTGTTTTATTTTAGTTTTATTTCAGTTTGATTTTCATTTTATTTTTCATTGATTTCTATAATTTTCCTAGTTTTAATCTAGTTTGTGATCATGCATAGTGTTTAGAACAAGGACAAAAGAACTCAGAAGGAAGAACAGAACGCTCTGGAGCAAGAAGGTTATGGCACTAAACGTCGAGCCTGGCGTTTAGCGCCAGGAAGGGGTGGCAGAGAAGCTGACATTAAACGCCAGGAGGGCGTTTAACGCCCAAAAGGGATATGGATGAATGGGCGTTTCCTTTAAGTTTTGGCCCCCCAAGGGGCGCTAAACGCCATAATCGCGCTGAGGGGTCATTCCAAAAAAAATTTAAATTTAAATTTTTCTTTCCCTTCTATCACCTTATCTTCTTTTGTATTATTTTTTCTCATCTGTGTGCCCTTCATGCCCCTCTCCGTTTTCAGTTTTCTTTGCTTGGGGACAAGCAAACTATTAAGTTTGGTGTTACAGAGCGAGCTCTCAGTTTATATTATCATCAGTGGCACCAAAGGGATGTGAATCATCTTCATGGAAGAGTACAGCCTGAGGAGGGAGCAGCAGCCACCATGACTGAGGTGGTTGAGTTTCATTATCCCTTGTCAAACTTGCCTTAATATCTTGCAAAATCATCTCTATGCCATTGATCTCCTTTTCTTTAAACTTTTTTGGGAGTTTCCATAAATGGACAAGATAAACCTCGAAGGCCTATCCAAATTTTCTTGGATTAATATCCATTAACATATCATAAACCTCAGCCATTTTTGTACAGGTATGGAAAGCTAAATAATCAACTGAGAAGACTCTACTAACTTTTAGAAGGTAACCTTTCTCCTCTCAACACTTTCTGGTGTACCAAAAAATGATATGACATAGGCTTGGAGACTCTTATATAGAGAAGTTTGAAATTGAAAGTTCAGGAGAGAATACTTTGCCACACTACTTCATCATTGTTTATTCACAAAATAGGCTGTAGTAATTTAGTGTCATGTGTCACTTGATGGAATGTATCATTTGTTGAATGTATACAGCTGCACGTGCAAACAACTAATCCACTACTCTTCTCCTATTCTATATTAATAGATAGATAGATAAATAAATAGATAGACAGATAGATTGATTAATACTCGTATATCAATAATAAATATAAAGTTAATCTAAATAGTAGTTTGAACCAAGAAATTAGTGAAACACATATTTTAATAATTTTATATAATACAAAATATTTTGATAAAATATTTCACACCAAACTATAATATCCCTATTAATATTTTATATGTTATCCAATAGCTTTTCAATCATTTAATAAAAAAAACAAAAATAATTTCAAATAATAACAATAGCAATAACAACAACTACTTTAGTTAGTTATTTTTTTTGGTTTCTACTTTAGTTAGTTAATGAATAAATAAAAATACAAAATGCTTTATTGTTTCAACTCATTTTTAAATAATTTTTAATTTAATTTATATTTGAGAATTAATTATCAAAATATATATGTGGTACAAAATTCTTTAATTTACTAATAAATATTAATATTAAGTAAAAAAAAATCAAGGATATAAACTTCATCTAAATAAATTCACTAATTGAATAGTATCACAATCTTTTATTTTTTTAAATTGATTTAATATAAATATTTAATTTATACTCTTAGATAACATTTAATAAGAATAATTTTTTATTATCTGAAATTAAATTTAATAAAATATTTTTTATAAGATAATTTTATTTTAATGGGGCAATCACATATCTACTATGGGGCATATATATGTCTATACTAATACTTTTTTATACATTTTTAAAAGGTTTAATTATTTTATTGGTTCCTATAGTTTCACTAAATTTTTAATTAGATTCTTATATTTTTTTTAATTAAATTTTTACACATCTTTTAATTTTATAATTAGGTCATTCCTAGTGTAAAAAATGTTAGAATTATTAACTGAATATTTCTTTACAAATTAAAGGTATTCATAATTAAAAAATCTAATTAGATCTTTAACAGCATGTATTTTAGGAGAAATATTTTGTTAATTTTAATATTTTTTATATGAAAAGGACCTAATTACAAAATTAAAAATAATATAGAGACCCAATTAAAAAGAAAAAATATAAAAACTTAATTAAAAATTTAGTAAAATTATAAGAATTAACAGAATAATTAACCATTTTCAGAACATAATGGGGGCACTTGTCCCCCACAAACTTGTAAATAAATCGGTCCGTGAGGGCAGGATTTAAATCAACCCTAACCTTCCTCATGGGTCAACTTTTTTACTAAAATTGAACTCTACTTTGCTTTATTTGCGGGTTTATAATATGCTAATTTTAACCTTATTCACGGTCAACTTGCAAGTAGAACTCTACCTGCGAATTAAATTTTTTTTTTAATATTTTGATAAAATTTTAGAATTATAATTTAATATTTATATATCATTAAATAAATTTGACTTTTATATAAACAAAAATATTAAATATCAAATTAAAAATCTTGATTTAGTAGTTAAAAATTTTTTATATAAATAAAAGGTTCTTGATCCGACGCTCATTTCTAACACATTTTATACAAAAAAAAAATTTTAAATTTCGTTTTCTAAACTTCAGTTTCGTATAACAAAAAAAATTAGTTTTTTTTGGTTGACTAAATTGCATTGGTTGTACTTTGCATCCATCTAATTATTCAAAATAATTCTTAATTAATATATTTCAAATATAATAAATATAAAATAAATATATTAAAAATTTAAATTTTTTACGGTATAAGATAGATAAACTACTAAAACAAATAGATTAAAGTCTATTAGGTTACATTTGTTTACAGATATAGGACATTAAGACAAAGACACAGAAACATAAAATTGTGTTTGGCATAAGAGACATAAATAGAGATAATGTGTCCAGAGACACTAAATTAGTGTATTTTGTATTCATATTGACAGAAAAGATATGGAGACACTAACAAGGAACACAACTTATTTTTAATTTTTTCTTTTATTATTCTTGTTAATTTTTTATAATTATATTTTTTATTATTATATTTTTTATCTCAAATTTTTTGAATGAAAAAAATGAAAATAAATTAAATTTTCTTAATTTATTTTAGTTTATCACCAAATAAAATATAAAAATACAAAATTTATGTCTCTATCTGTCAATGTCTTGTCCTATTTTATTTTATCGTGTCCTGTTATCAAACAAACACAGCAATGATGGACCATTACACAACAGGAACTAGGAAATCACTGCTTTTTTCCGTTATCTAAGTGTATTTTTGTCTTTTCCATACTCTTTCATTTTGTACTGGTTTTTTTTTTTTTTTTCATTTGCTCTCTTTAATTTAGGTGCTTAATTATGAGGTGAAGCGCAGGGATCGGAGTACATTAAATTATATTCGGCGTGTATAAAATGGTTTCTATAGATGGTTGAGATCGAAATTAAAGCCATCTGCAGGTTATTTTCAATGTCTGACTAAGTACCCATATTTATGGTTTTAACGGATAGAAGCTAAGGGTGGGTGGAACAATAAATATACATTTTGTTGTGTGTTAGGTTTTCAAGATGAGCCACGAAGTATCATAGGCTCATAGCAACCAACCACAGTAATAATCACAGTTCCACAATATCAACCCAAAATCTTAGACTTGCTACAGAAATGTATCCTCTCCATTTTTTTTGTCACGGGAGAGAATAAAGTGTAATCTCCTACCTTTAATTCTATAAGTGGGACCAGAAATAAATGTGAAAGAGGATGCAATGAAGGGTGAGATCTTCCACTGAATACCATCCAGTTTTTTTTCCACTGGAGAGGATCCATTCCCACTTGCTACCAATTAAGTCAACAATAATGTTTTAGTGGTTGTAGCTTGTATCATATACTAAATCTTAATGTAGCCAAGCCAACCCTGTATTCACATAACATAATATGGATTAGGAATTTAGGACATAACATCTAATTCTGTCCAAAAATAAAGGACACAACATCTAATTAGAATCCGTTGGTCCCAGTCTTCTTAATCTTTATTCATTTATTTATTAGAGTAAAGTATCGTTTTTGTCCTCAATGTTTGGGGTAAGTTTTAAAGTTGTCCCTAACATTTCAATCGCCTTATTTAAGTCCCTAACGTTTCAAAACTGACTCAATGTTGCCTACCATTAGGGATCCGTTAACAGAATTGATGGCAAGACAAAATTGAGACGATTTTGAAACGTTAGGGATTTAAATAGGACGAAAACGTTGGGGACAAAAATAATACATAGAAATAAATTTTAATTTTATCCTTCAATAATATCAATTTTTTACTATACATGGTATTCAATTAGTTTTTAATCACATCTAAGTAAATTACACTTAATCATATTACTTTCATTTTAAATAAATTAATTTTTTTTATAATTTTACTCTTAAAGATTTTTAGTTATCATGAAATGTTTGTAGAATGATTAGTATATAAACTTGTAGAAAAGAAAAAAATAATATATATACAATAAAATATAAATTATACCTTTTGTCTCTAATGTATCAAAATTCTTTAAAATTATAAAAAAATAAATTTATTTAAAATGAAAGTAATGTGATTAAGTGTAATTTATTTAGATGTAATTGAAAAATAATTGAATACTATGTATAGTAAACAATTAATATTATTGAAAGATAAAATTAAATTAAAATTTATTTTTATGTATCGTTTTTGTCCCTAACTTTTTCGTCATATTTAAGTCCCTAACGTTTCAAAATCGTCTCAATTTTGTCCCGCCGTTAATTCTGTTAACGGATCCCTAATGGCAGGATAACATTGAGTCAATGTTAAAACGTTAGGGACTTAAATAGGACGATTGAAACGTTATAAACAAATTTGGGACTTACCCCAAACGTTGGAGACAAAAACGATACTTTACTCTATTTATTATTTCTCATGATTTCATAAATTTTCATGTGTTTGTGATTAGTAATTACTCCATATATCAGGCTCGACTCCATTACAACTAGTTAATATATATATTTTGGTTTCTCACGGTATCTAATTCGGCAGGTCAATGATTAATCCGTTACGATATTGAAATCTATTTAAGCATTTGTCGGTGGTCAATGAATTACTGCATACACAAGGTGGGATTCGAAGTTCGAACACCCAATATTTGCTTAAACGAATTAGTGAGTTAACCATGAGACTAATCCAACTTGATTGGAAGGAATATCTTTAAACTTATTGTTTTTGTAACATTTTGTTTTCTTCCAAAAGTATCCACCATCGATATCACATGTAGACCAGTATGTAGTCACTAGTTATTTCTTACAGTTTATTCACTTTTACAAACGGTGGGAAGTAGTTGTAACATTCATCTTTTTGTTTTCTATTGTTTGGTATTCAAGAATTTTCGACAGTGGTCCCGTAGGTTGGTCCAAGGAATTAGTACAAGTTCAGAAGATTGGACAAGGACACGATAATAAATTTAAACAAGAGCATGCATAAAAAAAAAAATTAAAACAAGACCTAATATATCTGATAAAAAAAGTGGACCTAATAGAGGGTTCGTTAATTGGTGAAAATTGAAGCGTTGGGCTTCGTATCCAAAAAAAATCGTTAGCCCTATTGAGTGTGCGGGATTTTGTGCATAACAAAAACACTAAAGAAAAAACTATATCCTAGATTACTAGTCTCTTCATGTCAAAATTTGGTAATTTACGAGAACTTAGTGTATAGTTAGACATGTGAAATATCGGATTTTTTTTTTAATAAATAAGTTAATTTTTTATTTACTGAAATAAGTAATTTATAGGCTATTTACGAATTTGTATCTTTACTTATTTCGTTTACAGTGTAAATGAGATAAGACATATATACAGTTGCACGTATCACGTGTGCAAACGTGTTGTGACACAGTGCTTATCTTGTTTATATTGTAAACGAGATACACTCAACCCTAATTTGTTTACAGTGTAAACGAGATAAGTAAGAGCGTCGTGATAAACCCCAATTTTGTGGTTTATCTTGTGCTTAATTTAGGGAATTTTATCAACTTTTCTCACATTTATTCAATGAAATAGTATGGTTTTGTAATTCTCCCTTAATTTGTGCTTAAGTGTAAAAACATGCTTTTTAGGCCTTAAAATAGCTAAATTTAATTTACTTTAATTCCATTCGATGCCTTGATATGTTTGTTAAGTGATTTCAGGTTTGGAAGGCAAAGATTGGATTGAAGGAATGAAGAAAAAGCATGTAAAGTGGGAGAACTCATGAAGAAATGAAGGAACTGTAAAGTTGTCAATCATGACCTCTTCGTACTAAATCAATCATAACTTGAGCTACAGAGATCCAAATGAGGTGGTTCCAGTTGCGTTGGAAAGCTAACATCCGGGGCTTCAAAATTATATAAAATTTGCTATAGTTGCCTGGCGTTTAGAAACGCGTACGCGTCCTCCACGCGCACGCATTGCAGGATCAGTGTGGGTCCATTTTAGCAACTCGTGGCCAGCGATTTCTGAATCATTTTGGACCCAACCTAACTCATTTCTGATGCTATTGAACCCAAGGATTGAAGGGGGATGAACCAAGTAGCCATAGTTTAGTTTTCATCATGTTTTAGGTTAGAATTCTAGAGAGAGAAGCTCTCCCTTCTCTCTAGAATTTAGGGTAGTTTAGGTTTAATTTTCTTAAATCCAATTTTCAATTCTTGTTTTGATTTAATCTTCCCTTTTAATTTCTTGTCATTACATCTTGCTCTTCTAGTTTTACTTGTTAATTTCTTATTTTGCTCTTAGTTTCTCGTCATTACACCTTTGCCTATATTACTCTCTCACTTACGTGCATAGCTAACATGTAGTGAGAACCTTACTCTTATTTGGTATTAGCCCCCGCTTATGTTCTACTTGCTTTGCTATCTTTGTTGTAGGCTTAATTCTCTTTCTTTTTCTTTCCTTTTAGGTTGGCCACCAAGAGAGAAAGGATAAGCTTCAAATAGGCCAACAAACAAGTTCATCCGCACAACCTTTTGAAGGAGCTCATCAATTGTAGCAACCCATCCACATTGCTCTTCTTTGCATGCATCGAGGACGGTGCAATCTTCAAGTGTGGAGAGGTTACGGTCGTCCGACCGATCTCCGTGGGTAACAATTTCCTTTTTCAACACCAATTCTTAATTTTATTTGTAGTTAGTTGTTGCATTGCATGTTAGGGTGCATGTTAGTTAGAATTTGTACATATTTTTACCACTTCTCTTTTATGTTAGGACTACTTGGTTAGGGTGGTGATTTCTTTTCCAAGAAAAATTGTTTTAGGGTATCCTACCAATTTGAAAAAAAAAATTGTTGAACTTGCTTGGAAGAATTTATTTTGGAACATGGTTTTTGAGCCAAGAACACAAGCATGTGAGTTTTGAGCCTAATTGTGTAGTTACATCTTATAACCACTTATTTTCATTCTTGTGTGCATTATTCTCTTTCTATGATTGTAATATTTGATTTGTTTGATTCTTGATGTCTATTATTCCATGTATACATGCAATTATATGATTGAGGCCATCATTTCATTTAGCTCACTTACCCAAATAGCCTACCTTTCATCAATAATTGTTAGCCAATTTTGAGCCTATTTAATCTTTTTGTTCTTAATTGTAGCACATCACTATCCCTAAGTGAAAAACAATAAATATCCCTTAATTTGGATCTTTGATTAGCTTAGGCTAGTGAGGGTGTGTATCATTTGGGTAGGGAAAACTTGGGACATTGGTTGAGGTAAAAGTGCATTTTGTATTTTTGTTGAAAATCATGGAATTGGGTACATGCTTATGCATTAAATATGTAAAACCATATGCATTGATATGTTTGTATATATTTTTCAAAAAAAATGTAGAAAAATAATATATATATATATATATATATATATAAGAAAAAAATATAGAAAAAGAAAAAGAAAAATATATAGAAAAAGAATACAATAAAAAGGGACAAAAATGTCCCAAAGCAAAGTAATGATAACAATGCATATGGAATGTGAATTAAAGAGAATGCATGAGTATGTGAAAAAGTGGGAATCATGGGTAGTTAGGTATTGTATTAGAATTATATAGGTTGTTATATGTGTTTGGTGAGATCTTAGGTTAATCAAAGATTCAAATTTCAAGCTCACTTGATCATATACATCCCTACCTTTATCCTAACCCCATTACAACCTATGATTAAGTCCTCATGATAAATGTATACATGCATTGAATAATTGTTGATTGTTAGATGAAAAACAAATCATGGAAAGCATGATTAGAAGAGAATTGAGTGATCAACCCTATACACTAAAGTGACTAGAGCGGATACACGTCCGGTGAGGGTTCGATGCTCAATTCCTTGTTCCCGGCTTTCATGAGCTTTCTTCTTGTAAGTCTATTTGAACTTCATTTTGATATTTGAATTGGTAGGATTCATGAATCATCATATGATTTTAGTCCTACTTGCTTATATATGTTCTTGGAGATTGATTTACTTTTAACCAAGTAGATAGAGTCATATTGCATTTAGTTGCATGCATGTAGATAGGAGCATATAGTTTATTTGCATTGAATAAATGTTCATACCCCTTTCCTTGTCCTTCTTTATTCTTAGCATGAGGACATGCTTGGTTTAAGTGTGGGGAGGTTTGATAAACCCCAATTTTGTGGTTTATCTTGTGCTTAATTTAGGGAATTTTATCAACTTTTCTCACATTTATTCAATGAAATAGTATGGTTTTGTAATTCTCCCTTAATTTGTGCTTAAGTGTAAAAACATGCTTTTTATGCCTTAAAATAGCTAAATTTAATTCACTTTAATTCCATTCGATGCCTTGATATGTTTGTTAAGTGATTTCAGGTTTGGAAGGCAAAGATTGGATTGAAGGAATGAAGAAAAAGCATGCAAAGTGGGAGAACTCATGAAGAAATGAAGGAACTGTAAAGCTGTCAATCATGACCTCTTCGTACTAAATCAATCATAACTTGAGCTACAGAGATCCAAATGAGGCGGTTCCAGTTGCGTTGGAAAGTATCATCCAGGGCTTCAAAATGATATAAAATTTGCCCTAGTTGCCTAGCGTTTAGGGATGCGTACGCGTCCTCCATGCGCATGCATCGCAGGATCAACGTGGGTCCATTTTAGCAACTCGTAGCCAGAGATTTATGAAGCATTTTGGGCCCAATCCAACTCATTTCTGATGCTATTGAACCCAAGGATTGAAGGGGGATGAACCAAGTAGCCATAGTTTAGTTTTCATCATGTTTTAGGTTAGAGTTCTAGAGAGAAAAGCTCTCATTTCTCTCTAGAATTTAGGGTAGTTTAGGTTTAATTTTCTTAAATCCAATTTTCAATTCTTGTTTTGATTTAGTCTTCCCTTTTAATTTCTTGTCATTACATCTTGCTCTTCTAGTTTTACTTGTTAATTTCTTATTTTGCTCTCTTTTATGTCGATGAACCATTGTTGAATCTTGATTTCTTTGAATGCAATCTTATGTTTCCAAGTCTCTTTTATGTTATCTCAATTGTTATTGTTGATTTCTTGTTGATGTTAGTTATGAGTTTTGTTAATTCTTGCATCTTGTGATGTTTCCTTTTATTGCACTCTAGGTGTTTGATGAAATGTTTTCTCTAGTTTTTGAGTAGTTTTCTTTACTCTTGGCCTAGGCTAAGGGAATTGAGTGACCTTGAGTCATTGGGTCTCATTGAATTGGTGATTTGAGAATCCTTGGTGATCAATTTGATACCCATTGACACTAACCCACTACTAATCTAATTAGTAGATAGGTTAGGACTTATGGATTGATGTTGATCAAGCCATTTGACGTACTTCAAGCCTAGGAGTAGATATTACGTACTTAAGGCTTTTGGAAGTAGACTTAATGAGCTTGGTTCCTCATAATTGTCAATATATAGTTTGTAGACAAGGATGGTGATCTCAATTACCTATGTCTAGCCAAGAGTTCTTTTCCTTTATTTTATTAGTTCTTGACATTTTACTTTGTTGTCATTTATTTTTCTTGCCAATTATAAATCAAACCCCCTTATTCCTTCATAACCAATAATTGATCACTTCATTGCGATTCCTCATGAGACGACCCGAAGTCTAAATACTTCGGTTAATTTTTATTGGGGTTTGTACTTGTGACAAAACCAATATTTTTGCATGTGAGGATTCTTTGTTGGTTTAGAACTATACTTGCAACGAGATTTTATTTGTGAAATTATAAACCGTACAAGAAACCGAGCATCACGTCGCATATATAAAGAACTCATTAGCAGTGCCTTGAAAATGCCACTTTCATACCTTTTTTTTTACACTTTTTTCTCCCCCTTTGGACCTTTTTCTTGATATTATTGATGTACTTGGACATTATGGCGAGACCTTTCTGTATGAGAATTTGAAGTGATAGCTATGCCTATCTGCACCTTGTAGGACATGGATAGTAACTAATGGGTTGGACTGTATGACGGACAGGATGACACTATAAACAAGATTGTTGTCCAACTGTCGATGGTCCTAAGATATAGTGGGGCTGGACAGGTGTGCAGCCCTCCAAATTTACGCACCTCCTTATCGAATTAAAATTTACACACCTTCCCGAAATAATCATGATAAACAAGAATATAATTACTTTAGAGATCAAATACTGGATTATCAATATCCAAGATTCTGTCAGAGGGTAACACGAAGACCCCAAGGACATGCTGCTACAGATTGTCTGCAACACACATGGTACTTTGATTGATCAGATTCCACAACTTTATACTCAACACTCCTCTAAATGCTGTAATTCTTCATAATAATGCAACCCTGTCCCCTACTTTCATGACATAATGCGGTCTCTGTGAGTGTTTTTCTGTGGAGTTCGAATAAAAGATACTGACATGTCACGTTAACCTTCTGAACTGGCATGTTTACTTGTTGAGCTGTTCGTTATGTGCTTGGTTGGACAATCAAAAAATGAACATGGGCCTAATTGTCCACTTTCATGTTGTCAAAAATGATGTCATTTGTGCAAGAGGAAACATTTCATTTTCTCTTCAGACTTTGGGTTTCCATAAAATTCCATCAACCAACCCTTACAATTACTAGAAAATCCTAGGAGAGAAGCTTTTTTTCCCTCGAGACCATTGTTGACCCTTGGTAACTGGAGGGATGTGCTGACATTGCTACTGACGAAGTTGATGACACTGTAATTGACGGCACTTAGCACAGTTCAAGTTAGTATTTTTCTCCAAGCTTCTGTTTGTCTTTTATACTTTGTATGGTCCTAGAAAGTGATTTTGACAATTCATCATTATTGTCCACAACCCATTGTGGTCATGGTAAAAGAAAATATAAAATATGAATCATTGTTGTGTATATTAATAAAAGATTTCCTCCCATGCAAATGACATCATTTTTGACGACATGGAAGTGAACAATTAGGCCCTGTGCAGTTCTGATTGTCCAACTAAGTGCATAACGACTACCTTAGCAAGTAGATGTGCCAACTCAGAAGGTTAACACAGGTCAACATTTTTCATTCAAACTTAATGGAAAAACACCTATAGGAATTTTATTGTGTCACAGAGGTAGGGGACATGGGCTGAAGTGATGGATCATTTTTATCTTGAGTGGTGACGTTGTTATTCGAAAAAATGGATAATGACCAAGTTGGTAGTTCATTTTTAAGAAAGAAATGAGTATAATCTATTCTGCTCTTCTCTTCTCTTTAATTATTAATATTAATATACTAAAACTAGTTTAGATTTCCATGCATCTCCCATGTAATTTTTGTACAATGTACACAAATTTTATGTCCAATTCATTTTAGGGTTTAAAAATTTGCTTTACAAACATGCTTTTGATAGTATATTAGTATAAAATCCACACTATGCATAGGCCAAGTATGGATTCATTGACATATACGATGATTACGTTATCCTTATATAAAAGTAGTTTATATATACTACTGAATGGATATTCAAGTGTAACACCCCTCTCGTATGTTAAATAAATTCAAATCATCTATTACATGACAATTGTGTAAAAAATCTGGTCTAATATCCTATTAGTAATGAATAAATAAACATATTTCGAAACCACCTCTTCTCTCTTCCAAACGTTTTCTTAGTTCAAATAATTATATTTCACTGCAAAGTTGCAAACCTATTCTATAATAAAAACTTATTTCTTTATTACTAAGAGTTTGAGGAAGAAACTTAATTTGTGTCCATTTAACTACCTTTCATAATTTAAAGGTAGATATAAGAACTTACTTTTATTTAGTCTCAAAGCAGTGTCTCTGATTTTTGAGATGAAGATACAAAATCACAAAACGTATTTTATTTTGCATCAATAGTTATAAAAATTTGTTCAAAAATATTTTTAAAGGTAATTAATTACAAAGACTCCAAAAAAATTAATTAACGGATTCTTGTTTGCCAATAATTATGAAAAAAAATTTTATTTTGATATTTTTATTTATGATAGCTATACTAACAGCTAAAAAAATGTCAAAAGAAAAATATTATAAATTTTATTTATCAATTATTCACAATTAACAATTCGGTTAATCTATTTTAAAGATTAGTGGTATAATCATTCAAATTTAAAAATATTTTTAAATATTCTTTTAACATTTAGTTACAATATAAAATATTCTACTAAAATAATTATTTGTAATAAAATATGACAATTTACCACATATTAACCGATTTTATCTACTATTTACAATATTAGTACAAGTATTGCTCGGTCATCTATGTGGTCATCGATATTAA
This sequence comes from Arachis hypogaea, assembly GCF_003086295.3. Classification (NCBI taxonomy): domain Eukaryota; kingdom Viridiplantae; phylum Streptophyta; class Magnoliopsida; order Fabales; family Fabaceae; genus Arachis; species Arachis hypogaea. The sequence goes on along the minus strand of NC_092048.1, from coordinate 41,954,397 downwards.
AACCAGCAAAAAGTTCCGGATAAGTAACCTTACAAAAGGCCTCTATTGGATCATCCCATTCTTTAACCAATATGTCATCTGGGATTACAATCCTTTCATATAGCTCCCATGGTGTTCCGAGTCTACCATCCCCGATACCAAGAATCCAATCAACAAATTTTTTTATTTTAGATAACCTTGGGTTGGATTCACCTAATTTTACTCGCATATTTTTTTATCTTGCAGCTATTTCCAATGTACGACGAGTTTATAGTTTCATTCACAATTCCTTGTCTTTTTCTTTTGGGGATCACTGAGAGAATCTACAATAATAACAAAGGTGAGGAAAAAGTAGTAACTAAGCTCGTACAACAATATCGTATAAACAAAAATGTAAAGATCTCTTCACAAGTTTCTCCATCCATTTTCTGAAAATAGAAGGCTGTAGGAGAGTGAGAATATCGTTCTCGAAAAGATTCTCAGTAAGGAGTTTTTAAGAATTGTTATAAGAGGATATTTAAAAGAAAACTATTTTTCGATTGCAGTGCTCATTGCTCGTCTTATGAATCTTTTTGAAAACCAACTGTTAATCATCCAAAAAATTTAAATCCTTTTTGAAAACCATTAGTTAATTACCAAAATCTGAGTTCCTGTTTGAATTTAATAAAACTCCAATTAAACATAATATCTCCTAACCTTTCACTACATGCACCAAAGAAGTAATTTCAATAAACTTATATTGACCCATATAATCACGGCCTCTGGTCCAAACATAACTAAATCACAGCCTCCGACCCAATACAACATCAAATCACACTCCAACCACCATAATCTGAATCAACGGTCACAATTACAAGTAATGCAGTTCAAACACAATCAAGAACAACTACATCAAGTATAGCAATGAGCATTTAAACAGAATTATTCACATAGGCAAACCAAGTACAATATACACACCCAAACAATGTCACAAAAATACATATGATGCATGCTTGTCCTACTGGCTGTGATATCACATTGTCGGTTATAATTTGCCAACTCGACACATCCGTTCGGATGTAGCCTCTCTGCCACGCCAGGGATACAGTGCCCCGCACACTCTTGTGCACCCAGGGATATAGTGCCCTACACACTATAAACCCGTGGATATAATGTCTGGCACACTCGCATGCGTAATCCAAGGATATAGTGCCTGGCACACTCTTGCGGCAAAGAAGGTTATGCGAGCGGAATACCACTACAACCCTCACATGTTTCGAGGATAGAGTGCTTGGCAAACTTTTAACTTCATTCTCGAGTTCCACAATTTTCCAAAGATCCAAAATCATCTTTCTTCACCAATCGGATTCAAATTCTATAAATTCACCAAAACCTCTATGAATGAAATTCTTTAATTAAACTTACAACATAGTTCTTTTCAAAGGAAACCGAGCTCAAAACATAATCATTTTCTAAATGAATCAAACTAAAAATAAATTCCCTTTTTGAATAAATCAAACTCAAATCATAATTCCTTTATTAATAAATCAAAAACAAATAATAAACTTCCTGGATCAAATTTTCTTTTAAATAATGCTTTAAATAAAGTATCAAAGTTCTATAAAAATTTTGACAGCATCTCCTCTAAAATACGGACTTTGTCACCCTTCAAGGGTCCCAACCAAACCATTTCTCAAACTCTTTTCAACTCATTTCCAAATTCAAAACCAATTCCGATATTTCAATCAATTTCAATTTTCAAAATATATTTCCGCTATATTCAACAACCCCGACTCAACTCAAGGAAATCAATAAAAACCCATAATTTTGAACAACCAATCCAGTAATTCAAAATAATCCAGTAAATCACAATAAATCAACATCAATTATCAATACATGTTCAACACTCAATAATCATTATATCACAAATCAAAAAACCAATTTAATCAATCAATAAATCATTCATTTATCCAAAACAACTCAATTCAATCCGTAAGACTCACATAATCACCAAAAATATATTATTTGCATTAATATCGATTTATAACAATTCTTGAGAATAAACATAAGTTTAAGGAAAGCGCACCTACCTCGTTCGCGACTCAACTACGCAACAAAACTTCATTTTCTCTCTCAGCCCGCAATGGCGACAGCTGCAACTTCAGCTCCAAACCACTCACAGCAACAACAACAGCTCTATTCGTGACATGCAATAATCAGAACTCAACCCTACGTTACCAAAACCTCAGAATTTCTCACCAATCATAACATAATACAGAGTTTCAAAGGTTTTAGAACGTAAATGCCATAACAAAGGAGTAATGACTGAACCAAACTGCAGAAGCTTCGGCGGTGGTTTTGGCAGCCACAAAACCGTTCTCGACGGCCAGAGGCAAGGCCACCACCACGACAGCAACTCGAAGGGCGGTGGCTGGTGCAGAATTTCAAAATCACAACTAACCGACAAGTGCATCGGGTCATACCAGGTAATACCTCAGGTGAGTGAGGGTTGATCGCACGAGGATTGATGGACCAAGCAACAATGATTGAATGATTCACTTAGTCAGACAAGCAGAAAGTAGTGTTTCGGGGTTCAAATTGCATTAAACAGTAAATAAAAAATTTAGAAAGCAAATAGTAAACTTATTGTGAGAAGTGTGTGAGAGAACAATTAAGGTTTCAGAGATATTTATTTTTTCAGATTAATATTTCTTACCAACTATTTTAATCATGCAAGATTCAATTCATGGCAAACTGTAATTGACTAAACCCTAATTCCTTAGTGATTTAGTCTCCTCTAACCTAATCAACCGCCAATTCCTTGGTCATTTAATATAGATTAGAGAGTTAGGTTCAATTCTAGTTTATTAGCCACAAAAATCCTAATTACCCAAATATAAGAGAATTATATGTCACGTATCCCGTTAAATACAGGCAATTAGTGATTTAGGAAAAATTTACTTTCAAGCTAGTATTCAGGTGAGATAACTTTTTCAAGAATCAATAAGAATTCATGTAGAATAAGAGTTATTTTCCAATACACTCAAATTCATAAAATGAAGAATGAAAGTAATCCTTGAATTTTGAATCAATACATTAATTAAAATAGAGTGACAATAGTTTTAATCTATAGAATAAACAGATCTCCTAACCTTAACAAGGAAGGTTTTGTTGCTCATGGCTCAGAGAAAAGTTAGGGTCTAAAATGTGTAAGAACTAGAATAAGGAAGAAGAGAAAAGAGCCCGAATGGCTAAATCTTTTTCCTTTTATATCTAACCTAATTTGATTTGAAAATAAAATAGAATAATAACTACTAAAGCCAAAAGATTATGTTTGGAAATAAAAATAACAAAATCAAAATAAAATACAATAAATATGATCCAAATCTAACTAATGAAGCCCATTCATTAAAATTGGATCCCCGCTACTGGCGCTAAATGCCAGAATCGACATTTAGCGCCACTCGAGGCAGTGAGCTTTCCAATTGTTGCTGTCTTCCTAGCGCTAAATGCCAGGCTCGGCGTTTAGCGTCTCTTGAGGCAGTGGCTTGGGTATGAGTTATGAAGCACCTGGCACTAAACGCCCAGGTCCACGTTTAGTGCCGCTCGAATAGAATGGTTGCACGCATTGCAAAGCACTTGGGCGCTAAACGCCAAATGCGGCATTTAGCACCAGCTCAACAAATTTAGAATTCTTCTCTTTACTTGTACACGAACTCTGCCAAACTGATCCAAACTTTACCTGAAATAATTAAAACAATAGAGAAACTCAAAGTAACATCCAAATAGGCTTCAAACACTAAAATCTCAATAAAACTCAATAAATTTATATCTAAAATAATAAGAAAATAAAGAGAAGATGCTCACAAACTCCTCAATTTCAGCCAGAAAATACCTGAAATTGCATAAAACACACAAACTCAAAGTGGAATCCAAAAATATAAATTTTGCACTAAAACCTATGAAAACTTGATAAAACTTAAATAAACATGCTAAAAACTATATGAAAATGATGTCAAAAAGCGTATAAAATATCCGTTCATCAGTATTTATGGATGATTTTTCTGTTTTTGCTAATTCTTTTGATTGATGCCTGAAGCATCTTTCCTTGGTCTTGAAACGGTACCAAGAAACAAACCTTGTTTTAAATTGGGTAAAACATCACTTTATGGTCACTGAAGGTATTCTTCTTAGGTACCGGATTTCAAGCAAGGGGATTGAGGTTGATAAAGTTAAGGTGGAGGTAATTGATAAATTACCACCACCTACTAATGCTAAGGCAATCCGAAGTTTCTTGGGACATGCAGGATTTTATAGGAGATTTATAAAGAATTTTTATAAAATTGCTAAACCTTTGAGCAACCTTTGGTTTGCGGACATTCCTTTTAATTTTGATAATGATTGTTTGCATGCCTTTGAAACTCTGAAAGCTAGGCTTGTCTCGCTCCCATCATAGCTCCTCCAAACTGGAATTTACCATTTGAATTGATGTGTGATGCCAGTGATTATACTATTGGAGCCGTCTTGGGACAGAGATAAGACAAGCTTATGCACATTATTTACTATGCTAGCCGTATGCCAAATGATGTGCAAAAGAATTACACAACTACAGAAAAAGAATTACTGGCTGTAGTTTATGCTTTTGATAAGTTTAGGTCCTATTTAATTGGTTCTAAGGTTATTATTTTTACTGACCATGATGCTCTTAAGTACCTTTTAACCAAGCATGATTCTAAACCAACATTGATAAGGTGGGTGCTCCTTCTTCAGGTGTTTGATATTGAAATTAGAGACAGGAAGGTGTCAGCGAATCAAGTAGCTGACCATCTTTTAAAAATTGATCGAGCTTGAGGAAGAAGAGCAAGAATCCACTCTTGTGACTGAGACCTTCCCAGATGAGCAATTCTTTATGATTCAAAAGGCTCCGTAGTTTGCAGATATCGCAAACTATAAGGCCATGAGGTTCATCCCTAAGGAGTACACTAAACAACAGGTTAAAAAGCTTTTAAATGATTCCAAGTACTACTTTTGGAAAGAACATTATCTTTTTAAGAAATGCTCAGATGGTATAATCTGGCGTTATGTCTCAGATGAGGAATCACAGCAAATTCTCTGGCATTGTCATGGTTTCGAGTACAGAGGCCACTTTGGTGGTGAAAGGACAGCTACTACGGTCCTTTAGAGCGGTTTTTATTGGCCGACTCTCTTCAGAGACTCTCAGAAATTTGTGAGGAACTCTGACAAGTGCCAGAGGGCGGGGAACCTTCCCCCAATCATCGGACAACAATCCATGTATACTCAGAGTGACTCTTTCATTGGACAACAATGAACCACTAGCTTGATTATACATATCTTAGACAGCTAATCCACGACTCCGTTGGGGACTTCTTGAGACACCAGTTCAGCCGAGGTATGGGGAGATTAGAGTCTTTGTGGTAAAATCTGAAACCAAAGGCGTAGCATTTCCTGATTCGGAAGATTCAACCTTGTCTGTGGCATTTTGAGTAGGATCATCAAGGGGAATGAACTGCAGGAGCTTCACCCTCAATCAGACTAGATATGCACTAACCCTGGGGTTTAGCCTGGAGGAAGATTGGCAACCTCTCAAGAAAGGCATTGATCACATACAGCCTGCCATAGAAGAAATCATTCACAGTTGGAGTAGACAGTGAGACTGGAGTAATCCAGAAGAATAAAAGCATCTCCAAGGCCTTAACCATCTTCCTATCATTGCATTCACCATCATTGAGTAACGTTTTCTTTACTTTACTTTTATGCATCTTAACAAACAAATAACTTTTCTATCCGCCTGACTAAGATCTATAAGATAACCACAGCTTGATTCAAGTCGACAATCCTCGTGGAATCGACCTTGACTTACCTCAAGTATTACTTGGATGACCCAGTGCACTTGATGGTTCAGTTGTACGGAGTGTGGGAATCTGTGCACTAAATACCTCAATGAACTTTTCAACCATGTCTGAGAAAATAGAGAGCATACACCTCTGAAAAGTTGCTGGGGCATTACAGAGTCCAAACGACATCCTCCGGTAAGCAAATACTCCATAGGGACATGTGAATGTCATATTTTTCCTGATCTTGAGGGTCTACAGCAATCTGATTATAGCCAAAATATCCATCTAGAAAACTGTAAAAAGCATGGCTGGCTAACCTCTTAAGAATCTTATCAATGAAAGGCAAGGAAAGTGATCATTTCTTGTAGCATTGTTGAGCCTCCTATAATCAATACACATGCGCCACCCTGTGATGATCCTTGTGGAAATAAGTTCATTCTTCTCATTCTTGATCACTGTCATCCCTCCTTTCTTGGGAATCACTTGCACAGGACTCACCCATGGACTGTTAGAAATTGGGTAAATAATCCCGACTTTCCAAAGCTTCATTACCTCTTTTTGGACCACTTCTTTCATGGTTGGATTTAGCCGCCTCTGTGGTTGTACAACTCGTTTATCATCATCCTCAAGCAAGATCTTGTTCATACACTTGGCCGAATTAATCCCTTCAAATCACTAATGGTCCACCCAAGAGCCATTTTATGACTCTTGAGTACTTGAAGTAGTACATCCTCCTCCCCATGCCTCAGAGAGGAGCTAATAATCACTGGATAAGTATCATGCTCACCTAGGAATGCATATTTCAAAGAAGGAGGGCAAAGGCTTCAACTCAAGCTTTGGAGGCCCTTCCTTAGTGCTAGACGTGTGAGGCTTCTCCTTCTGAGGTGGTGAATCATCAATCTCAAGCAAATCATCCTCAGAAGGGGATTCCAAAACATCATCAAGCTCTTCAACTTCAAATACCTCTTTAATCAGAGGCTCAATCAGATCAACTCTCATACACCCTTCAGAATCATTAGGATATTGCAAAGTCTCAAGCACATTAAGGACAACCTCATCTTCATTAACCTCAAAGTTAATTCACCCTATTGAACATTAATAAGGGCTCTTCCTATAGCTAAAAAGGGTCTCCCAAGAATAATAGAGGTATTTTGTCCTCTTCTATATCTAGTATGACAAAATCAGCAGGAAAAATAAATGGTTCTACTTTCACAAGTAAATTCTCAACAACTCTAAGAGGAAATTTAATTGAACAGTCAGCAAGTTGAAGAGAAATATGAGTGGATTTTACGTAATCAATTTGGAGCTTTCTCATCAATGAAATTGGCATGAGATTGATGCTCGCTCCAAGATACATAAAGCTCTCTGAATAGTGATGTCTCCAATGGTGCAAGGAATCAAAAAGCTTCCCGGATCTTGCATTTTCTCTGGGAGATCCTGTTGATAATTGCAATGCATTCCTTTGTTAGCACCACTATCTTACTTTCTTTCCAATTCCTCTTGTTAGTTAACAATTCCTTCATACACTTGGCATAAAGAGGCATTTGCTCAAGGGCCTCTATAAAAGGAATGTTAATCTGAAGCTTCCTGAAGATCTCTAAAAATCTGGAAAAGTGCTTGTCCTTGGAAGCCTTCTGAAGCCTCTGAGGATATGGCATCTTAGGCTTGTACTCAGGTGCCTTAGACAATGCCGGATACTTCTTAAGAACAACTGGAAAAGGGTTGTCCAGGTGTCTAGAGGGGGCGTGCTCTTCCTTACTCTGCACTTCCTCTAGAGCTTCTTTTTCAACTGATTCCTCACTAACCTTTGCCTCTGGACCTGCTACCTTACCACCTCTCAGATGGATAGCCTTGCATCCTTCCTTTGGATTAGGCACTGTATCACTAGGAAGAGCATTAGAAGGTCTCTCAGGTACTTGTTTGCTTAACTGACCCACTTGAATCTCCAAGTTCTTGAGTGAAGCTCTAGTTTCCTGCATAAAACTATGAGTATTCTTAGAGAGTTCTGCAACAATAGACGCCAAGTCAGGAGAATTTTGAGACTGAGAAGGTGCTTGCTGTGGTTAAGAGGGTTGAAACTGCTGGTTGTTGAAGTTGTTCTGCTTGAAACTGCCCTGAGAGTTATTGTTAAAATTTTGTTGCCTCTATTGTTGATTTTTTCACCCAAAATTAGGGTGATTCCTCCATCACAAATTGAAAGTTTTAGAGTACGGATCATTATTGGGATTTGTAGAGGAGTTGCCCATGTAATTGACCTGTTCAGATAAAAATTGGCCATAATCATAACTCTCACCTTGAAGGAAGCTACCACTCATATCATAGGATGTATCTTGAGTATTAACGGTTGAGACTTACATTCCACTAAAGTGTTGAGTAATAGCATTGATCTATTGAGACGTGGCCTTGTTCTGAGCAAGAATGGCATCTAAAGCATCCAACTCCATGACTCCTTTCCTCACAGAGGTCTTCTCAGAAGAATACAAGTATTGGTTGTTGGTGCACGAATTGTGAATCACACTTTTCACAACGCGTACCACTAACCAGCAAGTGCACTGGGTCGTCCAAGTAATACCTTACGTGAGTAAGGGTCGAATCCCACGGAGATTGTTGGTTTGAAGCAATCTATGGTTATCTTGTAATTCTTAGTCAGGAAGTCAGTTATGTTTATCAGTTGAATTGTGAATAACCGAGAGAGCATAAATTAAAGATTACTTGTTATGCAGTAATGGAGAATATGTTGGAGTTTTGGAGATGCTTTGTCTTCTGAATCTCTGCTTTCCTCTGTCTTCTGACTCATGCACGCACGTCCTCCTATGGCAAGCTGTGTGTTGGTGGATCACCGTTGTCAATGGCTACCTTCCATCCTTCCAGTGAAAACTACGCTCACGCGCTCTGTCACAGCACGGCTAATCACCGGTTGGTTCTCGATCCGATTGGAACAGGATTTACTATCCTTTTGCATCTGTCACTAACGCCCAGCCTTCAGGAGTTTGAAGCTCGTCACAGTCACTCAATCCTTGAATCCTACTCGGAATACCACAGACAAGGTTTAGACTTTCCGGATTCTCATGAATGCCGCCATCAGTTCTAGCTTATACCACGGAGATTCTGATTAAGAGATCTCAGAGATACTCATTCAATCGGATATAGAACGGAGGTGGTTGTCAGGCACACGTTCATGGTTTGAGGAAGGTGATGAATGTCACTGATCATCACCTTCATCACAGTTAAGCGCGAATGAACATCTTAGATAGGAACAAGCGTGTTTGAATAGAAAACAGAAATACTTGCATTAATTCATCGAGACACAGCAGAGCTCCTCACCCCCAACAATGGGGTTTAGAGACTCATGCCGTTAGAGAATACAAAGTTTAGATCTGAAATGTCATGAGATACAAAATAAGTCTCTAAAAGTTGTTTAAATACTAAACTAGTAGCCTAGGTTTACAAAAATTGGATAAACTATGATGGATGATGCAGAAATTCACTTCTGGGGCCCACTTCTGTGTGCTGGGGCCCACTTGGTGTGTGCTGGGGCTGAGACTTAAGCAATTCACGTGCAGAGGCCATTTGTGGAGTTGAACGCCAGTTTTTGTGCCAGTTTGGGCGTTCAACTCCAGTTTTTGATCATTTTCTGGCGCTGGACGCCAGAATTGGGCAGAGGACTGGCGTTGAACGCCAGTTTACGTCGTCTATTCTTGTGCAAAGTATAGACTATTATATATTTCTGGAAAGCCCTGGATGTCTACTTTCCAACGCAATTAGAAGCACGCCATTTCGAGTTCTCTAGCTCCAGAAAATCCACTTTGAGTGCAGGGAGGTCAGAATCCAACAGCATCAGCAGTCCTTTTTCAGCCTGAATCAGATTTTTGCTCAGCTCCTTCAATTTCAGCCAGAAAAATACCTGAAATTACAGAAAAACACACAACTCATAGTAAAGTCCAGAAATATGAATTTTTCCTAAAAACTAATAAAAATAGACTAAAAACTAACTAAAACATACTCAAAACTATATGAAATTATCCCCAAAAAGCGTATAAAATATCCGCTCATCACAACACCAAACTTAAACTGTTGCTTGTCCTCAAGCAACTAGACAAATAAAATAGAAGACTAATAGGTTGAGAAGCAATAATATCTCAGAGTTTTTGATTGAAGCTCAGATCCTAATTAGATGAGCGGGACTAGTAGCTTTTTGCTTCTGAACAGTTTTGGCATCTCACTTTATCCATTGAAGCTCAGAGTGATTGGCATCTATAGGAACTCAGAATTCAGATAGTGTTATTGATTCTCTTAGTTCAGTGTGATGATTCTTGAACACAACTTCTTTATGAGTCTTGGCCGTGGCCCTAAGCACTTTGTTTTCCAGTATTACTACCGGATACATAAATGCCACAGACACATAACTGGGTGAACCTTTTCAGATTGTGACTCAGCTTTGCTAAAGTCCCCAATTAGAGGTGTCCAGAGTTCTTAAGCACACTCTTCTTTTTGCTTTGGACCTTGACTTTAACCGCTCAGTCTCAAGTTTTCACTTGACACCTGCACGCCACAAGCACATGGTTAGGGACAGCTTGGTTTAGCCGCTTAGACCAGGATTTTAGTCCTTTAGGCCCTCCTATCCACTGATGCTCAAATCCTTGGGATCCTTTTTATTTGCCCTTGCCTTTTGGTTTTAAGAGCTTTTGGCTTTTTTTTTTTTTTTTTTTTTTGCAAGCTTTGTTCTTTGCTGCTTTTTCTTGCTTCAAGAATCATTTTTATGATTTTTCAGATTATCAATAACATGTCTCATGTTCATCATTCTTTCAAGAGCCAACATATTTAACAGTCTTAAACAACAAATTCAAAAGACATATGCACTGTTCAAGCATTCATTCAGAAGATAGAAAGCATTGCCACCACATTTAACCAATTAGAATTTCTTTTATTAAACTCGAAATTTTATTGCTTCTTATTCAAAAGATCTACTATTTTATTCATGTTTAATGATGATGAGAAAAATAAACTATAGCTTAATTGGAGATAAAATCAAATAGATACTAATTACTATTATATGACTTCTAAGGTAAACTTTTATAAGGACACTTGTCACAGAGTTAAGGCAGAAATTGGAAATTAACAACCTTTATTCTGGGGGCACGGGGGTTCCTCTGATCCTTGGGATGCTTGGTATTACAAGAGAAGACTTTTGGCGCTTCAGTTCCCTTAAGTCACGCCCCTGCTCCTCTTGTTCTTTAAACATATAGGTCAGCATTTGACTGTGTTCCTTCTGTTGTTTTATTATTTGCTCCATAGCTTCCTGTATCTTGGTGACAGACGTCTCAAGATATTCCCAATATTCTGCTTGAGGAATCTCTGGGAGGAATTCCTGTGCTCTCTTCTTGATAAGATCCTCCTGTGCTTGTTGTCTCTCCATTGATGCTTTGGTGATTGACTTTTCAATTAGGATATATTCAGTTATTCCCATCTTGACTCTAGCGTCCTTGCAGAGCAGAGAAATCACGCTTGGATAAGCCAACCTGGCCTCTTTTGAATTTTTGTTAGCAATCTTATAGAGCTCAGTTGAAATCAGCTGATGAACCTCCACTTCCTTTCCCATCATGATGCAATGAATCATCACTGCTCTTTTAACTGTGACTTCAGAACGGTTGCTAGTGGGCAACAGAGAACGCCCAATGAAGTCCAGCCATCCTCTGGCAACTAGTTTGAGATCCTCCCTCTTGAGTTGATTTGGGACGCCCTTTGTGTTGGTGGTCCACCTGGCTCCAGGGATACATATGTCCTCTAGAATCTTATCCAGGCCAATGTCTGCTCTCATCATCCTCCTGTTGAAGGAGTCTGGATCATCCTTTAGCTGAGGTAGCTTTAATATCTCTCTGATCTTGTCAGGGGTGGTATGAACAATCTTTCCCCTGACCATGGTCCGAAATTCGTAGCAGGCAGTTCCAGATAGTCTTTGCTTGTCAGTCTGCCACATATTAGCATAGAACTCCTGGACCATGTTCCTTCCTATTTTCGTTTCAGGATTAGCTAGGACTTCCCAGTTCCTGATTCGAATTTGCTCATGGATCTCCGGATATTCGTCTTCTTTCAGATCGAATCTAACTTCCGGGATCACTGATCTCAGACCCATTACTTTAAGATAATGGTCTGAATGTTCTTTAGATAAGAACTTCCCTTGATTCCAAAGTGGTTTTGGAACGCTCTCTTTCTTGCCTCTTGGAGTGGATTGTTTTCCTTTGGGAGCCATGATCTTAGTGATCTCGGAAAAACACACCAAACTTAGAGGTTTGCTTGTCCTCAAGCAAAAGAAAAGAAAGGAGAGGGATAGAAGGAGATCGAGGTGCACTTATTGATGGAGGAGGGGGGAGGCCGAACCCAATTTTAAAGGGGTGGGGGGTGGCTTTTCGAAAAAATGGAAGAGATAAGATAAAAAGATTGAGTTGAAAAAGATAAGATAGAAGATAGAGTTTAATTTTGAAAAGATATGATAGATTTTTGAAAAAGATAACTCTGAATTTTGAAAAAGATCATATGGATATTTGAAAAAGATATGGATTAGTTGAAAAGATTTTTGAGTGAAAAAGATAGATTTGTTTTCAGAAAAGATTTTGAAAAAAGTTGGATTGAATTTGGAAAGATGGATTTTTAGAAATTAAGGATTTTAGAAATCAGGGTTCTTGATATGTTCATGTAAGAATCATGCATTGAAGCATAAAATTTGAAATTAGAATGGAAATACATGTGGGATAAATGGATTTGGCTCCTCCCTGTCTTCCTGGCGTTTGAACGCCCAAACGCTGCTTGTTTTGGGCGTTCAACGCCCAAATGCTGATCTCCTGGGCGTTCAGCGCCCAGTTGCTGCCATTACTGGCGTTCAACGCCCATTGGGTGCCTGTTTCTGGCGTTGAACGCCCAGATTGCTGCCCTTACTGGCGTTCAGCGCCCAGTGGATGCCCATTTTGGGCGCTGAATGCCCAAAATGCCCCTTTACTGGCGTTTTCTTGCCATTGAGCTCCCTATCTCTGTTTTGTGTGCAGATTCCTTCTGTAACCCTGTAAACTTATACAAATGATTCTGTACCTTAGTGTCAGTGAACTTTATATAAACAAATAAAAATAAAAATAGGGCAAAAATACTTAGAGGATTGATGCCCCATGGCTGGGTTGCCTCCCAACAAGCGCTTCTTTATTGTCTTTAGCTGGACCTTGCTGAGCTTTTAATCTAGCTTCAGCCTTGAGCATTCTTGCTCAATGTTGCCTTCAAGATAATGCTTGATTCTCTGTCCATTGACAATGAACTTCTTATCAGAATCAATATCTTGAAGCTCCACATAACCATATGGTGACACACTTGTAATCACGTATGGTCCCCTCCACTGGGATTTCAGTTTCCCGGGGAATAGCCTGAGTCTAGAGTTAAACAACAGGACCTTCTGTCCTGGTTCAAAGATTCTAGATGACAGCTTTCTGTCATGCCATTTTTTTTATTTTTCTTTATAAAGCTTGGCATTCTCGAAAGCTGTGAATCTGAATTCCTCTAGCTCATTTAGCTGGAGCAATCGTTTTTCTCCTGCTAATTTGGCATCAAAGTTTAGGAATCTGGTTGCCCAGTAGGCCTTATGTTCCAGTTCCACGGGCAAGTGGCATGCCTTACCATACACGAGTTGGTATGGAGAGGTCCCTATAGGGGTCTTGAATGCTGTTCTGTAAGCCCACAGAGCATCATCCAAGCTCCTTGCCCAATCCTTTCTACGGGTATTTACTGTCCATTCCAGGATTCTCTTTAATTCTCTGTTAGAGACTTCAGCTTGCCCATTGGTTTGTGGATGATATGGTGTGGCCACTTTGTGGCGAATTCCATACCGAACCATGGCAGAGTAAAGCTGTTTATTGCAGAAGTGAGTGCCCCCATCACTGATTAACACTCTAGGGACACCAAACCTGCTAAAGATATGTTTCTGGAGGAACTTCAGCACTGTTTTAGTATCATTGGTGGGTGTGGCAATAGCCTCAACCCATTTTGATACATAGTCAACTGCCACCAGAATATAAGTGTTTGAATATGATGGTGGAAAAGGTCCCATGAAGTCAATTCCCCATACGTCAAACAACTCAATTTCCAAGATTCCTTGTTGAGGCATGGCGTAACCATGAGGCAGATTACCAGCTCTTTGGCAACTGTCACAATGACGTACAAACTCTCGGGAATCTTTATAGAGTGTGGGCCAATAGAAGCCACATTGGAGGACCTTGGTGGCTGTTCGCTCACCTCCGAAATGGCCTCCATATTGAGATCCGTGGCAATGCCATAGGATTCTCTGTGCTTCCTCTCTGGGGACACACCTACGGATAATTCCGTCTGCACATCTCTTAAAGAGATAGGGTTCATCCCACAAGTAGTACTTTGCATCAGTAACTAATTTCTTCTTTTGTATTCTATTGTACTCCTTGGGTATGAACCTTGCAGCTTTATAGTTTGCAATATCGGCAAACCATGGTGCTTCCTGAATGGCGAATAGATGCTCATCAGGGAACGTCTCAGAGATCTCAAGAAAGGGGAGGGACGTCCCTTCCACTGGCTCTATCTGGGACAGATGATCAGCCACTTGGTTCTCTGTCCCTTTTCTGTCTCTTATTTCTATATCAAACTCTTGCAGAAGCAATACCCATCTGATGAGCCTGGGTTTTGAATCCTGTTTTGTGAGTAGATATTTAAGAGCAGCATGGTCAGTATACACAATCACTTTTGATCCTACTAAGTATGATCTGAACTTGTCAATGGCGTAAACCACTGCAAGTAGTTCTTTTTCTGTGGTTGTGTAATTTTTCTGGGCATCATTTAGAACGCGACTGGCATAATAAATGACATGCAGAAGCTTGTCATGCCTCTGTCCCAATACTGCACCAATGGCATGATCACTGGCATCACACATTAGCTCAAATGGTAATGTCCAGTCTGGTGCAGAAATAACTGGTGCTGTGACCAGCTTAGCTTTCAGTGTTTCAAACGCCTGCAGGCATGCTGTGTCAAACACAAATGGCGTGTCAGCAGCTAGCAGATTGCTTAGAGGTTTTGCGATTTTTGAAAAATCCTTTATAAACCTCCTATTGAATCCTGCATGTCCTAGAAAGCTTCTGATTGCCTTAACATTGGCAGGTGGTGGTAATTTTTCAATTACCTCTATTTTTGCTTGATCCACCTCTATTCCCTTGTTTGAGATTTTATGCCCAAGAACAATTCCTTCAGTCACCATGAAGTGACACTTTTCCCAGTTCAAAACTAGGTTGGTCTCTTGGCATCTTTTCAGAACAAGTTTCAAGTGATCAAGACAGGAGCTGAATGAGTCTCCATATACTGAGAAGTCATCCATGAAGACTTCCAGAAATTTTTCCACCATGTCAGAGAAAATAGAGAGCATGCATCTCTGGAAGGTTGCAGGCGCATTACATAACCCAAATGGCATCCTTCTATAAGGAAACACTCCAGATGGGCATGTGAATGCTGTTTTCTCTTGATCCTGGGGATCCACTGCAATCTGGTTATAGCCTGAATAGCCATCCAAAAAGCAGTAATAATCATGACCTGCTAGTCTCTCTAGCATCTGGTCTATGAATGGTAAAGGAAAATGATCCTTTCTGGTGGCTGTATTGAGCCTTCTGTAGTCAATACACATGCGCCACCCTATAACTGTTCTTGTGGGAACCAGTTCATTTTTTTCATTATGAATCACTGTCATGCCTCCCTTTTTTGGGACGACTTGAACAGGGCTCACCCAGGGGCTATCAGAAATAGGATAAATAATCCCAGCCTCTAGTAACTTGGTGACCTCTTTCTGCACCACTTCCTTCATGGCTGGATTTAGCCGCCTCTGTGGTTGAACCACTGGTTTGGCATTGTCCTCCAATAGGATTTTGTGCATGCATCTAGCTGGGCTTATGCCCTTAAGGTCACCTATGGACCACCCAAGAGCTGTCTTGTGTGTCCTTAGCACTTGAATAAGTGCTTCCTCTTCCTGTGAATTTAAAGCAGAGCTTATGATCACTGGAAAAGTGTCATCTTCTCCCAGAAATGCATATTTCAAGGATGGTGGTAGTGGCTTGAGCTTGGGTTTAGGAGGTTTTTCCTCTTTCAGAAGAAAGTTCAGAGGCTCTTTCATGTCCTCTGAATCCTCCAAATCAGGCTGAACATCTTTAAAGATGTCTTCCAACTCTGATTCGAGACTCTCAACCATGTTGATCTCTTCTACCAAAGAGTCAATGAGATCAACTTTCATGCAGTCTGTTGATGTGTCTCGATGCTGCATGGCTTTGACAGCGTTCAACTTAAACTCATCATCATTGACTCTCAGGGTTATTTCCCCCTGTTGGAAATCAATGAGGGATCGTCCAGTTGCTAGGAAGGGTCTTCCTAGAATGAGAGTAGCACTCTTGTGCTCCTCCATTTCCAGCACAACAAAGTCAGTGGGAAAGGCGAATGGCCCAACTCTGACAATCATGTCCTCAATCATGCCTGATGGGTATTTAGTGGAACCATCAGCAAGTTGGAGACATATCCGGGTTGGCTTAACTTCTTCAGTTAAGCCAAGCTTCCTGATAGTGGATGCAGGTATCAGGTTGATGCTTGCCCCAAGATCACATAAAGCTGTCTTGGTGCAATCACCTTCTAATATGCATGGTATCAGAAAACTCCCAGGGTCTTTAAGCTTTTCAGGAAAGCTTTTCAGAATGACTGCACTGCATTCTTCAGTGAGGAGAACTCTTTCTGTTTCTCTCCACTCCTTTTTATGACTCAAGATCTCTTTCATGAACTTGGCATAAGAAGGTATTTGCTCAAGTGCCTCTGCAAATGGAATCTTTATTTCAAGAGCCCTTAGATAATCTGCAAAGCGAGCAAATTGCTTATCCTGCTCCTCTTTCCGGAGTTTTTGAGGATAAGGTATCTTGGCTTTATATTCCTCAACCTTAGTGGTTAAAGAAGCCTTTTTAGAGGGGTTGTTATCAGCACTTGTGTGTGTCTGATCCCTCACTGGCAATTGAGTGCCAGAGTCAGAAGCTGGAGTGACGTTAGACGCCAGCTTACTGTCTGTTCCTGGCGCCTGAACGCCAGAAATGTACCCATTTTGGGCGTTCAACGCTGGATTCTGCCCCATTTGGGCGTTCAACGCCAGATTCTTGCCCATTTCTGGCGTTGAACGCCAATCCTGCCTTGTTTCTGGCACTGAACGCCAGTTTTGGGCATGGTCTGGGCGTTCAGCGCCAGCCTTCCACCCATTTTCTGGCGTTTTAGTGCCAGAATTATTTTTCCCTGGGCTCTTACTGTCCTCAGGTGAATCTTTGGTGGGTTTCTCATTTCTTGAATTTTTGATGCCTTGAGGTGGGGTATTTAATGTTTTCCCACTTCTTAATTGAACTGCTTGGCATTCTTCTGCTATTTGCCTTGATAGCTGCTGCTTTGTTTGCTTAAACTGTTCGTCCATATGTATATTAGCTATCCTTGTCTCCTGTAGCCTGTCCTTGAATTCAGCTAGCTGCTTTGTTAGAAAATCCAATTGCTGATTGAATTCAGCAGCTTGTTTTACAGTACTGAATTCAGCAGTTACTGTTTTAACCTCTTCATTCATGGAAGGGTTGCTGCTTAGATACAGATGCTGATTCCTGGCAACTGTATCAATGAGCTCTTGAGCCTCTTCAATTGTCTTTCTCATATGGATAGATCCACCAGCTGAGTAATCTAGAGACATCTGAGCTCCTTCTGCAAGCCCATAGTAGAAGATGTCTAACTGAACCCACTCTGAAAACATTTCAGAGGGGCATTTTCGTAGCATCTCTCTGTATCTCTCCCAGGCATCATAAAGAGATTCGTTATCTCCTTGTTTAAAGCCTTGGATGTCCAGCCTTAGCTGTGTCATCCTTTTTGGAGGAAAATACTGATTCAGAAATTTTTCTGTCAGCTGTTTCCATGTTCTTATGCTGGCCTTAGGTTGGTTATTTAACCACCTCTTAGCTTGATCTTTTACAGCAAATGGAAATAGTAATAGTCTGTAGACATCCTGATCTATTTCCTTATCATGTACTGTGTCAGCAATTTGTAGAAATTGTGCCAGAAACTCTGTAGGTTCTTCCTGTGGAAGACCGGAATACTGGCAACTTTGCTGCACCATGATAATGAGCTGAGGATTCAACTCAAAGCTACTAACTCCAATGGAGGGTATGCATATGCTACTCCCATATGAAGCAGTAGAGGGGTTAGAATATGACCCCAGAGTCCTCCTGGACTGTTCATTTCCACTTATGTCCATGATGGATATATGGATATAACTTGGACTGATTTATCTTTTTATTTATTTTATTTTATAAGAAGTAAATACTTAAATAAAATAAAATAACTAAAAAGAATTTGAATTTTGAAATTAAATTTTTTTTTAATAAAAAAATAAAAATAATTAGTTAATAAAAAAGAAATTTTTGAAAAAGAGGGAAGATATTTTTGAAAATTAGAGAGAGAGAGAGTTAGTTAGGTAGTTTTGAAAAAGTTAAGAAACAAACAAAAAGTTAGTTAGTTAGTTGAAACAAATTTTGAAAAGATAAGAAGTTAGGAAGTTAGAAGAGATATTTTGAAAAGATATTTTTTAATTTAGTGAGGAGAGAGAAAAACAATAAGATAGTACAAGATTTAAAATTTTTAGATCTAATGCTCCTTGTTTTTGAAAATTTTGGCGGGAAAACACCAAGGAACACCAAACTTAAAAATTTTAAGATCAAGACACAAGGAAAACTCAAGAACACTTTGAAGACTCACAAGAACACAAGAACATGAAGAAAGAACACCAAACTTAAAATTTTTAGAAAACCAAACCAAAATTTTCGAAAACCAAAGGGAAATCAACAAGAAAACACCAAACTTAAAGTTTGGCACAGGATTTAATAGAAAAATTATTTTTGAAAAAGGTTTTAAAAATATGATAGCCAATTACCATGAACATAAACACCACGTTCTAATTAACTGAGCTATAAGTTTAAAGTATTTTAACAAGGGATAAATAATAAAAGACTCTAAAACCAAAAAAAGAGAAATTTTTCCTAATCTAAGCAACAAAATAAACCGTTAGTTGTCCAAACACGAACAATCCCTGGCAACGGCGCCAAAAACTTGGTGCACGAATTGTGAATCACACTTTTCACAACGCGTACCACTAACCAGCAAGTGCACTGGGTCGTCCAAGTAATACCTTACGTGAGTAAGGGTCGAATCCCACGGAGATTGTTGGTTTGAAGCAATCTATGGTTATCTTGTAATTCTTAGTCAGGAAGTCAGTTATGTTTATCAGCTGAATTGTGAATAACCGAGAGAGCATAAATTAAAGATTACTTGTTATGCAGTAATGGAGAATATGTTGGAGTTTTGGAGATGCTTTGTCTTCTGAATCTCTGCTTTCCTCTGTCTTCTGACTCACGCACGCACGTCCTCCTATGGCAAGCTGTGTGTTGGTGGATCACCGTTGTCAATGGCTACCTTCCATCCTTCCAGTGAAAACTATGCTCACGCGCTCTGTCACAGCACGGCTAATCACCGGTTGGTTCTCGATCCGGTTGGAATAGGATTTACTATCCTTTTGCATCTGTCACTAACGCCCAGCCTTCAGGAGTTTGAAGCTCGTCACAGTCACTCAATCCTTGAATCCTACTCGGAATACCACAGACAAGGTTTAGACTTTCCGGATTCTCATGAATGCCGCCATCAGTTCTAGCTTATACCACGGAGATTCTGATTAAGAGATCTCAGAGATACTCATTCAATCGGATATAGAACGGAGGTGGTTGTCAGGCACACGTTCATGGTTTGAGGAAGGTGATGAATGTCACTGATCATCACCTTCATCACAGTTAAGCGCGAATGAACATCTTAGATAGGAACAAGCGTGTTTGAATAGAAAACAGAAATACTTGCATTAATTCATCGAGACACAGCAGAGCTCCTCACCCCCAACAATGGGGTTTAGAGACTCATGCCGTTAGAGAATACAAAGTTTAGATCTGAAATGTCATGAGATACAAAATAAGTCTCTAAAAGTTGTTTAAATACTAAACTAGTAGCCTAGGTTTACAAAAATTGGATAAACTATGATGGATGATGCAGAAATTCACTTCTGGGGCCCACTTCTGTGTGCTGGGGCCCACTTGGTGTGTGCTGGGGCTGAGACTTAAGCAATTCACGTGCAGAGGCCATTTGTGGAGTTGAACGCCAGTTTTTGTGCCAGTTTGGGCGTTCAACTCCAGTTTTTGATCATTTTCTGGCGCTGGACGCCAGAATTGGGCAGAGGACTGGCGTTGAACGCCAGTTTACGTCGTCTATTCTTGTGCAAAGTATAGACTATTATATATTTCTGGAAAGCCCTGGATGTCTACTTTCCAACGCAATTGGAAGCACGCCATTTCGAGTTCTGTAGCTCCAGAAAATCCACTTTGAGTGCAGGGAGGTCAGAATCCAACAGCATCAGCAGTCCTTTTTCAGCCTGAATCAGATTTTTGCTCAGCTCCTTCAATTTCAGCCAGAAAAATACCTGAAATTACAGAAAAACACACAACTCATAGTAAAGTCCAGAAATATGAATTTTTCCTAAAAACTAATAAAAATAGACTAAAAACTAACTAAAACATACTCAAAACTATATGAAATTATCCCCAAAAAGCGTATAAAATATCCGCTCATCAGTTGTTAGTAACCATTTCATCAACTCCATAGCCTCATCAGGGGTCTTTTTCATGTGGAGGGATCTGCTTGTAGAATTATCCAGAGATATTTTGGTGGTCTCAGTGACTCCATCATAAAAGATCTATAACTGAATCCAGTTTGAGAACATGTCAGGAGAACATTTCCTTAGCATCATCTTGTATCTCTCTAAGCTTAATAGAGAGATTCACCCTCTCTCTGCCTGAAATTCTGAAAAGCTTAGTCAGCTTCTGAGGTAGAAAGAACTTGGTCAAAAACCTGTTGACCAACTTATCCCATGTATCTAAGCTCTCCTTGGGCTATGTATCAAGCCATTGCTTGGCTCCATCTCATACAGCAAACAGAAAGAGGAGTAACTTATAAACATCAGGCTGAACACCATTGGTCTTCACAGTATCATAGATTTTCAGAAAATTTGAGATAAACAAGTTTGGGTCTTCCTGTGAGAGCCCTTGAAACTGACAATTCTATTGCACCAAAGTGATGAGCTGAGGCTTCAGCTCAAAGTTGTTAGTAGCCACAGGAGGTACAACAATACTATTCCCATAGAAATTGGGACTAGGAGCAGTGTATAAGCCAAGTGTCCATCTAGGTTGCTCAGGAACATTAGGACCATGGAGAACATTGGGATTTACAAGATTGTTGTTATTGGGAACCATAGTGAACACTTCAACTTCTTTTTCAAAATTATCCTTGAGATTCTCACCGACTTTGTAAGCTCTAGCCTGCTGTAAACGCCTTCTCAAGGTCCTTTCAATCTCAAGATCAAAGTCTAGAAGAGGTTCTTTGTTCCTGTTCCTGCTCATAAACAAATAAAAAACAAGAAAAGTGAAAATCTCTACGTTAGAATGAAGAAAATTTCCAGTGAGTTAACCTGAGTAATTGAAATAAAAAAAATAAACTAAATAAATAACACCAAAAATCTTCAAAAACTAATAAGAAAATAAACCAAAAAATTCAAAAGTAATGAGGAGAAATAAATAGTAAAAATAAAATAAAGAAACCACGGGACACCAAACTTAATTTTCAAAATATAAGAAAAAATTTGTAATAAAGTAAAGCTAAATTTTTCAAAAAAATTAATGAAAAAATTGAAAAAAATTAAAGCAAAGAATGTCTAATCTAATCAATCAAACAACGAGTAGTTCTCAATCACAGTCAATCCCTGGCAATGGAACTAAAAACTTGGTACGGAATTTCAAAACCACAACTAACCAGCAAGTGCATCAGGTCGTACCAAGTAATACCTCAGGTAAGTGAGGGTCGATCCCACGAGAGTTGATGGACCAAGCAATAAAGGTTGAATGATTCACTTAGTCAGACAAGCAGAAAATAGTGTTTCGGGGGTTCAAATTGCATTAAATAGTAAATCAGAAATTTAGAAAGCAAATTGTAAGCTTAGTGTGAGAAGTATGTGAGAGAACCGTTAAGGTTTTAGAGATATTTATTTTTCCAGATTAATATTTCTTACCAACTATTTTAATCATGCAAGATTCAATTCATGGCAAACTGTAATTGACTAAATCCTAATTCCTTAGTGATTTAGTCTTCTATAACCTAATCAACTATCAATTCCTTAGTCACTTAATATAGATTAGAGGGTTAGGTTCAATTTTAGTATATTAGCCACAAAAACCCTAATTATCCACATATAAGAGGATTATATGTCACGTATCCCGATAAGTCCAGGCAATTAGTGATTTAGGAGGAATTTACTTTCAAGCTAGTATTCAGGTGAGATAACTGTTCCAAGAATCAACAAAAATTCATGTAGAAAAAGAGTTATTTTCCAATACACTTAAATTCATAAGATGAAGAACGAGAATAATTCTTGAATTTAAATCAATAAATTAATTAAAATAGAGTAAAAATAGTTTTAATCCATAGAATAAATAGAGCTCCTGACCTTAACAAGGGAGGTGTAGTTGCTCATGGCTAAGAGAAAAACTAGGGTTCCAAAATGTGTAAGAACTAGAATGAGGGAGAAGAGAAGAGAGTCCGAAGGGCTAAATCTTTTCCGTTTTATATCTAACCTAATTTGATTTGAAAATAAAATAGAATAATAACTACTAAAGCCTAAAAAATTTTGTTTGGGAATAAAAATAACCAAAATAAAATAAAATACAATAAATATTATCCAAATCTAATTAATGAAGCCCCTTCATTAAAATTGGATCCCGGCTACTGGCACTAAATGCTAGAATCAGCGTTTAGCACCCCTCGAGGCAGTGAGCTTTCTAATCGCTGTCTTCCTGGCACTAAACGCCAGGCTCGGCGTTAAGGGCCCCTTGAGGCAATGCATTGGGTATGAATTATGAAGAACCTGGTGCTAAACGCCCAGGTCCGCATTTAGCATCGCTCGAATAGAATGGTTGCACACGTTACAAGGCACTTGGGCACTAAACGCCAGATGTGGCATTTAGTGCCAGCTCAATAAATTTAAAATTCTTCTCTTTACTTGTACACGAACTCTGCCAAACTGATCCAAACTTCACCTGAAATAATTAAAATAATAGAGCGACTCAAAGTAACATCCAAATAGGCTTCAAACACTAAAATCTCAATAAAACTCAATAAATTTATATCTAAAATAATAAGAAAAGAAAGAGAAGATGTTCACACATCAACGGCCATGGCAGTGGAAGCGGAGATGGATTTGACGGCGTCCATGGCAGTGGAAGCGGAGATGGATTTGACGGCGTCCACGGCGGCACAGGCAGCAATGTACGGAAGATAGAAGACGACGGTGGTGACTCCCTTGACGGTGACGACGACGGTCCATCCAGCGACGGCGTGCATTGAGACGGCTCCTTGTCTCTCGCATCCTGGTCTTCCTGACAGCGACACGACGGTGCAGCTTTGACGGCAAGCTCCAGGGCAGCGACGAACGCGAATAGCCTCCTTCTCCCCGCAGACTCTCTCTCCTTGCGCAAATCTTCCCTTCCCACTGACTCAGCGGCAGCAACAATTCCTCTCTTCCAGCTTGGCAACAACGGTGACGGCATTGGTGGTGGCAACGACCTCCCCTTTCTGCCAGCGACAAACCCCCTCCCCTTCTCTCTTCTTCCTTGGCTCTCCCTCCTCCCCGTTCTCCTTCTTTTCTCGTTCCCTTTCTTTTTGTTTTCTTTTTCTTTCTTCTTCTCAGATCATTGGTGAGGGTGAGTGAAGGGTGGGGGAGTGTGCGGTTAGGATTTGGGGAATAAGGGGTGAGCGTGTGTGTTGTGTTAGAGTTAGGGTTAGGGGTAGTTTAGTAATTTTTTATAAAACTAGGAATAAGTTAGTAATTGAAACCCAATTTAATTAAACAATAATTATACATAAAAATATCGTTTATTCATCAATTTATAAATTATTTTTAAATAATTATTCTAATTTAAAATATAAGATAATATACTTAATTTTATAAAAATGAAAGTATTAAACTCCACATCTCAATTATTTAAATCAAATTATATAAAAATTCTTGTTATTTTACAACTACTAAACTTTATAATTTAAATATGGAAATTATTCAATATTTGTGAAGTTAGATAAAAATTCTAATTTAATTATCAAAATTTGATTTAATTAGCATTAATAAAATTAATTTCTGAAATCAAAGTCTTTAATGAACAAATAAATTGAAATTGACTCATAATAAGATTTTTCAAAAGTTTTGGGTTTTACACCGCGGAGCATCCTAATATGATTGAGATTTCTTCCTCTGATAATGACAGATGATGATTAGAGTAGACAAAATAATTTTGGGAGTTCCTTATGTTAGCCTAGATTTTATATTTAGTCCCTCGCTTTTGATTAGACTCACTGAGAGAGTAAGCTATGATTAGTTTGACTAGGTTAGTTTCAGGCACCAGTTTAAGAGTTTCCTATATGGACCAGGGCTCGGAGTGTTGCTTGTATCTATGAAAACAAGTTGTGAAGGGTTGTATGCTAATTAATATTTTGTATGATAGTTTATATATATGTAAATAGTGTACATGATGTATAATATGCTTATCCTTGACATCCCTATTATTGTTTTTTCGTATTTAATTTTACATCATCGTTTGTCTACGCGTAATTAGTTTTATTGCAACCCTTTTTGTGTTAAAAAGAAAAGTTTTTTTTTCTAAAACACAATTTCATACTAACTCGACTATAGGCTTAATAATAAATATTACTCAAGTATTTAGGTGACAAGTTGGTGACACTCGATTTCAGTATGATCATGATATACTGGAAATTGGGTCGTTACACTGACCCCTGGCCTGGCAATCCCCGCCACCGTGCCTAGGATGCGTCGTTCCCCATTTCTCTCCTCGTGGATGCATCGACAGTAGGTGGCCATCCTCTGGCTGATGCAATTAAGGGGGATCTAGATGATATACCGGTAAATCATGTGGTATAATGGGAGGAACCTGATCATACGGGTCACCCTCGCCCACGAGGACTAAATTGCCCACTGGTAATACCAATGCAAATAGTCCTATGATGGGCGCAAATCAAAGCTGTGGTGCAAATGCAATCGATGCTCCCTTCGAGAATGCCACATGTCATACCATCCCTGTAAAATTATGGGTACCACTCCCTTCTGCCCCAACGACCATCATGACCGAGCATCATATCTTTGTTGAGCAGTGCTGTAGGAATATGATGATCTACAATAAACTGCCTAACTACACGGTCCATCTAGTGCCACTTGACGATTGAAAAGCATAGTAGAGGGCATACAACATTCCATGTACCTTCGCCTTGTAGTACACTATCTGAAATGCTGTCCTCGATGCGTGAGTCATCATAAGGAATCCAATCAACTTGAAAATAATCCACACGTTGCAAAATACATAACAAGAAAATTACTTACCAACAAATTTGTAATTGAACACAAATATATTGATCACTTATGTTGGTCATCCTAATACTATTGAAAACCCATCTCTAGATCCTCAGCCTAATCTCTTCACGGTCCCTAACTTGCTCGTACCTCAACAACCTACAAATCCTATTAGTTCTCATAAATTACACATGCTTAGTCAGAAGATTTGAGAACAACGAGACAAATAAAAAATAATAAATACCTCTAAGCTAATAAAAACATCTACTCGTCAAATCCTTAGGGTCGACAAGGAATAATACACCCAAGAAAGGAGTAAACTACTACAGCCACCCAAGTTTCTGCCTGCTATGTGTTGCTCGACACATCTGCTGGTAGAGAAAGGCTAGAATAGCAAAACCCCAAGATATCTGACCACACCAATCAAGATCCTCTAAAAGTGGGAGCCACCTCATATGGACTCGCGAGTCGGACGCATTTGGAAGCAGCATACCTCCAATGATCTGTATGATATATCCTCGGGGCTCCTCCTTGGAATCCTCATCCAAACCCTGACATACTCTTGACCGGAACCACGATAGATTGACGATCTACTTACTCTTATCCTATCTGTCAGTAGGCTCTGGTACGGCTCCTAACAATTGCATACATAAATCCTTCATGCTACGTCTAACGTAGAACATCTTCCATCTTGTTTATGCAGCCACTAATAGGATCTCCTTCCATTTGAAGCCCAACTGATAAGTCATATCCTACAAGGTGATCGCTATCTCCCCACAGGACAAATAAAAAGTATATGACTTCAGACGCTACCTCTCGATCATAGCAGATACCAGTGCTAATCATGGTTCTACTCAACCATGTAAGCTACATGACCAAAACTTGCTCGTGTGAGGAATGGCCCGGCTAGCTCGCTAGAGCATGCCAGTGTATTTTTTCTGGTGCGTAAGATCCTACTATCCTAAAAAGGCAAACAAATTTATGTAAAATTTTGACCCAAAAAATTATAAATTTCATTCACATTAAATATAATTTATATTTAATACCATGTGCCACAGCCTCCCAACAATATAATTATTCCTATCTATCATTAAGTTCTGTTCCATCCGTATAATCTATATAAAACTTCAGAAATATAAAAAAAAATATTGTCAATACATAATTTATTTATATATATTCTAATATAATACGCCACAATTAATAATTTATTAATATACTTAATTTATAATCTAATATCATATTACACTAATAACAAAGAATACATAATAATAATGCTAATTATATGCAAATGCTACTCTAAATACACTTTAAATTTAAAGTAAATCATAAACAATTCTATTATGAATATCTAATTCTATTTCTATATATTGTAATCTACTCAAAAAATATTTAAGACTATAAAAATTAAAACTACTCTATATATTATTACCAACTCTAAGATTATAAAGTACTCTAAAATATTTATTCCTATCAAGGTTGCGAGAATCGGACCGGTCATCGAACCAGCCGAGTGACTGGTTCAATGGTTCAATAGTTCAACCGGAGTTGAACCGTGGTTGAACCGATTTAATTAAATATAGAGTAAAATTATAAAAAAATTCAATATATAATATATAATCTCAGAATGACAACTATAGCAAAATTCAGATTGACATTAAAATAAAAACTCAGCCATTACAACAACTATAGCAAAATTCAAAATGACAACAAAATTCATACAATTCGTATCGCATTCAATATAATTAAATTCAGCAATTCATCCAGGTAATTCACCAAAATTCAATATAGCAGAATTCAATATAGCAAAATTAAACTTATATAGAAAAATTCAATATAGCAAAATTCAAAATCCAGAGTCCCAAAATTAAACTTATATCAAAATTTTATTCAGTAAAATTCAGAAATACAGAATGATTAATCCATATAATTAACAAAATAAAAAAAATTGAAAAGCAAAAGAAGAACTCATAAGAAGAACTCTGCATCTAAACTCAAATCTGGACTAAATTCCTCATTGAATAAAAACTTAATTGAAAAAAAAACAAAAACACAAGAACTCAAGATGCCCGTTGATAGAAGCCCACGACCAGAATTAAACAATTACAGCAAAATTCAGAATCCAAAATTGAATTACATATAGGCATATAGCAGCCATTACAAGTTTACAACAATTACAGTAAAATTCAGAATCCAAAATTAAATTACATAAGCAATAGAAGAACTAAATCAACCAAATAAAGAAATCTGCATCAATCATATAATTAACCAAATAAAAAAATTAACTAAATTTAAATTAGAAGAACTCTGCATCAATTCATAATTTCATATAATTAACCAAATAAAGAACTCTGCATCAATTCATATAGTTAATTAATAAAATAAAATAAATAATTAAAACTCACCGCGGCAAAGAGGCAGAACAGATGCAAAGAAGGCGTCTAGGTCACAGTGGCAAAACAGATGCCCATCGACATTGACAGAGAAGCTTCTGACGACCAGACAAGCAGACGATGCCGACCAGGAAGCTTCGGAGTTCAGACGACCAACCGACGACGCCGCTGACAGCAGCTTCGATCCGCGACGGTGATTTCCTTCCGCCCATTGGAGATCCTTCTGCCCGGTGATAGCAACTCTGAGTCGGCGTCGATTGTGGTTGACTGGTAAGGATGGTGGCCTTCGATGGACTTCGATGAAGACTAGAATTTGGAGGCAAAAATTTGGGTTCAGGTGCTATGTAGTGGCTGGTGAGTGTATTAAGGACTCGAGGTGAGGTCTTCGCATAAGGGGTTGGGGTCACCAGGTCGGGTACTGGGTTGAGTGGGCTCGTTAAGGTATTTTTTTTTTCCGTCAAAATGACACCATTTCGGGCCAATAGTAAAAATCCGGTCTTTTAAAAATCCGACCGGTTCGGCTGGTTCACCGGTTAACCACCGACTTTTTCACTAATTATTTGCAAGCCAGTTTTGGAAGTCATACGGATCGGCCAAATGACCAATTTTCGGTTAACTCAGTTGAACTGGCCGGTCCGGTCTAATTTTCAGAACATTGATTCTTATAACAATTATTGACTATTTTTACATAATGCTAATCTAACTATTCACATAACACTGGTCTAACTAGTCCTAATATTCAATTTTATAACAATTAATAATTATTCTCTCATAATACTAATCTAATTATTCAATTAATAATATTATTTTAATATTATATAACTTGAATAAATAAATAAACATGACAAAAACAAATAAATATTAAATAAAAGCAAGAACAAAGATTATATTTACCTAGGAAGCGAAAGAATTGAGAGATTGAAAGAGTCGATAAAGAGAGAATGGATCCGAGAGAGAATGGATCCGAGAGAGAAATCTGAATTTAGAGAGAAAATGATAAAAGTGAAATGTGAAAGAGGGGGAAGCCTTTTATATAATTAGGCACACTCCCTAACAGTTTGCCGAATCACTAGGCAAATTACCTAATGATAATTCAATTTGCTGTGTAACTGGCCGATTTGGCGCAAATCCCAAAAAAATGGAATCTCATATTTAAAGTTGGAATAATTTTTTAAATAAATAAATAAATTTTTTATTAATTTAATAAAAAAATCCATCGGTCAGATTATTAATTTATCAATTTTTTTAGTTGTAATTTGTTACACTTGTAGGGTACTACTATTAGAGAGAGAATGAGAGTTAGAGAGAGCGGGGTGGGAAACACAGGGAGGGGTAGGCATAGGAAACATGACAAGGATCCAAGGGTTTGGAATCGAGAAGAGTATCGGCGGCTGGAGCATGAATCATTTTCTGTCTTTGTGAGTAATCTGCCGCAGGATATATCTAAGAGGGAATTATTCCAATTGTTCAACTGGACGGGACGAATCAATGATATATATTTATCACGAAAACAAAAAAGTGGAAATATATACATGATTGCTTTTGTGCGATACACAACCAAAGGAGGGGCATTGAAGGCTATTGCGGAAATGAATCATCAGATACTGAGAGGAAAGATTTTATTTGTGGAAGAGGCAAAATACAGAAGAATGTCAGGCGCAGTAACGATAAGCAATATACGTGCGGAGGGGGACAAGCGACAAACTGCTACATGGCAGCCACGTAGGAAAGTTGCTGAGTCCGAGCCTGAGGCTCATGGAAATGAGGAGCGGAAACAGGAAAGAGACAAAGGTCCGTATGGAAAGGGTCGGACAAAGAAAGTGAAAGTAACAGTGGCAACAGAGAATCTGGAATGGTTGCAGAGGAGCATCGTCGGGGGCACGACCAAAGCCATTAACTTTGAGTCTTTAAAGGAAATGATCACAAAGAATGTGCCTAATGTTATTCAGGTGCGGGAGATGGGCGCGTACAAAGCACTTCTGACTTTTAATAGTATACGGAACGCTGACGATGCCTACACCTTTAACATGAATAGCCTCTTACAGCTATTCCATAGGGTGTGGCGATGGGAGGAGTCGGAACATAGTGAAACTCGAAGGGTGTGGCTGGAATGTTTCGGGGTTCCGCTACACGCTTGGTCAGTTAACACCTTTAGGACGATAGGAGGCCAATGGGGTGAAGTCGTTGGATGTGCTAGAGAAACAGAAATGTGTAGCTCTTTCACTGTAGGTCGTGTTCAGATTGACACTTGCGTAATGGATGTGATTCAAGAATGGGTCCACGTTACAGTTGGTACGGGAGGCTTCGATGTCCTGGTGAAGGAGGTTGGACATAAGGCATGTAATCTGCTTTGCACCGAAAAATTTGAAGATGAACAATCAACTATACAAAGGAATTCTGATAGTAAAAGCAACAGTGCCGGCGGAGATATAATACAGAATTCTGTTGCAGGGTCATTGCATGAAGGGACACAGGATGAAGATCGGTTGTTGTTGGTTTCACGGGACGAGGAAGAAGACAAGGGCAGAATTGTAATTACAGACACAATTTTGAATGAATGGAATAATGGCAATGTGCAGCGTAATCTGGGGGAAATCGAAACGTATCCGACATTAATGAAGGATAATCATTTTATGCATGAATTGGGGGGAAGAGCCGTTATGCTCTATGAAGAAGATTCTGAAAAAACAGTAAGTGGGGCCCTTCTTGGGCTGGAAAGGGAGTCCACAAGTGCAACACCAAAAAAGCCACAATTAGAAAAGTATTGGGCCAAAATGAAACATGGGGACAGACACCAAAGATTGGGCCCAGGACTCCAAACCCACAAACAAGGGGCCGCGGGTCAGACACCATGCGAAGCTGGGTCGGGTCGGAGCCCAGAGGGAGATGCGGGTCGCGGTTCTCTTGCCCATATCTCCACGGGAGATGAGTGCGGCGCCATAGGAGAGCTCCCAGTCGCTGGCAGGCAGGCGGCGATCAACAGGGGAGGTTGCGGCAAGGGTGGCCTCGGCGACAAGCTGGGTGTGCAGATGATCCGCGCTGGGTCTGTCCGCTTCCAAACCACTGGGACCGATGCTGACGACGACGCGGGGAGGCAGGCGGCGACCAACGGGGAAGGTCGCGGTAAGGGTAGCCTTGGCAATAACCTGGGTGGACAGATGATGAGCGCTGGGCTGGTCCGCCTCTAAACCACCGGGACTGAGGCTGACGACAACGCGGGGAGTGAAGTTGATGGTGGGGAAGGTGGCTCTCCGGCGGCGGTTGATCAAGACATGTATGGCAACACATATCTCAAAGTGGTAAGGGGAGAAGGACGAAACAAATTCCAGGAGAACAGCAGACATGGAGACGCAGTGATGGCTTATCACGCAGAGGGAAGACATGGAGAACAGAGCGCCAGACCAGGGAATGGAACCGGGAGTGACCAAACGCCATATAATTGCTGTGGGCGAACCGGTAGGGTGATTTGTAGGCAGCTTGAGGAAGAATTTGCAGAGACTGAACCAGACCAAGAAGGAAGGAGGAATGAGGTGGAAGCAAGTGAAAAGCAGCAAACCGATCTGGAGGAGCAGATGGTAGAAAATAGAAAGACTTGGGAGCTGGCACGCGAATCAGGAGCAATTTTATACGATGAAGAAGACGACATCATGGCAATTTTACAAGCACAGAACGAAGAAATAGCTCGTAAAAAAAAGGTGGTAAAGTAGAAAGCGAAAATGAGACGATGCAGACCCAAACATGCTAAACAGGTGTGTAAAACAATTTTAAAATGATTTTCAGTTCATGGAATGTGCGGGGGTTGAGGGGGGATGGGAAGTTGAGAATGGTAAAGGACCTGAGGAATAAACATAGACTACAAATGTTAGGTTTGATCGAAACTAAAAGGCAGATAGTGACGAGATTTGATGTTGCCAGAATTTGGGGACAATGTAGTCCAGGTTGGGAATATGTAGGGTCTGATGGGGCGTCTGGTGGACTATTGCTAATTTGGGATGAGGAGATGTTCAGATTGAATAACTGTTATAAGGGAGAGAGGTGGTTGTGTGTTGAGGGAGTTATTTTAAAAAGTAGTTTCAACTGTGCGTTTGTCTTGGTCTATAGTGCACATGATAGAGATGAGAAGTTACAGGTATGGGAGGAGCTGAGCTATATAGCAGGGTTATGTTAGGTTCCGTGCTGTTTTATGGGAGATTTCAATGAAATAGTACATGTAGAGGAACGAAGAGGCACTACTGGGCTGACACGGTCTGCGGAAGATTTTAAGTTTTGGATACAGGACATGAACTTAGTGGACTTGCCGCTCACTGATTGAAAGTTTACCTGGTTTCGAGGATGTTCTTGCAGTCGCATAGATAGAGTTTTGGTTAGCTTGGAGTGGTTAGAAGAGTACCCAGAGGCACACTTGAGAGGTGGACCAAGGGGTTTGTCAGATCATTGCCCACTAATAGTGGAGGGTAGGAAGCTGAGAGGAGGTCCCAGGCCGTTCCGGAGCCTAGATTCATGGTTTACACATGAGGGATTTCGCAGGATGGTGAAGGAGGAATGGAGAGGATTGAGAGAGCTACAATTCACAGATAAATTGAAGGCGCTGACAGAACCACTGAGAAGATGGCATAAGGCAAATTTTGGTGACATGGATAACAAGATTATAAAGTTTGAGGAAGAGATCAAGAGGATTGATGATATGGTCAGCAATGGAGTATATGATGGAACATTGGAGGCTAGAAGAAAGGCGTTGGTTAAGTGCTGTGAGCGATGGTATGTGAGGAAAGAAGTACATTGGAAGCAGATGTCGCGGTCTCGACACGTGAATGATATGGACAGAAATACAAGATACTTCCACAATATAGCTTCAGCTAGAAGGCGGAACAATAGGACTGATAATCTGGTTATCAACGGCAGGTTGGTTCGGAATCAGGCTAGAATAAAGGTTGCTATCAGAGAGTTTTATAAGGACTTATACCATCAGGAAGACTCTCCTATGATGGGGTTCATGGATGGCCTGGTGGTTCGAATAGGTGAGGAGGATGCTATGGCTCTAGAAGTGATGCCGTCGGCAGAGGAAATCAGAGAGGCCGTGTGGGACTGTGAGTCCTCTAAGGCGCCAGGGTGTGACAGATACAACATGAACATCATCAAGCGATGTTGGGATGAGATTGACCCTGAATTCACAGCTGCAATGATGGGGTTTTTCCAGACGGCCAGGTTACCGAAGGATGCCAATATCACTTGGGTGGCGTTGGCACCTAAATTCATAGGTGCGAAGGAGATTAAAGACTTGCGACCTATCAGTATGGTGGGGTGTGTGTATAAGGTTATTTCGAAGGTGCTAGTTAGGAGGATGAGATCAGTGATGCCAGCATTGGTAGGAGAGACTCAGAGTGCGTTTGTACAGGGAAGAAAAATCCATGATGGGGCGCTTATTGCGTGTGAAACAGTTATTTGGCTTAAACTGAGGAAAAAAGAGGCTGCCCTAATTAAGCTTGACTTCCAAAAAGCATATGACAGAGTTAAGTGGAGCTTTGTGAACATTGTTCTGCAGAAGATGGGATTTGGGCATATATGGAGAGCATGGGTGATGGAGTGTGTAGCCACTGCGTCTATGTCGGTACTGATAAATGGATCGCCATCTAAGCCTTTCAACATGGAAAGAGGGTTGAGACAAGGGGACCCACTATCTCCGTTCCTGTTTGTACTGGTGGTGGATGTGTTGCATCGAATGATTGGAGAGGCAGTCAGGAATGGTCGTATATCACCATTACTGGTTGGTAGAGATAGTGTAGCATTGTCACATCTTCAGTTTGCTGATGACACTATTCTCTTCTGCCCTCTAGAAGAGGAGACTATAAAAAATTACAAGAGGCTTCTGAGAGTCTTCGAGTTGATGTCAGGCCTGAGTATCAATTTTGATAAGTCTAGCCTGATTCCAATTAATTGTGAGGAGCAATGGGTCGATCGTATGTGTAACTTACTGGGGTGTAAGGGGGATGCCCTCCCAGTCAAATACCTTGGAATATCACTAGGAGCTAATCCGAGGTTGGTGAAGACATGGAAGCCTATCATAGATAAGGTGGAGGAGAAATTCAGCCTGTGGAAGGCCAAGGTGCTAAACAAAGCTGGGAAGTTGGTACTTATCAAATCTGTGTTGAACAGTCTGCCAGTATACTATTTGAGCTTGTTCAAGATGCCGAGAGTTGTTGCTGAGAAACTGATTTCGCTGCAGAGAAGATTTCTGTGGAGCTCAGAAGAGGGTAGGACTGGTATGGCATTAGTAAGGTGGGAAGTAGTACAGGCACCGAAGAAGTTAGGTGGGCTGGGAGTTGGGGATGCTATGGTTCGCAACACAGCACTACTGTTTAAGTGGTGGTGGCGATTTGCGAAGGAGGATTGCCCACTATGAAAAAAAATTGTAGTCTCTTGTCATAATCTAAACCCCAATGAGCCTCTGTCGACTCATGACCCGCCTACTAGAGGAGGACCATGGAAGGATATCTGCCAGTTACACATCAGGAACCAACCTTTAAGGGATAAGATGATCGCAGGCCTGTCCATGGAGGTTGGGGATGGGTGTAGGACGCGATTTTGGGAGGATGCATGGGTGCTTGGTGGACCTCTGAAGAACCGGTTCCCGAGGCTTTTCTCTATTTCAAACCAGTGTGGATCCTTTATAAGGAACTGTGGGTTTTGGGATGGGTTTGAGTGGATTTGGAACTTCCAATGGAGGCGAGAGCTTTTCCAATGGGAGTTAGAACTCTTGAGTGCGTTGCATGAGGTTTTGAGACCTGTGAAATTAGTTCATAACAGAGAGGATAGAGTGGTGTGGAAATATGATAGGCGAGGTGTTTTTACAACTAACTCATTTGTGCAGGTGTTACAGGAGGAACTGGTCCCAGCGGAGATAACTAGTTACAGCTTTGCCAGGACTATCTGGAAGGGGTTGGTCCCGCCTAGAGTGGAGCTGTTTGTCTGGTTTGTTCTGATAGGAAGAGTGAATACAAAGGACAGATTGAGCCGGTTTGGAATCATCAGTCAGGAAGATGTTACTTGTGTTATTTGTAACAACGAGGTGGAGGATGTACATCACTTGTTTTTAGGGTGTGTATTTGCATGGCAGGTGTGGAGTGCTTGGATCTCAGCCTTTGGCCGACGATGGTCTTATCCGGGATCGATGAAAGAATACTTTCTTAGTTGGACAGAAGAACCGATGAGGAAAGAAGAGCGTAATCATAGGTTGAGGTGTTTCTGCGCGATCATCTGGAACTTATGGTTGGAAAGAAATAGACGGATTTTTCAGCAAACAAGCAAAGGAGTTGAAGAAATCATCAACATGTCTTCGAATAGTACTAACGAGTGGAGCGGTGGGGATCCCTTTAGTTGTTGATGGCTATGCCGGAGATGACATGTGGACGGATTTGTTTTTTGCTCTGTTTTTATTTTTGCTCTGTTTATGTTTAGTTGTAACACTCTACTTGCTCCACTTCTATTTATGTTCTATTGTAACACTCTACGTTACAATTTGACAATTTATTTGCTACAAACTTATTAAAATATAATCATTTTTATGTTTTTTTTATTAATTTAAATTTTTAAAAAAATACAATTTTGTTATATGATATCAAAATTTTTATAACTTAACGGTCTTGAATATGATCTCTATTGATCTTAAAAGAAAGAAGTTTAATATAAGACGAATAAAAAGAGAAAGATATTCTATATTTTAAAAAGATTATACAAAACTAAAAAGAGGTTTTTACAATTTTATGTGAATGAGTGTGAAATAGAATAATTTATGAGTCTTCTTATCAGTTTAACTTTTGGAAGAAGTTGTTTAATGACAAAACTACACATTCTATTGTATTTCTAATGTATTGCAACTTATTATATATATTACTTATTAATGACAAAACTACACAT
Source organism: Arachis hypogaea (assembly GCF_003086295.3). Lineage (NCBI taxonomy): Eukaryota > Viridiplantae > Streptophyta > Magnoliopsida > Fabales > Fabaceae > Arachis > Arachis hypogaea. The sequence goes on along the minus strand of NC_092048.1, from coordinate 41,918,734 downwards.
TCTATTGTATTTCTAATGTATTACAAATATAATATTATATGGTCAATTCAAATAAATAATTATAACACTATAGTTGCAAAATAACATATATTATCATATCCGCAATTACAATACTACTGCAGTCGCAATTTTTATAATCCAGGACCACAATTTAAAAACTCTAGCATACTTGCACACACTTAAACTTGATATAAATAAATCTCAATAAGACGATAGACAATAATCCTGCACCCACCGTAACATACTGAGATCTAAATGAGATCATGGAGACAGAGAGAGCAAAGAAAAGGGGGGGGCCGTGGCCCTTCTGTCATTGAGAGTAAAATTAAAATAGTGTCACATAACTCAAAAATATGTGGCCCTATTACCAATTTTGAAAAGTACCATAACTTTGGACTCGCTAGCAGTCACTATATATGAGACACCAAATACTTGTTGATATATATAGTTCACGTCCCTTTCGGACACTCCTATCAAACGTGTACAAGGATAGGGCTCATTTACAAAATGCATACGTAGCCTACCTCCATATCGTAAAAAATATATACTACTATTACAAATTTTCTTCATTATTATTGTTGTTGTTGTTATTAGAGTTATAATAATTACATCATCATTATATGAGGACATATAGATAACAAAGCATGCATGTTGTTTTGATCATATTGATTAAAAAAGAAGCTCCCCACATTATAATGCATATGATCCCTATTGTACTTTATGGGTCATCAGAGACATATATACATGTTTTGGACAAACTAAGCTACAGTTTGAATAAATAGTTTAATTAATTTTTTTTAAAAAAAATAAGTTAAATTATAAATACTTATATTAAAGATAATTTATAAATAAATTATTCTGTATTTAGTATTTTAATTTTAAAAGTATTTATTTTTAAAAAAATTGCGATAAAAAATTTGTTATTATAAAAAAAATTATTTTTTTTACTTTTCTATAAGTATTTAAATAGTTCTTTAAAAAATTACAATTTAATTTTAAAAATTATACTAAACATTAATACTACTACTTATTTTAAATAAAAAATTCAAAAAACTAACTTTTAAAATTTCTCAAATAGACCTAAAAAATGTGGTTAACTGGTTGTTACAAAAGGGTTTATGAAGCGTTAACTCATGTGACATCATCAGTTGATTTTTGTTTTTCTTTTCAATTAGTTACAATAATTTCTTAATTTGGTATATATAACATAATATGTAAAATTACTATAAATAATATTTATTTATTTATTTTGTTGGGTAATATTAGATTAAATTGCCTTATTACTTATTAGCCTACAACATTATATATTTATATTTTTTATTATTGGTTCAGACTTTTATCAGCTATATGACAAAAAATAACCGACATTTTAAGTAATGATTTTTGAAATAACAATTAAATCAATCTCCTAATTTTTATGAGATAATTAAATTGGTTTCTGGACGTTTAAATTAATTAAATTTAATACATTGATTAAATATATCATAAAAAAATGTTTTAATATTTTTTATATATTTAATGCATTGAAAAAATAAAAAAATTTATTTTTATAATAAATAATATTAAATATTTTTTATGATACTTAATCAATATTTTTAAGACAGAGTATAACAAAATTCTAAATTAAAATAATTTTCTATAATTTTTTGAATCGTCATTAAATTAATGTCTTCGTTAGTTGACCAGTCAAAAATGAAACATTAACTAAGAGCTTATGTGAAACATTAACAACATGGCATACCATTATCAAATAAGCTGACATAGCCAAAAATATATTTCAATCAATTTGGTCCCTCAATCTAATAGGATTTTTTATTTAAATAAACAAAATAGAAGCATTAATTATTAAAATAAATAATTTTAAAAATATTTATCGATTTGTATTTTTCAGTCATATTTTGTTTACACCGTAAACGAGATGATATTGCGTATATTTCGTTTACAGTGTAAACGAGATATGACACGTCAACTGCGTCGTGTCTATTTCGTTTACACTGTAAACGAGATAAGGCTGAATGGAGTCTTCTCCACTCATGTCAAGAAACGAAGTCCTCTCATGCATAGCGTCTAAATCCAGACTGTGATAATGAGACGGAACTGCCGAAAGCGCTGATATCGGAAGAGGTGGAGGCAGCACATGGTGAGCCGCAGTCAGAACGGGTGTCTCCGGAACACACTCATTCTCATCCCACTATCGAACAATTTGCTATCACCACTATCTGCCACGTAATCCTCGTCCGACTCCTCCTCGCCCTCCTCCGCTTCATCCACTGGAACGGCGACATGAATGGGCGGTGGTGCGAGAGGTCAGTCGTCCTACACATAGGTCGAGTGTACGGAAGGACCACCGCGACTGTGTCCCACCTCTGCAGACAACTCCATTACTTGCTCCACCATGATCCTCCCATGGTTGTCGAACATCACTCGCACATGCTCGTCCCCTTGAAGTCGGAATAGTCGAAAGCGGAAGACTCCATTACCCATGGGGACCAGTAACCTATATGCCACCCTTCCGATTCCCCTCGCTTTTATACCACCGAGCTTGCTCTGTATCAAACTCTTCAAATCCGACAACGTATTCACACGTTGAGTGCGAAACAATATCGGATCCTCGCACTCAAATGTAACCCCGTTGTCGCCGTTTCTCATACAGTAATTGGGATACACAAGCACAACTATGTACGGACTATTATTGGCCATGCTTTGTGTTTGTGAGAAATATGATACGAAAAGTTTGTCAAAAATACCAAGAGTTACACATCCTTTTATAGCCGGTGGGACACAACTCTGTATCTCGTTACTATAAACAAGATAGCTGACGTATCATATCTCGATTATACTGTAAACGAGATACACGCAATATTATCTTGTTTATAGTGTAAACGAGATATGACTAAAAAATGTAAATCGATAAATATTTTTAAAATTATTTATTTCGATAATTAATGCTTTTAATTATTTTATTTATTTAAATAAAAAATCTCAATCTAAGAGACTAGTTAATTTGATTATTATCTGACTTATTTCTAAACTTTAGCCGTTTTGTTAGAAAATAGATAATATATCAGTTACCCTGCTTTACTTAGTAGTTTATATGTGAAGTTATTATTATTATTGTTATTATTATTATTACAGGAAAATTTAAAAGAATAATAATAAAAACTAAAAGTGAAAAAAATTCCAAAAAAAATGAAAAAAATGAGTCTTCGTTATAGACATGCAACACCAATTACAGTGTCATGAAAAAATAAGCTTTTTAACTTTTATTATCAATCTCACAGTAATTACGTAATCGCATCAAGAAGACTTTTATTTATTTATTTATTTATTTGTGTTTTTTATGCATTGCCTCTCTATCTTTTGGGAATCAGTATATTTTTCTTTTTTTTGGATTGTTTTGTAAATTTTTATTAATTTATAATTTTTTTTATCATTCACTATATCTCCTAACACAATAGACTAAAGATCTGTCCCTGCCAACAAAAATTTCTCATAAGACCCAAAACCAGAGGAGTCACATGAGAGCAGCACGTGCACATACCTTGTTCCTATAACGGACCCAACTCAATGTCTCTTTCCTCCTGTGAACCTGATCCCCAAATGCCAGAGGCGGACTCTTGGGGAGAGTATGGCCTTGGCCCTATATATATGCACACATTTATTTTCTCTTTTTTAACATAAATATGAAAATATATTTTTTTATAAAAAAATATCGTTTTCCTAATCTTGTGTTTATGCAATTTATATTTTCTTTCTCTTTCTTTTAGTGAATTTTATATCTACAATAAATATAAATTTATTACTTTTAAGCACAAAAACTAACATGTATATATGCTTTTAACCAAATCCAACAAATCTGCTACTCACCTGACTAAAATCTGCAAAATAACCATAACTTACTTCAAACTATAATCTTTGTGAAATCAACCTTAATTCGCTCAGGTATTACTTGGACGACCCAGTGCACTTGTTGGTTCAGTTGTACGAAGTGTGAAGATTCGTGCACCAAGTTTTTGGTACTGTTGCCGGGAATTGTTCGAGTTTGAACAACTGACAGATTATCTTGTTCCCTAAATCATGTATTGTCTTTAATTTTGTTAGAGTCTTTTATTTTATTTTATTTTTTTCAAAAAAAAAAACTTTTTCAAAAAAAGATTTCTTTTCTTTGTTTAATCTTTGTTCTTGGTTTGAGTCTTTTGTTTTTGTTCTTGTTGAAATTTTCGAAATTTTTGAATCTTTCTTTCTAAAAATTTTCAAAAATAGTTTCTTTGTTTGAATTTTGTGTCAATCTTTAAGTTTGGTGTCTTCTTGTGTTTTTCTTTTATAATTTTCGAAAATTTTGTGTTTGATTTTCAAAAATTTTAAGTTTGGTGTCTTTTGCATGTTCTTGTGTTCTTTGAATTCTTTGAGTTTTGTTATTGGCGTTCTTCTTGATCTTCAAAGTGTTCTTTTTCTTTTTATTTTGATCTTAAAATTTTTAAGTTTGGTATCCCTTTGTGTTTTTCTTTCAAATTTTTGCACACTAGGTGTTATTAGATCTAAAATTTTTAAGTTTGGTATCTGTTTGTTGTTTTTCTCTTTCCTCATTAAATTCAAAAATAAAAAATATATTTTCTTACTTTTTAATTAATTTTCAAAAATTTTAAATAAAAAAGAATTCAGATTTTAATTTCAAAATTTTTATCTTATTTTATCTTAGTTTTCAGTTTTCAAAATCAAATATTTTCAAAAATCATATCTTTTTCAAAATCTTATCTTATCTTTTTATCTTTCTTAAAAATTCAAAAATCTTATCTTATCTTATTTCAAATTTCAAATTTCAAAATTCAAATTTCAAAAATTCAAAATTTAAAATTTAATTTTCAAATTTAAAATTTAAATTTTAAATCTTTTTAATTTAAAACTTATCTTCTCTTAACTTCCTTATCTTATCTTTCTTACCTAACTTATCTTACCTTTTCTATCTTACCTTTCTTTAAATTTTAAAATTAAATCTTTTTCAAATCTTTTTAATTCTTATCTTATCTTTGACTTTTTCAATTATTTTTAAATTCAAATCTTTTCTAATCTTCTATCTTATCTTATTTTCAAAATTTTTCTTAATTAGTTACTTATCTTTTCTCTTCTTTTTCAAAACTTCCTAAATAATTCATCTCTCTTCTAATTTTCGAAAATTCTCTTCTTCTTCTCTTTCTTCTATTTTCGAAATTCATTAACTAATTTTAAATTCTTTTTAATTTATTAAAATTTATTTTCGAAATAAATAAATAAAACAAAAATAAAAATATTTTAATTATTGTTTATCTTTTCTACTTCTATTTATTCGAATTCTTCTTCTACCTCTTCTATCTTCACTCTTCTTTCTCTTCTTCTTCACATCTCACTGGGAATTTTCTAGACCCAAATCAGGCATAAAAGCTTCCTTTCTTTCTTCTTTTCTTGTTTATGACCAGGAACAGGGATAAAGAGCCTCTCTTTAATCTTGATCCTGAACTTGAGAGGACTTTAAGGAGAAACTTACAACAAATTAAAGCACAACACTCCGGAAGAAACCTTTCAGAAAACTTTGAACAAGAAGCTGAAGACATGGCCAAACCTGAAGGAGAGGCAAGAAAGGTTCTTGGTGACTTCACCATGCCTACCTCTAACTTTTATGGCAGAAGTATCTCTGTATCTGCCATTGGAGCTAACAACTTTGAGCTTAAGCCTCAGTTAGTATCTCTTCTGCAACAGAACTGCAAGTTCTATGGACTTCCATTAGAAGATCCACATCAATTCTTAGCTGAGTTCTTGCAAATCTGTGATACTGTTAAGACCAATGGAGTAAATTCAGAGGTCTACAAACGTATGCTCTTTTCCTTTGCTGTAAGAGACAAAGATAAGATATGGTTGGATTCTCAACCTAAAGAGAGTCTAGACTCTTGGGAAAAGCTGGTTAATGCTTTCCTAGCTAAATTCTTTCCTCCTCAAAAGATGAGCAAAATCAGAGTGGAAGTTCAAACCTTCAGACAAAAAGAAGGTGAATCCCTTTATGAAGCTTGGGAAAGATACAAGCAACTGATCAGGAGATGTCCTCCTGACATGCTCTTATAATGGTTTATCCTAGAAATTTTCTATGATGGTCTATCTGAGATGTCCAAAATATCATTGGACAGCTCTGCAGGTGGATCACTCCACTTGAAAAAATGCCTGCAGAAGTAAGAGAACTCATTGAGATGGTTACAAACAACCAATTCATGTATACCTCTGAGAGAAATCCTGTGAATAATGGGATCCCTCAGAAGAAAAGAGTTCTTGAAGTTGACACTCTGAATGCCATATTGGCTCAGAACAAGAACTTGACCCAGCAGGTCAATATGATCTCTCAGCATTTGACTTGAATGCAAGCTGCAACTGGCAACACTCTGGAAGCTTCTTTTGAAGTGGAAGCTTATGATCCTGATCAACCCACCATGGATGAGGTGAATTACATGAGAGAACTCTATGAAAACACCTACAATCCTTCATGGAGGAACCATCCTAACCTTTCATGGAAGGATCAACAGAAGCCTTAGCAAGGCTTCAATAATAATCAAGGTGGAAGGAACCAGAATAGATTCAACAACAGGCCACCATTCCCATCTTCTCAAGGGAATATGGAGACCCCTAAGTAGAGCCTTTCTGACTAAGCCATTCTAGTCTCCAGCCTTTCTAAGACCACTCATAGTTTCATAACAGAAACAAGGTCCTCCATAAAAAATTTGGAGGTACAAGTTGTTTAACTGAGCAAGAGGATCCCTAAGACTCCTTCTGACACTCTTCCTAGTAACACTGAAGTGAACCCAAGAGAAGAGTTTAAGGCCATCACCATAAAGGTAGAGGCCGAAACTGGAGAAACTGGGAAGGCATTGAATGCCAGTGAGGAAGATCTCACTGGCCGTTCAATGCCCAAAATGGTAGAAAGCCTGGCGCTGAACGCTAGTGAGGAAGCCCTCACTGGGCGTTCAACACCCAACCTAGTAGCAAGCCTAACGTTGAACGCCAATGAGGAACCCCTCACTGGGCGTTCAACTCCCCAACAGGCAGGGAAGCTGGCATTGAACGCCAGCCAGGACATCCCTGCTGGGTGTTCAACGCCCAAAATGGTAAGAAAATTGGCGTTTAATGCCAGTGAGGGTATACAGCATGGGCGTTCAACGCCCAAAGAGCCATCAGAGCTGGCGTTGAATGCCAGCAAAGGCACACCCTCTGAATGCTCAATACCTACTCAAGAAATCTTTATCCAAGAATTAAAGAAAGCCAAGGCTCATATAGAGACCATAGAGGTTCCCTTGCATGCACTCCTGCAGTGCATGGATTTTGATGAAGACACTAGGGAAGAGCAAGTTGCTCGGTACCTAGGAGCTCTTATGAAGCTGAATGCCAAGTTATTTGGTACAAAGCCTTTGGAGGAAGAACCTCCAGTGTTTTCCAAATAACTCAATGCTTTGGTTTAGCAGAAGCTACCTCAGAAGTTTCCAGATCTTGGACGCCTTCTGATCCCTTGCACCATAGACACCATGACCTTTGAAAAGGTTTTGTGTGACCTAGGGTCAAGCATAAACCTCATGCCACTCTCTGTAATGGAGAAGTTGAGAATCTTTGAGATACAAGTTGTAAACATCTCACTAGAGATGGCAGACAAGTCCATGAAGAAGCCATATGGCTTAGTAGAGGATGTCTTGGTAAAGGTTGAGGACCACTACATCCCTGCAAACTTCATAGTCTTAGACATAGGAGAGGATGGGGATGATTCTATCATCCACGGAAGACCTTTCCTAGCTATTACAAATGCCATGATTAATCTGGCAAAGAGAGAACTGATTTTCAAACTAGGAGAGGACTACATCCTGTTCAAGATGTCCAATACCAATTCCCCCTCTGATAAGAAAGAGACAGTGGTGCAACACCTAGTGTTCTAACCCTCTTTTTCTGTACAGAGCTTTACTAAGCCTCCAAACATCAAATCTAAGTTTGGTGTTGGGCAGCCATCAACAAGCTCTAAAATCAAAGGTACCAGGAAGAAAGTAACTAAAGGCTGGAGGTACAAGAAAGTCTCCACTGAAGGCCTCTCACCTGGTATGAGAGTTGTCTTCACCAAGAAACCAGTCATACCACATACAGTGAGTCGTATCCTGTCTCTAGAGCATGTGGAGCTCATTCATGAGAAGACAGGAAGAAAGTTCACTGTAAGGGGCGAAATTCTGAGCCTATATTTACCTCCATAAGGAGCTAACCGTCAAGCTAATGACGTTAAAGAAGCACTTGTTGGGAGGCAACCCAACCTTAATTAATTATTTCTATTTATTTCAAATTCTTTTATTAATTTTGTTGTTTCTTTAATTTATTTTTTTTTGGTTCATGATCATGTGCATCAGTCAGAACAGAGACAGAAAAATTCAGCAGTGAAAACATAACACTCTGGATGTTGTGTTGTTGGAGTTGAACGCCAGCCAGGGAGCAAACCCTGGACGTTCAAACGCCAGTGCAGAGGGCAGGAAATCTGAATTCCCTAACCTCTCAGGATCAGTGGGTTCCATAGCATCTTTACCTACCCCACTTCTTTCTTTCTTACTTTCACATTTTTCCATACACTCTTCCCTATAAACCCTAGCCCAATCACATCCATATCACTTTTCCAAAACCATTATAAATCTCACCAACCCCTATCCACTTCAAAATCAAATTTCCCTCCCATTTTCCCACCCATGACCGAACCTAACCCTAGCCCACTCCTATAAATACCCCTCCTTCTAACCCTTCATACACACATCCTTTATACATCATCAATCCCCATTCGGCCGAGCCCTCTCTCTACCTTTATCTCCTTCTATTTTCTTCTTCTTCTACTCTATTCTTCTCTTTTCTTTATTTTTCCTCAAGGAAGAGCAAAGCTTTTAAGTTTGGTGTGGAAAAAGTTTTGCTTTTTGCTTTCCATTACCATTTATGGCACCCAAGATTGGAGAATCCTCTAGAAAAAGGAAAGGAAAGGCAATATCCGCCACCTTTGAATCTTGGGAGATGGAGAGATTCATCACCAAAGCCCATCAAGACCACTTCTATGAAGTAGTGGCAGAGAATAAAGTGATCTCTGAGGTCCCTTTCAGGCTCAAGAAGAATGAGTATTTGGAAATCCGAAGAGAGATCTGGAGAAGAGGTTGGAAAGTTCTAACCAATCCCATCCAAAAAGTTAGGATCTTAATGGTGTAAGAGTTCTATACTAATGCATGGGTCATGAAAAACCATGACATTAGTGTGAACACAAATCCCAAGAATTGGAGCACCATAGTCCGAGGGAGAATCTTAGATTTTAGCCTGAAAAGTGTGAGGTTGGCGTTCAACTTGCCTTTGACGCAAGGAGATCCACATCCTTACACTAGAAGAGACAACTTTGATCAAAGACTAGATCAAGTGCTCTCAGACATCTGTGTGGAAGGAGCACAGTAGAAAAGGGATTCTCAAGGCAAGCCTATCCAACTGAGGAGGCCTGACCTCAAGCCCATAGCTAGAGGATGGTTGGAATTCATCCAATGCTCTATCATCCCCACTAGCAACTGGTCAGAAGTGACTATTGAAAGAGCCATCATGATCCATTGCATCATGATTGGAAGTGAGGTGGAAGTACATGAGGTAATCCCTCAAGAATTGTACAAGATAGCTGAGAAGCCCTTTACCAATGCAAGGTTGGCATTCCCATACCTCATTTGTCATCTATGCAATTCAGCTGAAATTGTCATAGAAGGAGACATCTTCATTGAGGAGGACAAGCCCATCACTAAGAAGAGGATGGAGCAAACTAGAGAGCATGCACAAGAACCTGTGCAACCACCTCAGCATGATATCCTTGAGATGCCTCAAGGGATGTTTTTTCCTCCTCAAGGCTATTAGGATCAATGGCACACTTCTCTTGGAGAACTAATCACTAACAAGAATCAGTTGAGGATGGAACATCAGGAACATTCCACCACCCTTCATCAAATAAAAGAAGATTAAAGAGCCATGAGGGAAGAACAAAGGGATATGAGGGAAGAACAACAAAGACAAAGGAGTGAGATTGAATAGATCAAGCACCACATTGGATCCTCAAGGAGGAGCACTAGCCGCCACCATTAAAGGTGGATTCGTTCTCTTTACCACCCTTCTCTTATGTTATTTTTCTGTTTTCTGTTATATTGTGTTATCTGTTCTATTGTTCTTATTGCATGATCAATTTTATTTATGTCTTAAACTTATAAAATGTTCCATATGTCTCTCACCTTGCTTAAAAGAAAATTTTATTTGAAAAGAATTGAGAGATACATGAATTTCAAGTTTATAATAAGAATAGTTCAATTATTTTGATGTCGTGGCATTGCTTTTATTTTCTGAATGTATGAATAAATAGTGCATATTTGAAGTTGAAATTAAGAATGTTGGCTCTTGAAAGAATGATGAAAAAGGAAAAGTATTATTGGTAATTTGAAAAATCCAAAAATTGATTCTTGAAGCAAGAAAAAGCCGCAAAAAGCATGTTGCAAAAGAAAAAAATATATATGCATGCGAAAAAGAAAAAAAATTAAAAACATAAAATGCAGAAAAAGTCAATAGCTCTTTAAACCAAAAGGCAAGAGCAAAAAGCCAATAACCCTTTAAACCAAAGGGCAAGGATAAAATGATCCAAGGCCTTGAGCATCAATGGTTAGGAGGGCTTACAAGGAATAAAATCATGGCCTAAGCGGCTCAACCAAGTTGTCCCTAACCATATGCTTGTGGTGTGAAGGTGTCAAGTGAAAAGCTTGAGACTGAGCGGTTAAAGTCGTGGTCCAAAGAAAAAAAGAGTGTGCTTAGGAACTCTGGACACCTTTATCTAGGGATTTAGCAAAGATGAATCACAATCCGAAAGGGTTCACCCAGTTAAAGTGTCTGTGGCATTTATATATCCGGTGGTAATACTGGAAAACAAAGTGCTTAGGGTCACGGCCAAGACTCTGAAAGCTGTGTTCAAGAATAAAAAAGAACTGAACTAGGAGAGTCAATAATATCATCTGGATTCTAAGTTCCTAAAGAGACCAACATTTCTGAGTTTCAATAGATAGTGAGATGCCAAAACTATTCAGAAGCAAAAAGCTACTAAGTCCCGCTCATCTAATTGAAACTGAGCTTCATTAGAAACTCTGAGATTTATTGTATCTTACTCTTCTTTTTATCCTACTTTATTTTTAGTTGCATGGAGACAAGCAACAGTTTAAGTTTAGTGTTGTGATGAGAGGATATTTTATATGCTTTTTGGCATCATTTTCATATAGTTTTTAGCATGTTTTGTTTAATTTTTATTAAGTTTTCGTAGGTTTTAGTGTAAAATTCACATTTTTGGATTCTACTTTGAGTTTGTGTGTTTTTATACAATTTCAGGTATTTTCTGGCTGAAATTGAGAAGCTGGAGCAAAAGTCTGATTCAGAGACAAAGAAAGCACTGCAGATGTTGTCCAGATCTGAACTCCTTGCACTCGAAAGAGCTTTTCTGGAGCTACAGATATCCAAATGGAGCGTTCTCAACGGCTATAGAAAGCTAACTTCAAGAGATTTCCAGCAATGTATAATAGTTCATACTTTGCTTCAGAATTAAAGGCTCAAAACTGGTGTCCAGTGCCCAAAGGAGGAGACTAGGCGTCCAAATGCCCAAAGAGGACCCCCTAGCCAGCGTTTAATGTCCTAGAGGCCTCATAGCACGTGAATCTCATCAAATCTCAGCCCAAACACTCACCAAGTGGGTCTCAGAAATGAATTTTAGCACTAAAAGACTGTTTTACCCTTCTTATGTAATTCTTAGTCATTAGTTTAGTATTTAAGGGATATTTTACATAATCATAAGGGCACTTTACACCCTATTTCTTTTATCATTGTATTTTCTATCAGTATAAGTTTCTAAACCTTCTAGGTTAAGGGGAGGCCCTGCTGAGTTTTATGGATTAATAAAAGTATTACTATTTCTCTTCAATCCGTGTTTGATTTAATTCTAAGATGTATCTTCGTTCTTCAACTTGATGAACGGGATGACCCGTGACAATCATCTTCATTCTTCATACTAAGACCGCGTGCTTGACAACCACCCGTGTTCTTCTTGGGTTCGTGTGAATACTTAAGTGGAAAGCATTGAACCGCCAGCTTGATTATACATCTCTTAGACGACTAATCCACGACTTCGTTGGGGACTTCTCGAGACACCAGTTCAGCCGAGGTATGGGGAGATTAGGGTCTTTGTGGTAGAGGCTAGAACCAAGGCACATCATCCTCTGATCCGGAAGATTCAACCTTGTCTGTGGCATTTTGAGTAGGATCACCAAAAAGAAGGAACTGTAGGAGCTTCACCCTCAATCAGAATGGATTTGCACTAATCCTGGGGTTCAGATCTGGAGGAGTATTGGCGGCTGCTCAAACCAGCGTCAATCACATATAGCCTGCCATAAAAGAAATCATTCACAATTGAAGAAGACAGTAAGACCAGAGTTAATCCAGAAGGACAAAGCATCTCCAAGCCTTGACCAACTTCTTATTCTTATAATCAAACCTTGTAATTCCATCTTTATTCCTTTTATGCTTTTAACCAAATCCAACAAATATCCTACTCACCTGACTAAAATCTGCAAGATAACCATAGCTTGCTTCAAACCACAATCCTTGTGGGATTGACCCTGACTCGCTCAGGTATTACTTGGACGACCTAGTGCACTTGCTGGTTCAGTTGTACGAAGCATGGGGATTCGTGCAGCGGGCAACACAGGGTTATTGATGCGTGGAGAACGACAAAGCGGCTGCTGGTGCGTGCTTCTACTGCGTGAAGAATGATCAAGAGAGAGCACGGCTACGAGGAAGGGAGAGGGTAAGGATACGCTGCTGCTGTCCGGGTAGGGAATTAGGGGTGAAGTTGCACTTTATTGGTAGACTGGTATACAATGATGAAGAACAATTTTTCAGATGTGTTCTTCTTTTTGGTATGAATGGGTTACAAGAGATTAGATAAAGGTTCATGAGAAATGAAGCAATCTTTTAGTGTATATGAATAATCAAATATTTTTTTTGTTTTGATTTTTAAATTGTTTCAAATTTAAAAATATAAAACTAAGATTAATTGAATTTTGACTAAATTAAAAGGATTAGGGTAGTTTTTGTCCAATATAAAAAAGATATTTAAGTCCTTTTATAACATTAAATAAAAAAATATTTTTTATTTTTATTAAAGTATAAGGGTAGTTTAGTAAAAGTATTGATATGATATATATTTAAAAAAAATTAATTACTGATGTAGAAAATATAATTCACATGTTGTGTTCTAATTTATCCATATTTTTATCATACCGATATGTATGAATTTATTATCGTACCAAACCAAAAATCTAAGAAGAATATCATTAAAGAAAGAATGCAAGAAAATTAAACATATGAACAACTATTGAAGCACATACTAAAAATTTTCTTCCATGTTTTAGTGGGCTATATCTTTCTTTTGTTAAAAGACTGAATTTGCTTTGAGAGTGAAAATATAAAAAAAAAAACCATAAGAGCGTCAAAATATAAAGAGAGTTAAATCACACAAAAGCTAAATTGTTTTTTGTTTGAGTGTTGTTCGAAATTGTACTAGATGAGAGTATATTTGGTTCTCCTTTCTCTAAGTTGGGTCAGCATTTAGAGAGTACTAAGTTTGGTTTGAACCTAGTGGTGATTTGAAGGTGTGAACTAGGATAGAGTTCATAAAGTTTTTCATATCTAAGCTAAGTTAGCACTTAGAGGTTACTAAGCTTGGGTTAGCTTAGGTGAGTGATAAGAGTGTGAGTCTTTTAGAATTGGTGTGGATAATCATTCTTGATTATAATAAAAATTTTACCATTGTTTCTAGTAGAAACTAGATGTAGATCACATTGCACTTAGTAGCTCAACCAGGATACATCAATATGTTATCTTTTTTCTTTATCTTTGTTTTGCATTATTTGAGAGGAGATAAAATTTAAAATAATCTCCTAATTTATCAGATCCACTGCACTAATAATTTTAAGTTACATATTGTATTTTCTTGATTCAACTCTCTTTTTAAGTCTCTAAAAAGTCTTCAATAAGTATGGAACCACTAGGTTGTTATGCTTCTTAAATGTATTGTTTTTCATAAAATATGATACATATATGTAATTAAATTATATTTATACATTAAATTAATTAATTTTGAATTATTCACTTTGAATAGTGATTGACTAGTTGAACCACGAACCCAGTGACTTAGTGTCTTAGTCAAGTCGATTGGCAAGTCAATTTTGATAACTATGCATCTTGTTCTCTTGTAGTTACCTCAGCCTCCTCGGATCTACCATCGCCCTCTATAATTCACAGTTGTGAAACTCTCAATGTTTCCCTCTCACGACAAAACCCCATCTCTCTCTCTCACTCACTCTCTCTCTCTCTCTCTGTTCATATATATTTACACTGTGCATCACCTTTCTTGTTCACTTCTTTTGTTTGCATTGTCATCATCTTTAGTTTATAATGTTGCCTTCATCATTCTCCCTTGCAGCATGTGCTCTTCCACTTTTGTTTCCAACCCGCCTTTATCTTCATATTCGATGTTCTTCTGCCTTCATCTTTGCAACCATAATGCCCTTAGTGTTCATGTATTCACCATTTTTATAGATTTGATTTCTCAAAAGAAGACATAATCATTGTCATTCCTCATAGAGAGGACATACTATACCATCGCTTCCAGAACTTTTTCCTTTGTCTCTATTTTTATTTTTCTTTTTTTAAGAATTTATATTTGAGTTTTTCGATTATTTGGGTAGTTGAAGGTGTTTGGAGCATAGTTGTAAAAATCGAATTGGACTGGTCGGTTCAACTCAGTGAATCAGACTACAAACTGGTTCGGCTCATTTTTTGAATCGTTTAAGGATAAAAATTGGCAAAACCAGTCAAATTTGGTAAGAACCGACAAAAATTGGTCCAACCGATTCGATTTGATAACTCTACCTGTTAGGTTGTGTAGAGCCAGGGTTTGAACCAGGGACATCTTTAGTTACAATGTCTCCTAGTGACCACTCTATTACTGTATTTCTTATTAATATATGTGACAAAAACTAATTATATATTAAACTCTTGAATTAAAAAATTTTATAAATATCTAATTTAATTTTAATTTTGTATTATCTATTTTTTGAATTAATTATATTTTTAATTATGTACCATTATTAATAGAAATATAAACTTTACTAAAAATTTATTAATTTACTTTATCTATTTCAATGTTAGTGTTGTGATTAAAGTTATCTATTTTAATACTAGTATTGAAATTTACTGATATTATGGATTGTTATTCTTATTGTGTCAAATTAAGATACTATTGTAGTAGTACGAATTAATTTTATGTCTATCTTTGTATTGGTTGTCTTTAAAATTTGAGACTTGGTTATTCTTGAAATGTTGAAGATATGTATTTGAAATTTGTTAAATTTCTAACTATTTTTTATTTTTTATTTACATGGGTCTAGTTTTACCGGTTTAATCAGTGATTTATTGGTTAAACCAATAAACCAATAAACCAATAGTCTGACAAGTTTGATCATCGGTTGGATTCTTACAACTATGGTTTGGAAGTTTGTGTTAACTTTAAAGGAAAAGTAAAAAAGACCGTGGTTTTTGTGGTCATGGCGTTGCTGTCACGAAAAATATTTGAATAAATAGTTAAATTCATTTTTGAAAGATTTTTTGTTCTCTAAATTAGTCTTAAATTTTTTTAAATTAAATTCGTCTTTCAAAAATTTAAAATTGGTTATATTAGTCATTCTGTTACATGACACCGGTTTTTGGTTATATTACTCATAGCTTCAGAATTTACTAATATGACATATTATGTGACACTATTTAAAATATAGACATAAATATTTAAAAAATTTTTTATTAAATATCTATATCTACTCTTTGTGTGTCTTTTCTTTGTCTATAGTTATATGCTTCTAATCCAATCATTAACCAAATCCAGCCTAATTATAAACTAATCATTATACACAAGACACATAATAACAACAACATTGGTAAACTACACATAGACTAGCAACAACAAGAAGAAAAAAGGTAATTTTATAATTTTTTTAAAATTAAAATTAAAATAAAATAGTATTGAAATGAATGAACTTACATACTTTTTGTAAGAGGTATCTAGTGTTACTCTTTTTTTTTTCTCAAAGACAATAGGTTATTTTATTTCAAATGAAAGAAAATATTTTGTCCAAAATTTAGGACTACATAAAAGAAAGTGGGATTCTCCCATCCTTTACTTAAACATTAGTGAGACATAGTAAAAGAATGAAACTAAAGAAAGTAAAGTTGGAATTAAGTTGGGGCTTCAATGGGTAAATTTACAAGTTCCTAATTTTGTTTGGTAGCAATTGCCAGAAGTTCTTCAGGATTCATAGATTGGCGTTCGAACACCCTCCTACACTTTTCTTTCCATATATGCCAGGCAATAATTAAAGCAAAACGGCCCGAGTTCTTACTCACAGATCGGTAATTCGGGGCAACAATTTAGAGTCTCCACCAATCCAAAAAGGAGATGCAATTCGGATTTGGGGTCAGGTGCGCTATTGGACTCTTGCTCCAAGTTTCTAAAGCATCTGGACAGTTGAAGATATAATGTAACAAGGATTTTGGTTCAGCATTGCAAATGGGACAAGTTGGTGAAGTATTTAGAAATCGTTGATTTATGAGTTGCATGACGGGGAGTTTTTCATGGAGGGACTTCCACCCGAATACCTAAATCTTGTGTGGGGCTGTCAGACTCCAAAGAAAATTTCAAATTTTCGGTTGTTGCATGATATTTGGACAAAATTCTAGAGAAAAAGGTAAGCAACCCTATATCCTGAAACTACATCATATATCTTGGATCTGTTGAGTGTTCATTGAATTTCATCCTCCCCTTCTCTTGGTATTGTAGATGGAATTTTCTAGGCAACATCTTGAGAGAATATTGAATTAATTATGGACTGATTCCATTGCTTATGTGCAGAGAACAGATCACGAACTAAGAATATTGAATGTCCAGCTTGGGACTGACTTGTACGAGCTGGTACTGAGAATGGATACAGGGGAGCCATGGATCTCTAAAGATTTGGATTGTTGTTCCAGAACCAACTCTCCAGTTTAACCACTTTTCAACGACATTTCTACCTGCAAGGATACTCCTACATCCCAAAGAAGATAAGGACCCCAACTCTGCATCTAGAATAGAATTATATCTGAAATATTTTCTTTTTAAGATTCTAGATAAGAAAGAATTAGGATTAGTGGTAATTCTCCAATATTGTTTACCTAGGAGAGCCAAATTTTGTGCATGTAGGTCTTTAAAACCAAGCCCTCCTTCTTTCTTAGCCCTTGTCATTGTATCCCAACTAATTCAAACCATACGACGTTCTGCAGTTTGTTGACTCCACCAGAATTGGTTAAGAATGTCATGGATTTCCTTGATTAGATTATCTGGAAGTTTGAAACAAGACAGGGAATATATCAAGATTGCTTCTTCTACTGCCCTTAGTAATACTTGTCTTTCTTCATTAGATAAAAGACATTGTTTCCAGCCTTGGACCTTTTTGATAACCCTTTCTTTGACAGTAGAAAAGGTGACATTTTTTTATTTATTTACTAAAGAAGGCAGTCCCAAATACTTGTCTTGAGCACCAATGTGTGAAATATTCATGGTAACAGCAAGTGATGTACGCATATCATTGATAAACCCCAATTTTGTGGTTTATCTTGTGCTTAATTCGGGAGATTTTATCACCTTTTTCCATATTTATTCAATGAAATAGCATGGTTTTGTAATTCTCCCTGATTTTGTGCTTAAGAGTGAAAACATGCTTTTTAGACCTTTAAATTGCTAATTTCAATTCACCTTAATTCCATTCGATGCCTTGATATGTTTGTTGAGTGATTTCAGATTCATAAGGCAAGTATTGGATTGAAAGAGTGAAGAGAAAAGCATACAAAGTGCAGAATGCATGAAGAAATGAGCATTTGGAGAATCCAGGGCCACGCGCACGCATCACCCACGCGTACGCATGAGGAGAAATTTGCCATCGACGTGCACACATTGTCCACACGCACGCGTGATGTCAGACATGTGACTCACTTAAAGTGAATTCGCTAAGGGCGATTTATGAGCTTCCCAGGCCCAAATCCAACTCGTTTCTGAAGCTATTTCATGCAGAATTGAGGATTGAGCAAAGGGGGGAGCACTTAATTGTAGGATAGCATCATATAGGTTAGTTTTCTAGAGAGAGAAGCTCCCTCTTCTCTCTAGAATTAGGGTTCTTAGGGTATTTTGCATCTAAGATCTAGACTTTAATTCTTGTTTTCATCTTGTTTCCTTTATGATCTCTTGTTTCTACATCTTTGTTCTCCTTAGTTTTCTTGTTCATTTTCCTTTTATGCCTCTCTTTAGTTTTATGAATGCTCATGTTGGATTTGGATTTCTTTTAATGAAAATTATATTTTATGTTCTTTTATTGTTGATTTGAGTTGTTTATTGTTGTTTCCTTGCATGGGTAGTTGATAGATTTATTATTCTTGCACTTTTACCATGCTTTCCTTTTATGCCTTCCAAGTGTTTGACAAAATGCTTGGTTGGGTTTTAGAATAGATTTTTTAGCATTCTTGGTTTGGAAAGAGGAATTAGGCAATCCGGAGTCATGAATACCCAATTTATGTTGGTGATCTAGAGTTGTTAGATAATATTAATTCCATTGACACTAATCTCTTGCTAACGCACTTAGTAAGTTGATTGGGACTTTTGGATTGAGATTAGTTAGGCTTATTTGACGTTCTCTCGTGGAAATTAATATATACCTTCTTCCTGGTTTGAGTTGACTAAATAGGCTAAATTCTTGTTATTCATTGCATGACTAGGATAGAAAGCCTACATTCTCATTCCTTGCCATGAATGTCTCTCTTTATTACTTGCTTTCTTTAGTTGTTTGCCATTTGTTTTCTTGTCCCTTTTACCAAATCAAACCCCCCCCCCATATTCCTTCATAGCCAATAATTGACCACTTCATTGTAATTCCTTGTGAGATGACCCGAGGTTTAAATACTTCGGTTAATTTTCATTGGGGTTTGTACTTGTGACAACCAATCTTTTAAATTTGATTTAAGGATTGTTAGTTGGTTTGGAGCTATACTTACAACGAAGTAATTCTTTTCTAAAAGAGAAATTCTAGACCAACAATAAATCTCATAATCAAATTTATGGCACCGTTGCCGGGAAATTGCAATGATGTTATGTTATTAGCTATTGTACATATGTGAATATTGTGAATATGCTTCTTTGCTAGTTTTTGCTTGTTTTAGGAATTAGTTTTTATTACTTCTTATTAGTGTTTGTTTTTATTTTCTCTTGTCACTATGAATTATCACCACTTTAGCTATGAGTTTGGTTACGCTTATGTTATAGGGAATGAAAACTTCAATCAGGAACCACATTGTGGGAATGGATATCAAATTAGGGAGGAGCCACATGCTTATGGTCAACCTTCATGGCAACAACCTCCTTCAATCTCTCATGGTTACAATTCACCTCACAATGTATCCAATTAGGAACCAACACCTCAACACTATCATCAACCTCACTCACTAGCCCCCTACCACCATTCACCTCCATATGATTCTAATCCATATCCACCATATGAACCATACCTGGAACCACCACATTCCCAACCCCAATACTCCCATGAACCACAAATTCCATTCACACCATCTCAAGACTTACACCAATTTGAACCACATTCCTACTATAATACCTTTCCCTCAAACAATGAACCTTCTCTTCCACACTCACCCCTAATGGATGAAGGTCGCCATGCTCTCATGCTAGAACAAAGAGATCTCAGATCTCTTATCCTAAAGCAACAAGAGGAGAAGGACAAGAAGTTCAAGGAGCTACAAGCCAAGATTGCTACCGTGGCGGAAGCCGTTAGCAACATGGTCTCATCCCACCTAAGCTTACACGATCAAGGCACTCCCATTGTTGAATGTGGATGAGAAATCAAGGAGCTTAGTGAGGAAGTGAACTTGAAGCTTCAAGGTGAGGAAGAGGAGTTGAAGTAAGAAGTGCAAAAAGAGGACTAGCAGCGCAAGTCCCTTGTCTAGCAAGTTGTTTCCACTTAAAATCCCTGCTGGTCATTCCTTCATTAGGTAAGTTTTATGGGGCAGATTCATCAGTGTTCATAGTACTAGTAATATCTTGCAGGACTAATGCCTCACTAGTCTTCTCAATTGACTGCCAAACCACTTTCGAAAAATTATCATCCTCCTTATTACCTCCAAATGTCTCCATAGAATTATTTTTTGTCCTTTTGACACTCAAGCTGGCAAAATTATCTATCAACCAGTTTCAGGTTGGCTTTTTTCTCGGTTGAGGAGTACTTGAGTATGAGTTATTAAAGCTGAAGTTATCACAAGATCCTCCACATTTGATCCTCTTGCCCACTTGATCTGCTTTGACCCACTCGCCAATACGATCCTGTTTAATAGCGTCCGCTGATGAATTCTCCATGAATTTAGAACAATGTTTGGAATCATGTCATAAATGAGCACATTAGGTACAAAAAATTTCAATCCTCTCGTATTGCAATCCAACTTCCAGCACCTTACCATTCAATTCAGCCATACGAATGTTGTCTTTCACCCTTTTATCACTATCCAGCCAGACTTTGGTCTTGAGAATTCGAGATTCTCTTCCACAAACAGAGAAAAATCCAATGTCTATCACCTCTCCAATTTTTTCCCCAAGTCTTTTTTCAACCTGAATAGTTTTGAATTGCTCAGACAAACCCTATAAGTGGATCGAGATTGAAAAACAAGTAATGTTTTTCTGGTCCTATTCATCCGATTCAACCCATCTTCTCACAT
This sequence comes from Arachis hypogaea, assembly GCF_003086295.3. NCBI lineage: Eukaryota > Viridiplantae > Streptophyta > Magnoliopsida > Fabales > Fabaceae > Arachis > Arachis hypogaea. Next base: position 41,897,800 of record NC_092048.1, on the reverse strand, counting down.
GCAAGATATAATCCTTAAAGAGTTAAGGAGATCCTTTTTCAATTCTGAGAACATCAAGATCATTCTCAAAAAAGAATTGGAATTGATTAGGACCTCTCTCAATCGATCGGAATCCCTCCGATTTACCCCGTATCACCCTTAGGGAATTGTCAATTGTGCCAATCGAAAATACCTTATCTACAAAGAGTCTCCCCGAGAGACTCTTAATACAAGCCTCCAACCCCTGAGAATAATATTTTTTCTTCAATACCACAATATCCTCCTCATTTTTCTCGCTACCTAAATCAATTTTACATCAGAGTTCCTTTCTTCACTCAAATTCAATGATTGAGAATGCTAATTAAGGAGAAATTGATTATATGGTAACGAAAACTAGGAGTACAAATTGTTGTGATTGAAGAAGAAGATAGAAATAGAAAAAGTAGAAAAGAGGTGAAAAGATTAAAACTCTAAACAGAACACTGATAAAACCTTAGTAAAATACTGATAAAATCCTAACAGAGCACTGAATATTTATTGTTACTCATAAAATATAAAGTCATCACCTATAGCTTTTCGTTTCCCATTTTCTTCGTTAATTTTGTTGTGTTTTTTATTTTCAAAGACATAGAATAATTATTACGTATATATACTACTCATAGTTTCTTTCTTTTTTTTTTTTTATTTGAGAAAAAAAAAACCGGGAACTCTTTAGAAAGAGAAACAAGAACCAAATGGCAAGGACGGATCGGATGGACGGATCCATGTGTATTAGTGTAGGGGCTCATGCATGCCCTAGCCCCACTCATGTCTGAAAACAAAAATAGTACTGCTACTTAACCATAAGATCATGTTATTTGGACAATTAAATTATGAAAGTAACACTATTTTGCCAACTATTCTATTACTATTGGATGTGATAGTGGCAATGGAACGATTGAATATTTTCTCCTTTGTTTATTATGTTTGACCCACAGTATGAATAAAATTAGAATAATTATGTAAAATTTTGATTATATATTGTCTTATTTTGTCATTGTTGCTTGGAAGTTGAAAATTGTACTTTTTTCCTCTACGAACTTGAAATTATTTAATTAAGAGTAAAATTGATATGAGCGGAAATAAAAAAAGATTTATTGAACAAAAGAATTTTAACCTTAATAATCAGTTATTCAACGAACACAAAGCAAATAATAATTATCAATTATTAGATTACATATATATAAATATGAACATTGACGAGGCGGCTTACCGAGACTGTTAAAGGTTGTGTCTCTTGCATATGTATGTATTTATGTGTACCCCACAAAATTCAGAAAATCTTATGAAGATGGGACCATAAATCAATGCTTTTTGGCAATGTTAGAGTACTTATAACTCACAAGGATGCGTTCCCATGCAACTCTCTCTTTCACCCTTTGCCCCCACGCACCCACGAGCGAGAATACCAACTGAAAAAAATTAGAAAAAGACAATACAATATATATATAATACTTTTTCCACTTTTTGATATATTTAAAATAAATTTTGGTATGATTATATTACGGTGAGTATGATAACTATATATAAAAATGTTGTTAAATTTAAAGTTTAACTTTTTCATATTTTAGTAAATTTTTTCTAAGCAACATTATAAAAAGTATTATTTTAATTTAACAATATTTTTAAAATATTATAATCACCATAATCATCGTCATATTGAAATGACCCATATTTTAAGTACGTATATTTTTCAAAAAATATTAAAAAAACAAAATATACACAAAAATAGTACGTATAACAATTTTTCATATAGATATAACTCTAGGTCTGTTCTAATGTTATGAGTGAAAATTACTGGTATCCTCAACATTCCTTCCAAAGCTTTAATTTGATAGCATACATTGCAAAAGTTATTATATATATAGCGACAAGGTATGGATATTCATACAGTTATCTGTTTTAACTTATCTATTGGAACAAGTTAATTATTACCCTCTATAACTTCTAAAATATGGAATGTGAGTTGCTTGGTGCACATGGATCTGACCCTCAATAAGCATCTACTATGCTTCAACATTTCTATGCTTATTTTGTACATACACATGTAAGAGATACACATATCATATGTTACATATGTCAGGGTAATAAAATAGATATTTGTGTGCCCTAAAAAAATATCCTATATTGATTAATTTAAAATTATATATAAGAGAGAGATAATAATAATAATAATAATAATAATAATAATAATAATAATAATAATAATAATAATAATAATAATGTATCTTTAATATCTAAATTTTACATCATTGAATAACTTTTTGTTCATGTAATTTTTCCTTTTAAAAAACTAATAGTCAATGTATTAGATGTTTATATATATATATATATATATATATATATATATATATATATATATATATATATATATATATATATATATATCAATGAACTTAAGTGTTTGATCTTGATGAAGTACAACATAAGTATTTGAGGGTATGTGCAACAATAAGAAAAGTAACAAAAGAAACAAAAAACTAAGTCCAAAATAAAGATCACAAGAAGATTAGTATATTTGGACTTAGATAATAATTCTTGTTAATAATTCTTGTTAAGAATCAAAACCACGTATGTCTCTCATGTGTTTGTGAGTTTTCTTAGTGAAGAAGGTATTGATGAGAAAGAAGACCAGAGTTATCGAGAGACTAAGAGAAGTGAATTGATTTATATTACTAATATGTAAGTTGTGTGTATACAAACTCATACTGCAGGACATATATAGTGAAGGTATGAGAGAGAAAATTTCAAGAATTACATGCAAGAACCAACCATAAAAAGAGTGATGCTAGGTAGCTAAAAAATAATTATAATATAGGAATATTACATAAAAATTCTTATTCTCTTGATAAGTAAGTGACATACACTTTCTTATCACTTATTCTCTTTATCACTTACTATTTTGCTGCATGTTTGGAGTCATTAATGTTCTTTCCAAAATTAATTTCAGTTTCTTCCAAATCAAATCCCTAATATCTCTCAATCACATTATTATCTATTAAAATATAATAATTCTCTACAAAAAATATAGAAATTAAATTAAAAAGTTTTGACAACTTCTACTATACAACTTATATTTTACATATAGACTATTAAAAAATAAAATATAAAAAATAAAATATAAAATATAAAATATAAACAAAAATTAAAAAATAATTTTTTAAAAATAATTATTAACTCGTCATATTAAAATCAATAAATAAGCATATATATGAACATTAAATAAAAATATTAAAATAATTAAAATCATGGTCTATTAGTGCACATATGAGATAATTTGAAAAATACAATAAGACGTATAGTTTAAAATTTGATAATATTAATTATTAAAATTTATTAATTATAAACATTATAGGTATGAAATTATAAATATTATGAATACAAATTATTGATGTTATTAACATGAAATTATGGATGTTATGTGTATGAATTTATAGATATTATGTGTAAATTTATCAATTGAATAAATTAATTTAAAAATTTGATATTTTTTTAAATTCAATTATGATAAAATTTAAAAAACATCTATGTTAACTTTATATTTACATATGCAATAACTAAAAAATGATATGTGTATGGATGTAATATCTAATAAACATGAATTTAATTTTTAGATGTTAGTTGTATGTAATTATGGATGTTATGTATATGTACGTATGAATGTTATGTGTATGAACTTAGTTAGTATACAATATAATTATAAATGCACATAAAAGCACAAAAAAATATTAAATCAGTTTATTACCATACCTCATCAAAGCTAGTGTGGTTTTTTATATTCTCGAGAATTGGTTGACTGACAACAACCTCGTCGGGTAATTCCGTCTGTTGTTCAAATTCTTCATCAGCACCTTCTACTATAGGTACCGTATTAAGGTCGAATTCAAATGCAATACTATTTGTAACGATAAACGCGACTTCTTGTAAAATTTATTGATTTATACACTATTTTGCTTGCAATGGTATTATAGTCATGATTTTTGAATGATTATAATTAAATTAATGGAAGGTATATATTACAACGAATCAAGTGCAAATAAATGCCTTAACGAAAACGAAGAATTAATGATTTTTTTGTATTTCCATTGATTGATATTAAATGCCTTAAAGAAAACAAAGAATCAAGTATAATTAACTCAATTAATATATATTATCATTACCGTCCATTCTTATTATTATTAATATTTAATGTATTCTTAAATATAAAAATTAAATTATAAAAGAAATATTAAGTATTGATTACAAGAATGCCTAATAGTAAGGAATATGATATTATAATTAATATCATTAATAAGTAGAGTTGATAAGAATATGATAAGTGGAATGATAAGAGAATGAGATAAAAAATAAAACTGTTATTAAATGATATAAATGAAGTAAATTATAGAAACTTTTGGCTAATTATAGCTGAAATTTTTTTGTTACCAAACTTTTTCCCTATAAAAATAACTATGTTCACGGTCAAAGAAAAATTTTTTGATTACGATTTTTTAAAAAAGAGTGACCATAGAGTACTTACAATCACGGTTTTTTTTTTTTTAAAAATGGCTTAAAATGGTCTATAGTCATAATTTTAGGAGTGACTTAAAAGGGTCAATGTTCACGATTTTTTAAAAAAGGTGACTTAAAAAGGTTTATGATCACAGTTTGGGGGTAACCTAAAAGGGTCTATGATCACGATTTTGAAAGTGACCTAAAAGGTTCTATAATCACGGTTTGGAGGATGACCTAAAAGGGTCTATGGTCACATGTTTTTAAGAGAACCTAAAAGAGCCTATGATCATGGTTTTAGAATTGACCTAAAGGTATCTATAGTTACGATTTTATAGAGTGACCTAAAAGGATCTATGGTCATGATTTTATGAAAGGATGACCTAAAAGGATCTATGGTCACAGATTTGATGGGTTACCTAAAGTGGTCTTTGGTCACGATTTTAAAGAGTGACCTAAAAGGGTCTATAGTCACGGTTTTGGAGGATGACCTAAAGGTATATGTGGACACGATTTTGCAGAATGACCTAAAAGAGTCTATAGTCATAGTTTTATGAAAGGGTAGCCTAAAAGAGGTTTATGATCATGGTTTTTGGGGGTGATCTAAAGGGATCTATGGTCACGATTTTGAAGAGTGACCTAAAAGGATCTATGGTCACAGTTTTTGTGGAAGACCTAAAGATGTCTATAGTCACGATTTTGAAGAGTAACCTAAAAAGGTCTATGATTATGATTTTTCAAAAAAGTGACCTAAAAGAAGTCTATGATTATAGTTTTAGAAATGACCTAAAAGGATTTATAGTCACAGTTTTGGTGGGTGACTAAAAGTATCCAAGGTTTTTTTTTTGGCCCTCTCAAAACGGCATCGTTTTGCCTCTATTAAAAAAAAAAAACCTAACCCATCCTTGATCCCCAATTCCCCATCACTCGAATCTCTCAATCTCACTCACAGCCTCACTAGCACTCAAAGAGGAAAAGAAGAGAAGACATCGTTGCCAACGGCCACTACCACCGCATGGCACATGTGCCTATAGTGCATCTGTCGTCGCATCTCGTTGCTCCCTGTGCATCTGTTGTCGTCGTCATTGCCTTTTCGTCTAGCATTGCTCGTGGTCGTTGTTGCCTCTTCTCTGTCTCACCGTCTGCATCATCAATGTACTTGATCTCCCTCTTCTCTCCGTCTGCATTGTCAGCGTTCTACAAATTACATTCTGCATTGTCTGCTTAGTCGGATAATTGCGTATGTGCTTGGTCTCCCTCTTGAATTCGTTCTTGGTAAACAACAATTGATGATGATGATGATGATGATGATGATGATATTAGCTTCTTTACTCTTTAGAAACAAATGCTGATGCTGGTTTTTCTCATGCAGCCTGAAATACCAAACTTCATATAATTATTTTTTTGGTTAACAAATTGATTTACTAATGCATTTGTTAATAATTTGAACTTCTATTCAAATTTGACTTGCTACAAGTTCATCAATTTCAAGCTAATAAATTTGTTGATTCAGTGTTGCAAATTGAGGTATTACTTTGTTGATATATTTAAATATTAATGTTGTTTATTTAGCCAACCCTCTTGTCTATGAAAAATCACCGCTTTAATGTTTTCTTGTCACTGCTAATTGGTTTGCAGTTCTTCAAGCAAGAAATTTTCTGAAACTTTAGTTGCAAAATAATTTATAAACCTATATTTCTCCTCATAGTAGTTGGACCTAAACTTAGGTAACATATACAAAATCATCTATTTTAATTTTTTTGGTAGCTTTATGGTCTATTTTCTTGTATTAGGTGTCTCTAAGTTATGAGTTTACATTTTTATCTAATGTTACTATGAAAAACTCTACTGTTTTATTCCTCTTCGAGTTGCCATGTAAATCTAAATGTGAAACAGCATCATACCTAATAGAAATCTATAAGGGGCTTGTAATTGGACACTTTGTCTCACCGACGTGGGTTTAAAGTGAAAACATGATAGTTTTATCAATATTTTATCTTGTTCATCACTCTCTTACTCATCTTGAGACACCACCTTAATTTACATGACACCCCTTTCATTTGCCAATATTATAATGAAACTTTTCACTTATATAAATCCTAAAACCAATCACTAACCTATAATTTTACAAAATTTACAATTCTTGAAAACCATCAACAAAAGACACAGAAAGTCGAAATTAGAATACATGCAATGGATAAGTAGTAGAAGCGCAAGACTAAAAGAAAGTTAAAATTACCTTGTTGTTGCTTTAATGTAAGTTTAAAATAGAAATTTGATGTTAATTAAAATTTGTATAGAATACTTGATTGTTGCTATTGATTGTTGTCGTTTTAATACTTGATTATTACTATTTGAATGTAGGTTTAAATGAAGTTTTTCTATTAGGTATTTTTAAAAATTGATATATGATTGTTGTCATGTACTTTATATTAATTTAGGTTTAATATGTGTTAATTGATTATTTTGTTTACCGTCTTTTGAATATTCTTTACCTTTTCTTGAATTTCGTTTTGCTTTGTTTTGTATATAGGATAATTTTTTTATACTAATAAAGACAAAAGGAGTTGACTAGTTATTGTGGTCTGTTTATAACAACTTCATATGGTATCTCAAAATGAAGGAACTAAGCAAAAGTTAATATCATACTTGTCATATAAAATAATTTTTTCTTTCATTTATTTAGGTAGTAAGTGGATATATGCTAGCTAGATTGGATTATAATTGATCTATTAGATCATATTTAGTAAGTTCATATATTTACATTCTTAGGTTAATCATATGCCGTCAAAATATTGGATGGATTTACCATGATTTGAGAATAAGTATATAGATGATGTTAATATTTTTTTAGACTTTGCCTTTTTAATTGGACAACCGGTTAGAAAAGGAATCCAGTATCCATGTGCAAAGTGTGGAAACACTTACTGGCGTGAACGAGATGATGTATATGGACATCTTATTTGCTACGGGTTTGTCGAAGGTTATAAAAGATAGATTAATCATGGGGAACCAATAATCCTAATAGTTGTAGGATGTGACATGAATGATCGAAGCGGCTTTCATGATATTGACCGATTGCTGCGTCATGCATTCAGAGATATGACAAATCTTGAAGAGGAGAACAACGGGTTGAGTGAAGATGTGAAGAGATTTTATAAGTTGGTAGATGAAGCAAATCTAGAATTATATCTGAATTGTACTTCTGAATTTTTGAGATTATCGTTTATCATTTGTCTCTACCACTTAAAGTATCTACATGGCTGGAGTAACACATCTTTTACCTCCCTCTTGGAGTTATTGAAAGAATCTAATACCTAATTTGAATATTTTCACTTCTTTTAATAAAGCTAAAAATATTGTTAAAGACTTGGGTCCTGACTATAAAAAGATAGATGCATGTCCTAATGATTGCATGCTATATCAGAATGAGTATATAAATAACTCAGTTTACCATATCTGTAGAGTTTCGATATAATGAGACTCCTACTATGGATGGCAACGAAAATGACTTTGCGCTTCCAAAGAAAATTCATAAGGTTGTTTCAAAAGCCTTAAGATACTTTCCTTTAATTCCAAGGCTTAAAAAGCTTTTTATGTGCCCAAACACAGCAGAGCATTGAGGTGGCATAATGAGCAGCATTTGAAAGACAGTTGGATAAGGCATCCTACTGATGGCCAAGCATGGAAGAACCTGGACAGTCGGTACCCAACTTTTCAAAAGAACTTCGCAACTTGAGGCTTGGTTTGGTGTAATGGTTTTAATCCTTTTTGAACTATGAACGTGTCACATAGCACATAGCCAGTTGTCTTAATGGTGTACAACTTTTCTCCTTGGATGTCCCTGAAGTCAAAATATTGCAGCTCTCTTTGCTCATACTTGGACCTGTTCACTAGGAAATAATATTGATGTTTTTTTGCAACCACTAATCGAAGAGCTGAAGGAGCTACGGGTGTCAGGGATAATTACATATTATTCTTTTAAATGAAACTTTTCAAATGCATGCCGCACTTCTTTGGACAATCAATGATTTTTCAGCGTATGCGATATTGTCCGATTGGAGCTTCCGTTATTTTGATTTCATATAGAGGTAGGATTTTGGTAACTTTATAATAATTAAATATGAATTTGATAAGTAATTGTTGATTTGGTTGATTATTGTTTGAGTTTGAATGAGTTTATGTTGAATTATTGTTGTTGCTTGTGATTTGAGGAATAGCTCAGTTGTGGTTATTTTAATGATTTTTGGATTGTTGTGAGAATGTGGTATTTTGAAAAAATTGATGAGATTTGGTGATTGAAAGATTAAATTAAAAGCGGTGAAAAATCGGTAACTAAAAGACTCAAAAATGGATTAAAATACAAGTAATATTTTAAAAGGGAAGGGTTAAGGGTTTCGGTTTTGGTATAAAAGAAAGATTAGTAATTACATTTTATTTTTGAAGGATAATATTGTATTTGTATATAAAAATCGAGGTATAATTTGTAATTATATAAGTTTTTGGGTATTTTGGGTAATAAATAAAGTATGGAAATAAAAATGGGTATTTTATAAAAAAATTCAGGGTTATTTTTATAAATATGAAAACAAGTGGGGGTTCAAATATAATTTTATAAAATATCAAAGTTAAAAATAGAATATTAAAAAGTTCGTGATTTAGAAAGTAATTAATAAAAGTTTAAAAATAAGATTTTATAAACTAAGTTTTAAAAGAAGATTATAAATATTATTTTAAATACTTCTTTAAAATTATTTATATTAAAATAAATTATTATTATAATTAGTATTTATCTAAGACATTATTTTGTAAAAATATTATAATGTGTAATATTAATGAGTAAGCAAGCAAGCAAAGTAATCCTAAAAGCTTTAGAGAATGCAGCCTTAATTAAAGAAATTTATAATTCTTTTCCATAAGACACTTAGGGAAAGGTGAGGGAACAATGTGAGGATAATTTATATTATGAACGATAAGAAAGAAGAAGAAAGAAAAGAAAAGAAAAGAAAAATATTAAAGAACCTTTGCCACAGAAGAGTAGAGAGAAAAGATTAAAAGAATTTAAAGAACCTCTGCCACAGGAAAGCAGAGAGTAGGAATAAAAGAAACGAAGAAAAGAACGAGCTAAGATGATTCTGTACATGCTGAAAACGAGCAGAGATATGGTGGTGAGTCCACCGAGATTTACTTCCAGAGATACATCAGCCAATTCAGGGGATGGTCGCACCTGTAAGATAGAGGTTGCTTACAGAGGTTATCGCTACATACATTGGCTAGAGAGAGCCTCACCTGTAAGACAGAGGTTGCTTACGGAGATTATGTTTACATACATCGGCTCAAGAGAGTCGCACCTGTAAGACAGAGATTGCTTACAGAGGTTATGACACTGAAAACCAAACTCAGACAAAGGTTGCTGAGTTGCATCAGGAGCGGGTCGAAACCGAAAAATAAGCTCATTACCTGCACTAGGGATAGACATGCATCATACTTGTTTGCACATATTTGTTTGTGAGTGTGTTTTCTATGATTGTGTCTGCTTGTGATTGGGTTTTGTGTTCTATAATTGTTGAATTGGCTCGTACTTTGTTGACTATTGTTGCTAACGAAGTATATATAAAATGGATATAACTATACACCCTGACCCTACTAAGAACTCCCCAGTTCTTACCCCCCTATTTCCACCCCTTTCAGCTACAGGTGCGAAGACTTAGTGCGGAACTACAAGAGTATAGAAGAATCTATTTACAAGTTGAGTTCTTAGATTTTATTTTCCCCTCGTCATTTATTGTTTTTATTTTTTAGAGGGGTAGGAATTGTATTTGAGGATTTTTGAACAAGTCTCTGTATGTATATATATATTTGTGATTAAGTAAGTAAAAGTAAAAACCATTTTATTTTCTTAATTAAAGTTTCGTTTTATATTCGCAAAGGCTCAATATTAAATAAACATAGTGAATAATTAAAGGAATAGAGGTTAGTAGCGCTCGGACTTTTAGTACGATCATGAGGTGCTAAAAGTTAGGGTGTTACACATAGCTTCACAGGTTGAGCCCGGAGCTTGATTATTTTGTATCCTTGACACTCTGTTCCTATTACCTATATGTATATTTACTTATCTTCCTAATGCAAGTAATCATTACCTTGAGTGTTGTGCTTTTATCTTTCACGTTTTTGCTTAACCAACCTTCAAGACTCATCGATTATTATATTCTTTCCATTATATTATGTATGTATATTTTATTTTAGAGGTCGTAATACCACACCACCTCTATTTTACGGCTCAAGCATAAAACTTTGCGTGATAGGATGTTATATATCTATATTCTTTCTTTATCTTACTCTCCTTTACTGCTTTGTCTCTTCATTGCTTTTGACCACACTTTATCTTTTGTTTTACCGATACGTGAGCATTATGATTCGCGATTTTATTTTGCTCCTTTTCAGACTTCTCGTTTAATACTTCCTTTCGATTATATTTATAAATATGTATTGTAATCTACCTTAACAGTCATACCACCTTATTATCAATGACTTATGACTCGAGTATAAAGATTTGAATATTAGAGTGTTATATTATGGTACCAGAGTAGTTCGTCCTCGTGAGCTTGAGGGATGGACTCCTTATGCTTCGATGCATACTCTAAATTGTGCCTGTGCTATTTAGAATATCTGACTAATATGTTTAGCATGAAATCCGTGAGTATACTTTTGGAAAATTGAAGTACTTAACTTGAGATATTGAGACTGATCATCTTGATATCACTTGTTTTGTATTGATAGGACCCGAAACGGCAACTCGTTACGTAGTCGAGAGCCTGGCTGATGCCCTGTTGGCTTTGTTGGTGAGACGCCGATGCCTGAACCTCTCATCAGTCTCCCAATGAACTAACAAAGCCTTCTTTATTTTCGGTCGGAACCAGGTTGTCAGGTGGTCCCGCCCCTCACGAACATCCTCAAGCATCTGCTGCAGCTACCGACCCATTTCATGGTCGTATGTCTTCCTAATAAAGGCATCATGAGAGGCATTCCATATAAAGTGCAATTGCACAAAGAAACTTTAAAATTAGTTAATCAAAATAGAAGATATAAACTAGCTAAAAGGATTTGAAACTAAAAAAGAATATTAATTACCGCTAATTTTTGAAATCATCACTCTCTAGTCTCAGATGGGATCTTCTTGTAGCTGGACCAAAGGTGGTTGTACATCAGTTTGATGATGTTGGTCATCTCTTGAGTACATGCATTGTTTTTTGGCGCCAACCTATCAACAATCCATAGACAAACCAATATGGCAATATAGATTAAAACTTCAGAAGCAAACAACTACAATATATAGAGATTTTTTTATAAATTCTGGCAGAATTTTGTCTATAACTGGAATACGCCACAAACTCTTTCTATCAACAATTAACTTAAACAACACCAAATATCAACAATTAATGAATAACAGACACTTTCAACAATTCACTAATGAAAAAACATGAAATACTTTCAGCCATTTAAACTTACAGCCCTAAATCCACTAAACTTTTCAATAATCATATACCTTCAGCAATTCAATAACATGAAACATGAAATACTTTTAGGCATTCAAACCTATAGTCCTAAATCTACTAAACTAGAATCAATAATCAAACACTTTTAGTAATTAAATAATCAGAAAATATAGAAGACTTCAATAATGTCAATTTTTTCTTTACATTATGAATTCATATAAAACCAATTCAACAACCAACAAAAATCAGAAAATCACTCCATATTCATATTTATAAACAAATTCATAAACCAATTCAATATTTCAACCACGGCCATATTCTAATCAGCATCATAAACCAATAAACAATAAAATTAACAGCAATAACATCAATGAATCAACTACTTTAAAATTAATATAGCATGCAAAATATTAAAATGGTTACCTATTGCTGCAGAGCCAGAATCGATTCTAGAAGGTGGACGACGCATGGCAGTGTGTAAGCAGCACAACCACAGAGGCACAAACGACGAGGGACGAGCAGCAACAACCACCCACAAAGACGGAGGAGAGGAGGAGGGAGGCGCATGGACACCAAGAAGAAAAGTTAAGTAACAGAGACGTGTGAAGGAAGAGAGGCGAAGCTGGGCAGTGGTGGTGGTGGTCTGTGATGTGGCGTGTCAATTCCAAGAAGGGAGAAGGTGAACGGTGAAGTGGCAAGGAGAGAAAAGGGAGAATAAGTAGAAGGGAGGGGTGTCAGCGGGTGGATAGGTTGACGGTGACAGAGAGGGGTCTATGATGGTGGTGGTGCCGGCGGCGGCAGATGGGTGTGTGTGTGTGTGTGTGAGAGAGAGAGAGAGAGAGTATCTCGAATGAGGGGAAAGAGAGTTCGCAATTTGAATTTACTTACCATCGGATTTACCGTCGAAGAAATCTGACGGTAAATCATTGTAGGTCACCAAAACGCAGCATTTCACTAATTGGGTTTACCGTCGGATTTTTCTGACGGTAAAGGACGTGCCAATTTATTTTTTTCCCTCTAAATATTACCGGCGGATTTACCGTCAGAATTCAAAATCCGCCGGTAATTGCTTAACCTTATGAATTCGACGTTGTTACCGCCGATAAATTAGCCGCTACTCTGCGATGCTAAATCCGACGGTACTCGGCGTTTTTCTTGTAGTAATTTTTATATGCATATCTCTTTCAATTTTTTTATTTATCTTTAATTTTTCACGACTTATTTTTTAAACTATATTTTCTCTTTTTCTCCTTCAAATATTTATTACATATAATTTAGAAAGAATGCTAATACTATCATTAGAATTAAGATTCAATTATTCCAAAAAAAAATAATTTTCAGGTAACTTTATACCTATCAATTTAAATTTTCTTTTATATATATATATATATATATATATATATATATGGAGCATTTATTATGTTATTAGCAATATTAGTTAAAGTAGTAAAGTTTAGTTATGTTATTATAATATGCATATGAATTAGTCCCACATCGCCTAATACTTAAATGCTCTCTCCTCTATTAGTATATAAATATGCGTATGTACCTTTTTTATTTATGAGTTGAATTGATTGAGTTATATATTTAAATAAGCTGTATACTTATTTTTTTCTAAGTTCTTTATGAGTAAGAGGTGCATCCTTGGCTTAACTAACCAAAGTAGACTTTTGGCTATTTTCACCATAGTGAAATTGCCAAAATTAATGACCCAAGCGACATCCTAGCGTCAATATATATATATATAGATAGAGAGAGAATAATAAATATGAAACAATGAATGTTAAAATTAATAAATTAATTATTCGTGAAAAAACTAAACTCTTTTATATGATAATAAATTAAATAAGCGAATAAGATTCTTATATAAAAAATAATAATTAAAAAATTTATCACTTAATTTTTTTTTGTCGACAATATTCTTTTCTATGGTCGATTGGGACTTTTATTTCCACACTTTTTTTTTAATAAAAGTTGTTTTTTGACTCTGTGGATCTATTCTCAAATAATCCATAATCACTACAATAAAATCATTTTTAGTGACAATTTTTTAGTGATAATAATAACATAATGATTATTATATATTTTATTTAATTTATAATTTTACGATAATTATATATTTATTATTATTACTATATATTATGATAATAATTATATATTTTTTACGGTGACTAAAAATTTTTTTATCGACAATTATATAATTGTCACAAAAAAATTTTAGTGATAAAATATAAGATAATTAATGTTTAATTGTTGGTAAATAAGTTAGCGACTATTTTTATTATCACTAAAAATAAAATAAATAGCCGCTAAAAATAATTTTTTTAATAATAAATAGTAGAATATAATTTCAAAATTTTTATAATTTCTAATATTATTATGAAGAAAAATATTAGTTAAAAATATATAGATGAATTGGTATAAACAACTAATATAATTAACATTATACTTATTATCTTTCTTAGACTTATTTTATATATTATACTAGGAATAAATAATTTAAAAAAAATGTAATAATACTACTTAACAAATGTTATAATAAGTGGGACAAAAGTAGTATTTCAAAATTTATAAATAAGACATATATTATATGAAGAATTGTGTCCCGCAAATATGTGGAACAAAGTTTATGATTTATCTTAGTCACACAATATTTATTTTGAGTTGATAGCCAACCAGACAACTTTCAATATATATATACAATACTCGCCTCACATTAATCTTTGTCATTGAACAATAACATTATTGAAAGAATTTCAAGTATATAAATACACAAATATTTTAATAATTTTAATCATTAATTTTAATTATTTAATATAATTAAAATTAATTATTAAAATTATTAGAACACCGATATTTTAAATATATTTAAAAACTTTTTTATATGATTTATGTTTTTGGCGGAAAAGAATTTGACCTTGAATATATTATTCTATTCCTGTGATCAAATTATTGGCTTGAGATGAATGTTATGAGTACACAGTACACAACATTATCCTTCTCGTATATTTGTGTGGCTACGATCAAATTCTGTCTCTTCCACCGTTTTCCAACTAGCTAGGGTTTGTACTTAGCAGACACATGCATAGCGCAGTGTTAAAAAGGAAAAAAGAAATAATAATAATAATAATAAAATAAAAAAATACGATTGTCTCTGCAAATAAGGTTTTTGTCATAAGCAACAAGCAAGTATGGGGGGGTCAGCGTAGTAGCATCCCACACACTCCTGAGTCCTGAGCTGAATCAATTTGTCTTGTTAATTTGTCTGCTCTAAAAGTATCTTATTGAGGTCACGGAATGTCTTATAGTGATGATGCCTTTTGTTTTTATTTTTATTTTCTGCATTTATTTTATTTTATTTACTTTTACCATACATTATTTAAAAATTTCTTACATGTCATCATATATTGAAAGAAAAAGTACATAAATTAATCTCCAGAAAAAATTATAGTGGACATTTTGGTTTTTAAATATTTTTTATTCTCTTAAAGTATTCAAAAATTAGTTTTGTCAAATTAACTGATTTCTATGTTATTTTCAGTCAAATTTTTAATATACGTTTTGAATAAATAAGTCCGTCACAAATTTTATTATAATAGGACAATTAAATTTAAAAAGTTATCGCTAGCTGTAAGACAAATTACTTTTTATTTAAAATAATTGAAAGACGGATCTTTCTAATGAAATTAATTTTCGAATATTTTAAAAAAATAAAAATTAATTGTAAATCAAAGTATTGGATCTAAAATTATTTGAAAATCAATTTAGATGTTTAAGGTATATAATAATGATTTATATTATTTATAGTTTAACTTATAAGATTACATTATTATAAATATAGTAAGAATAAATTACTAATATAGTGAAAAATGAACTATATAATTAGGGTTACAAGTGAGTCGAGTTAAGTCAATTGAGATTAAATTTAAGCTTGACTTACAAAATTAAAATTGAACTCAACTCATTAACAATCGAACTTATTTATAAAATTTAAGATTGACTTACTAAAAACTTACGAATTTACTCAATCTCATAAACAAGCTCAAATAACATAAACATATATAATCAATAATTTTATATAAATAAATTATAGTTATAGTATCTATCTATCAATTATACTTTATTCTCTCTAACAAAATCATATCTTAAAAGATAATCATAAAATTTTATATCAAAACATTAATATATAGATATGGTACTCTTCTTTATCATAAATAATATTTAATTAATTAGATTTGTCATGTTTTTAGCTCAATCCATTCAATTTTTAATAAAATAAATATATATTAAAATTTAGATATGACAAAAATAAAAACTAATGCATTATCATATATTTAACATGAATTTTATAATTATGTGTTTAAAATTATCATTTTTATTATAAATTAAAAATATAAAATACATCGTATATGTATTAATAAAATAATTATAATAAATAATATATATAATTAAATTAACTCATGAGTTATGGAGGTGAGCTCAATTCATTTCCATACATATTTATTTTTGCTTTGATTTACGTATTTATTAATCCAAAAAAAAAAAAAAAATTTGGAGTTACACGCCAGGCAGCCATATTCACACACCTGGCATATGAATAAGGAAGCTCCCAGGACGTTTTTAAAATAAATACCCTTCGTTTAAAATTACATTGATTAGGGTTTATCTATTTTTTTTTTTTATGCACATATGTTTTTATTCATGATGTACACTCATTTTTCTGTTAATCTTTAAATTTAATGTAAATTTTTAAGTTTGATGTTGGTAAAAGATATATTTAAATAAATTTTAAATTAAATAAAAATATTTTATTTTTTTAAAAAATATTTTTTTTATTTAAAAAAGCCAATCAAAATTAGCACTAAATCCGGTAGTGACAGACTAGGTGTTTCGACAACATTCAAGAATGTCTAGCAGATAATAAAAATTAATTTAAATTAGTCTATTAATTATAATTGTAATAAATAGATAATATTAAATATAATTATAAATATTAAATTAAATAAGATAATTTTAAATTATTACTTTTTAATTTTAATATTATTTATTTTGTAAATACAATTTTAATTAGCACATCACATTTGCACACATTCATTAAAAAAAGGATCTATTAACTTTAATGCATTTAGAAAACAAAAAATAGATATTGTCAATTCTATTTTGATAATAACGTTTTTTTTTTCTATAAATTTATACAAATATATAATATAAAAATATCATATGTGAAATGACATTATTAAAAATAGAATGAAATTATCATTTTCTTAAAACGCACTCATATATGGATATGTTTAACAAAATCATTATTTGTAACCGATGATATAAGTGAAATTGATACTTCTATCCTTTGATACTATATAAGATGGGAGTATAAAAAGTGTTGGATAAAATATTTAGTTTAGTGTCTAAAGTTATATTTGAATTTTAATTTAGGGTTCGTTTGAAAAATTTTAAAAGTTTTTTTTTTTTTGTTTTTAGTTTTTGACTTATAAAAAGTTATATTAATAGTGTTTGGTAAAATTTTTTAGATATGTCTTTAACTTTTCAAAACGTTATTTAAGAACTTTTGAAGAAGTTAAAAAATTTGATTTTTCTTATTTTCAAAAGCTATTTTATCACTCCTATTTAATATACAACTTTAAAATAAGTATTTCTATAATAACTTTTCAAATACAAAATAACTTATTTAAAAGTTGCTATTAATAAAAGTTCTTATATTTTAAGTTCTGTTTTTTAAAAGAACTTATTTAAGAAGTTTACTCAATCTGGTCCTTAGTCCTTGAAATTTTAATTGCGTCAATTTAATCTCTAAATTTTTTAATTAACTCTGTGACGAAAACTATTGTAGGGACTAACGTGATTAAAATTTAAAAAGTTTAGAGACTAATTTGAGACAATTGAAACTAAATTGAGATTCGAATATAATTTCAGGACCAAAGTATTTTCTCTTTTTGATACACAGAATTTTTTTAAAAATCTTTTATTATATAAAGAAATTTCTAGTTCCAAGACTTTCTAATTGAGTTATAAATCACTTATCATTATAACTAATTTTTCTATTTTCATATTTAAACATATTTAACGGATAAAAAAGTAAATTAATAAACACATAAAAACTTATTTATATATTAGTGATAATGAAAAACATGTGAATACCTGAGCTTTTTAAATAGAATGATAGATAACACATTTTTATTTATATAAAAAAAAAAGTTACAATATATTCTTTTTTCCCGATAATTAAATAAATACTTAACCCTCAATAAAAGGAACAAAAAGTATCACATGAAAAACTAAACAACACCTTCCAATGTCTTAATGATATAAAATTCTGCACATAATATTATTAAAAAAATCATTAATAGGTATACGTGCCCTAAAAATATATTTTAAAGATACCATAAAAATTATTTGACTAAAATTTTTTGAAACAATAATAAGTTAAATTTTTAATACATTATATTAAATACATAAAAAATATTTATATATATAAGTAGTGGTCAGAAGTGAGAACCATATAATTGCCATCTTGCATAGGTTTCTGTCTTTGTTTTCTCTATCTTCTTCCTCTTATTAGTGGACAAAAGATAAGCCGTTGCATTTGCAGAGTGATCCAGACCCAATTCTCCATACCCTTGCTTTGTATTATGCGTGTGCCTCACCTTCATGATGATACCAAGTCATCATCCTATTCCTTTTGATCTCAATGAAGAACATCACCTCTTCACTACTACTACATATCCTCAACTTTCTTCTCCTTCTTCTTCTTTATCATCTTATTCTTATTTGGACCAACATCCAAACCATTTACAAATAACTCATCAACAGGTCAGTTACTATATTAACAAAAATATTATATATATAATTAAAATTA
The DNA here is from genome assembly GCF_003086295.3 of Arachis hypogaea. Taxonomy (NCBI): domain Eukaryota; kingdom Viridiplantae; phylum Streptophyta; class Magnoliopsida; order Fabales; family Fabaceae; genus Arachis; species Arachis hypogaea. The sequence continues at coordinate 41,878,921 of NC_092048.1, read as the reverse complement.
GCCACTAAATTAATCACTGTAGATTTATTAAATACATATATTGTTTATTTATGTTTAACGTATATTTTATATCTGTCTATTTTATATTTATAATTGATTTGACTATTGATCTTTTGTGTACATATAACATAATTGTTTTACTAATTAGCTAGCCGAACTCTAACAACACTTGTAAAAGAAATTATTGAAGCAAAAATTGTTGATCTCTCTCACTTATATTAATTATTGCTCTAACTTGGATTTTGATAATATATTATATATATTTTAGGCTGAGAAGATTCATGTTCCTTCTAGTGGAGGATCATGGGATCATATTCATGACCACAGAAAAGAAGAAGAAGAAGAAGAGAAGGATGGAAACAAAAAGAGTAGTAAACTGCTCAAGTTGAAAATTTTGAAGAAAGAAGAAAGGAATGAAAATCAAGCTCATGATGATGAGGAGGACCATGGTTCGGTGAAGTGGATGTCTTCAAAGATGAGGATCATGGGTGGTTCTGATACTAATAATTTCAGGTTAAGGTTTGATGAAGAGGGACCAAAGCAGCAACCGTCGCTATCCCCTTTAGGAACTGATAATAGCAGCAGCAACAGTAACAACAACAACTCTTCTTCAAACCGTCATGAAAATAATAATAATATGATTGTTAGGGTTTGTTCTGATTGCCACACCACAAAGACCCCTCTTTGGAGAAGTGGACCAAGAGGCCCCAAGGTACTTTCTTTTTCGTTTTAAACTAAATAAATAAATCATTTTTCTCATTTTATTTTTTTATGTATTCTCATATAATTTATCAAATAGTTTTTCTCACTCAATGTATCCCAAAAAAAAAAAAAGCACTTCTTTTCCTATTCTCATGATAAATAATAATAATAATCCCCTTTTCTCCAAACTTTCCCCCATAGGACACAAAATCTCTATATATTCATAATAACTATTTATATTAACACAATTGAGATTTTTAACTTTAAGCTTATCAACGCTGTTATGAAACTATTTTTTTTTTAAATTAAGTGTATAATAAAAGATACATGAGTTATATCTCTACTACGTCTTTTTAAATAAGAATTTTTAATTTGTTTTTTTTGTTTAGCAAAAATAAAGTTTAAATTTTTTTATTATATAATTTTAATATATTATGAAATCATTTCTTTCAAAATATTTAAATTGACAAGAGGAAACAGACATCTCTGACAAACTCAAAACTTAATTTAAGGTTGTGTTGGATGCCCATCTTCCCTTTAGTTTTTCTACAAATAATTTATAGATATATTATCTTTGTAGAGAAAAAAAAAATTCCTCAGTTAAATTGGCTCAACCATGTGAAGTAAAGTATAGAATTTGAAGAAATATTGAATTATTTTATTTAAATTAAGTATGTTGTATATATAAGTATGCTGATTATTAATCATTATGATGCATCAGTCTCTTTGCAATGCTTGTGGAATTAGACAAAGGAAGGCGAGGAGAGCTGCCGCGGCGGCGGCGGCGGCGGAGGTTGCAGCATCAGAGAACGATACAACTCTCATGGCTTCTACTGATGATGATGATGGATCTCTTCATGGTATGAAGAAGAAGGAAAAGAAGTTACACAAGCACAACAACAAAGATAAGAAGTTGAAAGCCAAGTGTAGTGCACCAAATCAGTTGAAAAAGAAGCACAAAATTGGAACCAATAACAATAAATTATCTCATAGAGGAAGAAAGAAGGTTGGTTTTGAAGACCTGACAATAAGTTTGAGCAAGAACTTGGCTTTAAATGTGTTCCCTCATGATGAGAAAGAGGCTGCAATCTTGCTCATGGCCTTATCCTATGGTTTACTTCATGGATTTCCCTCAGATCGTTACTTAGATTAATGAAATTTTTATTTTATATGAATAAGTACTTATTAATATTATTATTGTATGAGACTAGTTTTTGCTTTGTGGTGTGTGGAAGAATAGGACGCATTCATGAAGTTATAGTACTTTATTATTATTATTTAGGAATTAATATATAATAGAGGAAATAAATCATTGGATCGGTGACTTTATATGAACTTTGTAACCATTAATATATAATTATTATGTTAGATTTGAGCAAGTAGACAAACACAAATGCGATGAGTCTCTTGTTCTGTGTGGGTATCCTAATTCAATAAAATTACATTTGTACTTCTCATCATATATATAAGGTTTAGTTTGTCTTTATTGTTAATTTATCTTTTAGGTTATGTTCATTATATTAGTTATAAAATTTGATATTTAGTGGTTGCCTTACAATATCATATAATATAGTATAAATTAATATATTTGTTTGACCAAGCTAAGTTACTATATTTGCGGAGTGGATGAGAATGTTGTGATAAGAAAATATTCCTTTTAAGTAATTGAAAGTGAAAATGTTCCTTAAGCACTATGCATAAAGGTGCTTCTTCAAGGGGAATGTTACTTAGATCTTGATCAGATGAGGTGAAAGCAACATAACTACTTTTTATTTATAATTTTTAAATTAATTTGGTCTTTCCCTTATCTCCTTCAATTATTCCACCAACAACGTACCGTTATCGATCTTTTGAAGTTTTCGATTTCACATTGACATAACAAGAGCTTATTATCAATCGTGATTCATGACAATGATAATTCCCTGTTTTGGAAGCAGCTTTTTTGTGTCCCTCTTCTGGATTCAGACTTTGTCCGCATCCTAATTAATAACATGAGAAGTCTTGATTCTTTCAGATGTAGAAGATGTACGTAGTAGAGTTTATTTATAAAAACCATATACATGGTGCCCAGTAATCCAAAATCTAGCTATCCATCTATTACAAATAATAATAATAATAATAATAATAATTATTGAATAAGTAATTCTACACTAAAAAATAATTTTATGATATCAAAATTTTAATAACATAAAAATATAAAATTTAATATTTGTTATTTCAAAATGAAAATAATTTTAGCATAAGTTCATTAAAAAAATATATGTGCAAAAAAAAAAAAAAAAAAACACACACACACAAACACATACACACGAGTTTAAAAAATAAAGTTCATGTCTGAAAGAATGTGATAAATATACATATATCAGTTTAAATTTTTTAAATAAATAATTTTTTAAATAATTAGCACTTTTTAAAAAAATATATATATATTTGTACAGGAAAAAGTTAGTTTGGAGTAGCTGAAATGATGTTTATTTTAATAATTATCAACAAAAACTGTTTAATTAAATAGTGTATTTTTATAAATAAATAAATTAAAAGTTTATAGTTACACTTATATGTACTTAAAAATTATATATATATATATATATATATATATATATATATATATGTTGTTTTTCTTGTTGTCGCTACAAATGAGATATGTGATTTGAATTAATTTAAAAAATATAATCAATATAATTTATTATGTTTTTTATTTAATCTAATCAAATTTTTATTCAAATGTTTGTAATTTGCATTGTATACGTTTGAATATCTTTTTTAGTCATATCTAATTCAAACTATCATGATTTAAATTTTATAGTTTATATATATTTCATCTAGATTTTACATCTTATAATTTAAAAAATTTTAATTATTTTTTTCCAAAACTAAATTATATATTTAGGCATAGCAGTAAATTGTATTGTTCATCTTCCAATGATAACAGAGAATACTCTAAAATCAACATTCAATAATGCATTTTCATTCCTATTGATTTCTTCTTTGAGTTATGATATTACCATTGCTTTCAATTTATGTAGTTCTTGAGTGCTCCAAGACTACACCAGGACATGTCTTTGTTCTTTATAGTTAGGCATACTACTTTTGCTGCACAAATCTCAACATGTCTTTGAACATCCATCGAATTTCTTCTCTCACAAATTTGACTTCTAACACTAAGAATACATTTTGTTGCAGATTCTAGACAAACTTGAAGAAGATAATTTCACTACATGGGAACACACATCATTCCTTATAGTGCAGAGATTAGAAATGGAGGATTATTTAGAATCTTCCAGTATCTCTCTTTAGTTCGGAATCGAGAAAATAACAAAAGAAAAAAGATGATTCAGTTGCTTGCAAGAAATATACTTCAATATTTACTGTAACAATCATCACAATTCAAAAGGAATCCACAAAGTTCAAAGAATGAAAATAGATTAACTTGGCACTTATGATATAGTAGATTGTAGCCTCCATAAATGTCACTGACTTGGCGGAAATTGGCAAGTTAAGAAATCATTATAAGAGATACGTTATAAGTACAGTTCTTAACCAGCCGAAAATCCACTTATCAATTTAGAATGGGGTTGTCACAAAATTAAAATTAAAAATACTGGGAGTATGAATCCCAGGTCGTCTCCCAACGAGTTGCAGAAAGATGTGCTATTTTATTAATCAGATGTTTTCCAAAATGGGTTGAGTTGATAAGCAGGAAATTAAATTAGAGAAATTATGTAATTTTAAATAAAAATCTTGACTGGGAGTAGATTAGTTAGAAGCCCTATTCTTGTTGGAGTACTCTCAAGATTAATTGATAATTGGAGGTTGTTCTGCTTAGTTACCCTTTACTAGGTAGAGGGAAGTCAAGTAAGTTGGAAAACTATTTCTAGTCACAAGTCCTAATCCTCTCCCTTGGGAAGGACTAGTGTCAATAACTAGAGGGCGATCCAACAATAAACCCAATCACAATTTTTCTCTTGAGTAATCCAACTCAAGGTTTCCTTTCAATCATCCCCCAATCAAGTTATGGAACTACTCGCTCATTATGAATGTAAAATTCACAAAATAAGGAAGAGAAATACTGAAAGACATAATAAATAATAATTAAAAGGATCAATTAAAAATAAAAATAGTTCTTGTATAAATAAATTCTAGAAATAATCCAAGAGTAACTCTGAGTAAATAAAGAACATGAAAGAGTAAGCGACAAGTAAGGAAACGAACTAGAATGACGAAGTCTTGACGGAGGTAATAACTCTTCCCAATGTTCCAATCCAAAAAGCAATAAAATCAAATCCTAAGAACTATGAATGTGTAGAGAGAAAACCTAGAGGAGAGGTAAAATTAGATCTAAAAAACTAAAATTATATGGAATGAATGTTGTTCTCGGTCTCTGCATGTTCCCTGGCTCTAATATGCTTTTCTGGGCCGAAAACTGGGTCAAAACAGGGGCCGAAATCGCCCCCAGCGAATTCTGCAGATTCTGCAGATCGCACACGTCACGCGATCGCGTCATCCAGGGGTTCGCGTCATCCAGCCTTTTGCCTTGCCAGGCGTGCGCGTCGTCCACGCCTTCGCGTCACTGGTGTAGTTTTCAATCCGCGCGGTCGCGTGAGCCATGCGTCCGCGTTACTTCTCGCTGGTCATCTCCTTAATTTCTTGTGTTCCTTCCATTTTTGCAAGCTTCCTTTCCAATCTCCAAGTCATTCATGCCCTATAAAGCCTGAAACACTTAACACACAGATCACGGCATCGAATGGAATAAAGGAGAGTTAAAATACAAAATTAAAAGTCTATAGGAAGCAAGTTTTCAACCATAAAGTATTTTTAGGAAGGAATTATAAATGCATGCTTATTTAATGAATAAGTGGGTAAAGATTTGATAAAACCACACAATTAAACACAATATAAACCATAAAATAATGGTTTATCAACCTCCCCACACTTAGATATTAGCATGTCCTCATGCTTAGTTGAATGAGATAAAATAAATGAGTAGGAACATGTAAAGCTCATGCAATGCAATGCAACCTATATATGTGAATACAACTATATGATTTTTGTCCACTTGGTCAAAAGTAAATAAGCTCTTCAAGACAATCACAAATCAAATTCCACTAATTCAATTCTTATATTGTAAGAGCAAATAAAAATGCAAGAAGGTAGCTCATGAAAGCAGGGAACATATAATTTAAGCATTGAACCCTCACTGATGATGTATGTATGCTCTAATCTCTCTAGTGTATAGGGTAGTCACTCTATCCTTCTCTAATCATGCTTTCTAAATTTTGTTCTTCACCTAACCAATCAACAACAATTAATATACTAATGCAAGCATCATGAGGTCTTTTCAAGGTTGTAATGGGGCCAAGGTATGGGTAAGGATACATATATGGCTAAGTAAGCTTATAAATTGAATCTTTAATTAATCTAAGCTTTAACCCACACATGTGTACATTCTACATAACTTAAATTTCATACCTAGCTATCCAAAATTTCTCTTTCACATTCCTTACTCATGTATCAACTTTTATTTTAATTTTATCATACATGCATTGATCTTTGAATTCTTAACTTAACATTGGGGTGATTTTGTCCCCTTATTTAATTATTGAATATTTTTGGATTTTTTTATTTTTTTATTTTTTTTATTTTTTTATTTTTTTAAAGTAAACATAAAAATAAACATAGCTTATCAATGCACATAGATGTTTAATTCTTATAGTTTCACATGAGCAGGTACCCAAATTCCCATTATATCATCATGACACATTCCCTTATTATCTTTTGTTCCCACAATTTTTCCATACTTAATTAACACATAATTCTATCTTAAGATAACCAAAGATTCAATTGGGATATAAAATTGTTTTTCCGCTTAAGGCTAGTAATGTGGTAAAATGCAGAACAAATGGGATTTAAAGGCTCAAAGTGGTTAACAAAGGTAATTGCAAGGGTAGGCCTATTTGGGATAAGTGAGCTAAACAAATAATGGCCTCAATCATATGCAGGCATATAAATATATTAACATTGGACATATAGGATGAAACAAAATATAAATTATAATCATAGAGAAGTAAACACACAAGAATAAAATAATTATGGTTAAATAATGTAACCATGTATAAAGGCTCAAATCTCACAGGTTGTGTGTTCTTTAGCTCAAAAACCATGTTCCAAATATAACTTCAAGCAAATTTAACACAAAAGTTTTAATTAAATCAATGAAATTTTGTTCTAAAAATAGGGTCTTAGAAGAAACTTATTATCTTTTCAATCAAGTGGAACATGCATGCAACTAATCTATTCTATGCAATTTATCCTATTCTACAAAATAAAAAACTAACTAAATATCCTATTTTATTGGTGTTAGGGAAGAAAAAATTACCTCCGGAAGTCAGGTACTGACCGACCTCCCCACACTTAAGGCTTTGCACCGTCCTCGGTGCCATCTGTCAGGAACAAAGGTGGGTTGGTAGCAGTATCTCCACAGTCGGGACCGTCATGGCTCCCTGTGCTGGTAAAGGAAGTGGAGTCCGGGGTGTCTGAGTCTTTGAATTTTCCCATAATTAGCTCCTTGAGGTATGTGAATCGGCGCTTATTACGACGCTCTCTTAGCTTTGCTTTGTGTTCCTGCCGATCCAACCTTTCAAGTATCTGATGGAGCAGTTGATTTGTTGTAGGTGATTGTGGTGTTGAAGGAGGAATCTCTTCAGCCGGTTCAGTAGGCTGGCTTGTAGTGGCTGCTGGAGGTCTGAGATATTTCCCGTTAGGGACATACTGATCATCCCGTGGAAGCATGGCTTTGGTGTCCCCAGCTCTGTAGGAGACTCCGGCTGCTGAGACGAGATCTGAAACCAAGGCGGGAAAGGGTAAGTTGTCCGCAATTTGTACGTGTCCCATAGCACTCCGGATGTGTCTTGGTAGGTTCAGAGGCTGGTCTGTAAGGATGCATCATAGTAGAACGGTCATGTCTGCAGTGAAGGAGGACTCGTGGGTGCTCGAAAAGACGTAATGGGACATAATCTGTGCCCATACTCGAGCCTCCAAGGTAAGTGCGGAAGTCGATATTTCCTTAGGACGGGAACGATGGTATCCATAGATCCATCTGCTGCCAGGTAGTGCGATAACTCTGAGAACAGCGTCCCAGTCAAATTGGTACATCTGGCGCTTGAGTGCGGCTTCTTGAAATGCATCCAGGCCTTCTGGAGTAGGGGGAAGATCTAAAGCTCGTTGAATGGCCTCTTCTGTGATGGGGATTTGCTTCTGACGGACATAGACAGACTACAGGGTTGGCAGGTGGAAGTTGGAATATAACTCAACTACCCAGGAAAGATTAACCTGCCGTGGCTGTCTCTGTAGGAAACCCCATTGTCTTCGTACAATTTGTGGCTCAACAAATTCAGCAATATGGTTTGGGAGAATAAGAAGGTATTCGTTGTTGTAACTCCTTTCTGCCAGGATGGGGAACATCTGCTCACAGTAGCGATTGGTAAATCGCGCAGTGTCCTTTGCTGGGAAGGCTTTCTCTTTATCATCAACCTTAATAATCCTCTTTATTCTTTTTGTTGAGGGTTTAACTGCAGTCGAAGAGGGCTCTGCCACTAATGCTTGTTTTGTTCCTCTCCTTGCTGGAGGTTTGGAAGTAGCTTTCTCTTTGCCGTTCTTGGTAGCCATCCTGAAAGGGAGAAAAGAGGAAGTAATATGAATTCAAAGGGATAGAGCGAGGAAGAGGGTGGATAAGGTGGTAATCAATGCACATTAAAGGATAAATGATGTTAACACATGGTCATGACTACATGTGAAAAATCAAAGATGGAAATATAGATGGTGCATAGGATGACAATTAAATGCAAGGTGTTTATTGGCATGCAGGCAAAGGCATGAGAAGCATAGATCAAGCATTCAACGTCCAAGTTAAATTACCACAGAATTCAAACTAACAACCTGTTTGTAATAATAATTATATTAAATTAATAAAATATAAAAAAGAATTTTGTGAAAAGCAGACATTTAGAGTAGTAGAATAAAAGAAATCCAAAAATAGTTCACAATGCCATATGGGCTTTTTCACAAACACATAGCATGCATGGTAGATGAGCTCTTGAAAATAATAAATGGAGTATGCAAGCAACCCTTTTTTGAAATTAACATATAATTGCCAAACAAGTTCTTGACAATCCACAAGCAAACAAAAGGAATAATAATGACCCTACTAAATATCTAACACCAATTAAAAGAAAGAGAAAGAAAACATGGATAATGCAAGTAAAAAGGAAAAGAAAAGAAGAAGAAAACATAAATTAAGAAGAAGAATAGAAAAATAAAGAGGGAAGAAGAAAAGAAAACCTTGTCAATGGTGGTGAGAGAGAGTAAGTAGAAAGTGAGAAAGAAGGAAGGAGGAAGAAAGGGGAAGAAAATAATGAGGGGGAAAAAGAAAAAAGTAGGATTTGGGGAAGAAAAAGATAAGATATTTGGCAAATTAGGATAAGCTGTGCGGCGCAAGCGACGCGGACGCGTGGGGGACGCGTTCGCGCGACTTGTGCTTAAAGTAATCGATGCGGTCGCGTCGGTCACGCGGATGCATGACGCGTTTTGTGCTACTGGCGCGAGGGCAGCCTCGCGCTCGCACAACTCTCTGTTCAAAACTTAGTATTGCCAGAATTCAGGGTGACGCGGTCGCGTGATCGACGCGATTGCGTGAGTGGCCATTATAGGGATATGACGCGAACGCGTGAGCCATGCGTCCGCATGGTAAGGCTTGTGCGTTTAACACCATTCCAGCACCACTCTATCATAACTTTCGGTCGTGCACCCTTCCTTACGTCAATTTCCAGGTCACGCGTCCGCGTGGGTAACGCGGACGCGTGGGATGATTTTTGCCAAAGGCACGCCTCCAGCCACTCTCCCGTGTGACTCTCTGTTCGATTTATTATTCTCTCTGAGCCACCTGCGACGCGGTCGCGTCGCGGCTCTCCTTTTTTTTTAAAAAAAAATAAAAATATGCAAATGAAGATGCAAACTAAATGTACTAATAAAGAGAAGAGTCATGGAATAAGAAAACTAAGAATAAGGAAAGGAACGATCATACCATGGTGGGTTGTCTCCCACCTAGCACTTTGCTTTAATGTCCGTAAGTTGGACGCTCCACTAGCTCAGTCTTCTGCTGTGAGTGGATCTTCCAAGAGGAAGATTTCTAGCTCCTTGTTTTTTGTCACCCTCTCTGAAGAACTGGAAGATTGATGGTTTAGAAGTTATAGTAAACTCTCGTTGCAAGTATAGTTACTAAACCAAGCAATCAACCTTTCTTACAAAAGTTTTGGTTGTCACAAATAGCAAATCCCTTTTTAAATTGATAACCGAGTATTTAAACCTCGGGTCGTCTTCTCAAGGAATTGCAGGGAGGTATGTTCTTATTATTGGTTATGAGTCTTGTAAATTGGGGGTTTTGGAAAGAAGGAGCAAGTAATGTAAAATAACAAGTCGTTAAAATAATAAATAACAAAGCTCTTGGCAAGGTATAAGAACTGGAAGTCCTATCCTAGTTATCCTTATCAATTGTGATGAGAATTGGATTTTTCTTTCACTTTGTTAACCTCTAACTATGAAGGTAAGTTAAGTGGATGAATTAATTTTGATTCCTCATGTCCTAGTCTTTCCTTGGGAAAGGCTAGAGTTATTGGAACTTCGAATTAATTCTTGAAGAATTCCAATTTTCAATCAACAATGAGTTTGATAACTCAAGTGTCTCCAATGACTCAACCAAAGCCAAAAGGGAAAAAAGTCTACTTGAATGAAAATAATTTGGATAAACAGAGAGCATTAATAAATTAAAGAGAGCAATCATAATTCTGAAATACCTCAAATTATATTAAATGAAGATATCAATTCTAACATGGAAAAGTTCATAAATTAAATTAGAAAAATAAATAAAAGAAACATTGAACCTGGGATTGAGAGGCACTCCTAAAATTAAGAGAAATCCTAAATCCTAATCCTAAGAGAGAGGAGAGAACCTCTCTCTCTAAAAACTACATCTACTCCTAAAATTGTGAATATGAAAGCCTGATTATGAATGGATGCATTCTCCCACTTTATAGACTCTAATCTGTGTTTTCTGGGCCGAGAACTGGGTCAGAAACAGCCCAGAATTCGCTGGTTGCGAATTCAAACACGCTGATTTTTCGTCACTGCGATGCGTTCGCGTGGAGCACGTGTTCGCGTCACCTATCATCAGGATAATTATGGCATATTATATATCAAATCGAAGCCCCAGACGTTAACTTTCCAACGCACTTGGAACCGCGTCGTTTGGACCTCTATAGCTAAAGTTATAGCCTTTTGAGTGCAAAGAGATCAGGCTGGACAGCTTAGCAATTTCTCCAACTTCTTGTATCCCTTCCACTTTTGCATGCTTCCTTTCCATCCTCTGAGCCATTCCTGCCCTGTAATCTCTGAAATCACTTAACACACATATCAAGGCATCTAATGGTAATAAGAGAGGATTAAACATAGAAAACTTAAGGCCAAAGAAACATGTTTTCAATCAAAGCACATAATTAGGAAGGCAAATGTAAAACCATGCAAATAGTATGAATAAGTGGGTAAAGAATTGATAAAAACCACTTAATTGAGCACAAGATAAACCATGAAATAGTGGTTTATCAACCTCCCCACACTTAAACATTAGCATGTCCTCATGCTAAGCTCAAGAGAAGCTATAAAGAATGAAGAGGAATGATAGAATGTATGAAATGCAACCTATCTAGATGAATGCAACTACATGCAAAATGTTTCTACCTACTTGGTTAAAAGCAAATAAGTTCTCCAAGACAAATATAAATCAAATTCCACTAATTTAAATCATACAATAAAAGACAAGTAAACTTGTAAGAAGACAGCTTATGAAAGCAGGGAACATAGAATTAAGCATTGAACCCTTACTGGTAGTGTATATGCACTCTAATCACTCAAGTGTATAGGGTAATTCACTCCACTCTTCTCTAATCATGCTTTCTAAACTTTGTTCTTCATCTATTCAATCAACAAATATTTAATGTACCAATGCAAACATCATGAGGTATTTTCAAGGTTGTAATAGGGCTAAGGTAAGGGTGGGGATATATATATATATATATATATATATATATATATATATATATATATATATATATATATATATATATGGCTAAGTGAGCTAACAAAGTGAATCCTTGATTAGTCTAAGATCTCACCTAACATATACATACTTTATATAATTTAAAAAATACTTTACCTAGCTACCCAAATTTTTTCCACTTTTGTATTACATGCTCAAGTATCAAACTTATTTTTGAATTTTGTCCCATGTGCATTGATTCTTTTTATTTTGTATTTGGGGTAATATTATTTTTCTTCTCTTTTCTTTTCTTCTCCTTTTTTTTGTATCCCATTATTTAATTACTTAATAATTTTTTTTTCAATGCACATGGTGATTTAATTTTTTTGATTTCACATGAGCATGCTTCCCAAATTTTCAAATAACTTATTCAATTTAATTCCCTACTTTTTCATATCATCCCATATTCCCATAAAATTCCCCACACTTAAATTGTACACAATATCTATCTTAAGCTAACCAAGGATTCAACTTGGGATTTTTATTTTGTTTTTCTGCTTAAGGTTAGTAATGTGGTTATGAAATAAAAGGGGGTTAAAAAGTTCAAAGTGGCTAACAAGGGTGATGTAAAAGATAGGCTTATTTGGGATAAGTGAGCTAATAACAAATAATGGCCTCAATCATATGCAAACATGTAGATACACTAAATAATGGACATATAGAATGGAACAAAGCAAAGATTGCAATTATAGAGAAGAAAACACACAAGAATAAAAATTTATGGTTAAATAATGTAACCATGTAAATAAGCTCAAATCTCACAGGTTGTGTGTTCTTTAGCTATAATTCATGTTCCAAATACAACTTCCAAACAAGTTTTAACATAAAAAATTTTTCAATTTTTAATTTAGTGAAATTTTTCAAAAATAGAGTCCTAAAAAGGAATTTATTACTTTAACCAAGTAGTAACTAAATGCACAAAATCAAATAAACATGCAATCAAATATGCAGATGCAACAATGAACAAATAAAGAAAATAAGATTATTGGTGTTGAAGAGAAGGTAACTAACCCCTGGAAGTCAGTGTCGACCTCCCCACACTTAAAGATTGCACCGTCCTCGGTGCATGCTAAGATGTGCAAGTGGACGGGCTATTCCAACTGGCGCTTTTCTCCAAAGATTTTGCAGACGGACTTGTCTGTCTCCCCTTATAGAAGTTTCTCCCTTTTTCCGTCTTCGGTGGCCAGCCTGAAAGAAGAAAAAAAAAGAAGAACAGTAACCAGAAATAAAGATAAGAAGACAAATAAAATATGGTTGGGTTAATGTCAAATAATGAGGGTCTCAATTACATGGTAGCTACAACATGCAAGTGAGAAAACAGTAGATGTACATGGCAAATCAAGAGTGCAAAAATTTGCAACAATAGGGAAGCGGGTGTGGGTAAGGAGAGATAATATAAATTCATATCAATGTAAAAGTAATACAGGTATAAAAGATTGGTATTGATATAAACAATATTACCTATTCAAAATAAAACAAGTCACTAAGCACCCAAAATAATTCAAGAGAAGATGCAACAGTTAAATAAGAAAATTTTAACACCAAAGGAAAAATAATGAATTTAGAAAAGAAAGAAAAAATATGCACAAAATTAAGATGCAATGAATGAAATATGCAAATAAATTAAGTAAAATAAAATAAAAGATAAGAAGAATGAGAAGGCAAAGGAGGGAAGAAGAAGTAAGTAAGAAAGGAGGGAGGAAAAATTAGGATTAGAGAAGAAAAGATAAGCTAATTGGCAAATTAGGATAAGCTGTGCGGCGCAAGCGACGCGGACGCGTGAGGCACGCGGTCGCGTGACTTGCGCTTAAACTAATTGACGCGGTCGCGTCGGTCACGCGGTCGCGTGACCCGTTTTATGCCACTGGCGCGAGGGCAGCCTCGCACTCGCACAACTCTCTGTTCAAAATCATTAATTGCCAAATATTGGGTGACGCGATCGCGTGGGGCATGCGATCGCGTGAGTGGCCATTAGGAGGATATGGCGCGGTCGCGTCGGTCACGCGTCCGCGTAGGAAGAATTATGCGTTCAGCACCAATCCAGCACCACTCTAGCACAACTTTCGGTCGTGCACCCTTTTCACGTCGAAATCCAAGGCACGCGGCCGCGTGAGTGACGCGGTCGCGTGGGAGGCCAGTGTTCCCACTCGATGCGGACGCGTCAGCAATGCGATCGCGTGGGACGATTTGTGCCATGGGCACGCCTCCAGCCATGCTTTCGCGTGACTCTCTGTTTGTTTTATTAGTCTCTCCAATCACCAGCGACGCGGACGTGTCAATGATGCGGTCGCATCGCGTGCCATTTTTTTTTAATAATGCAGTATGCAGAATGCAATACTAATATGAATGTTATGCATGATTCCAGGTCCAATCAAAACTCAAAAACAAACAAAACATACTAGAATTAAAACTGAAAAAGGGACGATCATACCATGGTGGGTTGTCTCCCACCTAGCACTTTTAGTTAAAGTCCTTAAGTTGGACATTTGGTGAGCTCCCTGTTATGGTGGCTTGTGCTTGAACTCATCCAGGAATCTCCACCAATGTTTGTAATTCCAGTAGCCTCCGGGATCCCAAACTAGGCGCAGAAAGCCTTCAAATAAGTTAAAGCAAGTGACAAGGCCCCAAGAGTGTTGATTGCCAGAATGAATTCCGGGGTCCCAAATCTTGCTTTTGTACCCATCTTCTTGTTGAGCAATATTGTTCCATCCGGGTGGTTTAGCCTTAGAATTCTCACTGAAGCGTCCAAACAACTTCCCAGACCCATTCAATAGAGCTCTATACCAACCTTTGCGTTTAAACTTAAAGCTTCCAACCATAATGAACCTTGCAGGACAATTCTTACCACTGACCATCTTCCTCTTACTCTTTATGCCACAAAGAGCTCTAAGTTGACCATCCGTCTCCAGTAGCCCATATTCAAGTGGAATTAGAAAGCTAAGGGATATGAATTTTACCCACTTGAATGTTGTGAAGGATGATGGCAACTTAGGGTGAGGGGTCTCCAACAACTTTGGCAAGGTAGTTGCAGGCTTTACTCCCGTGTGCTCTTCTCTGACAGCTTCCACCTCTTTGCAAGCTTCTTCACTTTCAACCTCTTCCTCTTGGTAGCTTTCTTCTAATTCAATCTCCTCTTCACGGCTTTCCAAGGGCATGGGAGGCTGTGCTTCTTCTTCTTTAATCTCTATCTCTTGATCAACCTCTACCAAGTCTTCAACCATGATCTGCCTTGGAGGTTGTACGCTCTCCTCAACATCAACATCAAACACCGTGGAAGGAGGCTCTATGACTAGATTTTCCAATGGAGGTACAACATCTCTTAAGTCTGCAACTACTTCTTCCTTTTTAATAATTGCTGCTTTGTCCAGTTGTTTAAGTATAAAATTATACTCATCCTTGATGATTTTCTTTCCATGAGAACTCCTTTCAACTACTCTTTCATCTTCAAGGGTCTCTCCTACCTTTACCCGTAGGGCCTCCTCTAGCTCCTTATGAAGTATGGATTCGCGAAGATGATTCCTTCTTTCCTGTTCCATATCAATAGCATAATTGGGATCATCTTGCTCTTGGATTGATGGATGTGGGTGCTCTTCCATGGATGGTGGTGATAGGATGGAGAAATCATTCTGTGGTTGAAAAGGAAGTGCACTAGAGCTTGAGGGTTGAATATTGGAGGTAGAGGGTTGGTTCATGCGGGATATAAGATTTTGGAGTGTAGATGTGAGACCAATAATGTTAGAGATGAGTGTATTATTATCCAATGGAGGTTGGGGGTGGATCTATGTATGGTTCATTTGGTTCATAGGGTGGTTGGTATGGTGGATGTGGGTTAGGGTCATATGGAGGTAAATGGTGTAAAGGGGCTTGTGAGTTTGGTGGTTCAAAGGTATGTTGGGGAGGTGGTTCATAAGCATATGATGGGAGTCCATCATATCTATCATCTTGGTATGTACCTTGGAATGGTTTTTGACCATAGTGATTTGGTGGATGTTGGTTGTCACAGAAAGGTTCACCATAACTATTGTCTTGGTATGCATCGTGGAATGGTCTTTGTATGTGGTACTGCGGAAGGTGTTGTTGCCGGAAGGGTTGATCAGATCCTCGTGGCTCCTTCCATCTCTGATTGTTTTGACTTTGATGCAGATTCCTGTTATAATTTCCATTTCTTACAACAACATTGGAACCAAACTCAAAGCGAGAGGGGTGAGAACTCATAATAGTAAATAAAAATTAAAAACGAAAATAAAAACAAATTTTAAATTAAAAGGTTATTGAAATTTAAATTTTGAAATTTGAAAATTAAATTTTTGAAATTTGAATTTTGAAATTTGAAATTTGAAATTTGAAATTTAAATATTGAATTTTGAAATTTGATTTTTGAAATGAGATAAGATAAGATTTTGAAAAAAAAATATGATTTTTTTTCGAAAAAGATTTGAATTTTGAAATTTAAATTTTTAAATTTGAAGTTTGAAAATTGAAATTTTGAAAATTTGAAATTTGAATTTTAAATATTTTTAATTTGAATTTTGAAAATTTAAATTTGAAATTTGAAATTTGAGTTTTAAATTTTGAATTTTTTTGAATTTAATGAGGAAAGAGAAAAACAATAAAATGACACCAAACTTATAAATTTTTAGATCAAAACAAAGAAAACAACTAAGAACAACTTGAAAGTCAAGATGAACATGAATAACAACTTGAAGGTCAAGATGAACACAGAACAAATTTTTGAAAAAAATTTTTTTAATAACTAAATGAAAAATAATAACCTCTTAATTTACGAAAAAAAATAAAAATAAAAATAAAAACAAATAAACAAGTAAAAAGCAAATATTTACAATAACCAATAATAAGGCACACGTTTGCAATTCCCCAGCAACGGCACCATTTTGAAGAACTGAAAGATTGATGGTTTAGAAGTCATAGTAAACTCTCGTTGCAAGTATAGTTACTAAACCAAGCAATCAACCTTTCTTACAAAAGTTTTGGTTGTCACAAGTAACAAACCCCTTTTTAAATTGATAACCGAGTATTTAAACCTCGGGTCGTCTTCTCAAGGAATTGCAGGGAGGTATGTTCTTATTATTGGTTATGAGTCTTGTAAATTGGGAGTTTTCGAAAGAAGGAGCAAGTAATGTAAAATAACAAGTCGTTAAAATAATAAATAAAAAAGCTGTTGGCAAGGTATAAGAACTGGAAGTCCTATCCTAGTTATCCTTATCAATTGTGATGAGAATTGGATTTTTCTTTCACTTTGTTAACCTCTAACTATGAAGGTAAGTTAAGTGGATGAATTAATTTTGATTCCTCAGGTCCTAGTCTTTCCTTGGGAAAGGCTAGAGTTATTGGAACTTCAAATTAATTCTTGAAAAATTCCAATTTTCAATCAACAATGAGTTTGATAACTCAAGTGTCTCTAATGACTCAACCAAAGCCAAAAGGAAAAAAAGTCTACTTGAATGAAAATAATTTGGATAAACAGAGAGCATTAATAAATTAAAGAGAGCAATCATAATTCTGAAATACCTCAAATTATATTAAATTAAGATATCAATTCTAACATGGAAAAGTTCATAAATTAAATTAGAAAAAATAAATAAAAGAAACATTGAACCTAGGATTGAGAGGCACTCCTAAAACTAAGAAAAATCCTAAATCCTAATCCTAAGAGAGAGGAGAGAACCTCTCTCTCTAAAAACTACATCTACTCCTAAAATTGTGAATATGAAAGCCTGATTATGAATGGATGCATTCCCTCACTTTATAGCCTCTAATCTATATTTTCTGGGCCGAGAACTGGGTCAGAAACAGCCCAGAATTCGCTGGTTGCGAATTCAAACACACTGATTTTTTGTCACTGCGATGCGTCCGCGTAGAGCATGCGTTTGTGTCATCTATCATCACGGAAACTATAGCATATTATATATTAAATCGAAGCCCGGGACGTTAGATTTCCAACGCAACTAGAACCGCGTCGTTTGGACCTCTGTAGCTAAAGTTATAGCCGTTTGAGTGCGAAGAGGTCAGGTTGGACGGCTTAGCAATTTCTCCAACTTCTTGTATCCCTTCCACTTTTGCATGCTTTCTTTCCATCCTCTGAGCCATTCCTACCCTGTAATCTCTGAAATCACTTAACACACATATCAATGCATCTAATGGTAATAAGAGAGGATTAAACATAGGAAACTTAAGGCCAAAGAAGCATGTTTTCAATTTAAGCACATAATTAGGAAGGCAAATGTAAAATCATGCAAATAGTATGAATAAGTGGGTAAAGAATTGATAAAAACCACTCAATTGAGCACAAGATAAACTATGAAATAGTGGTTTATCACTCTCGCCATGATATTGCTTCAAACGATGTCCATTAACCTTGATGAGTTCAGAGCTGGAAGGATGACTTAGGTGAAAGACTCCGTATGGCTCAGCCTTCTCTATTCTATAGGGACCTTCCCATCTTGATCTCAACTTGCCTGGCATGAGTCTCAGTCTAGATTTGTAAAGGAGGACTAAGTCTCCAAGTTGGAACTCTTTCCTCTTGATCTGCTGATCGTGTACAACCTTCATCTTTTCCTTGTACAGTCTTGAGTTCTCATAAGCTTCTAAGCGAAGGCTTTCCAATTCTTGCAGTTGCAACTTCCTTTCAGCTTCGGCTTCCTCAAATCCCATGTTGCACTCCTTTACTGCCCAAAAGGCTTTGTGCTATACTTCAACTGGAAGATGACAGGCTTTTCCATAAACTAAGCGAAAGGGACTCATCCCAATGGGTGTCTTGTATGCTGTTCTGTATGCCCAAAGTGCATCTTGTAGCCTGGTGCTCCAGTCTCTTCTATGAGGTTTGACTATCTTCTGTAATATGCGCTTTATCTCTCTGTTAGATACCTCGGCTTTCCTATTAGTCTGAGGGTGGTAGGCTGTTGCTATTTTATGAATTATCCCATGCTTTTTCAGTAATCCTGTTAGTCTCCTATTACAAAAATGGGTGCCTTGATCGCTCACGATTGCTCGTGGTGATCCAAAGCGACAAATAATATGATTTCTAACAAAGAAAACTACAGTGTTAGCATCATCAGTGCGGGTAGGAATTGCTTCCACCCATTTAGAAACGTAATCCACCGCTAACAATATATAAAAATAACCATTAGAATTTGGAAACGGACCCATGAAGTCAATGCCCCAAACATAAAAAATTTCACAGAAAAGCATAATTTGTTGAGGCATCTCATCCTTCTTGGATATATTACCAAATTTTTTGGCATGGGAAACAAGATTTACAAAATTCAGCAGCATCTCTAAAAAGAGTAGGCCACCAGAATCCAGAGTCTAAGATTTTTCTAGCTGTTCTTTGAGGGCCAAAATGTCCTCCACTATCAGAAGAGTGACAGGCCTCTAAGATGGACTGGAATTCTGAGTGAGGTACACACCTTCTAATTACCTGGTCAGCGCCACATCTCCATAAATATGGGTCATCCCATATATAGTATTTAGACTCGCTTTTCATCTTGTCTCTTTGATGCTTAGTAAAGTTTGGAGGAAAGGTGCGGCTAACTAGATAATGAGCTACAGATGCATACCAAGCGACTACCTCAGATACTGCTTGCAGGTCATCAAATGGGAAATTATCATTTATAGGAGTGGCAGTATCCCTAATGTGCTCAAGGCGACTCAAGTGGTCTGCCACTAGATTCTGGTTACCACTCCTATCTTTAATATCTAAATCAAATTCTTGTAGTAGCAGTATCCAACGTATAAGCCTTGGTTTGGATTTTTTTTAGCTAATAAATACTTTAGAGCTGCGTGGTCTGAATACACTACTACCTTAGTACCAAGTAAATAGGCTCTGAATTTATCCAGAGCAAAAACAATAGCCAGAAGCTCTTTCTCAGTAGTAGTGTAGTTAGACTGAGCGGCGTCTAAAGTCTTAGACGCATGAGCAATGACAAAAGGATCCTTACCTTCACGCTGAGCCAGCGCTGCTCCTACTGCATGGTTGGAAGCATCGCACATGATTTCGAATGGCTGGCTCCAGTCTGGTCCTCTCACAATTGGAGCTTGAGTCAGGGCAGTTTTCAGCTTATCAAACGCTTGTTTGCAATCCTCACTGAACTCGAAAAATCAATATCTTTCTGCAGTAATCTGGATAAGGGAAGTGCTACCTTACTAAAGTCCTTAATGAACCTTCGGTAAAAACCTGCATGGCCAAGGAACGAACAGACTTCCCTCACAGAGGAGGGGTAAGGCAAACTAGAAATAACATCCACCTTTGATGGATCTACAGAAATGCCAGTATTAGACACAACATGTCCTAGTACAATACCTTGTTTAATCATAAAGTGACATTTTTCAAAATTCAATACAAGGTTTGTACTGACACATCTATCTAATACTCTAAATAAGCTATCTAAGCAAAGGCTAAAAGAATCACCATAAACGCTAAAATCGTCCATAAAAACCTCCATACAGTCCTCAATAAGGTCAGAGAAAAGACTCATCATACACCTTTGGAAAGTAGCTGGTGCATTGCACAAGCCAAAGGGCATTCTCTTATAAGCATAAGTCCCAAAAGGACAGGTAAAAGTAGTCTTTTCCTAATCTTCAGGAGCTATATGAATTTGGAAATAGCCTGTGTAATCATCTAAAAAGCAATAATGTGACTTACCTGACAGGCGATCCAGCATTTGATCAATGAATGGAAGAGGATAGTGATCCTTACGAGTGGCCTGGTTTAGGCGCCTGTAATCAATGCAGACCCTCCAGGCATTCTGTACTCTGGTTGCTATGAGCTCTCCATGCTCATTCTTCACTGTAGTGACTCCAGACTTCTTGGGCACCACTTGTACTGGGCTTATCCATTCACTGTCTGAGATGGGATAGATGATATCCGCCTCAAGTAGTCTGGTTACTTCCTTTTTAACAACTTCTAAGATAGTAGGATTCAGTCTTCTCTGGGGTTGACGAACAGGTCTTGCTCCCTCTTCTAAAAATATTCTGTGCTCACAAACTTGAGGGTTGATGCTTACTATGTCTGCCAAACTCCACCCAATTGCCTTCTTATGCCTCCTCAGCACACTAAGTAACTGTTCTTCTTGTTGAGAAGTGAGTTCCCGTACAATGATAACTGGGAACTTTTGCTTGTCCTTAAGGTAAGCATATTTGAGGTGTGGAGAGAGGGGTTTTAATTCTAACTTCAGCTCATGGTCAGGCTCTGGATTGTCTGGAGCTGGTGACAATGGTAAAGTACTTTCATTGTCCTCAGAAAGTGTCCCCACACTCGGACCTTGTCCTGTGTACTTCTCTTCGAACTCCTCCTGGTGAACTTCAGCCACGGTTTCATCTATGATGTCCCATTGGAGGATAGAATGATCTTCTGGAGGGTGTTTCATAACTCCATTCAGATTGAAGCTTACTACTCGACCGTCTATTTCAAAAGAGTATGTTTCTGAAAAAGCATCCAATTTGAACTTCGAGGTCTTCAGGAATGGTCTTCCGAGTAGGATTGATGATGGCTTCTCTAAGTCATTTTGGGGCATCTCCAGGATATAAAAATCAATGGGAAATGTGAGTCCCTTAATGCCCACTAATACGTCTTCAGCAACTCCTGCCACTGTAATAATGCTTTTATCTGCTAACACAAAATGAGCTGCCGACCTTTTTAAGGGAGGGAGCCTCAAAATATCATATATAGACAAAGGCATTATGCTCACACATGCTCCTAAATCACACATGCAGTCAGAAAATACCACACCACCAATAGTACAATTAACCATACATGGACCTGGATCACTACACTTTTCAGGGATACCTCCCATTAAAGCAGATATGGAGCTACCTAAAGGAATAGTTTCTAATTCATTAATTTTGTCTTTATGTATGCATAAATCTTTTAGAAACTTTGCGTATTTAGGTACCTGTTGAATAACATAAAAAAGGGGAACAGTTACCTCAACCTTTTTGAATATTTCTACCATTTTGGGATCAGGTTCCAACTGCTTCCTGGGCTTCCTTGCAAGTTGTGGAAATGGAATAGGAATGACATTTTCTACAGTGTCTGCGCCCTTTGGTGCTTCTTCCTGTGATTGAGCTTCTTCTTCTTCAGCCATGTCCTGTATGTCCTCTTCCTCCTCAACATCTTCTATTTCTACTACCTCTTCAGCTGAGGCGTGTTCTGGTGGGTTTGGTTCTTCCTGATTCCTCTCTTGCAATGTGGTTTCGGACCTTAGGGTGATGGCATTAATGCCACCTTTTGGATTGGGTAATGGTTGAGAGGGGATTTCACTGGAGCTCAAAGGCTGGTTATTGGAGTTATTCATTGATCCAATCTATAAGACAAGAGCTTGCAAGGTAGAGTTCAGACCATTTAGAGTAGAATTAAGGTTGTTTTCCATGGCCTGTTGTCTCCGGTCAATAGATTGTAGTAACTCATCATTAGAAGATGAAGAAGGATAAGTGATCTGAGAAGTCTGCTGTTGGTTGTGCTATGATCCTTGGAATTGCCTCAGGTGAGGTGCCCTATAAGGTTGGTTCTGGTTCTGCTGCCTGTTGTTGTTATTATTCCACCTCTGATTTTCCTGATTGTCTCTGCCTCCTCTGTTATTGCTGTCCCTCCAATTCTGGTTAGAATTATCTCTCCAATTCTGGTTAGAATTGTCCTGCCATCCATGGTTGTAACTGCCACCTTGATTGTATCCTTGGTTGGGGCGGTCATAGAAGTTATGAGTGGCTGCCACGGTGTTGTCTTCCTGCTGGAGCTGCGGACATTCATCAGTGTAATGGCTATAATCAGCACAGATTCCGTAAATTCTCTATGGGACTAACTGTTGGCTTTGCTGTGGTGGAGAAGGTTGAGCTTGCTGAACTTGTTGTTGATTCAATTGTATCTGCTTCAGTAAGTTGGTTATTTCACAGATACTCTGAGTTAGACTAGCACTCTCTCTGCTAGAGGATACTTTTGCAACAGCTTTTGAACGGCCTTCTTTCTGCCTGTGATTCCGAGTAGATTCAGCTAAGTCGCTGATCAATTGCCATGCCTCATCAGTGGTCTTGTACTTTTTCATAGACCCATTGCTAGCACTTTCCAATGTGGTCTTATCTTGGGGCCTCATGCCCTGTGTGACGTAGCCGAGCAACACTATCTTGTCAATCATATGGTGGGGGCATGCTTCCAGAAGGTTGTTGAAGCGCTCCCAATATTCATAGAGAGTCTCGGATTCATCCTGAATAATCATGGAAATGTCTTTCCTTAGTTTGTCAGTAACTTCAGCTGGGAAGAATTTTTCCAAAAATTCTCTTCTGAGCGTATCCCAGTCAGAAACAGTTGTTGCGGGTTGAGTGTAGTACCACTCTCTCGCCTTTTTCTCAAGAGAGAATGGGAAGGCTTTTAACAAAATTGAAGTTTCATCTGCACCATCACGCCTGACAGTAGAACAGGCTGCTTGGAAATCTCTCAGGTGCTTGATAGGCTCTTGAGCAGGTAAGCCATGAAACTTAGGCATCAAATTGAGCAGTGCAGTTTTTATTTCAAAGTCTGTAGCCACTGCTGGGTGATGCGCTTGAAATGGTTGCATTGTGAAATCAGGGGCTCCAGCCTCCTGGATAGTAATTCTCCTAGGTGCTGCCATGTCACCTACACGTAAATCAACCGAATCAGCAGAAAGGGAGCTTGTTTCTTTCTCAAGTGACGTTTCAGATTCGCCCTCAGAGAGGACTAACCGACACCGAGCTTGCCTTATTCGTGAGATGGTTCTTTCAATCTCAGGATCAAATACTGGCAAGCTTGGATCAGGAAGTGAACGCGTCATTTAACGAAAGAAACATGTAGCTCATAGTAGCAAAAATAAAATAAAATGCAAATAAATAAACTCCAATCAATAACTTAGCACTCTATTGCAACTCCCCGGCAACGACGCCAAAAATTGACGTGGCGAAAATTGGCAAGTTAAGAAATCATTATAAGAGATACGTTGCAAGTACAGTTCTTAACCAGCCAAAAATCCACTTATCAATTTAGAATGGGGTTGTCACAAAATTAAAATTAAAAATACTGGGAGTATGAATCCCAGGTCGTCTCCCAACGAGTTGCAGAAAGATGTGCTATTTTATCAATCAGATGTTTTCCAAAATGGGTTGAGTTGATAAGCAGGAAATTAAATTAGAGAAATTATGTAATTTTAAATAAAAATCTTGACTGGGAGTAGATTAGTTGGAAGCCCTATTCTTGTTGGAGTACTCTCAAGATTAATTGATAATTGGAGGTTGTTCTGCTTAGTTACCCTTTACTAGGTAGAGGGAAGTCAAGCAAGTTGGAAAACTATTTCTAGTCACAAGTCCTAATCCTCTCCCTTGAGAAGGACTAGTGTCAATAACTAGAGGACGATCCAACAATAAACCCAATTACAATTTTTCTCTTGAGTAATCCAACTCAAGGTTTCCTTTCAATCATCCCCCAATCAAGTTATGGAACTACTCGCTCATTATGAATGTAAAATTCACAAAATAAGGAAGAGAAATACTGAAAGACATAATAAATAATAATTAAAAGGATCAATTAAAAATAAAAATAGTTCTTGTATAAATAAATTCTAGAAATAATCCAAGAGTAACTCTGAGTAAATAAAGAACATGAAAGAGTAAGTGACAAGTAAGGAAACGAACTAGAATGACGAAGTCTTGACGGAGGTAATAACTCTTCCCAATGTTCCAATCTAAAAAGCAATAAAATCAAATCCTAAGAACTATGAATGTGTAGAGAGAAAACCTAGAGGAGAGGTAAAATTAGATTTAAAAAACTAAAATTATGTGGAATAAATGTTGTTCTCGGTCTCTGTATATTCCCTGGCTCTAATCTGCTTTTCTGGGCCGAAAACTGGGTCAAAACAGGGCCCGAAATCGCCCCCAGTGAATTCTACAGATTCTGAAGATCGCACACGTCACGCAATCGCGTTATCCAGGCGTTCGCGTCATCCATCATTTTGCCTTGCCACGCGTACGCGTCGTCCACGCCTTCGCGTCACTGGTGTAGTTTCCAATCCGTGCGGTCGCGTGAGCCATGCGTCCGCATCACTGCAATTTCGTCTATATCACACGGTCGCGTGAGCTATGCGTCCATGTCACTTCTCGCTGGTCATCCCCTTAATTTCTTGTGTTCCTTCCATTTTTGCAAGCTTCCTTTCCAATCTCCAAGTCATTCACGCCCTATAAAGCCTGAAACTCTTAACACACAGATCACGGCATCGAGTGGAATAAA
Source organism: Arachis hypogaea (assembly GCF_003086295.3). Lineage (NCBI taxonomy): Eukaryota > Viridiplantae > Streptophyta > Magnoliopsida > Fabales > Fabaceae > Arachis > Arachis hypogaea. The sequence continues at coordinate 41,853,827 of NC_092048.1, read as the reverse complement.
GGAGAGTTAAAATACAAAATTAAAAGTCTCTAGGAAGCAAGTTTTCAACCATAAAGTATTTTTAGGAAGGAATTATAAATGCATGCTTATTTAATGAATAAGTGGGTAAAATTTTGATAAAACCACACAATTAAACACAATATAAACCATAAAATAATGGTTTATCAGTCACCTTCAAGAATAAGGTAGTACATTGCTCTCACTTCTATGAAATATGAGAAAAAATTCACTCTTATTTAAAACCATTTGGGAATTGGTAGATTTATTGTTTGTTATTGGTTTACCCCCTTAAATGAGGACGATCACATTCAAGCCATACTAGATGGATTAACCAAGAAATATCAAGGTTATATGACATCTGTAACGTGAAACATGGCCGGTTTTTTAGTTCAAGAAGCTAAATCTTGAAATTTCGAAAGCCTAAACAAGGCATTGCTTTAGACAATCTGGCTCAGTCTTCATCATTATTCTAGGCGAATTCAAGAAGAGGTCAAAGTGATAGAAGGAGCATAGAGCCCAATTTAACCGTGGACGACGTTTTACAAACCCATCAAGACCACAATGTAAAATGTATTAGAACTCCTTCACATGATACTATTAACTCTCGTATTATCTGCACTACAAGAAAAACACTGAGTACCGTCGAAATTACCATCAGATTTAGCGTCAATTTGTACGGACAAATTTAGCATTAGGTTTTCTTACGGAAAGGAGGAGAAATTTGTCACCAAAAAAGATTACGATTGGAACAAATTTTTCACCACTAAAGCCGACGGTAATTATTGACGCGAAAAAGTAACTTACCTGGGCCAATTTTACCGTTGGTATATTCCGCCGGTATCACAATTTAGTGAAATGTGTCGTTTTGGCAGATTAATCCGCCAATAAATCCGACAGCAAAATTGGGGTAAAATTCAAACGCGAAACCCTTCTCCCTCACTTATGCGAACACACACACACACACTCTCTCTCTCTCTCTTTCTCTCTCTTCTTTCCCTCATCGTCGAAGCTGTCACCGTCACGACTGCCGAGAGCACGTCATTGTCATTGCCACCGCTGGGGCACGTAATCATCGTCACCACCTCCTAGAACACCCACTGTCGCCACCGCTGCACGTCGTCGTTGATTCTGCTGCTGCTGCTGTTCCCGCCGCATCCTCTACAGTTGCTGTTCACATCGCCGTTACTTCCGCCTCTGTCACCACCACGTTAAAGTGACCATGTAGCCATTATTACCAGATTTATTTTTGTTATGGTTATTTTATTTTTCTAGATTATTTTATGAGTTTAGCATTTTGTTAGGATTTTTGTTAAATTAGTGGTTAAATTTTGTTAAATTTGGTTAAATATGTGGTTAAATTTGTTGAAAATTGTGGAGTTATAAGGGGTTGCGCACTAAAATGGTTAGGATTTGATGTTTTATTGAATGCATACATGTTACAATTTATGCCTGCAGCTGTTTTCTTTTTGGAAAATGTTATATTTATTTATCATTTATTGTTTAAAACATATTTGATTTGTCAGAAAGTAATAATTGTATTTGGCAGGAGATTCTAATTATAGGGTACATTCTGCTAAATTTTCTAAAAATTTTAATAAGTTGTGTTGTTAGTTGAAGCTGTCCAGAGTCAGAAGCCCATCAACGATCAGAATCCATTCTTGGGGCCAAAGTCAAGATCAATGGCCAAGATGGAAGAAGCTTGAAGAAAAAAGATGAGAGTGATGAGGTAAGCTTGCATGCATCAACCTCGGCTTTCTCAACCCTCTCTGTTGAAGCCGCTGCTACTCTTTGGTAGGAGAAGAAGTTGCTGGGTTAGGGTTTCAACCTTGGAAGCTTCCCCTTCTATATTAAGGGTGAACGGCCAAGGGTTGAGATCAAGGAGAGTAAGTGAAAGCACATAGTTCTCATAGCTACATGAGCTTCCTGAGTTCTTCTCCTTCAATGATGTTCATTTTGTTTTCTTTTTCTTAGTTTTTTCTGTCTATGTCTCATGGTGAAAAAGGCAAACATGGTGAGATTTGTAAGAAAAAGCCAGTGAGAGAAAAAAGGCAGTGATCAAAATTAGAGAAAAAGCCATAGATGTCTCAGAATTTCTTTGTACATCTTTCTGTTGTGTTTCATGATCTTGTGGGGATTCCCTTGCAAGTTGGGTTAGCACTTTGCAGTTGAAAAGCTTGGTTTCAGTCCAAGTCAAGTTCAGATTGGGGTTAGAATCTGGATTTATCCCAGATAGGATTGGGTAGATCCTAGGGAAAGAAATTGGTGATTGTAATCTGTTAAAGATAGTAAAATTCCGTCATTGTTGTGATAGAGACTGGATGTAGGCTGCATTGCACTTAGCAGCTGAACCAGGATACATCTTGGTGTGATTCTCTCTTCTCTGCTTCTTCTCTATTTCTGGTTTTCTGGAGACAAAATGAAAAATGTCTCTCAACTTGTTACGAGACAAAATAAAAATGTCTCTTAACTTGTTACGAGACAAAAAGTGAAAATATCTCCTGAGGTTCTTTAGAAAAGTAAAAGTTATATTCTGTGAAAAGGGAAGCTAAGATTCAACCTCCCCTTCTCTTAGCCACTGATTACCATCAACATGTTATCTATCTAATCGTATGCTGGTTACACAACTTTCTTTACTTTAGTTCACGCTAACACCCTTTTTGGAAATGCATGCTTCCTACTAAACTAAAGTATTAAAGAATTGCACAAGAACTTGCAATAAGCACTCACTTAAAAGCACTTAATTGTTAATGAATGTGCAGGAATTCCGAAGAACTTGCAATAGTAGTGTATGTTGCACCAGAAGACCCAATCCAGGTTGACTTTCCAATCCCGTCATTCTCGCTTGGCATCACTCAGATGCACATACCAGACTCATCGCACAGATCTCCGATAACAAATGAACGAAATGCGACTCTGGAACCTGAAGCACCAGAAAATATAAGAAAATCAGAAGATGTGGTGAACACACCAATGCCATCTGAGGTTGCTGCAAGGCCTACAGGTGATGACATGAACAAGATATACAAGTGGGCGACAGATCGTACGGCTGCACAGAATGCCACGCTCGCATGTATTCGCAATAGTGATGATATTCAGTTGCAGCAAGTGGACCTGCAATCACTGGGATGGCGTAGAAGAGTAAGCGATACGGTAAGACCGAAAAAAATCGTAATCAATTGGTGAGTATGTATTCTGCATTAAAGTGCTATGAAATGCAATGCGTTTATTCTATTCAGGTGGTTGATTACTGTTGTGCCATGTTCAATGCTTCGAGCAACGCAAGGTTTTATACTGATTTTTACTGTATTCCACTGAGACTAATGGTTAGTGTAATTTGTCCTTACCTACTTAATATTAATTAATATCCATAATTGCCTCCATAAAGGATACTGTTGAAGATATACGAAATCTATATTTATGAGTTATCAGTCTTAATTATTTCCTTAGGTGTTTAACTAATCCAAAATGGGATTGTAGGCCTTAATATTGACTGATAATAATATTGAACGATGTGTGGGCAGGAACACTGGATTTGTCCCTGTTCTTAGTAGCTTCATAGGTCGCGGGCAACACTGGTTCGATGCGAGGAAGGCGAAACAAGTTAAATATGTAAGTAATTCACATACTTACTTATCATCTATACAAAAAATCTATTTTTCATTACAAGAATGCGAAAAAAACTATATGCTAGCATGCTTTATTCAACGATGAAGTGGTTTGTTCCAGTGTGTCAAGATGATCACTGGTGGCTATATGTGCTTCAACGGCATACTGAAAACCTATTGGTGTTAGACTCCGTGCACAATGGCCCACACTCTGAGCGGCGAGAGGAAATAGATAAATATATAGTAAGTGAGAATAGATTTGATGATCCATATTTTTACTGGTGTTAGCTGTTGCCTTTGTTGTTTTTTTTTTATTTTCCTCCCTAGTTTTTCTATTTGCCTTGTCGTAGGGCTTTCTTCTCCAAAAGTTGGCTGCAACTATAGACCAGAGTGTGTAACACCCTAATATTCAAATCCTTATGCTCGAGTCATAAGTCAATGATATTATGGTAGTACGACTCTCAGGTGGATTTTTAATACATAAATATAAGTATAATTGAAAGGAGTATTAATCGAGAAGCCTGAAAAGAGTAAAAATAAAATCGCGAAGTCGTGTCACTCACGCATCGACAACTAAAAGATAAAGCGTGAAGTCGAAAGCGACATACAGATAAGTAATACACAAAGTAACATAAGAGCCTTTATAGGCAAGTTCAGAAGAGTTCAATACATAATAAAGCTTTTCAAAATAAAGGTGGAGAGATTCTAAGTAAATATAAAGTAGAGAATATAAAGATCTTCGCCGTCTCTTAGATGAACCACAGCTCACTTCTGAGCACCTGGACCTGTATCTGAAAAACAAGAGATATATACGGAATGAAAACCCCCGACCCATGGGTTCCCAATACGGTAAAAGTGCCAAATAAATACAATGCATTGTAATAAAAACTCACTAAGCATCCTAAACTTCCTTTCACCAATTCATTCTATGTTCTCGCTAATCCATAAATAGGCAACTGTCATAAGGGAATGCTAAATCAAATTCTTATTCTTCATACTTCTCAAATGTCTCTAACTCTCCAACGAATCAAAATTAGAGTCATAAATAAAATCATCACCAGTTATTCTGTCACAGCAATTCTATATCAATACATCATATCCTTACTTGGAGCAAGTGAAATCATTTCACTGCGTCTACCTAGGGGGCTCAAATTATCTCATTCAATAATCATCATCATTATTCAATTACATCATCAACTCATCTCATTAAGAACATCCCTCAGCATCCACCGACACCAGCATGAGGGACCTCTCAGTTGTACAAACACAAGCAATACAGACAAATAATACACAATTAAAGTACAAGTAGAACAAGTAGCACATAATCAGGTAATATAGCATATATGATATAGCAATCCAAAATAAATAGAAAAACCCAAACAATTCAAACATATGAAAAATGATGTATGCTTGCCCCATGGATGATGAGTTTCATCTGTCGGTTATAAAGCCAACCCGACAAGTCCTGTTAGCTAACCATTGGACTGTCCCTCTGTTGTGCATCCCCAACTTGAGTTATTTTCAATCATAAACATGATCATAATCATAATCATACAACACCCACACTGGTGTTTATGCACGGGGACGAGCTCATCCGGAACTTTCACAGTGTCCAGCCACACTTACGGCATAGGGTCAGCAGAGTATCGAGTCTCAACTTGGAGCACGTGGTGGCTAGTCACTGCTTTCATCCAGGAACACTCGTAACTCAGATAATCATTTCACATTCATTCGTAACATTCCATAATCATTCATCATGACCATATCATCATTTATACATCACATGATTGCACATTTTATACATCACTTGTCATAACCCCCGGGCAAGTGGGGCGAAACCACAACCCATGCATCCACCTGGGGAGCCTCTATACTAACCAACTTGGAGCAAGTGGGGCACAACCACAACCCTTGTATCTACCCAGGAGGTACGTTCTCATATGCACAGGAGGAACCAAAGAGGGGATCCTAACCTCCCACCATCTCGCTGGGGGCGATTTTACAATACCAGGAGGAACAAGGAAGGGGATTCTCACCTTTCTTCATCTCTCTGGGGTCGCACTTCCGAGAAAGAGAGCTCAAGATAAAGCGATCATTCAAAGCTATAGTTTCATTTCCAGCCATAAATTAATATTTATCATAGCCATCCGGCTTATAACATAACCCATAACCAGCCAATAATTATTATCAAATACAGCCCTTTGGCTCACGGCGTACACCGCACTTCCATTATCACCCTCAGCAACTCATACAGTCATCATTAATCATAATTCATCATTAATTCTCCCCTTACTTTGTCCACAAGTTACCACATCTCCTAGCCTCTTTCCATCGCTAGGCATATTATAAGTATTGAGGGCATAAGGGGTGAGATGGAGATCTGGAAGTCTGAAATTTGGCTTGAAAACTCAAAATCAGCTTTGGAGTAAAAACGGGGTCACGCGTGCGCGTCGCCCACGCGCACGCGTGGAAAGCAGAAAAGTTATAGTGACGCGTGCGCGTCGTCCATGCGCACACATGGGAATCAGAAAGGTGGCGCGACGCGTGCGCGTCAGTGACGCGTACGCATGGGTGCGTTTTGTGCTCCTCGCACAAAACCAGCACAATACCAATGCAGCTCTCTGGAATTTCTACTGGGCACTTGCATCAATACATCGACGCATACGCGTCGGCCAGGCGCACGCGTGAGAGGGTAAAAATCGTGAGTGACGCGTACACGTCGGCCATGCATGCGCGTCGGAGTACGTTTTACCAAAAATTTTACTAAGTTAAAAAGCTGCAGAATTACATTTTCAAACCCCAAACTTCCAACACACATAACTTCTTCTACAAAATTCCTTTTTCAACTATTTCTGTACCGTTGGAAATATCGTTGAATAAACTTTCATAAAAAATTTAATTTTGAAGAATTCCAAACTTCGTGGACTGAGTTACAGACCGCCAAAGTTAGTCAAAAATCAGTTTTTACCCAAAAACAGAAATCACCAATTTTTCCAATGTTCACAAGCCAAATTCATTTCCACTCATCCAAATGGCCACAATTCAACCACATTCACATAATTACACTCAACTAAAACCAAACCTACGTCATCTACACAATTTCACCCAAAACTATCAAATTCCACACCTCAATTCCTCAAACCTTATTATTCAATAATCACACCAATTATTCACACATTCAATATCTAAAATCCATCCAATCTCTTATATCATCACACAATACACACATCAACTTACCTTTATTACCTCTTTCCGGCCTCTGACCCAAAATACACGGCCTCCGGCCCAAATTTACACTTTAAATGCATATTCCACAAACCAATATTTATTATCCAATTCATCAAATTCTCAACACACCAAACATACAATTTCACACAATTCTCAACCAAATCATTAATTTACATTACATATCAACTATGCATATTAGTACCAACTATTTACACAATCCAACTTAATCCTAGGGGCATCTAGCCTAGGAATTCTCATCACACCACACGGTACTTAAATGAAACTTAAACTATACCTCTTGTAGTCAAAATAATTTAGCTTTCCACCAACCCTTAGCTCCAAGCTTCACCAAGACCCCACAAACAATATCAATCTTCCAATTGTGCACAAAAATCACACAATACACTAACATAACCAATTTCACATATATACATTAACCTAGGGTTCATGAAATTGATAAATCACAAGGGTTAGAATACTTCTTACCTCAGCCCATATGAAATAGGGATAGAACCCACTTAGAATCTATGTTAGAGTATCCCTAAACAACCAAAATCACAAGATTTTAACACTAACTACCCTAAAATATGTAACAGTGGAGAATCTCAAAAACTGGACAGAGATTAATAGAATACTCACTAGAAACTTAAACATAACTGTAGAGGATAAGAAAAGTGACACGTGGCCGCAAATGGCTCGTCAATCGGAGTTCTGCAGCAAAAGTTATGGACATTTGAAGGTGGACCTAGGATTAGGTTTTCTCCTCTCTTCTCTCTTCTCTAAAGCTGCGCCCCTACCCTTTTCCTTTAGGGTAAATGAACTGAAATACTCATAACTAATATTTATATATGTTGGGTCTTGGGCCCACTTGGGCCCGGTTCACTTGGTTTAGTCCGTTGGCCCAATTTTTGGCCAAAACCTTTAAGATTAGCGCTCTAAATCGCATTTTAAATATTTCTACCTGTCCTAATTATAAATCCTAATTTCTTAGCCTTATTTACTTATAATAAATTTTTCCCAACTGCAGTATCAGACAGATCTCAGTCGGTACAGCCAGTCAAGATTCCAGTGCGCGTTTTTACGCAGAAAACTATGTTTTCCGACTTAGAAAAATCCACTGAGTCCAAATATCATATTTAAATTATCAAATTTTGATTGCTAGATTTTATAACCATATTCGCTCCTATTTAATTTATTATTTAATTAATTACGGTTTGACCGAGTTTTACATTCTACCCCCCTAACAAAAATTTTTGCCCTCGAAAATTCCATCCGCCACTACGAGTACGTGAGCGTAGTCTACCTTTATATCCAATGCATAGTAGTTCCAAGGTCTTTTACTATGCGCGCTTCCATTGCCGCGCTCTGATTCCTCTATTTCCGAGGGTCTCGATCATTCGTCCAACGCCGACCAACAGCCTCGTTTGTTACTTTCGTCATCTCATCAACTCACATCTTATTAAATCTCAAATCATGTCATCAATAATATTACCATCATCATTAATCATAGTCATCATCCCACATTACTATAATCAACCAAGAATCATCACCATACTGTAATCATACTCCATCACTATCCTCTCTCTCTATCAAGCTAATTACCACTAATCACAGCTCAACTCCAAGCATAACCTCTAGACTTACTTTTTTATTCCAAGACCCTCGAATTTCTATATAACTTGCTGTTTCAAAGTCTTTGACTAATTAATCAAAACTTTCTTCGTTTTTTTTTAAATCAAATGAGTTTGAAATGACAAGTTAACAAAATCATAAGAATCTAATTTCTTTTAATAATCCGATTTTCTATATAACTTGCTGTTTCAAAGTCTTTGACTAATTAATCAAAACTCTCTTCGTTTTTTTTAAGAATCAAATGAGTTTGAAATGACAAGTTAACAAAATCATAAGAATCTGATTTCCTTTAATAATCTATAAAAGCATTCGAAACACATCTCTTTTGTTAAAGTTACTCAAATCAAAAATCATTTTCAAAATCATAACCAACACTCTTTCAAATTCTTGGAAAATTTCGACAGCACCTCCCTTAAAAACTAGAGTTTACCACCCGTCTCGGGTTCCCTCAAACAAATCTCAGTACAACATCAGCATTTCAATTTAATGGTTTTCAAATTCGTCTTTCAAAACCAATCATTATAAATCTCAATCAATATCTAAGGCCACCCTGACCAAATATCATAGTACTCATCTCTCAACCACAACGACTTGCACTCACCCATCATCTAAATCCAATTACGCATAACAATCATTTCCTCATCCATTTCGGAACCAGCAAAGCTCATAGCCATAATTTATCCCAATTATCTAGAATCATTATCTGCATTAGTTCACTAACCTTTTAAGTACTCAAAGCATAAAACATTTCTAATCATACCCTACTATTCTTTATTATTACCATACTATGCTAACACTTCAGCAAGCTTCCGCTGCGCCACTCTAATTTCTCGTCTAGTACTAGTCCTATCACTTATTTCCTCAAGTACTAAACCACAACTTAGCATGACTGATATTCACTAGATTTCATCTCTGATAGCCAAAACCAAATAACAACTTAATCGTACTTTTAGCACGTTGTTACTGATCTTTCACTTACCTCTTCTCAAACCGTCAGATCTAGCGGTATTCCTGTCGTCATAGTGAACACACGACCTTGTTGTTGGCTCTTGGCAATATTCTGGTTAACCTTCTCAAGACAGTTCCAGGACATGTGTCCGGCTCCTCCACAACTATAACAAAGTCCCAATCCAACTCAACATGGAGTTCCCGGATGGTAGCTTCCACATCGCCTACAAGTCATTTCATTCTGAGGTTGCTTTCCATTCCTCCTCCCTTGGTGATTATTGTTGTTGTTCCTTCGGAGATTGTCTCAAAAAATCTCTCGTTTGGTCTTGTCTTCACTTGCCCCTCAAACGATGAGCAACTAAAGGTTGAATCTGCCCTATTCTCTTTTCTCGCAGTTCACTGTCACTGGGTTTCGACACAATAACTCCGTATAATTCTCAACAGTTCCGATTCCTTAGATATAATCCAACTCACTTCTGCTGTGTCACTCTTATTCTTAACCTTCAAGAGCCTAGCTACTTCTCTAAGTTAACTAAATATCGCTCCGTCTCAGCAACTAATGGTCCTCGACTATTCGTTGACTTGGACTTTACGATTATCAACACTTGTCATGCATCACGAATGAATATCACATATTAATGATGTGCAGGAAAGTTAGAAATTCAACTGCTAGTTTATAATTACCTCGGGTATGAGAATCGAATTCGGTTTCATCACGGCCTTCTCTGTAAGGACAATTCCAAGACATATGCCCTAATCTCCCACACCTGTAGCATACACCTAACCCCAATCGGCACGGCCTATTTGGGTGATGACTTCCACATCTCTGACAGCTCGAAGCATCTGAAGCAGCCACTATCTGTTTTCCCTTACCATTCCCTTGGACTCCTCATTCGTTGCAAAGTTATTCCGTCATTGGGGAAAGTGTTGTGTGCATCCTCTCTCCTTAAACTCTCGACCCCTTGGTGTGAATCCTTGGTTGTGCTCCCTATGACTTTCTTTCTCTGCAGTCTCCTTTTTCACACACTCTTCAGCAACTTTGCTCTTATTCTTCCTTAAGCGTAACACCATAGCCTTACATACTAAGCATCCGATGAATCCCATTTATCATAACTACATGCACATGCCAACCAATATCAAACTCAGCCAAGTCCAAGCCCAATTCATACTCTACTACCTCAACACTTAACAATTCGCCATCTACCCAATGTTATTCCAATTCACATCCTAATCATTCAGGGCCTATAACATAAGTTTTATGATAATTAGTCATTTCTCAATTTCTACACAAGTGTTCAATTTCACAAAGTTTCAATCCCATTTAAATCCAACTATTCCAATGTCAATTACAAGCCCCTTCTACTCTAAATCATCAGATTCCAAACAACTCAAACCTAATTAAACAAATTGTTTGAGCAACCATTCGCCTCCAAGTATTTCACCCAACAATACAAAATCAACACATCATTCTCACATATACCACTGCCAAGATTCCTATCAAGGTGCTCCCTCACTGGTTCGTTCTTGGGAATTCCTCCCCGATTACTTCATTCATGTCCATGAGACACCATTCGGGTCGTTTCCACACTAGACAAGCGATATCGAGGTGATCAGACTCAATATCTCAAGTTAAGTGCTTCAAATTACCAAAGGTACACTCATGAACTTCATGCTAGACATATCAACTAGATACCCTAACTAGCACAGGAACAGGCTCAGAGTATGCATTAAAGCATAAGCAGTTTCATCCCTCAGGATAACGAGGACGAACTGCTCTGATACCATAATGTAACACCCTAATATTCAAATCCTTATGCTCGAGTCATAAGTCAATGATATTACGATTGTACGACTCTCGGGTGGATTTTTAATACATAAATATAAGTATAATTGAAAGGAGTATTAATCGAGAAGCCTGAAAAAAGTAAAAATAAAATCGCGAAGTCGTGTCACTCACGCATCGACAACTAAAAGATAAAGCGTGAAGTCGAAAGCAACATTGGTGCACAAATTGTGAATCACACTTTTCACAACTCGTACCACTGACCAGCAAGTGCACTGGGTCGTCCAAGTAATACCTTACGTGAGTAAGGGTCGAATCCCACAGAGATTGTTGGTTTGAAGCAATCTATGGTTATCTCGTAAATCTTAGTCAGGAAGTCAATTATGTTTATCAGTTGAATTGCAACAAACAAAAGAGCATGGATTAAAGGTTACTTGTTATGTAGTAATGGAGAATATGTTGGAGTTTTGGAGATGCTTTGTCTTCTGAATCTCTGCTTTCCTCTGTCTTCTAATTCACGCACGCACGTCCCCCTATGGCAAGCTGTGTGTTGGTGGATCACCGTTGTCAATGGCTACCTTCCATCCTTCCAGTGAAAACTACGCTCACGCGCTCTGTCACAGCACGGCTAATCACCGGTTGGTTCTCGATCCGGTTGGAATAGGATTTACTATCCTTTTGCGTCTGTCACTAACGCCCAGCCTTCAGGAGTTTGAAGCTCGTCACAGTCATTCAATCCTTGAATCCTACTCGGAATACCACAGACAAGGTTTAGACTTTCCGGATTCTCAGGAATGCCGCCATCAATTCTAGCTTATACCACGGAGATTCTGATTAAGGAATCTAAGAGATACTCATTCAATCGTATATAGAACGGAGGTGGTTGTCAGGCACACGTTCATGATTTGAGGAAGGTGATGAGTGTCACAGGTCATCACCTCCATCACAGTTAAGCACGAATGAACATCTTAGATAGGAACAAGCGTGTTTGAATGGAAAACAGAAATACTTGCATTAATTCATCGAGACACAGCAGAGCTCCTCACCCCCAACAATGGGGTTTAGAGACTCATGCCGTCAGAAAATACAAAGTTTAGATCTAAAATGTCATGAGATGCAAAATAAATCTCTAAAAGTTGTTTAAATACTAAACTAGTAGCCTAGGGTTACAAAATATGAGTAGACTATGATGGATGATGCAGAGATCCACTTCTGGGGCCCACTAGGTGTGTGCTGGGCTGAGACTTAAGCAATTCACGTGCAGAGGCCATTTGTGGAGTTGAACGCCAGTTTTTATGCCAGTTTGGGCGTTCAACTCCAGCTTTTGATCCTTTTCTGGCGCTGGACGCCAGAATTGGGCAGAGAACTGGCGTTGAACGCCAGTTTACGTCGTCTATCCTTGTGCAAAGTATGGACTATTATATATTGCTGGAAAGCCCTGGATGTCTACTTTCCAACGCAATTGGAAGCATGCCATTTTGAGTTCTGTAGCTCCAGAAAATTCACTTTGAGTTCAGGGAGGTCAGAATCCAACAACATCAGCAGTCCTTTTTCAACCTGAATCAGATTTTTGCTCAGCTCCTTCAATTTCAGCCAGAAAAATACCTGAAATTACAGAAAAACACACAACTCATAGTAAAGTCCAGAAATATGAATTTTTCCTAAAAACTAATAAAAATAGACTAAAAACTAACTAAAACATACTCAAAACTATATGAAATTATCCCCAAAAAGCGTATAAAATATCCGCTCATCAAACATACAGATAAAGGTATGAAGGAGAGTAAGAGAAGGACAGTATACAGATATATAACATAAGTAAATAGCCACTAGTCGCGACCCGTGAAGTGTAGGCCGGCTAGGGTACAGTATGACAGTAGTTCACAACAGTATCTCCTAATCTCTCCCAAAAGAAACATAAGAGCCTCTATAGGCAAGTTCAGAAGAGTTCAATACATAATAAAGCTTTTCAAAATAAAGGTGGAGAGATTCTAAGTAAATATAAAGTAGAGAATATAAAGATCTTCGCCATCTCTCAGATGAACCACAACTCACTTCTGAGCACCTGGACCTGTATCTGAAAAACAAGAGATATATACGGAATGAGAACCCCCGACCCATGGGTTTCCAGTACGGTAAAAGTGCCAAATAAATACAATGCATTGTAATAAAAACTCACTAAGCATCCTAAACTTTCTTTCACCAAATATTCATCCTATGTTCTTGCTAATCCATAAATAGGCAACTGTCATAAGGGAATGCTAAATCAAATTCTTATTCTTCATACTTCTCAAATCTCTCTAACTCTCCAACGAATCAGAATCAGAGTCATAAACAAAACCATCACCAGTTATTCTGTCTCAGCAATTCTATATCAATACATCATATCCTCACCTGGAGCAAGTGAAATCACTTCACTGCATCTACCCAGGGGGCTCAAATTATCTCATTCAATAATCATCATCATTATTCAATTACATCATCAACTCATCTCATCAAGAACAACCCTCAGCGTCCACCGACACCAGCATGAGGGACCTCTCAGTTGTAGAAACACAAGCAATACAAACAAGTAATACACAATTAAAGTACAAGTAGAACAAGTATCACATAATCAGGTAACATAGAATATATGATATAGCAATCCAAAACAAATAGGTAAATCGTTATTCTCAATCATAAACATGATCATAATCATAATCATACAACACCCGCACTGGTGTTTATCCACGGGGGTGAGCTAATCCAGAACTTTCACTGTGTCCGGCCACACTTACGAAATAAGGTCAGTAGAGTATCGAGTCTCAACCTAGAGCACGTGGTGGCTAGTCACTGCTTTCATCCAGGGAAACTCGTAACTTAGATAATCATTTCACATTCATTCATAACATTCCATAATCATTAATCATGACCATATCATCATTTATACATCACATGATTGCACATTTTATACATCACTCGTCATAACTCCCGGGCAAGTGGGGCGAAACCACAACCCATGCATCCACCCGGGGAGCCTCTATACTAACCAACCTGGAGCAAGTGGGGCACAACCACAACCCTTGCATCTACCCAGGAGGTACGTTCTCATATGCATAGGAGGAACCAAGGAGGGGATCCTAACCTCCCACCATCTTGCTGGTGGCAATTTTATAGTACCAGAAGGAACAAGGAAGGGGATCCTCACCTTCCATCATCTCTCTGGAGTCGCACTTCCGAGAAAGAGAGCTCAAGATAAAGCAATCATTCAAAGCCATAGTTTCATTTTCAGCCATAAATCAATAATCTGTTGATTTAGCAGTTTCAGTAGCCGTATTTGATGATGTTTATGTTTCAAAGTCACTTCAGGAATCGGGATTTGTTCTGCCTTCCATTTCTATGCTAATCCCTGAGTGCTCGTTCCCTGGCTCTAGCGAACCAGTAAACTTCCTGCCCAGCCGGGCTCTTCTTCTTCCTCCCTGACTTCATACTCGCTCTAAGCCAACAAAAAGGGCAGGGGGGCAGGTGACCATCTTATGATTGAAGATAAGCACCGAAAGCAATTCCGCCAAAAGGGGAAGTGAGGCGTTCTGAACCTATTCTAGTAGAGGAACCGACCCCCGGAAAACCTGACCAAAAGATAGCTACATTCCCGTCACGTTAGTGACTTCGGACTATGTGGTTGATCCGCTGAGAAAAGACGGGAAGGCAAACAGAAAGTACCACTTTTCTTAAGTTAAGATGAATCTATTGAAGAGTCAAGGGAACACTCTGTCGAAAACACGAGGCGGGAGTGCGTCGAAGCATGAATTGACCTAGCGACGTGAACCTCGGGTGAGGTGCACTAGCCCTTCCCCAAAACAAAAAAAGAATGCTTTCCTTTGCTTAGCTTTATGCCCTTTCTTCTTATCCTTCTGTGGTTTCGGCTTATTCGGTTGAGGTTGTTTTGTCAGTCCTATACCCTTCTGGAAAGACTTCATTGACTGATGAAAGCACTACGAGCATAATTGAAAAGAACCCGAGTGCGACAAGTCCGGATTGATTCCAAGTCGAAATTACATAGACAGTATTTATCATAGCCATCCGGCTTATAACATACCCCATAACCAGCCAATAATCATTATCAAATACAGCCCTTTGGCTCACGGCGTATACCGCACTTCTATTATCACCCTGAGCAACTCATACAGTCATCATTAATCATGATTCATCATTAATTCTCCCCTTAATTTGTCCACAAGTTACCACATCTCCTAGCCTCTTTCAATCGCTAGGCATACTATAAGTATTGAGGGCATAAGAGGTGAGGATGGAGACTTAGAAGTCTAAAATTTGGCTTGAAAACTCAAAATCAGCTTTGGGGTGAAACGGGGTCACGCGTGCGTGTCTCCCACGCGCACGCGTAGTAAGCAGAAAAGTTATAGTGACGTGTGCGCATCGTCCATGTGCACGCATGGGAAGCAGAAAGGTGGCGCCAAGCGTGTGCGTCAGTGACGTGTACGCGTGGGTGCGTTTTATGCTCCTTGCACAAAACTAGCACAATAGCAGCGCAACTCTCTGGAATTTCTACTGGGCAATTGCATCAATACATCGACGCATACGCATCGGCCAGGTGCACACGTGAGAGGGTAAAAATCGTGAGTGACGTGTGTGCGTCGGCCATGCGTGCGCGTCGGAGTACGTTTTACCAAAAATTTTACTAAGTTAAAAAGCTTCAGAATTGCATTTTCAAAACCCAAACTTCCAACACACATAATTTCTTCTACAAAATTTCTTTTTCAACTATTTCTGAACCGTTGGAAAGATCGTTGAATAAACTTTCATAAAAATCTAATTTTGAAGAATTCTAAACTTCGTGGACCGAGTTACGAACCGCCAAAGTTGGTCAAAAATCAGTTTTACCCAAAAATAGAAATCACCAATTTTTCCAATGTTCACAAGCCAAATTCATTTCCACTCATCAAAATGGCCACAATTTAACCACATTCACATAATTACACTCAACTAAAACCAAACCTATCTCATCTACATAATTTCATTCAAAACTATCAAATTCCACACCCCAATTCCTCAAACCTTATTATTCAATAATCACACCAATTATTCACACATTCAATATCTAAAATTCATCCAATCTCTTATATCATCACACAATACACACATGAACTTACCTTCCTTACCTATTTTCGGCTTCCGGCCCAAAAAATACACGGCCTCTGGCCCAAATTCACACTTTAAATGTATATTCCACAAACCAATATTCATTATTCAATTCATCAAATCCTCAACACACCAAACATACAATTTCACACAATTCTCAACCCAATCATTAATTTACATTACATATCAACTATGCATATTAGTACCAACCATTTACATAATCCAACTTAATCCTAGGGGCATCTAGCCTAGGAATTCTCATCACACCACACGGTACTTAAATGAAACTTAAACTGTACCTCTTGTAGTAAAAATAATTTAGCTTTCCACCAACCCTTAGCTCCAAGCTTCACCAAGACCCCACAAGCAATATCAATCTTCCAATTGTGCACCAAAATCACGCAATACACTAACATAACCAATTTCACATATATACATTAACCTAGGGTTCATGAAATTGATAAATCACAAGGGTTAGAATACTTCTTACCTCAGCCCATATGAAATAGGGATAGAACCCACTTAGAATCTATGTTAGAGTATCCCTAAACAACCAAAATCACAAGATTTTAACACTAACTACCCAAAAATACGTAACAGTAGAGAATCTCAAAAATTGGGCAGAGATGAATGGAATACTCATCACAATAATTTGCAAAGACAAATTTGGAAGGAAATTGTAACTGACATACTAATTTGCAAAGACAAAGTCTCTAGGAGTGTGGTAGAGGGTGTACTCAATGTGCCATGTCATCAGGTGGAGGCCAGGATAGGAAAAAGAAGAAAAAGATTGAAGACCGTTGGACGAATCCAAGGACAAGATCACTGGTTCGAAGGACGGAACTGGCTAAGAAAGCTAAACAGAACTATAAGCCATAACTTGGGATTAGAAAAGTTGGTGTGTGTGTTTTCCGTTAATTTGATTTCAAAATTTTATGGATGTTATCCTGAAATACAGATGGATGTTATTGGATTCAAACAAAAAACAGGTGCATCGTTTTAAAAAGTTTTCTATACCGGACAGCAGGATAAATATATCTACAAATAATTAATTAGGACTAGAATTACTGTGTGTTTTTACTATTAATATGGTTGTAGAATTTTCTAGATTTTATCATAAAATACTTGCGAATGTTATTAGATTTGCATAGAAAAATAAGTTCACAAGAATTTAATATCACAATAAAAAATTATATACGAAAAAAATTATTTTTGTGTTCTTTTAGTTTTTTTTATGTGTTTGACTTGTTTTTGTTCGATCGAGAACACATTAATTGAAGTTTGAATTTTCTTTTGTATATCTAATGAAAAATTTTTTTATTGAACTCTAAAATTATCTATACTTAACAGCTAGCTAAAAATATCTATGCGCAAACAATATATTGTCAATCGTGGTTGTTATTCTGAAAAATTAGAGAATGTTATTGGATGTAAACAAAATACATTCCTGGATATGCCTTTTTGATGACTAATTTTTTAAATAATGAAATAAAGATCTTATTGTATACGAGATACTTTCAAAATTCAAGTTTAAATTTTATGTAATGCACCAAATTATCATAATGATCAAATTATCAACTGAATATTTATTATTTTAAATATTAGTAAAAAATAATAAAGGTAAAAAATATTAAAAAAATAAAAAGGTTGTATATCAGTGGCCCAAGTCTATTATTATATTTTGTTTAATAATGGTATATGAAGTTGTAATAAGGTAAAATAAAGTTGAGTATATAAAAATATATAAAACCAACCCAATAAACCACCAAATCATAATAACGTAAAATAAAGTTGAAGCATGACTAAAGTATAAAGTAGTTGCTAAACTCTAAAGCTTATGATATGTAGTGCTGTTAAACTTCAAATCCTCCAAAAATACTTCATGTGGAAAAAAAATTAAAAACTAAACAAAGAGGAAACAATAAATAGATGGACATGACATTAATGCTATGAAAAAAAATACAAGGTGTACATACACAATTGTTCGGCATTATGGAATGAATTCAATAGTGATGTGAAGGAACTAGAATACATAGCCAAATTTTCTGTCGTTTCTGAACAAGTCCACTGTGTATCTTTGTAGGAAGATGCCACATTGGTAGGAGATGGTTGTGTATTACCATTAGGTCCCTGAACACACAAATCATATTGAAAAATAACATCCTAACTTATCATCCATTCAGCACACTAAAAACAAACGAATGACGTGAAAAAGGGTAGATCTCATATTTACCTTGTTGTGATTGTGCGTGTTCTTGTGTTTGCAAGCCCTCTTTTTAATAGATTTTTCTAGATCTGCCCCAAGTTTGGTGGATGTTGGACGATCTCGCGTAGGAACATGTCGTAGGCCTTGTAGCTCATCTATGCTAACAGGACACTCATCACGCGTATGCGAGTTAATTGCACTTGGTACATGTGCAGCTTGATGCTCGGATTACTTGTGTTCTTTGAGCTTGTTCCGAGCACTGTCGATGGCATCACGCAATATGACAGCAACCTCCGGAGTAGCCACGAAATCCTTAGTGATGTTGTAAAAAGCAGAATATAATTCCCTAAAAATGGTCATGCTGTCGTCAGAACGGTCCATGTCAAGGCTACTCTTGATGTATGTGTGTCTCCGACTAACATTCTTACTCCACCGGGATAGAATGTATTGTGAGTACACTGCTATTACACGAAAATGTAAAAGAACAGCAAGAATGTGACAACATAGAATACCATCCGATTGGAACATAAAGCAATCACATTGAACTTCTGATGACTACAAGCAATAGACGACTTGGTATCTGCTATACACTAACATGTCAGACACCATCTTTTGTTGGTCAACTTCACAAACTGTACTTGTGCCATGATGGTTGATTGAGGAGATGTTGCAATCCGACTTTTTTATAAATTGATCCTGAACATCTCGAAACATGGAGTTTGTATATTCTCTCTAGAACTGCTTCTCTATTGGTGAGCTGGAAACACAAGGGATAATCCCCCTTAAATCAGTAGTGTCACACTCAAACTCCTTTTGCTCTTTGTCTATAAGACAGTTTTGGTATTGGCGAACAAATTGTAACAAAGAGCTCTTACTGTTTAAATATTTATCAAAAATTGCATCCATGCTCTCACTACGTTGTGTGCTTCTCATGCCAGTCCAGAATTCGTCCTTGAAAAATAATGGTACCCACATGTGTCGGTCAGCAAACATATCTACCAATGCATAAAGAAAACAAAAAATGCAAAAAGAATAGCGTAAGTTAACTCATGAGTGCAACATCTATATTGACTTAAAATAACATCTATAAAGAAGCTAAACACAGGCAGCAATAAACTGGAAGATTATACTACCGTTTAGCCACCTAGAATTTCGGAGGTCATACTCTTCGATAAAATCGTGCCAATCTCTCTCAAATGAGTCCTTAGAGTTGGATTCAAACATAATCCTCTTCATGCATGTGTTGAGCTGATCGAAACGATGGTAACCTACCAGCTTGTGTGATATCTTCTTTAGGATATGCCATATGCACCATCTATGGCGTGTGTTTGGTAATATGGTCTCTAACGCAGAACGCATCTGCAGGCATTGATCTGTTATAACACATACGGGGGCCTTTCCCATGCACTTCACCCAAGTCCGAAAAAGCCATTGGAATATACGAGTCTTCTTATTCCGCAATAATGCGCACCCAAGAAACATAAACATCCCATGGTGGTTGACACCTACGAAAGACCTGAACGGCATGTCCTACCTAAACAATGAAAATATAAAAACATGTAACGTAGGTATAAAATCCAAATGCTTTAGCTGAAAAAAATCTAATTAAGTCGAACAAAAAAATAATAATTTGGTACCTATTAGTCTTGTAAGTAGTGTCAAACGTCATGACATCACCGAAATATTCTTATGCAGCTCTACACTGAGCATCGGCCCAAAACACATTTCTAAGGCTATGGTTTTCGTCCACATCTATTTCAAAGAAAAAATTTGGATTGAGCTCCTTCATCCGTGAGAAGTGCTTAAGTAGCTCTTTTGGATCCGTCTCATCCCCGGAAATGCATAAGTAACGACTAATGTAATTTCTAACATCCTTCTCCGTAAAGGTAAGGTTGGCAGGGCCACCGGCGGCATTGGCTAATAGGGTATGTCTTACTCGGTCTAATACCAACTTGGTTGTTTTGCTGTATCAGGTCCTTCACATGCATACTTAGCTGACAGTTTGCTGAGGGCATTCCAGATAGCTTCGGATTAAGCGAGTGTGCGTGGGATATCTCTACTCGAGAAATCCTCCACTGCCCTATCATCTTATCTAATGCTAAATAGCAATGGGGTTTGCAGTTTGTTGATGCCACTGTTTTCTTTCTCTTGGGTTCCTTCACATGGGATGTGCGGTATCCCTACAAAAAAAAAAGCAATATTTGTAACAAAAAAATTTATTACAAAAAATCAAAATTTTGAAACAAAAGAATTTTGTAACAAAAAAAGGAGCCGTTGCAGTATGTTCCGTTACAAAAAGTTTTTGTAACAAAAAACGGAACTGTTACAATTCAAAGTGATATTTTGTAACAAATTTTTCTGATACAAAAAACCAGAAGTTGTTACAAAAGTGGTAACAAATTTTGATCTTCAATGTATTTTTGGTGACAATCTATTTTTTCCTATCATAAAATTTTGTTACAAAATGTAACTTGATTTTGTAACTTTTTTTTTTAGTTATAAAACACTATTTATTTTGTAATAATTTTTTAATACAAATTACACACATAATTTATCAAATTATATTATTTTTTAATTAATTAATATATTAACTAATTTACTCAATAAGTTAACATTTATATAATATATAATAACATAGATAGTTCAAATATCTTTCATTAACTAAGATTGTTTTATAAATCTTCAACATATAAACTTTAAAGTACAAACTATCAAGACACATTGAAGAACCCTAATAAACTAGATAAATATATAGGACAAGAAAAATAAGGAATTATAAATCTCCAAAATGTAAACTACAAATTACAAACTCCATCATGTTCATATAGTTCCTTTCTCATTTCTCATGGAGAAGTTCTAATAAGTGCCACACACCTGAAAAGACCACCAAACAAAAAACACTAGTTTAAAAAATAAGATTTGTTTTTCCTTTAAATATGTACAGGAAAAAATAAAAAATTATACTCGTATTATTTAACAATGAATACAAACTCTAAAATTTTTACCATGAATAACCTTTGGAGAGAAGTGCAATAAAATAGGACATGTTGATACAATAATCATGACTCAGATCTAAACATGCATTTTAGTTTAAGAAATTTATTAAATATCATAAAAGTATAAAACAATGGAACAATAATCAAGACGTTTAGGAACATCTTTGCTTTTTGCCTTTATTTATTACCTTATAGAAGTTAGTGAAGCCAGGACTACCAGTAAAGCAATACATAGGAGTAGTATTCTAGCAGACAATCAAGTAGTTCAAGGAATAGCTACAGGAGAAAAAAAAGAGGGTAACAGTGAAATACTTTCTATTATAAGATAATTGACTGTGATAATAAAAAGATAGTTAGTATAAAATTGTTGTTAATCTGATATTTACACAACACTGAATGATGTTCAAATGAGTGATGATCATGTAATGAAAGGCAAAGTGACAAATATAATGTGAAACATTTGGAGTAGTTCTGGAAATATATAAGGATACATATAAGGCCAAGTCTTCAAACATTTTTTATTTTTATCTTTTTTAGGTTTTCTCTACCACTTGCTACGAGGGGACTCCTTAAGTGATTGCATTGATACAATTTGTTGCATAGGTAATATATGTAATAACTAAACAGTAAGATACTATTTGTTATTGTCATAACTTTTTGTTGTACCAACTTTACATCACTTTAACTACTTCATTTGTACGACCCTCTAAAGGGGGGACCAATAAGCACCATCCAACATGATTAATAAATAAAATTTATCTTAAACAACTGACAATAACTTCCATAGAATGTATACTAATATAGAACTCTCTAAAGGGAAAGACTTGACTTACCTAAAGAAAATAGGGAACAAAAATGTGTAATAGCTTAATTCAGTGAATAACTTGAAAGTGATTTTTCATGAAAGTCGAAATTCTTATACATAATCCAGCTAAAGTTTTACTTTATTTGGATGAATATGAAAGTTTATGTTAATATACATTCATGAGCTTCAAACAATTTTATGATTCATAAACCTCTCAAAGTGAATTCCAAAAACAAACGCAAGGATCATGAAGTAAGCTGGATGATGGAAATTACATACCTTTTTAGACTCTGCATAAAGTCCCATGTCGGCAACAAATAGGCAAATATCTTTAGTGGTTTCACTAATAGTTTTTATTTTGTGCTGTCTGTTAGAATTCATCAACAGTTCATGGTGGTATGAACTCAATCATGGATAACAACTCAAGAGTAACAACTCAATCGATGGTATGAACATGTAAATAATTATTATTATGAATGAATTTTGTTGGGCATCAATCTAGCATCAACTAAATTAAGAACAAATTAAAAACAAAAACAAGTAATAATTTGAAGTTTCAATAATACTAAATTACTAATCAGAACAAGTAAAACAAAACAAGTAACAAATCAGAAAAAAAACTACACAGAACAATAATCAACAACCCTAATATTCACAAGTTCTGATAATCAAAAACAATATCCCTAATAAGAAGTTCCAATAAATTAAATCCTAGACTTCCATGGCATTACAATTAATTTCAAAATAAAATCTCTTACCTCAATTAGCTGAAACTCGGTAATTAAACACAACAAACCCTTCGTTTGTTTTTAATTCCTAGTAGCAACAACTTTCCTCTTGGAGCAGCAGCAACAATGATCTCAGCACCAATCATAATTGTTTAGGAGATAAATTAGCAACACTAGAATAAAATATGCTAACATAATTAGGATGGAAATATGACAGAGGAACAAAATGGTAACAAAGCAAGGAAGAAAATGTTATAGGTCTCATAAACGAAGGAATTGGAACCAGAACGGGAACAGTGCTACCGGCAACAATGGCAGTGACATCCCCTTTCAAGTTTCACGATGACAGAACGCTCCGCAGTGGCTAGCTTCAGCGGCGACGACAATGGCTCCGGCGGCTAGCCCTGGCAACAGCAGTGGCAACTCCTCCCTCACCCCTCCATCACGTCTTTCACTCTCTCTGCTTCGTGCGATGGCGGCAGCTTTGGGCTCGACGGCAGTGCGCGATGAAGAACAGCAAACCCAGCGGAACAAGGGCGGGGCAGAATGGAGAATAGATCCGGGCAGAACAGGGCAGAAATCGAAGCATGATTTCAGCAGTGGAAAGACGGCTCCACTCAACTTCTGCGCGTTATCCTTGAGCTCCTCGATAACACCCTTAATCAACAGCAATGAGGCTTCGATGACGGTGGCTAGGCAGGACGCGACGGAAGCAAGCTCGCTTCAACGGCTCCTCCTTCCACATCTCCTTCTCTCCCGTTCACTTCAACGACGGCAACGAAGATCCTTCCAACGGCGGTGCGCGGTTCAGACAGCAACAGAGGCGTGGATGGCGGCGACGGGCTTCATTACTGACAGCGGTGGTGACTGACGCGAGGATGGCGGTGCTGCGACGGTCATGGCAGTCCCAGGCTCATGACTCTCGCCCTCCACGTCGCTCTCTCTCGCTCATGAACTCTCCGCACTCAGCTCCACGACGGTGACTCGACGGCCACAATGACGGGGTGGCGGTGGCGGCGCAGCAGGACACGGTCCCCTCCCTTCCGATCCCTCTCTTCTCCGTCGCTCTCTTCCTCTCTGATCCCAAGCGCTATCTCTTCTCCCTTTCCTTTGTTTCCCCTTCTCCTTTCATTTTTGTTTCTTTCTTCTGTAGGTTAATTAGGGCAAAATAGAATGGATGGTGGCTAGGGTTAGATGAGTGGGGTTAGGGTTTAATTTGGTTAAATTTAGGATTTGGATTTAATTTGGGAATTAAAGTTTAATTTGGGACAAAAAGTAAAATTAGGAATTTTGGGTAAATTGGGGTTTTTGGATTAATCTGAAAACTAATTAAATCTGTAAAATTATTCTAAAATATTTTTTATCGTATCAAAATATTAATTGATTTGAAATCAAATACTCTAATTGAAATTATAAGATAATATAATTAATTTTTTTCTTTATAAAAATATTAGTATTAAATTTTAAAATCTCAATTATTTAAACTGAATCGTATAAAATTCTTATTATTTTACATTTGCTAAATTTTATAATTTAAATATAGAAAATAATTCAATAATTATAAAATCAGATAAAATTTTAAATTATTTTAAACTCAATTAATCAAAATTTGATTTAATTATCTTTAATAAAATAATCTCAGAAATTAAAATACTTAATAATAAATAAATCTAAATTAGCTCTTAATAAGATCTTCTAAAATTTCTAGGTCTTACACAAAGTCTTACATTTAGTATGTTAAAACAAAATTTTTTATTAGTTACAAAAAATCTTTGAATTTTGTGACAAATTAATTTTTTGTTACAAAATATTTAGAGCTTTTGAAATAAATAGATATTTTGTTACAAAACATTATAACATTTTGTAACAAAATAATAATTCGATACGAAAGCCAACATAATTTGTAACAAAAGAAATCAAGTTGTTACAAATTATTGAAATGTTTTGTAACAAATTTTCTTATTGTTACAAAAAAACTATAATTTGTAACAATTTTAAATTTGATACAAATTTTTTGTTACAAATGTTCTATTTTTTTGTAGTGTATATCCATATCTATTACAATGCAAAGCCTTATTAACAACCACCTTCTGACTGCTTTTAGTCTCCCAGCCGGTGGTTCTTATTTTGACGATAAAACCAATCCTTATCGCATATTGGTAATAATATGCACGCGCATATTCTAATGTGCCGAAGTACATTCCCTCCTCGGGCTTTAGCTCCTTGTCACCAATAGCTTGATTTATGACCTGAAAAAAAAAAGAAAGAAAAAACCAAATGAAACTCAACCTAATAGTTAACTATATAAAAGTAGCTAATTTCACTATCGAGTATAACAAATAAAACACATTACTGTAATTTTAGGTGCTAATTTCGTGCCATTATGGATGTTAACGTAGATGTTAATTTCATGTAATTATGGATATTATTCATATGAACTTATTGATTGCATAGAGCATGAACTTTACGAATGTTATGCATAAAATGCTAAAATTGGCAGTTCACTAAATAGTACAGTATAAGTATAAATGCACATAAAAAATACACAAAAAATAAACCGGGTTATTATAATACCTCATCAGTTTTTCATATTCTCGGAAATTGGTTGACTGACAACAACCTCGTCGGATGAGTCCGTCTATTGTTCAAATTCTTCAGCATCTTCTGCCATATGTACTGTATTAAGGTCGAATTCAAATGACATACTATTTATAATGATAAAGGCAACTTCTTGTAAAATTTCTTGGCTTTATACACTATTGTACTTGCAATAGTATTATTCTTGTGATTTTTGAATGAACATAATTGAATTAACGGAATGTATATATTAGGGTAGTTTTCATGTTTCATATCTCCATTAAGTCATGATAAATGCCTTAATGCACAAAGAATCAATTACAATTATTGAATGTAATTGATATTATTATTACCGTTCTTTATTATTATTATTATTATTATTATTATTATTATTATTATTATTATTATTATTAATTGTATTTTTAAATATAAAAATCAAAGTATAAAAAAGAATATTAAGTATTGATTATAAGAATGTCTAATAATAAGAGATATGATATTATAATTAATATTATTAATAAGTGAATTTGATAAGAATATGATAAGTGGAATTATAAAAGAATAAGATAAAAAATAAAACTGTTATTAAGTGATATAAATGAAATAAATTATAAAAAATTTTGGCTAATTATGGTGGAAAATTTTTTGTTACTAAATATTTTTTTTATATAATTAACCACATTAACCACAAAAAAATATGTAATGCATCGTACGTATATAGTATAATTAAACAAATAAGATAACTAGTCTAACTAATAATCTCTGGTCCATGTAGTTTATCTAGGTACGTAACACAATAAAATCAGCATGATTGAAGACCAAATACATTAAAAAAACGAAAGGTAATACATACGTAACAGGTAATTAAATACCATATTCCGACATTGGGGCCGCTTCATTTGACTCTATAATGAAGCGATACGCACGCAGCGTCTACTTTGTTAAAATGGTTAAAAAAATTAATATTTAATTTAAAATGTATAAAAATAAATATTTTTAAAAAAAATTATTATAAAAATAAATTAAATAAAAATTAGAGATAAAGTAATAGACACGACTGAATTAGCTATATAATAAAGGGATCTTTACCACTTAGCACCTCCACATACATAATACATTGCATACATACTAATAAGTTATTATTAGCAACCATCAAGTGCATATATTTTGTGACATATATACAATGTCTTCAACAGCAAAACAAGGAGAGGTCCCAGTCCCAAATGTTGTCCTACAATCATCATTCACCATGCCAGTGACGGGCCTCGGAACAGGTTCCGAAACAAACGATGACCTCACCGTCAAAGCCGCGGCCGTTGAGGCCATCAAGCTCGGTTACAGGCACTTTGACACTGCTTCCTTTTATGGCTCTGAACAGGGTCTGGGAGAAGCCATTGCTGAAGCCCTTAAACTTGGTCTCATAAGCTCCAGGAATGAACTTTTTATCACTTCCAAGTTATGGTTATCTGATAACCATCCCCATCTTGTTCTTCCTGCTCTACAAAATTCACTTCAGTAAGATCTACAACACTTTTCTCTAGGTAGAAGATTAACTGCTCTTTAATAATTCACCATTTTATTATTATTGCGGGTGTTAATACATTTGAGAGGGTTATTAAAATGAGTTAAATCTCCCACTGATTTATTTTTTTAAATAGACAGATTTTTATCTCTAAAGTTAGATTCGTTTAAATCTTAAACTAAAAAAAAATTGAGCCTGATTAATCTAAAAAAATAACGAGTTAAACAAGTATTCCGCTTAAAATTTTTTTTGAATTTGGCAAAAAAAAAATTTAGTATTTCTTTTAATAATTTTTATTCAATCCGAACATCAGACTTGACTCGCTAAAAATTGTGTTTGTCTAAAATTTTTGGCAAAATAAAATGATATTTTTTTTGTCAAAAAAAAATCTATTTTAGTCTAATCAGGTGAAGTTGGTTTATTTGAGAGTCCATTATTAATTACTCATATGAAAATATTTTTAATTATGTAAAACTGATAGTTAAAAAATATTATATAATTTAATGTGTTTACCTTATACATAATATTGTCTTTTTTAATCAGTCAAACATATTAGTTAATGCATGATGAAATTGGATTTTTATATATAAGAGAGTACGGCCGTCCCTTTATTTGTCAAATTTAAAATTGATATGTGCAATTTTCTTTAGTCACACATCTTAGCGTGGAGCAATGAAACAAACACACGATGTGAGATTGGCTGGGTAGAATAATAATAATCTTTTGGTGATTGATGCATGCACGCAGGAGTCTTGGATTAGAATATTTGGATCTTTACTTAATCCACTGGCCAATAAGTGCGAAGCCTAAGCTAAAGAAATTTCCTTATGATGCTGAAGACCTGGTGCCATTTGACTTGAAGGGCGTGTGGGCTTCAATGGAAGAATGTCACAACTTGGGCCTCACTAAATCAATTGGAGTCAGTAACTTCTCCTGCAAAAAACT
This sequence comes from Arachis hypogaea, assembly GCF_003086295.3. NCBI lineage: Eukaryota > Viridiplantae > Streptophyta > Magnoliopsida > Fabales > Fabaceae > Arachis > Arachis hypogaea. The sequence continues at coordinate 41,825,713 of NC_092048.1, read as the reverse complement.
TGAAAATCTCCTCTCTTTTGCTACAATTCCTCCTGCAGTTAATCAAGTAAACTTTTTATATATAATATACACACATCAATATAAGTACGATTTTAAATTGAATATTTAACTTGAAAATTAAAATCGTCTTCAAAATTTTGTTGTATTAAAAGTCGTCCCTAACGTTCAATTTTTTTTAAACAATTCTTTGAACAAAAACTAGCTGAGATAAAGAGACCATAAAACGCAAGTAACCAACCTCAAGCAAGACTTCGATTCCTATGAAGATGAATGAATTGGGCGAGATCACACCCTCATTGGAGATGGCAATTGTGAAATCTGTTCACCAACGCAAGTTCAATCGGAGAAATGTTGTGTTAGGGTTTCAAGCAAACATTTTGGAGAGTGAGTAATGTTAAAAGTAATGAAGGAAAGATGAAATGCTTTCTCGGAAATGAAAAATAGGAGAAGAAACCAAAAGGGTATTTTTGTTTTTAACAAATTTATGACTACCAAGGATGATTTTGAAACAAAATTGAACGTTATGAATGCTTTTGAACGCAAAAAAATTTTAGGAACAATTTTAATTTTCAAGTTAAAGTATAACGACTAAAATCGTACTTAATCTTTAATTTTATTTTATCACTAAATTAAACACCACATCAATCACAAACAGGTGGAGTTGAATCCTTGCTGGCAGCAGAAGAATCTAAGAGAATATTGCAAAGCCAGGGATATTATGGTAACTGCATATTCTCCTTTTTGGGAGCCAAAGGAGCTATTTGGGGTAGTAACGATGTTATGGACAATGAATTACTAAAGCACATTGCACATGCTCATGGAAAAACTGTTGCTCAAGTAAGTCTTAGATGGCTGTATGAACAGGGTGTGAGTTTCATAGTGAAGAGCTACAATAAGAAAAGAATGAAACAGAATTTAGAAATATTTGACTTTTCACTTACAAATGATGACTACAAAAAAATTAATCAAATCAAACAGGAGCGCAAAGTAAAGAATTGTGCACCACCCGGTGGATTCGTTATTGATGATCTATGGGATGGAGAGAACTAGATACCATACTCTTTACGTATTCATGTTTGTGTTTGTATGCAGTGACGAATAGTCTTCAAACAAAAAGGTTTTGTTCTCAAGAAAGCAATTATACTTCTGCCTTTGATGTTTATTTTGATGAGAAGAAACGTTATAACATCTATTATTATTATTATTATTTGTTTTTTTGTATCTTTTGATTTTAACATTAAAAGTGATTGATAACAAGGTAAACAAAATTAAAAAAAAATGTATTTTATACTACAAAAGAAAAATATACAAGAGAAATAAATATAAAAATAATACAAATATAATTTATTTTTGTAGATATTTTCTCTTCTATGTAAATTTAATGTGTGTTTGATTTTTGTTTTTATTTTCTATTTTTATTTTTAGTATTTTTTGTTTTTTGAATTTTGTAAAAAAAAAAAAAAGAAAAAATAGTAAAAACAATAAAATTTTGTTTTCTATTTTCGCTTTTTACCTTTTTTTTTTTCTTTATCAAATTATGAGAACAAAAAATACTAAAAATAAAAATAGGAATAAAAATACAAACTAAACACACTCTTAAATCTCAATACTATTTACGTTCTATTTTGTATTATATACCTTTTTGGTTTGAGATAATATGTATGTGTGTTTTTTTTTCTAATATAATTAATGATACTACTATATTTTTCTCTTAAACTCATCAACACTCTTAAGAAAAAGGAAGACGACTAAAGAGCACAAGAACTGAAGAATGAGAAAAAAAGATGACTAAACTTAGTGAAGTGAGAACGAGGTTGAGTTATAAGGCGTGTGATATGGAAAATGATTGCATGATATATGATAAAACTTGGTTGAACTTAGTTGCAATGAATACTTGGTCACTTAATAAGTTAATATATGTTGATGGAAAATGTTTTTTTATTTTTTTTTTTTTTAGTTTTTTTAGAGAAGATGGAAAATGTATTCATTCAAGTAAAGCAAAATTTATACTATGTTCATAATGAAGGTTAGTAAATTAGACAACTAAAACCAATTCAAGCGTTACGACACACAATTTGCAAATAAATGCAAAATTTTGTCAACTTCCATATATCTTGCTAATACTTGCAGAAAATCGAAAATTATTTTAATTTATAATTAGTATATAAGTAAAACAAATTAACTGTATATAGACTAATTATCTACTAAATAGCATATTTTAATAGGGTTAGAATAAGTAAGTTAAACTTGCTCCTAAAATGGCTCGGACTCATAAGCTTATAAATATCACCAAGCTTAAGTTTAAATTTGAACTCATATTCCAACAACCACCGTTGCTCCAATACTTGATCAGGTTGTATGGTAAATTTTCCCTTTTTATCCAAACTAGAGACCAACTTTGTATAAAGTTTGCAACGCACTCAACATAGAGTTTGTAATAATCTTTTATATCAAGACAATTTTTTTTCTATTTTCTGTATATTCTCAAAAAAAATGTGGACAGAATACTGAAACAAAAATGTGTAGTTACTTTTGCTAGCTCCTTTAAGACTACTTCAGTTCCTAGTGCATTTGGTTCCACACTTGCTATCAATAATAGTAGTTTCTAACAGTGACCCATTTAATAGCATTCTGCATATTGAGAAAAGGTCAATGCTAAAATAAAAAGTGACGTTCATCTATAACACAATTAACAAGTTAATTTGCAATCAAGCTTTTAAGGCTAATGATAATAAATGGTTTGACGGTTGCAAAGGACCACAAGAGACAAGAGCTTATTTTTCATTGGATCTCATAACCATATCCATTTCTTCTTTGATACCCCTATCTCATCTTTCCCTCATTCAATGAAACTCTATGCTTTTGTTTTTGCTTCAACACTCACAATTCTTGTCTTTTTTTGAATCTTCTCTCTGCAATGCCAGGCACTATCATGGTTTCAGGTACTAACACTAACTAACACACACACTCTCAATTAATACTAGGTCAAACATTCTCTTATTTATATTTCATTAACTTCATTTTGTAGTACTGGAATTCATGGATCTTCCATTATCTTCATCGACTTCCATAAGGGGTACGCAATTTGGTCATGCTTTAGAACTTGTCCCCAATTAAGTCGTCTAATAATAACAAAGTGGTGATGCATGCAGTTTCCATGGGGAAGATAGAGTACCAAATCAGTGACAAGGGAAACTATTCTTTGTAAGATTAACTTAGAGAATTCTACCATGTTTCCTTTCTTTTTCTTTTTCTTTTTTTTAAGAGTGCCTATAACATGTTTGTTTTATTGTCTAAACCAGCCCTTTAACTAGCCTCCGTGATGATTTGATTGTAAAGATTCTTGAGGCTGATGGGAATGAAATAGCACGTACAGGTAACAGATTATTGTTTCTTTTCCACTCACTCACGCGCACACGTGTTCCATTTGAGTATTAGCAGGCCGTTTTCGAATTCAATCAGTGTGTAACAAGAAATAGAAATTAACTTGCAGGAATTCATGTGAGGTTGATATTAGAGAAAGGTGTTTGGGAAGACATGTTTACCCTTGGGGAAGGACACTTGCATTTGAAGTTGCAGTTCATCCTTAGCTACGAAGAGCGCGATAGAATTCGCATAATGGTGTATTTTCCTTATACAAACAATTCGTATTGAACTTATTCATATGAAAGATGATATTATTAAGTTAAAATGCCAGAGCTGATTACTTTATTGGTTCTATGCTAATGCTTAGGTAAAAGGAATTTTGTACATTTTATATATAGACAGAAATCTTCCTGTGACATTTACTTGCATAGATAGCATTTGATGTTGGAGTTATAATGGTGTAGACTAGGTTAATGAGTTTCATAGCTTCTTTGTGAATTCCATGGTTCTAAACTACAATGGCAGTTGTACTGTAGGATATATGAATCTCGTAACATTCACTGCTATTGCTGACTGCAATTTAGAGTTATGATGAGTCCCTTTCATGGCAACCTATAGGATATATGTTTATAGTTATCATCTACATATATATAACTTTAAATTATGTTGAGTGGCGGGTATATTGAAACATATAAGCTTCCATATGAACCTTGGCATTTATATATAATAACATCACTCTTGTTTTTTCAGAGACAATCTGCACTAAAGAAAAAACATGATGAGCTTCTTAGTAGTCGTCGAAGAGGTGCAGAAACCGACAGCAGTACTGTTATTGGCAATGATGCATTACCTTTCCACACAAATGATGAGGTCTCAGGTTTGATCTCACTTTACTGATTAAATAAACAATGAAACCGCTGAAATTCATTGAAATTAACTGAAAGTAGAATTCAAGTTCAATTGGAAGTGAAAAGGAAATTAAATAATTAACTGATATGAAGGTTTTGAGTTGGAGAGAATGTAAAAGAGGTGTTTGGAAAGAGAGAAACAAAGACAAAATCAAAAGGAAACATTGCTCTAGATTGAGCACAATGCAGGGAAAAGTTAGGGATTCATGGTGTGTAATAAGGTTCTGATACCATATTGAACTTCATAGTAACGAAGAAAGATAAGAAAACGATTGAGAGAATTAGAAGTAATTTTAATGAGTGATGAAAAAGGTGAGTAATAAAAGTCATTACAAGGCTCATATAGAGACATATGATAACAACCGACTAGTAAATAAAATCTGATCGACTTTAACAATATCCTCTAACAGAAACTAAAGCAAAAGCAGAAAGAAAACTAAAGAGTTAAAGAAATTTCATGGTTACGAATACGGTCCTTCATTTCCTCAGAGGCTTTTTCCTGATGTTTTAAGTGCTCCATCTTCTGAAGAATCAAAGAATCACCTTCAGCATAAAGCAGTTTCTCGGCTACATGGTCCTGTTGTTCTTTTCAACAAGGAATCTGATACTAGAAGCGTAGTTGGTGGGGTTCAGCTTGACAAGAAGAAACTAAAACCAGTTAAGGATTAAATACTCTGCATCACAGTCTCTTGCTCTTGCATTGTTTCAGCAAGATGAAATCGGGAGGCGAACTATAATGCTTGTTTAATGATAATTTCACATGTTTTAGAACTCTGCAGATCAATATAAATCAACTAAACCAGTGTTGCAAGTAGCTAATCTCGCTCAATCGCCTCACAAGGGTAAGAAACCTATGAATCAGTCATCACCTGAGGAACAGTATCAGGACATACTTAGTTCAGAAGAAATGGCAAATAGGTTAAGAAGATCAGAACAAAATGATTCTATGACCAATAATCCAATCCAACCTATGATGGAAGAAGATAGTCCGCAATATTTTGAGGTGAAAAGAGCGATGTGGAGAACTCCTAGTAATGTGAGGAAGATGATAAGTGCTTTCGAAAGTGGTCTGGCTCAGGTATATCAGTAACTGCTCAACTTTATAATGTCATTAACATTTTATTGGAGTATGAAAGTAAAGTCTTTGGAGTTCACATGTGATTTGTCTCAAAACAGGATATGAGACCTTACATTAAACCACCTCCAACAAAATATCAGTCAAGTAAAATTGAAAGAAAAGATTCATCCAAGACTCGGTACTTGGAGCAAGATAAGTCACAGGATGCCGAGCCGGCAGCCATCTTGCAAGAGAATGTGAACAAAAGAACAGATTCGAATGCCAGAAATAAATTGGACAAGTATTATCCTTTTGAAAGTTCTGGGGCTTGGATATTCCCAGATGAATCAAGAAAGATGTGCATAACGACAAGTGGTAAAAGCTTAAATGGTGTAGAGGAAAGTCAGGACAAAAACTGCTTAAGCCATCAAAGAAGTTTGCATTTCTCACAGTTAGAAAATAAGGGGAAGGTATAAATATTTTCGGACATGAATTTGGTTAATTATTTTCTTTCACTAAAAGCTTTAAGTTTCTATAATTAATGGAGAAGATGAGATCTCTCGTATGTTAATAAGATAAGAGAAAAAAAAAAATAGAAGAAAAACTATTAAAGATGCTTCTGTTAACAAAATAAGATTTTTTATTGGCTTCATTTTTATGTTGATTGAAGCATCCTGAAATGTGAAGGTTTTGTATCTATTTAGTAAACTTAAGCAACTTAGAAGTAATCTAGTCGCTAGATTAACTATGATAGATTGAGTTTTCCCTTCAGATAGAAACATATAAATTTAAGTGAGTTAATTTCAAACATTTAAACCGAACTTTTGATTAAGAGAATCTGATGGTGTATTTTCTTCTTCCTTCTTGTAGTTTTATGTTAATCTTAATTTTTGTGTGGCAGAATGCAGAGCATTTTAGAACTGGAACTAAGGGGAGCAAGAATGAGAGGATTAAGGAAAGTAGAGGCTCTACGACAAGAGGTTCTTCTGCTGATAATGCAGATGAAAACTCTGGTGGGCCAGTTAATCAGGTTAAGATCAGTATTCAATTTGAAAAATTTTGTTTTTTCAACTTATTTAGAGTCTTAAATTTTGGTTTGATCTTGGTAGTGGTAGTTTGAGGTAAAAGGATCACTGCTTTCACATTTGACACTTGCACCAATGGGCCCAAGCCACATATTAATGTGCATCAACAATGTAGCATTTACCCCTCTTTTTTTTTTTTTTTTTTTTTTAATATTGGTTGTTAATTCTTAATTTGATGTAAAAGGAGGTTGCAGTTGTGTTGCTCTTTAATTAATTACTTGGTGCTCTCAACTATTCTTGAAGAGTGATCAAATGCCCTTTTTCTTAACCTTCTTCCTTTCAGGTAATAAAAGTTGCAATCATTGTTGGCTTTGGAATACTTGTTTTCCTTACCAGACAAAGAAAGAAAAGGTGTGAAAATTAGGTAATTTCTTAGTTAGATTTCGTTGATCCTAGTAAATTATCTTTTTTTCTTGACTGTCAAGTGAAGCAATCAAGTCTATTTAAAAATATGATAAATGTAAATCTTGTGTAATTGGTGGATAATAAATTGCTTACTACATCAATTGTAGATTCACTTTATTTCAAAATGTCTCATTGGTGCTGCAAGGAAGAATAAAAAATTGCTTGTTGTATTAGATAAATTCACATATAAATCTACTACTGCAATAATTCTATGGACACACCCTTTTATTGCTCAATAAAACTTACCCCGTTCCAGACAGATTTAAAATTTTGTTATCTATGTGTGCAAGGACATTATTTCTGGGAGAACATTAATTAAGATTATCCTATAATATAATGAATTTCAAAATAAAGGCAAAGAAAGTAAAATAATTATATTCTCCATCATTTTATGAAAATGAAGCATGTCACTTTGAAAGCTTGCTAAAACTAGTTGTCAATATATTGTATTGCAGATAGAATCTTCTGTTGGAAAATTTCAACTGCAAGGATCATCTGAAGGGATGCAGAATTTTATGGATTTTCTGTGCAATAATCTAGATTCTTTCTGTCAAATACAATGACATGTTTACAAAATAACAAGCAAGTTTCCCTTTGGAGCATTTGAACTACCACAATGTAATTATATTCATCCCAAACATCCTTTTTAGCTGTCACAATTTATCAATTAAAGATTACAAGCTTGAGGGACAAATAATTATGAAAAGTGTTACGAGCTTTAGCAATTTGGTCCAAATATTATGCTTCTTTATTCTTCATGTGATTAGTGTAAGGAAATTCTAACTAAAACCTTAAGCAAGAATTCTAGAAGCTTGGTTTACAATTCTCACCCATTTTGTGCGCGAGCTTTTGGCACAGATTACATCTTAGATTAGAAATCTAAAGCAACTAGCAAACGTCCAAAATGTATAGACTTATAATAAAATTGGCTTTGATACCATATTAGAGTTTAGTGAACTTAATTAAGAAAAGTTAGTTTTAACTTTTAACAAGCTTTGATGAACTTTCCTCAACTAATTAACTAAATACAAGAGATGGATAGAGTAGAGACTTGCATACGTGGTTGCCTCCTGTTTAAAAATGGTATAAAATTGAATTGAATTTTATCAAGAATTAAACTCCAGTCAGAATTAAATTGAATTCTAATGGTTGAATTTAGATAACTAAACTATTATTAAGATGATGACTAAACATTATTGGATTATTTATTTGTGTGATTTTGTTGTGTTTGTGTACAAAAAATTAATTAATTTCCATTGTTCCAAGAAGCATGAAAAACAAGGCCACACTAATACTCCAAATCTTGATCCAAAATGAAACGGCTGAACCAAGAAAAAGAAACAAGCCACATATTATGAGTAGATAAGCAAATTAATTGTGACCCAATTAAACAAGCCCATAAATAAACAAGTTCAGCACCATACCAAATTAATTGAAAACAAGTAAAACAAAAAGGGCCAAATAAAGAAACCAAGCCCAAGCAGAAAAGTAGTCCAAGAATCAAGCTTGACGAATTAAACGAAGAAATCCAAGAGTCCACAAGGAAATGACGTTACTCACTCTTTTGGTAACTAGAACTTGAAATTAAATTCAATTTAATTTTCTTGAAAGCTTCCACCAAAAACTTCTCTCTTCTCTCTCCTCTTTCTTGTTTCGGTCACATCATTTATTCACTCAAGAAAGAAAGAAAAGGAAAAGTACAGAGAGTAGGTTGTGAAGAAAGGCTAAAAGATTTTTGTCAAGAAAAGAAAAAAAGACTTCGATCAAAAAGTAAATCTATCTTAGTAAAGGCACAACTAAAAGTTTATTTCCTCTTTTGTAGGAAAGCTTCAAAGTCTTAAGTATGGAAGAAGCAAAAATAAAAAACGTGAAGCCATCTTGGTTCAGAAGCTCATCAACAGTCTGAATCAAAACTTGGAGCCAACGCAAGAACGCACGGCTCAAATTCAAGATTCTTGAAGAAAAAAGTTGAAAGAGAAGATTGAAGGTATGGTTGCATGTCACTGCTTCTACCCTCTCTCTCTTCTGTCACGCCGTTGCTGCATCTGTGTATTGGGAGAAGAGAACCAATATGTGCTGAAGAAGGTTTCAAACCCTGGAAGCTTCACTCTTCTATAATAGGGATGAACGGCCAAGGATTGAAATAAGGAGTACGTTTGAGTTCTCATAACTCTTTGAGCTGTTTATTCTTCTCCTTCATGGCTTTTATTGAATATTTATTTTTCTCAGTTTAGTCTGTCTGTGTTTCATTGGTAAAAGAAAAAAATGTGAGATTTTGTAAGAAAAAGCTAATGAGTGAAAAAAGGCAGAGAGTTAAACTTGGAGGAAAAGCCATAGTTATCTCAGAAATTCTTTGAATGTATTTCTCTTTTGTTGTCATGATCCTGAGGAGATTTCTTTGCAAGTTGGGCTAGCACTTTCCAATTAAAAGTTAGGGTGAGTTCTAGTCCCTTTCAAGTTGGGTTAGCACTTTGTTGTTGAAAACTAGGGTTAAGTCCTAGTCAAGTTCAGGTTGGGTTAGAATCTGGACTTGTCCCAGATAGGATTGGGTAGATCCTAAAGAGAATTGGTGAATATAATCTTCTTGAAAGATAGTGAAATTCCGTCACTGTTGTGATGGAGACTAGATGTAGGCTACATTGCACAAGGTAGCTGAACCAAGATATATCTGGGTGTTATTTCTTCTTCTCTACTACATTTCTGTTTCTGTTACTTAGGAGACAAAAATAAAAATATCTCTCAGTTAACCACGAGACAAAAGTAAAAATATCTCCTAAAAAGCAAAAATACTATTCAGCAGAAAAATAAGTTAAGATTCAACCTCCCCTTCTCTTAGCTACTAATAACCATCACTAATGTTTGAAATGAATTAGTAAAACTATAGAATTGAATTGAATTCCAGTGTTTAGAATGTTTATAAAATGAATTAAAGTTTTATAATGGACAACTTTATCCTTTATTAATATAACATCATATTTAAATAATAAATATACTTATTTATTAAATTATATAAAATAATTAAAAAATTATATTTTTTAACTAAAATGTTCTTTGACTAAAATTTGTTCACCTATTTTAAAGAAACAAAAATTGGATTAGTCTAAAAATATTATTATTAAATATTAATTAAAAAACTAAATAGTTTTCCAGGATTAATTCCAACGAAAATTCAACAATAAAAAAATAAACATGAACTATCAAGAACAAATTTAATTTATTGATATAACAAATAAAAAAAGCTAGTTATTAACAGCAAATTATAGTAGCTAATTTATGTTATTAAATTAGAATAAAATTATTATGCCATTTTTTGTTAGTATTATGATTGACACAACTTTACTTAAAATGTTCAAACATATTGACAAACGTTTAATGCCATTAATCTAAGTTAAATACATAAAATCTATATGTGTGGATATTTTTTTAGTGTCATTAATTTATATAATAGACCTTCTAGAAACAATAGGTATACATTATATTAAGTAAGTTGAAAAGAAAGAGAAGAGAAGAAAATGAAGGTGGTGAGAAAAGAAAGAGTGTGTGTTGAAAGGTATCGTAGGAGGCGCTGAGAAAAAGCGAATAAAGAAAGTTAAGAAGAAGTAATTAGATTATAAAGACATTTTAGACATTTTAAATGAAATCTTAATAGAATAGAATTTCAAATCGGACCTATTTGAAATGGAATGAATTTTGAGAAAAAACAATAAAATTGAATTGAATTCTATCTAAACTAATTTAATTATTTTTGTTTCAAATATTGAAATTGAATTCAATTCCTATGAAATTAGAATGGAAATTGAATTCCAAGAAATTTCCAAACACCCTGAAAAATAAAATGATTAATATAATATCTCCAAAAAAATTATATATACATAATATATTTATATGACTACAACTATGTCAAGTTTTAGTAGTAGTATCCATGGTTGTAAAAACCAGACCGGACTGGTCGGTTCAACTAGAAAACTGGTGAACCGGATTCCTAACCGGTCCGGTTGAGTGATATGACCGGATAAAGAAGAGAATTGTTGAGAACCAGGTTGAATCGGTCGGTTTTGATGAAAACTGGAAAACCGACGGTTTCTGGTTAACCGACCGGTTCGGAAGTTTTTTTTTTTTTAAATTCATTTTCCAAAATGACGTCGTTTTGGTTTATAAAAAAAAAAAGAAATCGTATACGCAGCACGGTACCCCCCCAAACCCCACTCCCAGCTTTAACTTTCCACTTTTTCCCCAACCCTAATCCCCTAACGGCTAACCCTCTCCGCCACCGCCACCAGCCGCCAGCCGCCCGCCATCGTCTTCTTCGTCTCACCGCCGGTCTGAACTCCGAAGTCTGAAGGTGAGGGAACTAAGGAAGTAGGAACAGCCGAACAGGACAGACCCGCGGCTGTCTCTCATCGCTGGCGCCGTCGCCCTCGCCGTTGCTGCCCTCTTCTGCTCTGTCAAATAGGTTAGCTCCAGTTCTCCTCTGTAGTCTGTTCTGCACTTCTTGCTGTTACAGTGTTATGATGCATGAATAATGTTGTTCACTTGTTCAGTTGTTCTGCACTTCTCCTCTGTTCTCCAGCAATCTTAAACTGCACTTCTCCTATGTTATTCTATTCTGTGTTGAAAACTTAAAATTTTTGGGATAAATATGCTTGTTGAAAGCTTGAATCTATGAAATATGAATTATGTTGTTTTGTTGATTTGTTCTGTGTTATATATGCTTGTTGAAAATGTGAAAACTTGTTGTTTTGTTGATTTGTTATGGGATGAATATGCTTGTTGACTAATGCTTGAAAGTTGAAACCGAGGTGTTGAATATGCTTGTTGAATATGAATAATGTTAATCTAATATTGTTCTGTTATAGTGTTATGAATATACTTGTGCTGTGAATATTTAAGATTGCTGTGAATAATGTAACTATTTAAGATTGCTGTGAATTTAACTATTTAAGCCTTTAAGGTTGCTGTCTTGTTGAATAGGGAATAGGAATTAAGGAATTTAGGATTGCTATTGTTTTATACTTTTGCTGTTTTGCTACTCCATAATCCATATTCTTTTAGAATGGCTTCTGCGAATATACCATCAGAAACACCATCTTCGCAAGAACAAGGATCAACTCCTGATGCATCAATGGAACCCAAAAAAACAATAATAGAGCAAAAACCGATCCTGCATGGGGTCATTGTAAACAAGTTGTGGAGTCTGGAAAAACAATTCTGCTATGCATATACTGTGAGAAGCTTATTAGGGGTGGAGGAATTCATCGGTTTAAGCTTCATTTGGCTGGAAAAGGAGGAAATATTGAGTCTTGTCGAAAGGGGTGGAGGAATTCATCGGTTTAGATGATTTTGGTATGCTTTTATTTATTTATGAATTATGATCAACTATGATTTTCGTATGCCTTATAACATGTTTTATATTATTTTTTATCTTGATTTGTGAAACATTATCTATAATGCTAGATCAATTGGATTTGAAAGATGATCGGGATGATGATGGAGCTAATAATTCTGTAGAAAATGCAAATCAAAATAAAACCAATCAGGATGTAGCCCCACATTTGTCAGATGAAGATCAACTTGCTGACTTCGAAATCACTCCTTGGATTTAGTTTATGAATTGTTATCCTTATTGTGTTTAATTAAGATACTAATGTACTAGTACTAACTAATTTCATGTTTATCTTTGTATTAGTTATATTTAGACTTTGAAATTTGGTTGTTTTTAAAATGTTGGTGAAGAACTAAAGATATGTATTTTGAATTTATTAAGTTTATGACTATTTTTAGTATTTTATATTTTTTATTTACGTGAAACTGGTTTTACCGGTTCAACCAGCAATTTATCGGTTGAACCAATAAATCAGTAAACCAGTAACATGACCGGTTCGATCACCGGTTCGGTTCTTACAACTATGGTAGTATCTTACAATTTATGAATTTAAATTTTACTAACTCTTTATAGTACTTTAAAGGTTCAAATTTAAAAGAAAATGAAAAATCTATATTTCATACTAATATTGACTTTTATTATAATAAATTAAAATTTTTATGGTGGAAACTCAGGTGTAGTTGACTTCACGTGAAGTTGATAGTTGAGAGCCATTAGATAAAAATTTAGTCAAATCAGTCAAATCATTTAACGACTCTCAGTTATCAAATTTATGTAAAATCGACTGGACATGAGTTCCACCCATTTTCATATCAAATAATCGACGAATTAAAATCCCAAAAAATATCGTCTAGTTTAGCGGTGTTTTAGACCACGCGACAGAATAAGTAAAAGTGGTTGCTTATGAACTCGTTAGTCATCACCAAATAGAAATATCATTCAATTGCCGTCACTTATAGATTATTTTCAATTATGAATTTCATGAAGAACAAACTCAGAAATGAAACGGAAGATGGATTTCAATTAGGGCAAACATTTAGTAAACACTTGCAACAATCATGTCATTTCACAACATTTTACTACATCTGATTATAGTTTACGTAACTAATATTGCCGTATAAAATGTATAATTACAGGAAAAAAAAAATTCAAAGTGAGAATATGACAATAATAGAGTAACTATCGTATCAAACGCAAATTAAAATGAGCATTCTGAGCCACTTTCTTGTTCAATTATTGAAGTGCTTTAATAGTTTTCTAATTGTTGAAGGATTAATTATTTAAATTTCAACTTGAAGAAGCTTGCAATGATGAACAAATATTAGGTCTTAGCTAGAACATAACAATTGCAAAATATGGATCACATACCTCTTAATACTTTCGATCATGATTCATTTGCCTCTCGATATTCATGAAGGAAAATGGATAGATTATCACATCAATTATTTATATACATATATATTATGATGCATAAACACTGACAGAAATACAAGATACAATATGATATAAGATACATAAATTTTATATTTTTATAGGATATATATAGAGACAAATCATATATATAAAATATAAAGCATTGCATTCTCTTTCCCTTTCTCTTTCTTTTTCTCTTTTTCTGATTCTTTTCTGATTATTTTCGGGCCATACTTAGCAAAACACTTATCCATGCATTTCTTCAGTTTTTCACTTTCAGGGTGATAGGTATTCTGGCATTTCTTCCAACACCTTTCCAGCTCAGATGCACTAGTATTAATGTAATAAGATGAAATCCAAAACTCTTTAGGAATAGTGTCATCAAATTCAGCAATAATGGTGGAACAAATAATCATTCCAATTGTTAACGTTGCAATCACATATGTCATACCATTTCTTGCCATAAGTCTCTCTTTGATCTCTTTTTATTTTAATTTTGATTTTTTTTTGTAGTTAAAAGTTTACAATATACCATAGATTTTATAAATGCTAAAATGAATATGCTTAAATTCTTCCATGATATTATTACATATAATATGATTTTAGAAATAAAATATTTCTTGTGACTTAGATGATATCCCCTGCTGATACTAAGAGTTATAAATGAGGAATAAAATAAAAACAATAAATTTTTATATATTGTAGCAAAGTGTGAGTAATTCAGATTAATTTATAATATTTGTACTGTTAAAGCTTCTTTGTCCCTTGAACTCGATTAATGTTGAAAAATAATTGTTATATAATAATAAGACAATTATTCCGATAACTTTTTGAAACTAAAGGATAAATTAATATTTTTTATATATTATAGAATAAAAGAAATACTAGATGTTCAAGTAGTTTTTGAACTAAATTTTTAATTAGGGAAAGGATCCCGCTAGGGAGACAATGGACTATTTGTACAATGTGTACAATGGGTTATTGAGTTATAAAATGAACATCTCTTATACTATCTAGAATAACCATCCGAGTACTAAGGATAATAAACATATTCCCAAAAGATTAAATTGATTTTGTAGTTCACCAAGGATTGAACTTCTGACCTTTCGAATCTAGAGCTCTAATACCATATCATGATACCACTCATCCCAAAAGCTTTAGCTGATGGGAAAAGGTAACATTAATGATTATATCTCTAATACTCCCTAAACCTCCATTGTACACATTGTATAAATATTCAATTGGCTCCTCATACTTTCCCTTAGGGAAAGAGTCACATAAAGATATCCAAAACAATTTTTTTTTAAAGTTGTTGACATGTCACTTTATAATTGATTGTTTATTAAGAACCAGTTAATGAAATCGGTCTTCAAACCAGGTTCTTTAAACCTGGTTCGATCGGTCTGATTTAAATAAACCGGTTCGGGTCATGTTTTTTTTCTTAAATCTATGAAACTACGTCGTTTCACAGTCCTCTTCTCCTCCCTCAACATTACTGTCATAACAGCTCTCTCATCTCTTACTGTGCGTCTATGCCTCATTGCTCTCGAACCCAAGTTCCCTCCCTTTCTCGGCATCAGTCTCTCTCACTGTCTCCGACAAGTTCATCGTCGCTCTCCTACGGTCTCCGGTCTCGCACACCTTCCCTACCCTCGTCATCGCCGGCGGAAGTAGTAGCAGCTCCTGGGACAGGACACCGTCGTCGCTCCCTGTCTTGTCACTGCCTCGCAGTCAGTCTCGCGCCGTCATTGCGCCCATCGTCGCCAGAGACAGAAGCAACAGGTCCCGGGACTTCCTCCTCGCCATCAGCTTCCTCCTCGTCTTCAGCAACTCTCGCTGTCATCTTCCTCCCTGCAGTCGACTTCCTTCGCACAACCTGGTCCTAATTTGGTGAGTTTCAACAAATTTTCTTGTTCTTTCCTTTTTTGTTTTGTTGCTGTCTTTGATTTGTTTTGCTGAAAATATCAATGAATTAGTCTCTTTGTTGCTGAAAATCATTACTGAGTTGAATTTCTTAGTGATTGAATCTTGAATTTGTTACTTCACTGAACCTTAAAATTGTTGATGAAAATACATTGTGCTAGGTTTTTTTGTTGCTGAAAAATCATTGAGATGAATTTGGTATTGATAACATCCACCTGAATTTGAATTTATTGTTGTTCTACTCAAATAATTACTTAGCTAAATCTTTGTGTTGCTGAAAATCATTACTGAGTTGAATTCGTTAGTGATTGAATCTTGAATTTGTTACTTCACTGAACCTTAAATAATTTGTTGATAAAAATCACTGAGCTATGTTTTACTGTTGTTGAAAAATCATTGAGATGAATTTGGTATTGATAACATCCACCTGAATTTGAATTTGTTGTTGTTCTACTCAAATAATTACTTAGCTAAATCTTTGTTGCTGAAAATCATTACTGAGTTGAATTCGTTAGTGATTGAATCTTGAATTTGTTACTTCACTGAACCTTAAATAATTTGTTGATAAAAATCACTGAGCTATGTTTTTCTGTTATTGAAAAATCATTGAGATGAATTTGGTATTGATGACATTCACTTAAATTTGAATTTGTTGCTGTTTTACTCAAATAATTATTTAGTTAAATATGTTTGTTGCTAAAAATCATTACTGAGTTGAATTTGCTAGTAATTGAACCTTTAATTTGTTACTTTTAGGCCCCCTTGGGCTACAATTCCTCTTGGTATGTTGCGTTTTCTCTCCATAACTTGGTTTTAATTTATCAATTTTTGCTTTAAGGTTTGAGTTACATACAGAGCTCTCGTTAACTTCCATTTTAATCTATTCTTTAGTTTAGGTTAAGATGTCTTATGAAGCTATCTCCTACTTCTACATGGTCTTGTTTCTAGGGTAAAAGTTTTACTTTTTTACATATATAGAATTAGAAAGAAAATGATTTTGGATGTAATGGATGTTAATTCGGAATCACTTAGTTCACAAGACAACATTGAATATTGCATGATGGTGTGGAAGAGAATGTGAATTGCATTTATGATTGCAGTGGCAGCAGTAGCAAATGTGTTTTTGTGACGACCGATGATATTATAAACTAAACATTTGAAGCATCGGATCCAGCTTATAACTTGTATGTATGTTATGCAAGGTGTGTCGGGTTTGGAGTTTGCAAGCGTGATACAGCACATGGAAAAGATAGAACACAGCACAGAAGGCAATTTTTTTGCAACAAGAAAGGAAAGAGAGCCAAGAAATACATCTCTAATTCGAATAGGAAGAGGGAGCATAAAGCGCTGACTCGTACTGATTGTGAAGCCCTGCTTACGGTGTACTTTGACACCAAAACTTCAACTTGGAGGGTTAAAAAATTAGTTGAGAAGCACAACCATGATCTTGTCCCCTAATGCTTGGTACACCTAATTCCAAACCACCGAGGGTTGACTGAGGCTAAAAAATCTCAGGCAAACACCATGCATGATCATGGTCTACCAACCTCTAAAATAATGGGACTAATGATAGGCCAAGCTGGTGGTTATGCCAATGTCGGGTTCACAAAGAAGGACCTGGATAACCACATTGAAAGAACTTGTCATGCAAAGATCATTGATCCCATGGTCATGGCAAGGTACAGTGCTACTGATGAAGGTCAGCAGGCAAATTTATTTTAGGCAAATGGAATTTGTAGGGTCAATTATCAGTGCTTTGGAGATGTGATTGCATTTGATATAATCTATCGGAAGAATAAGTACAGAAGATCGTTGGTGATCTTCTCGAGTTGTAACCATCACTGCCAAACATGTATATTTGGCTTTGCCTTGGTAGAGGACGAACATATACATGGTTGTTACAAAATTTTCTAGAAGTCATGCTGAACAAGTCTCCTAGTGTTGTGGTCACAGACGGTGACTAGGCAATGAAGGTAGAAATTCAAGAAATCTTCCCAAATGCAACTCACTGATTATGTGGTTGGCACATTCAGAAGAATGTAACGACAAACATAAAAAACAAAAATTTTTCCAACGACTTCAGAAGATATGCTCCATGGCATCCGGATGAATTTGAAGAATATTGGGAGAATATGATAAAAAAAAATATGGGTTGGAGAAAAATGATTGGGTTCTAAATGAATATGAAAAGAGAAAAAGTTGGACAAGCGCTTACTTGAAAATTTTGTGCTGAATTTAGAACAACATCAAGGTGTGAGGCGATAAATAACTTTATCAAGAGGCTTATTTGCATTCGCCAAAGTTTTCTAGAGTTGGTCCAAAATCTTGAACATGCTCTTAGGGACTATAGACATAATGAATTAGTTTCTCAATTTAAGACGATGTATGGGAAGCCCATTCCAACCACTGGGTTAGAAGCATTGGAGCTTTGTGTTGTAAATTTTTACACAAGGGAGATTCTTGGAGAAGTAAAAACGGAGATTCAAGGAGTGATCACATTAGATATAATAAATGAGGAAAACATATCAACTACTATTGTGTTAAAAGTTAAGGAGTGTGATAGGAGGTAACATATATACAATGTACTTTATGATCGCAATACTGAGAATATGGAGTGTGAATGTAGTCAGAGGAGTAGTGAAGGCATTTCTTGCAGCCATATATTTTGTGCCATGAAAAGGGTAGGTTTACAGAAGTTGCCAGATAGTATTCTTTTGAAAAGATGGTCGAAGGATGCTAAGAAGTATCTGGATGAAAGTTCTACTGGAGGCACTGTGCAAGACAAAGAAAGAGAATTTTTAATGTGCTATGGCGCATTGTCAGTGGCAACTACGTGGATGGTATTCTTAGGAACTCAAAATGGTCCTTCTTTCCATGACACTATGAATGAAGTTTGTCCTTAGACCAAAACACTAGAGCAAAAATCTGGCTTGAAAAGACAAACAAGAGATTCTCCCATGCCGAACTTTCTTGGTGACCCTTCAGTGGTCAAGACAAAAGGTGCACCCAAGGAAAAAAAGAGAGAGGTAAACAAAGGTGCACTAAATATAACAATGATGATCATATAAAGAAGAACTGTTCTGTGAGGAGTGACGATGACGATTCGGGTGATAAGACTGGTAGTGGCACGCAAGCTAACTTTGGTATAAAAGAGGTCAGTAAGATACAATATTGCATTAGTGGTTACTTGAATTAAAATAAATTGGTAAATTCTATGTTGTAGTTATACTTGATAGCAATTTTGACTGCATGTCTTATTTTTTTTGTAGGAGCTTCCCAAAAACCCTATGGCTTCTCAAGGGACATCACCAGTGCTAAATACAGAAGTAGATGCATCTGTGTAGCTAGGATTTGGGCTAGGTGGTTCAGGATTGAATAATAGCCATGGGGCTCCCATCCCACCATATGGAAGTTATTAGTGGCTATTACAGGTATGAATAATAAGATATGAATTATTGCATTGTTAAAACTTAGTGATTAGTAGTTTTTAAATTATTTGATATCATATTATGATTCGCTTTTCTCTCAAATTTGTTTGTACCGTAGAGAATAGGTTGTACAACAAGGAGAATATCTGAAGTTCAATGGAATGCAGTAGCATTACCTAGTATAGTGTTATGAGAGTATAGTTTAACATGTTATTTAAATTTTTAGATTTCAAATAGTAATGCATTGAGGTTGACTTAAAATTTTTATCATTAAAATTTTTGGATATTTTCTGATGGATACTTCGCAGTAAATTTGATAAATAGAGATTAGACTTTGCTGAAATGTGCATAAGGATTCAATACTATATTGGGACATTTCTCTAGTTTTTCATCTCGTGAATTCTTCTCGTGAGTTTAATCGTGCATCGTTACTTTAAATAAATTTCACCCAATAATTATCTCTAGAAAAGATTGTAATTACCAATGACCATGCACTTAAACTCGAGATTATTCTTGATTGGATAACAATTATTGGAAGTGGTTATATT
This sequence comes from Arachis hypogaea, assembly GCF_003086295.3. Classification (NCBI taxonomy): domain Eukaryota; kingdom Viridiplantae; phylum Streptophyta; class Magnoliopsida; order Fabales; family Fabaceae; genus Arachis; species Arachis hypogaea. The sequence continues at coordinate 41,806,197 of NC_092048.1, read as the reverse complement.
GGTCTTGAATTCAGTGATGTATATACGGCACTTGAAAGTAAGGTAGTATTGTGTAGGTTACATTTAGTCCATAATAATTGTATTGTGTAAGTTACTTTTATTGAAGCTTTAGATCAACTCATGAATAGATTTGATCCTAAAATTACCAAGGTAACTGCATCTTGTAATTTTGTCATTCAATTTTGCGAGTTGCTACCTTGAATTGTCATAGTCATCATTCTCCTTTTATTACATAGATCACTCCAGCAAGAGATAGAAAATCTGTCACCATTGAGCTCACTGATGCAAAGACTAAGGAGCCAACGGATACTATGGAGGTACTTCATTATTTTCCTGAAAGCTTATTAGTTGACACCTCTTACTTTTCAGTTTATACTTCTTTTGCCTTAGAAAAACATATACCTTTACAGCATGCTCTTCAGTGGGAGACCTTCTAACGGACTCACATTATCAAAAGCCATAGACGCTGCTATTTTCGATGCATAACTGGCTTAGGCTTCTTCCTTCTTGTTTTATAAATTCTCCATTTAATCGGCCTAGCCTATTAAAGCTAAATCCTTCATCTTGCCTATTCTCTTTCCACTTCCTGTTGGAGGTCTTCAGCTCCCAGTCTCCAAACCAAAATGAGATTCTCATGGCTTCTTTGGTTTCTCCTCAGGTTGGTTCTATGTTTGACTTTATTTTTGGCTCAGATTGTCTTTCCTATTTTAAGTTTTCTTCAGTTGTTCTTTGATTGTTGGTGCGGAATTTCTAGATCCACAAACTAACCGGCAAGTGCACCAAGTCATACCAAGTAATACCTCATGTGAGTAAGGATCGATCCCATGAGGATTGATGGACTGAGCAATAATGATCGAATGATTCCTTAGTATGGCAAGCAGAAAGTGATGTTTTGGGATTCAAAAAGCATTAAACAGTAATTCAAAGAGTAAGAAAGCGAACAGTGGAATTGGTGTGAAATCTGTGAGAGAAAATAGTTAAGGTTTCGGAGATATTTACCTTTCTGGATTAAGTTTTTTTACCAACTATTTTAATCATGCAAGATTCATTTCATGGTAAACTATCAGTGACTAAACCCTAATATCTTAGTAATTTTGTCTCCTCTAACCTAGTTAACTATCAATATCTTGGTCACTTAATTTCTATTAGAGGGTTAAGTTTAATTCTAGTTTATGGCCACAAAAACCCTAATTACCCAAAGCTAAGAAGATTATATGTCATGTATCCTGATTAGTGCAAGTAGTTAACGATTTAGGAAGAGTTTACTTTCAAGATGTTGTTCAGGTGAGATATCTCTTCCAAGAATCACAAGAACGCAAATAGAATAAGGGTTATTCTTCTGATCTACACATATTCATAAAATGAAGTACGAAAGTAATCCTTGAAACTGAATCAATACATTAATTAAAATAGAAAACAATAGTCTTAATTCATAGAAATAAACAAAGCTCCTAACCTTAACCAAGGAGGTTTAGTGGCTCATGGTTCAGAGAAAAAACTAGGGTTCAAAAAATGTCAAAGTATGGAAGTGAGAAGATATACTTAAAAGGTGAATCTTTTTCCTTTTATATCTAACCTAATTTGATTTGAAATTAAAATAAAATAATAAATTCTAAACCTAAAAGATTTTGTTTGTAAATAAAAATAACTAAAATAAAAGATAAAACAATAATTAAAAGCTAAATCCAACTAAAGATGCTCCAAGAGTGAAGTGTGATTCGAATTGCCTAGCGCTAAATGCCAGCTTTGGCGTTTAGCACCCAAAGGGGGCAGAACGCTTTTGATCTCGCTGAGTTCTGGCACTAAATGCCAAGATGGCATTTAATGCCCTAGTAGGCAGCTTTAATTCTTCTCTTTTCTTGCACAAAACTCTGCCAAATTGATCCGAATTTCACTTGAAATAATTAAAACACCAAAACAACTCAAAGTAGCATCCAATAAGGATTTTAACACTAAAATATACTCAACCTTGGAATATTCAGTCTCTTCTATTTTCTCTTCTATATATATATATATATATATACATATACTACTTGAATTATAAAACTGACTAAAGAAAGGAATAAATGTTGCATCTGAGCACTCTTTCTTGAAAGTGCGACCCCAGGAGATGGTGGAAGGTGATGATCCCCTTCCTTGTTTCTCCTGGTATTGCAAAATCTCCCCCAGTGAGATAGTGGGAGGTTAGGATCCCCTCCTTTGTTCGTCTTGGGCATATGAGATCGTACCTCCTGGGTAGACACAAGGGTTGTGGTTTCGCCCCATTTGCTCCAGGTTGGTTAGTATAGAGGCTCCCCAGGTAGATCACCACACTTGCTCCGGGTTATGATAAAATATGTATAAAGATGCAAACATATGATGTATAAAGTGACTTTATAGCCATAATGAATGATTATGAGATGTTAATAAATGAATGTGACATGATTATCTGAGATACGAGTTTTTCTGGGTAAAGTACAGTGGCTTGCCACTACGTGTTCCAGGTTGAGACTCGATACTCTGTTGACCCTACGTCGTAAGGGTGATCGGGCACTTAGAAATTCCTGGGAAGGTTAACCCCCATTGAGTAAAGTTATATATATATATATATATATATATATATATATATATATATATATATATATATATATATTTATTTATTTATTTATTTATGAATTATGAATGAAAGAGAAAAAGCTATGCATAGACTCATGGGGATGCGCAACGGGGGACAGTCCAGGGTTTAGCAGCCGGACTTGTCGGGTTGGCTTGATAACTGACAGATGAGCCTCATCAGCCATAGGATAGGCATGCATCATGTGCATATTGTTTGAATTGTTTGATTTTTCATTAACTGGGAATGCCTAACTACTTATAATATGCTAGTTGTTATACTTGCTATTTGTACTATTTGTATTCTACCTGTGTCTACCTTTGTTTGCTTGTTTGTCTGTGCAATTCACCGGAGATGGAGGTACGGAGGAAAGGTGGAAAGACTTAGTGTTCAGGTTAAGTTTTTAAGTTAGGCTTAGATATCCTTAGAAGACCCCCTGCTCATGGTTTCTGATTTAGTACTTTAAGCTTTGCAATCTAAGTGTCGGCATTCTAGGATAGCCTATGGAATTTCCAGGACCTTATATATTATGTGCGTGACACCTTTACCATACTGAGAACCTCCGGTTCTCATCCCATACTATGTTGTTATTTTTCAGATGCAGATTAAGAGGCACCTCGCTAGGCGTCTGGAGTTCTCTGTAGCGAAGTGGGCTTTTGTTTGGGTTTATACTTTTGTTCTGTTTTGTTATGTGTGTGTGTGTGTGTGTGTGTGTGTGTGTGTGTGTATTTTGGGATATGGGCTGTATATTCTATATGTAAATATCCTCCGGCCAGCCTTAGCTTCGCAGGCTGAGTTAGAAGCTTGTTATTTTGTATTCTTGACCTTCTATTCCTACTTTCTGTTTATTTATGCCCGTGAACCGTAGTTTCTTCACATGCAAGTAATCTTGTTTCCGGAGCGTTGCGCTTTTTATTTTACGATTTTTGCTTTATCCATTTTTCAAGGCTCCTCGTATACTATATCCTTTTTAATATTATTATATATATTTTTATTTTAGAGGTCATAATACCACATCACCTTTGTTTTACATCCTAGGTGTAAAGCTCTGTGTGATAGGGCGTTACATATGACATCGTAGATTAGATATCTTAAGAAAACAGATTCTGGTGTGAGCAAGAATCTATGCAGCAAATGGAAGCCAGTGAAAGGAAAAGATCAAGAAGAGAGAGAGAGAGAGAGAGAGAGAGAGAGCATACGCGCTCACGCACAATTGTATTGCAAGTAACTAAAGAGAAAACACGATGTGATACATGTATTAAAAGTTAGAGTAATTAGTATATATATATATATATATATATAAAAGCAATGATAGGAGTTGAAAATGTGAGTTTAGCTCTTCAACAACCACCAACAAACTCTCTATCTAACAATCATCATCTAACCAACTTTTTGTTACACCTTTTATATATCCCCTCAAACTTAGTTATGGATCTAACAGTCACTATAAGTTTGTCTCTGAACTTAGTGAATAACATGTTCAAGAGTGGTTTGGTGAATATATCTCCCAACTTGATCTGCCGTTGATATGTTGATGACAAAGAACTACTTACTATTGATCATATCCCTCAAGCAATGAAGATCAATTTCCATATGTTTTCATGTTTGTATTTCGAATTTAGGATTGGATTTGCTGCCAACATACATGCATTTTGATTATTACAATAAATGGTGGGGGAATATGTCGATGAACTCTCAATTTCTTCAATAGTTGTTGTAATGACTTTAACTTAGATTGCAATGCTATAATGGCTCAATATTCAGCCTCAGTGCTGCTTCTACTGGTCTTTTATTTTTTGTTACTCCTCTAATATGGAAAATTCAATCCCATGTAGACACAATTGCCAATCATAGACTTCCTATCATACAAATCTCTAACCGAATCTTAGTTTGCAAAACCAATATAGTTCACCTGAAATCAGTATACTTGCTAAACATAATACGATTGCTTATTGTACCTTTATAATATCTAAGAATTCTTTTAACAGCCTTCCAGTAAACAATTGTGGGATTGTGCATGAACTATGAAACTTTATTCACAACAAATGCAAGATTTGAGCTTGTAATACACAGGTACTGCAAGGTTTTAACCATTTTTTTATACTAAGGTTGATTTACATAGTGTTTATTGTCTTTTTGAGACAATTTTAATGATGAAACCACAGGGATAGGCATTCGCTTGGTTGTTTCCATTTGGGCTTTAGGCAGAAATTCCTTTGCATACTTATTTTGATTGACGAGTACACTGCTATCAGCAAGAAAATCAAAGTCTAGTCCTAAGAAGGAGCTCAATTTGCCAAGATCTTTTAATGGAAAGACTTTGTTCATCTATGAAATAAGCATGTCAACTAATAAGAAAAGAAAAAGGAGGAAAAACATAGAAAAAATGGAAAGATAATGATAAAAAGGATAAAAAGATAGTTGTTTTCTTATTAGATCTTTAAGAAATATGTTTTTAGTAACTTAGGTCATCGGAAAAAATTTTTTTACTAGACTTTCAAAAAATCTGCCTTTAATAACCTAGTTCAAAAGGACAAAACTGAAAGAATTAACACTAAGAATTACCTTAAGGTGGATCTTTCAATTTCTTCATGTAATAAGTAAAACATATTACTTAGTTCACTTGAATACAGATAGAAAAATGTGCATAAAAGTATCCATAAAAATTATTCATCAAAAACTGCATAAAATATCTTACGAATTTGCTTAAATAATCTCTTAACTAATCAGACTAAAAGTGAGACAAATCTTCCTAGAATAAAATAATAAATTTTAAAATTAAATAAAAGATATGACTCCAAAATTAACTCTAACTAATTTAAATTATATTTGATCTTATTATATCATATTAAATTTGATTTAAATTTAAATTTCTAACGATATGATAACTAATTAAATCTAATTTGATCTTATTAGATTAGATCATATTTGATTTAAATTGTAAACACAAAAAGATACTATTAAACAAATCTAAACCAAATCAAAACTTTTAACAAACCCTGACAAATGAAATTTAAATCTAACTAAATAACTTTAAATTTTGTGCCTTCCAAGTCAGCATCATTATTTTTAAGACGAATTCTTGGTCTCCTTGATATTCAAGGTTAGTTTAGTGTAATTCTTTTAGTAATTATATCCTTAAACATGATGAGATTGCTAATTTGTCTTTTGGCACTAAAATGATAAAAATATCTTCTTGAGCTCATATTATCCTCTCCCTCTTTTAAAATATTCGTCTTCAAATTTGCATATATATCAAAAAGAAAAAAATAAATACACTAAATACAACTAAATCATAATACTTATCCAAAAATTTAATCTTGTTGGAATCTTCGTAGATAATCCCCAACACTTGGAGTGGACCACATTCTTCAACAAGCGTAGCTTTTCTCTGAATAAGAAGCTTCTTTTTTGTCTAATGAATTCAAACTTAATTTCCTAGTTTAAAGACCGTACCATATTTTGATGGCTTTTTTTTAAGCCTTTATATGTGTAGATTTTATTTTTTACCACCTTATACTCATCATCTAAAATAACATCATTCAAAGGTAGAAGCATCAAATACAAACTAGTCAAATGGTTAAAATTATCTACAAATTCAAGAGAATAACAATCAATAGAATTATAAATGACATAATTATAAGGAAGTTCATTGCTTTGCAAATAATTATCTAAAATACTCTTAACATATAAGATATGATAATCCAGACAACTAGTATAAATTAACTCATAATAAACCTCTTTTAAAAATAACTCAACAATATAGGTAAAATCTTTAAAATTTTGATATGCAAATGTGCCATTATACTAAATCTGTCCACAATAAAAATAATGATATATTTACATTTTCTAATCCTAAGTCAAGTAAAAAATTTATAGAAATATCCATTAATGTATGAATAGCGATAAGAAAAAGAATATATAAAATATGTGATAACGTTTGAGATTCATCTTACATAAATGCAATACAATCTAATGCAATTAAAATATATTTTTTTATATTTTTTATATTTATGTGATTAATAAAATATATAAATAATAAATTTGATATTCTTTCTATTCTACTATTATTTTTTAAATTAATATTTTCACAAGTAATATATATATATATGTAGAACGAAAATTAGACTTAATTGTATAAAAATTCTTTATAAAAATTTTTTATTTGTAGCTTATGACTTATGAGTTTCTGACGTGACTAAACTCTAATGTCGAGAAATGTTGGAACTAAATCTGATTAAGTTGTAGCTTGGAAGAAACTGGAAAATCTTGAAATTAATAAAATAAGAAAATATAGAAATGAGTCAAATTGATATAAAATAATAAAATTAATTGAAATTAGTTTCGATTAGTAATGAAAGAGGCGAAAAATAGTAAGAATAATGGATTGTGTGGTTTAGAGAATGGAAGAGAATCTAATTATCTAGAAAATATGAAAATTAGTTACATAATTAATTGATTTTGGCTTATAATTTTGTTAGATACTTAGAAGAACGATAAATAATATTATAATGATATATATTATAAGTACATTTAATATAATTATTAAACTAACTATTTATATAAAATATATATTAAAATATAAAATATGTCAAACAATGTATTCATATATACAAATATATAATGTCACTAATTTTTAATGTATATATAATATTTTAATAATATAAGCATGTATACAAAATTATAGTAAAAGAGAGGTTATTGTACACGAGGTCTATGATTTTATCTCGTATGATTTTATCTCGCCGAAAATAAACTGGCAAAAGTTGAGTAAATAAGGAAGGCACTAGAAGGCAAATTCAACATCAAAGACCTATTGGATAAGTTGAAGTTAACTTGGCTAGAGTTCGTAATAGATGAGAAAGTTTAAAGGATTAATATTTTTATTAAAATTTAGTTAATATTTAACTAATAAAAAAATATAATTTTATATTACTAGATATAATTTTATATTATTAAAATTATTAATGATAATTAATTAATAGTTATATAAATTATAAAATATATTGGTCCTTTAGTATTAATTTTAGATAGAATTAGTTAGCTCTCTATGATTGTATATAAGCGACTAATATGTTTTGAAATTTAATTCTACTAAGGAGACAATGAGAAATCTTGACAATATGAACAATAGGCTGGCTATTGAGTCCAATAGGGATATAAAATGAAAACCACTCTACAAATTACCCTAAATTTAAAAACTTTCATTCAGTTATTTCAGAAATAACTATCCAAACCCTAAATTACAAACAGTTTTCACCCCCCAAATCACTCTTCCTCCCCAACTGGCAGCCACCCCTGTAGCCCCCTTTTTCGTCACTGTCGCGGGATCGTTATCAAACAACCATCACATAGTTATTAAAATAATCATCAGGATACCTAGTGAAATGACCATCTAGCATTTGTTAATTGTATATACTTAAACTGAATCGAACAAAATAACCATCCAATTAAGAATTAAAATAATCATCTACATACCTAGTGAATTGAATATCCAGCACATTTGTAGGGTGGAGAGACTCGACGGCGACTAGATTGTGAAAGAGAGTAGAATTAAATTAGAAGTGTTAAAGAAGAGAGAAAAGAGAGCTAAAGATTATGTATCTTCATTGATTGTGGATATGTGGACATATAGCAACCAAAGCTATGGACCAACAAATTTTTTGCCATCTCTGCCATTGATTCTATATATTCATTAATTGTGGATATGTGGATATATAGCACGGGATAACGTGCATCTCGAACGGCGCGACGGGAGGCGTAGCCAGTGGTGGAGCCTGCATGGTCGGCGATGGGCGGGCAGCGATAACGAGGACGCACAGGGCTATTACGGCGCAATCTCCCATTGCTACGGCGCGCAAGCGAAATGCGGAGAGGCTGGGTGTCGTCAGCGGGGAGCTGGGCGGCGTCAGCTGGTGTTCTGGGTGGTAGTAGCTAGTGTTCCTGGTAGCAATGGATCGGAGTGATGGGAAAAGAATGGGCGAGAGGAAGGCTCTGCAGAACGGAAATCACACGCAGAGAGGAGAGGTTACCGTATAATTTGCAAATCCTTATCTTTTTGAAATTCAAACTGCGAAATTATTTGAAATTAATTAAATTAATTATCATCTGATTTTAATTTTTTTAACGCTATTGTTCACATTGTTCACTAAACTCATTGCCTCCCTATATTTTTCCATTGAAATTTATCGCAATACCAGAGTTTATTTTTTCTCTCTGAAATTTCACTTGTTTCTCATAGTGCGTGTGCTCACATCAAATTCTGCAACTACTTAAGAATAAAATTTCAACAAAGGGCATTAACGTACACATGCAACAATTATTTCACTTCATATTTTACATCATCTGATTCTAGCTAATTCAGTAGCTATTCCTACCTTATAACAAGTATTTAAGGTAGCGTTTGGTGGAGAGATAGAGACGAAAAGACTGAGACTGAGAGACAGAGGCTAAGAGACAGATATTGAAATAAATCTCAGTATTCTATTTGGTGCAAAGTGAGAGACAGAAATTGAAACAAGAATGAAACTCTAATTTAATTTGTACAAAGGGTAAAATTGAAATTAATTAATTGAAATGAGGATATTTTAGGTATAAAATGTTATTAAAGTTTCAGTCTCCATCTCTAAAAATTTTAGTCTCCTGTGTCCCTACTTTTTGGAAGTACTGAAATACTGATATTTTAGGGACAGAGACAGAAATTTTAGTACCAGTCTCTGAACTAACAAACATGATACTGAATCTCAGTCTCTTAGTCTCTGTCTCAATACCTCAAAACAAACGCTACCTAAAGGTTTAAAACTCAAAAATAATTAAAGCATGTGACAATAATAAAAAAGATTGTACATGTTTTAGGGCAAATCATGTATATAAACCAATGGCTTAAAAAAACTATGTGTATCACCCAAATGAAATTACATTACGTGCATGTCCCTAGTGGATATTTCTATGTAAATCGAAATAAGTTCATTCGATTTTTCTATCCAGGTACTAAATCAAATCAGCATCAATCGAATTAGTGTGGTCACAAGTAAATCGAAAGAGGATGATTCGATTTATAGGTGAATGGTTAGCCCCCTAGTAAATTGATGGAGGTGAATTCGATTTACTCACTCGAATAATAACCAAGTAAATCAAATAGGGGTGTTTTAATTTACATGGAGGAAAACCAGTAAATAAATCTATACAAGCCAATTTGAATTACTATGTATTTACGATCATATATTAATGGATATAAGGTAATTCGATTTACCATGGTGCAAATGTATATAAATAACTGTGGAATGTGAATTCTTCATCATAGTGAGCCTCACAATGGCTAGTGATGAGAGTTTTTTGGTTTTGGTGCAATATAGAGGGTCGATTAAGAAAAAAACTCGTTTTGGAATTAAGTTTACTGATAAGGATCTACTTAGTGTTTTCCTGAAACCTTCAACAAGTTTCACCGAGTTTCAGAATACTATAATCCGAAAATTGGGGCTGCAAAGCGTGAAACGGGTGGAAAAGTTATTCTACGGAATTTTAATTTCTGTTTTGCGGGATGATGTAAAGTATGATTCATTTATCATAGGTAGCGACGAAGATTTGCAAGTTCTGTTCTATTGTCATCGGCAATTCCATACGTGAGGACTCATGAGCTGTTGGCCAAACTTGTGGATGTAGCCTCTAGTTCAGGAGGTTCTAACCGGAATCTTCAGCCTTCACCCACGGCAGCTTGCTCTAGTTCGAAAAACGTTGGTGCGTATTCATCTCTACCTGTGATTGAGTCTGAGGCAGTTTTGGTTGCCTCCACGTCCTTCGCTGCTGATCTAAACCCCACTCGTGACAGAGAAAGGGTTGACACTGGGCCCGTACTTGATGTTGCGATTACGATGGCCGGCATTTATGATGTGGTACTAGAATCCCGACAGGGTGGAGCACTGGATGGTGTGAAAGATGTATTTCAAGATGAGGATGATGACGATGTGGAGCCGCCACGATTGCAGATGGTAGCGATGATGAGGAAGCGAGGAATACTCCAGCTGGTGGTGGTGGAACAGCTAGTTCAAGAACTCTGCAGTACCCCTGCACTTTTCAGCTTTGGACTTGGATGCCATGAGACAGTAAGGAGAACCTGCCATGCCTGTCGGATTTGGGGCCAGAGACATACAGGATACATGAGGACTACCTAAATTTTAAGTTGGTCAACAATTTCATGATAAAAAGGAGGCCGTGTTGAGCGTGAAGAGTTACATCATCTGATGTGGGGTTGAGTATAAAGTGTTGGAATCCAATTACCGCAAGTACCACGGGAAGTGTAAATATTTTGGCAACAGGTGTACATGGTTGATTTGTATCAGTCTCCGATAGCGCAGAGGTATTTGGGAGGTAAAACAATATAATAGACCGCATATTTGTCTGGCCACTTCGATATCTAGTGATCACAGGAGGCTAGATTACCATGTAATCTTGGCTTTCATACTGCCTATGGTTAGAGCCGATGCTGTCGTGTCGATCAAGGTACTTCAGAATCTGACATAGGCCCATTTTGGTTTCAGACCGACTTACAGGAGGGTTTGGATGGCTAAGCAAAAGACCGTTGCTCAAATTTACGGAGATTGGGAATAGTCATATAATGATTTGCCACGACGGGTGCTAGGTGTGCAAATGACGATGCCTGATAATGTTGCAGTGTTGAGGATGAGTCCTGTGTGACTGGGTGGCGAAGTGGTCTTGCAGTGGTCCTGCCAACTTCACCACGTGCTTGTTGTCCACAAGGCATAAGCACCTGTATAACCATGACAGGGCGGCAGATGCCCAGCTATATTTGTCCATGGCCTCTAATCTCTCCATGTACGGCAGCCACCGAATATGCATGCGGGTACCAGACTTGTCCCCGAAGAGCTGCGTTGATAATAGCATCATGATGTACGCTCTCGCGTACCTCCTGACTGTCTCTTCGTCTGCACCCTCCAAAAGGTGACTGAATGTCTCCTACATCCAAGTGCACTTCATAGTAAACTTGTCGATGCAGTCCAGTGGCGGCAACACGCCCAACAACTCCTCAAACCAAGTCCATGCCGGACATCCTCCTTTGATGTACCACTCGAAGTTTGTCAGCCGTTGACGTAATGTCCATCGATCGGGAGCCCAAGATGGTAGGCTACATCCTATAGCATAATGGTGCACTTATCAAATGGCATATGAAATGTATGACTCTCCAAATGCTATCTCTCCATAAATGCACTGACTAACAGCTCATCCAACCTAAACCAGTGATCGTTAAGTTTCGCGAGATGGGCCAGACCAGCCATCTGGACGTACGGCATGATCCTCTCGTCTAATGGCATACCATGTTGCCTCCTCATGCTCAAGATACAGCGGTGGAGCTGCATGATATTGGAAAAATTCTCTTAGAATCATAACACTTTACAAAACAACATTCACCTAAAATGGATAATATTAATCGAAAAATACTTTAACTAGATTTACACTAAATTGTAACAGAACATAGTTTACCTACTATTTACGGCATAAAGCTAAACCCTTTAGTGTATTCCTACAATTGTTATGCCTCGTTAATCTAACCTTTCATAATTCAACTTTTAAAATAAATTAAATTATTCTATACTTTAGGCCAATCTTCTGATGCCTACATTATCCAAAGCTTGAAATCGAAATTACCTTAAAGGTTCCTATCTCTATATGAATACTCTTACTACAAATCGAGGTTTACATAGTCTATTAATTATAAACTTCAAGTTCTAAACGGTTTAATATCACTAACAATCCTCTAACACACTACCACTCCTGAATCAATACTCTAGCTACTACTTTAAGTTTAGACATTCTAATCATTCTAATAATCAAGTTCTAAGTGACTCAATATCACTAACATTAATTTATTTCTTAAATTAAAAAAATAAAAATTTACTAACCTCATCATGCACACTACTAGCAATATGCGCGACTCCATCCAATCGGTAGATTCGATTTGGGTCATCTTTCATTTGTACGGTATCAAACTTGTAGAATAGCATCACTTTCTTTGGATTTTCGGATGTGGTGGGGTATGGAGGTGAAATTTAATTCGAATGAATTGAATTCAAACTCTATATATAGCAGGAATAAGAGTAAATCGAATTAGGTGTTATAGATTTACCTTCAAGCCACCTTCCATGTAATTCAAACTTCCCTGATTCGATTTACCTTCAGTTCGAAAACCATATGCTAATTTGAACTACCCTGTTTCGAATTACTATAATGTGAGCTCAAAACCATATGCTCCCCTAGTAAATCGATACTGCCTGTTTCGATTTACAGCTCAACATACTAAATCGAAATACTCTAATTCGATTTACTATTGGTTCTTGTAAATCGAATATCTCTCATTCGATTTATATAGATACATTCTTTAGGGACATGCATATAAGGTAATTTCATTTAGGTGATACACGTAATTTTTTCATGAAAATATATATATATATATCAAATTACTTTAATAATATTTTTCTAATTTTGAAATAATTTATTAAATTTTAGCTTGTAGCTTATAATAAACACATGTTAGGTCTACTAAAAAAAATAAGGAATTTAGCCACGAAGAAAACCGTGGCTAAACTCCAAAATAACTGTGGCAATAATGCTTTTGCTACGAATGAGCATTTGTGGTTAAAGAGGACAATACGTTTTTAATTAGCCACAATTTTTGCTCAATTAGCCACAGTTTTAACATCCGTGTTGACCTTTTATTAGCCACAAATTTTACCCACTTAGGCACGCTATGTTGTGTGGCAAAATGAAATGATGTACAACAAATTTTTTGCTTTCGCACTACTAAAAACAAAGGGTTTAGTCACGGAAAAATCTGTGGCTAAACTCCAAAAGAACTGTGGCGATGATACTCTTACAAAAAGAATGAGCATCTGTGGCTAAAGAGGGAGACGCATTTTTAATTAGCCACGCTTTTTACTCTCTTAGCCACAATTTTAATACCTGTGAAGATATTTTGTTAGCCACAATTTTGGCATGTTTATGCAAGCTTTGTTCCATGGCAAAATAAAATTATGCACAATGAAATAATTATTTCTGCCACACTTTTTTCTTTTGTTAATGTTTAACGGCATCAGTTTTTACCGTGGCTAAATAAAAAGTTGTACGAAAAAATTTTAAATTGGCTTATTTGTGGCTAACATAGGCAGATTTAATTCTTTTTCTATGGTTTTTTTCGTGGCCAATATTGATGGTTTATTTAATAACACATAAATCCGGTTGAATCACTAAATTAGATCTTTGTCTTGTTTTATTTTCGTTCCATTATTCTTTTTAGTCTTCTTTTCTTCTTTATTCTTCTTCTTTATTCCACAGGTGCCCTTTATTTTTTTTTATTTTTTGTGCATACAAGGTAGAGAAGATTGCATACTCTTTGATCATGAAATAAAGAAGACGCTTGCACAACTAAGAAAGAAATCAAGGGCTAGGAAAGAAGAGGCAGAAAGAATAACAGGGGAGAACAATAATGTGAAAAGGACTCTTAGTGATTACACCACATCCATCATTGATAGCTGTGGAAGTAGCATAGTGAGGCCCATGATTCAAGCAAATAATTTTGAACTAAAGCCCTCACTAATTCATATCATAGGTTTCAAAAGAAACTTTAAAATAATTTTGGAGCAGAACAATAGAATCAAGTAGCTTAAATATTAATCAAGGTGGTACTTATCTCAGAATGCTCCGGGAGTAAATTTCTTCAATCATTGATGTCAATGATTGCAACCAAATTCACCATTCAATATCTAGGATCAATTATCAAATTTACCTCAAATTAAAGCTGAGCACATTACCAAAAAATTTTTTTGAGAAAAACATTAGCACTACAATTAAGTTAAGGAGATCTCAAACCTTGTGACAAATTGGATGAGATCTCTGATCACTCTCAATTGAAGAAGCAGTTGAACTCAAAGGAGCGATGGCTAACGCGGGAGGAACGAGTTTCACCACCAAAGAAGAGCATCAGAAGACGATTCTGCCATTAACGACCTTGCTGGACGGAAATGAAGACGATTGTCCTTTGACACGACAAAGATGGCAACGATTCTACCTCTGACGATTCTCCTCAAGCGTGCAACAACGTAGTACTCCTCGGGTTGGGTGTCAGGCGTGCGACAGAGATTTGCGATGACCTTGAGAGTGGGAGGGGGAGCATGGCAGTGAGAGGGGAGGAGGGTGGCGGACGACAGTCATAGGAGAGGTGGGAGAGAATCTGAAATTTAGGTTTGAATTTTGAGAGGAGATAATCTGAGAGGAGAGGGAGTGACGGCAAAAGGTCAAGAATTTAGGGTTTCTGAAAATTAATATATATATAATAGGGTTTGAACTTTTTTGCCACATTTTTTTGGTATTTAAATAGTTAAAAGAAATGGGCATGCTTTTAAAAAGTGACTAAAACAAAAAAAAGTAGTCACCCTTCAAAAGCTTACCGATTTCTATCTATGGGCACGTTTTATAAACGTAACGTGAAAAGCGTGACCAAAAATCTAATCAATCGCTACCACTCATAAAAGCGTGACCATTAATCTCTTTCGGCCACGCTTTTAAAGTGTGGTAAAAAAGTTTGACGACAGATTAAAATATTATAGGCAACTATTCATATATAATCACTTTTATTCTTTCTCCAGGGATGAAGTTAACGGTTGCAAATTTAAAATATTCTAGGCAACGATTCAAAAATGAAATTAAAGAGTGGGTTGTGCCGTTTTCTTCGCAGGTAAAGTATACATAGCGCATTTATAAACTATGCTTTAAGTATGCATGTTTTAATGTTTAGAGAATAGCAATTATATCCTTTTTGAAAAAAAAATATCAGTTGTGATTAAGGTTGCAAGAACCGGACCGGTTAATAAACCAGTAAGGTCACTGGTTCAATGGTTTACTGGTTTGACCGGGATTCAACCGAGGTTCAATCGGTTTAATTAAATATTAAATAAAATTATTAAAAAATCTATATATAATTTTGAATATATAAATTTAATAATTTCTAACTTAATAAAATTTAAAATTTTACATCATAAATTATCCATAATTTAATATTAAAAGTTCACAAACAACTTCAATGATCAAAGTTCATAACAAAAAACAACCATTTTCCCAAGACATGACCCAAATTGCTTCCATTTACACAACAACATGCAATGATCATATCAATCAAAATCAAAATTAAAGTTTTATTACTCAACGAGAAGCATAGTTCACTTGAGCTGCAACTATTCATAACTAAATATGCATTAACAAACATGTTGAATAATGTGAAGCGCATGTGAAGAATCACCAGGATCAATAATAATAATAATAATAATAATCATATGGAGCAGCATGTGAAGAGGATCAAGAAAGGATTAAAGAGAACAATGTCAGCTACTATTAGAATTAGACCAATGATTAATGTTCCAATTTGCATACAGGTCAAAGGCAGTGCCTTGCCACCTCTTTTTCAACTCAAGAAAGGAAGATTAGAGAGGTAAAAAAATAAAAGAAATATTTTGGAGTATTCATAAGTTTGTTTAGTTTGATCCTCCTTATTAGTCCTCAGAGTTCTTCTCAAATAAATTTCTTTATTTGTGTTTATGATCAAATTATGCTTTCATTCTTATTAGGCTAGTTGTTAATTTGGGTGAATCTGGGAGACTTAGAATGTAAATTCTGACTTTTGTATAATCATATAGAATGTGCATTCCCTTATGATGTCACTAGAGGCCAGAAATATTTGATGTTCTTCATGTGGGTAGCTAATTAGGAAAGTGGGGTCATCTCACATGATGGATGCAGAATTCCTCAAATAAGTGAGTCCTACATGGCTGCTTGATCCATCAGCTTCAAAGATCTGATCAATTGACACAATATTAATGAGTGAGTGGTGCAACAATTCAGTTTCAGGAAAAAAGCATAGTTGAATAAAATTCAGCTCAGACTTAGAGCAACCCCCAAGTTCCATCGAGAAGCACGGGTTCCTCAACAAACAATAACCTCGGGAAAAAATCATGAACAGAAAATCAGATTCCAATATAAACATACCAAAATCATGAACGGATACCAAAATCATGAATCCATCATGAACAAATACCAAAATCATGAAGTCCAGTAAATCAGAAAATCATAAACAGATACCAAAATCATGAAGTCTAGCAAATTAGAAAATCATGAACAAATACCAAAATCATGAAGTCCGGCAAATTAGAAAATCATGAACAGAAAATCAGAAGGCGGCGAGGAGGAATAATAGAGTATTACTTACCGGCAGCGAGCAACTGCGTCGACAGAGGAGGCGAGATTGACGATGACAAGGACGCAGTGGAGGCTGCGGTGGTCAAACCCGTCGCTGCTGTGGCTGCGAGACACGGTGGCTGCGGGACGCGGTGGCAGTGGACTGCTCAATTGGTGGTGGTGGCTGCAATGGTTCTCAGAGAAGAGAGGAGAGATGAGTGTGAATTGGTGATTAGGGTTCAGTCGTTCAAACTTCAGCGTTTAGCCTTTCTTTCCTTTTTATTTTAATTTTTATAGGCCAAACGACGACGTTTCAGAGGGTGTATTTTCGAACCGAAAACCTTCTAAAAAACCGAACAGTTCTACCGATTCACCGGTTAACTGTCGGTTTGACCAGTTTTTTACCGATTTTTTACCAAACGGTTTATAGATTTACTTGACCGGTTAGGTGATCGATTCCCGATTAATCCAGTTGAACCGGCCGATCCGGTTCGATTTTCAGAACCATTGTGAATTTGAAGTGGAAACAAATACAACTTCCTTATTTTTGTCCTATGGACCTTGCAAGTTGCATCAGAGTTATCTAAAATAGTTCAAATTTAACCGCTCTCCCACGCGAAGGCACGGCCCTCTTGCCCGCCGCGACTATATGATATTGGTGACATATAATACTTCATTTTTCACATTATGAATAAATAATATTTTAGTTCCTAACTTTTGGCCTAAATTTTAATTTCTTCCCTAGTGTTTAACAAATTTGTATTTGCTTTCCATGTTTTTCATCACTAATTTCAAAATATTTATGTTTTTACCTTCAAAACAATTATCTGTTTACATCACAAATTAAATTTTCTATATTTATTGTAAAAAAATGTCTATATTTCTTCTTGTGTTTGTCTTAGAAAAACTTATATGTTTTTTATAAAGAAAAAACTTATGTATCTAAGTCAAAAATTTATGTGATTTTTACTTTTTATGCATTTTTCTTTTTTTTCTTTTATTTATTTTTTTTCTATAAAATTTTAAAAATACAAAATAAAAAAAGCATATAAATTCTTTTAAATAAGTATTAATATAATAAATCTCAGTTAGATTTCATTAATAAAAAAAGTCCATCCAAGCCGTAGAAAAAATGGACATCACTGAGAATTCAATTAGTTGGAGGATGAATATGCCTTCGTCTACGCTTGTATAAATTCTGTACAGGATTGTTATTCTAGCACCAATATTATATATATATATATATATATATATATATTTTTTACCGAAAATATGAACTCGAACCCGCAACCTCTTAATTGAGTATGGGGAGACTATGCCATTTGAGCTATTGCTTCTTGGCACTAAGTTTAATTAAGTTGGTCTAACATAACAAAATTTAATTATAACTAATATTATTCTAAGTCTTATTATTTACTTTAATTAGATTTAGTTTATAAAAAAATTTTAAATGTGTAACATTACTCTTTTATATATATATGGTATTGTTATTACTTATTTTAGTGTATATGAATTATCCAATCCTTGCTAAGAACTTTTTTAAAGAAGAGCGCTAGTGACAAATTAGCGTTATGGCGCTATCCGATTATTAGCTAAAGTTAATTTGGCTAGAATTAGTGATAGTTTAGTTAGAGTGAGCTAGTTCCCTCAGATTCACTCTTAATATACATAATAAAATAATACATATATAATTTCTCATATACAAATCCCCCATAATTTTTTTCAACTCAATTTATTAGGAGGACTAAATATACAATTTCAAATGGTACATGTATGAATCACACTTTGCACACTTATATCTTTTATACAAACAAATGGAATGCACAAAAGTAAAGGGAAACAACAAAAGAAACCAATGTATTATGTATACCATGTATGTGCTTTGTTTTCTTGGGAGGGAGGTATAACATATTTTATATTATTATTCTCTCTAATTTCCTTTATGTCACTGTCATTATTAGCACATTTTTTTTATCAACGATATGCTAATAAAAAAATGTACCAAAAATGATCATTGACAAATAATTAAAGAAAGAAGAGAGAAAATATAAAATGATAAGATTCTCATGCAAGTGAGCATTCAGGAGGAGGCCCTTGTGGGAAGCGTTTGAGATCAGTGCAATAATTGTAAATCATGTAATTCTTTTGGACCCAATGGATTCTTGCAAGGCCTGTTGAATCAAGAGACTGGCCCATCCATGATTGGGCTGGTGGTGCATTGAAGTTTCTGTATGAGGCAGTGAATGGGGCATGGGCCCAATCTGTCTTCACAAGCCCACCCCTTGTGGCCCAGTCATCAGCATTCCAAAGGCTTGAGTATAGTCTCATGGGTTGGTTCTTTGGGAATGGGACCCCTCTTGATTCTAAATTCTTGAACTCCCTTATTGGTGTGCCGTCCACAGAGAATCTATTAAAATACCAAGATTTAAATAAATAAATTAAAAAAATATTGGCCAAATGAATAAATAAATAAATAAAATAGTCCTTGCTAAGTGGCCAACCCTTGTTTTGGCTAGCATCTAGTAGTTGATAGTCACATGTTTATTTAAAAAATAATTCGAAGTGATGAAAAAAAAAAGAAAGGTAGATTATTCGTAACTAAAATAAGTTTGATGACTAATTTCATCACTCAAAACATTTTTCTGCATAAAAAATTGACAAACTTAGATATAATTATATAGAAGTAAATTATGAAGAGTGTTGAATAAGTATTATCTAAAAATAATTAGATTCTTAGAATTTCCGTAAATAAAAATCATTTTGTTTTGTAGCTACAGTTGTTTTTGGAATAGTCTTGCACTGGAATATGTGCATCTATATATCTACCGTTTAATGAAAAAACAAAAAATAAACAACTAAAACATCTATATATATATAAGACAATTGTAAAAATGATTATCAATAATAAATAAATTAAAAAGAATTTTAAATAAAATAAAGACATACATGATGTTGTGAGGATTCCAAAGAATTGAGTAGGTGTGGAAGTCGGCGGTGGGGTCGAACCATAGATAGAACTGCTGTTCTCTGTTCCCTCTCCCTTGCGTGAATACGTTTGTGTGAAGAATGTACGGATCTCCACTCAAGTTCCCCAGAAATTCAAAGTCTATTTCATCATGTGTCCCACCCAATGAAGATAGCTGCATGCGTGCACCAATAATTCTCACCACTTTATTATTTTTATTAATAATACTACTATCTACGTATATATAGTATATTATAAAATTATTTTTTTCAAAAACTTAGATCGATAAAAAGAGATAAATAAATAGTAAAATAGTTATATTTTTAATATTATTTTTTAAATATTTTTTTAATTTATTTGAATCTTTTGTATAATTTTTTTTAATTTAACCAAAATTGAACTCTAAATCTTTTTGATATAAAAATTCTGATATTATAAATTTTTTTAAAAAAATTTAAATGTATAAAAATAATACATAAATAATTATATCTGGAATGTAGTCAAAATTTATTGCAAACATTTAAAATGAAACTAATCACAATAAAAGAAAGCTTACATAGTATGTTGTAACGGTGCCAGCGGAGTTACCAGGAACGAGTTTGATTTGCATGTCAAGTTTGGCAAACAAATACTCGTTCTTGGAGCGAAATCCGGAGCCGGAGGCTCTGTCCAAGGACAGTGTAAGAAGCTGGCCACCGTTAAAGATCTTAGCACGGTTATCACCCCATGTTACTTCAAAGTCTTGATAGAAGTTACCAGCCGCAGCTTTGGTAGCTATAGTAATAATTAAGAGAAGAGAAAGAAACCCAATAGGGACCTTAGTTACTAGTGTTGTCATTGTTGTTATTATTTTCGTAACAATTTATTGCAACGTGCTATCTATTTTATATATATGGAAGAGATTGGAGGCAAAGATTGGCACAAAAGATGCCAATATAAGCTAAGAAGTGTGTTGGTGAAGATTGAGTGCATGAAAAGTAATGGGGTTTGAAGGTATATATAGGGGAGTCGGGGAGGGTTTGTTCATTGTGGGCATGGGAATTATGGACGTGGGGATCACTGGATTCTGGAAGTGGGGGAAGTAGTTGCGATGATCAAATAAATTATTAATTTAAAACCTTGATAATATTAATATATTAGAAAAAATATAGGTAACTAACAAGATTTTTGAAGATGTAAACAATGTGAATTAATAGGATTAAAAAAATAAATTTAATTAATAACATTAAATTAAAATGTAGTGTATTTTTATTTGATTGATGGTTGTTCATATTATTCAAAATTTTTATTGTTTACCTGGCACTCCCTTATATTATATGTTTATGTATATATTCAGATTTTAGTTATTAATTAGTATCTCTGTTATAGTCTAGCTCTTAAATTGGATCTAAAATTGTGGTCGACTCAAGAACATTTGTTCTAGAGCCATACCGGCCATAAAAAACATAATCTGAATCATATTTACATAGAATAGTGCGTATATTCTGTATAAATCTATTCGGATTATTCTCAAATTTATACTTTAAACATTATAAATAAAAGATTTAACATATACTTAAAAAGTACTATTTATCTCTAATCTTTATATCTCTTAAATAATACTGACTTGTGAGTCAGAATTAATCTTTTTCAGTACAATCCTACTTCTATGAAGATGCTGATCCAATTTTATAAATACATGTTTGATTATTACAAGAGATAATTTTAATATCATTTCTTGAACAATCTTCGTATAGATATCCATTTAATATTATTTGACACTTGTTTCTAAAAAATATTTTTGTGGTTATTAAAAATAAATCATGATAAAATATTATAAAATTGAACAATTAAAACGGATATTGTATCCAATGTTAGTTATTTATATTTGGAGGGATATATATATATATATATAATTTGTAGAGACTAAATTATCAAGTTTTAGGAGATAAAGGGGTGGATTCGTTTTGAAAATTTAGAAAAAATAATGAGAAAATAAAATCATAAGAATTACAAGCGTGTGTGTAAGAGGGAGAGAGATAGATATGCATGGGTTGGGACGTTGGGTTTGACTTGGCTTAGCTTGGCTTTGGTGTTGGTGTTGGTGTTGGTGTGTATGTAGGGCAGGGCATGGTGATTAGGAGAGAGTAGGGGACCATTTTACAGCTAATGAAGGATTGGTACCCAAGTGTTGTGGAATAATTCGACTTCTCACTTTCTTAATTATTTCTTTTATTTATTATGGCCATCTATGAGCTTGTTAATGGTGCCTTTCAAACATCAATTCATAATGGCATCTGTCTAGTCTTTAATTTCGAGTTATAATTATACTCTATAATTATTTTATTTTATTTATAAAGTTGTGTATGTTACGTTTCTTGTATGCAATTAAACGGGTTGTTTATCTATTGACACCTAATACGCTAGTTTAAAAAAAAATGAGAAAAAAAAAAGTGTTGATATTAAGATAAAGACTAATTATATCAATATTAGCACAATTAATGAGAATTTTGGCTTTAAGAAAAATTTTCCATCATATGTGAAAGGCTAGCTATAAGCACATATAGTTGGTGGACCCAACTATATCTCTCTATTTTCCACTGATTGAGAGTCCCTTAAATTAGTTAACATCTTTCTGCATAACAACAAATATAATCAAATTTGTTTTTAGTGTGAGATAGACTATATATTTAATTAAATTATGTAATTATTAAGTCCTCATTTTTTAGTTATGAAAGCACGCATGCATAATATCCATAGTTTTTGAGAACTGTGGACGAGAATTCCCTAGTTCTTCTAGACTACTAATTTAATTAGTGAAATTAAAGGGAATCGTATGGAAGAGAACATTATTATATATATAAAGATGGAATGATGATGAAGGAGAACTAAATGATACCGATTGATGTATGCAATTCATGAGATTTAATAGCACAAGACTATTGTAATAAAATTCAAAATGGAATCGGAAGGTCATTTACTCTATTATTATTATCTTGAAGAATTATTCTACTTGACCTAATAAAAGAACGATAGTCTCACTTGGTTGGTACTATGTCGTCGTTGCTGTATTAGGATAAGTTGTACATGTCCAAGTTTCTATTTTCTAACATGACGTACAAACATTATTCATTAAAATTAGGATAGGATATTCATATGAAGTTCCTATTGGAACATTTGTGGATTGTGAACTATGGAATATTGGAATCAAAAAGAAAAATAGTGACTGGTTTATTTTAGACGTTGGAGTTAGAAAATTAAAAAAAGGGGGATGGTAGAGAACTTGGTGGTCACATCATTTCTAGTTTATGTCAAAATTGGGTCTTACATTGGTCAAATGTTGCTATCATCAAAGCTGGCTGAGATTCGGAGCCATCCATGAAAACAGATTAAAAATCACACGAGTAATTTTTGTTTTAAATAAAAAAATGTTTTAGTATATTTATTCTATTATATAGAGTGGGTACATTTTTTTTATAATTAGGTAGAATATATAAATAATTTATAAGCGGGTCAATAACTAAATCTGATGGTTGACGTGTGTCTCACCTTGTTATATAATACCCCTAGCTCCTTTATACGAATTATTATTAGCATTATTCAGAAATGAATTCTTTTTTTTTTTTTTTTGAGAAAATAGTAAATAGGTTTTTGATTTTGTTTTCTGCGGACATTTTAATTTTTAAAGATTGGAAAATATATTCATGTCCTTGACCCCTCCAAAATGTTGACAAATTTACACTTTTATTGAAGTGATTCTGTTGGATCCGACGGAAAAATCTGACGTGACTCTCGTGGCGCTGACCAGACCGTTACGGGAGCACACGTGATATGTAGCTTTTCAAAACAAGACATATTAGTCCTCCCACACTAAAACGACGCCGTTTCACCAAGACTCCTCCAGACATACTTTAATCCCCTTATGCAATACCTATAACACCCATATATGAGTCAGAGAATTACTGAAAACCCTAAGAAAACAAACGATCAAACTCTCTCCTCTCTGTTTCTCATTCCAAAAATTACACTACGTAGAAGAGCAATTGTTGCGGTGTGAAGTTGATGTCGGAGGCGATGAAGAAGGTTGCATTGAGGTCGTGGTTGCTGTCTTCATCAGAAGGTAAGATCGCCTTACTTAGGAAATAAGTTTTAGTTATTCATCTGTGAACTAATTTTGAAGGCATTCTATGTGCATGTTGATAGTGTGGGTAAAAATGGTGTCATGAAGTGTAAAAATCATTTTTAAAATGTCATGTGCCAGATTTAAAGGAGGGATTGTGTTAGGGCAAAGGTGTTTCATTCATAAATTTTGTTTCTATTTTTGGACTTACACATAGTTGTTCATGGATTAATTTCATATGGTTGATGTTTTTGTGGTGTCGGTTTTTCATCATGGAGGCAATTTTGTCAGAGCAAGTGATGGATCCCTGGTTTATCAAAATGGAAACGTAGAGAGGTTTCCTGAAATAGACCTAGACTTTGTGAATTTTGGAGACCTAGTAACATTGTTTAAGGATTTGGGATACCAGTCATACAAGGCACTATATTGGTATTGTAAACACCGCAAAATTAGCGAATAATTAATCAATAAATTAATTTTTAATAAAAAAATTAGAAATGTGATTTTTATAGTAAATTAGGATAGAGCTAATTAAAAAAAGAATTTTGACACTAATTTCAAAGAATTTAGCCAAGATTGGGCCAAACGGGACAAACCGAATGAATCGGGCCTGTATTGGGCCCAAGGCCCAACCCAGCCCAGTCACACTTAATTAAAACACAGCCTTCGCTTCCCCCTTCCCCCTTCATCCGCATTCATGCTAGGACTGTAAGGGGAGGAAGAACACCCTCCAAAATTCACAAACCCTTGGTTCCATTTCAATCCTCCGTAACTTTCAATCCGGAACTCCAATTGACGAGCCGTTTGCAGCCATGCGTTCATCTCGGAGTTCTCTTCAATTCTATCCAAATAAAGTGGTAAGTTTCTCTCCAATTCATGCCCAGTTTTTTGTGCCCCCTTTCTCCACAAAATTAGTTTGAGTTTTAAGCGATTTTGATGATTTTGGTGGTTTAGGTGCAATCTAACATTGTATAATTATTGGATTATACTCCAATCATCAATGGGTAAGGTAAAAAAACTCTAAACCCTTGTGGTTTTTCCAATTTTGTATACCCTTGTGCTAATTTAGTGAATTGTATGAATTAGATTGAAATTATGTTAAATTGGAGTTTGAATTGGTGAATTAGAGCTCTTGGAATAAACCCTTGGTGGCTGGAATCATTGGAGTTGATTGGGAATCTTGAGACATGAATTTTTGGTGTTTTTAAGCTTAAGGAGGAATTGGTCAATGTATGGTTTATGTTTCTCGTATTTAATATATAATGTCTTATGAAAACTTAGGCTAGATGACCAATAGGATAGGTTGGAATGATTAAGTATGTTGAATGTTTAGTGTTTATGATATTGATTGATGATATAAGTTAAGCATGTGTTGGTGATCATTGTGATAGTGGAATTATAATGCCATTTGGTGTTTGGATATTGTTTGACAAAGTTGATGTTATTGGTTATATATGTATATATGATGGAATGTTGGTGATTTTGTTGATGGAAGTGAGAAACTTAGGGTGTGAATTGGGTAAGAGTGAAGCATGATTGATTGTGGTATGAAGAGTAGACAATAGGGCTGTATTGGTATGCCATGACATGTTTCTATGTTGAATATAGGTATGGGAAGTGGGCATTGAGTTTGGTTTTGATGAAAATTGAGGTTTGAGTTTGTTTGTGAAAAATAGATTTTTGGTCGAACTTCGACGAGCCATAACTCGGCTTCCGAATCCCCAAGTTGTGTCAGGTCTATTTTATATAAAAATTGGGTCCATGAAGTTTATGCCATTCGAAGAATGGAAGAAAAATTATTTAAAATGAAAAAGTTATGTGCGTCAAAAGTTTGGAATTCAAAATTGAAATTCTGCAGGTTTTCAGACTTAGCCAAAATTTTTGATAAAATGTAGGCCCACGCGTACGCGTGACCTGGGATTTTTACGTGCGCGTAAAGGGGGCTGTGTACGCGAAATGGGCCAAAATGCACGCCCACGCGTATGCGTGACTTTTCAGTAACACACTCCCATGCGTACGCGTGACCCATGTTTTCAGCAAATGAGTTTTTGTGTTTTAAACTTAATTTTGGATCATCTAAACCTCTATTTTTATTCCTTTGACCCTAGATGTTGTTAGTAAGCTTAGTAATGAGATGAAGTTAGGAATAGGTGGTAACTTGGAGATGAAGAAAGTTTGTCAAGTGATGATTTAGGTATGAGGAGGTAGGGTGAATATATATATACTACTTGAATTATGAAACTGGCTAAAGAAAGAAATAAATCTTACATCTGAGTACTCTTTCTCGAAAGTGTGACCCTAGGAGATGGTGGAAGGTGGGGATCCCCTTCCTTGTTCCTCCTAGTATTGTAAAATCGCCCCCAGCGATATCGTGGGAGGTTAGGATCCCCTCCTATGTTCCCCCTAGGCATATGAGAATGTACCCCCTAGATAGATGCAAGGGTTGTGGTCTCGCCCCACTTGCTCCAGGTTGGTTAGTATAGATGCTCCCCGGGTAGACGCAAGAGTTGTGGTTTCACCCCACTTGCTTCGGGTTATGATGTGTTATGTGTAAAAATGAAATTATATGATGAACAAGTGATGTTATGGCCATATGAATGATTATGAAATGTTAATGTATGAATGTGAAATGATTATTTGAGACTCGATACTCTGTTGACCCTACAACGTAAAGGGTGACTGGGCACGTATAAATTCCCGGGAAGGTTAACCCCCATTGAGCAATTTTATATATATGAGAAAAAGCTATGCATAGACTCTTGGGGATGCGCGTCGGGGGACAGTCCAGGGTTTAGCAGCTAGACTTGTCGGGTTGGCTTGATAACCGAAAGATGAGACTCATCAGCCATAGGACAGGCATGCATCATGTGTATATTGTTTGCTTGCTTCTTTGTGCATTGATTAGGAATGAATAAGTGAACTTACTATGTTAATTATTATATTCGCTAATTGCAGTACTTGTATACTAGCTGTGTTTGGCCTTGCTTGCTTGTTTGTGTGTGCGGTACCACTAGTGTTGGAGGATCAGAGGAAAGACGGGAAGTTAGGGAGTTTAGACAAGTTTTAAATTTTGGTTTAGTTAGAATCCTTAGAAAACCACCTTACTTTATGGTTTCTGTTTTAGTTCTTTAAGTCTTATAATCTGAGTGTCGGCGTTCTAGGATTGCCTTTGGAATTCCCAGGACCTTATATCTTATGTGCGTGGCACCTTTACCATGCTAAGAACTCCTGGTTCTCATTCCATACAATGTTGTATTTTTCAAATGCAGGTCAAGAGGCATCTCGCTAGGCGTCTAGAGCAATGTTCTGAAAATCGAACCAGATCGGCCGGTCGAACCAGTTCAACCAGAAACTGGCAAAGAAAACGGTCCGGTCCAGTGTATAAAACCGTCCTATCAAAAACCGTTTGAAAACCATTGAACTGGCTAGTTAGACCGAACCGGGAACCAACCGGTTCTTATAAACACCTTCGTTTTGAGCTTTAACCAAAAAAAAAAGAAACAATCGCGTAAACGCGTTACCTTACCCCCTTCCCCCAACACCCCACCTTCGTGAAGAATTGAAAAGCTTACCAAGTTCAAAAATTAGGGTTCTAAATTCTAACAAAAAATTAGGGTTCTGCTGCCGCCGTCCGTTATTGTCGGCGCCGCCGCGGCCTCCTCCTTCCCCCTGTCTCGAACCCAGCCACTCTCTTATAGCTCGGCACGTCATCTGGTTGAGGGTTGGAGCTGCTCGCCGTTTGCTGTTGTATGTTCGTCGCTATGCTCTCCGTTGGAGGTTAGTGGCACTGCTTGCAGGTAGGATTTTTGCACTTCTTCGGGTCTTGCTTTTATACTCTGTATAGTGATTTATTGGTTTCTGAATGTGGATTGAAATTGAATTGTTGATTTTGTGTTGTTAAAAATGGATTTGTTACACTGCTGCTACTCTTTTTAATTTCTGAGGAAGTGAGTATGCTGTTTTTTAATTTTAATTGATATATTTATTGATTTCTGGTTTAAGGTGATTAATTATTGCTGCTTTTTTAATTTTTGTTGCTAATTGTCCTTAAGATCCTTTGGTTTAATTTTTGAGGAAGTGACTATGCTGTTTTTTAATTTTTCTGGTTTAATTTTTGATTGAGATCCTTTGAGAGCTGCTAGTAGTGTGTTGCCTTGTTGATTTCAGCTATGGAATTATGGATGATTAATTGATATTTGATTATGTTGCTGGTATTTTTCACTTTGTGAATGATTTATTGATTTCAGTCACTCCCCTGCTCCTATTAGTTAGTTCTGATCCCAGGGTCTTTGTTTGTTCTACCAACAACAGATACTATTTATTTAGTTAGTTACTGCATCCTAAGTAAGCTCAGTTTCTGATTTCCATTCTATCTATTTGTTGAAATGTAATGGATGCTGATAGTATCATTAGTGAAGCTAGGATTATGTTGCACCTTGTATTTTGTTGTCTATAGGAATAAGGTTATCAAACTCTCGAGTTAATTGGTAAAATCGTAACAAGTTTACAAGTTTAGATCCCCCATATGTCTACCTTATGAGTTTACATTCTGAATTCTACAATTCTGGTTAACCTAAGCTCCAATAATTTATATTTTGTACTTTTGAAAAATTTTGACAACCCTACTCTTAGTTTCTTTGATGTTTGATGTAAATGAAGTATTTTTTTATATTATATAAATGAAGTGCTTTAAGCAGAAAGGAAGAAAGAACATTTTAGCATATATAAGGTATTGAATCTTTTTTCCCTCTTAAAACTACCTTGTAGTGGTTTGAGAAAAAGATGTATGTTGGGAATATGCAGATAAATTAGATGGAAACAAAGTAAGGTGCGAATTCTACTAGAGAGTTCTTAATGGTGGTATTAGTAGGTTAAAGCATCATTTGTCTAGATTTCCAAGTAAAGGGGTAAATCCATGTAGCAAGGTCAGAGATGATGTTACAAATAGAGTAAGGGATATAACAGCAACAAAGGAAGAAGTCAAAGAAACTTCAAGTGTGAAGAAGCAGAAACTAGCGCTAGCAGTAGCAGAGGTTAAGTCTCCCAGTAATATGTCTGCAAATAAAGCTCTTACATCTATGGATGCACCATCCTCTGCTGTGAAGATTTTCCCTACTAGCAATCCTTTGAGACTTCATTTATCTGAATTTTGGCAAATGCTACATTATTTCTTCGGACATTAAAGATTGATTGTTAATATTTTGATGTTTGTACTATTTTAGGATATTTATTTATTATTTTATTATAAACAATTTTTTCGGTTGAACCACGGTGGGACAAGTTGAACTAGTAAACCAGTGAACTAGTGACTAAAACGGTTCGATGACCGGTCCAGTTTTCAGAACCTTGGTCTGGAGTTCTCCGCAGCGAAGTGGGCTTTTTGGGATTATACTTTTGTTCTATTTTGTTATATATATATATATATGTTTTACTTTTGCACCTCCTAGAGGTTTTTGGAGAATTAAGGTTGCTTTTATATATTTTGGGTTATGGATTATATATATATGTATGTAACTATTCTCTGGCCAGACTTAACTTCGCAGGCTGAGTTCGGAGCTTGATATTTTGTATCTTGATCCTCTACTCTTACTTTCCCTATATATATGTTTAAGAACCGTAGTTTCTTCTTACGCAAGTTACGTTATTTATCAGAGTTGCACTTTTAAATTTTGCAATTTGTTTTACCTATTCTCCAAAGCTCCTAGTATACTACCTTCCTTTGACTATTATACGTATTTATATTTTATTTATAGAGGTTGTAGCGCTTCGCCACCTTTGTTTTACATCCTAGGTGCAAAGCTCTATGTGGTAGGGTGTTACAGGTATGATCCAACAAGTTCCAATGTTGAGTCTGGGCTAAACATATTAACTGGGGATGCAGGGATCAATGCCGTACGAGAAACATAATGAAGAACCAAGAGATGTCTGAGTTTCATATATACTTTGACCACCCTGTTGATGATTTCGAGGGTGTTGATAATGCTGGCAATGACAGTTATGGTGCATTGGACATAGATAATATTTTAGAGAAACTTAAGACATCCTCTTCCTCAGATGATGGGTATGAGAGTACGAAAGAATGTGTTGTATAAACTTCCACCAGCTGGATTTGAAAGTGATAGTACTGAAACTGACAGTAGTAGGGGGGTTGCTGGTGGCAAGAGAAAAGGAGGTCTAAAGGGTAAAAAGAAAGTAGTGCCCCGAAGAATCCAGCTACAAAAAGGCAAGAATATTTACAATAGGAAGAAAGATCCTGCTAAGCCATTGATGCAAGGGAGAAAATTGAAGAAATCATTCTCTATGTCTTGCAGCAAGTGTGGTGAAAAGGGCCACAACTATAAAACTTGTAAAGGAAGGGCCTAAGAAGAAGGGAGCTAGCACCTCCCAATCACTAGTGGTGCTTCCTTTGTCACAATCAGCTCCCCCACCAGATGTAAGTTCACTTTAAACAGTCTTAGTACAGTAGTCGTTAAGGATTAATTTGTCTTAGTACTATATTCGTTAGGGATTAATCTGTCTTATACTATATTCGTTAGGGATTAATTTGTCTTAGTACAATATTCATTAGGGATTAATCTATTACACTTCTACGCCTAGGATACTTCTAACAGCCAACTAGGCAGCTCAATAAGTCAACAACAACAGTCTACTATAATGATACATTTGTTTGTCATTGTAATCTGTTTGATAAATGCATTGATTAACTCCCATGTGATATGAATTATTTTGTCATGGTTTGGTGTCCTCCCACTCCAGGTTCTGAATGTAGCTGCCCTAAGTCCAAGAAGAATGACAAGGACCACACTTGTGATAGCACCACCAGGTCCTCCATCAGTTACTCAATCCAGGCCACCGGCCCCCACATCAAGACGTCCATTTAATTCTCCAGGAAAAGTTCCATCCATGGTCAATGACACAACTCGGTCAAAATAATCAAAGTTTAGACTAAAGTAGAAATTTTTCAGGCTATCAGCTCCACTTGCTCAAGGTCCAATCCCATCTAACACACACCATGCAGCACAGAGTCAGGAACTTGTCCAAAGTCTAATTCCATCTGTTAGGATGCTCCACCACCAACTTTGTCAAGTGCATCAACATCCAAGACAAAGGAGTGAAGAGAGTTGTGCCATTATGTTGTTCTGGGATAAATTTGTGCTTTTGTAATGGTTTATGACAAATTCTAGATATAATTTTCCTTTTTTTAACTTGTTTTTGTGTTACTGTTTTTTGGTCATAGTAAACCTGTTAATGATAACATGGGATATAACCGTATACATTACTGGAAAACTGCTTTCCTTTTTTGTATCAGTTCTGGACTTGGATGTTTAATTTTGCAATTTTAATGTCAGTTCTCGAATGTTTGATTACTTGTTGTTTTGCCAACTTTAATTTCATACATACATTGCAACATATAGACTATCATTGATACAGGATATTCAAATAATTTATACAAATGACATGTTTCATTTGTCTTGCAAGAAATCACTACATTTATCTTATTCAATCATTGATTAATTACTACACCTTAAAACAGCTACACTCTGGACAATGAAAATAACACATGCACCATCCTATTGGATTTTTTTTCATCTCTAAAGCTACCATCCTTTTCTCCAAACATGTGATCCCATTTTACGTGTCTTGCTTCCTGTGATGCTCTTCAACATCCCCAATATCCTTCTCTCCCATATACCTTGTATCAGTGATCCCAAGTCTTGCAATGTGCTTATCAAGACACAAAAAAAACTTGCAATATGGTTGTCTTACCTACAAATCAGTCCACATAACTCAGAAAAAATCTAGTATTTGAGGATAAATCCTAATACGAATACAGTTCCACATAGTTTCTTTACATACCTTATAAAATGGACACCCCAGAAATAATCTGTTCGGATTTCTACTCGTCTTTGACATGAACATGATTGCATATACTCCACAAAAGCACTTTGGTGTGACACCCTCTTTGTCATCTGTTGCGTTAGGACCCGAGCTCGCAGCAAACTGGTCTTGTCTTCCTCCACCTCCACTTTTTCTTGAGCTTGATGATACTCCGTCGGATGCCATGGGATGAAATGTTTCCCCCTCTTCATTCACCCACTTCACCGTTTCTATGCATTTGAAGGATTAGGGCTCATAAATTTGAAAGATTGGAGGTCTTGGTGAAACGGCGTCATTTTGGTGTGGGAGGACTAATATGTCATGTTTTGAAAAGCTACATACCATGTGTGCTCTCGTAACGGCCAGGTCAGTGCCACTGGAGCCACGTCAGACTTTTTTATTGGGTCCAACGAAGTCACTTCAATGGAGGGGTAAATTTGTCCACGTTTTGGAGGGGTCAGGAACCTGAATGTATTTTCCAATCCTTGGAGACCAAAATTCCGTGAAAAAAAAGGTCAGAGACCTATTTGTTCCTTTTTCTTTTTTTTTTTACTTGAGAGAGTAAAATGTGATTTTTTATTATTAATTTTATAAGTAAGACAAAAAAAATATGAAAGAAAAAGAATTAAAGAGTTAGAGATCATATTTACTCTCTTAATTGAACAAAAAAATTGAGAAGATCTATTCTCAGCAATATTCTAAATATCAAAACCAAATACACATTATTCGAGACTAATGTATCCACCATCAAATCAAACTTGGTATCGTTGCCCTATCTTAGCTTCTAAATAAATTATCGAAATAAGTATGATTTTAGTTTCTATAATTTTAGCTAAAAATTAAAATCGTTTTTAAGATTTTTTTGTATTTAAAATTATTCCCGATGTTAAATTTTATTTTAAAATCATCATTTTCCTAATTTTTGGACAAAAATATCCTCATCTTTTTCAATCTTTCGTCACTACTATTTTCTCCAAACATAACCATGACATTCTCTCTCTAAGAGCCACTTGTTTCTTTCTCTCAAATTTGTTATCTATCCAAAAAAATTAGTTTTTTCTTATTTTCTATTGATCCGTTGAATTTTTTTAAAAAAGCTAAGTAATACAATAATAAAATAAGTAAAACATTATTCTTTACAAAAATTACTCAAATTTTCATGTCAATATACAGCCACAAAATATTACAAAGAATAATTGAAATATACAATTAACAACAACTAAAAAATATAAGATACAATACAATCAATAGAAGTTCTTTCTATTCAATTTATAGAGATTATTGTAAATACATATTGTAAAACTTCTACAATGGCTTATAAATAATGTGGACACATAAACAAAAATAAGTTGAGTTTTTTCATATTAAAACAGAGGCATAGATGGAGGGAGGTGAGAGAAAAAGAGGAGTAGGTGGATATGGGTAATGGAGCAAATTTGTATATGCACTTAGGGTGTGTGTTGTCAAAGGTAACAGTGTTAAGAAAAAATAGACCGAGGCTGTCTTGTCTGGAGGCCTCTTCATCGTTGAAGTGGAAGAAGGAAGAGGTGCAAGTACGGCGATAGAGGCTAGGACAGACAGTAACAGCATAAAGGAGCACAAGGAAGAGTTAGAGGGAGGAGGGGAAGGGAGGTAGGTAGGTAGGTGGTAGTGGAGTATCGGAAAAAGAGGGAGATTTAACGAGTATAGAGAGAAACATAAGGATATTTTTTTTCAAAAAATGATTTTAAAACTAAATTCAACGTTAGGGACGATTTTGATTTTCAAGCTAAATGATAGAAACTAAAATCACTACAACACTTTTGGCAGTTCTGCAGCAATATTACAGCAATTTTTCACCTCCTCTAAAAATTTTGCAGCGGTTAAGTAACTACTCTAAAATAGGTCGCAGGCAAGCAATTAGCGGCAGTTTCTGTTAACCGCTGCAAAATCAGTGTTCGATTTTGTGGCGATTTTACCTGCTGCCATAGTTGGAAACAAAAATGCCTTTCATCTTAGCGGCGGTTTGTGACCGCTGCTAAATTGCACGTATGTAAAAATGACATATTGCGGCGGTTCAAAATTGTCGCCAAATTCATTTTTTCTAGTTTCTTTTTTATTATTTTGTCTTTTTTTTCTTACTTTAATTTATTAGAAAGTAATTAAAATAAAGAACTTTTAATCAAATAAAAAAACAAAATACCATAAAGAACATAAATATATATACGCAAATATAATATATATAATAAAGTTGTCATAAGTGCATTATTCCTTATAAATTAAAATGAGGTAATGTTAGAAAAATAAACATTAAACACTAAAACAAATTAAATTCAGTAGTATCTATTTCAATTTACTCAAGCTCATTGTTTTTGTTGCAGGTCATGATTGCCAGAAAAAGATGGCCTTGCGCGCGATGAAGTCAGTGTACTCCCTAAAGAATCCATCTCTACAGCAACCTCAGGTTGCAAATTTTCTCCTTGCTATCAGATTAGATATCTTAAAAGATTTTCCATCGTCTGTCTCTTTATCTTCTCTTTTGCTGTCTCAATCTTTAATTCTGCAATCATCCCCTGATACTCTTCAATTCACACACCAGAATCTGACTGTTGTGCAGTACTGTAACCAAAAACTTTGGTGGGACATCATCCAACACCTAAGGCACGAACTCATCCTAGGTGAAAGTTGTTTAGAGGATTCATCTTGGTTCTTAATATTCACAATTGCTTCCTACAGATATACAAGAATTCGGGTTATAATGATTTAAAAATTAGCATGATAAATACAATAAGACAAGTCAAAAATTTTAAAACATTACTTACACCAACAACACGTGCATCAGCATGGATATACGAGCCATTTTATGAACCGTAGTCTACAACTCTCCTCTACTAATGAGCTTTCTTCGTACTTTCTCCTATAACATTGATGTCAACACAATTATGTAAATAACAACACTATATTTAAGAAAATAAAGCAAAATCTTAAATCAAATAATTATTTGTTACCTCTTCGTTTTTTCATCTTGCCAATATTTCGGATCCCCCAGTATGTGTGTAAATTTGCTTCAAACAATTTAAAGCATTTTGTTTACACTTTTTCTTTGAACAAATAACGAAACAAATACAAATAAGACTAGGATGAATATTATAAAATTTAAAGTGACTTTTACGTAAACATACATATGTTTTAGGGGAATAATATAAAATACCATTTGTTATCTTTGTTTCTTCCTTCAAGGGATATTCAAGGAATCATTTTCAGTGATTTTCTTCTATTTCTGATGGGCGATGCTTATTATTTTTCTCAAGAGTTTTTGTTTCATTGTAAAACTTATAATACAAGTTGTGTCTTGTATCTTTCCAGTTCTTTCATATCCTTTGCATAATTTTTCACTTTATTTTTCCACCGGCGTCGTCCTTATAGTGAAAGACCCGCTACAATTATTTGTTATTGTCAGTAACCAAAACCAATCAACAAGCATAAGACTATATTAATGTGAAAAATATCAATAACAAAAAAAAGGCTACTTTAAAATGAAAAAGCATAAGAATATAAGAATCTAGATAGCATTTAATCGCAATTGCATATAAGATAGAAATGTTGATTTAAACATGTGAAACACAAAATATAAATATTTAACCAACATTATAATTTACCCTGGCCAAAGTTTTTACCCAAAAAAAACTGATAACTAAATTGCCTTAATATGTTGAAATTAAAAGATCTACCTTAACCATGTTTTATGCATGTTCCTTGTTAGTTTTGTTTACATTCTTCCAACTCCCTTTACAGATGGAAAACTGTGAATAGTCAGCACCCAAACTCCCTAAGAAACTACT
The DNA here is from genome assembly GCF_003086295.3 of Arachis hypogaea. Classification (NCBI taxonomy): domain Eukaryota; kingdom Viridiplantae; phylum Streptophyta; class Magnoliopsida; order Fabales; family Fabaceae; genus Arachis; species Arachis hypogaea. Next base: position 41,770,603 of record NC_092048.1, on the reverse strand, counting down.
TAATAATCCAGCTGCCTGATCAGTTGGTTGCAACTCTTTGTTAAATAGGAGTATGATCTTTGTATTTGGAGGAAGTGCTATAGCCTCCTTGACGCTCAGCTTAGACCCTTTTGTCACGCCGTCCTCTAAGAAATATATAAACAAAAATTGTAAGAAAATTGTTGCACAAAAGAAAAATATAAGTAAAGGACTATAAAAATAAATATTAACAAAAATAGGAGGAAAAAAGTTTACCAATGACAATAACTTTTCAATAATCTGTATCTTTGTGTCTGTTGTTGTTGTTCCAACCTTCGACTTCATGAGCAGCAAACAAGTTGTCAATGTGGTCATCAAACGACTCAATTTCATCTGCCTTTGGGTTGTAGTTTTCATCCTATGAAGGTTTATTGGACACCTGATCACGATGCCAAGTCTCTGTACGTTCTGTGGGAGTTTGAGGGTCATCACTCGTACTTGATGGCGCAAGCCGTCTATCATTGCGCATTGCACAAAATGGTTCATTAATACGGGATGCTGGAGCACTATTAGTTGAGGAAGAAAATGGAGGAGCTCTATCACGTGGTTGCTCATGTGATATCTGAGCTCCTCTAGGCATTGATCCAACCTTAAGGCAAGATGAAATAGTAAGAAACCAAATAGTTTCTAAAAACAAATTTTAATTAATATTTAATATGCACATAAAATCATTACATACTTAGTTTCAATTTTATTAATTTAAAAATTTTTTCAACCCATCTTAACCAAGATAGAAAATACAATATTTTGGTATTGTAGATGTGTTGTACTAAAAGATATATATTAAATTTATTTAATTTATGATTAAATAATTTTTCCAAAATAAAATACGATACAAATATGAGGAAACCAAAAAGTACTCTAAAAAATATTAACACAAATATCTAATAATTAGTCCTGATAAAATTATAGTAATTCAAAAATACTTAATAATTTTATTAAATTAAAACCAACTGAATTAGTAGGAATCCAAATAATACTTATTTAAAATATTTATTTTATACAATTTTTCAAATAATTGAAACGTATAAATAGAAAATACAAATTTTTAATGACAGACCGTTGTTCTTTATTTTATTATTTTATTTGTGTAATTACTTGTAATTTTTTTACATGTTATTATTTTTATTTTTAATTAAGGTGCATAAATAGTGAGATATTTAAGATTTATTGGAGTTTAATTTAATTAATAATCAATAATAGTTAACTTAAAATATAAATACCTTTAACCATGTATTATGACATGTAATAAGTAATATACATAAAAATAAGAAAATTAACAAAATATTTAACAGAAAATACTAGTTACACAATTAAATATTTAGAGTACATCAATAAAATTTTAAATAATATCAAGTTAAGAAACATAAAAAGATTATTATCATACTATTGGATAATGTATTTTATTTAAATATTATTGGTTACATTTATTTTAAATTAAATAGTATTAAGTAAGGGTAAGATATTTTAAATATTATGTACCTATGTTAATTTTATAGTGACTGGTATTCGCTAAAGTTAATTAAAATAATAAAAAAATTTGGGCTCATTTTAATGGAGGACATTTTTTACAAGTTTGTTTTCTCGGTATTTGTATGTCACCATTAATTAGTTCGATATATTTTTTTACTATAATAGATATTGATAAAAGTTGGATTTCAAAGTCACGGATTAGTGTAGAATATAAGCAAGGATTAAACAGTTTTTTATACTTTGCATTCGTTAATGCATCGTTCGATGGCATGATAGTGTCCATGTCATCTCAATGTGGATTTCAACTTATGCAAACAAGAGAGGGTACATACGACCATCTGTTGATAATGCCCTTTCTTCCTGGATATACTATTTGGTTGCGTCATGGTGAGAAGCTGGTTGAAGAGAGATCTGAATTTAGACGAGTAGATAAAAATCCTATATCCCAAGTGAATCCAATGTACTAAATGGTCAACGAGGCATTCCATTTTACAATGCAACATGGGAGTAAGGACACAAGAATAATTGAACTTGTTGAAGATGATGAAAAGGAGTTGCCGTACTTATATGAAGGTCCAAGTCAAGAGGCACGTGATTTTATCGATCTTCTTGCAGACAGAGAGCAGGAATTATATCTCGGATGCTCAAAATACTCCAAATTATCATTCTTAGTGAAGCTTTATCATATTAAATATATGTGCAGTGTAAGTGACAAGGCAATGTCCATGATTCTTGATTTATTGTAGGACGCATTTGGACAAGCTAAACTTCTGAAGACAGTGTATGAAGCCAAGTAGACCATAAGAAAGTTGGGTATTGAATACAACAAGATAGATGTCCAAATGATTGCATGCTATATTCGGGTGATGATGAAAACTTGACCAGGTACAAGCGATGTGGGTGTTCAAGATGGAGGCAAAACACAAAAAAGTGTTCTATTATTAGGCTTAAAGTACCTGTAAAAAGGGAAATGGGAAACCTATAGTAGCCAAGACTTTTCGTTACTTTCTTATCATACCACGATTGCAACGGTTATTCATGTGCAGCAAGACATCAACTGACATGGTATGCTATAAAGAGGCGTGTAATAATAATGGTTTGTCAAGGCATACAAGGGAGGTTGAAGCATGGAGAAATTTTGATGCAAAGTATACTAACTTTTCCAAAGATCCACGCAGTGTTCGTTTAGCCTTAGCGAGCTATTGATTTAGTCCTTTTGGGAATATGAACACAAAGTATTCCATCTGGCCTGTGATTCTTATTCCGTACAATCTTCCTCCCTAGCTTTGCATAAAATAGACTTCTTTCATTCTATCCATGATTATTCCTGGGCCCAAAATGCCAAGTAACGCCATAGATGTTTACTTGCAGCCTTTGGTTGATGAGTTGATGCAATTATGGGGAAAACAATTTCAAAATTTGTGCATGTCCTACTTGTAACTTGGACACTAAAGCTCAGCGGCTGACATTCAGTCAAAAATGGTGTTTCATGGGCCATCCCCGATTTTTGAATCAGGGCCGTAAATATAGACTCGATCAGAATAGATTTGATGGAGAAGTCGAAAGAAGAGATCCATCGAAGAAGTTATCTGGAACAGATGTCTTGAGGTAACAGTCTAATGTACACGTTTCATTTGAGAAGAATTTAATTGTGATAGAAAAAAAAAGACGCAAAGGTCAAGATACAGATTAAAATGACTCATATTGGAAAAAGAAGAATGTTTTCTTTGGCCTCCTATACTGGGAGGATCACATGTTGCGTTAAAATCTTGATGTGATGCATATAATGAAAAATGTTTGTGATAATGTGGCCTTTACTATCTTAAATGATAGCGACAAATCAATAGATAATCTTAAAGCTCGCAAAAATTTACAATGCATGGGCATAAGGTCTGAATTGTGGGCAGGAAAAGGTGGTAAATATTCTTCCGTAATATTTACAATGTCAAATCCGTAGAGGGGATGTATTCATGAAGACTCTACAAAACGTGGTCTTTCTAGATGGTTACTCTAGCAATATTGCTCGTTGTGTTGACTTGCGACTGCGCAAGTCATTTAGGTTGAAAAGTCATGGCTGCCATATTCTGATAGAATAATTACTTCCGATTTTGGTGAAGAATGCACTATCGAGTCTGGTGTCCATTGTGATAGCGAATTTGTCATCTTTTTTCCTGAGAACTTTGTGGGAAAGCCATAAACCCTCTACAACTTGTTGACCTTCAAAATCATGTTGTGCAAACTCTGTGTAAGATGAAAATGATTTTTTCTCCATCCTTCTTTACCATCATGGTTCACCTTACGGTGTATCTCGTTGATGAAGTAAATCTTGGTGGCCAGTACATTATTAGTGGATGTATCTAATAGAAAGCTTAGCTTGTTAATAAACCCCTTTAATACATTCAATTCAATCAATTATGTATATACTGAGCGTTATGTTGTATTTATATAAAATGTATCTAGGTCATTTGAAGCAATATGTGCATAATAAGGCACAAGCAAAAGGCTCAATTACAGAGGATTATTTATCTGAGAAAATTTTGACTTTCTGTTCTAGATATCTGGATAATATTAAGACTAGAATCAACCGACCAGGACGAGTTGATGATCAACCTGTTGATGTTAGACATAATTTAGGGGAAACTATGTTCCTAGAAATTGGAAAGGCATTAGAGAATATTTCACATTTTAGACTCACTTCAATGGAAAAACATCAAGCACATCATCATGTGCTAGTTAACTGCGAGGCCATGGTTTTATTTCTTGAGTAAGCATACACATGTACTTTTCAAACATGAATGTAACTCTTTTCACCCATTGACTAGTTGGCTAATTTCCTATTCTCTCATAAAGTACATTTAGGGAAAAACAAAGTAAAGATTACACGCTCAAACAAGATCTCAATCCAAGACAAACAGTGTTGTGCATGTGGAATTTTCGCGGTGGTTCAAGCATGAGGTTGATAGAATATTAAATTGATCAGTGTCTTTTTAGCCTAGAATTTGTACTTTATGAAATCCAATCTTCATATTAAGGATGAATGTTATATGATGCCAGGTTCCAATGGAAAGTACACAGCATTCGAAAGAAATGAAGTTGCTTGCATATGGTCCCATGTTTTTGGCAATACATTTTGGGACGTACAACGTCAATGGGTACAAGTTTAGAACTATTACAAAGGAAGATGGGCTGAAAACCCAAAATGGTGAAGTTTATGGCTCTTCTAGTACAAGAAGTTATGTAAGCATGCATGACAATAGAGTGGTTGTTGGTAATGTTCTATATTATGAAAAAATTGTGGACATGCTTGAATTGAATTATAACTTCCATTTCACAGTGGTATTATTCAAATGTATTTGGACTGATATAACTATCAGTAGAGGCATCAAACAAGACCATTTGAGCTTTACCAGTGTTAATTTCTCTCGTCCAATACACAGTAGAGATCGAAAAGATGATAAACCGTACATATTGGTATAAAAAAACTCATCTCATATACTATGTGGATGATAAAGTAAATATGGTTAATGGTTCATGTGAAACCATGAGACTTGTATGACATGGGAGAAGAGAATGAAGAAGCTGAAGTTGATTTTTCTCCACTGCTGAAGTTGAACATGTCAGCAACAGATGACATTGGAGATTTACAATTGACAAGAGATGATGATATAGAAGACCCCACAGAAATGCTTTTGAGAATTTCGATGATATTGCATAATGAAAATATGAAAAAAGTGAACGTCATTTAAAGAGGATCTTTGTGTGATTAATAAGTTTAATAATCTTAATGATGTACGTATTTTGCTGGTTACAATACAATCAGAATTTTTGTATTTCAATTAAGTTTGGGCATAATTGTTGGTTTTAATGAATTAAAGTAGTTTCCCCATTTCTTTAATGTTTTTTGTAGCAAATGTTAGTATCTAATAAAGTATTAATGTCGTTATTGTTGTTGTTGTTCTTAATGTCGCGGTGATGATAATCATGATATATAATAATCATTATCAATTTTAATATATTGTTATGACTAATAAATATTAGTGAACATAAAATGATGGTGTAACAGCACAAATGAAAATGAAAGACTTTTCATCATATTGTGCAAGCACAACATTCGCTAATGAAATTGCTATGGCTTCTTCATTCTCTTCATTGGAACATGCAATTTCTATTGCTAGAGACATATGGTTTCGTAAAGCGAATGTTAGGTGTTGGTTGGAAGCTATATCAGGACGATCTTGTTTTAATCAATACTTGAAAATGATGAGCGAATCTACTATGCAGGTTTGTTCCTTAGGCATACCCTTAAAAATTTATGTTAAACTATATTTGAATAATATATATTTTAAGTTGATATATGCTAACAAATTTACTACAATAATATTTGTTATGTTAACGTTCAAATGGTAGGAACTTCATGAATAGGGATCAATGTACGTGGAAAAATTTGGGTATGTTTTTGTGACATATGCATTTAGAAAGAGTTCTAAAGACATACTTGCTGAATTGAAGGTTGAAAAATAAATATCTATATAGAAAGTGCATCTTCGATAAACAGTGTGCTTTACAAAAAAAGATCATCAACTATACATTTTTTTATTATGTAGACGCGCTTTACAAACAAGCATGTTGTTGAGTTGGATATTACTTCAAAAAAGAAAATGAAGTATATAAAATTGCACATTACAAAACTTCTTTCCAAGAAATCTGCCTAAACTACCAACAAGGGAGATGATAATTGTTGTTTATTTTTGTTTAATTTTAAAATTGTCTTAGCATATTAACGTACCTTTTTTCTTAATTACTATCTAATGACCTGTCAGTTTTCATTTTCTTTTGAGTAGACATAGATTGTTGTATGCATGTTGATATTTTCAGTGTCAGCTGAATATTCAAGCAAAATAGTTAATGATAATCTAGATGGGGCAAAGACTAATTCAAAAGACAATTAGTTGATATCTCCTTCATTGAAATTGACATCTTCAGGCAGTTTAATCTCAATAAGATTCTAGAAGAAGACAATAAAACTTTAGATAACCAACAAAGACAAGATGATGTACATGTTACAAAAAAGGGCTTTAATCTGAACAAAAAGCCATGCTTTGGAGATGACTTATCAGATTTTGTATCACGTTAAGGTAGTAGATTCTTGATAGAGTACTTTTGACCAGGTCAATACAATGTTAAAGAGAAATTTTGACCTTTTATTTTAACACTTAGGTTGATTCCCTTAGTTTAATGGTTTGGGTCGCAGTATTACATATTTGTCTACTTTAAGAATTTTGATCTTTATGCTAGATTGAACTTTGTTTTAGTTTTAAAAATTCAAACATTGACTTTTTTTTTTTTACATTTATGCTTGAATTCAAACTTAAAAGATCTTATAGTAAACGAGAAAATCTAATTTGTAAATTTGTTCACATGATTAATCAAAATATATTTTTGTAAGTGATTAATTGTTTTTACGTAAAACAAATCCAAAAATAGTGTAATGATTTAAGTAACAATGATTCAAACATATTTCTCAAAAAAAGGTAGTAAGAACGTAAGTAGATTATACCCGGTTATATTTTTTAAAAAAAAAATTCTTGAGTCAAATGCATTTTGTTGCGGTTGGAATAAAACCATCATATAGTTTATCTTATATTACCCACCGCTGTAACTGCCACAATATGTCAATTTTGCGGTGATTACACCAAAATTGCCACAAATTACTAAACTATTCGAGCTCTTCTCTTTTTCGCAGCATCAACTGCCGCAATTTTTCAAAACCACCACTAAAAATTCGTCACTATCTATCTTTTTTTTTTTTTGCAGTGAATTGTACTTAACTTTAAAGTTTAAAATTTACTAAGATAAATGAAGATCAATCAACTCATATGTAAATGGAGTATCTTTTGTATGGTTAAATATATAATTATTCATATTTCTTACTTAATAGGTTAAGTTTTGAGATAAGTAATTTTATGATTTGCATAATATTATAACTCCTATAATAAAAAGATATAGAGTTTGATATTTGTTATTTAAAAAAAAAAAAAGAATTTTACCATAAGACAAATACTAAAAAAAGAAAAATCTATACAAACTTTATGTTATAAATTTAAAAAGACTTTTGCATAAAAATATGCATTAGATATATAATTATTTATTTTTTACTTAATAATGTAATTTTTTAAGACAAATAATTTCATAAATTCTGACTGAATACATCCACATAAAATAATCAATATATTTTTATTTAATTCGTTAAGTATTTATATACAGAGTTCATGACATGATTGTGATATATATACACATATATATTATGATGCCACTTCTTTCAAAAATTTAATTTAATAGGAGTAGCTAGGTATATAAATTATTTATTTCTAAGACGTTCCTTCACGTAAGAGGTAGTTTTTGGGTTTGCTGAATTTTTATATAGGCTTTTTTGTTTTCTTTTATTTGTCTTATGCTAAAATTCTTTCTTTCGGAGTTTAATAAGGATCGAACTCATTTTAACAAGTATCATTTCGTTCCAATGTGTACTTGAAATGAATTTTAAGCGATTAGGCTTTGTGTGATGAGGTTGGAATTGATGGTGAAGGTGTTTGGGATAGCTTCACGTCATCTCCGTGGCGATTGAGGAGTACCTAAAAGAGAATATGATGCCTAAGTCAATAAAAGTTTAAGTAGATTTATCAAAATTGAGATTGAGAAATACCTGAGTTTAATAGAATATTTATAAAAGCAAGTCATCACTTACTGAATCTATATCGGTAAATAATAGATGATTTTTTCTTCCCTTATTGTATGAGAAGTCTATCCCACGTTGAGGTGGTTAGCAATCTGTGCATAATCACTACCAGAAACACGGTAGTTTACCACGAGAAGATACCCACAAACGAGAAACAATGGCAAATTTTTATGACTGTGGTAACCACTTGCAACGTCTTGCATATCCGTGGCTAAATTGTGCGGAGGTTTCCCACGTTCTTGTTTGTCCGTAGCCAACTTGAACTGGACTCTCTCAATTGCCACAGACCCAATGCTCACCGTGGCAAAATCGAACGATCTGCACTTCCAAATTGCGCGCTTCTATCAACGAGTATTTTCCTCCATCAGTTTCAAAAAATTATATGTAGTTTTTACTTTTTATCAAATTTAAACCTTAATAATAAATTCAATTTTTCAGGGTGTAAGCTTAACCAGTTTGCTGATCGTCTTTTCTCCCCTTCTCAGTGCCATCTTCAATTGATAAGGTATGCATTTGTTGAAATAGTATAAAAACAGTACATGCTTATAGCTCTAACTAATTGAGAATGAAAGTTAAATGTATAAAATTTATGTGAATTAAGCACTGGAATAGTATAAAATTCATGATAAAAAGAGTACATGCCTATAGATCTAACTAATTAAGAATAAATGTTAAAATTATAAAATTCATGTTATCCACTAGCATCTCCGTGGCAAATTTTTATAACCGTGGTAACCACTAAATATAATATAAAATTCAAAATAAAAAGAGTACATTTTTTTGTCTGTATTCTTTCTGTCAAGATGCAGTTACAGTGCCTAATTCACAATATACTTAGTTTCACTAAATTTTATTTTTTTTATTATCTTTTTATTAATTTAGTAAAAAAATATATCCAACATAAATTAACGTAAATTTATTTTTGAAGCATTTACAAAATTTTAATATTTTTTTCCAGCAATTTTTTTGTTTTTAAATCCAACGAGCCAAAATTCATAATCCTAATTAGTATGTACTATTTTTGAAATATGGTATATAATTATAATTCTTATAATTCTATATATTTTTTATTATAGTTAACTATTAATTTAAATTAAAAATCTCAATTACTTGACTAAAATAAATTCAAATGAACATTTACAATAACACAAGTGAAATTTTGGGGAGAAAACTTAAAAGTAACTTTCACTTAGCACCAAAGTAAAGTACACTCACCAGAAAATTGGAAGAACTTTCTCACAGGTTCAGACTTACCATGGTTTTGGGAACGGTCGCACAATAGTTTTGCCAAATAGCAGGGGATGCAATAACTCCTATCTATTCTGATTTTGCAGTTCGAATGGGATTAGTAAATTCAGCATTGAGTCGCCGAAGAAGGTTCTAAAATCGCGGAATCAAGATTTTATAGGCAATCCTGAATCACAAAGAAGACTGGAAGGAACCCTAAGCAGTTCCATTGCGCCTCTCTCATCGTCACCCTGTTTAGAGGTAGCTCTCTGAATCTGTGCCTCTCTCAAATGCTAAAATCCGAGTCTCTTGGTCGATTTGCTATTTTCCCTTTTCCTCTTGTTGTTGGAGATGATTGCCTCTGTAATGGTGCTTTGAGCATCTCGTTCGAAACTCTGCTTAATAGCATCTCGTTTGAATAATTGAATTATGTTTCTTAAATGAGATTTGGCTTAGCCATCTTATTCATGACTCTTTTCTTCTAGCTAATGGAAATTTATGTGGATAATGAGGCCAAGTTAACACTTCATGGTCTTGTTCAAGTGTGTTTCATAGACCTTTTTAAATTCTCATTGAGGTTAAGCAATTTTGTTTTATATTTTTAATTTTTTTAATTCATATTGTCCACAATCTCATTTCTAGTTATTTTTCTCCTATAGCACTATATCAAAAATGCAAGAATTGGAGAAAAATCATAAATTGAATGATCTTATTGATATTCTGGCCTTCAACCAAGTTGTTATTTTTTGTAAAATGTGTTAGCAGAGTTGAAGAGTTGAACAAGTTGCTTGTGGAGTACAACTTCCCTTCAATACGTATACATTCTGGAATGTCACAGGAAAAATGGTGCTTACATGTTCTTTTTTATATACGATCTGTCTATCTTTGGTTTCAAGCTTTCTAAGATATCTCTGTATGCATGACATTCAATGAAATTATATTTTCATTCTTGAGCATTTATCTAATATTTTAAATTTTGTAATGACACTATATTGAGTTCTTCTAATAGCTAGCCTTTCTTATATTTATCTAATATTTTCTTTTTGCTGGATCTTTACTTTTTTGTATTTAAAAGACTACTATTTTGACCATTCACTAACTCTTTTCCCTAATATTCCTTGTGTAGGAATTAGATCTGCGTGTATCAATGTTGCAACTTTGGCTCTTGTCGATGTTGGATTCCCATGCCTGTAACTTCATGTAGTGCTAGATACCTTAATAGCATCCCTTTGTTTGGTATGCATCTATTTTACTTGACTTTTCAATTGGCTAAATGCAAGTTTGTGTTTTCTTTTAAACTGCTCAACTTTTGATTTAGCTTTGTGGCTTTGTAATTATTGAAACTTGTATGAATATGGACAGATTTGAACTAAGTATAAGACAGTGCTGGAGGTCTTGTTGTTACTGTTAGAATTCTGCCAAAGTTGGATAAAGTGACACTTCTTCAGGTTAATTTTCATGGCATAATTTTATTTTTTTATAATTTTTTTTAGTCAACAATGTAAGTTAATTTTAGACCTTTTTTTGTTATCCCAATATGCATTCTTTCTTTTGTTGCTGGCTGTAGATAGATTTTAAATTACCAATTGACATTTTGAAAAATGTTATGCAACTGGCAACTGAAGGCTGCAAAGCAGTTGCAAATTACATCCGAGAAGTAAGTGTTGTACCTTAATTTTTCTGATCATCCTCGAAGGAGTCAAATCATGGCCTATTAATTTCTTAGCTTGATTCCTGATCTCTATCTTACTTAGCAGATTTTATTGAAGCACACAAAGTAACTGGAGTATCGACAGGGTGTATAATTCAATGGCTGAAGTTATGTGCTATTTTTGCTATTTACTTAGAAATATTTTTGCATGTGGGTTTTATGTGTAACAAGAAATACAGAGCTTGATAAATTCAATTTGTCTTAGGTGCTTTCAGGCTTTTAGTTTTCTGTATTATTTTAGTAAAGTCTGATATTTATTTTGTAACAGTTTTATTTGGATATTTTTTAACATTAAACCCATTTAATCTAGGATATTTGCTTTTCAATACTAAGCATTAGTTAATTTCATATTTTTATACTATGGATAATACGTATAAGAATGTTATTAATTTTTTTTAATCTTATATGATGTAATTTTATATTAAGGAGCATGTTTATTATGATATTTTTTTATAATTTAATTTTTATCGTTAGCCACGAAAAAAAGTGTGGCAAAAAAGTTCAGCCTGGTCAATTTTGTCACGGATAAAGTGTGGCAGAAACAATTATTTCATTATGCATCCTTTCAATTTGCCACGGAAAAGAGCGTGTCTAACAGTGCCAAAGTTGTAGTTAACAAAATGTCTCCACGGGTGTTAAGATTGTGGCTAATGGAGTAAAAAGTGTGGCTAATTAAAAATGCGTCGTCCTCTTTAGTTACGGATGTTAATTTGTTGCCAAAGCGTAATTGCAACAGTTATTTTGGAGTTTAGCCACGGATTTCCAGGGCTAAAACCCCTTGTTTTTGATAGTGAATATTTATTGTAATGAGATGCATGTTATTGCTTGTCGTATAAACAAAATCAAGCATAAATTGTGGTACCCGTGCCTCAAATAGGTGAGATAGATTAGCCCACGTGATGGTATGAACACCTTTTTGATGGTATGAACATCTTTCATCTTGAAAAAAAAAAAAAAAAGGTTTTTGAACTACTTTACTATTATGTTTTTAAGAAAAACATTCGATCAACTTGGTAAATGTGAAACATCTTTTCATACTTAATAAGTGATTTTCCTATTAAGAAGTTCTCACAGTAATGAAAGGAGTTCAACCTGCTGCATGCTTAATAGAATATATATGTTCAAAATCTTTTTCTTTGTTAATTATTTGATATTGTTGGCTAGAAACTATAACCCGCTAACACATATAAAAGTGATCCTTTATACAATTTAAGAATATACAAATTAATATATGAAGAGTTTAATTTATGTACATATATAATCTCACACACACACATATATATTCTTATTTTTGATCGATCGAAAGCGTTGAACTTGTACATAAGATTTGGCAATTTTACTACTTTTGGTACTGAGGACCACAAGGACAAAGTTGTGGTTCAATATATAAATTAGTAGCACCTGTTTGTGATGAAAACCGTGCACCAATTAACAAATGGAAAATGTTTGGTATATAACCAAAGAAAATTAACTAAAATCTCCCAAACTTTCTATTTTTGGCTTTATTAATTTTGATTTAGACTCACTTATTTTGCTTTTCTCACGCGCATAGTTATAATTTAATTTGATTTTGATAATTACTTTTCATGTGAAAAACATCATAAACTTTTAACGTAATGATTTATGATAGAATATGTTATAATTATAATAAAAACATATCCATAATTCTTACAATTTCACTGATATCTTGCAAATATAAAAGTTTATTAGTAACACATTTATTATCTCAATCCACGTCCGGCAAATATAAGTTCCAGCAACCAAGAAGGAGAGAAAACATATCCCATTAAATTGAAAAAAATAATTCATCATCTATCTCAATTTTTATAAGTGTTTTATAGTCTGTATATAAAAATATAAATTATATAGTAAAAGTTGCTAAAATATCTCGAATTTAACATTCATATATATATATATATATATATATATATATATATATATATATATATATATATAAAATAGGGTACAAAACCCAAATGCGCCAAGCGGAGATGAATTTTACCCAAATTCACCAAATAAAAATCTGAGACATCAATCCACCAAAGAAGACTTTTATATAATTCGAATTGATATAGTTCGAATTACTCCCAAGCATTATTCGAACGTAGTTCGAATCAACTAGCATCGAATTATGCATGCATGGTTTGATTTATATTAATTCGAATTAGTAGGAAGAGGTTTGTATCAAGAAGTTCGAATCGAATTGATTCGAATTACGTACAGATCGCATCAAGTTGTAATTCGAAACGTATTGATTCGAATTACTCACATTTCAGCACAAAAGGTAATTCGAACCTTGTTGATTCGAATTACAAGTGAATGCCCTATATAAGGAGTTCGAACCTAGTTCATTCGAATCAGTTTTCCATTCTCATACCCCACAAAATCCCAGAGAAAGCGACCCAAAACCGGCCCGAGAAAGTCTGTAGCGGCATACTTAGGCGATGGGGGACGATCCGGGAAGGCTGTATCGACTGGATGGAGCCGCTCATATAGCCGGGGTGATCAACGACGAGGTAAGTGGTTTATGATGGTGGTTTATTATATTTGTATATGTTAGTGGTATTGTAAATCGGTATCCAACCCTGTAGCTTCCCAGTGAGAACGAACCAGTCGGAGTCGTCTCTGCCACCGTGTACTCCGAGTTATCCCTGTCATATACAGTCACCGTGAAGCACCTAGCCGTCTTCAGATAGGCCTCGATACACTTTACCAGGTATTGACTGAATTGTTGTCCGGTACCTAGCTAGGCCTATGCCTCCCTCCCCATTGCAGACAAATAGTTCAGCCAACCTGCCATATGTGGCCTTCACCAACGAGCACACAGGGAGGTTCCTAACACCCTTAAGGATTGAGCTCACACACTCAGAGATATTGGTCGTCATGTGTCCGAATCTGTGCTCCTCATCACAATATTGTGTCCACAATGAATACTCAATCCTGTTCGCCCAGTCACACATCGCCGGATTCTCAGAGCGCAGAATGTCAAACCAGTAATCGAACTCCACTTCGGTCTTTGCATATGCGGCATTCACAAGAAGCCTCCGAGCGTCTTCGCCCTTGAAGGTGAGGGCGAAATTGGCTGCTACGTGTCGAATGCAGAATGCTCGGTATGCAGCCGGAGGTAGCCATCCCCCATCAGGAGCCTCAAGCGCGGCCTTGATGCCGTTATGCCTGTCCGAAATAACTAGCAGACCTGGCTGCGGTGTGACGTGCTGACGGAGGTGAGAGAGAAAGAAGGACCACGAATCAGCATTCTCACCCTCAACTAGTACAAATGCCACAGGGAGTATGTTGGAGTTCCCGTCCTGTGCAATTGCGACAAGCAACGTTCCCCCATACTTACCATATAGATGGGTGCCGTCAATACTCACCAACGGCTTGCAATGACGGAATGCCTCGATACAAGGTGGGAATGTCCAGAACAGCCTATGAAAATAAGCATGAGACTCGTCTAACTGGCCCCCAACTCGAACAGGGCATGTCCGAAGGACTGCTACTGAACCAGGCATGGTCAACTGGACTCCTAACACCCACCTAGGGAGCTCGTTGTACGACTCATCCCAGTCACCATAGATGACGGCAACAACCTTCTGCTTCGCCATCCAGACCCTCCTGTACGTCGGCTTGAATCCAAAGTGTGCGGCGGTGGCATTTAGGAGCACCTTGATGTTGACGGATGCATCAGCCCTCACCATTGGCATAATGAATGTCGCTATCACATGATAATCTAAACTCCTATGGTCGCTGGAGATAGAGGTGACGAGACACGTATGCGGTTCGTTGTACCGTTTCACTTCCCAGATGCCCTTGCGCTGCCGGAGACTCAACCGAATCAACCATGTGCACCCATTCCCAAACTCAGAACACTTTCTCACATACCGGCGATAGTCAGACTCAACTACCTTGTACTGTACCCCTTGGCGGATGCTGTAAGTCTTCACACTCAACAGGGCCTCATTTTTATCTTGAAACTGCTGACCAACCTGGAACTCTGTCATACCAGCAGACCCGTCCACATCTCTAACGCCAAATCCAGCAGCCTGCCCAGGAAGCCCATCCTGCCTCATGGCATTCAGGTCCAATGATGAAAAATGGGGTGGGTACTACTGTGTCCCAGAACTAGATCCACCTGCAGCCCCTCTCAGGTCACTCGCTACGAGATCATCGCCGCTCTCATTGGCAATCAGGTCCGGCTCAACATCATCGTCCTCTGGATCATTAAACAATCCGTCGCCAACACCAGTTGGTGTAGCACAATGTACTAAGGTCGGAAGATGTTCCCCTGTACCAACCTCGTCGCCGACATTGCCGCTGAGATCAACAGCGAACGAAGGGGAGGCAACAGGCTGGATCGGTGGCTCGTACGCAGGGACGGAGGAAGAAGCAACGGCAGGTCTCGAGCTAGAACAGGCAACCGTGGCTACAGCGTGCGTATTCCGGTTCGAACCCCCGAACTGGAAACCACATCAACCAACTTTGCCAACAGCTCTGGTGTCCTCACCTCGGGAAACTGCCGGCGACAATGAAACATGACCTGCAAGTCCTCATCACTCCCGATCGTGAAACAGTCATACTTCACGGTATCTTGGAGAACCGTGGTTGGAATGCGATAGAAAAACTTCTTAACCCTTTTCACACCATCCAGACCAAGTTTCAGCAATACAGAGCTAACAAGGTCATCATAGCTCGTCGTAGGCCTCGCGATAATACAGAGAGGATCCTTATCGGTGAACTTCACACCGGATCGAGTTTTTCTCTTAATCGATCCTCTGTGGTGAACCAACACTAGAAAACTATCCTCACCAGCCATCTGACCCCTCTATTGAGAGCAACTCACGTACACCTCATATATATAGAGCTATGCCTCACAGTAATTCGAATCAAGTCCATTCGCACTATATATACGTAATTCGAATTAACTCAATTCGAATTACTTTGAATTACCAAATGAGAGTAATTCGAATCAAGATGATTCGAACTCCTCTAAGCCACGTGATCTTAGTAATTCGATTAATATAAATCGAACTATGCATGCATAATTCGATGCTAGTTGATTCGAACTACGTTCGAATAATGCTTGGGAGCAAGGTTCAGAAAACCGGACCGGTCATCAAACCGCTCTAGTCACTGGTTCACTGGTTCACTGGTCTAACCGGTTCAACCGATGGTTCAACCGAAAAAACCGTTTTAGAGTAGAATAATAAATAAATTATAAATACACATCCTAAAATATAATTATAGTCTGATACAAATCTTAAAATATCTTCGAAATTAAAAACACTACATAAAATATCATCAACCAAATACATATGATCTTATCAAAATCCAAACTCAAAAGTTAAATAGTAATAAAAGCATATGTAAATATTAAATCCCAACATCATGGTTTATCAATTATCAAAATCCGCAAGAACTTGTTGCAAATCTGCTTCGGTGGGATGATCTTCACCTTCATTCCCACCCTGATCAGCAAAAGAAAGAGATGCAGCATAAAGACCACTACTACCACCGCCACTTTGATATAAATCAGCATCAATTTCACCTAATAAAATAGAAATGTTATCATTATATTATAAACTAACAAGATTCTAATAAATCATTAGAAACTAAATATACTATACTCACGCAATAAGTCATCCACATTACTAGGAAGATCAGGCTCTTTCTCTACAACCTCTTCAGTCACCCAGAAGTCAACTTGACTGATACTTTCATAATCAATTGGATCATGTTGTGTCTTTTGCTTTCTTTTTTCTTTTTCCTTCCTAAAAAGTTAAATACAATATATGGAGATTTAATAATTTACAAATTTATTATGATAAAGATTACAAATGAAACAATATAGTATTTCATGAAACATATATTACCTGGATTTAAGACGCAAATTATAGGTAACATAAACAATGTCATTCAGTCTATCATGCTCCAATCTATTTCTTCTTTTTGTATGAATCTGGTCAAAAAGGCTCCAATTTCTCTCACACCCAGAAGAAGCAGATGCTTGGCTAAGAATGCGAACAGCTATCTTTTGTAGACATGGAGCAGAGCCTCCGAATAACCTCCACCATTCATCTACCAATTATAAAACCATAACATATTATAAGATATTAATTAAGAACATAGGAGCATAAAACAAGTTAAAACAAATATTCAACCATATTCTTACCAGGCTTAAGTTCAGATGCAGCTGGAATAACTTCTTGTCTATCAAAACTTTCCTTCCGATCTCTATATAAATGTATTTCTTTCATTGTCTGAACTGAATCCAAATTGTTACACTTGCAATACAAGGTAACAAGATCAAGCAAACCTCGCATAACATCAGGTGCTTCTTTATAATTTTCATTAAAAAAGAATTTAGGATTCAGGAAGTAAGCTGCCGCATGAAGATCTTTCTTCAAATGCTTGTCCCATCTTGAGTTGATAATATCTGTGTACGGCTGATATGCAGTCTTGGATTGCCTAAACATCTCCTTAATTGCATCTTCTGCCCTTAGCATTCCTTCATAAACATACCCCAAAGATGGGGGGTCATCAGCATCAACAACCCTCAGCAAGTAAATCAGAGGGCTCACAAGTTTACATACAGTAAAGCAATCGTCCCAAAATTTTGCATCCAGAATAATAGCACTCACAGCTCTACCAGTAGCACTCCTTCCTAATTTGTGATCAGTGAAAATTGAATCTACAACCAATTGTTGCAACTCTTTTTTACGGTCAAAGATGCTCTTCAATGTAATAAACACAGTTGCAAACCGGGTTGCACCAGGACGTACAATTTCTCTCCACTTAGGTCTTTCTCTTAGCCAAGATAAGAAAACCGTATGATTGTACACAAATACTGTGATCTTTGAAGCACGAGTTGCAAGGTTAGAAATATGCGCCATGCTGCTTATATCTTTTAAAATAAGATTAAGGCAATGAGCAGCACATGGTGACCAATAGATATTATCATATTTTCTATTGATAAGCCTACCAGCAGCAACATAATTGGCTGCATTGTCAGTCACAACATGCACAATATTATTTGGGCCAATCCATTCAATCACCTCAGAAAACAAAGTACACAAGTGTGAAGCATTTTTTACCATACTGGAAGCATCTACTGATTTCAGAAAGCACAAACCTTTAGAACAATACACCAAGAAATTGATTAATGTTCTTTGTCTTTGATCTGTCCAACCATCAGCCATGAGGGTACATCCAGTTTCCTTCCATGCACTCCTATAACTATCAACTAGCAGTTGACTTTCTCTTTTAAGATCAGCCAACAAATGAACCCTTAACTTATCATAAGAAGGCCCCTTGTAACCAGGTCCAATACCAGCAACACCATCTAACATATCTTGGAAATATGGCGACATCACAGCATTAAATGGAATTTTACAATCCAAAAGCCACCGAGCAAATCGTTTATCAACCTCGTGTACCGCCTCTTTGTTTTGCATAACACTTTTAATACTTGGTTGAGCTCCTGGAGTTGTTCTTGGTGCAAACATAGGAGGAATGACTTTGGCTTTTTTCTTTGGATCGCCTCCAACTCCTTGCTGACTCGAGGTACGCTGCTGTTCCTGTTTTTCTTGAGCTATTGCCTCATCAATTGCATCTTCTACCTCATCACCACCCTCTTCACCAAAACTTACTTTTCTTTTCTTTTTGCTGGCCTGAATATCTTTCAACAAACTTTCCATCTGTTTTTCCACATCATATGGAACTTTAGGACATTTTTTCACGTCTCCAGTAATCTTTGCTAGATGTTTCTTCATCCTGTGAATTCCACCTCCATTGAAAACTTGTAGACAAAATAAACATTGATATTGTGGTTTTCCATTCACGTGTTGTAGAGCAACATATTTCCAAGCTAAATCTGTTTTTCCCCTAAGGTTAGAAGAACCTTGTGAATGACTATCGTTAGCACTACGGGAATTAGGATTAGCCTCATCATTCAGAATAGGAGTATCGGCAGACATGTTATTATTCACAGAAGCATTGTTATCAGCAGTTGCTTCTTGATTAATACTATCTTCCATAACTGAAATTAATAAAACATGTATGAAATTAAACAACACAACACAATACAGAAAATGCAGTTCAGTTCAGTTCAGTTCACAGAAAATGAAATCAGAAATTGAAATCAGAAATTGACAACACAACACAATGCAGTTCAGTTCAGTCCACAACACAACACAATGCAGTTCAGTTCAGTTCAGTTCAGTTCATAAGTGAAATTAATAAAACATGTATGAAATTAAACAACACAACACAATACAGAAAATGCAGTTCAGTTCAGTTCAGTTCACAGAAAATGAAATCAGAAATTGACAACACAACACAATGCAGTTCAGTTCAGTCCACAACACAACACAATGCAGTTCAGTTCAGTCCATAACACAACACAATGCAATTCAGTTCAGTTCAGTTCATAACTGAAATTAATAAAACATGTATGAAATTTAAACAACACAACACAATGCAGTTCAGTTCAGTTCAGTTCACAGAAAATGCACAGTTGACAAAGAGCAAGTTCACAGGAATTGAAATCAGAAATTGAAATCAGAAAATTGAAAGAGCAAGTCCACCGAACACAACTTGAGCTGCACAGTTCAGTTCACAAAATAGAGCAGAAAATAGAGCAGAGGACCAAACACAAATTGACCAACAAATAGAAATTGTGCAACAAAGAGGAATTAAGCTACAAGACAGAGCAGAAAATGCACAGTTCAGTTCACAAAATAGTGCAGAAAATGGCAAAATGCAGTTCAGTTCAGTTCAGTTCACAGAAAATGCACAGTTGACAAAGAGCAAGTTCACAGGAATTGAAATCAGAAATTGAAATCAGAAAATTGAAAGAGCAAGTCCACCGAACACAACTTGAGCTGCACAGTTCAGTTCACAAAATAGAGCAGAAAATAGAGCAGAGGACCAAACACAAATTGACCAACAAATAGAAATTGTGCAACAAAGAGGAATTAAGCTACAAGACAGAGCAGAAAATGCACAGTTCAGTTCACAAAATAGTGCAGAAAATGGCAAAATGCAGTTCAGTTCACAGAAAATGCACAGTTGACAAAGAGCAAGTTCACAGGAATTAGAAATCAGAAATTGAAATCAGAAAATTAAGCCGAGGTCTAAGTTCAGTTCACATTGAGGACAGAGAGAAAGAGAACATGAGCAGAGGTCTAAGTTCACTCACCTGGGGTCGATGGAGGGCTACCGGTGTTGACCGTTGAGGACCGCCGATGAGAGGCTACTGCGTGCTGGTGTTGAGACTTGAGAAGATGAGGACGATCGAAATTGAGGGCACCAGGCGACGAGAAGATGAAGATGAGCAGGAACCAGGAGACGCCGGAGATTGGAGGGTTGCTGGAGCTGAGGATGGCGACACCACGGCGGCGAGGGATGGCGACAGGGCTTCAGGCAGCGCCGCTAGGGTTCTTCTTCTCCATTGGAGATGATGATTGATGAATGAATGGGGTCGGGGCTCGGGGGAAGAAAGGGGGGTGCTCTACGGGCGGGTCGGGTCGGGTTTGTTTTTTTTTATTTTTTTTTAAAACGCAAAACGGCGTCGTTTAGTGAAAGATGCATAACCGGCCGGTCACCGGTTCGGTCCAACCGGCCGGTTTTTGACCGGTTCGCCAGTTCTTGGACGGTTCTTCCCTCTGCGGTTTTCAGATAAGGACCGGACCGCTTGCAGTGCCGGTTCGCGGTTAAACCGGTTGAACCGGCCGGTCCGGTCCGGTTTTCAGAACATTGCTTGGGAGTAATTCGAACTATATCAATTCGAATTATGTGTAAATCTAATTCGAATTTTATTGATTCGAATTATATAAAAATCTTCTTTAGTGGATTGATGTCTCAGATTTTCATTTGACGGATTTGGGTAAAATTCATCTTCCCTTGACGCATTTGGATTTTTTACCCTATATAATATCTATAATTTCAAACCTATAACATCTATAATCGATGAATTGAAATTAATTTGTTATTATTTAATATTTATTTTTTTTATTTTGCGGATTATAAGCCAATAGTTTTTTTATGTATCTGATTTTTATAAATTGACACTAATCGAATTTAAAATTTTAGATTTTGTTTATAAAATGTGCCGTGGTGATTTAAAAATATATTTTAAGGTTAGTGATATAAGAATTTAAGATTTTCATTTGGAATAACAATTTTATAATTATGTATACAATAAACTAATAATTATTTTTTTTTTAAATTTGATTCCCACAAAATTTGAATTAACTTTTTATATAATTAAATAAAAAAAATGATTATAAAAAAATAATTATATCAATTAATTAAAAAAATAATTTATATTCTCCTATAAATAAAAATATTATTAAATATGCATTTTTAGTTATTATTTTTAAATTTTTTAGTAGGTAGCATCACTCTTATTAACAAATGGTCCTTACTCTTCATTTCCTCTTCCCTTCGCTGGCGGCGGCACAAGCACAACACACGCACGGCCAAAGTCTTGATGGTTTTTATCAAATAATTAATCATAATAATAAGGATTTTTTACTTAAATAAAATAAACAAATACTAAAATTATTGAATTTTTCTAAATCAAATTTTGAAACGTAAATATCCTATTTCTACTATTATATAAATCATTCCAGGGTCATAAGAATTATATAATACGTTAACCATGCCACCTAGAAACGATTTATGCATGAATGATCTAGGAGAATAAGGAATAAATCGTTGCAGGGCACACAGAGTTATAGGTAACGCATAAATCGTCCCACCTTACAAAGATTTACGTAATTTTGAGCTGAAACACAAAAACTTGACACGATTAATGTGTTAAAACAAACCCTTTCAAGCCTGGCACGATTTATGTATAATATGGTATTTTTATTTATAATATTTTAATTTAAATTATATCTATTTAAATTTTAATTTAAAAAATAAAAATATATTTTTTATAATTTCAATTATTGATTTCATTGAGAAGATTAAATTAAATTAAAAAAATACTAACAAATTTTAATAAAAAGAATACTAAATTTTAATACATAAATTTAAATTTTTTCTTTAAAAAAAATTGTCAAAAGGTGTTAAAAAATATTAATTTTTCATAATATAAATTTATGTTACGTTTTTATGAAATTTTTAGTATTCGTTTTTTATATAATTTTTTTTAATAATTTTTATTGATGCATATTTTTTATAGAATTTTTTTGTCATTTTTTATTTGGCTTTTGTATAAACTTTAATTATTTATTTATAATTTTAATTATTAATTCTATTAAAAAAACAAAATTAAATAAAAAAAGAATACTAACAAATTATAATAAAAGAGTACTAAATTTTAATACATAAATTTAAATTTTTTTTAAATATCAAAGGATGTTAAAAAATATAATTTTGCATAATATAAATTTATGTGTTTTTGAGTAACATAAATTTAAATTTTATAAAATTTTTAGTATTTGTTATTCATGTAATTTTTTTAATAATTTTTATCGATGCATATTTTTTATAGAATTTTTCATCATTTTTTAATATATAAATTATAAAAAATATGCATCGATAAAAATTATTAAAATAATTACATGAGCAATCTATAAAAAATATGCATCAATAAAAATTATTAAAAAATTACATGAATAATAAATACTAAAAATTTTATAAAAACTTAAATTTATGTTACTCAAGAACACATAAATTTATATTATGCAAAATTATATTTTTTAACACCTTTAGAATTTAAAAAAAAAAAACTTAAATTTATGTATTAAAATTTAGTATTCTTTTCATTATAATTTGTCAATATTTTTTTTATTTAATTTAGTTTTTTTAATGAAATTAATAATTAAAATTATAAAAAATAATTAAAATTTATACAAAGTCAAATAAAAAAAATGACAAAAAGAATTCTATAAAAATTATGCATCAATAAAAATGATTAAAAAAAATCATATGAACAACGAATACTAAAAATTTTATAAAAACTTAAATTTATGTTACTCAAAACAACATGAATTTATATTATTCCAAATTATATTTTTTAACACCTTTTGATATTTTTTTAAAAAAATTAAATTTATATATTAAAATTTAGTACTCTTTTTATTATAATTTGTTAGTATTCTTTTTTTTAATTTAATTTAATCTTATTAATGAAATTAATAATTGAAATTATAAAAAGTATATTTTTATTTTTTAGTTAAAATTTAAATAGATATAATTTAAATTAAAATATTATAAATAAAAATACCCTATTATATATAAATCGTGACAGGTTTGAGAGGATTTGTTTTAACACGTTAATAGTGCCAAACCTTTGTGTTTTAGCTCAAAATCACGTGAATCTTTGTAGGGTGGGACGAATTATGCGTTACCCATAACCCTGCCTGCCCTGCAACGATTTACTCCTTATTCTCATAGGTCATTCATGCATAAATCATTCCTGTGTGGCATGGTTAACGTATTATATAATCCTCATGCCCCTGGAACGATTTATATAATAGTAGAAAGAGGATATTTATGTTTTAAAAGTTGATTTAGGGGAATCCAGTAATTTTGGTATTTGTTTATTTTATTGAAGTAAAAAACCCTAATAATAACGCTATGTGTATACAATACTTAGGTGTTATTAAATCGATAAAAAAAATTTTAATAATTTTTTTATTTTTTCGTATATTTGACAAATTTTTAATAATAAAAATAAAATTATTAGAAAAATAAAAATATATTTTTTGAGAAACTATAATTTATATCTTTTTTAAAAGATTTTTTTAAAAAAAAAATATTTTTTATCATATAATAAATGAATAAAAAATACTTTTAACTTATTTTATCTAAATATAATTGATAAATAAAAAAATCTTTTTATATGAAATATCTAAAAATAAAATCACTTTTACTTTTATATATAAAAAACCTTTTAAAAAATATCTTTTTTCAAAAATAACATCCAAACAAGCTGTTAATGTATATACACCGTATAACACTATTTAATTTTCACATAGAGTTTTATTATTTACATTATTCTTTAATTTTGGTATACCTATATATACCTTTATTTTTTATATAAAAATAAGAGAAAATTATTAATTTCGCAGTCGAATTTTTTGAATTCTGATAAAAATGATTTTATTTTTGTTAACGACAACAATATCCTTTAAAATTAAAAAAAAAAAACAGAATAAAATTACTCAAGCATAAAAAAAAAAACTATTTCCGTTAATAAAATTGATTGAGATGGCAAATAAATTTCTTATTGTGACATCCGTTCATAATGACCTATCTTTTTACCCATCATAGCATCTTCTCCCCTATCTTTTTATAATGACCACCCTCCTCTCTGCCTCCAACTCCCCGTGCCATCTCTTTTCCTCCAAAATTAATGATGCTTTAGTAAGACATATACATAAAAAATCTAAAAAAGATGGTTATACAATAGTAGTTAAATATGGATCGGATGTCCTTATCTTTATTCGTCTATTGGGTTAGCATTTGATTAAATAAAATTAGTTATAAAGTGGTTATTTGTTTTTGAGAAATGCTACCTTTCCATCCTTTGTTGATAAATGGCCTAATTTTGTGTTTTATGTAATACAATAATAGCACTATCATTAATAGAATTTCCTTATCCTCTCAATTTCTTCTTTTCTTTTATATTTTGTAATTTTATTCATAATAATAATAATAATAATAATAATAATAATAGATCAGTAGAATTTATTATTTTTTGTCAATAATTAATTAATAATTTATAAAAATATAGACTAGAAAGAAATTATGATAATGGAATTTGGATCCTCTAAATTTTGGATTTCACTTTAGACAGTAAAGTTTGATCTTTCACCCTTAAATGGTTTCTCTTTTATATTTTCTCTTGGTCCCACCTATAAAATAAATGGTGAGAGATCAAACTTTATAGTTTATTCTCTAAAGTAAAATTCAAAATTTAGAAGATTTAAATCCATGATAATGGCGATGACAAGTGACAACAATGACGAAAATAAAAGAAAAATATAAGAAAAAAGGACAATAAAAAAGAAGCGCATACATAATTGTAAAATATGTTATAATATTTTAGTTGAATTTGATTAAATATTTTATTTTGTTGTAAATTTTTTTAATAATAATAATAATAATAATAATAATAATAATAATAATAATAATAAATTTTATTGTGGAGCCCTATGGGCTATGGCTGGTTCGGATACCTAAAGTGATTCATCTTTAATTATTACGGAGTGGACTATCATCGAAACAAGGACAACTTGTTATTTCTAGCTAATCTATCAATCAATTACCAGAGAAGAATCTATTGAAGTTTCTATCTTCAAAAAAAAAAAAAAATGAAGAAACGGCTAATTATTTATAGCCAACGTCAGTGATCGGTGTTCCATTAATATACTTAATTATTACATGACAAAAAATTATAACCAGGCAGTTAAAAAAAAAAAAAAAACTTGAGAGGAAGAAAGGATATTTTTATATTTTATAACCACGCAGGTTTAGTTTGTTTTAGTTTTAATATTATTGTATTCATTATCCATCCAGTTCTTACTCTTTCAACTGTATTTGCAAGAAAAATTTTGTTAGTTTCTTAAATTAATCATTAACGATACCAGAAACATGCCGAAAAGCTAACAATTAGTTGAATGGTCAAACTGCCTCGAAAGCTACTCTAGAGCTAAAAAAATGGACGAGTAATTGACACTACATGGCATCTTCTGTTTTTATTTAGGAAAAGTCTGTGGCAGTAATTTTCGTATTTTTTGGCCAGCATTTAACCATCAAAATAAAAGTGAGTGATCTTTCATAATTAAATGTAATCTCACACCATTAAAAACACTATTAATAATCAATTGATGGTTACAAAACACCAAAATTGCTAGCTCCCTAGTATTCCTCTTTTATTTAATCGATTTTGTATTTGTATTAAAATTAATGGCACCGGAATCTACCAATTTTATAGAATAAAAAACAACGGCCATAATAAATAAATAAATAAAGATGATCATATATAGTTCATAGAAGGGATATCCGAATATGGATGGTTCGAAGTTTTGGATTTTTTTAAATTGAATCGAAAAAAATTTGATATTTATGTAATTCTATCAACTGAACTCTATTTTTATAGGTATAACGGTATAACAAAAATTTTGTCAGTAATTTAAAATTTGTAGATAAAAATAATAATTTATTTTTTAAAATTTAGGAAATTAAAAAAAATATTATGAGTCATTAGAATTTATTGTTTTCGACTATTATTTAGTTATCAATTCAATTCTTTTAGTTTAATAGTTCTTTTAATTTAATAATTTAACAATATTCTTTATTCCATATTTTTAAATATTAATAATTAATTAATAATAAAAAACAATAAATTATGATGACTTTCTAACCTTCCTCGAATAAAAAAAAACAATGATTTAGCCTTCTATTCTTTTATTATAGGTTTAATTACTCTGCAGGTCTCTATAGTTTTACTAAATTTTCAATTAAATCCCTATACTTTTTTTCTTTTTAATTGGGTCCCTACACATTATTTTTTTTAATTAAAATTCCTACCATGACAAAAACGTCTAAAATAACAGAATATTTTCTTAAAAAAACGAATATTCTCTTTTTTAGGATAGCAGGACACTCTTATATTTTAAAAATTCCAAAAAAACCCTTCTCACTTGACCCTCGCACTCATATATCCTTAGCCCTAATCTCTTCATCGAGCTCTCTCCGGATCTGCCGCATGGTGCCCTCTCGCCGCGCCTCCTCCTCTCGGCGTTCCTGTCGTGCCTCGTCCCTTGTATTCTGCTCATCCCTTGTATTTCGCCGTGCCTCTGCCCCTCTCTCCCTCGCCGCGTCTCGACTACGTGCCTCCGTGCTTCCATGCTTCCCTCGCCTTGCCACGCCGTGCCTCCGTCCCTCCCTCACCGCGCCGCCCCTCCGTCTCTCACTCCTGGTTTCGCTGCCTCGTGCCTGCTCCCGTGGCTTCCATTTCAGATAGAGCCCAGGACTAGGTTGGATGCAGGGACTTGGGGGTTGGCCTTAGTTATTGCATTTCGGTTGCAGTGGCTTGTCCTGATCGACTTGTTGTTGTAGTTAAAGGGGATTCTGGATTCTGATTTAATTCCATTGAAGTTGGATTCTGATTTAATGCCATTGAAGTTGAGATATATACTGCTGAACTCATGCTTATGTGGATTGATCCCTTATTTTTAGTTATATTTTCATCATCATATAATGAAATGGTTCTTATTTTAGTCTATACATTATTATTAAGTAACAACTAGTATGGGAAGTGTATAAAATTGAGAATATAATGACTGATTCTGTGGATTTACACATGTCTCAAATACATGTTTATTGCCATTATCTTGAACTTGGATCTTCCATGAGTAATTTCTATGGGGCAACCTAAAATTTCAAGTAATGGGAGATTTTTTTACTAGTTACTAGTGAGGACTAAGTACTGAGTAGTGATAAAGGTAAATTATAAATGAATTTTGTTGTCCTGAATTTGTTGGGATTGTTTGCAAGAATCCCTTATTCTGAAAACTAAATTTTAAACAAGTCTGTCGCTCTGTGATTAACTGAAGTATAGTTTCAATTTCGATATATGCATATTAGCAAGCTCTCAAGCAGCAAAAAATGAGAGAAAGTAGCAGAGCGTTTTGGAGAATTCACATAGAAGAAAATAGCACTGAATCTTGATGCTTGCACTATAATTCATCTTTATGTCTCTGATTCTTGTATGACAGCTGAAACTATTGCAACTAAATCTAATTAGTTTATCTGAATCATTGTACTACACCTACAAAATTAGGAGAGATATAGCAGTGTGTTTTATAATATGAGGTAGTAACCTAATGCTTATCTTGTTGCTTTTGAGAATTGGCTTTTAATTAAGGTTTGGTGCTAGTCATTTGATATTATTTGTTGTTGATTTGTGTTTTTATTAAAAATTTTAGTGTGTTTTCTGATGTTAAAATATATCATATTTTCTAAAAAAATATTTCATTGTGGCAAAGACGGTGTGAGGATACATTGTATTCCCTGCTCATTTTTGGTGCTCAACAGCCTGTGTGTCACTTGGCATTATTGCAATGGCAAAAATCATATTCAAGGGAGATGAAATATCAGTTTATGCTAGAACAAGCAAGGAATTTTTTTTTATGGAAAGAGGAGTGAACCTCAGAAAATTGCTGGTCAATGACGGTTGATACTGTTTGACATGGTTTAATCCAAGAATGTGCAGAAAAAATTTTGGACTGTTGCCTTATATGTTTTATCTTTTGTTGATACTTGAAAAAATATGTATTTCTTGTTCTAACCTGAACATAGAAAAAATTCATGCTTTTAATATACTTGCTTTTAGATTTTTGTCAGTTAAATTTGTTCTTTTGTTTGAGGAACTATATAAAAAACAGTTTTTGTAAATAATTTTAGTTATTACTCTTTCAATGGTTCTTATTACTATATGCCATATGCAAATTCTTTCATTATGTTGATCATAATCAATACTTGAGTGATGAAAACTGAATTTTATATATATTTATTATTATTATTTCTGTTTTATTTTATCCATTTTTTATATTCTTAAGATAAGATATTTTAAAAGTAAAAAAAATAAAGAGAAGGTATTTTTGGTACAATTTGTATATAAATAAGAAAAGGAATGATAGCGACAAAATAAAAAGGAGTATAGGAGTATATTTCATGTCGTAGAATCATTAAATAGGGATTATAGGAATATTTTTAATTGAATATTTATAATTTCACCGAATTTTCAATTAGGTCCCTATACTTTTTTTTTCTTTTTAATTAGGTTCCTAAGGATATACAAGTAATTTCATAATTCACTAACATTTTTTTTTTTATGTTTAACATTAACAAGGACTAAATTGAAAAAAAAAATAATGTATAGAGATCCAATTAAAAAAAAATATAGAAATCTAATTGAAAATTTAGTAAAACTATAGGGAGCTACAGAATAATTAAACCTTTATTATATTAATTAAACAAATAATCTGTACCATCTATTATCTATTTTATTGACGATAATATTATTGTGCCAAGAAACATGAAAAACACACTTAAAAAAAAAAAAAAAAAAGAAATTACAAAGGTTGGCCATAAATTTTTTGACACCATTGTCGGTGTGCCTGAACAGCCTCGATGACGGTTGGTTTTGCACCATTTTCTGGTAGTATAAGATTTTTATCAAACTGAAATTATTTTTGATAGGGTATAATTTTTTTTATATATATAGGGTCCAAACTAATCAAACTGAAATTATGATAACATTTTTGGTTTATATACTTCAAAAAAATATTGTAGCATATGCGTTGTAATAATTATTTCCACATAAAATCTTCAATACAAAATAAAATCTCATCATTAAAATGTTGTCCATAACAATAGCAATAAAACAATTCGATTTTTATCTATTATCCACAAATTAAATTAAGTTAATCATAATAATCGCGTATTATATTTTCTAATTAAGAAATGCAATGGCTCGTTTGGTCATGTGTCATTTTAAGACTATAGCTCATGTTTATCTTTGCCGGGTAGATGCGTACATAAAGTTGGTTCAGAAAAGCTAAAATATGGCCCAATTATTGTTGCATATATTAATCAAAGCATGAATGGATATATAGGATTAGGAATCAGTCATAAACTATGAAAATTGCTTTCTTCAATGATATATCGGTAGCGAATTCAAATTAGGGTTTAGTGTATATATATATATATATATATATATATGCTAAGGCCACAAGTTAAAATTATTATTAGTACAAAATTTTAAATATTTTGTTTTAATAGATACATAATAATTATATTAAAAATTAAACTTTATATAATTTTTCATAATAAATTTTTTAATTAATAATTTTAATATGGCTAAACCTTTCAAACTAATAATAATAACAATAATAATCATCATCATCCACTTCGTTGGGATGAATTTCCACTACTGTTTTTAAGTTCTGTATTTGTTTGGTTCGAGTTAAGTGGATAGTCCACATGTATATCATCCTTTCATCACAACAAAAATTAAGGATAATTTTTTTTATGATAGTTGGAGGGGGATGGGGGAGAAAAGAAGAAAATATTGAGAGCATATAATCAAAGTGTGCACGTGGTTATGTAAGCAGCTGTTTGGTTGGGAGGAGCGAGAGAATTGGCTTTGGCACCAGTTTGTTTTGAAAAAGTACAAGTGTTTGGCTTGGCTGTGTTTTAAGGAGGCTCTTTCTACTACAAGTTTTCGCTTTAGAAAAGGGATGTCATCATTGATCGGATAGGTGTCCAAGATATCTTTCTGGCCAGGAATTGGTTTTATATTGTATTTGGGATAGTGCAAAAGCTCAGCTTGTATGGCATAGATTGGATATTTCTTATTATCCTCTGGATTTGAAGAATTGGTTCTTGTATCATAGCAGAGAGCATCCGTTCAGGTTCTTTTCAGGACTTTGGTGGATATGGCGAGTAAGGAATAATGACATCTAATGGTTATCAGTGGCTAAGAGAAAGGGGGGTTGAATCTTAGCCCCTTTTTGTTGAGTAAATCTTGCTGCCCTTTTAAAACGCTTAAGGAGATATTTCTGCTTTTTGTCTCGTCACTGATCAAGAGACATTTTCTTTTTGTCTCGTAACCAATGAGGAGATATTTTTCAATTTTGTCTCTTACAAACAGAATCAGAATTTGAGTAGAGTAGAAAGAGAGAATCACACCCAGAAGTATCCTGGTTCAGCTGCTAAGTGCAGTGCAGCCTACATCCAGTCTCCATCACAACAATGATGGAATTTCACTATAATCAAACAGATTACAGACACCAATTCTCCCTAGGAACTACTCTTCCTATCCGGGACAAGTCTAGAATCTATCCCCAATCCCGAACTTGACTTGGTCACCTACCAAGTGGTATGCGAAATTGCTACTCAGGTTGTGAATTGTTGTTCGAAATTGATTCCCTGGCAATGGCACCAAAAACGGATGCACAGAACCATGGTCTAAACATATCTTCACAACTTCGCATAACTAACCAGCAAGTGCACTGGGTCGTCCAAGTAATACCTTACGTGAGTAAGGGTCGAATCCCACGGAGATTGTTGGTATGAAGCAAGCTATGGTCACCTTGTAAATCTCAGTCAGGCAGATATAAAATAGTAATGAGGTTTTCGAAATTAATTAATAAAATAGGGATAGAAATACTTATGTAAATCATTGGTGAGAGTTTTAGATAAGCGAATAGAGATGCTTTCGTTCCTCTGAACCTCTGCTTTCCTGCTATCTTCATCCAATCAGTCTTACTCCTTTCCATGGCTGGCTTTATGTGATACATCACCACTGTCAATGGCTACTTTCGGTCATCTCTCGGGAAAATGATCCAATGCCCTGTCACGGCACGGCTAATCGTCTGGAGGCATTACCCTTGTCAATGGTTTCATCTTATCCTCTCAGTGAAAATGATCAACGCACCCTGTCACGGCACGGCTATTCATCTGTCGGTTCTCGATCATGCTGGAATAGGATTTACTATCCTTTTGCGTCTGTCACTAACGCCCCGCAATCGCGAGTTTGGAGCTCGTCACAGTCATTCATTCATTGAATCCTACTCAGAATACCACAGACAAGGTTTAGACTTTCTGGATTCTCTTGAATGCCGCCATCATTCTAGCTTACACCACAAAGATTTTGATTAAGAGATCTACGAGATACTCATTCAGTCAAAGGTAGAACGGAAGTGGTTGTCAGGCACACGTTCATAGGGAATGATGATGATTGTCACGTTCATCACATTCAGATTGAAGTACGAATGAATATCTTAGAAGCGAAATAAGATGAATTGAATAGAAAACAGTAGTACTTTGCATTAATCTTTGAGGAACAGCAGAGCTCCACACCTTAATCTATGGAGTGTAGAAACTCTACCGTTAAAAATACATAAGTGAAAGTCCAAGCATGGCCGAGAGGCCAGCCCTCAAACGTGATCTAAGATAGCATACAACTGATCAAAGATGGTCAAAAAGACGTCTAATACAATAGTGAAAGGTCCTATTTATAATAAACTAGCCACTAGGGTTTACGGAAGTAAGTAATTGATGCATAAATCCACTTCCGGGGCCCACTTGATGTGTGCTTGGGCTGAGCTTGAGTGTTGCACGTGTAGAGGTCCTTCTTGGAGTTGAACGCCAGCTTTTGTGCCAGTTTGGGCGTTCAACTCTGGTTTTGGCTCATTTTCTGGCGCTGGACGCCAGATTTGGGCAGAAAGCTGGCGTTGAACGCCAGTTTACATCGTCTATTCTTGGCCAAAGTATGAACTATTATACATTGATGGAAAGCCCTGGATGTCTACTTTCCAACGCAATTAGAAGCGTGCCATTTCGAGTTTTGTAGCTCCAGAAAATTCACTTTGAGTGAAGGGAGGTCAGAATCCAACAGCATCAGCAGTCCTTCTTCAACCTCTGAATCTGATTTTTGCTCAAGTCTCTCAATTTCAGCCAGAAAATACCTGAAATCACAGAAAAATACACAAACTCATAGTAAAGTCCAGAAATGTGAATTTAACATAAAAACTAATGAAAACATCCCTCAAAGCAACTAGATCCTACTAAAAACATACTAAAAACAATGCCAAAAAGCGTATAAATTATCCGCTCATCACAACACCAAACTTAAATTGTTGCTTGTCCCCAAGCAACTGAAAATCAAGTAGGATAAAAAGAAGAGAATATACTATAAATTCCAAACTATCAATGAAACATAGCTCCAATCATATGAGCGGGACTTATAGCTTTTTGCCTCTTGAATAGTTTTGGCATCTCACTTTATCCATTGAGGTTCAGAATGATTGGCATCTATAGGAACTCAGAGTTCAGATAGTGTTATTGATTCTCCTAGTTCAGTATGATGATTCTTGAATACAGCTTCTTTATGAGTCTTGGCCGTGGCCCTAAGCACTTTGTTTTCCAGTATTACCACCGGATACATAAATGCCACAGACACATAATTGGGTGAACCTTTTCAGATTGTGACTCAGCTTTGCTAAAGTCCCCAATTAGAGGTGTCCAGGGTTCTTAAGCACACTCTTTTTTTGCTTTGGACCTTGACTTTAACCGCTCAGTCTCAAGTTTTCACTTGACACCTACACGCCACAAGCACATGGTTAGGGACAGCTTGGTTTAGCCGCTTAGACCAGGATTTTATTCCTTTAGGCCCTCCTATCCACTGATGCTCAAAGCCTTGGGATCCTTTTTATTGCCCTTGCCTTTTGGTTTTAAGGGTTACTGGCTTTTTGCTCTTGCCTCTTGGTTTTAAGAGCTTTTGGCTTTTTCTGCTTGCTTTTTCTTTCTATCTTTTTTTCGCCTATTTTTTTTTCTGCAAGCTCTGTTCTTTGCTGCTTTTTCTTGCTTCAAGAATCATTTTTATGATTTTTCAGATTATCAAATAACATGTCTCCTAGTCATCATTCTTTCAAGAGCCAACATATTTAACATTCTTAAACAACAACTTCAAAAGACATATGCACTGTTCAAGCATACATTCAGAAAACAAGAAGCATTGTCACCACATCAATATAATTAAACTAAGTTCAAGGATAAATTCGAAACTCATGTACTTCTTGTTCTTTTGAATTAAGACATTTTTCATTTAAGAGAGGTGATGGATTCATAGGACATTCATAACTTTAAGACATAGTTACTACTACTAATGATCATGTAATGAAGACACAAACATAGATAAGCACATAACATAGAAAACGAAAAACAGAAGAAATAAGAACAAGGAATGAATCCACCTTAGTGATGGTGGCGTTTCCTTCTTGAGGAACCAATGATGTCCTTGAGCTCTT
The DNA here is from genome assembly GCF_003086295.3 of Arachis hypogaea. NCBI lineage: Eukaryota > Viridiplantae > Streptophyta > Magnoliopsida > Fabales > Fabaceae > Arachis > Arachis hypogaea. The sequence continues at coordinate 41,736,603 of NC_092048.1, read as the reverse complement.
CTATGTCTCTTCCTTGTCTTTGTTGCTCCTCCCTCATTGCTTTTTAATCTTCTCTTATTTCATGAAGCATGATGGAGTGCTCTTAATGTTCTACCCTTAGTTGTCCCATATTGGAACTCAATTCTCCTAAGGAGGTGTTGATTTGCTCCCAATAGTTTTGTGGAGGAAAGTGCATTTGAGACATCTCCGGGATCTCATGGTGATGAGCTTCATACGCCTCTTGAGCTCCATGAGTGGGCTCTCTTGCTTGCTCCATCTTTTTCTTAGTGATGGGCTTGTCCTCTTTAATGAGGATATCTCCCTCTATGTCAATCCCAGCCGAATTGCATAGGTGGCAAATGAGGTGAGGAAAGGCTAACCTTACCATAGTGGAGGACTTGTCAGCCACCTTGTAGAGTTCTTGAGGTATAATCTCATGAACTTCCACCTCTTCTCCAATCATGATGCTATGGATCATGATGGCCCGGTCTATAGTAACTTCAGACCGGTTGCTAGTGGGAATGATTGAGCATTGAATGAACTCCAACCATCCTCTAGCTATAGGCTTGAGGTCCAATCTTCTTAGTTGAACCGGCTTGCCTTTGGAGTCAATCTTCCATTGAGCTCCTTCCACGCATATGTCCATAAGGACTTGGTCCAACCTTTGATTAAAGTTGACCCTTCTAGTGTAGGGGTGTTCATCTCCTTGCATCATGGGCAAGTTAAACGCCAACCTCACATTCTTCGGACTAAAATCTAAGTATTTCCCCCGAACCATTGTAACATAGTTCTTTGGATCCGGGTTCTTACTTTGATCATGGTTCTTGGTGATCCATGCATTAGCATAGAACTCTTGAACCATTAGGATGCCGACTTGTTGGATGGGATTTGTTAGAACTTCCCAACCTCTTCTTTGAATTTCATGTCGGATCTCCGGATACTCATTTCTTTTCAGTTTGAAAGGGACCTCAGGGATCACCTTCTTCTTGGCCACAACATCATAGAAGTGGTCTTGATGGACTTTGGAGATGAATCTTTCCATCTTCCATGACTCAGATGTGGAAGCTTTTGTCTTCCCTTTCCCCTTTCTAGAGGATTCTCTGGTCTTAGGTGCCATCAATGGTAATGGAAAAACAAAAAGCTTATGCTTTTACCACACCAAACTTAGAATTTTGCTCGCCCTCGAGCAATAAAAGAAAGAATAGATGAAGAAGAAGAAGAAATGGAGGAGAGGGAGAGTGAGAAGTGTTTCGGCCAAGAAGGGTGTAGAGGGGTGTGTTGTGCGAATTTGATGAAGAATGGAGGGCTTTATATAGGGAAGGGAGGGGGGAAAGGTTTCGGCCATATGGGTGGGTTTGGGTGGAAAATTGGTTTTGAATTTTGAAAGTGGGTGGGGTTTATGAGGTAGGTTTATGGGGAAGAGTGGATGGATGTGAGTGGTGAAGAGATGATGGGGAAGAGTGATTGAGGTGATTGGTGAAGAGTTTTGGGGAAGAGTGTTTATGGGGTTGTGTGAAAGAGAGTGGTGAGAAGAAGTGAGTGGAGGTAAGTGGGGATCCTGTGGGGTCCACAGATCCTGAGATGATCCTGTGGGGTCCACAGATCCTGAGGTGTCAAGGCATTTACATCCCTGCACCAATTTAGGCATGCAAAATGCCCTTGTAAACAACTCTGGGCGTTCAGCACCAGGTTGGTGCCCATTTTGGGCGTTCAACGCCCATTTGTTGCCATTTCTGGCGTTGAACGCCAGAACCATGCTTATTCTGGGCGTTCAGCACCAGGATGCTGCCCATTTTGGGCGTTCAGCGCCAGAACCATGCTCTGTTCTGGCGTTGAACGCCAGGCAGATGCTCCTCCAGGGTGTGATTTTTCTTCTGCTATTTTTGACTCCGTTTTCAATTTTTATATTTATTTTGTGACTCCACATGATCATGAACCTAAGAAAACATGAAAAACAAGAATAATAGAGTTAGATAAATAAACATTGGGTTGCCTCCCAACAAGCGCTTCTTTAATGTTAATAGCTTGACAGTAGGCTCTCATGGAACCTCACAGATGTTCAGAGCATTGTTGAAACTCTCCAACACCAAACTTAGAGTTTGACTGTGGGGGCTTGGGTTGACTCTGCTTTGAGAGAAGCTTTTCATGCTTCCTCTCCATGGTTGCAGAGGGAGATCCTTGAGTTTTAAACACAAGGGAGTCCTCATTCCATTGAAGGACTAGTTCACCTCTGTCAACATCAATCACAGCTCTTGCTGTGGCCAGGAAAGGTCTTCCTAGGATGATGGATTCATCCTCTTCCTTTCCAGTATCCAGGACTATGAAATCAGCAGGGATGTAGAGGCCTTCAACCTTTACTAACACGTCCTCTACTTGTCCATATGCCTGTTTTCTTGAATTGTCTGCCATCTCTAATGAGATTTTAGCAGCTTGCACCCCATATATTCCCAGTTTCTCTATTACAGAGAGGGGCATGAGGTTTATTCCTGAACCAAGGTCACACAGAGCCTTAAAGATCATGGTGCCTATGGTACAAGGTATTATGAACTTTCCAGGATCCTGTCTCTTCTGAAGCAATGTCAGTTGATCCAGATCACTTAGTTCATTGATGAACAAGGGAGGTTCACCTTCCCAAGTATCAATGCTAAATAATTTGGCATTCAGCTTCATGATTGCACCAAGGAACTTGGCAGCTTGCTCTTCAGTAACATCCTCATTCTCTTTAGAAGAGGAATACTCATCAGAGCTCATGAAGGGCATAAGGAGGTTCAATGGAATCTCTATGGTCTCTAGATGAGCCTCAGAGTCCTTTGGTTCCTCAGAGGGAAGCTCCTTATTGGTCACTGGACGTCCCAGGAGGTCTTCCTCCTTGGGATTTACGTCCTCCTCTCCTTCTTTGGGTTCGGCCATGGTGCTTATGTCAATGGCCTTGCACTCTCCTTTTGGGTTCTCTTCTGTATTGCTTGGGAGAGTACTAGGAGGGATTTCAGTGATCCTCTTACTCAGCTGGCCCACTTGTGCTTCCAAATTTCTAATGGAAGACCTTGATTCATTCATGAAACTCACAGTGGCCTTGGACAGATCAGAGACTAAGTTTGCCAAATTAGAAGTATTTCGTTCAGAGTTCTCTGTCTGTTGCTGAGTGGATGATGGAAAAGGTTTATTATTGTTAAACCTGTTTCTTCTACCATTATTAAAGCCTTGTTGAGGCTTTTGATCCTTCCATGAGAAATTTGGATGATTTCTCCATGATGAGTTATAGGTGTTTCCATAAGGTTCACCTAAGTAATTCACCTCTGCTATTGCAGGGTTCTCAGGATCATAAGCTTCTTCTTCATAAGAAGCCTCTTGAGTACTGTTGGATGCAGCTTGCATTCCATTCAGACTCTGAGAAATCATATTGACTTGCTGAGTCAATACTTTGTTCTGAGCCAATATGGCATTCAGAGTATCAACTTCAAGAACTCCCTTCTTCATAGGCATCCCATTGTTCACAGGATTCCTTTCAGAAGTGTACATGAACTGGTTATTTGCAACCATGTCAATGAGTTCTTGAGCTTCTGCAGGCGTTTTCTTTAGGTGAATGGATCCACCTGCAGAAGTGTCCAATGACATCTTAGATAACTCAGACAGACCATCATAGAATATATCCAGAATGGTCCATTTTGAAAGCATGTCAGAAGGACACTTTTTGGTCAGTCCTTTGTATCTCTCCCAAGCTTCATAGAGGGATTCACCTTCTTTTTGTCTGAAGGTTTGAACATCCACTCTAAGCTTGCTCAGCTTTTGAGGAGGAAAGAACTTGGCTAGGAAAGCCTTGACCAGCTTATCCCAAGAGTTCAGGCTATCCTTAGGTTGAGAGTCCAACCATATTCTAGCTCTGTCTCTTACAGCAAAAGGGAAAAGCATGAGCCTGTAGACTTCAGGATCTACTCCATTAGTCTTTACAGTATCACATATCTGCAAGAATTCAGTTAAGAACTGAAAAGGATCTTCATATGGAAGTCCATGAAACTTGCAGTTCTGCTGCATCAGAGAAACTAATTGAGGTTTCAGCTCAAAGTTGTTTGCTCCAATGGCAGGAATGGAGATGCTTCTTCCATGTAAATTGGAATTTGGTGCAGTAAAATCACCAAGCATTCTCCTTGCATTGTTGTTGGGTTCGGCTGCCATCTCCTTTACTTGTTCGAAATTTTCAATCAAGTTATCTCTGGATTTAGCTTCTCTTAATTTCCTCTTCAGAGTCCTTTCAGGTTCTGGATCAGTTTCAATAAGAATGCCTTTTTCTTTGTTCCTGCTCATAAGAAAGAGAAGAGAACAAGAAAAGAAGAGGAATCCTCTATGTCACAGTAAAGAGGTTCCTTATGTAAGTGGAAGAAAAGAAGGTGACAAAGAATGTAATATAAGGAAGGAAATATAAGGGTGAGGAGAGCAGAGATGTGAGATGAGATGTTAGTGAATGAATAAATAAATAGAAGGAGATGAGAGAGAAGGAATTTTCGAAAATAAATTTTGAAAAAGAGTTAGTGATTTTTGAAAATAGTTTTTTTTTTTGAAAAATGTTAGTAGTTTTTCGAAAATTAAGATTTAAAAATTAAAATAATAGTTAATTAAAAAGAAATTTTGAAAAAGAAGGAAGGAATTTTCGAAAATGAGAGAGAGAGAGTTAGTTAGGTAGTTTTGAAAAAGATTTGATTTTTAAAATCACAATTAATGACTTGATTCACAAGAAATCACAAGATATGATTCTAGAACTCAAAGTTTGAATCTTTCTTAACAAGCAAGTAACAAACTTGAAATTTTTGAACCAAAACATTAATTGTTATTGTTATTTTCAAAATTTTGATATAAAAATAAGAAAAAGATTTTTGAAAAATATTTTAAAGTTTTCGAAAATAACTAAGAAAAATAAAAAAGATTTGATTTTTGAAAAAGATTTTGAAAAAGATGAGATTTTTAAATTGAAAATTTGATTTGACTCATAAAAACAACTAGATTTAAAATTTTTTTGAAAAAGTCAAATCTAATTTTCGAATTTATGAGAGAGAAAAAGGGAAAGATATATTTTTTTATTTTTGAATTTTTAATGAAGAGAGAGAAAAACAAGAAAAATGATGCAATGCATGAGAATTTTAGATCAAAACATGTGATGCATGCAAGAATGCTATGAATGTCAAGATGAACACCAAGAACACTTTGAATGTCATGATGAACATCAAGAACATATTTTTGAAAAATTTTTAATGCAAGGAAAACATGCAAGACACCAAACTTAGAATTCTTTAATGTTTAGACACTAAGAATTCAAGAATGCATATGAAAAACAAGAAAAGACACAAAACATGCAAATGCAAAGATCAAACAAGAAGACTTACCAAGAACAACTTGAAGATCATGAAGAACACCATGAATGCATGAAATTTTCGAAAAATGCAAGATGCACATGCAATTGACACCAAACTTATAACATGACTCATGACTCAAACAAGAAACACAAAAAAATATTTTTGATTTTTATGATTTTCTAATTTTTTTTATTTTTGTATTTTTCGAAAATTAATTGAAAAAGGAAAAATAAGGATTCCAAAATTTTTAATATGAATTCCAGGAATCTTGCATTCTTAGTCTAAAGCTTCAGTCCAGGAATTAGACATGGCTCACTAGCCAGCCAAGCTTTCAATGAAAGCTCCGGTCTAAAACACTAGACATGGCCAATGGCCAGCCAAGCTTCAGCAGGTGAATCAGGAACAGCAGTAGGTGGATTAGCAACAACTAGCTTGCTCTTGATAACAAATTGCTGCCTCAGTCCAAATAAATTTAGACATGGCTTTACAGCCAGCCAGGCTTCACATGCTTCATGAAACACTAGAATTCATTCTTAAAAATTTTGAATAAAATTTTTGAAAATATTTTTATATAATTTTTTTTTCGAAAACAAAGGAGAAAATTTTGAAATATTTTTGAAAAATTTTTGAGAAGAAAACAAAAAGAAAATTACCTAATCTGAGCAACAAGATGAACCGTCAGTTGTCCAAACTCGAACAATCCCCGGCAACGGCGCCAAAAACTTGGTATGCGAAATTGCTACTCAGGTTGTGAATTGTTGTTCGAAATTGATTCCCTGGCAATGGCACCAAAAACGGATGCACAGAACCATGGTCTAAACATATCTTCACAACTTCGCATAACTAACCAGCAAGTGCACTGGGTCGTCCAAGTAATACCTTACGTGAGTAAGGGTCGAATCCCACGGAGATTGTTGGTATGAAGCAAGCTATGGTCACCTTGTAAATCTCAGTCAGGCAGATATAAAATAGTAATGAGGTTTTCGAAATTAATTAATAAAATAGGGATAGAAATACTTATGTAAATCATTGGTGAGAGTTTCAGATAAGCGAATAGAGATGCTTTCGTTCCTCTGAACCTCTGCTTTCCTGCTATCTTCATCCAATCAGTCTTACTCCTTTCCATGGCTGGCTTTATGTGATACATCACCACTGTCAATGGCTACTTTCGGTCATCTCTCGGAAAAATGATCCAATGCCCTGTCACGGCACGGCTAATCGTCTGGAGGCATCACCTTTGTCAATGGTTTCATCTTATCCTCTCAGTGAAAACGATCAACGCACCCTGTCACGGCACGACTATTCATCTGTCGGTTCTCGATCATGCTGGAATAGGATTTACTATCCTTTTGCGTCTGTCACTAACGCCCCGCAATCGCGAGTTTGGAGCTCGTCACAGTCATTCATTCATTGAATCCTACTCGGAATACCACAGACAAGGTTTAGACTTTCCGGATTCTCTTGAATGCCGCCATCATTCTAGCTTACACCACGAATATTCTGATTAAGAGATCTACGAGATACTCATTCAGTCAAAGGTAGAACGGAAGTGGTTGTCAGGCACGCGTTCATAGGGAATGATGATGATTGTCACGTTCATCACATTCAGATTGAAGTACGAATGAATATCTTAGAAGTGAAACAAGATGAATTGAATAGAAAACAGTAGTACTTTGCATTAATCTTTGAGGAATAGCAGAGCTCCACACCTTAATCTATGGAGTGTAGAAACTCTACCGTTAAAAATACATAAGTGAAAGTCTAGGCATGGCCGAGAGGCCAGCCCTCAAACATGATCTAAGATAGCATACAACTGATCAAAGATGGTCAAAAAGACGTCTAATACAATAGTGAAAGGTCCTATTTATAATAAACTAGCCACTAGGGTTTACAGAAGTAAGTAATTGATGCATAAATCCACTTCCGGGGCCCACTTGGTGTGTGCTTGGGCTGAGCTTGAGTGTTGCACGTGTAGAGGTCCTTCTTGGAGTTGAACGCCAGCTTTTGTGCCAGTTTGGGCGTTCAACTCTGGTTTTGGCTCCTTTTCTGGCGCTGGACGCCAGATTTGGGCAGAAAGCTGGCGTTGAACGCCAGTTTACGTCGTCTATTCTTGGCCAAAGTATGGACTATTATATATTGCTGGAAAGTCCTAGATGTCTACTTTCCAACGCAATTGGAAGCGCGCCATTTCGAGTTCTGTAGCTCCAGAAAATCCACTTTGAGTGCAGGGAGGTCAGAATCCAACAGCATCAGCAGTCCTTCTTCAACCTCTGAATCTGATTTTTGCTCAAGTCCCTCAATTTCAGCCAGAAAATACCTGAAATCACAAAAAAACACACAAACTCATAGTAAAGTCCAGAAATGTGAATTTAACATAAAAACTAATGAAAACATCCCTCAAAGCAACTAGATCCTACTAAAAATATACTAAAAACAATGCCAAAAAGCGTATAAATTATCCGCTCATCACCAAGCTTTCAACCGCTAAGTGCTAACCCAACTTGTAAGGGGATTCCCACAGAATCATGAAACATAACACAGATGTACAAAGGACCTATAGGACATCTATGGCTTTTTCTTTTAATTTTGTATACTTTGCCTCTTTCCGCTCTATGACTTTTTCATACAAACCTCACTGTTTGCCTTTTTCCATGAGACTCAAGACAGACAAAACTAAATAGAAAAATACAACATGAAACACATTGAAGGAGAAGAACTTCTGTTAGCTTGGGTAGCTATGAGAACTTTGTGCTTTACGCTCTTTTCTCCTTGTTTCAAGCCTTGGCTCTTCACCTCCAAGGTTGAAACGGTTGAACCGAGCTAATCTTCTTCTTCTTCAAACAAAATCGGTTCGGACAGAGAGAGGAAATAGGGAACCGAATGCAAAAACTAACATGCAATTACCTCTTCCTCATCCCTTCTCACCAAGCTTCATTAATCCGGGCCTTCCATCTTAACTTGCTTCCCAAGAAGGATTCCTGACCCTTGATGAGTCCTTGATGCTTGACAGCTCCATCTGCTCTATCTTCTGCTTCTTTCCCACGTAGCTACAGTAGCTACCTCCTGTGATGGATGAACAAAAGTAGAGACGAGCCATGCCTCTGGGATCTTCTTCTCTGACTGAGTTGGATCTCTTCTATTTTTGGGTATGGAGAGCTTGAGACTTCTTCACCATATCTTACCATTAGTGGCAAAAATCTCAGCCATACCCTACTGTGGATCTTTTTGCTAAAGCCATCATCACAATGGCTTCTTGCTTACTCATAGCTTCTCTGCTTCTACCTCTGATGGCTTGCTTCTTCATCCTTCTTCCTGACATAGAAGTGACCGAAACTAGAGAGAGAAGAGAGAGAAAATTGAAAAGCTTTCAATGTAATTGAAGAAAGGAATTAAAATGAGTTAATTCTCCACTCCCCATGTCTAGTAACGTGTAATCAATTAATGCCATCATTTCACTTGTAATTTCTCTTTCATGTTACCTAGGCAATTAAAGCTAGTTAATAAAATTTGAATTCCATCAAAGAGGGAAGTGGGTAACCGAACCAAATATGCACTTTCCTTCCTTCTTTTGTTTCAATTCGGACCAAGCTAGTTGGTTTTTTACCAAAAGATTTATTTTGGGCTTTTTCAACAAAATCTGGCCCAACTTTCACAATAATAATTCAACCACATATTTTAAAATATTTTTGCACTAGGCTGATTATTTTTGCCAACCATTTTGGGCTTTGAGTTTGCCCAATGTTAAAATCTGCAAGCAACAAAATTATTAATTAACAAAAGTGAATTAAAATTCAAATCAATAATTTTGTAATTAATTATTTTAATGATATTTGATCATCATATTAATTTGGAGTTTTTCAAACTCATCAATCTCCCCCTTAATGACAAACATTATTAAAAATTGAATTGAAAAGAGTAAGAATTAAGAGTACTCCCTTTGAAGATTTGGAATCCTCTCCCTTTCCAATTGTTACAAAGCTCCCCCTTAATATGTGCCATTTTATTAAAGGAAGCATTATATGTAACATTCTTAAATCAAGCTTAAAGCCAAAATGTATTCAACATATGAAATATTAAAAGTGTTGAACAGCTTAATTTTTTAGCAGAAGTGAAGTGAGAATCAAAACCTGATTTGTTATCATATAAATGATTTTCTTCTTAATAAAATAACAAAAATAAAGCATGTTTGAGTACCTATAGAGTACATTTCAACATATAATCAAGACTCAACATACTTTAAATTACCAAAATAATTCCTGTTAAAACAGTTTCCTGCCAAAAAATTTTGCCAAACAAAACAATAATTCATGATCTATGAAGCCTTTTCTGAGATAATAACAACTCTTCATAACAATTGGCAGGATATTAAATCAACAAAGAAATCAGAGCTTAATCAAAATATCACAGCCAAAATCAGAATATGATAATGCATAAACCAGAGCATAATCAAAAATCATAAAAATAGGATTGAAATACATGCACAAGGGTAATCATTAATCAAATTGATTTCAGCCCCTGTTTTTCAATTTTTCTCAACTTTTCTCCCTCTTTTGTCATCAATGGAGGAACCTGTAAAACAGATCAGAACAACATAACAAAATGCATAATATTTGTTTAAACTAAAACATAAGATTCAGAGTATCCAACTTAACAGTTATACAGTACTCAAAACAAGAAAACATGAAAATGAAACAGAGTTCATAGGTACGAGCAGTTAAACTGAATCAAGCATCAGAAAGATTAATGTCAGAGCCAAGGGATTGGTTATCTTCATCTGCATCACCCATGTCTTTTTCAAAGCTGTCGAGCAACAGATTAATTCGCTCATGGCACTTTTCCAAGCCTTCTCATTCTCATAAGCTTGTTTGCGGGCTTCTTTGTATGAGTGTACCATCAGATTTGACATGTTTGAAAATTCAGTTAGAACGTCCTTGATGGATCAGCAACCTTTGTAGGCTCAGTAGGACGACTTTCAAGATCACTTTCTGATGGTTCAGAGGGCATGGAGCATTTTCCTTTGGTACTTTTCACGGATCCAGAGACTCCTCCTCCTTTGATGGTGGAAACCTTGTTTTCTACATGCTCATTAGTTAAATCAACATAAAAATGTTCAAATATGCATGTAAGAAAAATGCCATAAGGCAGATTTGCCTTTTTGTCACTGCGCACACAATCCCACATATGTCGCACCATCAAATAAGCAAATGAAATAGGAGAGGAAGTAAGGATTGCAAAAAGAACTAAGGTATCACAAACAGTTACTCTTTGGAAGGAACCACTCTGAGGCATCAAGATATGATTGATGATCCTGTGAAGTAGCGCTCTTACAGGTCCAAGAGCTTTATGCGTTAAAACGTCCCATCCAGGGCAGAGAAGTTTTCACAGGTTCGATTCAGAGCAATATGATATGTCACCCCAACCTGTGAATCCCACTTTCCAGTCATGTAGGCAGTTGCTCCTTCATCAGCGTATCCTAATGCAGTGCTGATGGTTTCTCTGTTCAGAGATAAGTGAACCCTCTTGACATATGAGTGGATTGCTCCGTCAAGATACACCATGTTCGCATAGAACTCGCGAACCAGGGATGGATAAACAGGCTTCTGAATATGGAATAGAGGAGTCCACTTCAGGTTATCAAACAGAGTGGCAAAGTTGATGTCTTTTGCAGTCAGTGCCTCCAAATTTACTATGTGAGAGTCACATAGGTGACGTTTAGCCAGAACTTGATTGTGAAACTCATATGCAGCACAAGAGTTGAATCTGTCCGGATCAAAATGAGAATTCCCCTTGTTGAACTTGTTTTTGAAATCAAGAGATTCCAAGTTTGGCAGTTCCCGTGTGTTGCGTAGAGGGTAGCCTTTTGAGCGTTGAGAACTGCGGCCAGAGGGGTGAAGGGTTGATTTTCTTGGTGGTGAATGAGGTAGAGAAGATTAGGACTCCTCTTCTTCTTCTACAACAGGTTCTTTATCCTTTCCAATCTTCTTTCGAGATGAAGTTTTCTGGGCAATAACTTTTCTCCTCATAGTCTCGGTTTGCTGAGAAGAAGGTGAAGGAGATGAAGAAGAAGTAGAGAGTATGTGAATGTGAGTATGAGTTTGAGGAGTAGAAGAAAATGGAGGATTTTTGGAGAGTGGAGTTCGGCTACTTCTTTTAGGAGCCACTTTCTTTTTCATGATATGAAAGTGAAGAATGAATAGGGAAGATGAAGGAGTGGCCGAAGAGATTGGAGAGAGGTGGGAGGTTACAACAGCATTTAATGCTGAGTGGAGAGAGAATTAAGTGAGTAATGCGCTATTTAGAGGTGCGGTTATCAATAAGGAAATATTTTTAAAATTAAAAAATGAGAGATTAGCTCTTAGAATCAAGGGAAAAGGTGAAAAAAAAGATTATGATTTGACAAGAACTCCTTCCTACAAGATATGATATGACAACTTCCCAAAAAGTATTATTTTAAAAAATGAGGAATTCAAAACGGCCAGAGTCATGGATAAGGTCAAAGAAGATTTAGTGGGGCCCAAGATTATTATCATCAGTTCAGTCTCCCCCTGTATCATGTCATGTTCTTCACGTCCTCAAATTTATCTCCGCCCTACCTACGAGACAAAACCAAACACAATCAGAAAAATCACAAATTATCAACAGAATTCAATTCTAACATTCCCAAACTGTTTCTTAGAGAGCAGAATTTGTCTTCACACAAGGGTTTAGTAAAATGTCTGCAAGCTGTTCTTCGGATTTTACAAATTGAATATCAATAGTTCTCTTTTTGCATATGTTCTCTAATAAAATGATATCTCACTTCAATGTGCTTGGTTCTAGAGTGCAGGACAGGATTTTTGGAAATGTTTATTGCACTCATATTGTCATAAAATAAGGGTATGCTATTGATTTTCAATTTGTAATCCTCCAACTGAGTTTTCAACCAAATTAATTGTAAACAACATGCAGAGGCAGATATATATTCAGCTTCGGCTGTGGATAGAGCAACTGTGGCTTGTTTCTTGCTTGACTACATGTTAAGTGAGCTTCCAAGGAAGCAACACATTCTGGAGGTGCTCCTTCTATCCACCCGATCTCCCGCATAATCTGCATCACAAAACCCTACTGCACAAAGGTCATCAGTTCTAGAATACCATAAGCCATAATCACAAGTTCCCTTAATGTATCTAATGATTCTTTTTACGGCTGAAAGATGGGATTCTTTTGGGTGAGATTGAAATCTTGAACATACACCCACACTTTGAACAATATCCGGTCTAGAGGATGTAAGATACATGAGTGAACTAATCATTCCTCTATACCGTGTTTCATCCACATCTTTACCGTTTTCATCTTTTTCAAGTTTAGTATTTGGATGCATTGGAGTTCCCATAGGTTTGGAATTTTCTAGGCCAAATTTCTTGATTAATTCTTTAGCATATTTTCCTTGGTGAATAAAAATGCCACTAGGAGTTTGTTTAATTTGGAGACCAAGAAAGAATGTTAGTTCTCCCATTAAACTCATTTCAAACTCTCTAGTCATGAGTTTTCCAAACTCTTTACACAAGGATTCATTGGCCGATCTAAACACTATATCATCCACATAAACTTGAACAAGAAGAATATCATCATTTGATACTTTTATAAATAAAGTTGTATCGATGGTTCTCCTTTGAAATTAATTTTTCAATAAGAAGGCACTAAGCCTTTCATACCAAGCTCTTGGAGCTTGCCTTAGGCCATAAAGAGCCTTTGAAAGCTTAAAAACATGATTTGGAAATTCCTTTCTTTCAAAACCGGGGGGTTGGGCCACAAATACTTCTCTATCTATAAATCCATTAAGGAAAGCACATTTGACATCTATTTGGAATATTTTAAACCCCTTGTGGGCAGCATAGGCAAGAAGCAACCTAATTGCTTCCATTCTTGCTACCGGGGCAAAAGACTCATCAAAATCTATACCCTCCTCTTGATCGTAACCTTTGGCCACTAATCTAGCCTTGTTACGAACAACACTACCATCTTCACCCAATTTATTTTAAAAATTTACTTAGTACTCGTTACCTTTTTACCATTCGGATTAGCTACAAGTGTCCAAACCTCATTCTTTTCAAATTGAGCAAGCTCCTCTTCCATGACTTTGACCCAAGAGGGGTCTTCAAGAGCTTGTTTCACATCGTGAGGCTCCATTTGGGACAAGAAAGCAACATTGCTTTGCTCGGCTTGCTTCTTGGATGAGGATCTTGTGGTTACTCCTTTGGAAGGATCACCTATGATGAAATCATGAGGATAGACTTTCATTCTCTTGGTTTTTGGAGTAAGGTTGAGCTTTGATGAGCTTCAGCAGATTGTTCTGTTCCAGATTCTCTTACTTTCACAATAATAATTCAGCCACATATTTTAAAATATTTTTGCACTAGGCTGATTATTTTTGCCAACCATTTTGGGCCTTGAGTTTGCCCAATGATAAAATCTGCAAGCAACAAAATTATTAATTAACAAAAGTGAATTAAAATTTAAATTAATAATTTTATAATTAATTATTTTAATGATGTTTGATCATCATATTAATTTAGAATTTTCCAAACTCATCAACATCTTTAATTCTCATGAGACTTGGCCTCCTAAAAAAGGGATTTGTCTGCCATTAACTTCAAAAGGAGTTTAGGAGTATTTTTGAATTACAACGTATGTCCTTTCTCTCTATTCTAAATAGTTCTTGGAATTCCCCGTCAATTGGTACTTTTAAGATTAATTATGATGCTAGTTATCTTGGTTTTAGTGATAGTATTGGTTTTGCTTGCATTATTAGAGATTGTAATAGGAGTTGGCAAAGAAGGTGTTTGACAATGATTTGGGGTAATAGTATTTTTTTAAGGAAAATTATTTGCTATTTGGAGAGAATATCTCTTAGTTTGGGATGTGGGTTAACGAGATATTATTTGTGAGATGGATTGTGTGGAAGAGTTTAATCTTGTTACTAATCACCAAGATGGTTTTGGGTTTATTGATTCGTTGGTATTCAAAATAAGGGATATATATCATGCATTGGAATTGGCATGTTGACTTTCGTTTGATTATAAGAGATGCAAACACAGTGGCAGACACCATGGCAAAGATGGCGATAAAGTTACAACTTTATCAAGTGGAGCTTCATTCTCTTTGGGAGGAGTTTAAGAGTAGTCTTAAACAGAATTGTCCCTTTATTTAAGCAGTTTTTTTATTTTTTTTATTGAGCTTATTTAAGTTACAAAAAAAAGTGTACAAAAACACATGAGAAATAAGTTGAATCGTACTTAATTTCTTTTTAAAATCTAAAATAAAAATTTTGAAGCTTTTGAATTTATGAATTCATTTGCAACGAGAATGAGGTTAATGTATTTAGATTGTAAGTTAAAATTTTTTTTTAACGATTATGCGGTATTAGGTTCACCAAGATATATTTTTTTTGAAGTTTTAACTAACTTGAAAATGTTTATAAAAAATATTTTGACTTTTTTCATAGATTTATCAAAATCAGAAAATTTCTACTCATTGCGGGACATAAACACTCAAGCGAAAGAAAAAAAAATTAAAGTAAGCTAAGGGAACATTAACACTTTGTTTGGATGCAAGATGAAAAAAGTAAAAAAAGAAAATGGGAGAAAAGAAAATGAAAAGAAAGAAAATGAAAGAAAAAATTTATTTTTTATATTGTTTGGATGAAGAGAAAATGGATGGAAAGAAAGTAGGAAGAAATTTTTCTTTTATTTGGATGGAAGGAAAAGTAAGAAGAGAGAAAATTATAACCAAATAAAATTACATTAATACCCTTACCTATATTATATATAAATTATAATATACTAATATACTAATGTATTTAAATTATTTTTTTAATAAAAAAGTGATCTTAATTGTATTTTAGGATCTTAATGTATTATCATTGTTAACAATAATATTTTTTTAAATTTATTCTTTTTTATTTTCTATTAGATATTATAAATTTTGCTTTCAATTTTAACAATGGATATATTAGTAATTTCACCTTTATTTTAGAACTTTTAGCAATTTTCTTCGCACGTTTGGAAGAAAAATTTGGATGTGGGTCCCACGCCATTGTTTTCCCTTTCAATCCAATTTCCATGCTTATCCAATCAATGAAAAATTTCTATTTTCTTTCCTTACATTTTCTTTCCTTCTAATTTTCATTGATCCAAACATAGTGTAAAAGTACACAAGTGATATATCTTAGGATTTTGAATAATCTTACCAGCTTAATCAAGATTTTATTTTTGAATACCCACTTAGTTCTAATGATGGATTTGTTCTTGGGTCTAAGTATTAAGTGTCAAACTTGATTCTACTCAAACTGTTCAAATTCTTCTTTCATAATATTGACTCAATCTGGTTCTTTTAGAGTTTTTGACACATGATATGACTTAATCTCAAAGATAAAAGTATCGTTGTTTCAGAAGAATAATCTAATCTAAACTCCTTCTTAGGTCATTCCAAGAACTAAGTTTCTTAAAACATCTTTGAGAATAATTATACCATTATAGTTTTACATCTTCTCATATTCTTCTTCTTTGTTTTCTTCTTCCTCTAGAATTTGAGGTAAAGGCCCTTTTGGGTTATAAGGTGAAGACTCTATTTCAAGATCAACTTTTTGTGACTTTGAGATAGTCTGATTTATTCTCAATCTCTCTCAAATTTTCTTTAAGATAGTTGCTCAGCTCTTTGAACTTCACATTGATATTTTTTTCAATACATAATGTTTTATTGTTGCATATTGTGTACTTTAAAAACCTGTGAATATGCTAAGAATATGTCATCATTGGATTTGAGACTAAACTTTGCAAGTTTATCCCTTGTGTTAAGGATAAAATAGTGTGATCCAAATATATGAAAATAAGAAATATTGTGTTTTTTTTTTTCCATAGCTCATAAGGTGCCATTTTAAGGATGTCTTATAAAGACTCTAAATGTAACATGATGTATTCAATGCTTCAACATAGAAATCTCTTAGCAAATCATCTTCTAAAAGTATTATTTTGATAATTTCTTGTAAGCTCCTATTTTTTCTTTCAACTATCTTATTTGTTAAGGGATTTTAGAAATTGAGAATTTATTATGAGAAATGACAAGATGTTTACAAAATTTTTCAAAATCTAAATTTATAAACTCACCACTATGATCAGATTATCTGATGGTAGAGATGATCGTAACTCATTTCTCATTCTAAACTAAGAAAATAACTCATGTAAATATGAAAAATTCATCAAAATCACAAAGATATATCTTCTATCACTTAGACTTGCAGTTTTGGTATGTCCAAAGAAAATAAAATATAAGAGCTCAAAAGGCTTAAAAGTATTCACCGTGTTGATTCTCTTGAAGAAAATTTTAGTTTGTTTTTTTCCTTGCAATAATCACATGTAGAATCTTTTTCATAAGAGATTTTGAAAAGATCTTTCAAAAGACCTGTCTAAGATCATTCAAAAATTATTTTCATGTGAGCATGACCTCTAACACCCTTACTATCAGAATGTCATGCTTCTGGCTGCGTCACTCTGATAGCCAGGATATTACGACGACTTCCATATACTTAATACTAAAATAGGAGCCTTTAACTCGAAACCGTATCAGTGTTTTATTTGAAAAACCGGAAATACTTTTTTTTATAAAAAAAACATACATAGATACAAAATAACAGCACTTTACACACACACACATATACACATATAAGACTTCTTATACAAGTAACTACAAATATTACATACGTACATATCATTACAATCACGACTCCTATCCCTCTTACTTCGATATAAGAATAAAGGCAAGGAAAAAACTATAACTATATATATACGACCAAATGCGCAGAAGAAAACTTCATAAGCTACCTCGTTCATCCTGAAAAGAGAAGTCTGTAGAGGGTGAGAACCTAACCACACGATCTTACCAGAAAGTTTAAAATTGTCACAAGAGGATACGTGTAAGGAAAAGAATGGATTTCAACCACAGTGATTATCGTTCTACTTAACCATCAAAAATCCAAATCCATGTTTTACTTAAAAAAATCCAAGCAAACATAATATTTCGTAATATTTCACTGCTTACCAAAGAACCATTCTAACCTAACTTACCACTGATTTATCCAATCACGGCCTCCGGCTCAAACATAACCAAATCACGGCCTCCGACCCAATACAAAATCAAATCATAGCCTCTGGCCCAACACAAAATCAAATCACGGCCTCTGGCCCAAAGCATAATCAAGTCACCAATCAAATCACTGAACCAACCAGTCACAATCACAAGCAAGAAGTTCAAACACGATAAAGAGCAATTACAGCAAGTATGGTAATTAGAAGTTAAACAGAAATATTCACATAGAAAAACTAAAGACAATTAAATACACCCAAATAAATGACAAATAAATGTAGTATGACATATGCCTGTCCTATTGGCAAGGAGCTCACGTGTCGGTTAAACTGCCAGACTCGACACATCCAGTAGCTAACCCAGACATAATGTCTCTATCATGCATCCCAAGGAGGAACAACAAGAAGGGACTCCTCAACCTTCCACCATCTCATTGGAGGTAGCAGTATTTGGGAGAGTGTTCGTCCACCCTTACGATTAGAGAGAGACTGTGATGCAACGATAAGGAATCATCAACCTAACCCATCCACACCACATCCAGAAATTGAATCGAAGAGAATCCTCAACCTTCTATCCAATTTCCCGATGTAACAAGAGAGGAAATCATCAACCCTGCTTGTCCATCACAACAAGAGAGGAAATTCTCAACATCAACCTGTCTATCACAACAAGAGAGAGAATCTTTAATCTCAACTTGCCTATCCATGAGCGGGACAATGTCACCGTCCTCACCGTGGATGGGACAAAACCACCATCTCCACAACATCAATGAAATTCTCATTTCAAATCATAATCAAGATCAAAGTCAAAACCGCAATTATATATAATCATATTTCAATCATGATTCACATATATCCCCGACATAATATCAAAATATTTCATTTAACAAAATTCTTATCGGGGAATTACTCGATTCAATATGTTGAATTCACCCCCAAATTCTTTTCACTAAAAGACTCAAAAATCACCTTATTTCACTAATTCAAACCTTAATTGAAAATATAATCATTTTTGTTCTTAAGAAATTACTTTTAAATTCACTAAAAACTCCTCGAAATCAATTTTAACTTCTTTATAAGTTTAAAATAAAATTCTTTCCCAAAAGATTCAAATTATTTATTTTATTTCCAATTATAAATCTCAATTGAAACATAATCTCTTATTCTTAAATCAATCACTTAGTTACTTTAAATTAGGACTTATTAATTAAGCTACACGGCAAAGCCTTTAGACTTTAGGAGGGTGACAACCAATATCATCTTCCTTATTATTCAATTTAGTCCAAACTTATAAAAATTTCGACAGCAACTCTCCTAAAACTAGGACTTTACCACCCTTCAAGGGTTCCCTTCAAATATCTCTCAAACCCTTCTCAACCATTTCCAATATCAAACCAATTATGATATAAATCATTTTCATTATCAAATCATTTCCAATATCAAATTATTTCTGGCGACAAAGGCGCGGTGGCGCGGCTGGTTTCTCCTGCAACAGCAGCAGCTTCCCCTTAGCTTCAGGGTGGTAACGGCAACAAGCCTGGCTTCGACGGCGGCAAAAGTGGCGAGGACGAACTCCAACTCCTCCTTGCCCGTCAACAATGGCAGTGACGAAGATCTCGCCAGTGGCGGCGTGTAGTGTGGCGGTTACTTCCTCTCCTCCAGCTCGGCGACGATGGATCTTGGCGGCTCCATGGTGGTTCGGCAGCGACGGTGACTGGGCGCGACGCCTACCTCTTTCACTCGTGAGCTCTCTCTCTCTCTCTCTCTCTCTCTCTCTCTCTCTCTCTCTCACTTTGACGGTGACGGCGGCACTCAACCCTGCTGGTGCCGTCTCCCCTTCTCCTCTATTATTCTCTTCCCTCTTCCTCCCTCTTCGCAGCTCCCTCTCTTCCCTCTTTCTTTCTTTCTTTCTTTTTGTTGAGGGGAAGATGGTTGGTTTTAGAGTGTATGTGAAGTGAGAATGTGTGTTAGAGCTTTAGAGTTTGTTATGGATAAAAGAGGGTAATGGTAGTTTGGAAATTGTTAATAAAAATTAGGGATAATATAGTAATTGAAAACTAATTTTAATCCAACAATAATTATATATAAAAATACTAGTTGTTCATCAATTTACAATTTATTTTCAAATAAATACTCTAATTTTAGAATTAAAGATAATTAAATTAATTTTTTTATTCATGAAATAAGGTTCAAAACATAAATATTCAAATTAAAGCATATAAAATTCTCATTATTTTTCAACTACTAAAACTTTAAATTTTGAATACGAAAATTGCCCAATTAATATAAAAATATCTAAAAATATAATCTTGAGTAAATACAATAAATCATAAATAACTTATTATTTAATTTTAAAAAATCTGGAGTCTTACATCCTACGCCACTTATAAAAATTTTAGTCCTCAAAAATTAATACAAAACGAAAGAGATTTATATTACTTCACCTTTGAATAGATTTAAGGAAAAAGCAAAAAAGTCTCAGCATAGATACATATATATAGTTTCAAATACTAGGATATTCATATGGCACAAAATATAAGGGAAAAAGTGTGATGCAAAGCAGAAGCTACAAGGTAGGCTTAATGCAAAAGATTACATGGTTCAAACATGTGATAGTAGTGAAATGTAGCGAAAGGTTACAAAACACGTTGGTAATAAAATGACGGTATGACGTTCGGACACTGATCTCGTACCAACTTCAGAACTTTAACCGGACGTACCTTCTCTATTCCCAACCGTACTTTATCGAACAACTCATCTGAGGGTTCTCAACCTCATCAATCACTTTGCAAACCCACAATCGGTCACAAGCCTAACATCTACAAAACTTTTTCTCGAGAACCAAAGCTCCACAACATCCTGTGACATCACACACTTACAAGTTTCACCTTCCGCACCCACAAATCGTGTCCTAAGAACTAACGTATCACTTCCTATATCTAAAGGTCACATGTGACACCAACAGAATTCAAGACACATAACTGAGTAACCTCGAGAAGTAACTTCTAACGTTTTCCAAAACCCACAATTCGCGTTACCTATAACTTATATATCGTCTATGATAATCTATTAGTATTTTCATATAAACAAACTATTAGTGTTAAGTTGGCAAAACTTAATACCATGAAGTATGTATTGATAGACTAACGGCATTAATCAATAGACCGTCATGTGCTTAAAGCTCTAACTCTTGTCATTCGAACAAGACCTACTATATGATAGACACTCAGAGTATGCAACTGAAGCATAGTTAGTCTATTCTTTAGGCTCTATAGAAAAGACTGCTTTGATACCATAATGTAACACCCTTACTACCAGAATGTAACGCTTCCAGCTGCGCTACTCTGATAGGTAGGATATTACAATGACTTCTATATACTTAATAATGAAATAGGAACCTTTAACTCGAAACCATATTGCTATTTTTTTTTTGAAAAACCATAAATACTTTTTACTTTGAAAAAAACATACATAGATACAAATTACAACACTTTACATATATATATATATATATATATATATATATTGTTCCTAGGTTTGACTGAATTTCTTTTTTTCAGTAACATGATTTAAACATCCACTATCCATATATCACTTTTTTTTTTGGCTATTTGAAACTTTAGGCACACCTGAATTTACAACTAGATTTTCTTTAGATATTCAAATCTACTTGGATCCTTGTTGGTTGGTTTTTTAAACTTATTTTTTAAATCTTTAAGAACACATCTTTTGTAATTTCTTACAAACTGTCTTCTGATGTCTCTTAAAACCCTTCATTTGAGATTTCTTAAATAGTCTCTTAGGTTTATCACCATTCTATTTTTTGAATCAGAAATACTAATATTGCTTAGTATCATGTCTAAGTTTTTAGTATATATGGTAGAACTTCTCACTCATCCTTAATACTCAACATTCTAATCTTGCAAGACAATTTAGAGTGAACATAATCCTCCCACAATGATTTCGCAGGAGGTTTTAAGAGATTATAAAACCTAGGTGCTTTTAAATTAGGTTTTTTCGATATTTTTCAAATTAGTAATTCTCATTGCATCAAAAATCATCTCATTATATCTATTGTGATTAACCACTCAATTAACCTCTTCCATATTAATATCTCTTAATTTTAGACCTCCTCGAGGGACATTCACCCATGTTGGCTAATAATGCAAAATGATTGATCACATCCATAATAACTTCTCCGTATTTAGTTCACACCCAATATCTAGGTTTGAAACCATGCTAATACAAATGATTAGTTATATCGACATACATTTTCTGAAAACTTTGTAAGTTAACACTTACTACACAGATAAATAGAAAAACTATTTGACCTAAAAGTTCAATGATGAATAAATGTGAAAAGCATCCACACCACAAAAGTACTCCACTGTGATTTTGTAGTATGTTCATTCAATTTTTGGTTTATGTTGTTGTGAAAGAAACAAAACAATTGAGTTTATTGATATGATGAACTCAAGTTATTGATGAGAGAAGCGTTCAGAAACTCAAAATGATAAGAAAGAAGAGAGTAAAATTTGACGAGAAAGAAGATGTAGTGATTTGGAGATCCTCGCGGGGATTGTTTTGAATGGGGATCCGAAGGTGGAGAAATTTTTCTGTGGGGATTGGGATGGGGACTAAAATCCCCACGAGACGGGCGCGGAGACCCGAGCAGGGATCTCTGCCCCGTCTCTGAAGATTTTTTGAATTCTTGAATTTACTTAAATACCCTTAATTTATTTCTAATATAGGGATTTTTTAGTAATTTCACCTACTAAAAACCCTAATCCTACCTTATTGAATGTCTTCCCTTCTCTCCTACTACCCCATAGTTACTGCGCCGTCCCCAAGCCCCAACTCTCTAGTCCCAAAAGTTCAAAACTCCTATAGCTATGTCCACAGTCACAGCCATAGCACCATACCCCCTTGCCAGTCGCCACCGGCCACTCCTCCTGCTCAGTGCTTACCGTTACCACGCCGTCACCCTTACAGCTTCACCGCATCGTTCTCTCTCTTTGGACACGGCATCCTTCTCCTTTCCGCTCCTGCGTCTACGTGATTGCGTCCATTCTCGTCACTGTCGTTGCGTCCATTCTCCCCTCTCTGCTGTCGCATCCCACTGTTTCTCCCTTTTTTCGCTGCTCGTCGTCTATTGGAGAGCATCACTGTTGATGCTGCAGCAGCCATCGGTTGCCCCTCTTCTAGTCCTCTCCCTCCTCCCCATCCACTTGACTTCAGGTTTGATTTTCTCTCCTGCTATGTATCTGAAGCAATTAGACATATAGGGTTTATAATTATCAAATAGTTAGGGTTTGATATTCCTGCTCTGTATAATTTTTGTTATGTATTTTTTGAATTCTGAATATTGAATAATATGCTCTATTATGTGAACTTTTGTTGATTTATTGTAGTTTATAATTTATCCCTATCTGGGTTTTGTTCCCTTTTTACTGATTTATTGCAATTTAAAATCTTAATTTGTATAATTTCTATTATGTATTCTTTGTATAATCTTCGGTATTACGTATTCTTTTTGTTGATTTATTATAGTTTATAGTTTATCCCTCTCTGTTTTTGCCCTTTTTGCTGATTTATTATGTATGCTTTTATATTTGATTTAATTTTTTTTCTGAATTTTCTCTTTGTATCTGAAATTGAGAATCTAATTTAGTGTTTCTATATTGAATCTTAATTTAGTGTTTCTGTATTAAATCTTACTGTACAGGATGGATAGTTTTAACTCGACTCCTATTGAAAATAATAATAAGACAGAACCAACTCAAGGTGATGAGGGTCAAGCAACTAAAGTACATCTCTAAAAAAACAAAAGAGGAAGGACAAAAAGAAACATAAAAGGGAGGACAAGAAGTTAGCCAAAGCATGCAAACCAGTCCTAAGAAAAAAGAATTAACTTCCGAGGCTTGGAAACATTTTAGGAGGGAGAAAATAGATGGAAAGTGGAAGGCAATATGTAAATATTGCGAAAGAAAGATTGGAGGTGAGATAAAGCAAGGAACTACGCACTTGCATTATCACATTAGAATTTGCCCGATTCGTACCATTAGGGGACCAACACAATCAATATTGAAAAAGTACAACAATCAACAGGTTCGACAGGAATGGGAAGGCCAATGGATTCACTTTTGATTGGAAACTTCACATTTAGTCAAAAGGCAGCACGACTAGCACTTACGAGATAGGTTATTAGGAATGAGCACCCTATATCATTTGTTGAGTAAGAGGGTTTTTATGAGTTTATGGCTGAAAATCAACCTTTGTTCAAATTTTATAAAAAAAATACATTGAGAAGTGATGTTGAGAAGATGTATGAAGCTGAAAAGGCAAATCTTCTGAAATTATTGGGAAAAAATTCAAGTCGCATTGCTATAACTATTGACATGTGAAGTGTTGATTGTCAAAACAAAGGTTATATGTCAATTACAGCTCACTTTATTGATGATGATTGGAACATGCAATGTTGGCTTATGAGGTATTATTCTAATTCATTTGTGCTTTTAGTATCTGGTGCACGAATTGTGAATCACACTTTTCACAACTCGTACCACTGACCAGCAAGTGCATTGGGTCGTCCAAGTAATACCTCACGTGAGTAAGGGTCGAATCCCACGGAGATTGTTAGTTTGAAGCAATCTATGGTTATCTTGTAAATCTTAGTCAGGAAGTCAATTATGTTTATCAGTTGAATTGCAAATAAACAAGAGAGCATGGATTAAAGGTTACTTGTTATGTAGTAATGAAGAATATGTTGGAGTTTTGAAGATGCTTTGTCTTCTGAATCTCTGCTTCCTCTGTCTTCTTGTTCACGCACGCACGTCCTCCTATGGCAAGCTGTGTGTTGGTGGATCACCGTTGTCAATGGCTACCTTCCATCCTTCCAGTGAAAACTACGCTCACGCGCTCTGTCACAGCACGGCTAACCACCGGTTGGTTCTCGATCCAGTTGGAATAGAATCCCTTGATTCCTTTGCGTTTATCACTAACGCCCAGCCTTCAGGAGTTTGAAACTCGTCACAGTCATTCAATCCTTGAATCCTACTCGGAATACCACAGACAAGGTTTAGACTTTCCGGATTCTCGTGAATGCCGCCATCAATTCTAGATTATACCACGAAGATTCTGATTAAGAGATCTAAGAGATACTCATTCAATCTGATATAGAACAGAGGTGGTTGTCAGGCACACGTTCATGGGTTGAGAATGGTGATGAGTGTCACGGATCATCACCTTCATCACAGTTAAGCGCGAATGAACATCTTAGATAGGAACAAGCGTGTTTGAATAGAAAACAGAAATACTTGCATTAATTCATCGAGACACAGCAGAGCTCCTCACCCCCAACAATGGAGTTTAGAGACTCATGCCGTCAAAGAGTACAAAGTTCAGATCTAAAATGTCATGAGGTGCAAAATAAGTCTCTAAAAGTTGTTTAAATACTAAACTAGTAGCCTAGGTTTACAAAAAATGAATAAACTATGATGGATGATGAAGAGATCCACTTCTGGGGCCCACTTGGTATGTGCTGGGGCTGAAATTTAAGCAATTCACGTGCAGAGGCCATTTGTGGAGTTGAACGCCAGTTTTTGTGCCAGTTTGGGCGTTCAACTCCAGAATTGGGCAGAGAACTGGCGTTGAACGCCAGTTTACGTCGTCTATCCTTGTGCAAAGTATGGACTATTATATATTGCTGGAAAGCCCTGGATGTCTACTTTCCAACGCAATTGGAAGCATGCCATTTCGAGTTCTGTAGCTCCAGAAAATACACTTTGAGTGCAGGGAGGTCAGATTCCAATAGCATCAGCTGTCCTTTTTCAGCCTGAATCAGATTTTTGCTCAGCTCCTTCAATTTCAGCCAGAAAAATACCTGAAATTACAGAAAAAAACACAACTCATAGTAAAGTCCAAAAATATGAATTTTTACTAAAAACTAATGAAAATAGACTAAAAACTAACTAGAACATACTCAAAACTATATGAAATTAACCCTAAAAAGCGTATAAAATATCCGCTCATCACAACACCAAACTTAAACTGTTGCTTGTCCTCAAGCAACTAGACAAATAAAATAGAAGACTAATAGGTTGAGAAGCAATAATATCTCAGAGTTTTTGAGTGAAGCTCAGATTTTAATTAGATGAGCGGGACTAGTAGCTTTTTGCTTCTGAACAGTTTTGGCATCTCACTTTATCCATTGAAGCTCAGAGTGATTGGCATCTATACGAACTTAGAATTCAGATAGTGTTATTGATTCTCCTATTTCAGTGTGATGATTCTTGAACACAGCTATTTTATGAGTCTTGGCCGTGGCCCTAAGCACTTTGTTTTCCAGTATTACCACCGGATACATAAATGCCACAGACACATAATTGGGTGAACCTTTTAGATTGTGACTCAGCTTTGCTAAAGTCCCCAATTAGAGGTGTCCAGAGTTCTTAAGCACACTCTTCTTTTTGCCTTGGACCTTGACTTTAACTGCTCAGTCTCAAGTTTTCACTTGACACCTTCACGCCACAAGCACATGGTTAGGGACAGCTTGGTTTAGCCGCTTAGACCAGGATTTTATTCCTTTAGGCCCTCCTATCCACTGATGCTCAAAGCCTTGGGATCCTTTTTATTTGCCCTTGCCTTTTGGTTTTAAGGGTTATTGGCTTTTTGCTCTTGCCTCTTGGTTTTAAGAGCTTTTGGCTTTTTCTGCTTGCTTTTTCTTTTTCTTTCTATTTTTTTTCGCCTATTTTAATATACATATATATATTTTTTCCTGCAAGCTTTGTTCTTTGCTGCTTTTTCTTGCTTCAAGAATCATTTTTATGATTTTTCAGATTATCAATAACATGTCTCATGTTCATCATTCTTTCAAGAGCCAACATATTTAACAGTCTTAAACAACAAATTCAAGAGACATATGCACTGTTCAAGCATTCATTCAGAAGACAGAAAGCATTGCCACCACATTTAACTAATTAGAATTTTTTTTATTAAAACTCGAAATTTTATTGCCTCTTATTCAAAAGATCTTCTACTTTATTCATGTTTGCTGATGATGAGAAAAATAAACTATAGCTTAATTGGAGATAAAATCAAAATAGATACTAATTACTACTATATGACTCCTAAGGTTAACTTCTATAAGGACACTGTCACAGAGTTAAGGCAGAAATTGGAAATTAAAAACTTTTATTCTGGGGGAACGGGGGTTCCTCTGATCCTTGGGGTGCTTGGTCCTGCAAGAGAAGACTTTTGGCGCTTCAATTCCCTTAAGTCACGCCCTTGCTCCTCTTGTTCTTTAAACATATAGGTCAGCATTTGACTGTGTTCCTTCTGTTCTTTTATTATTTGCTCCATAGCTTCCCGTATCTTGGTAACAGACGTCTCAAGATACTCCCAGTATTCAGATTGAGGGATCTCTGAGAGGAATTCCTGTGCTCTCTTCTTGATGGGATCATCCTGTGCTTGTTGTTTTTCCATTGATGCTTTGGTGATTGGCTTCTCAACTGAGATATACTCAGTTATTCCCATCCTTACTCCAGCGTCCTTGCAGAGCAGAGAAATCACGCTTGGATAAGCCAACCTGGCCTCTTTAGAATTTTTGTTAGCAATTTTGTAGAGTTCAGCTGAAATCAGATGATGAACCTCCACTTCCTTTCCCATCATGATGCAATAGATCATCACTGCTCTTTTAACTGTGACTTCAGAACGGTTGCTAGTAGGCAACAGAGAATGCCCAATAAAATCTAGCCATCCTCTGGCGACTGGTTTGAGATCCTCTCTCTTGAGTTGATTTGGGACACCCTTTGTGTTGGTGGTCCACCTGGCTCCAGGGATACATATGTCCTCTAGAATCTTATCCAGGCCCTTGTCTGCTCTCATCATCCTCCTGTTGAAGGAGTCTGGATCATCCTTCAGCTGAGGTAGCTTTAAGATCTCCCTGATCCTGTCAGGGTGGGTATGAACAATCTTTCCTCTGACCACGGTCCGATAGTCATAGAGAGCAGTCCCAGATAGTTTCTGCTTGTCAGTTTGCCACATATTAGCATAGAACTCCTGGACCATGTTCCTTCCCACTTTCGTTTCAGGATTAGCTAGGACTTTCCAGCTCCTGATTCGAATTTGCTCCTGGATCTCTGGGTATTCATCTTCTTTCAGATCGAATCTAACTTCCGGGATCACTGATCTTAGACCCATTATTTTGTTATAATGGTCCGAATGTTCTTTAGATAAGAACTTCCCTTGATTCCAAAGTGGTTTTGGAACGCTCTCTTTCTTGCCTCTTGGAGTGGGTTGTTTTCCTTTGGGGGTCATGATCTTAGTGATTGCGGATAAACACACCAAACTTAGAGGTTTGCTTGTCCTCAAGCAAAAGAAGAGAAAGGAGAGGGATAGAAGGAGAGCTAGGGGCAATTGTTGATGGGAGAGGAGGTTGGCCGAACTCAAATTTATAAGGGGGGAGGGTGGGTTTTCGAAAAAAGAGATAAAGATATGATAAAAAGATTTATTTGGAAAAGATAAGATAGAAGATATGATAAGAGAAGATATAGTTTCAAATTGAGAGGATATGAAAGATTTTTGAGAAAGATAGATTTAATTTTTAAAAAAGATAAAGTGGAGGTTTTGAAAAAGATATTGATGGGTTGAAAAAGATAGATTTGTAAAAAAATTTTTGAAAAGAGTTGGATTGAATTTGCAAAGATGCCTGGTGCTTATGGATTAAAATACATTTGATATTTTTAGTGGTAGGGTTTTTAGAAATTATGAAATTTAGAAATCAGGGTTCTTGACATGTTTATGTAAGAAATCATGAATTGAAGTATGAAAATCAAGATTTAGAATGAAAAATTTTGAACAAAATTGAGTTTTGTCTCCTCCCTGCCATCCTGGCGTTTGAACGCCCAAACACTGCCTGTTTTGGGCGTTCAGTGCCCAATTGCTGCTCTCCTGGGTGTTCAACGCCCAGCTGCTACCATTACTGGCGTTCAACACCCAGTGGGTGCCCATTTCTGGCGTTGAACGCCCAGATTGCTACCATTACTGGCGTTTTCTTGCCAGTGAGCTCTTTTTCTCTGTTTTGTGTGCCGAGGTCTTCTGTAAATGATTCCTCACCTTAGTGTCAGTGAACTTTATATAAACAAATAAAAATAAAAATAAAAATAAAAATAAAAGTAGGGCAAAATGCTTAGAGGATTGTTGCCCCATGGCTGGGTTGCCTCCCAGCAAGCGCTTCTTTATTGTCTTTAGCTGGACCTTGCTGAGCTTTTAATCTAGCTTCAGCCTTGAGCATTCTTGCTCAATGTTGCCTTCAAGATAATGCTTGATTCTCTGTCCATTGACAATGAACTTCTTATCAGAATCAATATCTTGAAGCTCCACATAACCATATGGTGATACACTTGTAATCACGTATGGTCCCCTCCACCGGGATTTCAGTTTCCCGGGGAATAGCCTGAGTCTAGAGTTAAACAACAGAACCTTCTGTCCTGGTTCAAAGATTCTAGATGACAGCTTTCTGTCATGCCACTTTTTTTATTTTTCTTTATAAAGCTTGGCATTTTCGAAAGCTGTGAATCTGAATTCCTCTAGCTCATTTAGCTGGAGCAATCGTTTTTCTCCTGCTAGTTTGGCATCAAAGTTTAGGAATCTGGTTGCCCAGTAGGCCTTATGTTCCAGTTCCACGGGCAGGTGACATGCCTTACCATACACGAGTTGGTATGGAGAGGTCCCTATAGGGGTCTTGAATGCTGTCCTGTAAGCCCACAAAGCATCATCCAAGCTCCGTGCCCAATCCTTTCTACGGGTATTTACTGTCCGTTCCAGGATTCTCTTTAATTCTCTATTAGAGACTTCAGCTTGTCCATTGGTTTGTGGATGATATGGAGTGGCCACCTTGTGGCGAATTCCATACCGAACCATGGCAGAGTAAAGCTGTTTATTGCAGAAGTGAGTGCCCCCATCACTTATTAGTACTCTAGGGACACCAAACCTGCTAAAGATATGTTTCTGGAGGAACTTCAGCACTGTTTTAGTATCATTGGTGGGTGTGGCAATAGCCTCAACCCATTTTGATACATAGTCAACTGCCACCAGAATATAAGTGTTTGAGTATGATGGTGGGAAAGGTCCCATGAAGTCAATTCCCCATACGTCAAACAACTCAATTTCCAAGATTCCTTGTTGAGGCATGGCGTAACCATGAGGCAGATTACCAGCTCTTTGGCAACTGTAACAGTTACATACAAACTCTCGGGAATCTTTATAGAGTGCGGGCCAATAGAAGCTACATTGGAGGACCTTGGTGGCTGTTCGCTCACCTCCGAAATGGCCTCCATATTGAGATCCATGGCAATGCCATAGGATCCTCTGTGCCTCTTCTCTAGGCACACACCTACGGATTATTTCGTCTGCACATCTCTTAAAGAGATAGGGTTCATCCCACAAGTAATACTTTGCATCAGTAATTAATTTCTTCTTTTGTATCCTGTTGTACTCCTTGGGTATGAACCTTGCAGCTTTATAGTTTGCAATATCGGCAAACCATGGTGCTTCCTGAATGGCAAATAAATGCTCATCAGGAAACGTCTCAGAGATCTCAAGAAAGGGGAGGGACGTCCCTTCCACTGGCTCTATCCGGGACAGATGATCAGCCACTTGGTTCTCTGTCCCTTTTCTGTCTCTTATTTCTATATCAAACTCTTGCAGAAGCAATACCCATCTGATGAGCCTGGGTTTTGAATCCTGCTTTGTGAGTAGATATTTAAGAGCAGCATGGTCAGTATACACAATCACTTTTGATCCTACTAAGTATGATCTGAATTTGTCAATGGCGTAAACCACTGCAAGTAATTCTTTTTCTGTGGTTGTGTAATTTTTCTGGGCATCATTTAGAACGCGACTGACATAATAAATGACATGCAGAAGCTTGTCATGCCTCTGCCCCAATACTGTACCAATGGCATGATCACTGGCATCACACATTAGCTCAAATGGTAACGTCCAGTCTGGTGCAGAAATGACTGGTGCTGTGACCAGCTTAGCTTTCAGCGTTTTAAACGCCTGCAGGCACTCTGTGTCAAACACAAATGGCATGTCAGCAGCTAGCAGATTGCTTAGAGGTTTTGCAATTTTTGAAAAATCCTTTATAAACCTCCTATAGAATCCTGCATGCCCCAGAAAGCTTCTGATTGCTTTAACATTGGCAGGTGGTGGTAATTTTTTAATTACCTCTATTTTTGCTTGATCCACCTCTATTCCCTTGTTTGAGATTTTATGCCCAAGGACAATTCCTTCAGTCACCATGAAGTGACATTTTTCCCAGTTTAAAACTAGGTTGGTCTCTTGGCATCTTTTCAGAACAAGTTTCAGATGATCAAGACAGGAGCTGAATGAGTCTCCATATACTGAGAAGTCATCCATGAAGACTTCCAGAAATTTTTCCACCATATCAGAGAAAATAGAGAGCATGCATCTCTGGAAGGTTGCAGGCGCATTACATAGCCCAAATGGCATCCTTCTATAAGCAAACACTCCAGATGGACATGTGAATGCTGTTTTCTCTTGATCCTGGGGATCTACTGCAATCTGGTTATAGCCTGAGTAGCCATCTAAAAAGTAGTAATAATCATGACCTGCTAGTCTTTCTAGCATCTGGTCTATGAATGGTAAAGGAAATGATCCTTTCTGGTGGCTGTATTGAGCCTTCTATAGTCAATACACATGCGCCACCCTGTAACTATTCTTGTAGGAACCAGTTCATTTTTTTCATTATGAATCACTGTCGTGCCTCCCTTTTTTGGGACGACTTGGACAGGGCTCACCCAGGGGCTATCAGAAATAGGATAAATAATCCCAGCCTCTAGTAGTTTGGTGACCTCTTTCTGCACTACTTCTTTCATGGCTGGATTTAGCCGCCTCTGTGGTTGAACCACTGGTTTGGCATTATACTCCAATAAGATTTTGTGCATGCATCTAGCTGGGCTTATGCCCTTAAGGTCACCTATGGACCACCCAAGAGCTGTCTTGTGTGTCCTTAGCACCTGAATAAGTGCCTCCTCTTCCTGTGAATTTAAAGCAGAGCTTATGATCACTGGAAAAGTGTCACCTTCTCCCAGAAACGCATATTTCAAGGATAGTGGTAATGGCTTGAGCTCGGGTTTAGGAGGTTTCTCCTCTTCCAGAAGAAATTTCAGAGGCTCTTTTATGTCCTCTGAATCCTCTAAATCAGGTTGAACATCTTTAAAGATGTTTTCCAACTCTGATTCAAGACTCTCAGCCATGTTGATCTCTTCTACCAAAGAGTCAATAAGATCAACTTTCATGCAGTCTTTTGATGTGTCTGGATGCTGCATGGCTTTGACAGCGTTCAGCTTGAACTCATCATCATTGACTCTCAGGGTTATTTCCCCCTGTTGGACGTCAATGAGGGATCGTCCAGTTGTTAGGAAGGGTCTTCCTAGAATGAGAGTAGCACTCTTGTGCTCCTCCATCTCCAGCACAACAAAGTCAGTGGGAAAGGCGAATGGCCCAACTTTGACAATCATGTCTTCAATCACGCCTGATGGGTATTTAGTAGAACCATCAGCAAGTTGGAGACATATCCGGGTTGGTTTAACTTCTTCAGTTAAGCCAAGCTTTCTGATAGTGGATGCAGGTATTAGGTTGATGCTTGCCCCAAGATCGCATAAAGCTGTCTTGGTGCAATTACCTTCTAATATGCATGGTATCAGAAAACTCCCAGGGTCTTTAAGCTTTTCAGGAAAGCTTTTCAGAATGACTGCACTGCATTCTTCAGTGAGGAGAACTCTTTCTGTTTCTCTCCAATCCTTCTTATGACTCAAGATCTCTTTCATGAACTTGGCATAAGAAGGTATTTGCTCAAGTGCTTCTGCAAATGGAATCTTTATTTCAAGAGTCCTGATATAATCTGCAAAGTGAGCAAATTGCTTATCCTGTCCTCTTTCCGGAGTTTTTGAGGATAAGGTATCTTGGCTTTATATTCTTCAACCTTAGTTGCTGCAGGTTTATTGCCTACAGAAGTGGTTGAAGAAGCCTTTTTAGAGGGGTTGTTATCAGCATTTGTGTGTGTCTGATCCCTCACTGGCGATTGAGTGCCAGAGTTAGAAGCTAGAGTGAAACTGGACGCCAGCTCCTTGTCTGCTCCTGGCGTCTGAACGCCAGAACTGTGCCCATTTTGGGCGTTCAGCGCCAGATCTTGCCCATTTCTGGCATTGAACGCCAGTCCTGCCTTGTTTCTGGCATTGAACGCCAGTCCTGAGCATGGTCTGGGCGTTCAGCGCCAGCCTTCCACCAATTTTCTGGCGTTTTAGTTCCAGAATTACTTTTCCCTAGGCTCTTACTGTCCTCAGGTGAATTTTGGGTGGTTTGCTCATTTCTTAGCTTTTTGCTGCCTTGAGGGGAGGTATTTAATGTTTTTCCACTTCTTAGTTGAACTGCTTGGCATTCTTCTGCTATTTGCCTTGACAGCTGCTGCTTTGTTTGCTTAAACTGTTCGTCCATATGTATATTAGCCATCCTTGTCTCTTGTAACCTTTCTTTGAATTCGGCTAACTGCTTTGTTAGAAAGTCCAATTGCTGATTGAATTCAGCAGCTTGTTTTACAGGACTGAGTTCAGCAGTTGCTGTCTTAACCTCTTCTTTCATGGAAGAGTCATTGCTTAGGTACAGATGCTGATTCCTGGCAACTGTATCAATGAGCTCTTGAGCCTCTTCAATTGTCTTTCTCATGTGGATAGATCCACCAGCTAAGTAATCAAGAGACATCTGAGCTCCTTCTGCAAGTCCATAATAGAAGATGTCTAACTGAACCCACTCTGAAAACATTTCAGAGGGGCATTTTCGTAGCATCTCTCTGTATCTTTCCCAGGCATCATAAAGAGATTCATTATCTCCTTGTTTAAAGACTTGGATGTCCAGCCTTAGCTGTGTCATCCGTTTTGGGGGAAAGTACTGATTCAGGAATTTTTTTGTCAGCTGTTTCCATGTCTTTATGCTGGCCTTAGGTTGGTTATTCAACCACCTCTTAGCTTGATCTTTTACAGCAAATGGAAACAGTAATAGTCTGTAGACATCCTGATCTATTTCTTTATCGTGTACTGTGTCAGCAATCTGTAGAAACTGTGCCAGAAACTCTGTAGGTTCTTCCTGTGGAAGACCGGAATACTGGCAACTTTGCTGCACCATGATAATGAGCTGAGGATTCAACTCAAAGCTACTGACTCCAATGGAGGGTATGCAGATACTACTCCCATATGAAGCAATAGAGGGGTTAGAATATGACCTCAAAGTCCTCCTGGACTGTTCATTTCCGCTTAGGTCCATGATGGAGAAAGGGAGATGATGTAAAATAAAAAAAATACTTTTATTTATTTATTTATATATTTATTTCGAAAATGAAATAAATTAAAATAAATAAAAATTGAGTGAAGATTTTCGAAAAACTGAGGAGAGAGAAAGTGGTTAGGAAGTTTTGAAAAGGATATGATGATTTTGAAAAAAAATTTTAAATTTTGAAATAAAAATCTGAATTTTTAGAAATATATTTCAAAAAATTGTTTTTAAAATAGAGAGAAAAGATATTTTTGATTTTTAAGAGGAAAGAGAAAAACAATAAGATAGCACAAGATTTAAAATTTTTAGATCTAATGCTCCTTATTTTCGAAAATTTTGGAGGGAAAACACCAAGGAACACCAAACTTAAAAATTTTAAGATCAAGACACAAGAAAAACTCAAGAACACTTTGAAGACTCACAAGAACACAAGAACATGAAGGACAAACACCAAACTTAAAATTTTTTAGAAAACCAAAATAAATTTTCGAAAATTTTAAGAAAAATTAACAAGAAAACACCAAACTTAAAGTTTGGCACAGAATTTAGTAGAAAAATTATTTTTTTGAAAAAGATTTTAAAAAGAAAATAAGGATTCTAAAATTTTAACACGACAATAATAAGAGACTCTAAACAAAAAAGAAGAAATTTTTCCTAATCTAAGCAACAAAATAAACCGTTAGTTGTCCAAACACGAACAATCCCTGGCAACGGCGCCAAAAACTTGGTGCACGAATTGTGAATCACACTTTTCACAACTCGTACCACTGACCAGCAAGTGCACTGGGTCGTCCAAGTAATACCTCACGTGAGTAAGGGTCGAATCCCACGGAGATTGTTGGTTTGAAGCAATCTATGGTTATCTTGTAAATCTTAGTCAGGAAGTCAATTATGTTTATCAGTTGAATTGCAAATAAACAAGAGAGCATGGATTAAAGGTTACTTGTTATGCAGTAATGAAGAATATGTTGGAGTTTTGGAGATGCTTTGTCTTCTGAATCTCTGCTTCCTCTGTCTTCTTGTTCACGCATGCACGTCCTCCTATGGCAAGCTGTGTGTTGGTGGATCACCGTTGTCAATGGCTACCTTCTATCCTTCCAGTGAAAACTACGCTCACGCGCTCTGTCACAGCACGGCTAATCACCGGTTGGTTCTCGATCCGGTTGGAATAGAATCCCTTGATTCCTTTGTGTTTATCACTAACGCCCAGCCTTCAGGAGTTTGAAGCTCGTCACAGTCATTCAATCTTTGAATCCTACTCGGAATACCACAGACAAGGTTTAGACTTTCCGGATTCTCGTGAATGCCGCCATCAATTCTAGCTTATACCACGAAGATTCTGATTAAGAGATCTAAGAGATACTCATTCAATCTGATATAGAACGGAGGTGGTTGTCAGGTACACGTTCATGGGTTGAGAATGGTGATGAGTGTCACGGATCATCACCTTCATCACAGTTAAGCGCGAATGAACATCTTAGATAGGAACAAGCGTGTTTGAATAGAAAACAGAAATACTTGCATTAATTCATCGAGACACAGCAGAGCTCCTCACCCCCAACAATGGAGTTTAGAGACTCATGCCGTCAAAGAGTACAAAGTTCAGATCTAAAATGTCATGAGGTGCAAAATAAGTCTCTAAAAGTTGTTTAAATACTAAACTAGTAGCCTAGGTTTACAAAAAATGAGTAAACTATGATAGATGATGCAGAGATCCACTTCTGGGACCCACTTGGTGTGTGCTGGGGCTGAGATTTAAGCAATTCACGTGCAGAGGCCATTTGTGGAGTTGAACGCCAGTTTTTGTGCCAGTTTGGGCGTTCAACTCCAGCTTTTGATCCTTTTCTGGCGCAGGACGCCAGAATTGGGCAGAGAACTGGCGTTGAACGCCAGTTTACGTCATCTATCCTTGTGCAAAGTATGGACTATTATATATTTCTGGAAAGCCCTGGATGTCTACTTTCCAACGCAATTGGAAGCATGCCATTTCGAGTTCTGTAGCTCTAGAAAATTCACTTTGAGTGTAGGGAGGTCAGAATCCAACAGCATCAGCAGTCCTTTTTCAGCTTGAATCAGATTTTTGCTCAGCTCCTTCAATTTCAGCCAGAAAAATACCTGAAATTACAGAAAAACACACAACTCATAGTAAAGTCCAGAAATATAAATTTTTCCTAAAAACTAATGAAAATAGACTAAAAACTAACTAGAACATACTCAAAACTATATGAAATTAACCCTAAAAAACGTATAAAATATCCGCTCATCAGTATCTTATATATATTTAAATTTTTAATGTCATGATTATTTATTATATTTACATATCTTTAGGTTTGCATACATGCCTGCACCCCATACTGCTGAGGATATTAGTGTTGTTTTGGTGAATTCCTTGTATGATTGGAACATAGATAGAAAATTCTCAATTTTAACACGTTAATCATAGTACAAATGATGTCATGATTCATCTTGTGCTTGATAAGATTTCACCATCTTAATTTATTAAGAGAGGAGAATTTTTTCACATGTGTTGTTGTACTCACGTTAATTTGATTGTGAAAGGTAGCATGAATGCAATATATGTTTCCATTAAAAAAAATCAGAGAGTATTTTTTTTTGGTCACAACACAGAAGAGAGACAAAAAATTTGAAGAGACTTGTAGGCAATTGAATATTAATTATGGGAGAAAGCTTGCACTTGATTGTAGAACGAGATGGAATTCAACTTATCTAATGCTTGCTTCTGCATTGCCATAAAGAGAAGTTTTTTAGCATTTAAGAAACCGTGAATTTATGTATAAATATGTACTATCTGATGATGAGTGGGAAATGGCAAATGAACTTGTTGATAAATTAGAAGTTTTTTATAGCATGACTGAATTGTTCTCTCGCACTTTATATCTAATCACAAATTTATACTTTTTCAAGATGTGTGAAATGAGATTGACATTGAATAAATAGATGTTTAGTTCCAATGACATGATTCATAAAATGGCAACAAATATAATTAGTACTGGGATCAAATTAATGAACTCATGACTGTGAAAGCTATCTTAAACCCTAGATATAAGATGAAGTTGTTGAAGTTTTCTTTCCAAAAATATATGAATCTCAAAGTGAGTTTCAATTGAGCAAGGTCAAGAAAATGATAGAAGAATTAGTATGTGAATATCAACTTAAGACTAGGGTTAAAAAAAGAGCTCCAAATGATGATAGTTCAGCTTCTACTTTGAATGTTGGAGATGGTGAATGATATTCAAAGAGAAAATTTAGTTCTATCTACTTGCAATTTGTGGAAGATACATCTGTAAAAATTAAGTTAGATTTCTATTTGGAAGAGAGTTGAAAAAAAGAGCTCCAAATGATGATAGTTCAACTTCTACTTTGAATATTGGAGATGGTGAAGGATATTCAAAGAGAAAATTTAGTTCTATCTACTTGCAATTTATGGAAGATACATCTGCAAAAATTGAGTTGGATTTTTATTTGAAAGAGAGTGTTATAGTAGATGAAACAAATGTGAAAAAAGTTGACATTTTGCGCTATTGAAAAAATATTGGAGTAAAATATCCAACCTTATAAAAGATTACAAGGAATTTTTTAGCCACTCTCGTTTCTATTGTTGCCTCAGAGTCCACTTCTAGTACTGGTGGTCGAGTTTTACATCCACATCGTAATAAATTGCATTATGAACTTGTTGAGGCGTTAATTTGCACTCAGCATTGGATACACTCTTCAGGTAAAAGTACTAATAACTCAAGTTTTTATTTAGTATTAAAGTTCAACCTCATGTCATATTTAACTCTCGTGACTTGTTGATTGATATAATATAGGTAAATCAGGGTTGAAAATTCCAATTCCTTGGGACTATGAGATGGATATGGGGGATTTAGAAGTTTAGGTAATTATTTTTCTATTATGTCAAATTTTTATTTAATATATGGTATTCCTCTTTATGATGTATGTTAACATATTAATGTTTGTGTTGTTTTAATATAGAACATGGAGTTGTTTGTTAGAAGTTGTATGCTGACAATGGAAAAATATTTGATGTTGAAGACTTTATTTTATGGCTTTTTTTTAGACTGGAAGTTGTATTTTAAGATTTTGTTTTATGGACTATGATTTGCTATATTGTATTTCTGGACTTATAATTTTGGATAAGATATATTTGTGTGTTTGTAATAATTTTTTGTAGTTTATTTTTTGTTTTTTTTATTTTTCACTATAATTTTCATATAAATGTTCAACATAGGAACATGGGAAATGAGGTTCGTTGGGAATACGAAAAACGGGGATGGAGACAATTATTCCCCTATGACGGGGATCGGGGCAGGGAAGGGGATCAATTCTGGGGGCAATGATAGAGAGCAGGGAGGCATCCCCTGTAACACCCTAATATTCAAATTCTTATGCTCGAGTCATAAGTCAATGATGTTACGGTGGTACGACTCTCAGGTGGATTTTTAATACATAACTATAAGTATAATTGAAAGAAGTATTAAATAAGAAGCCTGAAAAGAGTAAAAAAAATAAAATCGCGAAGTCGTATCACTCACGCATCGACAACTAAAAGATAAAGTGTGAAGTCGAAAGTGTTATAAGGATAAAGGCATAAAGGAGATAAGAGGAGAACAGTCTATAGATATATAACATAAGTAAATAGCCACTAGTCACGACTCGCAAAGTTTAGGCCGGCTAGGGTACAGTATAACAGTAGTTGACAACAGTATCTCCTAATCTCTCCCAAAGAAACATAAGAGCCTCTATAGGCAAGTTCAAAAGAGTTCAATACATACTATAAGCTTTTCAAAATAAAGGTGGAGAGATTCTAAGCAAAATATAAAGTAGAGAATATAAAGATCTTTGCCATCTCTCAGATGAACCACAACTCACTTCTGAGCACCTGGACCTGTATTTGAAAAATAAGAGATATATACGGAATGAGAACCCCCGACCCATAGGTTCCCAGTACGGTAAAAGTGCCAAAGAAATACAATGCATTGCAATAAAAACTCGCTAAGCATCCTAAACTTCCTTTCACCAAACATTCACCCTATGTTCTCGCTAATCCACAAATAGGCAACTATCATAAGAGAATGCTAAATCTAATTCATCTTCCTCATGCTTCCCAACTTTCTAACTCTCCAACGAATCAGAAACTTAAACAAAACTATCACCAGTTATTCTATCTCAGTAATTCTATATCAATACATCATATCCTCACCTAGAGCAAGTGAATTCACTTCACTGCGTCTACCCAGGGAGGTCAAATTATCTCATTCAATAATCATAATCATTATTCAATCACATCATCAATTCATCTCATCAAGAACAGCCCTCAGCGTCCACCGACACCAGCATGAGGGACCTCTCAGTTGTACAAACACAAGCAATACAGGCAAGTAATACACAATTAAAGTACAAGTAGAACAAGTAGCATATAATCAGGTAACATAGCATATATGATATAGCAATCCGAAACAAATAGGCAAACCCAAACAATTCAAACATGTGCAAATGGTGAATGCCTGCCCTATGGCTGATGATATCATCTGTCGGTTATATAGCCAACCCGATATGTCCTGGTAGCTAACCATTAGACTGTCCCTCTGTCGTGCATCCCCAACTCGAGTTATTCTCAATCATAATCATGATCATAATCATAATCATACAACACCCACATTGGTGTTTATCCATGGGGGCGAGCTCATCCGGAACTTTCATAGTGTCTGGCCACACTTACGACATAGGGTCAGCAGAGTATCGAGTCTCAACCTGGAGCACGTGGTGGCTAGTCACTGCTTTCATCCAGGGAAACTCGTATCTCAGATAATCATTCCACATTCATTCATAACATTCCATAATCATTCATCATGACCATATCGTCATTTATACATCACATGATTGCACATTTTATACATCACTCATCATAATCCGGGGCAAGTGGGGTGAAAGCACAACCCTTGCGTCCACCCGAGGAGCTTCTATACTAACCAACCTGGAGCAAGTGGGGAGCAACCACAACCCTTGCATCTACCCAGGAGGTATGTTCTCATATGCCCAGGAGGAACCAAGGAGGGGATCTTAACCTCCCACTATCTCGCTGTGCGTGATTTTACAGTATATACCAGGAGGAACAAGGAAGGGGATCCTCACCTTCCTTCATCTCTCTGGGGTCGCACTTCCGAGAAAGAGAGCTCAAGATAAAACAATCATTCGAAGCCATATTTTTATTTCCAACCATAAATTAATATTTATCATAGCCATCCGGATCATGGCATAACCCATAACCAGCCAATAATCATTATCAAATACAACCCTTTGGCTCACGGCATACACCGCACTTCCATCATCACCCTCAGCAACTTATACAGTCATCATTAATCATAACTCATCATTAATTGTCCTCTTACTTCGTCCACAAGTTACCACATCTCCTAGCCTATTCCCATCGCTAGGCATACTATAAGTATTTAGGACATAAAAGGTGAGAATGGAGACTTGGAAGTCTGAAATTCGGCTTTAAAAACTCAAAATAAGCTTTGGGGTGAAAAAGGGGTCACGCGTGCGCGTCGCCCACGCACACGCGTGGAAAGCAGAAAAGTTACAGGGACGCGTACGCATCGCCTATGCTTACGCGTGGATGGAAGAAAAGTAAAGTGACGCCTGCACGTCAGCCACGCGTATGCATGTGTGCGGTTTGTGCCCCACACACAAAACCAGCACAATACCTGTACAACTCTCAGGAACTTTGGCTGGGCACTTGAACCAGTACATCGACGCGTACGCGTCGGTCAGGCGCACGCGTGGGGGAGTGAAAATTTGAAAGTGATGCGTGCGCGTCGGCCACGCGTATGCGTGGGAGTACGATCTGCCAGAAATTTTACTAAGTTAAAAAAGCTACAGAATTTCATTTTTAAACCTCAAACTTCCACCACACATAACTTCTCCTATAAAATTCCTTTTTCAACCATTTCTGAACCGTTGGAAAGATCTTTGAATACAATTTCATAAAAATCTATTTTTGAAGAATTCTGAACTCCGTGGACCAAGTTACGGACCGCCAAAGTTGGTCAAAAATCAGTTTTTACCTAAACATAGAAATCACCAATTTTTCCAATATTCACAAGCCAAATTCATTTCCACTCATCCAAATGACCACAACCCAACCACATTCACATAATTACACTCAACCAAACCAAACCTACCTCCTCTACACAATTTCACCCAAAACTATCAAATTCCACACCTCAATTCCTCAAACCTTATTATTCAATAACCAGACCAATTATTCACACATACAATAACTAAAATCCATCCAATCTCTTATATCATCACACAACACACATATCAACTTACCTTCCTTACCTCTTTCTGGCCTCCGGCCCAAATTCACAATTTAAAAGCATATTCTACAAACCAATATTCATTATTCAATTCATCAAATTCTCAACACACCAAACATACAAATTCACACAATTCTCAACTCAATCATCAATTCTCATTACATAACAAATATACATATTAGTACCAATCATTTGCACAATCCAAACATAATCCTAGGGGCATCTAGCCTAGGAATTCTTATCACACCACACGATACTTAAATGAAACTTAAATCGTACCTCTTATAGCCAAAATAATTGAGCTTCTTCTTGGAAGTCTCCACCAATCCTTAGCTCCAAGCCTCACCAAAGCTCCTCAAGGAACACCAACCTCCCAATTGTGCACCACAATCACCAAATACACTAACATAACCAACTTCACATATATACATTAACCTAGGGTTCATGAAAATGATAAATCACAAGGATTGGAGGGTTCCTTACCTTAACCCACGAAATTTTGTGATGAATATCACCAATGGCTCATACTAGAGCACCCCTAAACAACCAAAATCATAAGATTTCCTCAAAACCCAAACCAAATTCGAATTTAAAGAGAAAAACGAAAACTGGGTAGAGGACAGTGGATTACTCACTACAAAACTTAGATAGAATTGTAGAGGATGAGAAGAGCGACGCGTGGATACAAACGGGCTCGTCAATCGGAGTTCCGGATCAAAAGTTATGGACATCTAAGGTAGAGCTAGGATTAGGTTTTCTCCTCTCTTCTCTCTTCTCCAAAGCTGCGCTCCTACCCTCTTCCTTTAGGGTAAATGAGCTTAAATGCTCATAAATAATGTTTATATATGTTGGGTCTTGGGCCCACTTGGGCTCGGTTCACTTATTTTAGTCTGTTGGCCCAATTTTGGGCCAAAACCTTTAAGATTAGCGCTCTAAATCGTATTTTAAATATTTCTACCTGTCCGAATTATAAATCCTAATTTCTTAGCTTTATTTACTTATAATTAATTTTCTCAGCTGCAGCACCAGACAGATCTCAGCTGGTACTGCCGGTCAAAATTCAGTGCGCATTTTTACGCAGAAAACTGTGTTTTCCGACTCAGAAAATCCACTGAGTCCAAATATCATATTTAAATTATCAAATTCTAATTACTTGATTTTCTAACCATATTTACTCCTATTTAATTTATTATTTAATTAATTACGGTTTGACCGGGTTTTACATCCCCCGCCTCCGCCTTGTAACATCTTGGTTCTTGCGATAGAGTTGCGTAGCATGTTTTACGTTTTGTTCGCACAACGTCTATGATAAGTTTTTTTCTGTGATCTTTAAATAAAATGAATAATAATGTAATATTAATATTATGTTATTATTTAATTTTATTTGACGAAAGACAATCACTTGATATTCGACTCGAACGATTGTAAAAGCTTAGCCTTACTAATGTCATTTACATTAGTAATTTACCAATCTTTATTTTAATTTAGTACCACCATTTGAGATAATTAATTGAGTTTTTACCATGCTCAATTACCTTAATTACCTTTCATGATATTTAAAAATTAAACTAGCTGACTCAGCAGTTTAAAATCGCGACACGCAACACTTAACGCGCCACATGTCGCGACGCATGCCATTACCCTTAATTAAGTGACACTTAGCCCACTTAATCACCTCACATAAAAGCACAAATTTTTCTCTCTTTCCTCAAGAACAGCCGAGGCATGCATGGAGAGAAATGGGAGGATTATGGTTGATTTTTGACTTTTCGAGCTTGATTTCTTGAGATCTGTGACCCCCACAAAAATTCTGATCCAATAGAAGTCACCGTATCTTCCTCCTCTACGCGATGATGTGCGTTTTGTTTGGTGAAATTGCGAAGTGGAGCTGTCCCTGCCAAGAACTCGTTCGATTGAACCAAAGGAGGGGAGAAACCACTGAGTTTTTGATGTTTTCGCTCTGTTTGACCAATCAAAAACCTTTTCTGGTATCTTCTATTGTTCTGCGCTTCACAGAGGTGGGGTTTGAATCTTTAATCGGTTAAAATCATGAATTAATTGATATATATGATTGGATTGTTGTCTATTGATGTTTGTTGTCTAAATCTATGATTGTTGGCTGTTGAAATTTTAGCTGAATTGCTGCTAGACTTATTGTTGTGTTTGGCCCTGTTGAGGAATTTGGAACTGAGATGTTGTTGTTGAATAATTCGCTGAAGTCTAAGTTATATAATAATATGTAACTGAGTTCTGTTGGTCAGATGTTGATTTGAGATTAAATATAACTAAAATGAATATTTTGAACGGAGGTTTTGAGTAAAAAGGAGCAGAGGCTTAGCTTTTGAGAAAGATTTAATGAATAAAAATTATTTATTTATAAATAATGAACTTTATTGAAATTAAATTGAGTTTGGTTTTTGAGGAAAAATAAT
Source organism: Arachis hypogaea (assembly GCF_003086295.3). Lineage (NCBI taxonomy): Eukaryota > Viridiplantae > Streptophyta > Magnoliopsida > Fabales > Fabaceae > Arachis > Arachis hypogaea. The sequence goes on along the minus strand of NC_092048.1, from coordinate 41,693,029 downwards.
TGGTTTTAAATAAAGGGTTTAAAGTGGAAGACGGCTTTGAGAAAAATATGATTCTAATTGAACGAAAAAGGTTTTATTTTAAAAACGGAAAAACCGTGCCCAGTTTACTTATTTTAATGAAGTTTTGAATATTTGAAAATTATGCAATATTTTGAATAATTTATAAAGTAACCAATGAAGACTGGGTCTTTTTATAGAAGTTCAGAGTTATTTAGAGTAATTTTTAAAGTACGTAAATTTAATTAAAGTAACTTACAGAATATGCAATTTTTTAAAGTTTAAGCATGTTTATGTATTTTAGTCTAGTGGGAATATTTATGCATATTTTTAAAAGTATTTATAGAATTTAAGCATAACTCTGAGATATTGGGAAAAGTAATTCTAAAGTTAAATCTCATGACCTGCACTGTTTCAGTTGATTGTTTTAGAGAAATTGTGAAATTCTAGATAAGGAATTATTATAACTTGAAAGATATTTGATTATGTGATGAGATAATTGTGGTTGGAAGTGCTACATCAAGGAATCTTCTTGTCATCGAATTATCCGGCGATTTGCCGAAGAGCGGTACGGGCGCTATAGCTCAAGAGCGTGCGGGCGTTATAACCCAAGAGTGTACCAGACACTATACCCAGAAGCGATGGCAACGAGAGACAACGTTCGTAAGGATGTAATGTCAGGCGCAGGTCGAAAACCGATAGATGAGCTCATTACCTGAACTAGGGCTAGACATGCATCATACTTGGTTGCGCATATCACTTATGTGTGTTGAATTGGTTCTTGTAGTTGTATGTTATGTTGCTATTTGCTTTTGTTTGTTGTTTGCCTATGTTCTTTTGTTGTAGTCTGATTGATCTGGGATACATGGCTGTTGTATAAAAAGAAAATTAATTTATTTCACCCCGACCCTACTAATAACTTCCCAATTCTTACACTCTATCTTCCTACCCCCTTCAGATGGAGACGGGTGTCATTTTTTTATGAGCTCGAGCAACCTTATGTGTACGAGGATCTTGTCCTTCACAGCTTCTATGTGGTGGCCGCGGGGCCTCGAGTTCGTAAGTACGTAGTTAGAGATCATCCCTTTCAACACTCACTAGCTTCACTTCTCTTTGGTCCTGAAGCATTGTATGTTTTTCCGCTATCTTGGTTATATCCTAATTCTATTCATCATCCTTTCGATCATGTGCATGGAGGTCATGTTCCAGCACAACAGGATGGCCAGACGGTGCCTGAGCCTGGCCCTGTGGTCGATGACTACATCCCTGAGTCTCCTCTGTAAGAACCAAAAACCTTATTACTGTCTTAAAATAAAATAAAATAATAATCTAAATTGCCCGGAATAGGTCAAAAATTTAGAAGTGTTAATTTGAAAAATTAAGGGAGAGATTTGAATTCAATAGATTTTTTCGAGTGGAAAAATATATTTTTCTGCAAAAAATTGTGTAAAAATGTATACTGATAAATTAGCCAACAGTATCAACTTAAGTCTTTTCGGTACCGTGTGAGAGTAATAAAAACAGTAGAAAAACTTAGAAAAATAATTAAAGTAAAAAACTGGCACTAATTCTAAAGGTTTTGTTCCAAAGTGGGTCAAATTGGCCAAAAATGCTAATGGATTGTACCGGGCCCAAGTTGGGCCCAAGCCCAACATATATAATCCATCAAATGAAGGCCATTCAGCCTCATTTATAACTTGGAACACAAAACACAGCTCCCAAGTGAGTTGAGAGAAGAGGGAAGAAGAACACTGTACTATTCACATTCATCTTCTTTCACTCATAACTTGAGCTACGGTGTTCTGATTTGCGTGCCGTTTGTGGTCACGTGAAACTTCTGCTGAGCCCGTTATTTCTACCTAAGCATTTCTGGTAAAAAATCTCGTTTCATACTCCCTTTCTTTGCCCTAAGTAAATTCAAGATTTAGGTTTGGATTTTGAGTGGATTTTTGTGATTTGGTTGTTTAGGTACCAACCAATAGTAAAAAATTGTTGGGTTTTACCCCAATTTGCTGTGGGTAAGGTAAGCTTTCTCTTAATCCTTGTGAATTTGGTGAATTATAGGTATTAATTATGGTAATATTGATATGTATAGATTGAATTTGGTGATTTGTGGAGTTGATTGTGGCCATTGGATTTGAGTTTTGGTGGTTGAAGCTTTGTGGAGGCTTGTTTGGAGTAATTTGGTGATTTTGAACATATTGGGAATTGGTCAAGGTATGGTTTCAATTTTCTTCATATAATATGTAATGTTTCGTGAAATTTAGGCTAGTGGATCTTAGGATAAGTTTAAATTATTGATGATTTATGATGATTGTTGATGTGTTGATGATTGGTGATGAATGGTGCTTATGTTGATAATGGATAATGAATGTTGATTGTTGTTAATAAATGATGTGGGCTAAGGGTTTTGACAATGATGAATTGGTAAATAATGAATTGTAATGGTTTGGAATTGATAAAGGTGAGAGTGGAGGTTATGTATGAAAATGATAGAACTAAAAGTCTACTTTGGAACTAAATGATCAATTGATGTATGATTGAATAATGATGTAATTGCAATTGATAATGTATAAGATGGTGTAGAGTTGGAATGGAGTATGTTGGATTTGGTTGGTTTGAAGGTTTTGGAAAATTAGAGAACTTTGTTATATTTTATAAAACTTTATTTTTGATCAACTTTATTGAGGCATAACATGGTCTTTGGACCCCATTTTGGATGAAATTTGATTTAAATGAAAGTTGAGTCCGAGAGCTTTAAGACGTTCAAAGAACGAACAGAAAATATTTTAAAACGAAAAAGTTAAGTGCGTTTGAAGTTTGGTATAAAAATTTGAATTCTGCAGCTTTTGAAAATTTTCTAAGTCTGTCATGGCATGCGTACGCAGATCCGTGCACACGATGCAAGCATCGGCCACTGCCAAGTGCTCTAGCGTATGCGAGCACTGGCATGCGTACACGGGAACATGATTTTGAGGCATTCGTACGCAAAATTTTAACACGCAATGCGGGAATTCCATTCGCATTGGGACACTTGCGTATGCAGGGAGGTGTCGCGTACGCAACCACCCATTTTTACAACCATGCATACGCGGGACAGAGGCTTGCATACGCGAGACCCCTGTTTTGCTGAAGATTTATTTTTCTCCATTTTTAAAGGTTCTCTAGTTTGTCAAACTTCTTTAACTTCAATTTAAAGCTCTTAGCTAGTAATTAGACTCTAAGACTAGTGAAAATGAGTTAGTTGATTTAAATTGGTATTTTCTGTTAGTGAGTTTAGAAGACGGTGACATATGTTTGGTTTGTAAGTTGGGTAGAATTATTATATGAGTTGATAGAGGATCTCTTACTATCTTTTTGTATTTTGTATCATTTTGATGTAGATTCTCTCTCTTTTGTATTTTGTATCTTTTTGCCTTAGAGGCTTACTTTGAGAGACAGGTTATTTGCTGTTTTAACTTCCAAAAACTATGATATATCTGTTTTAACTAGTCGGCCTAAACTCCGCGAGCTACGGCTAGTTGAACGTGTGAACGTTTCGCGCTTTTATATCTCTATTTTGAGCTTCATTTTTTCATCGGACTTCTAGTATTATTATTTCCTTCTATATATTATTGTACGAGCTTTAGAACTGTCGTGGCACTTTGTCATCCTTTACTTTACGGTATGAGGTAAGGCTTAGAGTAATAGGGTGTTACATCCTCCAATAGGTTTGAATATGTCGATAGAGTCTCTTTCTACTCGCTCCTCTAATCCTTTCACCATAGAGCCTATTGGGACTTCCGCCACAGCTTCTGGTCAGCTCTCAGCAGTTGAGCAGATTTCTCCTAGTGGTACAGTTTTTGCAGGCGATAGCAATGATAGTAGTCCCAGAGTACATCAGAGGTCATCGTTATTTCTGACGACAAAGACATCGAGGAGATAGAGATTGTGGATCTAACTTCTGAGGATGATAAGGATCCTGAGATGGATATAGAGATCATGGACTTGACTTCTGACAGCGATTAGGTAACGACATCAACATCTTCTTTTGGCAGCTCTCCGATTTAGTATTTCTTTTGTCTTAGACTCTCACTTTTATTTTTCGAAAAATCGGGTTAAAAAACTAGGCTAGTTTAGACGTCAGATTAGGGACTTCGTATATGGGTCAAATTCCAGAGATGTTTTGAGTTGTATTTACGTTTATGACTGTAAAAGACTAATTAACTTTTCATCTTTTAGGTGCTATATATATATAATTTATTATCCTGTTTGTATATGTATCTATTTATCTTTTTGGTTGCGATTTTATTTTCTTTAAAAAAAATTTTCATAAAAATCAAGTTCCGTTAATTCAATACAGACTTGATATTATTAATAATAGTATCGATATAGTTTCAAGTTAATAACACTCAATATTTCAATATAAACATGTCATACTAAAAATTAAATCGTTACATGCCCGCCTCATTATTGACATCCCTAAGCTAGTCTCAACATTTTAAATAACATTATCCGGTCCTTCTTAATTACTATCATTCCCACAAGTACAGTAATAGATTGGATAGGAACATGTGAACATTTAATATATTTTTTTTTTTTGTGTCTATGTGCACATTTAATATGTATGTTAGGTTACAATTCTTTCAAGATAATTAGCTCGCTAACTACTGCTCTAAGTAGTACATCAAATCAAATAATGAAATTAGATGGAGAGAGGCTCAATTGGCGTGGAGTTTGACGTGAATTGCAACAACTTGCAACTATGAGTTTAATAGCAATACTTGTATTATTAGGAGTTACGTTATCTTATTTGTACATTTAAAATTGAGTATTTATTAATATTCAATTCATTCTATTAAAAATAGTATTTTAAAACATTTTTTTACAACTAAATTCTAATTATAATATAAAACTAAAAAATATTTAATAAACTTACTTTTTTGAAAAAATTTGGACGCTGAAAATTTTTATAATAAAAAATAATTAGCTTGATATCTATTAAAAATTAGGTTATAATTCGATAAAACTATTCAAAATAGTGAATTATTGGTTAGATAGTTTTGTCAAATGTTTTTTATAATTTATATTTTAAATTATATTAAATTATTTTAAAAATTTAAAATGATAACTACTTTGATATAAGAAGAGTTTTTTACATGAGGTTTATAAATCCGTGACTTCAGAGTCTTCAAGGCTTTAGAATCTTTGAAGTTGATATATATTAGAAAAGTGCCCGTGCATCGCACGAGTATGATAAATTTAATAAAAAATATTTAATATTAAAATATTATTAAATTAAGTATTTAATATAAACTTTTTATATTAAATTAGATCATAAGAATAAAAATATGTGATTTTATTTTTTAGAAAAATTGCAAGAATATATAAAATAAAATAAAAAATATGATTTAATTATAATAAATACATTATAGTATAATTATATAATGAAGTTGTGAACAAAATAATTTAATATTATAAAACTAAGATATAATCCAGTTTGCATTACAATAATAAACTTAATTTTTTTTTTTTCAAATCATGAAAAATATACAAAATAATTCCATAATTTCCATTATTTTTTAATTTTCACATTTGTTCTAAAACTCTTATGTACCAAATTCATTGTTTTTTTTTTTTTAATTTTTCTCCTTTAAAAAAAATACTTTTGAAAGCTTCAATATCAAAAACTTAAATGTTGAGAAACAGCTGCAAGTAAAAAATGAATAAAAATAAATAATTAAATTTAACCAAACAAAATTGCTATAAAATAAAAATGATTATCCTTTTTTGATCTTCAATATGATTACTTGGACATAAAAATATGAGATTAATTTTCATCAATTTTTTCCTTCAAAAACGATGAGCAGATATTCTCACACATCAAGACAACATTATTATCAAGACCCGTGATTTTTCATAATGAGAATGGTTATGTCAAAACTTGAAAAGACAAACTTAATATGATATAAACAAAAATTGAATCATATGAGAAGTTGAGAAATATTCCATCCATAATGCAACACTATCTAATTTTTGTCTGCTCTCATCCTAATCGAAGCTAATAGGGTCTATTTTTCCAAAAATTAACTTCCTATTATTAGTTACCATTTTTTTCATTGAAAAAAAGGTCTAAAACCATGATATTTCGATTCAAAGCACTTGCCAAAAGGCATACACAGAGTGAAAAATAATTTCACAAACAAATATGTACATAACAACTTTCATTCAAAAAGCCACAAGATACCAAAAATATTATAAAAGATTGACATGAGTACCATATCAGAAGGAAGGTGAGAATGAAATTTGAGTTTGTAATTTATATAAGAACATATAAATGGAAAAGGATTTAACCATCGGGCTTCATTACTTCAAAGAAACATGTTTATAGATTGCCCAATGGCCACAACAAAAAATCGTTTCATTTGTGTTTACTACCGCAACAAAACTCTAACAGAAAATTGAAAATTAGTGTAAATAAATTAGCAATTAAAAATATAAATTAATAGCTAACAATAACCAGAATATTGTGCACTTAAAAGGTCTATTTCTTCTAGACAATGTTAACCTTCCACTTTTAGGGTTTGTGGTGCTTCAGTCATAAATTACCAAGATATGTCATATTCACCTTGAAGCATTTGAATTAAAAATGTTCCGGATAATTTCCTTCCCATCAAAAGCATAAGAAAAAGAAAAATTTGTAAGTTTTTGAGAGGATCTCCTTCCCCAGATATTGCCTTAATAACCTCCTGTGATGGTAAGAATAATCAAATTACAAATTAGTCCGCTAGAGATATTATGGAAACCTGAAAGAAATATGGTTGAATAATATACTGCTCAAGAATTTCCCCAATAATAGCACAAACTGGTCGAAAAGTCTAGAGGCTAAGCCCAAATGAACATCACAGAAATTGAAGGAAGTCAAAAGACTCTGAAAAGTGTAAATCTGCAAGAGATGTTATGAAGTCATTAACTCCTCAAGTTATATTCTGAAAGACTGAAGAACATAGCCAAACTTGAGAAGAAGGAGGAGAGATAAGGTAATAATAAGCAGAAGAATAATAATAAGCCACTATAAGAATATGGCTAATTAGCTACCACAAAAAGAGTCGTAAAGTAATTGCTAATCTGACGCAAAATATAATTTGTGACGGATTAGCTACCACCTAGCAACTAATGCTTTCCTCGCTAATTACAAGTCGTAGATCAGTGAGGCAAACACAATAGTCGCTAATTCATCGGAAATTTTTTTAGCTACCGAATAGATAGTCGCAAATCCGTTACTAAAGTATAAGCTAATTCCATAGAAGAAATATACTAAAAGATAGTCGCTAATTAGCGACAAACTCTACTGCAGCAGACTCATCGCTAATTCCAAACTAATTTCGTAGACAAAATGGAATGCTTAGTTGACGCTAATTAGCAAGGAATTTTTCAAACCTAATTCGTCAGAAGTTGTCCGCTAATATGATCACAAATCTGTCACATTTTGTAGCAAATCTATAACTAATCTTTGAAAATTCTTAATCAAATTTGTAAGAATTTTGTCGCTAAACCAAAGTTATTCTAAATGAAAAAGCAGAGTTATGAAGTAGTCGCTAATTTACTAGGAAATATTATGTATTTAATTAGTTGAACTACTATCGCAAATTTCATCGCAAATTCTTTTTAACCTAGTAACAAATCAAAAAATATAAGAAAAATTGGATTTTGTTACGCTTTTAAAACGTGCCAAAAATGCAAAAATGTAGCGATATCTTTTCACCACGCTTTTAAAGCGTGCCGAAAAGTGGAGATACAACCACACTTTTAAAAATGTGCCATTGAGTTGGTTTCCGCTACACTTCAAAAGTGTGCCAATAGAAGACATACATCCACACTTTTGAAGGGAGAAAATAAGAAAGTATAAAAAAATTAATTTTTTATTGATTTACATAATTATTTACATGCTATAATTATAATTAAAAAAAATTATAATTCCATAACAAAACTAATAATTTAATTTACACACTACGAATGTAATGCCAATAAGCCATAACAGCCTCTTTGTTTCAAGCTGAAATATGGAGAAAAATGTTTGACCCATTTTTGGCAAATTTATAGAGAAACCGTCAATTGAGTGTTGATTACCTCATCAGTTCTGTAGATTACAAAAAAGCAACACAAATCAATAGAAAAATGGAAAATTTTTTGTCCATACATGAGGTCATAGAACTATAAGCCAAACTAACACATGATGCAAAATTCTACAAACGAATTTATAGAAGATCACCAAAGAAGTAACAAGAAATTCAATAAAAAAAAAGAAAAAAAATTCATAATCATAAATAATCCAGCAACAGTCAAAATCAAAGGCACTACACTACACTACACATCATCATGTGATTCTTGTTTGCATGCAAAAGAAATTAATCAAGATAAACTGAAAACTACTCTCCCATGCATAATATCTAAGCCATGTCAGAAAAGTCAACAATAGAATGGTTAGAACTTATTTAACTAAATTTTTAAAAAAATTATTATAGAGTTCAAAAGAACATACTTTACATTGTCCATAGCTGCCAAAACTTCATTCATAAGGCCAATTCTCTTGTCTGTACGTTGTAATCCTTCCTTAGACAACTTCTGCATTCTACTGATGATAAATGTCTGCTCCCACAAAATGCAACATTAAATTCAGGGAATCTAATAAAATTAATTCAAGTTTTTTAGTATGGTTAACAACCCAAACTATTAGCTTATGAATGAATTTCTTAAAAAAAAAGTTATATCCATTACCACCTCAGTACATTAATGCAAAGGGACTAGAGAATAAAAGATATGCAGAGAGGAACAGAAGCAGTATACTGTAATAAGAGTGCATTTTAACTAATAGATTCAAAGCAGTGTAGGGGTAAAACAAACTAGAGAAACCAGGTGAACTCCTGTACCTGTAATGGAAACATAAGGACTAGCATCAAAGCGCCCAAAAGGGAAGCAACACCTAGTTGTTGATAAAGAAGAACCATGGCAATGGTAATGCGGAACGAAGCTGACCACAAAGTATGAAGTGACTGGCATATTTGCTGTTTGGGTAAAAAAAATTCAGACATTAATTTGCACACCTAGTTGTTTGGCATATTTTGCTATCTCTGCCTTTATGTCTACAATCTCCTTCTAATACTTGTCAATTTGCACACCAAAGTGCGATTGTTGTGTAGTATTACCAAAAAGTTGAGTTGAACATGGTCCAAAACCTACACCACTGATGTAAATCTTGAGTAATTAGTGAATAATTAGCTAATAAATTAATTATTATTTAAAAAAAATTAAGAAATTAAAATTTGATAAGTTAGAAGAGTAGAAATATCAAAAATATTAATTTTGATACTAATTTTAAAATTTTTTATCCAAAAACGGGTCAATGGGCCAAACCAGTTAGACCAGACCCATAATGGGCCCAAGGTCCAACATATATATAAGCCAACCCAGCTTTCTTCCCATTCCAATACCCCATTTATGCTGAAGAAGGAGATGCAAAGAAGAACAAAACCTAACCCTTACCCAAATTTCAATTCCACATAACTTTCAGTCTGGAGCTCCGATTGATGAGCCGTCAGTGGCCATGCGTTTATCTCGAAAGTCTCTATAAAACTCACTGAACAATTTGGTAAGAAATTTAAGATTTCGTGCCCAATTCTTATCCTTTCAGTTTTGTGATTTTGGGTGTTATATGTTGAGGAAATTTGTGCTTTGGTGATGTTAGGGGTGAATTAACTTTGAAAAATTATTGGGCTTTGCTCCAATCGTTTTGGTAAGGTGAGAAGCCTATAACTCTTGTGTCTTTGTTGGAATAGCAAATTCTATGTTGATTTAGTGATATTTGTGTGGAATTAGATTAAATTATGTGTTTTGAGACAAATTGAAGGCATTTGAGGCTTGGGAGTGAATATTGAAAGCTTGATTTTGATCTTGGTGGCTGAAAATTCCGTTTGGTGTGCATTTGGGGATGTGGAACGGTGGTATTTAAGGCATTCTGGGCTTAGGGAGGAATCGGCCAAGGTATGGTTTTTGTTTCTCATAGTTAATGTTTAATGTCACGTGAAAACTTAGGCTAGTGACCATAAGATAGGCTTGAATGTATTGAATTATTGAGTTTGGTTGGTTAAATATGTGTATATATGTGTGTTGTTTGAGTGAGTATGATAATGAGGTTAATGATAGTTAATGATGATTGTGATGATTGATGATGATAATAAATTGTGATTGATGATATTTTGATAAATGATGTTTGAAATTGGATTGAAGATTGTTGGAAGGATTGATGAGTTTGTATGTATTGATGACGAAAATTGTTTGGAAAATAGGTGAGTATGATTTTGGGAGTATTGGAGTTATTTTGGATGTAAAATAATGATATATGAATTGAGGTTTTGGAAATATAAAGGTTTTAGTGATTTTTGGTAAAAGCTAATTTTTGACCAACTTCAGCAGGCCATAACTTGTCTTTCGGACCCCCAAACTTTGTAAAACTTGTTTTAAATGAAAACTGGGTCCGTAAAATTTATAATATTAGAAGAATGGGTTAAAAATGATATCTTACGAAAAGTTATGCACGTTCAAAATTGGGTGTGTAAAACTAGTTTTCTGTAACTTAACAACTTTTTGAAGGATATTGGACTCTTGTGTACGCGACATGCCATGCGACACGAGCATTGGGAGCTACCCATAAGTCTCGCGTACCCGAATATGTCAATGCGTACATGAATTTGGCAATTTTTCACATTCATGCGTACGCATGACTAGTTATTTTTGCACAAGTTACGTTTTTTAGTTTTAAACCATTTATTAAGCTTTCCAAACCTCTATAACACTTGTTTATGGTCCGGTAGCAAGCTCTTAAGCTTTAGAAGAATGTTGAATATGTTAAATGAGTTAAGAAAATATTGAGGAGGATTTGTAGAGTGATGACTAAATAATGAGAGGATGATAATAATGATTAAGAAGTAATTGATAAAGATAATGATAATAATAGTAAAATGTGACTGAATTGAGAAATGATTAATGATGTTATTGACTCTGAAGAAAGTGGAGTAAGGTGGAGGATGAACTTGAACACGAAATTGAATCTAATTGAGATATATGTGACCGGACAAGATGCAGTGGCGTTGTCCACTTGCTCCGGATATGAGATGAGGAAGAAGAATGATGAGACCTAATGTAATTATGAACTTTGAATGAATATAAGTAAATCAAAATGATAATGATAATGATAATGAATTTTTGAATGCGATACCTGGGTAGTAGCAGTAATAGTGGCTCAGCCCACTTACTCCGGATAAGTAATTGAGATACTTGGACACTAGCAAGGGTTGTGGTTCGTTTCACTTGCTCCGGGTCAGAGATTGTGATGCCTAGGTAGTAGCAGTAGTAGTGGATTATTCCACTTGCTCCAGGGTTGAGTTTATAAACACCCGCCTGGGTAGTAGCAGCAGTAGTGGTTTATTCCACTTGCTTTGAGTTAAGCGGGTAGTAGCAAGGGGGTTGTGGCTCAGACCCACTTGCTCCACGATGGGGTGTTTTTGTTCAAGTTAGCTACTAGGACATGTCAGGTTTAGCTATATAACCAACAGATGATATCATCAGCCGTATGATAGGCATGCATCATATGCACTTGTATGTTTTGTTTGAGTATGCTTTGTTTTGGTTTTCCTAAATGCTTATATATGCTCAATTGTTATTTGCTCTAATTGTCGTATCTGTACCTCTATTTGTGTCTTCTTTGTCTGAATTGTATGTGTTTGTAACTAAGAGATCCCTCATGCTGGCGGCGGTGATGCTGAGGGTAGTTCTACCAGTGATTTGGAGGTTTGGAAAGACAGGAGGTGAAGTGTTCGTTTAAAAAGGGACAAGAAGAGAAGAGTTAATTTAGAAATGGGAGTCCCTGGGCAGAATACCAAACTTTATGGTTTAATATTGATTTTAAGTTTAATTTTTGAGTGTCGGAGTTTTAGGATTGCCTCTAGCTTTTTTAGGACCTTTTATATTAACTATGCGGGCACCTTTACCATGCTGAGAACCCCCGGTTCTCATTCCATACATCTATTATTTTTCAGATGCAGGTTTGGAGGTACCTCACTGAGCGTCTGGAGACTTTGAAGAAGCGAAGAACTATATTTGAGTTTATGGTTCTGGTTGTACTTGTATATATGTGTGTTCATAGTTGTTCTCTGTACCTTGTATTTTATATTTTGCCCTCTTAGAGGCTGCTTATGGAGAAACAGGAATTTATATTGTAGTTTGAGTAATGTTTTGGGGTTGTATATATATATATACTCTGGCCGGCTTTAACTTCACAGGTCGAGTTTAGAGCTTGATTTTACTTATCCGTTGGAACTCAATATATATATGTCATCTGATCTTACCTATTTTCCTTCAAGGCTCCTAGCTTTATTATTCTTGTTTTATATGTATGTATTTTTACTTTAGAGGTCGTAGCGCCTTGCCACCTTTGGTTTACGTCCTAGGCATAAAACTTTGTGTGATAGGGTGTTACAACTGATGCCTTGGTATCTTAAGTGATTTTTACATGTCTTTTTAAGTAACTTTCTTATGATTACATTGAAGTTTTTATGTTTTAATTGAAGATTTTATAGCTAATCTATATATTTGGAGTTGTTTTAGAATTATTGTGTATTCAGAATTATTCTCTAAAGAATCAGGTGAAAAGAAGCAAATAGGAAAGACACCATGAACGAACCCAAGTTGAAATGCCCAATGAAAAAAAAGGAAGTTGGCGCCTAAATTCAATAGCTGAAGTCCAGCGCCAACAACCAAAGTATAACTTCAAACTTTGAAGTTAAGCGCATGCGAAGGAGTTTTGAAGCCTAGCGCTTAACTTCAATCATGCCCAACTTCAACAAGTTTTTCATTATACTGGCCGCCCAGCGCCCATGTTTTAGGGCCCAACTTCAATGAATGCCCACCTCCCAGGGGTCCGAGGTCAAGCGCCAACCTTGGTTTGAAGAAAAATAAGACTAGCTCTTAACACACAGGGCCCAAAATACATTGGTGTCTAGCGCCAAAGTTCAAAGTTCAGCGCCAGCAAAGGAAAGAGGAATAAAGTCTAGCGCTAGCAACCCAAAGTCCAACTTCAAGCCTTGAAGTCTGACGCCAATGTCCAAAGTTCAGTGCTAGGCCCAAAAATCTCTTCCAGAATATTTTGATTTGGCCTAGACTCTCCAAAGATTTACGATTTGAATGATTAGTTATTGTAACTTCTTCTAGAAAGATAAGATTTGACTCTAGTTTAAATTTGAATTGCTATTTTAGTTATCTTATTCTTTGAAAGATAAGATTAGATTTGGTTTGAATTTGAATTTTATGATAGATTTAGGATATAAATAAGCGGAGTGATGATTCATTGAGGATAATCGATCATCCAACATCTCGCATTCATTAGTTTTAGTTTAGCTTTTTTCATGAGTCACTAATTCTTTTTTGGTAGGGTTAGGAGATTTGTTTGATTTTTTATGAATTGGTAATTTGATTGTTGACTTTATTTTGAGTAATGCATTGATACTTTTCAAGAATTGAGTTTTGTTCTTTATCTTAATGATTAGAAGTATTGAAAAATATTCTAACTCTGTCTTGAATTCTTTTATTATCTTGAGAAATTTAATATTGGGATTAGCTTGAAACTCTTTCTCATAATTTTTTAACTTACTAGGAATAGCTTTTGAAAGGTTGTGCGCCTTTAAATTGGAATTGTGCTTAACCTCTTTCTTAATTAATTAACCAAAAAATTGACGATTAAATAAGATAAAGGAAATTGAATTATCAAGGGATTGGAATTTAATTATATATGACTTGTCGTGAAAGTATCTTTCACGAATCAATGTAAATAAACATGAATATTTTCTTTTCTAAAAACTAAACATCTCTGAAACCTTAACATCTCCATCTATTTTTTTTTCTAATCATTCATAAGCATTCATTCACATCCTTTAGTGTTATTATTTCAAGACCTCATCCTTCTTTCACAAAATTTTGATGATCTAATTATCAAAACAAAGGTTCTAGAAGGATGATGAATCACTTTATGAAGCTTGGGAAAGATACAAGGAGATTTTGAGAAAGTACCTGCATCATGCCTTCCCCGAATGGCTACAAATCAAAACTCTCTATGATGGAGTCTCTCAAGCCTCAAGAACCATGATCGACTCATCAGTAGGAGGCTCACTACACAGAAAGACACCTGAAGAAACATTGGAATTAATTGAAACAATGGCTGCCAACAATTTCATGAACTCGATTGAGAGGAAGGTGAAAAAAAAGAGTGATGGAGTTAAACACGGTGGATATAATCCTATCACAAAACAAAATTATGTCTTAACAAATCTCCTCAATCACAAGACAAATGGGACAAATGCAAGTTTCTGCCATGGGAACGCAAGTTGCTACATGTGACTTGTGTGGAGGAGCTCATAAGAATGAAGGATGTGAGCTATTCAAAGAAGTCCAGTCGTCCACGGAATAAGTAAATTACATGGGACATTTCTTAGGGCCAGAGAACATCTGTTCTCAAAATCATACAATCGTAGATGGAGGAATCACCCTAATTTTGGTTGAGGGAATCAAGGACAAAGAAAGAACAGCAATCAAATCCTTAGAAAAAATCACCTCTTGAGCTTGCTCTGGAGAAACTATCCCAATTCACTTTTTCATTTGTTCAACAAACACAAAGTTTCATGCAAGAACACGTAAGCAAACTTCAAAAACCAAGAAGCCTCCATCAGAAATCGAGGTGCAAGTGGGACAAATTATCAAGCAATTGACAGAGAAACACACAAATTCCTTTTCAAGTGACACAATACCTAATCCTAGAGATTAATGCAAGGCTATCAAACTGAGGAGTGGGAGAGTAATTAATAAGGAGACTCCCAAGAATGATGAAGGACGAACTGAGAAGCCTTCAGAAGGGAAACGGGAGGAAAAACTAGAGAAGGAGAATAATCCTGCGCCAACAGAATCAAAAAGGAAAATGTGAAGGCCTATGTACCGAGAATTCCATATCCTCAAAGGCTACAAAAGTAAAACCAGGAGAAGCAATTCTCTAAATTCCTAGAGGTGTTCAAAGAGCTGCAAATCAATATTTCTTTCGTAGAAGCCTTAGAACAAATGCTACTCTATGCCATATTCATAAAGGAGTTGTTATCCAAGAAAAGAATGCTCAAAGAGGATGAAATAATGATACTCACCAAGGAATGCAGTACAATTATTCAAAGGAAACTACCACAAAAGTTGAAAGATCCAGGAAGTTTCCAAATCCGTTGCATTATTGGGGATGTTACCATTGGAAAGGCATTGTGTGATTTAGGGGCAAGCATTAATTTGATGCCCTTGTCCATGATGAGGAAGCTACAAATTGAAGAAGTAAAGCCAACAATGATATCTTTGCAACTGGCCGACAGATCAATAAAGTTTTCACATGGGATTACGAAAAACACATTGGTCAAAGTGGGAAAATTCATCTTTCCTACCGATTTCGTGATCCTTGATATGGAAAAGGATGAAAATGCTTGATGTGAAGATTAATGTCGGTCTAGAATTTCTCAATAGAATTTCATTGCAAGCATAGTCTAGACTAATAATTAACTCTCAATTAAAATTTAAAAGGTTGTCACAATACAAACCAAAATAGCCGGGAGTGTTAATCTCGAGTCGTTCTCCCTTGGAATTGCAATCAAGTGCTCAATTATTGGCTATAAGAAAATCAAAAATTTTGGTTGAAATAAACAAGAAATGTAAATAGCAAGAGATTAAAAGAGCAAACAAGTACTAAATATCAAAAGCAATTAAACTAAGGCAATTAAAAAAAATCAAAATGCTAAAAGACCTCTTTGTAAGGAATGAGAGTCAAGGTTTCTTATCCTAACCATTGGCCACAAACATGGGAATTATGAAGAATTAATCCCACTTAATCACCGCAAATCATATCTAACTCACTAATTAACTTAGTGAAAGACTAGCGTTAGTGGAAACCAAATCAACTAACAACCCTAAATTACCAATATTGGACCTCAGTAACTCAAGATCATCTAAGTCCTCAATCTCAAGTCAATAGTGTGAAAAACTATACTAAAACTAAAAGAGGCATTTTATCAAACACTTGGCATGCATAAAAGGAAAAGAATGGTAAATTGCATGAATAATAAAATATATGACTACCAATTACAAGAAAACAATAATAACAACTCAATTAAGCAACAATAAACATAAAAACATCAAATTATATTAAAAGGAATCAAAATTAACAAGAGTTCATGAACATATAAGCAACAAACTAGAGAAATTAACAAGTAAACTAAGAGAATTAAGATGCTAAAACAAGAAATTGTAATTGAAACTAAATCAAAGCAAGAGCAAAATCTAAATCTATGGAGAAAACTAAATGTAAAATCCTAAATTTTAGAGAGAAGAGAGAGCTTCTCTCTCTCTAGAAATCTAGCCTAAAACCTAACAAAAATCTGTCCTAATTGCTCTCCCTTGATCCTTCTTGAGTTTGGCGTGAAATACTTCAAAAATGAGTTGGATTGGGCCAAAGAAAGACTTAAAATCGCGACCCACGTTTTCACTTAAATGAAGTCACGTGCTGGCAGTCATGCGTACGCATGAGGCATGCGTACGCATGAATTCGCGAATTTCCAAAATGTGCGTATGCATGAGACATGCCTACGCACAACTTGATATTCATGTGTACGCACGAGGCGTGCATACGCATGACCCTGAAATGCTCCAAACTTCATTTCTTCGTGAATTCTCCATTTTTCTTCAAGCCTGAAATCACTTCAACAAATACATCAAGGCATAAAATGAGATTAAAGTGAATTAAAATTGGCAATTTTAAGCATAAAAAGCATGTTTTTCACAATTAGCCACAATTAAGAAGAGATTAAAAAAAACGTACAATTTCAAGGAATAAATGTAAGGTAAGTTGATGAAATCTATTCTTTTCAAGGCAAAAGTAATCATAAAATATGGATTTATCAATTTCCTCACACTTAAACAAAATGATATCTTCATGCTATACATTAAGAAGGATAAGACTAAGGATGCAATACTTATTACAAGTTATTTATATCCATTTTACCAGTGGCGGAACTTGAAATAAAATTTTGGGGGGGTCAGATAGAAAATAATTGTCAAAATATTTTTGATATGGACCCCATTTAAGATAAGCTCGCCTAATCTCATCTCTGGTTTGAGTGATATTGCCAAATTTAAAGTCGTTTTTCAAGATCTCGTTCCAAAAAATTAAGGTTAAAGTTATCAGATGTAACTTTTTGAATTTTTGAAGGTTATATCTCACTTTCTTCGTGATTCATTAAAGTATAAGAACTATCTTCAGGTGTTGATATTGTAAAAGTTATATGTTCTCCTTCTTAAATATTAGCCTTCCTCTTAAAAAATGTATCAATTCTTTGATTTTTCATTATTATTTTATATAAAAATATGAATATATATCCTGTAAAATATGTAAAGAAGAAATTAGAAGGACAAATATTAAAATTTATAATATTTATTGAATTTTTTTATCAATTTATACAAATACAATAATATTAATACTTATTGAATATTCTATTATTTTTTATCATATAAAAAATTAAATTAAATAAATAGTAAAATATAAAATAATATTAAATTAAATAAATAAAAAATATCTAATTTTTTATATTTGAACTTAAAGATAGAGAGAGTGTTGTTTATTGAACTTATTAGATACTTTAAGTCATAGTAAAGTAATTAAGTCAATTGAACTATTTTTTATCTTTTAAAAAAGTACTACTAAATTTTTTATAAAAAGTTTGGGGGGCCATGGCCCCCTTGTCTGAACTAAGCTCCGCCACTGCATTTTATTTATTTCTATCTAGTTCTATCTACCTGTATCTACTTGGTCAAAACAAATTAATTTTCAATAAAACATATAAACATAGAAGGCTAAAACAATATAACAAATAATGTAGTTCCATAAATCAATTTGAGTTCTAAAATAATTAAACACCATATTGGTTTTTTTCGAGTTCCTCCTATTGCTCTGTTGTGCCAATAAATCTACATGCAAGGTTTGGATTAGATGTGATAATCTCAGATTTGACTTAAGTCCCTACCAAATACGAATCTCCTTCCCCAATCAGATACCACCAATGCTCTTGTTCTCCAACTCACCAGTTTGCTGCATATATATGTTTCGAGAATTGTTAGAGGATTAAATCATAGGCGAATTCTTCGGTGTAGAACGTCTGACACCTTCTACATGTATAGAAGTACGATGGCAGAGTTTGATTATGACAACTATCTCTAGAAAGACAAGTTCTAGTTGCTCACAGCAAGTGCAACGACTGTCTTTTGTTGTGGTCACGTGGATACTTTCAATAGATTAGTAACAAATTGTAATTAATATCATTAATGATTTTATTTAAGAACGGGCCTGACTTGGTTGGCCTTTTTGATTTCATGTTTTCAACGTTTTCTAAAAAAAACCTTCATTGCCATCAGACATCAACACAAAAAAAAGTTACATTAAAAAAATTCAAATTCATAACAGTTGATTCCTTAGCCCCTTTTAAGCCATACTTTACCTCAATGCACTCATCATAGAACGATCTTTTATAATCTATAACAATTAAAAAGTGATTTATGAGTTTCATTTGGAAACTCTTCCTTCTATTATATGTGTATTGACTATTGAGTATTGAGGCAAAAATTTAGAGTTTTTATTATGAAATTCATAAATCACTTTTAAATTGTTACAGAGTATAAAATAAACAATTAATTCTAATATATATATATATTCAATTGGGGGGATTTTTTCAAAGGATTTCTACTGCTGTCATAGACAAATTCCTTGAAAAATAAGTGTATATAAAAAGAGGTAACAAACAATCCAAATCCAATGGTGGAAATGCATACTATTTTCAATGTAGTGGAGTTTTTCTTCTTTCGTGGTAGTTGTGTCTGCTAAGTTTGGTGGGCGTGGTATAGGCGGTAACGTACTAGGCAAGTTAATACGTTAGATCTGCGTGGATTTTACGTGCCATCAGTGTAAAATCTGCCGTATTAAAAGATAAAATTAATTTATTTTTCTAATCAAGTTTCCACAAAATTATCTCATTAAATTTTTTTGACAAGTTTCAAACCCTTAGCTCAAATAATAACAAAAATATTAGACTAAGATCTTATAACTTACCAAAAAAATTCAAAATGTTAATGGATAATTGTTGTATGTATTAATATGTATTATATATACTCTCCGATAATTGAAAAGTGATGTATTAGATTTATTTAAAAATCCTAAACCCTAAACGTTTTTAAATTAGTGTTAAAAATATGAATAAAAGAGAATTTAATACAATACTTTAAAATATTTTTGTGTTGAACAGAAAATTAAAAAAAAAATTCAAGATGTTAATGGATAATTAGTGTATATATATAAATTTTAGAATTAATCATTTATTTTATACTCTGTAACAATTAAATGGTGATTTATGAATTTCATAATAAAAACTCTAAACCTTTGCCTCAATAGTCAATATACATAATAGAAAGAAGAGTTTCCAAATAAAACTCAAATATCTCTTTAATTGTTATATATTATAAAAGATCGTTCCATGATGAGTGCATTGAGGTAAAGTATGTTTTTTTTTTTTGGACTTGAGGTAAAGTATGGCTTTAAGGGGGCTAAAGAATCAACTGTTATAAATTGGAATTATTTTAAATGTTGTAACTTTTTTTTTTGTGTTGATGTCTAATATAATGGCAATGAAGGTTTTTGTTTTAGAAAAAGTTGAAAACATAAAATTAAAATGGCCAACCAAGTCAGGCCCATTCTTAAATCAATATCATTAATGATATTAATTACAATTTATTACTAACCTATTGAGAGTATCCACGTGATCACAACAAAAGACAGTCGCTACAAAATCAACTTGGGTTGGTTGAGTGGTCATCTCACTCGTCCGTTTAAGCAAGTGTCGGGAGTTCGAATCCCGCCTTGTGCATACAGTAACTCATTGGCCAACGGCAGACCTGTAAATAGAACTCCGATCCGCGACAGACTAGTTTCTTGACCTGTCGGGTTGGAAAATACAAAAAAAAAAAAGACAGTCGCTACACTTGCTACGAGCTGCTAGAACTTGTCTCTTTAAAGACAGTTGTCATAATCAAACTCTGCCACCGCATTTCTATACATGTAGAAGGTGTTAGATGTTCTACACCAAAGAATTCGCCTTAAAGTATTACTCATGGCATTTTGTTTGAAATGTCATTCTTATAATTTGGTACGATATATATCAAATGATAAGTTAAAGATTAAGATATGTTTAGTGCCTCAACCATTTGAATATGGATCCAACTTGGTGAAATTCCACAAAAGGGCTCAGTAAAGGATTTTTTGTGAATATGGACATGGCAAATTTCCAACTATAAAATAGTATTTTTTTTTTTTATTTCAACACTACACAAGCTCTATCTCCTATGTGTTTTTTATCCTGTTAAATTGCCAATGATAATTTTTGAAGAAAAAAAAAATCACTAATAGTAACTTTTAGAAGTACCTCAAATTTTTGAAAATTAACATATCATCTTTGTTTTAGAATATGAAAAAATCTAGAGGTTAGTAACTTTTGTATTTTGTAGTCAGCACTTAACCATTAAAAAAAAAAGTGAATGATCTCCTACCATTGGATGTAATCTCACACCATTAAAACACTATTGATAGTAAAGTTTAAATGTTAGAAAGATGGTAGCAAGTTAGTGAAAACATAAAAATTTGTTTTTATTTTTCCTCTCCGTACATCTTTTCATTCGCAACCAGTACCTTTCTTCCACCACCATGAGAGGTGGCTTTGTCCGTGGAGGACATTCACGGTCTCATGACCCACGAGATATGGAACCGCGAGATGCAGAGCTCCGTCAGAGATATGGAAAGAAGGTCCGCAAGATTGGAGAAAGTGAGGCTTTCTCAGGGGAGATATCCTTAGTGCCGAGAGAGGAAGATTGGATGATTGGAGAGCTAGAGAGTGGAGTGGAAGGCCGAGCAACAACAAGATCCTTCAGAGATGCAGTGAAGGGGGGGAGAAGACCAGTGGGAGAGATGGAAGATGATAGCTTTTCCTCTTCAGACGAAGAACTTGGAGAGAAGACAGAAGAGATGGAAAAAGACCAAATCAACGATAGCAGCAATGGAAAGAAAAGCCATGAGCCCTCTCCTGAAATACGAGTAGAGAAGGTAAATGGTATTTATAATTTTATTATTAATGAAGCTGGACTTAAATCACTGAGACATCAATGGTGGGATACATTGATTGTCAAATTGCTTGGAAGAAAAATTTCACTGCCAGTACTAAGCAGGCGATTAGAGGCTATGTGGGGAAAACAGGGCTCTATTGAGGTGATAGATCTTGGCAACGAATTTTTTATTGTGAAATTCTTCTCACAGGAGGATTTAGATTTTGCCCTGACAGGTGGTCCATGGAAAATCTTTGATCATTATCTAGCCATTAGGTTCTGGAAACCAAACTTTAACCCAATGGAAGCAACCATAGATAGTATAGCTGCATGGGTTAGGCTTCCGGGTTTGGCTATTGAATATTATGAAGAGGAGATGCTGAAAAGGATTGGCAACATTCTAGGAAAAACTATGAGAGTGGACACAAATACAGCAGATAAGAGCAGAGGCAAATTTGCAAGACTTTGTGTTGAACTTGATCTGACAGAACCCCTTGTCTCACAATATTCTATTAATGGAATCAGATATTTGGTTGAATATGAAGGTCTCCACAGCATCTGTTTTCAATGTGGATTAGTAGGACATGATAGTAATAGCTGCCCCCGGAAAGTTGTTGCGAACGAAGCCTCAGGGGCTGTAGCTAGGGGTGCACATGGGCCGGGTGAAGCCGGGTTTGATAGGACCCAGACCCGACCCGAAATATATACCGGGTCTATTTATTAGACCCGAACCCGACCCTAGACCCGATGAAACCAATACACTTTCGGGTCACAATTATACCGGGTAAAAACCGGGTGAAACCGGGCCGTTAATATTACATTACGTTAATACCTTCTTGTAAGCTAACATGTAAAAATATCCAAATTTTCAAGACTCCAACCATTATTTAACATGGTAAAATTCACTTAGAAAAATATAATAAGAACCAACCCTTCTTTAAAATTAAAGCATAACCACAATCAATATTAAAGCAAAACCACAATCAATACTAATATTGTCTAATAATACCAAATATTTAAATCAATACAAATAACACAATATTATGCATTAGTCTAAAGTCTTATGCATTCTAAACATAAAACATTAACTTATAGTCTTATAATGACTAATAACACAAAATATTAAGGTTTACAATACTTAAATTCCACATAAGAATAGTCATGATCCATCACTAATAACACAAAATATTAATTGTGTATGATGACCGGGCCACCGGACCGACTTCGGGTGACCCGAGCTATGGCCCGGACCCGACCCGAAATAATGACCGGGTCTATTTTTGAGACCCTTACCCGGCCCTAAACCCGATGAAATCACACCAAATTAGCCCCTAAAATGTTCGGGACCGGGCCGGGCCTTCGGGCCGGGCCGGGTCTGTGCACCCCTAGCTGTAGCCATGGCGGAAAAGGAGTCGGATGTTGGAGAGAAGCAGGTTCCACAAAATGACAAAAATGAAGAGGGTAATAATGGAAAAAACAATAATAATAAGGGTAAAAAGGTAATGGAAGAGGAAGACAGTGCGTACGGACCATGGATGATGGTGCAGAAGACAAATCGTGGCAAAAAAGCAGGAAAAGTCCAGCCTGGAGAAGGTAGTGGAGGTGCCCAAAATGTAATTTTGAAGATTCAGAATCAAGAAAAATGTACTAGGTTTGCTATTCTCAGTGCTGCAGAAGAAGAGAATCATATCATTGAAGAAGGTTCTATACCACATCAGCAATCTATGGAGAAGGACACTAACATCAGTAAAGGAAAACAGCCCAACACATCAATTGATAAAAAAACAAAGCAGAAAGAAAAATGCTACTGACGTGGTTAATCCAAAGAACAAAACCAGTTCTCCCCAGCCCAATAAAACCCAGCCCACTAACCCGAAACCAAAACAGGCAGAGACAAGTACTCCACAGCCCAACCCAAGTCCAATCCCTAAGATGCCAAATTTGAACAAGACTGAAACCCAAATTGGGGCTAGCAAAACACAAAATGAATCCAAACAGACCAAATCCAACGAAGCACCCAGTGACCAAAACATGAACCCCACAAATAAGAATAACAGTAGCAAACCTAGAAACACCCAGCAGAGCAACAAACCCCTAACTACCATCGGAGAGGAAGGCCAAGATGGGTCATTGGTAGAAGAATTTGTCCCAGAAACTATAATGTCAGATGAGCATATGGATGACATTGAAGGGCCTGAACCAGAGCCACCGGACCTGAATCTGGTCAACACAAGGACAATGATTGAAGTCATGGAACTATATGAGGATCAGAGACACCATCAAAACCAACCTGGAGAGAAGCAGGTGCGAGAAGGGTATGGAATACCACAAAGAAATGAATCAGATACAGTCATCTATGACGAAGAGGAGGCCATGAATATGGCGGAATAGTTTCTCCCTGTTTTATTTTGTCTTTATGAATATTATGGCTTGGAATTGTAGAGGGGCGGCTGGGAAGCCTTTTGGCCGTACCCTGACTGATTATTTGAAGGTGTATAGAACGGACATTGTGATTCTGCTGGAGACTAGATGCAGTGGTGATAAGGCCAGAAATGTAATTAGAAAGCTGGGTTTTAATTACTATCATATTGAGGAGGCTGTCGGCTTCAGTGGGGGGATATGGATTATGTGGAATGATGTGGACATTAATATTTCTGTGTTAGTGTCTAAAACTCAGCATGTGCATTTGGGAATTAAAAGAGGTATACAGGAAGAGTGGCTTCTTACGGCAGTGTATGCAAGCCCACAAGAAGGTAGAAGAAGAGAGTTATGGCATGATCTAAGGAATCTTCAACAGAACATAAGGCAAGGTTGGTTAGTAATCGGAGACTTCAATGACATTGCTGACCCTTCCGAAAAGAAAGGTGGAGGAAGAGTGGATATAGGAGCTTGCCGAAGATTTAGAAAATGGATTGATGATTGCTCGCTTCTTGACCTTGGAGCTGTTGGAAACCGTTTCACGTGGAAAGGCCCAAAGTGGGAGAATTTAGATAGAGTTTTCAAGCATTTGGATAGAGCAATGTCGAATGTGACCTGGAGGACCAGGTTCCCAGAGGCTCGGGTGGAAGTCTTGGCAAGGATTAATTCTGATCATCATCCCTTATATGTGACTATGCTGCCATGTACTCAGAAAATTCAAAACAAACCCTTCAGATATGAAGCAATGTGGGAATTACATCCTGAATTCAATGACTTTGTCAGAGGACACTGGAAAAATAGCATCAACCTGAATCAATCTCTGAACCAATTTAGGAAAGAGATCATCAAGTGGAATAGAGATACATTCGGCCATATTGGAAAGAAGAAGAGAATTCTAATGAGAAGGATAGAAGGAATACAAAGAGCATGTAACTATGGCAACAATCCTTTTCTGGAAGAGCTTGAGATCAATTTGAGAAAGGAGTTGGAGGATATCCTTGATAAAGAGGAGATAATGTGGATGCAAAAAGCTAGGGACCAGTGGGTGATTGAAGGTGACCGAAATACTAAGTATTATCATGCTCGAACCATCATTCGTAGAAGGAGGAACAAAATCTTAAAATTAAAGAGCTCTGAAGGGAGGTGGATTGAGAACCATGAGGAGTTGGCAAGCCATGTTATATCCTTCTTCAAAACCTTGTATACAGATGATAACGAAGGGCCATTCTTCTTATATGATGTAAGGCCTTATCCCTCTTTAGACGAGAACATCAAGAAGAATCTGAGGAAGATGCCTACAGAAAGAGAGATCAAAGAAGCACTTTTCAAGATTGGGTCTATGAAAGCTCCAGGGCCGGACGGTTTTCCTGCTAGTTTTTTCAAACAACATTGGGAGATGGTGGAAGAGAGTTTTATCAGTATGGTGAAACAAAAGTGGGCGGATCCTAGCTTGATGAACGATATCAACTCCACCCTTATCACGCTCATTCCTAAGGTGAAATTTCCAGATTCTATTACTCAGTTTAGACCTATCTCCTTATGTAACGTTAGTTATAAGTGCATCGCGAAGATCATTGTAGAAAGACTCAAGCTTGCTATGTTGAATAGAATTGCTCCTTTTCAATCCAGTTTTGTTCCGGGTAGGAAAATACATGATAACATTCTTATAGCTAAAGAGTTAGCTCATTCGATGAAGAAAATAAAAGGCAAAAAGGGAGTAATGGCAATAAAGTTTGATTTTGAAAAGGCATATGATCGCCTCAGATGGGACTTCCTCAAAAATTGTCTTCTAGATTTCAACCTGGGAGAGCAATTTGTTCACCTTGTCATGGCTTGTGTCTCCTCTGTACAATATAATGTTCTATGGAATGGGGGAAAAACTGAGGACTTCCATCCAACCAGAGGGCTAAGACAAGGGGATCCCATCTCACCATACCTCTTCGTCATAGCAATTGATAGACTGTGACATATTATAGAGGATAGTGTGGAGGCAGGAAGATGGACCCCGATGAAAGTTGGGCGCACGGGACCATCAATCTCTCACCTTTTATTTGCCGACGACTTGCTTGTCTTTGGAGAAGCTTCTATAGGCCAAATGGAGGAAATCAAGAGATGTATGGATCGATTTTGCTCTGTCTCTGGTTTGAAAATAAGTAGTATCAAAACCACTGTTACCTTTTCTAACAATACGGGAAGGGAAGATAGAGAAGCCATCTTAAATGTTTGTCATTTTCAAGAGAAACCGGTCTTGGGGAGATACTTAGGAGCCCTCATTAGTAACCATAGAAAGGGAAAAGAAAAATTTAAAAATGTCCTCGACAGAATGGAGAGCAAATTAAAGGGATGGAAGACCCAGTGCTTGTCTCTTGCAGGGAGAATCACTCTAGCCAAGACAATTTTGAGTCCGCTTGCAAATTTTGACATGCAACACTCGAAACTACCAAAGGGGATATGCAACCAACTAGAAAAATCCCAAACAAAATTCATCTGGGGTGATTCTGAAGGACAGAAGAGAATCCATCACATTGGCTGGAGTACACTTTGCAAGCCGAAGATCCAGGGCGGAATAGGAATGAGGAACCTTCAGGCTGTTAATGAATCATTCCTTATGAAGATCATTTGGAGGCTTATCACAGAATCAGACTCACTATGGGCAAGAGTTTTCATTAGCAAGTATATAGAAGGAAGGGAAGGAACAGAAGGGCTGAGCAGAAGGGCAAATGATTCCACCCTCTGGAAAGAATTAGTGAGATTATGGCCACAGGTAGAAAAGTATTGTAGGTATGTGATTGGAGACGGGAGAAATGCACTTTTTTGGAAGGATAAATGGGTGCCGAATTATGATAGACTTGATAGAGCTGCCATCAATCCAATTCCCAGTTCTAGAAAAGATGATTTGGTTGTGGACTATGTGGATGACAAGGGTGAATGGAATATTGTGGATATTCAGAAGTTTCTGCCTGAGCACATCATAAACATCATTAAATCCATCCCTCCCCCAAAGAAAGATTTGCAAGACTCAATTTGTTGGGGATTAACTACTGATGGATGTTACACTGTTGCATCTGCTTATAAAGAACTTACCAAGACAACAAATATTGAGTGCACGTCCAAATGGATGTCAATTTGGAAGTGGAAGGGGCCAGAGAGAATAAAAGTTTTCATGTGGCAGGTTTCTCAT
This sequence comes from Arachis hypogaea, assembly GCF_003086295.3. Taxonomy (NCBI): domain Eukaryota; kingdom Viridiplantae; phylum Streptophyta; class Magnoliopsida; order Fabales; family Fabaceae; genus Arachis; species Arachis hypogaea. The sequence goes on along the minus strand of NC_092048.1, from coordinate 41,666,187 downwards.
GGAAGAATTCTGACAGCAAGTAGAAGAGCCAGAATGCTAAGGACAAATCCAAATTGCCATTGCTGTACTGGACACCCTGAAACAACACTCCATGTTTTGAGGGATTGTCCGAGAGCCTCAAGAATTTGGACTCAACTCTTAAACCCAGCTGCGGTTGCGGTCTTCTTTGGTTTAGACTTAGAAGGGTGGATCAATTTCAATCTTAAAAATGATCTTGGGAAGCACTCCCCGTTGGATTGGAAGGATGAGTTCTTTGTAGCTAACTGGTTGATTTGGAAGTGGAGAAATCAAGAGATATTCTCACCACCGTTCATAAGGCCCAAGAACACCAATGTAGTGATTAGGAACACAGCCCAAAATTTCAAGGAAGCTCATCAAAGAAAACAGCAGGGGATGAAAGGGAGAAGATCACAGTCTCAACAGTATATTCATTGGAGGATACCTCCCAAGGGATGGGTAAAGGTGAATACTGATGGAGCTGTAGGAGACAACGGGACAAAAGCAGGTTGTGGAGGTCTCCTCAGAACTCATGAGGGAGAGTGGCTGGCGGGATTTCAATCTAATCTCGGATGTTGTTCGATTTTGGAAGCAGAATTGTGGGGAGCCTACCATGGGATGAGAATGGCGTGGGAATTAGGCATGAGAAGGCTTATAGTGGAAGTGGATTCAACTGAAGCCTATGACATTTTGAATCGGAAGTTCCAATCGCAAAAGACCAGTGCCCTTTTAAGAAATATACAGGACATGATAAATAGACCATGGGAGCTTGCTTTCAATCACACCTTCCGTGAAGGCAATGAATGTGCTGATTGGCTTGCCAAAAGGAGCCTAGGAAAGCAATCTGCTTTTATCTTCTTAGATTCTCCACCAAGTGATCTCGTTAGGGTCATAGATAGTGAGAAAAAAAGGGAATTAGTTTCCTATCCTTTAGAGAGTAGTTAGTGTTATTTCTTTTGGGCCTTGGCCCCTTATTTTCACCGAAAAAAAAAAAAAACACTATTGATAGTCAATTGATGGTTACAAAACACAAAAATTGCTGGCCCTAACACTCCTCTTAGAATATATCACCCTATTATGACCCATATATTAAATAATTAGTGTATGCTTAGTTTGTATATTTGAATTTTTGTTTTTTTAGTTTTTATTTTTATCATTTTTTTTTGAAATTTTATAAATAAAAATTAAAAACGAAAAAAAATAAAATTTTATTTTTTTATCAAATTCTAAAAATAAAAAATAGTAAAAATAAACATAGAAAATAAAAATATGAACAAAATTATTTAAAATGAATGACCTAGCATATATAGAATACCACAACCATTGAGTGCTATGGCCAATTGAAATCCAATCTCCCGGAAGTTGAGCTGCAGTTTGTTCTCCTCCTAGGCTTTTTAAAATTTAACAGGCTTTTTAAAATAGGAGAGAACTCCGAAAAATGTTTTAGATCCTTATCCCTCAATTTTATATTACAGAAAAAGCATAGAGAATTAATTTTTAATTAGTCAACATTAGTTTTTTTTATTTTAAAATTTTTTATTTTATAAAAATTAGAATATAGAGTTTATGATTTAATATTTAAAATTAAGAATTTATGACTTAAGATTTATAATTTAAGATAAATAAAATAATTTAAAAAAAAATTAACTATTTAACGTTTATTATATTAGAACACTTATTCATAAAAGACCCGCAAATTGTCTAAAATATCTCTCTTCTATATGTAATTAACTTTTTTTTTTTGCAATTACCTAAATACTTTTCATTTTAAATTTTGAAATTGCGAATCATCATTATGTTCGTTGACAGCCACAAACTTTAATCCACAGTTAAATAAATTCATATCTCAGAATTGGGAACTCTGATCTCTCTGCATGCAAGCACTGCATAGCACATAGTAGCTAGTTGATGGTCTAATTATTCCCCCCTTAATTAATAATTACTTAACTAATATTATAATGAAGCAAGAATAAGAGAAAGATACTGCATTGGAAGTTTGTATTCAACAAGATATGTTTTCCAACAATACTAGCCAACATTACATTACCTTGTTTTCGATGAATCCTATATGGAACACAACCTTTGAATACTTCTCCCCTGTTCTCCACTTCCCACAATGATCCCTCTCTCTATTTCTGCAATTTTCAATCTCTTTTCTGAATACAAACAGAGATATTAATTAATTAAAAGCATAAAATAATTTAGTTAATTTAATTTTATTATCCAGCTATAGCTGTTGCCAGTTCTTACTGAATGAATTATTGTGGCTGAACAACTTAGATCAGAGTTGGTTATTCTTTCCCAAGAACAACAATAATGCCCCGTGGAGTACTAGAAGGTTTCGTTTTTTCTTCCTTTTATTTAGATTTGGTTTTGAATCATAGGAAATAATTCATGCATTATGCTCATAATTCCTTTTTGAGTAGTTTTGAATATTAATTATTGGCTCTTGATTTCAATTATCAAACTATAATCATTATTAATATCTTAGGATAGGATTATAGGAGAATTAGGATACTGTTTTAGGTTGAAAATCATCTTACAAAGAAAGACACAAATTTGGCTATAATAACATGCAATATCAATTAGTTTTTGTTTTTCCATGGTATTTTTTGGCTCGGTAAACTAAAGACTAATCTATCATAGATCTGAACTTCATTTAAGGATTTATCGCTAGTCAATGAGTTATTGTATGTACAAGACCGGATTCAAATCTCTCGACACTTACTTAAGTGGACGAGTGAACAACTTGACCATCCCAAATTGGTTATTAGTTTGATCTCTTCATTTTATACATTTTTTCATTTCTTTTATTCTTTTTCCTCAATCCAGGAATTTGGAAATCACATTCATTTTATACAGTAACATTAGATGATCTTGTTCAAAATTTCTACATATGCCTAGAAATGACATTTTCTATGATTTTCCCGGCTTAGGTTAGTATTCTTTTGTCAAAGCTTTGAACAGGAATGAATGAAAAGTTCTATGAATTTGATAGTTTTAATTTGTTTCATCGCAGTGGATCCACCACCTCCAGCATCTAATGAAGAGCCATCCCCTAAGAAAACTGATACAACTTTGTTCTTCCTTGGAGGGATAGTGATGTTCATCGTATTGTTGATAATTTTGGTTGTATTTTGGAAGCGTATCAAAGGGAGCAAAAATACAACACCTCCTAAAACTACTAAAGGCAAACAAGGTAGTTTTAATTTGAGAACAGAATCTATGTTAAAGATATTTGTTTATATTAATTTGTGGGGGTTGGCTTCTTAATTAGGGAAACTTACTGAAACAGCAGAAGTTATGGATATGATGTTTTCATCTAAACAACAGCAAGGTAACTGAATTTGAAACGTGGCACAGTATGTATTAATACGTTTTTAATTAATTTCACATTTGTTATTAATCATATATTGGTGTGTGTACCCAACAATATATGATTAAACGCTATTAAGAGGAAAAAATGTTAGATATAGCTAATTATTTTCTTAAACGCTATTAAAAATACTAGTACTTATAATGGAGGACAAAATTAAAATTGTTGTGTGTACCCAGGATCCATGGAGTTGTTGAGTGGGAACCTTAGGACAATTAGTTACTTTGACTACCAGATATTAAGAAGAGCAACCAAGAATTTTTCTCCTACTAATCTTCTTGGAAGTGGTGGATTTGGGCCTGTCTATCGGGTATGATTACAAAGTTGAGGCTAATACAAAACGTATGTATGGCTGATCCTGAAGTGCATTTTTGGTTTTGGTAGGGAAAGTTGATGGATGGAAGACTAATTGCTCTTAAGAAACTATCTTTGAACAAATCCCAGCAGGGAGAAAGAGAGTTTCTGGCAGAGGTGAGGTTGATCACAAGTATCCAACACAAAAATCTCGTTCGCCTTCTTGGATGTTGCATAGATGGACCACAAAGGATACTTGTCTATGAATACATGAAGAACAGAAGTTTGGACTTCTTCATATATGGTATCCCTTCTTTTTATAATTCCCACAAGAGCTTAGAACTGGTTAAACAGAGCAAATTGAAACTTTGAAAATTCCCCTGATGCAGGGAACAATGCTGATCGATTCCTGAATTGGAGCACTAGGTTCCAAATTGTTCTAGGCGTGGCAAGGGGATTGCAGTACCTTCATGAGGATTCACATCTAAGAATTGTTCACCGAGACATCAAAGCAAGCAACATTCTTCTTGATGATAAGTTTCATCCCAAGATTGGAGACTTTGGCCTTGCCAGATTCTTCCCTGAAGACCAAGCTTATCTTAGCACACAATTCGCTGGAACATTGTAAGTCCAATTATTAAATATTTTAAATTACTATGTATGCTAGCTGCATATTCACCATGTTACTCGTGTTATATTTAAGTTTTCTATTCATGTTTCTTTTGGGGTCATAAATTGGATAGCCTCTAATTTTGGGTATTATAATATTACAACACACATCTATACTACACACACACAATTATACACAAAATATTAAGAGTTCTCATCCACTATTGACCCTAATCAAGTCTCAAACCTGAGTACGCAACACATATTGTAAAGCAAAGATTTTCACCATTAGACTAAGGTCTTGGGTGCAGTTTATGTTACTTATCGTCATTTATTACATATCCCAAGTAACCACACTATTGCTAAAGTTAGTTAGCCTTAGTTAGAAATGTCTCCAAGTTGGTAAGTTAGTATGCAATTATTCATTTTAAGAAGTAAATGAACCTAAGTATACAGTGTTTCAAATAGCATAATTTCCTGTATGTTCTTTTAATTTCTTGAAAAAGGGGTTATACAGCACCTGAATACGCTTTAAGAGGAGAATTATCAGAAAAGGCGGATATCTATAGTTTTGGAGTTCTGTTGCTCGAAATTATTTGTTGTAGAAAAAACACAGATCTCACTTTGTCATTGGAAATGCAGTACCTCCCTGAATATGTAAAGTTTCTCAACTCTCTATTAAATCTCAATAATTTAGAGAAACATAAGCTAGTTAGATTCTTATTTAATGAACTAGACTCATCTTTTTTATGTTGATGAAATAGGCATGGAAACTTTATGAGAACTCAAAGATTATGGAGCTTGTAGATCCAAAGCTGAAAGAAGAGGGGTTCGTGGAGAAAGATGTTATGCAAGCATTCCACGTGGCATTCCTCTGCCTCCAGCCACTTGCAAATCTAAGACCTCCGATGTCAGAGATCGTGGCACTCTTGACATTCAAAATTGACATGGTCACAACACCAATGAGGCCTGCGTTTCTTGATCGAAGGCGCAAAACTGATTTTCAAACCCCTTCCCCAGAAGTAATATCCATGCTTTCACATCTCCCATGAGTAGTCTTATGTAGTAACCAGAAGGATTGCTTAAACGGATCTATATTCAGAACAAATTCTTGTATATTCATAAATAATACATGTATTAAAAACAATCAATATCACTTATGAGTAGTCTTATGATGGATATAGTTATGGTTAGAATTAGGGGTGTGCATGGGTCGGGTGAAACCGGGTTTGGTGTGACCCAGACCCGACCCGAAATATATACCGGGCCTATTTTTTAGATCCGAACCCGACCCTAGACCCGATGAAACCTATACACTTTCGGGCCACGATTATACCGGGTAAAAACCGGGTGAAAACCGGGCCGTTAACATTATATTACCTTGATACTTTCTTGTAAGTTAGCATGTAAAAATATCTAAATTTCCAAGACTCCAATCATTATTTGACATGGTAAAATTCACTTAGAAATATATACTAAGAACCAACTCTTCTCTAAAATTAAAGCATAACCATAATCAATACTAATATTGCCTAATAACACTAAATATTTAAATCAATATAAATAACACAAGATTATGCATTAGTCTAAAGTCTTATGCATTTTAAACATAAAATATTAACTTATAGTCTTATATATAATGACTAATAACACAAAATATTAAGGTTTACAACACTTAAATTTCACATAATAATAGCCATCATCCATCACTAATAACACAAAATATTAATTATATATGATGACCGGGCCACCGGGCCGATTTCGGGTGACCCGAGCTATGGCCCGGACTCGACCCGAAATTATGACCGGGTCTATTTTTGAGACCCATACCCGGCCCTAGACCCGATGAAATCACACCAAATTAGTCCCTAAAGTGTTCGGAACCGGGCCGGGTCTTCGGACCGGACCGGGCCATGCACACCCCTAGTTAGAATATTTGTTAAATATATTTAACTAATTCTACAGTGTCTATTATTTATTGTCTAGTTTTTTTAACTTTTTTTTTTATTACAAATTTTAAATATTTAAATATTATTTAATTTATATTTTTAAATTAAATATTAATTTTTAATTTCTTTTAATAAGTTAAACACTATATTTTAGACACTATAACAACCAATATATTTAATAAACATACAATTCCTCTCACTATTGAGACATGTCGGAGATAATGACTATGTTCAATTTAAACTCATATAAGAGGACATGGTCTTGAAGAAGGAATTTAAGGGGGAAGGACCGCAGGAGTTTTAGTTTAGGGTACTATAATACTTACACTATATGGATTACATTTGCTTCATTTGGTGTATATAATATATATAGTGAATTAATTCAACTTTCTGTTGAATATTGTGTACAATTACGTGTATACAAAATCTCAGTGACCAAAATAATTATTTGTATAAAATAAATATTAAAATAAAAAATATATTAAAAATAAATTAAACAATAATATATGTATAAATATATTTATGAGTAAAGTATATTTTTTTTTTCTAAAATTTATCAAAAATTTTAAAAATATCCTTAAGTTTTATTTTGTTTTAATTTTGTTCTATAAAATTTTGATTTGAATCAAATATACTCCTAACAACTAAATTTTCAAAAAGTTTAAAACAAATCCAATAATAATGCATGATAACTATATTTGATTTGTTTGCGTTGAAAGTTATTCTTGTAAAATTATTGTTGAATTGGTCATAATTTTTTTGAAAAATTAGCCATTAGGGATAAATTTGAGAAAAATAAAAAATTTTTAAGATAAAATTGAAACAAAATAAAACTTAAGGATATTTTTAAAACTTTTAACAAACTTCAAAGATAAAAAATATATTTTACCCTATATTTATATACACTACAACAAATTCAGTAGATAGTGATGGTTAAAAAATTAGCCGCAAAATAAATAATGGTAGCAGTTGATGCAGTGAAAAGGAGCGGTTCTACAATTAGTTTGGCATGGTGTAACTTCCACAAAATTGATATATTGCGGCGGTTAGTGGGACGGAAAAAGTAGAAGTCGTGTTATGTTTTACTATTAGCGGCAATTTCATCCTAACTGCTGCAAAATGAATTTAAATCCTCACATACATATTTGGATATTGTCTCTTTTTAAAAAATCAACAGGGATATAATCTACTTAAGTTCTCACTACTTTCTTCAATATTGTAATAAGAAAATGTTGCCTTTCGTAAACTTAGAAGTTTTTATTAGTAAATAAATTGAGTTTGCCCATATTTAATTTTTTATATATTCTAAAAAAATTTTTGAGAAATATATTTGAATCACTTTTACTTAAACTGTGACACTATTTTTGGATTTATTTTACGCAAAAAAAAATAATCAATTAAAAGTTATATTTGTTTAATCATGTGAACAAATTTACTAATTAGATTTCCTCATTTACTATAAGATCTTTAGAATAAATCTAAAAGATAATAATAAGTCTGAGTTCATAAAATTAAAACAAATTTTCATCGAGCATAAATTAAATTTAAACTTTTTTGAAGTTATACCTTACTAAACTTATATTAGGAAATTTTTAAAGTAGACAAATATGTAATACTGTGACCCAAGCTATTAAATTAAGGGAATCAACCTAAGTCTTAAAATAAAAGGTCCAAATTTTTTTTCAAAATCGTATTGGCCTAACCAAAAATACTCTGTCAAGAATTTACTGGCTTCACATGATAGAAGATCTATATGTTATCTCTAAACTATTGCATTTTGTTTAAATTGAAGTCCCTATTTGTAACATGCACATCATCTTGTCTTTGTTGGCCATTTAAAGTTTTATTGTTTTCTGGAACCTTATTGAGATCAAATTATATGGAGATGTCAATTCTAACAAATGATATATCATCTAAATTGTCTTTTGAATCAGTCTCTACCCTATCTAGACTGTCATTAACTATTTCGTCTGAATATTCAACTAACACTGAAAATATTAACATGCATACAACAATCTAAGTCTATTCAGAAGAAACTGAGAACTCCCAAATCATTAGATAGTAATTTAGAGAAAAAAAGGTACATTAATATGCTAAGATAATTTTAAAACTAAATAAAAATAAACAACAATTACCATATCCCTTGTTAGGAGTTTGGACAGATTTCTTAGCAAGAAGTTCTGTAATGTACAATTCTATAAACTTCATTTTCTCCTTTGATGCAATATCCAACTCAACAGCATGTTTGTTTGTAAAGCGCGTCTACATAATAAAAACATAGTTCATGGTCTTTTCTGTAAAACACACTATTTTCTTATGTTGAACTTTCTATAGATATTTATTTTTTTACCTTCAATTCAACAAATATGTCTGTAGAACTCTTCTTAGATGCACATGTCACTACAAGAAATTATCAGTATAGTGACCAATTTAGCGACCGATTTTGGTAGTCGCTAAAACCTTGGTCTCTAAATTTGAAACAACGACTGATTTTAGCGACCGATTTTTAACCAAGGCCACCAAACCCTCACCAAACAATATCGGTCGCTAAATAGCGACCAATATTTTGGTCGCTAAATTGGTCACTGAGGTAATCAGTCGCTAAATAGCGATCCACCTTTTGGTCGCTAAAATCAGTCGTTGATGAAATTGGTCGCTAAATCGGTCGCTGATGCCTAATCTGAAAATCTAAAATCGGTCACATAATCGGTTGCTGTTACTTATTTCTTAATTATAGATATTTACTAATTTCATATATATCACTATTAAAATTTGATTTCATAAATAATTATATTTCAATAAAATATATAAATAATCAAACATAGATTAATTTTTTAAATAAATACAAAAATATTCAGAATATTTATATCGAAATATAAAAATTAAAAGAGAGAAAATTCATAAATATATCAGATTTACGATCCAAAAAATCTAAATGTATATTGATGATTTTATCACTAATGACTGTATACAAAGAACAGGCAAAGAAAAAAAATTTCCAAATATATTCACAATCGTCTTTCATTTTCTTAATTATTTCTTCATGTTCTGACACCCTCACACAATTACAAAACTTAAAAATAAAATAGAAGCTACACAATCCACTTCAAACCTAAAGAAAAAGATAAAACAAAACACCTACATAAACTTTTAAAATATCAATTCTCGAAGAACAATAAATTTTTAGAACAATGTTGAGGCAAAAATACACACATGATGGAACTATCAAGTGATACTCCAGCATTTAGCTGTAAAAGATATAGATCCGCTGTATCAAAAATTCAAAACGGACAAAAAGCACATAAATATAATAACAAACCTTGTAAATTTGCACCCAGAAGGCATGCACCAGCCAATAAAGCACCGCGAAGATTTGCCCCAGTCAATTCACATCTTCCCTAAGCAAGATTAAATAACTAAGAGGCTGAAAAATGCATACAATATATAAACAAACAAAATTCCTCAATGATTTACTCCCGCAAAGTTGCATTGTATGTGAAAGATGGAAGACTCGGCATAAACATCCTATTACATTGAATAATAGATAAGTATCAAGATAACATGCACAATGTGGTTAGTACCAGCCAATTTTACAATCCCGCACGCCGCACCTAACTAATACAAGACAAGCTCACAAGCATAAAACTTGACAAATTCTGAAACATAATCTTGGAAAATGTGTTCTTTTCATATTAGCAAAGTCTGCATTAATAAGTAACATTGATCATTTGCAAATAAATTACACTAAAAAGATGTATATTTTTTAGATGATCATAAAGTTGGATTTTAAAATATACACAAATTAAAGAAACAACCCATACTAAATTCATCCCAATCTTGTGTAATTTTGCCAGACTTGTTGAATTGACATGCAAGTATTATAAGTCCAGTCAGAATCATACTTACCCGAAACTTTGCACACTGAAGGTTTGCTCTTGAAAGAACACATTTTTTTAGACAAGCATAGCTGAAATCTACAAAGGATAAATCCTGAAAATCCAAATCTTGAAAAGAACACATCCTTCTGCTTCGGATTCTCGAACAAACCGGAATAACTCCAACATCCCAGTCCTACAACACATGATGCTGTGCATCACCCTTCACACATGCACAAATGTCACCGTCTTCCCTTACTTCACCAATAACCATCCCATTGACCTCACAATCAGCTTCCACCTTCGGCCATAGATACCGAAATCAGCTGACAACAATCGACACATAACCAACCCACTTTGAGTAGATTTGCTCCAATGACATCGTCTGCACAATTCGCCCCTTTTCAGCACTGGCCAGCAACTCCTTCGGTGGAGGTAAAAGAACAAAAATTAACTGTGTTTAATATCTTAAGGAGAGGTCAATGCTACTAATGAGAAAGCCATTTGTGAGCATCTCATTGGACAGTCAACCCATAGTCACCGCCAGCCACCGTACCACAGACGAGATCACCAGAGACACAGCCTATTAAGTAATGGCAGTATGTTGGTGATAAGTAATTCCTTTTCTATATATAGGCTTGAGAAATGAAAAATCACTACGAAAATGTGTCAAACTGCTAATGGTGATTGTTTCTTCCTAATTGGGTTTCAATATGAATGGAAAAAGATTTTACTAAATCCAAAATCTCAAACTAATTGGTACATTACTGAAGGGTCGTAAGCTCTAAGGAGATAGAAGAGAGAAAACTCAAGGTGAAAGGAAAGAACAGAGAGGGAAATGGTTGAGAAATGAATATTGGTTTCTCATTGATCAATGAACTATTCAATGGACTAAGCTCACTTGTTAACTATATATACAATCTCGCTGAACTAAGCAAATTGAATAACAAACTTGCTAACCGCCTCTATCTGCCAGCTTTCTATTTCTGTTTTTCTAACTAACTTGCTTATTAGTCAAATCAACTAACTAACTAACTTTACAACTAATCTAACTGATAGCTCAATTAATTGTTCCCAGATCGATCCATCACTCGATACTCAGGTTACATTTACTCCTCCATTACTGTTCATAAGTTTAGTGTAATTTTATCTCTAACACTCTAACTTTTACACCGTAGATTAATTGAAGTTAGTATTTACGGTACATATTATGGTGAAGAGAAAAAATGATAAAGAAATAAAAATTTACTCTTAGATAGTTAAATTTTTGTCTAGGTGAATGCACTATTTTATTTTTATTAATTTTTTAAAATAAAGTTATACATTTTTTTTTATTTTCTTTCTTTACACAATTTTTTTTTTTTATCATAGAATTATCCAGTATTTATATTTTTACACTTCATTGTTTAGTACTAGAATAATATGTATTTTTGAACATTCTTCTTTTCTCTTAACAAAATCACCCTCCCCTCTCAAGCTGTTAATGAACTAGATTATCAGCCGCTTTGACTAGACCCTATGTTATAATAAGTGATAACATGTATTATTGTGAAGTGAATTACCGAATGCTTTCTTTGTAAGGTTGGATGGAGAAAAAAAAAAGAAGGTACTTAGGAGAAAGAAAGATATAGAGGGAAGAAATGAGTTTCTTTCCTCAGGTTTGATTGTTTGGAAGTATAAAAATCAGTTCGGGCAACTGAAATAATTAGGTTTACAAAAGGGTTTGAAAGGTAAAGCATTTTCTAATCCTATCCTTTGTTACTAAATAACATAAGGCGATTCTAAATGAGTTTGGGGATGTATCAGAACAATCGTATCCGGTATATACTAAAATGAGTCTAAAATCAGTTATTATTATAAAATATATATTAGAATATAAAATACATATTAAAAAATTAAATAATATATATATTTATATATAAATATATAATAATTAATTTTGATAATTAATTTTTATATATAAATGGTATTTTTTTATATCTAAATAGTTTATTCCTATTAAAATTTTTTTAGTAAAAAATGAAGTTAGATGAAAAATAAAATGAGATGAAAGGTGATGATTATAATTAAATATTTTTAAAAAAATATACATTGCAGATGTTTTTTTATTTTTTTATTATAAAAAGAATTCTTAACTCTTCATCGAAAAGCATTCTTTATCATAGTATGATCATTGATTATATTTTTTGTATTCCTAATATTTTAAAAGTGACTCAATTTCATCCTTTCTAAAATTTTTGCAATTTAATAGAGAAAAATATGGTTTTATACAGATATAGAAACATGATGTGAGTAAAAAAAGTATTATCATATTATAAATCTTTTATAAGTTAATTTATTTATTTTTCTATTTTTAATTATATTATTTTTTTAATGGTATATATTATAGTAATATATAGAACTTTGTCACACGAAACATCCAACATTTAATGTAGGATAATTATTTAAATTAGTCTTTTGAAATTTTTAAAATTGAATATTTTAGTTTCTCATATTTTAAAATATATAAAATAATTTTTAATATTTATTTTTGTTAGACAATATAATTTTTTTTTATTAGTCAATAACGTTAACGGTTGATGTAAAATATCACACACATAGTCGTTATATATCCACATGCACGAGCTAGACAAATCAATTTTAAGTATATAACAGTCCCAAAAAATTTAAAAATTTTAAAACGGTCCTGAAAAAAATTTAAAATTCCAAAAATAATTTCTTCGTTTTTAATATTTTTCAAAAGTTCACTTATAATATTTTTTATTAATCAAGATAATAAAATATTAATAAAAAATATAATAAATAAAGAATATAAAAATAATAAAATATATACTAAAAAATAATTTTATTTATTAATCATAATAATAACAACTAAATCTAAGAAGTCATTGCATTATAAAGGTTATTATTTATATACGTAGTAATTTCAAGATAATGACACCAAATAAATTTAAAAAAAAATATTTTTAAGTGAAAAAATATATTTTTTTGACATAATTGCTAGCTGTGATGGTATAAATAGCTTTAACTATAAGCCTATTTTATACAACATTACAATTAATAAATTTCAAAATTTTTTAAGAATATCAATAAAATACTTAAACTTGTCAAGACATTTCTTCAAGTGTTGCAAAGTATATATTAGGAGCTTTATATTAAAATTTTGTAATTCGTTTATATTGGTTCTCATTGCATGTCAGTTTCAAAATGTTACTTTTATAAGTATTTGTACAAATATTTTCAATTGCTTATATGAAAAATTTTATGTTGAATGAAAGTTCTCCTATCTTTTCAAATAACACTATTTTTTTCTCTTTTTCATCACTAAAAAATGACCATAGGATATGACACCTATAAATTGAATTAAATTAAATTAATATCTTGTATGATAAAAAATAAGTATGAGTCCATTTATTTTAATTTTTTTCAAAAATGGTGTCTTTTCAAAATTAATTTATAATTTATTTTGAAAATACATAGAAATATTTTTATATAAATAATCAAATTTAAAATAAATAGACCAAAAATTTTAGCAATTAAAATTTATTAATTTAAAAATAATTATATATAACTAATTCGAAAAGATTAAATTTTTTATAGACTATTTTGAGATTTTTTAGACTATTCAAAAACTATTTTATACTTCACTTTAAGGATTGATTTGTTCAAATTGCACACGTAAATATTTAACGACCACATGTGTAACTTAATATTGGGACTAACAGAAACAGTTTTGGATTCTCTAAAGTTTGAATTGCACTTTAGAGAGTAAAATGTGATCTCTCACCATTTATTTTATAGGTGGGACCAAGAATAAATATGAGAGAGAAACCATTCAAAGGTAGAAGATCACATTTTACCCTCTAAAGTACAAATTTAAAATTTTGAGAATCCAAATTCAACAAAAACATACTAACAAAAAGAGACTATATTTTAAATTTTAAAAAATTAAAGTGTCCAATTTTAAACCTTTAAAAATAATTTAGATAATTACTCTTTAATCTTTATTATATATGTCACCAACTTCATTAGTAATTTTTAATTAACAGGGCGATAACACTGAATTATTTTTAAAATATTTGGATCACAAATAAGATTAAAAAAAAATATTAGGGACAACATTGTACTTGCGTCAAACATTTAGAACATAAATGATATTTTACCCTAATATGCTAAACAAAATATCATCTCTCAAAGTATTTTTCTTTTTTTTCTTTTTATTTTATTTATTTCTTTGTATAGAAAAATTTAGGTAAATTCAATATGAATCATTCTACTAAAATAAGAACATATTTTTAAACTCAACAAATATTTATAGATTTACCGAGATCATTTATTAAAAGAGCCAATAATAATAGAATAATTCGTATTTAAGTCCTTTGGAATATGTTCTAATTATCATTTTTTATCAAATTAAATTAGTTAATTCGACCGAATTAATCAAGAATTTTTATTAACTGGTTCGATTTAGAATAAAATTTAGTAAATAGTAAACTAGTCAAACAGCCAAAAAAACTAATTAAATAATTGATTAATTAGTCTGAAGTTTTAGTAATTAACTAATTTAAAATAATAAAATATATAAATATATTATTTTATTATATCTAATTATATAATATATATATATATATATATATATATATATATATATATATATATATATATAATTTTTATTAAATTTTTATACTTTTGAATTTTTAATTCTATCCGTTCAAGTTGATAACCTGGCTAATTACTAGTCTCTGCTGTATATACTAGTCAACAACTCTTATTTTATTAGCCTCTATCTCCCTCCATTTCTTTTTCCCTCCAAATTTAAACTCCCAAACAAAACCGAAGATAAGTGGGAGCATACAAAACATGACAGACAGATACATGGCATGGCATGAGGTATGTATGTATGTATGCATGTATGTTGACTTAACCTCGAGATGTACACTACTGGTGTTACTGTTAGAAGGAGACTAGAAACAAGAATGGAAAAGCGCGATTGGTTAAGTGAAAAAAAGTAGGTTTTGGAGGGATACAAAACACAAAAAAGCAAAAAGAGAAGAGGAGTAGAGTTTTAACCCTTGGCTTTCGAATTTAATACTGCATGGCAGATATGCCACAGGCATCACATTCAATTTTTCCCCGACACACACATTTAATGCCGTTAATTCATTGCCGATACACAGGTCGTGGATTCGGATCACAACCACTTTCTTTCTCTTTTTAACCAAATCAATCCACCCCCCAAACATGTACCAAAATGTTACTAACATCATTATTGCCTTCTCTATAGCTTAATATACTCATTACCAAACTCTTCAATTTCGTCTTTTAAAATGTAACTTCATAAATTAATTTAATATTTTTTTATTTAGTTTAGTCTTTTTGTAATATTATAAATTGAATTTTATTTATAATGTTAAAACAATTTCATGCTCCTAGTTTATTAGTTTTATTTTTTATTTTATGCTCTTTATTTAATTTATCTTTTATTTTTGTCTACCCATTTCTTTTGAAAAATTAAAAATAATAAGTTTTCTTTGCTCCATTAAGAAGAAATAAATAAATAAATAAATAAAACCAACATTTTGATTGATCTAGGCCAAAGTCAACTTCAAGTCTTATCCATAGTTAAAGATGAAAACAGCTTAGATTAGGTCATGTTTTACCTATATAACAATCCAACTCTGCAATAAAGTTTACTAATCTAAGTCTGGTATGTAACCTAGTATAGATTATTTATTGAGTACTAAGTTTGATTTGTTGTTAAATCTAGTCTAACCTAAACTTTGTTAAAATGTTTAACAATTTAAAAAAATTAAAAATAAATAAATAATCAAGTGAAATTAAAGATATTAAATACATTTGAAAATAAAAATATTTATATTAAAGAATTTAAACGTTTAAAATAGTCTAAATCTAAAGTTATTTTTTATCTCACCAGACCAAATACAAAATATATATATATAGAAATAGTTCCCACACATTACTTTAATTTTAAGACATTCCGTGATAGAGTATTTGGGAGGAACAAACAGAAGGGAAGGTTTATATATAAACATTAACTTATAATTAATTGTAGCATTTTTAGTATTTATTTACTTTTATTTTTCATAAAATTTTACACTAAATATATTTTGTCAAACTGATAAATTTATGTCCTCCTTTCATTTTCGTCTACAAACCTTAGCCTCCTATTTTTTTTTTTTCAAAATATCTTAATAAAATATGATAAGACTTTATATATCTCCCTTGTCAAAATAACATCAATATATATTCTTTTTACAATATTATTAATATAATTATTCATGTAATGTAATGATGTTATTAGAAATATTTGATTAATAATTATCTCAAACTAACGATATGTATAATTTATATATAATATAATTACTTGATATGCTATACAAACTATCTTGTGTTATAATTATTAATTAGAAGTGGAAATTTGTTAACGAGTATATCTTCTAAAGAAAAACTTATTAAAAATTTTCATTGAATATTTTCAATTCTTGAATAACTTTAATTAAAAAGAAATTTTCTTCTATAAAAAAATTATCAGTTTATTAACCTTACTTATATTAATAAGTATCCTTATTATACTAAGAGAAATGTTGAGACTTGAGAGACTAATATTTTAGATCAATAATTTATTTTTATACTATTAGAATTTAAAAATTATAGTTTAAAATTTAAAATTTAATATAAAAATATTTTTATTAGTCAAGTATTAACTAAAATAATAAATTTTATTGGCCATATAAGATTGCTTTCTTATACTAATTAGCAAAACACTTAAAACTAATCTATATATGTTGTTTTATTAAGGTAATATCGTAAAATGCCAGTACCAACAATGCCTTGGATTGGAAGAAGCTACTTTCGTTTAATGACAATCTCATGTACAAGATAATACATATATAATAAGCATGAAGGAGGAAAAATTAGAAAAGAAAAAAAAAAAGACTAATTAAGGGAACTAAGGAACAAAATTTGAACTGAGGAAGTAATTTAGAAGAAAATTGTACAACTTCCAAAAAATACATTAAAACACAGACATAAATTACATACATTATGTGCGTCTTCTTAATTAGTTTTTGCTTCGTTGTGCAAGACATAATCCATGTGTTTCATAGTAAGTGTTTATTCACTATTTTTTATATACATCCATTTAGATTGTATCTAAAAAACAAAGCGAAGAAACACTACTCGTTGTTATATAACAAAGGGAGAGTATGAATCCTCTGCACATACACACACTTCTTCTAATAACTACCTGTTGTGCAATGGATTTGGACCTGTGGGAACAACTCTTTTGCCATCTAAGGTTGTTGTTGTGTTCTTCTCTGAACAATTAGACAATCGATGATGATGTCCCTTCTTCTTGGCGTTGCACTCACTAATTATAATTGTCTTCTTCTTCTTTGAACCATGATGAAGCACGTTTTTATTGCCAAGAAAAGTTTTCCTTGCCATAGTAGTAATGTTAGACCCAATGCAAGCCATGAATAACAAAAGGCACATAAGAACTATTATTAGCTTGGGCAATCTCATTGGATAACACTTCAAGAAACAAGAACAATTCTAGAAAACTATATGTGGACTTAATTATGAAATTGAAATAGAATGAAAGACCCACAAGAGATTATTGGAGAAAAGGGACCAGAGAAGATATTAGAGAGAGAGAGAGAGAAGAGAGGAGAAGCAAAAGGAATTGGTGATGATAATATTAGTGAAAGTGATATGGGTAGTGGGGAGCATAAGAGAGGGTTATGGTTATGGGAATGGAGACATTAACTATGGTACCTCGGATATGCAGTAAGAAACGTTGATACATCACATCTCTTCAGTCAGAAATTTCACCAAACCTCATTAATTCGCATCAATTCAACTTCATCAACATAAAAGATTTACAACTTATAATTTCATCTCCAAATAATTTATCAAATACTTTACTTTCAAATACATTTTTATTACACTAGAAGTCCTAAACAATAACTCTCGCTTGTTTGAGCAGCTACTTTGTCATGTTTAAAATTAAAATTTTAATATATACAACAAATAAATCTCTAACGAATTTTATTATAATAAGATAATTAAATCCTAAAAAATATCATTATAAGGTAATTTACTCGCTCTTAAAAAGATATCAATTTGTCTCGAAAAATTTTGAAGATTAACAAAATTTGTGGAGTATTAAAATGTCCAATTCAAAAATTTTGACTAGGGAGTACAAAGAATATTTTTGCTTTCACATATATCATTATTCGTACAAAACGCTAATAAAGAGTTAAAAACAGAAAGAAGAAACAATGAATACAACTAAATTACCTTACCTACTTAAAATTCTTTGGCTAGTTATTATTCCTATCTTTATAGAGAAAACGTTCCACTACTTTTAACTCCTCAAAAGAATATATTTAGGGCCTTTTTAAACATTTTTTTTATTAATATGATGATACGACCATACAACTAAATAACCATATAAAATATCTTCGCATCAATGCAACCATAATACATTAATACTACATTGTAAAATAAATTCATTAACTTAATTAACCAACGTAAGATTGGTTATTATTATAAATAATTTGTTCCCTCAACCTCAACTAAAAGTTTCTAAATTTTTTTTTCATAAAATCTTTGTTGATGGATTAGACTTGGTATAGTCAAAGTTTTAGTAATATGATCTGAAGTCTGAACACCTGGACAAGCATAAAAATAATTACTAATAATCCAAACCGAATGGAATTTGAACATAATTGGAGAGTGCAAAAACACGGAGGCCCAAAGTGCATAGTAACACTGTGTTCCGATGCTTAGGGCTTTGCTCACAGCATATATAGCTGAGCATAAAGAGACTAGGAAGCAGGACCCCTTCCAATTATAAATCTGAAAACCCTCTTTGGTGGGTTGGGTTCTGAATCAAAAGCTTCATTAACCACGTGGTGTTGGCTTAGAGGACCATACATTACATGAAAAGCTGACACTGTTGGGAGAAGCTAGCAGCTAGGGTGATGCAGGGAATATTTAATTGGTGGTTTTGACTGTACCATGCATTGCATTCAATTCGAATCACAGATTTTTGCTAATGCAGCACGTCTATCTGTCTTTGCTTAGAGACATTGGGTTAATGATGCATGCCACTGCTGATTATTAGTGTCATATATATGGTTTATATTTTCGTTATGATGGTTAGTTGCTTGACATATACAGTTGCATTTGTTCGATAAGTGTTAGCTTCCACACGTGGCATTAGATTAATACTGCAAAATTGTAAAATTAGCATTAGTCGTATGCACATAAGAAGCAGACTCATACTCCTTTAACATATATCACATTACATAAAATATTTAATATAAACTCTTATATACATGCGACACTCTGATTCTGACCATTTAAAAGTTCTCTAGTCTGGAACTTAGGTTAAAAAAGACTTATTCATAAAAAAATTACTAATAAGAAGAGAGAGAACACTCTAGACTCCGTAATATTGTATAGTGTTACACTATAAGAAACAGTGTAATTATTGACGCTAAAAATCGACGGCTAAGTTTTCCGTCAATATTTTTCGACGGTTTGTCGTCGATAAAATAAAAAAAAAAGATGATTAAAAAAATATTAAAATCGACGACAATGACGTCTATTATTTTGACAATTTTTTAACATATTATCACTATCGTCACATTACCGACGAAATAGGGGTCGAAATTTTTTTCTTTAAAATCGACAGACTAGTTGTCTATTTTAATAATTAAAATATCGACACTTTCTGTCGTCGATACATTTAGACGATAGAAATCTCTTTTCTAAATTGAATGAACGGTATAAATTTATTATATAAAATAGACGAATAGAGTGTTGATTTTTATTTTAAATAAAATCGACAAAATAGCCGTTGATTTTTATCAACTAAAAACTGCTCCCGCGTTTGCTTCCCGCATCCGTACTCGTTTCACTCATTTTCCCAAAATTTAATCCCAAATCTTCAGAGAATCAGAGTCTTGAGTGATGCTTATTCTTCTCCTCCAACGCCCGAGAGTAGAGACTAGAACAGAGTCACGGTCACGGAGAGAGGCAGAGAGCAGAGCTTCTTCTTCTCCAACTCCTAAAAAAGCCCGTCGCCATAGCACATCGCTGTCGCAGCTTCTTGTAAGTTCCTCTCTGTCTCTCTCTGATTATATTTATTTTTTCAATTTTTGTATCTACTATTTTCATCATGAAATTCTGAATTTGCTGTTTGTTAAACCTAATTAGCATAATCAAATAGGAAACCACAGAAGAGAGAAAAGGAGAATTTGGTTCCTAATTAATTCTCACCGTCAACGATGGAGGTTTCAGGCGCCGTTCTAAGGAATGTAACGTGCCCTTCCTTTTCTATGCACGTGAGTTTCCGTCGTCGTCGTGGTGGTTGTGTTACGGTGCCGATGAGGATGAGAGAAAAGGCGGTGGTGTGTTGTTGCTGCGGGTTCAGTGATATTCGGGGCATGTGCAGTATTACGGGGACGAGAAGAAGAAGGAGAAGGGAACCGCTATGTTGAGCGCCAAGAAGAAGCTCAAGATGCTGAAAAACGTGTCCTTTTCGATGATCTTTAAAGAAATCTAACTTCGGTAATTTAATTATTTTTACATCTTGTTGCTATTTGGACTAATGATTTAGTTGCATAGAGTTGAAATCACATTTAATAGGTTTAGAATAATGCATTTGAACATGCGATTCTATTGATTATTTGGTGAATTTAGTTACATCATGATAAATGCATGTTATTGTTGCTGGCCTTTAAAGTGATTGAGAGAGTCTTAAGTTTTGTTCAATGAAAAATTTTAAAAGAATTCCTATTTGATTTGACATTTGTTTTGGTGAATTTATGCTCTGGATTTACTAATTTGTTGTTTATTTTGCTTTTGTTAATGTGGAATCTAGCCTAGCATGAAAAATTCCAAAGTGTATTTTTGAATTTTTATTTTCTGGTTTTCTTATAGAAATTTCATCCGTTTTTAATTACCTTGTGTAGAATCTTCATATCCTATAATATGCTTGCTCTATATCTCATATTTTATGATTCTTCCCTGCAGCTGCTTTGGTTTTATTCGCTATATGTCTTTAGCATGGTTCTAAGCACCATCTGGTAACATTTCTCTTTCTAATCATCTTCTTATGTTAGAATCTTTATTGTTGATGAAGATTTACACTGCTGTAAATTAAGTACATTGTTCTATAGAAAGGTGCTTCAAGACATGTTTGAGTTTGTCTTAAAAATTAGACTTTCTAATAATGCTATCAGATATAATAAAGAAAGAGTAACATGAATCCTACACATAAAATACTGGGTTATCATGTTTTATTCTACTTAATTCCTTGCCTCCTCATACCATTTCATTGCAAGTCATTCCCTTGTATATGATGGAGAAAAGACTGCATACAACACTTGCTTCTAGTACTCAATGATAACAGCGAGTCTCAATCGGAAAGATTATAGCTCCTATGAGATATTAGGGAATATTGTATACATTACTTACTATCATCTATCACAAGTACATGCCCACATCCAGGGCTCTGAATGTTTCGATAAAATCACTTTGCAACTTGGTGTATTCAAATAATAAGAATAAAACGCATATACTTGGTGTATTCATTTTTTCTTTATATAGAAATGACATGCAAATCTTTCAATTAAGATAAACTTTGTCTTAAAAGAATTGTCAAGTATTTTGTGATTGATTTTCTACAGAAAAAATTTGTATGCATAAATTGTTGATCTTTTGTGCTTTTAAATGTAGATGAAAATAGAAAGTTTCCACCACTGCTATTGGGGTAGGCTTATAGTTTGGCCAATTGAAGTTTCAACATTATTCAATTCTTTGCAATGAGTTAATTCTGTTCTAAGTTTTTCTAATAACTGCAACATTTATACCTTCTCTCTCTTTTGCAGATTAGGTGATGTTAACACTCTTAAGTGTGGTCATAAGTAATTATGGTGAGTCCAAGACTGCTATAAATATAGCTTACTGATGAATCGGAGGTTGATTTAGATACTTACATGGCATAGCTATCCTTTAAACTGCCATTTAGATGGCTATTCAGATTCAGAAGGATATGAATCTATGGCCAATTAATTACACTTCGGAGCTCAGTTGAACAACTTTTATTGTTTTTGGTATAAGATTTGTCTCCTGCATTTCGATGTCATATTTCAGCAATCCTAGAGATAACAATCTGAATTAAATTGACTTTTCAAGCTTGGGAACAAATATTTGTAGTTTATATAGTCTATTTTGTTTTGGCAGTCATCATTGTTTCAGGACTGTTATTAGTGTATCCCGAGTTGTATATGATGTGACACAATTAGGCACAAACTTTGACATAAAATATCTATCAAATTTAAGTAATATCATATTCCAAGTACATCTTAAACACGTGTATTTGTTGTTGTTGTTGTTGTTGTTGTTGTTGTTGTGGAATGTATCGTGTGTTCATTAATCAGTCGCCATAACTTTGGCCTATGAGCATGTCTTTGCTCATAGCTTCCTAAGCTTCGTTTATGAGTAATTTCTTCATGCATAGGTACCCTCCTGGCCACGGAGATGTCTTCCCATCATTACTGAATAGCGGAACACTTGATGCACTAATGTCACAGGTTTACACTAGAACTCAATTTATATTTATTTGTAGATGGACTGATGCACCACTATTTCGTGGTACATTTTAGGCTGAATTGAGTGGATTTTATCCATTATTCTCACACTTATTCATATAAATTGCATGTTTTACATTTTCCTTCCTAATTTTGTGCTGTGATTGAAAACATGCTTCTTTGGCCTTAAATTTGATAATTTTAATTCTCTCTTATTACCATTTGATGCCGTGATATGTTTGTTAAGTATTTTCAGGGTTTATAGGGCAGAAATGGCTTAGAAGATGGAAAGGAAGCATGAAAAAGTGGAAGGAACACAAGAAAATGGAAATTTCAGAAGCTGGTAGCGACGCGCACGCATGAGCGACGCGTACGCGTGACCAGTGCAGCAAACATATGACGCGTGACCAGGAATCTGTTCAAGCGACGCGTACGCGTGGCCGACGTACGCGTACGCATGACATAGCGTCACGTGCTGCATTAAACAGAAAATGTTGGGGGCGATTTCTGGGCTGCTTTGAACCCAGTTTCAGGCCCCAAAATACTTATTAGAGGCTGTAGAGTGGAGCTGGAAGGGGGAATTATTCATTCACAACATTCATACACAATTATTAGGTTTAGATGTAGTTTTCTAGAGAGAGAGAGGCTCTAGGTTTTAGGGTTTTTAGGTTTAACTTTTCTCAAATTCAGATTTCTACTTTACTTTAATTTAATTTCTCTTCTACTTTTATTTGTTCTAGTACTTTGATTTGTCTACTTTTATCATTGATTCCTTTATGTTGCCAATTTAGTTTATGAACTCTTATGTTTCATTTGATCCATATTAATGCAATTTATGTTTCCATATTTATGCTTACTTTCTTTAATTTGTGTTATTGATGCTTGCAATTGGTTGTTTAAATTTAATATTCCTTGTTACTTTTCTATATTTTTATGTTATGCCTTTCAAGTATTTGATAAAATGCTTTGTTAGATTTTAAATTAGATTTTTATATTCTTAGCTTGGATTGATCAATTAGAGACTCTTGAGTTATCAAAATTCCTTTGTTGATTGGTGATTGAGACTTGCTAGTTGGCTTAGGCTTCACTAAATCTAGTCTTTGATTAGGACTTGTGAACTTAAGTTGATTTTGCTCACTTGACTTTCCTTCATTGTTAGAGGTTGACTAAGTGAAAGCAAAAGGCAATTACCATCACAATTGATGATGATAATGAGAATAGGAATTCCAATTCTCAATCCTTGCTAGGACTTTTCTTAGTTGTTATTTTATTTCCTTGTTATTTACATTACTTGTTCCTTATTTCAAAACCCAAAAATATACTTTCCCATAATCAATAATAACTACACTTCCCTGCAATTCCTTGAGAGACGACCCGAGGTTTAAATACTTCGATTAATTTTATTGGGTTTGCTTAAGTGACAAATAATTTAAATATTGATTGAGGTTTAATTGTCGGTTTAGACTATACTTGCAACGCAAATCTTTGTGAAAATTTTTACCGACATTTTTCCTCCGTCAAGTTTTCGGCGCTGTTGCCGGGGAATTGCAAACGTGTGCATTATTATTGGTTATTATATATATTTACCTTTTGCTTGTTTGTTAGTTTTCGTTAGTTTTAGGACTTTGTTGCTTATTTTCATTGGTTTTTATTTTTATTCGTTACTATGAATTCTTACCCCTTTGGCTATGAGTGTGGTTACAATTATGTTGTAGGAAGAGGAAACTACAATGAGAACATGCATCAAGGATGGGATAATCAAAAGTGGGAGGAGCCTCAAGCTTATGGACAACCCTCTTGGCAACAGCCTCCACCAACTTACTATGAGCAAGAGCCATTCCAAGGTGCGTACCAAGACAATGGATATGGTGGACCCCCTTGTAGTTACCAACAACCCCACCATATACCTATGAACCGCCTCCTCAACATAGCCCTCAACCACCATACTCACAAGTCCCCTTTTACCAAACACCTTCCTATGATCCTAACCCATATCCACCATACCAACCACCTTATGAGCCGTATGAACCATACATAGAACCTCCCCAATACCAACACAATTACTCCCAAGAACTACCACCTCCATATACACCATGTCCATATCCATCAATCCAAGAGCAGTATGATCCTAATTATGATAGCCAAGCGGAACAAGAGCCACAGGATCATTTTAAGGAAGCAATGGATCAACTTCAAGCAACCATCCATCAAATGGAGTGAGAGGAAAGCTGGAAAGCACACGAAGCTCTCATGGCTAACAAATCTCAACTTGAGAACCAGGGACTGAAGTGTATTGTACAACAAGTGAAAAAGATGGAGAGTGTTGAACAGCCACATCCCTATCATGATGAACCACCCTCGTATCATGAACCCTCATATCCACTCCAATCTCCAATGGATGACACCCTTGGTGTTCTTCTTCAAGAGCAAAGAGAGATGCAAAGGGAGGTACTAGAATTCACAGCTGCCTTGACTGAGGTAGTAAGTCAATTAGCTTCCCAACGTTTGGACACTCAAGGAACTTCTATGGCTACATATGGAGAATCTAATGAAGAACGTAGCATGAAGGAGAGACTAGGAACGCCGGTGGAAAGTGAGGAATGTGATTTTGTACTAGAACAATTGGAGGAAGCCGTAATTGTCAAAGAAGAAGAAGTGGTTGAAGACTTAGGAGATGCTGAACCTCCATGGGAATCTAGAGTTGTAGAGTATTCCTCCAAGAAGCTTGCATTTGATGTTGAGGAGGGTAGTGCACAACCTCCAAGGCATATTCCCTATGAAAAATTGGACGGAATAGATCAAGAAAGAAGTTCCCTTGAGGATGATGATCATGAATCAAGCCATCCTAGTAACGAATTTGCACCCA
Source organism: Arachis hypogaea (assembly GCF_003086295.3). Classification (NCBI taxonomy): domain Eukaryota; kingdom Viridiplantae; phylum Streptophyta; class Magnoliopsida; order Fabales; family Fabaceae; genus Arachis; species Arachis hypogaea. Next base: position 41,640,595 of record NC_092048.1, on the reverse strand, counting down.
CAAGTGAACCCCTTGAGTTTGAAGAACCTTCTCTCGATAAAATTCAAAGCAACATTGAGGTAGACTTCTCTCAACCTCATATTTATGATTTGAGTGACGGAGAAGAGTTGGATGAATCCGGTGAAGAAGAGCTTGAAAGTGAAGAATCTTTTCAAAAGGTGGAAGTCCTTCGGCAAGGTTGGACGAGAGTTGAATATGCTTTGTCAAGATCATTGGAAACTTCTCTACTTAGGTTGCTGTCTACTCCTTCATTTGAATGGGTAAAACTTATCTCTATTAGCTTTACTGTCTCACTTGATTATGGTATTCTTGAAACGGATGGTCAACTTAGGAGGCTCTGTGGAATGAAGCGTAAGAGAAGGATGTTTAGTGGTTGGAGTTGCAAATCACGACTCATCAAGGTTTATATTTCAAGAACTAGATGCAAGGATTAGTTTAGTGCTCATTTGAATGGGTCTAAGAGAAGAGTTTGGTATTTCATTGAGAATTCAGAATGCTTGCCACCTGGTTGGAATAATGATGATCCACTTAAAGACGGGTGTAGAAACAAGATTTGGGATCTCGGCATATAAGAGGATCAACTTTTGGAGCTCAAAGCTTGTGAAGAACTTCATCAAGGCTTGGTGAATTCACTTGGAAATGTTGGAGCTTATTGGAAGTCCAAGCATTGGTGGAAGTTTCAAGATGAGTTCAAGCACAAGCCACCATGACAAGGAGCTCACCAAATGTCCAACTTAAGGACTTTAACTAAAAGTGCTAGGTGGGAGACACCCCACCATGGTAAATTCTTTCTATTTTCTCTTTTATTTATAGTGGTAATAAGTTGTATTTTTATTTTTAGTTAAGTTTATTTAGTTTAAGTTATGGTTTTACTTGTTTAATAATGTCTGGCATTACTCTGGTAGCTTGTTAGTTTCTTATTTAAAATAAAAATAAAAAAAGAGGCTGTCACGCGTGCGCGTCACCGACGCGTACGCGTCGATGCCCTAAAATGAACCATGCGAAAACGGTGCTCGGACGATGCGAGCGCGCGGCCTGGACAGAGAGTTGTGCCAGGACCGCACTGGTGCAGTGCTAGGCGCACAACTCAACCCACGCGTGCGCGTCACTGACGCGTACGCGTCATTTGAGTTTTTCCCACCCACGCGTAGGCGTGGGCGACGCATACGCGTCGACTCAAAATTTCGATTGGCCAGGACTACAAACAGAGAATTGGGCTGCCACTGTGCAAGTGCTGCGCGTGGAGCATGATTCACTTTCACGCGTACGCGTCAAGTCCTGTTTTCCATTCCTCCTCTTTCTTCTCTCCTTTCTTATTCTTTCCTCTTTCCTTTCTTCTTCCTTTTCTTCTTCCCTTCTTACTTTCTTCTTCTTCATTTCTTTAACTTCTCATCCTTATTCTCTTTTATTCTCTTTTGTTTGTTGCATTCGCATACTTTTATTCATTGCATTTTAATTTTGTACTTGTTTTCATATCTTTTTCTAAATTTGCTATTTTTCTATTAGTGTTAACTTTTCTTACTTAACTGTTGCATATTTCTTGCATTGTTTTGGCTGCTTCCTGACTTGTCTACTATTTACTTTACATGCCTTTCGCTTCTACTATTTTCTCACTTGCATGTTGTAGCTACCATGTAGTTGAGAACCTCATTCTTATTGGGCATTAGCCCACCCGTATTTTATTTGTTTTTATCTCTTTGTTGTGAGTTATTCTTGTTCTTTTTTCTCTTCTTTCAGGCTGGCCACCAAGAAAGGAAACAAAAAGCTTCTAAATGAGGCAACAGATAAGTCCATCTGCACAATCAATTGAAGAAACTCATCAGTTGGAGCCACCCGTCCACGTGCACATCTTTGCATGCACCGAGGACGGTGCAATCTTTAAGTGTGGGGAGGTCGATACCGACTTCTGTGGGTTAGTTACTTTCTTTTCAACACCAAAGTTTAGTTTTATTTGTTACTGATTTCTTGCATTTGCATGATTGATTGCATTTTTGTTAGATTTTGTGCATATTCTACCACTACTTGGTCGAAGTAATATATTCTTTTCCAAGAAACTATTTGATAGTATTTCACTAATTTGAATTAAAACTTTTTTGAACTTGTTTGAAGAATTTAATTTGGAACATGGTTTAGAGATCGAACACACAAAATCCAGTGAGATTTTGAACCTATTTGATTGGTTGCATTTTATCAACCAATATTCTGTTTTGATGTGTATTGTTCTCTTTGAAATTGTGATCTTTGTCTTGCTTGGTTCTATATTTCCATTGTTTGATATATGCATGCACTTATGTGATTGAGGCCTTGTTTCACTATAGCTCACATACCCATATGGCCTTATCCTTTTCATTATCCTTTGCAAACCAATGTTGAGCCTTTTTAACCCCATTTATTCTTTATTCTAGCACATCATTAACTCTAAGAGAAAAAAAATAATTACCTTAATTTAAATCCTTGGTTAGCTTAGACTAGTGAAAGTGTTCATGATTTAAGTGTGAAAAAGTTGGGTTTGCCAATATTTGGTTTGAGAATTAGGTATTGTATATTTTTGGTGAAAATGTTGAGGACATGTTCATGCATTCAATACCTTAATCATATGCATTGAGAAAAATAAAAGAAAAAAAATTAAGAAGAAAAAAAGAAAAATGAAAAAAAAAAGAAAAAAAGAAAGAGAAAAGAAAAAAACTAAAATAAAAAGGGGACAAAATGCTCCAAAGTAAATGGTGATAGCAATGCATATGTACTGTACTCAAATTGGAATGCATGAATATGTGGTAAACATAGTTAATGGGAAGTTAGATTTTGTATGTTGATTACATGGATTGTCTTACGTTAGGTGGAGAGTTTAGGTTAATCAAGGATTCAGATTTTAGTCCACTTGACCAAATACAATCCTACCTTGACCCTAACCCCATTACAACCCTTAAAAGACCTCTTGATATGTGTATTTGTGCATTAAATTTTTGTTGATTGGTAAAAGAAGAGCAAGTCTTAGAAAGCAAGGTTAGTAGAGAATTGAGAGAATCGAACCTTAAACACTTGAGTGATTAGAGTGTAGACACTTCCAGTGAGGATTCGATGCTCGATTCTTTCTTCCCGGCTTTCACAAGCTTTCTTCTTGCAAGTCTATGTGTATTTCATTTTATGATTTGAATTAGTGGAATCCAGTTCATATTTGTTCTTGGAGAATTTGATTTACTTTTAACCAAGTAGTTAAAAGTATTTTGCATTTAGTTGCATTCATATAGATAGGTTGCAATTAATAAGTCTTACCATCCCTCTTCACTCTTTTGGTTCTCTTGAGCTTAGCATGAGGACATGCTAATGTTTAGCTGTGGGAAGATTTGATGCACCACTATTTCGTGGTACATTTTAGGCTGAATTGAGTGGATTTTATCAATTATTCTCACACTTATTCATATAAATCGCATGTTTTACATTTTCCTTCCTAATTTTGTGCTATGATTGAAAACATGCTTCTCTGGCCTTAAATTTGCTAATTTTAATTCTCTCTTATTACCATTCGATGTCGTGATATGTTTGTTAAGTGTTTCAGGGTTTATAGGGCAGGAATGGCTTAGAGGATGGAAAGGAAGCATGCAAAAGTGGAAGGAACACAAGCAAATGGAAATTTCAGAAGCTGGTAGTGACGCGCACGCATGAGTGACGCGAACGCGTGACCAGTGCAGCAAACATACGACGCGCATGCGTGGATGACGCGTACGCGTGACCAGGAATCCATTCAAGCGACGAGTACGCGTGGCCGATGCGTACGTGTGACAGAGCGTCACGTGCTGCATTAAACAGAAAATGCTGGGGGCAATTTTTGGGCTGTTTTGGACCCAGTTTTAGGCCCGAAAATACTGATTAAAGGCTGTAGAGTGGAGCTGGAAGGGGGAATTATTCATTCACAACATTCATATACAATTATTAGGTTTAGATGTAGTTTTCTAGAGAGAGAGGCTCTCTCCTCTCTCTAGGTTTTAGGGTTTTTAGGTTTAACTTTTCTCAAATTCAGATTTCTACTTTACTTTAATTTAATTTCTCTTCTACTTTTATTTGTTCCAGTACTTTGGTTTGTCTACTTCTATCATTGATTCCTTTATGTTGCCAATTTAGTTTATGAACTCTTATATATGTTTTCTTGGATCCATATTAATGCAATTTATGTTTCCATATTTATGATTGATTTCTTCAATTTGTGTTATTGATGCTTGTAATTGGTTGTTTAAATTTAATATTCCTTGTTACTTTTCTATAGTTATATGTTATGCCTTCCAAGTGTTTGATAAAATGCTTTGTTGGATTTTAAATTAGATTTTTATATTCTTAGCTTGGATTGATCAATTAGAGACTCTTGAGTTATCAAAATTCCTTTGTTGATTAGTGATTGAGACTTGCTAGTTGGCTTAGGCTTCACTAAATCTAGTCTTTGATTAGAACTTGTGAACTTAAGTTGATTTTGCTCACTTGACTTTCCTTCATTGTTAGAGGTTGACTAAGTGAAAGTAAAAGGCAATTACCATCACAATTTATGATGATAATGAGGATAGGAATTCCAATTCTCAATCCTTGCTAGGACTTTTCTTAGTTGTTATTTTATTTCCTTGTTATTTACATTACTTGTTCCTTATTTCAAATCCCAAAAATATACTTTCCCATAACCAATAATAACTACACTTCCCTGCAATTCCTTGAGAGACGACCCGAGGTTTAAATACTTCGGTTAATTTTATTGGATTTGCTTAAGTGACAAACAATTTAAATATTGATTGAAGTTTAATTGTCGGTTTAGACTATACTTACAACGCGAATTTTTGTGAAAATCTTTACCAACATTTTTCCTCCGTCATGGACAAAATCTTATATTTCACCCTTTCTTTTCTTTTTAAGAATCGTAACTATCACTATTTTCCCCTATTTTTTCCCTCTTACAAGGTAAGGAGTACGTGTTTGTTGCCAATTCAAATAACTTGGGTGCTATAGTTGATTTGAGTATCCTTATTTAATATTTTGCGCTTTTATCATTTTTGGTTGTACTGCTTTTCAATTCTATATGAAGGTGGTACCTTTAGTATCATCCAGCTTCCTTGACTGGTTAATTTAGTAATCTTAAATCATTTGATCCAAAACAAGAATGAATATTGCATGGAGGTGAAGAACGATCATTATCATCAGCAACTGCCTTTGAGTTGTAGACCTCACATGATTTTGATTAATTTACTTATATTTTTTGGATCTTGTTATATAGGTGACTCCCAAAACATTGGCTGATGTGAAGGGTGGTACTTTGATTTCTTATGAAGGAAGAGTTCAGGCACGTAACCATTGCTGAACCACCACTTCACAATCAAGATTTAGTTGATTAAATTTGTACTGTGATGGTTGCAAATTGGCCACAAATTTAATAGTTTTAATGATCTCCTAAGTTCTAATTATGAACTTATTTTGTCTTAATTCAATTATTAGTTTTATTAAAGTATTGTAATTTTTTAATTATAATTATAGTATGTAAATAATTCATGTAAATCAATAAAAAAATCAATTTTTTTATACCTTCTAATTTTCTCCCTTTTTTTAATTTGACAAAGGAATAGGCCACGCTTTGAAAGCGTGGTAAAAGATTTTAGCTGGCAAGCCATGCTTTTGAAGCGTGACTGTATGTGCTCTATCGGTACACTTTCAAAGCGTATCCAAAACCAACCTAATCAGCACCCTTCAAAAGCGTGGTGATATGTACACTTTTCGGTACGCTTTTAAAGCGTAGCAAAAAAACGTGCCGATAGGTCCACAAAAGCGTGGCGATAGAGCAACCGGCACGCTCGCGGATGTGACCCTTTCAAAAGCATTCCAATAGCTCAAAAAGCGTGGCGAAAAGCTATCGTCACGCTTTTAAGTACTTTTCGGCATGCTTTAAAAGCGTGGTAGAAAGTTTATTTTCTTGTAGTGAGGCCATAGCATCTATATCAACTTACTTTTCATTCAAATTATATTATAATGCAAAAAAGATTTTAATTTCATCCCAAAATTAAAACTAAACTTAGATGACTGTTTAAAGTCTCATACATGACCATGAAAGACACATCATAAAGTTGTACCATGAATATGAACTCTCAATGTAGTTTCACACCGCAGAACCAGAAACAATTGTCAAGCCAAATTAGTAAATTGTTCAAAATTAAATTGTACAAACCTACCACAATACAACATGCAGTTTGGACAAAAAAACTAGCATAAAAGCATGTTTTGACTAGAACCTCACACAACTCAATCATTTATATAATATTTGCTTATACAAATTAGATAGAATTCTCTAAAATTATTCACCACTTGAGTGCTTGCAACCACATTTTTCTAGAAATCAATGCTTAAATAAAGAAAGCTTAAATAGTAAAAGCTTCAGAATCCAACAACTTCCCTTAAATCAAACAATCCAACAAAAAAAAAACAGAATTATAAAAGAACCTAAATTAAAAAAAAACATGTAACAGAATTAAAAACCCCTGAATTGGATACCACCTGGTGCGTGGAAGACGACGGCAGCTGCTGGTGTGTGGTGCCGTGGAGGAGGACGGAGAGAGAAATGCTTCGAGGATAGGGAAGGGAGAGGAAAGGGTTGCGCTACCGCGGGACACGAGTAAGGATACTGTGGGGCAGCGTCAACGGCAGAGAAGAGGGAGGATCTTCGTTGTTGTCAGAGGCTAAGAAAGTGAGAGGAGATTTGGCGATGGGAGAGTAGGAGTGGGGTTGTTTCGGCATTGTGAAGAATAAAACTGAAAAGGAGATCCTTTGGAGGCTGTTGGTGGCGCCATCGCTAGCAGAGGGGGCTGCTGGAGGTGTGGTTTGGAGGAGAGAGATGCAGAGAGAGAGAGAGAGAGAGAGTTTAGAGAAAGTGTGGGTCTTTCAAAATGAGAGAAGAGGGGGTGCGCGATTCTAATTTAGGGCAAAATTACCGTCGGATTTATCGACGGAAAATCTGATGATAATATTTTGCGCATGACCAAAATGTAGCGTTCCATTAACTGTATCCGCCGGTAATTCCAACGGTAATGATCGCACCAATTTTTCTTTCTTACCCTCTAATTATTACCATCGGATTTAGCGTCGAAAAACCGAATCCGACGGTAACTTTTTTATCCGACGAATTTATTACTAAATCCGCAGGTAAATCCGTTGATAAATCCGACGCTAATGTCCGATATTAAATCCAACAATAAATTCGATGATATTCAATATTTTTTGTAATAATAATTCTACCAATGTTGAGCCAACATTTTGTCATTTTAACCTATGAGTAAAGCAGCTTGGTATTTGCATTCAATTGCAAATCACCTTATTGCAACAATTTATTATAATATGTTCTTGATAAATATAATAATATGTGCTTTAAATATCATAATATGTGCTTTAAACTAGACAATTTATAGCAAAATTATTCAAAAATATTTTAGAGATTGGATTTTGATGTAATTTTTTGTAGATATATTAAAAAACGATACATTTTTATCCTTAAGTTTGGTAAGTTTCCCATCAGTATATTTGTTGCAATTTTTTGTCAAATTTTTATATGATATTTTATAAATAAAAAAAATCTAAAAATCAAATTTTTATACGATATTTTTGTATGTATTTTTTAAGTTGTTATTCTAATATCCTTACAAACCGTTGAATTTGGTGCTGCGATAGTTTCGAATGAGAGGAAAAGCATCTTTTTATGGTGGTTAAAAAAGTAAATTTTTTTTAAGTTGTTATTCTAATATCCTTAAAAAAAAGTAAATTTTTTTCCCACTATCTTACGCCTCATACCATTCAGGGAAGCATCACAACATACATTTGTCAAATCATCTCCACTATAGCCTTCTGTACGGCGAGCCACGTCATCTATATTGACATCAGGGGCCACCTGGTGCAAAGGTAAAACATGATAATCTTGTATTTGTTAGATGCTCAATGTCTTTCATTTGAATCCATAGAAGAAATCAATTAAAGACAATACATAATAATAATATCTTTAAGACAGTGTCATAGGTAAATCACAACGTCCTAACTTGCCTCCACAGTCTTCAAATTGATACGGATCAACTCTTTACGACTCTCAAAATTCAGAAGAGGAATGTATATACGCTTTTCCAGCCTTCGCCTGATTTGATTTGCATCAACATCAAATTGTATCAGTACATGCACATTAAAAGAGGTTTCCGACAGATATAACTAATTCATCGCATACTTCTATCACTTGCAATGCACATTAAGAAGTATAAGAAAAGGATGCAGAAAAGCAAATACAAACCTCAGCGCCTCATCTATGTCCCAAGGGAAGTTTGTGGCTGCCAAAACCATTACTATTTTACGGGTACCATCTTCATTTGTGGAACTATTGTTTACACCATCAACCTGAACTAGAAGTTCAGACTTCACCCTTCTGGATGATTCATGTTCCCCAGAAGCCCTGATGAATTGAAAGGCAACTCGATCAAAAATCAAATAATCTCAACTGATACTACAAACTCAGGGTGAACCCAAGGGGTAGTTGACAACCATTATCTCCCAACGCAAATAAAAATATGGCATACATGATGCAAAACTCAAGATTTTTATGTAGGGAAAAGAACAGCAAAGACTTACCCCCTAGCATTGCACAGAGAATCAATTTCATCAATGAAAATTGTACTTGGTGCATATGCTCTTGCAAGATCAAACAAATACCGCACCATGCGTTCACTCTCACCACGCCATTTGGAAGCTAAAGTTGCGGAAGAAACATTAAAGAAAGTGGTACCGCATTCAGTAGCAACTGCTTTAGCAAGAAGTGTCTTCCCAGTTTCGGGAGGCCCAAACATGAGAACACCTTTCCACGGTCTCCTAATCCCCTGTCAGAATCACATATAATGAATTGCACAGAAAAGGTCTTTCCATGACAACAACAATGGGATAGAAATACAACAACAGCCTGCTTAAGGCCATCGAAACTCAGCATAACAAGAGAATTTGTGTGCATGACTACACAAGCATGAGAGAATTCCAAGTAAAAAAAAGAAACAGTAGCATGCAAGATTAATTCAACTTTCAACATATAGCGATACAACTACTAAGAGAATAAAAAGCACCAGACATCTCAAAAGATCCGCATAAAATAATCTAAGCTCTATACATTTTACACGGTTCTTAGATACAAGAATCCTCCCTCTAAGTTTTTTATTGTTGGCTTAATTTTCAATTCTGATCTCCATCCTCGGCTTCTAAGGAAGCAAAATCCAACAATGAAAACTGAAGGGTATGCATAAAAATGGTTAATTAGCAAGGTTTTACTTTCCAAGAGAATCACGCCCTTCTGTTCTGCTTCTCACAATTCTATGGAATACTTCCCTGATCGGAAAAATTTAATCGGAAAATTCGGAAATTAGAAGTTCAATAATGCACAAAAAAAATTAAAAAGAGAGAGGAGAGAAAGCTCACCGAGATAGATCTCTAAGGATCCGCTACCAATTTTCCGACCGATACAGAACTAATTTCCAACTCGAGGCTCCATTAAAGATCAACTTCTTTTGAGCAAAACCCTACAAAAGATTCGAAAATTTGAGAAGATAAACGAAAGTTGAGCAACAGAGTTTGACCAAAACCCTACCAATTTTCGTTGTGGAAGAAGGCTTAACCTAATAATCTTATTAATTTTGATATATGGGGTCTCCCATCGGTAAAAATGGGGAGCAAGGAGTTTAGAGTCCATCATAGCAACCCTATGATGAGGAAGACAGCCTTCTCTCCCCAGACCCTTGCTGCAACTGGTAGCATCTCCCCTCTTCATGAATCGCTGCAAGATTTGAGACCGCTACGAGTTGTTCATAGGTAGCAACTGAAATTCGCGCTCGGGTGTGAATTGGTAGCTCACAATCTCTGAATTCGCATCGCCAGAAGGCTTAGAAAGGATAGACAATTCTTCAGTGGACAGTGAGTAAAGGAAGAAGCGGAGGAAAGAGGGGCTAGAAGAAGAAACGGGGTTCATCGTTTGACGAAGAAGACAGAGGAAGTGGGTGGAGGGAAGAGGCAGGGGCGCATAGCTGCAGCAAGCAAGGGTTCAGTTCTGAATTTTTATATTGGGCAATATTAAAATATTAAAAGAGTTGTTATCTTTTAATGTAATTTTTAATAAATTAACAATGATTTAAATATAAACCATTAGATCATTTATCAATTTAATCTAACGCTTTGAATCTAATGGTGCATCAGATAAGCTCATAAGAGGTGGGCTGATTTTAGACAGACCCTTTCTTTGGAAGGGATATGTGAGGAGAAGATATAGTCTATTTAACCCATAAAAGATGTGTATCTATTACAAGAAGTGTATGCTAGAATGTAAAGTCCCATATTAATTTGAAAGAAGAAAGAATTATGTTTTATAAGAGTTTGAATATATTTTCGTGGCAAGACTGTTGAAATATCAAAATAGACAATATCCTTAAGCAAGTAGACTGGACTATTAAATATTGTATCAAAATTAATGCTAGAATAGATATTTCAAAGAGGAAATTTGATCCCATTAGGGAGTGATATTTAAAGTCCCACATACATTAACTGGAGAGGGGAACGAAGTATTTTTTATAAGAGTGTGGACATTTTTTTTTTGTGTATACATTTTGATGATTTGAGTAGTTTTCTTTTCTTTATCAAAAACAAAATTGTGAGGTTTGAAGAGGTAAAATAGAAATTATCCGCAACCAGGTGAGTTAAACTGTTACAGATGATAAAATTGACCATAAAAAATTAAAATTAAAGTTATATTCATATAAGATAAGTTTTGTTCGACAAAAATGATCAATTATTAATTTTTTTTTATAATTCCATAAATACGTCTTTTTTTTTTCTTTTCTTTCTTCGTCTTCTTTCCATAACCACCACTACCTTCATTACAAAATCCATCATCCCATCTCTCTTAGATAGCTGCATCTTGCCACAACCATGGTAATATTGTTTAGGCAACAACAACACAATCACCAACAACAGCAGGAGCAACAACAATAACCACCTCGATATGCATTCATTCTTCAACCTCCAAACTCAATTTCTAACCCTAACAATTTAATTGTCCCTCCCTCCTCCTCCTACCATCCACCATTCTCTGCCTCCACAACCCCTTTCACCATCGCCATCCCCTCCACCATCCTTACCCTCTCTTTCCTTCGACCATCACCAACTCCAACACCACTACTACTCCATTTCCTTCCCACCCCTCCAACCACCTCCTCCTCCGCCAATGTCGTTTCCCGCCTCATGGCTCTCCTCACCAACCACGACCAACAACAACAACCACAACCACCACCGCAACTGCCTCAACAACCTTCTCAATTGCTTTTCGCAGCAGCTTCTGCCCCAATCTCCTCAATGGAAATGTTATCTATCGCAAACGTTGCAGCAACGGTGTTGAATCGCGTGGTGAGCAGTAAGGTGCCGAGAGGGAGGCGCTTAGCGGAAGACCATGTGGTGTATGACGTGGATATGCAAAACCTACTTTGCTCTTTTTATTGTGTGTGCTCTTTCTTTTCTCTTTTTGTTTTTTTCTGTGACTAGTTTCTTGATGCTATGTTTAGCTTCTTTTATTTTTATTTTTTAATATATTTTTTTTTTACTTTTATATGATAGAATTACAATAGAGAAGGGATCAATTTGGATTAGAATTCATTGCATATTCAAACAAGGAGTTTTGCTTTATCAATGATAGTAGATAGTTGAGTTCAGATTTTTCATTTTTTCTCTTTTAGGTAGCGTTTGGTTTTAAAGACACAGACACAGAGACATGGATATGTTAAAACATGTCTTATGTTTGTTTGTTGAGACACAAATTTTTTATGGACACGTTAGTATACAAGTATACACAAAATACATGTATTTAGTGTACTTCCAAAATATTGAGACACAGAGACACAATCAATTAGACACAATTTTTTACTCATTTACCCCTTATTAATTTCTTAATCCTAATTCTTTTTTTTTCTCCTTCTCCATCCACCATGACCGTTCTCCTTCCTGCCTCCTCCCTCCTTCCACTGTCGCATCCCGTCGTCCAGATTCACCATCAGCGTTGCATCTCTTCGTCCAGATCCACCACTACCGCCGCCGCATCTCCCCCTTTGCCAGATCCGCGTGCCGCCGCCGCTGTGTCTCCCACTTTGTCCAGATCCGAGCGCTGCCGCTGTGTCTCCTCCTCCGTCCAGATCCGTACGCCGTCACTCATCTCCTCCTTCGTTTAGATCCGCAGTTGCCGCTACGTCTCCTTCTTCGTCCAGATTTGCGACTGTCGCCTTTCCTCCCTCTTCACGATGTCCACGGCCGCCTCTCCCTCTTCCTCTTCGAGTTTGTCATTGCCACCTCTTCCTCTACCTTGGTTCTTCTCTTTTCACAGTTTGCTTTTCATTACCTTCTCCTCCTTTTTTGTTTTTCTGTTGGAAAATATAAATTCTTGTTGATTCTTGTAAAATTTTGTTGATTGTTTTGTGGTGAATTGTATGTGATGATGAATCTATAGTGGTAGAGATGGTGGATGATAGTGGTAGCAATGGTGGCTGATTTTTTTTTGTTTTATAAGGATAATATGAATTTTTTTTAATTTTATTGTGTCTTGTTCAATATTTACCAAATACAGTACATAGACATTAATAATTTGTGTCCATATCTTTAATGTCTATATTTTTGTGTCTCTGTCTCAAAAAATACATAAACCAAACGCTGCCTTAGGTACTTAATTGAAAATTGAAATAACATTTTCGTTTTTGTCTACTACTTTAAGAAATTATGTTGCTGGAAGAGTGTGTACGAGCATCGTTAGTTGGTTTTGTTACAAGTGAAAATGAAATCTAAGAATCAGGCTCCGATAATTAAGAGTTCAAAAAACAGGTTAAAGATTTTATAATGCTTTTATAGTTATGCTAACAGTCATGCAAGATGGGAGTAGATGTGGTGGTTGTGAAAAGATACAACTATCTAGAAAAGAGATATGAGTAGAGAAATAGATTTGGTGAGATGATAGATTTTACAGCGGGAATAAGTGATGGTGGTTATGGAAAGAAGATGAAGAAGGAAGAAAAAATGAGAGAGATATTTATGGAATTATGAATAAAAATTTAATAATTGGTTATTTTTATCGAATGAAATTTATCTTGTATAGATATAACTTTAATTTTAAATTTTCACGGTCATTTTTTTAGCGTTCGGATTTTTATGATAAAAAATAACTATTTATTCTAATTTAAATATAGATGTACTAACAAATATGTTAGATCTCTTGCATGTAGCATGTAGAAGGTAAAACGTTAGATTACTCTTTTACAAACAAAATATTTTATTATTATGATGTGAAAAAAAATGATTATTTTAGTAGTTAGTTACTTTAATAAAAAAATGTGTAAATATATATGAATGTATAATAATTAATTTAACAGATGAACTCTAATATATAAAACATTTAAAATAAACACAAAAAAATATATGCAAATAAAATGATTAAAGAACAAAATTCATTCCAAATCTACAAAAGAATTGATTTAGAAGGCAAATCTATCATTAAAAAAGTGAATACTTTTAAAGATTTTTAATTTAAAGTACACCTTTTTATAAATTGCAATCCAATCTAGTTAGTTAAAGAATAATGCATGCTAACTTTCACTCGTCCTTGCGGGTGAAATAAGAGGTTCTTGTAAAATTGCATGGCCTACTTTGACCTTTATTATTGTGAGTAAAAACCCATGTGGCCTCTGCTATCTACTTATCTATTAGTCTATTATTACTATTACTTATGATTTCCCCAAAATTCCAAAAAAATTGCCTAGACCAAATTAGTAGAGAGAAGTTCTATTATTTATTCTCCGTGAAAGAAAAATTCTATACATAATTTGATTTTTAACCACAAAATTAAATTAATGGTATATTATATTTAATTGGACTTTCTTTTTCTTATTATTTTATATTATGTATAATCAATATTAATATAGAGAAAGAAATAATATATGTGAGCCAATGAGTTATAATTCAAATGATATAATCTCTCCATACTCAATTAAGAGGTTGCGGATTCGAGTCTCCTATTTTTAATAAAAAAAAAAAGAAATAATATATGTGCGACTCTATTTAAAAAATTTTTATTAGTAGACACAACTCTGTTATCTCTATCTCCCCCCCCCCCCCCCCCCTCTTTTCCCTTTTTTTTTTTCTCTAGATAACTAACCGCCTATAAGCCTATTTGTACCAAACAGAAATGACCAGTTTTAAACTTTTAATGAACCATAAACCGTCGTTTCATGATTACAGGGTTGCAATTAGCCTGGCCTATTCCTATATGTTGTCTCTGTTCAAGCTAAATGCTACTTGTCGTTTTACTATTTTACATTAAAGGTAATGAATAGTGATAGAATAACTTTCTGTATGCATTTATTATTTCCCCTCAATAATCAAATAAAAGAATATATTATCACTCCCTATTCTAATAAGGATTTTTTTATATAAAAATAAATCTTTTCTTTATTAATATGGATAATTTTTGAAATATTTATCTATTTAAAATTTGAAGCACATCTTAAATACAATAGGTATAAAAGAATTATTTATATATTTTAGATACACTATATTCGAAATATGAAACAGATCTAAATACATTGATTTTAAATGTATCTAAAAACTATTTATTTTTTAAATTAAACATATTTTAAATGCAGTGCATTCCAAATATGCATAAACTTATTTAGATAGTTTAACTTTTTAAATATGTATTAAATTATCTTTGTTATTAATGTATATTTATTAACAACAAAAAATATTATTAGCCATAACTACATGGGTCTGTCTAAAATCAGCCCACCTCTTATGAGCTTATCTGATGTACCATTAGATTCAAAGGCGTTAGATTAAATTGATAAATGATCTAATGGTTTATATTTAAATCATTGTTAATTTATTAAAAATTACATTAAAAGATAACAACTCTTTTAATATTTTAATATTGCCCAATATAAAAATTCAGAACTGAACCCTTGCTTGCTGCAGCTATGCGCCCCTGCCTCTTCCCTCCACCCACTTCCTCTGTCTTCTTCGTCAAACGATGAACCCCATTTCTTCTTCTAGCCCCTCTTTCCTCCGCTTCTTCCTTTACTCACTGTCCACTGAAGAATTGTCTATCCTTTCTAAGCCTTCTGGCGATGCGAATTCAGAGATTGTGAGCTACCAATTCACACCCGAGCGCGAATTTCAGTTGCTACCTATGAACAACTCGTAGCGGTCTCAAATCCTGCAGCGATTCATGAAGAGGGGAGATGCTACCAGTTGCAGCAAGGGTCTGGGGAGAGAAGGCTGTCTTCCTCATCATAGGGTTGCTATGATGGACTCTAAACTCCTTGCTCCCCATTTTTACCGATGGGAGACCCCATATATCAAAATTAGTAAGATTATTAGGTTAAGCCTTCTTCCACAACGAAAATTGGTAGGGTTTTGGTCAAACTCTATTGCTCGGCTTTCGTTTATCTTCTCAAATTTTTGAATCTTTTGTAGGGTTTTGCTTAAAAGAAGTTGATCTTTAATGGAGCCTCGAGTTGGAAATTAGTTCTGTATCGGTCGGAAAATTGGTAGCGGATCCTTAGAGATCTATCTCGGTGAGCTTTCTCTTCTCTCTCTTTTTAATTTTTTTTTGTGCATTATTGAACTTCTAATTTCCGAATTTTCCGATTAAATTTTTTCGATCAGGGAAGTATTCCATAGAATTGTGAGAAGCAGAACAGAAGGGCGTGATTCTCTTGGAAAGCAAAACCTTGCTAATTAACCTTTTTTATGCATACCCTTCAGTTTTTATTGTTGGATTTTGCTTCCTTAGAAGCCGAGGATGGAGATCAGAATTGAAAATTAAGCCAACAATAAAAAACTTAGAGGGAGGATTCTTGTATCTAAGAACCGTGTAAAATGTATAGAGCTTAGATTATTTTATGCGGATCTTTTGAGATGTCTGGTGCTTTTTATTCTCTTGGTAGTTGTATCGCTATATGTTGAAATTTGAATTAATCTTGCATGCTACTGTTTCTTTTTTTTACTTGGAATTCTCTCATGCTTGTGTAGTCATGCACACAAATTCTCTTGTTATGCTGAGTTTTGATGGCCTTAAGCAGGCTGTTGTTGTATTTCTATCCCATTGTTGTTGTCATGGAAAGACCTTTTCTGTGCAATTCATTATATGTGATTCTGACAGGGGATTAGGAGACCGTGGAAAGGTGTTCTCATGTTTGGGCCTCCCGAAACTGGGAAGACACTTCTTGCTAAAGCAGTTGCTACTGAATGCGGTACCACTTTCTTTAATGTTTCTTCCGCAACTTTAGCTTCCAAATGGCGTGGTGAGAGTGAACGCATGGTGTGGTATTTGTTTGATCTTGCAAGAGCATATGCACCAAGTACAATTTTCATTGATGAAATTGATTCTCTGTGCAATGCTAGGGGGTAAGTCTTTTCTGTTCTTTTCCCTACATAAAAATCTTGAGTTTTGCATCATGTATGCCATATTTTTATTTGCGTTGGGAGATAATGGTTGTCAACTACCCCTTGGGTTCACCCTGAGTTTGTAGTATCAGTTGAGATTATTTGATTTCTGATCGAGTTGCCTTTCAATTCATCAGGGCTTCTGGGGAACATGAATCATCCAGAAGGGTGAAGTCTGAACTTCTAGTTCAGGTTGATGGTGTAAACAATAGTTCCACAAATGAAGATGGTACCCGTAAAATAGTAATGGTTTTGGCAGCCACAAACTTCCCTTGGGACATAGATGAGGCGCTGAGGTTTGTATTTGCTTTTCTGCATCCTTTTCTTATACTTCTTAATGTGCATTGCAAGTGATAGAAGTATGCGATGAATTAGTTATATCTGTCGGAAACCTCTTTTAATGTGCATGTACTGATACAATTTGATGTTGATGCAAATCAAATCAGGCGAAGACTGGAAAAGCGTATATACATTCCTCTTCTGAATTTTGAGAGTCGTAAAGAGTTGATCCGTATCAATTTGAAGACTGTGGAGGCAAGTTAGGACGTTGTGATTTACCTATGACACTGTCTTAAAGATATTATTATTATGTATTGCCTTTAATTGATTTCTTCGATGGATTCAAATGAAAGACATTATTGAGCATCTAACAAATACAAGATTATCATGTTTTACCTTTGCACCAGGTGGCCCCTGATGTCAATATAGATGACGTGACTCGCCGTACAGAAGGCTATAGTGGAGATGATTTGACAAATGTATGTTGTGATGCTTCCCTGAATGGTATGAGGCGTAAGATAGTGGGAAAACACGCAATGAGATCAAGAACATGCCCAAGGATGAGATTTCAAAGGATCTTGTTGCTATGTGTGACTTTGAGGAAGCTTTGAAGAAAGTCCAGCGAAGTGTTTCTCAGGCTGACATCGAACGCCATATTTTATTACCATGTTTTATTTTCTTTCCTTGTAACCAATGACCATTTAAAAATTTCAGGATCTTAAAGTTCTTAATTCATATATATAACCATATTGCTGTGGTAAATCCCAATCCCACGGTTGACAGCACTGTACTATACCAAGACAGGCTGGTGGTCATTAATAGATGCTCCATTTGCATAATATCATAGGTTTTGATTCAATAACAGCTAAAAATTTTGAAAATGATGTTCTTCATTATAATGCCCTCTGGCTTCCATTCACTCCATTATAGTATTATTCCTTCACTAGTTCCCTGTTTTCCAGTGCTTTGCTTATTTTGACTATGACCATGGGAAAAAAGAGAAGCTTCCACACATGCAGTAGTCATGACCAAATAGATAAATATAAAGTATGTGTTGTACACTTCCTTAATTTCATAGACTAAGAACTTATTATATCACAAGATGTATGAGTACCTCATCTTAGTCTTAATTCTTATGCACGTTACAATGTGCATAATTTCATTTTTCGTAATTATATTATTAAAGAAGCATGCATGTCCAATTGAGAGTTTTTAATTTTCTGTAGTTTCATCTTTCTATAAAATTAACTAAACAAAGAGAGGTACATCCTTAACAGTAGAGAGGTACATCTAATATACTTTACAGGAAGTGAAATGAATTTTAACTTCTGCACCAGGACTTGATCTGCTTGACAAGTAAACTAATCTCAAGCAATAAGTTTTCCTACTAAGATGTCTCACAGCTTTAGCTGACAACTTTTAATGCTACAATGTGGAACATATTCTCATGTTTTCATGATCACTTATTCCTGCATGAACCTATGAATTGTATCAGCAAAAGCCTTTAATTAAGCATCAAAGTGAATTATATTGCTTGTTGCATTACGCATCAAGTGCCATGCACATAACCTATGATGTGCATTCGGAAACACCTCCTGAATAGCGATAGCCATCGATTGATGACCATCCGTAATTACTGAAGTCGGTATCTTTCCCTTCATTGCTATGAGAAGCTGTTTTAGTAACCACACATAAGTGCTTTTTCCTCTCATTCGAAACTATCGCAGCACCAAATACAACGGTTTGATTATGGTGGTTAATTCCCGAGAATATTACCACCGGCAATCTGTATCTATTCTTCTTATATGTGGCGTCAAATGCTAGCACATCCCCGAACAGATCGTAATCCAACTGACACCGGCCATCACACCAAAAAATTTGTCGAAACACTCCTTCTCTGCCCTTTTCAATACTATAGAACAAGTTTCGATCCCTTGCTGCTAGCGTTTCCAGGTAAGCCATTGCAGATGTTAAATCATCAGGTAATTGTCTTCTTTGCTTCGCAACTTGATTGTGCATATCCTTAATTGAAAAATTAACGTTTTCGTACCCACCACACTGGCTAGCCAATGACCCAAATATGTTTGGTATGCTGATCCCCACCTCTTTCATATGGTTCATTTGACTAATGTCAGGCTCAGTCATTTTCTTGTGAGATCTTAACATTCTTGCTAACTTTGGAACAACAAGATCATGGTTGTGTTCATCACAAAAATCTCTCACTACCCAACTCTCAGTTACCGCATCGAAGAAAACATGAAGTTTACTCATACAACCACATCTTGTCTCTGATTTTGGCTCCCTAACTCGATTTTTCATATGGTTCCATTTTTCTAATCTATACCCTTCACAGGAACAAACATATGCTTTTTCTCTAACTTTTCCATCAACTATTCTACTCCTACTCTTTCGCACACTGAAGCCCCTCGTCTTGGCATATGAATTATAAAATTCGAATGCCAAGCCAAGATCAGCAAAGTGCAATTGACAAATATTTTTCATAGATAGACTTGAAAAATTAATCTTACCAATATCTTCCCAAGAGTTTATGCGATATTGATCCATATCCACCGCATCAGAAGTTACGTCTTCATCCACTTGATCACTAACATTAGGCACATTTTGATCACTTGTGTGTCTTTGACTATTTGATACTTCCTGCAATTTATAGTGACTAACGTTAATTACCCAAAAAAAAGCATAAATTAGGGGTGGGCAGCTTAAACAATTAACCAAAAACCATTGAATTTTCAAAAAGAATCACAATACTAATTTCTGAATTTTCTTATGGCAGCTTAAACTCTATCTCGTCTCATATTTTGGTGATTAAGATCAATTATATAGATTCATATAGGGGTGGGCATGGTTTGGATTTTTATAAATCCAAACTGGATCCACTTCAGAACCAGTTTTATGGTTTATGAAACCAAACCAATACTGTGAACAAGAGAGATTACGATACAGCATTTTTACATGATCATTTCAAGTTAAACAAGAGATAGACACAACCAATAATTATTTTAGTTATTTAATCTTGTTAGGCAAGAGAACAATGAATCAAGATTATTAGAACATTTGACATAACTATACTTCCTAACCCACAAAACTCATATTGCGTGAGAGATCAATATTCATAAAATGAAACTCCCAACAGATAATGATTTCTAACCAAGTTTTATTTATTTAATTAATTTTTTTAGTTGGCAATAGGTGGCATTCACTTCCCTGTGACAACAAAACATGCACTTAAGTACATGCAAGTTGCAAAGATTATTACACAACTACATGACAATTACAAATCCAAGCAGCAGAGATTTTCTTTAACCATAAATTAAGAATTTACCTAATACTTAGGTGGTTTTTTACAGTAGGTTTGACCCTACAACCAATCACACTCTTAATAGGGAAAATATCTAGTATTTGATTAATAGGGTTCATATCAACTTTGCTTCTGGTTTAATAGAATGGATGGAGAAGAATTATACAACTAATCATAAGAAATATTATATTTTCTTAAATTACAGACACTATATCATACAATATTATTTTATCGTATACTGCCTAAGAAGGGTGTAAAACAAACTTTATTATTTTTCAAATTACACCTTAGAAGCTCTACCTATTTAAAGTACATTATCTATCTCCCTCCCTTAGCATAAATATTCATGGCTAATCTTAAAACAAACATGAAAGGGTATCAATCCAAACAACACTTATCAAATAAGGTACCTTAACCTGTCACGAAAAGTGCATTGATAGCAATAACTAATTTGCTTAATTGAAAGAGCTAAAGAAGTTGCCTTCTTGAAAGGGTATCAATCCAAACAACACTTAAGCTCTTGCGTAATAAAAGAGCTTCCATTGAAAGCAGCTGAATTGCTACATCTAAGGTACCTTAACCTGTCTTTCAATCATGAGCTAAAGAAGTTGCCTTTTGCAATAACTAATTTGCTTAATTGGCAAACTTCAAATCTTAACGGATGTAATACTCTTCAGAAACTGCTAAAAAGTGTAGGAAAATTAATTTGTAATAAGTAATTTGCTTAATTTTGCACTGCTGTGAAAGAAGCTGTTTCTTTAAAATTTAAAATAATTTTAAAAAAATTAGTTGATTTTCTAACATTACTCAAATCTAAAACACTCACTTTACAGGCACTTGCTTAGTCAACCAATAAAATGCAACAGTTCATAATAAGCTTTAAGCAAAATGATACCACTGAAATCCAAATTAAAAGCCAAGGGCATATATATGCATGTGCCTAATAAATATGATATATAATCATGTATCAGAATTTAGGTAATTTTTCTTATTTCACAGTGACATAGTCATTTCATTTCACTACCGCACATGTTCTCAAACATAATGTAACACTAGTCAACAAGCATTCAAAGGTTTCCTTGAGTCAGTTGTTAAACTCATAATAGAACCATAAATGTAAACAAACAGTAGAGCAATTTTCAATCTAAACTCAACAACTCCGCTGTTGTAGCCTCCAAAAGTAATGAAAGAAAAACACAACATCAAATAGCTAGAACTCATAACTTGTTCAATACTTCTATAAATAGTTTGGCATAAAAAAAATCATGATCTAGATTAACTATTTTCTTTTACTCATTTCATTAAAAAAGAATCATCTATAAATAGTTTGGCATTCTTCTTTTAATGCAAATTGCATAACTAACTAAACATTGGTTACTCAAAGACAGAATATAAGAACAGGTTAACTAAAAATCAGAACATCAGAGTTTGTTACATCACTTAAAAGTAAGAACCGAGAAATTTACTTCTTACGCATCCACATCCATTCCCATACCATTGTTTGTAAAATCCATGAAGCCTCATGCCTCACTATGTTAGATACCAATAGAATAATAATAGAGAATTACAATTGCTACATATGATTACTAAATTGGCATGAATCTTAGCTACACCAACATACTTGTAGCACAAAACAGAACAAATATAGCCTACAATCCCTGAATCAGAACAAATAAATAGAACAAAAAAATTGAATGAAATCAACGAAAGGAAGCAATACAACAGATTCATACAAGGGAGTGGAGGAATACAACAAGAAGATAAAAGGAACAAAAAGAAAATTAAATCAATGAAGTAACTTCATACCTGAGTCTGAGGCTCCATTGTTACTCTGGAAGTGGAGGATGCAGGGGGGGATAGAGCACCACACCGCTGACAACCACTCGACGAGAGAAGAGAGAAGAGGAGACGGGGAGGGAGGGCCTACAAACGACGCTGGAAGATGGATTGGACGGCAATGGCGACGGCTCGGCTGAAGGGCAACGGCGAATGCTGAGACCAGCGGAGAGTAGAGTAGATGGCGGCGACGGGTGAGTAAACAGGGAGGAAAGGAATTGGGGATTAGGGTACCGTATGGTGAGTTTGGGGTGGGGCTGAATTTGGATTAAGGGTTTTGTTAATTAAAACATAAAAAAATTATTATTACTATTAAATCCCTATGTGGGGTATATTTCTAATTTATATTTTGTGCTTATTAGAAAAGCTCAAAAGGCTTGAGCTTACTAAAGACAGACCCCCAAAGAAATGTAGGTATATTTTTTCTTTCGAGTCCCACTATCTAGAATAACCATCTGAGTACTAGGGATAATAAATATCTTTTCAAAAGCTTAAATTAATTTTGGAATTCACCAAAAATCGAACTCTTGACCTTTCGGATCTAACGCTCTAATACCATATCATAATACCAATCATCCCAAAAATTTCAGCTGATAGAAAAAGGTAACACTAATGGTTATATCTCTAATACTCCCTAAATTCCCATTGTACACATTGTACAAATATTCCATTAGCTCTTCGTACTTTCCCTTTTCACAAAGATGGCATATATCTCTCATTCTTCGTTTCTTATTTTGGCTTGATCCCTTAAAACTATACACCTTTTTATTATTATTATTATTATTATTATTATTATTATTATTATTATTATTATTATTATTATTATTATTATTATTATTATTCAAAGACCCCTCTCACTTCATATGTGTTACTACAAGAAACTCGTTTGTTACCGTTGGATTAACTATTACTATTGAATTAAATAATTGGTGCTAAAAAACTCTAGGATTGACAAATTGGATTGACGTTAGTATTAGATTTAAATCTGACGATAATAGAGAATTATTGAAAAAGTAAATAAATTTTATCATCGAATTGATACCACACTAAATCTAACTGTACCATATATGCACTTTTAAAATTATTATTTTTTAATTAATTATATTAAATTTTTATTATCTTGATATCAAAATTTATATTAAATTAGTATTAAACAAAATAGAAAATTAATAGTATTTTTATTAGATCAATAAATTAAAATATTAATAATATCAATAAATTATCAATTTAAATAACAATTTCATGCAAACATTCAATTAAACATCCAATCTCAATCATATATTCTAATGTGTTATCTTCTTATTATTTTGAAAATTTTACCGAATAAAAAATCGAGAAAGAGTTACTAGATATCATTCTCCCACTTCTATCCTACAAATCTATTATAGAAAAATTAAATCAAACATAAAATACAAAACAACTCAAAAAATTTAAAATATAGTTAAAAAAACTAATCTCAATCCCAAACATCAAATAAGGCAGCTCCATAAGTATTCGAACGAAACTTCTCCATTGATCCAAAAGAAATAATAAGCACAATCTTAAATTTGTATCAATTAAGCAACAAAAATTTATTTAACAATGTTGCAACAACCAACATTAATAGAATGCTCAACCTCTATTATAAATATGTAACAAAAAAATATATGGCATGAAACTTGTGTTAGACACAAAAAGATTAAGTTATACATGTTATCATTAACCCTAATTTTGTTAAGTAAAAAAATTCAAGATTGCGGCATTCAATTATGATGATCAAAGAAAGCACTACAAGAATAGCATATTTACCAATGGTTTTATCAATGTTTATAGCGTCGGTTAGACTCTCGATAAAACTATCATTGGTTAGAGAGGTGACCGAAGGAGAGGGGGTGGCTAGGGTTGAGAGAGAAGAGAGGAAGCTAGTCTCTAGTAAAGGGAATATGCTAAGGGTGTTCACAAGTACAGGTAATTCAATTACCCATCTAAAACCGATCCAATTCGATTATATTAATTTTGGACTCGATAGGTAATCGGGTAAAATCGGGTTAGATCCGATCAAACCCAACCTTAATTGGTTCAGATATTGTTATAGGATCGCAGAATTTGAACCAATCCGATTAGTTTAATATTAGTTAAAAAATAAAAATCACCAAAAACGTACTCGAATAATTTTGTCATTGACAAAAATGCACTTGAATTTTGTTATCGACAAAAATACCCTTAAATAATTTAAAAATGTGACCAAAATTCCCAACAATAAATATTACTCTCAAAAATACTTTAGAAATTAAATTTTGATGCGTTTTTTTTTTTTGCATGTTTGATTAGAAAAATGAGATATTTTTATCCTTAAAATTTGGTAATTTTTCGTTAAGTATATATTTTTTGTCAACAACTAATAATAGTTTTAAAACATAAAATAAAATATAGAGATCAAATTTTTATTCCATATTTTGTGTGTATTTTTTAAACAGTTATCTAAACATTTCTATAAAATTTTGAATCAAATGCATAAACAGTTTGTTAAATACAAAAGTCATTTGTCACTTACAAAAAAAGAATATTCTTTTTGAATATTTTTGTCGCATTTTAAGGATTGACGAATTGGATTGGCGTTAATATTAGATTTAAATTTGACGATAATAGAGAATTATTGAAAAATAAATAAATTTTATCATCAGATTGATCCCATAATAAATCTAACTGTACCATATAAATACTTTTAAAATTATTATTATTTAATTAATTATATTAAATTTTTATTATTTTGATATCAAAATTTATATTAAATTAGTATTAAACAAAATAGAAAATTAATCGTGTAAAACCCGCAAAATTAATGGATAATTAGTCAATAAATTAATTATTATTTAAAAAATAAAAACTTAAATTTTATAGTTTAATGAGATAGAAAAAATTAAAATATGAATTTCGACACTAATTTTAAAGAATTTGGCACAAAATTGGGCCAAACTGAGCAAACCAGATCCATAACAGACCCAAGGGCCAACCCATTCAGCCTCACTTACTTGGTTTCAGCCACACCTCTCTTCATCATTAAGAGAGCACGCTGAATTGGGGTAGGGGAGCAAAATCAAGAACACAAAACCCTCACTCAAATTTCAAGTTGCCATACCTTTTAATCCGGAGCTTCGATTGACGAGCCGTCAGCGGCCACGTGTTCATCTCAGAACTCTCTACAAAACTCATAGAATAGAGAAAAAGACAAATAGGTCCATGACCTTTTGGTCCGCGGACATTTATATCCTTGAGGATTTGAAAATACATTTAAGTCTCTGACTTTCTCAAAATCTGGACATATCGATCCCTGGGTCTAATCTGTCCTATTTTAAAAACTCTCCCACGTGTGCATCCATATATCGGCTAGGACAGTACAACGGAAGTCATGCTTGATTTTTTTGTTGGGTTTGCTAGACCCAAGTGAAGAGAGGGATCGATGTGTCCAGGTTTTGAGAAGGTCAGGAACTTAAATGTATTTTCAAATCATTAAAGATTTAAATGTTCGCGGGCCAAAAATCAAAGACTTATTTATCCTTTTCTCCATAGAATAATTTGGTAAGGAATTCATTTTTTCTTACCCAAATCTTCCCTTCTCAGTTTTGAATTTGAGGGATGTTGGAATTGAGAATTTATATGATTTTTGTGTTTTAGGTTCGAATTAGCTCGCGAAAATTAGCGGATTTTATTCAGTTGAGGCATGAGTAAGGTAAGGATCCCAAACCTCTTGTTGATTAGTGAATTAGAAAGCTTGAATGTTGATTATAGTGTTATGTTGTGGAATTAGATTGAATAATATTGAATTGGAGTATATTGATTGTTGGAGCTTGATTATAGTGTTATGTTGTCGAATTCTGTTCGGAGAGGCTTTGGGACTGTGGACTCTTGAGGCTAGATGATCATAGGATAAGTTTGGATTGAATGTTTGGTTGTTGAGGTGATTAGAAAACTAATATGTATATATGTACAATGAATTCGAGAATTGATATATGTATGTGAATATGGTAGAGTTATGAAAGATGATTGACGAGGAAATTGGACCGGAGACCGTGACCGGGTAAGTCAAACAAAATGGATTATTGTTGAAATGCGTAAGTGGTATATGAATTGGGTATGAAGGGTGATTGAGTTAGTATGTGATAGATTATGTGTTTGATGAGTATCGAATAATAATGGTTGTTGACATGTTGATGATTGATGAGTGAATTAAAATGTATTGTGTGATTTGGGATTGTTGGGATTGAGAATGTGAATGTTGAAGATTGATTATGAGTTATGTTGTGTTGGTTGAATATGGATTATTATTGTGTTAGTTAATGATATGAGTGTGGTGGAAGGTTGATGAGATGATGTATTGAATGAATAATGATGCTATTTTAATGTTTGAGTATGGAATTATATTTGATTATGAGTTCTTGGGGTTGAAATTGATGAGTAAGTATATTAGTGGATTCTGAAATATATGAGAAGGGCTGAGGTTGAATTTAGCTTATTTTGGGTTGGTTAAAAACTTGGATTGTTGGTTTTGAGTTGGAAAACTTGGTAAACATAGAGGTCGATGTTTTTAATAAAAATTAAATTTTGGCCGAACTTCGGTGAGCCATAACTCAACTTCCAAACCCCCTAACTTTTCCAAATTTATTTCATATGAAAATTGGGTCCGTGAAGTTTACACCGTTTGAAGAGCAGAGGAAAAATGATTTCAAATAAAAAAGTTATGCGCGTCGGAAGTTTGGTGTGTAAAGCTGAAATTCTGCAGCACTCACAATTTTTTGCCAACTCTGCATAACTCGCGTATGCGAGCCTCACACGCACCGTGGGTATTCTGTTTGGGTTGGATGTCCCGCGTACGTGAGAGGTTGTGTGCGTACGCGAGCAGGGGAAAAAGCACCCCCGCATACGCGAGATCGTCCATGCGTACGCGGAACCCCTGGACTCAGCAAAAATGAGTTTGTGATTTAAAACATAATTTTGAACTTCTAAACCTCTATTTTAACTCTTTTAGACCTTAAACCTTAGTTGTAAACATAGTGGAGGGGTCAAGCTATGAAGGGTTGGTAACTTAGGAATGAAGAGAGCTTGAGATGTGATGATTATGAATGAGAAGTGTGGAGTGTTGAGATTATTATAAACGAAGGCTATATTGATAATAATTAAAAGTGATACTTATGAGTTGTGATTGTGAGGATGGACGAGTAATTCCTATCCAAGCTATGATTTGGAGTTTGGGGATATTGAGATATGATTAATGATAAGAACTGAGTTTAATTATGGATTATTTTGAGATGTCGAGCCATGACTGTGGGGGTAGACGAGCAATTCCTATTAGAGATGAGACATTGAGGATTGACGAGTAATTCCTATCCGAGATGCGATTTTATAGGTAGACAAGTAATTCCTATCCAAGGATACACGAGTAAATTCCTATCCGAGTCATGACCTGTGGATAGACGGGTAATTCTTACCTGGGTTATGGTTTGAGGCACCTACCTGAGTAGATGAGTAATACCTATTCTATGTTGTGGTGTTCTGTCCAGGGTTAGCTACCGGACATGTCGGGTTCGACTTTATAACCAACAAATGAGACTCATCAGCCATAGGATAGGCATACATCATATGCATATTTTAACACCTTAACTTTTAGCACCTCATGATCGTACTAAAAGTTTGAGCGTTACTTACCTCTATTCCTTTAATTATATACTATATTTATTTAATATTGAACCTTCGTGAATACGAACAGAAACTTATTAGGAAAACGAAAGGAGACTTTATTTTTAACGACTTAATCACAAAAGTATATATATCCACATAATTTTATATACATAGACTTATCTCAAAGAGTCTCAATTACAAGTCCTACCCCTCTAAATACCAAAATAATAAACGATGAGGGGAAAATAAATTCTAACAACTAAACTTGTGAAAATAATCTTCTATGCTCCTGTAGCTCCACACTAAACCTTCGCACCCATAGCTGAAAGGGTGGAGACAGGGTAAGAATTGGGGAGTTCTTATTAGGGTCAGAGTAGTTAGTTAAGTTCGTTCCATTATGTTCCCAGTCAACAACAACAATCAACAAAGTATAGTTCAACTCAGCAATTACAGAAAATAGAATCCAATCACAAGCACACACAATCATAGAAAACACAATCATAAACAAATATGCGTAAACAAGTATGATGCATGTCTATTCCTATCGCAGGCCATGAGCTCATGTGTCGGTTGCCTACCCGCTCCTGACATTACCGGGCACGAGTCACAGATATGGCTTTCCAGATGCATACTATGTGTTTATAAGTCTTACGGCTAGGCCGCATACAGTGTGACTTTCAATGTGCTTACATCTGGAAAATAGTTCTCTGTGTGTGGGCGTCCCCACTATACATTTGGCGCTAAGACCCAAACAAGGTTGCATCTGCTCTCCTGTGGCAAATAGTCTTTTAAAGCTTTATCTTTGCCCTCTGCTCTCTTGTGGCAGAGATCTGCTCTCCTGTGGCAGATATCCCTTTAGTTAATACATTCTTTTCTTTTCTGTGCTCTGCTCTCCTGTGATAGAGATTCGTTAGATTCTTTTAATCTTTGTTCTCTACTCTCCTGTGGCAGAGATTCCTTTAATTAATACATTCCTTTCTCTTATGTTCTCTGCTCTCCTGTGACAAAGATTCATTAGATTGTTTTAATATTTGCTCTCTGCTCTTCTGTAGTAGAGGTCCCTTTAATATTTTTCTTTCCTTTTCTTTTCTTTTTTCTTCTTTTCTTTCCTAACATTCCATAATATAATTTATCTTCACATTATTCCCTCGTCTTTCCCTAAGTGTTTTATGGAAAAGAATTATAAAGTACTTTAATTAAATCTGCATTCTCTAAAGCTTTTAAGATCACTCTGTTTGCTCTTCTCTGACTTATAATAATATTAATAATATCTTTACTAGATAATATTTTTAATAAAATAATAATAACAATAATATAAATAAGATATTTTAAATAGTAAATAAATAATATATATATCTTTTCTTAAAACTCAGTTTATAAAACTTTATTTTTAAACTTATATTAATTACTTTCTAAACCACGAAAATTTTAAGATTCTATTTTTAACCTTAATATTTTTATAAAATTATATTTGAACCCTCGCTTATTTTCATATTTATAAAAATAACCCTAAATTTTCATAAAATACCCATTTTACCCTTGAACTTTACTTACTACTAATAATACCCGAAAACTTATATAATTACAAATTGTACTTCCATTTTTATACACAAATACAATGTTACCCTTCAAAGATAAAGCTTAAATACTAATCTTCCTCTTGTACCAAAACCGAAACCCTTAGCCCTTTTCTTTCAAAATATTATTTGTAGTTTAATCCGTTTTCGAATTTTTCGGTTACCGATTTTTCACAGTTTTTAATTTAATTTTTCAACCACCAAATCTCATCAATTTCTCAATATTCAAGCTTAATAATAGCCCTCAAAATAATTAAAACAACCACAGCTGAGCTGTTCCTCTTAGCCGAACTAACAAATCACAAGCAACAACATTAATTCAACGTAAACTCATTCAAACTCAAACAATAATCAACCAAATCAACATTTACTTATCAAATTCACATTTAATTATTATAAAATTACCAAACCCTACCTCCGTATGAAATCAAAATAACGGAAGCTGCGAAGAAACTTTTCAACCGAGCTGCTGAAGAAGAAAATGTCAGAAATCGTCTATACTTCTTAGAACTCCAATTGGCCGAACTCAAGAGGAATGGGAGTTACGTCACCGTTAACTTCCACCGAACAAAAATAATACCAACACGTAGAGGAGAAAGATACGAATATTTTTATTGAATTAGATTTTTGATTGAAATTATGGATCACAAAAATCGAAACCAAAAGCTCAACGGTGCCACGGTTTCTTTCTTCTCTCACTCATGGCTTTCTTTCTTTTTCTCACCTCTACTGAACATTTGCATGGCTGTTTTGGTGATTAGTGATAATGAATTATTATCTAAATGACACATGAGGAACTTATGTGTCGTCGATTTTATATATAGAGAGTAAAGAATATTTTCGTCCCTGACCTTTTTTTTGCGGACATTTTCGTCCCTAACCATTGAAAAATACTTTTAAGTCCCTGACGTCCTTAAAAACTGGACGGATCAGTCCCTCCGTCCAAATGCCTCCGTTAGACCCAATGGAAAAAAGCTGACGTGGCTCCCGTAATACTTGTCACGCGTACGCGTCGTATGACAAACTTCCCACTCACGCGTACGCGTGAACCACGCGTACGCGTCGCCATGAATTCTCCACTTCACCATAAATTATCGACTTTGCATGCTTTTTTCCCATTTCTTTTAAACCATTCTTACCTTCAAAACTTTAAATCACTCAAACAAATATATCAAGGCATCGAATGGGAGAAAAGTAAATTAAATTTAGCAATTTAGAGTGTATTTGGCTTAGCATTTGAAGCATCAAACGTAGGTTGAGTTGTTTTGGAAGTTTCACTTTTTAGTTTGGTTATTTTTTCTTCTTATGAACGTAAACGTGATTCTGTTCTTCAACCCAAGTTTAGTCAAAATTAAAAATGATAGCTTTTGCATTTACATTTTCACGTTAGATTGAAATTTATTTTCTATTTTCTAATTTTGTCCTTCATTGTTCATATGATTAATTTTGTTACTTTTTTTTATAATATTTGTTCTCTAGTACTCTCTCATGGATATTATTATTCTTTATGGGATTCTTATTTTTTTTGTTTATATACATTTTTTACCTATTATTTTTTTGTATAAAATAATAATAGTAAAATTATAGCGTACTAAAAAAAGTACTAAAAGTACTAAAAATATCTATATAAAAATATCATAAAAAAATTTTAGATTTATTTTTATCATTGTCAAGATAAATATTTCATTTTTATTATTTTTAGTACTCTCTTTGTAATTGTAATTTTCATGTACTATATTTTAGTATAATTTTTTTATAATATAAATTATGATCTCATTAAAAAAGATAAATTAAATAAAAAATTAATCATAGGTAATAATATAATCATAAACTTTGGATTCCAAAATAATATTAAAAATAAGATTATTGAGAGTACTAGAATAAGAGTACGATGTAAAAGAATAATAAATTAAAAGTATGCAAAGTGGAAAATTCATAGTGAAGTGCAGAATTCATGACGACACGTACGCGTGACCCACGCGTACGCGTGACAAGCATTTTCCGTTGGGTCTAACGAAGGCATTTGGACGGAGGGACTGATCCATCCAGTTTTTAAGGACGTCAGGGACTTAAAAGTATTTTTCAATTGTCAGGGACGAAAATGTCGGCGAAAAAAAAGGTCAAAGACAAAAATGTCCTTTACTCTTATATATATATATATATATATATATATATATATATATATATATATATATATATATATATATATATATATATATATATATATGCATATAAAGTCTTAGTAATACACATTCCATTTTGTTGTTCTTTCATTCCCTTAAAAGCTTTCGGTCAATAATAATAATAATAATAATAATAATAATAATAATAATAATAATAATAATAATAATAATAATAATTCTTTTATTTTTTGAACTATCTCATTATAATAGAATTATTTAAAATTTTTAATAAATTTTAAACTCAAATATCATAAAATTTAATTTAATTACTTTTAGAAAAATAACTTTTTTTTAAATAAAATAATAAATCATAAATAACTCATTATTTAATTTTTCAAAAACTCGCGGTGTTATATTCCACTCACCTTATAAAAATTTTCGTCCTCAAAAATTGTTATATTAGAACAAGTTTAAACTCAAACTAAAGAAAGGTCCACAAAGAGAAGTACAAGAATATCAAAGATAATATTTGAAAGATGCCAGGTAGGCAATTAAGTTTGCAGGCAAACAAAGGTACATGAGGATAATAAGGTTCGGTCGAAAAATAATCAAATCACATTCTGAGAAAATCTAAGACAAGAATTCCAATGAAGATAATGAAAAAAGAGATGGCACGAGTTCGTGTAGCACGAATAAAGAGTATACGTCGAAATTGAGCTAACTCCGTAATCTCTAATGTTCCCAAACCCCGTAATTTGCATTACCTATTACTTCTATTTCGTCCATGACAACCCATTAGTATTTCCATATATATAAGTCATTAGTATTAAGTTGGCCAGACCTAATACCATGAGAAATGCAACGGCTGACTAACAGCATTGATTAATAGACAGTCATGCATCTAAAATTCAAACTCTTGTCATTAGGACAAATCCTATTGCATGACAGTCACTCAAAGTATGCATAGCAGTGAAGCATAGTCAGTCCATTCCCAAGACTCTAACAGGAACGAACTGCTCTGATACCATAATGTAACACCCATGAGGTGTTAAAAGTTAGGATGTTACACATATGCATATGATTGATTTGCTTGCTTGTGCATTAATTGGGTGTGTTTGTGATTTAGTATGCCTAATTGCTATACTTGTTACTTGCAATAACTGTACTCTATTTGTGTTTACCTTTGTCTGTTTTGTGTTTACCTTTGTCTGTTTTGTTTGTTATATATATATATATATTCTCCGACCAGCCTTAGTTTCGCAGGTTGAGCTCAGAGCTTGAATATTTTGTATTTATTGGCCCTCTACTCTTATATGTATATATATGTATTTCTTCGCCCTTCTTATGCTAGTAAACGTTATTCTTGAACGTTGCGCTTTTAATTTTCACGATTTTGATTTAACCATCTTTCAAGACTCCTCGAATATTACATCATTTCTAGTATATTATATATGTATATTTTATTTTTGGAGGTCGTAATACCTGGCCACCTCTGCTTTACAGCTTAAGCGTAAGGTTCTGTGTGGTAGGATGTTACAAATAGTATTTTTTATTAGATCAATAAATTAAAATATCAATAATATCAATAAATTATCAATTTAAATAACAATTTCGTGCAAACATTCAATATCCAATCTCAATCATATATTCTAGTGTGTTATCTCTTTATTATTGTAAAAATTTTAGCGAACAAAAAATTGAGAAGGAGTTACTAAATATCATTCTTCCACTTCTATCCTACAAATCTGTTATAGAAAAATTAAATCAAACATAAAATACAAAATGACTCAAAAAATTTAAAATATAGTTAAAAGAACCAACCTCAATCCCAAACATCAATAAGGCAGCTTCATAAATACCCCGAACGAAACTTCTCAATAGATCCAAAAGAAATAAGCACAATCTTAAAATTTGTATCCAATTAAGCAACAAAATTTTATTTAACAATGTTGCCACAACCAACATTAATGGAATGCTCAACCTATATTATAAATATATAACAAAAAAATATATGGCATGAAACTTGTGTTAGATACTAAAAGATTAAGTTATACATGTTATCATTAACCCTAATTTTAAATAAAAAAAAAATTAAGATTGAGGCATTCAATTCTGACGATCAAAGAAAGCACTACAAGAATAACATATTTTACCAATGGTTTTACTAATGTTTATAGCGTCGGTAAAACTGTCAGTAAAGCTATCATTGGTTGGAAGGGTGACGGAAGGAGAGGGGGTGGCTAGGGTTGCGAGAGAATAGGGAAAGCTAGAGTCTCTAGTAAAGGGAATATACTAAAGGTGTTTATGGGTACAAGTAATCCAATTACTCATCTAAAATCGATCTGATTTGATTATATTGGTTTTGGACTCGATAAGTAATTGGGTACAATTGGGTCAGATCCGATCAAACCCAACGTTAATTGGTTCGGATATTAGTTCTAGGATCGCAGAATTCGAACCAACTCGATTAGTTTAATATTAGTTAAAAAATTAAAATCACCAAAAATGTACCCAAATAATTTTGTCATTGACAAAATGCACTCGACTTTTATTATGGACAAAAATACCCTTAAATAATTTAAAAATGCGACCAAAATTCCCAATAATAAATAGGTTTAATTACTCTGTTGGTCCCTATAGTTTCGCGAAATTTTCAATTAGGTCCCTATACTTTTTTTTCTTTTAATTGGGTCCCTATACGTTAATTTTTTTTCAATTTAGTCCCTATTAACGTTAAACATCAAAAAATGTTAGTAAATTGTGAAATTACTTTTATACCCTTAGGGACCTAATTGAAAAGAAAAAAATATAGAGACTTACTTGAAAATTCGGTGAAACTATAAATATTCAATGAAAGATATTCCTATAATCCCTATTCAATGATTCTAAGACATGAAAAATATTCCTATAATTGCAGAGTGGACATAGCATATCAATGATATGTTTTCCAGTTGATTAAGAAAACATATATCACTCACAGCCTACAAACAAATATTATTAGTTAGCCAGAATTTATTGGATGGAAGGCCAAGGCACAGAACTGGATGGAAGTGGTTAATACTTGATAGATACATCATATTAGTATCTTTTACATAAAAACTAGATTTAATTGGATCTGAACCTACAAAAACCAGGTTGAACAAATTATTATTGTGTCAGCAAATGGTGAGACCATGCCTGTTGAATTGTCAGGCCAGTCATATATCTTTTTTATTTTACATTTGCAAGATTTTATACTAATTTCTGTATGCAAGTCTCCCTTAATATTGCTATTATACAGATATCTATATCAAAGAAGAAGATTCAGTGGGTTAACTAAGAATTTCCTTATATAATCTGTCATAGTTTCTGCCATATGGCAACAACAACACATGGGCCCATAGTGGGGATATATTGCAGAGAACAATAGAGGTTAGTAACAGCTAACTTATTGGTATTCTTCCTAAATCAAAACACCCTGTACAAGATTTATCATCATTATCATGAGGATCGAAAGAATCAGTGAGTAGAAGTAGAACTATCAAACAGTGTTTTGAAAAGTATTACATCAAAATTGAATATAACATGCCATAGGAAAGAGGCATTTGGTTCGTTAACAGCAAATGTCAATAAAACTACAGAGAAAGCTAGCACACATTATAGAGTACGTGCAAGCAATGAAAAGTTTTTTCCTGCATAGACAGATGGACACATCTTGCTTTCAGCTTATAACTTGTGCTTATTGCTGCAATGCTGAAAATGAATAAGAGTTCTCTGGCTTCCAGTTTTGCTTCTCAAAGTTTATTTATTATCAATGTAACCAATGAACAAAATCTTATATATCTGCTCCATAAGATGATTACCAATTAACAAACTTCGATTCAATTTCTAACCCAAAAATTGTATTAAGAACAAGCCATTAACATAACTCAAACCCCTAGTGTTAACTAAGCAGCTAAGAAATTCACTAAAGTGAGGCCCTTAACACAAATAAAACAACCCATTCGTCACCCCCGAATTATACAAAATCCTCAAAAGGAAAAAGGACAAAAATTGAGGAGTATGGAACCTGTGCGGAGCTTGATGAGGAGCTTCTTGGCGGGTTGAGGAGGGGTGGCTTTCTTGCGGGACAGATTTGCAGCTACGGCGCCGCGCGCATTCTGGTCGTCGCTCTTGAGATCGTCGTCAAGCGCCATCGGAGAGGCGGCAGGGTTGAAAAGGGCATCGTCTGGGTGCTGGTGATGACTGGCGATGATGGTCGAAAAGGGCTGGATAGGGGTTTTCCTCTTGGGGATAAAATATCAGGGGTTCTTTTGGTATTTTAAAAAAATAAATGTATGTTCAACTAGCTATTTTAATTAATTCATAAGAATATTCGTTTTTTAAATAGAATATTTCATTATCTTAAACGTTATACTTATGGCAAGTACTTAATTGAAAAAAAAATTAACGTATAGGGACCCAATTAAAAGGAAAAAAAGTATAGAGACCTAATTGAAAATTTCATGAAACTATAGGGACCAACAAAGTAATTAAACCTAATAAATATTTACTCTCAAAAAATACTTTAGAAATTAAATCTTGATGTGTTTTTTTGCAAGCTTGGTTAGAAAAATAAGATATTTTTATCCTTAAAATTAGGAGATTTTTTGCTAAGTATATATTTTTTGTCAACAACTAATAATAATTTTAAAAAGTAAAATAAAATATAGAGATCAAATTTTTATCCCATTTTTTGTGTGTATTTTTTAAAAATTTATCTAAACATTTCTATAAAATTTTCTGTTTTTGGTTAAAAACTTATTTTTGGCCAACTTCGGCGGGCCGTAACTCGGTCCTCGGAGTTGAAAATTTTTTCAAAACTAGATTTCTATGAAATTTTTTTTATCGATCTTTTCAATGGTTCAAGAATGGATGAAAAATGAATTTGTGGAAAAAGTTGTAAAGATTTGAAATTTGGGTTTAAAAATTGGTTTTTACAGCAGATCAACTTTTTCACATTCTGATATGCCATGCGTACGTGGAACTCATCGTACGTACGCGAAAGTTGGCCACTGCCAACACTCATGCGTACGCGAGCGAATCCCAATGCCTAAACCTTCCGCGTACGCGAAGGTGGTCTGCGTACGCGATTCTGTTAAATTTGCATTCACGCGTACACGAGCATGTGCATGTGTACGCGACCACCCTGTTTTTTAGAAAAGTGAATTTTTAAAGTTTTTAACCATTCTTCGAGCCTTCTAAATCTTTATAAACTCTGGTACGAGTCTAGAGTCGGTGAAATTAAGGATAGAGAAGTTAAGAACGAAACCTAAAGAGTTGGGTTAGTGAATTAGAGGAAGACGAACAAAATGTGAAGTAATGTATGAATGAGATTGATAGTGAGATTAAGAATGGGATTGATAATGAGATTGCGAATGAGATTGATAATGAGATGGATAATGAAAAGTGATAGTGAAATTGATATTGAAAATGATTCTGATTGATATACATACCTGTCTGGGTAGAGGCAGTGGCGATGATTCACTTGATCCGGGTTCGGTTTGAGTCTCCTGGGGTAGATGCAGTGGTTCACCCCCACTTACTCCCGGTTGAGAATGATATGTGATTTAAAACTTTATCTGATTCCTGAATTTTCCTAGGTAGATACAGTGGGTCGGCTCCACTTGCTCCAGGTTGAGATTTGAGATTCTGTTGACCCTAAGTCACAAGATGTGACCAGGCACTTTAACTCCCCAGAAATTTTCCCAATGAGATGAAAATTGAATGATTGAGAATTATATGCATAGACTCTTAGGAATGTGCGCACGAAGGGACTGTCCAGGATTAGCTACCGGACATGTCGGGTTTGGCTGTATAACCGACAGATGAGCTCATTAGCCATAGGGCAGGCATGCATCATTTGCATTTGTGTGTTTTGTTTGGGTGTGAATCTTGTTCTTGGTTTGCCTAATTGAGTAATTGTATCTATCTGCTATTTGATCTAATTGCTCTATCTATACTCTCTATTTGTGTATGCTTTGTATTATTTTATCTGTATTTGACAACTAAGAGATCCCTCATGCTGATGGTGGTAACACTGAGGGTTCTTTCTGATATGTTGTGATGGAGGTTGAGGCAGGATGGACTAGGGGTTGCTTTGTTACTCTAATTTATGTATTGGTTGGATAGGAATGAGCGAGGTAAGCGGGGTAGGAAGCCCTTAGGCATGTCCTTGGTTCTTTTCTTTTCTTTAAATTATTCACCTTACTGATTCGTAAACTAAAGGAGTTTTTTTTACGACTTTTCAAAGTAAGTTTTCCATAAAACTTTTTCAAAAGGTTATTTTAAAGATAGACTGTTTTATAATAAAATTGATTCTATTTGCAAGTATCTCTTTGCTTTGATGGTATTCCCTTCCCTATTGAGAATCTGTGAAGACGATGTTCTCACCCCCTACAGATATTTTTCTTTTTCAGTGATAGGTTCAGAAAGCTTTGGCGCAGATCTGCGACCGATCTACAAAGCTTTATATATATATATATATATATATATATATATATATATATATATATATATATATATATATATATATATATATATATATGTTGTATTTTCTATTTGTTAGTTTAGTTGAGATTTTACCCTCGTCGTTTGTCATCTTTGAGATCTTTAGATGGGCAGGACTTATATTTGAGAAAAAATTGAATAAGTCTATGTATTTATTATTATGTAGATATAATTATGTGACTATGTGGTTTAAATAAAAGTCTTTTCGTTTTCATAATTAAAAACTCGGTTTATATTTGCGAAGACTCAATATAAACTAATTATAGTATGAAATTAAAGGAGTAGAGGTAGGTAACACCAGGACTTTTAGTACGATCATGAGGTGCTAAAAGTTAGGGTGTTATATAAGCGGTTTGTCAAAAATAAAAATCGTTTGCCACTTACAAAAAAATAATATTCTTTTTGAATATTTTTGTCGCATTTTAAAATTATTTGAGAGTATTTTTTCGATAATAAAATTTGAGTGCATTTTTGTCAATAATAAAATTATTCATGTGCATTTATTTTTGGTTGTTTACCCTAAATAAAATCTAATATTATACAAATTTATCTCCGATCTTAATCCTAAAGTCTTTCAAATTATGATAATTTTTTAAGTTGGAATCAATGATAAATATTTTTTAATATTATTATTGCATATTTATAGTATTTAAATTATTTTTTATTTTTTATAATTTTTTCTTTTAAATTTTTTGAATTTCATTTTCAATCGAATATCCAATTACCCAGACTAATGCAGTCTGGGTTTAGTTGGTTCGGATTGATTCGAGTCCACTCACTAAAATTACAAATTTGAACTAATCCAAACCGATTAAAATTTAATCGATTTGGTTCTCATTTTTTTCTAAGTCGAACCAACCTGACCCATAAATATTCTTAGAATACACACTCATTTCAAATTTATCTTTATCTTTTCGTCAGATATACCATCAAATTTTTTTGAGAATAATAAAAAATTCATCTAGTTAAAATGATGCATTTTAATTACATGTCTTACCATCGATTTTTTTATCGGTAATATTCGCGCCAATTAAATCTTCACTTGGCACCATATTTTGCATGGAATTTACCATCATATTTTTGTGTTTGACACTAATAAAACCCTAAATTCAAATTTTATATGTTACAGGTAAAAATTCTTACAATAAATTCAACAGTAATTATCCTCAGATAATTTTGACGATAAAAAGCATATTTCTGGTAGTGTGCCTCTTATCCCACTTTTCCCGCCCTTTCTCGCACCTGTCATCACTATGAAAGTTTATGGAATTTATTAAATTTTGTTAGGGTTTGATTTAGAAGATTTTGTTAAAAAAAATTTGGGATTTAATTCACGTGTTTATTAGATTTTGATTGAAAATTTTTGTTAGGTTCGATCAATCTCGATAATGCCAACAATTAATAAATGGTGGATTCTATAGTGTAGAAGGAGAAAATCTTCTACACCTATATATATTTGTTGTCAATAGAAAAATTATCAAATGTCTAAAAAAAAAAACTTAAAGATAATATCGGTCATTGTTTTGATAAATTACAGAATTTTTTTATTTTTTCTATTTCTTGATGCACGTGAAAGAATTTAGTAATTAAATGTAATAAATATTTATTTAATTAGCGATTATAAAAATGATGTTAGATTTTTATTTTATTTTTTTTTGTTTTTGTAAATTCTATTTATTTTGGGTCAGACGACATTTATAAATAAAAATTAAAAATACATATCTAAATTTTATAAATTACAAGACTTATGGAAAAAAGTCATTAACTTTTTATATGTATAAAGCATGTATTAAGTATGGTGCAGCGGACCAAAAAAAATCTCCTTCAATTCTAAGATGTTCACAAGAAATATAAAAAAAAATTTCATGATAATTACACACGTTTTTTGGAATATAATTAACAAAATTTATATTAAAATACTAATTAAATTAAATAATTATTCAAAATAACTGTCAAAATTTATTAGAAATAGCAAAAGCGTAATAATTAGGTTAAAATTTTGAGAAAGTAATATATATTTAAAAAAAATAATGATTACGGTTTAAATGGTTACAAAATTTTCATAAATAATAATTATAGTAAATAATATAAAATTTGCAATATACGTAAATATAATTTTTAATTAAAATGTGTTATTTGAATACTAATTTAAATTTATCTATTTTACAATATTAAATAATATTTTATACTATATTTTGATTTTTAAATTTATAGATAAATAATCAATTATTTTTAGTATATTATGTGCTAATTTTAACAATAATGCTCTACATTCATATAAAAAATGCATCCAAGTTATTCAAACAATATTAGTCAGACGCGCTTTCCTCCCCCCTCACTCATTTGTCATACATGCGCTACATATAAAGTGCTGCAACCTAAAGCTTTGCTCAACGTAAACCTTCTTCTCTTCTCGCGTTCTTTCTTATTGATCTTCATTGCTTTCATTGTTCTCCTCTGGTCGCGTTCATCTTCTCGTTTTCTTCTTTCGATTTGGTTACGTTGCATTTATCTTCTTTCTATTCTTCTTCGTTTTCTTCTTTGATCTGCACTTCTGAATCGAAATAATGAATGACTCAACTTCAAATCAATTGAATGAGAGTGATTTGGATTATTCTTCTGAAACGAATCAAACTGACGAAGTTTGGAGTATTCAATTTTGAATCGAATTGAATTGAATGCAATTGCTAATTTGAATTGAATTAAATGGACAGAGGTGTACTAAATTGAATTGAATTGAATTGATAATCTATAAATTGTAGGCAGAGCTGTTTGAATTTGATTTTATATAATAGATTATTTTCCATTCACTCAATACTATACAATTGTTTCACCATGAGTATTGTGTTTGGTTCATTATACAGAAAGCTGTTTGAATTTGATTTTATATAATGGATTATGTTTCGTTCACTCAATACTATATAATTGTTTCACCATGAGTACGTATTCGGTTCATTATGCAGAAAGCTGTTCGAATTTGATTTTATATAATGGATTATGTTTCGTTCACTCAGTGCTATACAATTGTTTCACCATGAGTACTGTGTTCGGTTCATTATACAGAAAGCTGTTCGAATTTTATTTTATATAATGGATTATGTTTCGTTCACTCAGTATTATACGATTGCTTCACCATGAGTACGTGTTCGGTTCATTATGCAGAAAGATGTTCGAATTTGAATTTATATAATGGATAATATTCCATTCATTTAGCATTACACAATTGTTTCACCATAATAATATGTTCGGTTCATTTCTATTCTGCACAATTCAAAACTCTTCCTCCTCACCTTCTACTGCTTTTTCACCAGAGAGAATGAGGAAAAGACAAAAAAATATAGCAGCAACAACAACGAAAGAATGACGATAAGGAGAAAATAAGTGAAGAAGAAAGAACGCGAAAAAGAAAAAGGAGAATGAGGAGGAGGAGGAACGCGAAGAAGAAGAAGACGCACCGTGCGTAAACGAGCGTGAGAAAAGAAAAAGTCACTACAAGAAAAAGGCGTATTTGTAACAAAAAAATATTGTTACAAAACGTCGATATTTTGACACAAAAGTTTTTTGTAACGAAAAAAGGGTCCATTGCAGTAAGTCCCGTTACAAAAAGTTTTTGTAACGAAAAATGGAACTGTTACAATTCAATACCATATTTTGTAACAATTTTTTTTGATACAAAAAACCAGAAGCCATTACAAAACTGGTAACAAATTTTGATCTTGAAGGTATTTTTCGTGACAGTAAATTTTTTTCCTATCAAAAAAATTTGTTACAAAATGTAACATGATTTGGTAACATTTTTTTTCTTCAGTTACGAAAGCGAATAAGTTATTTTGTAACAACTTTATTTTTATTACAAATTACGTGCATAATTTAGTAAATTAGTTTTTAAATTAACTAATATAATAACGCTTTTAATAAGCTAGTTTACATCTATTTAATATGCAAAAACATACATAAGTCAAACAAGATCTTTCTAGCTAAAATTGTCTTGAAACAAAATAACATTAGCTAGTGAGTACATAGATTAGTTCAACCAAAACATAAAAGTTCTAACATAAAAGTTCAACCAAAACATAAAAGTTCTAACATAGATTAGTGTCTCTATGCATCAAAACATTCTTGAGCCCTCAAGGTTGCATATGGTCACCCTTTCAGCACTCCTGTAAATAAGAAAAACCGAAACCAAAAAGTTAGAAACAAGATATAACACTATCTATAATTTTTCCACTAAGTTTTATCCAAACTGTTTATAAAAAATTCGGCAGAACCTCCCCTAA
Organism: Arachis hypogaea; assembly: GCF_003086295.3. NCBI lineage: Eukaryota > Viridiplantae > Streptophyta > Magnoliopsida > Fabales > Fabaceae > Arachis > Arachis hypogaea. Next base: position 41,598,498 of record NC_092048.1, on the reverse strand, counting down.
AAATTGGATATTTTCACCGTTCACGGTTCCAACAAACACAACCAATATGCAACTTATGTCTCAGCCATACCCAACCAAATTTATCAAAGCAATCAATAGGACATTTGTCATTTTTCAACCATGACACAAGTAAAATGTGATAAAGAGATCCATATACAAATTAAAGTATACTAATATAAAATGAGAATCATTTACAAAAATATATTAAAAACATAAGCAACTTTAGGAGTACCTTTAGGGTCTAGTTTGTTTCATTGTCAAAGCGCGCTATGAGAGAGTTGACAACAGCTTGTTGAGCTTCCAATTGAGCTTTCATTTGAGCTAATTCTTCCTCTTGCCGTGTTCATTGCTCTTCAAGTTTTTCTTTGAGCACATCTATTTCCTTTGTTAGCTCCTCACGGTCTTGTATTGCCTCTTGAAGTTGTGCTTGAATCCTTAACTTAGACTTTGAAGCCTTTATGCCATAACTTGCACCACTTTTGTCACCTCTCACAATTAGAAAAGCTTCATTTGGAGTGAGAGAATTTTTCAAATCATAGGAGTCATCAAGCATAGTGCTAATGTCATCCTACACAATCCAATTTGTAATTTGAAAATTGAGATACTATTTAACTTCCATGCAACAAAAAGAGGAAAAGCTTAAGAATGTTACATCAATTTGTTTAGCTTTTTCATTCACCCATTCTCCATTACTCTTTTGATGAGTAATTTGCCATAATTCTTGAATGTCAGGCTCGACACCGGTTCTAGGATGGCGCTGCAAATTTTTTGGAAGTGTAAAATATAGCATGTAGTTAAGTGCAAACATGATATAGCAAAAAATAGAAGACCAAATTAAAACTTTAAGACTATTTACCCGATCACATCTAACAACTTGAAATGTCTTTCGACCAACAATATGGGGTACAACATGATGCTTTCTATTATCTTTGTTTCTTAAACTTTTTTCCTATAGAAGACCAAACTCACAAAAGACAAAAGGAGGTCAGCTATAATAATTTGCATTGACCTAAAATAGCAAAACAACATAAAAAAAAACCTCAATGGTTGTCACAATGAAAATTTTAAACCTGAAAAGAAGGACTTCCAAAGTAGGACACCAAAGTCTCCCATGTCTCCGGTAGAACATTGTTTGGTGGATTTTGAAGGCGCTCCTCATCAGTTTGATACAACTCATAGTGCTCACGCAATCTTGAGCGCCAACTTCGATAACATATGTTAGCCTTAGCTAAAATCATATTGCGCATTACTTGCGTATCAGCTATATCAAACTTTTCCTACAAATGATTTGTCAAAGTTAGTTAGCAGAAATAACTTCTATAATAAACTGAATAACAGAAAATATAAATATCTATTACCAAAACGATGTCGCATATTTTTTGCTTGACATCATCTCCAACTTGGCTCCATTTCTCTACATCCAAAGGAGCATTTTGTCTTCTAACGATACCCACTTCAGATGCAAACAGATCAGCATGGATGCCATTAGGAGCTAAGTTCTCCAAAGAGATCGGCAATTCCAATTTCCCATTTGTCTTTGTTTTGATAACCCTATTTGTTGCAATCCCACGCGAAGGTCCCCTTTTACCAATACGCCTATCAACAGGGGCAGTGGGTGGTGCTGAAGTAGTGTCTGCCGGGGCTGGGACAGATGCTACTGGGGCTGGGGCTGGGGCTGCATGGGCTGCCAGGGCTGGGGCAGGGTCTGCCGGGGCTGCAGGGGCTGGGACAGATGCTGCCGGGGCTGCAGGAGCTGGGATAGGTGCTGCAGGGGCTGCCGAGGCTGGGACAGGGGCTGCAGGGGCTGGGATAGGTGCTGCAGGGGCTGCCGGGGCTGGGGCGGGGGCAGGGGCACGCGCTGCAGGAGCCGTGGCAGGTGCTCGTGGTGTATAACCAGATGCAGCAGCCCTTGTCAATCTCCGTGTAGCCATTATGTTACGCAATCTACAATAAAGTTAACAGAGATAAAATTAGAAAAATAAAATAAAAAAATAGCAACATCGTTTAATATACAATTACACAAAGGAAAGCACATCAATAAAAGTTGGTACTTGATTCAAAATATATTATAGTTTTCAAAAAATTTAAACAAGTGGAATAAAGATTGAAGAACTTAGCAAATGCAAATATGATGTAATTCATAAAGTTTAACTACTTTAAAGGCAATCACCATTCCTATACAAAAGGTGGATAAAGTATATTCACAATCCTATACAAAAAATGGATAATTTAGCAATTGCAAATATCTTGTATTCCCCAAAATAAAAATACTAAGAAGTCAATCACTATCAATATTTCAGCTAAGATTATCAACTAACAGCATATTTAACAATACTCAAATAAACTGAAGTTACCTTTAGCAGAAACGTAATAGGACCAGACCCGACCAGCAGGAGAAGAAGGACAACCGAATCAGACCAGCAGAGGCAAAGGACAACGCCGGATGAGCAGAGCAGCATAAACTATCCTAGATTAATGCAATGTAAAATACACAAAATTATTAACAGAATTTAAACAATATCTCTATGTTACTAAGGATCAAATAGTTACCTACTTTACTCAATTCACAAACACAAAAGTATAAAAAAAATATTGGAACAGAATAAAAAGAAAGCATAAGCTAATAACACTAATATAGTCAAACAGATATAAAAACTAATATTTTCAGTCACAACATCAGCAGAATCAAGGTTCAATACTACTTTTAACTGGACTTACCTTCAGCAGAGGAGACGAGCAGAGCAGACCGCCAGCAGACCAACGAAACACGGCTGAACCAGAAGAAATTGAAGACTGCAACACAACACCAGAAGAAGACCCTTTTTTAAAAATTCATCATTTCACTATCAAGCTAGAAGACAAACTTTTTAGTGCTAATAGAGGTTTCTTCTGCTTTATTATGTAACTCAGGTTTTCCAACTTTAGTATACAACCCTCAAGAAAGAAAAAAGAACAAATAGAACAACATATTAAATCATTTATTTTTACATAATTAGCATCAATTTTTCTCTTCTAAACCTACAATAAAACAGCAAGAATTACGTCCACAAAATTAATTTACAACAACTACATATTAGAAAAAATCATCACCTCTAGACTGAAGAATGGCAGAAGCAGATCCAAGTTCAGTTCTCAGCGACGGGTTGGGGCCGTTCCACCGTCGAAGACGCAGGCCACCGGCGAGGAGATGTGACCGCACGATCAGAGCTTCGGCACGAGCAAAGCTTCGGCAGGAACAGCGCACATCCAGCAGAGGACTCACCCACCAAGACGACCACAGATACGGTGGTAGCAGAAACAGAAGAGGCTAGACGCAGAGGCAGAGAAGGCGGAAGGCAGCGGAGCCAAGACGGCCACGCCGACAGAGACGGAGGTGAGGAGTGGCACCCACGAACCAGATTCGACCAGCGACTTGAGGACCACGACGCAGCCAGAGACGTCTCCGAGGGGCTACGCCGGTGACTCTTTCTCCCGCAAGCAGCTCCTTTTTTCCTCGCAGATAGGGTTTGTTGACGGCGCCATGGGTTGAGAGTTACTGAGTGTGAGGCTTCAAGTGAGGTGGGGAAATGGGGAAACCTTAGGGTTTTTTTACCATTTTACATTCACTAGCTATTAGCCCTTGGTTTTTTTAACATTGCATTTAGTTTTTTACATTTTCTTGGAATAATTTTAACTCTTTGTTATTTATATTTATAAATTAATAAAAAAATTTAAATTTTACAAATTAGTTTTAAGTTATCTTAAAATTCTGATTATTATAAATTATATACTAATTTTCTAAAGGAATATAAATTAATATTTACATCATTTAAAAATTAATGAATATGTAAAAAATAATCTATGCAATATATTTTAAAAGAATTATATAAAAAAAATTTTTATTTCTGAAACAAAATAAAATTATTTTAAAAAAATATAAAGACAATTTTTTTGATTCTTAAAGTTTTTAACATTTTGAAAAAAAAATGTATAAATTATACACATATTTTGTGACACAAAATAAAACTTGTTACAAACAATATTAAATTTCGTGACAAATTAATTTTTTGTTACAAATTAATTTAAGTTTTTTAGACAAAAAATATTTTGTTACAAAACATTTGATTTTTTGAAACAAAAAAACTATTTTGTTACAAAATACTACAAATTTTTGCAACTACTTTATGTTTTGTTACAAAACATTTCAATATTTTGTAACAAAACACCGGCGCGTTACAAAAACTACCATCATTTGTAACAAAATAAAATATATTGTTACAAAATATCTGGATGTTTTGTAACAACTTGTAATGTTGTTACAAAACATACTTTTTTTGTAACAATCAGCAACTATTAATACAAAAAAAGGGTTTTTTGTAACAATTTTTAATTTGATACAAAATTTTTGTTACAAATGTTCCATTTTCTTGTAGTGAGTATTGGGCAAGAGCGATTTCATGTGTGTTGGGCGCGTGTCTTTCACGTTTCATTTAATGGTATTGAATTTTTTGGTATTGGGCCAACTTTGATGAACTTGGATACAAAATTACATAGATGTGTAGTATGACTGAATTTTTAATTGTGAGATGAATTTGATTATTTCACACATCAAATATTAAACCTTAATACGGACAATACAAATCTCAATGCCACAATACACTTTCTTTTGTCTTACTCCGTCAAAGAATAGTAAACTCAATCAGGAGAAAATAACTTGCACTATCTATCTATTAATAATTTATTAAAAGAGAGTTAAAGATAACTTTCATATTCATTCTTAGCCTCCTAAAAAGCTATATTTAGCTCTCTTTTAATATATTATTAATAGATAAATGGTGTAAGGTTCACTACTAAGAAAGAAAAAAGTGTATTGTGACTTTGAAATTTGATATTGTTTGTATTAAAATCTGATCAGATTTAATACTTAATATGTAAAATAATCAAATTTATCTCACAATTAAAAATTAGTACATGATAAACTAAAAACAATTAATTATTCATCTATCAACTTAAAAATAAAAATACGGTATAAAATACTGTTTAATATTATAAAATAGATAAATTTAAATTTAAATTTAAATTGGTATTCAAATCACACATATTAGTTAAAAATTGTATTTACGTATATTGCAAATTTTATATTGTTTACTATAATTATTATTTATGAAAATTTTTTAACCTTTTAAACCGTAATCATTTTTTTTTAAATATATATTACTTTCTCAGATTTTTAACCAAATTATTAAACTTTTGGTATTTCTAATAAATTTTGACAGTTATTTAATTATTTTAAATAATTATTTAATTTAATTAGTATTTTAATATAAATTTGTTAATTATTATTCCAAAAAACATGTCTAATTACCATGAAATTTTTTATGTATTTTTTGTGAACATCTTAGACGAAGATTTTTTTTCTACTGCACCATACTTAATACATATAAAAAGTTAATGACTTTTTTCTATAAGTCTTGTAATTTAAAAAATTTAGGTCTCTTTTTTTAATTTTTATTTATAAATGTAGTTTGACCCAAAATAAATAAAATTTACAAAAACAAAAAAAATCAAATAAAAGTTCAACATCATTTTCATAATCACTAATTAAATAAATATTTACTACATTTAATTACTAAATTCCTTTACGTGCATCAAGGAGCAAAAAAACGGAAAGAATTCTGCAATTTATCAAAACAATGGTAGATATTGTCTTTAAGTTTTTTCTCTTTCTCTGGACACTTAGTAGCTTTTTTTATTGACAACAAATATATATAAATATAGAAGATTTTTTTTTTACACTATAAAATTCACTTAAATAAATATAAAATAAAATAAATTTTAATTATTTTTAATTAATTTTTTATTATTAAATATTTTTGGATATGTGAATTTGTTAGTATTTAATTTGAAATTTTGTTAAAATTTGACTAATAGATATAATCTTTTCACAATATTATATGATTTACTCCTACAAAAATTGTGATTTTGAAAGAATTTCTGGCCGAAACAAAGAAAAAAAAAAACAGTGGATATATGATTAGAGAAAAATATATAATAACGAGAAATATATTAAAATTGAATTTTTTTTTCAACTAATAAAAGTGAGGTGTCAATTTCTCATGAATTCATTTTTCCTCTAAAATGAAATCACTATTTTCTCTTCTAAATTTATTTTAGAAAAATATCTTTATTATAATTATATTACAATTAACATTTAACGAATAATGCATGATTATATTAATTTAGGAAAATATCTTTATTATAATTATATAAAATCAATATTTAATACATTATCAACTAATAAAAGTGAAGTGTCAATTCCTCATTAATTCATTTTCCCTTTAAAATGAAAGCACTATTCTCTCTTCTAAATTTATTTTAGAAAAATATCTTTATGATAATTATATTACAATATTACAATTATATTACAAGTAGCATTTAATGAATAATGCATAATTATAGTAATTTAAAAAAATAAAATAAAGTCCAGCAATTTATCTTTCGACTGCACACAGATGTAGAATAACTTTTAAGAAGGAGTCACGTATAGTAAATACGGTCGATGATTGTAAAACTGTATACTAACATTGATATAATATTATTTCAGGTATATGTTTTGCAGGTATCAAAGAAAAGTGTTGAGTTATTTTTTAGTGGGTTTAAATTATTATTTATTGTTTATTAGAAAATCTTGTGCATTAGAATTCTCTAATAATTTATTATTTATTTTGAGCTGATTTTGATATGTTCTTACTTGACAGTAAAACAACATATAAAAAATTATTGGTGGGTCTAAGTATTACTAGATTATTTATGATCACATTGAGTATATATGTTTGATTTATTGAAAAAAATAAATTACTAAAACTAATTAATAACTATTTTAGAGTTAATACATTTAATACTGGATTAAGAAAAAAATAAATAATACATAATATATTATATTTTTATTAATCAAATTATTATAATTTAAATTAATCTTAACAAAAAAAATTAAAATTATAATTTCAGGGGGGGAAGTGAGAGAGAAAATAAAATAAGTTTTAAAATAATAATTGACTATATAATATACCTTAATTAGTTACCTAATAGGATTGCTTTAAGTTTTTATTATGTCTCAAAGTGACACGAAAGAATTATATTCTATTACTCAAACATTGAATGGAGCATGTTCATCTCCATATATAGGATCAATACTCTAATATAATCTTTATAATTTGACTTCATCAAACTTTCTAGATCTCCTTAGTAATTTTCTGTTTGCTAGGACCCTCTTCATTTGTAGTGTTTTTTATTGTGGCTACGGATATATCCGTAGAAGGTATATATATATATGGAGAAATACGTCATTAAATCTACTACAATAAAAAACAAGTGTAAGCATGCACCTACATCATGTATTATTATTTTTTAAATTTATTGACGTTTTTTTTTTCAGAGTATGGTTCGGTAGGTTTAACTAATTAAAATAGATGGAATTTAGTAAAATAACATTTTTATGCATTTTTTCGTTACTATATGGTGATGATAATTTTTTAGTAATTAAATGAATGCTTATACTATATTTTATTTTAATAAGTTTTAAAAATTCTATATTTTTTTTATCAAACAAATTATCTTAGTAAAACTAAACTAATAAAGTTTGGAGGAGGTGATGTAATTTATCGGAAGAAAAACAAAATTGGAAATTATTCGGAGAGAATATTTGAGAGAGGAAAATGGTAGCCAGATATGAAATTATTGCAAATTAAAATTAAATAATATGTAGGAAACAACTATTAAATTATACCATAATTAAGTTTCAACCGTGTATATAGAAATTATCTTATAGTATTATATAAATTTGTTTATCTAACAAAGCTATCACATATATATTTGAAATTCAAAGAAATGCATGAATATAATTGGATGTGTCTCCCCATTCTAAGGGACCCTAACGCAAAACTATCATTTAATTTATATGTGTTACGGTTACCTTCAACCAAATTTTGAGGTTATTCCAGTATTTATTAGAATATTATTAGACTACACCTTTTGGTTCCTTTTCTTAGTGTGCTTTGAATTTGATGATTTGTTGATGCCATACTAACTCTTGGACAAATTCAAATAATTAAATTAATTTCGATTACTAGGGTTTCACCGTGTTGATGTTTGATGTTGGGAGATTGTCAAGAAAGCTAATCCTGCAGAAATTTTATTTTATTATTATTATATATACGAGATTGCATGTTTGTTGAAATGTTCCATGAAGCAACATAGCAAATGCCACATTTCACACCACCTTGCACGCAAGAAAACAGCAGAAAGTTCCTTATTTTATTGCAACACAATGGAGTTGTTGGGGGATGATGAAAGGGATGATCAAATGATTAATTGGTGGCCAAGTCCACTCCTCTTAGTCTTTTCTTTTTTATCCAAATAGTCTTACTCTCTATCTTATTTAAATATATTCATATATACCACCTCTTATATGAATTCCCCTTGTTCTATACAAAAATTATTATATCACCTCTCTTTATTTATTTATTATTATTATTTGAGAAAGTAACAATTTTTTTTTTTTGCAAAATGTCGAAATGATTTTTTTATATTTATACAACTTATAATTATCCTCCAAAATATATATCAATAATCATTATAATTATATATATACATTAGTAATAATTATTTGATTGATTCAAATAATAATAATATATTTATTATATATATAGTATTATTAAATCAATATGGAAAAAGAGAAAAAAGGAAGGGATTAATTAACGATATCATTAGGGGTGTGCATGGCCCGGCCCGGCCCGAAGACCCGGCCCGGTCCCGAACACTTTAGGGGCTAATTTGGTGTGATTTTATCGGGTCTAGGGCCGGGTATGGGTCTCAAAATAGACCCGGTCATAATTTCGGGTCGGGTCCGGGTCATAGCTCGGGTCACCCGAAATCGGCCCGGTGGCCCGGTCATCATATATAATTAATATTTTGTGTTATTAGTGATGGATGATGGCTATTATTATGTGAAATTTAAGTGTTGTAAACCTTAATATTTTGTATTATTAGTCATTATATATAAGACTATAAGTTAATATTTTATGTTTAAAATGCATAAGACTTTAGACTAATGCATAATCTTGTGTTATTTGTATTGATTTAAATATTTGGTGTTATTAGGCAATATTAGTATTGATTATGGTTATGCTTTAATTTTAGAGAAGAGTTGGTTCTTAGTATATATTTCTAAATGAACTTTACCATGTCAAATAGTGATTGGAGTCTTAGAAATTTGGATATTTTTACATGCTAACTTACAAGAAGGTATCAAGGTAATATAATGTTAACGGCCCGGTTTTCACCCGGTTTTTACCCGGTATAATCGTGGCCCGAAAGTGTATATGTTTCATCGGGTCTAGGGTCGGGTTCGGGTCTTAAAAATAGGCCCGGTATATATTTCGGGTCGGGTCTGGGTCACACCAAACCCGGTTTCACCTGACCCATGCACACCCCTAGATATCATAATGTTTAGTATGACGACTATTGAAGAGACGTTTGTTGAAGAACTATTTTAGAGGGAGGTTAATTATGGAGAGAGAAGGTTTTGCTTGATGAAGAACGATCTGAAAATCTTTTGCAATGGGAAATGGGGTCCGCGTGGGAAGAAATTTTGTTCCACATGTTGGTCAATTTCCCTTTTTCAATAAGATCATGGATATTCACATTAGTCTATTCGTGGAAAATAAAAGTCAATTGGATAATGGAAAATCATTGGAGGATTTCATGAAACAACTCCTTATTTTCCCTTTCTTATCCTCATCATTGAATCTCCGCAATTGCTTCTTGTAATCAATCAACCAATTCACCCATTCATTAAAGTCTTTTTACTCTTTTTTCATGCCACTAACCCAGACTCATTAAAACTTACAAATTAAATTAAAAATTAGCCTATTTAAACATAAAAATTAACTATTTTATCTATAGTAAATTAAATTTTTAACCTAGATCTTCCAATTGAGCATGGACTAAATTAGTAGTGAAAAAATTTATCTATTTATTATATTAAAAAAATTTCTATGTTTGTATTACAAAAAAAATTATATATATATATATATATGTTTCTTATGTTTCTCTTCAAAAATTTAATCTTTATTTTCAAAAAATTGTGTGTTTACTTACAAAATTTTTGTGTTTAGCATAAAAGTTTCATGTGTTTGGGTAAAAAAATTTTGTAATTTTTTTCTATATTTCTCTTAAAAAATTAGATGTTAACTTTAGAAAAATTTCAGTGTTTAGGTCTAAAAATTTTTTTGTTTTTTTCTTATATTTCTTCAAAATTTTGTGTGTCTAATTTCAAAAAAATATGTGTTTATTCTCACAAAATTTATGTATTTATCATCAATAAATTGTTGTATTTGCTTTTTATATTTTTCTTAACATTTATATGTTTACCTTCTAAAGATTTCTATGTTTACAACACAAAATCTATGTGTTTAGTGGAACATATTTATATATTTAGGTAAAAAAAAATTGTATTTTCTTTTAATGGTTCTCTTAAAAAAATTGTATATTTTCTATATTTCTCTAAAAAGTTTTTGTACCCTTACTAGTTTAATTTATGTGTAAATGATACTGACTTCCTACCGTTTATGTGTATATTTTGAATCCACTAGAGCCTCCAACAATTAAAATAGAATTAAACAGGATTGAAATGTAAAATATTTTAGAAAAATTATAGATAAATAATATTAGAGGAGAGTTATTTTATTTAGGTAATTTGCCTTTTTTTTATATCCTTAAAATTTCAAAATTGTTAATATCAGAGTTGATGTAACATTAGTGTTGACCACAAACTTTAACTTCGTTCCAAATTAAACTAGGGAACTCCCATGTCTCTATTCTTGGTGGGTGTTGTACAATAATTTTCCTATTATTAAAGGGATCATCACAGGGTCCAATTAAACTGAGGACCAACGCATCCTCATCCCTCTTTGTACTATCTCTCACTCCTATATCTAAATTTCTAACTCTAGGATTACTTTTGAAATTATATAATTCTAAGTTCGTACTGTCTAAAAGATTTGAAGTTAAAATACTTTCACCACTATTATCACTTTTTCTAGTGTGATGATATTACTACTCTTGAAATTTTAAAATAGAAGAGATAATATATAAATGATTATATATATATGTATAACACGTCTTTTTACGTAAGAGATTTTTTTTAATTTGTATAAATTTTTATTATATATTTTTTATTTGTCTTATATTAAAATTTTTATTTTTAGGGATAACAAAAATCAAACTATATACTTTTCAATCATAAAAATTCTGATATGATATTAACAAATTTTTTTAAAAATTCAAAATAATAAAGAGATACGTAAACAGTTATATTTTATTCTAACCTCCAGTATATTCTTCTACGATAGATCTCCAACCTAAAATGCGATTTTTTTCTTGTTAATTGTTCCTGTATGTAGTATATATTAAGAAAACTCAGATATATATTGATTGCTTGGGGAGCAGGGCACTTGTAAATGAAAATTAAGTAGGCCCGGAGCGTGAAACACGCCATAAAGGTCCTCCATTACCCTTTTGTGGCAATCCTAATCCATTGTATAATGTGCATAACGCCATAAGTAATTTTCTTGATTTTGATGCATTAACATTTAGCACTGACTTAGAAGATGCTTAGCTTCTTCCTACAGCCTTGTGGTTATTGTCTCACTCATGTGACTTATCAAAAATACAATCCATAGTTCAATTCTCTCTTTGTGGGTGATCCTGCCCCTACTCTGATTTTTGACCTCTTGTGTATTGGTTCAATTCATTGACTATTATCAAAAGCACTTTTAGGCCAACATTATTTAAGTGCGTGTATTGTTTGATTTAGAGGAATGTTATTTTTGGCCATTAATTAATTATCAATATTAAAAAATATAAGATAAATTATTAAATTAAAAAATTAAATTAAAAAAATTAAATTAATGACTAAATAACAGCCAAAAACAATAAATTCTAATAACTCTTTATTATTTTTTGTTGAATTATTCCAGTTTAAAATAAGTTAAATTAAACTTTTCAATTTGAAATAGATTTTGACAAAGTAAGTAAGTAAGTAAGTAAGTAAATAATAATAATAATAATAATAATAATAATAATAATAATAATAATAATAATAAGTGACGGAACTTGAAATAAAATTTTGGGGGCAGATAGAAGATAATTATCAAGATGCTTTTGATATGGACTCCATTTAAGATAATCTCATCTAACCTCATTTTTTTGATTTGGGTGATATTGCCAAATTTAAAGCCGTTTTCCAGTGTCTCGTTCTAAAGAATTAAGGTCAAACTCATCAGATGCAACTCTTTAAACTTTTGAAGGTTGTATCTCACTTTCTTCGTGATTCGTTAAAGTAGAAGAACTATTTACAGGTGTTGATACTGTAAAAATTATATATTTTTCTTCTTGAATATTAGTCTTCCTCTTAAAAATGCATCAATTCTTTGATTTTTCATGATTATTTTATATAAAAATTTGAATATATATCTTATAAAATATGTAACAAAAAATTAGAAATATAAATATTAAAATTTATAATATTTATTGAATTTTTTTATCAATTTATACAAATACAATAATATCAATACTTATTGAATATTCTAATATTTTTTATCATATAAAAATTAAATTAAATAAACAGTAAAATATAAAATAATATTAAATTACATAAATAAAAAATACCTAATTTTTTATATTTGAACTCAAAGGTAGAAGGAGTGTTGCTTATTGAATAGAGAGTTGCGAAATGCGAATACACTCAGTTCAGTGCAAATCCAATAAGGTTTGAATGTTTAAAACTAAAAACTATTGTGCAATAAAAGCAAGAAATGAAGATTGAACTTTAAAATTTTAAATTATAGTAAAGTATTTGAACTAACTGAATTATTTTTTATTTTTTAAAAAAATATTACTAATTTTTTTAACAAAAATTTGGGAAGTTATGGCCTCCCCTTGTTTGAACTAAGCTCCGTCCCTGATAATAATAATAGTAAACACCTAATTAGCCAAATTGAGTTTTAAAATATTTTAAATCGAACCCTTTGATTTTTAATAAATTTTTATTACTTTAAAAGTTTTTAAGACGGATTGGTCTTTTTATAAAGAGGACTAATTTGTTTATAATAATATTTGTTAGGAATCTAATGGTAGTCTAAGATCTTATAATAAAATTCGTTAAAGACTTATTTATCTAACACACGTATTAAATATTTTACTGTAAGTGATGAAGAGATCAAACTATATATCCGACAAATAGTTATGAGAGACTTCCAAAATAATAAAAATTTATTGATAATTAAAATATCTGACATAAAATTCATTGAGAACTAGTTTGGGTGTATTAATTATTACTACTACTACAACTAATAATAATAATAATAAAAAGTTTTATGGTGACATTAATTTTGGTGGCTAAGAATAACATAAGTTTAACTTACAAATAAAATATTAACACATGGCATAATAAATCTATGACCAAAATAATTCTATCTCGCTTATAATTTTTTATGATTATTTTTATTAAAATAATTTCTTATAATTATTTTTATAATTATAAAAAATAATTTTAAAAAAATAACACTAAAATAATTTTTTAATTATATTTATAATTATTATTTTATTATTTTATTTTTAAAAAATAATTTCTTATCATTATTTTACTAAAATAAGTTTTTATAATTATTTTTATTTTTTAATTATTTTGTATTATTATTATTTTTAATAATTTCTAAAACTAACACCAAAATTATTTTTTAATTATTTTTATTTTTAAAAATATTTTTTATAATTATTTTTATTATTATTTTTACCAAAATAGTTTTTTTATAATAATTTTTTTTGTAATTTTAAAAAACTAACATCAAAATAATATTCTCTCTTGATGTTACTTTAAATAATTATAAAAAATTATAAGAAAAAATATATTTTGGTGTTAGTTTTTTAAAATTACAAAAAAAATTATAGAAAAAATTATTTTGGCAAAAATAATAATAAAATAATTATAAATTTTTTTAAAATAAAATAATAAAAAAATAAATTTGGTGTTATTTTTAGAAATTATTAAAAATAATAATAATAAAAAATAATTAAAAAATAAAAAAATTATAATAACTTATTTTAGTAAAAATAATTATAAAAAATTACTTTTTAAAGATAAAATTAATAATAAAATAATAATTATAAATATAATAAAAAAATTATTTTGGTTTTATTTTTTTGAAATTATTTTTTATAATTATAAAAATAATATAAAAAATTATTTTGATATAAAAATAATCATAAAAAATTATAAAAAAAAAATTATTTTGGTCATAAATTTATCATACCATGTATTAGTATTTTATTTATAAGTCAAATCTATGTTATTCTTAACCACCAAAACTAATGCCACCATCAAACTCTCCTAATAATAATAATATCGTCGTACATCCAAAAGTTGGCGTTTATTTGATACTTATCAAAATTTAAATATGGTAAATTAAAAGGTAAATAAGCTAACGAATTGAAGATGAATAAAATTTCAATCTCACATTTGATGATTAAATAAATATCGTCTAAATAAATTAAGTTTTAATTGCGTAAATAACATTACACAATGCTTACTGTTATTTCTTTTTTTAATTTTCCTTTTTTAACAAGTCTCAAAAAAAATTTAATAAAATTAAATTATGACTCAAACCTTAAAATTTAATACAAAAATATTATTACACACAAAAAATTAACCACTAAATTAATTATTATATTTTTGTATATAAATAAATATATTATTAAATTATTTTTAATATATAATTTATATTTAAACATATATTTCATACCAATAACTAACTAATTTGTTAGTTGATTTTTATTATATACGTTATGTACCATATGCATGGTTGAATCTTGTATATTTTTGTTTCTTCTTAACAAAAAAGAGGGTTGAGGAAATTGGCCGTTTCTTTTGGTTGATAGAGCTCACTTGTAAATTAAAATTATTATATGGCTTCTCGATAAGGTCAAGATACTTGACTAGTTTGATAAACTATTCAAAGATAAGGGTTAGCATCATTGAGAGATAGCAGTGTTCAACTATGTATCTACCTTTTCTCAGGGTCCCATCGCACACGTTTTCTATAAGTCCGAGTTAGAACACCCTTTTTTACATTATTATTGTTGTTGTTGATTAAAGTTATAAACATTAGTTAATGATGACCATGTAAGAAAAGTGTATCATAAGTTATACAGAGAGATAGATAGACACAGAGCATCATAAGTTAGTCAACCGAATTTTGGAAAAGACTTCCTTAATAATAATAATAATAATAATAATAATAATAATAATAATAACTTATAATTCAAATGACATAATCTCTTCATATTCATCTAAAAAATCACTGATTCGAATAATAATAATAATAATAATAATAATAATAATAATAATAATAAAAGAAGAAGAAGAAAAAGAAGCGTGTTTCATGGAGATAAGACTCAAATCATATGGCCAAAAACATTAAAGAAATGAATGTTGGACAATACCCATTATTTTTTTTTGATAATATTAAATAAAATAAATTTTAACTGATTACTTTTTACTAATTCTTTTTTATTATCAAACATTTTCATATTCTTTCTCAACGTGTTTTCTTACCGCATCTAATAATGAGTAAACTCCTGTATTTATCCATAATTAAAAGATGTTACATATTCTAATTTTGTAGTCAATACATAATTAATATAGAGAAAAATAAGAAAAAAAAGTAACTAATAAAATATATAATTTTTTCCCTTTTCACTAAAGGAACGATAATAAAAATGAGATTATTGGCTCAAAAAATTTTTATTCATCACTTAAAATTTTTCATTTTCTAATATATAGTTTAAAATAATTTAAATTTATATAATTAATCATATTACACATATTAGTATTATAATTCTTGACATTTTACTAATAAATAAATATATATGTATATATTCTGAATTATTTCTTTTTGAAAAAAAGAAAAAAGAGCTTAGGAATTGATTAAAATAAACGAAATTAAGATTTGTTGATATATAATAATATATAGTGATAGTCAAGCGTCAATGTAATATATGATTAGAGGATAGTTAAGTAGCTAGTCAAGATTATATATATTTGAATATGACTATACGAAAGTTTTAAGAAAAATATGCTTGTCATTCTTCACCCAACATTTTTCACACTCCAAATATGTTAATTATAGTTGGTCATTAGTCCCTATACGAATTTGGCGAAACACCCATATCTTTGATATCTCGCATCATGGATGACAGATATAACCAAACCATACCATTCAACTCTTCTTCGTTCTAATTAGTGGATTATTGACTTAGGAAATTGTCTCCATCTATGTCAATTACTACCATTCAAAGACTTGTTCTTTGTCCGTACCATGTGGTCCACATCGATCTTCGAATTCAAGCAAAAAAAAAAAAAAAAGCACAAACAAATAATAATAGTAGTCGCTTATTATTAATAGCATCCCTTATCATCAGTGTAACAATTAAATCAACAAACAGAAGCACTTTAATTTGTTAACTACCTAATAAGCAAGCCGATAGAGAAATTATAAATAATCACATATTTTTCTATATGAATAATTAATGAACAATTGAAGTTTAATACTGCAAAATAATAATCCAATATGCTTGATCAAAAGTATACTATACTATGATCAGTTTAAGTTTACCTTTAGTGCCAGTACTAGTCTAAATTAATTAAATTAAATCTACGCTAGCTGGTCCCAATTTGTGTTGGGAATAACAGCATCATTAATTATTATATATTTTCTTGTTTGGTCTTCTTCAATAGCTCCTCACAAGAAGAACAAATAGTCAAGGGCGAAGATTTAGAAGAGAGTAATTGAATGTACAATGGCGGTGTTGGTGATTGTGTTGGTCCAGCTTTGATTGCACGTAGCTCCTGCAATTCCTTCTTCAACCTTAGATTCTCATCTGTTAATCTCTCACAGCATTTCTTCAAGAACTCGCAATCCACCTCTGTTTGCTTCAGCTTTGTCCTGATCATACATTTCATTTTAAATGCACCAATTTTTTCAGAACACGGTTATCTAATTACGGATGAAAATACAATTATGTAACATCATCAACATTGTTACTATTGAATCTTGAATATTAAATAGGCTCAACCAAAAAAATTACTATTAAGAAAGAAAAATAAAAAGATAATTATATATTCAAACTAAAAAGTTCACACGTGAAGATCGTATTATAAATCATTACAAAATTTGATAATTTATAATACTATATTTACAGAAAGAAAAATATTTTCATAAAATAAACCACTTTATTACTAAAAAACAATTCTATGGAAGTGAGAAATGGAACCTAGATAAGCAAAAGCGAAATTGATTTAGAGTAAAAATAGTAGTACTTAACAGTTAATAGTTAAGAACAAGACCAAACCAAATGTGAATTTGAACACCCTCTAATTTAAAAATGAACAAAAGTAGGAAAATAGATTTATCTTATCCTAAAATAAAAATAATTAATTAATGATAATAATAATAACGCACATACCTTGCTCTTCTATTCTGAAACCAAACTTCAACCTGTCTATGCTTTAAATTCAATTGCTTAGCAAGTGCCTGTTTCTGAGCCTGCATGTCGAAACCGATACATATTAATTAAACTCATAAACCTCATTCACCTCGTGCCTATAATTAACAATTAATTAATATAAGCCGTTAGCAAAATTTTATTCAAAATAATTGCATAGCAACTGTTAATTGTTAAAAACATAATAATAATAATATCGATAAATATACTCGACTGTGTAATTATCTTTATGTTTTTAATAGTATTCCATATATAAAACTAATAAAATGAGTGAATGAATGAATAATAATAAAGAAATGAAAATTGTGATGAATGAATTATAAAATATACTTGGTTAAGAGTGGTATGATTCTTGAAATTTTCTTCAAGCAAAGCTGATTGATCCTTGGTGAGTCTCAGTTTCTTTCTGCTGCAATAATTATTATTATTATGATTATTATTATTCTCATCATTATAGCTGTCATCTCTGTTTTTTCCATTCGCCGGGCAGCGCTTATTATAATTGTAGCTGTGTTCTTCACCGACTCTCTTATTATTCAAAGAGATGAATAATCCTTCTTCTCGATCATCATCATCATCATCATCATCATCATCATCAATGGCTTCTTTCGGAAAAGCTTCATCATCATCAAAAGTTAGGTCCAGCGAAGGCACAGGCTTAATAGGCTTGTTCTTCATTATCATCATCATTTTCTGCTTCTTCTTTGGGGGATACCCTCCTCCTCCTCCTCCAATTCCCAAACCCAGAGTTAGACTTGTGATGCAGGCTTTTTCATCTTCCATGGCAGAAAAGAGAGAAAGAGAGAGAAACTGTGGTAGTTTGTTGTGTGTGTATCTGAAGTAAGTCAAACGGGAAAGTTATGGTTTTGTGAGATATATAGGGTATTAATTAATTAATTAATTAATACCGATTTATTATTGTTGGGGTTTTATTGGTCTTCGTTTTCGAGATTCAATTTCAATTAGTTATTTAGAAATATTATACGCTATTAGAATTTATTATTTTTAATCTTTATTAGTTATTAATTTAATTTTTATAGTTTAATTTTTTAATTTAATAATCTAATAATATATTTTATTTTATATTTTTAAATATTAATAATTAATTAATCGTTAAAATAAATAAATAATAAATTCTGATAATTTTTTGACATTCTTTTTAGTTATTATTGAA
Organism: Arachis hypogaea; assembly: GCF_003086295.3. Lineage (NCBI taxonomy): Eukaryota > Viridiplantae > Streptophyta > Magnoliopsida > Fabales > Fabaceae > Arachis > Arachis hypogaea. Next base: position 41,579,723 of record NC_092048.1, on the reverse strand, counting down.
ATTCTCCTTTTTATTATTAATTACTATGGAAGAAAAAAGAAAATTACTTCTTTTATTTTATATATATCAACAATGCTATATATGATTAATATTAATATTATTTTAAGTTAATATTTGGTCAGTAAAAGACTAATAGTTTGTATATATAAAATTTATAATTTATATTTATATTTATTAAAATTTACACACATGAATTAATACAACTTATATTTATATTTATCAAAATTTACATATATAAATTAATAAATTTATTTATTAAAAATAATTTAATATTTATACTAACTAATTATTGATCAAAATTAATTACTAAAATGTACTCATCCCAAGACTTTTTATTTATATAATATGTGTCTTATTTATATTTTTAAATTTCAGTTAGTGTTTTTTTCTATTTAATTATTTAATAATTAATGATCAATTTAAAGAAAAAAAATTAGTGAACTATTAATTTTTTATTAATGGGTGAAGTATTTATCATGTTTTCTCAAATATTTGGAGTAAATATCTCTTTCGTCCTAAATTTTCAAATCAATTAAGTCTTTGATTTTTGTAAATAAACAAATTAGTTTCTTAAATTGAAAAATGTAAATCTATATTAGTCTTTTAAGGTAGCGTTTGGTAGAGAGATAGAGACTGAAAGATTGAGATTGAGAGACAGAAATTCAAAGATAGAAATCGAAATAAATTTTAATATTTTGTTTGGTGTAAAGTGGGAGATAGAAATTGAAAAAAGAATGAAGCTCTAATTTAATTTGTACAAAGGGAAAAGTGGAATTAATTAATTAAAATGAGGATATTTTAGGTATAAAATGTTATTAAAATTTCAATCTCCGTCTCTAAAAATTTCAATCCTCTGTGTCCTCATTTTTTGAAGGTACTGAAATACTAAAATTATGGGGATAGAGACAAAAATTTTAGTAATAATCTTTGAGCCCACAAATATAATATTGAGTCTCAGTCTTCTAATCTCTATTCCAATACCTCAAAACAAACGCTATCTTAGTGAATTGCTGTTTAAATTATACTCATATGTACTTTTGAGTGTCACCTTTATAAAATTGAAACAACCTGGTTTTGTAGCATTTGCATAATTTTTTGTTGAATTAGTAACAAATTCAGGAATATTATAATAGAAAGTCAATAATATATATAATATTAAAAAATTATATAATATAAAATGTATTATAAAAATATATCAATAGAAAATATATTTTAAAGTACAAAAAATACGTGTGTATTTTTTACTAACGAATTAGTTGATTTTTTGTATCATAAAATTTATCGATAATAAAATCTGTGTCAAATTTTTCAGCAATTTTTTTTTCAATATAATTAAAAAATAATTAGTAAAAAATTTATCTTTCATTTTATTTCTGAGTTATTTTTCATAATATTCATAGCTGAAAAAGATCTTTCAATTATAGCAGTTGAAATAAAGAGAATTAATATCAAATGAATCAAGAAGGATGGTCACAAGAAAAAAAAAATTCACTTTATGAAATTTGAAAAAATTTATTTAATAAAAAATATTAGTAATAATATTTTTTTTAGTTTTTTTTAATATTGTTACTTATTTTTTAAATGTTAGAAATCATTAATATTTAGGTTGGACTAAACTTTTATTTATACTAGACTAAATACTAAATAAATTTTTAAAAATTTAAATTATACTTAATAATTTATTATCATTAATTTTTTTAAGGGTTAACTACCAAAAAATCCCTTGAACTATTCAAACATTGACAAAAATGCACCCAAATTTTATTATCGACAAAAATATTTTTAAATAATTTAAAAACGCGATAAAAATGTTCAAAAGTAAATATATATTTTCAAAAAATGTCTTATAAATTTAATTTTAATGTGATTTTTAACAAGCATAATTAAAAAATGAGATATTATTATTCGATTTTTTGAATGTATTATTAACTGTTAACAAAAAAAATTACAAAAAATATATACTTAACAAAAAATCACAAAATTTTAAATATAATAATATCTTATTTTTATAATTATGCTCGTAAAAATTGTATCAAAATTTAATTTTTAAAGTATTTTTTAAAAATATATATTTACTATTGAATATTTTTATTGTATTTTTAAATTATTTAAAGATATTTTTGTCAATAATAAAATTTAAATATATTTTTATTAGTGTTTAAATAATTTAAAAATATTTTTGGTGGTTAACTTTTTTTAATAAAAGCTAGGAGGCCAAAGCCTCCACTCCAAACATATTTTCCTGCTTAAATGACGTTGTTTTTCATATTATAATACATATATCTATATATAAATAAATGATAACTAAATAAGTAGTTAACTTTTTTATGTGTACGTAATATATTTAAAAAATATATTTTAAGCTTTCAAAGACGATTTTAATTTGATAAAAGGCAGCAAGTATAAGGTGACACACTCGTAAAAGAACAGTTCCAACAAAAAATTTTCTAAACTAGTGTTCCAACAAAAAAAATTGGATCAAATATATGAATTATTGGTCATTTAAGAAAAAAAACCACTTTTTATTAAAGAAAAACACTACAAGTTATTAGAATTTATTATTTTTTATCGTTATTCAACTATTAATTTAATTTTTTAATTTAATAATTTAATAATATATTTTATTTTATATTTTTAAATATTAATAATTAATTAGTTAATAGCTAAAAATAATAAATTCTGATATTCACTTAATATTTTTTATTATTAAATTGAAATCATCTTTGATTTGTAAAGTTAAAATGTATTTTTTTTTTCTTCATGTCATTTTATCAATAATTGAATCTTTTAAGAGGTCAACAGTAATTTACTCCATGTTCTACCCTCTCTCATTATTTATTGTTATAATTATTTCATAAAATAAATATTCTAACTAAAAATATTAATAAACCCGTAAAACCCAATTGCATGTACTCTAGAATTTCTTGTAAATAAAGAAGACTTTTACATTAAATGCAGTATTAAACATGGGAATAAAAGGAGTAAAAGCATGCGTTAGAACTATGACTCCCAAACCAAATGACTCAAAATGCTTTGACTTTTCATTATATATATATATATTATATTTTTTTTTTCTATTAATTGGAAGCCTATTTGTGTTTGAGTTAGTCACCAGGCCGTATCTTTCCTAACAATTTCCTATGATAGTGCTTTGTCTTGTCAGGTGGGTTTTAATTTTCAAAAAATTTAACATTTTTTTAAAAGAATTTTACTAAAAAGTTTTTTAATAGTATTAGTTAAGAGAATTAGAAAACGGGTTTTCCAATAATTTTAATGCATTATGCATAAAAAATTTAACAATTTTTTTTGAAACTATTGAGTGAGGAATTTTTTTATAATAAAATAAAACAACTATTCTCCAAAAAAAATTGAATTAGACTTTATTTTTTTGGCACTTGAAGCAAATTTGTTGTCTTCCTCTGTGAACGTTGTGATTTGGTAAATTTCATGTAAGTTTGTCGTATCCCTTAACGAACTTCAAGTAAATTCCCCTAAATATATAAATTTGTGATCCCTTCACTTTTTTTTTTCACTTTTTATTCTTTATGATTTACTCTTATCTCTTTTTTCTTTACTTTCTATTTGACTCTTTTTTATTTTTTTTATCTTTGAGATTCATCAACTTTAAGTAATTATGTTCTTCTATTCATTTTAAATTTAATTTATTCTTGTATTATTTTATGATTTTAATATATTTATTTAGTTAGAATGAATTTTTATGTTAAATTAGTTGTTAAAAATAATTATTTAGTTTGATAATTAGATGATATAATTAGTTTTAGACCACTATCTATTGTTAGTTATATCATATTTTACTTAAGTTATGTTGTATTGGACAATATTAAATGATCATGTAGTTATGGTATGATAGTTATGGCAGGAGATTAATATATGTTATTTAGATTATTGTTTCATTTGAATTAATTATGATTTAGAGTAAAATTATGGTTTAGGTATTTAGATTTATTTTTAATACGTTTGATAACAAGTTGATTAATTTTAAATTATTTTATTATAATTTATTCTATTATAGTGTAGTTTGATGGTGTAAAACATGTTAGGATGCGAGAATACCTTTTATAGACGAGATCAGATTGACTATATTGCTAGCAGACTTGGCCGAGTGGTATATCTTATAATATAAGTCTTTTATATGTTTAAAATTTGTCTTATTACTTGTGGCCTCCATTGACTCATTAAGTTTTTTGATAGGGTCTTTAGACTTGCATACAAGAAGAAATTTACTACCGCATTCCTTCAAAAAGATCAGAACACACCTTAGATGAACAGGATTTAAGCATGTGGCATATATGCTAGAGTAGTACCATGACTGGGCCTTGGTCTTTGCTTTTATCGAGAGATGGTATAACACCCTGTCACACAGAGCTTTATGCTTAAGTCGTAAAATAGAGGTGGTATGGTATTACGACCTCTAAATAAAATATATACATAATATGGTTGAAGAAATTCATAACTAGGAGCCTTTAAAGAAGGTTTAAACAAAAAATTGCAAAAAATAAAACGTATCACACATGGAAAAGCGCAACCAGATAAAATGTAAACTACACAATAAAAAGTGGAGGATCAAAATATAGAATAGCAAGTTCCTAACTCAGCTCATGAAGTAAAGGTTGGCCGGAGAACAAGTGTATATATACATACATATAGTCATAACCCAAAGGAATCCCAAAATACAAAATAAATAACATGTTTCTCCATCGTCGACATCTAAGAGGAACATAGCTAACTATATATATACATATAGGAGAATTCTAGAACATAAATACATCATATGATATAAAAATATAAAATCGCAAAATAGACTTCGCTTGCCAGAGATCTTAAACGCTCACCGGGGTGCATTCTGACCTGCATTTGAAAACAACAACATATATATGGTATGAGAATCGGAGGTTCTCAGTATGGTAAATGTGCGACATACGTAAGATATAAGGTCCCGAGAAAGCCAGAGGCGATCCTAGAACTCCGACACTCATATTTAAATCTTAAAGTTTATAAATTAAAAACTATAAACAGGGTAGGTTATCTAAGATTCTTATTTCTAATTCTTTTCTAACTTAAGACCTAATTTATGCCTTTCTCCAATCCTCCAAAACTCCAGTACACTGACAAGCAATACAGACAAAGCAAACACAAGTAGAATATAGATACATCATGTAGCAAATATAGCAGGTAAGCATAGTGATTCACAAAGGCAAACCCAAATAATGCACAAGCAAGCAAAACATACAAATTCATATGATGCATGTCTATCCTATGGCTAATGAGTTCAGTTGTCGATTATACAGCCAACCCGACATGTCCAGTAACTAATCCTGGACAGAACACCATAACATGGAATAGGTATTACTCGTCTTCCCATGCCGGTGTTTCACCCAACCCAGAATAGGTAATACTTGTCTACTTAAGTAGGTGCCTCAAACCATAACCCGGGTAGGGATTACTTGTCTAACCACGGGCCATGACTCGGATAGGAATTACTCGTCTACCCATAAAATCGCATCTCAGTTAGGGATCACTCGTCTATCCCCAAAATCTCATCAAACATAGGGATTACTCATCTATTCAAATGTTATATCTCGGCTAGGGATTACTCATCTATCCCTAAAGCCATTACTCAATATCTCATCAATTCATCATGTATTTAGTGTTTTAACACTTCTCAAGCTCATACTCATCACCTCACAACCTTCCTTCACTTATAAGTTACCACCCACTCAAGGTTTAACTCCCTCACTATGACTAAAACTAAGTTTTAGGGTTTTAGAGAGCAAAAATAGAGGTTTAGAAGTTTGAAATCATGTTTAAAACACAAAACTCAATTTTCATAAAAACAGGGTCCCGCATACACATGCAAGTCCTCGCGTACGCGGGAGCGTCATTTTTCCCATCCCGCATATGCAGCACTTATCCACATATGCGAGTGCCTTGGACAGAGGCGAATGGCTGGGTACACAGGCATATGTCTGCGTATGCACCACCTGTGTTTTCCTTAAAAAACTGATACAATTGCACGCAGAATTCACATCTTACACACCAAACTTCCGACGCGCATAACTTTTTCGTTAAAAATTATTTTTCATCCATTCTTCAAACAGCGTAAACTTCACACTCTTCATATGAAATAAGTTTGAAATGGTTTTGGGGTCCAAAATCTGAGTTATGGCTCGGCGAAATTCGGTGAAAAATCAGTTTTTCATAAAAAACACCCACCTCTATTTTTACCACATCTTCCAACTCAAACCAACATTCCAAGTTTTTAAACCAACCCAAAATAGTATAAATTCAATCTCAACCCTTCTCATTCATTTCATAAGCCATCAATATACATATACAATCAATTCCACCCCAAGAACTCATAATCAACATAATCTCATACTTACTCATTAAAGTAGCATCATTATTCATTCAATACATCATCTCATCAACTATCCACCACATGCATATCATTAACCAATGCACCCATTTAACCACATCCAATCAACATACACGTAGCTCATTAAACATCATTATAATCATCATACTTCAACTTCAACAATCAACATTCACAATTCACTTTCTTCTTTCAATAATCCAACATCAAACATTCAACAATACATATATCTATCCTCATATCATAACTAATTGCTCGATCTAATTAATTTCAATATATGATCCACCAACTAGTTTAATCACTCAAATACCAATTTTCCTTCAAATTCAAATAATTCTTCATCATACATCAATTCTCACAACAATACACACTACACATTATATTCATCACTAAGGCTCATACAACACCAACCATACACGCATTTCAAACTTATCCTACGGTCAACTAGCCTAAGTTTTTACGACACATTATATATTACATACAAGAAACCAAAACCATACTTTGGCCGATTCCTCTCTAAACCCAGAACGTCACAAGGATCACCGTTCCACAAAGTCCGAGGCTCCACACCTCTTTCAAATAGAAATTCAGCCCCAACGATCCAAATTCCAGGCTTTTAACACCACCAATTTGCCACCAACACTTATAATTTAATCTAATATCACATGTACATCACTAAATCAACACCGCATTCTCTATATCAATAATTTTACAAGGGCTAGATATTTCTCACCTTACTAACGGAAGTTTGGAGACAAGATCCAGCAAGTCCACAAAGTTAATTTAGTCCTAAACACCAAAATTACATAAAATCTCAACACTAAAGCTCAAAAATTTCAAAACTGAAGAGTGAACAGCTGGGCATGAAAGTGAGGCTTACCAACAACTTTATTCCATGGATTTTGTAGAGAATTCCAAGACGAACGCATGGGCGCTGATGGCTTGTCAATCGGAGTTCCGAATTGAAAGATATAAGCAATTGAAGATTGGAGCTGATTAGGTTTTTCTTCTACTCTTCTCACCGTAACCCTCCCCCTTTTCTTTTCAATGTGTTTCAGTTTATGATGGTGATAGGGCTGCAAATGGAGGTTTTATATGTTGGGCCTTGGACCTGGTTTGGATCCAGTCGAATCGGTTCGGTTCGGTTCGTTAGCCCAATTTTGAGTCAAATTTTTTCAAATTAGTGTCAAAATTCATGTTTTAATTAGTTCTACTTTATTAAACTATAAAGTTTAATTTAAATTTTTTATTTTTTAAATAATAATTAATTTTTTGACTAATTATTTATTAATTTAAAGGGTTTTACAGATGGTATCCTGAGTCCGATACTTTTTACCTGCCCTGTGGGGAGATGATGTTGAGTTTAGTAAACAATAATCATATTTTTGGTGATGACAAACATATATTTGTTTGAGTTTAAAATCCCAATGTTGTTTGATGCATGCTTTAGTGATGCAGACCCAAGTTTGCTTAAGCAGCCCAAAGTAAAAGAATAATGTGTCTAAAATGTAGCTACTTGGATCAAGCCCACAACCTAACTCATTAGCTTCATCAAGGAAAAACCAAATTGCTACATATGGAGCTTTGACAATTCAAGTAAGGAAAAAATGAAGAAAAATGTGCATTACTTTTTAATTTGACATCAAAGAAGAAAAATGAGGTCAAGTCAAATCAATAAAACCAAAATCAAATTCCTAAGTTAAGAATAGTTAGAAGAAAAAAGTAATGTAATTTTTCCATTCTTATGCACACATAATAGCTTGTTGAAGCTACTTTGAAGAAGAAGCATAATTCGGATAAGAAGAAGAAAAATGGAGGTTACTTTTTCTAATTTTCATCAAAGGAATGGAAATGAAACTTGGGGTCAAAGCATAAGATTAAAGGTGTTGATTTGGCAAACACATTGAGGACATCATACCCATGAAACTGTTGCTGCCCATCTCACCTTTGTGCCACTTCACTCTGTTCTTGATCTCTAATTTTCTGGTCTGACTTCTTGAAAGAAGGAGAAGACTATAGCTAGTTCAATGCTCAAGGTATTGACTTTTGTCAATAGCTCAAGCTTTGGTAACATTACCATATACAAAAGGGAGTAATTAGCCAAAGATTGAGGCAAGGAGAGAGTCCCTACAAATAAGAAATTACCCAGAACCCTCACCACTCAAGTCTGAAGTTTTAGAAGCAATGCACCTACACTAAAAGGGCATTCCGCAAAAATGAAAGACAACATTTGAAAGTTCAGAAATTGGGTTATGCCTATAACTTTCAAGCTTTTTATTTCTTCTCCTTCATGGTTCTTTATTGAATATTCTAATTTTTTAGTTTGTTTTTTTTTTCATTCAATGAAAAAGGAAAAAATGTTATTAGTGTCCAAGCCCATATTTCACATACAAGCCTTGCTGCTTGGTTGGCGTTAAACGCCCAGTCACTGTCGTTTAGCGCTGGTAGCGTGTTTCACAATCAGGACCACACAGGCACAAGGCATCAACGGAGGTGGCTTGGGTCTCCGAGAGTCAACATCTCTCATCCTCTCTCTCTTCTTAGCCCAACGCCTCATTGTCTCATTCATTCTTAGTATATTTCTTCTTTCTTTGTGTCATTCGTCTTCAGCCTCAGAGCGGTGGTGTGGGTCTCAGAGAGTCAACATTGTTGTCTGCGCCGTGGTGCTCTGTCTCTCCCTTCGTCACTCCACTTCCAGTGTTCCAATGGAGTCTCAGACTCAGGTATGAATTTGCTTCATTTGATTTCTGTTCATGATTTCAATTTCTGGGTTTATGTTTCTATTCAATTTTGGTATTTTTTTTATGATTCTGATTTTAATTTTTGGATTTATGTTTCTATTCATGATGTTCTATTTTTTATGTTATTGTTGTTTAATTTCTGTTCATGATTTAAAATTTGCTATATCTAAATTACTTATTTTTCTATTCATTATTTTTAAATTCCTTTGTTTTTTTGCTATTTTTATTAATTTTGCTTTTGGAACATGTTTACATCACTCTGAATTTTAAAAATTTTAGAACAGGTGAATGAGTTATTCATTTTTTAGTGAATGCACTTATCTTTGGATGATTGTTGCTGCTTAAATACTTTTTATTGATGTTAAATTGCTTTATAGGTTGCTTTTTAGTGATTTTTGGAATTTTGATTCATGTTGCGGCTTACAAATATATTTTTGGAGGGTAGAATCTGCGAGCTTTGTAATTTATTGGAGATTTTGTTTTCAAATATTAAATAGATTTGAAATAGCATATCCTCCCACCTCTTTTTTTCTTTAATTTAAAAAAAATCCCTGAATAACCCCTTTTTCTTTAGTGAGAAGTATGTTATGTGAGGAATATGACTATTTTCCTATTAGGAATATCATATTAAATATTTCTTTCCATTGCTTATGTTATATTCTTTCTCTTTCCTCTTCATGTAGCCTGTATGAAGATTGAAGGAGGGAATTTTTCATCACTTTGATTGCACCCGAGTCTGATCAATTTGCAGTGTTGAATACTTGCTTATGTTATGCAAACAAATTTTCTTTTTTTAACCTTTTGGTTGAGCTCTTACATTTGAAAAAAAAATCATACATGTTTTTGTTATTGCCATAGATATAGGGGGTGTAACAAGTTTAGAAAAGGCACACAAGCATACCATATGTGGAGAGAGGGGGGGAGAGGGAGAGGGAGAGGGAGAGGGAGAGGGAGAGGGAGAGGGAGAGGGAGAGGGAGAGAGCGAGAGGGAGGGAGAGAGAGAGAGAGGTTTTGTAAGGATGAGATCCTTGTTGTTTATGATAAGGGTTAAGTACGATTTTGGTCCCTAAGGTAAGGGCTGAAAATTTATTTCGTCCCAGGCCCTTTTTTCGTTACAAAATGGTCCCAAAAGGTTTAACTTAGTTTTAAAATTGTCATTTTTACCAAAATTTTAATTTTTATTACCAAATTACTCCTAATTAAAAAAGAAAAAAAAAAGAAAAACGGGTTAAAGGCTGGGGAACAGGGGAAGGGTTAATCACGCTGGGGAGGTGGGTTTTTAATGGAAGAAGAAGGGGAAGGGAAGGTGGGGAAGGGAAGGGGAAGGGAATCCGCTACCGCTGCTCCTCGCTGTCGCCACTGCTCGTCGTTGTTCGGTCGCTGGATCTTGCCGCTACTCCTTGACATCGACGCCAGCAAATCCGGGAGGGTGGACGTCGTGCGCTGCTTACCGCTCGCCGTTTCTACTTCTCCTCCTTGCTCGGTCACCAGTCGTCGCTGCTCCTCGTCGGTCGCCACTGCTTCCGATTGTGTTTGCTGTCTTCTAAGTCCAATTGGTACCATTCCTATCACTGAAACTGGGATTAACCCAGTTAGGAGCCTTGGTGCTGCCATCATCTTCAACAGAGACCATGCATGGAATGATCAGGTATGTCTTCTTCGTTTCTGACTTTTTTTTCTCACTCATTTCTTTCTGAATTTCATATCTCCTTTTCTTCACTGCTGTAAATTTTTTGAGTTGGGCCTTTCATTGGAGCTATTCTTGCTGGCGTGTACCACCAGTTAGTCATGCAATTTTAATTCTGTTTATGATTTTGATTATATTGATTTTGCTTCTGATTACATTGGGCCTTTCTTTATGTTTTTGCTTCTGTTTATGCTTCTGATTACATTGATTTTGCTTCTGATTTTATTATTGTTACTGCTGGTGTTGTTGTTGTTCTGCTTAAGATTATTGCTGCTTCATTGTTACTGCTGCTTCTGCTTTGTTTCTGGTTGAATTTGGGAAAGAAGGGGAACGGGAAGGGGATTCTGGTTTATTTTGGGGAAAAAGGGGAATGGGAAGGGGAAGGAGAAGGGAAAGGGAAAGGGAAAGGGTATTTTAGTCCGAAGGACGATTTTAAAACTAAGTTAAACCTTTGGGACTATTTTGTAGCGAAAAAGGCCGGGGATAAAATAAATTTTCAGCCCCTACCTTAGAGACCAAAATCGTACTTAACCTTTAGGATAACAACTGGAATGGTTATATTGGCAGAATAAATTATTCATACATGCTATAGAGAGCTCTTTTTTCTCATGTTACTTCTCTTAAACTATTAGAATTCATTTACTTATTCATGTTTTATTCTTTACCTTGAGAACACAACAATTATGTTTAAATTTAGAAGTGGGCAAGCCTTAATCAACAGAATAAGATATCGCTTTGCACTCGTTTGCTTTTGGCTTTGTTTGTATATTGAAAATTTTAGCATATCTCTCCTTGGTTTCCTATTAAAACATTGATGTTCCCCATCTTGTACATTGATTTGGCAAAAGCTCTCCAAAAATCTTCAAATCCAGCAGCAAATTCCTCAGTGATATGTTCAGTGTCATTACCATACAGTAATTGTTGATCAATTTCTAGGACAGCTTCAATTTAATTTCTTTACCTTGATTTTATACGATTTAATCAATAAAAAAACCAAAAAGCAATATCATTAGATGCTAACTTGGTTTCATATTTTTGACTTCTTTCTAGAATGCAACTTGGTCAATTAGATCAATAATGGAAGTAGCTATTTGGGTACCATTCAGAGTTAAAGAATTTGTTAACTGAGCATTTGATCTTTATTCATGAAATATTCTAACCTCATTAAGTTTTGGGTGCACATGTGAAAAATAAAGGATTTTGAAGCATCTTGAATCAAACAAAGGAAAAAAATAAATAAAATACTTATGACAGCAATTTGCATCCAGAATTTAACACCAGTAACAAAACAAAGAGATCGTAAGTGAGTCTATTACTGCAAGAGATCCTCATTCCCCATGTATTGTTAAACAACTTGATGAAACAGGTAAAAAAATGAGTATCAAATAACTTGAATTGCAACTAATTAATCTAAAAATTAGATTTTTCCTCCAACGAGTTCGCTCCCTTGAGGGTACATATGCCACTGACATCGGTAGTGGCTCTATTTCACCACTTCCAGATCATTAATATACACATTGATGACAAGTCATCTTATACTAGTTTTACAAGCATTTTTTATTTGTTTCATTAGGTTTTATGCACTTTCTTGCACAACAAGTAAGTGATTGGAGTGGATTTTCATGATTATGTTGAATCAATCAAACATCATTTATTTTACACAAAATCATAGGGTTTATGCTAGAATTAATTGATTTCATGAATGATACAAAGACCATGTGAATTTGGTGATACTTTGATTTTTTGTTTGGTTGCTTGTAGGTGAAGAAATGAAGAAAAGGGGAGGCCAATCAGGGAAGCGTTGCGTTCACAAAGAGAACGCCACGCTCAGCAACATTTTGGCCAGCGTTCATTAGCAAAGTGAACGCCACGTTCACTAAGTGAACGTTTTCGGGCTTTCCAGCTTTGGAGGCAAGCTTTTGGCCATCCATACACTAAGGGCGCTCAAAGGAATGAACGTAGCGCTCAACCAAGGGAGCGCTAGGAGAAGCGCTCGACCAAGGGAGTGCTAGGCAGCGCTCAAATAATGAACGCAACGTTCAATAAGTGAATGCCCATGAACACAAGCGCGCACCAAAGGGCCATGCACCAGGCAACGTTCAACAAGTGAACGTGCCGTTCACTAAGTGAACACCAGGGAGCCAAAGCGCACGTGAAGAGGCATGCTTAGCAAAGTGAACGGGACGTTCACTAAGTAAACTGAGCGCTCCACTGGAGCTTCACAAAATGCACCCTGACCCATGTCACCAAGTGCCATTTTTGGATCCATTTCTTCACAAATCCAAAGGCCCATTCCAAATGCTGGAGGATGAAAATAGAAAGTGTATAAATAGGAGCAATTTTGATTTGAAGAGGACCTTTACTTCATTTTTTTGTTTTACTTTACTTTTGGCTCTCTTTTAATTTTCTTTTGAATTGGGGAATTGGATGAGATCTAAGTTTTCTTTCTGTGTTCATTTTCTTTTCTTCGGCAACTTCTATTTTCTGCTGTGGGTTTTGAATTCAGATTGAAGAACTCCACTGAAATTCTTCATCTGAGAATCATCTTTTGCTTTTCCTGTTTTATAGTTCTAAGAATTGGAGAATTGGATCTCAATCTTCTTCTCTGGTTTCATTTTATTTCTTCTGCAACTTCTTCTTTACTTTTTGGTCAAGAGAGTGGTTGAGATCTAGATTTGCTTTCTGTTTTGGTTCCTTCACTGAATTTGTCAATTTCTCTTTAGAATTTCATAGTTGAGCTAAGTTTTCTTGCTATTTGATCCTTCTGCAAATTTTCCATTTCTGTTTTGCTATTGAGATCCAAATCTAAATCTCTTCATCTCGTAGTTCTTTGATTTACCTCAATTTACATTTTCTAGTACAATTTTAATCCCAGTACCCAAATCCCTTTATTCTTGATGCAATTTAATTTTCTTGTCAATTTAGATTCAGCAATTTAAATTTCTTGCACTTTAAGTTTCAGTTATTTACATTTCTTGCAATTTAAGTTTCAGCTCTTTTACTTTCTTGCACTTTAAGTTTCTGCAATTTACTTCTTCTGCACTTTAAGATTTTGTCAATTTTCCTTCTCCCTTTTATTTTCTTGCAATTTTACTTCTGTTAATCAAGTTTCACTCAAATCATCAACTATTCACCTAACTAAATTCATCACCTAACTAAAGTTGCTCAATCCATCAATCCCTGTGGGATTGACCTCACTCCTGTGAGTATTACTACTTGATGCGATCTGGTATACTTGCCGGTGAGTTTGTGTGGAATCATTTTTTCCTCATCAAGTTTTTGGCGCCATTGCCGGGGATTGATTTAGATTGACAATGATTAAGTAGGGTGATAATCTAGATTAAGCATTTTTCTTTATTTTTGTCAAGCACACTAACTGTTTGAGTTTTTGTTTAAGCTAACATTAACTTAACTCTAGCAGTAGAGTGAATTGCATTTAGTTTCTGGTTTTGTGTGTGTTTTATGTCAGGAGGAAGAAGAGGTGAATCCACATCTTTTGATTCTGAGCCGGAGAGAACATTACTGAGAAGAAGAAGAGAAGCAAGAGGAAAGGGAATTATTGAAGAAGAAGCATCAGAAGAAGAGGATCAAGAGATGGAGGATAACATCCCTAATCACCCTGAGGGTGTGGCTAATAACAATGGCCAGCCTTAGAGGAGAGTTCTAGCTTCTTACACCTTCCCCAATGCAAGAAACTGTGAGAGTAGTGATAAACCACTATTTTATGATTCATCTTGTGCTCAATTGAGTGTTTTTATCAATTCTTCACCCACTTATTCATACGAATTGCATGGTTTTACTATTCTTTCCTTATTTTATGATATACGTGAAAACATTTTTCCTATGCTTTAAAAATACTAATTTTAATTATCCTTTATTACCATTCGATGCCATGATCTGTGCATTAAGTATTTTCAGGCTTTATAGGGCAGGAATGGCTTAGAGGACAGAAAGAAAACATGCAAAAATGGAAGGAACGCACAAAATAGAGTTTTGGAGAAAATGGCAGTGACGCGCACGCATGGATGATGCGGACGCGTGCCTAGCGCAAAACACAAACGACGCGCACGCATGAACGACGCGGACGCGTGCCTGGCGCAGAGCATAAACGACGCGAACGCGTGACTGACGCGTACGCGTGACAAGGAAAATCTCCAAATGACGCGCATGCGTGACCCACGTGCACGCGTGACGGACGCCACGTGCAGAAAATTGCAGAAGTCTCCCCCAGCGATTTTTGGGCCCTTTTCGGCCCAAATCCATGCCTAGAAACACAGTATAGAGGCTGGAGAATGGAGGAATCAAAAGAGAGAATGAAGACAACATTCATAATTCATAATTTTAGGTTTTAGATGTAGTTTTCTAGAGAGAGAGGCTCTTTCATATCTCTTAGGTTTTATGATTAGGATTTCTCGTATTTTAGGATTGCCTCTTTGGTGCACAAATTGTGAATCACACTTTTCACAACTCGTACCACTGACCAGCAAGTGCACTGGGTCGTCCAAGTAATACCTCACGTGAGTAAGGGTCGAATCCCACGGAGATTGTTGGTTTGAAGCAATCTATGGTTATCTTGTAAATCTTACTTCCAGATCATTAATATACACATTGATGACAAGTCATCTTATACTAGTTTTACAAGCATTTTTTATTTGTTTCATTAGGTTTTATGCACTTTCTTGCACAACAAGTAAGTGATTGGAGTGGATTTTCATGATTATGTTGAATCAATCAAACATCATTTATTTTACACAAAATCATAGGGTTTATGCTAGAATTAATTGATTTCATGAATGATACAAAGACCATGTGAATTTGGTGATACTTTGATTTTTTGTTTGGTTGCTTGTAGGTGAAGAAATGAAGAAAAGGGGAGGCCAATCAGGGAAGCGTTGCGTTCACAAAGAGAACGCCACGCTCAGCAACATTTTGGCCAGCGTTCATTAGCAAAGTGAACGCCACGTTCACTAAGTGAACGTTTTCGGGCTTTCCAGCTTTGGAGGCAAGCTTTTGGCCATCCATACACTAAGGGCGCTCAAAGGAATGAACGTAGCGCTCAACCAAGGGAGCGCTAGGAGAAGCGCTCGACCAAGGGAGTGCTAGGCAGCGCTCAAATAATGAACGCAACGTTCAATAAGTGAATGCCCATGAACACAAGCGCGCACCAAAGGGCCATGCACCAGGCAACGTTCAACAAGTGAACGTGCCGTTCACTAAGTGAACACCAGGGAGCCAAAGCGCACGTGAAGAGGCATGCTTAGCAAAGTGAACGGGACGTTCACTAAGTAAACTGAGCGCTCCACTGGAGCTTCACAAAATGCACCCTGACCCATGTCACCAAGTGCCATTTTTGGATCCATTTCTTCACAAATCCAAAGGCCCATTCCAAATGCTGGAGGATGAAAATAGAAAGTGTATAAATAGGAGCAATTTTGATTTGAAGAGGACCTTTACTTCATTTTTTTGTTTTACTTTACTTTTGGCTCTCTTTTAATTTTCTTTTGAATTGGGGAATTGGATGAGATCTAAGTTTTCTTTCTGTGTTCATTTTCTTTTCTTCGGCAACTTCTATTTTCTGCTGTGGGTTTTGAATTCAGATTGAAGAACTCCACTGAAATTCTTCATCTGAGAATCATCTTTTGCTTTTCCTGTTTTATAGTTCTAAGAATTGGAGAATTGGATCTCAATCTTCTTCTCTGGTTTCATTTTATTTCTTCTGCAACTTCTTCTTTACTTTTTGGTCAAGAGAGTGGTTGAGATCTAGATTTGCTTTCTGTTTTGGTTCCTTCACTGAATTTGTCAATTTCTCTTTAGAATTTCATAGTTGAGCTAAGTTTTCTTGCTATTTGATCCTTCTGCAAATTTTCCATTTCTGTTTTGCTATTGAGATCCAAATCTAAATCTCTTCATCTCGTAGTTCTTTGATTTACCTCAATTTACATTTTCTAGTACAATTTTAATCCCAGTACCCAAATCCCTTTATTCTTGATGCAATTTAATTTTCTTGTCAATTTAGATTCAGCAATTTAAATTTCTTGCACTTTAAGTTTCAGTTATTTACATTTCTTGCAATTTAAGTTTCAGCTCTTTTACTTTCTTGCACTTTAAGTTTCTGCAATTTACTTCTTCTGCACTTTAAGATTTTGTCAATTTTCCTTCTCCCTTTTATTTTCTTGCAATTTTACTTCTGTTAATCAAGTTTCACTCAAATCATCAACTATTCACCTAACTAAATTCATCACCTAACTAAAGTTGCTCAATCCATCAATCCCTGTGGGATTGACCTCACTCCTGTGAGTATTACTACTTGATGCGATCTGGTATACTTGCCGGTGAGTTTGTGTGGAATCATTTTTTCCTCATCAAGTTTTTGGCGCCATTGCCGGGGATTGATTTAGATTGACAATGATTAAGTAGGGTGATAATCTAGATTAAGCATTTTTCTTTATTTTTGTCAAGCACACTAACTGTTTGAGTTTTTGTTTAAGCTAACATTAACTTAACTCTAGCAGTAGAGTGAATTGCATTTAGTTTCTGGTTTTGTGTGTGTTTTATGTCAGGAGGAAGAAGAGGTGAATCCACATCTTTTGATTCTGAGCCGGAGAGAACATTACTGAGAAGAAGAAGAGAAGCAAGAGGAAAGGGAATTATTGAAGAAGAAGCATCAGAAGAAGAGGATCAAGAGATGGAGGATAACATCCCTAATCACCCTGAGGGTGTGGCTAATAACAATGGCCAGCCTTAGAGGAGAGTTCTAGCTTCTTACACCTTCCCCAATGCAAGAAACTGTGAGAGTAGTGATAAACCACTATTTTATGATTCATCTTGTGCTCAATTGAGTGTTTTTATCAATTCTTCACCCACTTATTCATACGAATTGCATGGTTTTACTATTCTTTCCTTATTTTATGATATACGTGAAAACATTTTTCCTATGCTTTAAAAATACTAATTTTAATTATCCTTTATTACCATTCGATGCCATGATCTGTGCATTAAGTATTTTCAGGCTTTATAGGGCAGGAATGGCTTAGAGGACAGAAAGAAAACATGCAAAAATGGAAGGAACGCACAAAATAGAGTTTTGGAGAAAATGGCAGTGACGCGCACGCATGGATGATGCGGACGCGTGCCTAGCGCAAAACACAAACGACGCGCACGCATGAACGACGCGGACGCGTGCCTGGCGCAGAGCATAAACGACGCGAACGCGTGACTGACGCGTACGCGTGACAAGGAAAATCTCCAAATGACGCGCATGCGTGACCCACGTGCACGCGTGACGGACGCCACGTGCAGAAAATTGCAGAAGTCTCCCCCAGCGATTTTTGGGCCCTTTTCGGCCCAAATCCATGCCTAGAAACACAGTATAGAGGCTGGAGAATGGAGGAATCAAAAGAGAGAATGAAGACAACATTCATAATTCATAATTTTAGGTTT
The DNA here is from genome assembly GCF_003086295.3 of Arachis hypogaea. Lineage (NCBI taxonomy): Eukaryota > Viridiplantae > Streptophyta > Magnoliopsida > Fabales > Fabaceae > Arachis > Arachis hypogaea. The sequence goes on along the minus strand of NC_092048.1, from coordinate 41,561,461 downwards.
TAGATGTAGTTTTCTAGAGAGAGAGGCTCTTTCATATCTCTTAGGTTTTATGATTAGGATTTCTCGTATTTTAGGATTGCCTCTTTGGTGCACAAATTGTGAATCACACTTTTCACAACTCGTACCACTGACCAGCAAGTGCACTGGGTCGTCCAAGTAATACCTCACGTGAGTAAGGGTCGAATCCCACGGAGATTGTTGGTTTGAAGCAATCTATGGTTATCTTGTAAATCTTAGTCAGGAAGTCAATTATGTTTATCAGTTGAGTTGCGAATAAACAAGAGAGCATGGATTAAAGGTTACTTGTTATGCAGTAATGGAGAATATGTTGGAGTTTTGGAGATGCTTTGTCTTCTGAATCTCTGCTTTCCTCTGTCTTCTTGTTCACGCACGCACGTTCTCCTATGGCAAGCTGTATGTAGGGGTTCACCGTCGTCAATGGCTACATCCCATCCTCTCAGTGAAGAATATGCTCACATGCTCTGTCACAGCACGGCTAATCATCTGTCGGTTCTCGATCATACTGGAATAGGATTCTTCGTCCTTTTGTGTCTGTCACTAACGCCCAGCACTTGCGAGTTTGAAGCTCGTCACAGTCATTCGATCATTGAATCCTACTCGGAATACCACAGACAAGGTTTAGACTTTCCGGATTCTCATGAATGCCGCCATCAGTTCTAGCTTATACCACGGAGATTCTGATTAAGAAATCTAAGAGATACTCATTCAATCGTATATAGAACGGAGGTGGTTGTCAGACACACGTTCATGGTTTGAGGAAGGTGATGAGTGTCACAGATCATCACCTCCATCACATTTAAGCACGAATGAACATCTTAGATAGGAACAAGCGTGTTTGAATGGAAAACAGGAATACTTGCATTAATTCATCGAGACACAGGAGAGCTCCTCACCCCTAACAATGGAGTTTAGAGACTCATGCCGTCAAAGAGTACAAAGTTTAGATAAAAAATGTCATGAGATGTAAAATAATTCTCTAAAAGTTGTTTAAATACTAAACTAGTAGCCTAGGTTTACAGAAATTGAGTAAACTATAACAGATGGTATAGAGATCCATTTCTGGGGCCCACTTGGTGTGTGCTGGGGCTGAGACTTAAGAAATTCACGTGCATAAGGCTATTTTGGGCGTTCAACGCCAGGTTTGGATCCATTTCTGGCGTTGAACTCCAACTTTTAATCCTTTTCTGGCGCTGGACGCTAGAATTGGGCAGAGAACTGGCGTTGAACGCCAGTTTACGTCGTCTATCCTTGAGCAAAGTATGGACTATTATATATTGCTGGAAAGCCCTAGATGTCTACTTTCCAACGCAATTGGAAGCACGCCATTTCGAGTTCTGTAGATCCAGAAAATCCACTTTGAGTGCAGGGAGGTCAGAATCCAACAGCATCAGTAGTCCTTTTTCAGCCTAAATTAGCTTTTTGCTCAGCTCCCTCAATTTCAGCCAGAAAAATACCTGAAATTACAGAAAAACACACAACTCATAGTAAAGTCCAGAAATATGAATTTTTCCTAGAAACTAATGAAAATAAACTAAAAACTAACTAAAACATACTAAAAACTATATGAAATTAACCCCAAAAAGCGTATAAAATATCTGCTCATCACTCTTCAATCACAGGTTCAATGTTCCTTTAATTTAATTTCTCTTCTACTTTTATTTACTTTACCACTTAGTTGTTTATTTTCCCAAATTTGATTTATGAACTTTTCCATGTTAGAATTGATATCTTTATTTAATATAATTTGAGGTATTTCAGATTTATGATTGCTTTCTTCTATTTTATGATATAAACAATTTAGATTTTTTTCCTTTTGGCTTTGGTTGAGTAATTGGTGACACTTGAGTTATCAAACTCAGCGGTTGATTGAAAGTTGGAATTGCTGATTGATTTGGATCCCTCTAAAGCTAGTCTTTTCATAGGAGTTAACTAGGACTTGAGGAATCAAGTTAATTAGTCCACTTAACTTTCCTTTATTAAGTAAGGGTTAACTAAGTGGGAGCAATAACAATTCTCATCACACCTGATAAGGATAACTAGGATGTGATTTCCAGTACTCATACCTTGCCAAGAGATTTTCTAATTATTAATTTATTTTTCTTGCCATTTAAATTACTTGCTCCTTATTTCAAAAAAACCCAAACGATACCTTTTTCCATAACCAATAATAAATCATACTTCCCTGCAATTCTTTGAGAAGACGACCTGAGGTTTAAATACTTCGGTTATTATTTTTATTGGGTTTGCTTTAGTGACAAATAAGTTTTTGTATGAAAGGGATTATTTCTTGGTTTAGAAACTATACTTGCAACGAGAATTTATTGTGAATTCTAAACCATCAATCTTCCGTTCGTCAAAATGGCGCCGTTGCTGGGGAATTGCAAACCTGTGCCTTATTATTGGTTACTGTAAATATTTTATTTTGCTTGTTTTTTTGTTTTTATTTCTATTTTTAATTTTTATTAGTTACTATGAGTTCTCACCTCCGTCGCTTTGAGTTTGGTTCCAATGTTGCTGTAAGGAATGGAAATTATAACAGGAACATGCATCAAGGTCAAAACAATCAAAGATGGAAGGAGCCACGAGGATTTGATCAACCTTTTCGGCAACAACACTTTCCAAGATACCATGGACGACGACCATCCCACAATGCATGACAAGACAATAGTTATGGTGGACCCCTTCGTGACAACCAACACCCACCAAATTACTATTGTTAAGAGCCATTTGGAGGTGCGTACCAAGATATTGGATATGGTGGACCCCTTGTGGTTATCAACAAGCCCCATCATATACCTATGAACCACCTCCTCAACATAGCTTTGAACCACCTCCTCAACATAGCTTTGAACCACCACACTCACAAGCCACCTACCACCATTCACCTCCATATGACCCTAACCCTTATCTACCCCAACTCCAATCCAATTACTGCCAAGAACCACCACTTCCATATGCACCATGTCCATATCCATCGACACGAGAATCACAGGAGCCTCTCAAGGAAACAGTGAATAAATTTCATGCAACCCTTCACTAATTGGATCAAGCGATCAATCGATTAGCTTCCCGACATTCGGACACTCAAGGGACCCCCATGGCTTCATGTGGACAATCTAATGACGAATGTAGCATGAAAGAGATACTAGAAACTCTAGTGGATAGTACGGAGCATGAATTTGTACTGGAACAAGTGGAGGAAGCCGTAATTATCGAAGAAGAAGAATTGGTTGAAGAGTTAGGAGATGCTGAACCTCCATGGGAATCAAGAATTGTGGAGAATTCCGCCTTGAAGTTTTCAATTGATGCTAAGGAGGATAGTGCACAACCCCCGAAGCATATATCTTATGAAGAACTGGACGGAACAGCTCAAGAAGCAAGTTTCCTTGGTAATGATAATCATGAATCAAGTTCTCCTAGTAATGAACTTGCATCCGCAAATGAATTCTTTGAGATTGAAGAATCTTTCCCAAGTGAATACGAAGATGATGCGGAGGTAGACTTTTCTCAACCTCCAATTTATGACTTGAGTGATGAGGAAGAAACTGAAGACTTTGATAAGACATGGTTACAGTTAAAGAAGTTTGCAAGGAAGTGGAAGGCTTCACAGAAGAATACAAGGGAGTGGAGCTTGCAAGACCACTGGAAACACCGATCCCAAGGCCATTACCACCCAATACAACCTTCAAGTGGGTAAAATCCTTAGCCCTTATCTTTACTTTTCCACTTGAATATGGTTTGCTTGAAACAGATGGCCAGCTTAGAGCTCTTTGCGGCTTTAAGAGTAAGGGGGAGATGGTTAGTAATAGAAGTTGGCATCCAAGGTTCAATACGATTTCACGCTCCAATTGGAAGTACAAGGATTGGTATAGAGCTCGATTTAACGGGTTTCGGAAGATATTTGGATATCTCAGTGGAAATTTAGGTTACGTACCGCCTGGGTGGAACAATGTAGATAAGACAAAGACGGGCACAAAAGCAAGGTTTGGGATCCTAGAATTCATCCTGACAATCAATACTCCTGGAACCTGAAAACCTGCTTTGACTTGCTCGAAGGCTTTACGTTCCTAGTTTAGAACCCCGGAGGATATTGGAATTGCAAACATTAGTGGAGATTTCTGGATGAGTTCAAACACAAGCCACCATAACAATGAGCTCATCAAATGTCCAACCTAAGGACTTTAACTAAAAGTGCTAGGTGGGAGACAACCCACCATGGTATGATCGTTCCTTTTTCAATTTTAAATTTATTTCGTTTTGTTTGTTTTTAGTTTCATTTTATTTTATTTTATTTTCCCTAGAATTATTCATAACATCCGCATCAGCATTGCATATAGAATTCTGCATACTGCATATATAAAAAAAACTCCACGCGTGCGCATGGGCCACGCATGGGCGTCGATTCCAAATCAGCGTCACGATCCAATGCCTAGAAAGTTGGGCTGGAATCGTGCAGCTGGTATGCGCTTAGCACAAATTGGACCACGCGTGCGCGTCAATAACGCGAACGCATCACTTTCACTTCACACGCACCACGCATAAGCGTGGGTGACGCGAACGCGTCGCGTGGAAATTATTGCCCCCTAAATTGAAACAGAGAGTTGCACCAAAACAACACTGGATTTGTGTGTTTAGCACAATTCTAGTTGACACGTACGCGTGCCCCATGCGTACGCGTCATTTCCATTATCCCTCATTCACGCGGTCGTGTCAATGACGCTTCCGCGTCGTTCCACTTCTACCTCAACCACGCGTTCGCCTGGATTTGAATCTACTTACCCCCGACGCGGAACCCTAGCTCTCTTCGCGTCACCCTTTTTCCACCCTTCCCTCCCTCACAGCCTTCCCTCTCCACTCTCCCCTCCCCTCTGCAACTACCACCGCTGCGAGCACCAGCCGCACCGCCGCGCCCTCCTCGTCACCGACACAACCTTCCCCCTCCCTTCTTTTCCTCTCCCCCTCTTCTTCCCCTTCCACCCTCCTTCCCCCACCGAGCCGAGCCAACCCCGCCGCCACTACCTAGAACTGCCGACCACCACCACCCCCCACATCCCTCAGCCTCCTCGCCCCCTTCTTCTCTTCTCTTCTTCACCTCCCTCTTTCATTCCCTTCCCTACCCGAACCACCACCACCCCACCCATCTCCGCCGTGCCGCCTACCACACCACCACCATCTCTCTGCGTTCAAATTATTACTGCACCCACCAGGTTCCGCCGAACACCAATTCCTTTCCCAGTTAGTTAGTTAGTTGCATATTTTTCAAATTCTGTTCAAAATTAGGATAGTTAGAGATGCATGATCGTAGTGGATTTTAGGTTGTTAGGTAGCTAGGATGTGGTTAGTGGATTTAGGTTTGATAATTGCACCGTTCTTGCTGCTTGTTTTATTTGTTTCGCAATTCTGAAATTGCTGTGCTAATGATGCTGCTCATATGCTGTTTAATGCTGTTTTTACAATATTCAACCTGAATTGCATTTCTTGCTGCAGCTTAAGTTTGTTTATGCTGAATTCATGTGACTTGCTAATTGTTACTCTTTTATGCATTACTTTAATGTCATATGACCTGATTTCTATTGCTGTTTCTTACCCGGGAACGTCCGATTTATAGCCAGAATGCTGTCCGATTTTTTCCACAAATTGTTTCACTCAACTTCCATTCATGAATTGGTTTGGGCACTTTCAAGTTTTGTACTAATTGGTTTTAACCAAGCCAATTCATGGATGAATGGGCTAGCATTCTTACTCTTTCTGGTTCCCTTATTAATTAAATTACATTATTGATGATTTCGTTCATTTTTCAATTCTTTTATATGATTTATCATCAATATTCTGCAATCTTTGATTGAATATGAGTTGCCTGTTCTTCAAGTTTGTGCAATTTTTAAAAATTACGAACCGCAATACCATGCCACTTACTTTAACTTCACCTTTTAACTCTTAACTGCATTAACTTTCAAACTTCACTATTAATTTTCAACTAACTGTTTTCAACCCATTTCAAGGCATGATTATTGATGTTCCTGATAAACAAGATTTTTGTATATCATAGATTTTGGATTGTGATTTTTATTCTGTGCCTTTTAACTTGCATACAGTCCAAAATTTTACATATATTTAACTCACTTCATGCTTATATTGCTCTTTTATTACTCTTTTGCCCCTCTATGCTGATATTGCTAAATTCCTATTTGCTTACCTATTTTCCTGCTTTAGTTTCTTAAACTGTATCCTGGAACTTCTGCTTTTCAGGATGTCAGACCCTAAAGGGAAAGGAAAAACCAAAACAGGCACAGGCAAAAGAAAGAGAGGAGAATCCTCTACCACTATCTTAGATATCCTCCATGATGATTCCTGGCAGGAGAAAAATTTTACCCCGTAGGAAAAGGCTGATCAGTTGGTGCCCGCCACAGACCCAGTCAGGTTTGCAAACCGATACTGTGAACTGAAGTACCCGGTCTTTGCAAAAGACCCTTAAAATTCCAGTTGAGCTACAACAGTACACTACAGATCAGATAAAACAGCGAGGCTGGTTCTTTCTGGAGAGGAAATTGACTGAGATCAATGCATCTTGGGTCAGAGAATTCTACTGCAACTACTTCAAAATGACCCTGGATGCAGTGCAGCTCAGAGGAAAGCAGATTCTGGTTACTGAAGAAGCAATTGAAGAAATCCTCAACCTCCAGCCTAAATCAGATCAGCCAGATGGTTACCAAAAGGCTGAAAAGGATATGAGATTCATGAGGTTTGACTAGGACGCCGTAAAGCGCACTATAGCTCTTGATCCTACTGTCCCATGGGTTATGGGCAAGTCAACAGTGGCCCCAAAGGGAATAAAGATTATCTATTTGAATGATGAGGCTCGGCTATAGCAGCAGATTCTGAGCAACTACGTGATGCCGAGCACTCATGAGACTGAGGTACCAGCTACCATGATTACCCTCATTTGGTGTGTGATGGAGGGCAAGGACCTATATCTTCCCCGCTTTATCCGATATTACATGGCCAGGGTCCATGTCAGAGGCACTCTGCCTTTCCTATATTTGATAACTCAGCTAGGCCGCCGAGCTGAGGTGCCCTGGGAGCTTGCAGATGAGAAGCCAACCACCGCCGACTGCAAGAAGATTATCCCACACAGCAGGAAGTTCCAGGCTTTAGGCTACAGGCCGCCCTTTTTCACTGCCTCCGCTGAGGCAGCCATATCTTCTGCTACCCCTTCAGCATCTGCTGCTCCAGTTACCACCACAGCACCCTCACCTGCTCCTGAGCCCATCTACCACCTCGTACACCGCCTATTTCAGCGCTAAATCGAATGGAGCACCGCGACAAGCGGCGTTATGAGCATCTAAAGCTGCTGATCCGATCAGACAGTGACATCCCGTCCGAGCCTGACACACCATCGGAGCCATCTTAGGCGGAGGCGGATGATCATGAGGAGGAGGCACGTGCAGAGGCTGAGCAGGCAGGACCTGAGCTGCCTGCGCCACGTCATGAGGAGCCCCATCAAATACAGCCAGCAGATCCAGAGGTCCCTCTACAGACAGAGCCTCCGCTTCAGCAGGCAGATCTTCCGACACTCATATAGACTGCAAACCCTCAGGCCACCACAGAGACACCAGCAGCACATCCTTCAGGAGATGCCACTTCTTCACACCCAGCTTGATTGAGCATCGAGGACGATGCTATTATTTAAGTGTGGGGAGGTCGCCATCTCTGGCGAATCTTTTTGGTGAACTACTTTCAGACTCTTTTTATCCTATTTTGTTTATTTTCTGTATTTTTATTTTATCTTATCTTATTTGTCTTTCAGTACTTGCACATTTTTCTTTTGCTGTATTTCTACTTTATTTCGGCATTTTGCACTTTGGGCTGTATATACCTTAGATATTTAGCTTAATTTGTACTTTTAGCTTATTAGTTGTGATATAGAAAATATGGATTATTTAGTTTAGTTTACCCTTTTAGCATATGATAATTTGGTTTAATTGAAAATAAAAAAGAGTAAACTAGAAATTTTAGTTTTTCAGAATCACAACAATCCACACACACTATATATATATATAACAATAAATGTTGGTAAATTGACAACATTTTTCAAGGAAAATACTTATTTTTATAAGAGCCATTCAAGGACTCACATTGAGTTGAATGGAAACTCTTGATTTCTACTTGCATGATATATATAACTGTTATATGGTTTCTGAGCCAAAGAACACACAACCTGTAAGTTTTTGAGCTTAATTGCATGGTTACATTTAACTATAATTTTCATTCCTGTGTGTTTCGCCCTTCTTTTCTATGCTTGTAATCTTTACTTTGTTTCAGTCTATATGTCCAATATAGAATGTATTTACATACTTGCATGTGATTGAGGCCATTACTTGTTTTTGCTCACTTATCCCCAAATAAGCCTACCCTTTAATGTCACCTTTATTAGCCCCCTTGAGCCTTTTAACCCCCTTCTGTTCTATAACCACATCACTAGCCTTAAGCAAAAAAACAAATTAAAAATTCCAAATTGAATCTTTGGTTAGCTTAAGATAGAGATTATGTATCAACTAAGTGTGGAGAAATTGTGGGAACTTGGGTTGATATGAAGGTATTAACTCTATAAATCATTTGAAATTTGGGAGCATGCTCATGTGAAACCAAAATAACTAAAATACCATGTGCATTGATATGTTGTGTTTATGTTTCAAAAAAAAATCCCTTTTAATAAATAAATAAATAAGGGGACAAAATTACCCCAGTATTGAGTTTAGTAAAAAATTCAATGCACATGGGATAAAATAAAAAAAATTGGTGCACGAGTATGTGATACAAAAGTGGAAAAATTGGGTAGCTAGGCAAATTTTGAAATTGTGTAGAGTATGTATATGTTAGGTGAGATCTTAGACTAATCAAGGATTCAATTTCTAGCTCACTTAGCCATATATATATATATATATACCCTCACCTTTACCTTAGCCCCATTATAACCTTGAAAAAGACCTCGTGATGTTTGCATGTATACATTCAATATTTGTTGATTGGTTAGATGAAGAACAAAGTTTTAGAAAGCATGACTAGAAAAGAATAGAGTGATTAATCCCAAACACTGAGTGATTAGAGAGTAAACACAAATCCAGTGAGGGTTCAATAGCTCATTTCTATATATCCATGTTTAATTATTAATTGTCTTGCAAGTTTGTGAAATCTTTTAACTCAACTCAATTGGGAATGTGTTTTAATATGGTTTGGCCTTAGTTGTACATATATGATCCCTTGAAAATATGAATCAATTTAACCACATGTAGGCTTTATATATATAAGTGGATAGTAATTAGAATTGCATGATTCATTTAGGTAGCTTGCATTTAGAATAGATTGTATTGCATAGATTCCACCATTCTACCTTCACTCTTTTTCCAATTCTCTTGAATTAAGCATGAGGACATGCTATTGTTTAAGTATGGAGAGGTTGATAAACCACTATTTTATGATTCATCTTGTGCTCAATTGAGTGTTTTTATCAATTCTTCACCCACTTATTTATACGAATTGCATGGTTTTACTATTCCTTCCTTATTTTATGATATATGTGAAAACATGTTTCCTATGCTTTAAAAATACTAATTTTAATTATCCTTTATTACCATTCGATGCCGTGATCTGTGTGTTAAGTATTTTCAGGCTTTATAGGGCAGGAATGGCTTAGAGGACAGATAAGAAACACGCAAAAATGGAAGGAACGCACAAAATAGAGTTTTGGAGAAAATGGCAGTGACGCGCATGCATGGACAACGCAGACGCGTGCCTAGCGCAAAACGCAAACGACGCGCACGCATGAACGACGCGGACGCGTGCCTGGCGCAGAGCATAAACGACGTGAACGCGTGACTAACGCGTAAGCGTGACAAGGAAAATCTCCAAATGACGCGCACACGTGACCTACGCGCACGCGTGACGGACGCCACATGCAAAAAATTACAGAAGTCGCCCCCAGTGATTTCTGGGCCTTTTTCGGCCCAAATCCAAGCCCAGAAACACAGTATAGAGGCTGGAGAATGGAGGAATCAAAAGAGAGAATGAAGACAACATTCATAATTCATAATTTTAGGTTTTAGATGTAGTTTTCTAGAGAGAGAGGCTCTCTCCTCTCTCTTAGGTTTTAGGATTAGGATTTCTCTTATTTTAGGATTGCCTCTTCAATCACAGGTTCAATGTTCCTTTAATTTAATTTCTCTTTTACTTTTATTTACTTTATCACTTAGTTGTTTATTTTTCTAAATTTGATTTATGAACTTTTCCATGTTAGAATTGATATCTTTATTTAATATAATTTGAGGTATTTCAGATTTATGATTGCTTTCTTCTATTTTATGATATAAACAATTTAGATTTTTTTCCTTTTGGCTTTGGTTGAGTAATTGGTGACATTTGAGTTATCAAACTCAGTGGTTGATTGAAAGTTGGAATTGCTGATTGATTTGGATCCCTCTAAAGCTAGTCTTTCCATAGGAGTTGCCTAGGACTTGAGGAATCAAGTTAATTAGTCCACTTGACTTTCCTTTATTAAGTAAGGGTTAACTAAGTGGGAGCAATAACAATTCTCATCACACCTGATAAGGATAACTAGGATGGGATTTCCAGTTCTCATACCTTGCCAAGAGATTTTCTAATTATTAATTTATTTTTCTTGCCATTTAAATTACTTGCTCCTTATTTCAAAAACTCAAACGATACCTTTTTCCATAACCAATAATAAATCATACTTTCCTGCAATTCCTTGAGAAGACGACCCGATGTTTAAATACTTCGGTTATTATTTTTATTGGGTTTGCTTTAGTGACAAACAAGTTTTTGTATGAAAGGATTATTGCTTGGTTTAGAAACTATACTTGCAACGAGAATTTATTGTGAATTCTTAACCATCAATCTTCCGTTCATCAAGTAGCATACTCACTCCAAATGTTCAAGCAAACAACTTTGAGTTGAAACCTCAACTGATCACTTTGGTGCAGAACAACTATTCTTATGGAGGAGGTTCCTTGGAAGATCCCAAATCAGCACCTAGCCATCTTTCTAAGGATATGTGATACAGTGAAGACAAATAGTGTACATTCAGACATCTACAAGTTGCTGCTATTCCCATTTTCATTAAGGGATAAAGCTGCTCAATGGTTGGAGGCATTTTCAAAAGAAAGCATCAATAATTGGAAGGATCTAGTGAGCAAATTTCTAGCTAAATTCTACCCACCTCAGAAGATCATAAGGTTGAAGACGGAGGTACAAACCTTCACCCAAATGGATGGAGAGTCACTTTTTGAGGCTTGGGAGAGATACAAAGCCTTGATTAGAAAGTGTCCACCGGAGATGTTCAATAAATGGGATAAACTCCAAAATTTCTATAAAGGATTGACACTGAGAGCTCAAGAGGCCTTGGATTATTCTGCTGGAGGTTCATTACAACTCATGAAGACATATGAGAAAGCCCAAAACCTCATAGACACTGTGGCAAATAACCAATACTTCTATGCTCATCAAAGGTAATGCCAACCAGCTCAAAGAAAGGGTGTATTGGAGCTGGAAGGTGTGGATACCATTTTAGCTTAAAACAAAGTGATGCATCAACAGATCCAGCAGCAAATGGAGATGATGGCCAAGAGGATTGATGGTCTTCAAGTAGCTGCAGTAAACACTACAAATCAACCACCAGTTGGGTGGGGACAAAATGAGAAAAACTATGAAGAGCAGCAGCAGGAGCAAGTTAACTATATGCACAATCAATGTGCTGGTCAGAATGAATTTCATGGAGACACTTATAACACATCTTGGAGGAACCACCCAAATTTGAGGTGGGGAGACAACCAAAACCAACAGCCTTGGCAGAGGAACTCAAACCAGAACAATCCCAAAAATACAAACCATCAAAACCATCAAAACACTAACCAAAATCAATACAGAAAACCACAAAACAATCAACCCCAACCCAATTACTATCCACCCAACAACCTATCCACTAACCAAAATAACTATCATCCACCCTCAACATCCAATAATCAACCACAACCACCCCAAGAATCTCAAAGGATCTCCAACTTGAAGATAATGATGGAAAAGATGATGAAACATCAAGAGCTAACCAGTAAAAACCATGAAGCTTCATTGAGGAACTTGGAAAGGCAAATTGGACAATTGTCCAAGCAAACATCAGCTGAGAGACCAACTAATGCACTGCCAAATGACAGTATTCCCAATCCCAAAGAAGAATGCAACGCAATCCAATTAAGGAGTGGAAGAACCTTGGAGAGTGGCAAAGAAGCTAATAAGAAGCCTGTGGAGAATGACATTAGCAGTAAGGAAGAAGTGACACTTAAAGACAAGCAAGACCAAGAGAAGCTCAAGGAAAAAGAGGAACAGCCACAAGCTTCAAAGAAGGGAAAGCAAATCATGGAAGAGCAATCACAAGAACAGAGGAAAATGGTGAAGGCTTACACCCCTCCTCTGCCATATCCTCAAAGATTACAAAAGAAGCTAAAGGACCAACAATTTCCCAAGTTCCTAGAGGTTTTCAAGAAGCTAAAAATTAATATTCCTCTTGCTGAAGCATTAGATCAAATGCCCTTGTATGCAAAGTTCTTAAAGGAGCTTATCAACAAGAAGAGGAGCTGGAATGAGAAGGAAACGGTGATCTTGACCCAAGAATGCAGTGCTTTTATCCAAACAAATATTCCACCAAAGCTCAAAGATCCAGGAAGCTTCATTCTATCTTGCACTATAGGCAACAAAATATTGGACAAAGCCCTCTATGATCTAGGAGCCAGCATCAACTTGATACCTCTCTCATTAATGAAACAGCTTGCAATAGAGGAACTCAGGCCAACTAGAATGTCACTTCAAATGGCTGACATATTGCTCAAAATACCTAATGGAGTTGTGGAGAATTTATTAGTGAAAGTTGGAGAATTCATATTTCCTACTGACTTTGTCATTTTAGACATGGAGGAAGAATGACACAACTCAATCATCTTGGGGAGGTCCTTTCTAGCCACAGCATGGGCTATAATTGATATAGAGAAAGGTGAAATGACACTCAGAGTGCATGATGAAAAGATGATCATCAATGTCTTTAAAGCCATACAATACTCCCCTGAGAAAGAAAAGCATATGAGGGTGAAAATGGTGAAAGAAGTAGAGAGGGAGTTACTTAAGGCCAACAACCAGGAGGAACAGGAAGAGGAAACAGAAGTGGAACAAGATTTCATAAAAGAGGAAGTAGTAGAAATCTCCTCTGAAGGCAAGACAGAGGAGAAGCCAAAACAAGAGTTAAAGCCTCTTCCCCCTCATCTGAAGTATGTATTTCTTGGAGAAGAAGTAGAGGCCCTGCCAGTGATCATAAATTCCTCCTTGAACATAGAAGAAGAAACAAAGCTGATTGAAGTGTTGAAAGCTCACAAGACAGCCTTGGGTTGGACGATTGATGATATCAAGGGCATAAGCCCTACCATCTGTATGCACAAAATTCTATTGGAGGAATATTCAAGGCCTGTAGTTCAACCCCAAAGAAGGCTTAACCCAACCATGAAGGAGGTGGTTCAAAAAGAAGTGATGAAGCTATGGAATGCTGGAATCATATACCCAATCTCTGACAGCTCTTGGGTGAGCCCAGTACAAGTAGTGCCAAAGAAAGGTGGCATGACTGTCATCTTCAATGAGAAGAATGAACTCATTCCCACGATGACAGTGACGGGGTGGAGAATGTGCATCGATTATAGAAGACTGAATGATGCTACAAGGAAAGATCATTTTCCTCTCCCATTCATTGACCAGATGCTGGAAAGATTGGCTGGCCATGCATACTGTTGCTTCTTGGACGGGTACTCTGGATACAATCAAATAGTGGTGGATCCCAAGGATCAAGAAAAGACTTCCTTCACCTGTCCATTTGGAGTCTTTGCTTACAGAAGGATGCCCTTTAGGCTATGCAATGCCCCTGCAACTTTTCAAAGGTGTATGCTTTTTATATTTTCTGACATGGTGAAAAAATTTTTAGAAGTCTTCATGGATGATTTTTCTGTCTTTGGCAATTCATTTAACACCTGCTTGCATCATTTAACTCTTGTTTTGAAAAGATGCCAAGAAACTAATCTGGTATTGAATTGGGAGAAATTCCATTTTATGGTTCCTAAAGGGATAGTTCTTGGGCATAAGGTTTCAAGCAAAGGTATAGAAGTTGACAAAGCAAAAATAGAAATCATTGAAAAGCTTCCTATACCTGTTAATGTGAAAGCAGTAAGGAATTTTCTTGGACATGCTGTTTTTACAAGAGGTTCATCAAAGATTTTTTAAAAATAGCAAAACCACTGAGCAATTTGCTAATGATTGATAATCCTTTCATCTTTGATGACAATTGCAAGCATGCCTTTGAAACTTTAAAAAGAAAACTCACTAAAGCACCAATCATCACACCCCCAGATTGGAAATTGCCTTTTGAACTTATGTGTGATGCAAGTGACTTTGCAATTGGTGTTGTATTGGGGCAAAAGAAAGACAAGCTGTATCATGTTATATACTATGCTAGCAAAGTGTTGAATGAAGCACAGAAAAATTATACCACCACCAAGAAAGAGCTCTTGGTAATTGTATATGCATTTGATAGCTTTAGACAATACTTGATTGGTTCAAAGGTTATAGTATATACTAATCATGCTGCTCTCAAGTATCTCATGTCTAAACAGGATTCAAAGCCAAGACTTATTAGGTGGGTGTTGCTGCTACAAGAATTTGACATTGAAGTGAAAGATAGGAAATGGAATGAGAACCAAGTGGCAGACCATTTGTCAAGACTATCACAAGAAGCTAACCAAGCTCCACATTCAGTGAACGAAAGCTTTCCAGATGAACACCTTTTACAAATCCAAAAAACTCCCTGGTTTGCAGACATTGCAAACTACAAGGTTGGAAGGAAGATTTCCCAAGAATTCATCAAGCAACAAGTGAAGAAGCTGCTCAATGAGGCCAAGAAATTCTTATGGGATAAACCATTCTTATTCAAGAGGTGTCCAGATGGAATGATTAGGAAATGTGTTCCTGAGAGTGAGATGAGAGACATATTATAGCATTGTCATGGTTCAGCTTATGGTGGACATTTTGGGCCAGAAAGAACAACAGCCAAAGTACTTCAAAGCGGATTTTATTGGCCAACCATATTCAAGGATGCTAGAGAGTTTGTTCATCAATGCAATGAGTACCAAAGAGTTGGAGGATTAACAAGAAGGAATGAGATGCCTCAGAATTACATCTTGGAGGTAGAACTCTTTGATCTTTGGGGCATAGACTTTATGGGCCCTTTTCCACCTTCATATTCTTTCAAATACATACTTGTAGCAGTAGAGTATGTCTCAAAGTGGGTAGAAGCCATGGCAACAACCACATGTGATGCACAAATTGTCCTCCAATTCCTTAAGAAGCACATTTTTACTAGATATGGAGTGCCTAAGGGTCTTGTCAGTAATGGTGGTAGTCATTTTTGCAATAAACAGATGGATAAACTACTTTACAAATATGGGGTGATGGATAAAGTAGCTACACCATATCACCCACAGACCAATGGCCAAGCAGAGCTTGCAAATAAGGAGTTGAAGAGGATTTTGGAGAAAACAGTGGGGAACACAAGAAAGGATTAGGCCAGAAAATTAGAAGATGCTCTCTGGGCATATAGAACAGTATTTAAAACTCCTATTGCAAAGTCTCCTTTTCAGTTATTATATGGCAAGTCTTGTCACCTCCCTGTGGAGCTAGAGCATAAAGCATTTTGGGCCACTAAACTCCTCAACCTTGATTCTCAAGCAGCAGCAGAGAAGAGGCTACTGCAACTAAATGAGTTGGATGAGTTTAGACTGGAAGCCTATGAAAATGCTAAGATATACAAGAAAAAAGTTAAGAGATGGCATGACAAAAGGATCACAAAGAAGGAGTTCAAACCAGGACAGCAAGTACTCTTGTACAACTCCAGGCTCAAAGTCTTCCCTGGCAAACTCAAGTCCAAATGGACTGGCCCCTACTTGGTGACAAAGGTTCTCCCTTATGGAAGCCTTGAACTCCTAGATGAAGCAACAAAGAGCAATTTCATAGCAAATGGTCACAGGGCAAAGCATTATTTGGGAGGCCCTTGGGACAAAGAGAAGGAGATTCAGAAACTCAGTTGAGCAATAATGAAGGATGTCAAGCTAGTGACATTAAAAGAGCGCTTGTTGGGAGGCAACCCAACCAGAGGTAGTTTTCTTTTCCTAAACTATTTCAATAAAAAGGTTAAGTGGACTTATCTGTATTGCAAGGAGCTAAGTTTGGTGTTGCACACCAAAATAATTTAAGGGTGAATGAAGGATGCTAAGTTTAGTGTTTCACCAAAAATCTCATTTAAAAACACATTTCAACCTTCTGCATTAATGGTTACTAGCTCCAAGCAATCAGGAAAACTACTAAACCATTGTCTATTCTCTAGTTTTTAGTTTTATTACTTTTAGCAAAAGCACAAGGTTTCATGTAACTGATGCATCATAGACAGTAGCAAGGGACTACGTTTGGTATTCCCTCACCAAAGTAAGTTCAAGAATCTACAATAATTCATGCATGCTAACCATCTGCCTAAGTGCTTGAAAAAACAAGCAACTTCCAATAATTATGCAGAAAAGACACTCAGCCTCTTAAAAGAATCAGCACCAAGGGAAAGGCAAGAGTAAAAGGTAATGATGACAAAAGGAAAGCTGTAAGACACTCCTGAGAGGTTGTATTGTCACAAAATTCACTCTGCTTTGAAATATTCTGAATGAGAAGCTGTTGTTTTCCTTGATGTTTAGTTCAAATAGTGTAAATTTTGATGTCTGCACTAGTTAACATGCTTGTTATCACTCATCTGCATTAGATTCATGTCTTGTTTCTCTTTTGCATCAATAAGAGAAAATGTTTGAAACAGAAAGTGATTGTCCAATGTTGTAGGAATTAGAATAAAGACTTGTGGTGGTAATTGCTTGATTAGATGATAAGCTCAATAATAAAAGCTGCAGAATAGAATATCTCTTGTAGTGTGAACTTAGTTGCTGTTATAAAACCTGTTGTTAATGAACATCTCTGGAAAATGAAAAGTAAGAAAGAAAAAGAAAAGAAAAGCCAAGGATTGGCAACAAAAATAAAAGAAACAAACAATAAGGCTAGACACCAATAGCTTGGACCTAAGGACATATGCCTGTGGTGCTTCTTGTACTAGGATATGCTTGGACAATTAGGTTCTGAGGAGTCCTTTAAAACTTGGTAACTTGGATTAACTAATCCGGAAATACCAACCAAAAGTCCATTATCAAGAGCAATCTAGTTACAAAGCATTTAGTAACCCAAAGAGGTGCTAGACATCAATGTTCCTAAGAAGAATTGTGAGCCAAGTGTCTGAAGTGAAGAAGTGTTGAGAAAAATTGAGCCAAAAGGCTGCGGAAACACTTGACACTAAGCTATAAGTGAGAAATAAGTTTCTAAGCAAAAGAAAAAAGGAAAAAGCTAACAGGGATCAATAAAAGAGCAAGGAATTATAACAGCAACTCTATTGAATCTTCAAAGAGGCATTTCTTATCTATCAACAAAGAATAAGTGAGCTGCATCTGTCTGCATAAAATCCCATAGTCTTAATTCAATTACCTGCTAAATAAGGATATATGCTTCTCTGCTTCATTTCATTTCTTCTCATGTTTAGTGCTTGCTTGGGGACAAGCAAGGTTTAAGTTTGGTGTTGTGATGACAAGTCATCTTATGCTAGTTTTACAAGCATTTTTTATTTGTTTCATTAGGTTTTATGCACTTTCTTGCACAACAAGTAAGTGATTGGAGTGGATTTTCATGATTATGTTGAATCAATCAAACATAATTTATTTTACACAAAATCATAGGGTTTATGCTAGAATTAATTGATTTTTTGAATGATGCAAAGACCTTGTGAATTTGGTGATACTTTGATTTTTTGTTTGGTTGCTTGTAGGTGAAGAAATGAAGAAAAGGGAGAGGCCAATCAAGGAAGCGTTGCGTTCACAAAGAGAACACCACGCTCAGCAACATTTTGGCTAGCGTTCATTAGCAAAGTGAACGCCACGTTCACTAAGTGAACATTTTCGGGCTTTCCAGCTTTAGAGGCAAGCTTTTGGCCAACCATACACTAAGGGCGCTCAAAGGAATGAACGTAGCGCTCAACCAAGGGAGCGCTAGGAGAAGCGCTCGACCAAGGGAGTGCTAGGCAGTGCTCAAATAATGAACGCAACGTTCAATAAGTGAACGCCCATGAAGACAAGCACGCACCAAGGGGCCACGCACCAGGCAACGTTCAACAAGTGAACGCCAGGGAGCCAAAGCGCACGTGAAGAAGCATGATTAGCAAAGTGAATGGGACGTTCACTAAGTAAACTGAGTGCTCCACTGGAGCTTCACAAAATGCACCCTGACCCATGTCACCAAGTGCCATTTGTGGATCCATTTCTTCACAAATCCAAAGGCCCATTCCAAATGCTGGAGGATGAAAATAGAAAGTGTATAAATAGGAGTAATTTTGATTTGAAGAGGACCTTTACTTCATTTTTTTGTTTGACTTTACTTTTGGCTCTCTTTTAATTTTCTTTTGAATTGGGGAATTGGGATGAGATCTAAGTTTGCTTTCTGTGTTCATTTTCTTTTCTTCGGCAACTTCTATTTTATGCTTTGGGTTTTGAATTCAGATTGAAGAACTCCACTGAAATTCTTCATCTGAGAATCATCTTTTGCTTTTCCTGTTTTATAGTTCTAAGAATTAGAGAATTGGATCTCAATCTTCTTCTCTGCTTTCATTTTATTTCTTCTGCAACTTCTTCTTTACTTTTTGGTCAAGAGAGTGATTGAGATCTAGATTTGCTTTCTGTTTTGGTTACTTCATTGAATTTGTCAATTTCTCTTTAGAATTTCATAGTTGAGCTAAGCTTTCTTGCTGTTTGATTCTTCTGCAAATTTTCCATTTCTGTTTTGCTACTGAGATCCATATCTAAATCTCTTCATCTCATAGTTCTCTGATTTACCTCAATTTATATTTTCTAGTTCAATTTGAATCCCAGTACCCAAATCCCTTTATTCTTGATGCAATTTAAGTTTCTTGTCAATTTAGATTCAGCAATTTAAGTTTCTTGCACTTTAAGTTTCAGTTATTTACATTTCTTGCAATTTAAGTTTCAGCTCTTTTATTTTCTTGCACTTTAAGTTTCTGCAATTTACTTCTTCTGCACTTTAAGATTTTGTCAATTTCCCTTCTCCCTTTTATTTTCTTGCAATTTTACTTCTGTTAATCAAGTTTCACTCAAATCATCAACTATTCGCTTAACTAAATTCATCACTTAACTAAAGTTGCTCAATTCATCAATTCCTGTGGGATCGACCTCACTCCTGTGAGTATTACTACTTGATGCGATCCGGTACACTTATCAGTGAGTTTGTGTGGAATCGTTTTTCCCTCATCACACATCCGAATATTCAGCCTGGGAAAGCTAAATTAAATTCATCCTAGGTGAATAGTAGCAATGGTTCTGCTCAGTCTTGGCAAGATCCTCAACATGTATATCATAATATCCAGCATCCACACCTTGAATTTCATTGGTCTGCGATGACTATGGGTAGTAGTAAGGCTAATTCAGCTCAAGATCCTCAATATCTGCATTACAGTAACCCACATCCGCTTCCTAATTTTTTGTTAAATTATGGAGCATAGATGATGAGATTGTTTCATTTGTTTCAGATTTATTTTCTTAACTTCAACAAGGAGATGGTTCAGTGATTAAAATAATGATGTTTAGGGGAGATAGAATTGCTTTATATCATTGTTAAAGCCTGAATTCAACTAAAAGAAGAACTATAATTGTTTGTTGAATAAATATACTCAACTATGAGCTTCATAGATAAGTTTCTCCTTGCATCTACATCATGCCATAAATTGATCATAATGACTAAATTGAATTTGTTCTTAGAAGCTTTTTTGCTTTACGCTTCTCCACAACTGAATACTGGAGTGACGAACTTAAGAAGCTGCAACAAGTAATTTAAAGTTATAGAGATAAGATTGAAAAATTTTAACTTTAATTCAGTTTCTGTTTCTTCCAACTTAACAATTATAGTCCCCAATAGTGAGATTCTCAGGAATAGTGAACCTCACTTACCACATAAGAATCTTCATTTTTTCAAACAGCAAATAAAAATATATAAAAAATGAAACTTTATTAAAAAAAATTGAAGAAGGGGTAAGTACTTATTTGCGTTCCCTAAACCTAGCAGCAGACCGACGATTCTTGATCATGCGTCTCTGCTTCTAAAGAGTGGCCTTGTCCACTGGTTCCTCCACCGCCCTTCTCTTCCCCTTTGCCACCGCAGTTGCCCCTCCTCCTCCACCACCACCGCCTCCTCCTGATGATGACGAGGGTGCTGGGACTCCACTTGCCACCGCAGCATCCCATTGGCAAAAGGCTCAGCCGCGGAAGAGGATGAGCCTTCGACGACGGGCACCTGCGGAAACTGATGAGGAACATGATGAAGATTATGAAGAGGAGCAACAACGATGACGTCATCATCAGTGATTGTAGCGTTTTTTGAGAAGAAAGCCTCAAAGGTCATTTCCTCGAATGCGTGGTGATTATGGTGAGGTGAGTCTCTATGAAAGTAGGTTAGGATCATGTCTTTTCAGACATTATCGATAGTTTTGGGCGGAGTAGGAGGGGATGAAGAAGGATTTTAAGGATGAGAGGTGGTTGTTGTTATTGTGGTGAGGCATCGCGTCTGAAACGAACTCAAAGGAATTTGGATGAAATCGAGAAATTGAGTTGAAACATGAAGGTATTTGGTGAAGAAGAGGGTAGGGGAAGAAGCGGAGGCTCAACGTGAAAATGAAGGTAGGGGAAGAAGGCAACAGACAAAATGAGGGTTTAATTCTCGAATTTTATATGGGGATAATTTTAAAATATTAAAAGATTTGTATCTTTTATTGTAATTTTTAATAAATTATAAATAAATAAAATTAAACTATTAAATCATTAACCTAGTGTTTTAAATTTGATGGTGCATCAGATAAGCTCAAAAGGCAACGAATTCAAATGTAAAAAAATTGGAGATAAATAAAATTTTCAGCCTAAATCATAAGAACCAAAATTATACTTACCTTTAAATATCTATACCAATATATAAAGCCAATACCAGAGTTTGGTGTCCAATTTTTATAGACACCATTTGCCCTCAAATAATTCATTTTATAAATCAAATTTATGGACAAAATAGTAATAATACATTTTTGTTTATAATTAAAAAAAAAAGTCATTAACCCATTAGATAACTGCTGCAATCGTGAGAAAATTAAATAACTACTCCACTTACAAATATTCCTCACTATTGTCGATTTTTTTTCTGCATCTTGCTATCTTTTGGTTCAGACATGCATTTACTAAGAAAGGGACACCTGCAAATCATCATGAGAAGATTTGACAAGGAAGTTGATACAATTTCTATTCCAACTCCATTGCCAAATACAGGTACCTTTTGAAAAATAATAATAGACGAATCAAATTTATGGACAAAATAGTAATAATATATTTTTGTTTATAATTAAAAAAAAAGTCATTAACCCATTAGATAACTGCTGCAATCGTGAGAAAATTAAATAACTGCTCCACTTACAAATATTCCTCACTATTGTCGATTTTTTTTCTGCATCTTGCTATCTTTTGGTTCAGACATGCATTTACTAAGAAAGGGACACCTGCAAATCATCATGAGAAGATTTGACAAGAAAGTTGATACAATTTCTATTCCAACTCCATTACCAAATACAGGTACCTTTTGAAAAATAATAATAGACGTTATGATAATATACAAGTGATTGGTATTTTATATTTACGGTTTATTTTATTTTTGAGTACTAATTTTTAATTTTTAAAAGAAAATTCAAAGGACAAGTACTCTTTATCTTATTCCATTTTTACATCTAAAGTTTGTATTTTTTTTTTTGTATAATTATAGATCGAGCACTACTACTCAAAACCAATATATAAAGCCAATACTAGAGTTTGGTGTCCAATTTTTATAGACACCATTTGCCCTCAAATAATTTATTTTATAAATCAAATTTATGGACAAAATAGTAATAATACATTTTTGTTTATAATTAAAAAAAAGTCATTAACCCATTAAATAACTGCTGCAATCGTGAGGAAATTAAATAACTGCCCCACTTACAAATATTTCTCACTGTTGTCGATCTTTTTTTCTACATCTTGCTATCTTTTGGTTCTGACATGCATTTACTAAGAAAGCAAAAATCGTGAGAGGATTTGACAAGGAAGTTGATATAATTTCTATTCCAACTCCATTGCCAAATACAGGTACCTTTTGAAAAATAATAATAGACGTTATGATAATAAATACAAGTGATTGGTATTTTATATTTACGGTTTATTTTATTTTTGAGTACTAACTTTTAATTTTTAAAAGAAAATTCAAAGGACAAGTACTCTTTATCTTATTCCATTTTTACATCTAAAGTTTGTATTTTTTTTGTATAATTATAGATCGAGCACTACTACTCAAATATATTCTATAATACTAAAATTTATCTATAAATATATTCTATATTTATTAAAATTTATCAATATTTTTTTTGCATTGTTTGATACGCATTATCAAAGTCTATGTTTATTAATTGATACGTATTATTAAAGTCTATGTTTATAATTTTCTAAACTATCTAAATTATTAATTATGTAGAGTATTGAATTTGACATTTATTTATAAAGAGTACTAAAATTGATATTTACTAATTTTTTGAATTATTGCAAAAAGATTAATTAATTTAATATTATTCATCTGTCATATGATTGGTATATAAAAGATGTAAAAAAATTTATACTTACCAATGGTAGAGTGAAAAATCTCTACGTATATTTTGTTAATTTTTTTCTTTATTTTTAATATGTTCTATATTAAAAAATATTATTTTTTATTAATTATTAGATTGACATATAACACAATAAATATAATAAATATAGTAAGATACGAACTTTGTTAATTAATTTTTTAAATAATCTGACAACTTAAGATAAGAACTTTGTTAATTGGTTTTGTTAATCTCTTTCTTATTTTTAATCTATTTTACATTGGATAATATTATTTTTTATTAATTATTAGATTGACATATAACATTTAAATGTGTTAAGATAAGAACTGTGTTATATATTTTTCGTTATTTCAACTTTTATGATTATCTCGTTCTCTTTATTTTTCTATGTCATAGGCTAAGTAAGTTTTAATTTATTATTCTTCTTTTATATATATATATATATATTCTATTTTAAAAATTATTTTATTTTTTTAGGTTTTCTAATATTTTTATTGTATTTTTCTTTTGCTTTAAAAATTTTATGGTATGAAGATCTTCTGTTAAACGATTCTAACCGTATGATCAAGAAAGAAGTTTAAGATAATAAGTTTGAATTTTGGTAATTTATTGAGTCTAATTGAAATAAACACATTGAAATACAATAAACAGAATCGTTAATGCAACATTTATTAATGAATAATTACTAAAAAAAATATTATCTATACCAATATATAATGGGGATATAGAATTGTGGTATCCAATTTTTTCTTCTTATTTTACCCCTGTTTTTTTTTATTAAAAATTGGCTTTATCCCATGACAGAACTTAAAAATAGATTTCAATAAAAAAAACTGCTACTACGTACTCAATTCTTTTTATTTTATTTTATTTTTTCAAAAACTGGCTTTAACCCACGACAGATTTAAAACTGATTCACCTTCAACCCACGACAGAATTTAAAGCTGATTCACTTGATTCACTTTCAATAAAAAAACTATTAATACGTACCGATTCACTTTCAATAATAAAAACTTCTGCACCTTCAATTGTACTTTATTCAAGATAGTTAAATATCTGTTTCACTTTCAATGGTGCTCTTGCAATCCTTTTTCTTCTTTGCGTCTTGCTACCTTATGTTCTGACAAATATAATTGGAAAATTCAACGAATCAGCAATCATATTATATCAACTAATATAATTTTTATCCCAAATCCATTGCCAAGTACAGGATTAAAATGGTAGGAGCCACCCCATCATCATCATCATCATCATCATCATCATTTTGTTTCAGGTAACATAAAACTTAACATGTATTATGATAATTTAATTTTTTCGGCTATAAATTCAATTTTTGCTTAATATCTATATTCTACTCTTTGAAAAATCTAGAATTGAAAGCGCATGATAATGGAATTGGTGCAAATAACAGACGTCATAGTAACATAATTGGTTGGTATTCTATAACAAAATTAATTAAATTAATATACACTATTTATATATTTCTGATGCTTATTATTTAACCTTAAAAAATTACATATAATAGAGCACTCCTTAATAAAAAAATACAAAAAGTTACTAGAATTTTGTGTCAAATTTTTGTTAGACTTCGTATAACCTTACATAATTTATTTCATAAAATAAATTTAGTGGACAAAAAAATAATTTTTTTTAATATTCCATCTTTATCATATAGTATATAAATAATTAAAAAATTAAAATAAACAATGTATTCATAAAACTAATAATAACAAATAGATTAAAGAGAAAAAATATTAACATATCGCTTATTTTTTGTCACGTGTATGTTTAAATCTGAGTGATTAAATATATTTTACAAAGTAATAACTATAAAATGAAAATAAATTTATTGCTCTAAATTATTAAAAGAAGTATTGAGTACTCTTTAACTAAAACTTTTATTATAAATTTATTACAAAAACATATATTTATGTTTCAAATTAACGTAGATGCTTGGGATAAAATATTAAAAATAAAAAAATATGCATTTGCATTCTTATATTAAAAAAATAAATAAAGTCATTTTAAACACAAAAATACTACGTTATAAGATAATTATAAAAAGTTGTCAAACATAATAATTTTATTATCAAAATAGTATTTATATATTGTGTTAAATTAATGTAATATAATAATTTTTAATATACTTTAATTTAATTTTTTTAGTTTTTATTTTAATTTATATATTTTCATATTTTAAAATTTTGGTAATAATATATATTTTTTATAATTTTAAAATAAAACCAGGAGAAATCTGACTTAAATACAAACATAATGATAGAAGAAGAATACAAGAATATTGATATTTTATCTCATATATTTAAATACATGGCATAAATAAAAATTAATCCTTCTTATTATAAAATTATTTTCCATTTAAAAATTTAACAAATGCCAAAATTTGATCACGGTAAAATGGGTCATAATTTTATAAAAAATCTAAATACTATATTAAATATTACAAACAGTGATTGGATAAATAATTTTCAAATTCTAAAATTAAAAACATAGATAACGCTTTACATATTTATATGAGTTACTGAATCAATTTTTATTGAATAACTATTTTAAATATCAATTATAAAAAAATGCTACTATATTAGCCAATAATAATAATCATGAGACACGTAACATTATTTATTATTAAAAAATATATTAATTTAATAATATTAAATATGTAACAAAATTCTAATGTGAAATGTTAACATATAAACACAAAAAATAAAGATAAATTAGAGTATAACAAATAAACTATTTTTTAAAAAATATTTCTGCAATTTTAACAGACAAAATACTCATCATATTGTTAATTTATTATAATAAATTAAAAAAATAAATTTAAAAATATCACAAATTAATGGACGATATTCAAACTTTGAAAAAAATCAATGAAAAAAATATAATAGAAGAATATTATTTTTAAAATATTTTCTGTTTCAGAATAAAATTAAACAAATTTAAAATAATTAAAATCACCTTTATACGTGACATAAAAGTTAACTTTAATCATGATAACTAATTTTACTCTTATGAATTTAAATTATGCTTATTATCTATATTGCTCTTTAAAAATATAGGTCTGGAATCACATTATAATGAAGTTGTTCAAGTAAAAGATGTGGTGATGTCCTAACTGGTTAGTACCCTATATATTTAAAACATGTAATAACGTCATTTTAAGTCATTTTTCCTATGCATTAAATCTTAATATAGAAGATTAACAAAATTAATTAACTTAATTTACGCGATTTGATTTGATTTCTGAGAACTAATTTTTAATTCTTTTAAGATAATCTACAACATATTAAGTTTGTATTTTTTTTGTATTAGTATAGGTCGAGACATACACCACTGCTACTAATTCAATGCCTCAATCAATCTCTTATAATAAACCAGTTACAAACAATGCTAAAAGCCATGCAAATATGAAGTTAGTACTCACTTACTCTACTTATATTTTAATATTTTATCTTCATCGCATAATATTCATTTAAAATATTTTTTGTATTGAATAAATTAAGAGGTTCGATATTGTACACTACTATATAAAATGCCTAATGTTAAACAAAATTATGAATTCTATAATAAAAAAATAAAACAAATAATTAACAAATACTATAAATTTTAAATAGGCAATACATTCATAAGACTAATAATAACAATAACTTTGTAATAAAATTTTGGTAACAACATATATCTTTTAAAATTAAATAGTAAAATTAGAAAAGATCTACCTTAAATCCAAAATAACAACTATTGGAAAATAGTACAAAAATATGTCTTATTTTATCTCATGTATTTATTAATGTATTGTATAAATTATATGGATCCTTTTTATTATTGAATCTTTACCCAATTAAAAATTTAATAGATAGTAAAATTTGGTCATGGCAAAATGTGTTCTAATTTTTTAAAAAATATCAAAATACTATATTAAATATTATAAGTCAATAGGTAACTAAATTAAAAATTCTCAAATTAAAAATATAGATAACATTGTATATATTTTTATGAGTTACCGGACAAATTTTTATTGAATAACTAATTTAAGTACAAACTAAAAAAATGCTACTACAAATATTATTTAATGGCAATAACCATAATACACATAATATCATTTAGTGATGAAAAATAAATCTTAATTAAATTACAATAACTAAATAATGAGTTCTTGATGATAAAAAAATTATCAAATTAAAATTTGATAATGTATGGAATATAACATAAACACCAAAAAAAAAAAAAAACAAAATAAAATATAATGAATAAACTAATTTTTAAAAATATTTTCGCAATTTTAGCGGACAAAATCTTCATTATATCGTTATTTTGTCATAATAAATTAAAAAAATTAAATTAAAAATATTATAAATTAATAGACGACATTCAAAACTTTTAAAGAAATACAATAGAAGCATTATCATTCTGAAAATATTTTTTGTATATTTTAGAATAGTTGAGAATAAAAATTTACTCTATCGAATATTCCACCTCATATATTACTTAGAACTTTAAACTATGACGATTTTATATTACCTATTTATTTATTGTGTGGTTTTATAATTTAACATTTTAAAGTGTTTTATAGTAATTTTAATTTCAACAAAATATGATATAAATAAAATCATGTCAATATTAAAATAAAAAATATTTATCTAATAAATTTGAAAAGTAAATAATATATTAACAGAAAAATAAAATTAATTTCTTAAAAACAATAGAAAAGCGGCCGAAATAAAACTACTTTACACAACACATCAAAATTAAATTCCAAATAAATAAACAATCTTTCATATTTAATTAAGAATTTTAAATTTTAGACCCTATTTGATGGAAAACAAAATATTTTGAGGCGCCTATTTGCCCTAAAAGGAGGTTGCAATAGCAGCATTACCAAATCTTGGACTGAAAAAAAAACACACTCAGAAATCAGAACCAAAATACCCAACCATGACAAACTTCTACCGCGAAACCGACCTCCCGGCTTTCTGAGCGGTAAAACGCCGGAGCATCATCGTCGTCGCTACGCTCTCCGCCGCGGGTGGCGTTCACGTTCTTCTCATCTTGCTCTGCTTCTGATGCTACCTCCTACGCAGCGCCTCTCTTCTCTTCAACAAGGACCTCAGTGACTTCTCTCCTTCACATCCTCTTCTACCTCACCCGTATGCATTCTTTCTCATATCTAAAACATTGTTTCCATTATCCAGCATCGCTCGAATTTTCAAATGCTAGCCTCTTGTTTGATGAAATGTCTGTAGATTTTGCGGCCATGCTTTGATGAACCTTTTTTGGAAGAGAAAGTACACAAATTGATTTTTAGTTAGCTAACATTAGTCAACCCTAGTGTAGGATTTAGGGTTAAAAGGTTTATGATTTAGGGTTAGAATTTAAGAT
Source organism: Arachis hypogaea (assembly GCF_003086295.3). Lineage (NCBI taxonomy): Eukaryota > Viridiplantae > Streptophyta > Magnoliopsida > Fabales > Fabaceae > Arachis > Arachis hypogaea. The sequence goes on along the minus strand of NC_092048.1, from coordinate 41,533,134 downwards.
AAACAAAATAATTCAAAAAAAAAGTTGGTTGGTCTAAAAAGGTTGATTACCTAGCATTACTCGTTTCGGAAGAGCTATTTTTTCCTGATTGCATGTGATTGGATTTATTTTCCTCGTTAAACACTGGTTAGGACTTAATTAATTTGAATCAATTGCATGAAATATGACATACATTCGTTAGTACAATGTATTTGTTTAAATGTAACCCATGGAGAAGTGTTTTATTAGAAGCAGCATCTACTGTGTTTCAAGTTCTAACTGCCTTGAGCATTGCATTATAGAACTTTGTGATTTATGTGTTTTAGTGTGGATTAATTTACTGTCTATATCAGCAAATTAAAAACCATAAACAAGACAAAAACATAACTTTTTGAAATTACTTCTTCACTTTGAAACTGATAATCTTAATAGTAGTTGTATAGTATGCCCTAAGATCCTCTTTGTGGGTAGAAGTAGTATTTATGCTTTTTAGTTGAGTTACTTGTTTGTTGATGTATTGATGTCTTAATTTATGCACAGGAAAAGAAGAATCGTCAGTGACTCTATCATGTCAGAGACATCCGAGAAATCAGGTTCTAATGAACCAGTTTCCCCTGACACTGCTGCTGAATTATCATCATCAACGATTTGGGACCATTTTACTGCATTGCAAGGCACCAAGAACAAGGCTAAATGCGACTATTGTGGTTGCGTGGTCAAATATGAAGATGAAACAAGTGCTATGCGTTCACATTTGAATAGATGTGATGCTAACACAAGCATTGATGGGAATAAAATACAAAAAACAATTTCTTCCATGTCAGATAGTGAAGAGGAGGGGTATGAAGATGGTCTTGGATCTTCCGAAGATACCTTCAAATTTGACCAAGAAGCATCTCAAAGGGCACTTACGAAGATGTTTGTAATAGATGAGCTGCCATTTTATCTCGTGAAGTCTGAACGCTTTAAAAATTTTCTACGTTCCATACAACCCCTGTTTGAGATCCCCTCACATGTTGCATTAATACAAGATGTTGTTACACTTTATCGTGAAGAAATAATAAAATTGAAAGAATATTTTTCTATTCATTCTCAAAGAGTTTGCCTTATCACTGAACCATGGACGTCAAGTCATGGATTAGATTTTATGAAAGTGACTGCACAATTCATTGATAATGACTGGAGGCTGCAAAAGAAAGTATTGAATTTTTGCCAAATCACTGGCTATTCAGAAGACGAAATGAATGAGTGCATTGAAGTTTGCTTAGGTAATTGGAAGTTGAATGAGGTTTTTAGTTTAACAGGTGATATTGCATCCTCGGATGATCCAGGTACTCAATATCTGGAAAAGAGAATAGGCTCTTGGGATAGCATATTCTTGAAGGGTGGGTATATTCATGTGCAATGTTGTGTGCATATTGTCAGCCTGATTGTGAAGGAAGCATTGAAAGAAATTCATGACTCTATTATAAGAATTCGTGGTGCAGCCATGTATATCAGATCTAGTCCTTCAAGAACAGTAAGATTTAGAAAGTGTGTTGAACATGAGAAGATTCATTATAAAGGTCTTATTCAGCTAGATGTTGAAACTGAGTGGAATTCAACCTATATTATGTTAGAGGGTGCTGTGAATTATCAAAAGGCATTTGAATTATATAAGCAGCGAGACCTTAACTATGTTGATGAGTTAAGTAGTGAAAGTGGGAAAGGCATACCTTCAGAAGACGATTGGAAATCTGCTCAATCAATGCTACCAGTTCTAAAATTCTTTTATGATTGTATTTTGCGAATTTTTGGTACCTCTTGCATTACTAGTGATATATACATGAAAGAAGTATTTGCTATTGGAAGGAAGATCCATCATTATCATGAACATGATGATGCTAGTATAAGTAGGATGGCTAGTAGGATGAAGAATATATATGACAAATACTGGGGGAATTCTAATGCAATTAACATGTTATTGATTGCTGTCGTGCTAGATCCCAGATTGAAGTTGGGTTATGTCAATTGGAATCTTGATTACTTCTTTGGCTCTGAAAAAGGAAGTGAGTTGAAAACGAAGTTGCTTTCCTGTCTTGGTTCACTTTATTGTTATTATCAAGTTACACACAAAGGGTCTCAAGATGATCAACATGCACAAATTGATGAAGATGATGATCTCTATGGTATGCGTTTATATCTGCAATCAACTGGCAATAAATCACATGTTAAATCTGAGCTTGATAGGTATTTGGAAGAAGAATGTGAGCCCTTGAATAAACAAGCAGAGTTTGATCTATTGAATTGGTGGAAGAGCAAGTCGAGCCGATTTCCCATCCTTGGAAGCATGGCTCAAGAGGTGTTGGCCATTCCTATTTCTGCGGTAACCTCAGAGTTTGCATTTAGTGCCAAAGGAAGGGTTATAGATCTCTATAGAAGTTGCTTACCACCCAAATTTCTGGAGATGCTTGTTTGTACAAAGAGTTGGTTAAAAGGACCTAGCTCATTATCTGCAGAGATGATCTTTTTGGAGGATGACAATGAGGATGATGAGATCTTTTCGGAAGATGATAATGAGGATTACAATGATGATTCCTAGTTTGGTAAGATGATATTGATGTCTAACATATTTTAGTTATTTTATTCACTATATATTTTGATAAGTATTCTGCCATTTTTATTTGTTTACTTTATTTATTTATTTTGTAGAGATGAATCGTCAAGAAGATGTTTCGATCATTGCTTAGTCTTGACGGCCGAAGTTTAGTTTTAAGATCCTTATTTTATAATGAACCTTATTTCTAGTCACTCACTCACTCTCTTGCTGGTTTTGGATTAAAGTTGACATGATGTAGTGAACAATCTATTATTGGCATTGATAGTCATTTTGCTGTTTAAGAATTTTATGCTATACTAAATTTTCTTACTATGTGCTTGTTTCCTTTAAAAACAAATTTGACTCGTGTTTCTATTAGGAAGAGTGGGAAGTCACTTATCTTGAATCAACGAATCACGTGTGCAATATTTTAGTCTCCTGTTCTGCTATATTAATAGCTTTTTTTATATATTTAATTAGTTACATTGAAATTTTGAATCACCATTCATACTATTAATTGCTTCCTTCTAATTCTGAGAAAAAATAATTGCTTCCTTCTAATCACATATGCATGTATGTATAGAATTTTATATTTTATATATGTAAAGCAATGATAATTTTGGTGGAAAATATCTCTGATATTTCACGCGGAGAAACAATAGTTGAAATATATTTAAATATTTGGAATAAATTAAAGGCAAAGTTTACCGTATAAAAATTAAAAAGGGAGAAGGCTTCTAGCCTTCTACATATGTAGATATACGTTGACGCCATGGAAAGAGTGACAAACTGACAAATGTTCGATCGGGGATAAACTCTGCAGCGTTACAAGAGACCTCAATTGCTCCCAGACTTGGTGGGAATTAATCCATCGCACATCAGATTTTTATTTAAAAATTTGTTATTAATTAATAAATTTAAATTTAAACTGTTAATACTTATTTAAATAGATTAAAAATTAACAATTAGACCAATCCAATTTGATCATGCACATCATTCTCCTTATGTATGTTTTTTTTGACATGATTCTCCGAATGCATTTAACTTCCCTTTTCTCGTCCAAAAAAAAATTTCCTTTTTTATTTTTTGAATTTTATTGTTATTCATCGTCCTTTATCCTCTACAAAATCAAAAAAAAAAAAAAAATACAAAAATACAAAAATGCCAATTCACACTATTTAAAAACTAGAAAAATAGGTCAAATAAAAAACATATTTATCATATTATAGTGCAAGTCCAAAAGTATAATTTTAACATTTTTTATTTCTTTTCTTGGACATGAATATTTTTTATTATTTTAAATATGCGATAAATTTGCCTCATATTACATAACTAGCAAAGCTAACAATACCAGTTTGTAATTATTTTTCTCCATTTCAATATTATGAACATACTATATAGTCCTTTTACTATTAAAATAAAAATAAATTATACTAAATTTTGTTTGCATCTAAATTCAATAAATAATTTTAAGAGAATAAGATAAATAGATCATTGAACTTTTAAGACCATGACAAATATGTAACTCACAATTTCAATTGCAAAATCCTAATTTCGCAAATGATAGACAAATGTATCTCTCCGCTTATTTGTCCCTAAAAAAAGAAAAGAAATGGTTGATGTGGCGCTTATGTGACTGTAACGGTGTTACATGTCTGTTACGATACCTTAGTGGCATCTCTCAATAAAATTCAAGGATAACTACGTTCCTAGGTATAAAAAATAATACCGTTTTTTAAGTTGTTCTAACTCTTCAAATTTAAGGTTTATTTTGATGGTATTGTAATCCTTTTTGACTTATCATAGTTTATACTTGGATGTTTAATACGCCAAAATGTTTAATGAAGTTCACATAGTTAAAGTTTCAGCTTATTAAATATAATCCATTTAAATTAATGATATAACAGTTACAAAATAGTATCATTTATTACATCATATTTTTCTGCAAAATACACCTTCTATGAATTCATACCAGAATTCATTCCGGTGATGCTAGGTAGCCAAAGAGTAATCATAATATAGAAATGTTACATAAAAATCCTCATTTTCTTGATAAACAAGTGACATACATATTTTTATCACTCACCCTCCTTATCATCCACCTTTTTTATACGTGCTTAAAGTCATTAATATTTTTTTCAAAATCAATTTCAGTTTCTCCCAAATCAAATCCCTAACATTCCTCAATCACATTATTACCCATTAAAATGTAATTTATCTGCAGAAATTATGGAGGTTAAATTAAAAAATTTTAACTTCTACTATACAACTCATATTTTACATATAGACTATTAGAAAATAAAAAATAAAAAATAAAATATAAACAAAAATTAAAAAATAAAATTTTAAAAATAATTATTAACTCGTCATATTAAAATCAATAAATAAGCATACATATGAATATTAAATAAAAAATATTAAAATAATTAAAATCATGATCTATTAGTGCACATATGAGATCATTTGAAGAAGACAGTAAGACACATAGTTTAAAATTTGGTAATATTAATTATAAAAATTTATTAATTATAGATGTTATATGTATGAAATTATGAATATTATGAGTACAAAATTATAGATGTTATTAATATGAAATTATGGATGTTATGTGTATGAATTTATAGATGTTATGAGTAAATTTATCAATTGAATAAATTAATTTAAGAATTTGACATTTTTTCAAATTCAATTGGGATAAAATTTTAAAACATTTGTGTTAACTTGATAATTACTTATGCAATAACTAAAAAATGATATGTGTATGGATGAAATATCTAATAAACATGAATTTAATTTTTAGATGTTAGTTGTATGTAATTATGGATATTATGTATATGAACTTATGAATGTTATGTGTATGAACTTAGTTAGTACAGTATAATTATAAATGCACATAACAAAAAAAAAATTAAATCATTTTATTACTATACCTCATCAAAACTAGTGTGGTTTTTCATATCCTCAAAAATTGGTTGACTGGCAACAATCTTATCGGGTGAGTCCGTCAGTTGTTCAAATTATTCTTCAACTCCTTTCGACATAGGTACTGTGTTAAGGTCGAATTCAAATGCCATATTATTTGCAATGATAAAGGCGACTTCTTGTAAATTTTCTTGGCCTATCCTAATTGTGCTTGTAACTGAACTAGAGTTGTAATTTTGGCCTCTGAGAAAGTATACGGCCTTCATGATTTTTCTAACAATGATAAACCTATTAAACAAGGCCTTTACATTTGCTAACTCCTGGAATGATAATAAATAAAACAAATGAATTAAAAATCAATTACAAATAAAGTCATTTAATGAATATTATTATTACAATTCTTTATTATTATTATTATTAGTATTTATTGTATTTTTAAATATAAAATTCAAATTATAAAAGAGAATATAAGTAGTGATTACAAGAATGCCTAATACTTAGGGATATGATATTATAATTAATATCATTAATAAGTGGGGATGATAAAAGTATGATAAGTGAATTGATAGGAGAGTGAGATAAAAAATCAAAATGTTATTAAGTTATATAAATAAAGTAAAAGTAAATTTTGAAAAGTTTTGGCTAGTTATGGCCGAAAATTTTTGGTTACCAAACTTTTTCAATTCCTAACAACAACAATTTACCTTATCTAATTGTCAACTTTTAACTCTTAATGATAACAACAGCAACACAAATTACAAATAAACTTATAAACCTACAATAATAACCCACACATTAGCTTTTTTTCTTCCTCTTTAGATAAGCCAGTTTCTCCAAATTAATTTGTCTATGTTCTATTTTTTTCTTGCACAAATACTATTTCATATTATCAACTTCATTGTCACAAACTAACTTTTTGTGCCTCTAATTTTCACAACATGATCGTCAAGCCAAACAAAGAACTTGCAGTGGGCCGACTTTTTCAACTGCAAATTTATAAAGAAAACTAAAATTTTATGAAATACATCAATCTGGTCCAAATCAACAATATAACCATCTTACCTTGAAGAAGGGACACCCGAAGAACAATTTGTCGGGGTTGATCGGCATCCTAGACTTGCACAAATCATAGACTCTGTATTTTCACATCGGAATAATGCCATCTTTCTTGTCTCCACCTTGCATACAACTATTGGTATAGGACAATGAGACTTCTTGGGTGCTCAAGGAAGCTCCTTTGCTGGCCATGGAACATAATCCTAAACCTAAACGAGCTCTAACATCAAGAACAACGAGGGCGCTGCAGTGGAGTTTGCTTTCAATTTGAAGAGTTAGGACAGCTCTGAAAATGATGTCGTTTTTTAAATCCAGGGACCCAGTTGTCCTTGAACTTTCTGGGGAGATGACACCAAAGCATTGTAATGAACATGTAACACCATTACAGCCATATAAGCACCATATCAACCATCCCTGATTGCTTTTAAAGTGGTAAATGGACAGAAGGACGTATCTGTTTGCCGTTTGCGAAAGTCAGGGACATTTTTATAATTAAAATTTGTGAGGGATGTATTTGTCACGATTTTAAAACGTTAGGAATATATTTCTCCTTTTCTATGTTATTTTTGTTGACATAATATTATTTATGTAACCCTACCACATAGAGCTTTACTCTTAAGCCGTAAAACAGAGGTGGTATGGCATTACGACCTCTAAAATAAAAAATATATATATATATATATATATATATATATATATATATATATATATATATATATATATATACATAATAATATTAGAAAGGATACAGTATACAAGGAGCCTTAAAAAATGGATAAAGCAAAATCGCAAAATAAAAAGCGCAATGCTCAGGAAACAAGATTACTTGCGTGTGAAGAAAACTAAGGTTCATAAGCATAACTAAACAGAAAGTAGGAATAGAAGATCAAGAGTATAAAATAACAAGCTCCTAACTCAGCCTGCGAAGCTAAGGCTGGCCAGAGAATATTTACACACACACACACACACACACACACATATATATATAGTTCTCTATAAACCTCTAAGAGGTACAAAAGTAAAGTATATATATACACATGAGGAGAGTCTATTCATAAATATCAAAATATCAAAAGTAGGGCCCCACAAATATCCACTTTGCTGCAGAACCCTAGACGCCTACCGAGGTGCCTGTCGACCTGCATCTGAAAAATAACAATATTGTATGGAATGAGAACTGGGGGTTCTCAGCATGGTAAAGGTACCACGCACATAAGATATAAGGTCCTAGGAATGTCAGAGGCAATCCTAGAACGCCGACACTCAGATTACAAAGCTTAAAGTACTAAAATAGAAACCATAGACAGGTGGTCTTCTAAGGATATCTAAGCCTAACTTAAACTTAACTTTAACACTAAGTCTTTCCACCTTTCCTCCGTACCTCCATCTCCGGTGAATTGCACAGACAGACAAGCAAACAAAGGCAAACACATGTATAATACAAAAAATACAGATAACAAGTATAACAATTAGCATATTATGATCAATTAGGCATTCCCAATTAATGCACAACAAGCAAGCAAACAATATGCACACGATGTATGCCTGTCCTATGGATGATGAGGCTCATCTGTCGGGTATCAAGCCAACCCGACAAGTTCGGCTACTAAACCCTGGACTGTCTGTCGTCGCGCATCCCCATGAGTCTATGCATAGCTTTTTCTCTTATCATTCATAATTCATACATATATACTCAATGGGGGTTAACCTTCTTGGGAATTTATAAGTGTCCGGTCACCCTTACGACGTAAGGTCAACAGAGTATCGAGTCTCAACCTAGAACACGTGGTGGCAAGCCACGGTACATTACCCAGGGAAACTCGTATCTCAGATAATTGAGTGCATAAGCCAATAAATATTCATAATCATTTGAAATCAGTACATAATCATATCATTAACATCATAGCACCACATGCACTCCAAGTATTTACATTTTCACATATAATTCATCAGTTTTCCAACCTTGCTTCACCCCCAAGCTACCTCCATTTCTAAACTCCATCTTGTTACTAGGCTCACTAATAAGATCTAGGGTTAAAAGAATGAAAATAGAGGTTTAGAAGCTTGAAATTAGGCTTAAAAACATAAAATCCAGATTTGCTGAAACAGGGGCTATGCGTACGTGTGGGCGTGTGAATTTCCATGCTCGCATACGCAAGCACCTTGCCTGCGTACAAGAGAAGCCCAACCCGAAAAGGTTGGTTGTATCGCGTGCAGGTGGTCGCATACGCAACCCCTTAAAAATCATTGTTCGCGTACGCAAACACATTGCTCGCGTACGCAAGTTGGCAGAATCAGCAAAAATGATGAATGCTGCAGAATTTCAGTTTTGCCCTCCGAACTTTCGACGCACATAACTTTTTTGTTTTAAAACATTTTTCATCATTTCTTCAAACGGCGTAAACTTTACAGACCCAATTTTCATATAAAATATATTTGAAACAATTTAGGGGTCTGGAAGGCAAGTTATGGCTCGCCAAAGTTCGGTAAAAAAAAATCAGTTTTACACAAAAACTTCAACCTCAATTTTCATTGGAAATCAAACTCAAATCCAAACTTCTATACCTAGATTCAGCACAATAACATGTTATAGAATATCAATATATCACTACAATCCTTTCATCACACTACAATCAATCATGCTTCAACTTTACCCAATTTCACACCCTAAGTTTCTCACTTCCATAAACAAAATCATCAACATTCCATTATATATATATATAATCAATAACATCAACTTGTCAAACAATATCCAAACACCATATGGCACTATATTTCCATTATAACCATGATCACGAACACATGCTCAACTTATATCATCAATCAATATCACAAATACTAAACACTCAACATACTTAATCATTCAAATCTATCCTAAGGTCCTCTAGCCTAAGTTTTTACAAAATATTATATATTAAATATGTGAAACCTAAACCATACCTTGGCCGATTTCCACGTATTACCCAAGGCAACTCACTTAGGTGAAAAGCAAGCCCTCAACTCCAAAAATTCGGCTCTAGCACCAACCAAGCTTCCACTTAAGCTTTCAACACCTCCACTAGCTTCATATTATATATACATGCACACATAACACATTTCATAACATATTCATATACAAAATTCAATACCCACACACTAAATCAATGAATTCACTAGGGTTAATGATCCTTACCGTACTCACGGACCAAATGAACCAAGCCTAACAAGTTCTACAAGCTAAATCAAACCTAGAGTACCAAAATCAACAAAATCTCAATATAGATACTCACCAAATTTAGAAATTCAAGGGGTAGAGAAACTGGAGTGAGAGTGAAGCTTGCCTATGAAATTGTTTCGATAGATTCGTAGAGCTCGACGCGGTGGTTGCGTGGCCGCAAACGATGCGGCGATCGAAGCTCGGAGCAGAAAGTTACGGTGGTTGGAATCAAAGCAAGGGTTTGCCCTCTTCTCCCTTGCTCTCCCTTCCCAAGAACGTGTTTCCTTGGTGTTGGGGTGAAATGAGCTTCATCTCATTATGTTAAGGGAAATGGGTTGGGACTTGGGCTCATTTCGGGTCCGGTTCGACCGGTTCGGCCTGTTCGGCCTAATTTTGGTCCAAATTCTTTGAAATTAGTGTCAAAATTCTTATTTTAATTAGCTTTATCCTATTTTACTATAAAATTTTCATTTCTAATTCCTTTATTAAAATTTAATTTATTGGTTAATTATTCGCTAATTTTACGGGGTTTACAATTTACAAACGAATGTTTTATTTTTGGGTATCATGTGTGTGAATTGGCAAATGTGTTTTAATATGTTGAAATCAAATTGATGTTTATATATGTATAATATTGTTTTTGTTTCTTTCTTTTTTTTGAGTAAAGTGACAAATAAACCCCTGAGAATTTACATTTCAGACATATTAGTCCCTAAAAAAAAAAGTACCAATAAAATCCTCTAAGATAACAAATGTGAACAAGTTAGTTCAAATTCAGACCTTCTACCCAAATCATAAGGGTTAATTTGAAGGTAGTATGTCTACATCTGCTATCTTAGAGGACTTTATTGGTACTTTTTTTTCTTTAGGGACTAATCTGTCTGAAATATAAATTCTCAGGGGTTTATTTGTCACTTTACTCTTTTTTTTTTAGTTTTTGTTAGTTTAAACTTGTTTTGTTAGTTGAAAAAAAAAGGAGAAAAACAATAATAAAATATGGTGTTTTCCTCGTTATAGTATTATATTGTGCTTAGCACTTGCTAAAGAAAAAAGGTGGGAATTATGTGAATATTGGAGAGAATGGAATGGTTGGTAAAGTGTTTTAACATGATAATCAATAATTGTAATTTCACAACTAGAAATTATTATTGTCTAGTTTTGCTACTTAATCTCATACCACTGGAATTGTAAATCAGGCTTAGTAGTTTTTTATTGAGAAAATAACAAATAGGTCTCTGACCTTTTAAAATTATGACGAATATGCCTTAATGAACGGATTTTTGTCGGTAAAGAATTTCACAAATGAAATCTCGTTGCAAGTATAGTTTCTAAACCAACAAAGAATCCTTTCATACAAAAATTTGGTTGTCACAAGTAACAAACCCCTAAAAATAATAACTGAAGTATTCAAACCTCGGGTCATATCTCAAGGAATTGCAGGGAGGTGTAGTTATTATTGGTTATGGAAAAGTATCTTTTTGGGGTTTTGAATAAGGAACAAGAAAAGTAAAATGGCAAGAAAGTAAATTAATAGCTAAGAAAGCTCTTGGCAAGGTATGAGAATTAGAAGTCCTATCCTAGCTATCCTTATCAATTGTGACATCAATTGTCCGTTGCTCCCACTTAGTTAACCTCTAACTATGAAGGAAAGTCAAGTGGATGAATCAATTTGATTCCTCAAGTCCTAGTCAACTCCTAAGAAAAGACTAGCTTTAGAGGGATCCAAATCAACTAGCAACTTTCAATTATCAATCAATAAAAGAGTTTGATAACTCAAGAGTCACCAATTACTCAACCAAAACCAAGAGGAGAAAAATCTAAATTAAAATCCTACCAAGCATTTTATCAAACACTTGGAAGGCACAACATAAAAGCATAGAAAAGTAATAAGAGATAATAAAATCCAAACAACCAATTGAAATCATCAATAACACAAATTGAAGAAAGCAATCATAAATATGAAATACCTCAAATTGCATTAAATGAAAAATCAAATCTAATATGAGAATTCATAAACTAAATTGGCAACATAAAGTAATCAACAAGGGAATTGAATAGACTAGAATGCTAAGACAAATAAAAGTAGAAGAGAAACTAATTAAACTGAGATAGAAATCTGAAATTGGGAAGAATTAAATCTAAGAACCCTAAAACCTAGAGAGAGGAGAGAGCCTCTCTCTTTAGAAACCTACATCTAAAACCTAAAATTATGTGAATGAAAGTTATGTGTATGATTCCTCCACTCTGCAGCCTCTAATCTGTGTTTTCGGGCTTGGAACTGGGCCAAAAATAGTCCAAAAATCACCCCTGTGATTTCTGATACGTTCAGCACGTGGCTCTGTCACGCGTACGTGTTGATTGAACTTTCGCAAGGTCACGCATACGCGTGATGCACGCGTGCACGTCGCCTAACTACATGGAAACTATGACATTGTATATCATTTTGAAGCCCTGGATGTTAGCTTTTCAATGCAACTGAAACCGCTTCATTTGGACCTCTGTAGCTCAAGTTATGATCAATTTAGTACGAAGAGGTCAAGCTTGACAGCTTAGCAATTCCTTCAATTTCTTGTATTCCTTCCACTTTTGCATGCTTCCTTTCCATCCTCTAAGCCATTCCTGTGCTATAAACCCTGAGATAACTTAACACACATATCAAAGTATCGAATGGTAATAAGAGAGTATTAAAATTAGCAAATTTAAGGGCAAAGAAGCATGTTTTCAATCATAGCACAAAATTAGGAAGGAAAATGTAAAATATGCGAATTATATGAATAAGTGTGAGTTTAGTGGATAAAATCCACTCAATTAAGCATAAAATGTACCACGAAATAGTGGTGCATCAAATCTCCCCACACTTAAATGTTAGCATGTCCTCATGCTAAGCTCAAGAGAAGCTATAAGAGTAAAGAGGAATGGTAGAAAGTATGAAATGCAACCTATCTATATGAATGCAACTAAATGCAAAATGCTTTTACCTATTTAGTTGAAAGTAAACAAATTCTCCAAGACAAACATAAACTGGATTCCACTAATTCAAATCACAAAATAAAGTACAAGTAAACTTGGAGAAGAAAATAGCTCATGAAAGCCGGGAACAAAGAATCGAGCATCAAACCCTCACCGGAAGTGTACACACTCTAATCCCTCATGTGTTTAAGGTTCGATTCTCTCAATTCTCTACGAACCTTGATTTCTAAGGCTTACTCTTCTTCTACCAATCAACAAATAATTTGATGCACAAATACACATATCAAAAGGTCTTTTAAGGGTTGTAATGGGGTTAGGGTCAATGTAGGATTGTATTTCGTCAAGTGGACTAAAATCTGAATCCTTAATTAACCCAAACTTCCCACCTAGCTTAGGACAATCCATGTAATCAAAATACAAAACCTAACTTACCATTAACCATGTTCTCCACATATTCATGCATCCTAATTTCAAGTACAGTACATATGCATTGCTATCACCATTTACTTTGGGGCATTTTGTCCCCTTTTATTATTTGCTCTTTTTTTCTTTTTCTCTCTTTTTTTTTTGTTTTTATTATTACTTTCTTTTTTTTGTTTTTCTCAATGCATAGAACAAAGATATTGAATGCAAGAATATATGTTCAGCTATTATTTCGCACATTTTCACAAGAATATACAACACCCAATTCTCAAACCAAATGTTTCCAAATCTAAATTTCCCACACTTAAATCATGAACACTCTCACTAGTCTAAGCTAACCAAGGATTCAAATTAAGGACATTATTGTTTTACGCTTAGAGTTAATGATGTGCTAAAGTAAAGAACAAATGGGATAAGTAGGCTCAACATTGGTTTACAAAGGATAATGAAAAGGTTAAGGCCATATGGGTATGTAAACTCAGTGAAACAAGGCCTCAATCATATAAGTGCATGCATACATCAAACAATGGAAATATAGAATTAAGCAAGATAAAGATCACAATTTTAGAGAGAAAAACACGCACTAAAAATAAAATATTGGTTGATAAAATGCAACCAATCAAATAGGCTCAAAATCTCACTGGTTTTGTGTGTTCGAGCTCTAAACCATGTTCCAATATAATATTTCTTCAAACGAGTTTAATAAAAATTTTAATTCAAATTAGTGAAATGCTATAAAATAATTTCTTGAAAAAGAATTCATCACTTTGACCAAGCAGTGGTAGAATATGCACAAAATCAAACAAACATGCACTCAAACATGCAAATGCAACAACTAATTTAACAAAGAAAATTTAAGCATTGGTGTTGAGAAGGAAATAACTAATCCACGGAATTCGATATCGACCTCCCCACACTTAAAGATTGCACCGTCCTCGGTGCATGCTAAGATGTGCAAGTGGACGGGTGGCTACAACTGATGCTTTTTCCAAAGAATAAGCAGATGGACTTGTGGGTTGCCCCATTGAGAAGCTTTCCTTTTCCCCTCTCGATGGACATCCTGAAAGAAGAGAAAAGGGAAGAAAAGTAACCTAGAAATAAAGATAAAAAACAAATAAAATATGGGTGGGTTACTGTCAAATAATGAGGGTCTCAACTACATGGTAGCTACAACATGCAAGTGAGAAAACAGTAGAAGCAAATGGCATATCAAATAAATTCATGTCAATGTAAAAAGAACACAGGTATCATAAAAGATTGGCATTGACAGATAAATAATATCACCCAACAGTGTAAAACAAGTCACTAAGCACCAAAATAATACCAGAAAAGATACAACAGTTGAATAAGAACATTTAACACCAACGGAGAAAATAATAAACGTAGAGAAGAAAATAAAAATATGCACAAAAGTAAAATGCAATGAGTGGGAGTATGCAAATAAATTAAGTAAAATAGAATGACAGAGAATAAGGATGAGAAGTTAAAGAAATGAAGAAAAAGAAAGTAAGAAAGGAGGAAGAAGGAAGTAGAAGGGAGAGAAGAAAGGAGAAGGGAATGTGAAACAGGACGCGACGCGTGCGCGTACGTCACGCATACGCGTGACAACTGTAATGGCCATGCGACGCGCACGCATACCCCACGCATACGCGTGGGCTGCGCCAAAGTTAAGGCGATGCGTCAGCATCTAGCACGCGTATGCGTGCTTGGTCTGAAAGCGAAAGGATGCGCACGTGTTAGGGACGCGTACGCATGAGTGATTTTTGTGCCTCTAGCACACTGCCAGCCCCGGACCGTCACAACTCTCTGTTCAGGACGCTATTTACGCCGATTGCCATAGCCACGCGTGCACGTGCATGATGCGTACGCGTGGATTGCCAAGTGTTGCAAGTGACGCGCACGCGTAATGCACGCGTACGCGTGGGCTTGCTTGTGCGCAGAGTACGCTTCCTGCTCCACTCCCGCACAACTCTCTGTTCAAACTTAATGTTTTTTGCATTCACATATGACACGTGCGCATCGTAGACGCTTGCGCGTCGAATGCGTTATTTTTTTATGCAGAATGCAGGTGGTGATGCAGAAATTATGAATGAACACTAATAAAAAATAAAATAAAATAAAACTAAGAATAAAAAGGGATGATCATACTATAGTGGGTTGTCTCCTACCTAGCACTTTTAGTTAAAGTCCTTAAGTTGGACATTTGGTGAGCTCCGTGTCATGGTGGCTTGTGCTTGAACTTATCTTGAAACTGCCACCAACGCTTGGACTTCCAATAAGCTCTATCAATTCCAAGTAAATTCCCCAAGCTTTGATGGAGTTGTTCACAAGCTTTGAGCTCCCAATGTTGATCCTCTTGTATGCCGGGATCCCAAATCTTGTTTGTACACCCGTCTTCAAGTTGATCATCATGATTCCGTTCGGGTGGTTTAGACTTGGAATTCTCATTTAAGCACCCAAACATCCTCCTAGACCCATTCACTTTGGTTCTATACCAACCATTGTTATCAAACCTTGAGCGTGCAACCATCATGAACCTAGAGTGATGTTTCCAGCCACTACACAATTCTCCCTTGCTCTTCAATCCGAAAAGAGCTCTAAGTTGACCATCCGTTTCAAGCAACCTATACTCAAGTGGAATTAGAAAGCCTGGAGATAAGAGATTTACCCACTTGAATGGTGTAAAGAATGATGGTGACTTAGGAAGGGGGACCTCCCCACACTTTGACAAAGCAAGGTCCACTCTCTTGTGCTCCTCTCTGATGATCTCCACCTCTTGACAAGCTTGTTCAACACTAACCTCGTCTTCAAGTTCAATGGGAGAGGATTCAATTGTGGATAAAAATTCATTGATTCTTGAATCCATCTCTTGATCAACCTCTTCAAGTTCTCCAACTATAATATGCTTTGGAGGTTGTACACCCTCCTTAACATCAATTTCAAGCTTCTTGGAGGGAGGTTCTATGATTGGAGGTTCCGCATCTCCTAAGTCTTCAACCACTTCCTCTTCTTCAATAATTTCGACTTTCTCCGCTTGCTCTAATACAAAATCCAGCTCCTCCTTGATGACTTCCATCTCCTGATAACTTTCTTCAAGGGTCTCTCCTACTTCCACCTTTTGGGCCCCTTCTTGCTTCTCTTGAAGTATGTATGCGTGAACCAGATCCATTACGTCCCTAAGACGATCCCTTCTCTCTTGTTCCATGTTAATAGCGTAATCGAGATCATGTTGCTCTAGGATTGATGCACCAGAGCTTGAGGGTTGAGTATTGGGGGTAAAGAATGGATCCATACGAGATATAAGAGCTTGGAGAGTAGAGGTGAGACCGTTGAAAGTAGAGATAAGTGTGGTTTGAAGCTCCTGTTGCCTTTGGCAAATAACCCTAAAGGTATCATCTATGGGAGCTTGGGGTGGATAGGAGAGTTCATTTGTTTGGGAAAAAGGGCTCATAATGGGAAGGTGGTTCTTCTCGATAAGGATATGGAGATGGTGAATATTGAGATGGTGGTTCTTGGGGGGTAATTGTGTTGGAATTAGGGTGGGTCTATGTATGGTTCATATGGTTCATATGGTGGTTGGTTAGGTGGATATGGACTGGGGTCATATGGAGGCGAATGGTGGAAAGGGGCTTGTGAGTATGATGGTTCAGAGTTATATTGAGGAGGTGGTTCATAAGCATATGGTGGGGCTTGTTGGTAACTACAAGGGGGTCCACCATATCCATCGTCTTGGTACGCACCCTGGAATGGCTCTTGACCATAGTAATTTGGTGGAGGTTGGTTGTCACGAAAAGGTCCACCATAACCATTGTCTTGGGATGCATCGTAGAATGGTCATTGCCTATGGCACATTGGAGGAGGTTGTTGCCGGAAGGGTTGATCAAATCATTGTGGCTCCTCCCGTCTTTGATTGTTCCAACCTTGATGCATGTTCTTATTGTAGCTTTCATTCCCTACAACATAATTGTGACCAAACTCATAGCCAAAAGGGTGAGAATTCATAGTAACAAAAGAAAGTAAAAACAAAAACAAATAAGAAAATAATGAGAATAAACTCCTAAAACTAGAAACAACTAACAAAGAAACGAAAAAACAAATTTATTCACAATATTACAATAACCAATAATAAGGCACACGTTTGCAATTCCCTGGCAACGGCGCCATTTTAATGAACGGATTTTTTTCGGTAAAGAATTTCACAAATGAATTCTCGTTGCAAGTATAGTTTCTAAACCAACAAATAATCCTTTCATGCAAAAATTTGG
Source organism: Arachis hypogaea (assembly GCF_003086295.3). Classification (NCBI taxonomy): domain Eukaryota; kingdom Viridiplantae; phylum Streptophyta; class Magnoliopsida; order Fabales; family Fabaceae; genus Arachis; species Arachis hypogaea. The sequence goes on along the minus strand of NC_092048.1, from coordinate 41,515,745 downwards.
TTGTCACAAGTAACAAACCCCTAAAAATAATAACCGAAGTATTCAAACATCGGGTCGTCTCTCAAGGAATTGCAGGGAGGTGTAGTTATTATTGGTTATGGAAAAGTATCTTTTTGAGGTTTTGAATAAGGAACAAGAAAAGTAAAATGGCAAGAAAGTAAATTAATAGCTAAGAAAGCTCTTGGCAAGGTATGAGAATTAGAAGTCCTATCCTAGCTATCCTTATCAATTGTGACATCAATTGTCCGTTGCTCCCACTTAGTTAACCTCTAACTATGAAGGAAAGTCAAGTGGATGAATCAATTTGATTCCTCAAGTCCTAGTCAACTCCTAAGGAAAGACTAGCTTTAGAGGGATCCAAATCAACTAGCAACTTTCAATTATCAATCAATAAAAGAGTTTGATAACTCAAGCGTCACCAATTACTCAACCAAAACCAAGAGGAGAAAAATCTAAATTAAAATCCTACCAAGCATTTTATCAAACACTTGGAAGGCACAACATAAAAGCATAGAAAAGCAATAAGAGATAATAAAATCCAAACAACCAATTGAAAGCATCAATAACACAAATTGAAGAAAGCAATCATAAATATGAAATACCTCAAATTGCATTAAATGGAAAATCAAATCTAACATGAGAACTCATAAACTAAATTGGCAACATAAAGTAATCAACAAGGGAATTGAATAGGCTAGAATGCTAAGACAAATAAAAGTAGAAGAGAGACTAATTAAACTGAGATAGAAATCTAAAATTGGGAAGAATTAAACCTAAGAACCCTAAAACCTAGAGAGAGGAGAGAGCCTCTCTCTTTAGAGAACTACATCTAAAACCTAAAATTATGTGAATGAAATTTATGTATATGATTCCTCTACTTTGCAGCCTCTAATATGTGTTTTCGGGCTTAGAAGTGGGCCAAAAACAACCCAGAAATTTCCCCTAGTGATTTCTGATACATCCAGCACGTGGCTCTGTTACGCGTACGCGTCGATTGAACTTTCGCAAGGTCACGCGTACGTGTGATGCACGCGTGCGCGTCGCCTAGCTGCATGGCAACTATGGCAAATTGCATATCATTTTGAAGCGCTGGATGTTAGCTTTCCAACGCAACTGAAACCGCCTCATTTGGACCTCTGCAGCTCAAGTTATGATCGATTTAGTACGAAGAGGTCAGGCTTGACAGCTTAGCAATTCCTTCAATTTCTTGTATTCCTTCCACTTTTGTATGCTTCCTTTCCGTCCTCTAAGCCATTCCTGCCCTATAAACTCTGAGATCACTTAACACACATATCAAGGTATCGAATGGTAATAAGAGAGGATTAAAATTAGCAAATTTAAGGGTAAAGAAGCATGTTTTCAATCATAGCACAAAATTAGGAAGGAAAATGTAAAACATGCGAATTATATGAATAAGTGTGAGTTTAATGGATAAAATCCACTCAATTAAGCATAAAATGTACCACGAAATAGTGTGCATCATGCCTCTCATAAATTTTAGTTACAAAAGTGTCCTTGACTTTTGCAAACGATAGGCAAATGCGTTCCTCCATCCATTTGTCTCTCCAAAAGCAAACGAAGATGGCTGCTGTGGTGCTTATGTGGCTATAACAGTGCTATGTGTCCGTTACGATGCCCTAGTGGTATCTTCCAAAAAAGTTCGAGGACAACTATGTCCCTAGGTTTAGAAAACGATATCGTTTTCGGAGTTGCCCTAACTCTTCAAATTTAAGTTTATTTTGCTAGGATTGTAATCCCTTTTGACTTCTCATAATTTATGTTTGGATATTTAATATATCAAAATGCTTAATGAAGTTCACATAATTCGACTATCAATTTACTATAGTCTATTTAAATTCATGATATAGTAGTTACAAAATAGCATCATTCATTACATCATACTTGTCTGAAAAACACATCTTCTATAAACTCATACCATAATTCATTACAACAACAATTTACTTGATCTAATTGTCAATTTTTAACCCTTAATGACAGCAATTGCAATGCAAATTACAAATAAACCTACAACAACCCACACATTAGCTTTTCTCATCCTGTCTATATAAGCTAACTTCTTCTTAAAAGTAATTAGCCTCTACTCTATTTTTTCTTGCACAAATAGTTTTCTACATCGTCAACCTCATTGTCACAAATTGACTTCTCTGTGTCTCCAATTTTTATAACATGATCGTTAAGCCAAACAAAGAACTTTCAATGGGCTGGATTTTTCAACCGCAAATTTATAAAGAAAACCAAAATTTAATGAACTACATCTATCAGGTCCAAATCAACAACATAACCATCTTATCTTCAAGAAGGGGCATCTGAGGACAATTTATTGGGGTTGGTCGGCGTTGTGGACTTGTACAATATAGCATAGACCCTGCATTTGCATATTGGAGCAATATCATCTTTCTCGTCTCCACCTTGCGCACAACGAATGGTCGAGGACATTGAGACTCCTTGGGTGCTCGAGGAAGCTCCTTTGCTCGCATGGAACACAATCCTAAACACAAACAAGATATAACACCAACAACAACGATGGCACTACAATGGAGTTTGCGTTCAATTTGAAAAGTTAGGGCATCTCTAAAAATGACGCCGTGTTCTAAATCCAGAAATCTAGTTATCCTTGAACTTTCTGAAGAGATTTCACCAAGACACTGTAACAGACATGTAGCACCATTACAGCCACAAAAGCGTCACACATCAACCATCTCCATTTGTTTTTGGAGAGATAAATGGACGGAGAAACATATCTATTGCTGTTTGTGAAAGTCAAAAATACTTTTGTAATTAAAATTTGTGAAGGACATATTTTATTCACGGTTTTAAAATTTAGGAATTTACCTGTCATTTATCTTAATTTTAATTAAATTAATAATTAATGATAAAAATACCACTCATCATGTTGTTAACAAGGGCATTATGTTGGGTGGCCCATTAGCTCTTGAAAAAAAAATTACAAATAAGCAATGGTTTTTTTTCTTTTTATTTTAAACTATTTAAAACTAACATACAATGTAGAAAAAAAAGGCAACATATAATTTGTGCTGTACGAGAACTATTTTCATATATTTCCTAACTAAACAAAGTTGGGTTAATTCATTTATCATTTGCTTTCGGGTTCAAGCGTTCAGCCTTGCCTAACTTATCTTTTAGTATTTTCGAACGATTTAACTACTAAATTATCTCTGATTTTTTAAAATATTGACAAAAGTACTTCATTTTTTATAACTAAAATGTCCTCAAAATATTATAAAATACAATAAAAATATTTTTAAAATATTTCAAAACACAACAAAATAACTAAAGAACTATTATTTTTTTTATAAGTGATAAACAACTTTTATATTTGACAAAACACTTGTACAATTGATCCAAAATTTTACAACAATATTTAGATAAATATTTAAAAAGTACATAAAAAAAATTGGACCAAAATTCAATCTCTATAATTTTTCCATTTTTAAAAATATTCTTGGCTATTAAATTAAATTAGACAAAAAAATTTACTTCAACATAAAATCATCAAATTTTAAACATAAAAATTTCATATCTTTTATAATATTTTAAAAAATACATTAAAATTTAATTTTCAAAATATTTTTTTCTCATATATATATTATTGAGAATATTTTTATCATTAGCATAAATGGAAGATATTTTTGTTAGCGTTTTATAAAATTGAGAGTAATTTTGATAGTTTATCCGTTTTCAAACAGTTTGAACCAAATACACATCAATTTGGACTGGATGAAAAACAACTACTTTTGTCCAAAAATATAGAGAAACAGACCCCACTTACAATGAGATCGGTGATCATGTTAACATAATTATTCATAATTAATGTAATTACCCAAATAAGAAAGAAACAAAATCAGATTGTTGGACTTAGTTATGACTTAGAGGGCTTCCCTTGGAATCTAAAAACTATCCATCCATTTCGTGACAGGTCTGAACCAATTTGTTTAAGTTCTCTGCTAAGGTTTATCGCTCTCTTTTCTGGAAGAGGTTGATCGGTCATGCGAGGAGGCTTTGTGAGAGGTGAAGCCTCTCAGCCTCATGGTCCAAGAGAGGAACCACCAGATCGAACTGTGAAAAAAGATAAGTTGGGAGGAGATGGTTGTGGATTCTCGGGCGGGAGACCCCTAATTCCGAGAATAGAAGATTGGACGAAAATAGAACACTAAGAAGAGAGAAATCTAAATGAGAATGTGGAACAGAGAGCCCAAGTGAACAGAGCTGGGGAAAGCAGTGAAGTCCCAAAGAAAAAGAGGTCCTTTGCTGATGCTGTCAAAATCTGGATTATGTTATAATAGAGGGACCTTGAAAAATTTTGGACCATTACTTAACCATCTGGATATGAAAACCAGATTTCAGCCCAGATACTACTGCCATTGACATTATTGCGGCTTAGATAAGGTTGCCGGGACTTGCGATAGAGTACTACAACAAAACCATCTTGGAGAAGATTGGCAACATTATTGGTAGAACTCTAAAGGTTAACACAAATACCAGGGAATTGACAAGAGGAAAGTTTGCAAGACTTTGTATGGAAATAGACTTGGAGAAACCCCTTGTATCTCACTATATGGTCAATGGGATTAATCATGTGGTAGAATATGAAGGGTTGCATCAAATTTGATTCCATTGTGGTTGTTTAGAACATGAAAAGGACAAATGCCCTGAGTACAAAGTTATCAATGGTGGAGGAGGAGGTGTACTGACATGGTGGTCATGGTAGGTGAGAAGGGAAAACCTTAGGAGAAAGGGGACAAGGGCAATTCGAAAATAAACAATACTAATAGGGGCAAGAAGGTAATTGACTCTGCTGCGGAATCTTATGGGTCATGGATGATTGTCAATAGACCAACACGTGGCAAGAAGCAGCATAAATCCGAAGATGTTGGCCCAGGTGACTTCTCTTATTTGCCTAATTTATCATGATTATTTTTGCTTGGAATACTAGAGGAATGGCGAATAAAGCTACAATTTGCACTCTTAAGGAGTTTGGCAGAAATTATAAATCGGACATTACTTGCATTCTTGAAACTAGGTATAGTGGTGATAAAGCCAAAGAAGCCATTAAATGTTTAGGCTTTAATTACTTCTTAGTACAAGAAGCACTGGGTTTTAGTGGTGGAATCTGGATCTTATGGAATAATGATAATCTAAAGATTCAATAGATAGAAGCAGACCGCTAATGCATTCATATGATAATAGTAACACCCTTACTACCAAAATGTCACGCTTCTGGTTGTGTCACTCTGATAGTGAGGAGTATTACGATGAATTCCATATACTTAATAAAATAAGAGCCTTTGTAAAACTCGAGACCGTATAAACTATTCTTTTAAAAATTGGAAATGCTTTTTGTTTGAAAAATGCACATACATATGTACAAATTAATCACAACCACTTTTATATATATATATATATATATATATATATATATATATATATATAAAAACTAAGTTCTTTAAAAATAACTTACAAACATAACCATCAAAACTCTAAACCCCCTTTAAGAGATACAATATTAATGGCGATGGATAAATAAATAACAACTAAACTAATATAACAACAAATCGTATAAGCAAAACACGATTAAACTCTTCGTAAGCTTCTTCATCCGTTTTCTAAAAAGATAAAGCTGTAGGGAGTGAGAACCTAACCACACGGTCTCACCACGGAGTTTCAAAATTGTCATAAGAAGATATTTAATAAGAAAACTATTTTCAACCTCAGTAATTATCATTGTCTTATGAATCTTTTGAAAACTAACGGTTTAACCATCCAAAAATTCAAAACCTTTTTAAAAGAAATCGGTTAATTATCTAGAAATCCAAAACTCACTTTTCTTATAAAAGAATCTTAAAATTTTACTAACAGTATGAATGACCAACCTGTTCCGAACATAGGTTCATTAGGTCTATGCTGAACCAGCTTGATATTTCATACTTTACTAAATCTTAATCAGAAACCAATCACGCAATCAATCAACACTATCATCAATTTAAGATCAATACTCAATCTCAAAGTACCACACCAGAACAAACACAGGCAAAAGAGACAAGCAAAATATAGGTATAGATAGCAGTTACAGCAAGTAGCTCAGATAGCAGTTAATAACAGTTAAGTAATTAGGCAAACCAAAACAAAGTTAAACCCAAACAAAGCATGCAAATGCATATGATGCATGTCTGCCCTATGTCCGATGAGTCACATTTGTCGGTTATAAAGCCAAACCCGACATGTTCGGTAGCTAACCCTGGATAGAACACCAAACACGGAGCAAGTGGGACAATGCCACAACCCTTGCATCTTACCCGCGTACCCAGAGCAGGGGACAACCTCACCACTGCCTCTTACCCAGGCGGTGTTACAGCTTTCGACCTGGAGCAAGCGGCGATAGAACTCAAACCTTGCATCTTACCCGGAGTCTCAAACTCTTATCCGGAGAAAGTGACCAACGCCACTGCCTCTTAACCGGAATCTCAACTTATACCCAGAGCAAGTGGACAATGCCACTGCCTCTTACCCGGTCACATATATCTCAATCAAATTCAAATTCATTTTCAAATTCATTCTCAATATCATTCAATTCATTCAACAATCAGACTTTAATAGCACTCCTCATCATCCTTCATTCCTTATCATCACCCTTCCATTTTGTTCATCAACAATTCATACTCAAAACATAATTCATTCTTTTCTAAATAAAGTAAACTCAAAATGTAATCCTTTTCTTAATAACTCAAAATCAAATTATAAAATCCTTAAAAATCCAAATCCTTCTAATAAGCACTTCAAACGAAACTTTCAGTTTTTATAAAAATTTCAGTAGCATCTCCTCTAAAATTCGGACTCTGCCACCCTTTTCGGGTCCCATCCAAACATTCCAAATAGCAAATCATTTTCAATAATCAAATCGTTTTCAAATATCAAATCATTTCCAAATTTATTTTAAACCAAATTTTGATATTAAATCTCTTCCAAACCAAACCAATCCAACATTAAATCTTTTCTAAAATCAACTCATTTCCAAAAATAAAACATTTCCAAATCTCAAGAAAACCAATTCGACAACTGCCAATTTAATAAAATCAATAACTCAAAATATTCAACCTTCTCAAACAGTCAATAATTCTACCAAACAAACGATTACAATCATCCAGAGTAACTCAATTCAATCCATAAGACTCACGAAATTATAAAATAAAATATATTTTTCACATCTATATCTATTTATAACAATTCTGCGATATAAAATAAGTTTTAAAAAAATTTTCTACCTCGACTAGTCGAACCCATAACCAAACGCATCAAAGAAATCCTTTTCCCTAGGCCTACAATTAGCAGCATCAAATCCAACTATTTTCCACAGCAGCAACAACCACAAAAGCATCACTTGATAATAGTAACTTAACCCTGAGATGTTAACGATGCAAAAACCTTAGCAATATATAACAGAACAGTGACTACAGAGGTTCGGAACGAGGAACAACTTACTGTACTTACGAATAAGCGAGAGAACAAGGCAACGACGGCCTCCGGTGACGACGTAGCAACTTGATGTCACATGCAACAGCCATAACTCTTAGTATGCAAGAACCAGAACTCGATACTATGTTATCAACATCTCAGAATCACTAACAGATATAATAGAATATCGATTTCAAAGGTTCCAGAATGTAATGCTTTCTAAGAAGACAAGGGTTTCCAGCGGCGGTTTCTGATGGTGACTGCAGCGGACATGAACGGCGGTGCTGACGGGATGTGGTGGCAAGGAGCATAGAGGCGGCGTTGGGTTCCACGAATGCCAGTGGTGGCATCTGGCACGACGGCGATGACACTTCTCCTCTCTCTTTAACTCGTGTGCCTTTCTCTCCCACTCTTTGCGACCAGCGACTACGATGGATCTACCGTTGACGGAGACATGAATGGCGACGTGACTAATCTACTCTCCTCCACAGGCGACAGTGACTCAGTGGCAGATCGCAAGGATGACAACGATAGGGGCTCCTCATTGCGGTCGCACTCCTCCTCTCCTCGTGCTCCTCCTCATGGCTATTTTTCCCTTTTCCACTCTTGTAAAACTCCATAACGAGGACCTCAATTTCACCCCTTTTCTGTGTCGAAATTGTGGTCCTACCTGGTTCGAACGTATCCTCTTCGCTAATGACACCGAAGAGAGCGAACTTGCCAACAGGAGTTGGGCAAGCCTACTGGCTATGCAAGTGATCCCAACAGGGCTACCTCTGTACAAAAAGAAACGTTTTAAAGCCACTCTGTATGCCCCCTCACTATACAGCCAGACAACTAGGCTTCTTCCAGGCTATCCCAACTCCACTCCCCAAGAACAACAAACCCTTTTACCATGTCACTTTGGCTTCGAAGAAAGAACTCGATGTTTGTCTCTTGAAAAATAAATAACAAAGAGAGAGCTACAATCATCTTGTTTATGATAGTAGTTCATTCATTACAAAATCCTGTTCGATTGGTGGGCTACGTATTATTCTAAGTACAACCGTACCTTAGAAGAAATCAAGAGTTCTGTTACCCGAACGGTTCTTGATGCTGAAGGTTCTCCCAAGAGGCCTCTGAAGAGGAAGGCCGAAGCCACAGCTTCTTCAAGACAACAACCAAAGAAAAGTCGACAAACTCCTTTAAGGACCTCCAGAAGGGTATATATTTTATTTTATTTAACCCAAAATTCCTTGAAAATCACATTTGCTTAAACTTCTTTTGATTTCGGTCTTTCGGTAGTTACAGTTGCAACCATCAAGCGAGAGCTCTTCTGATGATAGTGAACCATCCATCCAAAATGTTCTTGCTGCATCCTCGAAGTCGGATGATGAAATTGATTCGGACCCGGGCTCTCAGCTGATTCGAAGAAAAAGACCTATTCTGGTAACATTATATTATCTTCAAATATATTAATTCAGTCAAAGTAAACCTCGACTAATGTATGCTGTATTTCAGCCTGTTACTGCTGCTCAATCAATCACTTCCTCTCTTACGCCTGACCAGCCATCTCAACAACATCAACAAGATTCAGGGTAGCAAGCATCTCATTCATCAATTCAAATTATTGCATCTGCTGAACCTCTCCAGGTAGCTCCTCCAATTTCAATTGAGACCCAAATAGTTGATTTAACAGAAGAACATGCCCATCATTCTCCAACATAAACTTTAAATATTGCACATTCTTCTCCACCAAACCAAGTTGAAACTTCTACTGGATTCCCAGTGGCTCCTGATTCTGACTCTCCTTCTCGAGTTCTTGAAACTATTGCCCCGATTCGGATTCTCCATCCTGAGTTTTGGAAACCCTTCCTTCACCACAAAAAACCTCTAGTCCACCTAAGAGTACTGAACTTCAAACTCCTTTTGATTTGGGATCTGGAGATCTGGGAATGGTCTCCGAATCTGAGGATGTTGATATGATTGAATTGGTCACCATCCTGAATCAAGGTGCTCAAGAGGACAAGGTGCTCATTTCTACTCCTGCACCTATAGGTCCTTCTGCATCTGATCTCCCATCTGAGCTAAATATTAATGCTCGAGAACAACTTTTGGTCCTTCTCAGACTTCTGGACCATTCCCCCACTGAATGGACCAACAATGCAACCCTGAACTCACTTTTGTCTGATGTCCTAAGCTCATCTCTTGAACCTCAAGTTCCATCCCAACACTCTACTATAGTCATCCAATTCATAAAAGTTGCTAACAGATGTGTGACTGCCCAAGACAAGCTACAATAGGTCAAAGACAAAGTGGCTAAAATTTGAACTGTATCAGAAAACTACACTGCAGCTCTCCAGCCGATTAAAGCTTCTCGTGAAAAATTTGACTTAAGAATTTCTCAGGCCTTTTCTGCTCAAGCTTATTATGATAAGGAAGAAAGGGAACTTGAAGCAGAATTGGCTCAAATTAATGAGAGACTTGTCAAAATTCAAAAGAGGAAGGTTGAAATAGCAACACCTCTAGCCACTGTGCAACACAAGCAACAACAACTTGTACAAGAGATCTGCTCTACTGAGGCCAAGCAAGAGGAATGTGAAAAGCAACTTGACAAGGTTCAGTATGAAGAATATGAGCAAATCGAAACACTTTCGGCTCTGGACTATGAAAGGGTTAAATTATGCTCAGACTTAGCAAAACTTATGGCGCCTTACCTTTCTCCTCCTTAGGATTCAATGCTTGTGATGATTTCCTTTTGTTTTTATCTTCGGACTTATGCATTTCAATTATGAGTTAACAAACAATGATATTGCTTTAAATGCTTTCCATTTACCGAATTAGCTACATTCCCAGATTCAATATCTTTGATTCGATACGCATTTTTGGAATATAATTTGATAATTTGAAAATGTCCCTCCCAAGTATGGGACCATTTTCCAAGAAACCTTGACTTCTTTTCCATTGGCAAAATAACCGTCAAAACCAACTCCCCAATACTGAAGCATTTCTCCCTTACTCGACGATTATAGCTTCGAGCAACACTTTCTTTTTGACGAATCATGTTTTCAAGCACCAAAATACGCTCCGAGTCTAACTCATTCAACTCATCAAACATTGCATTCCAATAATCATCGACTGAAAAATCATCTTTCTTTGACACCCTTAAAGTATTAAGATTGATTTCTAATGGTAGCAATGCATCATGGCCATATACTAATTTATAAGGCGAAGTACCTATCGACCCCCTTGGTGAATTTCGATAAGCCCACAGTACTTGGCTTAAAGTTTCATGCCAAGTTTGGGGTCTACTTCCGATTTATTTTTTGATCAAACTAATCAGAATTTTATTTGCTGCCTTAACTTGGCCATTGCTTGTGCATAATAAGGGGTTGAAGTAACCATTTTAATATTCCTCGAAACAGCAAAATTCTTGATTTACTGACCAGTAAACATAGTCCCTTGGTCAGTGCTCAATTTTTGAGGAATCCCAAATCGATGAATTATATGTTCTTCAATAAAATCTATTATTTCATTTTGCCCAGCTTCTATTAAAGGAACTGCTTCGAACCACTTTGTAAAATAATCTATTGCTACCAGAATAAATTTATGATGTTTCGATGAAGGGGGATGAATCAATCCAATTAAGTCCAGAGCCCAACCCCTAAACGGCCATGGCTTAATAATCGAATGCAACTCAGACGCTGGGATTTGTTGTATCGACTCATGCTATTGACATTCTTGACATGCCTTTGCATATTCGATACAATCTTTAATCGTGGAGGGCCAATAGACATGATTTCGACATAGCACCCATTTCATTTTTATCCCAGCCTGATGAGCACCACATATTCCTTCATGAACTTCTCCTAAAGCAATATTTCTATCTGCTTGGTTTAAACATCTCGAAAGGCTCCCATCGATTTCTTTCTTATACAATTCACCAGCTATCAAGACAAAATTCATTGCTCGCAATTTTATCTTTCTATCGACTTGAGTGCTAGGATTCTTTAAATACTCAACAATGGGTCTCCTCCAATCATCATCTTCCCAATCATCTACACATAAAGCCTATCTTTCATCCACAAGCACTAATATTTGGCGGAAATTTTGCCAACTTTCTTAATGTTTTTGGGCCTATCCTGTATCTCGAAGCAATTTGGACCAACTCGTTAGCAATTTCATTCTGTATCCTTGGGATATGGACCAGTGAAACTTTTCGAAAGGAAGTTAACAATTCCCAAGCCGTTGCCAAATATTTTTGCAACCTCTCATTGTTACACTTGAACTCTTTTGATAATTGTTTCAAGACCAATTGAGAATCCCCTAGGATCTAGACTTCCAAAGCACCTTTTCCAATTAAAATTTCCAGGCCTAAAATCAAAGCTTCATATTTTGCCATATTATTTGAGCAAGGATATTTTAGCTCGAACTGAAATTCTGATGGGATTCCTTCTGGTGACATAATGAGAATTTCTACCACTGCACCATCTTTGTGCTTCGATCCATCAAAATATAACTTCCAATAATCGACTTTAACGTTGAGTACATTTGCCCCCTAGTCATTTAGATTGTTCAAGTGATCAACTAGAAAATCTGCAATAACCTGGCCTTTCACAGCTTTTGCTGGGACATACTGCAAATCAAATTCTGTCAAAGCTTGCATCCATTTTTCCAAACAACCTCGCAACATTGGAAACTCAACATGTATTTGACAAGATCAGTTTGTGTAATAACTTTCACAGGTTTAGCTACCATGTAACACTTTAATTTCATGCATGCATAGTATAGGGATAAACACAATCTTTCTATTGGGGAATACCTTGCCTCAATATCAGTCAAAACTCGACTAAGGTAATAAATTGTCCATTCATGTCCGTTCTCATCATCTTGGGCTAACACACACCCAATTATGTTTGTAGATGCTGCAATGTACAGTTTCAATGGCTCATGTGGGCGAACATTCACCATTACTGGAGCCTTAGATAAATAAGCTTTTATCGACTCGAATGCCTGTTGATGCTCGTGTGTCCATTCGAACTGTGAATCATTCTTTAGTTTTACTAAAAGTGCAAATACTCGAGTTCAACCAGAAAGATTCGAAATAAACCTTCGAAGATAATTTACTTTCCCCAGGAACGATTGCACTTCTTTTTTCAATTTAGGAGAAGACAATGCTAAAATTGCATTAGCCTTACTCTTATCGATTGCAATCCCTTTTTTGTGAACAACAAAACCTAGGAAGTTTCATGCCGACACACCAAAGGCGCATTTTAAAGGATTCATTTTTAATCCTTTTTTCCGCATAGTTACAAATGCCTTTCTTAAGTGATCAATATGTTGATTCACTGAATTTGACTTAACCATAACATCATCAATATATACCTCCATAAATCTCCGAATATAATCATGGAATATGGCATTCATTGCACGTTGGTAATTTGCACCAGCGTTTTTTAAACCGAAAGGCATAACCACCTACTCATAAGTGCCTAATGCCCCGGGACAACGAAAAGCAGTTTTGGACACATCATCTTCTGCAATGAAAATTTGGTTATATCCTGAATAACCGTCCATAAAACTTAAAATTTTGTTCCCTGCTGCAGAATCAATTAACATATCTGCTATGGGCATGAAATATTCATCTTTCAGACTGGCATTATTCAAATCTCTAAAATCAATACACACTCTTAATTTTTTATTTTTCTTCATTACAGGAACAATATTCGAAACCCATTCAACATAACGTGCGGTTCGAATAAATTTTGCTTTAATCAACCGTTCTATTTCTTCCTTAATCTTTTGATTGATTTATGGAGCAAAACGCCGAGGAGTTTACTTCATAGGTTGAGCATTTGGTTTCAATGCTAATCGATGTTCTACGAGAGAACGATCGAGACCAGGTATCTCATGATAATCCCAAGCAAAACAATCTTTAAATTCATGTAAAAGATGGAAAAGTTTAGTTCGAAAAGGATCCGGAAGATCTTTACAGATATAAGTAATTCGAATATCATCAACAGATCCCAAATTAATTTTCTCTAAGGGATCTTGGGATTCAAACCCTTTTAAGTGATCCTCATCTTTTACTGAATATTTTTCAAAACCCAAAGGCTCTAAATCATAGATGCAATCAAAAGAGAAATCAATAAATTCATTAGGAATAGCATGAACCTGATCATTTGCTGGATTAACAACGGCTTCATTTTCGATACAATGAACTTCTGCTATTTTATCAGCAGTTTGACTAATAATATAATTTGAATTACATAACGAAGAAAAACTTAAACCATGACTAAATTCGATTGAAGACATCAAATTCTTACTACTAACAGAAGAAGAAATTACGTTCCTAAGTGATTCAACTTCATCAGAGGAACTAACTTTATTCTCTACTGAAGAAAAATTACTTATATAATTATTTAAAATTACCAGTTAATCCGAGACATCTTGAGCATGTTCCATCGAACAACGTCTCAAATCCATTCTAAGATGAACAATCCTAACCAGTTGGGGGCATAGCAAGGTGTGGATGACGCAGTTTTACCATTAGGCCTTCTGAAGACAAATAGCAGCCCTCACAGTTGTAAGAATTTAACACCCTGTCAACATTTAAAGGCTTCAATTTCGGACTATATACCCTAAAATTGACATGTAGCTATTCGACATACAGATTCGAATCAGCCTTAAAATTTTCAGGCTTTCCATCTTTTGTCCAAAGGAGGACACTCTGGTGCACAGTAGATAGTACAGCTCCAACTCTGTGAATACAGTCCCGGCCCAATAAGGCATTATAGCTTGCCCTCGAAGGCACTACCACAAAAACAGTGTTTCACTCAGAAGACCTTACCTTCACTCCCAAGGTAACCAGACCTTTAGCAGGAGTAGAAGCACCACTAAAATCTGTTACAGCAATGTTGGTGGGAACCAAATCATCAGGATGCTTACCAACTTTCGTCAACATCCTCTCCGGTAAGAGACTTATTGTTGCTCCACCATCAATTAAAACTTTATTTACTTACAACTATGAGTGGGCGAAGATGAGACTTTTGTTTTTCAGAAGACCTCAGAAAATACCCTGGTTCATCCTCATACTGGATGAAAGAAAAGGCTTCTTCAGCATCCATATCATAATCTTCTTCAGGGTCGCCTTCATGCTCACCTAAGTATTCAGTTGGAATAATTGAAATAGTCCCAACCATTTCATCATTTCCCTCTTCGAAATACTCTTCATCTAAATCAACATCCTTATCTTTGTCAGCTCCTAGAGTATTAACTACTGCTTTGTCTTTATCCAACTTCGCAGGGGAAGGAGTACCCTTTGGGCATGTTTCTCCATCAGATGGAAAGACTATTCGAGAGTGCACCGAGGGCGTTGCCATCTTTCCTTAACCAGACTAAGTATTCTTATTTTGCGGTTGATTCCGTCTTCCTCTACCCCTTGGGCACCCTCTGGCTCGGCCACGGTGGTAAGGATATTGGCCTCGAGGAGGTCCCCGATGTCCCCACTGTGGGTTCCATCGGTATTGGGCATCTCGACTCTGAAATTCTTGACAATTTCAAATCCATTGAACTCCTATAGCCTGAGAACGGCTCATCGGTGCGACAGCATTCTGCTAAAGAGCCTTGGAACTTTGTCCTTCCACTCGTCTAATTGGTTGCTTTTGACGAGCCTGCTCCTCTCTATGAGCCAACTCCTTTTTCATCCTCTCTTTCTCAAAGATTGTTGCAGCCTCAGCATTGAACACAGCATTGCATCGAGGACACAGAGATACGTCCCGATCTTTAAGTTTTTGCTGCATAAGGAACTCCAACAATCCATCTCCTACACCAGGGTATACAGATCGGACTTGTGACTCGAAATCACCTAGAGTCACATCAAAATCATAAGACATTCGAACCATATTTACTCCAAAATATGGTTCAGCGAAACTAGCCTCAGCATTGAAAGGATCAGCATCAACTTTCATCTCTTTCTTCCCATCATCAAACTTCAAACGTCCTTCCATAATGGCCTCCTGTATCAGGTCCCTGAAACGAACACAGCTGTTACTCGAATGACTAGTTGCTTGGTAAAATTTACAATAAGGTTTCTCTTTTAAATCTTTCAATAAAAGTAAAGTTCTACCCTCAGGTAGAATTAACTGTTTATCTTTAAGCAACAGATCGAAAATCTAATCAGATTTTGAGATATCAAAACTATATTTCTTTCCACTTTTTATTTTTGAATCATTTGATTTTTCATTACTAGTGAGCTTTTTAAGTAAAGAACAAACATATGGAGGACCCTTCTTAAGTTCAGCCAAATCAACCTCCGCTTCGAAATCGGACTCCTCTTCCGAGGATTCCATGGCCACATAAGCAACCTTCTCCTTTTGAGAAAAAGATTTACTCTTTAACCTTTGTTCATTCTTATATTTCTCTTTTTCCTTCTTCATAAGTTCAACCTGACGAACCCTTTCAGCCAAATGGGCTAAGTCAGGTATATGCACATTAAGCAATTTTCGACGCATATAGAATCCTAACCCCATAACTACTATTTTCACCACTTCACTCTTAGGTAATGATACATAACATCTACTTCTATCATTTTTGAAACGTATCATATAGTCATCAATGGTTTCACCATCTTCTCGTTTCAAAGCTACTAGATCAATAACTGCTACATTCAACTCCCCTAGATAAAATTGAGCATGAAAAGCAGTTTCCAACTGATTCCATGTCGTTATCGAATTTGGTCTGAGATTCGAAAACCAAGTAAATGCATTCTTCGTTAACGAAGAAGGAAAAAAATTCATTTTCAAATTCTCATCATTGGCTAGATTCCCAATCTTGACCAAATATCGAGCAACATGTTCAGTAGTCGATTCTCCAACTTTCCCCACAAATTTTGTAATTATTTTCGGATTCTTCACCCTTCTTGGCACTTCGGCCATTTGAACAACTTGAGGGAAAGCTGATACAAAATGGGGACGGTTCATAAACCCAACGTTCAAACCGACTCTATTGAGTACATCTTCCACAATCCTTGTAAATTGATAACGTTCACCACCATGATTAGCACGTAATCGGGCCAGAACATCATCTGCATTTTGACCACGGGGAATTATCTAAGGATTCTCTCTGTTTAAAACATTGTTTTCATTTTGAAATATATTTTCGAAACCCTCATTATTCCCCCTAACATCATGCCTTTCTCCTTCATCATAATCAACTATTCGAACAATCCGTTCAACTTGCCTTGCAAGACGTTCGAATTTCGATTCGTGATCAGCCATCATAGGATTTAGAATTGTAGTCATTTGTTGAGTCAATAAATTGACCAAATCATAATGACTTTTCTCTACATGTTGTCGAAATGCCGCCATAGAATTAGAGGCATTCGACGTAGAGCCCACATTATAATCACGAGAGAATTCAGAATGCTGTTGTGGGTTTTGAGAATTATTTACTCTATTTACACTCCCAAAACGAATAGGAGGAACAAAACCACTCACTGGTGGAGTATAACCAGGAAGAAGACCATAAGGAGGCCAACCTGTAGTTAATGGAGGCTGGACTGGTGGTAAGTTACCATGTGGACGAATATTGCGCCCGTTATTTCCAGCTTGTACACTAGTAACCATTGTACTTTCACTTACAACCAAGCCTTCTGAACGTGAAGTAACGTCCGAAGGTTGTACGATTACTGGTATGCTGTCATTGGTGGACGAACCACCATTCACATTTGACACTTCATCAGCCATGTGAATAATCATTCCACTTCTCAATTGCATACACCAAATGACACCAAAAATCTTTTGACACGCTTCAGTTCAAAACTGTCCCAATGGGCGTGCCAATTTGTTTTGTCTATTTTTAACAAATCGATGGTGGTTCGATTCTAATGATCTGAGAGCGAAACCTACTCCTCTTTTGCAAGTACCAGTTTTTCTATAAGTGCATTGAAGGTCCTCGAATTAGACGAGCATTAAAAGGGAAATGAGTTCAAAAAGTGCGAAGGACTGAAAACTGACTGAAATCGAAATGACTTGCATTGAATTTAAACAAAGCGATAGAATGCCTTTGACTGAATCAAAGAACTTTTGACATGCAAATTAAAAGTGCTGAAATGTAAATTTGACAAGAAAATTAAAGTTGCTTGAAGGATAAATTGAACAGGAAAAGATAAAGTTTGCAAAAATTGTAAAATTGAAAAGTAAAGACAATAGAAGGAACCCTACAGAAATCGAACTCGAATGCAGACTCAGAAATTCGCTGGGAATGTGAGTGTGCTTGAGTGTATTTCTGGAGAAAAGTTCCAACCCCGATTTCCTAAGACTTTCTAATGTTTATAACCCATTTCCATAACCGACTATTAATGACATGATACCGCCTTGTGTGCGAAATTTTGGGTAACCGTTCTCACTCTTTTGCCCAAGAGCGTTACCAACAAATCCTTAACTCAAAGAAGGCCTTCGATCTCCTCCATTCGTGTAACTGCTCGATTCTTCATTCGAATAACTGCTCGATTTACCAAAGTATCGAAATCGAATCCATGCCAGATAATTTCCACTTAATGCTTGCATGTGTATCTCTTTTAGTCTCTGATTCCGTTTCAACACTTTACCAACGTTTCGAATCGCCTTAATCTTTCAAAAATAATTATTTTGACCAACAATAACAAACTAACAACCTAGAGAGAGAAAGAGGTTAAAAAGCAAGAGTGAACTGCAGGAAGGTAAGTAAGAATGATATATTGTTTCTTTTGAGGAGTATTTTTCTTACTCAAAAAAGAAAAGTTCTTATACATTCTAGTTCTAAATTTACATACACAATATCTATTTCACTATTTGATTCATATTCATATTTTACCAGGATTATATATCTTTGTTCTTATTCTTCCTGTGAATTATGGTTTGGAGCTGAATTATTCTAGCAGAGTTATCAAGTTGTAGTTGTGTACATTGGTTTTGTAGTTGTAGACATTGGTGTTAATGGTGACAGTGATGGTGTTAGAGGTTGAGAATAAAGAGAATGTGTGATTTAGAGATTTTGGTTAATATTTATTAAAAATCAACAAAAATTTAAGAATTGGATACTTTTGTCACAAAAATCTCATCTTTCATGAATATAAGTTTAGTTTTGTATTTTTATGGATAATTTTTTCAGCGCTTAAAATATTCTTGGGTAGAAATGATCATTTTTCCAAGTATAAATATGAAAATATAACTTGCCTGAAGTTAAAACGTACACTCCATACATAAGAGGATTTGAAAACTATCCATCACAGATATAACTCAACTTTTTAACTCATTCCAAAATGTAATCTCATCATATGCTCATCTGTCTAAACTCTAAATATTCCAATCCATATTTGGTCACATGATGCAATCTGTGCTTCTCAACAGAGTTTCCCCTTACACATAATCAGATTCAGAGATCATCGTGACCCTTCGTCTCAATTCCAAGAAGCTTAGCCAGACGGCCACTCTCATAAGCTTCGACAGTATCTAGAAATCAGTCAATCATAAAATATTTGAGAAAACTTTAAGAACATTGCTTTTAAACTCAATCTTTTTTCCGACAAAAAAAAAAAAAAAAACGGAAGATAAGCTAATTCCTCATCGTTTGAAAGTGAAAAAATGAACAATACCCCAAATCAGTCTTTAAGAAACTTAGTCAAATACTTTAATCCTAAACAAATTTTAAGTGCCAAATAAGTTCCTAACTTTACTTTTTATTTTGTTCGACAAATCAGTCATCACCTATGAAGCACGGACACTTCGCTGAATTGCCGTGTCCACGTGTCGGACACATTTCGGACACGACACTCACCGACACTCGTCCGACACGCGTGTCTGCTGTGTCCAACCGTCTTAATAAAAAATAAAAAATTTCTCTCCAGACACGCCTGGACACACCTAAATACCATCATGTGTCAGCGTGTCCAGTCTTATTCTTAACATATATTTTTAAAATAAATTTAAATATAATATATATTATTATTTATTAAAACAAAAAAATATTTTAAAAATTTGATATAATTAAAATAAGACATTAAAAATTTTAATTTATATTTAAATATCAATAAAATATCAAAATATCATTACGATTTATCTAAAAAATACTTTATATTTTATATGTATGCGTGTCCCTGTGTCATGTAAGATTTTAAAATTCGCGTGTCGGCGTGTCCCGTGTCGTGTCGTGTCCCGTGTCCGTGTCCGTGTCCGTGCATCATAGGTCATCACTCACAGTTTGATAGAGTTAGACAAATCAGTTCTGAGAATTTTTTCAAGTCCCTTTATACAATCTAATGTCGGAATCGATTTTTCTAACAAAATAAAGGATTGGGAACCGATTTAGTGCTTAAATTTGTTGAAAACTGAAGTCATATTAAAAGTTTTACGAAATGATTAGGAGTATTACTCTGAAAAAATTATCCTTCATTGGCCAAATTCATTCCTCATTATTTAGAGTAATACCCAAAATCAATATCCAATAGTTTTTGTCAAACACTTTAGTTCCTAACAAATTTCTATTTTGATTTGGGGTATTACTTCATCAATTAATATAAAAGTGAACATATTAATCAGCTCAATTTGTGAGGCAGAGACTTATTTGTCATTTTCAAATTTTGAGGGATAACTTTCTCTGTCTTTTTGTTGGGGAGAAGGTTGGTGGTTTACTCTTATTTATATCGTAGGAATTTTTTTTTAACTAAGCAGAGACGTAGACATACCATCTGAGCCGCCAAGGTGCTTTCCGTTGATGAAAACTTGTGGGACGGTTCGCCTTCCAACGATATTATTCAAGATATCCTGAATCTTTGAGCCATCATCTGCAAGAGTTCTCACTGTCTTGAGTAACGGGAATGGTATATTTATACATCATACTTCATATTAATGCTATCAGGAAACTGTTTCGATTTAAAGTTTTAAACCCTTCTCTTTTTATCAACACTATACGAACCAAACTATCTTTTCAACTTACTATATTGCTGTGTTCAGTTATTCCCTACTTACTGTCTCAGAAACGAGATACTATTGGAACCTTGTTTTTCCACAAATTAAGTTACACAATGTAAATTAGCTGGAACTGTTTCTAGGAAATATATATAGATATATTAAAGAAATAAAATGCAAGCAGCAGTTTCTAGTATACCTCTCTCATCAAGCTCAACAACATGTGCGTCCTGGTTCAACTCTTTAAAAACAGACTTTGCTCTTCTGCAGTACCTATTTACCATAAAGAAATTGGGAAATGCTGAATAATGAATATTCCATAAGATAGTGCCCGTTTGGTGATAGGCTTTTTTGGAGGAAAAAGGTACTTTATCGTTTTTATTTTTTTTCAAAAAGTACTCTTACAAAATAAAATAGTAAGGGTGTCCAGATAGAACTTTTGGGAAGAAAAAATTAAAAGACATGAAAAAAAGTTCTTTTTTTCAAGCTAACATGTTGCTGTTTAAAATTAAAAAAAAAAATTTAAGAAGATTTTAATGAATTGTTTACTAGAAAAAGTAATTATATTTTCTATCGAAATAAAAATTGCTTTTTATAACAAAAAAAAAATATCTTAAAAAAGGGTTTAAAAAACTACTTTTTCAAAAACAAATTCGGATGCATCCAATTTTGGTTTTCTCCTATGATCAGGTAACTAGAACAATACGTCTTTCAACAATGCAAAGTTATGAGTCATTCTACTCCAATCCACCAAGCTTATGGGTAAGGGAAAAACAAACATAGAAAACATAAGAAATACACATCTTACCAGATTCTAAACTTAGTTACAAGCTTTAATAGTTAGTTAATCAATGTTGGTTTCTGTTATTCTGTTAGTGTTGTCACTAAATAGTTTACCGATCTTGATCCCTGTGTCTATAAACTTTTCGTATACTCTTCAGACAACATAGAGTAGTTTCATCTTTGCCATTTCGTGTACCCTTCTCCAGTTCTCTAATTCTGTTCTCTCTTACGGGCTTGTGATTGCTCTCCTCACTCTTGGGTTCTACTACTTTTACATGGTATAAGAGCTCCTTAGGAAGCACTCTCAAAGTTCTCAAAATCCAGATTTGGATCCTCCAAGCCCATATTTCTGGAATTCTAATGAGTGTCCTAGTGTGACTTTTAGTTTCTTCAACTCTCACAGGTCAAAACTGTTCTTGGGCAAGAGCTATGAACATGGAAGTCATAAAACAAGTTACAGTTTATTTATAGGCCATAACATCAGAATTGTTGACTGATCTCAAAGAAAGGTATTACCTACTAAGGAATGTCTCTTTAGAACTGCAAGTTTGCAAGAGCTCTATGCTCTCATGCAAGTTGACACAATAAGAAAGACAAATGAGCTATGATTGTAGGACTTTTTGTCAAAAGTGGTAAATTGAGGGAAGGAAGTTTTAAGATCAAAAGTTTACCCCTAGTGGTATGCTTGGATAGGGTGTTAAAAATGGGGTGGGGAATTACATTAGTTTCATATATAAGCTCTATGGTAATTTTATACATCAAACTCATTCATAAAATTTTCACCCTCACTTTACCCCTCGATGAAGCATACCCTAGAGGGCAAAATTCTAAAGGTTGGGGGTCAGTCTTCAAAGATGTGTTTTAATGATAGCAAGAATGGTGATTTCTTGATTCTTGCCAAAGAAAACCAAGGCGATCCGATCTTAGTCGAAGATATTGTGTTCTCCCCAAAATGTTGCTGCAGAATAAGACTCTGACAATGACGGGAGTGTTTTATGAGAAGCTATTATTAGTGAGGGACAAGGTTTATTCAGGCATGTAGTCACCAAAGCTTTAGCCGCTATACTATATTAGCTAGTTAATCATTGTTGGTGACAGTTAGTGTGCATTTGCAAGTTGAGATCTTCAAACAGAAGGGAATGACTTGATAAGTAAAGTGGAAACCATTTTCCTATTCAAGCGGTTGCACCAATCCCCTTCCCTCCTTTCCCTTGAAAGATCTCAACTTGCAAACACACCAGTAATGTCCATTGGTTGTTATTTATTTATCAGGGTCTGTAAAGTGTAATCCAAGAATATAGTCAAGCAATGCCCGAAATATAAAACACAAAATCAGATTCCAATTTGATCCAAAATATCAGAGCAGAGACAGAGCATACTCATATTAATACTCAATTACTCATACAATAAGTCAATAACATAGAGCAATCTTTCAGAAATAATTTGCCAGCTGTTCATTTTTCACAGAACACACACATGGTCTTTAAAACTCTCAGATACAAACCCTTTCCAATTACTACAAATCCATTTCAGGAAAAAAAAAAAAGAAAATTGATTTCCGTTTGATGCAGATCCAATGCAACCAGATAACAGGACTTAATAATTCAACAATGAAGGTGGATCTCATTGAGAAGGGAAAAAAAAGGAAGAGAGTGTGACGTACGGGCAATAGGACTTGGAGAAGATGACGACAGTGTGAGAATTGATGGTGGTGTGGACGAACTCACCCACAGAAGGAGCTGAAGCTTCGGTGCAATGGAAGAGAGAAGTTCCTAGAGCTAGCACTACCATTGCCGCCGTGAATCTCGCAGATGCCGCCATCACTCTTTTGTGCTCACCTACCTCCCCCCAAACCCACTCGGTTATGAAGTGAAATGCGAATGACAAACAATTGAACAAGACTTGTATATAGATTCTGGATGTTTCTGTTGCTTCTGGTTTTGAATGGTTAGCAGGTTAGGTATGAGGATGCAACCCCGTTCATCTTAGATCTTGTTCGCAACTCTCCGCCGTACGATTTTGGTCAATGCTTCATTTAATTAAGAAATATTTTAATTATTAATTAATTAATACCTAGAACAGTTTTCAAAACAAGATTACAAGAGAAACCAAAAAGGAAATAAGAAGGGGAGAAAAAACAATGAGTAACAGGGAAAGCACATTTTTTAGATTTTTGGAGGTATCACACTATCACCCATTCGTGTTTGGATGGACTAAATTCTTAAAGTAGAATGATGTTGTGCATTAAAATTGTCTTTGAAATTTTAATTATATCTACTACGTTTTAGAGATTAAAAAAATTGCACTATATTAATCTCTTATTTGTTTTTCGTTAAAGACGCGATAACGTGGCTTGATGATGTGGATCTTTGGTGACACCGTAACACGTGTTACCTTATGGTTTATCCACGTGTAATAGAATAATGACGTATTGGTCAGCAACACATGACATGTTGACGTGAATGATTATACTACGTGTTACAATATTATTTGTTCACATGTCATCTACTAGGTCATTATTACATATGCACTAAGTGTGTGTTTGGATTACAGTTTGCAAACGAGAGTTTGCATAAAATTGATTTTACAAACTTGATTTTGATCAAAAGTAAGTATTTTGTTAAAGTGATTTATGTTTGGTAATTTTTGTATCAAAATGAATTATAGTAAAATAAATGTTGTTTGTCTTATACCATTCAAAATCACTTTTAAATAAAAAATTACTAAAATGGACATCAACTTAAAATTTTTTTTATATTATCCTATTATTTTAATTTAGATATTTAAATAGATCTTATTAGTTAATTTTATAATAAAATTAATATTTATTTACTAAAATAAAATAACATATAAAAATAGACAAAATATATTTTTAAATAAAAATAAAAAATATAAATTATATATATAAAAAAGAATATTTAATCAAATATGTTACATTTTTTTAAGTATTAAATATTACTTTAGTATTTTTTTACTTCGTATTCTTATTTTAGTACTCTCAATAATCTTATTCTTAATATTAATTTAGAATCCAATGTTTATAATTTTATTATTATCTATGATTAATTTTTTATTTAATTTATCTTTTTTAATGGAATCATAATCTATATTATAAAAATTACACTAAAACATAGTATACGAGAATTACAATTATAAAAGAGAATACTGAAAATAATAAAAAAATTTAAATATTTACTTTATAATGATTGAAACAAATCTAAAAGTTCTTCATGATCTTTTTATATAATATATTTTTAGTATTTTTAGTACACTTTTTTTAGTATGTTATAATTTTTTACTATTATTATTATTTACAGTTAATTTTTTATTTAATTTACTTTATCTAATAGAATTAATAAATCATATTATAAAAAGATAATAACAAACATAATACACAAAACTCACAATTATAAAAGTGTATAATGTCAAATAAACAGATGCAAAAATAAAAATAAATAAATAATAGAAAAATAGAGCTCATATAAATAGAAATAATACGAATTTTATAAATAATACAATAACATATATAAAGGATAAAGTTGATAAAAGGTAAATAAATGGTTAGTATCTATGGCCAAAAGCCCGTTAAGAAAACGCAGAAGCTAAAAATAGTTGTTTCTTGTAAACGTGGTTTTGGCAGCAAAATCATTTCTGCGTTGAAGAGAAAAAAATTTGCCAAACCAAAAGTTGAAGCTTTCAAGAAATTTAAACGTTCTTCTTCCCTTCCAACGGGTTTCCCAAACACACCCTAAATTGATCATCTTACTTTGTATCAAAGGACTCATTTTAGTATGTCCCTTCCCTCTACTCTAAATGGTTTTTGGAATCCCCATCCATTGGTACTTTTAAGATTAATTGTGATGCTAGTTATTTTGGTTCGGGTGATAGTGTTGGTTTTGCTTGTGTTATTAGAGATTGTAATGAGAGCTGGCAAAGGGGGTGTTTGGGAATGATTGAGAGTAATAGTATTCTTCAAGGAGAATTGTTTGCTATTTGGAGAGGATATCTCTTAGCTTGGGATGTGGGTCAACGAGATGTTATTTGTGAGACGGATTGTGTGGAAGCATTTAATCTTGTTACTCAAGATGGTTTTGGGTTTATTGATCCACTGGTGCTCAAAATAAGAGATATCATGCATTGGAATTGGTGGGTTGACTTTCGTTTGATTATGAGAGATGCAAACACGGTGGCAGATACTATGGCAAAGATGGCGATGAAGTTACAACTTTCGCATGTAGAGCTTCTTTCACCTTGGGAGGAGTTTAAGAGTAGTCTTAAACGGGACTGTCCCTCTATTTAGGCAGTTCCTTGTTTTGTTTGTTTTGTTTTTCTTTGTTTAATTTATTTCAGTCACCAAAAAAAATGACTCATTTTAGTCCCTAAAATTGAATACCGCGCACCAAATTAGTCCCTTCATCAGTTCTCTTTTTTTTATAAATTCAAAATTTTTAATATCTTTGAATACACTAATTTTAATTTTTATCTTTTCACAAGTTATTTAAATACAAGTACTTTTATAAAATATTTTAAAAAAATTATTTTAATTATACAATTTTTTCTACAATATTTTATTAAAAGAATTATATGAGATATTGATATTGATTTAGTAAAGAGTGTAAGTTAAGAGTATAATAATATTTTTTAATACAAATTTTGTAATATTTAACACCTTAATAAATATTTTAAGAATACTTGATAAGGCACTTGTTTACTAATATAAATTCATTATTTCTATCCGTTTTAAGAATGTTCGGTTTCCCATATAATTGACTTCTCACTAAATTAATAAGATAGATTTATACTGTCGATTATAATAATTTATTTTATCTATAACTTAGTTAGGCGGCCTTTTTATATATTACACTATTAATTAATATAAACGACTAAATTGTCAAAGTGGTTTCTGAGATTGACGATGTGCACCAAAATCGTCCCTGAGATTCTAATTGCACCAATTATGTTTCTGAAATTAGAAAAATTGCACCATATTAGTCCCTAACTCATTTTCCGTTAACGACGCGCTGACGTGGCTTGATGATGTGGACCTTTGGTGACACGTGTCACCTCATGGTTTGTCCACGTATAACGGTATGTTGATGTATCGGTCACCGACACATGGCATGATGACGTGAATGGTTATGCCACATGTCACAATACTATTTTGTCACGTGTCGGATTATGCCACGCATCACAATGTTATTTGTCCACGTATCATCCTCTATGTCATCATTACATATGCACCAAATTGATCTCTTACTTTGCATCAAATGACTCATTTTAATCTATAAAATTAAATGTCGTGCACCAAATTAGTCCCTTTATCAGTTTATTCTTTTTTTTTTATAAATTCAAAATTTTTAATATCTTTAAATATACTAATTTTAATCAAAACTGCTATAATTTTTCCTTTAACCTATAGGATTGTCTCCTCCTCTTCTTTGCTGAACAAACTCCTCTTCAATCCTAGCCTTAGATAGTTAATCCACCTCAATCTGCAACCTTTTCCATTCTTTTGTATTCTTGTATGCACATATAATTGTTTTTTTTTATTACAAGAAAAGCTACAATTGATTCCAATCAGAAAAAGAAACTTAGTTATTTCTAAGATATATCAAATTTTATGAATGGTGTTAAATGCTAGAGAAGTCCATTGTGAGTTAACAAAAGTTATTTAGTCATAGTTTCTTTGATTGAAAGCTTGCCATGTTATTATTTGATGGAGTATTTCTTTGGTCTTTAAACTATTAAAATTGATATCACAGATTTTTAAACAAGTTTTTGACACTTATTTAATAGCTAAATCAAGTTGTCGGCACTATTATTGCTAATTTGCTATTCATCTTATTGGTATCATGTTGATTTAGTGAAAATTTATCATATATAAAATAAAATGTTAGTTTTGTTTAACCTTTTTAAAACTTTAGTTTGAGTTTCCTAACATTATGGTGTGAGTGAAGGGTGAATCAGTTGAGAAAAGCAACTCAATTTCGAAGTAATGTTGTTGTAGCTGATACTGAATACTGTGTGCGCTTTATTGGAGACACATCACATCAGCACATTGATTTAAAATCAGGTTGAGATTTTGGAATTTAAATTGGTGCCATTTTTTTTCCTAAGTAAAATCTTGGAGATTCGAGTTCCTAATTTTAGTTTATTTCTATTAAGTTAGCTTCTTTTGAGTCTTGAGTGCTTTATATCTAGTATTGGAAAATGATTTTGCTTTGTATTTTTCTAATGATATTCGTTAGGGATAAAATTAATTTTTTAATTAATAAACATAAAAATTTAACTTTGTAATAATATTGAATGTAGTAAAAGAATTTTAATAGAAGATCTTGTAATAAAAGGATTTTAATTTATATTTTAAAAATATATATATTTACTATATGAAAAAATAAAAAATGTCTCTAAAATATTCAAAAAAAAATTACTAAAAGACTAGATTAAAAGTATATTATTAAATTAACAGACTAAATAAATTATCATTAAACTATAACCTTTTTATTATGTGATTTGGCCTAATCTTCAATTACGATTATGGTCTAATCTCTTGAAATTTTACTTGGTAAGAAATAGATTGAAGTTTTTAGTTAAGGTCTTCTAAGCAGATCTTGTCAAAACGTTGATCGTGTCATGGCAAGGTACAATGTATACTTTTTATTCTTTTCACTTTATGATTATGCTATTAGTTCATGTGTAGCTCCATCTTAATTGCTGTGTTAGTTTTGAAGTTGCAATTTAACTTATTATATTTGTACTATAAATTATTTGTTTTCCTTTATTTGTTTTACTTCAATGAGTTTCTAGTAAAATGTTTATAGAATTACTTCTAAGACTAAGAACTATTTCCCAACCTAACTACAAGGCTATGAAAGTCCTTTTCATTGTCCATTCCCCTTAGATTTCATAACACCCTTCCTCCTCTGTTCTTGTTATCTTTACTTCGCGATCCCTGATAAATTTTTTTCCTAAAAAATTTAATAATTATCGATTAGGTTTTGTGATATGTCGAAGGATTTGATAGATCTACCGAGATATAACGAAGAGTATATCAATGGTATTAATAGTTTCTTAGACTTTGCATACTCTGAGGGAGAACTGGACGGACAACAAATCCAATGTCTTTGTAAGAGGTGTTGCAACATTGAGTAGTATAGAAGAGATGTTGTATTTGACCATTTAGTAGCCGATGGATTTGTTAAGGGGTATAGAACATGGATTAATCACCGGGAATGGACAATCCCGATGATGACACAGATGACGAAGAAGGTGCACGCGATGACATCGAAGGACTGCTTAATGATGCATTCGGAGATGTGCCTCACGCTGAGAGTCTTACTGTAGGTCAAAATGAAGAGGCTAAAAAGTTTTACAATTTAATAGAGGGGGCAAGTCAAGAGTTGTAATCGGGTTGTAAGAAATTTTTTACATTATCTTTTATCATCCATCTGTACTTGTTAAAGTGTATGCACGGGTGGAGCAATGCCTCCTTCACTTCCCTTCTTGAGCTATTGAAAGAGGCAATGCCTGACATTAACATACCTTCATCTTTCAATAAGACGAAGGCTATGATAAGAGATTTAGGTCTCGATTATAAAAAAAATCGATGCTTGTCCTAATGATTGCCTCCTGTATAAGAAAGAACTAAATGATGAAAAACAATGTCGTGTGTGTGGAACTTCTTGGTATACTGAAAATTCTAGTGATAATAGCGAGAGCCAATCTCACAAAAAAGGTCATCCTATTCCTGCAAAGAATCTGAGATACTTTCCTATAATTCCAAGACTTGAGAGATTATTTATGTGCTCAAAGACGGCAACTAGTCCGAGGTGGCATGATGAGGAGCGCATTAAAGATGGAATGTTAAAGCATCCTGCTAATGGCTTGGCATGGAAGAACTTTGATAAAATTGATGAAGACTTTGCAAAAGAATCACGCAATATTAAACTAGACTTGTCAAGTGATGGGTTCAACCCATTTCGTATCATGAACATTTCGTGGAGCACGTGTCCTGTGATGTTGATGGTATACAATGTGTCTCCGTAGATGTGCATGAAACCCGAATATTGTATGCTTTCTTTGCTTATTCCTAGGCCACAATCACCTAGTAAAGATATTGATGTGTATCTACAACCATTGATAGAAGACTTAAAGTTGTTGTGGGAAATAGGGGTTGAAACTTATGATGCATCAAAGAATGAGACCTTTCAAATGCGGACAGCTCTTCTGTGGACAATAAATGATTTTTCTGCATATGCTATATTGTTTGGGTGAAGTAGAAAAGGAAAATTGACTTGTCCTTGTTGCAACAAAAATATCTCTTATATACAATTAAAACATAGTCGGAAGACAGTTTATATAGACCATCGTGTCTTTTTACACATGGATCATCCATGGAGAACCAATATAAGGTCTTTTAATGGGAAGCAGGAATTAAGACCCCCTCCACCTGTTATAGAAGGAACGGAAATTTTTGAGATGCTACAAAATGTTGAGAATATTTTTGAGAAGAAACAAAGTACATCAAATAGTTTTCCATTGAATTGGAAAAAAATATCAATTTTCTTTTAATTGCCTTACTGGCACAAGAACCCACTGCATCACAACTTAGATGTCATGCACATAGAAAAGAACATACTTTACAGTGTAATTGGAACTCTCTTGGATATCCCAGGCAAGACAAAAGACCATTTGAATGCTTGATATGACTTAAAAGATTTGGGGATCTGGAAAAATCTTCAACCAAAGGAGGTGAATAATGGCAAGAGAACAAAGTTGACAAAGGCATGCTTTTCTATGCTTGCTGCAGAGAAGTCAATTTTTTGTGGTGTTTTGAAGAAAACAAAGCTACCTAATGGTAGTGCTTCAAATATATCACGTTGTGTACATCTAGGAGAAAGAAAAGTTTCTAGGTATAAGACCCACGATGCTCATTTTATGCTACACTATTTACTACCAATACCGATTAAAAGCATCTTTCCTGATCATGTGGCCATTCTGTTGATTCGACTATGTTCCTTTTTTTTGTCGCTTATGCAAAAAGTTCATCACACTGGAAAAGATAGATCGACTGGAGTTAGAGATTGTGGAAATATTATGCCACCTTGAGAGGATCTTTCTCCCTAGTTTTTTTGACAAAATGGTTCATCTTCCCATTCATTTAGCAAATGAGGTGAGATTGGATGGTCTGGTGCAGTTCGTTGGATGTATCCTCCAGAAAGGTACATGTGTACATTAAAGTCGTATGTACGCAACAAAAGTCGCCCCGAAGGTTCTATTGCAGAGGCATATCTGGCTGAAGAGTTCTTAACTTTCTGCTCAAGACACTTGCATGGAGGTGTGCGAACAAGACTTAATAAGTGACCTCGGAATGATGATGATCCTAACGAAGACGAAGTTATGCCATCAAAGTTGTTTTCTAACAAAATTTGTTCGTTAGGCGTGGAAAATGGAGAACCAATTAATCTCGATGACATATCAAGTGCTCAAGCCCATGTGTATGTATTACACAATTGTGAAGAAGTCGTAGATTATGTTAGGTAACTTAACACAACTTATGTTCATTCACTAAATCAAGTGCATTTATATTTTTTTCGATCAAACATAACTATTATTAACTATAGAGAGCATGAGGATGAGGTTAACAATCAGCGGGGAATGAAATGGAGAAAAGCAAATGTTTACAGTAAAACCTTCTCACAGTGGTTTGAAACTCGTGCAAAGGATCCAAATGTGCCTGTTTGGCTAAAAGAATTATCTCGAGGTCCAAGCTCTGTTGCAAGAAGATTTTCTGGATGTATAATTAATGGATACAGGTTTCACATTTTGAAGCATGAGGCAAGGAGAAAAACACAAAATAATGGTGTCACATTAACTGCTTTAACTTCAAGCTTTGCGAGTGCTAAAGATAAAAGTCCAATTCAAGACACTGTAGCTTATTATGGCAGGTTGTTTAAGATAGTAGAGTTAGACTATTTTGGGCGTTTTAAGGTTGTATTATTTCGGTGTGAGTGATATGATGCTGGGAGAGATAAGTATGGTCTTACATTTGTTCACTTCAATAAGAAATGCTACCAGAATAAACCTTTCATACTAGCATCTCAAGCACATCAATATTTTTATGTGCAAGATCCATATGAACATAACAAACATTATGTTATGGAAACTGTTCCAAGAGACTTATTTAAAACAAGTGACGAATCTGAGTCTGAGGCCCGTCAAACCTTCTGTAGTGAACAACACGAGCATATAACGAGCCCTACCATACCAGCTGATAATGGTGAACTTATTTGGAGAGGAATGATCTACGACCTACGATTATTGAAACAGTTCCCCAAGTGACTTCTGCCTAAGAATATGAGGCAGATTTCATTGGAGATTCTGATTCCGATGGGTCATCCTAAGCAATTTATTGCTTAATATGTACATATGTATACCTAAGTTTTCTTCTTCACCTTTTTATTTATAAGTCATATTTTTGTTTTAATTTCTTATTTCGTTAGTTTTTTTTTTATATGATATGTCGCTTTATTGCTTATATTAACTCGAGTTAACTAATTTATTTGTGTAGAAATAAATAATTTATTGATCTTAAAGCAACATCAAGTAAGAATTTACTTCGATAATTTGAAGCCAAGAGACAAAAGATTGTAAATGAACGCAAGCAATATGAGATGCAAGGTGCAGCACCTAATGACAAGGAGGAAACTATGCCAAAGTTGGATGTAGTCGAAAATAAAAAAGAGTTGAGTGCAACCAAAGGAGTGAAGAAATCTACGTCAAAGAAGCTGGATTTTACTCATTTACAAAGCACACTTGATACAATCAGCAAAAGGACGAATTTCACGCCTAAAACCTTGAAGTACAGCTGAGCATTCCTGCGCAACAACCAGAAAATAAAAAAAGAAAAAATCCCTTGACTGTGACTATGGCTGAGAAAAAGAAGCATGGAGTGCAAGGTGAACCATCTACACAAGGCTTGAATAATTCTAAGCTTACAAAAATGGGTGCAGATGAACTTAAATTCAATTGGTATTTTAATTGGAGTCATCCTACCATTCAGGTAAAATAATTGGTATTTTAATTGCAAATATATTACTGTTTGTTAAGACATAAGAAATATAATAAAAATTGAATTGATAATTTGGGAGAAGTGAAAGTATATATATGGGTAAGGACAGCACATGATTAGGGGGGATATATTCATTGAATATTATCCTGCATTGTATGCCTATGTGATGAGATTTTCTTTTTCGCATATTAAGAACGTTCTTAGTCATTGGATATATGCCTTGTTCGAAGCCACAATTCTTCTTAGTATGTTCAAATATGTCCTCTCTCATGCTGTACAAACACATATCCATGACAAATTAGATATTTAAGCACATTCTCAATAAAATTAGATAGTATTAATTTTGCTGAAAATACATTTATTTGTTGCTAGATTCCGACAATTTTACATATACATTAGTTAAAACTTTTTAAAAAATAATTAGTCATCCAAGCGTATTTTTTCTCTTTTATGGAGTGAGACTTTGACTTTATATGTGCACCTTTTATATTTAAAGAGAAATGGGTCAGAGGTAGGTTCCTGAACTGAATTGAATTTTCTTTGGATATATTGTTGAATTAAACTAATATGGCAGGGGTACGTGGAATTAAAGTGCCAGTTCCATTCTGAACTTCGGTTTTTACAATTTTATTTTTGGCTAATTTATTTGCTGTAATTTTGATTTGGTGCAATTCTATTTTTTGTAGTTTTGTTTTGTGTAATTTTATTTTTTGCAATTTTATTTTGTGCAATTATATCTACTGCTATTCTGTTTGATGTAATTTTTGTTTTTTGAAGCAAAATTTAATTATATTGTTCTTTGTTTTTATGTGCTATCTTTTTATTCAATTATAGTCAATAAGTAAAAAGAACAAGAAACATAAAGAACATCAAAAGTTTCCACATCGCATGGGGTCAATTAATTTTGAAAGAGTATGAGTGGCTCTGGTATACTTATTTAATATTCGTGCTGTGATTTGTTTAGTTAATTTTAGTTATGTTGTTATAGTCTTACTTATTTAAGACTTTATTTTGTAGCGCGCGACAAAGGGAACAAATGAGGAACCAAAAATGTTTGAAATGTTCATTGCTACTCGAACAAGTCGAAAAAGGAAGGAAGTTGATTAGGAAACACAAGATGCAATTGTATGAGAGTTCATTGAATTATTAATGATTATAAATCAAATTTAGGATATGGTAACTAATTCCATTTTAAATGTTTCTTCTAATCAGGAAGACTTCCAAAATCAGCAAGCTGCTGGTGAAACAGATGAGGAAGCTTTTGAGTCTTTATTTGGAAAAGAACAACCAGGTCGGGTTAGGTGCTATGGAAGATCTGTTACATGAAGTGACTTAAAAAAGCATGCAAAAATTTCTGAAATCAAGCAGCAGCACCAAGAGGAAGTCACATCTTTGAAGGTTGAACTTGGAGACATGAAGGCCAAACAACAGCACCAAGAGGATGAGTTTCATGGATTGCGAAACATGATTAAGTTACTAGTTCAGCGATCTAAACCTGGAATGAGGCCGAAAGAAATTGAAGCTTTGTCACAAAATGCCCAACACTCTCCAATTGATGCGAATAACGCTCATGGATCAACTCATATTCCAAACGTAGATATGATATGACCACCTTTTTCTTATTCCATAATTTTTTTACTTAGATGCTTAATTGAATCAATTGAAATTCAATTAATTATGTTTCTCCAAGGAAGAATGCATTTGTTTAAATTAGGTGGCAAAAGTTTACCCAACATATATAAAATTAATTGTAATTAGGATGAATTAGTGACGGGTTATTATTCTGTTAGTTACTGCGCTTGTATATTAAGCTACACTTGGTATAGTTCAATTCAATAGAAGATTACTATGTTAATTATTTTTTTCTTGTTGCACTTTTTTCAAATCATAATTATTTTTCTACATAATTATGAAGAATAATTTTGGAGATGTGAATGAAGATTGAGATGTTTATCATAATGGTTTATTGGCAAAGATGGAGTATTGAAAATTGAAAGATGTATGGTTGATATGATGTCTTTTATTAGAAGATACATTTGTATGATATAATATTTTGGTTTTTCCTAGTTTATTAGTAGTAAACTCTAAGTGGTCTCATGCATATTTTGATATAAGTATGCTTATTTTAGTGTGAGATGTATGAATACTCAAAATTATGATTATCCCAATATTTTTTGTTCATTATATATATTTTGTTTAAGGATAATTTTTATTATTTAAAGATTATTGTATGGTATTATTATGTATTTATTTTTATTTTATAATAACTAACTAATTTAATTAAAAATACAGGATTATATATATATAATTATATTCCAAATTTTAGGTTTTATATAAAAAGATTAATAGAAATTTTTGTTTATATATATATAAAGAAAAATGAGGGACAAAAGGCTATACTAATATAGAGTAGCTATAGGTATACTATTTGTTACGTTTATAAAGTGATGCAGTAACCTTGAAAAGTGTAACCTGTTCTTTAGAATTCTGGTCATCATTAGTGCTGAAAAGCGTAACCTTTGATACAGAAAAGCGTAGTCTTTGAGAATAGGCAACACTGATATAGGCATCTCCCACAAAAGTGTCTCTGAAGTCTAAAAAGCGTAGCCTTTGCCTAATGCATCATTTTTTTTTCATTTTTGGCTACACTTTTCAAGTGTACCTGAATAGGCGTTTTTCTTGTAGTATATTGTACTTATCACTTGTAGGTTGGACAGTGAAATGAAATGTCCAATAAGACAGAAATTGCAAAGCTGAAATTATTTTTGAAAGTGGAAATAGGATAGGTACTCTTTTTCTTTATATTTTCAAAACTTAGATGCAAGCAGAAGAGGAAGATAACTAGAAGAGGAAGATGTGGTGACGAGGAGCACAAAAAACAGTCAACATGGATGGAGAAGATCAAGCAAAAGAACATATGGAGATTACATAGGAAGGAGAAAAGTTAGAGTTTGTTAAAGAATCTAAAAACTCACTGGAGAATGCTGTTACCCTTGTCAATGGTGCATCTAAAGGTTCCAAGCTTTCCTACAAGGATAGGCTGATGAACTGCGGGTTTGGAAAGCTGAATTTATATGAGATTATCGAGATGGTCACAGAAGACTACATCTTCGATGAGGATCCGATGGAACATATGGAGGAACCACAGGCTCCTTTCAATCCAAATCCTGTTATAGAGGTGTCTTTAGAGGAATATGATGAATGATGCAGGCCGTGGAAGCAAGCACTCATCGTTAAGCCCTTAGGGAAGAGTCTGAATTTACAGACTATGGAATGGTGGATAAACAGGAAATGGACAAAGAAGGAAGCAGTTCGAGTGATGGATCTTGTCGGAGGGTACTTCCTAGTGAAATTCTCTAGCCAAGAGGATTATTCACATGCTCTATTTGAGGGTCCCTGGATGATCACTGATCATTACCTCTTGATTCAAAGGTGGCGGCCTTTGTTCATACCCCAAGAGAGTGAGGTTAAAAAGATTATTGTTTGAATCAGGATTCCCAATCTCCCAGCCAAATTATATAATAGATATTTCTTATAGAAGGTTGGAAAATCTACTGAAACCATGCTCAAAGTGGATGAACACACATCTATTCATTCAAGAGGTAAATTTGCACGTATTGCATGGAAATTGACTTAAGAAAAAAGCTAGTGCCATCTTTCTCAGCCTTGGGGAAAGAATTCAGGCTAGAATAGGAAGGTCTTCATCTAATATGTTTCAATTGTGGTAGATACATACATAAATATGATGGATGTTCGGAGAAGATGAAGGAAGCAAAGGACAGACAACAATCTCAAGTAGCTACTGAAGAACAGAACCACCGAAAGGGAGAAACGCCACCACAGTCCAAGGCCAGCCAGCATTGATGAATACAGGGAATCATGTTAGGAAAGATCTGATTGCAACAAAAAATCTGGGGGTGATGGAAGTAGCCATTGGTACAGTTAAGAAAAGTCACAAGCATCAATCTGGGAAAAAAGATCAGATTTAACTGTTGTAAATGAGAAAAGTTTATATGGTCGCTAGATGGTTGTCAAAAAGTCCCAAAGAAAAAATAGACAAGAATCAGGGAGTAATTATGGAAATATCAAAAGAGAAAGTTCTAATAATAGATTTGATGCTTTTTAGAATGAGAAAGAAGCTCAAGAGAGAGAAGATACAAAAAAGGAAAGTACCAGGAAAGTCAGTCCAAGCAGATGCAGAAAAGAAAGATAAATACCAAAGCAAGTTAACAAATTGATGAGCTGGTTACACAGAATCGAAATCATAAAAGAGGCCAAAATGTCAACTTCTCTAACCAAAACACAAGGAAAAAGCCCCAAAATAAACAAAAAAAAACTTAAAAATAAACAAAAAACTTAATGAAGAACAGCTGAAATCGACAAGTACATCTCAGAACAAGCAAAAGACAATTATTATTGCTGAACCGAGTCAACCTTCTCAGGAGAACAAACAAAGAGAATGATCAAATGCACCAGGAATATTGGAGACAATTTAGCAGACTTTCTTTATTCAAGCCACAAAGAAGGATATTATATCTCTACTAATGGTACTAATTACCCTATCTTAGATGCTCACATAGCAAGGGTTATGGGAGGAAAAATGTAGAACAAAACAATGACTATTATAAAGAGAACCCTATGGGAGCAAATAATTATGGTGGAGAAGCACATAAGATGGCCATTGACCTTGATATATAGAAGAAACTGCTCCAAGTGGAAATGTAGCAGATATCGAAGAGGAGCCTAAGGCTATGGAAGCCTAGAGGGACCTCTTATGGACCAAGGAGTTTCTTATCTCCGAGTAGACTTTTTCTTTTATATTAGTATCTATGAATATCTTATCTTGGAATTGTAAAGGAGACTCTTTTAAAGGCTTTAAATCTATTTTAAATGATCTTATGTTTAGATATAAAACTAATTTTTGTATCTTGTTGGAAACTCATGTCTCAGGTACTAAGGCAGGGGCTATTATCAGAAAATTGGGTTTGACTCGTGATGTATTAGTGATGTTGAAGGTTTTTTAGGTGGTATCTGGTGCCTCTAGAGGTCAAATTCATCGAACATAAAGCCGCTCATCATTCACAAATAATTTGTTCATATGGAAGTGCAGTGGCAAGATAATGCTCCTTAGTTTTTTACGGCTGTTTACGCCAGCCCTAGGGTCAGAATAGAAGAGAGCTTTGGATCAAGATAAAGGATTTAGCTAAGAATATTTTCTAATATTTTCTCAGATGTACTAAAGTCTGATCATCTCCCCATTTTGCTGGATTTTCAATTAGCTCAAAGGGAAGAAGGAATTAAGCCTTTTAAATTCCTTGCTCCTTGGGTTTTGCACGAGGATTATAATAATATGGTTAAAAGTAGCTAGCTAGAACAAAATAGTTTGTTACAAAATATTAACAACTTTGTCAACACAACTAAGACTTGGAACAAAAGTTTTTGGCCATATTTTCAAGAAAAAATGGTGCATTCTCCTAAGGCTTGAAGGGATCAACAAAAAACTCTTTCAACAATAATCCCTTCTTGGATAAACTCCAAAAAGATTTGTGGAAAGAATACGAGACAATAGCAATTCAAGAGAAGACTTATTGGCAACAAATGTCTAGATGTGATACCATTAAATTTGGTGATAAAAATTCAAACTCAAAGGCGAATAAAAGACGTAAGAGAAACAAAATCACAGCCTTAAAGAGTGAGGAAGGCGAATGGGTGGACAATGTGGACACTCTTAAAGTTTGGGGTGTTAATTTTTTTAAGAATTTCTATTGTTCAGAATCTGATTATAATGACTTTGTTGTTTCTAATCAGTTTCCTAAGTTACAAGATATGGAGTATCAGGATATGGCTAAGGAGGTATCAAGCGAGGAGATTAAAGATGCGGTTTTTTTTTTTATGGGAAGCTGGAAGGCTCCTGGAAGCGATGGTCTCCCAGCCAAATTCTATCAACAAGCTTGGGATGTGGTGGAAAATTCCCTTACGACTTAGGTGAAAGAAGTTTTTAATGAGACTCACAATATAACAGAAGTGAACAAGACTCTGATAGCTATTATATTGATGCACATCAAGGGCTTTCAATGCAAACCTTGCAATATTGGTGCACATCAAGGGTTGTGTATAGTATTAATAAGTAGAAATCCATCCCCCCCCCCCCCAAAAAAAAAAAAGAATTAAACCAATTGTGATATCTCTCCATACAGACCTAAAGCTATGAGCTCGAAGTTTCAATTATCTCAGCATTAAATTGACCACATTCCCAAATAATGCAGCTTTATTCCCCTTTGTATTCTAATAATTCTACTTTTGTTTTGTGGTAAACAGGAAAAAGGGGGGAGTTATCCTAAAACTGATCCTAAACCGCTAATTGCTATTTGCTGTCTGCAAAATAAACACATCAACAGTTGTCGCGCACACCATGGATGCACGATTCTCAAGACTGTTAATAAAACTAACATTAGACAGACAATCCCGCTCGACAACCAGATAGACAATTCTCACTCAATACAGGTGCTGTGTCCATCCAAATCTTTCTTGAACATGCATAATTGTCAAACTCAAAGTAAAGCATGATAATTGTGCTTCGAGGACATGTAAAATGACTAGCCAAACTAGTGCCAGCAACAGATATTCTTACAGGAAGGAAAAAAATGAGTACGTTCACTTGATCAAAACTATCAAAGACCAAATATATGACATAAGTCTCACCTATCGCTTCCTGGTTCCTCTGAACCATCTCTCTATTCATGGTCTCATAACATCGGAGGCATTCCAAGAGACGAGCAATCTCGAAGTTCTTTAACTCTAGTTGAGCTTCCATCTCTACTTCAACTTCAGCCCTGGCCATTCCTCTCCCAATGGAGTGAGTTCGATATGAATCTTGCAACATGAACTTGTTGACATAGATCTTCCATGGGATAAGAATTCAGGTCAACCGCTGCAACAGCAGTAAGATTTGCAGGCAAAAACAATTCCTGCACTGTATAACCCTTGCCTAATTCTCTCATATTGGCTTTTCATGCTGTTAAGGGACACTTCAGTTTGCTTCCGCTTCTCTATCTCCATCAATAGGCTCAACCTCAATTCACACAATTCAGCTTCAAAATCAATTGTAGAAGTTTGAGCTCCACCTTCAGAAGATAGTTCTGCAGAAAGAGAAAAGACAAGTAAGCTCATCTCCAACAAGAATAAAGAATTTATAAGACCTTCACTACAAGCACTACTAAACCACTATTTGTAAGGCGTATGAAATATACCATACTATGGATAATTCCATGATATAATTAGGATATTCCGCCCACTGCAGCAAGTAGCATAAGTTGAAAATTGGGGGAAAAGTGAGAAAAACAAACAAGGCTCTTATTGCTTGTGTATGTTCCATTGCAACAAAAACAATGGGCAGAAAACTAAACCCAAATTACCTTCCCAAGCATCAAAAAACTCCCCAAGACTGCTG
Organism: Arachis hypogaea; assembly: GCF_003086295.3. Classification (NCBI taxonomy): domain Eukaryota; kingdom Viridiplantae; phylum Streptophyta; class Magnoliopsida; order Fabales; family Fabaceae; genus Arachis; species Arachis hypogaea. Next base: position 41,476,024 of record NC_092048.1, on the reverse strand, counting down.
TACTTCATAGACAGTTCTGCGCAGCATTATCTTCAACATCTGTAATACTTGCAAAACTCATTGATTCATTTGGATCAAAGAAATCTTCAATCTCTAAACCTCTTTGTGAATTCATTGTCGGTACCTGTAAATCATTTGTAATGCTACTACTCCCACTTTCCCTGTGTCCAGTCCCAAAGTCACCATTCTTGCTGCTATCAAATTCAAAGTGATAAACACTGTCACCTTGCTCCTTTAGCAGCTTCAGGATTTTTATAAGGAACTTGGAAGTCACCAGCTGAACTTACAATCACCATATCTGAGCTCTTACCAAAAGGCTTTTCACAATCATGGAGAACATTCCGCTCAGCCAGTATGCTGGCCTCTGAAGTGCTCTTGAGGAGGCGCGGGGTACGTCGCTTATGGTTAATGATTGGTGACGGAGGAAATGGAGAGGGTGCATCTGGAAGTGGCGTCACCTCAGGAGTGGCATAAAGAGATGGTTTTAATGGAGGACGAGGAGCCTTTTTCTTCTTCGGGGCGCACTAGCATTCCTCCCATTCTGTGAGTTTGGCAGAGGCATCGAACTCGGAGCAGATCTGTCAACAGGCCTGGAACCTCCAGGCTCTAACAACCTATCCAATGCTATGGCACTAAAGGTCGGCATGGCTGATATCAATCTGCATAATTATCACAAATTCACAAAAAAAAATTAGCACCAATTAATTAGAATTTATAATCAAATAATCGAAACTAACCAACAAATTAGTAGTGACCACAGACCACTGAATTTGCAAAAAGAATCACAGTACTAACTAATTTACAAAAAGACAAAAAAAATAAATCAAACTGCAGTGGTTGTCCTCATTACAAATTTATAGGGTTTAGGATTTGTGCTGTGTTTGTAAATTATTAATCTTTCATATATTGTATTTAAAGTTGGATGATATTTTAAAGTTTATATTAGACTATAATTATACTTTAGTATGTTTATTTATATTTTATTATTTTATTATAAACCAATTATGTCAGTTGAACCACGGTTGAACCGGCTAAACCAGTGAATCAATAACTAGAGTGGTTCGATGACCGGTCCGGTTTTCAGAACCTTGACTAAAACATCATTATAATCTAATAGGAAGATGAGAAATATCATTGAATCTGAGAGGATTAGAAACCAAATTATTCTCTATAGATGCATTATTATCCCCAAGTGCTTCTTGACTAATACTATCTTCTAAAACTTGAAAAAAAAAAAAAAAAACTATAAAAATTAATAATCAGACAAAAATTAAAACAGCCATCATTTACCAACAACAAAAATTAGTAAACAATTTAGCAAAAACACAATCACCCAATAATCAAAAGGACAAGAACATGAAGAAAAATTGTATCACATTGTATAAAATTATATATTCTTCATATATAAAATAGCATCGTTGAGACGTTCATCCAAGTCAAATGCAGCCTTATCTAGAACCAAAACGAAAGCCTTCAAATCAGGAGAATTTGTACCACAAGGACAAACACAATAAACAATTAAAACAAAGATCAACACAGTATGAAAATTACACCAAATTAACAAATTATAGCAAATTATAAGACAACACCACCAATTAAAATTTAAAACAAAGCAACAACACCAACAGGAACAATTGAAAGTTACATAGCAACAACACCAACAATTAAATCACAACACCACAATAAAAGGTTACACATCAGCAATAAACTTTTTCAAAGATTAACAAGGATTATCAAGGTTTCAAGCTTTTAGCTCAATTTTTTCCAGCACATCATGAAAAAAAAGCAACAGAACAGAGTACAGCACAGCACAGCAATAAGCAGAGCTAATCATTCAACAATTCAATCTGAGTAGTATCAGCAGTAGCAGACTCCTAAACCGAAGAACAAAAAACCAAGAACGAAAAAATTCAAAAAAAAAATGAAGAAACCAATCTGAGAAGCACTAGCAGAATCCTAAGCCTTGGTTCTGACTTCTTGAGCAGTCTGAACAGAGGGGCAGAAGCGCGATGGAGACAGAGGCCAAGCAACAAGCACGACTCGAAGACGGTGGTCGGTTGGAAGAAGCTGCTGCGGCTGAGCAAATGAAGGGCAGACTCCAACACGCCGAGCTCAAGGAAGAAGCTGCAATTGGTGGGTTGGAAAATTCGAGCACCACGACCAGACGAAGATGGTGGAGCCCAAGCGCGACGGACGGCGGCAGGAGCCCGACACAGCAGACAAAGATCAGGAATTGACGCTGAGCTCGAGGAAGAAGGTGCGATTGTTGAATGAGAATGAAGTGCGGACAACCAGACGACGACGCTGGTGCCTGAGCACGACGGACGGCAGCAATCCTTGCAGCGGCAGTTGAGAAGCTAGGGTTCCAGGGTTTAGGCTTTGAGCTCTACTACTGAAGGGAAGGAAACGGATTCTGAATTTCTGATGCTCTTGTGTTTCTAAAAGTTCAAAACGGTGTCGTTTCTTGTAAACCAGCTGGGTCCCGATTCAGTCCGACCAGCCTGTTCAGCGGTTTACAAGCGGTTTTCAGAATTGCAGTTTTCTATTTAGGACCAAACTGCATAGGTGTCCGGTTCCCGGTCGGACAGGTTCGACCGGCTGGTCCCGTCCAATTTCAGAACTATGATACAAACATAATTACGTACTTCAGTCCTAGGCTCCTAGCCATTAGTCAAAGTCTTTATTCTTCTTTTCTTTGCATCGTGAAAGTTTTTATTCTTCATCCTCTCATCAAATGCCTGGAGGAACATTATTTTGCTTGTTTGTACCGTTAAAAGAGAGATTTTTTAGAAGTAGAAATAAATATAGAAAATTATTTTTTCTTTAAATATATTTATTTTTATTAAGATAATTATAGTCATAAGTAGAAAAAAAACTATTATACACAACATATTTTTAAGAAAAAGAAAGTATATCTATATTATTATATATTTATTTATTATAAAATAAGATAATTACATAAATTTTTAATAAAAAATACTAGCTATGTGCCTATGTTATTCTTTAATGATAATTTAGTTAACGTATTTTTTCTAACACTAATTGTTAGGGTTTTAACTAACTTGGTTGGTCGAATCATAAGTTCGTTTGTCCGCTCAAACAAAGTCTCTGGGTTCGAATCCCGCAGCAAATTTGAATTAAAAAAATTACTTTATTCATATAAAATGGGATTCTTTCTGGACAACGATTTCCGGGCATGATCTCATTCCTCTATACACAATTAAATTTAGTTTAGATGCCAAACCTGAATAATAGGATGCACACAACAGCAAGATGCATTCGATAAGGAGGGGCATTCCATCCGTTTTCCACAGAAGTTCCATCCCTAGAAAACTTTTTCCCGATAGATCATCAATATTAGCACGCTGGATACATAGAAACCAACTAAGATATTATAATTGATATAGAAAGCACCATTCTTTGCTGATTGCAAATAACAGGCCCTTTTGATGATGTACTGGGTAGTACAAGAATTACAGATGGATACTATATATTACTATATCAGTAAAAGAAATGTGATAAATAAATTAAATGCATTATTCAGACAATGAAATTGCAATTTAATATTGACTCTGATCTATGCCGGTAGTCTCACTAATTACTCTCCAGATTCAATGTGTCATTCAAAGAAGTTTACACCAAAAAGAAACCTTCTATCAAATTTTATGAGCCAAATAAAAATTGAGACAGCTTGGTGCCTATTATTATAAATATTTAATGTTCAATCTTTTTTTAAGTGAGTTTGGCATGAATGAGATTAAAATGCTTTCATAGCTATGAATGTCGCTGAAATTAACGAGGAATGAAAGAAGTACACAAATTCATTCATTACCTTGCCAGAGTTATTTTGATATCTTCTCACATCTCAGCACTAGGGATATGGATGAGCACAAGTAGTTCTTTTCAAAGCAGTGAATTACATGAAAACAAGTTCAACAGGTTAGTGTCTTCAGCCAAATCACCAATAATCTTGACAGGAACACGATCCATCCTTGAAGCTGTGGAACCGGTTAGTGTCGCGAATAACTATTTCTTGAGTTGTGATCCTTGAGACATGCTTCATAAAATTATGGCAATTGCGACAGATACGCAGGTTTTTGAAGATTCGTATTGTTTGCTTATGGCTATTGCTCATAAGGGCAAAGGCAAGAGCCAACTTCTCACTATGGTGATTAAGATGTTCTTCTTTCTCTGTGTCTGGAACATCATGAAGCACATGTTCCATTTGTGGTACATAACCAATCAATCTGAGCTTTTCACCAAGCTCCTCCAATTTCAAATGGATTTCCCTGATGTGAGGATGTCCCCCATCCGACACAAAGACATGTATTTTATTGTTTATTTCTACCCAGCTACAACCAGGTTCCTTTTTCACACCATGGCTGGACATCAAGGCCCTTATTCTTTTGGCCTCTGTCCACCTACCTTTGCTAGCAAAAATATTTGAAAGTAATATGTAAGTTGAGTCTGTCTCACATTTGAGCTCAAATAGCCTTTTTGCTGCTCTTTCACCAAATTTGACATTCCCATGCTTTGCACATGCGCCCAGAACATTCTCCCAGACCAATGCATTAGACGTGAGCTTCATCTCTTCGACAAAACTTTCAACCTCTACAAATCTTCCTGCACGGCTAAGAATGTCAACCATACCAGCATAATGCTCGTCTCTAGGAGTTACACCATAAACATTGCTCATGGAGTTGAAGTGTTGTTTCCCTTCTTCAACAAGACCCATGTGGCTGCATGCAGAAAGGACACCTAAAAAGGTAACATCATCCGGTAAGTTGCCCTCATCTTTCATTTTCTGAAAGGTCTGTAGGGCCTTATCACCCTGACCATGCAGAGAGAATCCACATACCATAGTGTTCCATAGGACTTTATCACGCCAAACCAGTCCCTTAAAAACAGCCTCAGCATCTTCTATGCAGCCACATTTTGCATACATATCGACAAGTGCACCGGAAACAAACATATCAGGCAGAAGTCCACTTTTAAGTGCCATAGAGTGAAGTTGCCTTCCACTTTCAGTAGCAGTTATCCGGGAACAACCACCTAAACAGCCAGCAATAGTGAACTCATTGGGCCTTACTCCTTCTTGCTGCATTGAATTTAAGAATTTGATAGCCTTCTCTTCTTGCTCAGTTTGAGCAAAACCAGTGATCATTACTGTCCATGTGAAGACATCCCTATTGATCAACTTAGAAAAAACTATATATGATTCTTCCATATATCTAAATTTGAGATACATGTCCAAAAGGGCTTTCCCAACATATTCATTTCCATCAAGACTGTTTTTCAGAATTTGAGCATGAACTTGCTTTCCGAACTTTATGTCTAAGAGATCAGAGCAAGACCTTAAAATACTAATAAATGTATACATATTTGGCCTAAATCCTTCGACAAGCATCTGGCAGAAAACATTTGATCCTGATTCAGCGTAACCATAGTCATGAAATCCTGACAATAGAGTATTCCAAGAAACAAGATCTGGCCCTGTCATCGCCTCAAACACCCGATAACCATCATCCACACAACCATTTTTAATGTACATCCCGATAAGGGCATTACTTACAGAGACATCTGATTCAAACCCAAATTTGAAAATACAAGCATGGATGCTTTCTCCATAAAGCAAGTCACCCAATTCAGCAGCAGCACTAACAACACTTGAAAAGGTAAATTGGTTTGGTTCAATTCCAGTATGTCTCATCAAGTAAAATAGCTTAATTGCTTCACTGCTATGACCTTGCTTTTCAAGGCAAGCGATCATTGCACTCCACGAAACTACATCATGGTCTGTGATCATATAAAAAAGTCTTAGTGCATCATCTACCATATCACACTTTGAATATATGTCTACAAGACTGGAACACATGAATTTGTCTATTTCAAAACCACTTTTGATTGCCAAACAATGCACAAGTTGGCCGTCTCTTAATTGTCCTGAATTTGTGCAACCCTTAAGTACACTGGACAAGGTAAATTCACTGAATTCTACTTCTGAATTTATCATTTCACAAAATAATCTAAATGCTCCTTTCCCATCACCCACTTGAGCATGACCATTAATCAACACATTCCACAATACTTCATTCTGCTCAGGCATGCAAAAGAACACTTTATCAGCAAGGTCGATTTCACCACATTTCGCATATAGATTAACTAATGCAGATGCAATAAACACATCAGATAATAAACCCTCCTTAATCACTTCAGCATGAACCTGTTTCCCAAAACTAACATCCCGGCACATAGAACAAGCTTTCAAACAAGTGGCAACCGTGAATTCATTCGGACTGATCCCTTTCTTTCTCATCTCACAAAACAAATCAACACCCTGCCTGCCATTTCCCTGAGCTACAAATCCCTGAATTAATGCAGTCCAGGACACGACATCTTGTTCAGGCATTTCATCAAGCGCCTGGCATGCATAACTGGAGTAGTCACATTTTGCATACAAGTTGATGAGTGAAACCCAAAAGTGAGAATCAGGGTCCACCCCAGTTTTTATCTGGTGACCATGAATGGCCTTTCCCTCATTCAAAGCTCCTCTCAAAGCACAATTACCCAACAAGGAAGAATATCGTTTAAGCCTCTGCTTGCTACCCACGTTTGACGGTTTCATCTCAATGTTCTTCTCTGTTTGAGGCACTGAGCGATGATTTATACCACTAGGGTCTCTTTTAGGTGTTGTCCCTGACCTCTGTTGAGCTGAACTAACTGTGGAAAAAATGTTGAAGGGGTTTCGTGGTGGTTTATGTGAAAAGATTTGAACTTGGAGAATGGGTAGGGAGAGAAACTGAAAACTGTGTAGGTTGCACAATCCATAGGACACAGTTGCGTATTCCATGAAAACTTTCACTTTTATTTTGTTTGATGATTATTTTTGGACAAGCTGAAGAATAAACCAACAAACAAAGAGAGAGTTAGGCAATGCTGGAAATAAAGTAGAGGCATATCAACTACAACCATCATAGATGAATGTGTTGAGGTACTTCAATTTTGCATAATCTGTTATCTTTAAGTGTCTTGATGCACTTAATAGGGGTGTGTGTACATGGGTAGGGTGAAAGCACAGACCTGGCCCTCAATATTCTCCAGGTCAATTTTTGAGAACCTAACCCAGCCTTAAACCGGATGAAACCTCATTATTCTAAGGTCCAAATTTATTACACAAGAAAAGCAAGCAATTTCAAGGGAAATAGCCTGTAAAAATGCAACAAATCCTTTTACACAGAACACATATTACGTTGTTAGGCATTTGAAACGTGGTATGTCCAAGATTCAAAAAGGATCAAAGATAAATCAAGAACTGCAAGCAATCATATGCATGGCACTTATATATTGTGTTTGCGAAGATGGGTTAGTGAACCTAAATGGCAAGCTAAACAGAAGCAAACTAAGGCCTTCCTCCTTCCATTTAGCTTTTAATTACACTCAAATGATAACCAAAACAGAATTAAATTAAGGCCCCAGAATGTTAATTAGTTCATCATTAGCAACAAGGTTTAATCACAAACAAGCAAATTAAGGTTCTTTTTGGGCAGAACAGAGAAGAAAGATTAAAGAACTAACATTGAATTTAATCAGTTTAATCACACATTGTATTTTCAATCATAAAGAGGCAAAACCGGTACTAATCTAATAAAATAACTTGATGAACAAAGAATTTAAAAAAAAAATCGAATTAATCCATATTGTTAATATATCAAGTAATCAATTAATCAGAATCAAGATATTGAGAGAGGCACAGAAGACTAGAAGAGAGCTGACCGGTGGCGAGAGAGTGTACAACTGCAGTGTCGGAGACTGGGTGAGTAGAGAGCACAGCAGCAGCGGGAAGGAGCTTAAAGTTTGCAGCCTCGCTGCAGAGACATTAAATAGCGACAGCGAAGATGGAGAGAGAACACATAGCAGCAGCCGGCGGTTAAGACATGCGAGTAACGCTGGAGAAAGAAGTAGCAGCCGTTCGGGTCTGAGAGAGATACTCGAACAGGGATTTGTACAATTTTTCTTCATGTTCTTGTCCTTTTGATTATTGGATGATTGTGTTTTTGCTAAATTGTTAACTAATTTTTTTTGTTGGTAAATGATGGCTGTTTTAATTTCTATCTGATTATTAATTTTTATAGTTTTTTACAGTTTTAGATGATAGTTAGATAGTATCAGTCAAGAAGCACTTAGGGATAATAAATTAATAATACATGCCTAGAGAATAAGTTGGTTTCTAATCCTCTTAGTTTCAATGATATTTCTCATTTTTCTATTAGATTATAATTATATTTTAGTCAAAGTTCTGAAAATCGAATTGGTTATTAAATCACTCTAACTATTAGTCACCAAAAAAAAAATTACTCTAACTATTAGTTTATTAATTTAACTGATTTAATTGTGGATTATAGTTCAACTAAAATAACTATTTTATAATAAAATAATAAATAAAATATAAATAAATATAATTATAGTCTAATATAAATTTTAAAATATCATTCAACTTTAAATACAATTTAAGAAAGTATAATAATTTACAAATACAGCACAAATCCTAAACCTTATAAATTTGTAATGAAGACTACTACAGCACAATAAATGAAATATGAAAGATTAATAATTTACAAATTACAATTTTGTAATGAGGATTAACTAAGGACCCATTTGGAAAACTTCAAAAGCTATTTTTTTTTGAGCTTTTAACTTATGAAAAGTAGTAGTATTAATGTCAGGTGCAATTTTTAAAACTAAATTGTAGCTTTCTAAGAAGCTATTTAAATGCTTATGGAGAAGTTAAAAAAAATGACTTCTCTTGTAATAAAAAGCTTTTTATCACATTTCTTTTAAAATAAGCACTTTTAAAACTAAAAATTAAACATAAAATAACTTATTTATAAACTACTTTTAATATAAACTTTTATTATTTAAACTATTTTTTCAAAAGGAGCTTAATTAAGCTGTTTACCCAAACTGGAAAGCACAAACACAACATAAACACAGCACAATTAAGCACAAACAATTAAACAAAGATCAATGAGGATGAAATAAAGCACAAACACAACACAATTAAGCGGAATAAAAACACAAAAGTCAAAACAGCACAATTCCAGCAGCACAACACTTCGCAAAAAAGCACAAAACACGGCACAATTAAAGAACAAATACTGCACAAACCCTAAACCCTTAAAATTTGTGATGAGGATTGAGGACAAATACAGCAGAATATATGAAAGATTAATAATTTATAAATCTGTAATGGGGTTAAGCACAATTAAGCCCAATAAAAACACAAAACAGCACAATCCGAGGTTTCCAGTAGCACAGCACTAGGCAAAAAAATACACAAAACAAAGAACAGCAGCACAGCAGAGCAGCCAGAGCTAATCAATTAATCATTCGACAAAAACCCAAAACATTCAATATTTATTCAATAATTAATATGATTTCTGAATAAAAAAAACGAAGAGCAAGCACTAGCAGTGAGCACTGACCTTCGATCTGAGCAGTCTGGGCAGAGTAGGACGGACAGAGGTTGAGCGCAAAGGACAACGGCGACTAGACAACGACGACTAGACCACGGCGACCAGACGAAGACTAGTAGACGACCACACCATTGGTGAATGAGGAGACGAGTTGGAGACTCCGGCAACACGACCAGACGAGGACGGAAGCCCCTGAGCGCAACGGACGGCGGCGGAAGCGTGGCTGAGCAGACGAAGGCGACGGACACCAAGCTCGAGGAAGTAGCTGCGATCGGTGACAGCAAACAGGGGTTGGAGACTTGGAGCACGAGGGAAGCTAGATGGACGGCGAACTTTGGGTGCGACGGACTGTGGTAGTGTGCCACTCCTTGCGGTGGTGGTGTAGGATTAGAAGGCTAAGGTTTTTTATTGGGTTAATACTCAAATTCGTCCCCGAAAGATTACGCGATCTTCATTTTCGTCCCCGAATGATTTTTTTAATCAAATTAGTCCCTAAAAGATAAAAAATAAGTCAAATCAATCCTTCTGTCAGTTGGACGATGACGTGGCACATTAAGTGCCACGTGGCAGGTCAGTGACACGTGGCATACCCAGGTCAACGCCACGTGTCACTTGACATGTAAAAAAGATTTTTATAGTCAAAATAGTCCTTAAAAGTCCAGACGTAAGTCATTTTCATCCCTCAAATTTTAAAAATTAGTCAAACTAGTCCTTATATAATTTTTTTATTTTTTCTTCATAATATTAAATTTGAAATATTTTTTGATACTACTAATTTTAATAGAAATGTAATTGACAAATAAAACATTAGTAATTGTATCTTTTCTTCTTAAAATTTTTTTTTCAATAAAATTATCTCTCTCCTTTAATTCTTTTCAAAATCTCTCTTATTCTTTTCTATTCCAAAACATTTTTCTTACATACATTTTGCTGGAATATATATATATATATATATATATACTCAAAATTGAAATGTATGTATTTATTAACCTAAACAAAATTATATGCTCGAAATCAAAATTTATGTATGTTAAGCTAAACAAAGTTATACCACTATTTTTTTCTACTACATCTTTTTTTTGTCCATTACGGTATTACTTACGTATAGAATGTAATGATGGTAATACTTAGAGTCAAAATTTGTGGATCTTCTTGAATTTTGACTCTAAGTATCACTACCATTACATCCTATATGTAAGTAATACCGTAATGGAAAAAAATATGTAGTAGAAAAAAAAATAGTGGTATAACTTTGTTTAGGTTAACATACATAAATTTTGATTTTGAGCATATAACTTTGTTTAGGTTAATAAATACATACATTTCAATTTTGAGTATATATATATATATATATATATATATATTCCAGCAAAATGTATGTAAGAAAAATGTTTTAGAATAGAAAAGAATAAGAAAGATTTTGAGAAGAATTAAAGGAGAGAGATAATTTTATTGAAAAAAATTTTTAAGAAAAAAAGATACAATTACTAATGTTTTGTTTGTCAATTACATTTCCATTAAAATTAGTAGTATAAAAAAATATTTTAAATTTAATATTATGAAGAAAAAATTAAAAAAAATTATATAAGGATTAGTTTGACTAATTTTTAAAATTTGAGGGATGAAAATGACTTACGTCTGGACTTTCAAAGACTATTTTGACTATAAAAATCTTTTTTACATGTCAAGTGACACGTGGCGTTGACTTGCCACGTGGCACTTAATGTGCCACGTCATCGTCCAACTGACAGAAGGACTGATTTGACTTATTTTTTATCTTTCAGAGACTAATTTTATTAAAAAAATTATTCGGGGACAAAAAAGAAGATCGCGTAATCTTTCGGGGACGAATTTGAGTATTAACCCGTTTTTTAATTTTATTTCTTTCTGAATGAAAGAAAGAAGGGGAGAAAGGGGCTTTTGGGGTGGGGGAAGAAAGGAAGGAGCTTCGTATTGTGTAAACCGGCTGGATCCTGGTTCAGTCCGACTGACTAGTTTTCAGTCAATTCAACAGTTTTCTGATGATTTATAAAAGAGCGGTTTTTTCGGTATGGACTAAACCGCAAAGTCTCCCAGTTTTCAGTTAGATCAATTCGGTCCGCTGATCCATTTTGATTTTCAGCATAGTTGTCAATACTGAACCGGTGATTGAATCGGTCAAGTTACTGGTTTACTGGTTTATTGGTTCAACCGATGAGTTACTGGTTCAACCGGTAAAACCGTTCTCACGTAAATAAAAATATATAATAGTAAAAAACCTAAAATTAAAATTTGAAATACATATTTTTACTAACATTTTAAGAACAATTAAGTCAAATTCTATAAATAACTAATACAAAGATAGACATATAATTAGTTCATACTACTATATAGTATCTTAATTAGACACAATAAGAATAACAATCTATGAATTATATCCAAATAATAATTTTAAAGTCTAAATATTTTTATATAATTAAATAATTATATAAATTTATTTTTTTCTCGGAAGTAATTTTTATATTCATTATATTTTTATTTTAAAATTAATTAATTTGTACTTTAATTAAAAAATGAGTTTTTAGGGTTTAGGGTTTAAGTCTCTCTCTCTCTCTCTCTCTCTCTCTCTCTCTCTCTCTCTCTCTCTCTCTCTCTCTCTCTCTCTCTCTCTATATATATATATATATATATATATATATTATGAAAAGCATTGACAACATAAAGAAATGGGTTAGTGCAGTGGTTGTCAACTTGGTCTTCATTCTAGAAGAGCCAAGTTCGATTCCCACTCCTTGCAATACTGGTTCATTTTCTTAAGCGGTCAGTATACTAAACCGAACCGGTACAAAATCTGGTTCACTAATCCGGTCTAATTTTTACAACTATAATTTTAGTATCTTTATTAAAATTTTATTTATTATTTTATTATAAAATAATTATTCCAACTCAACTACAGTTAAATCAAGTTACGAAAAAAAACTACTGTTAAATTAATAAATTAGTAACTAAAATAAATCAATCATCGATTTGATTTTCAAAATTTTGTAACTTAATAATATTTATTTATGTATTTATAATATATTAAAAAAATCCAAAAATAGTTCCACAATCATCCTTAGATAGTTGATTTCAATTTATGTTACTGGGTAAGAACTTTTTTCATATGACATAATTTTCTATCTTTACGATATGCCATCAAATTTCGATTGTTTCATCTCCTCATAATAACTTATTTTTGTATAATATTATAAGATTTTCTTAATATTATTTTTATTTAATAATTATAATTTAGTTATAAAATTTATTTTATTATTTTATATATTTATTATTTCTCGTTCTTCATTATTCTTTACTATAAAGTTGGTGTTTAACTTTAACTTTATAATATATTAAAAGACAGTTTAAAGTAGTTTCACAATTATCCTTACGCATTTGATTTTACTCTATATTCTTACATAAAAAAAATTTTTTTTTAGATGGCAATAATCTTCTATTTTTGTAATATATTACAAGATTTCTATGATCTCATCTTCTCGTAATAATCTATTATTGTATAATATCATGAAATTCTTTTTTAATATTATTTTTCTTTGATAGCTATAATTGAGTTATAAAATTTGTTTCATTATTTCATACCAAGTCTATTGCTTCTCAACTTTCATTATTCTTCAATTATAAAATTAGTGTTTAACCTTAACTTTTTATATTCTCTTCTTCTTTATTTAGACTACCCATTTTTTTTAGTAAAACTCCTTCTCGGTCTCTAACCATTTACGAAATTGACTTGGTGCCCCCTCACTATTGGAAATTAACAACGCGGTCCTTATCCATTCTCTCTGTGTGACTGAAAGGACCCTCTTAACCGGATTCCGGTTAAGAGGGTCCTTTCAATCACACAGAGAGAATGGATAAGGACCGTGTTGTTATTTTCTAATAGTGGGGGACCGGAGAGGAATTTTACTTAAAATTGGAAAATAAATTAAAAAAAACATTGTTTTAAGTTTTGCATCTAATGCATTCTGCCATATTTTACATGTGAACGGAGAGCAAACAACGTCAAACTTAATAGATAGCACAAAATTATTAACAACGAGACTTAACACAAAAGTGATAATTATTTGGGTTGATTAAGCATTATTATGTCTTGGATTTAGGGTTTTAAGAACGACATGTATGTTCTATATTATTGAACCTAAAAAAAAAAGTTAGTTCAAGATTATTATTCCATACACCTTTTTCTAGAAAAATTAAACTGTTTTTTTTATTAGTGAAATTAAATTCATCAACCATAATTTTAATAGTAGGATTACATGTAGAGACTAAATATTCTTTTTAGATTTTTAGAAGTGATATTTGTTTCATCCAAATGTTCGTGATATGACTAATTAATTTTAATTTAATTTTACGTATTTTAATTTTGTTTATTTAGTTACTAATTTAAATTTTATGTCAGAGGATTTAGAGTTTTCTTTATTTAACCTAAAATTGAGTGAGTTTCTTCGATTTAATTTCCAAACCAGTGAACAAATTATATTGAGGTATTTCTTTCTTATTGCATCAAGTAATTGAATACAAAGAGATCTCTTTGTATTCAATTACTTGATGCAATAAGAAAGAAATACCTCAATCTAATTTGTTCGTTTGGAAATTAAATCGAAGAAACTCACTCAACTTTAGGTTAAATAAAGAAAATTCTAAATTCTCTGACATAATTAGTAACTAAATAAACAAAATTAAAATACGTAAAATTAAATTAAAATTAATACAAACATTTGAATGAAATAAATATTACTTCTAAAAATCTAAAGAGTAAATTATCATTTTTGTCCCTAACGTTTGGGGTAAGTCCCAAAGTTATCCCCTAACGTTTCAATCGTCCTATTTAAGTCCCTAACGTTTCAAAACTGACTCAATGTTGTCCTGCCGTTAGGGATCCGTTAACAGAATTGACGGCGGGACAAAATTGAGACGATTTTGAAACGTTAGGGACTTAAATAGGATGAAAACGTTGGGGACAAAAATGATACATAGAAATAAATTTTAATTTTATCATTCAATAATATCAATTTTTTACTATACATAGTATTCAATTATTTTTTAATCACATCTAAGTAAATTACACTTAACCATATTACTTTCATTTTAAATAAATTAATTTTTTTATAATTTTACTCTTAAAGATTTTTAGTTATCATGAAATATTTGTAGAATGACTAGTATATAAACTTGCAGAAAAGAAAAAAAATAATATATATATATATATATATATATATAAAATAAAATATAAATTATACCTTTTGTCTCTAATGTATCAAAATTCTTTAAATTATAAAAAAATAAATTTATTTAAAATGGAAGTAATGTGATTAAGTGTAATTTATTTAGATGTAATTAAAAAATAATTGAATACTATGTACAGTAAAAAATTAATATTATTGAAAGATAAAATTAAATTAAAATTTATTTTTATGTATCGTTTTTGTCCCTAACGTTTTTGTCCTATTTAAGTCCTTAACGTTTTAAAATCGTATCAATTTTGTCCCGTCGTCAATTCTGTTAACGGATCCCTAACGGCAGGACAACATTGAGTCAATTTTGAAACGTTAGGGACTTAAATAGGACGATTGAAACGTTAGGGACAACTTTGGGACTTACCCCAAACATTGGGGACAAAAACAATACTTTACTCAAATCTAAAAAGAATATTTAGTCTCTACGTGTAACCCTACTATTAAAATATTTAGTCCCTAACCATCTAGAAAAGGACCTGGCGCCCCTTGACCATTAGAAAATAACAACACGATCCTTATCTATTCTCTCGTGTGACTAAAAGTACACTCTTGTCGGTTTTCTAGTAAAAAATAACCGGAAGTACCGGTAAGAGGGTCCTTTTGGTCACATGGAGAGAATGGTTAAGGACCGCGTTGTTAATTTCCAATGGTGAGGGGGCGCCAGGTCAATTTCGTAAATGGTTAGGGAACGGGGAGGGGTTTTACTTTTTTTTTTATCTTTTCTTACATAATTTCTTATCTCTTTTTCTTTTTTTTTTTCTCCACTCTTGCTAATTTATTGCAGTACTAAAATTTGGTTAATGATCAAAGTTTTTTTTTTAATGTACAAAACGTATTTATTAGGTGATTGTGTGATATATTCATTAATTTTTCTATTTTTTGTGTAAGTGTATTATTAGTTACTAGCAGCTTAATAGGCGGCTCATGCTTGTTCAACCACTTTTCTATTATTTTTGAAGAATTATTTTTTATATTTTTTAAATTATAAATTTAAAATAAAAATTAAAAAATTAAAATAATAAATTATTAATAAATAAAACTAAAAATTTCATAAATTATTAAATTTTTTAATTTATATAATAAATAAATTCAATTAAATTAGGTATAATACCAAAATTATTAGGTTGTTATTATGGGTAATAAAATTAAGATAAAAATATACAAATATTATTTATGAATTAGTTATTTATAAATATTTGTAAATTTATTTTTTAATATTATTTAATATCAAACAGATATAAAAATTTATATTTAAAACATTCTTATTTTTCACGCATAATTTTAATGAGTAAAAAAATATATTTTTAACTTTATATTCAACATCTTAAATTATCTTGGATTTTATTATTTTTTAAAATTATTAATTTTTATTTTCATTATCCTTTTCTCTTATCATTCACTATACACGTATCTACACATATCTGTTATTATCTTACCACCACTATTTTACTGGTTTGTTCTCTCTTCATTCCTCATTTTCTTCTTTTTTCCACCTTCTCTTTTCAAATCACAATTAATTATCATTGTATACCATTTTTGTAACTCTCAATCTTATCTATTACTTGAATCCACAACCACTCATTAGGTTATCTTTTGAGTCGCTAAAGATTTGTTAAATTTTTTTTTTTTGTATCTTTTTGAACTTAAAATTTATAACTATTAACAATTTTGTTTTCCTATCAATAGATATATGATAAAAATAATAATAAATTAGAACTTACATGATCCACGAGGTAGAAAAAGACAGAAAAATAAATAATGTAATTGTTGACACAGTGAAAACATATTAGGTATCAGACAAATAATACAGTAAATATAGATATAAAAAATTAAAAATTTGTATAAAATAATTTTTTTTAACTTACAACTTCTATCTATCACAAGAAAATTTCAATAACATTCTCTCTTGATAAAAGGAGAATACTACTCCTCTCTCTAAATATAGGGAAAAAATCTCTCAAAAAAATCTCTCTATTTAACTCAATGTTACTATTATTCTTATTAAATGAAATTGATTAAAATAAATTAAGAAGGCTCAATTCATAGATGCATTTCTTTAATATAAACCATCTATCAATTTGAAATAAATAATTCTTCTCTTTTTTTCTACCATTAAAATTCTATGGTTATAAGTTAGGAATGTTTATATCCTTTCATTTTATTTAGCTTTCTACCAAAATAACTTTACTAAATTTACAATCTCCAACTTAAAGTTAATTTTGGTATTAAAAGTCTCACTATTTTCATATTGCTCATGTAGTCAATAGGCCATAGGAGAATCTGCACCATTCAAATTTATCAGTGTTAATTGGCTTTGTCATGGCATCTGTTAGGTCATCTTTAATATGAATCTTTTACATATTCACACTCCCTTCTTCGACTACTTCTCGAACAAAGTGATATTGTATTGCATTGTTGTCCTTGAATAAAAGACAGAATTTCTTGTAATGTGCAAGGCACTGTGACTGTCACAATACACAAGAATTTTCTGTTGTTTGTGTCTGAGTTTCTCCGTCAATCTTTGGATCCAAATAGCTTCGTTGCATGCTTGTGTAGCTGCCATATATTCAGCTTCTATAGTAGATAGAGCTATAACAGTATGTAATTTAGATAGTCAGCTCACAACTCTTTCTATAAGTATGAACACATATCTAGTAGATTTTTGTTTATCAAGATCATCTGCAAAGTCTAAATCAACATATCCATTGATAATGAATTTTGATCCTCCAAAACATAATGCAACATTCGAGGTCCCTTTGATATTCTTAGGATCCTCTTAACAGCATTCCAATGCTCTTTACCTGGATGTGCCATAAATCGACTTACCACCGCAACTGCTTGAGCAATATCTAGCTTCGTACAGATCATGACATACATAAGGCTTTCCACCTGTGATGCATATGGTACTTGAGACATTTCCATCCTCTCTGCTTCACTACTAGGGCACATACTTGAGGATAATTTAAAATTCATAAGAAGTGGGATTGAAATTGGCTTACATTCTTGCATGTTGAAGTGTTGCAAGATCTTCTTCAAATAATTATTTTGCGATAGCCAAATCTTCCTATCCCTTTTGTTTCGGTGGATTTGCATTCCTAAAATCTTGTTTGCTGGACTCAAGTCTTTCATATCAAACTCCCTAGCCAACTATGCCTTTAATTCTTAAATTTAATCTTTGTTGGGCCTACCACAAATATGTCATCCACATACAATAGTAGAATGACGAAATCATTATCACCAGACCTCTCATATTAGATATAATGATCTGAACTAAGTTTGTTGTATCCAAGGCTAATAATGAAAGAATCAAATCTCTTGTACCAACACTTTAGTGCCTGCTTTAGACCGTACAGAGATTTAGTTAACCTGTAAACCAAATTTTCTTTTTATTGTTCTTCAAAACCTTCTAGTTAGAGCATATATATATCTTCTTCAAGTTCTCCATGAAGAAAAGTAGTCTTTACTCTTTACATCTAATTGCTCTAGATGTAAATCAAATACAGCAAACATAGTCAAAACTACTCTGATAGTAGTTAGTCTCATCACTAGAAAAAATATTTCATTAAAGTCAACACCTTCTTTTCGAGCATATCCTTTGACAACCAATCTTTCACGATATCGTTCCACCTGATCACTACTATCTCGTTTGATCTTGTAAACCTGTTTGTTACCAATGACTTTTCGACCTACTGAAAATGCAACAAGATTTTAGGTATGGTTCTTACATAATGCCTCGTTTTTTTCTTGCATTGCTGTCATCCACATAGAACATCTAGATTGGACATAGTCTCTGTAAAAATTGTTAGCTCTCCATCTTCTGTCAGAAGAAGATATGTATCATAGCTTGTTAAAATATAATTTAATTACCATGATAGTATTTTTTTTGTCAAGTGGATTAACAAACTTCTATGTCATTGGCCTCTTTTTTTGTTCTTCGTGCTCTGATTCTGCTTCCAAAAAATTACTTTTTATGCATTTCTCATCTCTTTTAATAGTGGCTATCTCTTTAACAGTGCTATCATTTTCTTGTTCTCTTTATAATTTATCTTCCGCAAATATTACATCTCTACTGATAACTACCTTGCGAGCAGTGGGATCCCATAGGCGATACCCCTTAACTCTATCAGCATAACCCAAGAATATACATTTTCTAGACTTTAGATCCAGTGTTATTCTTTCCTGAAAATTGTACATCACGTACACAGAACAACCAAATGTATATAAAGAAGAATAATTAGATAGTTTACCTTGCCACATCTCCATTGGTGTCTTCAATCCAATTACAGTCGATGGTGACCAATTTATTACATAACAGGCAGTTTTAACAGCTTCTACCCAAAAAGACTTGGCTAAACCTGCAATTTACAACATAGCTCGTGCTCTTTCTAGGAGAGTCCTATTTATTCACTCTGCTATACCATTTTACTGAGGCGTATATACAACTGTGAATTGCTGTTGAATACCTGCTTGCTTGCAAAATGTTAGAATGTCACCATCGATATATTCTCCTCCATTATCTATCCTTAAATACTTGATCTTTTTTCCATATTCAAGTTCCAACTTTGCTTTAAACTCTTTAAATATCGCAAACACGTCTGACTTCTTCTATTAGGTAGACCCATAACCTCCTAGAGTAACCATTAATAAATTATACAAGATATTTTTCTCCTCCTAGGGACATCTCCTGCGATTCTCATACATCAGAATGAATCAGCTCTAATATGTGCTTGTTTCAAGCAATTGATTTACCAAACATCAATTTATGTTATTTGCTTGTAACACAATGCTTACAAAATAATAATTTTACCGATTTGATTTTGGGAATGAGATTACGTTCCACAAAAATTTTTAAGCCTCATTCTAACATGTGGCCCAGTTTATGATGCCATGTCATTGTCATTTTTTCTTGGCTTACTGAGGTAACTGATGTCTCTGCCTCTTGCAAAGTATCTCGCATAAGGATGTATAGATTTGCTACATTTTTTCCGTTTTTATTACCACAAGAACACGTTTAACAAGTTTCAAGATCTCACCTTCAATATGGGTCTTACAACTAAGTTCATACAGTTGTCCAATCGACAACAAATTCTTCTTTAAGCCTTTCACATATCTTACCCATTGAAGTGAACAAACAGAATCATCAAATACTTTTATTTTGATAATACTCATTCCAATAATTTCTAAGGCATGATCATTTTTCATGAACACAAATCCTTCCACGACTTGTTCATATATACAAAACCAATCATGATGAGGAGCCATATGTCAGGTTGCTCCTAAATCAACAATCTAGGTATCAGTGAGTTGTTTACTGTCTTTAGAACCCATTATTGCTTCGCCATACAAGAGTTCTCCATCCTTAGAGGTACTTGCAACATATCCTTGAGAACTTGATTATTTTGGAACCTTTTCTATACTCTTTTTATTCCAATAATCTTTATTGAAGTGCTCTCTCTTACCACCATTGTAACATTTGAATTGCTTCTTTCTTTGTGACTTTGGTCTACTTTAGCTCCCACTGGAACCACGCTCCATTGATCTCCCTCGCTCTCATCCTTCTACTTGCTTTGAGCTCTCTAATTTATCTTCCTTATTCTTGCATCTCGATTCTTCTTCAAGAATCACAACATATATATCATCAAAGGAAAGATAGTCTGTCAAAATATTATTGGTTAAGTTAATGATGAGCTAATCATCGGATCTAATAGACTTTGAAATAGGAATTTTGTACGCTCATTTTCTGCTATGTTGTATTCCAACGATGAAAGTTGAAAAAATAACATATTTAAATTATTGATGTGATCCGTTATCGATGTAGACTCACTTATTCTAAGAGTATAAAATCTTCTCTTGACATGGATAATAGAAGTTCCCAAATACTCTGGTGTGGATCGAGCCCCTATTAATGAGAAAAATTAGTTACCAAGTACTGTCACTACATCAATGCCAATATGGATGTCATTGTAAATATATGAATATGCTTTGATATTTTTGAAACTCAATCTCAATATTCAACAACATCATAAACCAAAAGCATTGATTGTGAAAAATAAAGAAGACAAAGACTATTCACAAGATTCTACCTTTACTCAATCTCAATATTTAACAAAAGTATCATCAACAAATTCTTTTGTAGCCTTTGAAACCAACAAAAAAAACAAATTAAAATAGAGACCATATAAAAATAGGATAAATAAAAAAGAAAAAAAGGTATAGAGAAAACATCAAAGATGACAACAATATTAGAGAGAGTGAGAGAGAGATGGAGAGAGACGAATAGAGAGCAACAGTGAGACAGAGAGGGAGGGAAATCGAGAGAGAGAAAGAGATAACCGTATTGGAAGCACTAGAGAAAATGGTGGGCTTCCTCGTTGGAGGTGAAGTGGATGCCGACGAGGGGAGTGGGGCAGGCAGGATGGGGTGATCCGTTAGGGAACCGTTGGAATTGAGAAATGGGAAAGGGGAAGGGGAAGGGGAAGGGGAAGGGAAATTGGGTGGGTTCTTTGTTTTTTATTTTTTCATTTAAATTATTAAGGATAATTTAGTAATTTTATGTATTTAAGTCTCTATTTTTATTTTGAACCAAACAAAATATTGAGACATAATTCAGTCTTATACATCTTATATTAAACACAATACTTAAGACTTTGTTTCTCAGTCTCTGTCTCCAAATTTTTGTCTCTCAGTCTCATTCTCCCTTTCAAATGCTACCTTAGGGTTAGGTCTTTGGGTGGGGTTTGTAAACCCATTCGATTAGGATTTTCTCTCCCAGAATCGAAAACTAAACCGCAGAAATAACTAAAAAAATGTCATTTTTGGTTTTCGATTGTCGATTTTTTTGTTCAATTGATCGGTCTTATTTGGATTGAATTGATTTTTTACATCCTAAATATTACGTACTCCTATTATTATATTAGATTTGAAGCAACCGACTTAATTTAATTCAATGCAAATAAACGTATTCGCATTATTGTACTTGTAATATATGATGCTAATGTATTTACATACATTAAAATGCTAGTACCAGCAATAATTAGATCATTTATTTTGGGTAAATATAAGATTCTTTTAATTATCAAATAGTTATCCAATGTTTGTACTCATTTAAAAAATTTTAAAAATTAATTAGGCAGTAATCATAATTAACCATATGAGTACAATAATACGAATACATTTGTTTTTATTGGATTAAATTAAATCATTAATTTAAATTATATTCATCTAAATTTTAAATTAAAAATTTTATAATTTTAAAATTTTAAATTATTTTAATAAAATAAGATGAAATAGAAAAATAAAAATTAAATCAACACAATACTATCTAAAATATTATATCAATGTATCAAGAGATTTTGCACAATAATGCTCCGCATCCATGTTATATTAGCAACCAAGTCATTTACATACACATGCGCACGTTTTTTTCGCGCTTCTTCTTCTTCTACTACAAAATTCGTGCACGAAGGTTCTTCTCTTCTTCTTCTTTGATGATGCTGCGTCTTCTTCTTCTTTTTCTTTTTCGTTATCTTTCTCTCTCGTTATCGTCATCTTCAACAATTTTGAATTAAATGGATTGGAATGGAATCTAATGCAATTGAATAAAGTGATAATGAATAATTTCATCATTCTTTGCTAAAATCAGTGTTGTTTATGAATTTGAATTTGAATAGAATGCATGAGTTTCTGAATTTATAGAATACACAATTCTCGGTTCATTTGTTATTATACAATGGTGTTGTTATAATAATATTTCGATTCATTTGCAGTCCAGGTGTGTTGTCGATGAACAATTTATTCCAATAGTTGGGATGACTGTCAAGACAAATTAAATAGAATGGAATAAAATCTAATACAATTGAATAAAGTGATAATGAATAATTTTATTATTCTTTGCCAAAAAAAGACTCAATCATCAACAAAAATACATCAAATTTATTTTTGGACCCAAATGAACCTCAATTAAACTAAGAAATGAACCGAAATTACTTAAAGAATAAAAAATTTGATCAATACTTATCAGTAGCATCAAGTGAACCTCAATTAACATACAAATGAATCGAAATTAGTTCAGATTTGAACAAGCAGTCAAAAAACTTAATCATCAATAAAAACACATCAAATTCATTTCTGGATCCAAATGAACCTCAATTAAACTAAGAAATGAACCAAAATTACTTAAGGAATAAAAAATTTAGTCAATACTTATTAGCAACATCAAGTGAATTTCAATTAACACACAAATGAACCGAAATTAGTTTAGATTTGAACAAATAGTCAAAAAGACTCAATCATCAACAAAAACACATCGGACTCATTTCTGGATCCAAGTAAACCTCAGTTAAACTAAGGAATGAACCAAAATTACTTAAGGAATAAAAAATTTGGTCAATACTTATCAGCAGCATCAAGTTAAAAAAAATGAAAAAATCAAACAAAGAAGAAGAAACGCATAATGCTGCAAAATCACTTGGTGGATTTGGATGCGTTTTTGTTCATGATTCAATTTTGTTTGTATGCTTGTTTTTGAACGCAATCATTAAGTAATTTTGGTTAATTCTGTATTTAAATAAGGTGCACTTGGTCTGTACTTGTTTTGAAACAAGTTTGTTTGTGTATCGTCATCATTAAGTAATTTCGATTCATTTGGAATTAATTTTCAATTCATTCGGAATTAATTTTTGGTTCATTCTAGATATAATTTCAGTTCATTTCTGAGTAAATTTCTAATCATTCAATTTTTTTGTGTGCTTGTTTTCGAACACAATCATTAAGTAATTTCGATTCATTCTGGATTTAAATAAGGTGTACTTGGTCTATGCTTGATTTGAAACGAGTTTGTTTGTGTATCGTCATCATTAAGTAATTTTGATTCATTCAGAATTTAATTTTTAGTTTATTTTAGATGTAATTTCGGTTCATTTCTGAGTGAATTAAGGTGTATTTGGTTTCGTTGTTCTGCACAATTCAAAACACATAATGCTGCAAAATCACCAAAGAGAGGAGGAAGAAAAGAAAAAAATACAACAATAACAGCAGCAACAAAAGAATGATGATGAGGAGAGAACACGCAAAGAAGAAGGAACGCGAAGAAGAAGAAGGAGGAGGAGGAGGAGGAAGAGGAGGAGATGGAGGAACGCGAAGAAGGAGGAGGAGGAGGAGGAGGAATGCGAAGAAGAAGAAGAAGACGACAATGACGGCAACGATAACGTACCCGCGCGTATAATCACACTCTTTTAATGAGAGTGGTTTTTGTTGGTGTTATGTCTACTTGGTTGAACTTGAATGATAATAATGTTTGGATGTGTAGCAAATTTTTTTACATATATCTTGGATAATTTTAACATTTTAAATTATTAATTTTTTAAATTAAAAAATTTAAATCATTAATTTTTTAAATTAAGTATTTAATTAATTATACGAGTACAATAATACTGAGTACATAATATTGTACTCTTATTATGCTTATATGCGGAATATTTAGTACCTAATTTAGTTTTTAATAATTTTATTGCTTATGTATCTAAGATGTGTAACGTGTATTTCATAGAAGACATCATAAACCCTTTCTATTCCTCATCCAAAAAAAAAAAAACCTTCCGATTGCTTTCTGCAAACTTAATAGTAAGTTCGTAACCTTGTCAACCATGCACAACCTCTTTAATACACTTATTACGCTAAGGCAAATATCAATTCAACTAAGGGCCGTAATCACCAATTCACCATCATCCAGTTAAGCCACATACAATAACCATTTTAATCATCTATAATAATCACAATTCCTTTAGTTTGTAGGCAAAATATTTGATGGAACTCTTATAGAAAACTCCATTCAATAGAACTGCGAAAAATATTTATACATTCATCTCAATTCATTATTTTATATTTACTCATTTTTAATAATTTTTTTTTTAATTTTTAAAACAAACTCAAACCTTAAAACATTAAAAATAAAACATCAGACAATCATCATTCAGTATCCAAATAAGAGTCATCATCCATCACCCCTGTTTCCACCCCACTTCCATCACTTGTTGTTTTGTTTTTGAATTGAATCACGTTAGTAGCTAGATGAATACATTATTTTTCATGGCACTTTTTTAATCTAAAGTGTTGTGTGGTGTTCATATTTAAAAAAAAAACTTTGCATAGTGTTTGAATGATATGTGGCTCCTTTTCAACTAAGTGTAGTGTTTATTTGAAATTTTTAATTTTTCAGGAAAGACAACATTTCTAAAGAGACATCTTACCTGTGAATTTGAGAAAATTTATGATCGTGAGCTAGTTAATTATTTATTTCTTTTTTTTTTGGTATTTATACAAGGCTAGATGCTCAAAGAAAACAAAAATAATTACACAACTACTATGCGGGGTGTAACACCCTACCACACTTAATCTTATGCTTAAGTCATAAGACTGAGGTGGTAAGGTATTACGACCTCTAAAAGTGAATATATATATAGTGAAAAAGATATTTAACTAGGAGCCTTGAAAAACAGTAAAACAAATTCACGAAATAAAAACGCAACGCTCAGGATACGAGATAACTTGCATGCCAAGAAAGCTAAATTTCATAAGTGTAACTAAATAGAAAGTGAGAGTAGAGAGTCAAGGATACAAAATAACTAGCTCCTAACTCAGCCTGCGAAGCCAAGGTTGGCTGGAGAATATTTACATACATATAAACATAGCCTGAAGCCCAAAATACATACATAAAACCCTAGTTCTCCATAAACCTCTAGGAGGTACAAAATAAACAAGTTATTCGGAGAGAAAGTTAAGTACGTATAAACATAAACTATATAACACAAAAAAACCCAGGAACCACTCCGCGTCAGAAGTCCAAACGCCTAGTGAAGTGTCTCTAAACTTGCATCTGAAAATAACAACACAGTATGGAATGAGAAGCAGGGGGTTCTTAGCATGGTAAAGGTGCCACGCACATAATATATAAGGTCCTGGGAATGCAAGAGGCAATCCTAGAATGCCGACACTTAGATATAAAGCTTAAAGAAATAAAGCAGAAACCATAAGTCAGGGTGGCTCTCTAAGGCTTTCTAAACTTAACCAATTTCCTTAAGATCTAACTGAAACTCAGCTAAAACCCTAAATTTCTCCGCCTTCGCTCCGTTCCTCCGTCTCCAATGAAATTAGAAGGACAAACAAACAACAGCACACACAAGTAGGATGCAAGTAATACAAATAGCAAGTATAACATTTAGCATATTATAATCATTTAGGCAAACCCAATTAATGCACAATCAGACAAAATCACACAAATACATATGATGAATGTCTATCCTACTGGCCATGAGCTCACATGTCGGTTACTTTGCCAGAATCCGACACATTTGGTAGCTAACCCAGACATTTGTCTCTGGGTTGCGCATTTCTAGGAGGATCATAAACGAAGGAGAGTGGCTTTCCACATCGAAGAAGCGTGTCTTTCCACCTTCTTCTGAAGGGTATACGAAGGAGAGTGCCTTTCCACATCGAAGGAGTGTGCCTTTCCACCTTGAAACCAGAGAAGAATGTGGAGAAAACAATACGAAAGAGAGTGCCTTTTCACCTTCTCCGCATTCACATCACAACAAGAGAGAAAATTTCTGTCCTCAACTTGCCATCTGAACACATTTTCAAGTTAACACGCAAACGGGATAGTACCCAGACCTTGCCATCTCGATCATTTCGGCCACACACACATCTCGACCATTTCAGCCACATACAGTCATCCCAAATCTCATCATTTTCAAACCTTTACTTCATCTCCAAGTTACCTCTATTTCCTAGCTTCAAATTACTACTAGACTTACTACTATGATCTGGGGCTAAAAGAGTGAAAATAGAGGTTTAGAAGTTTGAAATTTGATTTAAAAACACGAAATCCATTTTTTGCTGAAATAGGGCCATGTGTACGTGTGGACATACGTTCTTCCAAAAATTTTGCCACGTTTGAAAAAGCTGTAGAATTTCAAATTTCAATTCCAAACTTCCGATGTACATAACGTTTTCGTTTTAAATGATTTTTCATCCATTTTTCGCACGGCGTAAACTTCACAAACCCAATTTTTATATGAAAGAAGTTTCAAATAATTTAAGGGTCCTGAAGCCAAGTTATGGCTCGCCGAAGTTCGGCCCAAAAACCAGCTTTACACAAAACCTCAAAACCTCCATTTTCAAAATAAACCAATTTCTAAACCTTTTTAAACCAAGCCAAAATCTACCAATTCAGTACCAAGCATTCTCAACTTTCTTATTCCATCCACAACTCATCAATCCACCACTTTTAACTAATTCTCAATTGAATAACTCAATCTCATCAATCACCAACAATTATAATTCAATAACATCACATGCAACATTCATGATTCATCAACAAAGACATCAATTTCACCCTCAAAATCAATGGCAACATAATTCATACCATTCACTACAACCAATCAACAACAACACAATTCAATTCCTATCCTATGGTCGTTTAGCCCAGGTTTTCACAAAACATTATATATTAAATACGAGAAACCAAAACCATATCTTGGCCGATTTTCCGATAAACTCGGAACACCTCAAGCATTCCCTGCAACATAAGCTATCAACAATCGCCCCTTACCAAAGAAACCTAGCTTCCAAAAGTTGATCCAAAGCTTCAATTTCACAAGTTTGACCTCCAATTTGATTTTTCACCAACAACAATCACTTTAAACCACATATATCACTATAAATAATTTCTAAACTCAAAATCTCAAGAATCCATATGAGGTTTATAGTTCTTATCTTGCCCATAGCTCAAGTGAGTCAAACCCAACAAAACTCGAACCTAAACACCGAAATCATACAAAATTCAACATACTTTCACATTGAATTTCGAAATTAGGGGAAGAAGAAATTGAAACTGGAAAGTGGATTTCTTACCAAATTAGTTACCGGATTTTGTAAAGCTTGACGCTGTGGTCGCGTGGCCACAAACGGTGCGATGATCGGAGCTCGGAGCGAGAAGTTACGGTGGTTTAAAGTGGAAGTTAGGGTTTGAGAAGCTTTTCTTTTCCTCCCCTTTTATGCTTCAGCGTTTCCTTGCTGAATGGGAGGAAGAAGAATACTTCTTCTTAAATTACTTGGGCTGTTGGGTTGGGCTTGGGCCCATTTTGGATCTGGTTCAACCGGTTCGGCCCGTTCGGTCCAATCTTCGGCCAAATTCTTTGAAATTAGTGTCAAAATTCTTGTTTCAATTTTTTCTACCATATTAAACTACAAAATTTTATTGTCTAATTTTCTTTATTAATAATTAATTTATTCGTTAATCTCTCGAGTTTTACACGGAGAAGTGATACCCCTCTAGCATCGTCATACAAGATTTGAGCTAATTCTCTAACTGGTTGATCAACAAAACTATATCCCAAGCTAGCCTTCAAACTCTGTTTTGACATCCCGTCAGCAGCCCTATTTCCTTCTCTATATGTGTGGGTACATGTTAACTGCCAATCTCTCCTCAATAACTCCTCAATACTTCTGATCAAAGGATTTGGATGTTCTTTCCTCCCTTCTCCTTTGTGAAGTACATCTAAAGCTTTGGGAATCCATTTCTAAAATCACTTTTCTAAACCCCAAAGCCCAGGTAGTTCGAAGTCCTTAGAGAGCTTCCCATAGTTCAACTTGAAACACTGAGCATCTTCCGATATTCATTTGAAAACCAGCTGCTCGTCGGCCCAATTTGTCTCTGCACAGCCAGCTTCTCCTTCACCTTCCATCGCTACCCCATCTGTATTGACTTTAATCCAACCAGTCAGAGGTGGGATCTAGGTGATATGTGCCTCCATTTTTTTTGTTTCGGGTAAAAGTCCTCCCTTCCCTATTTTGAAATGCTTCTTTCATCTTTTCCACATATTCTCTTATAAAACTTGCTGGGTCTAGAGGCCTTTTTTTAGGTGGGTTAAAAATTTCTTGATCTCTTTATTTTCACAGCCACCAACAGGTTGTGATGAAGATGGATTTCCAGCATTCTTGTTTTTGGACGTCGAGATTAAATGAAAGATTCCACCGCTTATCCAGAGATCGAAGGGAGCTCTGAAAAAATCTTGGAAATGTGACGGATGTACGAGCTTAACCCAAACTCTTGAAGCTACTCCAAAATAGCAAAACACATGAGCAAGAGTCTCACGTGTGCCATTACATCTATGATAATCAGGTACAGTGCCAAGAAACTTACTCCTTCTATTTGCCAAAGAAAGGTCTTGAACTTTTGAGGTCCTTGCTGTGTCCATATAATACTCCACACTTGGTCTTGGACATTGTTTTGATTAATTAGACTTTTATATACACTTTTGATTAAAAAGTTCCCATCCTGAGTTAGATTCCAAATTATTCTGTCCGTACCCAACGAAACATGAGGAGGAAGGATGACATTGATTTTTCTGAGGATTTCTTCTAGGAAGAATTGTTGTATGAGCTCTAGATTTCAATTACCATCTTGAGAAATATATTCTTTCACTTTCTGGTTTAGCTGATTCTCATCCACCTGAGTCGTGGCTTTGAAAACCAGGGACTGTTCCCTTTAACCCAAGCATATCTCCAGAAACAAATGTGCTCCCCATTGCCTATAGAGTAGCTTAGATTTTTCGTGACATCTTCTGTCAGTGTACACATATTTTTCTAGAACTATGAATCTGATGATTTGCTATCCATCTCATATAGAATACTTTGATCTCACTCGTATCTTTTATATAGGGCTTCAGCCCAAAGAGATTCAGGTTCATGATCAATCTCCAAGCGTTTTTTAATTGAAAAGCTCTATTCATCAACTCCAAAATTCTAAAACCTAGGCCCTCTTGGTCCTTAGCCTTTCATATGACCTCCCAACTCATCGCATGTATTTTCTTTTGATTATCTCTTTCCCTCCAGATGAAACATATTTGAACTTTTTCAACTTCCTTACAAATTCCTTTAGGAACCCACGAGTGCATCATGTCAAAGTTCAAGGTTGGGCTAATAACTGCTTATGCAAGTGTAACTCTTCTCGTAAAAGTCAAGTAATCTGCTTTCCACCCATTGAGTTTTCTTTTCACTTTCTCTAGAGTACCTTTGAAGTTCTCCTTTTTCTTCTTTCCATTGGTGATTAGTGCACGAAATTGTGATTCACACTTTTCACATCTCCGCACAACTAACCAACAAGTGCACTGGGTCGTCCAAGTAATAAACCTTACGTGAGTAAGGGTCGATCCCACGAAGATTGTCGTCTTGAAGCAAGCTATGGTCATCTTGTAAATCTTAGTCAGGCGGATTCAAATGGTTATGAGGTTTTGATAATTAAAATGTAAATAAAACATAAAATAAGATAAAGTTACTTATGTAATTCATTGGTGGGAATTTCAGATAAGCGTCTGGAGATGCTTTGTTGCTTCTGAACCTCTGCTTTCCTATTGCCTTCTTCCAACCATGCGTTACTTCCTTCCATGGCAAGCTGTAAGATCCTCTCAGTGAAAATGGTCCTCTACGGTTTTTGCACGGCTAATCAACTGTCGGATTTCTCGTCTCGGATGAAAAATACCAGGTACAACTACCACATGGCTAATCATCTGTCGGTTCCCGCTAGCATCGGAATAGGATCCATTGATCTTTTTGCACACTGTCACTTGCGCCCAACATTCGTAGGTTTGAAGCTTGTCACAGTCATTCCTTCCCAGATCCTACTCGAAATACCACAAACAAGGTTTAGACTTTCCGGATCCCAAGAATGCTGCCAATAATTCTAGCCTATACCACGAAGATACTAATCTCACGGACTCGGTCCGTGTATTAGATATCCAAGAGAATATACTCCAGCTGTTATCCAATGACTACGTTGAACATCATGTAGACCGCTTTGTGGTTGTCAGGCACACGGATCTTGGCTAAGCGAGTAATGAAGATTGAGTGATTGTCACGGGTCACTCCTTCATTCTGACTTAACTGAATTAAGTACGAGAGTATATCTTGGAGAAGAAGTAGGCATGAATTGAATAGAAAACAATATTAATTACATTAATTCATGAAGAACAGCAGAGCTCCACACCTTAATCTATGGGGTGTAAAAACTCCACCGTTGAAAATACATAAGTGAAAAAAGGTCTAGGCATGGCCAAATGGTCAGCCCCAAAACGTGAACAATGGTCTCAGCTCCAAAGTATGAAAATTGGATCAAAAAGTCCTCTATACAATAATAAAAAGTACTATTTATACTAAACTAGTGACTTAGGTTTACAGAAAATGAGTAACTAAGTGTAGATATTGCAGAAATCTACTTCCGGGGCCCACTTGGTGTGTGCTTGGGCTGAGCATTGAAGCTTTTTTTGTGCATACGCTATTCCTGGAGTTAAACGTCAGCTTTGGTGCCAGTTTGGGCGTTTAACTCCAATTCTGGTGCCAGTTTGGGCGTTTTACGCCAAGATGTTTTAGGCTGGATTTGGACACCAGTTTGAGCCATCAAATATCAGGCAAAGTATGGACTATTATATATGTCTAGAAAGCCCAGGATGTCTACTTTCCAACGCAATTGAGAGCGCGCCAATTTGGCCTCTATAACTCCATAAAATATACTTCGAGTGCAGCAGGGTCAAAATCCAACAGCATCTACAGTCATTTTTCAGCCTCTGAATTAGATTTTTGCTCAGGTCCCTCAATTTCAGTCAGAAAATACCTGAAATCACATAAAAACACAAAACTCATAGTAAATTCCAGAAAAATATAATAAAAAGTAACTAAAACATACTAAAAACTATGTAAAAACAGTGCCAAAAGGGTATAAATTATCCGCTCATCACAACACCAAACTTAAATTGTTGCTTGTCCCCAAGCAACTAAAAACAAAATAGGATAAAAAGAAGAGAATATACAATGAATTCCAAACTTATCAATGAAGATTAGCTTCAATTAGATTAGCGGGACTTGTAGCTTTTTTGCTTCTGAACAGTTTTGGCATCTCACTTTATCCTTTGAAGTTCAGAATGATTGGCATCTATAGGAACTCAGAATTCAGATAGTGTTATTGATTCTCCTAGTTCAGTGTGTTGATTCTTGAACACAGCTACTTTATGAGTCTTGGCCGTGACCCTAAGCATTTTGTTTTCCAGTATTACCACCGGATACATAAATGCCACAGACACATAACTGGGTGAACCTTTTCAGATTGTGACACAGCTTTGCTAGAGTCCCCAGTTAGAGGTGCCCAGAGCTCTTAAGTACACTCTTTTTGCTTTGGACCACGACTTTAACCGCTCAGTCTCAAGCTTTTCACTTGACACCTTCACGCCACAAGCACATGGTTAGGGACAGCTTGGTTTAGCTGCTTAGGCAAGGATTTTATTCCTTTGGGCCCTCCTATCCATTAATGCTCAAAGCCTTGGATCCTTTTTTTACCCTTGCCTTTTGGTTTAAAGGGTTATTGGCTTTTTCTGCTTGCTTTTTCTTTTTCTTTCTTTTTTTTTCTTTATTTTTTTGCCTCTTTTTTTTACAAGCTTTGTATTTTTCACTGCTTTTTCTTGCTTCAAGAATCAATTTTATGATTTTTCAGATTATCAATAACATTTTTCTTTTTCATTATTCTTTCAAGAGCTAACAATTTTAACATTCATAAATAACAAATTCAAAAATATGCACTATTCAAGCATTCATTCAGAAAACAAAAAGTATTGCCACCACATCAAAATAATTAAACTAATTTCAAGATAGAATTCTAAATCATGTACTTCTTGTTCTTTTGCACTTAAAAAACATTTTTCATTTAAGAAAGGTGAAGGATTCATAGGACATTCATAGCTTTAAAACATAGACACTAGACACTAATGATCATTTAATAAAGACACAAACATAGACAAAACATAAAGCATAATTTTCAAAAAATAGAAAAAACAAGAACAAGGAAATTAAAGAACAGGTCCACCTTAGTGATGGTGGCTAGTTCTTCCTCTTGAAGATCTTATGGAGTGCTTGAGCTCCTCTATGTCTCTTTCTTGCTTTTGTTGCTCCTCCCTCATGGCTCTTTGGTCCTCTCTGATTTCATTGAGGATAATGGAGTGCTCTTGGTGCTCCATCCTTAGTTGCCACATGTTGGAACTCAATTCTCCTAAGGAGGTGTTGAGTTGCTCCCAATAGTTTTGTGGAGGAAAGTGCATCCCTTGAGGCAACTCAGGGATTTCTTGATGAAGAATTTCCTCATGCTCTTGTTGAGGTCCATGAGTGGGCTCTCTTGTTTGCTCCATCCTCTTCTTAGTGATGGGCTTGTCCTCATCAATGAGGATGTCTTCCTCTATGATAATTCTAGCTGAATTGCACAGGTTACAGATGAGATGAGGGAAGGCTAACCTTGCCAAAGTAGAGGGCTTGTCCGCTGACGTGGCAGAAATTGGTGAGTTAAGAAATTATTATAAGAGATATGTTGCAAGTACAGTTCTTAACTAACCAAAAATCCACTTATCAATTTAGAAGGGTTGTCACAAAATTAGAATTAAAATACTGGGAGTATGAGTCCCAGGTCGTCTCCCAACGAGTTGCAGAAAGATGTGCTATTTTATTAATCAGATGTTTTCAAAAATGGTTTGAGTTGATAAACAGGAAATTAAATTAGGGAATTTATGTAATTTAAAATAAAAACCTTGACCGGGAGTAGATTAGTTGGAAGCCCTATTCTTGTTGGAGTACTCTCAAGATTAATTGATGATTGAAGGTTGTTCTGCTTAGTTATCCCTTACTAGGTAGAGGAAAGTCAAGCAAGTTGGAAAGCTATTTCTATTCACAAGTTCCATTCCTCTCCCTTGGAAAGGATTAGTATCAATGACTAGAGGATAATCCAACAATAAACCCAATTACAATTTTTCTCTTGAGCATTCCAACTCAAGGTCCTCCTTTCAATCAACTCCCCATCAAGTTATGGAACTACTCGCTCATTATGAATGTAAATTTCACAAAATAATAAAGAGAAATAAAGAAAGACATAATAGATAATAATAAAAAAGATCAATTAAAAATAAAAATAGTTCTTGTATTAATAAATTCTAAAAATAATCCAATAGTAATTCTGAGTAAATAAAGGACATGGAAGAGTAAGTGACAGGTAAGGAAACAAACTAGAATGACGAAGTCTTGACGGAGGTAATAACTCTTCTCAATATCCCAATCCAAAAAGCAATAAAGTCAAAATCCTAAGAACTATGAATGTGTAGAGAGAAAACCTAGAGGAGGAGTAAAATCATATCTAAAACTAAAATAATGCAGAATGAATGTTGTGTTTTCGTCTCTGCATGTTCCCTGGCTCTAATATGCTTTTCTGGGCCGAAAACTGGGTCAAAACAGGGCCCAAAATCGCCCCTAGTGAATTCTGCAGATTCTGCAGATCGCGCATGTCACGCGATCGCGTCATTCACGCGTTCGCGTCATCCAGCGTTTTGCCTTGCCACGCGTGCGCGTCGTCCACGCCTTCGCGTCACTTGTGCAGTTTCCCATCCGCGCGGTCGCGTGAGCCATGCGTCCGCGTCACTGCAATCTCCTCTATGTCGCGCGGTCGCGTGAGCCATGCGTCCGCGTCACTTCTCGCTGGTCATCTCCTCAATTTCTTGTATTCCTTCCATTTTTGCAAGCTTCCTTTCTAATCTCCAAGTCATTCATGCCCTATAAAGCCTGAAACACTTAACACACAGATCACGGCATCGAATGGAATAAAGGAGAATTAAAATACATAATTAAAAGTCTCTAGGAAGCAAGTTTTCAACCATGAAGTATTTTTGGGAAGGAATTCTAAATACATGCTAATTTAATGAATAAGTGGATAAAGATATGATAAAACCACTCAATTAAACACAATATAAACCATAAAATAATGGTTTATCAACCTCCCCATACTTAGATATTAGCATGTCCTCATGCTTAGTTGAAGGAGATAAAATAAATGAGTAGGAACATGTAAAACTCATGCAATGCAATGCAACCTATATATATGAATGCAACTATATGATTCTTGTCTACCTGGTTAAAAGTAAATAAGCTCTTCAAGACAATCACAAATCAAATTCCACTAATTCAATTCTTATATAGTAAGAACAGATAAAAATGCAAGAAGATAGCCCATGAAAGCAGGGAACATAGAATTTCAAGCATTAAACCCTCACTGATGATGTATGTACACTCTAATCTCTCTAGTGTATAGGGTAATCACTCTGTCCTTCTCTAATCATTCTTTCTAATTTTTTTGTTCTTCACCTAACCAATCAACAACATTCAATATACCAATGCAAACATCATGAGGTCTTTTCAAGGTTGTAATGGGGCCAAGGTAGGGGTAAGGGCACATATATGGCTAAGTAAGCTTATAAATTGAATCTTTAATTAACCCAAGCTTTCACCTAACACATATATATATATTCTTTATAGCTTAAATTTCACACCTAGCTACCCAAAATTTTCCTTTCACATTCCTTACTCATGCATAAACCTTATTTTGATTTTATCATATATGCATTGATCTTTGAATTCTTAACTTAACATTGGGGTAATTTTGTCCCCTTATTTAATTATTGAATATTTTTGGATTTTTTTTATAGTTTTACATGAGTAGGCACCCAAATTCCCATTATATCATCATGATACATTTCCTCATTATCTTTTGTTCCCACAATTTTCCATACTTAATTAACATACACAATTCTATCTTAAGCCAACCAAAGATCCAATTGGGATATATAATTGTTTTTCCGCTTAAGGCTAGTAATGTGGTAAAATAAAGAACAAATGGGATTTAAAGGCTCAAAATGGCTAACAAAGGTAACTTAAGGGGTAGGCTTAATTTGGATAAGTGAGCTAAACAAATAATGGCCTCAATCATATGCAAGCATATAAATATATTAAACATTGGACATATAGGATGAAACAAAATATAGATTACAATTATAGAGAAGTAAACACACAAGAACAAAATAATTATGGTTAAATAATGTAACCATGTATAAAGGCTCAAATCTCACAGGTTGTGTGTTCTTTAGCTCAAAAACCATGTTCCAAATACAACTTCAAGCAAATTTAACATAAAAGTTTTGATTAAAATTAGTGAAATTTTTGTTCTAAAAATAGGGTCCTAGAAGAAACTTATTGTCTTTTCAATCAAGTAGAACATGCATGCAACTAACCTATTACTATGTAATTTATCCTATTCTATAAAAGAAAAACTAACTAAATATCCTATTTTATTGGTGTTAGGGAAGAGAAATTACCTCCAGAAGTCAGGTACTGACCGACCTCCCCACACTTAAGGCTTTGCACCGTCCTCGGTGCCATCTGTCAGGAACAAAGGTGGGTTGGTAGCAGTATCTCCACAGTCGGGACCGTCATGGCTCCCTGTGCTGGTAAAGGAAGTGGAGTCCGGGGTGTCTGAGTCTCTGTATTTTCCCTTAAGTAGCTCCTTGAGGTATGTGAATCGGCGCTTGTTACAGCGCTCTCTTAGCTTTGCTTTGTGTTCCTGCCGATCCAACCTTTCAAGTATTTGATGGAGCAGTTGGTTTGTTGTAGGTGCTTGTGGTGTTGAAGGAGGAATCTCTTCAGCCAGTTTAGTAGGCTGGCTTGTAGTGGCTGCTGGAGGTCTGATATATTTCCCGTTAGGGACATAATGATCATCTCGTGGAAGCATGGCTTTGGTGTCCCCAGCTCTGTAGGAGACTCCAACTGCTGAGACAAGATCTGAGACCAGGGCGGGAAAAGGTAAGTTGCTCGCAATTTGTACGTGTCCCATAGCATTCCAGATGTGTCTTGGTAGGTTCAGCGTTTGATCTGTAAGGATGCACCATAGTAGAACAGCCATGCTGCAGTGAAGGAGGACTCGTGAGTGCTCGGAAAGACGTAATGGGACATAATCTGTGCCCATACGCGAGCCTCCAAGGTAAGTGCGGAAGCCAATATTCCCTTAGGACGGGAACGATGGTATCCATAAATCCATCTGCTGCCAGGTAGTGCGATAACTCTGAGAACGGCGTCCCAGTCAAATTAGTACATCTGGCGCTTGAATGCGGCTTCTTGAAATGCGTCCAGTCCTTCTGGAGTAGGGGGAAGATCTAAAGTTCATTGAATGGCCTCTTCTGTAATGGGGACTTGCTTCTGACGGACATAGACAGACTGCAGGGTTGGCAGGTAGAAATTGGAGTAGAACTCGACTACCCAAGAAAGATTAACCTGCCGTGGCTGTCTCCATAGGAAACCCCATTGTCTTCGTGCAATTTTCGGTTCAACAAATTTAGCGATATAGGTTGGGAGGATAAGAAGGTATTCGTTGTTGTAACTCCTTTCTGCCAGGATGGGGAACATCTGCTCACAGTAGCGATTGGTAAATCGCGCAGTGTCCTTTGCTGGGAAGGCTTTCTCTTTATCATCAACCTTTATAATCCTCTTAATTCTTTTTGTTGAAGGTTTAACTGCAGTTGAAGATGACTCTGCCACTAATGCTCTCTTTGTTTCTCTTCTTGCTGGTAGTTTGGAAGTAGCTTTCTCCTTGCCTTTCTTGGTGGCCATCCTAAAAAGGAAAAAAGGAAAGTAATATGAATTCAAAGGGATAGAGCAAGGAAGAGGGTGAGTAAGGTGGTAATCAATACACATTAAAGATGAATGAAGTTAACACATGGTCATGACTGCATGTGAAAAATAATCATGGGGAGTATAGTAAGTGCATATGATGACAATTAAATGCAAGGTGTTTATTGGCATGCAGGCAAAGGCATGAGTAGTATAGAACAAGCATTCAATGTCTAAGTTAGATTACCAAGTCCTTCATACTAACAATCTGTTTGTAATGACAATTATATTAAATTAATATGATATGAAAAAGGGTTTTGTGAAAAGCAAGCATTTAGAGGAGTAGAATAAAAGAAATCTAAAAATAGTGCACAATGCCATACGGGCGTTTTCACAAACACATAACATGCATGGTAAATAAGCTATTGAAAGTATTAAATTGAATATGCAAGCAACCCTTTAAAAATTAATATATAATTGCCAAACAATTCCTGAATAATTCACAAGCAAATCATAGGAAGGAATAGTGACCCAAATAAATTTCCAACACCAATTAAAAGAAAAATAAAGAAAAAGAAAACATGGATAATGCATGTAAAAAAAAAGAAAAGGAGAAGAAAACATAAAAATAAAAAGAAGAATAGAAAAGTAAGGAGGGATGAAGAAAAGAAAAACCTTGATAATGGTGGTGAGAGAGAGAAAAAGTAGAGAGTGAGAAAGAAGGAAGAAGGAAGAAGGAAGAAATAAGGAGAAAAAAGAAAAAGTAGGATTTGGGAAAGAGAAAGATAAGATATTTGGCAAATTAGGTTAAGCTGTGTGGTGCAAGCGACGCGGACGCGTGGGGTACGCGTTCACGCGGATGGCGCTTAGATGGGTCGACACAGTCGCGTCGGTCACGCGGACGCGTGACAAGAACCAGGCGAGTGGCGCGAGGGCAGCTTTGCGCCCGCACAACTCTCTGTTCGAAACTCTTTTTGCCAAAATATTGGGTGACGCGGTCGCGTGGGGGACGCGATCGCGTGGATGGCCAAGATTGGAGGGCGACGCAGACGCGTGGGGCACGCGGTCGCGTCGTAGGGCTTGTGCGTCCAGCACCATTCCAGCCCTACTCCAGCCTAACTTGCTACCAAATACCCCTTTTTACGTCGATTTTCGGGTCACGCGTCCGCGTGGGTGACGCGGACGCGTGGGAGGCCAATTTTCCACATGACGCGGATGCGTCAGCGACGCGGTCGCGTGGGTCGAATTGTGCCAAAGGCACGCCTCCAGCCACACTCTCGCGTGACTTTCTGTTCGACTTCTTATTCTTTCTAAACCTCCTGCGACGCGGACACGTCGGCGACGCTGTCGCGTCGCGTGGTCTCCCTCTCTTTTTTTTTTAAATAAAATATGCAAATGCAGATGCAAACTAAATATGCTAATAAAGAGAAGAGTTATTGAAAAAAAAGAAAAATAAGAATAAAGAAATGAACGATCATACCATGGTGGGTTGTCTCCTACCTAGCACTTTGCTTTAACGTCCGTAAGTTGGACGCTCCACTAGCTCAGTCTTCGGCTATGGGTAGATCCTCCAAGAGGAAGATCTTGAGCTCCTTGTTTTTCTTCATCTTCTCGCCATGATATAGCTTTAAACGATGTCCATTAACTTTGATGAATTCAGAGCTTGAAGGATGACTTAGGTGAAAAACTCCGTACGGCTCAGCCTTCTCTACTCTATATGGACCTTCCCATCTTGATCTCAACTTGCCTAGCATGAGCCTTAGTCTAGATTTGTAAAGGAGGACTAAGTCCCCAGGTTGAAACTCTTTCCTCTTGATGTGCTGATCATGTACAGCCTTCATCTTTTCCTTGTACAACCTTGAGTTCTCATAAGCTTCTAGGCGAAGGCTTTCTAATTCTTGCAGTTGCAACTTCCTTTCAGCTTTGGCTTTCTCAAATCCTATGTTGCACTCCTTTACTTCCCAAAAGGCTTTGTGCTCTACTTCAACTGGGAGGTGACAGGCTTTTCCATAAACTAAGCGGAAGGGACTCATCCCAATGGGTGTCTTGTATGCTGTTCTGTATCTCCAGAGTGCATCTTGTAGCCTGGTGCTCCAGTCTCTTCTATGAGGTTTGACTATCTTCTGTAATATGCGCTTTATCTCTCTGTTAGACACCTTAGCTTGTCCATTAGTCTGGGAATGGTAGGCTGTTGCTACTTTATGCATTATCCCATGCTTCTTCAGTAATCCTGTTAGTCTCCTGTTACAAAAATAGGTGCCTTGATCGCTCACGATTGCTCGTGGTGATCCAAAGCGACAAATGATATGGTTTCTAAGAAAGGAAACAACAGTGTTAGCATCATCAGTGTGGGTAGAAATTGCTTCCACCCATTTAGAAATGTAATCCACCGCTAACAATATATAAAAATAACCATTAGAATTTGGAAATGGACCCATGAAGTCAATGCCCCAAACATAAAAAATTTCACAGAAAAGCATAATTTGTTGAGGCATCTCATCCCTCTTGGATATATTACCAAATTTTTGGCATGGAAAACAAGATTTACAAAATTTAGTAGTGTCTCTAAAAAGAGTAGGCCACCAGAATCCACAGTCTAAGATTTTTTTTGCTGTTTTTTGAGGGCCAAAATATCCTCCACTCTCAGATGAGTGGCAGGCCTCTAAAATGGACTGGAATTCTGATTGAGGCATACACTGTCTAATCACCTGGTCAGCGCCACATCTCCATAAATATGGGTCATCCCATATATAATATTTAGACTCGCTTTTCAGTTTGTCTCTTTGATGCTTAGTAAAGTTAGGAGGAAAAGTGCGGCAAACTAGATAATTAGCTACAGGTGCATACCAATGGACTACCTCAGATACTGCTTGCAGGTTATCAAAAGGGAAATTATCAGCTATAGGAGTGGGGTCATCCCTGATGTGCTCAAGGTGACTCAAGTGGTCCGCCACTAAATTCTGGTTACCACTCCTATCCTTAATTTCTAAATCAAATTCTTGTAGTAGCAGTATCCAACGTATAAGCCTTGGTTTGGATTCCTTTTTAGCTAATAAATATTTTAGAGCTGCGTGGTCCGAGTACACTACTACTTTCGTACCAAGTAAATAGGCTCGAAATTTGTCCAGAGCAAAAACAATAGCAAGAAGCTCTTTCTCATTAGTAGTGTAATTAGACTGAGCGGCATCTAAAGTCTTAGACACATAAGCAATTACAAAGGGGTCCTTACC
The DNA here is from genome assembly GCF_003086295.3 of Arachis hypogaea. NCBI lineage: Eukaryota > Viridiplantae > Streptophyta > Magnoliopsida > Fabales > Fabaceae > Arachis > Arachis hypogaea. The sequence goes on along the minus strand of NC_092048.1, from coordinate 41,435,536 downwards.
TTCACGCTGAGCCAGCGCTACTCCTATTGCATGGTTGGAAGCATCGCACATGATCTCAAATGGCTGGCTCCAGTCAGGTCCTCTCACAATTGGAGCTTGAGTCAGGGCAGTCTTCAGCTTATCAAACGCGTGTTTGCAATCCTCACTGAACTCGAACTCAATATCTTTCTGCAGTAATCTGGACAAGGGAAGTGCTACCTTACTAAAGTCCTTAATGAATCTCCGGTAAAAACTTGCATGACCAAGGAACGAACGGACTTCCCTCACAGAGGAGGGGTAAGGTAAACTAGAAATAACATCCACCTTTGCTGGATCCACAGAAATGCCAGTATTAGACACAACATGTCCTAGTACAATCCCTTGTTTTACCATAAAGTGATATTTTTCAAAATTCAATACAAGGTTTGTACTGACACATCTATCTAATACTCTAGATAAGCTATCCAAGAAAAGACTAAAGGAATCACCAAAAACGCTAAAATCATCCATAAAAACCTCCATACAGTCCTCAATAAGGTCAGAGAAAAGACTCATCATGCACCTTTAGAAAGTAGCTGGTGTATTGCACAAGCCAAAGGGCATTCTCTTATAAGCATAAGTCCCAAAAGGACATGTAAAAGTAGTCTTTTCCTGATCCTCAGGAGCTATATGAATCTGGAAATAGCCTGTGTAACCATCTAAAAAGCAATAATGTGATTTACTTGACAGGCGATCCAGCATTTGATCAATGAATGGAAGAGGATAGTGATCCTTACGAGTAGCCTGATTTAGGCGCCTGTAATCAATGCAGACCCTCTAGGCGTTCTGTACTCTGGTTGTTATGAGCTCTCCATGCTCATTCTTCACTGTAGTGACTCCAGACTTCTTGGGCACCACTTGTACTGGGCTTACCCATTTACTGTCTAAGATGGGGTAGATGATATCCGCCTCAAGTAGTCTGGTCACTTCCTTTTTGACAACCTCCAAGATAGTGGGATTCAATCTTCTCTGGGGTTGACAAACAGGCCTTGCTTCCTCTTCTAAAAATATCCTATGTTCACAAACTTGAGGGTTGATGCCTACTATGTCTGCCAAACTCCACCCAATTACCTTCTTGTGCCTCCTCAGCACACTAAGTAACTGCTCTTCTTGTTGAGAAGTGAGTTTCCTTGCAATGATAACTGAAAACTTCTGCTTGTCCTCAAGGTAAGCATATTTGAGGTGTGGAGGGAGGGGTTTTAATTCTAACTTCTGCTCATGGCTAGGCTCTGGATTGTCTGGAGCTGGTGATAATGGTAAAGTACATTCATTGTCCTCAGAAAGTGTCCCCACACTCGGACCTTGTCCTATGTACTTCTCTTCTAACTCCTCCTGGTGAACTTCAGCCACGATTTCATCTATGATGTCACACGGGAGGATAGAATGATCTTCCAGAGGGTGCTTCATAACTCCATTCAGATTGAAGCTTACTACTCGACCGTCTATTTCAAAAGAGTATTTCCTGAAAAATCATCCAATTTGAACTTCGAGGTCTTCAGGAATGGTCTTCCGAGTAGGATTGATGATGGCTTCTCTGAGTCATTTTGGGGCATCTCCAGGATATAAAAATCAATGGAAAATGTGAGCCCTTTAATGCCCATTAATACATCTTCAGCAACTCCAACCACTGTAATAATGCTTTTATCTGCTAACACAAAACGAGCTGCCGACCTTTTTAAGGGAGGGAGCCTCAAAATATCATATATGGACAAAGGCATTATACTCACACATGCTCCTAAATCACACATGCAGTCAGAAAATACCACACCACCAATAGTACAATTAACCATACATGGACCTGGATCACTACACTTTTCAGGTATACCACCCATTAAAGCAAATATAGAACTACCTAAAGGAATATTTTCTAATTTATTTATTTTGTCATTATGTATACATAAATCTTTTAGAAACTTTGCGTATTTAGGTACCTGCTGAATAACATCAAAAAGGGGAACAGTTACCTCAATCTTTTTGAATATTTCTACCATTTTGGGATCAGGTTCCAACTGCTTCCTGGGCTTCCTTGCAAGTTGTGGAAATGGAATAAGAATGGCATTTTTTGTAGTGTCTGCGCCCTTTGGTGATTCTTCCTGTGATTGAGCTTCTTCTTCTTCAGCCATGTCCTGTATATCCTCTTCCTCCTCAACATCTTTTATTTCCACTACCTCTTCAGCTGAGGCATGTTCTGGTGGGTTTGGCTCCTCCTGATTCCTCTCTTGCAAAGTGGTTCTGGACCTTAGGGTGATGGCATTAATGCCACCCTTTGGATTGGGTAATGATTGAGAGGGGATTCCACTGGAGCTCAAAGACTGGTTATTGGAGTTATTCAGTGATCCAATCTGTGAGACAAGAGCTTGCAAGGTAGAGTTCAGACCATTTAGAGTAGAAGTAAGGTTATTTTCCATGGCCTGTTGTCTCTGATCAATAGATTGTAGTAACTCATCATTAGAAGATGAAGAGGGATAAGTGATCTGAGAGGTCTACTGTTGGTTGTGCTGAGGTCCTTGGAATTGCCTCAGGTGAGGTGCTTTGTAAGGCTGGTTCTAGTTCTGCTGCCTATTGCTGTTATTATTCCACGTCTGATTTTCCTAATTGTCTCTGCCTCCTCTGTTATTGTTGTCCCTCCAACTCTGATTAGAATTATCTCTCCAACCTTGGTTGGAATTGTCCTGCCATCCATGGTTGTAGTTGCCACCTTGATTGTATCCTTGACTGGAACGGTCATAGAAGTTATTAGTGGCTGCCACAGTGTTGTCTTCTTGCTGGAGCTGCGGACATTCATCAGTATAATGGCTATAATCAGCACAGATTCTGCACAGATTCTGTGGGACTAACTATTGGCTTTGCTGTGGTGGAGAGGGATGAGCTTGCTGAGCTTGTTGTTGATTCAACTGCATCTGCTTCAGTAAGTTGGTCATTTCACAGATACTCTGAGTTAGAACAGCAGTCTCTCTGCTAGAAGATACCTCTGCAATAGCTTTTGAACGACCTTATTTCTGCCTGTGATTCCGAGTAGATTCAGCTAAGTCGCTGATCAATTGCCATGCCTCGTCAGTGGTCTTGTACTTTTTCATAGACTCATTGCTAGCACTTTCCAATGTGGTCTTATCTTGAGGCCTCATGCCCTGTGTGACGTAGCCGAGCAACACTATCTTGTCAATCATATGGTGGGGGCATACTTCCAGAAGGTTGTTGAAGCGCTCCCAGTATTCATAGAGAGTCTCGGATTCGTCCTGAATAATCATGGAAATGTCTTTCCTCAGTTTGTCAGTAACTTCAGCTGGAAAGAATTTTTCCAAAACTTCTCTTCTAAGCGTATCCCAGTCAGAAACAGTTGCTGTGGGTTGAGTGTAGTACCACTCTCTCGCCTTTCCCTCAAGAGAGAATGGGAAGGCTTTCAACAGAATAGAAGTTTTATCTGCACCATCATGCCTGACAATAGAACTGGCTGCTTGGAAATCTCTAAGGTGCTTGATAGGCTCTTGAGCAGGTAAGCCATGAAACTTAGGCATCAAGTTGAGCAGTGCAGTCTTTATTTCAAAATCTGTAGCCACTGCTGGGTAATGCGCTTGAAACGGTTGCATTGTAAAATCAGGGGCTCCAACCTCCTGGATAGTAATTCTCCTAGGTGCTGCCATGTCACCAGCATGTAAATCAACCAAATCAGCAGAAAGGGAGCTTGTTTCTTCCTCAAGTGACGTTTCAGATCCGCCCTCAGAGAGGACTAACCGACGCAGAGCTTGCCTTATACATGAAATAGTTCTTTCAATCTCAGGATCAAATACTGGTAAGCTTGAATCAGGAAGTGAACGCGTCATTTAACGAAAGAAACATGCAGCTCATAGTAGAAAAATAAAATAAAACGCAAATAAATAAATTCCAATCAATAACTTAGCACTCTATTGCAACTCCCCGGCAACGGCGCCAAAAATTGACGTGGCGAAAATTGGCGAGTTAAGAAATTATTATAAGAGATACGTTGTAAGTACAGTTCTTAACCAACCAAAAATCCACTTATCAATTTAGAAGGGTTGTCACAAAATTAGAATTAAAATACTGGGAGTATGAGTCCCAGGTCGTCTCCCAACGAGTTGTAGAAAGATGTGCTATTTTATTAATCAGATGTTTTCAAAAATGGTTTGAGTTGATAAACAGGAAATTAAATTAGAGAATTTATGTAATTTAAATAAAAACCTTGACCGGGAGTAGATTAGTTGGAAGCCCTATTCTTGTTGGAGTACTCTCAAGATTAATTGATGATTGAAGGTTGTTCTGCTTAGTTATCCCTTACTAGGTAGAGGAAAGTCAAGCAAGTTGGAAAGCTATTTCTATTCACAAGTTCCAATCCTCTCCCTTGGAAAGGATTAGTATCAGTGACTAGAGGACAATCCAACAATAAATCCAATTACAATTTTTCTCTTGAGCATTCCAACTCAAGGTCCTCCTTTCAATCAACTCCCCATCAAGTTATGGAACTACTCGCTCATTATGAATGTAAACTTCACAAAATAATAAAGAGAAATAAAGAAAGACATGATAGATAATAATCAAAAAGATCAATTAAAAATAAAAATAGTTCTTGTATTAATAAATCCTAAAAATAATCCAATAGTAATTCTGAGTAAATAAAGGACATGGAAGAGTAAGTGACAGGTAAGGAAACAAACTAGAATGACGAAGTCTTGACGGAGGTAATAACTCTTCTCAATATCCCAATCCAAAAAGCAATAAAATCAAAATCCTAAGAACTATGAATGTGTAGAAAACCTAGAGGAGGAGTAAAATCATATCTAAAACTAAAATTATGCGGAATGAATGTTGTGTTTTCGTCTCTGCATGTTCCCTGGCTCTAATCTGCTTTTCTGGGCCAAAAACTGGGTCAAAACAGGGCCCAAAATCGCCCTCAGTGAATTCTGCAGATTCTGCAGATCGCGCATGTCACGCGATCGCGTCATTTACGCGTTCGCGTCATCCAGCGTTTTGCCTTGCCAGCGTGCGCGTCGTCCACGTCTTCGCGTCACTTGTGCAGTTTCCCATCCGCGCAGTCGCGTGAGCCATGCGTCCGTGTCATTATAATCTCCTCTATGTCGCGCGGTCACGTGGGCCATGCGTCCGCGTCACTTCTCGCTGGTCATCTCCTCACTTTCTTGTGTTCCTTCCATTTTTGCAAGCTTTCTTTCTAATCTCCAAGTCATTCATGCCCTATAAAGCCTGAAACACTTAACACACAGATCACGGCATCGAATGGAATAAAGGAGAATTAAAATACATAATTAAAAGTCTCTAGGAAGCAAGTTTTCAACCATGAAGTATTTTTGGGAAGGAATTGTAAATACATGCTAATTTAATGAATAAGTGGATAAAGATATGATAAAACCACTCAATTAAACACAATATAAACCGTAAAATAATGGTTTATCATCCGCCACCTTGTAGAGTTCTAGAGGTATTATCTCATGAACTTCTACTTCCTCTCCATTCATGATGCTATGGATCATGATAGCCCGGTCTATTATAACTTCAGACCGGTTGCTAGTAGGAATGATAGAGCGTTGGATAAACTCCAACCATCCCCTAGCGACGGGCTTGAGGTCAAGCCTTCTTAGTTGAACCGGCTTGCCTCTTGAGTCTCTCCTCCATTGAGCTCCTTCTACACAAATGTCCCTAAGGACTTGGTCCAACCTTTGGTCAAAGTTGACCTTTCTAGTGAAAGGATGAGGATCTCCTCTCATCATTGGCAACTTAAATGCCAACCTCACATTTTCCGGACTGAAATCCAAGTAATTCCCCCGAACCATTGTGAGCCAATTCTTTGGGTTTGGGTTCATACTTTGGTCATGGTTCCTAGTGATCCATCCATTAGCATAGAACTCTTGAACTATTAAGATTCCTACTTGTTGGATTGGGTTGGTGAGAGCTTCCCAACCTCTTCTTCGAATCTCACGTCGGATCTCTGGATATTCACCCTTTTTGAGCTTGAAGGGGACCTCAGAGATCACCTTTTTCTTAGCCACAACTTCATAGAAGTGGTCTTGATGGATCCTTGAGATGAATCTCTCCATCTTCCATGACTCGGAGGTGGAAGAAATTGCCTTTCCTTTCCTCTTTCTAGAGGTTTCTTCGGCCTTAGGTGCCATTAATGGTTATGGAAAAATAGAAAAACAGAGCTTTTTCCACACCAAACTTAAAAGGTTTGCTCGTCCTCGAGCAAAAAGAAGAAAGAAAGGATTAGAAGAAGAAGAAATGGAGGATATAGAGGGTAGTAGTGGTTTCGGCCAAGGGGGGTAGTAGTGTGTATGATGTGTGAAATTGAAGGTAGTGAGGAGGGGTATTTATAGGGTAGGAGAGAGAGAGGGAATCCGTGTGAGAATGGGTGGTTTGGGAGGGAAATTGTTTGAATTTGAATGGTGGGGTAGGTGGGGTTTATGATGGATGGATGTGAGTGGTGAAGAGAATATGGGAAAAAGGGTAGGATTTGATAGGTGAAGGGTATTTGGGGAAGAGTTATTGATGGGATTGGTCAAGGGTATTTGGAGAAGAGTGTTATGGAAAGGTGTGAAGAGGAGAGAAGAAGAGGTGGGGTAGGTGGGGATCCTGTGGGGTCCACAGATCCTGAGGTGTTAAGGAATTCTGCTTTCTGCACTATTCTGGCATTCAAACGCCCTCTGTGTGCCAATTCTGGCGTTAAACACCAGCTCTGCTACCTTTCCTAGCGTTTAACGCCAGCCAGACACCCTTTTCTGGCGTTAAACGCCAGTCTGTCTGCCATTTCTAGCGTTTAACACCAGTCAAACGCCAGACACCCCTTTCTAGTGTTACACGCCCAGAATGCTGCCAGGCTGGGCGTTAAACGCCCATTCTGCTATCCTTACTGGTGTTTAAACGCCAGTAAGCCTGTCCTCCAGGGTGTGCTATTTTTGATACTGTTTTTGATTTTGCTTTAATTCTGCAGTTGTTTTTATGACTTCACATGATCATCAACCTAAAGAAAATATAAAATAACAATGGAAAATAAATATATAAATATAATTAAATAACATTGGGTTGCCTCCCAACAAGCGCTTATTTAATGTCAATAGCTTGATAGTGAGCTCTTAGGGAGCTTCATAGAGACTCAGAGTTTGATGGTGGCCTCCCAACACCAAACTTAGAAGTTGAGTGTGGGGGCTCTGTTTGACTCTGTACTGAGAGAAGCTTTTCATGCTTCCTCTCCATGGTTATAGAAGAAGATCCTTGAGCCTTGAACACAAGGTAGTCCTCATTCAATTGAAGGACTAACTCTCCTCTATCCACATCAATCACCACTCTTGCTGTGGCTAGGAAGGGTCTTCCAAGGATAATGGATTCATCCTCATCCTTCCCAGTGTCTAGGATTATGAAATCAGTAGGAATGTACAGGCCTTCAACCTTTACCAAGACATCATCTACAAGTCCATAAACCTGTTTTATTGATTTCTCTGTCATCTCTAGTGAAATTCTTGCAGCTTGTACCTCAAAGATCCTTAGTTTCTTCATTACAGAGAGTGGCATGAGGTTTATACTTGAACCAAGGTCACACAAAGCCTTCTTAAAGGTCATGGTGCCTATGATGCAAGGTATTAAGAACTTTCCGGGATCCGATTTCTTATGAGATAATTTCTGTTGAGCCAAAGTATTCAGTTCATTGATGAGCAATGGAGGTTCATCCTCCCAAGTCTCATTACCAAATAACTTGGCATTCAGCTTCATGATTGCTCCTAGATACTGAGAAACTTGCTCTTCAATAATATCTTCATCCTCTTCAGAGGAAGAATACTCATCAGAGCTCATGAATGGCAACAGTAAGTTCAGTGAAATCTCTATGGTCTCTGTATGAGCCTCAGATTCCTTTGGTTCCTCAATAGAGAACTCCTTAGTGGTCAGTGGACGTCCATTGAGGTCTTCCTCATTGGAAATCACTACCTTTTGACTCTCTCCAGGTTTGGCCATGTTGGACATGTTTATGGCCTTGTACTCTCTTTTTGGATTCTCTTCTGTATTGCTTGGGAGAGTACTAGGAGGGATTTCAGTAACTCTTTTACTCAGCTGACCCACTTGTGCCTCCAAATTTCTGATGGAGGACCTTGTTTCAGTCATGAAACTGAGAGTGGTCTTACTTAGATCAGAGACTATGGTTGCTAAGTCAGAGTGGCTCTGCTTAGAATTCTCTGTCTGTTGCTCAGAAGATGATGGAAAAGGCTTGCTATTGCCAAACCTATTTCTCCCACCATTATTATTAAAGCCTTGATTAGGCTTCTGTTGATCCTTCCATGAGAAATTAGGATGATTCCTCCATGAAGGATTATAGGTGTTTCCATAGGATTCTCCCATGTAATTCACCTCTTCCATTGCAGGGTTCTCAGAGTCATAAGCTTCTCCTTCAGAGGAAGCTTCTTTAGCACTGCCGGATGCAGCTTGCATTCCAGTCAGACTCTGAGAAATCATATTGACTTGCTGAGTCAATATTTTATTCTGAACCAATATGGCATTCAGAGTATCAATCTCAAGAACTCCTTTCTTCTGAGTTGTCCCATTATTCACAAGATTTCTTTCAGAAGTGTACATGAACTGGTTATTTGCAACCATTTCAATGATTTCCTGGGCTTCTGCAGGTGTCTTCTTTAGATGAAGAGATCCACCAGTAGAGTGATCCAATGACATCTTGGACAATTCAGACAGACCATCATAGAATATACATAGGATGCTCCATTCTGAAAGCATGTCAGAAGGACACCTTCTGATCAATTGCTTGTATCTTTCCCAAGCTTCATAGAGGGATTCACCTTCCTTCTGTCTGAAGGTTTGGACTTCCACTCTAAGCTTGCTCAACTTTTGAGGTGGAAAGAATTTGGCCAAGAAAGCATTGACCAACTTTTCCCAAGAGTTCAGGCTTTCTTTAGGTTGTGAGTCCAACCATGTCCTAGCTCTGTCTCTTACAGCAAAGGGGAAAAGCATAAGTCTGTAGACCTCAGGATTAACCCCATTGGTCTTAACAGTGTCACAGATTTGTAAGAATTCAGCTAAGAACTAATGAGGATATTCCAATGGAAGTCCATGAAACTTGCAATTCTGCTGCATTAGAGAAACTAATTGAGGCTTAAGCTCAAAGTTGTTTGCTCCAATTGCAGGAATTGAGATGCTTCTTTCATAGAAGTCAGAAGTGGGTGCAGTAAAGTCACCAAGCATCTTCCTTGCATCTCCACCATTGTTGTTATTTTCGGTTGCCATGTCTTCTTCTTTTTCGAAAATTTCTGTTAGGTCCTCTCCAGAGTTTTGTGCTTTAGCTTCTCTTAGTTTCCTCTTCAGAGTCCTTTCAGGTTCAGGACCAGCTTCAACAAGAATGTTCTTATCCTTTTTCTTGCTCATATGAAAAAGAAGACAACAGAAAAGAAGAGAAATCCTCTATGTCACAGTATAGAGATTCCTTTATGTGAGTAGAAGAATAAAAGAATAGAATGAAGAAGGTAGAAGAAGAATTCGAACACAGAGAGAGGGAGAGGGTTCGAATTTTAAGAAGAGAGTGTTAGTGAATAAATAAAATAAATAGAAAGAGATGAGAGAGAGAAGAGTATTCGAAAATTAATAAAATAAAAATATTTTTTTTATTTTAATTTTTAGTTAGAATTTGAAATTTAAGAAGAGAATTAAAATTTAAAACAATTAGTTAATTGAAAGGAATTTTGAAAAAGAGGTTAATGATTTTCGAAAATAAGAGAGAAAAAGGTAGTTAGATGGTTTTGAAAAAGATAAGAAATAGTAACACAAACAAAAAGTCAAGTAGTTAATTGAAAAGGATTTGAAAATAAATTTTGAAAAGATAAGAAGTTAGAAAAAGATTTGAAATTAAGTTTTGAAAAAGATATGATTGAAATTTATTTTGAAAAAGATTTGAAAAGGAAATTAAAAAGATTTGATTTTTGAAATTAAAGTTGATTACTTGACTAAAAAGAAACTAAAAGATATGATTCTAGAATTTAAAGATTGAACATTTCTTAATAGGCAAGTAACAACTTGAAATTTTTGAATCAAAATATTAAATGCTAGCTATGATTTCGAAAATTATGAAATAAAAATAAGAAAAAGATTTTAAAAATTAATTTTGGAGAATTTTCGAAAAACATGAAAGAAAAATGAAAAAGATTTGATTTTGAAAAGGATTTGAAAAGATAGAATTTTTAAATTGAAATTTTGACTTGACTAACAAGGAACAACCAAATTTTGAAAATTTTTTACCAAATCAATTCAAAATTTCGAAAATTATGAGTGAAATAAGGGAAAGATATTATTTTTTATTTTTGAAATTAATGAGGAGAGAGAAAAACAATAAAATGACACAAAACATAAAAATTAAGATCCAAACAAAAAAATGCATGCAAAAACACTTTGAATGTCAAGATGAACACCAAGAACACTTTGAAGATTATGATGAACACCAAGAACATATTTTTGAAAATTTTTAAGAAAAGAAAAATATGCAAGACACCAAACTTAAAAATTTTTAAATTTTAGACACTAATAATTCGAAAATGCATATGAAAAACAAGCAAAGACACCAAACAAGAAAATTTAAAGATCAAATAAGGAAAATCATCAAGAACAACTTGAAGATCAATGAAGAACATAATGCATATATTTTTCGAAAATTTAAGAAAAATTAAAGCATACAATTGACACTAAACTTAAAATTTGACACAAGACTCAAACAAGAAACACAAAATTTTTTGTTTTTTTATGATTTTATTAATTTTTTTTGGACTTTTCGAAAATTATTTTGGAAAAAGAAATAAAGAGATACAAAATTTTTAATAAGAATTCCAGGAATCATGCAATGTTAGTCTAAAGTTTCGGTCCAAAAGAATTAGACATGGCCAGATGGCCAGCCAAGCTTTAAGTGAAAGCTTCGGTCCAAAAGATTAGACATGGCCAAATAGCCAGTCAAGCTTTAGCATAAAACATACAAGCATGTCAATGAGAAGTGGAAGCCTCAGTCTAAAAGATTAGACATGGCTAAGCAGCCAGCTAGGCTTCAACATATCTTATGAAACTCTAGAATTCGTTCTTAAAAATTCTGAAGAACAAATATATATATATATTGAATTTTTCGAAAACATTAAATTTTTTTGTATTTTTTTTCGAAAATAAAAATAAAAAGCTTAAACATAAAATAAAATTACCTAATCTAAGCAACAAGATGAACCGTCAGTTGTCTAAACTCGAACAATCCCCGGCAACGGCGCCAAAAACTTGGTGCACGAAATTATGATTCACACTTTTCACATCTCCGCACAACTAACTAGCAAGTGCACTGGGTCGTCCAAGTAATAAACTTTACGTGAGTAAGGGTCGATCCCACGGAGATTGTCGGCTTGAAGCAAGCTATGGTCATCTTGTAAATCTCAGTCAGGCGGATTCAAATGGTTATGAGGTTTTGATAATTAAAATATAAATAAAACATAAAATAAGATAAAGTTACTTATGTAATTCATTGGTGGAAATTTCAGATAAGCGTCTGGAGATGCTTTGTTGCTTCTAAACCTCTGCTTTCCTATTGCCTTCTTCCAGCCATGCGTTACTTCCTTCCATGGCAAGCTGTAAGATCCTCTCAGTGAAAATGGTCCTCTACGGTTTCTGCACGGCTAATCAACTGTCGGATTTCTCGTCTCGGATGAAAAATACCAGGTACAGCTACCGCATGGCCAATCATCTGTCGGTTCCTGCTAGCGTCGGAATAGGATCCATTGATCCTTTTGCACACTGTCACTTGCGCCCATCATTCGCAGGTTTGAAGCTCGTCACAGTCATTCCTTCCCGGATCCTACTCGGAATACCACAGACAAGGTTTAGACTTTTCGAATTCCAGGAATGCTGCCAATAATTCTAGCCTATACCACGAAGATACTAATCTCACGGACTCGGTCCGTGTATTAGATATCCAAGAGAATATACTCCGGCTGTCGTCCAATGACTACGTTGAACATCATGTAGACCGCTTTGTGGTTGTCAGGCACGGCGATCTTGGCTAAGCGAGTAACGAAGATTGGGTGATTGTCATGGGTCACCCCTTCATTCCGATTTAACTGAATTAAGTACGAGAGTATATCTTGGAGAAGAAGTAGGCGTGAATTGAATAGAAAACAGTAGTAATTGCATTAATTCATGAAGAACAGCAGAGCTCCACACCTTAATCTATGGGGTGTAGAAACTCCACCGTTGAAAATACATAAGTGAAAAAAGGTCTAGGCATGGCCGAATGGCCAGCCCCAAAATGTGAACAATGGTCTCAGCTCCAAAGTATGAAAACTGGATCAAAAAGTCCTCTATACAATAGTAAAAAGTGCTATTTATACTAAACTAGTGACTTAGGTTTACAGAAAATGAGTAACTAAGTGCAGATAGTGCAGAAATCCACTTCCGGGGCCCACTTGGTGTGTGCTTGGGCTGAGCATTGAAGCTTTTTCATGCATACGCTGTTCCTGGAGTTAAACGCCAACTTTGGTGCCAGTTTGGGCGTTTTACGCCAAGATGTTTTAGGCTGGCTTTGGACGCCAGTTTGGGCCATAAAATCTCGGGCAAAGTATGAACTATTATATATTGCTGGAAAGCCCAAGATGTCTACTTTCCGACGCAATTGAGAGCGCGCCAATTGGGCTTCTGTAACTCTAGAAAATCTACTTCGAGTGTAGCAGGGTCAGAATCTAACAGCATCTGCAGTCCTTTTTCAGCCTCTGAATCAGATTTTTGCTCAGGTCCCTCAATTTCAGTCAGAAAATACCTGAAATCACAGAAAAATACACAAACTCATAGTAAAGTCCAGAAATATGATTTTTGAATAAAAACTAATAAAAATATAATAAAAAGTAACTAAAACATACTAAAAACTATGTAAAAATAGTGCCAAAAAAGATATAAATTATCCGCTCATCAGTGATCAAGTCCCCTAGGTATCTCCCCAAACACGCTGTTTCCATGAACCCACTGAAATGCATTATGTTTCGTTTAGTGTTCTAGTCAACATTTTTAGAAAAAGTAATAGAAGTTTTTGCTGGATTTATTTTTAGCCCCGATGCCTCGCAAAACTTGTTCAATACGCTTTGGACCATCTTCATCTGCTCAATAGAGGCTTCTACAAACAGAAGCAAGTCGTCCACGAACAGAAGATGGGCTATAGGCGCCCCCATTTCTCCCTGCTGTCATTGGTTTCTACTCTCTAACAGTCACAACATCTTCTATGATTTGAGACAACTTGTTCATAGCAATCACGAAGAGATAGGGGAAATGGGATCCCCCTGTCGTAGTCCCCTCTTAGGAACAAATTCATCTATTTTATAACCATTCCACAAAATCTGGTAGGAAATCGTAGACAATTCATGATAACATTTTGAACGTGCCCTGTAACTCCAAATTCCTCCAAGCTCTCCCTAATAAAACTCCAATCCAACCTATCATAAGCCTTTTCAAAATCTATTTTGATAGCCATATATTTCCTTTTTTCCTTTCATCTTCTTCATTTCGTGCATCATTTCTTTTGCGATTGTTATATTGTCATGTATCATCCTTCCCGGAGCGAAGCTCGATTGATATAGAGCAATTCTTTAAGCTAGAATCGGCTTCAGTTTAACAACCAACATCCTAGAAATGCATTTATAGATCACATTGCATAAAGCAATGGGTCTAAATTGCGTTATAAATTCAAGTTGATCCTTCTTGGGAATTAACACTATTAAAGTTTGGCTCATATCCTTGATTCCTTGGGGATTTCTCCAAAGGGTCTCAATATAGGAAGAAACCGAATCGCCAACTATGCTCCAATTTTATTTGAAGAAAATGGCCGGAAATCCGTCTTGCCCCGGGACCTTTGAATCACCAATGCTAAAAATCGCTCTCTTAATATCAGAGTGGTTTAGGGGCAGCTTGCAATTTCCTCTACTCTTGAAAGATGGGGGCTGGGTAAGTTATATTTGTGAGTATGAAGGGACTGGTGATCTCCTTTTCATAGAGCTCTCTGAAAAAATTAGTGACCATATTTCTGACTTCTTTCATATCTTCGCACCAAGTTCCATCTCCTCTTCGAAGTTTTAGAATTCTATTTTTCCTTCTTCTGGTTGTTGCTTTAGTATGAAAATATCTCGTGTTTCTGTCTCCTTCAACAAATCACTGCTGGAAGAATTTTTGCATCCATAAAACCTCTTCGTGATTCAGGATTTCAGTGAGCTCTACTACTAGCCACTTCTCTAATTCCTCAAGAAAAGGATTCCTTCCATAATCTGTTGCTCTTTGAATCCTTCGCAGTCTGTTCAAGATCCTTCTTTTTTTTTTTTTTGAAAGAGTTACCAAAAACATTCCTATTCCACCTTTTTAAGTTCACTGCTAACTCCTTCAAAGCTCCCGGTAGCCAACGCTCTTGGTCCCAACTTCCACTAATGAAATGAAGGAAATCAGGGTGGGTACTCCACATCGCCTTATATCGGAAAGGCTTTTCTGCAACATCAAACCATTTTGGTCTGAGGACGGCCAAGAGGGGGTCATGGTCTGAATTGACCCTCGGAAAAACCTCAATTCTTGCATCACTAAAGAGAGTCCTCCAGCTAGAAGTTGATATAGCTCTATCCAGTCTCTTGAAAACTCTATCTAACCCCACCATTTGTCCGCCTTTCCAAGTAAATCTTGTACCAACAAATCCAAGGTCCAAAAGCTTGCAGTCTTTCATCTAATCCCTAAACCTCCTACAGGCATGAATATCAACTTGTCTACCCCTTTTTTTTCTCCCACATTTTCAATTTCATTAAAATCACCTATAAGCATCCAAGGATCCTTATTTCTCCTAGAAAAGTCTTTTAAATTTTCAAAAAATACTTTTCTTAAATTCTCATGCTGACTTGCGTAAACAATCGATAAAGTCCAAACTCTCTTCCATGAATTTTTCATTCTAAGGTGAATGCGTTGATTACATTTCTCTATAACTTGCATATTCAAATTGCTATTCTTCCACAAGACCCATATGCCACCCGAGAAACCATTAGCTTCAATAAAATAAAAGTTAAAACCAAGAGTAGATATTACCTCCAAAGCTCTAGCCCCACTGCATCTAGTTTCAAAGAGAAAAGTTATGCTTGGTTTATGTTGCCTTCTAAGTTCCTTTAGAGTTCGAATAGTAGCATCATTCGCAACTCTTCTAGTGTTCCATGCCAAAATATTCATCATTAAGAGTTATCTTATGTTTGCTTCCAATTGAGTCCATCCATCAGAGTAATCACTGGGCCTAAGCCCTTCTATGAGCATTGCATTTCATCCCCTTGAAGGGGAGAGCTTTCTTCATTTCCATCATGTACCACCATAAGGGGTTGCTCATATGCTTCCACTACTCTGATTAATTCACTTGAATCCATGGGACTGAAATAAGGGGGCTCTGGCTCTGGGTTTGGGGGTTCTTCCACTCCTTCCATATCCTGAAAGGTGTTAAGAACTTCTAAGGAGAGGGTTAGACTTATGGGGTTAGACTCCTTCGAATTTTCTGGGTTGGGCCTTGGGTTTTCTATATCCATAATGTGGGTTTGCTGGTTTTGGTCTATTGGGGCTTTGAGATTATTATTTTGTGTGGCCATGTGATTTTGGTCTATGTTCATTTGCTGTTTTGGGCTAGGGTTGGTTCCTTTTTTAGTTGTTGTAGGTTATTGGCAGTTTTGAGTAGGTGGGGTTTGTGGGTTTGGGCCAGAGTTATGGCTTTTTTAGGTTGTGTGTATAGCTGAAGGTGTGTTTTTGGCATTAGCATTAGCTTTGTGTGTCCTTTTGCCTCCCTGAAAGCTTTCAGTTGTTTTGTCTTTATTAGCGTCATTACCTGACTGCTCATGATTGGTAGGATCATGGCTTTCCTCATTATTTTCTTGTAGAATTGTGAAACGGGATAATTGTATTGTACTGTCCTCTTTCTCTTTTTCTTTTCTTCCCTTGCCATTTTGTATTCCTTCCCCTATTTTCACACTCCTCCTGTCACGTACGCTTTTCTGAACTAGCATCCAAGGCACATAAGTCTCTTGTGTCTGATCAATGACATTTTTACCCTTTCCATTGTCTTTGCTGACCATTATGCCCTCACCCTCTACCTTCAGCGCTGAATTCTGATTTGGATTCTGATTCGCTTCTGAGCTCTGCTGGTTCTGTGCCGCTCCATTCCCACTTTGAGCTTCTAGACATTAGTTCTTTTCATGCCCTATACGTCCACACCCAAAGCAGACATGGTGCAACCCTTCATACTCTATCTTATGGGGTTTTCCATTGATTAGATATTGAGAAACCAAGGGCTTATCCAGCTCAACCTCTACACAAAGACGCACAAACTTCCCTCAGCTTATCTGAGCAGTATTAGAGTCCACTTTAATTATGCGACCCACAATGCCTCCTATCTTCTCGAGGATTGCCCTGTGGTAATATTCTATAGCATGATCAGGAAGCCGGATTCAATAGTCGAATGGTGAGGTAGTAATCCGAAATCTTCCATGGTCCCTCCATTATCGCAAAGTCAAGATCTTCCGAGTTAAAGAATTTAACAAGGAAAAACTCATTTCCTATGTCAATCACTTCTATGAACCCCATTCTTCCCCATATCGCTTGCAGCCTTCTCTGTATGGTAGATAGAAAGATCTTCCTTTCAAAGAGTTTAACAATGAGGTTTTCCCACCAATCCTTCCTGAGTTCGCTCTTCACTCATTCAGGGATCACTACATTATAGAGGCTGTTCGACAGTTTCTGAATAGAGATATTTTCTTCTTCCTCCTTCTCCTCAGGGGTAGCATTTTTATCCTCGCTATTAGCTTCATTTCCATCCTCATCTGGCCTCCCTTTTCCTCCACTTCTGACCACACTGGCAAACGAAACTTTCTTAGTATTTTCATGTGCATTTTGATCTGCACTAGCATCCTCCTAAATAATTGGTTCCCCTCCTCTGCTACCATCCTCCTCTTCCATCCATTCTTCCACTCTAGGAACTATAGCTATACTTCTAGAGAACTCCACACCTTCTAATCTCTTACTCTTCTTTGTGTTCCTAGCAGATGACTCCCCATTACCTCCGAACATTTCCCTCCATGAGTGTGGATGAGATGCTCCTCCCCTCACAAAGCCACCCCTCATGTTGGTGGTGGCCAAGCAGATGTTGCAAGAAAACTCACCTTTGTCTTTCGAGAGTTGAACTTTTTTTTTTACCACTTTTCTCTTATTTTTTATTTAATAATTTAACCGAGTGTCTTTTTTCTGTCATGGCCAGAAAGGCCTAGGCAAAGCTGCCATAACTCCCAAACCCCACAAACCCGCCCCGATAACTAGATGAAGTCTCCTTTGTCGTCTTTAGTCTGAATGAATCTTAAGGAATTGGTATATATCACCACCCACTTCTGCGACGGCTACGCCCTTGAAGATCCTTTTTCTTCATCATTCACGATGATTGTGCAGTTATGCTCGGTGGTTCTGTCTTCCTTGGGTCCATATCTCCACCTTGGATGACATTGTTATCACTAAAAATACCTTGGTTCGATGGAGTTCTCTTAGCCGACCGCCGTGTAAAGTGAGAGACAATCTTACGCTGCGTATTAGGCGATGGAGATTTTGGTATATTGGATGATGAATGTCTAATGCTTATTTTGAGTGTTGAGTTTTGGACTTATTTTAAAAATTTAAAAGATTTTGCTGAAAATGAATAAAGTGAATTGGGGTGAACATATAAATATTTTTCCCTAGTTTGTAATAATCGGGATTTCAAATTATGGATTTTAGTTATTTACTTATCATGTATCATGTCTACCTTGAATTCAATAAACAAACTTGACAATATGCCTAATGCTTGATCTAGATTCTAGACTTCAATAAAGTATATTCTTTTCCAAAGGGCATAACAAGCTTTACGATATCAGTTTCGAAGTTTTCTTTCAAAATCAATCTTCCCTATGCATGATTGGTTTCATACATGATATTCAAAACCATAGTCCAATCATAAGACAAAGGAATATTAACCCCCATAAGGAGGAAATTGAGCAGAGAAAGGTATAAAAAGATCCATATCTCAGCATTTGAATTAAAAAAATGTTTGTTGTACTTATTTTACATAGAACATTTTGCCGACTCATCAATCTCAATCATTGAATGGAAATGTAGACTTCATCAAAATTCTCTAACAATGGATGATGGATTTGATACGCAAATCCACCTTTTCATCCCCTTATTGTCCACAACACAAATAGGCCAAACCAACCAAAATAAATGCTATAAAATGAAAGGGAAAACTGTGTCAATTAGTGCAGCTGCTAAAGATCTTGTTCATCAATCTTCAGAAAGGGAAACATGGAGAAAACACTGCGTGGTTCAAGTGGCATCTTGAACTCCATGTAAGCACCTAAAATTGATTATTGCAACTTGCAAGTCACACACAAATTAAATCACATCCTTCCTAAGTTCCAAATTAGTTGCTAGTCACATATAGATGATGTATGAATCACATACTCTCTTAAATGACAAGGGTATATGCTTTACATATGACACACATAGGACCCATTGTTTAGCTCAAAGGGTTCAGAGGACCCAATCCCGAACTTCTCTAATACCCCTACAAGTTAGAAGCAAATCGAAATATATTTAAGGTTTTTCTAACGACTGTTCTAAGAACACTTGTTAAGAAAGTTTTTCTTGTCACAACTAAGATAGTATTCTGTTAGAAAAATGTAGTGAGTATAATTTGGGTTTACTCGAAAGATAGTATTAAGTTAATGAGGCAGGATTAGTTATTACTCGAAAATAAAATAGTATAAATACTAGTATGTCGAATGAAATGAAAGTCTAGTTTCCCCCTTTTAATTCTTCTCTCAATTTTGACACTAACAATTCTAATTCTTCTTCCTCAGTCACATTCACCAATCACCTATCCACATCCACAGCACCTAATATCTTCCAATCAAATCAATAACTCAGAATTCATACATACATAAACCTCCTCATAATGTAAAGAACCAAAAGACAGAAAAATAAAAGAAAAGAGGAGACTTCAATATCATTTAATCCACGCTTACACATGACACACAAAACTTAAACTATCACCATTCATCCATGTCCTAGTTAACGATTTCAGAGCAGAATGATTCACTTGATAGAACAAAACCCTAACAGTAGTAGCAAGTAGCAGTATATATGGTTTAGTTTAGACACAAAAGAAAGTAGAGTACAAAGTTCAACAAAAGAAAAGATCTGTACAAGAGAAGGGTATATGATCATCTTAACAATATGACATACATATATAAGTAAACTAAACTGGAGGTATGTTAGAGAAAGAGAATCCCTTGTAACCCTTGTAAGCATAATATGCAATCCTTGTGTAGTAGAACCCTGGTATGAACAACAGCGTTCCCAAGATCGCAAAGAACAACCCTATATCAATCATTCACACAAAAATACCACAAATTAAATATTAAAAAAATTCATAAAGTTTTCAACTTTCTCAATTGAGTAATTAATTAGCACAATTCCCTAATTTTCCAGCTGCCCAAGAAGTAAAAAACTCTAAGATCTTTTTATTCCAAGTAAAAAGTTTTCACCTTTCAGAATTTTAAGTCGAATTCGAGCAGAATAACAAAAACCTCAAAACCCCAAATGCAAGATATTTTCATTTTTTCAAAGAAAAAAGAGAGAATAGAGTGATGGTTGTCACCGTGAGCAGTGTCACCGCCGACATGGTTATAAGCCATGAGAGAACCGATGATGATTCCAAGGGTTCCAAAAACAAGAAGAGCGACAGCGAGTGAGATCTCCTTGATTGGGGGCTTGTTATTCACAGTGTACGAGGTACCCATCATCATGTCCTCGTCCGAGATCGAAAACGCGTGATCCACATACATTTTCTGTTTTTGCCCTTTGTTTTGCAAGAAGATTTCTAAGTATATAATTGTTCGGTGTTCTTGGTCAGTCAGATCGCTGTCTTCGTTGGCGTTTTGTGACTTTGAACGAAGAAGAAGAAGAAGAAGAAGCGGTGGGTTGAAATTCAGCTTTCGCTTGGTGTTCAAGAATGGGTGTGAGTGTGCGAATCGAGACTTGTGTGGCAATGTTGTTAATTAACTCCGTTGAGTTATTCTAGATTTCTAGCTATCCCAGCTGATCTAAACAAGCCAGCAAAGGAGGATGTTATGGTATACTTGATTAATTGTGGTGCATCATACACTTTATTAAACTAATTATATATAACCAATTTCAAATCCAAATTAATCCAAAGAAAAATAGGATTTTTTTAATAAATAAATTAAATATTTTATTTACTTAAATACATAATTTGAAAGGTATTTACCAATTTATATTGTATTATTTATTTCATACACTTAAACAAAATACATCACTCTTTTTAAGTCATATATCATTTTCTTAAAGTCATATTATGGATGCAAACTAAAGATATATAAAAATTTTAATTGATTATATCTCATTTACAGTATCAAAATATATATATACTACATTATAAATGAAATATAAGTATTTGTATATATAAAAAATTTAATCCCTCAAAATTAAAAAAATATTTATGGTATGATTCAAATTAATTTTAAAAATAAGTCGATATAATTTATTATTTAAATAGAATTAGATCGATTCATCAGTAAAATTTAGATGTAATATAATTTAAATTAAAAAATAATTTAAAATTTAATAGAAACGTCCATGGAGAGATTTTCACCACTTCTCCTTTTATTTGTTATGCATTGTTTTTACAGTCTTGCTACACATCCAAATCTTTTTGAGAATCAAAGTTAGTCAAGTTAATCTAAATCCAACAAAAATCAGTTTCTTTAGTGAGAGCATGAATACATACTCTAACTCTTCAGCCACTAACGTAAACGTGAACGTTCATATCCTTCTTCTTCGTTTTCTTATTCTTCTTCGCGTGTTTTCTCTCTATCGTCGTTCTTTTATTGCTGCTATTGTTGTTGTGTTTTCTTTTTCTTTTTCTCCTTTTCTTCCTAGTAATTTTATAGCATTGATTTTTTATTTATTTTATCCTTTTAAGAGAGTGAAGCAATAAGAATTATGAGAAAATGAAATAAGAAAAAGAAGATAAAAAAGAAAAAGATGAAAAAGAAGAAAACGCAGAAGATGAAGGAGAGAAAGAGAAAATGTTTTGAATTTTGCAAAATTTATCAAAACAAATAACATCGAAATTTTTTAACAATAACACAATTTTTCTAATTTTTACATTGAGATTTTGCTACAAAAGTACAAAAATATCTTATTTAATCATGTATTTTTTCTTCTTTTTATTCTCTTTCTTTCTTTCTTTTTTATGTTATTTTTATTTCTTTCTTTAGAAGCATTGTTTCTCATATTAGACTTAAATGAATATGTTTGTAATGCATTATATTCTTATTTAGTTGAATGAATGTAGATTCATCCTCTTCCTAGTAATTTTGCAGCATTATGTGTTTTTTCTTTTTTTTGTTTAATTTTTTTTTAATTTTATTTTTGTTAAGAAAGTAAAACAAGAAGAATCATGAGAAAGTAAAATAAGAAGAAAAAGAAGAATAAAAAAAGAAGAATGAGGAGGAGGAGTTTTGAGTTATATTTAAGTAATTTTTGTGTATTTTGAATTTAAATAAAGTGCACTTCGTTTGTGCTGTTTTGAATTGAGTTTGTTTGTGTATTTCATCGTTAAGTAATTTTGGTGCATTATGAATTTTATTTCGGTGCATTCTAAATTTAAATAAGGTGCACTTTTGGTTTAAACTTATTTTGAACTGAGTTTGTTTGTGTGTCGCCATCGTTAAGAAAATTTCGGCGCATTTCGGATTTGAACTGTTATGCATATAAGAAGAAAACGACGATGATGATAATAATGATGATGGAGAAGGAGGAGGAAGAGGAGGAAAAGAAGGAGGAGTTCGAAAAAATTCAAATGAGAAAAGAAAGAGGAGGATGAGGAGGAGATGGAGGT
This sequence comes from Arachis hypogaea, assembly GCF_003086295.3. Lineage (NCBI taxonomy): Eukaryota > Viridiplantae > Streptophyta > Magnoliopsida > Fabales > Fabaceae > Arachis > Arachis hypogaea. The sequence goes on along the minus strand of NC_092048.1, from coordinate 41,413,545 downwards.
GGTGGCATGGTGGTGATAACGACGATAATGAAAGAGAAAGATGAGGAAGAATGATGAGAAGAAGAAGACGACGTTAATAAAAATAACGATAACGATAACAACGATGATAATGACACTGATAATGAAGATTGATAAGAAGGAGGAGAAAAAAGAAGGAGAATTAGAAATTTAAACAAAAAAGAAGGAAGAGGAGATAGTGGTGGTAGTGAGAGCAATGATGATAACAAAAAAAAAGATGAAAAAAAAAAAAGAGCAAAGGAAAAAAAAGCGCAGCAACATGGGAGGAAAAGGAGAAAGAGAAAAAAAATGTAAATTTAAAATTCTTAATAACAATTTAGTTAAACTTAATTAGATATTTTATTTAGTTATAAATTTTTTTTTTATTTTTAATTTCTCACTCACATTATGCCACGTTAAAATTGTCCATTAATTTCATAAATTTAAAATTTAAAATTTAAAACCTCCAATTAAATTGTCCACTTATTTGAAACTGCTCTACTAAATTTTAGCATCTATACGTTTCTTTTTTTTTTTTTTTTATCATTTTACGTTAAGTTTCAAATTTTAAACAATTTATAATTAACATATATCATAAGAACATGATAAACTTTTTTATCTAATAAATATAAAATAAATACATTAAAAATTTAAATTTTTTATATTTTCAATAAAAACTTAATTTTTAACGTAAACCCTTAAAACATAAAATAGATAAATCTATAATTATATATAGATAAATTTTATAGTTTATTTTAAAAAAAATAAATATATCTATTTATCTAACAATAATTTGAATTGAATTAAATTAAAAAAAATATTCAAATCAATATATAACAATCGTTTAACATAAATTGGACACATATTTCATTTACAAATAGATATACACATATTTCGTTTACACTGTAAATAATATATAATTCTTTTTTTTTAAATTTTCATATCTCGTCGAAATTAATTAGAATCTTACTTATCTTATTTATAGTATAAACAAAAGTGTACACAAAATACGTTCATGTTTATCTTATTTATATTGTAAAAGAAATATGTAATATGGTTTAAAAACGTAAATACTCCTCAAATTATATATATCGATAAATATAATATTTAATTTATTCATTTATTTATAAAAAATTCAAGAAAAATATCCATTCATTTCAAGATTTTTTATTTAAATAAAATATTTTATATACTATTTTAAATTAAAATAAAAATTTTAATAAATTTGAGCATTAAGTTACATTTTGCATCCGTTGAGTGCGAGAAAAGATTTTAAAGAGTTTACATAAGTTATGCCAACAAAAACAAAACAAATTTAGTTTTCATTTTCGCACTAAATGGCTCCAAAATGGATCAAATGACTATTCCAATTAGACATGCAAGAGATTTGCCATATTACGAAACACTTCTCAACATTGAATTTTGATTCCATGAATTATCAGGAGTTTTGGATATATGTTATGGGTTTGGATATGGTGATTCAACTAAGATTCTTGCACTAAATGATGTCCAAATTGGGTAGCATTTTCAAAACAAGAAGTTCCTTAGTTCAATTTGGATTGGTTTTTGAAAAAGGTATTTATTTTTTTATTTTTAATTGTTTTTAATAGACAAAAGCTATTTTATATTTAGATAGACTTTTAAGTATTAAAATTTCTTTTACTTTCATTTTTTATAAAAGTAAGATCATATATTATTAGCTTTTAGAAAAAATAAATAAATTTTTTTCTAATAAAAGTATTTTTTTAAAGACACACCTAAATAGGTTTAAAATTGGATAAAAATAATTTATTTTTGAAAAAAAGTACTTTTTGACTCAAAAAAGTCAATACAAACTAACACTTATTCAGTACGTAAAATTATAAGAGTAAACATCCTCTTCGGGTCTTATCCATTTGTAATTTTGACAATCCGTACTCTAACAATCGACAAATAACAAATCGACCCCTAAACTTCCTTTTCGTTAGCCAAATAAATCTTTTTTCAGTTCTCTTCGTGAATAGTTAGCAGAAGTTGCTGACATGTAACGTTAAGCTTTTAAGTTGGTTTGTACAAATGTGATGTGGATCATAACAATTTTTTGGGACTGTTAAGCCCCTTCATACTTATCAAAATGACAACGCATTGGAGGGATATGAAACGTGAATTTCAAATGTGTGTTGCAAATTGGTTGAGGCTGGGTGAGAGTAGAATGGAGGAGATGATGTTGTCAGGGCTGTTCGACGAGAAAGCTCATAAGATCCATGCTACTGTGACGGAGTCTAGAGGTGCCGACAACAAGACGCTGTGGAAGGGTTATGAGGCACTCAAGAAGTGCTAGGAGGTGATTAACAAGCCCATATTTTAATCTCGATCTCAAATAGGAGTACGAGATCAAAGACGACATCTCCACAAACAATCTTAAGTATCTTTTTGTAAATTCTAACTCTCAATTTTTTCTCTTAATCTTAATTAATTAATCAATTAGTTAATTGTTCCTATTTTCATTAATTTGGTTATGAAATTGGGTTTTAGTTTCTTGAGCAATATGGGAATATAAGCATGTTGGATTTAAAAGTTGCAGAGGCATGCTAACATTGTTCTTATGATTGGATTAATAATCCCACTTGAACAGAAGACGAGGAGGAGAAGTGGTCTGCTTGGTAGGAGGAGGATGCGTCGATTATTTCGAAATGTAAAGGGTTGGCGGGTGCGCTGTAGAAGAAGCTTAAGACTGGCGGTCCTCGGCCCGGACTTAGGGGTGCACTGACATATGGGGTTGATCAGTTGTTCTCGTCATCAAAGACGGATCGAAAGGTATGCTAATCTCTTTTGAATTCTTTTATTTTAATTGAAAAATTTGATATTTGAATTAAAGCTTAAAAACTCTTTCATGTGACTCTTTGAATTCGGCTAGGAATAGTGGTTCAATTAGTATGTGTCACATGCATGATTTTCAGTCACTCTAATTTTAAATTAGTGACATATAATTCAGATTAGAACAACTTTTGAAAATTGTGTTTTTCTTCTAAAGATTTAATCGTACAGGATTAGCTTGAATATATGACAAGTAATTCGACCTAAGGACTACTTTTAAATCTTATTAGAAAACTAAATTAATTTTTGTACTTAATCTCTTGATTAATTAATTGACGATTAATTAATGCTTGAGAAACTGAGGAGCCAAGAAATTGAAAAACAATTACTAAATATTTGTCGTGAAAGATCTGTGCAAACTTCAAGATAAGTAAACAAGGTTTGATTTCTCTAAAAGCATAAACATCTCTAAAGCCCTTGACTGTCATCATCACTGTCTTCTCTCAAATCAACATTCAAGCTCACTGTTCATAAGCATTCAAGCACTCAAGGTTCCAAAGCTCTCAGCAAGACACAATGTTTCCCCCTTTAAATATGGTTCTTTTGATCTAATTAGGTATTTAATCTGTCCTTTGATTGCTCAATCCTTTAATCCTCGTGAAAATGATATCTACTCACCGTGGTATTGCGTAAATGATCCGGTGCACTTGCCAGTATCCGTGAGCTTTAATTTTTGCTCATTAGTATTGTATGTGGACGGAACACAGAAAAGTGGATGAGCAGGGAATTAACTGATATTGGATGTCGGCGTGAAGTTTCAATGTTTGGTGCCACAATTACTGTCGAAAAAATTTCGACGATAAATGGCATTAGATTGCCGTAACTTAAACATCATATTTCGCCGCTAATTTTGCCGCAAGTTACCGTTGGAAAAATCTCCACCGATAATCAGTTACTGGCAAGGTTTATACCGTCAGATACAATCCGATGCAAAATTCGACTGTAATCAATTTACCGGCAGATTATTTTTATTATTTTACCGATAAATCTGACGGAACTCAATATTTTTCTTGTAGTGGTAGCTTCTTGTTTTGTTGTTTCAGAGTGAGATGTATCTGAAAGTAATTTAGTCGTCCAACTTAATAGTTTGATTTAAAAGTTTTTTGTTTCTTTAATTGATAGTTGAATTTAATTAAGTACTATTGTTTTATTTTTGTTCTCTCATTGATATATTAATTTTAATCTCTCTTGACAAGTTGCAAACATGTCTAAAAGGAAAATGATTTCTTCAAATGAAAATACAACTACTCTGAGTCACCACTTATTCATCAAAATGAAGCCTCTCAATCTGTAGAGCTTGAAACCACTTTATCTATTGATATAGAAGTTCCACATGTTCAAATAGATGTATAAGGAAGAAAATATAATAAGTATTGGACACTACAATAAAACAATATTTTTGCGACGATTTTTTTAATGGTTGGTGTCAGTTTTAATCGTCACTAAATATTTTCGTGACAGTTAAAAAAAGCGTCATGAATTTGAGCGTTGCCAACTGATATAGTGACGGTTTTGAACCACCGTTGATAAGGAGTGTCGCTAAATTTTTTGTGATGGTTTCAAACTATAAACCATAACTAAATTACTAAATTCTATGACAGTTTTTCTATATTTGTGACTTTTTTTAAGCTATCACAATATACTTATCGACGGTTTAAAACTGTCACTAATTTACTAATTCTTGTGATCGTTTTTTCTATATCTAATGACTTTAATCTGTCACAATATATTTAACGACGCTTTGAGCATATACTCTAATGTACTAAAAAAAAATAAAAAACTCATAATAAGTGCATCAAAAACATGAATAGCCTTTTATTTCTTTCTTTTTAATAGTTTATATCAAAACTTGTAGAACAACAAGCTAAACTAGCATATGACAAGAAAAAATTGAACAAAACATATCTATAATTAATACATAAAGAACTTATTACAATTGTTATTATAATACATGAGCCCAAAAAATTTGATGATAATAGTGATAGATCATAAACTTCCATTTAACCAAATTCATTCACTACAAGAAATTATCATAATAGCGATCGATTTTAGCGACTGAAAAAATTGGTTGCTAACAACGACTGATTTAGCAACCAGTATAGAATAACTAGGACTAGAAAAAAGTTTGTTGATAAATCGGTCGCTAAATTACATTCAGCGACCGATTTTAGCGACCAATAAAATTGATCACTAATAACAACCAAATTAGCGACTGATAAATTTTTTTTACAGCCAAAATAAAGTTGGTCGCTAAAAGTGGTTGCTATTTTTTAATTTAGCGACTAAATTAGCAACCAAAACTAAGAAGTAATGTCTTTGGAACTCTTGGTCACAAAATCGGTCGCTATTTTTAACTTAGCGACCAATTTTGCAACCGATAGAAAAATAGGGTGAAAATTTGTTTGGTCGCTAAGGCAATGGTCGCTAAATCGATCGCTAACTATTAAGATAGCGACCGATTTTAACAACCAACTAAATCGGTCATTAATAGCAACCGAATTAATGACCAATTAGTTTTTTTATAAAACCAGAATAAAGTTGCTCGCTAAAATCAATTTCTATTTTTTAACTTAGCGACCGAATTAGCAACCAAAACAAAGAAGTAATGTCTTTCGGTCTCTTGGTCACAAAATCGGTCGCTATTTTTTAATTTAGCGACCGATTTTGCTACCGATAAAGAAATTCGGTGGAAAATTATTTGGTTGCTAATTCAAACAAAATACTATCATAAACTAATCGGTTGCTAATTTAAATAAAATAAAATAGTTCCTGAGTTACCATCACTAACCCTAACTCACCCACACCATTCTTATCTTCTCCAAACAGTTACTGAGTTACCCACCCAAAGTACGTCTTCAGAGTTACCCACACTATTGTCGTCTTCTTTATCGTGGCACCATCATCGTTGTTTTCTGATTGCAGCGCCATCTCCTAAGTTACCCACACTATTGTCCCCAGCAACGGCGCCATTTTGATGAAGATAATTTTGTATGGTTTAGAATTTCACAATTGAAATCTCGTTGCAAGTATAGTTTCTAAACCAACAAACAATCCTCACATAAAAAATTTGTTTGTCACAAGTACAAACCCCAATAAAAATAACCGAGAGTATTAATCCCGGGTCGTTCTCCCTAGGAATTACAATGAAGTGCTTTATTATTGGCTATGAAGGAATGTTTTGGGGTTTTTGTAGTAAGAGACAAGAAATATAAATAACAAGATAAATAAGCTAATAACTAAGAAAGTTTTTGGTAAGGAATGAGAATTAGAAGTCCTATCCTCATTATCATCATCAATTGTGACAAGAATTGTCCATTGATCCCACTTAGTTAACCCTAACTATGAAGGAAAGTCAAGTGGATATAATCAACTTGAGTCCACAAGTCCTAGTCAAATCATAGTGAAAGACTAGCGTTAGTGAAATTCAAGTCAACTAGCAACTTCTAATTATCAATCAACAAAAGAGTTTGATAACTCAAGAGTCTCCAATTACGCAACCCAAGCCAAGAGGAGAAAAATCTAACTCATAACTAAAAGAGACATTTCATCAAACACATAGAGGGAAATAAAAGTAAACATCATAAATTGCAAGAATTAAAGGAAGCTATAACTACAAAGGCAAGAGATCAACAATAGGAAACTATAGCAATTATAAAAAGGTATGGAAATCATAAATTACATTAAAAGGAAATGGAAATCAACAAAAGAGTTCATAAACTAAAATTGACAAAATAAAGAAAATTAACAAGAGAAGTAGAATGAACTAAAATACTAGAATGTGACCCACGCGTACGCGTCGATGCTCGCACATGACCTCATTAAGTGAAAATGCTGGGGGCAATTTCTGGGCTTCCCAGGCCCAAATCCAACTCATTTCTGAGCCTATTACATGCAGAAATCAAGAGGAGTCAGGGGGGACACATAGTTTAGTTTTGAGGATGCTTTAGTTAGTTTCTAGAGAGAGAAGCTCTCTCTTCTCTCTAGAATTAGGTTAGATGTAGATTAGGATTTCTTAGATCTAGGTTTAATTCTTGCTTTGATTTACTTTTATTTTTCAATTTCTTGTTCCTCTTCCTTTGCTTCTCTAGTTTAGTATTTCATTCCTTGTATTTTTTTACTTTGTTGTTGATGCACTCTTGTTTCTTCTACTTCTCTTTAATGCAATTTATGTTTGATTTCTTTTATTGTTGATTTGCTTTATTGTTATTAATTTCCTTGCAATTGGTAGTGTAGATCTATATTTCTTGCAATTTTATCTTGCTTTCCTTTTGTGCCTTCCAAGTGTTTGATTAAATGCTTGGAAGGATGTTAGTGTAGATTTTTGTGTTCTTGACTTGGGATGGTAACTTAGGTGAAATTGAGTTGCTAATGTCCAAGTCTTGATAATTGGTGTCCATTAACTCTAGCTCTCACTAAGTTAATTAGTGATGTGGCTAGGACTTATGGATTAGGATTGGTGTAGCTCATTTGACTTTCCTTCACTTGTTAGAGGATGACTTAATGAGATTGATCCTTACAATTATCATGTTGTGGTTAGTAACAAGGATATAGATCCTTAACCATCAACCCTTGCCAAGACCGTTTTATTATTTGAGTTTCCATTTACTTTCTTGCAATTTATCTTTCATGTTTCCTATCCAAAACCCCAAAGATATATAATCCATAACCAATAGCAAGAACACTTCCCTGCAATTTCTTTGAGAGATGACCCGAGGTTTGAATACTTCGGTTATTTTTATTGGGGTTTGTACTTGTGACAAACAATTTTTTGCATGAGAGGATTATTCGTTGGTTTAGAAACTATACTTGCAACGAGATTTCATTTGTAAAATTCTAAACCATACAAAATTCCACTCATCAGTCTCATCGCCGTCATCTTCTGAGGTCTTGGCGCTATCGCCTTTGTCTTTGAGATCTCGGTTCTTAGCGACGTCGGCGTTGTCTGAGTTCGCAGATCGTCTCATCACCGTCCAAATCTGACTTTCTTGTTGTCATGCCATTCTTTTCTCATCGTTGCCTTCTTTGGTCGCGTCGCCTCACTCCTTTGTTGCAAATCATTTCCTTGCTATCCAGATCTGCCATTGCTGCTTGTCGCGTAGTTCATTTCTCACCGCCTCCTCCTCCTCTAATAACTTCTTCTCCAGCAACAACAACAACAACACTCTCTCCAGTAACTTATTCTCAATCTAATTTATTTGATATTTTGAAGCCTCAAATAACTTCTTCTCCTCTGGTATTACATCATGGTTTCACTAATTGAGATCTGTTGTATTTTCTTCGTCGTTGGTGTTGTTGATTTAGAAGGTTAAAAATGCTTTAAAGCATGACCAGGAGTTGCTTCAGTGCCGGAATCCACTCATGGATCCCATTGAGATGCCCCTCCTCCACTGCTCGTCGTACGAATGATGATTTGGCCTGATGGTTTGACAACGTTACTAAGCTTAGGGATGTTCAAAATCGATCCAAACCGAACAAAACCGACTGATCGAACTGAAAAAATTGAAAACTGAATAAATCGAAAACCAAAAAAACTAAAAACTGACATTTTGTAGTTTTTTTCAGTTTGGTTCAGTTTTTATTTCTAATAGCGAAAATCCTAATCGAACCGAACCGGTTTACTTAAAAACCCTAACAAACCAAGCCCCCCAAGCACATAACCTAGCCGCCATTTTTACTCCAGTCAGAAAGCAAACCCTAATGCCCTAACTCTTTCCACTCAAGCTCGAACAATCTACACTACAGTGCCGAAAACTCCTCCTCCTACCCTCCACAGTGCCGTCTCAGCGCCTGACATGACTGGAGCACCCTTGCAGCGGCCCTTCCTCGTCATGCTTCCCTCTTCTCCATGGCGGTCTTTTCTATCCCTCCCTACCTCGTTCGCGCTTCCTTCTCCTTGGCATGGCCTTTTCTCTCCCTCCCATCCCCGTCGTCCTCCATGCACAGCAACTGCCATCTCCTCCATGCATCAGTAGGCATCGTCGTCTTCTGCGCCATCGTCCTCAAAAATGGAGCCTCCGAGTCAGGTATTCAATTTCTGTTCAACCTTGTTGATTTTTTGGTATTGAGTATTATTCAATATATTTGTTTCTAATTTTCAAATGTTAGTAATTTTATTTTGTTGGCTTCTGCTTCTATTTTTCTATGATTCTGGGTGTACAATTTTTTTTAATTCTATTTTTATGATTCTAGAAGTTGTGTAATTATGCATTGTATAATTTTGATTTTTAATTCTATTTTTATGATTCTGAAAAGTGAAAATGGTGTAATTATGCAGTGTAATTTATGTGTTGACTATTGAAATTTTAATGACTTTAATTGTCGTATTATAATTTCTTTTGTCATTGAATTTCATTGTGTTAAAACTTTTGTTAGTTATTGACTTATTATTTTGCATGATTTCAATGTTATGACTTTATAAAATAGTATGATTGGTTTTTGTGTGAATTAATGGAAAAAACCAAACAAATTGAACCAAATCATGCCGATTTTAATTGGTTTGGTTTGGTCCAGGTGGTCTCGGCAAAAACCGAACCAAACCGAACCGCAATTTCAATTAACGATTAGATCGGATGACTTTTCCTAAATAACTGAAGCAAAATACACTGCAAACACCGTTGGCTGGGCTACAAGAAGATCCCTGCTAAGACCAAAGAGCGATGGTTTCAGACGTGGGTGGTAAAAACTCAACATATTCAAACTTTAGCTAGTTTATATCTTCTATTTTGTTTAATTATGTATTTAATTTTGATTAACTAATGCTAAATATTTCTTTGTGTAGGAGAAATTAATAGGGAGAAGACTCACGATGCCATGATCAGAAAGATCCTCGACTATCAGATGGCTAGGTGGCTTCAGCAGATGCTTCAGGACGTACATAAGAGGCGCGACCACCTCACTAAGTGTTTCCAATCCGCCCAGACATTAAGAAGGCACTCTACCTCTATGGAAGATTGATGAGGGGTTCAGGCATCGCCGAGCCATAAACAGAGCTAAAAGGACATTGGCTAGGTCGTCGAAGTATACTGGCAGGTCAACGACTTTTATGAAGACAAAGACCATGCTGAACTTATTTTATTTTGTTATTAAGTTCGTTTTGTCTTTGACATATAATGTCATTATTACTCGTGGTTCTAAAAATCAGATCGAACCGGACCGGCCGGTCGAACCAGGAACCGACAATGAAAATGATCCGGTCCGCTGCTAATAACCGCCCATTCACGAATCCTTCAAAAATTGCTGAACCGGCCAGTTGGACCGGATCGGTAACCGCTCAGTTGGACTGGACCGATAACTGGCCGGTTCTTGATAAACGGTGCTGTTTTGATTTTTTTTAAAAAAACAACGTTCAGCGTCACTCACTCACCCCTTCCCCCAACACACCCCTTATTCGTGAATCACTATCCCTCTGAACTCTGAAGCAAAGTTCAAAATCACCAAACCAAAACCCTAGGTTCTCCCTAAAACAATTTTGCGGCAGTGCCCCCGCCGTTCCTGTTGTCGGCGCCTCCGCGGCTTCCTCTTTCCCGAGCCCAGACCCTCTCTTGTAGCTCGGCATCCTCCTTCCCCCTGTCCTTGTCCTCCATGGCTTCTCTGTTCGAGGCTTGGAGTACCTCGCTGCTATGTCGCCGGTCGCCTTCGTCTTGCCGGTCGCCGTCCGTGTCTCTGTTGAAGGTTAGTGGCACTGCTTTCACTTCTTTGATTCTTCTCTTCCTTTTAAAGTCAACTAGAAAAAGATAAAGTCAACTAGAAACTTCTGCACTAGAAGAGAAGACTTTTATTTATAGGTGGAAGAGAAATTCTTATTAAAGCAGTGGCTACAATGGTTCTCATTTACACATTGAGTTACTTTAAACTCCTGAAAATTCTTTTGGATGATCTTCAAAGATCCATGTTGTAGTTTTGGTAGGAACAAAAGATAACTAAGAGAAGAATGCAATGGGTTGGTTGGTAGATTTCATGTAGACCAAAGAATCAAAGAGGTATTAACTTTAAGGATCTCAAGGTTTTTAACTTTGCAATATTGGCTAAGCAAGGTTGGGGTCTATTAACACGTCGTAGTTCTCTTAGCTTGCGTTTGAGACATGGACACAAATACATAAACATTGAAGACATAAACATAGTGATATACATATTATTTCAATTTGTTTGATAAGTAAGCACAAGACACAACAATAAATTAAGTCTTCATAAGATATCAACATTGCCTTTACCATAAAATACCACCACCATCACCACTTTTTCTCTTCCACTGTCTAAACAACCACCTCCACTTTTCTACCACCATTAACAACTCTCGAACTAATAAAAGAAATTAATCAAATAAAATAAACCAATATATTAAACAAACAGTCCTAGCCATTTGCCTCCAACAACACCAAAATTTTCCTTCCATCTTCAGTTCAAAGATCCACCAGCAAAGCCAATACCATTTTTGTAACCTCGATTTTTGAAGATGATGAAAATGATGAAGGTCTTGAACAAGAGAGGCAGAGGTAGAAGCAAATCGAGAAAAGGAAAAGAAGAATAATGGAAGATCTGGAAGCTAACAACATTAGAGACGATGATAGATGCAACAAAGAGTTACAACAATAGCGGATTTGGACATAAACAAAGGTGTAGATGCAACAAGAAGTAGCAGAGGCAGAGAAATGGTTGGGGATTAGAGGAGTAGATGAAGATGAAGAGGAAAAAAAGATGTAGCTATCCTAAAAGAGGAATAGACCGAGATGAAGAAGAAGAGAAAGATGGCAGTGAGGAGATGGAAGAGTTGAGACCCACTGAGAAAGATGAAGTGGGAGGAGATAAAGTAGGAAGGAAGGTAGTGTTAGGAATTTTATAAAATTAGTAAAGGTGAAATTGTCCAAAAAAATGGTATAATCTATGTCCACCTTTAAAAATCGTGTCTCACTATTTGGGAAAGACACAAAATATACGTATTCTATGTACTTTTGTGTGTAACCATGTCTCTCTCTTTTTTTGTGCCTCATAAAACAAACACTGGATGTGTGTCACCGTGTCTATGTCTTTGATAGACATGGACAATAACCAAACAAGCCGTTTGGGAGAGACACAAAATACACGTATTCGATGTACTTTTGTATGTAATCGTATCTCTCTCTTTTTTATGTCTAATAAAACAAACACTGGACCTGTGTCACCGTGTCTATCTCTTTGATAGACATGGGCAATAACCAAATGGACCGTTAGGCACTGTATGGTTGATGTGCGTGTATGCTAATGACAGAGACACGGTACGACATGTTCTTTTGTTGGTATGTGAGACACATAAACAAGAGAGATACGGGTACACAGAGATACCCACAAAAAATATGTATTTCGTGTCTCTCCAATTAGTTAAGACACTAATTTTTAGTTTAAGACACTGAAATTTTTTACAATTTTATCCCTTCAATATTTTTGTAATTGCATTCATACCCTTAGCATTTTCAACCTAATTTCTTTTTCTTCATGTTCCTTCATTTCCTCTCTCTGTAACCTTCATACTCTACCACTGTTGTTGCCTGACTTTGGGCTTTGACGGTGTCGCCCTTCATCCTCTCTCTAGTGGCACTGTTCGTCTTCTCCTTGGTAGCGTCACAGCAAAGAAGATGGTCCCTCTTGATGTGTGAGCATCTTATACCCTTTTTTCTAGCTGTTTTTATACTGTTTTTAGTTAGATTTTATTAAGTTTTAGTATGTTTTAGTGCAAAATTCACCTTTGGATGCTACTTTAAGTTTTTGTGACATTTTTATGATTTTAGGTGAATTTGGCAGAGTCTTGTGCAAAGACAAAGAAAGGATAGCAGATGTTGTCAACCCTGACCTCCTTGCATTCCAATGAGCATAACTTGAGCTACAAAGGTCCAATTGATGCGGTCTCAATGGAGTTAGAAAGCTAACTTCTAGATATTTCCAAATATATATATATGATAGTTTATACTTTTCTTCTGGAATCACTACCAAATTAGGTGCTAAACGCCTTTAGGCGCCCAAGAAGGAGCAACTCTCAGCGCTGAACGCCCAAAACTGGCGTTCAACGCCAGCCAGGGAGTAAGGGACAGAATGCACTCCCCCTATAGGCGTTCAATGCCCAGATTGGTGCTGAACACTAGGAAGAACTGAAGCAATCACCAAAGTAGGCCCCAAAGTGGATTTTAGCACTCCTTAGCTTATCTTATCTTACCCTTGTAACTTTTAAATTTAAATCAACATCTTTTAAGTCTAGTATTTACTATTTAAAGAGGAGATCACTTAGGTTTACAAACATTCACATTCACATTCACATACAGATTCAGATTGAGATATAGATCTTCTTTTAGAACTCTGTTTTCTTCGTAAAGTTATGAGCAACCAAACCTCCTGGTTAAGGTTAGGAGCTCTGTTTATTTCTATAGATTAAGGTAATTATTCTTCTATTTTAATTAATGTCTGATTCAATTCTAAGGTGTTATTTTTGTTCTTAATCCTATGAATCTGGGGTGGAACGAGAGTATAACCCCTTATTCTACATGAGTTCTTGTGATTCTCGAGAGAGCTATCTCGCTTGAGCTACAGCTTGAAAACACTCCTCCTAAACTGCAATCTACCTAAGCTAATTAGATATATGTGACATAAAATCCAGTTAGCTGTGGGTAATTGAGGTTTTTGTGATGCCAAACTGGTTTTCTGAACTTCACCCTCTGATTTGAAACAATTGACCTTGTCTGTGGCATTTTAGTAAGATTAGAGGAGATTAAATCGCTAAGAGATTAGGTTTTAATCACTTATGATTTGCCATAGAACGAATCACTCATTGTTGAAATAGTTGGTAAGACGTCTTAATCTGGAAAGAGAAACATCTCCGAGACCTTAACTATTTCTCATCATTGTTTTATTCTAGATTTGTTTATTTGCTTTCTTTACTTGCTATTTCACTGTTTATGCGTTAATAACAACAATAACTATCTTTTACTGTTTGCCTAACTAAGTACAACAGGATAACTATTGCTTGCTCAATCTAACAATCCTCGTGGGATCGATCCTCACTCACCTGAGGTATTACTTGGACGACCCGGTGCACTTGTCGATAACGTTGTGCGAGTTCTAATTTTACGCACCAAATTTTTGGCGCCGTTGCCGGGGATTTTTCAAGATTGACAACTACCGGTTGTCTTGTTACTTAGATCAGGTACTTTTATTAGTTTTTGACCATTTATTTTCTTTTGAGTTTCTAATTTGAGTTTTACTTATTTCTCTAATTTTTTGAAAATTCTCATTATTAATTTTTCTTTATTTTCAAATTCTAAGTTTGGTATCTTTTTAGTGTTTTTCTTTCCCTTTTAAATTTCGAAAACTTTTAAAGATTTTTTCTTTTTAATTCTTGAAAATTTTGGATAATTCTTGTATCCTAGCTTATTATTTTTATTTAATTTCAAATTTTAAGTTTGGTGTTTCTTTTGTCTTTATTTTCCCTTTAATTCGAAAAAAAAACCTTTTCTTTTGAATTTTCAAAAATTCTTGCATCCTTCTCTTATCTTGATTTAAAATTTTAAAGTTTGGTGTCCCATTCGTGATCTTTTTTTAATTTTCTTGTTAACTCTCTTTAATCATATCTTGTCTATCTTTCTTGATATTTGATCTTTATCTTATCTTTTTTCTTGATTTTCAAATTTTGTTATCTTATCTTTATTTTAAATTCAAATTTTAAAGTTTGGTATTTTCTTTAGTTTTTCTTTCTTTCAAATTTGAATTTCAAAATCTTTATGACTTTTTCTTTCTAATTTTTGAAAATTTTCAAAATAAGCCTTCCATCTTTAATTTCAAATCTTGTTAGTTAATTGTTTGCCTTATCTTATTTTAATTTTAAGTTTGGTGTCTCTTTAACTCTTCTTTCTCTTTCTTTTTTTTCGAAAATTCTTTAAATTAAATCCCCCATCTTTATTTTCGATTCCTTTTATTTATTACTTTATTCCATTTGATATCTTTATTAGAGTTTCTCACAGGGAGCCCTCTATACTCTGACATAGAGACCCCTACCTTTCCTTTTCTTGCTTTGCTTCTTGATTATTTATGAGCAAGAATAGGGATAAGAAAACCTTTCTTGATCCTGATCCTGAACCTGAGAGGACCTTGAGGCGGTGATTGCAACAAGCTCAAGCTTGCTGAGCCGGAGGGAATCTCATGGAATCTTTTGAGAAGGAAGCTGAAGAGACAACTATGGCAGCCAATCCAAACGCTGGAGGAGATACAAGGAAGGTGCTTGGCTCTTACACTGCACCCACATCTGACTTCTATGGGCGCAGTATATTCATACCTGCCATTGGTGCTAACAATTTCGACCTCAAGCCTCAACTGGTCACTCTGGTGCAACAGAATTGTTTGTTTCATGGACTCCCGCAAGAGGACCCCAACAGGTTCATATCTGATTTCCTGCAAATCTGTGATACGGTCAAAACCAATGGAGTGAACCCGGAGGTTTACAAACTCATGCTCTTTCCTTTTGTTGTAAAGGACAAAGCAAAGCTATGGCTGGATTCTCAGCCTAAGGAGAGCCTGGACACATGGGAGAAAGTAGTCACTGGATTTCTGACCAAGTTCTTTCCACCCCAAAAGTTGAGTAAGCTCAGGGTGGAAGTCCAGACCTTCAGACAAGAAGAGGGAGAGTCCTTCTATGAAGCTTAGGAGAGGTACAAATAGCTGATCAGGAGATTCCCTCCAAACATGATGTCAGAGTGGACCATGTTGGAGATCTTTTATGACGGCCTCTCTAAGATGTCCAAGATGTCACTGGACCACTCCCCTTTCTTAAGGCTCACATGTAATTCAAGTAGATCTAATCCCCCTTTCGGTAGTAATTGGATTTATGAAGCACAAAGACTCTCTCTAAAGCAACAATAAAAGAAGAATTGAGGATGGAGAATGAAATTAAATCAATCCATTGAATTGCAATAGAGCTCTCTTTCCCAATGGAAAGAGTTAGTAATTCATAACTAAAATATTTACAAAGTGAGAAAGAAAATGTAAGAGAAGAGAAGTGTGGAGAGAGGGTCCGAAGACCCCTCCAAAATGTGTTTCCAGCCAAGAGTCCTCTCTTTCCTATGATGAACTAAAGCCTATTTATCAGCTAGTCTAAATTACAAATTAAAATAAAATTAAAAATAAATTCCAATCAAATGAAAATTAACTATTCTAGATGTTTCTTGTGGCCTTGATTGGTTAACAATTATGGGCTTTGCTTGCTTGAAATTTGAAGTGGACTTGGGTGAGATAAGTGAATCAAATAGAGCTCCAAGTGTGAAACTAGCGTTGTTGGTAGTAACGCCTTCAGTTTGCCAAAAAGTGTGCGTACGCACACCTGAAAAAATGACCATCGTGCATATGCACGGCTGCAAAATTTTCCAAGCTACTCATCGGGCACGTTATCAACAAACAGGCTTTCACCAACCCAAGTCAGCAACGTCTTCATATTCTGAAGCTCCAAATGAAGCCAGCTTCTGAAGCTTCAAACGAATGTCATCCCCATACTATTATATATTGTTGAAAATCTTTGGATGTTTACTTTCCAATGTCATTAAAAGCGCATTATTTGAGGCTCTACAGCTCAAGATATCTTCCAGGGAAGGTGAAGAGGTCAGCTGGCCTTACTATGTTCATCTTTGCACTTTTGGGGTAAGTTTTCACCCTCAAATTTAGTGTCCACCATGTAGTGCCATATATGCTTGGAAAGCTCTTGATTCCTACTTTCCAATGCCACTAAAATCACTTCATTTGGAACTTTGTAGCTCAAGTTATTCTTATTTGAAGAAGACAAGGTTAGGTTGCCAATAAGCCAAAAAGTGGCGTTGCCAACTTGAATCCCACGTTGGCAACTCCTTTGATGCTGAGATAGTGAAGGCGTTGTTAACACCCAGGGTTGAGTTACCAACGCCTTCATGAGCCTTGATATTCCATCCTTCATTTTGAAATAAGGAAGGCGTTGCCAACTTGAAAACTAAGTTGCCAATGCCTTCAATGTTGAAATAAGGAAGGAGTTGCCAACTTCAATTTCCAAGTTAGCAACTCCTTTGCATTTTTCAAAGAAGGATTTGCCAACTTCAATTTCCAAGTTAGCAACTCCTTTGTATTTTTCAAAGAAGGAATTGCCAACTTCAACAACTTCAAAGCTCTGCTCCCTTTTTGCTTTTGAGCTTATTTTGTGCTTTTTGCTTCTTTCTCTACCATTTTCTACAAAATAAATCAATTCAAAGAGATCAAAGTAATATATGACTTAAGCACAATAATACTCAATAATTAAGCACTAAACATTAATTTCTTGCATGAAAAAGCATAGAAAAATACAACATGATGCACATGCGTCACAACAGCAAACTTAAACTTTGCTTGTCCTCAAGAAAATAAAGAATCATGCAATAAGTTTTGACAAACCAAGGTGACAAGAATAGCAAACTATTGTTCATGGTTGGCTAGTTTACTATGCATGCAACAATCACACAAGAAATTTAACTGATTGATGTTTCTATCTAGCTCATTTTATGAAATCTTCTCTTTGTATTCCTTCCTTGAAATAAGCTTTTTATTTTCTTCTTAGCTTAGCTTCTTGGGTGCTTTGCACCATTAATTAAAAGCTTCGACTCTAAATGCTTTGTTTTCAAGTATTACCACTTGATACATAAGCACCAGAAGCATGTAACTAGAGAACTCTTTATGGTCATTTGTTTCTTTTCTTTACTCTCTAATCATTGATGCTCAGAGCCTTGAGCTTTGAGGGAGTGCTTTGCACTTGAGCCTAGCCTTGACTCTAAGTGTTTTGTTTTCAAGCTTTTTGCTTGACACATAAACACCACAAGTACTTGACAATTGAATTGCCATTGTTACTCAGAGTCTTCAGCTTTCTCATTCTTTCCCTTTTTCTTTTCTTGCCTTAATTATATTTTCTTCTTCAAGGTTTTGATGATTTCAAAAATTTCATAAAATGTCTTAGATGAAAAATTCAATTAAACAAATTCAAATGCAATTGAGCAACAATAGTCATGCTAGTCTTCCAATACTTATATGCTCATGCTAGGTTCTTCTTTAATTACCTTGTTTGTTTATGATCATGATACTTAATTACTTTGACTCACAAAATTCAAGATGGTAGTTATAATGTCACAACAACATGTTCCAATTCAAGAATCAAACTATGCTTATTCACAAGGAGCAATCACACATGCATAGGAAGAAATAGAAGACAATCATGCAATTTAAAGTACTGAAAATAAATAAGAGGAAAAGGAATTTTACCACCTTGTAGTTCATCTTCATTGTTGTTGTCACTTTCTTCTTATTCTTTCCCTTCCCATACCAAACTTAGAATGATTGCTTGTCCTCAAGCAACAAATAAAATAGTGGTAATGGAGTTTATGATGGGTCATAAGTGTCTTTAACAATGAAATGTGAGTAATGCATGTGTTCAAGCCAGCAAAGTTAAGGATACAATAAGGGCACAAGAAGTAAAAACAGAGATAATGTGATTGCATTAATAAGTGGTGTGCATGGTACATAGCATGAAAAATAAGTGGCAACACCAAACTTAATGTGACACTTTCATTTTAGAATGATGCAAGTACCCAGTGAAGATTGAAAATCAATTTGTTGCAAGGCAACACCAAACTTAGAATGCAATCATATGCCAAATTATTGAAAGTAAACTAAGAAAAGCAAGAAAATGTTACCTACTCGGTTGGGTTGCCTCCCAACAAGCACTCTTTTAATGTCATTTACTTGACATGTTGTGCATGACTTTCTTCCTTTTCTTCTGGTTTGTTAAGAGGAATGACCTCAAGGGGAGAGAAGAGCAAGTTAATGTCCCTTGTTTTGGCCTCTTCCCGACAAGCTTTCTTTTGTTATTTGCTTGATTTGCTTTGCTTGTTGGGGTAGGAGTTGGATTGTTTGTAGTTGACCTTTTTTTCTTCATGGATATTATCCTCCGTTCCTTGGTCACAATCCTCTTTTTAGTGCTTTTGTTAATTGCCTTCACTTCTTTGTTTTCAAAACTTGGGTGTTGTGTGATGGTTGGAGTGTTTCCTTTGTCAAGAACTTCTTGGGGGTAATGCTTTAATGAAGTCATCCATCATGCAACTCTCTGATTCATTCTCCTGACTGATTTCCTCCTTACACCACCTCCTTCTTCATACTTGGTACAGAGGCCTCTTTTTCTTGTTCTTCCACTTCCTCACCCACAAGTTGGTCTTCATCCTCCTTGCTTAGTACACTTAAGTGTTTCGCCGCTTGATCTAAATACTCGTCCGTCTTCTTGCTGAGGATTTCTCGTTCTTCCCAAGATTGTTCTTGCCTTTTCAAGAATTCTCTGTGCCTTTGAAGGCATTGTTCCACTTCTAGCAAGAGAGAAGAAAGTTGGGGAGGATTTTCTGAACTTCGGGGTGTTGTGACGAAGTTGTTTTAAGGTAAAAAATCATGAGGTGAGGTTGGGCAATCTTGCATGAATGTATATGAGGGACAATCAAGTGATGATGGCTCTTGATGACTAGAATATGGAGCATCAAAATCTTCTCCCCAGCCACAATTTGTGTAAGTGTCATAACAATATGAGTTATTTTGTGGCTCTGGAAGGTATTCCATTTCACTTGATTGTTCACACTCCATCATTCCTTGTTGATATTCCCATCCACCATTAGCATAATGGCATGAATCATTTTGTGGTGGTGGACAATATCCCATGAAATTGTCTTGATCATTTTGTGGCCCTAGAGCATATCCCAATTGGGTTGATTGCTCATAATATATCATTCCTTTGTGATATTCTCAGCCACCATTAAGATAATGACTTGAATCATTTTGTGGTGATGGGCAATATCCCATATGATATGATTGATCAAAATGTGAAGTAAACTCCATTTAAATTTTGTAAAACACAATCACCAAGAAAAATTGAAATTCCTTATGTCAGAGATAAGGAGTTCTTAGTGAGGCAATAACACAAACACCTTAGTATCAAGAGAAAATCGAAAATTTTAAAAGAATTAAATGACTTAAACAAAAAGAAAAAAATGTCTAATCTAGGTAATCAACCACTGGTAGTTTGTTAATCACAATTAATCCCTGGCAACGGTGCCAAAAACTTGATACAAAAAAATTAATTTTATGTATTAATTATCGGCAAGTATACCGGGTCGCATCAAGTAATAAAACTCACAAGAGTGAGGTCGATCCCACGAGGATTAAAGGATTAAGCAATCAATAGTTAGTTGATTATTCTAGTTAGACGGTTCAATTTAGAGTGATGAGCAACAAGAAATGGAAATGGCAAGAAATTAAAAGAAAGCAATAAAGAGCAAGAAAGTAAAGAACATAAAAATAAAGTGCAGGAAAATAAAGTGCTGGAAAGTGATAATGAGATTTTGTTCGATGGTCTAGAATTTCTCTTATAGGAATAAGAACTTCATTGTAAGCATAGCTCCAAACCAACAAACAATTCTCACATAAAAAATTTGAGTTGTCACAAATAACAAACCCCAAATAAGAATTAACCGAAGTATTTAGACTCCGGGTCGTCTCACAAGGAATTGCAATGAAGTGGTCAATTATTGGCTATGAAGGAACAAAGGGGGGTTTGGTTGATAAAAAGGGCAATAAAATAAATGACAAGAAAAGTAAAGAGAGTAATTAAAGAAAGCAAATAAAGAGAGACATTCATGGCAAGGTTTGAGATCATAGGCTTTCTATCCTAGTCATTAATCATAACAATACTTAACAAGAATTTATCTTATTTCATCATCCCCAATGTTGGAAGAAGGTATAAGTTATCTTCCATTATAGAAAGTCAAACAAGACTAGTTAATCTCAATCCAAAGGTCCTAATCAACTCACTAATTGAATTAGCAAGAAATTAGAGTCATTGAAAATGATATTAACTAACAACTCTAGATCACCAATCTAAATTGGATATTAATGACTCAAGATTGCCCAATTACTCTTTCCAAGCCAATAATGCTCAAAATCTACTCTAAAGCCCAACCAAACATTTTATCAAACACTTGGGAGGTATAAAAAGAAAGCATAGTAAAAGTACAAGAATTATAAATCTACCAACTACCAATGGCAAGAAAAGTAAATCAACAACTCAAATCATCAATAAAGAGAACATCAAACATTAAATTTCATTCAATGTAAACAAAATCCAACATGAGCATTCATAAACATAAAAGCGACATAAAATAAAATTGACAAGAGAACTAAGAAGAATAGAGTAGTAGAAACAAGAAATTATGAAGGAAACAAGATGAAATCAAGAATTGAACATGGATCTATGATGCAAATACCCTAGGAACCCTAATTCTAGAGAGAAGATGGAGCTTCTCTCTCTAGAAACTAACCTACATGATGCCAAAACTACAAACAATTGCTCCTCCCTTGCCCAAGCTTGAATTCTGCATGAAATAACATTAGAAATGAGTTGGATTGGGCCCAAAACACTCTACAAATCGCTGGCCACGATTTCACTTTAGTGAATCACGTGCTCCATCGGTACGCACGAGTACAGTGCGCGTGCGCGCCCTCTAACACGAAGCAACTATAAAAAATTTTATATCATTTCGAAGCCCCAGATGTTAGCTTTCCAACGCAACTAGAACCGCCTCATTTGGACCTCTGTAGCTCAAGTTATGGTCAATTGAGTGCAAAGAGGTCAAGCTTGACAGCTTTGCGGTTCCTTCATTTCTTCATGAGTTCTCCCATTTTGCATGCTTTTCTCCTCACTTCTTCCATCCAATACTTGCCTTATGAATCTAAAATTACTTAACAAACATATCAAGGCATCGAATGGAATTTAAGTGAATTAAAATTGGCTATTTTAAGGCCTAAAAAGCATGTTTTCACACTTAAGCATAAATTTAGGGAGAATTACAAAATCATGCTATTTCATTGAATAAATGTGAGAAAAGGTGATAAAATCCCCCAAATTAAGCACAAGATAAACCACAAAATTGGGGTTTATCAAATCTCCCCACACTTAAACCAAGCATGTCCTCATGCTAAGAATAAAGAAGGACAAGAAAAGGCCAAAAGGGTATGAACATTTATTCAATGCAAATAAACTATATGCACCTCTCTACATGAATGCAACTAAATGTAAAATGATTCTACCTACTTGGTCAAAAGCAAATCAATCTCCAAGAACACATGAGCACATGTAGGGCTAAGTTGTATGATGATTCATGAATCCTACCAATTTGAATATCAAAATAAAGTATAAATAGACTTGCAAGAAGAACAGCTCATGAAAGCCGGAAACAAGGAATTGAGCATCGAACCCTCACCGGAAGTGTATCCGCTCTAGTCGCTCTAGTGTATAGGGTCGATCACTCAATTCTCTTCTAATCACATTTTCTATGATTTTTTTTCATCTAACAATCAACAATTATTCAATGCATGCATACATTCATCATGAGGACTTGTTCATAGGTTGTAATGGGGCTAGGATGTGAAGGTAGGGATGCATATGGTCAAGTGAGCTTAAAATTTGAATCTTTGATTAACCTAAGCTCTCACTAAACACATATAACAACCTATACAATTCTAATACACAACCTAGCTACCCATGATTCCCACTTTTTCACATACTCATGCATTCTTTTTAATTCACATTCCATATGCATTGATTTTTATTGAACTTTACTTTGGGGCATTTTTGTCCCCTTTTTATTTCTTTTTCTCTTTTTTTTTTCTATTTTTGTTTCTTTTATTTTTTTCTATATTTTTTTTCTACACACATTTTTTTTCAAAAGTATATACAAACGTATCAATGCATATGGTTTTACATATTTAATGCATAAGCATGTACCCAATCCCAAAAATCTTTAACAAAAATATAAAAACACACTTTCCTCTCAACTAATGTCCCAAGTTTCCCATACCCAAATGATACACACCCTCACTAGCCTAAGATAATCAAAGATCCAAATTAAGGACATCTATTATTTTTCACTTAGGGGTAGTGATGTGCTAACATTAAGAACAAAAGGGATTAAATAGGCTCAAAATTGGCTAACAATGGTTGATGAAAGGTGGGCTATTTGGGTAAGTGAGCTAAATGAAATGATGGCCTCAATCATATAAATGCATGTATACATAGAATAATGGACATAAAGAATCAAACAAATCAAAGATTACAATCATAGAGAGAGAATAATGCACACAAGAATGAAAATAAGTGGTTATATGATGTAACCACGTAATTGGACTCAAAACTCACATGCTTGTGTTCTTAGCTCAAAATCCATGTTCCAAAATACATTCTTCAAGCAAGTTTGTCACAAATTTTTTTTTTCAAATTGGTAGGGTATCCTAAAAACAATTTTTCTTGGAAAAGAAATCATCACCCTAACCAAGTAGTCCTAAAATTAAAAGAAGTAGTAAAAATATGTACAAATTCTAACTAACATGAAATCTATCATGCAATGCAACAACTAATCTAACAAAGACAAAAATTAAAATTTGGTGTTGAAAAAGGTTGTTACCCACGGAGGTCGGTCGGACGACCTCCCCACACTTAGAAATTTGCACCGTTCTTGGTGCATGCAAAGAAGAGCAAGGTGGACGGGTAGTTACAATTGATGAGTTTCTTTAAAGGGTTGTGCGGGTGAACTTGTTTGTTGCCCCATTTGAAGCTTTTCCATTCCTTTCCTTATTGGTGGCCAACCTCGAAGGAGAGAAAAAGAAAGAAAATTAAGCCTACAATAAAGATATCAAAGCAAATAGAACATAGGCGAGGGCTAATACCAAATAAGAGTAAGGTTCTCACTACATGGTAGCTACAACATGTGAGTGAGAAAATAATATAAGCTAAGGCATATTAACTAACACTTGATGCATGAGTAAAGTCAAAGCATGAAGAGCACTCAAAAACATCAAGTTCAATTAGAAAGAGTGGGTCATGAAAGACATGTAAGTTCATATCAATGCACAAAGAGTATAAGAGTCATACAAGATTAAGCATTGATTTAAAAGTTTCATCACCTAACAATACCAAACAAGTTAAGAAGCACCAAGATTAACCAAGAAATTCTCAACAATTGAGTTAGAAAATGCAACACCATTATTCAAATAAGAAGGTCAAAAAAAAAAAAGAAGGTAAAAACAAGCTATAAAAACAAAATGAAAATGCAAAGAATAAAAGTATGTGAATGCAATGGAAAAAGAAAATGGAACATGAGAAAAAACACTTTTTTTAATACCGACGCGGACGCGTCATGCACGCGTGCGCGTGGGTGGGTAGGCGGGATAAGCGACGCGTACGCGCATAGCACGCATACGCGTGGATGTGTAGATCGCGACCGACGCGTACGCGTCATGCACGCTTGCGCGTGGGTCGCAGGCACAAAATAGGTAGAAACTGGGCATAACTCTCTGGTTTTAGTACCAGGAGTTGTGAAACCATGCCGGCGCGCGGATGCTCTTTTTTTTTTTTTTCAAAAACAGGGCACTCTCTTAATCTACAAGCATTCTAAAACAATCAAAAATCAAATTTAAGAAAAAATCTTTTTGATTTTTGAAAAATTTTTAAAAACAAACAAAACTTATATTACAAGCAAAATACAATTCAAAAACAACTATTCTAAACAAAACATAAATCCAACAAGAAACCTAGCAATTAAAGCAAGACATGCAAAAGTATGAAAAGAAGAAAACTACCTAACAATGGTAACTCAATGCATTCATTAATTATATATACAAGAGAATGGAAAGAGTTTACCATAGTGGGGTGTCTCCCACCTAGCACTTTTATTTTAAGTCCTTAAGTTGGACATTTGGTGGGGGTCCTTGCTAGGGTGGTTTATGCTTGAATTCATCCTTGAATCCCCACCATTGTTTGCATCTCCAATGTCCACCGGGATCCCAAATTAGGCACACAAAGCCTTCAAGTAAGCTTAGGTAGATGGCAAGGCCCCAAGAGTTCTGATTGTTGAAATGAATACCGGGCTCCCAAACCTTGTTCTTGCACCCATCTTCCCGTTGACTACCATAGTTAAATTTGGGTGATAAGGCTTGTGAATTCTCAATTAAGCATCCAAACATTCTCCTAGACCCATGCAATTTGGTTCTACACCAACCATTGCTATTCAACTTCGAGCACGCAACCATCATGAACTTAGAATGATGTTTTCAACCACTACACAACTCTCTCTTACTTTTAACTCCACAAAGAGCTCTAAGTTGACCATCATTTTCAATCAAACCATATTCAAGTGAGAAAGCAAAGCTTAAGGATAGGAATTTTACCCACTTGAATGTTATGTTGGGTGATGGTGACTTAAGAAGGGGAACCTCCCCACACTTAGACAATGCGAGGTCTACTCCCTTGTGCTCTTTCTTGACTACCTCCACCTCTTGGCAAGCTTCTTCAACTTCAACCTCTTCCTCTTGACAGAGTTCTTCACATTCAACCACCTCTTCACCAACTTCTTCTAGCTCTTCCCCACTCTTCATGTCACAACATGGAGGTAATGTGGAACTCATCTCAACATTTACCTCAATATCAATAGGGGAAGATTCCTCAAATACCAAAGGATCATGTGTTGGTGTGAGCTCATCTCCATGAGGAAGATTTGTTATTTGCTCACCTTCTTCCAATTCTTCATCATTCATTATATGCTTAGGAGGTTGCGCATCCTCCTTAACATCGCCTTCAAGCTCAATGGAAGAAGGTTCAACAACTTCCACAAAATCATCAACAATGTCACTTGGTATGGAAGTGTTCTCAAACTTGGAATTCACCTCTTGTTCAACTTTGCCTAGCTCTTCAACCACTTCTTCTTCACCTTGAAGTTCTAAACTCACTCCCTCACTATGCTCCTTGATTGTTTCTCCACATTCAACAATGGGAGTTCTTTGATCACATAGGCTTAGGCGGGAGGAGACCATATTGCGAACGACTTCCGCTAGGATAGCCATCTTGGTTTCTAGCTCCTTAAACTCCTTTTGGTCCTCTTCTTGCCTTCGAATGTAAGAACTAACACATTCTTGGAGAGGATCATCCATTGGGGGTGGTGTGGAAAAAGAAGGTTCATTGTTTGGGAAAGAAGGTTCATAATTGGAAGTTGGTTCATCTTGGTAAGGGTATGGAGATGGTGTATTTTTGAGGTGGTTCTTGAGAGTAATTATGTTGGAATGGTGGTGGTTCCACGTATGGTTCATATGGTTCATAAGGTGGTTGGTATGGTGGATAAGGATTAGGGTCATAATGAGGTGTTTGGTGGTAGGGGGCTTGCGAGTAAGGTGGTTCAAAGTCATGTTGAGGGGGTGGTTCATAGGCATGTGGTGGTGGTTGTTGACAATCACAATAAGGGTCACCACATCCATTAGATTGATATGCATTAGGATTAGAATTATACCCATAAGAATCCAGAGAGTAGTTACGTTGGGGTGACGCTTGGACGGCTCGGGTGGCATAGAATGCCCTTTGGTCCTTGTGTATCTCTGTGAGGATAGTAGTCATGTCCCCAAGCACTCTTGTCAAGCTTGGTTCGGAAGGAGGTTGTTGCCAAGAAGGTTGTTCATAAGCTTGGGGCTCCTCCCACCTTCGATTTCCAAATCCTTGATGCACATCCTTATTGAAGCTTCCATTTCCTACAACATAGTTTGAACCAAACTCATAGCCAAAGTGATGAGAATTCATAGTGAAAGAGAAAATAAAAACAAAGGGCTAACAAGAAATAAAGAAAACTAAGTCCTACAACTAGCAAAAACTAACAAACAAACCAAAAATCAAGCTATTCACAATATATACAATAGCCAATAACATAGCACCATTGCAACTCCCCGGCAATAGCGGCATTTTGATAATGAGATTTTGTGCGATGGTCTAGAATTTCTCTTATAGGAATAAGAACTTCGTTGTAAGCATAGCTTCAAACCAACAAACAATTCTCACATAAAAAATTTGAGTTGTCACAAATAACAAACCCCAAATAAGAATTAACCGAAGTATTTAGACTCCGGGCCGTATCACAAGGAATTGCAATGATGTGGTCAATTATTGGCTATGAAGGAACAAAGGGGGGGGGGTTTGGTTGATAAAAGGGGCAATAAAATAAATGACAAAAAAGTAAAGAGAGCAATTAAAGAAAGCAATTAATAAAGAGAGACATCCATGGCAAGGTTTGAGATCATAGGCTTTCTATCCTAGTCATTAATCATAACAATACTTAATAAGAATTTATCTTATTTCGTCATCCCCAATGTTGGAAGAAGGTATAAGTTATCTTCCATTAGAGAAAGTCAAACAAGACTAGTTAATCTCAATCCAAAGGTTCTAATCAGCTCACTAATTGAATTAGCAAGAGATTAGAGTCATTGAAAATGATATTAACTAACAAATCTAGATCACCAATCTAAATTGGATATTAATGACTCAAGATTGCCAAATTACTCTTCCCAAGCCAAGAATGCTCAAAATCTACTCTAAAGCCCAACCAAGCATTTTATCAAACACTTGGGAGGCATACAAGAAAATCATAGTAAAAGTGCAAGAATTATAAATCTACCAACTACCAATGGCAAGAAAAGTAAATCAACAACTCAAATCATCAATAAAGAGAACATCAAACATTAAATTTCATTCAATGTAAACAAAATCCACCATGAGCATTCATAAACATAAAAGAGACATAAAAGTAAAATTGACAAGAGAACTAAGAAGAATAGAGTAGTAGAAACAAGAAATTATGAAGGAAATAAGATGAAATCAAGAATTGAACATGGATCTATGATGCAAATACCCTAGGAACCCTAATTCTAGAGAGAAGAGGGAGCTTCTCTCTCTAGAAACTAACCTACATGATGCCAAAACTACAAAAAATTGCTCCCCCTTGTCCAAGCTTTAATTCTGCATGAAATAGCATTAGAAATGAGTTAGATTGGGCCCAAAATGCTCTACAAATCGCTGGCCACGATTTCACTTTAGTGAATCACGTGCTCCATTGGTGCGCATGCGTACAGTGCACGTGCGCGCCTCCTAACACGAAGCAACTATGGAAAATTTTATATCATTTCGAAGCCCCGGATGTTAGCTTTCCAACGCAACTGGAACCGCCTCATTTGGACCTATGTAGCTCAAGTTATAGTCGATTGAGTGCGAAGAGGTCAGGCTTGACAGCTTTGCGGTTCCTTCATTTCTTCATGAGTTCTCCCATTTTGTATGCTTTTCTCCTCACTTCTTCCATCCAATACTTGCCTTATGAACCTGAAATCACTTAACAAACATATCAAGGTATCGAATGGAATTAAAGTGAATTAAAATTGGCTATTTTAAGGCCTAAAAAGCATGTTTTCATATTTAAGCATAAATTTAGGGAGAATTACAAAATCATGCTATTTCATTGAATAAATGTGAGAAAAGGTAATAAAATCCCCCAAATTAAG
The DNA here is from genome assembly GCF_003086295.3 of Arachis hypogaea. Taxonomy (NCBI): domain Eukaryota; kingdom Viridiplantae; phylum Streptophyta; class Magnoliopsida; order Fabales; family Fabaceae; genus Arachis; species Arachis hypogaea. Next base: position 41,385,294 of record NC_092048.1, on the reverse strand, counting down.
CACAAGATAAACCACAAAAATGGGGTTTATCATAAAGTAAAACGCAAGGAACAGAAAGTACAAGAAAGTAAATGACGGAAAGGTAAATAACTAGAAGTAAAAATAAAAGAAAAGCATTGGGATCAAGAGATATTACACTCTCAGGATCAACAATTCTCATCTCCTCTTCAATCATGCAATCATTGATCTCTTGGCAAATCATAAGTAACCAAACCCCAATCTCTTTGTGATTTGATTTCTCTTAACTTGATCAATTGCCAATCTCTTGATCTAATTGGTCATGAGAAGAGATGAAGTTCAATTTCTAATTCAAAGGCCACATAACCCTCAAGACCACAATTCAAAGTGGTTACATCTCACCTACCAACTAAGAATGTATTGATCAATAGGATTATGAGAGAAGAGCCTCAAACTGAATTCCATGATCCATTTCTCAAGGCTCACATGTAATTCAAGTAGATCTAATCCTCCTCTCGGTAGTAATTAGATTTATGAAGCACAAAGACTCTCTCTAAAGCAACAATAAAAGAAGAATTGAAGATGGAGAATGAAATTAAATCAATCCATTAAATTGCAATAGAGCTATCTTTCCCAATGGAAAGAGTTAGTAATTCATAACTAAAATATTTATAAAGTGAGAAAGAAATTAAGAGAAGAGAAGTGTGGAGAGAGGGTCCGAAGACCCCTCCAAAATGTGTTTCCAACCAAGAGTCCTTTCTTTCCTATGATGAACTAAAGCCTATTTATAAGCTAGCCTAAATTACAAATTGAAATGAAATTAAAAATAAATTACAATCAAATGAAAGTTAACTATTCTAGATGTTTCTTATGACCTTGATTGGTTAACAATTGTGGGCTTTGCTTGCTTGAAATTTGAAGTGGACTTGGGTGAGATAAGTGAATCAAATTGAGCTCCAGGGGTGAAACTAGCGTTGTTAGCAGTAACGCCTTCAGTTTGCCAAAAAGTGTGCATACGCACACCTGAAAAAATGACCATTGTGCGAATGCAAACTAGGTCGTGCGTATGCACGGCTGCAAAATTTTCCAAGCTACTCATTGGGCACGTTATCAACAAACACGCTTTCACCAACCCAAGTCAGCAACGTCTTCATATTCTGAAGCTCCAAATGAAGCCAGCTTCTGAAGCTTCAAACGAATGTCAACCCCATACTATTATATATCGTTGAAAAACTTTGGATGTTTACTTTCCAATGTCATTGAAAGCACATCATTTGAGGCTCTACAGCTCAAGATATCTTCCAGGGAAGGTGAAGAGGTCAGCTGGCTTTACTATGTTCATCTTTGCACTTTTGGGGTAAGTTTTCTCCCTCAAATTTAGTGTCCACCATGTAGTGCCATATATTCTTGGAAAGCTCTTGATTCCTACTTTCCAATGCCACTAGAATCACTTCATTTGGAGCTTTGTAGCTCAAGTTATTCTTGTTTGAAGAAGACAAGGTTAGGCTACCAATAAGCCAAAAAGTGGCCTTGCCAACTTGAATCCCACGTTGGCAACTCCTTTGATGCTGAGATAGTGAAGGCGTTGTTAACGCCCAGGGTTGAGTTGCCAATGCCTTCATGAGCCTTGATCTTCCATCCTTCATTTTGAAATAAGGAAGGCGTTGCCAACGCCTTCAATGTTGAAATAAGGAAGGAGTTGCCAACTTCAATTTCCAAATTAGCAACTCCTTTGCATTTTTCAAAGAAGGAGTTTTTCCAAGTTAGCAACTCATTTGTATTTTTCAAAGAAGGAGTTGCCAACTTCAACAACTTCAAAGCTCTGCTCCCTTTTTGCTTTTGAGCTTATTTTGTGTTTTTTGCTTGTTTCTCTACTATTTTCTACAAAATAAATCAATTTAAAGAGATCAAAGTAATATATGACTTAAGCTCAATAATACTCAATAATTAAGCACTAAACATTAATTTCTTGCATGAAAAAGCATAGAAAAATACAACATGATGCGCATGCATCACTCGGCAAGCTTGTAAACTTCCTCAACGCTTATCTAGGGTGCCTTACTTGTTTTTAAGCTTGAAAGATAGAGACTACCATAAGTGAGTTTATTTAGATATTTTCTGGTAAAAAGTTTAGAAAATTGAACCTTAGGTTTCTAGAGTACTGAGGATGGAATAGTCGTGTGGGTTGGAAGAGTACTTATGTTGATGATGGGCAGGATGAGATGTGATGAGAAGTGATAATGTTTGTAACGAGTCTGGGACTCGAGGATAAATAATAAAAGAGGTAATACCCAATTTTATCCCTGAAATTCCCAACTCGCTTCAGATTAGTCCTCCACTTTTTAAAATGACCAAATAAATCTCTCACTTTCAGAATCATGAATCTCCGTTAGTCCAAAAGTTACTAGGCGTTTTAACGATGCTGATGTGTACAATTAAGTGCCAAATTGGCACTTAACTAAACAACGTCGTTTAGGGGTGAACCTCCAATTACAGCAAAACGACCCCGTTTTCACCCTATAATCTATCTTCCCTAAATAAAAGACTCCCAAATGGTCCCCCCCATTAACACTAAGACATTCTTGTTGCCATCATCGCCTCTTTTTCTTCCTCAAATCAGCGTCGCTCGTGGGGCTCGTCCACTGTCCCCGCATTCGACTAGTGAAGCTCTTTGTCTCTGTCAACATCATCAGACTCAAACATTGGCCATGGTAAATGGTAAGGGTTTAAGTTTATTATTTTTTTTATTTTTTTTACTGTTGATGAGCGGATAATTTATACGCTTTTTGGCATTATTTTTAGGTAGTTTTCAGTATGTTTTAGTTAATTTTTACTATGTTTTTATTAGTTTTTATGCAAAAATCACATTTCTGGAATTTACTATGAGTTTGTGTGTTTTTCTGTGATTTCAGGTATTTTCTGGCTGAAATTGAGGGACCTGAACAAAAATCTGATTCAGAGGCTGAAAAAGGACTGCAGATGCTGTTGGATTCTAACCTCCCTGTACTCGAAATGGATTTTCTGGAGCTATAGAAACCCAATTAGCGCACTCTTAATTGCGTTGGAAAGTAGACATCCAGGGATTTCCAGCAATATATAATAGTCCATACTTTTCTCGAGTTTTGACGACGCAAACTAGCGTTCAAACGCCAACTTCCTGCCCTATTCTGAAGTTAAACGCCAGAAACAGGTTACAAACCAGAGTTAAACATTAGAAACAGGTTACAACCTGGTGTTTAACTCCAAGAGAAGCCTTTACACGTGTAAAGCTCAATGCTCAGCCCAAGCACACACCAAGTGGGCCCCGGAAGTGGATTTTTGCACTATCTGCACTTAGTTACTTATTTTCTGTAACCCTAGCTACTAGTTTAGTATAAAAACTACTTTTAGAGACTTACTATGCACCTCATGACATTTTTACACTTTACATTGTATTTCTGACGGCATGAGTCTCTAAACCCCATGGTTGGGGGTGAGGAGCTCTGCTGTGTTTCGATGAATTAATGCAATTACTACTGTTTTTCATTCAATCACGCTTGTTTCTATTCTAAGATATTCACTCGCACTTCACCCTGATAAATGTGATGATCCATGACACTCATCATCATTATCACCTAGGAAAGCGTGCCTAACAACCACCTCCGTTCTATCTGCACTAGCTTGAATGTGTATCTTTTAGCCTCCTGGTTCATGATCAGAGTCTTCGTAGTATAGGTTAGAATTATTGGCGGCCATTCCTGAGATCCGGAAAGTCTAAACCTTGTCTGTGGTATTTTGAGTAGGATCTGGAAACGGATGACTGTGACGAGCTTCAAACTCGCGAGTGTTGGGCGTAGTGACAGACGCAAAAGAATCAACGGATTCTATTCTAACATGAGTGAGAACCGACAGATGATTAGCCGTGCGGTGACAGCGCATTTGGACCATTTTCACTGAGAGGATGGATGGTAGACATTGACAACGGTGATCCACCAACATACAGCTTGCCATGGAAGGAGACCTGGGTGCGTGAAGAAGAAGACAGTAGGAAAGCAAAGATTCAGAAAACAGAGAATCTCCAAAACCTGAATCTGTTCTCCATTACTGCATAACAAGTATTATTTATTTTATGTTAATTACTTTTCATAAACCCAACCATTTTTATTATTAATTTCCTGACTAAGAATTACAAAATAACCATAGCTTGCTTCAAGCCGACAATCTCCGTGGGATCGACCCTTACTCACGTAAGGTATTACTTGGACGACCCAGTGCACTTGCTGGTTAGTGGTACGAGTTGTGAAAAGTGTGATTTACAATTCGTGCACCAAGTTTTTGGCGCCGTTGCCGGGGATTGTTCGAGTTTGGACAACTGACGGTTTATTTTGTTGCTTAGATTAGGAAAAATTTATCTTTTTTGTTTAGAGTCACTAAAATTGCGTCTTCTATTATTGTTTTTGGTTGAAACTTTTTTTTAAAATCCTTATTTTCTTTTTCAATTATTTTTTCGAAAATTTTTATAAGCTAATAATTGAGTTTTTCTGTTTGAGTTTATTTTCATATTTTAAGTTTGGTGTCAATTGCATGATTTTATTTTTCTTTCAATTTTTTTTAAATTATTAGTGCTCAAAATATAAAAATTTTTTAGTTTGGTGTCCTTTGTGTTTCTGTTTTCTTAAAAATTTTTCAAAAGTTGTTCTTAGCGTTCATCATGATATTTAAAGTTTTTCTGTTTGTTTCCTTTGTTTTGATCTAAAAATTTAAGTTTGGTGTCATTTTTACTGTTTTTCTCTTTCTTCATTAAATTCAAAAATATATTTTCTCTTTATTTTAATTAATTTTCGAATTTTTCTTTAAAAATTCAGATTTTTATTTCAAAAACTTTCTATTCTATCTTATCTTAGTTTTGAAATTTCAAAATTCAAAATCTTTTTCAAAAAAGTCATATCCAAAGTTTTTCAAATCTTCTTAATTAAGTAATTATTTTAGTTTTCAAATTTATTTTTCTCTTAGTTTTCGAAATTTACATTTTAATTTTTAATTATTTTATTTTATCTTATTATTTTTATTTAATTTCAATTATTCGGTTTGTTTTTAATTAAATAAGATAAAAATAAAAATATATTTTAATTTGCAATTCACATCAATTTCCTTTTCTTCATCATGGACAAAAGTGGAAATGAACAGTCCAGAAGGACTCTGGGGTCATATGCTAACCCCATTACTGCTGCATATGGGAGTAGCATCTGTATACCTCCCATCAAAGCAAGCAGTTTTGAGCTAAATCCTCAGCTCATTGTCATGGTGCAGCAAAATTGCCAGTATTCCGGTCTTCCACAAGAAGAACCTACTGAGTTTCTGGCGCAGTTCTTGCAAATTGCTGACACAGTGCGTGACAAGGAGGTAAATCAGGATATATACAGGCTGTTACTGTTTCCGTTTGCTGTAAAAGATCAAGCTAAGAGGTGGTTAAATAACCAACCTACAACAAGCATAAGAACATGAAAACAGTTATCAGACAAATTTCTGAATCAATATTTCCCTCCAAAAAGGATGACACAGCTAAGGCTGGACATCCAAGGCTTTAAACAAGAGGATGATGAATCCCTTTATAATGCCTGGGAGAGGTATAGAGGGATGCTAGGGAAATACCCCTCTGAAATGTTTTTAGAGTGGGTGCAATTAGACATCTTCTACTATGGGCTTACAGAAAAAGCTCAGATATCTCTAGACCATCAGGTGGTGGATCTATACACATGAGAAAGACTATTGAAGAGGCTCAAGAGCTTATTGATATAGTTGCTAGAAATCAGCATCTGTACATAAGTAATGAGTCCTCCATGAAAGAAGAAACTAAGGCAGTATCAACTGACTTTAGTCCTCAGGAACAAGTTGCTGAACTCAATCAGCAACTATCTTCTATAACAAGGCAGTTAGCAGAATTTAAGGAGATGCTACAAGAAACTAAAATTGCTAACAAGGATATGGAATCACAATTGAATCAGATAAAACAGCAGTTATCAAAATAGATAACAGAGGAGTGCCAAGCAGTTCAATTAAAAAGTGGAAAACATTAAATATCTCAACTCAAGGCAGCTGGTGCACGAAATTGTGATGTCCAGGCTCGAACAATCCCTGGTAATGGCTCCAAAGCTTGGTGCTCTGATCTTAATTCATAATTGTCACAACTTCGATACAACTAACCAGCAAGTGCACTGGGTCGTCCAAGTAATACCTTACGTGAGTAAGGGTCGAATCCCACGGAGATTGTTGGTATGAAGCAAGCTATGGTCACCTTGTAAATCTCAGTCAGGCAGATATAAAGTGATAATGGTGTTTTCGAATATTAATTAATAAGATAGGGATAGAGATACTTATGTAAATCATTGGTAGGAATTTCAGATAAGCGAATGGAGATGCCTTTCGTTCCTCTGAACCTCTGCTTTCCTGCTATCTTCATCCAATCAGTCTTACTCCTTTCCATGGCTGGCTGTATGCAAGGGCATCACCGTTGTCAGTGGTTACATCCCCTCCTCTCAGTGAATAATATGCTCACGCACCCTGTCACGGCACGGCTATTCATCTGTCGGTTCCCGATCATGCTGGAATAGGATTCACCCTCCTTTTGCGTCTGTCACTAACGCCCAGCACTCGCGAGTTTGAAGCTCGTCACAGTCATTCAATCATTGAATCCTACTCAGAATACCACAGACAAGGTTTAGACCTTCCGAATTCTCTTGAATGCCGCCATCATTCTAGCGTACGCCACGAAGATTCTGGTTAGGAGATCTAAGAGATACTCATTCTAGCTTAATTCATGTAGAACAGAAGTGTTTGTCAGGCACGCGTTCATAAGGGGGAAGGATGATGAGCGTCACACATAATCATCACCTTCATCACGTTCTTGGGTGCGAATGGATATCTTAGAAGAGAAATAAGAAGAATTGAATAGAAAACAGTAGTACTTTGCATTAATCTTTGAGGAACAGCAGAGCTCCACACCTTAATCTATGGAGTGTAGAAACTCTACCGTATGAAAATACACAAGTGAAGGTCTAGGCATGGCCGAGATGGCCAGCCCCCTAAAACGTGATCAAAGGATCATAAGGTAATCCCCAGATCCAAAGATGTCTAATACAATAGTAAAGGGTCCTATTTATAATAAACTAGTCACTAGGGTTTACATGAGTAAGTAATTGATGCATAAATCCACTTCCGGGGCCCACTTGGTGTGTGTTTGGGCTGAGCTTAAGTGTAGCACGTGCAGATGCCATTTGTGGAGTTGAACGCCAGTTTTTGTGCCAGTTTGGGCGTTCAACTCTGGTTTTGGATCCTTTTCTGGCGCTGGACGCCAGATTTGGGCAGAAGGCTGGCGTTGAACGCCAGTTTACGTCGTCTATTCTTGGCCAAAGTATAGACTATTATATATTGTTGGAAAGCCCTGGATGTCTACTTTCCAACGCAATTGGAAGCGCGCCATTTCGAGTTCTGTAGCTCCAGAAAATCCACTTTGAGTGCAGGGAGGTCAGAATCCAACAGCATCAGCAGTCCTTTTTCAACCTCTGAATCTGATTTCTGCTCAAGTCCCTCAATTTCAGCCAGAGAATACCTGAAATCACAGAAAAACACACAAACTCATAGTAAAGTCCAGAAATGTGAATTTAACATAAAAACTAATGAAAACATCCCTAAAAGTAACTAGATCCTGCTAAAAACATACTAAAAATAATGCCAAAAAGTGTATAAATTATCCGCTCATCACAACACCAAACTTAAATTGTTGCTTGTCCCCAAGAAACTGAAAATCAAATAGGATAAAAAGAAGAGAATATACTATAAATTCCAAACTATCAATGAAACATAGCTGCAATCATATGAGCGGGACTTATAGCTTTTTGCCTCTTGAATAGTTTTGGCATCTCACTTTATCCATTGAAGTTTAGAATGATTCGCATCTATAGGAACTTCAGATTTCGAATAGTGTTATTGACTCTCCTAGTTCAGTATGATGATTCTTGAACACAGCTTCTTTATGAGTCTTGGCCGTGGCCCTAAGCACTTTGTTTTCCGGTATTACCACCGGATACATAAATGCCACAGACACATAATTGGGTGAACCTTTTCAGATTGTGACTCAGCTTTGCTAAAGTCCCCAATTAGAGGTGTCCAGGGTTCTTAAGCACACTCTTTGTTTTGCTTTGGACCTTGACTTTAACCGCTCAGTCTCAAGTTTTCACTTGACACCTACACGCCACAAGCACATGGTTAGGGACAGCTTGGTTTAGCCGCTTAGACCAGGATTTTATTCCTTTAGGCCCTCCTATCCACTGATGCTCAAAGCCTTGGGATCCTTTTTATTTGCCCTTGCCTTTTGGTTTTAAGGGTTATTGGCTTTTTCTGCTTGCTTTTTCTTTTTCTTTCTATTTTTTTTTTCGCCTATTTTTTTCTCTTTCTTTCTTTTTTTTTTTTTTTCCTGCAAGCTTTGTTTTTTTGCTGCTTTTTCTTGCTTCAAGAATCATTTTTATAATTTTTCAGATTATCAAATAACATGTCTCCTAGTCATCATTCTTTCAAGAGCCAACATATTTAACATTCTTAAACAACAACTTCAAAAGACATATGCACTGTTCAAGCATACATTCAGAAAACAAGAAGCATTGTCACCACATCAATATAATTAAACTAAGTTCAAGGATAAATTCGAAACTCATGTACTTCTTGTTCTTTTGAATTAAAACATTTTTCATTTAAGAGAGGTGATGGATTCATAGGACATTCATATCTTTAAGACAAAGTTACTAACTACTAATGATCATGTACTGAAGGCACAAACATAGATAAGCACATAACATAGAAAACGAAAAACAGAAGAAATAAGAACAAGGAATGAATCCACCTTAGTGATGGTGGCGTTTCCTTCTTGAGGAGCCAATGATGTCCTTGAGCTCTTCTATGTCTCTTCCTTGTCTTTGTTGCTCCTCCCTCATTGCTTTTTGATCTTCTCTTATTTCATGAAGCATGATGGAGTGCTCTTGATGTTCCACCCTTAGTTGTCCCATATTGGAACTCAATTCTTCTAGGGAGGTGTTGATGTGCTCCCAATAGTTTTGTGGAGGAAAGTGCATTTGAGGCATTTCCGGAATCTCATGGTGATGAGCTTCTTGCGCCTCTTGAGCTCCATGACTGGGCTCTCTTGCTTGCTCCATCTTTTTCTTAGTGATGGGCTTGTCCTCTTTGATGAGGATATCTCCCTCTATGTCAATCCCAGCTGAATTGCATAGGTGGCAAATGAGGTGAGGAAAGGCTAACCTTGCCATGGTGGAGGACTTGTCAGCCACCTTGTAGAGTTCTTGAGGTATAATCTCATGAACTTCCACCTCTTCTCCAATCATGATGCTGTGGATCATGATGGCCCGGTCTATAGTAACTTCAGACCGGTTGCTAGTGGGAATGATTGAGCATTGAATAAACTCCAACCATCCTCTAGCTATAGGCTTGAGGTCCAATCTTCTTAGTTGAACCGGCTTGCCTTTGGAGTCAATCTTCCATTGAGCTCCTTCTACACATATGTCCATAAGGACTTGGTCCAACCTTTGATCAAAGTTGACTCTCCTTGTGTAGGGGCGTGCGTTCTCTTCCATGTATGGCAAGTTGAACGCCAACCTCACATTCTCCGGACTAAAATCTAAGTATTTCCCCCGAACCATTGTAACATAGTTCTTTGGATCCGGGTTCTTACTTTGATCATGGTTCTTGGTGATCCATGCATTGGCATAGAACTCTTGAACCATTAGGATGCCGACTTGTTGGATGGGATTTGTTAGAACTTTCCAACCTCTTCTTTGAATTTCATGTCGGATCTCCGGATACTCATTTCTTTTGAGTTTAAAAGGGACCTCAGGGATCACCTTTTTCTTGGCCACAACATCATAGAAGTGGTCTTGATGGGCTTTGGAGATGAACCTTTCCATCTCCCATGACTCGGATGTGGAAGCTTTTGTCTTCCCTTTCCCTCTTCTAGAGGATTCTCCGGTCTTAGATGCCATCAATGGTAATGGAAAAACAAAAAAGCTATGCTTTTACCACACCAAACTTAGAATATTGCTCGCCCTCGAGCAATAAACAAAAGAATAGAAGAAGAAGAAGAAGAAATATGGAGAGGGAGAGGGAGATGTGGTTTCGGCTAAGGAGAGTGTAGAGGGGTGTGTTGTGTGAATTTGGTGAAGAATGGAGGTCTTTATATAGGGAATGGAGGTGGGGTATTGGTTCGGCCATATGGGTGGGTTTGGGTGGGAAATTGGTTTTGAATTTTGAAGGTAGGTGGAGTTTATGAGGTAGGTTTATGGGGAAGAGTGGGTGGATGTGAGTGGTGAAGGTTTGGTGGGGAAGAGAGATTGAGGTGATTGGTGAGGGGTTTTTAGGGAAGAGTGTTTATGGGGTTATGTGAAAGAGAGTGGTGAGAAGAAGTGAGTGGAGGTAGGTGGGGATCCTGTGGGGTCCACAGATCCTGAGGTGTTCAAGGAATTACATCCATGCACCCCTTAGGCATGTAAAAATGCCTTTGTATCCAACTCTGGGCGTTCAGCGCCAGGTTGGTGGCCATTTTGGGTGTTCAACGCCCATCTGTGTGCCATTTCTGGCGTTGAACGCCAGAACCATGCCTGTTCTGGCGTTCAGCGCCCAGAAGCTGCCCATTTTGGGCGTTCAGCGCCAGAACCATGCTCTGTTCTGGCGCTGAACGCCAGACAGATGCTCCTCCAGGGTGTGATTTTTCTTCTGCTGTTTTTGATTCCGTTTTCAATTTTTCTATTTATTTTGTGACTCCACATGATCATGAACCTAAGAAAACATGAAAAATAAGAATTAGATAAACATTGGGTTGCCTCCCAACAAGCGCTTCTTTAATGTCAATAGCTTGACAGTGGGCTCTCATGGAGCCTCACAGATGTGCAGAGCTTTGTTGAGACTTTCCAACACCAAACTTAGAGTTTGGATATGGGAGTTCAACACCAAACTTAGAGTTTGGTTGTGGCCTCCCAACACCAAACTTAGAGTTTGACTGTGGGGGCTCTGGTTGACTCTGCTTGGAGAGAAGCTTTTCCTGCTTCTTCCTCATGGTTGCAGAGGGAGATCCTTGAGTTTTGAATACAAGGGAGTTCTCATTCCATTGAAGGACTATTTCACCTCTGTCAACATCAATCACAGCTCTTGCTGTGGCCAGGAAAGGTCTTCCTAGGATGATGGATTCATCCTCTTCCTTTCCAGTATCCAGGACTATGAAATCAGTAGGTATGTAAAGGCCCTCAACCTTTACTAATACATCTTCTACTTGTCCATAAGCCTGTTTTCTTGAGCTGTCTGCCATCTCTAGTGAGATTTTAGCAGCTTGCACCCCATAGATTCCCAGTTTCTCTATTACAGAGAGGGGCATGAGGTTTATTCCTGAACCACGGTCACACAGAGCCTTAAAGATCATGGTGCCTATGGTACAGGGTATTATGAACTTTCCAGGATCCTGTCTCTTCTGAGGCAATGTCAGTTGATCCAGATCACTTAGTTCATTGATGAACAAGGGAGGTTCAACTTCCCAAGCATCAATGCCAAACAATTTGGCATTCAGCTTCATGATTGCACCAAGAAACTTGGCAGTTTGCTCTTCAGTGACATCCTCATTCTCTTCAGAAGAGGAATACTCATCAGAGCTCATGAAGGGCATAAGGAGGTTCAATGGAAGCTCTATGGTCTCTAGATGAGCCTCAGAGTCCTTTGATTCCCCAGAGGGAAGCTCCTTATTGATCACTGGACGTCCCAGGAGGTCTTCCTCCTTGGGATTCACGTCCTCTCCTTTCCTTACAGGTTCGGCCATGGCGCTTATGTCAATGGCCTTGCACTCTCCTTTTGGGTTCTCTTCTGTATTGCTTGGGAGAGTACTAGGAGGGATTTCAGTGATCCTTTTACTCAGCTGGCCCACTTGTGCTTCCAGATTTCTAATGGAAGACCTTGTTTTATTCATGAAACTTACAGTGGCCTTAGATAGATCAGAGACTAGATTTGCTAAATTAGAATAATTTTGTTTAGAGTTCTCTGTCTGTTGCTGAGTTGATGATGGAAAAGGTTGCTATTGCTAAACCTGTTTCTTCCACCATTATTAAAGCCTTGTTGAGGCTTCTGATCCTTCCATGAGAAATTTGGATGATTTCTCCATGTTGAGTTATAGGTGTTTCCATAAGGTTCACCTAAATAATTTACCTCTGCTATTGCAGGGTTCTCAGGATCATAGGCTTCTTCTTCAGAAGATGCCTCTTGAGTACTGTTGGATGCAGCTTGCATTCCATGCAGACTCTGAGAGATCATATTGACTTGCTGAGTCAATATTTTATTTGAGCCAATATGGCATTCAGAGTATCAACTTCAAGAACTCCCTTCTTCATAGGTGTCCCATTACTCACAGGATTCCTTTTAGAAGTGTACATGAACTGGTTATTAGCAACCATGTCAATGAGTTCTTGAGCTTCTGCAGGCGTTTTCTTTAGGTGAATGGATCCACCTGCAGAAGTGTCCAGTGACATCTTTGATAGCTCAGATAAACCATCATAGAATATATCCAGGATGGTCCATTCTGAAAGCATGTCAGAAGGACACTTTTTGGTCAACTGTTTGTATCTTTCCCAAGCTTCATAGAGGGATTCACCTTCTTTCTGTCTGAAGGTTTGAACATCAGCTCTAAGCTTGCTCAGCTTTTGAGGAGGAAAGTACTTGGCTAAGAAAGCCGTGACCAGCTTATCCCAAGAGTTCAGGCTGTCTTTGGGTTGAGAATCCAACCATAATCTAGCTCTGTTTCTTACAGCAAAAGGGAAAAGCATGAGCCTGTAGACTTCAGGATCTACTCCATTAGTCTTAACAGTATCACATATCTGCAAGAATTCAGTCAAGAACTGAAAAGGATCTTCAGATGGAAGTCCATGAAACTTGCAGTTCTGCTGCATCAGAGAAACTAATTGAGGTTTCAGCTCAAAGTTGTTTGCTCCAATGGCAGGAATGGAGATGCTTCTTCCATGTAAATTGGAATTAGGTGCAGTAAAGTCACCAAGCATCTTCCTTATATTATTATTATTTTCGGCTGCCATCTCCTTTTCCTGTTCAAAAATTTCTGAAAGGTTTTCTCTGGATTGTTGTATTTTAGCTTCTCTTAATTTTCTCTTCAGAGTCCTTTCAGGTTCTGGATCTGCTTCCACAAGAATGTTCTTATCCTTGCTCCTGCTCATATGACAAGGAAGAATGGACAGAAAAATGATAATAATAATAGAGATCCTTTATACCACAGTATAGGGATCCCTTTGTGAGGGGAAGAAAAGAGGGGGAGACACAGAATGTAATATAATGGAAGAAACACAACTGTGAGAATGGAAGAGATGTGAGATGAGATGTTAGGATATGAATGAATAAATAGAATAGGATGGGGGAGGTATAATTTTCGAAAATTATTTTTGAAAAGGAGTTAGTGATTTTTGAAAATAGTTTTTTGAAAATTGTTAGTATTTTTTCGAAAATTTTTTGAAATAAAAATAAAAATAAAATAATTAGTTAATTAAAAAGAAATTTTTAAAAAAAGGGGAGATATTTTCGAAAAATGAGAGAGAGAGTTAGTTAGGTGGTTTTGAAAAAGTTAAGAAACAAACAAAAAGTTAGTTAGTTAGTTGAAACAAATTTTTGAAAAGATAAGAGGTTAGGAAGTTAGAAAAGATATTTTGAAAAGATATTTTTGAAAAAGATAAGATAAGAAGATATTTTTGAAAAGATATGATTGAAATTAGTTTTGAAAAAGATTTGATTTTTAAAATCTCAATTAATGACTTGATTCATAAGAAATCACAAGATATGATTCTAGAACTTAAAGTTTGAATCTTTCTTAACAAGCAAGTAACAAACTTCAAATTTTTGAATCAAAACATTAATTGATTAGTTATTTTCGAAAATTTTATAAAAATAAGAAAAAGATTTTTGAAAAATATTTTTGAAATTTTCGAAAATAACTAAGAATTTTGAAAAAGATTTGATTTTTTTGAAAAAAGATTTTGAAAAAGATAAGATTTTCAAATTGAAAATTTGATTTGACTCATGAGAAACAATTTGATTTTAAAAATTTTTGAAAAAGTCAATCCAAATTTTCGAATTTGATGAGAGAAAAAGGGAAAGATATTTTTTTTGATTTTTGAAATTTTTATGAAAAACATGAAAAATATGCAATGCATGAAATTTTTAGATCAAAACAATGAGTGTATGCAAGAATGCTATGAATGTCAAGATGAACACCAAGAACACCTTGAATGTCATGGTGAACATCAAGAACATAATTTTGAAAAATTTTTTATGCAAAGAAAACATGCAAGACACCAAACTTAGAATTCTTTAATGCTTAGACACTAAGAATTCAAGAATGCATATGAAAAACATGAAAAGACACAAAACAAAAAATCATCAAGATCAAACAAGAAGACTTACCAAGAACAACTTGAAGATCATGAAGAACACTATGAATGCATGATATTTTCGAAAAAATGCAAGATGCATATGCAAGTGACACCAAACTTATAACATGACTCAAGACTCAAACAAGAAACAGAAAATATTTTTGATTTTTATGATTTTCTGATTTTTTTGGATTTTTTTTTCAAAAATTTATTGAAAAAGAAAAAATAAGGATTCCAAAATTTTTAATATGAATTCCAGGAATCTTGCATTTTTAGTCTAAAGCTTCAGTCCAGGAATTATACATGGCTCACTAGCCAGCCAAGCTTTCAAAGAAAGCTCCAGTCCAAAACACTAGACATGGCCAATGGCCAGCCAAGCTTCAGCAGGTGATCATGGATCAGCAGCAGGTGGATGAGCAACAACTAAATTGCTCTTGATAACAAATTGCAAGCCTCAGTCCAAATGAATTTAGACATGGCTTTACAGCCAGCCAGGCTTCAACATGCTTCATGAAACACTAGAATTCATTATTAAAAATCTTGAATAAAATTTTTGAAAACATTTTTATATTTTTCGAAAACAAAAGAGAAATTTTTTTTTGAAATTATTTTTGAAAAATTTTTGAAAAGAAAACAAAAAGAAAATTACCTAATCTGAGCAACAAGATGAACCGTCAGTTGTCCAAACTCAAACAATCCCGGCAACGGCGCCAAAAACTTGGTGCACGAAATTGTGATGTCCAGGCTCGAACAATCCCTGGTAATGGCTCCAAAGCTTGGTGCTCTGATCTTAATTCATAATTGTCACAACTTCGATACAACTAACCAGCAAGTGCACTGGGTCGTCCAAGTAATACCTTACGTGAGTAAGGGTCGAATCCCACGGAGATTATTGGTATGAAGCAAGCTATGGTCACCTTGTAAATCTCAGTCAGGCAGATATAAAGTGATAATGGTGTTTTCGAATATTAATTAATAAGATAGGGATAGAGATACTTATGTAAATCATTGGTAGGAATTTCAGATAAGCGAATGGAGATGCCTTTCGTTCCTCTGAACCTCTGCTTTCCTGCTATCTTCATCCAATCAGTCTTACTCCTTTCCATGGCTGGCTGTATGCAAGGGCATCACCGTTGTCAGTGGTTACATCCCCTCCTCTCAGTGAATAATATGCTCACGCACCCTGTCACGGCACGGCTATTCATCTGTCGGTTCCCGATCATGCTGGAATAGGATTCACCCTCCTTTTGCGTCTGTCACTAACGCCCAGCACTCGCGAGTTTGAAGCTCGTCACAGTCATTCAATCATTGAATCCTACTCAGAATACCACAGACAAGGTTTAGACCTTCCGGATTCTCTTGAATGCCGCCATCATTCTAGCGTACGCCACGAAGATTCTGGTTAGGAGATCTAAGAGATACTCATTCTAGCTTAATTCATGTAGAACAGAAGTGTTTGTCAGGCACGCGTTCATAAGGGGGAAGGATGATGAGCGTCACACATAATCATCACCTTCATCACGTTCTTGGGTGCGAATGGATATCTTAGAAGAGAAATAAGAAGAATTGAATAGAAAACAGTAGTACTTTGCATTAATCTTTGAGGAACAGCAGAGCTCCACACCTTAATCTATGGAGTGTAGAAACTCTACCGTATGAAAATACACAAGTGAAGGTCTAGGCATGGCCGAGATGGCCAGCCCCCTAAAACGTGATCAAAGGATCATAAGGTAATCCCCAGATCCAAAGATGTCTAATACAATAGTAAAGGGTCCTATTTATAATAAACTAGTCACTAGGGTTTACATGAGTAAGTAATTGATGCATAAATCCACTTCCGGGGCCCACTTGGTGTGTGTTTGGGCTGAGCTTAAGTATAGCACGTGCAGATGCCATTTGTGGAGTTGAACGCCAGTTTTTGTGCCAGTTTGGGCGTTCAACTCTGGTTTTGGATCCTTTTCTGGCGCTGGACGCCAGATTTGGGCAGAAGGCTGGCGTTGAACGCCAGTTTACGTCGTCTATTCTTGGCCAAAGTATGGACTATTATATATTGCTGGAAAGCCCTGGATGTCTACTTTCCAACGCAATTGGAAGCGCGCCATTTCGAGTTCTGTAGCTCCAGAAAATCGACTTTGAGTGCAGGGAGGTCAGAATCCAACAGCATCAGCAGTCCTTTTTCAACCTCTGAATCTGATTTCTGCTCAAGTCCCTCAATTTCAGCCAGAGAATACCTGAAATCACAGAAAAACACACAAACTCATAGTAAAGTCCAGAAATGTGAATTTAACATAAAAACTAATGAAAACATCCCTAAAAGTAACTAGATCCTGCTAAAAACATACTAAAAATAATGCCAAAAAGCGTATAAATTATCCGCTCATCAGCAGCAGAAAGCCAAGAAGGGAATATCTGACAGAGGATTGATGACAGGTCATCTTAGCCTAGTTTCACTAGTCTTTTTCCTTTGTTTTCAATAGGTTTTATGCACTTTCTTGAGCCATAAGTAAGCCATTTGGGTAGAATTTCATGTGTACTTGGATTCAATTAACCACCCTTTAATTGACACAAAATCATGAGGTTTAAGCTAAAATTTATTGGTTTTTAAATGAATTTTAAGCTTTGTGAATTTTGTGATACTTTGATTGGTTGTTTTGATTACTTGTAGGTGAAGAAAAGAAAGAAACAAAGGAAGCGTGGCCTATGGAAGGAAAAAGCGTGGCCCATGACCATTTGTTCCTTGGCATCATGAACTGACATGCATTAATGCTTATGCATGCATGCAATTAACTATGGCCGAATGAAAGCATGCATTTAATGATTTTTCAACGTTAATGCAATTGGCTTTATTAATTAAAACATAATGAATGCATGCACGAAATATTTAATTAGTAAAGCTAATGAAAGCATGCATTTCATTTTAATGCCGTTAAAACAAATTGGCCAATGCATTAGCAATTAATTAACAAAGCCAATGATGCATGCATTATTAAGTTTTCTTTGCCAAAGGCATAAAAGAATGCAAAGCCAAAGCCAAGGCAACGTTTGCGCCAACGTTTGCCTCAAACGTTGAGGCAAACGTTGGCTAAAAAAATTCAATCAGGGGAAGGCAACGTTTGCGCCAACGTTTGCCTCAAACGTAAGGTCAAACGTTGGTGCCTAAATACCTGGAAAGAGCAACCCTGTTTGATGCCTTGGATGAGGCACGTTTGCGCCAACGTTTGCCTCAAACGCTGGGCCAAACATTGGCTAGAAGAGAAGCAGGGGAAGGGCCACGTTTGAGCTCACGTTTGACCTCAAACGCTGGCTCAAACGTGGATGGCAGCAGAACATGGCCGAGCTGCATAATTGGCACGAAGGCATTTGAGTCAACGTTTGCCTCAAACATTGACTCAAACGTAAATCTCCAAGGCCCAAGTTGCAAACAGATTTCTTCCCAACACCAAGAGCAATCAACAGAGGTTCTTGTCAACCCAATTCCATCAAGAGCAAGGGCCCAATTCAAGACTTGAAGATCATTTGAAGAGAGTGTATAAATAGCTTAGAATTTAATTTTTCGATGAGCTTTTTCTTTTGGAGCTTCCCTTTTTAGAATTTTTCATACTTACAGTAGAGAGCTCATCTTTATATTTTTGAGTTGTTGCTTTTAGAATTTGAAAGTTCCTGGGAAGGAGGATTGAATTCTCTTCCCCTCGGTTGTTTTTGCTTTCCTTTCTACGCACTTTGTTTGAGTCTTGGGTGTTGAGAATTGGGAAAATTCTGTCTCAATCTCATCTTGAGATCTCTTGTTTACTTTTTCTGCACAATTGAATTCGAATTTCTCTTTACTGCTTCATCTTCTCTTTAATTCTGCAATTTACTTTTCTTTATTTCTTTTGCAATTGCTCTTGTTGGATCAAGGAAGGATTTGAGATCTAGACTTGTTTTCTAGTCTCTTCCACTCCTGAGATCTTCAACTACTTTTAATTTGCTGCAATTTAAGCACAAGTCATTCTCTGTTTTAATTTGTCAAGCATTTCTACTTTTTTGTTTAGATCTACTTTATTTCAACTTACTTTCTACTCTTCTGTTTAATTGCAATTCACTTGTTCTTGTTTAATTTCTGCAATCCAAATTCCCGACTCCTTTTATAATTCAAGCAATTTACATTTCTTGCACTTTAAGATTCAGCCATTTACATTTCTTGCAATCTAAGTTTCTGCAATTTACATTACTTGTTCTTTAAGATTCAGCTTATTTACTTTCTTTGCTCTTTAATTTCCTGCAATCTACCCCTCTCCCTTTACATTTCAAGCAATTTAGTTTCTGCAATCACAAATCACTCAACCAGCACTTGATTTGCTTGACTAAATCAACCACTAAACTAAAATTGCTCAATCCTTCAATTCCTGTGGGATCGACCTCACTCATGTGAGTTATTATTACTTGATGCGACCCGGTACACTTGTCGGTGAGTTTTGTGTTGGATCGTTTTCCACACATCAAGTTTTTGGCGCCGTTGCCAGGGATTGAAATAGATTGACAATGATTAAGTGAAGTGGAGATCTAGATCAAGCACTTTTTATTTTCCGTTTCTTTAATTTTTGACTAACACACTAACTGTTTGAATTTTTGCTTAAGCCAACTAACATTTCACTTCAGCAATGGATTGAAGTGTTATTGCCTTTTCGGTGTTGTGTGATTCTTATGCTTTGGTTGTATGTCAGGTACAAGGAGAATTATACCCACTTTTTGTGAACAAGACGAAAGAACCCTCAGAAGATTAAGAAGAGCTGAAAGAGGAAAAAATATTGTTGGAGAAGAGGAGTCAGAAGAAGAATTCCAAGATATGGAGGAACACTTAACAAATCCACCAAATGGAGCAGAAGGGACAGCCAATAACAACAATAATCCACCACAGAGAAGAGTTTTGGCTTCCTACACATGTGCAGATCCTAGACAGTGTGGGAGTAGCATTCTCACCCCAAATGTTAATGCAAATAACTTTGAACTAAAGCCACAACTCATTACCTTAGTTCAAAACAATTGTTCTTATGGAGGAGGACTACTTGAAGACCCTAACCAACACTTGTCCACCTTCTTAAGGATTTGTGACACTGTCAAAACCAATGGTGTGCACCCTGACAGTTACAAGCTACTGCTATTTCCATTTTCTCTCAGAGACAAAGCCACTCAATGGTTGAAATCCTTCCCAAGAGACAGCATCAACAATTGGGATGATCTAGTAACCAAGTTCCTTGCCAAGTTTTACCCACCTCAAAGAGTTATTAGATTGAAGACTGAAGTGCAAACATTCACACAAATGGAGGTTGAACCCTTGTATGAAGCATGGGAACGATACAAAGCTCTAATCAGGAAGTGTCCACCGGGAATGTTCAGTGAGTGGGACAGATTGCAGAATTTCTATGAAGGCTTGACACTGAAATCTCAAGAGGCTTTGGATTATTCAGCAGGAGGCTCTTTACAACTAATGAAAACTGCAGAGGAAGCCCAAAATCTCATTGATATGGTGGCCAACAACCAATACTTCTTTGCTCACCAAAGACAACGCCAACCATCACAAAAGAAAGGAGTGATGGAGTTGGAAGGAGTGAACTCAATCCTAGCTCAAAACAAGATGATGCAGCAACAAATTCAACAACAATTTGAGCAAATGGCCAAGAGGATTGATAGCCTCCAAGTTGCAGCAGTTAACACAAGCCAACCATCAACCACATGGGGGCAAAATGAAGAAACTCAAGAGGAGCAACAGCAAGAGCAAGTCCGGTACATGCACAACCAAAATTCTGGGCCAAATGAAGTCTATGGTGATACTTACAACCCCTCTTGGAAGAACCACCCAAACCTTAGATGGGGAGACAATCACAACCAGAACCAACAACCATGGCAGAGGAACTCAAATCAAAATACTTCAAGAAACAACCAAAGCCACAACCAGCAGCAAACTAACCAAAACCCTTACAGAAAACCCCAAAACAACTACCCCAACTCCAACGATTATCCATCCAATAACCAACCCACCAACCAAACTGCCTACCATCCACCATCCACATCTCACAACCAACCGCAAACATCACCAGAATCTCAAAGAATCACTAACCTGAAAACCTTGATAGAAAAAATGTGGAAACACCAAGAAATGACAGCCAAGAACTAAGAAGCCTCCATAAAGAATTTGGAGAGACAAATTGGTCAGCTCTCTAAACACTTTGCAACAGAGAGACCATCAAGTTCACTACCAAGTGACACCATTCCTAATCCAAAAGAGGAGTGCAAAGCAATACAACTAAGGAGTGGAAAGATCCTGGTGAAAAATGAAGAAGCAACCAAGAAACCAAAGGAAAGTGACAAGAAACAAGCTGAAGACGAGAAAGCCAATGATGAGGATACAACAGCAAGCAAGCAAACTCCAAATCAGGTTCAAGAAAAGGGTGAGCAGCCACAAAATTTGAGAAAAGGAAAGTAGAACATGGGAGAGCTGGCTCCAGGACAGCAGCAAGTGGAGAAGAACTTTACACCTCCATTGCCCTATCCTCAAAGGTTCAGCAAAGAGACTAAAGACCAACACTTTCATAAGTTCCTTGAGACTTTCAAGAAATTAGAGATAAACATTCCACTGGCTGAAGTATTGGAACAGATGCCTTTATATGCCAAGTTTTTGAAGGAGCTTATCAACAAGAAGAGGAGTTAGGAAGTGAATGAAACTATACTGCTCATTGAAGAATGCAGAGCATTGATCCAAAAAGGACTTCCCCCTAAGATTGAAGACCCCGGAAGTTTCTTTCTACCCTGTACTATTGGTAGTGTGACCATCAACAAAGCAATGTGTGACTTAGGAGCCAGTATCAATCTAATGCGATCCTCTCTAGTGAAAAAGTTGTGCATAGAAGAGGTAAAACCAGTACAGATGTCTCTAGAACTGGTGGACAAGTCGGTGATATGTCCCAAGGGTGTGATTGAGAACCTTCTAGTCAAGGTAGACAGATTCATATTCCCTGTAGATTTCGTGATTCTAGACTCAGATGAGGATGAGAGTGAGTCTATCATACTTGGAAGACCGTTCTTGGCCACTGCTAGGGCCATCATAGACGTAGAGCAAGGAGAATTGACTCTCAGAATGCATGATGAAAGTGTCACTCTGAGTGTATTACTAGAAACACAGTTAAGTGATGAGAAGAAGAACTGTATGGAACCTGACAAGGAAGAATCACAGTTGAAGGAAGGAATTAACAAGACAATTAACAGCAACCTCCCAAAACAAGAGACTGTGCAGAATGATGCAGAAATTCAAGAAGATATTGGAGTGTTAGCCACTAAAAGGAGAAATCTCCAAGGGAAGCCTACTGTCAAAGAAGAAAGGTCAACAAAAGGAAGGAAGAAAAACAAGAACAAAACAAAAAGGGGTTGGAAGAACAAAAAGATTCCAACAGAAGGGTTTTCCAAAGGTGATAAAGTGCAATTGATCTATCAACAACTGGGAGCAAGCCAACAGACTGATGATTACTACACTGTCAGCAATATACTCTCACTAGAGCATGCTGAAATTGAACATCAAGGAACAAAGAAGAGGATCACTGTCAGGGGGGATAAGCTACGATATTTCAGTCATCAACCACCCTAAGGGGATCGATGTCAAGCTAATGACAATAAAGAAGCGCTTGTTGGGAGGCAACCCAACCTGAGGTAGTTTTCTTTTCATAGCTTTTTCAATAAAAATGTTGAATAATTAAGTATGTATTGCAAAGAGCTAAGTTTGGTGTTGCACACCAAAACAATTTAAGGGAGAACGAAGGATTCTAAGTTTGGTGTTCCACCAAAATCTCATTTAAAAGCATACTCTCACCTCCTACATAATGCTAGCTCCAAGCAATCAGACAACTTATTCAACCATTTATGCTTTTTAGTTTGGTTCCATAACCTTTAGCAAGGCCAAAAGAATTCATAAGTGGACAACCTGTTGCATTAGAAACAGTGGCAAGGAATTAAGTTTGGTGTTCCCACACCAAATTAAATCCAAAAGCCACACTCAATTAATGCATACTAACCAGTCACCTAAGGGCTTGAGAAACAAGCAACTTTTGAGAATTGTGCAGGGAACTAACCACCATTTGAAGACATTATGCATCATAACTCAAAAGGGGCACAACAGAAGGAAGGACAAAAGAACTGCAAACCAATAGGTTGTATCTATACTTAACTCTTGCTATTGAGAACTGCTTTGATTTATGTCTTGCTAAAGTGTTCATTTAGTACAAGTAGAATCACTTTTTGCAATAAGTAAGCTAGTTTAAGTGTGGTCTTGTGTATTTACTTTCACTTAACTAAATGCATGCTTTGTCCCCTGTATCTTTTTAATTCAATAAAAGAAATGTTTGGAACATGAAGTAAGATAGTCTTTGTTAGCTGGAAGTACAATAATAGTAAATGGTAGTATGTATGTGTGATTGTGTGGTAGCTCACTTTTAGTGAATAAAAGGACTAGACTGTTCTCCTTTTAAGTAGAAAGTAGCTCACTGTCTATGAATCTCAAAAATAAAATTCCTTGGTTGAAAAGAAAAACAAGTAGGAATGAAAAGAAAAAAAAAGCTAAGTATGGCAGCAAGAAAAATAAAAAGAGGAAAAAATAAAGCTGGACACCAATAGCTTGAACCTTAGAATATATGCCTGTGGTGTCTTTGTACTAGGATCTGCTTGGATTATTAAGTTCTTTGGAGTGCATCAACACTTGGTAACTTGGGTTAACTAACCCGGGATTATCAACTGAAAGTCCACTATCAAGAGCAACTTAGCTACAAGACATTTAGTAACCCAAAGAGGTGCTGGGCATCAATGTTCTAAGAAGGAATGTGAGCCAAGTGTCTATAGTGAATAATGTGTTGAGCACAAATAAAAAAAAAAAAGAATTGCTGCACACATGACACTGAGCTGAATGTTACAGAAAAGGAAAATAAAGAGAAACAAACATCAAGGACAAATAAATAATGAGAGGTCATAGCAGTGTGTTAAGTGATGCTTGGAGGAGACTTTCTATACCTAGATGTCAATAAGAAGTGAGTAGTTACATATCAGCATAAAACCCCATGAGCTACTAATAATACTCTGCTAGCATGAACATCCTCTTCTATTTCATTATTTCTTCTTAATAAATTCAATACTTGCTTGGGGACAAACAAGCTTTAAGTTTGGTGTTATGATGACAGGTCATCTTAGCCTAGTTTCACTAGTCTTTTTCCTTTGTTTTCAATAGATTTTATGCACTTTCTTGAGCCATAAGTAAGCCATTTGGGTAGAATTTCATGTGTACTTAGATTCAATCAACCACCCTTTAATTGACACAAAATCATGAGGTTTAAGCTAAAATTTATTGGTTTTTAAATGAATTTTAAGCTTTGTGAATTTTGTGATATTTTGATTGGTTGTTTTGATTACTTGTAGGTGAAGAAAAGAAAGAAACAAGGGAAGCGTGGCCTATGGAAGGAAAAAGCGTGGCCCATGACCATTTGTTCCTTGGCATCATGAACTGACATGCATTAATGCTTATGCATGCATGCATTTAACTATGGCCGAATGAAAGCATGCATTTAATGATTTTTCAACGTTAATGCAATTGGCTTTATTAATTAAAACATAATGAATGCATGCATGAAATATTTAATTAGTAAAGCTAATGAAAGCATGCATTTCATTTTAATTCCGTTAAAACAAATTGGCCAATGCATTAGCAATTAATTAACAAAGCCAATGATGCATGCATTATTAAGTTTTCTTTGCCAAAGGCATAAAAGAATGCAAAGCCAAAGCCAAGGCAACGTTTGCGCCAACGTTTGCCTCAAACGTTGAAGCAAACGTTGGCTAAAAAAATTCAATCAGGGGAAGGCAACGTTTGCGCCAACGTTTGCCTCAAACGTAAGGTCAAACGTTGGTGCCTAAATACCTGGAAAGAGCAACCCTGTTTGATGCCTTGGATGAGCCACGTTTGCGCCAACGTTTGGCTCAAACGTTGGGCCAAACGTTGGCTAGAAGAGAAGCAAGGGAAAGGCCACGTTTGAGCTCACGTTTGACCTCAAACGTTGGCTCAAACGTGGATGGTAGCAGAACATGGCCGAGCTGCATAATTGGCACGAAGGCGTTTGAGTCAACGTTTGCCTCAAACGTTGACTCAAACGTAAATCCCCAAGGCCCAAGTTGCAAACATATTTCTTCCCAACACCAAGAGCAATCAACAGAGGCTTTTGTCAACCCAATTTCATCAAGAGCAAGGGCCCAATTCAAGACTTGAAGATCATTTGAAGAGAGTGTATAAATAGCTTAGAATTTAATTTTTCGGTGAGCTTTTTCTTTTGGAGCTTCCCTTTTTAGAATTTTTCATACTTACAGTAGAGAGCTCATCTTTACATTTTTGAGTTGTTGCTTTTAGAATTTGAAAGTTCCTGGGAAGGAGGATTGAATTCTCTTCCCCTCGGTTGTTTTTGCTTTCCTTTCTACGCGCTTTGTTTGAGTCTTGGGTGTTGAGAATTGGGAAAATTCTGTCTCAATCTCATCTTGAGATCTCTTGTTTACTTTTTCTGCACAATTGAATTTGAATTTCTCTTTACTGCTTCATCTTCTCTTTAATTCTGCAATTTACTTTTCTTTATTTCTTTTGTAATTGCTCTTGTTGGATCAAGGAAGGATTTGAGATCTAGACTTGTTTTCTAGTCTCTTCCACTCCTGAGATCTTCAACTACTTTTAATTTGCTGCAATTTAAGCACAAGTCATTCTCTGTTTTAATTTCTCAAGCATTTCTACTTTTTTGTTTAGATCTACTTTATTTCAACTCACTTTCTACTCTTCTGTTTAATTACAATTCACTTGTTCTTGTTTAATTTCTGCAATCCAAATTCCCGACTCCTTTTATAATGCAAGCAATTTACATTTCTTGCACTTTAAGATTCAGCCATTTACATTTCTTGCAATCTAAGTTTCTGCAATTTACATTACTTGTTCTTTAAGATTCGGCTTATTTACTTTCTTTGCTCTTTAATTTCCTGTAATCTACCCCTCTCCCTTTACATTTCAAGAAATTTAGTTTCTACAATCACAAATCACTCAATCAACACTTGATTTGCTTGACTAAATCAACCACTAAACTAAAATTGCTCAATCCTTCAATCCCTGTGGGATCGACCTCACTCATGTGAGTTATTATTACTTGATGCGATCCGGTACACTTGCCGGTGATTTTTGTGTTGGATCGTTTTCCACACATCAAGGATGAGCAACCTGCTACCCAAAATCCCTCTGAGGACAGTAAGATCCCAGAGAGGAATAAGTTTGGCGTTCAAACACCAGAAAAGGATGAAAAACTGGTGTTAAACGCCCAATCCATGTCCAGTTCTGGCGTTCAAACGCTAGAAAAGTGTTGGAATCTGGTGTTAAACGCCCAATCCATGTCCAATCCTGGCGTTCAAACGCCAATGAGGGATCAGACACCTGCAAGTGATGATAATAACTCCCTCAAGAAGGCTTCTCAACCTGCCTCTGTAGGAAATAAACATGCAGCAACTAAGGTTGAAGAATATAAAGCCAGAATGCCTTATCCTCAGAAACTCTGCCAAGCGAAACAGGATAAACAATTTTCCCGCTTTGCAGACTATCTCAGGACTCTTGAAATCAAGATTCCGTTTGCAGAGGCACTTGAGCAAATACTCTCTTATGCTAAGTTCATGAAAGAGATCTTAAGTCATAAGAAGGATTGGAGAGAAACTAAAAAATTTTTTCTCACTGAAGAATGCAGTGCAGTCATTTTAAAGAGCTTACCAGAGAAGCTTAAAGATCTGGGAAACTTTATGATACCATGCACATTAGAGGGTACTTGTACTAAGAAAGCTCTACGTGATCTTGGGGCAAGTATCAACCTAATACCTGCATCCACTATCAGAAAGCTTGGCTTGACTGAAGAAGTCAAACCAACCCGAATATGCCTCCAACTTGCTGATGGCTCCATTAAATATCCATCAGGTGTAATTGAGGACATGATTGTCAAGGTTGGGCCATTTGCCTTTCCCACTGACTTTGTAGTGCTGGAAATGGAGGAGCACAAGAATGCAACTCTCATTCTAGGAAGACCTTTCCTAGCAACTGGACGAACCCTCATTGACGTCCAAAAAGGGGAATTAACCCTGAGAGTCAATGAGGATGAGTTTAAGTTGAATGTTGTCAAAGCTATGCAGCATCCAGACACCCCAAACGACTGCATGAGCATTGATATTATTGACTCTCTGGTGGAAGAGGTTAATATGACTGAGAGTCTTGAATCAGAGCTAGAGGATATTTTTAAAGATGTTCAGCCTGACCTGGAGGGACCAGAGGAAATAAAAGAGCCTCTGAAAATTCCTCAGGAAGAGGAAAAACCTCCTAAACCCGAGCTCAAACCACTACCACCATCCCTGAAATATGCATTTTTGGGAGAAGGTGACACTTTTTCGGTGATCATAAGCTCTGCTTTAAATCCACAGGAAGAGAAAGCACTACTTCAAGTGCTAAGGACACACAAGACAGCTCTTGGGTGGTCCATAAGTGACCTTAAGGGTATAAGCCCAGCTAGATGCATGCACAAGATCCTATTGGAGGATGATGCTAAGCCAGTGGTTCAACCACAGAGGCGGCTGAATCCAGCCATGAAAGAGGTGGTGCAGAAGGAGGTCACTAAGTTACTAGAGGCTGGGATCATTTATCCTATTTCTGATAGCCCCTGGGTAAGCCCTGTCCAAGTTGTCCCCAAGAAGGGAGGCATGACAGTGGTTCAAAACGAAAAGAATGAACTGGTTCCTACAACGACAGTTACAGGGTGGCGTATGTGTATTGATTACAGAAGGCTCAATACAGCCACCAGGAAGGATCACTTTCCTTTACCATTCATAGACCAGATGCTAGAGAGACAAGCAGGTCATGAATATTACTGCTTTTTGGATGGCTATTCAGGTTACAACCAAATTGCAGTAGATCCTCAGGACCAAGAGAAAACAGCATTCACATGCCCTTCTGGAGTGTTTGCCTACAGAAGGATGCCTTTTGGTCTATGCAATGCACCTGCAACCTTTCAGAGGTGCATGCTTTCTATCTTCTTTGATATGGTAGAGAAATTTCTGGAAGTCTTCATGGATGACTTTTCAGTATTTGGAGACTCATTCAGCTCCTGCCTTGACCATTTAGCACTTGTTCTAAAAAGATGCCAAGAGACCAACCTAGTTTTAAACTGGGAAAAATGTCACTTTATGGTGACTGAAGGGATTGTCCTTGGGCATAAAATTTCAAACAAGGGAATAGAGATGGATCAAGCTAAAGTTGAAGTAATTGAAAAATTACCACCACCTGCCAATGTTAAGGCAATCAGAAGCTTTCTGGGGCATGCAGGATTCTATAGGAGGTTTATAAAAGATTTTTCAAAAATTGCAAAATCTCTGAGCAATCTGCTAGCTGCTGACACGCCATTTGTGTTTGACACAGAGTGTCTGCAGGAGTTTGAAACTTTAAAAGCTAAGCTGGTCACAGCATCAGTTATTTCTGCACCAGACTGGACATTACCATTCGAACTAATGTGTGATGCCAATGACCATGCCATTGGTGCAGTATTGGGACAGAGGCATAACAAGCTTCTACACATCATTTACTATGCTAGCCGTGTTTTAAATGATGCGCAGAAAAATTACACAACCACAGAAAAGGAATTGCTTGCAGTGGTTTATGCCATTGACAAGTTTAGATCTTACTTAGTAGGATCAAAAGTGATTGTGTATACTGACCATGCTGCTCTAAAATATCTCCTCACAAAGCAGGATTCAAAACCCAGACTCATAAGATGGGTGTTGCTTCTGCAAGAGTTTGATATAGAAATAAGAGACAGAAAAGGGACAGAAAATCAAGTAGCTGATCACCTGTCCCGGATAGAACCAGTAGCAGGAGCATCCCTCCTTCCTACTGAGATATCTGAAACCTTTCCAGATGAGCAATTGTTTGCTATTCAGAAAGCTCTGTGGTTTGCAGACATTGCAAACTATAAGGCTCAGTAATGTCAAGCTATTGACAGTAAAGAAGCGCTTATTGGGAGGCAATCCAATCTTATTTATCTATGTTAATTACTTTTTCATTTTATTTTCCATTGTTATCTTATGTTTTCTTTAGGTTGATGATCATGTGGAGTCATAAACACAGCTGCAGAATTAAAGCAGAATAAAAAACAGCATCAAAAATAGCACACCCTGGAGGACAGACTTACTGGCGTTTAAACACCAGTAAGAGTAGCAGAATGGACGTTAAACGTCCAGTTTGGCACCGTTCTGGGCGTTTAACGCCAGAAAGAAGCAACAAGCTGGCGTTTAACACCAGAATAGAGCACCAAGTTGGCGTTAAACGCCAGAAAGGGAAGAAAAGTTGTCGTTAAACGCCAGAAACAGGCTGCAACCTGGCGTTTAACGCCAGAGTTGCACTCTAAGGGCGTTTTGCACGCCTAAATAGAGCAGGGATGAGAAGTCCTTGACCCCTCAGGATCTGTGGACTCCACAGGATCTCCACCTACCTCACCATTCAAATTCAAATCATTCCCCTCCCAAACCCACCCACTCACATACCTCCATCTCCTCCACTTCTCCTTCTACTCCCTTCTTTCTTCTTTTGCTCGAGGACGAGCAAACCTTTTAAGTTTGGTGTGGAAAAAAAGCGTTACTTTTTGTTTTTCCATAACCATTTATGGCACCTAAGGCTGGAGAAACCTCTAGAAAGAGGAAAAGAAAGGCAGTTGCTTCCACCCCCGAGTCATGAGAGATGGAGAGGTTCATCTCAAGGGTCCATAGTTCAGTGGTAGAGCATTTGACTGCAGATCAAAGAGCCATGAGGAAGGAGCAACAAAGGCAAGGAAGAGACATAGAGGAGCTCAAGAGCACCATTGGTTCTTCAAGAGGAAGAAGACGCCACCCTCACTAAGGTGGACCCATTCCTTAATCTCCTTGTCTATTTGTTTTTCTATTTTCGGTTTTGAGCTTTATGTTTGACTATGTTTTGTGTCTTTACTACATGATCATTAGTGTCTAGTGTCTATGCCTTAAAGCTATGAATGTCCTATGAATCCATCACCTTTCTTAAATAAAAAATGTTTTAACCACAAAAGAACAAGAAGTACATGATTTCGAATTCATCCTTGAAATTAGTTTAATTATTTTGATGTGGTGACAATACTTTTTGTTTTCTGAATGAATGCTTGAACAGTGCATATTTTTGAATTTGTTGTTTATGAATGTTAAAATTGTTGGCTCTTGAAAGAATGATGAAAAAGGAGAAATGTTAATTGATAATCTGAAAAATCATAAAATTAATTCTTGAAGCAAGAAAAAGCAGTGAAAAACAAGGCTTGCAAAAAAAAGGCAAAAAAAAGAGAAAGAAAAAGAAAAGCAAGCAGAAAAAGCCAATAGCTCTTTAAACCAAAAGGCAAGAGCAAAAAGCCAGTAACCCTTTAAACCAAAAGGCAAGGGTAAAATAAAAAGGATCCAAGGCTTTGAGCATTAATGGATAGGAGGGCCTAAAGGAATAAAATCATGGCCTAAGCGGCTAAACCAAGCTGTCCCTAACCATGTGCTTGTGGCGTGAAGGTGTCAAGTGAAAAACTTGACACTGAGCGGTTAAAGTCATGATCCAAAGAAAAAAGAGTGTGCTTAAGAACCCTGGACACCTCTAATTGGGGACTATAGCAAAGCTGAGTCACAATCTGAAAAGGTTCACCTAGTTATGTGTATGTGGTATTTATGTATCCGGTGGTAATACTGGAAAACAAAGTGCTTAGGGCCACGGCCAAGACTCAAAAAGTAGCTGTGTTCAAGGATCAACATACTGAACTAGGAGAATCAATAACACTATCTAAATTATGAGTTCCTAAAGATGCCAATCATTCTGAACTTCAAAGGACAAAGTGAGATGCCAAAACTGTTCAGAGGCAAAAAGCTACTAGTCCCGCTCATCTAATTGGAGCTAAGTTTCATTGATATTTTGGAATTAATAGTATATTCTCTTCTTTTTATCCTATTTGATTTTTAGTTACTTGGGGACAAGCAACAATTTAAGTTTGGTGTTGTGATGAGCGGATAATTTACACGCTTTTTGGCATTATTTTTAGGTAGTTTTCAGTATATTTTAGTTAATTTTTACTATGTTTTTATTAGTTTTTATGTAAAAATCACATTTTTGGACTTTACTATGACTTTGTGTGTTTTTCTGTGATTTCAGGTATTTTCTGGCTGAAATTGAGGTACCTGAGCAAAAATCTGATTCAGAGGCTGAAAAAGGACTGCAGATGCTGTTGGATTCTGACCTCCCTGCACTCGAAATGGATTTTCTGGAGCTACAGAAATCTAATTGGCACGCTCTCAATTGCGTTGGAAAGTAAACATCCAGGGCTTTCCATTAATATATAATAGTCCATACTTTGCCCGAGTTTTGATGACGCAAACTGGCGTTCAAACGCCAACTTCCTGCCCTATTCTGAAGTTAAACGCTAGAAACAGGTTACAAACCAGAGTTAAACGCCAGAAACAGGTTACAACCTGGCGTTTAACTCCAAGAGAAGCCTCTACACGTGTAAAGCTCAATGCTCAGCCCAAGCACACACCAAGTGGGCCCTGGAAGTGGATTTCTGCACTATCTGCACTTAGTTACTTATTTTCTGTAACCCTAGCTACTAGTTTAGTATAAAAACTACTTTTAGAGAGTTACTATGCACCTCATGAAATTTTTATACTTTACATTGTATTTCTGATGGCATGAGTCTCTAAACCCCAAGGTTGGGGGTGAGGAGCTCTGCTGTGTTTCGATGAATTAATGCAATTACTACTGTTTTTCATTCAATCACGCTTGTTTCTATTCTAAGATATTCACTCGCACTTCACCCTGATGAATGTGATGATCCGTGACACTCATCATCATTCTCACCTAGGAACGCGTACCTGACAACCACCTCCGTTCTATCTGCACTAGCTTGAGTGTGTATCTCTTAGCCTCCTGGTTCATGATCAGAGTCTTCGTGGTATAGGCTAGAATTATTGGCGGCCATTCCTGAGATCCAGAAAATCTAAACCTTGTTTGTGGTATTCCGAGTAGGATCTGGGAAGGGATGACTGTGACGAGTTTCAAACACGCGAGTGTTGGGCGTAGTGACAGACGCAAAAGAATCAACGGATTCTATTCCAACATGAGTGAGAACCGACAGATGATTAGTCGTGCGATGATAGCGCATTTGGACCATTTTCACTGAGAGGATGGATGGTAGCCATTGACAACGGTGATCCACCAACATACAACTTGCCATGGAAGGAGACCTGCGTGCGTGAAGAAGAAGACAGTAGGAAAGCAGAGATTCAGAAGACAGAGCATCTCCAAAACCTCAATCTGTTCATTACTGCATAACAAGTATTATTTATTTTATGTTAATTACTTTTCATAAACCCAACCATTTTTATTATTAATTTTCTGACTAAGAATTACAAAATAACCATAGCTTGCTTCAAGCCGACAATCTCCATGGGATTGGTGCACAAATTGTGAATCACACTTTTCGCAACTCGTACCACTAACCAGTAAGTGCACTGGGTCGTCCAAGTAATACCTTACGTGAGTAAAGGTCGATCCCACGAAGATTGTTGGTTTGAAGCAATCTATGGTTATCTTGTAAATCTTAGTCAGGAAATCAATTATAATTATCAATTTGAATTTCGAAGAATAAAAGAGCATGAAATAAATAATACTTGTTATGCAGTGATGGAGAATATGTTGGAGTTTTGGAGATGCTTTGTCTTCTGAATCTCTGTTTTCTGCCTGTCTTCTTCTTCACGTACGCAAGGTTTCTCCTATGGCAAGCTGTATGTTAGTGGATCACCGTTGTCAATGGCTACCATCTGTCCTCTCAGTGAAAATGGTCTAGGTGCGCTGTCACTGCACGGCTAATCATCTGTCGATTCTCACTCATGCTGGAATAGGATCCATTGGTCCTTTTGCTTCTGTCACTACGCCCAACCCTTGTGAGTTTGAAGCTCGTCACAGTCATTCAATCCTTGAATCCTACTCGAAATACCATAGACAAGGTTTAGACTTTCCGGATTCTCAAGAATGCTGCCAATAGATTCTAGCTTATACCACGAAGATTCTGATTAAGGAATCCAAGAGATACTCATTCAATCGAATGTAGAAGGGAGGTGGTTGTCAGGCATGCGTTCATAGGTTGAGGATGGTGATGAGTGTCACAGATCATCACATCCATCATATTAAAGTGCGAATGAACATCTTAGATAGAAACAAACGTGTTTGAATAGAAAACAGAAATAGTTGCATTAATTCATCGAGACACAGCAGAGCTCCTCACCCCCCAACAATGGAGTTTAGAGACTCATGCCGTCAAAGAGTACAAAGTTCAGATCTAAAATGTCATGAGGTACAAAATAAATCTCTAAAAGTTGTTTAAATACTAAACTAGTAACCTAGGTTTACAGAAAATGAGTAAACAGAGATAGATAGTGCAGAAATCCACTTCTGGGGCCCACTTGGTGTGTGCTGGGGCTGAGACTTGAGCTTTACACGTGCCTAGGCTGTTTCTAGAGTTAAACGCCAGGTTGTAACCTGTTTCTGGCGTTTAACTCCAACTTGTAACCTGTTTCTGGCGTTTAACGCCAGAATGCAACATGAAACTGGCGTTGAACGCCAGTTTACGTCATCTATCCTCGAGCAAAGAATAGGCTATTATATATTTCTGGAAAGCCCTGGATGTCTACTTTCCAACGCAATTGAGAGCGCACCATTTGGACTTCTGTAGCTCCAGAAAATCTACTTTGAGTGCAGAGAGGTCAGAATCCAACAGCATCTGCAGTCCTTTTTCAGCCTCTGAATCAGATTTTTGCTCAGGTCCCTCAATTTCAGCCAGAAAATACCTGAAATCATAGAAAAACATACAAACTCATAGTAAAGTCCAGAAATGTGATTTTTATTTAAAAACTAATAAAAATATACTAAAAACTAATCAAATCATACTAAAAACTATGTAAAAACAATGCCAAAAATCGTATAAATTATCCGCTCATCACAACACCAAACTTAAATTGTTGCTTATCCCCAAGCAACTAAAAACAAAGTAGGATAAAAAGAAGAGAATACACAATGAATTCCAAAAATATCTATGAAGATCAGTCTTAATTAGATGAGTGGGGCTATTAGCTTTTTGCCTCTTGAATGGTTTTGGCATTTCACTTTATCCTTTGAAGTTCAGAATGATTGGCATCTATAGGAACTTAGAATTTAGATAGTGTTATTGATTCTCCTAGTTCAGTATGTTGATTCTTGAACACAGCTACTTTATGGGTCTTGGCTGTGGCCCTAAGCACTTTGTTTTCCAGTATTACCACCGGATACATAAATGCCACAAACACATAACTGGGTGAACCTTTTCAGATTGTGACTCAGCTTTGCTAAAGTCTCCAATTAGAGGTGTCCAGGGTTCTTAAGCACACTCTCTTTTTTTTTTGCTTTGGACCTTGACTTTAACCGCTCAGTCTCAAGTTTTCACTTGACACCTTCACGCCACAAGCACATGGTTAGGGACAGCTTGGTTTAGCCGCTTAGGCCAGGATTTTATTCCTTTAGGCCCTCCTATCCACTGATGCTCAAAGCCTTGGATCCTTTTTATTACCCTTGCCTTTTGGTTTTAAGGGCTATTGGCTTTTTGCTCTTGCCTTTTGGTTTAAAGAGCTTTTGGCTTTTTCTGCTTGCTTTTTCTTTTTCTTTCTTTTTTTTTTCATTTTTCTTTTCTTTTTTTTTCCGCAAGCTTTTGTATTCACTGCTTTTTCTTGCTTCAAGAATCAATTTTATGATTTTTCAGATTATCAATAACATTTCTCCTTTTGCCAACATATTTAACATTCATAAACAACAGTATCAAAAGACATATGCACTGTTTAAGCATTCATTCAGAAAACAAAAAGTATTGCCACCACATCAAAATAATTAAACTGTTTTAAAATTCGAAATTCATGTACTTCTTTTTCTTTTTCAGAAAACATTTTTCATTTAAGAAAGGTGATGGATTCATAGGGCATTCATATCTTTAAGACATAGACACTAGACACTAATGATCATGTAATAAAGACACAAACATAAATAAACATAAAGCATAGTAAATAAAAAACAGAGAAATAAGAACAAGGAGATTAAGGAACAGGTCCACCTTAGTGAGGGTGGCGTCTTCCTCTTCTTGAAGAACCAATGGTGCTCTTGAGCTCCTCTATGTCTCTTCCTTGTCTTTGTTGCTCCTTCCTCATAGCTCTTTGATCTGCAGTCAAATGCTCTACCATTGAACTATGGACCCTTGAGATGAACCTCTCCATCTCTCATGACTCGGGGGTAGAAGCAACTGCCTTCCTTTTCCTCTTTCTAGAGGTTTCTCCGGCCTTAGGTGCCATAAATGGTTATGGAAAAACAAAAAGCAACGCTTTTTTCCACACGAAACTTAAAAGTTTTGCTCGTCCTCGAGCAAAAGAAGATAGAAGGGAGTAGAAAGAGAAGTGGAGGAGAAGGAGGTGTGTGAATGGGTGGGTATGGGAGGGGAATGGTTTGAATTGGAATGGTGAGGTAGGTGGGGATCCTGTGGGGTCCACAGATCCTGAGGGGTCAAGGACTTAGCATCCCTGCTCCATTGAGGCATGCAAAACGCCTGAAGTGTGCAATCCTGGCGTTTAACGCCAGACTGCTGCTTGTTTCTGGCGTTAAACGCCAGCTTTTCCCTTTTCTTGGCGTTGAATGCCAACTTGGTGCTTGTTTTTGGCATTTAACGCCAGCTTGATGCTTCTTTCTGGCGTTAAACGCCAGCAAGCTCTTCCTCCAGGGTGAGCTATTTTTAATGCTATTTTTTATTCTGTTTTTGATTTTTCAGTAGTTTTTGTGACTTCACATGATCATCAACCTACAGAAAACATAAAATAGCAATGCAAACTAAATAGATATAGTTAAATAACATTGGGTTGCCTCCCAACAAGCGCTTCTTTATTGTCAATAGCTTGACAGTAAGCTCTCATTGAGCCTCACAGATAATCAGAGCAGGGTTGGGGCCTCTCAAAACCAAACTTAGAGTTTGGTTGTGGCCTCCCAACACCAAACTTAGAGTTTGAATGTGGGGGTTTTGTTTGACTCTGTCTTGAGAGAAGCTTTTCATGCTTCCTCTCCATGGTTACAGAAGGAGAACCTTGTGTCTTATAGTTTGCAATGTCTGCAAACCACAGAGCTTCCTGAATAGTAAACAATTGCTCATCTGGAAAGATTTTAGAGATCTCAGTAGGAGGGAGAGATGCTCCTGCTACTGGTTCTATCCGGGACAGGTGATCAGCTACTTGATTCTCTGTCCCTTTTCTGTCTCTTATTTCTATATCAAACTCTTGTAGAAGTAACACCCATCTTATGAGCCTGGGCTTTGAATCCTGCTTTGTGAGTAGATATTTAAGAGCAGCATGGTCAGTATACACAATCACTTTTGATCCTACTAAGTATGATCTAAACTTGTCAATGGCATAAACCACTGCAAGCAGCTCTTTTTCTGTGGTTGTGTAATTTTTCTGGGCATCATTTAAAACACGGCTAGCATAATAAATGACATGCAGAAGCTTGTTATGCCTCTGTCCCAATACTGCACCAATGGCATGGTCACTGGCATCACACATTAGTTCCAAAGGTAATGTCCAATCTGGTGCAGAAATAACTGGTGCTGAGACCAGCTTAGCTTTCAGGGTTTCAAACGCCTGCAAACACCCTGTGTCAAACACAAATGGCGTGTCAGCAGCTAGCAGATTGCTCAGAGATTTTGCGATTTTTGAAAAATCCTTTATAAACCTCCTATAGAATCCTGCATGCACCAGAAAGCTTCTGATTGCCTTAACATTGGTGGGTGGTGGTAATTTTTCAATTACCTCTACCTTAGCTTGATCCACCTCTATTTCCTTGTTCGAAATTTTATGCCCAAGGACAATTCCTTCAGTCACCATAAAGTGACATTTTTCCCAATTTAAAACCAGGTTAGTCTCTTGGCATCTTTTCAGAACAAGTGCTAGATGGTTAAGACAGGAGCTAAATGAGTCTCCAAATACTGAGAAGTCATCCATGAAGACTTCCAGAAATTTCTCTACCATATCAGAGAAGATAGAAAGCATGCACCTCTGAAAGGTTGTAGGTGCATTGCACAGACCAAAAGGCATTCTTTTGTAAGCAAATACTCCAGATGGACATGTGAATGATGTTTTCTCTTGGTCCTGAGGATCTACTGTAATTTGGTTATAACCTGAATAGCCTTCCAAAAAACAGTAGTATTCATGACCTGCTAGTCTTTCTAGCATCTGGTCTATGAATGGTAAAGGGAAGTGATCCTTCCTGGTGGCTGTATTGAGCCTTCTGTAGTCAATACACATACGCCACCCTATAACTGTTCTTGTAGGAACCAATTTATTTTTTTCATTATGAACCAATGTCATACCTCCCTTCTTAGGGACAACATGGACAGGGCTCACCCAGGGGCTATCAGAAATAGGATAAATAATCCCAGCCTCTAGTAACTTAGTGACCTCTTTCTGCACCACCTCCTTCATGGCAGGATTTAGCCGCCTCTGTGGTTGAACCACTGGCTTAGCATCATCCTCCAATAGGATCTTGTGCATGCATCTGGCTAGGCTAATGCCCTTAAGATCACTTATAGACCACCCAAGAGCTGTCTTGTGTGTCCTTAGCACCTGAATTAGTGCTTTCTCTTCATGTGGCTCTAAAGCAGAGCTTATGATTACAGGAAAAGTGTCACCTTCTCCCAGAAATACATATTTCAGGGATGGTGGTAGTGGTTTGAGCTCGGGTTTAGGAGGTTTTTCCTCTTCCTGAGGAGTTTTCAGAGGTTCTTGTATTTTCTCTGGTTCCTCCAGCTCAGGCTGAACATCTTTAAAAATGTCCTCTAGCTCTGATTCGAGACTCTCAGTCATTTTGACCTCTTCCACCAGGGAGTCAATAATATTAACGCTCAGGCAGTCGTCTGATGTGTCTGGATGTTGCATAGCTTTGACAACATTCAACTTAAACTCATCCTCGTTGACTCTCAGGGTTATCTCCCCTTTTTGGACGTTAATGAGGGTTCGTCCAGTTGCGAGGAATGGTCTTCCTAGAATGAGAGTTGCACTCTTGTGCTCCTCTGATAAACCCATATTTCATGAGTTCTTTTGTGCTTAATTAGAGTGATTTATTCAACTCTTCACCTACTTATTCACATTAATTGCATGGTTTTACTTTCCCTTCCTTATTATGTCATATAACGAAAAACATGTTTTCTAAGCTTTAAAAATTAATTATTTTAATTACCTTTATTTCCATTCGATGCCGTGATTAGTGTGTTGAGTAGTTTCAGATTTTCTAAAGGCAGAATGACTTAAAGGATGAAAAAGGAAACATACTAGAATGGAAGGAGGAAGCAAAACGGAGCTTTAAAGAAACTGGTGTCCACGCGATCGCATGGATGACGCGATCGCATGCCAAGCACGAATCAGCAGCGACGCGGCCGCATGACTGACGCAACCGCGCGCCTTAAGCAGAATACACATGACACGGTCGCATGACTGACGCGACCGCGTGACCCACGCGGACGCGTGACAGAGGCCACGCACCAGAAATTACAGAATACGCCCCCAGCAAATTCTGAAGCCCTTTTTGGCCCAGATCCAAGTACAGACAGCATAGACCAGAGGTTATAAAGTGTGGGAATGCTTCCAGTCAAAGGGAGCTCGCATATTTTCACCTTTCAATGAATTAGATTTAGTTGAGAGGGAGATCTTCTCTCTCTCTCTTTTAGGATTTAGGATTTCTTCTTGTTTTAAGAGTAACTCTGGATCCCAGGTTTAATGTTCTTTTAATATTACTTCTCTTTATTTATTCCAACATCTGAATTGATTATTATTATTTATGAATTATTCCATGTTACAGATTTCTATTTGAATTAATGATGATTGAGGTATTTTCAGTTTATGATTGTTCTCTTTGACTTAAGTTGCCATTGCTTCCCATCTAAGGACACTTTTATTATTCCAGAAATTTTACTTTTCCCCTTTTGGTTCTGGTTAAGAATTTAGTAACTCAACAGTTATTAAACTCAACATAATTGATAATCGTTATCTTGCTAATTGAGCTGAACTTAAATAATCCCAACCTTTTCTGAGAAAATAATTAGGATTCAAAAGTCAATTTAATCAGTCCCTTGACTTTCCTTTGCCCTGGTAAAGGTTGACCAAGTGGAGTTTAGATTCAACTTTCATTATAGTTGAGAGAGATAACTAAGTTGGACCTCTAATTTCTCTACCTTGCTAAAAGTTGCTTTACAGTTATTATTTATTCTTAATTGCCATTTAATTCACTCGTCATTTAGATTACTTGCTTCTCACCTTCTAAACCCCGATTATAACCTTTATAGCCAATAATAAGAACATACTTCCTCGCAGTTCCTTGAGAAGACGACCCAAGGTTTGAATACTCGGTTAACAATTTTTAAAGGGGTTTGTTACTTGTGACACCCAACACGTTTGTACGAAGGGATTTTTGCCGGTTTAGAAACTATATCTACAACGCAACCGTTTCTATGAATTTCTTTACTGGTAGAAAACCCGACGTCAAAATGGCGTCGTTGCCGGGGAACTGCTAACGTGTGCCTTATTATTGGTTATTGTAAATATTTTTCTTTTGCTTGTTTATTTATTTTTGCTCTTCCTTTTTTTTTCTCTTTATTTGCTACTATGAACTCTCACCCCTCTCGCTTTGAGTTTGGTTCTAATATTGTTAAAGGAAATAGAAGTTACAGCAGGAATGTGCATCAAGGTCAGACCAATCAAGGATGGATGGAACCAAGAGGATCTAATCAACCCTTTAGGCAGCAACACCCTCCGAGATATCCTGGGCAAAGACCATTCTACTGTGCATACCCAGCTGAAAGACATGGTGGACAACCTTGTAACTACCAACAAGCTCCACCACGTGCATATGAACCATCCTTTCAACATAACCTCGAACCACCACACTCACAAGCTTCTCTTCACCATTCGCCATCATATGATCCTTCCTTACCCCAATACCAATCCAATCGTTCCCGATCATCACCACTTTCCTTTTATCATGTCCAAGTCTGGAAAACCGCGAAGCAAAGGATCGCCTAAAAGAAACAATGATTAAATTTCAAACAACCGTTCAACAGCTGGAGCAAGCACTAATTCAATGGGCTACTAGGCGCTCAAATATACAAGGATCAACCACAGCTCCATGTGGACAGCCCGATGAAGAGCATAGCATGAAAGAAATACTAGAGACTCCAGTAGGCAAGACAGAGAATGAATTCATACTAGAACAAGTGGAAGAAGCTGTCATTGTTCAAGAAGAAGAGTTGGTTGAAGATCTAGGCGATGCTGAACTTCCTTGGGAATCCAAAATTGAGGAAAACTCCGTCCAAGATGCCACAGTTGATGCTAAGGAGAATACCGTACAATCTCCAAGGCAAGTCGTTTACGAAGAATCATACGGAATAATCCAAGAAGCAAATTTCCTTGATGATGATAGTCACAAGTCTAGTTCTCCTAGTGATGAACTTGCGTCCGCAAGTGAATTCTCTGAGATCGAAGAATCTTCCCCAAGTGAATATAAAAGTGATGCGGAGGTAGATTTCTCTCAACCTCCAATCTATGACTCGAGTGATGAGGAAGACATAGAAGACTTTGACCAGGATACAGATACAGTTGAAGATCTTTACAAGGAAGTGGAAGAATTCACAGAAGAACACAAGGAAACGGAACTTGCAGAACCACCAAAAACACCTATCCCAAGGCCATTACCACCCAATACAAGCTTCAAGTGGGTACAATTCTTAACTTATAATTTTACTTATTCACTTGAATATGGTTTGCTTGAAACAGATGGCCAGCTTAGAGCTCTCTGCGGCTTTAAGAGTAAGAGGGAAATGGCTCGTATTCAGAGCTGGTGCACCAGGTTCAATAAGGTTCCACGCTTCACCCCGAAGTACACGGATTGGTATCATGCTCAATTGCATGGATCACGGAGAATGTTTGGTCACCACGGTGAGATTCTACTTTTTAACCCGCCCAAATGGAAACTTACAAATCAAAATGGAGGCGGATCTAAAAACACAGCTTGGGATCATGGATTATGTTCTGACATTCGTCATCCCGGGAGGCTGGATATCTGTTTAAAGCTGCGCAGAAGCTTTACATGCCTAGTTTGGGACCCCGGAGGCTATTGGCATTCCAAGCACTGGTGGAGATTTTTGGACGAATTTAAACACAAGCCACCATAACAGGATACTCTTCCAATGTCCAACTTAAGGACTTTAACTAAAAGTGCTAGGTGGGAGACAACCCACCATGGTATGGTCGCTTCTTTTTCAATTTATTTCTTGTTAATTGCTTTCATTTTTTCTTTTTCATTTTAATTTATTAAACTTGGAATCATGCATAAGCATCCATGTCCATCACTGCATCCTGCATTTTTCAGTTAAAAAAAAAAAAGGTTTGCACGACGCGACCGCATGCCCCATGCGGTCGCGTCATATCGCGGAAAACACCACCCACGCGGCCGCGTGATATATATATCGGCGTAAGGATCCAACGAACAGAAAGTTGGGCTGGAATCGTGCAGCCCTTGTGCGTTTCGCACAAATTGGCCCATGCGATCGCATGCCCCATGCGATCGCATCACATGTACAATATCAATCCCACGCGACCGCGTGAGCGACGCGATCGCGTCGCATGGATTGCACATCACCCCAAAAGGAGACAGAGAGTTGCGCTGAAACGGCGCTGGAGTCGTGCATTTAGCACAAATTCCAGCGACGCAATCGCGTGACCCATGCGATCGCGTCAACCTTCTTTCCCCTCTCTCATGCAATCGCGCACTACACGCGATCGCGTCACTCCCATTCTCGTCCCAGCCACGCGACCGCGTGCTCCACGCGGCCGCGTGGATTCGAAAATATAACCCCCCAGCCCGCGAACCCTATCAGTCGCGCAGCCCTCCCCTTTCACCCCCAACCCTCTTCTCCTTCTCTCTTCTTCTCCTTCCCAGCCACCGCCGGCCAGTCGCCACACCACCACCCCAACGCCGTCGCCACCCCGTACGCCGCCGCCCTAACCCTCTCCCCTCCCTTCTTCTCCCTTCCTCCTCTCCCCTCCCCTCTCCGCCACTGCCTCCGCGACCACCGCCCCCCACCACCGGCAACCCAGCCGTACACCCTTCCGCCACCCACCCGCAAGCCCCCCTCCCTTCCTCTATCACCAACCCAAATCCTCGCCGCCGCTGCCCCCTCCGCTGCCACCTTCTTCCCTGTTCCACCCCTTCCGCTTACCAGGTTCCGCAACACGCAACCATTTTTTTTATCTGTTCGTCACTTTTCTGTATTTTTTATTCCGTTTATGTTCATAATTAGGATAGTTAGACTTGCATGTTGTAGTGGATTTTTAAGTTGTTAGGTAGCTTAGGCTGTGGTTAGTGGATCTAGGTCTGTTTACTTGCACTGTTCTTACTTC
Organism: Arachis hypogaea; assembly: GCF_003086295.3. NCBI lineage: Eukaryota > Viridiplantae > Streptophyta > Magnoliopsida > Fabales > Fabaceae > Arachis > Arachis hypogaea. The sequence goes on along the minus strand of NC_092048.1, from coordinate 41,343,283 downwards.
TGTTTTATCCTATGTGCAAATATGTTGTTGCTATAATCATGATTCATATGCTGCTTTCTTGTATGTTGCTGCTGTTTACATTGAGTTTTTATGTTTATTTTATATCTATGTACATGCAGCTTGATTTCTTTAATCCATATGAACTGATTAAATTACTGTTTATTTTCTAGGACAATCCAATTTTAGCCGGAATGCTGCCCAAATTTTTTTAAATTTGTTTTCATTCATGCTTTGGTTTGGCATTTCTGAAATCTGTTTTACTCTGCTTTACCCAAACCACTACATGAATGCTATGGCAGACCTTCTCATCCTTTTTGATTTCCTGGTTCATAAACTGCTTGTTCAATTATGAGTACTTCTATTCTTACCTGTGAATCCTTGTTATATGGAATTTTTCTATGCCACTTACCTTCCTAACTCACTGATTTTAATTTACTAATTTCTTTTTCAAATCCTAACCATACTAACCCTTTTGGTCTCTTTTCTGATTATTTTCACTTTCCTCTAACTTTCTAACCATGGCATATTGCTTATTTTTTTTCCATTTAACATTAATTCAATCACATTTCATATACTCATTTTCCTTATTTTATTTCTCCTTTGCCGCTTAGTTTCCTTTATTTAATTGCCTATTTGCTTTCCTATTTTATCCAATTCCTGGTTTTCTGTTTTTCAGGATGTCTGCTTCACAGAGGAAAGGTAAAGGCAAGCGCAAGAGAGGAGATTCCTCCCAGTCCATCATTTCTCTAATGCACGATACATCATGGCGGGAGAAGAATTTCACTCAGCAGGAGAAAGCTAACCAACTGCTTCCTGCAAATGATCCTATAAAATTTGCAAACCGGTACTGTGAACTGAAGTACCCGACTTTTGCAAACTCCAGAAATCTATACCTGGAACGTACCTTGAAGATTCCAGAATCCCTCCAACAATACACCACTGAGCAAATCAAGCAACGGGGTTGGTACTTTCTGGAGAGACCACTGACAGAGGTCAATGCATCTTGGGTCCGGGAATTCTATGGCAACTACTACCTTACTACCTTAGATGCAGTGAACCTGAGAGGAAAGCTAATTCTGGTCACTGAGGAGGCCATAGAGACCATTCTCCAGCTCCCAGCCAAGTCCGATCAGCCAGATGGTTTTGCACAGGCTTAGGAGGACATGGGCCAGATGCAATTTGACTGGGATGCCGTAAAGGCACGGATAGCTCTTGACCCTGCTGTTCCTTGGGAGATGGGTCAGAACACCACTATGCCTAGAGGGATCAAGAGAGTGTACTTAAATGATGAGGCTCGGCTTTGGCATCAGATCTTGAGTAACTTTGTGATGCCGAGTACTCACAAGACGGAGATCCCGGCTACCATGATCACCCTCCTTTGGTGTGTGCTGGAGGGTAAGGACATTTATCTGCCTCGTTTTATCCGGCATTATATGGCCAGGGCCCACGTCCGAGGCACCCTCCCCTTTCCTTACCTGGTTACACGGCTAGGCCGTCAGGCTGATGTGCCTTGGGAGGATGCCGATGAGAGACCACCAGCAGCGGACTGCAGGAAGATCATCCCGCACATCAGGAACTTCCTTGCTTTGGGCTACAGACCACCACCTGTCACTGCTACTGATGAGACACCCCCTCCGTCTGCTGGACCCTCTTCATCCACAGCTGTCCCAGCTGCCCCTGCTGCCACCACTGCACCTCCACTCGCCTCTGAGCCGGTCTATCGCCTCGTGCACCGTCTATTCCGCCAGCTTGATCAGATGGAGCGCCGTAACAGGCGCCGGTATGAGAGATTACAGCGCCGCAGCAGGCGACGCTATTCCCATCTGAAGCTGATGATCAGACAGGGCGCCGACATCCCCTCCGAGCCCGACACCCCTTCAGAGCCATCAGAGGATGAGCACGAGGAGGAGGATGAGCACGAGGAGGAGCCTCATTCCCAGGCAGAGACTCATCAGCAGGCAGCCACAGAGCAGGCTGCCCCGCATCAGGAGGTTATGCCCCAGATAGAGGCTGCAGATCCGGAGATCCCGCTCCAGTCCGTCCCACCTCCACAGCAGCCAGACCCCCAGCCCATCCCTACAATTGATGACACTCCTTCACACCAGGCTTGATTGAGCATCGAGGACGATGTTTCATTTTAAGTGTGGGGAGGTCGCCATCTCTGGCGTTTATTTTGGTGAACTACTACATACTTTTCTTTTATTTTAAATATTTTTCTGTATTTTTCTCTTTTTCTTTTATTGTTATTTTCTGAGTACTTATACATTGCTACTTGTGTATTTTACGCTATGTGCTGCATTTTGCATCTTTAGTTCATACTTCAGCCATTTAGTTTATCTTAGTTATTTAGTTTAGTTTGCAATTCTGATTTATTAGTGGATTAATTAGTATAGTTTACCCTTTTTAGCATAAGATAGTATAGTTTAAATAAAAAAATATAAAAAGGAAGTAAACTAGAAATTTTAACAGAATCAAAATAACACACACCTTGTATATATAGCATTACATGTTAGTTGACAACATTTCATCAAGGAGGAACATTAAAACTTTAAAAGCTACCCTAAATAATTTTTTCAAGAGAATAATGGAAATTTTTAACTAAACCTGCATACAATATATGAATGATATATGATGCTTGAGTTAGAGAACACACAGCCTGTGAGTCTTGAGCTTAAATTGTATGGTTGCATTCAAACTATAATTTCATTTCTGTGTGTTACATTTCTTTTTATTCTGATGTTCTTTCCTTTGCTTTAATCTATACGTCCAATTATAGAATATAGAATAGATATATACCAAGAGAATGATTAAGGCCATCATTTGATTTTAGCTCACTTACCCCAAATTAGCCTACCTTTTACATCACCCTTGTTAGCCCCCTTGAGCCTTTTAAAACCCATTTATTCTATTTAGCCAAATTACTAGCCTTAAGCAGAAAAACAAAATAAAATCCCAAGTGAATCCTTGGTTAGCTTAAGATAGACAAATTATGAATAGAGTAAAATGTGGGAAGCCTTTTGGGAACATGGGTAATAGAAATAAAAAGGTAGAAAAGTAAAAGGGAACAAAATAAAATTTGGGAAGCATGCTCATGAGAAAATCTAAATGATTCAATTATCATGTGTATTAAAAAAAATTTATTTTATTTTTTCAGCATCCAAATAAAAGGGGATACAAAAAAAAGAAATTTCCCAATGAAAACAATGCACATGGAATAAAATAAAAAGTAAAACATGAGCATGTAATAATAAGTGGGAAATTATGGGAAAATAGGTAAAGAAGTTTTATCTTGCTGAATATGTATGTTAGGTGAGATCTTAGTCTAATTAAGGATTCACTTATTAGCTCACTTAACCCTATACATAAAACCTTACCTTTACCTTGGCCCCATTACAACCTTAGTTAAAGACCTCATGACTTTTTGGTATGACTATATTCCATAATTGTTGATTGGTTAGATGAAGAACAAAGCTATAGAAATTAAGAATAAAAAGAAAAATAGAGTGAATAAACCCAATAAACACTGAGTGACTAGAGAGTAAACACAAAATCCAGTGAGGGTTCAATAACTCATCAAAATATATCTGTACTTATATTTACTAATTGTTTTGCAAGATTGTACAATATCTTTTTCCCCAGCTCATTTGCTAAAATGCTTTATTATTTAAGGGTTAGCTATATATATATATATATAACTCCTTGAGAATGTGAATTAACTTAGCTACATGTAAGCTTTATATATGAGTGGATGAATTAGAATTGCATGACTCATTAGGTAGATGCATTTAGCATAGGTTGCATTTCATAACATTCCATCACTTTAACCTTAATTATTTACCTTGGATTTAGCATGAGGACATGCTAGTGTTTAAGTGTGGGGAGGTTAATAAAAACATATTTCATGAGTTCTTTTGTGCTTAATTAGAGTGATTTATTCAACTCTTCACCTACTTATTCACATTAATTGCATGGTTTTACTTTCCTTTCCTTATTATGTCATATAATGAAAAACATGTTTTCTAAGCTTTAAAAATTAATTATTTTAATTACCTTTATTTCCATTCGATGCCGTGATTGGTGTGTTGAGTAGTTTTAGATTTTCTAAAGGCAGAATGACTTAAAGGATGAAAAAGGAAACATACTAGAATGGAAGGAGGAAGCAAACTGGTGTCCACGCGATCGCATGGATGACGCGATCGCGTGCCAAGCACGAATCAGCAGCGACGCGGCCGCATGACTGACACGACCGCGCGCCTTAAGCAGAATACACATGATGCGGTCGCATGACTGACGTGACCGCGTGGCAAGGAAAAGCTCCAAATGACGCGACCGCGTGACCCACGCGGACGCATGACAGAGGCCACGCACCAGAAATTACAGAATACGCCCCCAGCGAATTCTGAAGCCCTTTTTGGCCCAGATCCAAGTACAAACAGCATAGACCAGAGGTTATAAAGTGTGGGAATGCTTCCAGTCAAAAGGGAGCTCGCATATTTTCACCTTTCAATGAATTAGATTTAGTTGAGAGGGAGATCTTCTCTCTCTCTCTTTTAGGATTTAGGATTTCTTCTTGTTTTAAGAGTAACTCTGGATCCCAGGTTTAATGTTCTTTTAATATTACTTCTCTTTATTTATTCCAACATCTGAATTGATTATTATTATTTATGAATTATTCCATGTTACAGATTTCTATTTGAATTAATGATGATTGAGGTATTTTCAGTTTATGATTGTTCTCTTTGACTTAAGTTGCCATTGCTTCCCATCTAAGGACACTTTTATTATTCCAGAAATTTTACTTTTCCCCTTTTGGTTCTGGTTAAGAATTTAGTAACTCAACAGTTATTAAACTCAACATAATTGATAATCGTTATCTTGCTAATTGAGCTGAACTTAAATAATTCCAACCTTTTCTGAGGAAATAATTAGGATTCAAAAGTCAATTTAATCAGTCCCTTGACTTTCCTTTGCCCTGGTAAAGGTTGACCAAGTGGAGTTTAGATTCAACTTTCATTATAGTTGAGAGAGATAACTAAGTTGGACCTCTAATTTTTCTACCTTGCTAAAAGTTGCTTTACAATTATTATTTATTCTTAATTGCCATTTAATTCACTCGTCATTTAGATTACTTGCTTCTCACCTTCTAAACCCCGATTATAACCTTTATAGCCAATAATAAGAACATACTTCCTCGCAGTTCCTTGAGAAGACGACCCGAGGTTTGAATACTCGGTTAACAATTTTTAAAGGGGTTTATTACTTGTGACACCCAACACGTTTGTACGAAGGGATTTTTGCCGGTTTAGAAACTATATCTACAACGCAACCGTTTCAATGAATTTCTTTACTGGTAGAAAACCCGACGTCATCCTCCATGTCCAGCACTACAAATTCAGTAGGAAAGGCAAATGGCCCAACCTTGACAATCATGTCCTCAATTATGCCTGATGGGTATTTAATGGAGCCATTAGCAAGTTGAAGACAGATCCGGGTTAGTTTGACCTCTTCAGTCAAACCAAGCTTTCTGATAGTGGATGCAGGGATTAGGTTGATGCTTGCCCCAAGATCACATAAAGCTGTCTTGGTGCAATTACCCTCTAATATGCATGGTATCATAAAGCTCCCGAGATCTTTAAGCTTTTCTAGGAAGCTTTTCAGAATGACTGCACTGCATTCTTCAGTGAGGAGAACTCTTTCAGTTTCTCTCCAATCCTTCTTATGACTCAAGATATCTTTCATAAACCTGGCATAAGAGGGTATTTGCTCAAGTGCCTCTGCAAACGGAATCTTTATTTCAAGAGTCCTGAGATAGTCTGCAAAGCGAGCAAATTGCTTATCCTGCTCCTCCTGGCGGAGTTTTTGAGGATAAGGTATCTTGGCTTTGTATTCCTCAACCTTAGTTACTGTAGATTTATTTCCTACAGAGATGGTTGGAGAAGCCTTTTTAGAGGGGTTGCTATCAGCACTTGTGTGTGTCTGATCCCTCACTGGCATTTGGATGCCAGGGTTAAAAGCTTGATTGGCGTTGGACGCCAGCTTCTTACCTGTTTCTGGCGTTTGAACACCAGAGCTGAGCTTCCATTGGGCGTTTAATGCCAGCTCCTTGCCTGTTTCTGGCGTTTGAATGCTAGAATTGTTCCTCTCTGGGCTCTTACTGTCCTCAGAGGGATTTTTGATGATATTTTGCTCATCCTCTGTCAGTTGTTCTTTCCTTGGCTTTCTGCTGCTCTGAAGTGAGGTATTTAATATTTTTCCACTTCTTAATTGAACTACCTGGCACTCTTCTGTTATCTGCTTTGATAACTGCTGTTTTGTCTGATTCAATTGTGCCTCCATATTTTTATTAGTATTTTTAGTGTCTTGTAGCATCTCCTTGAATTCTGCTAGCTGTTTTGTTAGAAAGCACAATTGTTGATTGATTTCAGCAACTTGTTCTGGAGGACCAAGTTCAGTAGACAATGCTTTGGCTTCTTCTTTTATGGAAGACTCACTACTTAGGTACAGATGCTGATTTCTGGCAAATGTATCAATGAGCTCTTGAGCTTCTTCAATTGTCTTTCTCATGTGTATAGATCCACCAGCTGAGTGGTCCAAAGACATCTGAGCTTTCTCTGTAAGCCCATAATAGAAGATGTCTAACTGCACCCACTCTGAAAACATTTCAGAGGGGCATTTTCTTAGCATCTCTCTGTATCTCTCCCAGGCATCATAAAGAGATTCATTATCTCCTTTTTTAAAGCCTTGGATGTTCAGCCTTAGTTGTGTCATCCGTTTTGGAGGGAAATATTGATTCAAGAATTTTTCTGACAGCTGTTTCCATGTCCTTATGCTAGCCTTAGGTTGGTTATTTAACCACCTCTTAGCTTGGTCTTTTACAGCAAATGGAAACAGTAATAATCTGTAGACATCCTGATCTACTTCCTTATCATGTACTGTGTCAGCAATTTGTAAAAACTGTACCAGAAACTCTGTAGGTTCTTCCTGTGGAAGACCGGAATACTGGCAACTTTGCTGCACCATGATAATGAGCTGAGGATTCAACTCAAAACTGCCTGCTTTGATGGAGGGTATACAGATACTACTCCCATATACAGCAGTAGTGGGATTACCATATGACCCCAGAGTCCTTCTAGACTGTTCATTTCCACTTAGATCCATGATAGATAAAATAGAATTGATATGAATTGCAAAGAAAATATATTTTTAAATTTTTTTTTGAAAACCGAAATTAAAATAAAATAAAATAAAATAAATGAAAAATTGACTATAATTTCGAAAATTAGAAGAAAAAGAAATAAAAGAAAATAAAAAACTAAATTAATTAATTAAAAAGATTTGAAAAAGATGTGGGTGAGGATTTTCAAAAAAAATGAAGAGAGAGAAATTTGTTAGGAAATTTTGAAAAAGATATGTCTTAAAATTAAAGATACTTGTAAGAAAATAAAATAAAATAAAAGATATGAAAAAGATTTGATTTTAAGATTTGAGATTAGAAAAGATAAGATAAGCTAGGTAAGAGAAGATAAGGAATTTAAATTAAAAAGTTTTGAAATTTTAAATTTGAAAATTGAAATTTGAAAGTTGAAATTTGAAAATTGAATTTTTGAATTTTCGAAAAAGTCAACAATATAAGATAAGGATTTGAAAAATATTTAAATTTTGAAAAGATTTGATTTTTAAATTTGAAAATTAGATTTTGAATCTTAAATTTTGAAATTTAAATTTTGAAATTTCGGAAGTTGAAATTTGAAATTTGAAATAAGATAAGATAAAATTTTGAAAAAGATATGATTTTTTTGAAAAAAAATTTGAATTTTGAAATTTTTAAAACTAAGATAAGATAAAATAGAAATTTTAAAATAAAAATCTGAATTTTTTTGAAAAATTTCGAAATATTTGCTCAAAAATAGTTAGAGAAGATATTTTTTTATTTTTGAATTTTATGATGAAAAAGAAAAACACACAAAAGACACACAACTTAAAATTTTTAGATCTAATGCTCCTTGTTTTCGAAAATTTTGGAGGAAAAACACCAAGGCACACCAAACTTAAAAATTTTAAGATCAAAACACAAGGAAGACTCAAGAACACTTTGAAGACTCACAAGAACACAAGAACATGAAGAAAGAACACCAAACTTAAAATTTTTAGAAAACCAAAATAAAATTTTTGAAAACTAAAGAAAAGTTAACAGGAGAACACCAAACTTAAAGTTTGGCACAAGATTTATTCAAAGAAAAATTATTTTTGAAAAGGTTTTAAAAAAAAGATAGCCAATTACCAAGAACATAAGCACAACGCTCTAGCCAATTGAGCTATAAATTTAATGTGTTTTAATAAGGTATTTAATAAATAAAATTTTTTTTAGATACTAATAATTTGAAAATACAAAAGAAAAAGAAGAAAAATCACAAAACAAGAAAAACTAAAGATCAAACAAGGAAAATAAACAAGAACAACTTGAAAATTAAGAAAGAACAATGAACACAAATTAGAAAATTTAAAAGAAAAAAAACATGCAATTGACACCAAACTTAAAATATGAAACTAAACTCAAACAGAAAAACTCAATTATCAGTTTATAAAATTTTCGAAAAAAAAAAATTAAAAAGAGAAAATAAGGATTTAAAAAAAATTTCAACCAAAAACAATAATAGAAGACTCTAAACCAAAAAGAAAAATTTTTCCTAATCTAAGCAACAAAATAAACCGTCAGTTGTCCAAACTCGAACAATCCTCGGCAACGGCGCCAAAAACTTGGTGCACAAATTGTGAATCACACTTTTCGCAACTCGTACCACTAACCAGCAAGTGCACTGGGTCGTCCAAGTAATACCTTACGTGAGTAAGGGTCGATCACACGGAGATTGTTGGTTTGAAGCAATCTATGGTTATCTTGTAAATCTTAGTCAGGAAATCAATTATAATTATCAATTTGAATTTCGAAGAATAAAAGAGCATGAAATAAATAATACTTGTTATGCAGTGATGGAGAATATGTTGGAGTTCTGGAGATGCTTTGTCTTCTGAATCTCTGCTTTCTCCCTGTCTTCTTCTTCAGGCACGCAAGGTTTCTCCTATGGCAAGCTGTATGTTGGTGGATCACCGTTGTCAATGGCTACCATCCGTCCTCTCAGTGAAAATGGTACAGGTGCGCTGTCACCGCACAGCTAATCATATGTCGATTCTCACTCATGCTGGAATAGGATCCATTGGTCCTTTTGCATCTGTCACTACGCCCAACCCTTGTGAGTTTGAAGGTTTAGACTTTCCGGATTCTCAAGAATGCTGCCAATAGATTCTAGCTTATACCACGAAGATTCTGATTAAGGAATCCAAGAGATACTCATTCAATCGAATGTAGAACAGAGGTGGTTGTCAGGCACGCGTTCATAGGTTGAGATGGTGATGAGTGTCACGGATCATCACATCCATCATATTAAAGTGCGAATGAACATCTTAGATAGAAACAAACGTGTTTGAATAGAAAACAGAAATAGTTGCATTAATTCATCGAGACACAGCAGAGCTTCTCACCCCCAACAATGGAGTTTAGAGACTCATGCCATCAAAGAGTACAAAGTTCAGATCTAAAATGTCATGAGGTAGAAAATAAATCTCTAAAAGTTGTTTAAATACTAAACTAGTAACCTAGGTTTACAGAAAATGAGTAAACTGAGATAGATAGTGCAGAAATCCACTTCTGGGGCCCACTTGGTGTGTGCTGGGGCTGAGACTTGAGCTTTACACGTGCCTAGGCTGTTTCTAGAGTTAAACGCCAGGTTGTAACCTGTTTCTGGCGTTTAACTCCAACTTGTAACCTGTTTCTGGCGTTTAACGCCAGAATGCAACATGGAACTGGCGTTGAACGCCAGTTTTCGTCATCTATCCTAGAGCAAAGTATGGACTATTATATATTGTTGGAAAGCCCTGGATGTCTACTTTCCAACGCAATTGAGAGCGCGCCATTTGGATTCCTGTAGCTCCAGAAAATCCACTTTGAGTGTAGAGAGGTCAGAATCCAACAACATCTGCAGTCCTTTTTCAGCCTCTGAATCAGATTTTTGCTCAGGTCCCTCAATTTCAACCAGAAAATACCTGAAATCACAGAAAAATATACAAACTCATAGTAAAGTCTAGAAATGTGATTTTTATTTAAAAACTAATAAAAATACACTAAAAACTAATCAAATCATACTAAAAACTATGTAAAAATAATGCCAAAAAGTGTATAAATTATCCGCTCATCAGAGATCGACCCTTACTCACATAAGGTATTACTTGGATGACCCAGTGCACTTGTTGGTTAGTGGTACGAGTTGTGAAAAGTGTGATTTACAATTCGTGCACCAACTGTGTTAGTGTTAGTTGGGTGATTCTGATGTTTGTGTATTACTAAGAGTAGTGGATTTAATGGGGAATTAGAATGTCTTTACCTTTGTTACAATTCAATGTTTTTTATTTAGATACCAATTCCATATCACATATGGAGAAGGTCTTTGATTTTGCAAGCTTCTACAAACTAATTTGTTTGATTAAATCATGGTTCTTTGTGTGAACTGAGCTTTCTTACAAGCAATTTGCACCAACACTGGTTAGCTCCTAGTGTAGTATCTCTGTTTTGGTAAATACTTAGAGCTTGAGTAAGGGGGTCTTTTCTAAGTTCTATTTGTTGGAGCCATCTATTGACCCAATCATGCGACACTTAATAGACATAAATAGTTTGAAAAGGTGATGCAAAGAGGCATGCTCACTTTAGTATTGGTTGATGTTTGGACTTCTTTGATGTGGTTAATATTATAATTGGTCACTGGTAGAGTTGTAGGAGAGAAAAAGGAAAGAAATTTTGGTGGAAAGAAATGTCCTTCAACTGAAGTATAAAGCTTGAGTTTGGGAGGATAAATATGTTGTGCATTTAGGCAAATCCTGTAGTTGGAGGAATGCTAACCATTTTTTTTTAATTTTATCTTAAACTTTTTCATGCAAATTGTTAAATGGAACTTGAAAGATAGTATTTGTCAGCAGTCAATTCTATTGTGAGGAGTGTGGTAGCATAATTTAAGATGTAAGTTAGATCAATGTTTAACAAATAAAGGAGACATTTGTTAGCTATATGGTGTACATTTAATGTGAATATCATCATTTAAGATTATGTCGATCATCTCAATCTAACCAATTTTCATGTTTGAACTTGCAGAGGGAACAAACAAAGTGAAGAACAAAAATGGGAGTGGAACCATTTTGTTATGATTAGGTGTAGCAATAGCGAAGAGGAGTAGAGAGGGAAGAATATGATAAAGATAAAGATTTAGAGGTTAGAGTTTCATAAGTAGGAATGGATCAATTTGGGTATTTTAACTAAATTTTGGGGACCAGTTTGAGTTAAAATCATTATATGTCCACATTAGCATGCATCAAACTGCCAACTTGGCACTTAACTGTACACATCAGCACCGTTAAAATTTCTGGTAATTTTTGGACTAATGGGATTCACGATTTTGAAAGTGAGGGATTTATTTGGTCATTTTAAAAAGTGGGGGACTAATCTGAAGTGAATTGAGAATTTCAGGGACCATTTTGAGTATTACCTCAATAATGAAATATTGAATACTGAAAGTGATCACTGATAGAATTTATAATGTTTTATACTGATATTGTTGAGACGTTATGTGCCTGGCAAGAATGATAGATTAATCTCGCCTGTCGAGGTCGCAGCGGCGGCGTAAAGGCGGTGGTTAGTCCTGCTTACATTGAGATGTGAGGTCTGTGGCTGAGTATCCCGCTCGCATCCTTTCGGAATCTCAAGAGTGTGTGCGGGCCCTATATCCCTGGACCGTGTGATAAACCCCCTTTGTAGGGTTTATCTTGTGTTGAATTTAGAGGATTTTATGATCTTCTACCCACATTTATCCAATGAAATAGCATGGTTTTATAAATTCTCCTTTAATTGTGCTTAAGAGTGAAAACATGCTTTTAAGACTTAAAATAGCTAAATTTAATTCACCTTGATTCCATTAGATGCCTTGATATTTTTGTTAAGTGATTTCAGATTTAGGAGGCAAAGATTTGATCAAGGGAATGAAGGAAAAGCATGTAAAAATGGAGAACTCATGAAAAAATGAAGGAATCGCAAAAGCTGTCAAGCGAACCTCTTCGCACTTAATCGACCATAACTTAAGCTACAGAGGTCCAAATGATGCGGTTCTAGTTGCGTTGGAAATTTAACATCCGGGGCTTCAAAATGATATAAGATTTATTATAGTTGCACCGTGCATAGGGGCGCACACGCGTACGGTACGCGTACGCGTCGATGGGTGCACATGACTCACTTAAAGCAACTCGTGGCCAGCGATTTTAGAAGCCTTGTGGGCCCAATCCAACTCATTTTTGATGCTATTTAAGCCAATGATTGGAGGGGAATTAACATACTTTTGATCTTTAGTCATAGTTTAAGTTTTAGAATTAGTTTTAGTTAGTTTTAGAGAGAGAAGCTCTCACTTCTCTCTAGGATTAGAATTAGGATTAGGTTTAGTTCTTAGATCTAGATTTAATTCATGCTTTGATTTACTTCTCCTTTACAATTTCTTGTTCCTCTACTCTTCCTCTCTCTAATTTTGCATTTAATTCTTGTAATCCTTTACTTTGTTGTTGATGCACTTTTGTTCTTCTATTTCTCTTTAATACAATTTATGTTTTCATGTTCTTTTATTGTTGATTTGATTTGTTGTTGTTTAATTCCTTGCAATTGAGTAGAGTAGATTTACTTTCCTTGCAATTTTACTATGTTTTCCTTTTATGCCTTCCAAGTGTTTGATAAAATGCTTGGTTATATTTTAGAGTAGAATTTTATGCTCTTGGCTTGAGAAGGTAACTTAGGAACTCTTGAGTCACTAATGTCCAAGTGATTGACGATTGGGAGCCATTAACGCTAGATCTCACTAATTGATTTCGTGTAGAACTAGGACTTATGGACTTGGATTGACATAGCTCATTTGACTTTCCTTTATTAGTTAGAGGATGACTTAATGGGGTTGATCCTTGCCAATTCTCATGTTGTGGTTAGTGATAGGGATAGAGATCCTTGACCACCAAACCTTTGCCAAGACCTTTTTAGTTGTTAGTTTATTTTTATTGCCATTTACATTTCATGTCTCTTATCCCAAAAATCCCAAAATATCTCATAACCAATAACAAGACACTTTATTGCAATTCCTAGGGAGAACGACCCGAGGTTCTAATACTTCAGTTTATAAATTTAGGAGTTTGTTTTAGTGACAAACAAATTTTTGTATGAAAGGATTATTTGTTGGTTTAGAAACTATACTTACAACGAAGATTCATTTGTGAATTCTAGACCACACAAAAATCCGATCATCACCGTGCGCCGAGCACGATATCCTTGGGGGTACCCATTTTATTCGTGACCGAAAGGCAACATTCCCATGGGGATGTGTCGGGTTGGCAGTTGAACTGACAATGTGATATCACAGCTAATAGGACAGGCATTCATCATGTGCATTGTCTATGTGGTTGATTGCTTTGTCTACTTGCATACTATGCCTAATTGTATAACATGCCTTGCTTTTTGATTTACTTGCTATACTTGATTATTTCTTGTGTATCACTTGTATGCAATTATTTGTGCTTTCTACTGGGATTGAGGAGGCTCGGTAGGCAGTGGCGATGGGATCGCATGGTGGTTAGGCTGGTGAAGTCTATGGGACAGCAGTGAAATGATAGTTTAGAATTCCCTAAGTTAGATTACCCTTATTTAGTTATGGTTTTAAAGTTATGGTTATAGATTTATTTATGCTTTAAGTTTGAATCTTACGTTTGATGTGAAGTTTTATGATTGCCTCTAGCGTCCCGGAGCCTTATATCTTACATTATTGGGCACTGTTACCATATTGAGAACTTCCGATTCTCATACCATATTCTGTTGTTGTTTTTCAGATGCAGGTCGTAACCCACCTCGGTGAGTTATCTGATAGTGACAGAGCGGAGGATCTTTATCATTTTTGGAGTCATTTTGGATATTTTGTTATAGTTCTCTCTATCTTTTGTACTTTTATTACTTTGTTACCTTAGAGGCTTGACTATGAGATATAAGTTGTATAAGTTGTTTTAACTCAAAACTCTATTATGTCTGTATGTAACTAGTTGGTTTAAACTCCGTAAGTTAAGGCTAGTACTTTATGACTATTATACTCATATATCTACATATATCTTGTGCCTGTTTTTAGCTTCGTTTAAACATTTTGCATTTTTATAACTCTATTTTTGAGCTTATTGTTTTATTGGACTTCTAATATTATTATCTTTTTCTATATATATTATTGTATAAGTCTTAGAATTATCGTAATTTTTAGTTATTCTTTTGCATGATGGCATGAGATAATGTTTAAAGTAATTATGGTGTTACTAAGCTGTGTTGCGTCAGGTGCAACTTTATCTTTCTATGAGTAATGTTTCATTGTTCGTGAACCCTAATAAAACCGTATACATAATATTACATAGAAACACTGTATCTCATTTTCTACATCGGGTTATACGCTGCAATTAATTAAGGAAACTAGCTAGGATTATAAAAATTAAATCATTATAAATATTCACTCCGTTTATAATAATCTGACCAACAAAAGCAAATCAAAATAAAAATTTTAGTAACTTTTATAAATTTGCAATTCTTTATTTATTACTTCATGTTTTTAATTTTTATCTTTGTCTAATGGTAGTAAGACGCTCAGATTGTGTTTCAAATTTAAAAATTATTACCCTATCATCTTCAAAATGTATTTTCTTTGGTCATACCAATTTTTTATTTAAATTTTGTTATGATCAGTTGTTTCAAATTTCAAATAGTAATAATAATAATAATCAATAGAGTTAAACAGTTAAAATATTAATTGATGACATTTTATTAAATACAATACCTTTAAATAATATAAGAAAGTCAAATTAATTTTTTTCTTCAAATTTTATATTTCCTTATTCTTTTATCATATTCCACTCTAATAATGAAGTACTCCTAATTTACACAATTCTTTTTTAGTATTTACCCATTTGATTAAAACAAATTCTCTAAAAATCTCAATTTTTAGATGATCCAATCTTCTTCCAATACCAAATAACACCTGTGAAATTATAATTAGTAATATTTTTCGATAAATTTTTTTACTGCAACACCTACACATACGAATTTGTAAAAAAAAAAAATAATTTTTAAGACCAAATTTTCAAATTTTCTAAGAAAGAATTTCTTTTATGTATGAGAATTATTCATAAAGATAAATACTTTAATCTTATAAATTTGATTCAAATTAAATAGAATGTATAAAATAAATAAAACTAAAGACACTTATCTAATCTAGTACAACATATAATGGAAACTTCCATGGAGTTTTGGTATTCAGATTTAATTTCCATTAATGCCTAAATGATAAAAGGTCTTTATACGTTAAACAAATTTAGTTTCCATACATTAATGCCTAAATTTAATTTCCACCCAAATTTAATTTCCATTAATAGTTATCTTCACTGTAACGATCCATATTTTTTAAATTTAAATATAAATAGTTATAATTTATTTTATTAATTAGAATTTTTTATTTTTAAAAATTATTTTATTAAAAGTAATTAAATTAATTTTATAATTATTTGAGTTCAATTAAATTGAAATTCTTATATATATTTTTATTATAATAAAATATTTTACATAATTAAAAATATAATTTTAATAATTTATAAATAATAAAAATTATATATTTTAATTTAAGTAATTGATATTTTTAATTTGAAAATAAAATTTAGTTAATAATATTATTATCAAGCTAGATATCCACCACCGATATGAGTAAATATCGGCATTCTTCGATGAACTTGGCTTTGTTAATACTTTACCGTATATTTTTATCATTATGTTGCTAATGTCTTTTATCTTAGTAACTCGTATATATTATTACTTGTGTTTTAATATATCCAGTTTTCATAGTTATCCATTTAAGATGATTATAATTTGAATCGCTAACTCAGCAGCCTTATTAAGTGACACCTAACCCACCTACATGTCACTTAATCACCTTAATCATCATTAATCATTCTCTTCCCTTCATGCAAGACCGAAACATTCCTTGTGAAAAAGGAGAGTAAATACCCATAGTAGTCCCTGAGATTCACGCAAATACCCATAGTAATCCCTAAGATCCCGATTTTCTTATTGTAGTCCTCCAGATAGAGCTCCGAGCACTCAAAATGGTCCCTAGGTACATTTCTGGTGATGAGTCGTCACCGGAGTGCTGACGTGGACTCGGTTTGCCACGCTGGAGGGCTCCCAACGACTAATTGAGCTAGCGAGTTTTCAATTTGTACCCAGATTAGTCCCTCCTATTATATTTAACCCTAAATCCCCAAATTTTGAGACACTTCATCTCTTCCTCTTGTTCATCTCTTCTTCTTCTTCTTTCAAGTGCTGGTTCAAAGCTCTCAATTTGACAACCTCATCCTCCAAAGAAGCAGCCCGAGCCTTCTTCTTCTCGCGGTACTTGCGTACGGCTTCCCGATTACCCAATGGGCGCTTCTTTGACTTCTTTTCAGCAGACTCAGCAGTGTCGTCAGTTCCAACTTGCTCCTCAAACGGCGCAGGCACAATCTTGGTATGAACATGGTAGCAGGTATGAGTATGGGAATGATCAGGACCAGGGGGTTACAGATGTGGGTATGCGTGCAAGCATGGCTGTCCTTGAGGAGTTCTTCAAAGAAGCAATCCATTGATCCACTGCTTGGAAGTTCAGCCATGTTTGGACTTGAGAACACTTCCTGGTTCGAGAAATCAAGCTCCCCATCATCCATCAGAAGGGAACCCCTAAAGATGGCACAAAAACTAATAATATTTAATCACAAATAACAGAGAAGAATCACATACAAATCGTCAACAACAAAAAGAGCACTTTTTTGCTAAGTTGAGTTCTAAATGGGGACAAAAGGTTAATCAAATTACTGAATTGGTAAGTTAAGGACTTGAATGTCTTGCAGACAAGACAATGTGTCTGGTACATGACCCATGAGAGTATTGTAGCTAACATCCAGAACTTGAATCTCAGTGAATAGCCCCACTTCTTCAGAGATGCAACCAGTTAGCTGGTTATTCAGGAACAGAATCTCCTTCAATTTAGAACCCATGAATCCAAAACTTGCTGGGATGTTTCCACTCAACTTGTTATTGGCTAAATTTATCACTGATGCTGGGAAATTTCTAAGATTCTGAGGAATTTCACTTTCAAATTGATTGTTGTTGAGAAATAGTGCATCAAAATTCTTGTAGAAGAGTTCTTCAGGGATTGTCCCAGAGAAGTAACTGTTACTGTTAAGGTGGAAAAGGGATATGTCAGTGAGTAAAGATAGCTCTTTGACAAGGATTCCTTGGAGATTTGCATGGTTGAGATCTATGCCTGCAACTACAGGGAATGCTGATGCAGATGCACCCATTTCATCTTAAGTAAAATCACAAAAAATTCCTTTGTACTTACACACATTTGGACCAACCCATGTTCCTAGAATTTTCTTTGGGTCATCAGTGATTGCAGATTTTCATGCCTGTAGCGCTGTGTAAGCTCCATCCAGCTTTGATTCTGAAGAAGATCCAGAGGGTTGTGGGTTGTTGACCCCTCTCCCAACCCAAACCACTCCTCCTCCACCACCATTGTCAACACAACACCAACACCAACACCTATAGTGTCTGATATATGCTTGAAAGAAGAAGAAGAAGAGATGAACAAGAGGAAGAGATGAAGTGTTTGAGAATTTGGGGATTTAGGGTTAAATATAATAGGAGGGACTAATTTGGGTACAAATTGAAAACTCGCCAGCTCAGCTAGCCTTTGGGAGCCCTCCAGCGTGGCAAACTGAGTCCACGTCAGCACTCCGGTGATGACTCATCACCAGAAATGTACATAGGGACCACTTTGAGTGCTCGGAGCTCTATCTGAAGGACTACAATGGAGAAATCGGGATCTTAGGGATTACTATGGGTATTTGCGTGAATCTCAGGGACTACTATGGGTATTTACTCGAAAAAGGAAGAAAGAAACCATGAGAGAAAAAGAAAGAGAATTCTATGGCACCGTAAACTTTCGGCGTTCGACTTTTTGAGATCCGTAACTCCAATAAAAAATCTAATCCGATAAAAGTATTTGTATCTTCTTGCTCTTCACATTGACGAAACTTTTGTTTGGGAGAAATCGCCAGAAGGAGCCGCTGATCCTTCCATAGTCGAAATCGTGAGGAGCATCGCCATCGAGCTACCGCGAGAAGAGTCAGACGAGATAAAGAGAGGACACGATGGAGAAGAGAGGAAGTTATGGTGGTTTTCTTCACCACCGTTGCAGCCACCGGAGCCGTCAAGAGCCGTCGCCGTTGCTGTTTGAGGCTGACCGGAAGAGTGGAGGTGATGGCAGCACTGCTGCGTGTGACAACAAGCGGCTGCGTTACCGCTGAAGCTCTCGCCACAGTTGCCGGACAAGAGAAATAAGGTTTTTAGACGCATTTGGTTTTGAGAATTTCAAAGAGTTGAGATAGGGGCGTTTTCTTAAAGGAAAAGTATAGGGTGCCAAGATCTGAATCTGCCAACTGTTACCAAAAATAATTAAAAATAATTAAATATAATTTGTTATATCAATTAGAAATTTAGTGGGGTCCATTATAATGCATTTTGAAAGATCAAGGAGTGGTAACGTAGCATGAGGCATCACACCAATTACGAACACTGCGGTGCAACCCGTCACGCAACCCTAATCCTCTTTCTTCTCGCCGGAAGAGTCTCCTTCGTGAAGCTTTTCAATTCACCGAGATGCTGCAATTGCCATTCGACTGTGATGGCGCCTTCACCCGTATCCCATTTCTCCTTAGTGAAGCTTTTCAATTCGCTTCTCGCCAGAAGCGTCTCCTTCGTGAAGCTTTTCAATTCACCGGAATGCCACTATTGCCGTTCGACGGTGACTGCGCCTTCAATCGAATCCCACTTCTCCTTAGTGAAGCTTTTCAATTCACCAAGACGCCGCCATTGTCGTTGGACGGTGACTGCGCCTTCACCCGGATCCCACTTCTCCTTCGTTAAGCTTTTAAATTCACCGGGACGCTGCCATGGCCGTTCGACGGTGACTGCGCCTTCACCCGGATCCCACTTCTCCTTCGTGGAACTTTTCAAGTCATCGGGACACCGCCATTACCCTTCGACAGTGAATGTGCCTTCACCCGGATCCCACTTTGTCGCACCACTAGGCCCATGGAAGAGAACTGCGACCTGAGTAATTGAAGGTATCACGCAACCCTCTTCTCCTCAACCATCTCTGGTAAGGTATATGTGTCTCCGTTGAAGGCGAGTGGACCAACCACCAATCCCATGGAAGAAAACTACGACGTGAGTGTTTGAAGGTGTCACGCAATCCTCTTCTCCTCAACCATCTTCAGTAAGGTGTATGTGTCTCCGTTGAAGGTCAGAGGACTATATTACGTCGATGGATCAATCAATTTGTGAAGAAGCATCGTATAATACTGCATATGATGTGAGTGATCATTTTGATTCCACCAACATTAATGTCCCGTCTCTGAGTGAATTTGGTTATGTTTATTTGTACTTGTTTTTTATTTTATTATTGAGTTATTAACAGTGATAAGCTTTGTTGGAAGGATTGTAATTTTGTTTGGTTAATTAGAATTGGTGTGGATATTCTTTCTTTCAATTATGCTAGAATGATTCTACATTTTCTACATTTCATGTGGTTTATTATTCTGCCATTCACCATGTTTAATTGATGTTTGCAACTTTGATTAATGTTTGTTTTATAGATATGAAAATGGATGGTGTTGTTTTATATCAATTTAGTTTTGGTTGTTTATTAGTTGGTAGTATAAATGGATAAGTGGTTGTTGGAAGAGTTTTTTCGAGTATCGAATGGTGGATGATTATCTTTTTTGGTGATATGTCCTTAGTTATTGATTTTAGGAGAAAGAATCTGTAGATGTTATTCAATTAGAGGATGATGCAATGGCAGTGAATCATGAGGAGTGAAATGTGTTTTATTCTAGTGACAAAATTAGCGAGTTCTTGTCTTTGTTAAACTCATTTCGACATACTTAGATGACTTTTGATTATAGATTTGTATGGACATTTTCTTTTCTTGATTATTTATTTTTTTCACTTATCTTTGACAAAGTATTCACTTTTTTTATTTAATAGACATTGTTAAGCTGAGGATATATAATTACTTATTGAGTTTTTTTATCCACTAATATGATCATATTGTTACAAGTTTTTTTAAGTATGAATTAGCTTCACCATAATCATGAATGTTAAGTCCTAATAACGTGGAGGACAAAGGCGAGTAAATTTATTTAAATTAGGCTGCATTTCTCAATATTACGGTTACTAACCTAAAAAGGTGTGAGTTAGGCCTCATAATGAATCAATCAAGTCTTCATTGAAACCTTCCTTCTATGATAACTAAAAAAACTACCGAAAAGCATAAGACACATCCATACCTAGACAACTCCAACGAAGAAATGACAAAATTAGGCACGACCCTTAGAATACACATCCGTATTACATGAAAACACAAAAAAGACACATTCATATAAGACACCTCCAGTAGAAGACACATCCATCTATACCTAGACACCTCCGAAGAAGACATGGAAGACATATCCATGGTTAAACAAAACTTGAAAGACACTTTGGCAAAAGACACCTCCATCAAAAGATACATCTGTGAAAAGACACACTTGCGAACAATACACGACTATGGTAGACACCTCCAACAGAAGACACATCCATGGTTAAACAAAACTTGAGAGACACCTTGGCAAAACACACGTCCATCAGAAGACACATCCGTGAAAAGACACACCTGCGAACAATACACGACTAAGATAGACACCTCCAACTAAAGACACATCCATATCAAGACACTTCCATAAGCAAACAGTTCTGTTTTCAGGCACATGTGAACAATATGTGACTAACAATACATAGCTAACATAAGTGGAGACATCCAAAGATAAGACATTCAAACTTCAACATGATTAACTACTGGAAACAAAAAATTTCAAAGTGTAGCAGGTGTTGAGCCTGTGCACAAAATTATTCCAAACCAATGTACAAAAGACATGATTCACATCTACAGTGCATGTATTTCCGTTGAAATAACCAACAGCGTTGAGCGTTCAACAAGGTTCAAAGAACAACTACCCGCTAACAGCGTAAGAATCCAAAACAAACTCTCTCTTTGTGTAAAACAAGGAAAATATATAGTCCCAACAAAATATATCTTAGAATATGAGGATATCCCTGTCCTAAGTAAACAAGAATGTAAGCAGACTTTTTCTTCCCATGTTTATCTTTTTTTGATCGTCCTTTTCTTCTGCATTCCTACAGCTCGCCGAAGCATGCTCTTTGTGCTAGGTGTTATGAACGGTGTCCTAACCACTTTATGTTTGTTCCTTGGTTGGTTGCGACGCATAGGAGCTCGATCACGGCTGTCAAGGGCATTCAAAGCATCTCCAATTACTGAATTTTTGTGACATAGGATGATGTCAAGCATTATTTCCAATCTAAATAACTTGATAGTGTCCTGCATGTGAAAATCAATGTTAAATTACTGCATCTAGATACAAACAATGACACGTGTTTAAGTAATTGATAACAGCATAAAAATAATGACAACAGTGTGTTTGTCAAATAGATGAGCACAACATAAAAAATCATCTTGGTGCATGAAACCATGTCAAGAAAAAACCCCTTAATTCACCATTTCTAATTTTCTAAATAAAACATCTTTAAATATGGAACATCTTGAAAACATTTGCATAAATGTGGATAAGAATTGAGAACGATGAGATCCCCGGCGTAGAAGACATGAAGTCAATGGTTGGCTCCAACGAGTTCGGAATCTCCAACAGATATCTTTACTAATTGATGACCAATTTTTCACTTATTCATACACTTACATGAAGTCAATGGTTTCAATACTAGAAGAGAAAATTTTACTAGCAAATGAAATTGTATGCTACTACCTTTGAGAATATATGCCATACGATTAATACAGTACAAAACATAAGATAAATGTTAGTAATCTATTACTATATACTACGTCATGATCCATGCTCTATAGAATCTAGTATAATAGAGAGTTTTGCTCATGACAGTAAGGATAATACCTGGTAGTAAATACTAGTGACAATTGTAAACCAAACACACACACTAAAATCAAGGGAAGAGGGATTGTGCAAAGATGAAAAAGGAGAAGCTTTACCTAATTTTATTATACATTTTATCTTGTTGGTGAAATAGTTCAATAATTTTCTTTTGTAGCTAAGCTTACTCCTATTCAAAACAAATTTGAAAAAGTTACAAAGTTACAACTGAAAAAACTTTAAGCCATAGGCAAATGAAGCAAAGAATAAATATTAAAAAATTAATCCCAATTGATTGATTATTCAGTGAATTGCTATTTGATGCATGAAGCAGTTATGAATCGAAAGTTACTTTTATACTTCCTTTTTACCTTTAAAAAGCAAGACAATAAATAGAAACTTATAAACTAAATTGATTAACATGTCAACCTGTTTAAAAAAGAAAAAAATTTAGTACTACTTACTGCTACTGTGTGTGTTATAATAAAACTTAGCACAAGACACACTGACCTATGCAAATTGTTCATACTTCAAAATTGAATTTATTACATCTAGATCCAGTATATTGATAAAAAATTATAAACAATATAGAAAGTAAACTAAACAAACAAGTAACTGAGATATGCCTACAGTTCAAGTTAAATTGTAATTTTAAAAAGAAATGTGAAGACACATCTAAGGTAAAGTTCCCTAAATTAAGGTGATGAGGCTTACAGTGACAAGTTAATGCAACAAAGATAGCACATATATAGCCAGATATAGAAGAAAAAAATTTACCATATCAAAGGGAATCGTCATAAGGCTCATTGTCATTATTTTACTTTATTATCTTTTCATGGCTGGTGAATAATTTAACAGGGATAGGCTCCACAAATTAAAATGTTGATGGGGTTGGGAGACATACATATACTAAGTTAAATATATTACTAAATTATTCAAACAACCAAAAGAATATTAAAACCAAAACATGGTATAAAGGCAACAAAAAGGTTGAGAACAACAACAATATTATATAGGAGGGGGACCACAAATATGTTCCAAATTTCATAACACAGTCAAAATCCGGCAAAAAGAAACCATATCAACATAAAAGCTCTTAAGTAATTGATACTAGCATAAGAATCATGACAACATTTTTGTCAAATAGATGAGCACAACATAAGAAACCATCTTAGTGTAGGGAACTATGTCAACAAAAAACCTCTTAATTCACCATTTCTAATTTTCTAAATAAAACATGCAACAAAGTCAGCACCATGTTGAATCAATAATCTCAACCCCAATGTAATGCTCACACATGAAACCTAGTACCAGCAATTATTGAAAACCTTGAAGACCCACTTACCTCTTACTGTTGCACCGGTGACGGAAGGAAGACACACTGTAAGGTGGGCTCGAATGCGAGATAGGGAGCAACACTGGGTGGGAGATGCAGCGGCCAAATAGTTGTGGCATTGCTATTGACTCCACGAGGCCGGAAGAGTTCAGCCACAGCGTGTGTTGAGGCGGAGATACAAAGCAGCGTCGGGTTGAAGGCTAGCCGACTAGATGCGTCTTCAATGCACTTCCAACGGCAACATGCAGTGGAGAAGGCGTCAATTGGGCGAATGTGGGAACGTTCTTGTTAGTAGCACCGTCGGGTGTTCCGGAGGCGTTGACTCCGTTGACGGCGACGGCCGGTGAAGACGGCAATTCGGATTGCTATGCGACGCTGAAAGTGGAGATGGGATTGGGGGAGTGTCTCTACGGTAAGAACACATGGATAAATGGTAAATTAGGGTTAGAGTAGTAATTTAAAATTAATCTGGGTTAATTTGGGATGTGATTTTTTTAATTAAGTGGGCTTTATGGTCCAACCCAATAAATATTGGTAGATATTGGCAGATTTCGTATTGGTAACGTAGCGGGATTGTTTCTTAAATTTATTTTACTTTCAAGAGTTATTATAAGTCGATAATAGTATGAAAAATATATTTTCATGATTACGTGAGTCCTATGAATTGAATTGAATTGTTTGGATGGATGTGATTATTTATCTGATCGATTTATTGAATTATTAAAAAAGTTGAATATTCTGATTAGCTGGCTGATGTTGCTAAAGTGCGTCTTTCCTTGAATTACCAAAAGAGATTTAATATTGGGATTTAGTTTAATTTTGAAAATGATTTGAATTTAGAAAATATTTAATATTAGAAGTGATTTGAATGATTGACAGGTGTTTGGTTTGGTTTGGGTGGGACCCGAAAAGGGTAGCAAGGGTCCGAATTTTAGAAGAGGTGGTGTTGAAATTTTAATGAGAATTTTTGAAAGTTTTACTTTTCGTTAATTGGGATTTGAAGAATCGTTTTATTCGATTTTGATACAACTAAAGAAAAGAGTATGATTTGGGAATTTTTGTTGAGTAAAAATAATTATTTAAATTGCTTTACAAAAAAAATTTGGTTTGGATAATTACAAGGATTATGTTTTCGGCTATTTGAGTAAATGGAAATAAAATTATTGAATTTATATGAATTAAAGAGTTATGAATTTAAAGAAATGAGATTAGTTGTCACTCCCCTAAAGTCTAGAGATCTTTCCGTGGAATATAGTTTTGAAGTTAGTATGAAAAAAAAAATCTTGGTTAAGTAAAAACTGGGTTTTGTATGAAAGAACTTGTTTTAAGTGAAGTGATTTTGGGAGGTTTTGGAAAAGGTTGTAAGGAGTGGTATTAGTTTTTAAATAAAAATGATTTGAGGAGAATGCGATTACTAATTGGCAAGGATCGTGGTGTTGGGAATAATACACCATTCCCCCTTGAGAAAACACCTTTGACAGAGAAATAAAATAGACACAATCACAACACAAGAATTTAACGTGGAAACTCCAATTACCGGAGAAAAACCACGGCCGTTGTCAAATGACAACCAGAGAATATCACTATGTGAAAATTGTTACAACACATAGACTTCTTTCTCTCACCGGCACCCCAGTACACCCACACTCTCTCAAAGCAAATATCTAACTACACCTCACAACACTCTCTAATAAAGAGTACAGAGGAAAAGAAAAATCAGATACAAGCTTAAAGTGTTTCTGACTGGTGCAAAAACAAATGGAGAACTTAGCCTCATATTTATAGCCTAGGCCACCCACTCCATTTGCTATCCTAAGCAATGTGGGACTAATTCAACCAAATCCTAACAATCTCCACCTTGATTGAAATAGTCACACATCTTCAGCTTCCATTGTCAACACCGACAATTCTTTGCTGCCATTGTCTATACCGACAATCATAGTTCAGAGAACTATCATACTCCACCATGAAAGTATACTCACTTGGAATTAGACCACTCCAAGCATTTCACCTTGGTACAGATCGAAACCTTGCTGAAAATTCATGGTGCAACTTCCAAATTGGCTTTTCCTGGAAGTTCTTCAGCCATCGACCTAACTCCGCCACACACCTTGCATCTCAACGCCAACCAATGCCCGTGTGCAATTGTGGACCCGATTGCCACAACTCATCCTTATACATGGCAGTGCGGTAATACCATGAGGATACTTCTTGTCTTCTAGAGAACATCATCTTCTCTCATAGAGAGAGCAACCAGAGATCTTCTCCTTCAACGCCTTGTGCAAACCTGATTGTATCAACACATCCTTGACTTGTATTTGCCACAAGCCAAAATTGATTCTTCCATCAAATTTCTCTATTTCAAGCTTCACAGCACTTGAATATCCTGACATTGTTGCAACCGTATACTGGAATAGTATAACTCAACCGTGCACTATGAAGGGTCCCCAGGAAAGAGAGGTGGGTCACAATGGACACACTTAAATACCAAGTCTTTCCTTAGCCAGAATCTTTCCAAACTGCACTCTCACAGTGTCACACTGCCTTCCAGCAACAACAACAGCAACCAAAGATCAACCTCAAGCCACAGGACAAAATTCTTTTCTGATGTGGAAGGTCAGACTAAGCTGCAACCACAGAGCATACTAAGAATAAATCCCACCAAACCGAAGCTCTTGATACCACTTGTTGGGAATCATACACCATTCCCCCTTGAGAAAACACCTTTGACAGAGAAATAAAATAGACACAATCACAACACAAGAATTTAACGTGGAAACTCCAATTACCGGAGAAAAACCACGGCCGTTGTCAAATGACAACCAGAGAATATCACTATGTGAAAATTGTTACAACACATAGACTTCTTTCTCTCACCGGCACCCCAGTACACCCACACTCTCTCAAAGAAAATATCTAACTACACCTCACAACACTCTCTAATAAAGAGTACAGAGGAAAAGAAAAATCAGATACAAGCTTAAAGTGTTTCTGACTGGTGCAAAAACAAATGGAGAACTTAGCCTCATATTTATAGCCTAGGCCACCCACTCCATTTGCTATCCTAAGCAATGTGGGACTAATTCAACCAAATCCTAACACGTGGTGGTATACCGCTTATCCAGTGTTGAGTATATTGATTAAGATGGATTGTGTGTATAAATGATTATATGTGATTATGCGCCTGACAAGGATCGTGGTGGTGTACCGCTTGTCCAGTGTCGCGGTGGACGTGGGGATTGTGGTTGTTTACCGTCTATGGGCTATGAAAGTGTTTGTGGGGATCGTGGTTATGTACCACTCACGTATGTTATTTTTTCAATTGAAGATCTTGTGAGGTTCGTGGTGGTGTACCGCTCGCAATGGTGGGGTTCGTGGTGGTCCACCGGTTTTCAAGAGGACCATATCCAGGTTAGCTACCGGATGTGTCGGATTTTGGCAAAGTAATCGACACGTGAGCTCATGGTCAGTAGGACAGGCATGCATCATACTGCATTTGTTTGCCATTGTTTGGGTGTGCTTAAATTGTCTTGGTTTGCTTATCTGATAAGCTCTGTTTAACTGGTAACTTTGATACTTGCTGTAACTGTTCTTTAAATTTGTTTGCCTTATATTTGTTTGTGCTTGTGACTGATTTCTGATTTGAGTTTTTGGTGGTGGATCGATAATAGCGATGATGAGTTTTTTTGGGCCGGAGGCCGTGATTGGTGAGTTTGGATTGATTGATCCTTTGGTATTTATATTGAATATTATGTCTATTTATAAAGAGTGGAACTTTTATGAAATTAAGATATGGGTGTTGGAATTTAACATTTAATTATATGTCGATATTTGATTAGATTCATAAGACAATGATAATCACTGAGCTTGAAAACAGTTTTCTTTAAAAACATCTTCTTATAATAATTCTTAAACCCTTTATTGAGAACCAGCGAGAACGATGCTCTCACCCCTTACAGATTTCTTTTGTTCAGTGACAGGTTCAGAAACCCTTGACGCGAGGCCGCGACCGAATTACGAAGCTTAATATATACATGTATTCCTACTTTCTGTATTTGGTTTAATCTTAGATTCTATTTTTCCATCGTCATTTATTGCTTTGGCTTTAGAGGGGTAGGACTTGTATTTGAGGAATATTATATAAGTCTATGTATTTAATATTATGTGGATATAATTATGTGATTAAGTGTTTTAAAGAAATGGCTTTTCAATTTCTTAATAAAAATTCAATTCGTATTCGTGAAGGCTCAATATTAAATAATTATAGTATTAAATTAAAGGATAAGAGATAGGTAGCACCCGGACTTTTAATACGATCATGAGGTGCTAAAAATTAGGATGTTACACTTACTCCATTAACTGCATTTACAAATTTTACACAGTCATTTTTTCTTACTATCCAAATTACTTACCCAATTTGTAGCCTTTATTCGTCTAAGTTTTTAAGTTGTCTCCATCCCGTCTAATGCACTGTCTTTTTCTGTAACACCCTAATATTTTTAAATTGGGTTTAAGCCTTTTTTGAATTATATTGGTAATTGATATTCAAAATCTTGCGAAATTTTTTTAAAGCAATATGGAATTACATATATAAAATAATTTATATATGTAAAAATAGTGAATAACTAGTTTTTATTTGAATGGTTACTAATTGAAAAAAAAACGGGCGTGCTAAATTATGAATGTACAAACAATGACAAGCTTTACTCATACCAAATAATCATAAAAAAGGAACATCATAGTCACAATTGTAATCACTCAATAAAGATAAATAAGACACAGAAAATCTTAATTCTCTTAATTTGTATAATTATGACTAAAAAAATCGCTTATTCTTCCTCCTTAACATGAATTTGGGTAAGCACTTAACGTTTCGTATCTACGTCCTTGATATCTCGCTCCTAATAGTGCACTTGTCTTTCCTCCTCAACCGAGCAGTGTATTACTTTGTACTGCGTCGTTCCTAAAGATAGTATGGAAAGAGGGGTGAAAAACAAAAGTTTTTTAGTAGTCTATCTATAGGGTGTCGTCGTATCCATTGTATAGGACTTTGAGTATGTTTTGATATAGGTATGAATCTTTGATTGGATAGAAAGAAAATCTCCATATTCTGTAGTTTGCATAATTTAAAAAAGATATCTAGAATGTTTTGTATAGAAAAAAGGAAATAGAATGAGAAATAAAGGACACAAATAGCTCCTAGATATGTATAGATTATGTTAGGAGAATCTAATTCGCGTTTAGGTAAAATCTCCAATATGCATTGTCACTTTTCAAGCCCTATACAGTTTTCTACATTTAGAATTCGGAAATAGCTATTAGACACAAATTTATAGAGAATTGAGTTAGCTTTAAAACGAATCCTAAACAAAGTCAATCAGTTAACCACATCTTGATATATTTCTAAAAAACTGTTAATATATCATGCTGGCTGATAAGAGCGCGATTTTCTACTATGAATTTGTAACAGATTTATCTACCTAATTTAATTTGAATTTGATTTTGTACTGAACTTAAAGAATAAATCTAGTTTTTTTATCTTTTCATGTAACTAAAAATATTTCAAATTCAATAAGCATGGAATTAGTTATGAATATATCTTGAAAAGTGGTTTATTGTCAATTAGAAATTCACTATTGCTAGTGCTTTCATATATTTAAATCTCAAATTAGATATGCTAGTTTTTTTCCAAATATATTATTTTCTAATTCTTTATTTTAAATTTAAATCTTAAATTATTACAATTTTAATCAATTAATTAATTACTAAATGAACCTAATTCAAAAAATTGGGATGTTACATTTTCTGTTTGATTCATGATTCCAAATTGTTTTCTTTTTATCTAATATGTGTTTTTTTTCAACAATAAACTGAAGGTTGGCCATAAACATTTTGTTGACTCATATTTTCTTTATAAACTACTTTGTATAGGATAAAATTATTTTTATAATTAATTATGTAAAATATTTTTTTTATTTGAGTTCATCAAAATTTATTCTTTAAATTAAATCTCATTTTTTTGTTCTTAAACTGTTTTGTATTGGATGAGTTAATTATTTTAATTTTTTTAAATAATTGATTCTATAGCGTATTGTACTTAAAATTTGCTCCTAAATAAATATTTATTTTTAATTTAAATTAAATTAAATGTTTCATACAACATAAATTTAGTAATTTTATATTTCACTATATCATTTATTTGGTATATCGCATTAATTATTTGATTCACATATCAAAGACACAACAAAATATTAATACGTTAATTTCTTAAACGGGTACTCAATTTAACTTTTGAGTACATGTATTTGTTTATAATTAAATTAAAATAAAAAGAAAGCAACAAAGAATACGTCGAATATAAATTTTTATCTTTATTTTAAATTAAATAATATTAAAAAAATAAATTAATAAACTTATATAATGTTTATAAATAATTACTTTATAAATATTTATCTTCATTTTGTTACCTATAATAATAACATAATAAATTTTTTACTATCCTACATATTTTTACAGCTATAAATTTTATACATTCTAAAAGTTAATAACTTTTAAAATTTGTATATTTATTTCTAAATATTTGTATTATTAATTTTTAAATTATTCTACTAAATTTATAATTTTAGATATAAAAATATAAAAATTAATCTCTTAAAAATAATAGAAAAATAACTTATGCCTATTAACCCGTTAATAAATAATTACTTTGTAAATGTTCATTTTAATTTTTTTTGTGGCTACATTTTCATCTTAATTTTATCACACATAACAACAATGTATTGATTTTTAATTATACTGAATTTAATTTAAATTTATTTTTAAATAACTTATTATTTCTAATTTTCTTAATTATTAACGTCAAATTAAGTTTTTTTTAGAAAAAAAATCCTACAAAGTAAAAAAACGGTTGAACAAACTGCACATTAATCTGCTAGGTAACAAATTTTTTTTTGGTCACCTTCTTTAAATTATATTTTTGGACATAGTCTGGGCTAACTGGACTCAGATTCTATGGACAACCACAATCCAGACCCGCAGCCCTATTGCAGAAGCTCGCACTGTAACATTTTCACTGTCAGAATGTCACGCTTCCGACTGCGCCACTCTGATAGAAAGAAGTATTACGACGACTTACATACTTAATAATAAAATAGAAATCTTTGACTCGAAACCGTATCGTTGTTTTCTCTAAAAAGCCGAAAAAATACTTTATCTTGAAAATAAACAAGCATGTACATATATACAAAAGTTCTATATAAGTAGCTTATATAATATACATACAAAACATACAATTCTTATCCTTCTTACATAAGATAATATTGATGGCAAGGGATAAATAAATAATAACTAAAACAACAACATCGAATAAGCAAAACGCAATAAAACTCTTCGTGAGCCTCGTCATCCATCTCCTAAAAAGATAAAGCTGTAGGGGGTGAGAATCTAACCACACGGTCTCACCACGGAGTTTCAAAATTTTTATAAGATATTTAAAGGAAAATCTATTTTCAAGATCCGTGATTATCGATGTCTTATGAATCTTTTAAAAACCGACAGTTTAACCACTCAAAAATTCAAAGCCTTTTTAAAAGAAATCAGTTAAGTATCCAGAAATCCAAAACTCACTTTTCTTATAAAAGAATCTTAAAAGTTTCCTAACAGTATGAATGACCAACCTATTCCAAACATAGGTTCATTAAGCCTATGCTAAACCAGCTTGATATTTCATACTTTACTAAACCTCAATTAGAAACCAATCACGCAATCAACCAACACTATCATCAATTCAGCACCAAAACTCAATCTTAAAAGTACCACACCAAAACAAACACAAACAAAACAGACAAGACAAATCCAAGTATAGATAGCAGTTAAAGACAGTTAAATAGTTAGGCGAACCAAAACAAATTCAAAATCAAACAAAGCATTCAAATGCATATGATGCATGCCTGCCTTATGGCTAATGAGCTCATTTGTCAGTTATATAGCCAACCCGATGTAAAATCTGAGAAATTAATAAATGATTAGCCAGTAAGTTAATTATTAATCTAAGAAATTAGAAAATAAAATTTTATAGTTTAATATAATAGAGCTCATTAAAATGAGAATTTTGACACTAATTTTAAAGAATTTGGCCCAAGATTGAACCGAACAGGCCAAACCGAACGAATCGGGCCCATATTGAACCCAAGGCCCAATCCAACCCCTTATATATGAAGAGCATCAACTCTCCTTCTTCCCAAAGCAAGGAAGAAATGCTGAAGCTTGCATGGAAGACAAACCCTCACACAATAATTCAACCTCACATAACTTTTAATCCGAAGCTCCGATTGACGAGCCGTCAACGGCCATGTGTTCGTCTCGAAATTCTCTACAAAACCCACAAGAAAATTTGGTAAGAAACTTGAGTTTTCTAGCTCAGATCCTCTCACCTCAGTTTCGAAATTTGTTGAGCCTTGGTGTTGATTTAGTGATGTATATGTGATATAAGATTAAATTATATGTTATGGAGGTAAATCGATGGAATCGGTGGTCAATTGACGATGTTAGAAGCTTGAGGTCAGATAATTGTTGCTGAATTTCTGTTTGAAAGAGGTTTGGAGCTTTGGGTATTTTCAGAACGGCGATAATTTGTGGTATTCCGTGCATTAGCGAGAAATCGGCCAAGGTATGGTTTTGGTTTCTCGTATTTAACATGTAATGTCTCGTGAAAACATAGGTTAGATGACCATAGGATAGGTTGGAATGTATGTTTATGTTAATGATGAGATTGGGGATGACTGTGTGTGGCCAGAATGGTCGAGATTTGTGTGTGGCCGAAATAGTCGAGATGGCAAGGTCTGGGTGCGATCTCGCTTGCGTGTTAACTTGAAAATGTGTTCGGATGGCAAGTTGAGGACAGAAGTTCCCTCTCTTGTCATGATGAGGGTGTGGAAAAAGTGAAAAGGCACTCTCCTTAGTATTGTTTTTTCCACATTCTTCTCTAGTTGCAAGGTGGAAAGGCACACTCCTTCGATGTGAAAAAGAACTCTCCTTG
Organism: Arachis hypogaea; assembly: GCF_003086295.3. Classification (NCBI taxonomy): domain Eukaryota; kingdom Viridiplantae; phylum Streptophyta; class Magnoliopsida; order Fabales; family Fabaceae; genus Arachis; species Arachis hypogaea. The sequence continues at coordinate 41,310,725 of NC_092048.1, read as the reverse complement.
GTATATCCTCCAGGAGAAGGTGGAAAGGCACACTCCTTCGATGTGAAAAGGCAATCTCCTTCGTTTATGATCCTCCTGGAGATGCGCAACCTAGAGACAAATATCTGGGATGGCTACCAGATGTGTCGGGTTCTGGCGATTTAACCGACACGTGAGCTCACGGCCAGTAGGACAGGCATGCATCATGTTGCATTTGTTTGCTTTGTTTGGGTGTGCATAATTATTTTAGTTTGCCTATCTGATAAATTCTGTTTAACTGATAACTGTGATACTTGCTGTAACTATTCTTTAAATATGTTTGCCTTGTATTTGCTTGTGTTTGTGATTGTCTTTCTGTTTTGAGTACTTTGGTGGTGGACAGATGATAATGTTGATTTGTTTTGAAATGGGTCGGAGGCTGGGTTGAGTTTATTTGGGCCGGAGGCCAAACTGGTTTGATTTGGGCCATAGACCGTGACTGGTTGGGTCAGTGGTAAGGGTTAAAGTTAAATGAGATAGGAAGTAAACTGCAAGGTTAGAGATATATCGTTATTTGGGCACCTTAGGGAGTTTTACCAAATTTATGGTTCAGTTTATCCCTTTAGGTGTTATAATCTGAGTGTCGGTGTTCTAGGATTGCCTCTGGCTATTCCAGGACCTTATTTATTATATATGTGGGCACCTTAACCATACTGAGAATTCCCAATTCTCATCCCATACAATATTGTTATTTTTTAGATGCAGGTTGAGAAGCACCACTCTGTATTCTGGAGACGCTGATGAAGCGAAGAACTCTTGGGACTCAGGGTCGTATCTTTGTTTATATTTATGTATGTATATAGATTCTCCACCTTGTATTTTATGTTTGTCCCTCTTAGAAGTTGACTCGGAGAAACAAGTTGTCGTTTTCTGCTTTGAGTCATTTTTAGATCCTCTTATATATATACTTGTATGTTTTGACTAGTTTATCTTCGCGAACTGAGTTGGAAGCTTTGTTAATTGTATCTTTGACACTCCCTTTTTATTATTCCTATATATATATATATATATCTTACGTTTTTCGTACGCAAGTTTTCAGTTTACGTGAGCGGTACGACTTTTGTCTTAAACTTTTCTTCACAGGCTCCTCGATATAAATTGCTTTCAATATATATATATATATACTTTTAGAGGTCGTAATACCTTGTCACCTCAACTTTATGACTTAAGCATAAGACTCTACGTGGTAGGGTGTTACACCCGACATGTTCGGTAGCTAACCCGGGCATCGTCCTCTTGAAAACTGGTGAGTGGTACAATACCTCAATCCCCACCATCTACGGGCGGTAATCCACCTCGATCCCCATAGACGTTTTCAATCGGAAAACAACACACACGTGGGCAGTAAATAACTACAATCCCCACAAAATAATTTTCTTTAAAACCTGGTGGGTGGTAAATAACCATGATCCCCACCATCTGCGGGCGAGACACCGCCACGATCCCCACAAACATTTTAAATTTCAAATGCTTTTTATTTATCAAACATGTTTCTTCTCGCTTCAACAATCACAATCAAGTTACTCAAGATATAATACTTTCCGTAATAAATCAAACTCAAGCATAATTCATTATTTTATTAACCAATTCAATATAAACTAATATAATTCTTAAATCCACAATTTTCTAAATAATATTTCAAGCAAAGCCTCGGATTTTATAGAAATTTCGACTGCATCTCCTTTAAAATTCAGACTCTGCCACCCTTTTCAGGTCTCATCCAAACATTCCTCAAACTCTTTTCAACCATTTCCAAATCTCACTCATTTTCCAAGATTCAACCAGTTCTAATATCAAATTATTTTCAAATCAAACTAATTTCAATAATAAATCTTTTTCAAAATTAAACCAGCTCCAATGTTAAATCATTTATAAAATCAAACTAATTCAAAATCAAACCGCTTCCAAAATCAATTCATTTTCATATCTCAAATCATTTCCAAAGCTGATTATCAAATTAACTCCAAAACCAAAAAAAACTATTTTACATAATATTCAACTAAATAACTTTACAAACCAATTTCTCATCAACAACCGCCCACCACTCAGTCCCGCAAACAACCACATCCACAAGACACATAATCACAGAAATATATTTTTCACATCAATATCTATTTATAACAACTCTGTAATATAAAATAAATTTTAAAAAAAATTCCTACCTCGATCGCGGCTCAACTATGCGACAAGACTCTTTAAAAACTTTGATTTTGCAGTAGCAACGTCAAATCTAATCATCCCCACAGCGGCAACAGTTATCAAATGCGGCTGGAAGAACCGAAGCTTAACCCTATCGCAATAAATCCGTAGAATACTCAGCCACAAATAACAGAAACTGATATATCAAGGGTTCCGAAAAGAAATTACTTACTACACTTAGAAAGTAACATAGGAATGAAATGGCAGTGGCTCCAGTGACAACTCCCGACAACCACCCCGTCATTTTTTGGCGACAGAGACTCGGTGACGCAACCCACAATGCCAACGATGTCTGGGCAGTGATGAAGCTCTTGCTAAGCTCCCTGTTCTCTTCCCCCATTGACTCCTGGTTTGTCTCTCTCTCCCTGGGCCTTCACCACTGCAACGACGGCAGCTAAACCCGACGACGACGGCGACGCCACTCGCAACAATGACCGCATGGCGGCGATCAGGTGAGACTCAGCAACAGAAGCATGATGGCGCAAGAACTGTGCCTTATCTCACGCGTCTTCCCTCTATTCGGTTCTGACAACGACGATGGCAACCATGGTGAGACCCGGCAGGATGAGGCTGAATGGTGGCTGGGCGCGGCACACCCCTTCCCTCGACTGCGACGCGGTAACGGCAACTGCTTCCCCTTCTCTTCTTCTCCGTCGGTTCTCTCCTCTAGTTCTCTCCTGTGTGTCAGCACCAGCGATGATGGTGGTGAGCAGCTAAGCAGGGAGAGCGAGGCCCACCGGCACTGGCGCGTCCCCGTTCCTCCCTTATCTTCTCTGTCTCTGTTTCTCTTCTCTCAGTGTGTGTGTGCTTGTGTTGTTGAGTGCTGTTGAGAGTGAGGAAGAGGGTTGGGGGGTTTGGCGGCTGTTGATGATAAAAAGGGGAAGTATGGCGGTGGATGTGAGTAGCGTGAGGGGTTAGGGTTAGTGAATTCTAATTTGGGAATTTAGGTTTAATAGATTAGGGTAATTTTTAATTAGAGTATAATGTATAAATTTAAAATATAATTTAATTCCTTAAAATTACTTTAAAAATATTACTTAATTATCAATTTACTAATTGGCTTTTAATTCAAGTATTCTAATTTAAAATTAGAGATAATATAATTTATTTATTTCTTTATAAAATTAAAGTATTAAATTCTAAAATCTCAATTATTTAAACTAATTCATATAAAATTCTTATTCTTTTAAAATTATTAAGATTTATAATTTAAATATAAAAAATTATTCAATAATTATAAAGTTAAGTAAAATTTCTAATTTAATTATCAAAACTTGATTTAATTATTTTTAATAAAATATTTTCTAAAAATAAAATCTTTAATAAATAAATAAATTGAAATTAGTTCATAATAAGATTTTTCGAAATTTCTGGGTCTTACTCGCACCATCTTCCTCCTCCTTCAACGACGATTGACTGCCCTTCTTCAACGACCAGACCGTCGTATCCATGGCTGCCTTTGATGACCGCCGCAAAGATAGATTGATTCCAATTATAGCTGCTCTAACTGCTTCCCTCCCCCATAGCTCCCCTTCCCACGCTGACACTCGTCGACTAACTCTGCTCCTTATGCGATGTGGAAGGTGACGATGCAACGATATCAATATAGCTTCTTCTCTTTCGGCGAATAGAACAGATGCAAGGGGTCTCAATGTGCCTTCGCAGTTCGTGCACACTAATATTCCGGGATCACAACTCCTCTCCCAACTGGGTTCGCTGATGACACTGCGAGATGAGAAGGCTTGATTAGCTGCGTCGTGGAAGCTAAGTATATTGCGTTTAGGATCACTGCTCCTGCTTGCTTTTTTCCTTCTTTTTTTGGAGATATCTGCTCCTGCTTGTTGATGGTTATTATCTTTCAGAAGTTTCCAATGGTCTTACCAGCGTGGAGGCGGCGGAGAAAGGAACTAATGAAGGAGAACGAAGTAATGAACGAAACGAGCGAAAAACCCAATACCGCTAACACTGTAGCCAATCTCCTTCCGCTCACCAAAAAAAAATCTTCCCGTTTTCTGTAACGGATCTTCAGTGCATTAGCTACATGGCTCAAAATCGAAGCCATTTTCCTTCCCCTTATGATTCTGCCTCCTTGTAGCCGGGCCATCTTCCTTCCGCCTTATGATTCTGCTATGTGTCAACATCTCTCCATCTCTTTAAAACAACATCTGTACCATATAATTCACCATATATATACTAAGTTATACTATATATTATATATGATATGTATATATATGTTATGATTATTTGAGGGAAGGGGGGACCCGGCGCCTATAGTTTGTTTTAGTCGGGCGTTCGGCATCTATGTTTTCACGTCGGGCATTAGTGGTTTTATGTTTGGTGTCCAAAGTGTTTTAGAGAGGGACACCTTGCACTCTTCAAGCTCAGTGCCTATGTTGCTTTCAGAAAATATTAAAACATCAAGTAAATATGATTTCATATATATATAAAAAAAATTCAATTAGCAATCAAGTAATAAAATATGGCTCATTTATGTTTAATTTACCAAACCTTACTTCTCGAGATTAGTTTATAGAAATCAATTCTTCTGATAATCTTTAACTCACGTTCTTCCTAATTTTAATGAAAGAGATATTTAAACTACGATATACAGAATAAACAAATTGTAAGGCCAAAATAAAAATTCTCGCATTGCCAAAACTAATACGGTTATAGAAAGGAGGAAGAAACAAACACTTTAATTGGTTTAAAATCTTTGTTAAAGTTTTTGAATTAATTGGCCGAGCCTCAAAAAACTCACCGACTATCGAGTTTCAATTTAACTTTTGTCTTTCGTTCTTTTTCTTAACATCACGTACGAAGAAAAGAAAAGAAGAGATAGTTCTCAAGATTATGCATAAAGAAGAAAAGGAAAGCAGGAGATGGCTGGAAATGAAGAATCGTGAGAGTTATACGAGTAAATCATTAAAATAAATTAATAAAATATTATTATAATAAAATATTAATATATTAAAATATTATTATCTAAAGATATTATTATTAAATAAAATATTATTATTACTGTAAAATATTATTATTTATTTTTTCACATATTTAAAATCAGCTCATCAAACTAAATCTAACGTGTCACTTGAATTTTGCAAATCCTAACATATATAGCTTAAGAAATTTGTTGTTGAAAATCTGGGTTGTTACACTTAACCTACTCAATTAAAAGATACTATAGAAAATAAAAAAAATTTAAGAATCAATGAAATATCCAAAAAGAATGAGAAAAATACATATAAAAGATAATTTAATTTTGTTAATTGTCCATGTAGTTAGTTAAACTGTCCGTGTAGTTAGTTCTGTTAGTTTTGAAGGTAGGAAACGAATGAAAGAACTAATTCGATTGATAGAATTAAATTATTACTACCAAGATGCATTCTATAAGGAACAATGCTATAGGATCATTACAATTTATTAACTTTGATTAGTAGTTAACCAAAAATATTTAAAAGAATTATGACAAATGATTAGAATAAAAGTATTGGACTATTGACGAAAAGTACTAGCCAATATAAATTAAAATTTCTGACTCTAAAGTTTTTCTCTTCATGCTACCAATGTGAGTTTCTTTTGTTATTAATAATACTCCAATCCCATCACTATTAATTTTAATTTGGGTCTTAATAATAATAATAATAATAATAATAATAATAATAATAATAATAATAATAATAATAAACTCAACAAGACTTCTGAATCTTGTTAGTTCAATGGGAAAAAAAATACTAAACGCATCTGACGACTTTTGGTTTATTTGGAAGAATGCAACAATGGAACAGAGTAATGTGGCTGCCATTGTTATAAAAAACAGAAAGCAGTTAAGTAAGGAGAGGGTTCTTCACTTCACGTCATATGCATACAGTTATCTTAAATGGACAAAGTTTTGCATATTGGAATTGGATGTCTATTATATAGCTCTAGATCTCTCTATAACGAATCAATGAAATTCAACCAACACATTGCAAAAGAGAATTGAGAGTTTACTTTTCCAGAGGAGTAAAACATTTGGTAGCTCTCCATTAAATTTAATAACACAAGAATAAAGATGCAGAAATTAATATGAAGAATCATATCATACATACATACATACACCCTTTTACACAATTTCTTAATTCGTCTATGCAATTTCCTACACTCGAATGAATAATAATAATATTCATCGACCGAAACAACATAATAACAGATACTAATACATATATAATTAATGAACATACAATGGTATATATGTATATACCATGAATCATGGAAGAAGAAGAAAAAGAATAGAATAATTAATAATTAATTTGGCATGCGAAGAACAAAGACAGAAGGCAGATCGAGTGGAACTTGAAAGAACAATTTAGAAGGTGGAGCTACAACATTATTGTTCTTGTTGATTCTGTTTGGTGGGAGTGTTAACCTTTGTTTCTTTGGAGCTGGTGGGCATTCCAATGGAGTAGTCAACGTTTGAGAAGGAGAAGTGGGTGTGCGGCACTCTTCTTCATCTTCTTGTTCTTCTTTTTCGGTTATTGTTGTTGTGTGTAGATTGGGTAGGTCCTTCACATGTTTGAAGGAACTTGAAGAAGCAGCAACGGTTCTTATTGGAGTAATTGGCCGAAACTCTTCTATGATTTCCAGACCCATTATTTGATCGATTCGGAGGGGGCACCGTACCAATAATAATAATATAATTGGTTTTGGTTTTGGTTTTGGCACCCTATGATGAAATTTTTGAATACTAGTTAGTGGCAGCAAAATTGGATTTAGAGAGAGAATAGAAACTGAGGCGCTCTGGATGAGAGATTCTGAAAGAAACAGAGAATAGAAAAGGGGGACGGTGGGGTGGAGTGGGGGCTTTACTGTATTGTGGGGTATGGCCTTATGGAGTTATGGGTATACAAGCACATAATGAATCATTTACCGTCTAAAAAAGAAAAGTTAATAGAGTTGTTACAAACTAACTTGAATTCTCTTATAAACAGACCAATAATACATAAACCGTAAATATTATTATTTTAACCCAGTATTTAATCAGTAATAATTTATATATATATAAATATATATTTATTAGAATTTATATATATAAATTAATAAAATATATTTATTAAAGATAATTTAATATTTATATTTTATTAAATAATAATCAAAATTACTAAAAGTTATTAACTTCTAAATATTTTTTCTTATAAACAAGATAAGTGTATACTAAAATTAATTATTAATATAAAATACTTATTGAAATAAAAAATACTCATTAAATATAAATTAAATTATACATATATTGATATAAAAATACATAATAAAAAAGAGTTATTAACTATATCAACAAGACTTCTGAATCTTGTTAATTATACTCTTTTTTGTTATAATAATACTCTTTTTTGTTATTAAATATTTTTTATATTTTGTATATTAAATAATCTTTCAATAGTTACTTAATATATATATATATATTCAATAACAAAAAAGAGTTTTGTGAAAGTATTGGGACAATGTTTTGTCGATAACAAAAAGAGTTACTTAATATATTTTGTCATTTTAATGAGACAATGTTTCATACATTAGGAGAAGTAGATAAATAATTAATGAAAGTGTTAAATTAGAATCATCATCAGTAATGCATGTGGATCTTTCGTCATGACAATATAAATTAGAAGTTTAAAGTATTATACATTTATAAAAAATTATAAATAAATTGTTTAATAATTTTTTGATACAAAAAGAATAACAAAATTTTATTATCAGTTGAAAATGCTTTAATATAAAAATTCTCATAAAAAAAAGAGAGATAAATTGTGATAAAGAAGTAAACATTCTTCTAGTTGCGGAGAACAAAAACATAATTAAAATATCTACAGTTGACCAAAATCACAGTATAATTAAAACATCGAAAGATGTTCAGGTATTTAAAAATTATGAAAATAATGAGATCTTATATAATGTTATTAAGAAAGACAGAGACTGAATTTTTTTTTAATTAGACTTTTATCACATTAGATTTTTTTTATGAAATCTTTTAATAAAATAGTTTTCGTTACAAAGAATATTATATTCTCTTTCTTAATTAATTTTTTATTTTGCAAAAATTTTTTTGACAAAATTTTTAACAAGACATATCTTTGATGACATTTAAAAAAAATGTTATAAAATAATTATTATTGTCAATGTCTTATCATAGAATATTATCATAGATAATGAAATATGAAACATTACCATACATAATGAAATATGATATAATATCAATTAATGTGGCATAAGTTTCATAATGTGTTTTCATTAATCAATAAGAGAGTTAGATAAATAATATCATACTATTATTTACTTTAAGAACTTTATCTATAAATAAATTATAAAAAAAATTTAACACACATTAAATTCACAAAAATAAGTAATATAACCTTCATCTTGTGTTTAATTTTTGTGTGTTATATATGTTTGTGTAATATAAAAAATTTATTTTCATGAATGATCAAATATTATATTATAAAGATATTATTAAGATATAACTTTTTTATATTTTTTTATTTATCTATTTTCATCCTTATTTTTGTAACAAAAATAATTTAATGTTAATTATTCTTATGGTCTTTGTACGAATAATTTGAGTCATCTCATATTGTGGATATACCTATGAAAATACTAGAAAAGACACTATAAGGGACAATTATTTACGAGTGTCATGTTGTATTAATCAATGAGAAAACTTTTTTAATTAATTAATTTATTTTGTATCTTTAAAATATTTGTTAAAATTATAAATTAAAAAAATTTATTAAAATAAAGTTAAGTTTTTAATATATTTATTTTATATTTATTAAAAATTTTAAATTTTTTTATTAACATACTGTTAAGATATGTGTTAGTTAATTTTTTTTATTTATCTATTATTTTATTATACATAAAAGCGTATAAAACATATGAAACTCGTTAAAAATAGAATAAAGAAATTAGGAACAAGCTAAGGAGGCGTGTTGTGTTTGTAAATTGCGCGTTTGTTCAGTCGGTAATGAATAATGGGTGAGGAAAGGACATAATGGAACACATCCTAGATCGATCTGATACACATTGTCGGCTTATAGAAGGAAAAAAAAAAAAAAGGGTTAAAATTATCTATAGCGTTTGTGAGATCTATAAAAAAATTAATTAGGACTTTATTTTAACATTAACACCCGTAAAATGTGAATTTCGAGTATAAAACTTTATACTGTAACCACTATTAAAGTTTTAGCATTAGATATTTCTATTAACTTGACAATAGGTATATTAATTATATTTATCTTACATGTCATCAGAAATAAAAAGAATTATTATACATTGAGAAAGAAAAAAGTTGAAAGACTAGTAATTTTAGTTTAGCAGCTAACTTTAAACTTTTAGCTTATATTTTTAAATATTATTTTATATTATTGATTAAAAATAATAAATTATATTAGTTTTATAGTTTTATCTTTTGAAAAAAATTAAAAAAAATTAATATTGCATATCTAATATTATTGTCAATATTTAATATCAAAACTATTTAAAATTTTTAAAGATAAAAACATTTAAAACTAAATTTAAAAAATTTAAAATTCAAACCCAATAAAAAATTATTTTAATAAACATCATGTTAGATTATTTAATAATTTATTATAGTGTTGGTGGAAATTCAGTACTATAGTCCTGTTTTCTAAATTCTAACATTACTTTTATATTTTTTCTTAGACCGGTGTGCTCAAAATGAGTCCTTCTAGTTCTACCTTATTATGGTGTCGGAAGCCAAACTTTATTGTAATTAATAATAAAATGGAGTCATCAGAGAGTAGTATTGGGTTTTCTCCTTTTTTATAATTATTTAATAAATTATGATTTTTTATTATTTAATATTTGTTTCCACATATTTGTTTAATTTCATTTAAAAATATAAAATAAAAAATTATATTTTATTAAATAATTGAAAAAAAAAAATTGAAGGATCTATTCCCTTAGGAGCTACGACAGCAACATTATTGTGGTGTGGAGGTGATCTGCGTTGCGGTTCTGACAAATACACTTTGCTTCGCTGTCTGTGCATGAATGAACCACGTTAAATCATATCCATTTTAAAACTTCAAGTCAACTCCACTGTTGCTTTTCCTCACGTTCCCCTTCCTCGCATTTTCCTCCACCTTCCTTTGCTTATTATTCTTTCCAACCATTCTTTTCTTTTCTTTTCACTACTTCCCCTCATCATTGTATTTTTAGTTGCCTTTTTTTATACATAAAAGCTGCTTCCACAATCATGTGCCCCTTCATGAAATAAGTGTAAACAACTAAAGAATTTTTTGTGAAATATTTTAATTTTTAATAAATTATTTATTTTTAAAAGTTTTTTAAATTATTTTTATTTGACAGACTAATCTCTTTATTATTTTTAATTAAAATTTTAAAATGTGTATTAAATAAATAAGTTTTTCATAAATTTTAAATTTAATTTTAATATACTTATAGTTTAAAATAGTTTTACACATATATCTAATGATATAATATCACATGAGTAAAAATAACTGATGTCTTTATATTAATCGCATAAATATTCATAAAAAAAGCGAATATAATTATACGATTGTATTAAACATTTTGTACTGTCAATGTATTAAAATTAAACTTTAAATTTTATTATATAATAATTAAATCTCAAAAATATAATTTTTATGATAAATTAACCCTTTTAAAATAACAGAGTGGCCAATTTGTTCTACATAAGTGATTTCAAAAATAATTAAAGAATAAAAATTTATTAAAAGTTAAAAACATAATCTAATTTTTTTTTAAAAAAAAATCAATTTGAGTATTTATTCTAAGATGGTTTAATAACCTTTTTTATTAGCCTCTTTATTCTTTATGAGATAGATTAGTTGCATACAAAATTTTAATAGATGAATAACATACATAATTTCGAGAAATATGAATTTTTTTTTATTATGTGGTAAATGATTACTGTTTTAACGGATAAGCTGGGAATCTCTTGTGCTAAATTTAATTAACTAGAAAATGCATAGTCTCCACCTATTTCTTGCTGCGGCATATAACGAATCCCAAAGATAATCACAGGAATATTTAAAATGCTTCCAATAATAATGTTTGCATTTTTGTAGCTTTAGTTTACGGCAATGGTAATTGATAATAATGTTGCAGCAGCGCAGACCATGCTTGGTAATAGCTACGTTATCCTCTTAATTATTGGATTGTTTCTTATGAATCTGATTCCTATAATTTCCCCGTCTGAACCAAGATTCGGATCAAATTAAACTTCATTATTAAGCATGATGTATATGTATAACTATTCATCGTACAATATTAACTTACTTATGAATTGTATATTATATAATAATAAGAAAAAAGAACGTGGAAGCCACCGCATTGTTGAGTTCATGAGCTGTCACATTTGGAAACAACTCTTACCTAGTTACCTGTAATTCCTCATTCACCGGATCGGAGACAGACTTTTTTTCTTAACAATAGTTTGTCAAAATTCGACCGAAAAGAGAAGAGAAAAATTTGGGGATGTAGCAAGAAATATGTATTTGAGAAAGAGCAAGGAAAAAAAAAATCTTACAAGACATTATTATTTTGGTTCTTTTTTGGTATTATAAAAAATATAACTATTTGTGTTTTTTTTAAGTTAATTTTTTTTATCTAAAAAATATAATTATTTATGTATAATTTTTTATTAACTTAAACTTAAAAATGATTTTGTAACTAATAAGGTTAAGTACGATTTTAATCCCTAAAGTATAGGATGAAAACTTTTTTGTCTCCAATCTTTTTTTGCATACAATATCTTTCGAACTAAAATATCCTTCTCTTCTTCCTCTTTTTCATCACATCATCTCTTCTTCTTCTTTATCAGAACCAAAAACAGAAGAGAGAGACCCAACCACCGTCGCACCCAACCCTTCCCCTCCTATTTGGACTCTCCCTCCTCCTCTCTCCCACCGTCAAAATCTTCTGCCACATTATCGCCATCACTCCTTCTCACTCCATCGAGCAATGTCTCCACAACTCCTCTCTCTCCATCACTTCTTCCAACATCGAGCAACTCCTCAAGCTTTCCTACGCCTTTTCCGTGCAGGCCGTCAAGTTTTTCCGCTGATCTGGCCGTCACTAAATCAGGATTTGACAGAATGGGTGAGGAAGAAGAAGTCCTCTACCTCTGGTTGAGTCTCGAACTAAAGGCAGCACCTAGCCTTGCAGCACCTCACATTCGCTGCCGCTTGGCCCTCACCCTCGTAGCGCTGCGACTCGCGCCCTAATTTAACCTCACTACGACTCACCCTCGCCTCGCAGCACCTCCCCCTCACCCTCGTGCTCCTCGTCGTCGTCGGAGAGGTAGTGGTGGTGATCGTGTTCCTCGCGTTTCCAGCTTCACTGCCGTGCCTCCCTTTCCCTTCTCTTCTTGCCTTCCGCCGCCCTTCCCCTCTCATTCCCTTCCCTTCCCTCTATTTTTTGTTAACATTTGTTTTGACGTTGATGATGATGATTTTCTTATTTTTTGTTAATGATAAGGATTTTAGTGATAAATTACTGTTTTAATTCATGAACAGATGGTGAATAAATAGTGATAGGGTGATAGTGGGTGAGATGGTGATGGTGATGGTGACGGTGATGGTGATAAAAAGAGAAAAAAAATTTTTTATCATTTAAAAAATTAAATTGTCCAAAAAAATAAATTTAAAATCACATTAAATTTTGAAAACGATTTTGTATAAAAAAAAATTAAAAGCAAAAAAAAATTCAACTTAAACTATAAAAACTAAAATCGTAATTAACCCTAATTAATATTATATTATCGTCACTAAGGATCAAGACACATCATTTACAAGTATATCTTCAAAATAGTAATAGCATCAGTACTATAGATTACTATATAATATACACCATGACTAATAAAAACTCTAAGTGCATAGTATGGTAAATAGAAAAATAATAAAAAGATGAAAATTTATTCAAATAAATAGTTAGATTTTATTTAAAAAATATTATTTTATTTTTATTATTATTTTAAAGTAAATTCATATTTTTTTATTCTTTTGACAGAAAACCCTCTTTTTGGTATAATTATTCAAATCTCTAATGTGTAAGACCAAATTTAGAAAAACAATATTTGCACCACCTTGTGAATTTTGGCTGCCAATATAATTATTAGCTTCTCACCCTTTTGCCATGCCAAAAATATGCGCTTTATTTGAGATTAATAACACGTCCATCAATCTTGCATTTCATTCGCAAAAAATTCTCCTCCAAGATAAATTGAATCGAGGCTTCCAAGAGAAAAATATCTGCATTATTATCGCATTCCGAAACTTTGATAATTTAATGCGTATACAATACATGTAATAATATTTCTCCAGTGGAGTGAAAAGGATATATAGAGAGAGCTAGCAAGCTAAGGTACATGCATGCCACATTCTTTACAGGGCCAGATCTAGAGAACGAGTAGAGTTATTTAATTATAGTACGTAGTCCAAATTATAGAAGCTTTTGCTTTAGATCCAGATCAAATAATCATAATTCATAAGCTATATATGCTGATGAAAAAGCAAAAAAGCTGCCCAACTCACATGATCATTTGTCTCTGAAGGAACATAATTTCCGGTGTGGAAACTTGTATACGATTTATTATTATTATTATTATTATTATTATTATTATTATTATTATTATTATTATTATTATTCTTTGAATGCAAGGACATATTATGCATGTTTGCTTGCTTAATTATTTGAGGTGGGATATATTTTTGGTGACTTTTGAGGTGGGATATATAATTATATAAGGAAAACTCTTTTCTTTTTGGTTAATAATCGAATTAATCTTTAAATGATGAATTATTCTCTAAATTTGTCCTTTAAAAATTTTATCAATTAAATTAGTCTTTTAAAAAAAATAATTAATTTTGTCCTTCTCTTATCTAATTGTTAGTTTTCGTAAACGATTAATGATATAGAATATTAACTGATAGCATACATAACACTTAGTATGTCTAATTGAACGCTGAATAAATATGTTTATGAAAATCTATTAATTTAGTCAATTTTTTTATTATATAAACCATAATCCTAATATAACCTAATGACACTAAATTGATAGATTTTTATAGATATATTTATTTAGCATCTAATTAGATATATTATGTGTTATGTATGACGTGAGTTAACATTTCATGTTATCAATTATCGTTGATAAAAACTATTAATTAAATGACTGAAGGATAAAAATGATTAATTTATAATCTTTGAAAGATCGGTTTGATTGATAAAATATTTCAATGTCGAATTTGAAGAATGAACTATTTTTTAGGACTAATTTAACTATTAACTATTTTTTTATTATTCCACTAGACATTTAATGATGTTTTTAATTTGTTTTTTTTTTTAATTTCGTTTTCTAGGCAAAATTTTGGAACATCAACTAACTATATATACTTCTATTTTAAACTAAGTTGTGGTTTTTACTCTTTTTTTTTTTTTCAATATTAAAACTAAACATATTTATGATTACATACATCAAGATACATTAATTATACGAAGAGAAATGACAGTACTTAATAAATAATTTAAAATAAAGAAAGTAAAAAAAGTAGAAAAGTGTTAAAAAAATAATGTTGCAAATCATGATGAATGTAAATTTAGATGTCTAATTTAGAATTCTTAGAGGGATGTATGTGAGACTAGGTTAGGCTTGCAAAAAGCTAATAAGAATAAAATTATCAACAAAGAAAGGAATCCACTATGATGGCGCAGTGTTGGATCGGTTGGTGTTAGATACTGGCGATCCCAAAACTTGCCAAATATGATAAATTATAATATTAATAAAATATAATCCATCTTAAGGTGTATGTGTTTGGATTAGTACTTGCATTCCAGACTACATTTTACATGGATTTTGTTTTACAAATTTAATTTAATTAATTTGTTCAAAGTAAAAAAACAGAATATTTGAATACTTCAATTCTATCTAAAAGGTAAGTTTTATTTTGGTAAATGAAGTAAGATTATTTTAATTGGTTTGATTTATATTTTTTTGTTGAAATGACTCTTTCTTGTTTGTGTTTGGTACGGGACGACTACATATTTGAATGGGTTAAAATGTAAAGACTCTGATAACCCGCTCTACGGGTCAACCAAATTGAAATTTCCATTGGACTGGGACTTAATCAAACTTGGTCGCATTCTAGTAAATCATTGGGTAATATTTGGGAGTCAATACAAGGTCAATGGTCTTCTATGAGAATAAAAAACTTGTGGGATGCCATTATTGCCTCTTAGAAAATGTCCCTGACCTAAAAACGTAGCTAAAAAAAAACTTGCCACCCTCCCTTGTCACCCTTCCTTGTCCTCATGAGTGCTACAGGGAGGCTGGAAATACTCCGGCCAACCATCAAACCACTGACCAGGAGCATAACTTGGTCTCCAGATTCCCGATTTGTATCAAATTTATTTAGAAATAAAATTGGATCCGAGATGTTTATGCCGTTTGAAGAACGAGTGGAAAATTATTTGAAACAAAAAAGTTATGCCCATCGAAAGTTTGGGGTTTGAAAATGTAATCCTGTAACTTTTTAAACTTAGTAAAATTTTTGGTAAAAACGTACTTCGACGCGCACGCATGGCCGACGCGCATGTGTCACTCACGATTTTTACTCTCTCACGCGTCGCTGTATTGATGCAGGTGCGTGGTACAAATTCCAGAGAGTTGTGATGGTAGCGTGCCGGTTTTCTGCGAGGAGCACAAAACGCATCCACGCGTACGCATGACTGACGCGCACGCGTCACCCTACCTCTCTACTTCCCACGCGTGGGCATGGGTGACGCTTACGCATCACTTGCTTTTCTCCGCTTCCCACGCATGCGCGTGGGCGACGCGCACACGTGACCCCGTTTTCAACAAAGATTGATTTTTGAGTTTTTAAAGCCGAATTTCAGACTTCTAAGCCTCCATTTTCATCCTTTAAGTTCTAAATTTTTATAGTATGCCTAGTAATGAGAAGAAGCTAGGAAATGTGATAACTTGTTGATGAAGAAAGGCTTTGAGTAATGAATTGTGATTGAGAAAGTGCAGAAATGATGGTTTGAAAATGAATGTGACGTGTGATCCCGGGTAGTAGGCAGTGGCGTTATCCACTTGCTCCGGGTATGAGATGGGGAATGAGAATTATGATAAATGAGTTTAATTATAGAGTTTTGAATGAATGTATGTCTGTGATACCTGGATAGTAGCAAGGGTCGTGGTTCGTCCCGCTTGCTCCGGGTCATTGTTGGAGAATTGGTAATAATGAAGAGTGATTATGAATGAATGTAGTAAATGAATAATGATGGAAAATGTTGAATGTAAGTATGCTTGTATTTTCTCTCTGGTTGTAAGGGTGACAGGGCACCGATATCCTCTAATGGTGACAAGGCATAGATATCCTCTAATGGTGATAGGGCACGGATTCCCTCTAATGGTAATAAGGTGCAACAGAGAGACTGTGCCCGGGTTAGCTACCGGACACGTCGGGTTGGCTTGATAACCGACAGATGATATCATCAGCCATAGGACAGGCATACATCATTTGCATATGTTTGAATTGTTTGGGTTTGTCTATTTGTTTTGGATTGCTATATCATATATGATATGTTACCTGATTATGTGCTACTTATTCTACTTGTACCTTATTGTGTATTCCTTGCCTATATTTCTTGTATTTGTACAACTGAGAGGTACCTCATGCTGGTGTCGGTTGACGCTGAGGGCTGTTCTTGTTGAGATGGAGTAATGATATGATTAATTTAAAATGATGATTATTGAATGAGGTGATTCGAGCTCCTTGGGTAGACGCAGTGAAGTGATTTCACTTGCTCCAGGTGAGGATATGAAGTATTGATATAGAATTGCTGAGACAGAATAACTGGTGATGGTTTGGCTTATGTTCTGATTCTGATTTGTTGGGGAGTTAAAAAGTTGGGAAGCATGAGGAATATGAATCAGATTTAGCATTTCCTTATGACAGTTGCCTATTTATGAATTAGCGAGGACATAGGATGAATATTTGGTGAAAGAAAGTTTAGGATGCTTAGTGAGTTTTTATTACAATGCATTGTATTTATTTGGCACTTTTACCGTACTGGGAATCCATGGGTCGAGGGTTCTCATTCCGTATATATCCCTTGTTTTTCAGATGCAGGTCCAGGTGCTCAGTAGTGAGCTGTGGGTTGTCTGAAAGACGGTGAAGACCTCTAAGATCTCTTATTTACGTTTGCTTAGATTCTCTCCACTTTTGTTTTTAAAGAACTCATTCTATGTATTTAATCCTTTTGAAAACTTGCCCATAGATGCCCTTGTGTATTGTTTGGGAGAGATTAGGAGATATGGTTGCCAAACTGCTTTTATACTGTACCCTAGCCGGCCTAAACTTCGCGGGTCGCGACTAGTGGCTAATTATATATATAATATATATATTTTTTGTTTTATCTTATTCTTCGCGACGAAATTATCTTTATATCGTCTCAATTCACACTTTACCTTCTTTTTGTCGGTACGTGAGCGCTACAAATTCACGATTTTATTTTTACTCCTTTTCATCCTTCTCGATTAATACTCCTTTCAATTATACTTATAAACTATGTATTAAAAATTCACCTTGAGATTCGTACCACCTTATTATCATTGACTTATGACTCGAGCGGATTTGAATATTATGGTGTTACAATTGACTTGGGCAACGACTTTTACCTGGTGAAGTTCTCCACTAAAGAGGACCTGAACCATGCCTTTTTAGAAGGAGAACAACAACCAAGAGTTCCAGGAACTATATGTAGCAGAAAACTCACAAGAGGAAAAAAAAGGAGAAGGACAAGGCAGTTGTACAACAAACCAACAACAATTTTGGACCATGGATGGTGATTCAAAAGTAGATACCAGAAAAGACTCAAAAGAAAATAATGTAAATGATAGAGAAGGGACAAGTAAGGCCTACGAAAGAGTTAAGAGAGGAGTTAACAACACAAGATTCAGCGTCCTTGAGAATGAAGACTTAGAACAGGAAGAATCTGAGCCACAAACTAAGGAAGATCAAGGAAACGAATGTCCAGGCCAACACTGAGACTATACAAAAATAGATACCAAAAGGAAAGAATGAAACACAAAAGCAACAGATGTCAAATACAAGAAACACTGAAAAAGAAAAATACAACCAGACTAACCAAAATAAAGTCACAGCAGAAACCAACAAGCATGACCTCAGCCAAAGTCCTCTAAACATCAGACGCATCCCTGTCAATAAGCTAGAATATACCAATCCAAATGTAGCAGTGTCTAACAAATCCATTAAAAAAACAACAGAGTCTCACCACAAAGACAATTGGATAGAAGAAGAACATAAAATCTAGAACACCTGCAGCATGGAGATGGAGAAAGAAGCTCACAACACCCCCACTTTAGAAAAAGGAAAGCCTCCAGATCCAGAAGCGCCTGCCAAAATTAAAAATGTTATTGAGCCAAATAAAAAAGGAAAAGACCCTATGGAAATAGACATGCAAATAAATATAAAAAAATTGGTGGAAGAAGTAGACTTTAATACACCCTCCCTAGAGAGAATGAAGGAAGACACGGTTGCTGATATGCAACTCTAACTCTATCACCTCCCCATTATGATTATTATGTCATGGAATGTAGGGGTGTTCAAAACTGATCCGGACTGAACTAAACTAATGGACCGAACCGAAAAAACTGAAAACCGAACAAAACCGAAAACCAAAAAAATCGAAAAAATGTGTTTTGCTGTTTTTTGCAGTTCGGTTCGATTTTCGGTTCTGACCATGAAAACCCCAACCGAACCGAACCGAATCGGAGAAGTAAAAACCCTAAAAAAACCAACCCACCCCACCCCCACCCCCAATTCTCAAATGAGCGTTGTGGCTGCGCGACCTAGCCCCCACC
Organism: Arachis hypogaea; assembly: GCF_003086295.3. Taxonomy (NCBI): domain Eukaryota; kingdom Viridiplantae; phylum Streptophyta; class Magnoliopsida; order Fabales; family Fabaceae; genus Arachis; species Arachis hypogaea. Next base: position 41,291,584 of record NC_092048.1, on the reverse strand, counting down.
CCCAATTGAAACCTAGCGCTCTCTTGAATCTCTTCCACAATCTCGCTCTCTGCACCCAGTCACCCACGTTGTTGAGTCTCGAGGTCGACGGCGAAAGACCGTTCCTCCCAGGCTCCCACCACCTCGAAGCCTTCCTCCCAACGCCGAAGCCGTTTCACCCACTGCTCCCAGGACCTTTTCACCCACCAGTGCACCACGGTCCACGAAGCCCCAGCCACAGCCAGCACCACCGTCACAGGCTCGCACCCAGTGGACAGAGGACCGTTTTTGGCCACCGACGCAGCAATAGCACAGCACGACGCCACCATCCACTGACCCAGCAGGCCAGCATAGCACCACGCCAGTGACGCCACCAGCCAGTAGCGTTTCTGACCACCACCCAGTCAGGTATGTAATTTAACTAATTTTTATTCAATAATCATTGATTCATTGTTGCGGTTTGTTGGCATTGTTTACTTTATTGTTGGTATTGTTGTTGTTGATTTATTGTTGCTGACTTGCTATTTGTTGATTCATTGTTTACCAATTACTGTTTATTGATTCATTATTGTCATACAGTTTTGATTTGACACTATTGCATTAGGAGGAGAAAGGTTTCAAGGTAATAGAAATGGCTAAAATAGGAGAAATGTTAGAATTAACTACTTGAGTTTGTATGATGACACTGGATAGATTTGAGAAGCTAAGAAAAGACTCAAAAATTTTAATTTAATTTCAAACTATATATTGTTTGTTTTGCAGATCTCAATTAACTTAGAACAATTTGATTGTAACTTTTGTGTCATGGGCATCGTCAACGGCACCAGGTGCACTTGTTGGTGCCGGGTTGCTTGATCCTATACAGAAGCTGTGTTCTGGTGGTTGTGATAATACTGTGAAGGTATGGAAGTTGAACAATGGATTTTGGAAGATGGACTGCTTCCCGGCTCTTCAGATGCATACAGATTGGGTTCGAGATGTTGCTTGGGCACCTAATTTGGGGAATGGCAATAGGTGACAACGGTAGAGCCTTAAAATTATCAATTTAGAATTATGGAGACTTTTTCATTTTGGAATATAATTGACATCTTGTTGCTTTGCATATTATACAGTTAAGTAATTGTGCTTGATAATCCCTTCCTTGAATTCCATTTGATAATTTGTGCTTGCAAGAATGAAGTTGATTAGTGTGAGCTTTTCTCCTTGTATGAGTTAGAAGGATATGATTCAGGTATATAATGAGACATTTCATAAGAATTTTGGAATTTTGTCCTGGCAATTGCGTAAATTATGACGGTTGTGTTAAATTTTAGACTTGCATTTGTAAGCATTACTACATGTGCTATGTTTTATTTGCAATTCATAAAGTTAGCAGTGGCATAAATGTATTGGTCCTCACATATCTGTCATGCTTGCCAGCGAAATTTATATTTGTTCCTCGAGGATTCTTGTGATTCTTAGTGGCAAGATATTTTTCCCTTCTTGTACTCCATCAGATGGAGCTTTTTCGTTGTTCATTCCATTGATCCATTTTGTAATCTTGATCTAGGATCAAGATTAATTGCTTACTTGATTACGAGGTAACATGTAACTAAACTATTTTCAAGTATCATATTGGAGTGAGAAACTTGAAATATCATGTTTTGAATGAGAATGAAAGGTGACGTGATCACAATTGCTCCTTGATAAAGATGTAGATTCAAATTCATCTTCAACTACGATGGAACTTGATGTTTTTTTTGCAACTGTTGTGATCACTTAGCAGTGGTTAACTTTGTTAGCTATTGTGTATTTGTAGTGAAATAGTATGGTAGTATTTTTTTTGAATTGATTGAAAAAATCGATCAAACCGAACCAAGCCAAACCGAATTTAATTGGTTTGGTTTGGTTTGGATGGCTTCGGTAAAAAAATCGAACCAAACCAAACCGCATTTTAATTAGACGATCGGATCGAATGACTTTTTCATCAAAAACCGAACAAACCGCACCGCGAACACCCCTAATGGAATGTAAGGAGTGCGGCTAGCAACAGTTTTAGGTGTACCCTCAAAGAGTTGATGAGACAGAACAGACCTGACATTGTCATTCTTGTTGAAACTAGAATTAGCAGGAGAAATGCCAAAAGTACTATCAAGAGTCTGGGGTTTGAACATTATATCATTGAGGAAGCGCTAGGATTTTCTGGTGGCATATGAATCTGTTGGAATAATAATGACATCAAAATTATAACCCTTGAAATACACCCCCAATACATCTATGCAAGACTGGAAACTCCCGATAGAGAAGATTGGTACCTAACGGCGGTGTATGCAATCCCCGAGCCAGGAATTAGAAGAACATTGTGGCCTATAATCCATGGCATAGCTACTAACATGACTAAAGTGTGGCTAGTCACTAGAGATTTTAACGAGATCAAAGACTATGAAAAAGAAGGGTAGAGGCATCACTGATGTAAGAGCTTGTAAAAATTTTGCATCCTCGATAAACAAATGTGGCCTTATTGACCTTGGATTTGGGGGATCAAAGTTCACTTGGAGAGGACCGTTGTGGGAGGGGCACGAGAGAGTGTTCAAGAAATTACATAGGGCACTTCTTAATGCCAACCAGAGGCTAATGCATCAGGAAGCTATAGTCAAGGTCCTACCAAGATCCAGTCTGGACCATTATCCACTTTTGATCGCTGACCAAGTTGAAGGAAGAAGAGGAGATATGCCTTTTATATTCGAGTTTATATGGGCCTACCACCCAAGATATGAAGATCCTATCAACCATAGCTGGGAGAAGGACAACCTTTTTTTGAACATTAACAATGTTAGGACAAACCTCATCAAATGGAATAGGGAAACTTTTGGCAACATCTTCAGAGAAAAGAGAAGAGTGCTTAACAGACTAGCTGGGATACAGAGACATCACTCCTATGGCAATAATCCGTTTCTTGACCAACTCGAAGAATCTCTCCAAAAGAACTTAGTGACATACTTGATAAAGAAGAAATTTTTTGGCTACATAAATCCAAAGGGAAATGGATCACTGAGGGTGATAGGAACACCAAATTCTATCATACAAAAACTATCATTAGAAGAAAGAAAAATAAGATTCTTAAGCTTAGAGACCAGGAGGGCAACTGGATAGAAGAAGATAAACTATTAGAGACTCACATCACTGAATACTTCTTCAACCTCTACCAAGAGGAGGTGAGTAGTTGTCCGGTTATATTAAATATTACGTCTCCATCTAGCTTAGATCCTTTCATTTGCAGGACCCTTAAAGCTCTCCTAAACTGACCAAGAAATTAAGAAAGCACTCAACAACATAGGATCCCTCAAAGCTTCAGGAGAAGATGGCCTCCCAGCTGCTTTCTACAAAATGAGTTGGCAGCTCGTAGGGAGGAAGACTTGTGACCACATTAAGAACTACTGGAACAATCCAAAACTAATAAAGGAATCAAACTCAACCCTTTTAGCTCTTATCCTCAAAGTTCAAAACCCGGAATTCATCACCCAATTTAGACCAATAGTCCTCTGCAATGTGAGATACAAAATCCTGAACAAGATTCTTGTTCAAAGACTGAAGCCTCTTCTTAAATGAGCGGATCTCACCTTATCAATCAAGCTTCATCCCCAGAAGGAACATACAGGACAACATCTTCATTGCCAAGGAATTGATGCACTCCATGAGAAAGATTAGAGGAAGACAAGGATTCATGACCATAAAGATAGATTTCAAAAAAGCTTATGATAAGATAAATTAAAATTTTATTGAACAAAGAATCAAAGAGTTTGGCCTTTCAGATAAAGTCTCCAACATCATCATGTATTGAGTAAGGTCGGTCAACTACAATGTGCTTTGGAATGGGAGCAAGACAAGCTATTTCAAGCCTATGAAAGGAGTAAGACAAGGATACACCATATCCCCTATCTTTTTGTTATTTTCATGGAAAGACTATATCAATACATAAAACAAGAGGTTGTAGTTGGAAATTGGAAGCCTTTTAGAGTTGGAAGAAATGGACCAGAAATTTTTCACATCATGTTTGCAGACAACCTTCTTCTTTTTGCGGTAGCGTCCACCATGCAAGTTTCTAAAATCTAGAAAATTCTAAAGAACTTCTACCTAGTAGCTGGTATAAAGGTCAACCAAACCAAGTCCTCTATCATCTTCTCTAGGAACACACCTAAGCAGATCAAACAATAGATCACTGTAAGAGCCGACGTTAAGGAGAACAATAATCTTGGAAGATATTTAGGAGACATGATCAATAGCAACCAAAAAGGTAAGGAAAACTTCAAGATTGTCATTGACAAAGTCCAAATCAGGCTGAAAGGGTGGAAGAATAAATGCTTATCACTAGTTGGAAGAGTAACTTTAGCGCAATCAGTCATCAGCCTAGGTATCAACTTTGAAATGCAACATGGAAGGATCCCTAAAGGAGTTTGCAATGAAATTGAAAAACTACAAAGATGTTTCATCTAGAGTGACAATGAGAATCAAAGGAGAATAGATGCTGTCAATTGGAAGACCATATACTCTCCTAAACATGAAGGGGGATTGAGTATGAGAAGACTCAACTTTATGAATGTTGCCTTTTTACTAAAAATTATATGGAATTTGTGGGACAAATCTAACTCTCTATGGTCTAAGGTCCTAATCCACAAATACTGCAATGGAAATAACATTTCAACAAGACCAATAGTTAGAAGTTCAGACTCACTTCTTTGGAAGGAACTGATCAAACTCTAGCCCAAATTCAAGAAAAACATCGTTCACTGCATTAGAGATGGACTATCCATTAACTTTTGGTTAGACCCATGGGTAGAAAGAAAAAGCAACCTATTATCAAACGCAACCACCAGCATCACAGATACAGAGAGCATAGTTTGGGAATGGACGGACTCGACAGGAAATTGCGATACACAGAAGATTAATAGATTCTTGCCTAAACAAATAGTACACAAGATCATAGCAATTTCAGTGCCCTCTGAAGAGCAAGGTGTAGATAAAATTGGATGGAAGCATACTAGTGATGGTGATTTCGCTATCGGGGCAATATATAAGGCCATAGAAAATTGGTCAAAATCCTAAAAGAGCACTTGGACTACCATATGGAAATGGGAAGGTCCCCAAAAATAAAAACATTCATGTGGCAGGTCCTTCATGAGAGAATTCTTACCAATAAAAGGAAAGCACGCATCTTTAGAGGAAGAGAAATCTACCAAGTCTGCGAAGAACATGAAGAAGACATCATACATGCATTGAGAAACTGTTCTAAGGTATCAAGAATATGGGTAAGCCTAATCAAACCAGAAAAGATACAACAATTCTTTGGAATGAACTTTAAGCAATGGATTGAACTAAATCTTACTCACCAGCTAAGGATGGATCAGGAGAAGAATTAGATGATGTGTTTCTCACTGCGTGCTAGAAGATATGGGGTTGTAGGAATAGAGAGCTCCACAACACGAATTACAAACGGCCGCAAGAAGGTTGAAGAATCCACCAAAGCATTCAGGAAGAAGAAAGGAATCACTACAAGCCAAGTGCGAAGAGAGGAGATCTTAGTTAGATGGAACCCACCACACCGGGATAGACAACCTTGAATGTAACGACCTAATTTCTGGTATGTCATGATCATACTAGAAACTGAACACTGCCAATTTGCTTTCCTTAACTTTAGCTAGTATTTATTATATAAGCCTGATTCGTTGTTAAAACGTTGCTATTTTACGAGGTAATTTTTTTTTTGAAAACGTTTGACCTAATGCCCAGATTGATAAATAGAATCTTTCATAACCAATTAACAAATAATAACATGTAAAACAGTTATATAACAACCACACATATATACATCTCAAGCAGTTAACAACATTCAGTGATCCAGCCTTTATTAGAGTATAGATTATAGATCTGAGTTAAAACACCCCTAGATATAGCTAGATAATAACTATATACATATATATACATACAATACCCCAGGCCCTGACTTGTTCAAGAAGTCCTTAAGCTGGAGCCCAGGCTAACCTAGACTCTATACTCACCTAATCCCTCTAATCTACAAAGCGAGGGTAAGTACGTCTAGGTCTTTAAAACTCGAGTCAGGTGGAAAGTCATCAAAAGGCAAAAGATCATCTACTACTCTTCTGGACGATCATACATCGTCAAAGAGCATCTCTCTATTACTTCATTGAGTGGCCACATAACAGCAACATTGTATAGAGGATTTAGGCTAAAGTTTGTAGATAAATGGGGTGTGATGTCGGCTGGTCTCCTGGTATATACATATAAACAGATAACGGAGTCACCCTAGACTCAAAAGACTACCTAGAGCGAAATTCTCTTTGCAGAACGATCATCAGCAGACTACAGAAGGGTACTCCTGCTTCCATCTGAAGGGAGAAGGGAGAAAAGGGATAAAAACTTGGGAGTTCTTAGTAGAGTCAGGAAAATTAGTCATGTTAATTGGCTCCGTCATGCTTTTCAGACAGTAACATACTTTACAAAAGATAGAGAAAAGCAAAGAAAGCAGATAAACAGAGAAACAAAGAAAATAGAAAATAAATTACAAATAGAGAAATACAAGAAGTAAAGCACAACTCAGAGAATATACAACAGAGAATGGTGCGCACACAAGAATGATGTATGTCTGGACCTAGTGCAAGTAATGAGCTCATCTGTTGGTTACTAACCCGCTCTCGATGTTACCCAGCAAGCAACCTTTGTCTTGCAGGATAGTACTTGTTAGCCTATATATGCCGAACATACTCACTGTAAGCACCCTTTGTCTTACAGGAGTACATTGATCTCGATACTTCTGTAAGCAACATTTGTCTTACAGCATAGCATTATAGCTAGGTATTCCAAAAAAGTATTCTCGGTGGTCGCACCACCATCTATCTGACTGCCCCCACCACGCAGCAGATGAACATACAATAGATGATCATATCACAAGGCTCAACTCTTTATTTTCATTCTCTTTTTCCTTTTTTCTCTTTGCCTCTTTATTTTACACTTGCTATCTTTTTAACGTGTGTATATATAGCTTATGTCAATTTCAGTATGAATAGTCAGCATGTTCCAAGCATAGGTTCATTCAGTCTATGCTAAACCAGTATGACCTTTCATATAATACCTAACCCTAATCGCAATTCAAGTACTAACTATGTTGCTCCTAGATCGTTTCAGTAATCGTCATTTATCTTTGCCTTTAAAGCTTTACCGACTTTTTCTTCGATTTTTTTTCTTTTCTTCAATATTTTACCTTTCTTTTATTTTTGCCTCACTAATATGTTATTACCACTACCTAATTGTTTTATGAAGGTAATCATGAGATTCTAAACTTAAAGTTGTATTTCTAAGGCTTTTCGAAAAAATTTCTTTTTCTACCTTATTTTATTATTTTAAATAAAATATTATTTTTAATTAAATAATATTATTTAATATTTTATTATTTTTATTATTTTATTATTGAATTTTCGAAAATTACCTTACTTTTACCTTTAACTTTATAAATTCACTTTTTACTTCCCGTAACTTTTAATATTTTTACTTTAACCACCCTAACTTTTAATATTTATATATTAACCCCTTAAACACCAAAATAATTACTTCCTTGCCCTTTTTAAGATAAAAAAGTTGTTCTTCTTGTTCTTCATCATACTCAAAGTGTTCTTCATGTTCTTCGTAAATTATTCAGATTCTTTCACTGTTTTCACCCGTTTTTCAATATTTTCTATAACCGATTTTTACCATAATTCATAATAAATTGGCAGCCACTAAAGCCCCATATTTTCCACTTTATTTTAATACAAAATCAACCCCAATTTAAGGATTAGGGTTTCGGTTTTCAGCAGCCATGAAGAACACAAATTCAAAGTTGAATATCATCAAATTTCATCAAATTTTCACCAAAATTTCAACAAGAATCACTCATATAAACCATCAATTTCAAGTATAGACAAACCATATCATAATCATACAACTCAAATACAATTAATCAAGATTAATTTCACCAAACCCTACCTTGATTTGCTACCTCAAATTCTGTTATGCTTCTAGGTGTTCTTTAAGCACTTTTTCCTCTTAAATAACATCAATAACAACTTTAAATACAAAAACCCTTAACTGACCGAACCGTCATATGAATGTAAGGATGAGATTCCTCACCTTACCCTTGCTGGAAATTGAAGTTTCTTGGCCCTCAAGTCAAGCTAAGCATGATTCCTAAGGAAAAACATCAATAAAACACATGTTCATGCATGTTTCCGTGAAACCAAAGCAAAAGGGAGAAGGAAAGCCAACTTATCTTGATTTCAGCCTTGATTAGTCATATGATTGTAAAGAGAAAGAAGAAAGAGTCATTTTGGTGTAATTGAAATTTTGATTTGAGTTTTAGTTCAGAAGAAATCAAGCTTTGAAGATTTGGAACTAAGAACTTTTCTCTCTTTTTCTCTCTTGCTATTTTCGGCCACAAGGAGCAAATGATCCAGCCTTGGGGTCTTGGGGTGGTAGAGGAGGACTGTGATTGTTTGGTTTGGAGGTGGTTTAAAATAATATTAAAATATCTCCAGTGTATAACTAGTTAACTACTAAAACTAGATGTATCGGAACACACGTAAAACCACATTTATAAATTATTTTCTGAGCTATTAGTATAAATAACACTAGTAACATATTTAATATGAGAATAGAATATTTATGATGAGGCATTAGCATTGCTAAACTTATCAAAGAGTGCTGGTGTTAATCTGCACCAGTAGACTGTGAACTCGGTCAAACCGATCTCCTGTTCTTAACTAAAACAAGTCAGGTAATATTATAATATTATTCAAACAAATCTAATACTAATATAATGATAATAATATATTATTATCTTTCTTCTCTCATGAATCGATTTCGGCTCGTCAAACTGAGATTAATTATGGAAATTAGAATCAAAATCTCCTAACCGATACGGCTCAAGAACTAAGTTCTTCGTGACTGTGTCGTCGAGCTTGTCTCAGAAGAAGTTCTGGCTTAGAGATAACATAGTGATAATAAGGATTGAGATGCTTGATGATACAACAAGGTGTTCCTTTCACTGATTTTTCGAAAATCTCCTTATCTTCAGAAAAGATCGCGTGTACCCAAAAACTAGGTTGTCTTTACATTGAACATTGACAGGTCTATGGAGTGAACCATTATGAAGGGGGATGCAGCGGTCTTTTAAAGAATTGTAGAGGAAATTGGATTGGAGGTTTTTCTTACGCTATTGGATGGTGCACAGCTTATCACTACAAGGATTTTGCTCATTTGTGGTGGTTTTTTTCTGTTTGTGGTGGTTTTAAACCCCCACAAAAAGGATCGTGACAGTTTCAAAAACTTCCAAAATTGGAGGTGCCACGAGCTCCTTTATGGCAATTTTTCACAACCCCCACAATTCCATTCAGTGGCAGTTTTCTATCCTTTTTGCAGGGGTTCTATGCTAGCGTTTTGTGGCAATTCTTGGTTAATTATTGTGGCGGTTTAGAGCCCCTATAAAAAGAATTTCTAATTAAAAAAAAAACACACATTCATGTGGGGTTTCAACCTCCACAATGATGTCAATATTATTCTTAAACAATTAATATGAATACTAGAATTACATTATTATACTACTAAACAATTATCATTTAAAAGAAATCTTTAAATAAGACACATTAAAAATTTAGAAGGAAATTAAAATATTACATATTTAAACAAAATTTATCCCCTATAAAAACTATAAATATTCATGAGAATGATCAACACTAAACTATAAAAACTACCTATATTTATCCCCTGAGAAGCAACCAGAGAGACATGAGGAAAAGGCTTCTTGATTGCTGATATGGACTGAAATCCTCCAAGTGCAGAAACTGGATAAATATATATTAATTGATTCTTTATATTACTTGTATTAATAGAAGAACAAGAATGTAAAATGAAAATTATCAGCACAGATCTAAAAAAAATTAGAACCGGGATCAGGAGATTAGTGCATCCCTCATATGAGCCGAAAACAGATGAAAAAATGCAACGCAAGAAAAACCAAAAGTGTATACTCCTCCATGCAACAAGTCTGCATACACACTCTTATCTATATTTTATTATTTGAATATTCTTCAACATGGTAAACTAAACAGAACATTAGAAGGCCAACCTTGACAATTTTAGCTCCTGCTTCACATGCAGACAATATCTGTATTAAGAATAATAAATGAAGATCAAACGAATGCTAAAAAAGATGCACAAATTGTGGACGTTAAGGAAGCAAGCATTCATGTTAATAGAATCTCTAAATTGAGCCTTACTTCAGTTGAAGTCATTGTGCCAGGAATGTATAAAACTTTACCATTCTGAATGTAATACATAACATCCTGGTAATTGATTGGAGCGCCCAAAAAAAAAAGAAATAAGGAAAAAGAAAAAGAAAATGAAAGAAATAACAAAACATTGTGACCAAGCACTAGCAGTTGTTATCTGACATCCTAATATACTACTAAGATCTCAAAATTTAAACCTTAACAATTGCTGGACTCATCAGAAATTTTGCTTCAGCATTGATTGCAGCTTTTGCATCCTCAATCCAGAGAATAGTCCCAACCTAAGAGCAGATGAGAAGAAATGTATTCTTATGTAACGATTATCTTAAAGGGAGCCTTTTTTTCCTTTTCAAATCGTTTGTATTAGAGTTAATTGAGAGTTTTGATGATCTATATGTCAATACAAATCATAAGAATATGAAATAAGGTTGTTTTACAACCATTGATAATAATCACAATATGATGCTTCAACCAGCAAATCGAGTCCATGGTGATGCTTTATATACAGACACAATCTCAAATTTCAATGAAACGAGACAATGCAATGATGCTTCTCCATATCATAAACTTGATGTAGGTTCATGTGAACATATACACCAAAACAAAGAATATTGGAAGAAAGAGAAACCAGAAACTTAAAGGGTGCAAGCATACTCCGAGTGCCATAGTCGGGTGCTCCTTGACCAGTTGGTTTAGAACCAAAAAAGACCAGGATTAGAACAAATCTATCTCCTGCTACATAGGTCTGTATAAGAATAGGCAGAATTCAATTATATGGCAGAACTACAAATCTATGATCTCCAAGAAATAGCCATGTTTAATGATTTTGCACACAGTGGGATTCTGTCTAGGCAAAACTGATGATTTATTACCTCTTCAGTGACAACACCATGGCTGACTAGGTATCGCGATGCATTTAGGGGATACCCTCCATCACAACCAGATCCACACAAAAAGCCACAGCATGCGAGAAGATCGTTCACAGAGAGAGAGATATTATGCAATTAAACATATAGAGCATAAATTCCTCTTTAAACATCCTCAATAAGATATGTATTTATTGATATTCACACACAGCAATATGTTGCTCAGTAAGAAAAATACTTACCACATCAAAATGAATACAAAATCGATATGATAATGACTCTACAACACCAAATGCCTGTCCTCAACACAGCATCATATATACAAAATTGATCTGATAATGAACACATCAACACAGCATCATAAATTTCCTCATTTGATGCTGCCTGTCCTCAACAAAAATAAATAACTGCCAGCCGAGTCACATTCATCATCATCTGAAAAATAGGGAACTCTTCGTAACTGACTCATTTTTAAGAGAGAGAAAGATTAAAAAAAATAAAAATTTTCGAAGAAATGAAAACAATACCTCCACATGACAGGTTGAAGACATAATGGTAGAACTACTTTGTAAAGATATGGGAGAAGGATAGAAGTCAAACCAAAACCAAAGCCTTCACTGGCCTCATGAATGGCTAGTAACAACCGTTCTTGAAGCTGTTCTTTAGAGGTACTTAGGAAGGTCTAGTTGATTGAAGCTGTAAAAAGTAATTGGGAAAAGGGAAAAAGAAATTAGGATGGGATGGCCATCTGATTTGTAGCATATGAAAAAGAAAACTGCATACAAAACTCACCATGTATGAGCCGACGGCAATCAATCCGGAGCTCCATATGCCTTGTGAATCTGAAACCTCTGAGGACCAGAGATGCCTTGCAAGGCCTTAAAACCTTCCAAAGGAACCTGATTACCAACAAGCTTACAACTATAAGTCTATGCCAACAAAAAACAAAACACACAACTACAACAGCACAACCATTTACACCATACTTTTACAAACAAAATAAGAGTAGAGTATGAAAATTAACAATGTTCACAGTAAATCACTTTTGATGTTCCAGTCACAAATTGCAGAAATCTTGCCATGTCTTCCTTGTTAAAAGTTTTAACCACCTCCCAAAACCATTGAATGACATTTGACGCCACAGTATAGCCATTATATTCTGTATTGGCCTTCAAGTCTTCCACTGAAAAGAAACTGATGCTTATTAATGCTTAGAAGGATATCAAATCACACTACATAATTTAACCAAATAGATAACTCTACGGCATAAAGTAAGGATATTAAAAATTGTAACCTTCTTAAGTCTTTCTTCCAAATTATATCCAATTTGGGATTAGATCGAAGCTAGGCCCTTCCACATTCACTTAGTCTGCTTTCTTTGGTTGTCTCTTGTACTCAAACCAGTCAATTCCTATAATACAGAATGTGTCATATACAATTCACATAATTAAAAACCACAAAATTTAAGTCTCGTACTAAATAAGAACAAATTCTCACCGTAATGACTTGGAACGACATAAGAATTAGTTCCACGAGATCTGATAGCTTTGAACGCAGCTTCAATTGAAGCTTCTAGAGACTCCATCTCACTCACCTTTAAGATCTCCTCAGCCAGTGCCATCGAGTTCAAGAAGAAACCGCGCTCTGAGTGCTTCAAGTTGTCGGAGCAAAATCAGAACTAGCGAAAGAAGCCGCCGTGGAAGACGACGCAGAAATGGAATATCGAAGCATTACCTCAATTATTTGAATGGAATCGTCCCTGAAATACTATCCCGAGAGGCGAGAGTTCCACGAATTGAGAAGCTCCACGATCACCTCGTCCTCCATTCATAACTCCAACGGGTGACGCGTTGACGGAGGAGATTTGGCGGCAACGGCGGCAAAGAGATGAATGGCGGTGGCGATAAAATCCAGATTTTAGGGTTTCAGATCCTCGTTCTCTCTCAAATAACTCCTTTATTTTTTTTATTTTTTGGTATGGGTTTGGTAAGTATTTGTTTGAGTTGGGTTTTTTATAATTTATTGGGTTAAAAACAAACCGTGGGATTTTTTCTTAAATATTTAAAATGGTTACAAATAAAATAGATTGTGGAAGTTCTAATAACTTTTACTAAAAAACTTCCACAAACAAATAAAAATTTTATAGTGCATAGGGCTGAACTTTGGGAGATAGTCAATAAACTTAAATTAGCTTGGACTATGAAAATTAGAAGATTAGTGCTTGAATGTGACTCTTAGACAGTTATAAATCTCATCAGTGGCCAGAAAGATCATTCATTTATTTGCTGATGATGAACAAGGGGCCTTGTTAGTTGTTACCCCGCCTAGTTTGTACGTAATTTTCTTTGGGCGTTCTCCAGCCTGTTATAATACCAAATATATATATATATATATATAGCTGGGAGTAAAAACATAAAATTACTTTATATTTTTTCATCTTTAAAATGGCTTTGAAACTTATATGATGTCTTAAAAATTATTTTTAAAATTCTAGTTAATACAATTTTGATTTGTTAGTGACAGAACTAGTTAGGACGTTAAATTCTAGTTAATGGCAGGCTGCATGGAACGAATTTAACTCGTTATGAATTTGATATGAATTCATTTCTTTTTCTAATTTACAAAATCATAAAATGATGTTGTTTTCATTTGTATACTATGACAACTTATCAATTCAACTCGCTGTCAATAGAGATAAATCCAAGAGTTGATGCGAGTCATATCATGAATTGAAATTTAGGGGGTCTATATTGGATTAATTAAATTTTAGAGATTAGTTTAAAACATAATACAAATTAAATTTTTAGGAATCATTTTGAGTATTATTTATTTGACGTAATCCATCTGATTGACCCGTTAATTCACTCTTTAGGAAAGAAAATTACTGGAGCAAATCATTACCCGACTCCAAGCTAACAAAGCTATTCATTTACATTTCGTTTAATATCCTTATCCTAACAAATAATAATAAAAAGGAGAAAAGGTGTTAGATTTTTAAATACCCAAATAATTGTATTTTATGTCCAAATGAATTTTAGTTAATTATTTCACTTTAATTAATTCTCAAACACCTAAGTATTTTTAGTGTTTTTATGTATGATATGTTCGGTCTTTTTAATCACCGTCTCAAGGTTTAACTTTATTTTAACTATGGAGAAAACAATAATATCAACAAAGAAATGTAGAATTTTATTTAGAAAAAAATTCAAGATCAATTGAATTTGTTATTTTTAGTCAATATTTTTTGTTATTAAGCCAATTTTATTAATTTGACAATTTAATAACATACTTTAATTTATATTTTTAAATATTATTAGCTGATAAAAAATAATAAATTCTATTAATACTATAATATTTTTCTTTTATATATATATATATATATATATTAGTGGCGAATTCTATGATATCTCTTTTAAAATGAAGATATGGTGTTACTTTGATCTGTTATCATAGATTTATATTAGTCTATAATAATTTTATAATACATTAATTGAATCTCCAATAATGTTGAAATAATAGGCAACTTGAAATATAAGTAAATAGATTTATGTAGATTTTTTTTTTCTTAGTATTTGGAATGATTGGTGTTTTAATTCGCCTAAAAAGAGTGATTTTTTGAAAGAGATTAGCCCATAAATTTATTTTGACTTGTTTCACTGATAAATTCAACAAAAAAAAATATTGAAATATCAGGAAAAAGAAAAAGAATAAAGCTAAACAACAATAAAAGTTATTTAAAAAATTTTAATATAAAAAATATGTTCGTATTTATGATTGAAATAACTCATTCATCGAATAATTAAATTGCTTAATTCTTAAATTGAATAAAATTGATATTAATTATCAAAAAATAAATAAAATATTTTTTAAAAAATTTTTTCATACGTAAAATTTTTTTTATAATATTTGATTTAATTTTAGTTGAATATCTAATTTTATTAGATTATAATATTACCGCTTCGATTTCAAAATTTAAATTTAGTTTAATTAATAAATATGTAAACAAATTTTATTGGATCAAATTGATTTGCTTCAAAATTAATTCAATGTGTTGACGCGGGCTAAACACCATTTAAAAATTCACAAGTTATAAAATTCGAATTTTATTGTAGCATAATTCTAAATCGACAAATAAATCTATTAAAGTTTAAAAAATTGTCACAATTTAAATTAATTATCGGAAGTTTTAAACTCCGGCTCATTCTCTCTAGAAATTACAATTGATCGCTGAATTACTGACTATGAGAAATTGAGGATTTTAATTGCAATAAACAAGAAGTTAAATGACAAGAAATTAAAGAAGGAAACAATAATTAAATATCAAAGACAACTAAACTAAGATAATTAAAAAAATTAATTGAAAAAGATCTTGGCAAGAATTGATGGTTGTCACTAACCACAACATGATAATTACAAAGAGCAAACTCAATTCGTCAGCTTCTAAACTACGAGAAAAGTCAACCGGACTTAATTAATCTTAATCCATAAATTCTAATCACCTTACTAATTGAATTAACAAAAAATTAGCATCAATGAAAATAAAATTAATTAAAATATCTAAATTATCAATCAACTTGAATATTAGTAATTCAAAGTCACCCAAGTTACCAACCTAAGCCAAGAGTTGAAAATTCTACTCCATAACTAGTCCAAACATTTTATCAAACACTTGAAAGGTATAAAAGTAAAACATCATAAATTGCAAGAATAATAAAACCTACAACTACCATATTCAAGAAAGCAACATCAACAACTTAAACAAGAAAATCTATTCTATTATATAAAAATCGGATTTCTTCATTT
This sequence comes from Arachis hypogaea, assembly GCF_003086295.3. Lineage (NCBI taxonomy): Eukaryota > Viridiplantae > Streptophyta > Magnoliopsida > Fabales > Fabaceae > Arachis > Arachis hypogaea. The sequence goes on along the minus strand of NC_092048.1, from coordinate 41,275,620 downwards.
AATGATGGAGCTGATGTGACATGTTTCTGAGAGTGTTTCCCAATTTATTTCTTTTAACTCATTAAATACAAGTTATTACGATAAACTAACTATATCAACTAATTGATTTGATTAGATATTTAAATACCATATAATTTATTATAATTTATATCAATTTGATTTGGTAGTATTTTCTAATTTATTTATTTTAATATTCTGTTAGTATTTTTTAATTTATTTTTTTAATTTATTAAACCAAATTTATTGTGTGTACTAATTAATTAATTTGATTAATTTATTAGTCATTAAAATAAATCTATGAATAAAATAAGCAATTGAGATATTTTCAACTAATAATTAAATCAAATAAAATCAAATCATATATATTAAACTAAATTCAAATTATGTGAATTAAAGACTAAATTAAAATAAGATAATTTCTTACTTATTCAAGTTGAGTGCAATAAATACAAATTAATTTTGTTAGATAATCATAGTTGTCTGGTCTACTATATATAAATAGTCACACAAAATTATAAGAATCGTATTTTTTATCACTCTTGCTATTTTAACTCTTCTTTTTTTCTTCTTTTTTTTCTTTATGTATAATTTCTTTTATATATAAATGTACCCAAGATGGGAAAGTTGGGATGAGTGTTTTATTGATTGTTTGTTTGGTGAATATATCTCAATTTTTCAAAGTGGCCGATGTATTTTTTTATAGTATTAGATAGAAGAATATTTGTTAAAATGAATATACCCATTGTAATGAATTTTTTTCAATTGTTATATTTTTATGTCGGTCATGTAAATTCTTTGAAGGTACAAGATAATAAAATAGGTTGACTTTAATATCATTAGAAGCTAAATTTAATGGTTCAAATAAGCACTACTAATTATGTTAAAAAAGTAATTTTGTAATAATAATAATGTGATTTACATATTAATTTTTTTGAATAAATTCATTTCAAAATGTAAAAATTAGACTCAATTACGCTGAAATTTTAAAGATAATATAGAATTTGGCAACAAAATTAACATTCATTAGGAAAATAAATTTATTTATGGCTATTTTCTAATTATAAATAATATCAAGACTTATGAAAAAATATTAATGTCATCATTCTTATTAATTAAATCATAATATTAGGTAGTTGATAGTTTTATAGGCGAAAATTATTAAGTAATTACGTAAAAATTAGCAACGAACAAGCAATAAGGATTCAGAAAAAAATCTATTATATAATACCAATTTCATAATTAAAATATGTCACATATCATATTCTCATATACTCTATTTATTATCTATTCTATTATATAAAAATCAGGTTTTTGCACTTAATGATGGAGTTGACGTGACATACTTATGAGAGTGTTTAGCGATTTATTTCTTTTCACTCATTAAATACAATTTATTATGATAAATTAACTATATCAACTAATTGATTTGATTAGATATTTAAATATCACATAATTTATTATAATTTATATCAATTTGATTTGGTAGTATTTTTTAATTTATTTCTTTTAATATTTTGTTAGTATTTTTTAATTTATTTTTTTAATTTATTAAATCAAATTAATTATACTAATTATATGTATTAATTAATTAATTAAATTAATTAATTAATCATTAAAATAAAAAATCTATATAAAATAGTTTCTCGAGATATTTTTCACTAATAATTAAATCAAATCAAATCATATTTATTAAGCTAAATTTAAATCATGTGAATTAAGGACTAAATTAAAATAAGATGATTTTTTACTTATTCAAATTGAATGCAATAAATAAAATTAATTTTGTTAGATAATCATGGTCTTCTGGTCTTCTATATATAAATAGCCACACAAAATTATAAAAATCATTATTTTTATCGCTTTTGTTATTTCAACTCTTTTTTTAATGTATAAATGTACTCAAAATGAGAAGGTATGGATGAGTGTTTCATTAATCGTTTGTTTGACAAATATTATAGTCTGAAAATGTCTCAGTTTAGCCATTTTACCGCTATCGATGAAAGTTGAACTTGTAGTAATTCAGGGTGATCATGATATTTTTTATAATATTACATAGAAAAATATTTTTTAAAATGAATATACCCGTTGTAATTAATTTTCTTTGTCAATCTGTTATCTTTTACCTAACAAAGAATATCCATGTTGAATATATTATTTTCATCAAAAGCCATACATAATTGATTGATAATTCTATATATAAAAATACTCATGTACGTAGTAACTAAATACTATATTATTATCTTGTTAAAGTTAATTCTCCTATGATTATGTGAATGTATAGCACTATCAGGTAAAAATTGATTGGATTACATTTATTTCCAACAAGGTAGGTAATTTTTTAGGCCTAATTACGGTCAAAGTTGAATAAAGTTTGAAAAATACTAACAATACAAATACTTTTTATTTTTAATACCCAATAATAAATATATAAATTAAAACTAATATTGTTTCGTACAAAATCATAAAATGTATAGCATACTCAAAACATATCCAATTCGTATTAACTGTCATTATTTATCAGTTACGTTATGATAAATCTGATTATTAAAAAGGATTAAAATTAACTTAAATATACACAATATTATTTCATGCTTTTTATTTTTATTTTATTATCATAAAAAGTCATACATATTATAAGAGAACCTCATCTTTTTACTAATGGTTCTTCCATTCAATAGTTTCTATATAGAAAAAAGGCATAATAATATTGTGTTTGCCAAGAATATATGAAATTTTGAAAGGTTGAAGCATAGGTTTAGTCCTTAACATATTCGTAGATAAAGTGAAAAGTAGATAAAAAGATAGCTAGCTAATAAAAGAATAAATGGTTAAAACTTTCTCAATATTAACCGTCGTAGTGTATGATAAGTGTTCTATAACTTTTTTGAATTTGATTGTTTCTTTATTATTATATGTTGTTCTGTTTAATTTAAACTAAAAAGACTTATGATAATTATCTTATCGTGGTAGTGTAAAAGTTGTAGGTATTATATTTACTTTGTATGCTTTTAAATCTCGTGTCTTTGATGGATATTTGTGATTGAGTAATTATTAAAAGAAATTGATTTAATATCTATTTTATATTCTATTTAAATTATAATAGTAATTAAATATGTTTTTTCATAATAAATAATGCAATTTTTTTTTATAAAAATAACGTTTAAATAATTGTGAAATTAGGTTATACCACACATGATGATAAATATCTTGACATTAGATCTGTTATAAAACAAATTTTTAAGAATATTATATTGTATTATATAATTTAGTTATATTTTTCTTATCTTCAATCTATATTATTTAGATTGACATATTTCTAAAAAGGTTATTCAATTTTTTTAAATTATTAAATTAAACCAGTTACAAACGAATTAATTAGGTTGATTAAATATCTAGATATCTTATAATGTAATATAATTTAATTCATATAGATACATGATTTTTATAATTTTATTATTTATTGTAATAAATTTTAGAGATAATTTTTACAAGTTATAATTTATTTTTTTATTTGCATATTCAAATTTTAAGAATATTTTTTTTAAATTTTGTATTTATAAATAGATTATTTTCTACTTTACTATATGAATTTTTTTATGAATTTTTTTATTGCGCAATTCACTTTAACAAAATAAATTAATTTATGAAAATTTAAACTTGAGTACTTGCTATGGTTAAATTCAAACTTTAATATATTTTGTCATATTATTGTATAATAAATATTAAATTTTTTAATTAAGCACTTATTTGATTACGAAATGATATTATATATTACTTTCATATTAGTAATTAAATTTCAGTTACTATACAATATTATATTTTAGGTAATTGTATATTTTTTTGTTATTTTAAAAATTATTATATAATTTTAAGATCATTTAATTATGTTTATTTTTTTAAAAATATTATTGTCATTATTGAAGAGTAACTAATGTTTGTGATAGTCTAAAATTAAGAATAAAAATATAAAATATTAATATACTAAGTTTTAGAAGTATAAATCTTGAAGTAAATATATGTGATTATAATTAATGATCATAATTAAAAGTCTTTATTTTATTTCAATTTGTTCAGGATATATTTATCTTAAATTTTATTTTTTTATTAATTAGTATTTTTTTGTTCATTTAATTGTCATTAATTTATATAAATTAAAATGTATAACTTAAAAAAATGAATACATGTCTAAAAAATAAAAAAATATTTTTTTAGTAAAAAATTTATGTCGCTTTAGCTTTCTTTTTGGCATCATATCTTACATTTTTACTATAATTAAAAGTTAGAAGTAAATTGTTAAATATAAATTAGTAAAAAAAAATATAATACTTAATAAATTATCATAATCATATTTAAAGGTATTTAAGTTATTTTCATATAATAAAAATGATATGCTTCAAAAAATATTTGTATATAATTTACTAACAAATATATAAGATATTTATCATATTTTTTTTTAATAAAAATATCATTGTATTAAAATGATGCATTTTAAAGATGTATAAATGAGATTTTTATTTAAAAAAATTTACAAGATTGCAAATGCATTTTTATTTTAATTTTATCTTTAATATTTAGTTATAATTTTACCTTTAGGATTTCAATATGTTTCAATTATACTACTAGGATGAACAATATTAATTATAACTAATCAATTATATTATTTGATTTGACCAAAATTAAATAAATATTAAATTATTTAATAAATAATAAATAAAAAATAAAATAAATGAATTTAATTTAAATTATTCTCTTATTATTTTTTATATCTAGGAATCAGAATGTGCTTTTATGTATTTTGTTAATAGTTCTTAAAGAAGTTACTATTTTATTTACTAACATTTTTAAATTTTTTAATATTTTCATAAAACTTGATTAATAAATTCTTCTTCACAATGTTTTTATTAAATTTTTTAACAAAAATATATCTTAATTTTTATCTTTCATCTTTTATATTCATTGATTATACTAATTTGTTTACAGTGTATTTTTATTAACTACATACATTATTTTTCTGCCTTTTTTTACTTTTTTAATTATTTTATTACCTTATTTTTAATTTTTTATTTTACTTTCACTCCTCATATGTTTATTGTATTTTACTTCATCTTAATTTTAATTTCATAGTTAACTTTTAATTATATAAAATTTAATAGTTTCTCTTAAAACATGCTCAAATATATTATCTATTATATACAATCATTAGGATAAACAAACAAATATAAATTAAATATATAATTTAATTTTAATTTAAACTAAAAATTAAATGAATTTTCAAAAAAATAGCAACCAATTTTATTTTTAATTTCTCTATAATTTATTTAAAGGTAAAAATCTTTCTATAACCACTAACATCGCAGATAACAAAATTATAAGTCTTTATAAAATAAAAAATATATAAAATAAATAACATATATATAATTTTAAAGTTATTAATCATAGACTATAGACAAATTTAAAAAAAAAATCTTATGGATCAACATGTAATTTTTTGATATTTTTATTTTTTTCTAAAATTTTTGGACTTATCAACATTTAAGTTGTCTATACATTACTTCTCAAAATATTATGATTTCACAAGTTATAATATGTGGGATAAATCACCTTTATAAACCATTTGCAAACTAATTTTACGTATATCCCCCAAAGTAAAAAAGACTACGTGCATGTCTCAATTTATATATCTATATAAATCAAATTTATGAAGTTTGAATTATGTGTTTCCGTAGTAAATCAAATCTATAAGATTCGAATTACTTGGATGCTATCTATGCTAATAAATCGAATGAAGGAGATTCGATTTACAATGAGCTGGATTGCTACTTAGTGAGTATAAATCGAACCTTATTGCTTCGATTTAGCGTGGACCATATAAATCAAAATTTATAGATTTGATTTAGTAGGGGATGACATAATTCGAATTCTTTGAATTCAATTTACTTTCAAATCACAATGTCAAGGGTAAAACCCGGTTAATTAACGGCTAATTAACCCATAAATGAGAATTTATTCTAGAAAGCCAAAAATGTTATTTTTATGGCTAAATATGATAGAGGAAATTGAGACGAGAATTTCGGTACCAATTTTATAGAAAACGGACCAAGATTGGACCGAACGGGCCAAACCGGGCCAACCGGACCCAAAGTGGGCCCTTGGCCCAACTAAACTAAACCAAAACCCTAGTTTTCAGCACTCTCTCTCCTCACTTGACACACTCACACGCTGAAAATGGTGGAGAGGAAGGGAAGAACACTCTCTCAAGTTCTCTCCCTTGGTTGATCTTCAAACCACCATAACTTTTGATCTAGAGCTCCGATTGCCGCTCCGTTTGTGGCCACGCGTTCACCGCGGAGAGCTCTACAAAACCTATACAATCAATCTTGAGGTAAGCCACGTTTTGCTCTTCGAAATTCCAGCCCTTGTTTTCGAGTTTCATGGGTGAAATGTTGAGATTTTGGATTCTTTGATGTTATAGGACCCAACTCTCTTGAAGGAGAAGGTTAATCTTGTCTCCTTGAACCTTGGGTGTGGTAAGATTCTCAACCCTAGTGTAATTTGTTGTTCTATGATGTTTGGGTATTGAGATGTTGTGTATGGATATGATGATTGTGGCTTAGGTTGTGTATATGTGAATATTGGAGCTTGATTGGTGATTTTGGAAAGCTTGGGAGAGGGCTTTGTGTGATAAAATCTATTCTTGGAGGTGTTGAGACCTTGAGAGCTTGTGGACAAGTGGTTTGGAAGTGCCCCGGTTGAGCTTGGGAAATCGGCTAAGGTATGGTTTCGGTTTCCCGTATCTAATATGTAATGTGGTAGGAAATACTTAGACTAGAGGCCCTAAGATAGGCATTGAATTGTTGGTGTTGTTGAATGGTTGAGATATATGATGTGTTCATATATGTGATTATGAATATTGATGCCTTGATTGTGTGATATATGAGAAAATGCATGTTGTGATATATGCATGATGAATGATTGAGGTTGAATTGATGGGTGGTACCATGTTGATGGTGAGTATGATGATGATTATGTATATTGATGATTGATTGGAAATGGAATTATTGGAAATTGGGAAGAGGGAGGATGTATGATATGATATTGTGTTTGTCCTTTAGCCATTGATTGAGAAGTGTTAAAATGGTTAGATGGTGATTTTGGGAATTTTTGGGTAAAGGGTCAATGTGAGTTGAGGATGGCTTGTTGTTGATTTTGGTACATTTTGAATGATTTCAAAGAGAAGGGTTGAAATTGGCATGTTTTAATTGATTTTGAAAAGAGTTGAAAGTGGCTTGTTTTGAAGATGGCACTTTGTGGTTTTGTATGAAAACATGGTTTTTGGGCATACTTTGACGGGACATAACTTGGACTACGGATCTCTGATTTGTGCCAAATTTGTTTAGAAATGAAATTGGGGACATAACAAGTGTGGGGTTGCTGAAAAGTGTGTGAAGAGGGCAGCCGCTAAGAAGAGAAGTCACAAAGGATCATTTCCACAGAACCGAGGGAAGAGCTTTTCACCTAGAGGTCCGCCTTTCAAGAGAAGAGGTTCCTTTAGGAGGCCCAACAACAACAACTCCCAAGGGAAAAGGTTTGGGAAGCAACCTCAGAATGATCACGTTTGTACTAGGTGTGGAAGTCACCATCCGAGAGCACCATGCAAGGCCGGATGGGGTTTGTGCTACAATTGTGGAAAGGCAGGACATAAGCTCCCATGGTGTCCGGAGCGGCAGAAGCAAGGTGCTGGGAAAGCACAACAAACTGGTCGAGTGTTCACCACCTCAGCTGTGGGTGCAGAAGGATCCGAGACACTCATTCGAGGTAACTGTGAAATGGCTGGTCAAACTTTAAATGCTTTATTTGATTCGGGAGCATCGCATTCATTCATTGCATTTGAGAAAGCCCATGAGTTAAGATTGAAGATCGTAACCTTAGGTTATGACTTAAAAGTGTATAATGCTACCCATGAAGCCATGGTAACTAGGCTAGGATGCCCGAAAGTTTCGTTTAGGTTCAAGCAGTGTGATTTTGTCCATAATTTAATCTGCTTACCGATGATCGCTCTTGATCTTATCTTGGGATTGGACTGGTTATCCGAAAACCATGTCCTACTTGATTGTTCTACAAAGTCGGTGTACTTTATGCTGGAAGATACAGAAGGGCTGGTCGTGGTGAATAATTATTACTTGAATTCGATGATGGTGAACTGTTCTGGAATCGAATGTCGGGGTATCCTGTTGTTAACCGCTGGTGTTTCGGGTGATGATCAAAGGTTGGATCAGGTTCCGGTAGTGTGTGAGTTTCCGAAAGTGTTTCCCGATGATATTGAGGAATTTTCACCTAACCGAGAGGTCGAGTTTGCTATTGAGTTGGTGCCTGGGGCGGGACCAATCTCAAGTGCTCCTTATAGGATGTCACCGTTAGAGATGGCCGAGCTAAAGTCTTAGTTAGAGGAATTGTTGGGTAAGAACTTTATCCGACCAAGTGTTTCCCCGTGGGGTGCTCCAGTGTTACTGGTAAAGAAGAAAGATGGAAGTATGCGACTCTGTGTGGATTACAGGCAGCTGAACAAGGTCACCATAAAGAATAAGTACCCATTGCCGAGGATTGATGATCTCATGGATTAGTTACAAGGAGCTGGGATTTTCTCTAAGATTGATTTGCGATCCGGTTATCACCAGATAAGGGTGAGGGGTGAGGATATCCCTAAGACCACTTTCAGGACTCGTTATGGTCATTACGAGTACACTGTAATGTCCTTTGGATTGACGAACGCTCCTGTGGTATTCATGGATTACATGAATAGAGTTTTCCGTCCGTTTCTGGATAAATTTGTTGTTGTCTTCATTGACGACATACTAATTTATTCCAAAACTGAAGAAGAGCATGCGGAACACTTGAGGACCGTATTGCAGATTCTAAAGGAGAAGAAACTTTATGCAAAACTGTCTAAATGTGAGTTTTGGAAGAGTGAGGTAAAGTTTTTGGGTCACGTGGTGAGTAAGAAGGGAATAGCCGTAGATCCAACTAAGGTGGAGGCTGTGATGGAATGGAAGCAACCAACCACAGTAACTGAGATAAGGAGTTTTCTGGGTTTAGCTGGCTATTACCGAAGGTTCATCAAAGGCTTTTCGCAATTAGCTTTGCCGTTGACAAAGTTAACTCGCAAAGACACTCCGTTTGTTTGGACTCCTGAGTGCGAGGAGAGCTTTCAGACATTGAAGAAAAAGTTGACCACTGCACCTGAGTTGGTGTTACCTGAGCCGAACGAACCATTTGAGGTGTACTGTGATGCCTCACTAAAGGGTTTAAGATGCGTGCTGATGCAGCATCATAATGTGGTGGCGTATGCCTCACGATAGTTAAGACCTCATGAAGTTAGTTACCCTACGCACGATCTTGAACTCACTGCGGTTGTGTTTGCCTTGAAGGTGTGGAGACATTATCTCTATGGGGTTAAGTTCCAAGTCTTCTCCGATCACAAGAGCTTGAAATACCTCTTTGATCAGAAAGAGCTTAATATGAGGCAAAGGAGGTGGATGGAATTGTTGAAAGACTACGACTTTGAGTTAAATTACCATCCTGGAAAGGCGAATATAGTGGCGGATGCGTTAAGTCGGAAGTCGTTGTATGCGTCTTGGATGATGCTTCAAGAGGAGAAGTTGCTCAAGGGATTTGAGAGTCTAAAAATTGGTGCTCGAGAAGTATCTGGAACCTTGTGTTTGAGCCAATTAGAAATCTCAAGTGACTTTAAGTCCAAACTCCTAAAGGCTCATGAAAATGATGAAGCGTTATGGAAGGTGTTACCGGCTATCGAGCAAGGAAAACAGTGGAGAGTGTCGGAAGAAAAAGATGGGTTATGGAGATTCGAGGGTAGGATCATTGTGCCGGATGTTGGTACTTTGAGGCAAGATATCTTAAAGGAGGCACACAAAAGCGGATTCTCCATTCACCCGGGGAGTACTAAGATGTACCATGATTTAAAGGCGATGTTTTGGTGGCCGGGTATGAAGAATGATGTGGCGAAATATGTTTCAAAGTGCTTAACTTGTCAAAAGGTAAAGATTGAACATCAAAGACCTTCTGGGATGTTGCAACCTTTAGAGGTTCCGCAATGGAAGTGGGAAAGTATTGCAATGGACTTTGTGTCGGGATTGCCAAGGACTAGGATTGGTTTTGATGCTATCTGGGTGATTGTGGACCGACTAACGAAGTCAGCTCACTTTTTGCCCATTCGGATGACTTACACCCTTGAGGAGCTAGCTCGGTTATACATAAAGGAGATTGTGAGATTCCATGGTGTACCTGCTACTATAATCTCTGACAGAGACCTCGTTTCACTTCGAGGTTCTGGGATGCATTTCAGAAAGCTTTTGGAACCCGACTAAGCTTGAGTACAGCTTACTATCCTCAAACAGATGGTCAATCCAAGAGGACGATCCAAACCCTAGAGGATATGTTGAGAGCTTGTGTTTTGGATCAACCGGCGAGTTGGGATCGATATATGCCATTAGTGGAGTTTGCATACAATAATAATTACCATGCGAGCATCGAAATGGCTCCGCATGAGGCATTGTATGGGAGGAAATGTCAATCTCCGCTATGTTGGTATGAAGCTGGAGAGAAAGGCTTGTTGGGGCCAGAGATGATAGCTGAGACCACTGAACAAGTGAAGAAAATCTGAGATAGGATGCTTACGGCGCAGAGTCGCCAGAAGAATTATGCCGACCAGAGGCGGAAGCCCTTGAAATTTGAAGAAGGAGATCATGTTTTCCTGAAGGTTACTCCAACCACAGGAGTAGGTAGGGCGATTAAAGCAAAGAAGTTGAATCCTCGATACATTGGTCCATTTCAGATCCTGGAGAGGATTGGACCGGTGGCATATCGGATGACTCTACCACCTCATCTTTCGAACCTGCACGACGTGTTTCACGTGTCGCAGCTTCGGAAGTACACTCCTGATGCTAGCCATGTGTTAGAACCTGAATCGGTTCAGTTAAGGGAAGATTTGTCGCTTCCAGTGGCTCCAGTCAGAATTGATGATACTAGTATCAAACGATTGCATGGAAAAGAGGTTTCATTAGTCAAAGTGGCTTGGAGTCGAGGCGGTGTTGAGGAACACACTTGGGAACTTGAGTCGGAGATGCGTACGGATTATCCGCACTTATTCTCAGGTAATTTGATTTGAATTTTGTGGGCAAAATTCCCAATTAGGTGGGTAGAATGTAAAACCCGGTTAATTAACGGCTAATTAACCCATAATGAGAATTTATTCTAGAAAGCCAAAAATGTTATTTTTATGGCTAAATATGATAGAGGAAATTGAGACGAGAATTTCGGTACCAATTTTATAGAAAACGGACCAAGATTGGACCGAACGGGCCAAACCGGGCCAACCGGACCCAAAGTGGGCCCTTGGCCCAACTAAACTAAACCAAAACCCTAGTTTTCAGCACTCTCTCTCCTCACTTGACACACTCACACGCTGAAAATAGTGGAGAGGAAGGGAAGAACACTCTCTCAAGTTCTCTCCCTTGGTTGATCTTTAAACCACCATAACTTTTGATCTAGAGCTCCGATTGCCGCTCCGTTTGTGGCCACGCGTTCACCGTGAAGAGCTCTACAAAACCCATACAATCAATCTTGAGGTAAGCCACGTTTTGCTCTTCGAAATTCCAGCCCTTGTTTTCGAGTTTCATGGGTGAAATGTTGAGATTTTGGATTCTTTGATGTTATAGGACCCAACTCTCTTGAAGGAGAAGGTTAATCTTGTCTCCTTGAACCTTGGGTGTGGTAAGATTCTCAACCCTAGTGTAATTTGTTGTTCTATGATGTTTGGGTATTGAGATGTTGTGTATGGATATGATGATTGTGGCTTAGGTTGTGTATATGTGAATATTGGAGCTTGATTGGTGATTTTGGAAAGCTTGAGAGAGGGCTTTGTGTGATAAAATCTATTCTTGGAGGTGTTGAGACCTTGAGAGCTTGTGGACAAGTGGTTTGGAAGTGCCCCGGTTGAGCTTGGGAAATCGGCTAAGGTATGGTTTCGGTTTTCCGTATCTAATATGTAATGTGGTAGGAAATACTTAGACTAGAGGCCCTAAGATAGGCATTGAATTGTTGGTGTTGTTGAATGGTTGAGATATATGATGTGTTCATATATGTGATTATGAATATTGATGCCTTATTTGTGTGATATATGAGAAAATGCATGTTGTGATATATGCTTGATGAATGATTGAGGTTGAATTGATGGGTGGTACCATGTTGATGGTGAGTATGATGATGATTATGTATATTGATGGTTGATTGGAAATGGAATTATTGGAAATTGGGAAGAGGGAGGATGTATGATATGATATTGTGTTTGTCCTTTAGCCATTGATTGAGAAGTGTTAAAATGGTTAGATGGTGATTTTGGAAATTTTTGGGTAAAGGGTCAATGTGAGTTGAGGATGGCTTGTTGTTGATTTTGGTACATTTTGAATGATTTCAAAGAGAAGGGTTGAAATTGGCATGTTTTAATTGATTTTGAAAAGAGTTGAAAGTGGCTTGTTTTGAAGATGGCACTTTGTGGTTTTGTATGAAAACATGGTTTTTGGGCATACTTTGACGGGACATAACTTGGACTACGGATCTCTGATTTGTGCCAAATTTGTTTAGAAATGAAATTGGATCCGGGATGTCCATGCCGTTTGAAGAACGGGTGAAAAACGATTTGAAATGAGGGAGTTATGTCCGTCGGAAGATTGGGGGTTGAATCTGTAAATTCTGCAGCTTTTAACTTAGAAAAATTTTAGCAGAATCACCCCCGCGCGTAGGCGCACTTGGCGCGTAAGCGCCGTTCTTCGAGAAAAGCACCATCCACGCGTGCGCGTGGTGTGCGCGAGCACGTCGATGCGCTGCATCGAATGCCCAGCCATTTTCCAGAGAGTTGTGCCAGAGTTGTGCCAGTTTTGTGCCTGCGGCGCAAGAGTACCCACGCGTACGCGTGGCTGACGCGTGCGCGTCGTTTGGCTAACTTTCAACCCGCGCGTTCGCGCGTATGACGCTTGCGCGTGGAGTGCGCGTACGCGTGGCCCTGTTTTCATCCCAAAGTTAATTTTTGAGTTTTAAAAGCCAAATTTCATACTTCTAAGCCTCTGTTCTCACCACTTATGTCTTAAATCATTATGATATGCCTAGCATGAGAAAAAGGACTAGTGAATGTGGTAACTTGCGAGTGAAGCAAGGGGAAAAATGAATGATTATTGAGGATCAAAGATGATTATGTGAGATGCGGAGAATGGCAGTGGAAGTGCTTGTTATGCCATGGGCCGAAGGGCCATAATTGTTAATGAATTGGCTGGTTATGGATTTAACCGTGAGCCGGATGGCTGGATTATGCCGTGTGACGGCGGAGCCATGTTTATGGCTAAGTATAAATGCATATATGCTGTTGAATGAATTGTGAATGTTTGCACTTCTACCATTGGAGATGAGGGTTTCCCTGGGTAGTAACAGTGGCTAGCCACCACGTGCTCCAGGTTGAGACTCGAAGCTCTGTTAACCCAATGTCGTAAGTGTGGCCGGGCACTGTGAAAGGCCCGGATGAGCTCGCCCCCATAAATATTCACCAGTGAGGGTGATGGATATGGATCATGATTATGATCAAGTTTATGATGAGTATAACTCGAGTTGGGGATGCACGACAGAGGAACAGTCCAATGGTTAGCTACCAGGACTTGTCGGGTTGGCTCTATAACCGACAGATGATATCATCAGCCACTAGGGACAGGCATGCATCATAAGCATACTACATGAATTGTTTGAGATTGCATATTTGACTGCATATTACTTGCTAATTGTCTAAATGCCTTATCTGTTCCTATTTGTAAATCTCTTGTCTGATATAACTATGTTTGCTATATTATACTCCTGCTGGTGGTTGGGAGGTCTGAAGGAATTGGAAAGGGAAGTATTAGTTAGACTGAAGAATCTTTAGTCAGTTGCCACTTACGGTTTAGTTTGTTTATAAGCTTTGATATTATCTGGGGGGAAGTTCTAGGATTGCCTTCGGCTTTCCTCTATTATTATGTATTATATATGTGGAAGCTGTTACCGTGCTGGGGACCTCTGGTTCTCACCCATGCGGATTTTGTGGTTTTCAGATGTAGGACGTGAGGCTTCTCGTTGAGGCATGCTGGAGACTTCTGGATTAGCGAAGATCCTTTGTTCTCGGGACTCTGTTTTGGGTTATATATCTTGTTTAGATACTTTTATCTCCATTAAATAATACAAACTGTGATGACTCCTCTTATAGGAGGTTTTGGAGAATAGGTTTCTGTATTTGTGTCCCTTTGGGTTTTCCTTATTTTACTATATGTATATATTGCTATGCTCGGACCGGTTATCTTCGCGGCCGGACTTTGAGTCTTGATATTCCCGTTTTTGACACTCTTTATATACATGATCTTGCGCTAGCTTATCCTTTGCTCGTTACGTTATCGATCGGAGTGTTGCGCTTTCGAGTTACGGTTTTTGTTTACCCCTTTTTCTACAAAGGCTCCTACTTATAATCAATTATTCATACTACTATACGTACTAAATTTTTGTTTTAGAGGTCGTAATAGCTTGCCATCTCTGAATTATGACTTAAGCATAAGTCTCTGTATGGTAGGGTGTTACATCAAGTAATTTGAATCCTATATATTCGATTTACTACTTATTACCCTAATTCGAATTCATTAAATTTGATTTATATAGAAATGTAAACGGAGACAACTAGGTAATATTTTTGAATTTAGGTGATTCAGGTAATTTTGGGGTAGCTTTGGTTTATCAACGTAAATTAACCTAATATGTGATATTAGTTATTGTTATATATGTATGAAAAATGTGACTTATTTATGCATTGTTTGGATTAGAAGAATTTGTAGGAAAATAAAATGCTAGAGAAGAAAATGGATGAAAAATAATATCATTTTTTTATTGTTTGGATCAACAAAGAAATTGAAGGAAAAATATAAAAGTGTATATGGAGCTCATGTAAATTTTTTCTCTTCAAAATTGCGAAGAAAACTGATGCAAAAGTGCAAACATGGGTAAAAATACAGAATTACCATTTGAATTAAAATTTATATATAATATATAAAAACATTAATATAATTTTACTCTATTATAATTTTTCTCTTCTTACTTTTCCTTCCATCCAAGCAAAAGAAAATTTTTTTTTCTATTTTCTTTCCATTCATTTTTTCTTCATCTAAACAACACAAAAAAATATTATTTTCTTTTTATTTTCTTTCCTCTCATTTTCTTTCTTTCCATTTTCTTTCCTCTTATTTTCCATCTTATATCCAAACAATAGCTTAGTGTTTATCCATTTATCTTCTATTAATATTGTTATAACAAGGATACATGTGATTTTATGAAAGTGATCTAACCTAAACTTTTATTATCTGAGAATTTATTGAGTGGCTAGAATAGCTCCACATCACGAACCAATGAATGCTAGCAATAGAGATGATTACAAAAACAATCAAAGTGGGTATTTGCAGAGATTACTCGCGTTTTAGGGCTAGATGAGGACTCATGAAATCCTCACGACCTGTCATCTAAAAATGGATGGGGACTAGGGGTAGCAAACGGGATAAAACCCATTGAACTGACCCGCATAACCCGCCAAAAAAGGCAGATTGGGCTGAAAATTTGAGACCGCCAAACTTAAAAAGCCCGCCTACCCCCGCACTGCTTAATCCATGGACTTTGGCGGGCAGGGCAGACTTTCCCGCTGGACCAAGCTTTTATTTTGTCAAAGCCATTTTTTTTATAAATTTCTGTGATGTTATTGATCTACAAGAGGATGAAGATGATAATTGAAGATGTTCTAGGTTATATTTTGGATTATGTTTTATGTTTGATTGATTATAAACTTGAAGGTGTTTAATTATATATTTTGGATAATATTTGTTTTACTTTAGACAATGTTGATTTTATTATTTTGTTTCAAAAAATTTGGTTTATAATTATGTTTATTACATATTTATAATTATAAAAACTTTAATGTGTGTAAATTAAAAAATTATAATTTTTTTATATTTTTAAAAATTATAAGTTTATTGAAATTGTTGTGAAATTATATATATTGTTTAATATTTAATGGTTTATAAAAAAAAGGAGAGCTCGCCAGCCTACCATTAGGCGGGACGGGGGAGAAATTCAGGACCGCTTTATTAGGTGGGGCGGGCCGGACCAGCCCACCAGATGGCGGACTTTTGGTTAGACAAGGCGGGCTTTCCCGTTTGCCACCCCTAATGGAGACATAGATATAAGTACCCGCCCATGGAACCTATTAAATATACACGAATATAAAATTATTAATTTATCCTAATTTATGTATACATAAATCCATTTCTTGAATTTAGTAACCCTACATTCTGCCTCCAATTCAAAATTTTCTTTTTTCTTCTAGCTCATTCTCAGCCTCGATCCCCTGTCTCTCTAATTCACTTTTTCTGTCTCTCAAATTCGTCACTACGTTGCTTAATATAGTTCTAAAAAATTATGTTATATTATTATGTTGGAATATATTTTTATGTTTTCTCCTTTTAAAATGTTATTTTTCATAACGAATATGTTATAAATTATGTTGAATTATATTGAATTGATTATTTTATGATGTTTATATTATATTTTTTTGTGTTAATTTTTTTTCAAAAATTTTGAAAGAATATTCGTAGATATCCAAGAAGATCTGCGTTTTCTAAGGGGTAATTAAACAGGAGCTTGCAATGACGGAAAAGGAACGGGGGCATTTTTTTTTTAAATAGGAGTGAGGGATGGAAAAGGGACTTCTCACGCTACCCTGAGTACTCGTTACCATATCTAACTAGCAATGGAGATCCAATTTGAGCAGATTTAAGAAGGGACACGTGGACTTTATCTGCATTGAGCCTTTAAGGTAATGAACTTAAGTCAGATTTGTGACCTTAACAATGGATTTTAGTTTATCTTACTTACATTGAGGTCTCATTAGATTCAAATATATCATAGATTAATATTTTGAGTCATTGTTATAGCAAATACTATACTATTTAATATTATAATACTTAGTATATATAAAAGTTGGATATATTTACAAGACATTTTTTAATTCAAATTAAAAAAATTAATTATCTCTTTTTTTTAGTTTTAAATATTATTTTCTAATGTAACAAAAAAGTGAAAATAACAATAACCATTCACATAATTAAAATAGATAATGTTAATATATAGATGACACTATATATATCAAGGATTATTATATATGATATATAATTTTTTTTGTAATGACTATTTGTATAATTTATTAAATAATTTTTTCATCTTAATATTTAATAAATTTAACATACAAAATATTATTTAATATACAAAATAAATAACTTAAGTCATCATCTAAAACAATAAGTATAATAGTGTAAATACTTATTTATTTATTAGTAGTAAAAAATATGTAAATAGTATAAATTAATATTTTTTTAGTATAAAAACAATAATAAAGGTTATTAATTAAGTTAATTACATAATTAAAAAATTATAAAAAATTTCTTAAATAATAATAAAAAATAAGATCACTATTATCACATATTACAAAGTTTATGAAAGAAATTTTGGATAATAAATTAATTCTCAATAGATTATACATTAATTCTGTAAAAAAAAAATAGTCAATACATTGGATATTATTATTTACGTATTAATATATATATATATATTATCGATTATTAAGTTTATAATTAATAATTAATTTTTAACCCAATTTTTGGTAATTAAAATTTAAATAATTAAAATTATTAAATGTTGAATATTTTGTATCTAACCAATTTATTTTTTTATTGAAATTAAAAAAGGATGAGTTGTTAATCAATTCTAACTTTAAATTTAAATTTGAGTAAGAAAATAAAAAAAATATTTTAAATTATCTCATTAACCAGAATTCATTTTAAGATAAGAAATTACTTTGTACATCATATATATTGTAGGATAGTATGGCCATTTGCTATTTTTATTAGTAAATATTGTCAAATAAAATGGTGTAAAAAATTAGAAGAAAATGTATTTACAAGTTTAGCAAATATTAATTTATTTTTCAATAGAATAAATTATATATTAAATAACAAAAGTTGTTATTGGTTTCTTTTTACACTAACTAATACTCAACGATGGTGTTTCGGTACACCATGTTATCAAGAAATATTAATCAATCTAATAACTTTTGTAATGATATAAGTTTATGAATTTGAAAATTTAAAAATCATTTCATAAAATGTGAAGTTTTAATAAGTAACAATGTTGATCATATTATTTTGACTATAAGAATGAATATGATACCAACAAATAAAATTGTCCAAGTAAATTTTAATAAAGACAAAAGTCCATAAGTATTGCTATTAATGAGAAATTATTTTATTTTAAAGACAAATACAATTTTTTTCTATGGATTTCCTAACTCGGCAAGTCGAGGACTAATCCACCACATATTGATGCTCTATTTATTAAGGGTCTGTCGCTAACTAATGAATTGTTATACACACAAGACGAGATTCGAACTCCAAATACTTATTTAAGCGGACAAATGAATGACCATTCAACAAATTCAAATTGATTAAAATAAATATTAATTATTTTAAATATTTTTAAGTTATAAAATATTTATAATAATAATTACAATACATAATTTTCATTTAAATTTTAATAAAAAATTTATATAATTTTATGTATTACCCTGTACAGAGCACGAGAACATACACTAGTATAAAACTTAAAACATCAACTTCATTAATAAAAATAAAAAATTCACAAGTTCATCAAATAACAAAATAGAAGAAAGCAAACTAACACCAAAGTCTGAGAATTATAATGCAAGAATAAAAAACAAGATTAAAACTAGAATTAAACATGACTAAAATTTAAAACTAAATAAAATTGAGTAAAATTCTAGGAATTCTAGAGAGAAGTTGGAGAATTTGGAGCTTCTCTCTCTAGAATTTCCTTAAACTCCCAGAAAATAATGTGTAAAATGTAAGTGTATGAGTGTGTGTCCTACTTCCTCCCTCGTCTTGGCACCCAAAATGTTTCCGAATATAGTAATTGGGGCCTTTTGAAAGCCCAAAACGAAGATGCACGTGTTTCATTAATCCAAGCACGTAGAGCTTTTTCGCTCACTCGAAGAAGTCTTGCGCATGCAAGAATTTTGCTCACGCGAAGGAAAGGTGCTCAGGCAGATAACTTGCACGCACGGCAAAAGCTCACCTACGTGAAGAACTAGCACCCGTGACAGAAGCTCGCCCACGCAAGGACTTTATCAACTTTCACTCCATATTGCTTTCCGAAATTGCTTCTTTGCTCTGCTTTTTTTTATTCTTTGAAGCCACTGAAGTGCTTTAACTTTGAAATACTTAAACAAAATTGATCACGGCATTGAATGACATATAAAGGAATTAAGAAATTAATTAAGAGCATAAAAAATATATTTTTCATTTATGAATTCATTGAAAGTAATAATTAAAAATCTCCATAAATTAAGTCAAAATTGTGTGATTTAATTGATGAAATCTATACTTTTTAATATAATTTGTAACAACAAAATGAAGTTCGTCACCCATTTTGTTAAGACACTTTTTTTAGGAAAATTTTAATATTGCATAAATTAAATCAGTCACATATTTTTTTTTTCCAAAAAATTAAATTAAACTTAAATAATTTATCTTTAATCTATTTATCTTTAAAATTCTTTTGAACCTTTTTACTGCTTTTATCATCATTTCATATATTTCACCACTTGCTAAGAAATCGTTTTAACCAAAGTTTACCGCTGGTCCTTTCAATCATGGCCTTTGCCCCAAATCAAATCAACTCGGACTACGACTCAATTCAACACAAATCACCATCAAAACTCAATCACAAAACAATAAATCATGGGCACAAACAATGCAAGACAAACACAAATCAGAGAGTAATTACAGAACATAGAATTTAATCACAAGCACACACAATCATGAAAACATAATCACAAGAAGTATGCGCAAACAAGTATTATGCTTGTCTAGTCCTATACAGACCATAAGCTCATGTGTCAGTTTGTTGCCCGATTCTCGACACTGGTCCTGAGATAAGCATTTCGTACCACCATCCTTATCTCAACCAACGTCTCCTCCATGAGCGTTACGCATCGCCATCCTCACTGAGCCATCCCTATAGTATCAACGTCCCACCATGAGCGTTACGCATCGCCGTCCTCATGGGGGAACCTTCCTTTTGGTCTCCAGTGAGCGTTATGTATCGCCGTCCTCATTGAGCCGTCCTTATAGTGTCAAGTGAGCGTTATGTATCGCCGTCCCCACTAGACACTCGGCACTAAGTCCCAAACAACACTCAATTTCTTTCCAATCTTTGCTCTCTAATCTACTGCGGTAGAGATCCCTTTAATTAATACCTTCTTTTCTATCTGATCTACTGTGGCAGATGTTCATTAAAATCTTTTAGTCTTTACTTTCTCCTCTCCTGTGGCAGACAGTCTTTTAAAGTCTTTTTATCTTTAGTCTCTGCTCTCCTGTGGCAGAGATCCCTTTAGTTAATACATTCTTTTCTTTCTCATCTTTCTTTTTATTTTCTTACTTCTTTTCTTTCTCTCTTCTTTTCTTCAATCTTTTAATTCTTTATCATAACTCAACTTCACATTCTTCCCTCGCCTTTTTCTAAGTATCTTATGGAAAAGAATTGTAAAGTACTTTAATTATGTATGCGTTCTCTAAAATTTTTAAGATTACTCTGTTTGCTCTTCTCTGACTTATAATAATATTAATAACACCTTTACTAGATAATATTCTTAATAAAATAATAATAACAATATTATAAATAAGATATTTTAAATAATATATATATATATATATATTCTTAAAATTTAGTTTATAAAACCTTACTTTTAAACTTTTATCAATTACTTTCTAAATCATAAATCTTTTAATGTTCTATTTTTACCCTTAATATATTTATATATTTTATTCAAATCCTCAGTTATTTTCATATTTATAAAAATAGCCTGAACTTTTATAAAATATTCATTTTACCATTGAACTTTACTTATTACCCAAAATACCCAAAAACGTATATAATTATAAAACTAACTTCAATTTTTATTAAATTACTATTTCATTCTCAAATATAAATCTTAATTTCTCCGATTATAACTTTATCAAAGAATTGAATCTCATTTCCAAAATTCTGTAAATTTTCAGCTTGAGTTTTAAGTTCGTTTCTTAAGCTTTATTATTATCGATTTTTCTCAGTTCTTAATTTTATCTTTCAACTACCAAATCTTATCAATTTTCTCAAAAATATCATATCAAAACAATCTCAAAATCATCAAAATAACAACCGCTGAACTATTTTTCAAAGCCAAACCAACAAATCACAAGTAACAACAATAATTTAACATAAACTCATTTAAACTCAAACAATTATCAACTAAATCAACATTCACTTATCAAATTCACATTCAATTATTCTAAAATTTACCAAACCTTAACTTTGTACGAAATCAAAACAACAGAAATTCTGGAAAAACTTTTTGACCGAGCTGTTGAAGAAGAAAACGTCTGTACCTCCTAAAACTCCAATTGGCCGAACTCAAGAAAAAAGAAAGCTACGTCACCATCAGTTTTCACCGAACAAAAGTAATATTATCGTATAGAGGGGGTGAATACAAACACTTTAATCGGATTAGATTTTTTATTAGAGTTACAAATCTCAAAAAATCAAAGCCAGAAAATCAAAAGGACTTATAGTTTCCTCCCCAACCTACGGTTTCTCTTTCTTTCTTTTCCAAGTTCGGTTACAAATAAAGAGTAGTGAAGATGAAACATAATGATTCTTGATTAAGTGGCAATTGATTTAGTAAATAAGAAGACATGTGTCATATATAAAAGCATGCAAGCCATGTTTTCATAAACATTCTTCCTATTGTTTGGTTGATGGCTTCGGCCACTTTTTTTTTCTTTTTCATTTGTTTAATAATAATAATAATAATAATAATAATAATAATAATAATAATAATAATAATAATAATAATAATAATAATTTTAATTTTACTCATTAAAATAACTTTTAATAAATAGTTCAAACTAATTAAAATAAATTATAATTAATTTAAACTTTAATAATCATAAATTAATTTAATTATTCTTAGTAAATTAATTTTTAAAAATAGAAAGAATTTATAAAATAAATTATAACTTATTTATATTTATATTTTAAAAATGTGGGTCATTATATTTTACCCACCTTTCAAAAAATTTCACCTTCGAAAATTAATATAATAAAAAAAGTTCGAACTCTAAAAAAAGAAACCAGATTCATGAGAAAAATACCAGTAACATCAAGGATGAACACTCAAAAAGATTTCAAGTGAACAGATAGGATCACAATCAGGCAAGGATATACATGAATGATAAGATATGGCTGAAAGAAGTATTCAAATCACATTTTAAGAAAGGAATCAGAAACAAAGAATTCCAAAGAAAACAATGAAAGAAGAGATGACACCAAGTCACATAGCACGAGTATAGAGTATACGTTGAAACGAATGCTTAAAACGTAACTTTTAACGTTCTTAAACCCCGCGATTCGCATAACCTATAATTTCTATTTCATCTATGATAATCCATTAGTGTTCTCGTATACACAAATCATCAGTATTAAGTTGGCCAAACCTAACACCATGAGAAATGCAATGGTCGACTAAAAGCATTAATCAATAGACAGTCATGCATCTGAAACTGAAACTCTAGTCACTAGGACAGGTCCTATTGCATGACAGACACTCAGAGTATGCAGTGAAGCATAGTCAGTCCATTCCCAAGGCTCTAATAGAAACGAACTACTCTGATACCATAATGTAGCACCCTAACTTTTAGCACCTCATGATCGTACCAAAAGTAAGGCGTTACTAACCTAATTCCTTTTATTATCTATTTAATATTGAGCCTTTACGCGTAAATCTATCGATGGTTTTACTAAAATTTATAACTTCTTTAACAAGAACAAACAACCACATATTCACATACTTAATATTGATAATACATTGTAGTATTACATACAAAAGCAATTACAGAACCTACCCCTCTGAATAAAACTCTAACTAGCAAGGCGAGGGGAAAATAAATTCTAACAACTCAACTCGTAAACATATTCCTCTGTGCTCCCACAGCTTCGCAATAAACCTTCGCACCTGTAGCTGAAAGGGGTGGAGATAGGGGGTAAGAATTGGGGAGTTCTTAGTAGGGTCGGAGTTAGGAGTTAAGTTTATTATCCAAATTTGAAACTCATATTTTTCCTTATAAAAATTTCACGCAAAATGACATTTCATATACTTCACCGCTTGCTCAGAAAGCGTTTTAACCAAAGGTTACCGTTAGTCATTCCAATCACGGCCTTTGGCCTAAATAAAATCAAATCGGCCTACAGCCCAATTCAACACGAATCACCATCAAAACTCAATCACAAAACAGAATTAATCATAGGCACGAACAATGTAAGACAAACACAAATCATAGAGTAATTACAGAATATAGAATCCAATCACAAGCACACACAATCATGAAAACATAATTACAACAAGTATGCACAAACAAGTATGATGCATGTTTATTCCTATACAGGCCATGAACTCATGTGTCGGTTTGTTGCCCGATTCCCGACACTGGTCCTGAGATAAGCGTTTGGTACCGCCGTCCTTATCTCACCCAACGTCTCCTTCATGAGCGTTACGCATCGCCGTCCTCATGGGAGAACCTTCTTTTCGGTCTCCAGTGAGCGTTATGTATCGCCGTTCTCACTGAGCTGTCCCTATAGTATCAACGTCCCCTCCATGAGCGTTACGCATCATGGGGGAACCTTCCTTTCGGTCTCTAGTGAGCGTTACGTATCGCCGTCCTCACCGAGCCATCCTTATAGTGTCAACGTCCCCTCCATGAGTGTTACGCATCGCCGTCCTCATGGGGGAACCTTCATTTAGCTCTCCAGTGAGCGTTACGTATCGCCGTCCTCACTGAGCTATCTTTATAATGTCAAGTGAGTGTTACGTATCACCGTCCCCACTAGACACTTGGCACTAAGGCCCAAACAACACTCAATTTCTTTCTAATCTTTGCTCTCTACTCTACTGCGGTATAGATCCCTTGAATTAATACATTCTTTTCTATCTGCTCTACTGTGGTAGACGTTTATTAAAATATTAGTCTTTGCTCTCTTCTCTCCTGTGGCAGACAGTCTTTTAAAGTCTTTTTATCTTTGGTCTCTACTCTCCTATGGCAGAGATCTGCTCTTCTGTGGCAGATATCCCTTTAGTTAATACATTATTTTCTTTCTCATCTTTCTTTTTATTTTCTTACTTCTTTTCTTTTTCTCTTCTTTTCTTCAATCTTTAATTCTTTATCAAAACTCAACTTCACATTCTTCCCTCGCCTTTCCCTAAGTATCTTATGGAAAAGAATTGTAAAGTACTTTAATTAAGTCTGCGTTCTCTAAACCTTTTAAAATTACTCTGTTTGCTCTTCTCTGACTTATAGTAATATTAATAATATCTTTACTAGATAATATTCTTACTAAAATAATAATAACAATAATATAAATAAGATATTTTAAATAGTAAATAATATATATATATATATATATATCTTTTCTTAAAACTTAGTTTATAAAACCTTACTTTTAAACTTTTACCAATTACTTTCTAAATCACGAATCTTTTAATGTTTTATTTTTAACCTCAATATTTTATAAAATTATATTCAAATCCTCAATTATTTTCATATTTATAAAAAAAGCCTGAACTTTTATAAAATATCCATTTTACCCTTGAACTTTACTTATTACCTAAAATACACAAAAACGTATGTAGTTATAAAACTAACTTCAATTTTTATTAAATTACTATTTCATTCTCAAATATAAATCTTAATTTCCACGATTATAACTTTATCAAAGAACTGAATCTCATTTCCAAAATTCTGTAAGTTTTCAGCTTGAGTTTTAAGTTCGTTTCTTAAGCTTTATTATTACCGATTTTTCTCAGTTCTTAATTTAATCTTTCATCTACCAAATCTCATCAATTTCCTCAAAAATATCATATCACAACAGTCCCAAAATTATTAAAACAACCATCGTTGAGGTATTTTTCAAAGCCAAACCAACAAATCACAAGCAACAACAATAATTTAACATAAACTCATTTAAACTCAAACAATTATCAACTAAATCAACATTCACTTATCAAATTCATACTCAATTATTCTAAAATTTACCGAACCCTACCTCCGTACAAAATCAAAACAACAGAAACTCTGGAGAAGCTTTCTGACCAAGCTGCTGAAGAGGAAAATGTTTGTGCCTCCTAGAACTCCAATTGGCCGAACTCAAGAGGAAGGGGAGCTACGTCACCATCAGCTTCCACCGAACAAAAGTAACGCCATTGTGTAGAGGAGGAGGATACGAACACTTTTACCGGATTAAATTTTTATTGGATTTACAGATCTCAAGAAATCAAAGCCGAAAGATCAAAAGGAGTTATGGTTTTCTCCCTCACCTACGGTTTCTCTTTCTTTCTTTTCCAAGTTCGGTTACAAATAAAGAGGAGTCACTACTAGAAAACTAGTTATTACAGACAGATATTTCTGACGGATTTTATCCCACGGAAATACAGACAGAATTTCAGAAGAATTTTTTGTCGAAAAACAAAAAAATGAATTAGCATAAATTACAGATGAAAAAGAGAATCCATTGATAATTCTGTCAAAAAAATTAATTTTTTTCATGGAAAATGGTTACAGACAAAAAATCCATTTGTAATTAAATGAACAAAAACGTTACGTTTATTAAATTATTACAGATAAAAAATCTGTATGTAATTTAAAATTTTCCGTCGAAAATATTGAGTTAACCCTAACTCAGATCCTATCCTCTCGATCGATTCACACTCCACACAAATCGCCGCCAAAGAGCTTCTTCCTCTCTCCGTCCAATGCTCTCTCCATCACCAAAGCTTCTTTCACTACCGCCGCTCTCTCCATCGCTCCGTCCACGATCTCATCACTGACCTCAGCAACAGCCATTCGCTGGTCATCCTCATCCACCAGTTCAGGTATGGTTTTGCATGGCTTTCAATTTTTTAATTCTTCTCATTTGAAATCATAATGGAGACTTACGTCCATGAGCTTCTTCTTCCCCCACTGCCGCCGCCGCTTGCGTCTCCTCATCGCACGAGTTTCAGTCACATCTAATTCGAATCAATTCTATAATGGCCGTTGTGGCTTCACCTTCCTTCAGAAACCAGATGTCATTCTCCTCTCCTTTTCCTACCCCTTCACTTCATACACCTCCGCCAATTTCGCTCCCAGAGCCTCCTCCTCGTCCCCACGTGCTTCTCCTCCTCCTTTGGGCACCCTTGGCATTTTTCTTCCACCTCTTCGCCACCGTGTCCAACATTGTCATCCGTGAGATTCTCCTCGGAGCAACCACCAGGCTCCCCCAGGCAACGCTCCACGGCTATAAAGAGGTATACTCTGATTTTATGATTCTGTTGCTTAGGGCTTGATTTTCTGTGCCAATTTTAGGTTTATCAATTTTTCTTTGCAGTTTCTATCTTCTCAAAATAATTTAGGGTATTATTACAGAGACAGAGATGGCAAGTTTTCTGTGAAGGAACTCCAATCCTCTGATTCCATTAGATAAATATATGAATATTCACTTGATGTTATTGATTTTGTTTATAAGTCTAAGTTATAATTAATTTCCATTCGATGGACGATTTTTAAGTTTCTTATTGGTTTTCTTAGCCAACCATACATCTATCTTGGTTTGGCGCCATTGACAGTGATTGAGTGTGATCTAAGTGTTAAAATTATGGATCTGATTCAATTGTTATTCACCTCGTTCTTCCTGTGCTAATTAGATTTTTGTACTTTTCGTTTAGTTAGGCCGGAACTTTGCAGAGCATACTCTTTCGGTACGATCAACCTCAGCTAGACGACCGACAGTTTCGGTTTGCTCTGCGGCAGCAATAGTACCTCCGCCGAGCAAATCCACAATCCGAACACCTATGGTTGTTCCTCCAATTGATCCTCCTTCCAATCGGAACCGAGAGAAAAAGTTGTAAGCATTACTTACTTTCCCCAGCCGTACTAATTATGATTTGCAGCTATTGGAATTAAACAAGGTTTTATACGTCTTGTAGGCTTGTAGCATTTCCAGGTTTGGGCATTAATTATTACTATAAAGATGAATCATCATAAATTTTAAAGAACTAGTGGGCTAAGACTCTTCTAATACTTCAGTGGCACTTCTATTCAGACTTTAACGGTGCCAACTGTCAACTTCCCTAGCAAGTAAATTTCTGAAGTTTCTAACTTCCTTTGATAATATATATCGTTTCCAAGTAGGTAGTTTTTGATGTTTCAGACTGTTCTATGTCCTTAATAAAAAGTAGCATGTTGTGTGATGCAATGAGCTGCATACTTCCTGGACCAGGATTTCAGTAACTATGGGTAAGGCTGCAACTGTAAGGCTAGTTTGATGTTGCAGCTATTTTGTTCTACAATGTCCAGTATTTAGAGTGCTATAAATTGAGTTTTATGTCTCGGGTTTCCTAATGATAAGGAATTATCAATAATACATTACATTTCATTAGGTTTGACATTGCTTTTGTAGTCTTTGATAAATTTGAAAATTGGATCCATAAAATATTTGGAAGTGTTAAAATAGAATTAGATGCAGCATCTAGTTATTAAAACAACATCAGTTAAAAATTTAAAATACGGCTACCTTAAGAACTAGTTAGGCGTATAGATAAATGATAGATATGTCATTAGACAAGCTTAATCATATATACTAAATTATGATCGCTTTGAAAAGATGACATTTAAGGCTGTAAACTTTTGTTGAGAAACAAAGGAGGCCAATCCATAATGACTCAATGTTATTTTTATCAAGGATGAAATGAAGAATTCTCTTACTAGTTTTGCCTCCTTGTACACTTGGGATAAAAAAGAGGTCAAGCCATAACTCATTTATCTTTTGTTGACTGTCGGCTATTCTTTTCCTTTTCACTTTTTTGTCAAGTGGATTACAAGTGAATCTTATAATCTTTATACTGGTGCTGATTTGGTAATTCATAAAGTATGTGCTTTGAAACTGATTCATCTTTTATTTTACAGCTGAATATGCTACAAGAGGAGAATGAGGTTATATTAGAAAAGGTGGTGCTCTTCTAGCCTAACAAAGTTGGTTTTAAACTCAAATTATGTGATATTTAACATATCTACTTGATTATATTGACAGTTAAGAGTTGCAGAGGAAAAACGCCAAGAAGTGGAGGCGAGAGCTAGGAAGCTTGAGAAACAGGTGAGGGTCCCCCTCCTCTTCTCCTTTTTCCAAACCAAAAAAAAAAAGGGATATTAACTGAGCTTTGAAACCTAACAATATTAATGTATAATACCATTGTTTATATTAATGTATACCTGCCTCGCCTCTTCTCTTGCTTCTCTTCCACTATCACTTGATTAACTCTATGTTAGTCATCAGTTTCAAACAAATATTTTTATTTATATATTTTATTATTTTATTACATGTTTGATTTTGCAGGGTATGAGACTTTTTTGTGCTTTGATTGTGGTGATTGTGTTGCTGAATTTAAAGAGGTGAGAGCAGAAGATCAAAGATTGCAAGAAGCAATTCATTTGTGTACAATGCTATAAACTACAGAGCACACAATGCATCATTGTAGGTCTACTAAGAAGAAGCTACTATGATTCTATGATATGATGTTTGACAAACTTGCAATTATGTAGTTTAAGTATGTCTTTTGCATTGCAAATTGCTTTAGTTTATTTTTCTTTTCATCTTCTACCCCACTCTCTCTTGAAGTATTAAAAATTTTACATACTTGGACATCTTCTACCCAGTTTTCATTTGAATTCTGTCTTTTAGTTGGTTGCAGAAATTATAATGATATTCGATTCTGCATGATATTCCAGTTGACTCTTCCTCTAGCTATTCTAGTAATAGCATTTATGTATAGCTCCAAGTACACAGGTAATCTCATAGACATTTGTAAGGCTTTGGTTTTAATTTGCTATATTTAGTCTTTGCTAACTTTGTTGACTGCCATCATTGCCTTGATGAAATAGCAGTAGGAATAAGAAACTCTAAGAAAAGAAGTAAACTCTTATGCCATTTGCAGCTTTATATTTTCTACCAAAATGAACTTTGGTGGGTACCTTACATAAACTGTATAATTGAATATATGAGAAAGGAAGATGTCACTCCACTTGTTGGTCACACTGCTAATGCCCTATATAGTGGACGCTTAAGGACTTTTTTATTTGAATAGAAACTAGTGGTATTTTCTTACAACAGGATGGATTTCATGTAATGATGTAGCTAGTTTGATAGGGATAGGGATAAGATAAAGGGTCAAGTATTAAGATATTCTGTTTGATTATGAAAAGAAAAATATCACTCTTATCAAAGATGCACAAATCAAGATGAGGTCAATAATATTGGGGTTATCATAGTTCTATACTATGATGCTGTTGCATTGTGTGTTGCTAAATTTTCATTTCAAGGCTTATGTGATTGTGTTGAATGTAGAACATTAGACAAAAACTATTTCAAACTTGGAGATGGAGTTAGGTGCTGCAAAGGCAGCTCAGGAGTCGATTCGCAATGGCGCTCTTCTATCAGAAGAATACACTAAAGTTTATGTTTTGAATACATGATAAATTTAGTATGGTTGAATAATACACTGAGTTTAGGTTTTGAATTATAGTTGATGTATCAATACACTTTGTTGATGTATGGTTGTTACTTATTATTATAGTTGATGTATCAATACATTTTGTTTATATTTTGAATTATATTAACTTGTTTGTTTATAGTACTTTTCTTTTAATTTGATAATATGATGAACTTGTTTAAATTTACATTTACTTTGTATGAAATTAGATTTATTTTGCAATGAAAAAATCTATAAAAATACTATTTTACCTTACCAACAGATTTACAGACAGAAAATCCGTCTGTATTCAGAGTTGGAAATGCTTTCCCTTCCAATTACCGATGGAAAATCTGTTGCTAATTACCGACGAAAAATTCGTTGGAAAGTTCGACGTTTCAGGGAAATGGATGGAGAATTTATAGAGAAAAAATCCGTCGGTAACTGGTAAAAATTCGTCGGTAATTTTTTGACGGAAAAAAATCCGTCGGTAAATAATTTCTGACGAGACTTTTACAGAGGGACAAAATTCGTCGGTAACCAAAAATTCGTCTGTAATAAAGACTAAATATTTCTGTATTAATCCATTTTCTAGTTGTGTGTGATATTTTACTACAATAATATGTCTTTTTGTATCTGCTATATATATATATATATTCCCTTTTAGTTTATTATTTTTCTATTACATGACATATTCATTATTATATTTTAAAATTAGAGTTTTCTTGATCTAACATTGCCGTAAAGGAATGACAAGTAAAAAGGAATGAAAAAAAACATAGGAACATTTCAAACATAATTACCGCAAATCTTTTTTCTTTAGTTTTCAAATTTATTTTTTATTTTATTTGCTTAGAGTAATAACTAATTTTATTATAACTATAGTACAATTATCTTTAAGTTATTAGTATTACTGGTATATTTTTAAAAATATTGACATATTATTAGTATATATAATAAGTAATAGTAAATTTTCTCTCATGTTTATCATTTAGAAAATTTATAATTTTGACATAGTCCTTATTCTATTTTTTTTATACCTAACGGCAATTATTTACGATCCTATCAATAGTATCACCTATAGTAAATTATACGAAGAGAAAGTATGAAAAATAAAGACAAAAATTATAAGGTTATAAAAAGTCCCATCCAAGTTTGATAAGATCAAGAGGACATACATAGAAATAGTTCTAATAGATGATAAGATTAGTTGATTCTTTTACTAAATTTTTCAAGTAACGTTAAGTTCAGTTTAGAGTTTAATTTTGATGCACTGACAGTGTAAAGCATTTTACACAGTCGTGCAATCACATCTGTTCTTTTGGATAACCATTCACGCGGTCAATGTAAAAGTTAGGTATTTTTACTAACGTGTCATTACGTAATTGGATGCACGTGTAAAACTACTTTACACTGTCAGTACATCAAAGTTAAATTCTTATAAATATTTGTAGTTCGTATTTTAAGTTAATTTTATAAGTACACCATTCCACAAGTCAAAGACAATTCTTTTTAATAGCTTTGTAAATGCTAATATCTTTTATATTTAATTTATTTTGCAGTACGATAAAATTCATTGTTCAATCAAGAATTATTTGACAAAATTGTTTGAAAATGAATTGGTAGACAGAAAAGTCTATGTCTTCTCAAATTTTGAAATTGATGAATCAAGCGGAATATATCTTCCGACTGCACACACGTGCAAAATATCTTTTAAGAAGGAGTCTGATAAACCCATATTTTATGATATATTTTGTGCTCAATTTAGGTGATTTATTCAATCCTTCACTCACTTATTCATGAAAATTGCATGGTTTTACTTTCCCTTCCTTATTATGTGATGTATGTGAGAAAACATGTTTCCTATGCTTTAAAAATAATTACCCATTTTATTACCATTCGATGCCGTGATTCGTGTGTTGAGTAATTTCAGATCTTCTAAGGCAGGAATGACTTAAAGGATGGAAAGAAAACATACAAAAATGGAAGAAAAGCATAAAACGGAGTTTTGAAGAAACTGGCAGCGACGCGACCGCATGGACGACGTGGCCGCATGCCAGCGCGAAATGGCAGTGACGCAACCGCGTGATTGACGCGATTGCGCGCCTTAAGCAGAACACAGATGACGCGAACGCATGATTGACGCGACCGCGTGACAAGGAAAACTCCAGATGACGCGACCACGTGACCCACGCGGACGCGTGACAGAGGCCACGCACTAGAAATTACAGAAAACCCTCCCAGCGATTTCTGAAGCCCTTTTTGGCCCAGATCCAAGTCCAGAAAGCACAGATAAGAGGTTATGAAGTGGGAGAATGCATCCATTCGAGGAGAGTCTCTAATTAGTTACTTTTCATGATTTAGATGTAGTTTTGAAGGGAGAGGTTCTCTCCTTTCTCTTTTAGGATTTAGAATTAGGATTTCTTTTGCTTTCAGGATTATCTCTTTTTATCAGGTTCAATATTCCTTTTTAATTACTTATTTTCTCAATTTAATTTATGAATTCTTCTATGTTACAGATTGTTCTTTTAATTAATGTTATTTGAGGTATTTCAGTTTATTATTGCTCTCTTTTATTTATGTTACTGTTGCTTCCAATCTGAAGACATTTTTATTCAAGTAGATTTACTTTTCCCCTTTCGGTCATGGTTAAGAAATCAGTAACTCAGGAGTTATCAAACTCAACATGATTGATAATTGTTACCTTTGCTAATTGAATTGAACTTCAATGATCCCAATCTTTTCTTAGGAAGTAACTAGGATCTGAAGATCAAACTAATTAGTCGCTTGACCTTCCTTTGCTTTAAGTAAAGGTTAACTAAGTGGAATTAAGATTCAATTTTCATCATCATTGATAAGGATAACTAGGATAGGACTTCCAATTTCTCATACCTTGCCAAAAGTTTATTTTACAATTATTTATCTATTTTACTTTCTATTTAAATTACTTGTTCCTCATCTTCAAAACCCCAATTTACAATCTTCATAACCAATAATAAGAACATACTTCCCTGCAGTTCCTTGAGAAGA
This sequence comes from Arachis hypogaea, assembly GCF_003086295.3. NCBI lineage: Eukaryota > Viridiplantae > Streptophyta > Magnoliopsida > Fabales > Fabaceae > Arachis > Arachis hypogaea. The sequence continues at coordinate 41,242,808 of NC_092048.1, read as the reverse complement.
CGACCCGAGGTTAAATACTTCGGTTATCAATTTCAAAGGGGTTTGTTACTTGTGACAACCAAAAAGTTTGTAAGAAAGGACTTTTGGTGGTTTAGAAGTTATACCTGCAACGAGGATTTATCTGCGAATTTCTAGACCACGCAAAAGTTCTCTCTTCAAAATGGCGCCATTGCCGGGGAACTGCAATCGTGTGCCTTATTATTGGTTATTGTAAATATTTTTCTTTTACTTGTTTATTTGTCTTTATTTTCTCCTTTTATTTCCATTAGCTACTATGAATTCTCACCCCTCTCGCTTTGAGTTTGGTTCTAATATTGTTGAAAGGAGTGAAAGTTATAACAGGAACATGCATCAAGGTCAGAGCAATCAAAGATGGATGGAGCCAAGAGGATCTGATCAACCCTTTAGGCAACAACACCTTCCAAGATATAATGGACAAAGACCATTCTACAATGCATACCAAGCCAATAGACATGGTGGACAACCTTGTAGTTACCAACAAGCCCCACCCTGTGCTTATAGGCCATCCTCTAAACATAACTTCGAACCACCACACTCACAAGCTCCTTTTCACCGTTCACCACCATATGATCCTCATTTACCCCAATTTCAATCCAATTACTCCCAAACACCACCACTTCCCCAAGTACCACGTCCAAATCCATCACCCCGAGAATCAGAGGTTCGCCTCAAGGAAACAATAGATCAACTTCAAACAACCCTTCATCAACTGGAGCAAGCAGTAAGTCAATTATCTTCTAGACGTTCGAACATTCAAGGACCTCCCACAGCCCCATGTGGACAAACTAATGAAGAGCGTAGTATGAAGAAGATACTAGAAACTCCAGTGGACAGAACATGGCATGACTTCGTACTGGAACAAGTAGAGGAAGCTATCATTGTAAAAGAAAAAGAGTTGGTTGAAGACTTAGGAGAAGCTGAACTTCCATGGGAATCCAGAATTGTGGAAAATTCTGTCAAGGACGTTACAATTGATGCTAAGGAGGATAGTGCACAACTCCCAAAGCAAGTCTTTTATGAAGAACTTGACGGAATAATCCAAGAAGCAAGTTTCCTTGATGATGATAATCTCAAGTCAAGTTCTCCTAGTAATGAACTTGCATCCGCAAGTGAATTCTCTGAGATCGAAGAATCTTCCCCAAGTGAATACGAAGATGATGCGGAGGTAGATTTCTCTCAACCTCCCGTTTATGACTTAAGTGACGAGGAAGACATGGAAGGCTTTGATCAGGACATGGATGCATTTGAAGAAGTCTTCAAGGAAGTGAAGAAATTCACAGAAGAGCACAAGGGAGTAGAACTTACAGAACCACTGGAAACACCTAGCCCAAGGCCATTACCACCCAATACAAGCTTCAAGTCGGTACAATCCTTAACCTTTATCTTTATTTTTCCACTTGAATATGGGTTGCTTGAAACAGATGGCCAGCTTAGATCTCTCTGCGGCTTTAAGAGTAAGAGGGAAATGGCTCGTACTCAGAGCTGGTGCACAAGGTTCAATAAGGTTCCACGCTTCAACTCGAAGTGCACGAATTGGCATCATGATCAACTGAATGGATCTTGGAAAACGTTTGGTCACCATGGTGAGAATCTACTTTCTAAACCGCCCGGATGAAAAAATATAGATCAAGACGGAGGCGGATTTAAAAGCAAAGTTTGAGATCCTGGAATCTATTCTGACATTCACCACCCCGGGAACCTGAGAATCTATTTGAAGCTGCTCAGAAGCTTTACATGCCTATTTTGGGACCCCGGAAGCCATTGGCATTCCAAACATTGGTGGAGATTTCCGGATGAGATTAAGCATAAGCCGCCATAACAGGAAGCTCATCCAATGTCCAACTTAAGGACTTTAACTAAAAGTGCTAGGTGGGAGACAACCCACCATGGTATGGTCGTTCCTTTTTCAGTTTTATTTTGTGTTATTTATTTTTATTTCCTTTTCAATTGAACCTGAATATTATTCACTCGCATTGCATACTGCATAATTGCATACCTGCATAAAAAAAAAGAAAAGAAGAAAGGGCGCGTGACGCGACCGCATCACTCATGCGATCGCGTCAGTTGCGAAAAACACTTCCCACGCGTCCGCGTCATTCACGTGGCCGCGTGATCTGGAAATCGGCGTAAGGATCCAACTCCTAGACAGTTGGGCTGGAATCATGCGGCTGTTGCACGTTTCGCACAAAACGACCCACGCGATCGCGTCACTTGCACAACACCCATCCCACGCGAAAGCGTGAGCGACGCGATCGCGTCACGTGGATTGCATAACACCCCAAAGGAGACAGAGAGTTGCGCTGAAACAACCTGGAATTGTGCGTTTAGCACAATTTCCAGCGACACAGTCGCATGCATCACGCGACCGCGTCATTCATCCTTTTACCCATTCCATGCGATCGCACCACCCACGCGATCGCGTCACCCCCATTCCGCCCTAGCCATGCGAAACCCTACCCATTCGCGCCCCCAACCCCCTTCTCCTTCCTCTCTTCTCTGCAACTAACCACCAGCCACGTCAGCCACCACCACCACTATCCCCCAGCCATCTCTCTGCCCCACTTTCATTCATACGCCTACCAGGTTTCGCCGAACGCCACCCTTCTTTCAATTCATAGTTAATACCATATTTTTTCTGTTTATGTTCATAATTAGGCTAGTAAGATATGCATGTTGTAGTGGATTCTAGGTGGTTAGGTAGCCTAGGATGTGGTTAGTGGATTTAGGCCTGATTAATTGCGCTGTTCATGCTACTTGCTTTATACTTTTCGCAATTATGTTGTTGCTGTGCTCTACGTATTGTTCATATGATGTTCTTACTGTTCATGCTGCTATTGCGAATGTTCTTTCTTGTTCATACCTAATTGCAGTTTGTTTTATTTTATATGAACTATTCTGTTGCTGTTTATTTTTCGGGAACATCCAGTTTTAGCCGGAATGCTGCCCAAATTTCTGTAAACCGTTTTAATTTTCATTCATGTCTTGGTTTTGGCAATTTGCACTCTGCTTTACTCTGCTTTTACCAAACCATTGCATGAATGCCAGGGCAAGCTTTCTTATTCTTTTTAATTTCCTGGATAATAATCTGCATTTTTGATGTTTAGATTCCAATTTCTGCTATTTCTATATCCATATGAATCATCACCAACTTCCTTGTTTGAATATGAGTTGCCTGTAGCTTATAATTGTGAATTCTTGTTACTTAGATAACCAATCATCATGCCACTTACCTTAACTTTCTTTTTACTAACTCACTGATTTTTTATTTCTACCCTCTTTTTCAATTTCACACCACTTTTAACTTTCTAACAACCCCCTCTGCTTTTTGACTCACTCTTTACTTTTATTTTAACCCAAGGCATGATGTTAATTTTTCCTAATTAACATGAATTCTATGGATCTTACATTTTGGATTGTGAATTTTTCTTCTTAGTTTTCTAATTCCTATACAATCCTTAATGCACATTTACTTAACTCATTTTCATCATTCTACTGCTCCTTTGCCATTATGTGCTTCTTTTGTTATTTGCCTACTTGTTTTCCTGTTTTTATTATATCCTTGATTTCTATTTTTCAGGATGTCTGACACCCAAAGAAAAGGAAAGGGAAAGGCAACAACTGGCAAACGAAAAAGAGGAGAATCCTCTATGTCCATCCTGGACATCATGCATGATGACTCCTGGCGGGAGAAACACTTTACCCCGCAGCAGAAGGCTGACCAGCTACTCCCTGCTACTGATCCCATCAAGTTTGCAAACAAATACTACGAGTTAAAGTATCCGGTGTTTGCAACCTCCCGGAACCTGTACCTGGAGCGGACTCTGAAAGAGAGTTAAAGTATCCTGACTGAGGTCAATGCTTCTTGGGTAAGAGAGTTTTACTGCAATTACTTCAAAACTTCCCTAGATGCAGTGAACCTAAGAGGGAAGCAGATACTGGTCACTAAAGAGGCCATTGAGGATATTCTGAAGCTTCTGCCTAAATCTGATAAGCCAGATGGTTATCAAAAGGCTGAGGAGGACATGCGCTTCATGAAATTTGACTGGGATGCCGTCAAGGCAAGAATAGCCCTTGACCTAACTGTTCCATGGGTCATGGGTCAGAACACCACCATGCCTAAGGGAATCAAGCGGGTTTACTTAAATGATGAGGCTCGGCTATGGCATCAGATCCTGAGCAACTTTGTTATGCGGAGTACCCATGAGACGGAGCTACCTGCCGCTATGATCACCCTCCTATGGTGTGTGATGAAGGGTAAGGACCTGTACCTGCCACGCTTCATCCGGTACTACATGGCCAGGGTCCACGTCCGAGGCACTCTCCCCTTTCCATATCTGATTACACAGCTAGGCCGTCGAGCTGACGTGCCTTGGGAGGATGCTGATGAGAAGCCACTTGCTGTAGAATGCAAGAAGATTATCCCTCACAGTAGGAACTTTCTGGCTTTGGGCTACAGACCTCCATTCCTCACAGCTCCTGGTGAGACAGCCACACCGTCTGCTGGCCCCTCTTCCTCTACAACTACCCCAGCTACCCCTGCTACCACCACTGCACCTCCACCTGCCTCAGAGCCAGTTTATCACCTAGTACACTGCCTGTTTCAGCAGCTAGACCAGATGGAGTGCCGCAACCGGCGCCGATATGAGAGATATGAGCGTCGCAGCAAGCGACGCTATGAGCACCTGAAGCTGATGATCCGTTCTGGCAGTGACATCCCCTCCGAGCCTGACACACCATCAGAGCCATCTGAGGAGGAGGTGGATGATCACGAGGCGGAGACCCATCCACAGAAAGAGGCTGCGCAGGCAGGCATGGAGCAGGCTGCATCAAGCAGGAGGCCCCGCCTCAGATTCAAGCTGCAGACCCAGAGATCCCTATTCAGTCAGCACCTCCTCTGCAGTAGGCAAATCTTCAGACCACCCCCACAGAGACTCCGGCTACCCATCCTTCCAGTGATGACACCCCTTCACACCCTGCTTGAGTGAGCATCAGGGACGATGCTTCATTTTAAGTGTGGGGAGGTCGCCATCTCTGGCGTATTTTTTGGTGAACCACTACAGACTCTTTTACTTTATTTTGCTACTTTTCTGTATTTTTCTTTTTATTTTTTATTTTCTCAGTACTTATACATTGCTATTTTCATGTATTTTTACTATATTTCTGCATGTTGCACTTTAGTTCATATTTTAGCCATTTAGTTTAGTTACAATTCTAACTTATTAGTTATAGAAAATGTGGATTAGTTAGTATAGTTTACCCTTTTTAGCATAAGATAACTTAGTTTAAATTGAAAATATAAAAAAGAAGTAAACTAGAGACTTTAACATAATAAAAACAATCCACACACCTTGTATATAGCATTACATATTAGTTAGTTAACAACATTTCATCAAGGAGAAACACTAAAACTTTAAAGCCACCTTAAGATTTACATTGAGAATAATGGGAACTCTTAATTTTTACTTGCATGACATATATAACTGATATATGATTTTTGAGTTAGAGAACACACAGTCTATGAGTTTTGAGCTTAATTGTATGGTTACATTCAAACCATAATTTTTATTCCTGTGTGTTCTGCCATTCTTTTTTATTCTGGTATTCTTTACTTTGTTTTAATTCATATGTCCGATTATAGAATATAGATACATACCAAGAAAGTGATTGAGGCCATTGTTTGATTCTAGCTCACTTATCCCAAATTAGCCTACCTTTTACATCACCCTTGTTAGCCCCCTTGAGCCTTTAAATCCCCTCTTATTCTATAAACCACAATACTAGCCTTAAGCAGAAAAATAAAATAAAAATCCCAAGTTGAATCCTTGGTTAGCTTAAGATAGAAAGTGTGTATTGTTTAAGTGTGGGAAACCTATTGAGAACATGGATGATAAAAACAAAGGGTAGAAAGTTAAAAAAAAAAAGAATAAAATAATTCAAAATAAAAATTTTGGAAAGCATGCTCATGTGAAATCAAAATAATTGAATTACCATGTGTATTAAAATTTTTTTTTATTTTTCAGTATTTGAATAAAGTGGATACAAAAGAATTTCCCAAATGCAAAATAAAGCAATGCACATGGGACAAAATTAAAACTAATGCATGAGCATGTAACATCAAAAGTGGAAAAATTTGGGTGAATAGGTAAAGAAATTCTTGCCTTACAAAGTATGTATGTTAGGTGAGATCTTAGACTAATCAAGGATTCACTTATTAGCTCACTTAGCCTTATACATATACCCTTACCTTTACCTTGCCCCCATTACAACCTTAATTAAAGACCTTATGATTTTTGTATGCCTATATTCTATAATTGTTGATTGGTTAGATGAAGAACAAAGTTATAGAAAGTAAGGATAAAAAGAAGAATAGAGTGATTAACCCAATAAACACTGAGTGACTAGAGAGTAAACACAAAATCCAGTGAGGGTTCAATAGCTCATCAACATATATCTCTGCTTAAATTGTTAATTGTCTTGCAAGTTTGTAAAATATTTTTCTTTCCCATCTCAATTGTAAAAGCGCTTTATCATTATCTAAGGTTTGGCTATGCATATATGATTCCTTGAGAATGTGAATTAATTTAACTACATGTAAGCTTTATATACAAGTGAATAAAAACCAGAATTGCATGATTCATTTAGGTAGTTGCGTTTAGAATAGATTGCATTGCATGAGATTCCACCACTTCAACCTTACCTTACTCTTTATCTTGGATTTAGCATGAGGACATGCTATTGTTTAAGTGTGGGGAGGTTGATAAACCCATATTTTATGATATATTTTGTGCTCAATTTAGGTGATTTATTCAATCCTTCACTCACTTATTCATGAAAATTGCATGGTTTTACTTTCCCTTCCTTATTATGTGATGTATGTGAAAAAACATGTTTTCTATGCTTTAAAAATAATTACCCCTTTTATTACCATTCGATGCCGTGATTCGTGTGTTGAGTAATTTCAGATCTTCTAAGGCAGGAATGACTTAAAGGATGGAAAGAAAACATACAAAAATGGAAGAAAAGTATAAAACGGAGTTTTTGAAGAAACTGGCAGCGACGCGACCGCATGGACGACGTGGCCGCATGCCAGCGCGAAATGGCAGTGACGCGACCGCGTGATTGACGCGATCGCGCGCCTTAAGCAGAACACAGATGACGCGGACGCATGATTGACGCGACCGCGTGACAAGGAAAACTCCAGATGACGCGACCGCGTGACCCACGCGGACGCGTGACAGAGGCCACGCACTAGAAATTACAGAAAATGCTCCCAGTGATTTCTAAAGCCCTTTTTGGCGCAGATCCAAGTCCAGAAAGCACAGATAAGAGGTTATGAAGTGGGAGAATGCATCCATTCGAGGAGAGTCTCCAATTAGTTACTTTTCATGATTTAGATGTAGTTTTGAGGGAGAGGTTCTCTCCTCTCTCTTTTAGGATTTAGAATTAGGATTTCTTTTGCTTTCAGGATTATCTCTTTTTATCAGGTTCAATATTCCTTTTTAATTACTTATTTTCTCAATTTAATTTATGAATTCTTCTATGTTACAGATTGTTCTTTTAATTAATGTTATTTGAGGTATTTCAGTTTATTATTGCTCTCTTTTATTTATGTTACTGTTGCTTTCAATCTGAAGACATTTTTATTCAAGTAGATTTACTTTTCCCCTTTCGGTCATGGTTAAGAAATCAGTAACTCAGGAGTTATCAAACTCAACATGATTGATAATTGTTACCTTTGCTAATTGAATTGAACTTCAATGATCCCAATCTTTTCTTAGGAAGTAACTAGGATCTGAAGATCAAACTAATTAGTCGCTTGACCTTCCTTTGCTTTAAGTAAAGGTTAACTAAGTGGAATTAAGATTCAATTTTCATCATCATTGATAAGGATAACTAGGATAGGACTTCCAATTTCTCATACCTTGCCAAAAGTTTATTTTACAGTTATTTATCTATTTTACTTGCCATTTAAATTACTTGTTCCTCATCTTCAAAACCCCAATTTACAATCTTCATAACCAATAATAAGAACATACTTCCCTGTAGTTCCTTGAGAAGACGACCCGAGGTTAAATACTTCGGTTATCAATTTCAAAGGGATTTGTTACTTGTGACAACCAAAACGTTTGTAAGAAAGGACTTTTGGTGGTTTAGAAGCTATACCTGCAACGAGGATTTATCTGCGAATTTCTAAACCACGCAAAAGTTCTCTCTTCAGATTCACGTATAGTACATACGGTCGATGATCGTAAAATTCTGGATAATAATTTCAATTTGCTTGTCCATGCTGATAGATTGAAACAAACAAATGAACGATTCTACTTATTCGGTACTTAGTTAATTTATATTAACCCGTACAAAACTGTTTTTCTTTTAATTTTAAATTTTTACAAAAAATTGTATAATAGCATCATTTTATCGATAACAAAAATTTTAACAGTTTATTTATGAAAATATTTAAAATTATATTGTGATTTTTTTAAAAGGTATATCCTTTTATTAATATATTGGTGTTAATTTTATTGTCTAACATAAAATAAATCAATAAAGTCTCTATTTTATACACGTACAAAGTTATAATTTCTTATATTATTCACTCATTTGTCTTTAATTTAGTACTTTTAGTTCTTTTTTTTTTCAATTCGATGTTATTGGACTCTTGATTGAAAAAGAAAAACTTATATCATGATCAAAAACAGGAAAAAATGACCAGGACATTGTGATTGATCTTCATGATTTGCAATATGTAAATTTTAATATTTTAATATGAATATTTCTTTTGGTAATAATGATGTGTTGTGCTGCAAAATTTTTTTTATGTATTACCATTTATTTCTCTTAATTCTCGCTTTCATTCAAAAATGAGAAAAAATAAGACACACACTGTGGAATTAATTTACATTTCAATTACTTGATTATCTATGTGATCACCAAGCAACCGAATACATAATTATTCTCTAATTTACAAAATTTAATAAAGACATTGGTAAGCATATTGGTTTAGCATTTATGTATATATTTTATTTATTTATGTTATATTTGTAATCATATTATATCTATTTTTATCAATATATTTTTTTAAAAAATACCGTTAGTGTTAGCGCATGGTATATTAGGAAAATGCTACTTGTACAATAAAATTCAGCCTTTATTCAACCTTTAAATCTAATATTTTATTATTTTATTTTTTAATTAATCATATTTCCTATTTTAAGGAATCACTTTTACTTTTAATACTTATCACTGTAAAATTTGTAACCACTTGCAATACATTGATTTTTTATAAACCAAACCATAAAATTTGTAACAATTTTTCGTATATTAATTTTTAAAAAATCAGTGAAGTTTTCAAAATCAATTAAATTCACTTCAATTATTTTTTTATTCAAAAATTCAAAACTCATGTCAAAAACACATCTAAAATTAAATAAACAACATAAACATATTCAAAATTATATATTAACACATCTAAATTATTGTTATTGTAGTTCTAAATTATATATTGAACACAGAAAAAATTAAATTCAAATACACATCCAAAATTATAAGAATGCACTCTAAATATTTTATCAACACATCTAAAACTCATATAAAAAAACTTATATATGTATATAAGAACATAATAAATAACATAAACACATCTAAAATTATAAGAATACATTCTAAATATTTTATCAACACATCTAAAACTCATATAAAAAAACTTATTTATATACAGAATAATAAAAAAAATAATAATATCAGAGAATGCACAGAAAAAAAATCTATGAACCCATCCAAACCTTAGGTACAGGGGAAAGAGAATCAATGGCCTTAGACAAAAAGGAACGAATAAACATTATATACAATAAACTATACTACAATTAAATTAGTATGTATTTTGGTATGAAGTGAATGAAAAAGCAAATTAAAATGAATTACTAGCGACACCAGTGACGAGAACTCTAAGTGGGTCCACCATTGTAACCAAGATACCTATTATGAGGAAGCTCACTACTCACTTTTGTTAGTGCCTAGTGTGTGATGCAGACGAACTGCGATGAGAAGGAGGCGTCGATGAAGAGGAAGGCGGCACTGTAGATGAGCGCCGAGGAGGACAATGGTGTGGATGAACGGTAGCTGAGGATGACAAACTACAGACTGTGTACGCTTTTGAATTTATAATGTGTTGTGAATGTGACTACTCAGGGTTTTGTATGGTATTAGTTAATAATTAGATGGTTTAAGATTTATTTAAGAATTTTAAAATTAAAATTTTGAATTTTAACTAATTTAATTTTTGGATGTATATTTAAATTATAATATATTAATAATTAAATATATTAAATCTGAAATAGAAATTAAAAATTAAAATTAAAATTTTAAATTTCAGTTTTATTTAGTTTGTATTTTGAATGTATATTTAATTTTAAAAATATACTAAATTTATTTATAATTTTTAGATGTGTTTATTTTATTTTATTTAAATTATTGTAATAAAAAGGCTGAATATTGTACAATTTTTAAAAGATACCTAGTTGAATTGGGTATATTAAATAAATTAAATAATAAAAAAACATAACTATTTTTTTCAGTCAAAATCCAGTAAAATATTGTAATTTAGACTTGTAATATCAGTATATTAATAGTGAAGTGGAGAAAAAAATATAATATCATATCAAAATTTTTTTAAATCATAATTATAATTTATGATTGAAATCATAATTTAAATATTCTAAAGGTTTAATTACTCTGTTGGTCCCTATAATTTCGTGAAATTTTCAATTAGGTCCCTATATTTTTTTTCTTTTTAATTGGATTCCTGCACCAATTTTTTTTTCAATTCAATCCCTCTTAATAGTAATTGGCTTAATTTTATAGGGACCCAACTAAAAAAAAAGAATTGGTACAGGGACCTAAATAAAAGGAAAAAAAAAAGTATAGGAACCCAATTAAAAAAAATTTGGTGTAAGAACTCAATTAAAAGAAAAAAAGTATAGGGACCTAATTAAAAATTTTACGAAACTATAGGGACCAGCAGAGTAATTAAACCTATTATAAATCAGATAATTTCCTTTAGAGAATTCATAATTCTTTTTTTTTTTGGTGACTTAGAGAATTCATAATTCAAACGTAATTCTTATACACTTAATAGCTACATTCAAGTTAATACACTTAATATCATATTTAAAAAAAACGAATAATGCACAGTATATTATTTATTTATTAATTAAATTATTACATTTCAAATTAATTTTAATAGAACCATTTAAAATTGTAATTTTAATTTGGATGGCACGGGTTATTACACTTGTTATATATACTAAAATATTCTTGAAATTTAAAATAAAGAATTATTATTTTGTTAAAATATTAAATAACTTTTTTTTATTGTTGAGATCAAAATTAAATATCTTTTTACCATAAAAAAAACTAAAATCAAATATCATAATCCAATCATAAAAGAAAGAGTCCTGCTAGAGAATCAATGGGGTATTTATACAATGTGTACAATGAGCTGCTTATTTAGCACAATATGAGTTAAAAATAAAAATTACCCACGAAATAATAAATTTAAAAACTCTTATTCAATTATTTCACATCAAATTTCAAATTTTAAATTCTCCAATTTCAAATTTCAAATTTTTAAAAAATTCAATTAGTTATTTAAAAAAAATAACCATATGAAATCCTCCAATACTCTCTTCTTTTTCAACCGGCAGCCTACCCACCTTCATCAATAATCATTCCATTTCACCGTCGCTACTTGGTTGCCACACACCACTCATCCTTAATAAAAATAACCATTCACTTAAAGATAAAAATAATCATCCGCATACCTAATGAACTGAACATCTAGCATATTTTAATTATATATAACTAAACTCAATCCAATCAAAATAATCATCTACATAAAAATAAAATAACCATCCGCATACCTACTAAAATGACCATCCTAAATTGACTATTAAAAGAGAAGAAAATGAATAAACAGAAGAAACTATTATTGTGGTGAAACATAATTTTGAAGGACTAGTCATAGGGCTCAAATCATGAAAGAAGCTAACCATGCTTGGATCCGAAAAAGAAGAAGAGCATTGTGGTATCATCGGTCAGAAGAGACTTGAAGGAATGGGAGAAAGCGAAGGCGCATCGGAGGAGGTGAGGACGGTGTCGGGAAGAAGGCACACACCGGCTGCGACGGAGGCGCTGGAGGTCCGGGTTGCTGCGATGCCGTTAGTTCGACCCACACAATATGCGCGTCCTCCCTTGGCGGTGGCCTGTGCGGCAACGGCGCCAGTCGAAACAATGTCGGCACGATTTTTGATGGTGATTGGTGACTGTGGTGTTAGTATATCGGCGAGATTCGATGAAAAAGGCATAGAACACTAACAAACCGTATTGAGAGAGAGAGAGGTGAAAGAGAGAGGTAATTTATTTGTTTTCAAAACCTATGATAATCCTAATATTTGATTTAAATTTTAAATTAAAAATTATTTAAAATTAATTAATTACCTATAATTTAGTTTTAATTTCAAATTAACTCCATTGTACATATTATATAAAACATGCATTGTCTCTTTATACGGAAAAAGAAAATCAAAACAAAGTAGAGATCTAATTATTCATCTGATCAAACAAATCCCTATTTGTTCATATTCAAGCCCAAGCTTTCTTCTTCAAGTTACGCCGCTTGGGAGCTAGCTCTGGCACAAGTGCTCGCCGGAGCTAACGGAGAATGCGTAAAGGAGAAGAAAAGGAAGATTGCAAGCTATGCCGTACCGAAACAATAGAGGATACAGGCCTCGAAGATGGCGAAATCAGATAATGAAGGTGAAGTGATGAAGCTCAGGCTGAGTTGGTTGATGGAAGAGGATAACCACAACTTCTTCCCCTCCACTTCTTGGTCTTGTCCCAAGGATGGTCTCATTAAGGTCAATTGCTATGGCAACCTCTATGAGGAGGATGCCATAACTAGTTTTTATTATTCTGCAAAACGTTGATGATGTGAATCGTTCAATTGATCTGAACGTTGATCACGATGGAGAGCAGAGTACTGCCGCGCAGCTGAAGCACGGCATTTTGAGGCAACTCATGTCGGGTTCGCTTCGTCGGATCATATACGATTCAGGCGTCGTTGGACCCTCACCAAAACAATCTCAGGTTCAGCTTCGGGAGGAAGTCATCGCTTGACCATATCCGGCGGAGTCTGGTGACAATTGTGGTTGTTCGTCATCTGGAGTCAGATTTGTTTTCCCAGAATGAAGATGAACAGATAGGCATTTCTTCTGATAGGTAGATATATATTTCATATCTCCTCTATATAGGGTATATGTATATGTAGGCTTGCTCACCCCTAAAATTGGGCAGGCCTCTTTAATTTGCTCTTCCTAACAAATGATTGAAAGATGAGGGATTATGTTGGTGAGTTTTAAGATAATAACAATAATAATAATATTTAAAAGAGGAAGAAGTCTAACCTACAAGGTATCCAATGATGTTTGTCTTCATGAATAATGCTTTCGTTTGGTACCTATACTTTTTCATTTTATAGTTATAGTTTGCTTTGTAATTGCATTCTTTCTAACGTATCGCATGCATCTCTACTTAATTGGTCTTTAAAAAGCTCTGATCTAATTTAATAGAAAAACTATAGATAATCAATAACATTTTTGAACAATGTGTAAATAATATAAATTAATAGGATTAAAAGAGTAAATTTAATTAATAGCATTAAATTAAGGTGTAGTATATTTTTATTTGATTAATAGTTGTTCATGTTATTCAAAATAGTTATTATTTACCTAGCACTCTCTAATTTAATAATAGTATTAATTTTGGCGGGTCTTGGACCATGAGCCACCTTCTTCCTCATACAATATTGTTCACATGGTTGCACCTTCTTCATGTTCATGTGGTAGTTATGTTTATCTATCGTGGAAGATGACATTTGATTTTACTCTTTTAATATTCAAATAATGGCTTACATAAATCTTTAATTTTTATAAAAAAATTGTTTTATTAGCCTTATAAAATTTAAAAGTTGTCTATTTTAATCCGTCTCGATAATTAATTCTATTAAGTTGACATGATAAGCTATGCTAATATGACAAAATAAATAAATAAATAACTTTTAAATTTTGCTATGTTCAATTTATTAATTACTAATAATCTAAATAGAACGATATTATTAGGGTTCCTCTCATAGTCTCACTCTCACATTCTTATAGCATATGAGAGTTATGTTTTCTCATTCGTTCTTAAACTTTACTAATAAATAATATAATTAATAAAAAATATTATAGAATCATCAAAATTTATTATTTTTTTATTAGTTAGTCAAGTATGAGCTAAAATATATTATTGAATATTAAACTAAAAAAATTAAATTAATAACTAAAAATAATAATAAAAAATAATAAATTTTGATAGTCTTCTAATATTTTTCATTAATTATTACTCTACTAATAAAATGCACGTTTAAAACTCTTAGCTTTTTCTTAAAGAATAAAAGATAAACAATCAATATATACAGCGTTTGGGTGTTACTAACATTATAACTTGATCTAAATATTAATCCTTTTATTATTTAGCTTTTGAATGGCATTTATCAATGGCCATTTTTTCTTGGGTCAACATCAAAGGACAGTATTTAAACTTTGTAAAAATATTAACGATATAAATAGAACACAAGAAAAAATTTTGGACGAAATCTCAAAAACAAGCACTTTTTATTTTTGATGTTGGGTTGATAATACTATTTTTTAGAATTATAAATGGCTAGAGTATTAATCTCAAATGTAACACTATTTGATTTAGGATAAAAAAATTAGATCCTCTTATTTCTGTTTAAAAAAAAAATCTTAGATATAAAAATTGAATTATCCGATTTTAGTTATTTCTACAATTTTAAAAAATATCAAAAATTATAATATTTTATTTTATCACCTTTTTTACTTCTATATGAAAAAAAATTAGCCCCATAAGGACTTAAGGGACATAAATGATAAATGAATAAATCCAATCCGGCTCAATTTAATTTTCCATAGATATTGAAGCTTCATGTTCAGTAATACACTAATTTATATATATATATATCTTTTGGGTCTTGATGGTCAATCCCTATATTGTGTTGTTTTTCCTTAGATTTTCTTATTGGTGTCCATTTGAAAATGGACCACTGTAATTGGCCCTATGTCATCAAACAAGTCCTATTATGGTGTTCAGAGACTGTCTTGCGAATGCCTCGACTTTATAAAACTTAGAAACCCAACTAATCCCCTATTGGGAATTTTTTTTGGGGCGATATGACTAAAACCTCAAAGTGGTCCTGGAGATTGGGTGAGTTACCCATAATCGTCCTTAACTTTTAAAATTCTCTAATAGTATCCCTCACATTTAACTCCGGGACCCATAGTGGTCCTGCGACCCTTTCCGGCGCACAGTCAGCAAACAGAGTAATGAGCTGGCACCTCCCATGCCATGCTGGAGCCAACAATAGCTAGTTAACGTGGCAAATCTTAATTTTCTACCCAATGTGGTCCTGGTCCCATTAAAACCCTAAAAGCTAAAAATAATTATTATATATAGTATCTCTTCTTCCCTTCTTCTTCGTCCCATAATTGTGGTCCACTATTGTGATTTATTCTAGACAAACTTTGCCGGCAAGAATCTCAAGGAGGAACGATTTTTCAGCCCCACTTGGACCAACAACTGCCAGAACTTCCGACGGCTTCGCCACGCAATTCACATCCTAGAGAATGTTCCTAATTCTGCTGCAGAATGATCTGTGATCATTAGTTCTTACTTCCTCTGCTGGTTCTGGTACCTCACCATGTTCTTCATTATTTAGTTGTGGAGGTTTTCTGAAGATCTTGAAAGTTTGTTCTGTTGTGCCTGTGCAAATCTTGTAGTTGATGCCTATTGCTTCAACCTCACACCCTTGCTTCTTCATAACAATTTGTTTTTCAAAATCTTTCTTTGTTTTTCTTCAGTTCTCTTATTTATTTACAAATCAATTTCAAATGTTATTGTTTATTTCTTCCTATTTTTTAAATTCACGGCTATGGCCTCTACTGACTCTGAAACATTGAGTGGTTCAATCTTGATTCTTGTATCGAATGAATAAATAGTTCACATGCACTTGCACATGGCATAACTCTGCCAAATTGTTAGGTGACATAGAAAATACAAGATTCTGCTTTTGACCAATTATATCAACTACTCATAAGAATAATCTTACTAGAATTATTCAACCCCTTTAATATTCGAACTTTGAGCCTTTCTCTTACAATAACAACCATTTAGATAGAATAATATAGGGAAGATAACAACCATTTAGATAGAATAATATAGGAAAGAAGAGATACTGCATATAATAATCATTCTTAACTTTTAGGGTTTTAATGGGACCAGAACCACATTAGGTAAAAAATTAAGATTTGCCACGTCAGCTAGCTGTTGCTGGCTCCAGCATGACATGGGAGGTGCCAGCCATAGTTGTCAGAACCGAACCGGTGATCGAACCGGTCAAGTCACTGGGTCACTGGGTCATTGGTTCAACCGGTGGATCACTGGTTGAACTGGTTGACCCGGTCCTATGTAAATAAAAAATAAAATATAGTAAAAAATTTAAAATTAAAATTTAAAATACATATTTTCACTAACATTTTAAAAATATCTAGCTATTCTAAAACAATATGAAACAGGAACAATAAGTATTTTGTTAAATTTACTCTATCATAAATATTTTTATTTTTTTATATTAAAATAACTATTATTTTCGAATTTTAATAATTTATTAATTAGTTTATATCTATTATACTATTATATACTACAAGTATTTATTGAAAAATAATATTAATAGATATTATATAATTATAAAAAAAATAAATGAGTTTATAATTATTGTTAAATAAAAATATAATTAATTTAAGAATGAATGAGTTTATAACTAAAATTAAAATAATTAAATAGATTGATAAAAAATATCTATATATAAAATAATTTGTAAATATATTAAATAGTATTGTGACAGCCTGGTGGTTATGACAGGCTCCTTTTTCTCTGAGGACAGGGGTTCGAAACCACCCCACCCATTTTGACAAATTTTCACTCTCAGCGGTTCGGTTGAACCGATTTATCAAGTTTGATCGGTTTACACCAGTTCGTTATCTTATTCGGTTCAATTGGCGGATCGGACCGACTTAAAGTCCGGTTCACCGGTTTTCCGGTCGAACCGACCGGTCCGGTCCGATTTTTACAACACTGGTGCCAGCTCATTGGAAATTTTGAAAGTCAAAGACAATTATGGGTAACTCGCCAAATCTCAAGGACAGAGTAGTAATAAGACAAACTCCCTGAAGTCCGAAGATACTCATAAATGGTTACTGACCAAAAACAAAATGACACATCATGTGTCTCCTAAACATAGTTTACAGTCGATCAGACTACTAAATTATTGAGTTATTGATTTAACAGTTAAATTACTGGTTAAATTAGTTAATCCAATCTCATTTAAAAAAATATATATATAAAATAGTCAATCAACAAATATTAAATATATATTAATAAAAAATAAATGTCTTTACTAATATTCTACAACAATTAAATTTTAATTTCTAAAAATAACTAATAAAAAAATTTCAACTAGCATTAAATTTATATTAAAACAATCATGTAATATTGTAATAGTAACAATAAGAGTAACAATTAAGTATTAAAACTACAGTAAAATAGCAATAATCAAATATTAATATAATAAGAATTAAATATTAAATCTATATTAAATCAGCAACAATTAAATATTAAACCAGCAACAATCAAATACTCTATACAAATTTTAATTAGCATCAAATTTCTATTCTAAACATACATAAAAAGTTTAAAACGGAAATAATTTATATACAAATTTCAATTGACATCAAATTCCAATTACTTTTAAATTTACTTTAAAATGTCCTATATAAATTCTAATAAGCATCAATTTATCCATTCTAAATCAATATTAAAACAACAACAATCAAGTTTTAAAAATCAATATACAATAACTAAAAAAGGGCAGAAGTCCAAAAGTAGAACCATATCACAGTATTTTAATAAAATTGTCAATGTTTCCATTACAGAGCCAAAGTCAACGGAGACACGAGGTGCAGAGGGCTAGAAGCTGAAATAGAGGAGGAGGCACAAGGTAGAGGCAGAATATGA
The DNA here is from genome assembly GCF_003086295.3 of Arachis hypogaea. NCBI lineage: Eukaryota > Viridiplantae > Streptophyta > Magnoliopsida > Fabales > Fabaceae > Arachis > Arachis hypogaea. The sequence continues at coordinate 41,224,601 of NC_092048.1, read as the reverse complement.
GGCAGAAAAGAGGGAGACCAAGCACGACAAAACAAAGACTGGTGAAGGGGAGGCAACAATAATGGCGAGCCATGTTGGACGAGGACACGTCGATGGCGACGAGAGATGCACAGGAGTAAGGAGATGTGAAAACACAGTGAAGCTGAGCCACAGACAAAAGCAACGATGTAGTGACAGAGATGCACAGCATACGGCAAGACGATGCAGAGGAGCTGGTGACGTGACAGTGATTGTGCGGTGGCGGTGACAAATTGAGTTTTTTAAACCATTGGTTCATCAATTTTTGTTAAATCCGGTCAGTTCTAACCAATGTTTATCGATTTTTGTCTTTGTCTATTTCTCCTGTTCTGTCTGGACCGATTTTATGATCGGTTCACCAATTTTTTACTCTGACCGATCAACTTGGTCCAGTTTTAACAACTATACTCCCAAATAATGACATTCGTATTTGAATTTGGCTGAAGTTAGAAGTGAAATAGAAACCCATTTATACATTATTTGAATTAAGAGGTTATGAAGGAAAAGAAAATATGAAGAAAGAAAAAGGATTAAAAAATAGGTTTTTTGTTATTTGGATGAGAAGAAAAAATTTAGTAAAAAAAAATAGTGTGGAACCATTAAGATTTTTTCTTCTCAAAGATGAGATAAAAACAAAGAAAAAATGTACAAAATTTGACAAAATTAAATTACTAATTCACTCTTTAATTAATAAAAAAATAAAAGACCTAAGGGTATTGTTCGATGGGTCGGGTTACCGGACGGTTAGTGGAGGTCTCTAGGATGGGGAAGTGGGTTCCCGCCTGTCTTCAAGTGGGGGGTATGAATGATGGAGCAGCCGAGCTTCCGAGCACTTCAGGTGGAGGGCGGTGTCACCTGCGATGACACTCCGACGCTCAAGTCAGTAGAGTGTATGAGTAATGTGAGAACTGAGAGTAGGGTGACGTACCTTGGGGGAGGGGTAGGACCCTCCCCTTATATACCCTGTCAGTAAGGCGGGTCCCACAAGGGAAGGCCTCCTTCCAGGAAGGTTCCTTCTCCACAGCTGTCATGCAGCTGGCAAAGAAGGTGTGTGGCCGGGTCGTCAACCGGGCGGGTCATGCACGGTGACCCATCCAATTGGGTCAGTAAGTCCTTGGGCCGGGTTGGCCGAAGCGCCTAGTTGGGCTGGGCCGTAACAGTGCCCCTAACGCACCAGTTGGGGCCGCAAGCGCCGCTGGTGGCGCGTTCTGCTTCTCACTTCGCTGGTCGTTGCATAGTATTCGGTTGTTCGTGGTGAGGACGCGCCTTCTGTGCATGTTGGCCTGTCCATTGTAGGGGGTAGTCTTTCGTCCCCTCGTTCTTCGCGCCGGGCATTTAATGCTCATAATGGGTTATTCAAAACCCTGCGCGCAAAGACCATTATGCCCCTGCCCTTCGCGCTTCTTGAGTTGGTTTCCAAATTTTCCATTCAGTTTCTTTTCTCCTTCACTCACCACTATCCCTATCTTTCTACGTTTCCCTCCTCCATTTTCCCATTTTTTGCTGCGATTCCTTAGGTTGTTTGCATTCGATTTTCTTGCGCTCCCAGATTAATACAAGCACATTTGGTAAGCTTTATTTCTTACTTGCTTTTTTTATTTTGCTGTTCGTGCCATTTGTTTCCTGGTTTTGCTTCTGGATGCATGTTACTTCCCTGATTGACTCGCATGTTGGATGACATTAGCGTCAAGTAGGCTTTTTAGGGGGGTTGCCATTCCAGTATACTAGTTTTTAGTCCTTACTTAGGATTTGCTAAGATTTGCTTCGGCCATGTTTAGTCGTAGTCATTGGATGGGCGAGCTGTAGTTTCTGGGTTAGTTCCAACCTCCCGGTCTCCTAGTCTAACTGTGAGTGGTGCCCCCACTGTAGGTATGGCCCAATGTCGTGCTACCCGGGTTCCCGCCACGGCGCGCCGTACGACTGGTATGCCTGGGTAGCTTCTGATGTGAAGGATTTCCTGAATCAGATGGGCGTGGAGGAGCTCACCGAGTTCCGCCAAGCCGAGTACTTGTGTGGCGGGACTGACGAGGAATCCAACTACGAGGTCTTCGTCCCTGCCGCCCATGAACGGATTTACAAGCTCAACCTGCATTCCCCCCATGTTGCCGACTGGATTTGGTTTTACAAAGCAATGTTCACCCAGTTGGGAGTTTGACTCCCTTTTTCAGCCTTTCAGATGGCGCTACTCAACCGGTGTAATGTGGCACCGTCACAGTTGCATCCAAACAGCTGGACTTCTATCCGCTGTTTCTAGATGGTGTGCAAGTATCTAGAGTTGCCAGTCTCCGTAAAGGTGGTTCTTTTTCTTCTTACCTTAGAGGAAAAAGCCAAAAAGGGTTTCATGTCCTTCCGGTCTGCCCAAGGTCGGAGGATTTTTGGTTTATTTGAGGACTCTTACCATGGTTCAAGGACAAATACTTTAAGGTTCGCCCCGTCAGAGGTCGTCACCCCTTTTGGTTGACCCTAGAAGGGGAACGCCACATCCTGACGTATTGGAATTTTGGGGCGGGGGCCAATGCTTTCACCAAGCTTACCTACAAGGGGATGACCCCTGAAAATAAAAGAGTTGCCGACATATTGTTGGCCGTTTTTGGGAAAAACCACGTCAACCCCCATCTCCTCATGGGCGATCGGGAAGTCGCTAGGAATTACATACGTGAGTGATTGCTTGACAATGTGCATGATTTCATTATTATCATTATCTGTCCCCCTGATCAGACGGTTAACGATTTTCTGTGTTTGCTGCAGTGTCAATGTCTGCCGAGGTGACTGGACTTGACGCCTTATTCAACACATTCCTTGCTGATGATATTGACGAGGAGCCGGCCAATGACAACCAAGAGGTGCCTCCTGAAAATAATGAGAACCAGGCGGTGCCTTTCCCTCATAACGCTGCCGAAGTGCATGCCTTACCTACCCAGGGTGAAGTGATCGGCACTGGCGTTGGCTCACCTTCCCAGCAAGAAATAGAGGATGAGGAGGTGATTGTTGTCTGCAACCCGAAGAGGAAGAGATCGTCCTCTAGCCCCGAGGGAGCTCTCACTATAATGGAGAGAAACTTCGATGCCGGAAATTTTATTGATTCCCAACTTCTTCCCGGCACGGAGGATTTCTTCCATGGTGGGGATCTCCCTGGTCAGGCGAGGTGGATGTATCGCACCCTTCTTCGTGGAGCTGCCATAGCGAGAAAAGCAGAGTTTGCTTTGGCGGGGACACAATCACTGCAGAGAAAACTCGAGTCCTCTATTCAAGCCAACAATAAATACAAAGTTGAAGTTGAATCACTTCGGGAGCAACTGGTCAAAGCGGAGGAGAAGCTCAAAGCTGCCGAGGAGAAAGCCAAGGTCGCTGAGGAAAAATTGAAGACTTCTGATGCAGCCGTTTCCTGGCTAACCGAGCGAGAGCTGTCTTTGGAGCGTCAGCTCAATGCCGCTCAGGGTCGGGTGGCTGCAATGGAGAAGGAACGCGACGAGGCCGTCTCGTCGGCTAAGGCTGCTCAAGTTAAGGCTGTTGACTTTAAGAAGAAGTATAAGGAGACCGTGAAACAGGAAAAAAATGCCATATTGATGACTGAAGAGGCTCTTAAATCCCAAGTGAAGATCATGGCTCCTGACTTCGACATATCGGCAATTGGGGTCTTTAAGACCATTCGGGATGGTAAAATTGTCGATATGCCGAAGAAGTGATTTTTGTGTTGTATAAACTTTGTAATTTTATAGTTTTGTGAACTTTGTCGTGTAGCTTTGCGAACTTTGTCGTTTTATATGCTGGACACTGTAACTTTGAATTACTTTGCTGAAATGGTAGCCGCTTGGTCGGCTTATGATTATTGTTCGTTCCTAGCTTAATCGGTAATGTGCTTTCATTCTATTTTGTTACTGTTTTGTTGGTATTGGCTTGTCGCTTGTGTTTATTTACCGTTGTGTTGGTAACTTGATGAAGCCGAGTCGTGGCTTTATTGTTGTTATAGCCGCTTACGTGTTAATTTGGGTGGTTCCCGGGGTGATCAGTCCCGGGTTACCGTGTGGTCGCCGCGCTTATCACTTATTATAAGAAATTTGTTAACATTAATATAAAGGGGAAAAACGAATTTAATCACGTGAACATTAGTTGGCAGTTGGTTAGACCTACAGCGATAATAAGTATTTGACAAAAAATAAATTATTTAATCATAAAGCAACTTGGGTCTTACTGAGCCTGGTAGGCGCCTGTTCGGCGCACTTGGTCTAAGAATAAAATCTTCTTAAGTTATCCGCGTTCCACGTTCTTGGGACCTCCTTGCTGTCAAGTCTTTCCAACTTGTAGGCGCCTTTGCTGACTACTTCCTTTATCTTGTACGGGCCTTCCCAGTTCGCCGCCAGTTTACCTTCCCCATGAGTCGGTAGCCCGATGTCGTTGCGCCGCAGGACCATATCATTTTGTTCAAATTCTCTCCTAAGCACTTTGGTGTTGTAGCGCAAGGCCATCTTTTGCTTCAGCGCCGCTTCCGACAAATGGGCCATTTCTCTAGCCTCATTTATCAGGTCTTTTTCCACAGCTTCTTCAACTCCTCCCAAGAGTAGCCGCGGGCTCAGTTCACCGACTTCCACGGGTATTATTGCGTCCACTCTGTACATTAAGCGAAATGGTGTCTCCCCAGTAGATGACTGCCGAGTTGTGCATTATGACCATAGGACTGAAGTAAGCTCGTCAGCCCATGTCCCCTTCTTCTTATCAAGTCACTTTTTGAGGCTTAGCAGGATGATCTTATTCGCGGCCTCGACTTGCCCGTTGGTTTGAGGGTGTTCCATGGACGAGAACTTTTTCTTTATACCCAAACCGGCGAGGAACTCTCCGAACTTCTTATCGGTGAACTGCGTCCCATTATCGGAGATAACGACCTCGGGGATACCGAACCGAGTTACTACTTGACTTTACATAAACTTTTGACAATTAGACGAGGATATGCTGGCTAGTGGCTCGGCCTCTATCCACTTGGTATAATAATCAATGGCAACTATTAAGTACTTGACTTGCCCTGGCCCGACCGAGAAGGGACCCAGGAAGTCGACTCCCCAGTGTGAAAATGGTCGGGAAGCTGTTAACAGACTTAGCTCGGTTGCTGGCGCCTTGTGAAAATTGGCGTTCTCCTGGCACTTGATGCATTTTCTCACGAATTCTTTAGAATCCTTCATCATCGATGACCAGTAGTAGCCGGCTCTGATGAGCTTCCTCGCTAAGGCTTTGCCCCCGATGTGGTGACCGCAGCATCCTTCATGGACCTCCCTAAGCACATAGTCCGTTTGGTCAGGATGCAGGCATTTCAGCGGTGGTTGGCTCAACCATTTTTAAACAACTGGCCCTGTATGATTGCATACTTATCCGCTTCTCGCCTTATTGCCTTGGCCTCCTTCTCGTTGCTGGGGAGCTTGTCTTTCTCCAGGAAGTCGACGATCGGGTTCATCCAGGAGGGATCTGCCTGGGTCAGATGTAAAGCCACTGCCGGTAAATGAGAGACCGGTTGCCCGTTTCCAGTTTTGTGCTTGCCAGCTTTGACAGGAGGTCCGCCCGTGTGTTCTTTTCTCTCGGGACGAGCTTGATCGTGACCTCCTCAAATTGCTTGCTAAAATCTTTGACTTTTTCTAGATATTTTTGTAGCAGCAAGTCTCTGGCTTGGTAGGTCCCATTTCTCTTAGAGGTTACGACCTGCGAGTCGCTACATATCTCCAACCGGGTTGCTCCGACCTCTTTTGCTAGAGCTGGTCTGCCCAACAGGGCCTCGTATTCTGCCTAGTTATTCGACACTGGGAACTCAAATTTGACTGACTGCTTGTATGCAACTCCAGCTGGATTTTCTAAGATGATTCCTGCTCCTCTGAACGTTTGGTTGGATGCTCCGTCCACATGGAGCTTTCATCGTGTGTTCGGTGCCCCGGCCGGATCCCCTGTCACTTCTACTAGGAAGTCAGCCATGGCTTGAGCTTTGATCGCATGACTTGGTTCATAATGTAAATCATATTGGGATAGTTCAACAGGGAGAGTTCAACAGCCCAAATCATCATTCTGCCCGCTAGATCGGGCTTCTAGAGTACTTGTCGGATTGCCTGATCCGTCCTGACGATTACTTGGTGTCCTTGAAAATATTGTCGCAACCGTCGTAAGGAGGTCAGGAGCGCATATGCCACTTTCTCCAGCCTGCTATACCTCAGCTCTGCTCCTTGTAATGCCTTACTCACGAAATATATTGGTTATTGGGTCTTCCTCTCTTCTCGTACCAGGACCCCCGCCACAGCCTCATCGGTTACTGCCAAGTACAAGTACAGTGCTTCTCCATTTCTAGGCCTCGTGAAGACGGGTGGCGTCGAGATTATCTCTTTGAACTGCTTGAAGGCCTGCTCACATGCCGGGGTCCATTCGAACATGATTCCCTTCCTCATCAGGTTAAAGAAAGGTAGAGCTTTGGCCGCCGACGCGCCGAGGAAACGGGATAGCGCGGTGAGTCTTCCAGCCAACCTTTGGACATCTTTCACGCTTCTCGGGCTCTTCATCTGTAAGATTGCTTCGCACTTTTCTGGGTTGGCCTCCACCCTCCTTTGGGTTATCATGAAACCTAGGAATTTTCCAACTTCGACAGCGAAATCACACTTCAACGGATTGAGCCTCATTCCGTGTCGAGGAGAGAGGTGAAGACGCTTTCCAGGTCGCCTATGAGACCGTCAGCTTTGTCGGTCTTAACCAAGATGTCATCCACATATACCTCTATCGTCTTGCCGATGAGGTCTCGGAAGACCTTGCTCATCAGTCTTTGGTATGTGGCTCCTGCATTCTTCAATCTAAATGGCATTACTTTATAGCAGTATGTTTCACCTGGCGTTATGAACGACGTTTTCTCTTCATCCGGCCGATACATTTGTATCTAGTTGTATCCAGAATAGGCATCCATAAAGCTCAGATACCGGTAACCCGCCGCCGCGTCAACAAGAGCGTTGATGTTGGGAAGGGGGAAGGAGTCCTTTGGACATGCTTTGTTAAGGTCAGAGTAATCCACGCACATTCTCCACTTCCCACTGGGTTTCTTAACCAAGACCATGTTTGACAACCAAGTCACGTAGTCGAGTCCCGGATGAAGCCTGCTTCTAGTAGGCTGGCTGATGAGCGGATAATTTATACGCTTTTTGACATTATTTTTAGGTAGTTTTTAGTATGATTTAATTACTTTTTATTATTTTTCAAGCAAAATTTACATTTCTGGACTTTACTATAAGTTTGTGTGTTTTTCTATAATTTCAGGTATTTTCTGGCTGAAATTGAGGGACCTGAGCAAAAATCTGATTCAGAGGCTGAAAAAGGACTGCAGATGCTGTTGAATTCTGACCTCCCTACAATTGAAATGGATTTTCTGGAGCCACAGAAACCCAATTGGCGCGCTTTTAATTGCGTTGGAAAGTAGACATCCTGGGCTTTCCAGCAATATATAATAGTCCATACTTTGCCCGAGTTTTGATAACGCAAACTGGCATTTGAACGCCCACTTTCTACCCTATTCTGGCGTTAAACGCCAGAACTGGCATAAAAGCTGAAGTTAAACGCCTAAACTGGCACCAAAGCTGGCGTTTAACTCCAAGAAGAGTCTCTACACATGAAAGCTTCAATTCTCAGCCCAAGCACACACCAAGTGGGCCCCGAAAGTGAATTTCTGCACTATCTGCAATTAGTTACTTATTTTCTGTAACCCTAGCTACTAGTTTAGTATAAAAACTACTTTTAGAGATTTATTTTATGTCTTTTGACCACCTTTAGGTCTTTTGACCATCCTTGATCAGTTTTATGCTATCATAGATCATATTGTACACGTTTGGAGGCTGGCCTCACGGCCATGCCTGGACCTTCATCACTTATGTATTTTCAACGGTGGAGTTTGTACACCCCATATATTAAGGTGTGGAGCTCTGATATTCTTCATGAATTAATGCAAAGTACTATTATTTTTCTATTCAATTCAAGCTTATTCTTATTCCAAGATATTCACTCGCACTTCAACCTGATGATGTGATGATCCGTGACACTCATCATCATTCTCACCTATGAATGCGTGCCTGACAACCACTTTCGTTCTATCTGCAATAGCTTGAGTGTGTATCTCTTAGCCTCCATTCTGAAAGATCAGAGTCTTCGTGGTATAAGCTAGAATCAATTGGCAGCATTCTTGAGATCCAGAAAGTCTAAACCTTGTCTGTGATATTCCGAGTAGGATCTGGGATGGGATGACTGTGACGAGCTTCAAACTTGCGAGTGTTGGGCATAGTGACAGACGCAAAAGAATCAATGGATCCTATTCCAACATGAGTGACAACCGACAGATGATTAGCCGTGCGGTGACAGCACATTTGGACCATTTTCACTGAGAGGACGGACGGTAGCCATTGACAACGGTGATCCCCCAACATACAGCTTGCCATGGAAAGGAGTATGAATGATTGAATGAAGACAGTAGGAAAGCAGAGATTCAGAAGGAACAAAGCATCTCCATACGCTTATCTGAAATCCCACCAATGAATTACATAAGTATTTCTATCTTTATTTTATGTTCTAATTATATTTTAATTATTAAAACCTCATAACCATTTGAATCTGCCTGACTGAGATTTACAAGATGACTGACAAACCCCAATTTGAGGATTTATCTTGTGATGATTTCAGGGGTTTTATCAATGATTCCACACACTTTCCATATGAAAATACAAGATTTTGCATTCCTTCCCTAGTTTTGCCTCATGAATGAAAACATGCCTGTTTTGCACTAAAATAGATACATCTCTAATCTTCTCTTGATGCCATACGATGCCGTGACTTGTGTGTTAAGTGGTTCCAGGATATAGAGTAGGAATGGACCGAAAGAGAGAAAGAAGACGGGTACGAAGAAAGGAAGCATGAGGATTAAGCCTTGGGAATTTTCGCATAGGCGCGTGCGCGCACCTGGCGCGCCCGCGCGGATACGGCTACGTGGAGCCGAAGCCAAGAGCCGGCTTGAGAAGTGGCTAAGCCAGGATCTTCATGGGCGCGCACGCGTACATCACGCCTCCGCGCACATTGCAAGACGTCTCAACGGCGCGTGCGCGTGCCTTGCGCGTGCGCGCCGATTTGCGAATATGATTTTTTAAAGAAGTCACGTGACTTAGGCGTGGAGGCAGTTGAGGATTCCACTCTTAGAGAAGCACCTTGGCGGGAAAAGCTTAAGAAGACAAAAGGAACAAGGGTTAAGGACACTTTTAGTTCATTTCTTCTAGATCTAGATATTTTTCCCTTTTTTGGAGAGAAGAGAGAGTGAGTTACACTTTTTGGGAGAAGAAGAGGGAGGTTCCAAGCTTCACTAGGGTTCATCCTCTTCTAATTTCTGAATTTTCAATGACTTTTTGGTGAGATCCACTACAATTCTCATTCCACTTTGTTCATGTCATAGATTTTCTTCTCCAATTTCAAGTAGTAGATACAATTGATCAATTCTCATAGATTTAGAATTCGACTTGTAATTTTGGATTCCATCTCTATTTTGGATTTTCATTGCTACTCTTTGAGACTTGTTGTTAGATCTTTGTGTTGCAATACTTTCAATTTGACTTTTCTTCTCATTTTACTATGCCTTTCCTTCTTGCTCATCACATGTTTGATAAAATGACAACACTAGCTATGGAGTAGAATTCTCACACTTGGCATAGGGTTTGGTCTTTGGAAGAAGTTGAATAGTGTATCAATAGTTGATTTGGAATTAGGGATTGCTAGTTGGCTTGGAGTGCACTAAAGCTAGACTCCCATAAGGTGAGGCTAGGACTTGTGACTCAAGTTGATTACTTTCATTTGACCTTCCTCTATACCTAGGGGATAACTAAATGAAGCAAGGCCTAATTGTTGTCAACATTGAATGGACTATAAGGATAGGATTTCTAATGCCAACCCTAAGCCAAGTCTTTTGATAATTGATTGTTTGTTTTTCATAGCTTTGCTAAACCCTTCAAAGAATTCCAACAAAGCTTACTAAATCAATGAGATGCACACTTTGGCAATTCCAAGGGAGAACGACTCGGGAGACTAGTACTCTCGGATATAGATTGTAGATTTGTTTGATGAAGGATTTTGCGTCGGTTTAGACTATACTACGATTGATCATTTGATAATTTCTATACCGGCAAAAATCATTTTGTCAATGACCATAGCTTGCTTCAAGCCGACAATCTCCGTGGGATCGACCCTTACTCACGTAAGGTTTATTACTTGGACGACCCAGTGCACTTTCTGGTTAGTTGTGCGGAGTTGTGAAAAAGAGTTGAGATTACGATCGTGCGTTCCAAGTTTTTGGCGCCGTTTCAGAGATCACAATTTCGTGCACCAAGTTTTTGGCGCCGTTGCCGGGGGTTGTTCAAGTTTGGACAACTGACGGTTCATTTTGTTGCTCAGATTAGGTAATTTTATTTTAATTTTAAGCTTTTTGTTCTTATTATTTTTATTTTCGAAAAATTTTCAAAAAAATAAATTATTCTATGTCTTCAAAATTTTAAGAATGAATTCTAGAGTTTCATGATGATCTGTTGAAGTCTGGCTGGCTATGAAGCCATGTCTAATCTTTTGGACCGAGATTTCAACTTATCATCACAAGAGCTTGTTGATTTCTATCAATCTTGCTGTTGAATGTAATGATATGCTAAAGCTTGGCTGGCCATTGGCCATGTCTAGTGTTTTGGACCGGAGCTTTCACTGAAAGCTTGGCTGGCTAGTAAGCCATGTCTAATTCCTGGACCGGAATTTTAGACTAACATTGCATGATTCCTGGAATTCTCATTAGAAATTTTGAAATCCTTATTTTTTTTTTCCAATTAATTTTCGAAAAATACCAAAAAAAAATTAATAAAATCATAAAAACAAAAAATTTGATGTTTCTTGTTTGAGTCTAGTGTCAATTTTTAAGTTTGGTGTCAATTGCATCTTTTCAATTTTTCTTAAAATTTTCGAAGAACACCCGCATGAAACTGTTCTTCATAATCTTCAAGTTGTTCTTGATGATTTTCTTTGTTTGATCTTTGCATTTCCATGTTTTGTGTCTTTTCTTGTTTTTTATATGTATTTTCAATTTGTTAGTGTCTAAACATTGAAAATTTCTAAGTTTGGTGTCTTGCATGTGTGTCTTTTCTTAAAAATTTTCAAAAATAAGTTCTTGATGTTCATCTTGACATTCAAAGTGTTCTTGGTGTTCATCTTGACATTCAAAGTGTTCTTGCATACATCCTTTGTTTTGATCTTAAATTTTCATGTTTTGCATCATTTTAATGTTTTTCTCTTTCTTCATTAAAAATTCAAAAATAAAAAAATATATCTTTCCTTATTCTTCTCATAAATTTCGAAAATTTGAATTGATTTAAGCATATTTTTTTTAAATTTAATTGTTTCTTATGAGTCAAGTCAAATTTTCAATTTAAAATTTATATCTTTTTCAAATCTTTTTCAAAAATCAAATCTTTTTCATTTTTTATTTCATATTTTCGAAAATTTCAAATTGATTTTCAAAATCTTTTTCTTATTTTTATTTCATATTTTCGAAATTAATACTAACAATTAATGTGATTGATTCAAAAATTTCAAGTTGTTACTTGCCTATTAAGAAAAGTTTCAATCTTTAAATTTTAAAATCATATCTTTTAGTTTCTTGTTAGTCAAGTAATCAACTTTAATTTCAAAATCAAATCTTTTTAAATTTCTTTTTCAAATGTTTTTCAAAATAAATTCCAATAATATCTTTTTCAAAACTTAATTTCAAAATCTTTTCTAACTTCTTATCTTTTCAAAATTGATTTTCAAATCTTTTTTTTTCAATTAACTACTTGACTTTTTGTTTGATTTTAAAAAGTTTTCTATTTCAATCACATCTTTTTCAAAACCAACTAACTACTTTTCTCTCTCCAATTTTCGAAAATCACTAACAATTTTTTTTTCAAAAATCTCTTTTTATTTAATTACTTCATTCAGTTTTCAAATTTTATTTTATCTCTTCTCTTAAATTTCGAATACTTACCAATAATTAAAATAAAAAAATATTTTCCTTTTATTTTAATTTAAATTCGAATTCAATCTCCCTCTCTTATCTCACTATTTATTTATTTATCTACTAACACTCCTCTTCTACTCAAAATTCGAACCCCCTATTCTTTTCTGTGTTCGAATTCTTCTCTTCTCCTTCTTCTATTCTTCTCTTCTTCTACTCACATAAAGGAATCTCTATACTGTGACATAGAGGATTCCTCTTCTTTTCTGTTCTCTTCTTTTTCATATGAGCAGGAACAGAGATAAAGAAATTCTTATTGAAGCTGATCCTGAAACTGAAAGGACTCTTAAGAGGAAACTAAGAGAAGCTAAATCACAACCCTCTGGAGAGGACCTGATAGAAATTTTCAAAAAAGAAGGAGACACGGCCGAACCTAATAACAATGGTGGAGATGCAAGGAAGATGCTTGGAGACTTTATTGCACCCTCTTCTAACTTCTATGGAAGAAGCATCTCAATTCCTGCCATTGGAGCAAACTACTTTGAGCTCAAGCCTCAATTAGTTTCTCTAATGCAACAGAATTGCAAGTTTCATGGACTTCTGATAAACCCATATTTTATGATGTATCTTGTGCTCAAATTGAATGTTTTTATCAATTCTTCACCCACTTATTCATATGAATTGCATGGTTTTACTTTTCCGTTCTTATTATGTGATAAGTGTGAAAACATGTTTCCTATGCTTTAAAAATATTAATTTTAATTATCCTTTATTACCATTCGATGCCGTGATTTGTGTGTTAAGTATTTTCAGATCTCATAGGGCAGGAATGGCTTAAAGGACAGAAAGGAAGCATACAAAAATGGAAGGAAAGCACAAAATTGGAGTTTTGAAGAAAAGGCAGCGACGCGAACGTATGGACGATGCGAACGCGTGCCTAGCGCGAAATGGCATCGACGCAAACGCGTGACTGACGCGGACACGTGCCTTGAGCAGAACGCAAATGACGCGTATGCGTGACTGACGCGTACGCGTGACCAGGAAAACTCCCAGATGACGTGAACGCGTGACCCACGAGAACGCGTGACAGACGCCACCTACAAGAATCTGCAGAAAATGCCCCCAGTGATTTTTGAACCATTTTTCGGCCCAATTCCAAATCCAGAAACACAGAATTTAAGCCAGAGAATGGGGGAATCAAACAACAACTTAGAGACAATTATAATATACACACTTTTAGGTTTAGATGTAATTTTAGAGAGAGAGAGGCTCTCTCCTCTCTCTCAAGTTTTAGGATTAGGATTCCTTTTATTTTATTTTATAATTACTACTCCAATGCCAGGTTCAATGTTCTTTTAATTAATATTTCTCTTCTATATTTATTTATTCCAATGCTTTTGCTTGTTAATGTTCCAATTTAGCTTATGAACCTTTTCATGTCAAGATTTGAATATTCTATTTAATATTATTTGAGGTATTTCAGATTAATGGTTGTCTTATTCTATTTATGATGCTTTCAATTTAATTTAGATTTATGTTCCCTTTTGCTTTGGTTAAGTAATTGGTAACACTTGAGTTATCAAACTCAGCTGTTGATTGAAATTGGAGTTGCTGAGTGATTTGGATCATTCTAAGGCTAGTCTTTCCACAGGAATTGACTAGGACTTGAGGATCAAATTAATCAGTCCACTTGACTTTCCTTTGTTCAGTAAAGGTCAACTAAGTGGGATTAAAACCCAATTCTCATCACTCCTGATAAGGATAACTGGGATAGAAATTCCAATTCTTATACCTTGCCAAGAGCTTTTATTATTATTAATTTATTTTCCTCGCCATTTAAATTACTTGTTCCTTATCACAAAATCCCAAAAACATACAATCTTCCATAACCAATAATAAATCATACTTCCCTGCAATTCCTTGAGAAGACGACCCGAGGTTTAAATACTTCGGTTATAAATTTTATTGGGTTTTGTTACTTGTGACAACCAAACTTTTGTACGAAAGGATTCTCTGTTGGTTTAGAAACTATACTTGCAATGTGATTATATTTTTACAAAATTCTAAATTAGCAGAAAACCAGTTCGTCAAAATGGCGCCGTTGCCGGGGAATTGCAACTGTGTGCCTTATTATTGGTTATTGTAAATATTTTCTTTTACCTGTCTATTTGTTTTTATCTTTCGGTTTTAATTTTCATTAGTTACTATGAGTTCTCACCCCCGTCGCTTTGAGTTTGGTTCTAATATTGTTGAAAGGAATGGAAGCTATAGCAGGAACATGCATCAAAGAAAAAAGAGAGAGAGAAATAAGGGAAGGGGGAGAGAGAAATAGGAGAGAGAAAGAGAGAAAAAGAAAAAAAGGAGAGAGAGAGAGAAAGAGGAAGAGAGAAGGGAGGGAGAGAGAGAAAGAAAGGAGAGAGAGAAAGAGAAAAAAATGGGAGAGGGAAAAGAGGGAGAGAGAGAGAGAGAGAAACAAAATGGAAGAGAGAGAAAAGAGGAAGAGAGAGAGAGAAACAAAATGGGAGAGAGAGAGAGAAGGGGGAAGGGAGGGAGAGCAAGGGAGAGGGGAGAAAAAGGAAAGGCATGGAGAGAGAGCGAGAGGAAAAAGAGAGAGAGAGAGGAGGGTAAGAAAGAGGAGAAGGAGAGAGAGAGAGGAAGAAAGAGGGTGAGAGAGAGAGGAGGGAGAGGAGAGAGAGAGAGAAAAAAAAGGGTAGAGCGAGGAAAAGGAGGGAAGAGAGAGAGAGAAAAGAAGAAGAAGAGAGAAGGGACGAGAGAGAGAGTGAGGAAGGAATTGGGAAAGAATGGGAGAGGAGAGAGAGAGAGAGAGAGAGAGAGAGAGAGAGACGAAGAGAGATGGGAAGGGGAGAGAGGGGAGGGAGAGGAGAGAGAGTGAAAGAAAGGGGAAGAGAGGGGAGAGAGAGGAGAGGGAGAAAGAGGAGGAGAGAGGAAGAGAGACGGGAAGGGAGACGGAGAGAGAGAGAGGGAAAGGAGAGAGAGAAGGGAAAGAGAGAGATAGGAAGAGAGACGGAGAGAGAGAGGAGGGAGACAAAGAGGAGAGAGAGAGGGGGAAAGAGATAGAGAAGGGAGAGAGGGGGAAAAAGAGGAGAGAGAGGAAGAGAGACGGGAAGGGAGAGGGAGAGAGAGAGGCGAAGGAGAGAGAGAGAGACGAAGAGAGATGGGAGGGAGAGAGAGAGGAGAGAGAGGAGAGGAAAAAAGAGGAAAGAGAGAGAGAGAGGGGAGAGGAGAGAGAGAGGATAGAGAGAGAGAGGAGAGAGAGGAAGGAGACAAAGAGGAGAGAGATAGAGAGGAGGGAGAGAAGAGAGGAAAAAAGAGGAAAGAGAGAGAGAGAGAGAGAGAGGAGAGAGGAGAGAGAGAGGATGGAGAGAGAGAGAGAGCGAGAGGAGAGAGAGGAGGGAGACAAAGAGGAGAGAGATAGAGAGGAGGGGGAAAGAGAGAGAGAAGGGAGAGAGGGGGAGAAAGAGGAGAGAGAAGGGAAAGAGGGGGGAGAAAGTGGAGAGAGAGAAGAAGGGGAGAGAGAAAGTGAAAGGAAAGAGAGAAAGAGTATGTCAAAACTAATTTTAGAGTTTAAATAAAACCAGTTTTAATTTGGTTTAAAACTAAACTGAACCATAAAAACTAGTTTTTAATAAACTGGTTTTTATAAAAACTATGGTTTCAGTTCAGTTTCAATTCAGTTCAGTGAAACCAGTTTTTTTGCACACCCGTACTTATCAGAGCTCCTTGACACCATATATGGTGGAAGCTCTTGTATGCACTCAAGATTGGGTAATAGATGACCCATTTGGACTAATTGAAAATTTTGAAGAGATTGAAAAAGCTGAACAAGGTAATATATATTTTTTTCTTATTGCTTGTTTGTTACTAATTGTTAGTTTTCTATAATTAATGAGATATTTTTTTTATGTAGGGAGAAATTCTTCAACAAATGTTGGCACGCTTGTTTCTCTTGAAGATGATTAGAATATTGTAATGGGCCAATATTGTGTTAGTCTGTTAGATTTGAATTAGTTTATTTTAACTTCATTTAGGTTAGTATCATATTGTATCATATTTTGAATGTTGTCATTGAACAAAAAGTAAGACCATGCTTTAGTTTATTAGTATGTGAATATTTTATGATTCTTTCAACTTTTGATTTAGAGAGAGAGGGGAGAGAGAAAGTAGAAGGGAGAGAGAGGGAGAAAGAGAAAGAGAGGAGAGAGAAAGTGGAAGGGAGAGAGAGAGAAAGGGGAGAGGGAGAGAGAGAGAGAAAGGAAGGGGGAGAGAGAGAGGAGAAGGGAGAGAGAGTGGGAAAGGGGAGAGAAAGAGAGAGAGAGAGAGAAAGAGAGAGAGAGAGAGAGGGGGTAGGAGAGAGAGAGGAGAGAGAGAGGAGAAGGGAGAGAGAATGGGAAAATGGGGAGAGAGAGAAGGGAGAGAGAGTGGGTGGAGAGAGAGAGAGAGGGGAAGGGGGAGAGAGAGGGGAGGGTAGGAGAGAGAGAGGGGAAGGGAGAGAAAAGGGGAGAGAGAGAGAGAGGAAGGGAAGAGAGGGAGAGAGAAGGGAGAGAGAGTGGGAAAGGGGGGAGAGAGAGAGAGGAAGGGGGAGAAAGAGGGGGAGAGAGAGGGAAGGGGAGAGAAAGAGGTGGGAGAGAGAGAGGGGAGAGAGAGAGAAGGGAAAGAGAATGGGAAAAGGGGGAGAGAGAGAGAGGAGGCTAGGAGAGAGAGAGGGGAGAAGGGAGAGAAAAGGGGAGAGAGAGAGGAAAGAGAGAGAGAGAGAGAGAGAGAGAAAGAGAGAGGAAAGGAAGAGAGGGAGAGAGAAAGAGGGTGTGAAAACTAGTTTTAGGCATAAACCAGTTTAAACTAGTTTTTTTTAATTAAAACCAGTTTTATTTTTATGAACTGGTTTAAACTGGTGCACTGTATTATAAACTGGTTTAAAACCAGTTTCTTATATGACAAAGCAGTTTGGTTCAGTTTCTAAACCATTTAAAATGGTTTAGTGCAGTTTCAGTTCAGTTTATGGAAAAACTGAACCATGCACACCCCTACTTATATCTGCCCCGCTTCATCCGGTATTACATGGCCAGGGTCCATGTCAGAGGCACCCTCCCTTTTCCATATTTGATCACTCAGTTGGGCCGCCGAGCTGAGGTGCCCTGGGAGCCGACAGATGAGAAGCCAACTGCTGCGGACTGCAAGAAGATTATCCCTCACAGCAGGAAGTTTCAGGCTTTGGGCTACAGACCTCCATTCCTCACTGCCTCGGGTGAGGCAGCCACATCTTCTGCTGCCCCTTCTGCATCCACTGCCCCAGCCACCACTACAGTACCTCCACCTGCCTCAGAGCCCATTTATCATCTCGTGCACCGACTCTTTGCACGCCTGGATCGTATGGAGCATCGCAACAAGCGACGTTATGAGCACTTAAAGTTGATGATCCAATCTGGCAGCGACATCCTCTCCGAGCCTGACACCGCTTCTGAGCCATCTGATGCGGAGGCAGATGATCATGAGGAGGAGACACATGCAGAGGCTGAGCAGGCGGGACCTGAGCAGGCTGCGCCACACCATGAGGAGCCCCATCAGATACAGCCGGCTGATCCCGAGATCCCTCTTCAGGCAGAGCCTCTACTTCAGCAGGCAGACCCCCCGACCCTCATACAGACTGCAGAGCCTCAGATAACCATAGAGACCCCTACTGCCCATCCTTCCGGAGATGACACTTCTTCACACCCAGCTAGAGTGAGCATCGAGGACGATGCTATTATTTAAGTGTGGGGAGGTCGCCATCTCTCGCGTACTTTATTTTGGTGAACTACTTTTCAGACTCTTTTTTTATCCTATTTTGTTTATTTTCTGTATTTTTATTTTTATTTTTATTTTACCTTATCTTATTTATCTTTCAGTACTTGCACATTTTTATGTATTTTTATAGTATTTTTGAATTTTGCACTTAGATTTATATATTTATCTTAGATATTTAGTTTAGTCTAGTTGCAATTTTAGCTTATTAAGTTGTGATATAAAATATATAGATTAATTAGTTTAGTTTACCCTTTTAGCATACGATAGCTTAGATTAATTGAAAATAAAAAGAGTAAACTAGAAAATTTAGTATAACAGAATCACAACAATCCACACACTTTATATATATATATATATATATATATATAGCAACAAATGTTGGTTAATTAACAACATTTCTTCAAGGAAGAACACTAAGATTTTAAGAGCCATCCTAAGATTCACATTGAGAATAATGGGAACTCTTGATTTCTACTTGCATGACATACATAACTGATATATGGTTTTTGAGCCAACGAACACACAATCCGTGAGTTTTTGAGCTTAATTGTATGGTTATATTCAACCATAAATTTCATTCCTGTGTGTTTCGCACTTCTTTTCTATGCTTGTAGATACATCCACGCATATGATTGAGGCCATCATTTGAATTTTCCCTTACATATCCCAAATAAGCCTACCTCCTACATCACCTTTGTTAGCCCCCTTGAGCCTTTTAATCCCCTCTTATTCTATAACCACATTACTAGCCTTAAGCAGAAAAACAAATTAAAAAAATCCAACGTTGAATCCTTGGTTAGCTTAAGATAGAAATTGTGATGCACACTAAGTGTGGGGAAACATGGGAACATGGGTTGATAGGAAGGGATTAAATCAATAAAATAATAAGGATTTTGGGAGCATGCTCATGTGAAACAAATTTAAATTAAAATACCATGTGCATTGATATATGTTATGTTTATGTTTAAAAAAAATCTTTCCTTTTTAATTAAATAAATAAGGGGACAAAATTATCCCAAGAATAAGTTTAGTGAAAGAAATCAATGCACATAGGATAACATTAAAAACAATTTGGTACATGAGTATGTAATAAAAAAAATGAAAAATAGGGTAGCTAGGCAATTTCTCAAACCTATAAAAGAGTATGTATGTGTTAAGGTGAGATCTTAAACTAATTAAGGATTCAACTTATATCTCACTTAGCCTTATATATATACCCTTACCTTTACCTTGGCCCCATTACAACCTTGAAAAGACCTCATGATGTTTGTATGTATACATTGTATATTTGTTGATTAGTTAGATGAAGAACAAAGTTTTAGAAAGCAGGAATAGAAAAGAATAGAGTGATTAACCCCAAACACTAAGTGACTAGAGAGTAAACACAAAATCCAGTGAGGGTTCAATAGCTCATTCCCATATATCCACGTTTAAATTGTTAATTGTCTTGCAAGATTTTGAAATATTTTTACCCAACTCAATTGTGAACATGTTTTAATATGGTTTGGCCTTAATTGTACATACATGATTCCTTGAAAATATGAATCAAATTAACCACATGTAAGCTTTATATATATAGGTGGATGATAATTAGAATTGTATGATTCATGTAGGTAGAGTGCATTTAGAATAGATTGCATTGCATAAGATTCCACTATTCTAACTTTACCCTTTCTCTTGGATTTAGCATAAGGACATGCTATTGTTTAAGTGTGGGGAGGTTGATAAACCCATATTTTATGATGTATCTTGTGCTCAAATTGAATGTTTTTATCGATTCTTCACCCACTTATTCATATGAATTGCATGGTTTTACTTTTCCTTCCTTATTATGTGATAAGTATGAAAACATGTTTTCTATGCTTTAAAAATATTAATTTTAATTATCCTTTATTACCATTCGATGCCGTGATTTGTGTGTTAAGTATTTTCAGATCTCATAGGGAAGGAATGGCTTAAAGGACAGAAAAGAAACATACAAAAATGGAAGGAAAGCACAAAATTGGAGTTTTGAAGAAAAGGCAGCGACGCGAACGCATGGACGATGTGAACGCGTGCCTAGCGCAAAATGGCATCGACGTAAACGCGTGACAGACGCTGATGCGTGCCTTGAGCAGAACGCAAATGACGCATACGCGTGACTGACGCGTACGCGTGACTAGGAAAACTCCCAGATGACGCGAACGCGTGACCCACGCAAATGCGTGACAGACGCCACGTACAAGAATCTACAGAAAATCCCTCCAGCGATTTCTGGACCCTTTTTCGGTCCAATTCCAAATCCAGAAACACAAAATATAAGCCAGAGAATGGGGGAATCAAACAACAACTTAGAGACAATTATAATATACACACTTTTAGGTTTAGATGTAGTTTTAGAGAGAGAGAGGCTCTCTCCTCTCTCTCAAGTTTTAGATTTAGGATTCCTTTTATTTTATTTTATAATTACTACTCGAATGCCAGGTTCAATGTTCCTTTAAATAATATTTCTCTTCTATATTTATTTATTCCAATGCTTTTGCTTGTTAATGTTCCAATTTAGCTTATGAACCTTTTCATGTCAAGATTTGAATATTCTATTTAATATTATTTGAGGTATTTCAGATTAATAGTTGTCTTATTCTATTTATGATGCTTTCAATTTAATTTAGATTTATTTTCCCTTTTGCTTTGGTTAAGTAATTGGTAACACTTGAGTTATCAAACTCAGTTGTTGATTAAAATTGGAGTTGCTGAGTGATTTGGATCATTCTAAGGCTAGTCTTTCCACAGGAATTGACTAAGACTTGAGGATCAAATTAATCAGTACACTTGACTTTTCTTTGTTCAGTAAAGGTCAACTAAGTGGGATTAAAACCCAATTCTCATCACACCTGATAAGGATAACTGGGATAGAAATTCCAATTCTTATACCTTGCCAAGAGCTTTTATTATTATTAATTTATTTTTCTCGTCATTTAAATTACTTGTTCCTTATCACAAAAACCCAAAAACATACAATCTTCCATAACTAATAATAAATCATACTTCCCTGAAATTCCTTGAGAAGACGACCCGAGGTTTAAATACTTCGGTTATAGATTTTATTGGGTTTTGTTACTTGTGACAACCAAACTTTTGTACGAAAGGATTCTCTGTTAGTTTAGAAACTATACTTGCAACGCGATTATATTTTTACAAAATTCTAAATTAGCAGAAAACCAGTTCGTCAACTTCCATTGGAAGATTCCCATCAGTTCTTAGCTGAATTCTTGCAAATCTGTGACATTGTTAAGACCAATGGAGTTGATCCCAAGGTCTACAGGCTTATGCTTTTCCCTTTTGCTGTAATAGACAGAGCTAGAACATGGTTGGATTCAGAACCTAAGGAAAGCCTAAACTCTTGGGAAAAGCTGGTCAGTGCTTTCCTGGCCAAATTTTTTCCACCTCAAAAGATGAGCAAGTTTAGAGTGGAAATCCAAACCTTCAGACAGAAGGAAGGTGAGTCCCTCTATAAAGTTTGGGAAAGATATAAGCAATTGATTAAAAGGTGTCCTACTGACATGCTTCCAGAATGGAGCATCATATGTATATTCTATTATGGTCTGTCTAAGTTGTCAAAAATGTCATTGGACCATTCTGCAGGAGGATCTCTTCATCTGAAAACCCCTGCAGAAGCTCAGGAACTCATTGAAATGGTTGCAAATAACCAGTTCATGTACACCTCTGAGAGAATTCCTGTGAACAATGAAACGCCTCAAAAGAAGGGAGTTCTTGAAATTGATATGATGAATGCCATATTGGCTCAGAACAAAATATTGACTCAGCAAGTCAATATAATTTCTCAGAGTCTGAATGGATTGCAAGCTGCATCCAACAGTACTAAAGAAGCATCTTCTGAAGAAGAAGCTTATGATCCTGAGAACCCTGCAATGGCAAAGGTGAATTACATGGGAGAATCCTATAGAAACACCTATAATCCTTCATGGAGAAATCATCCAAATTTCTCATGGAAGGACCAACAGAAGCCTCAACAAGGCTTCAATAATAATGGTGGAAGAAATAGGTTTAGTAATAGCAGGCCTTTTCCATCATCTTCTCAGCAACAGACAGAGAATTCTGAACAGAGCCATCCTGGCTTGGCAACCATAGTCTCTGATCTATCTAAGACCACAATAAGTTTCATGAATGAAACAAGGTCCTCCATTAGAAATTTGGAGGCACAGGTGGGTCAGCTGAGTAAGAAGATTACTGAAACTCCTCCCAGTACTCTCCCAAGCAATACAGAAGAAAACCCTAAGAGAGAGTGCAAGGCCATAACCATGACCAACATGGCCAAACCTAGAGAAAGTGAGGAGGATGTGAGTCCCAGTGAGAAAAGCCTCATGGGACATCCTCTGGACAGAAAGGAGTTTCCCTTTGAGGAACCAAAGGAATCTGAGACTCATACAGAGACCATAGAGATTCCATTGAACTTCCTTATACCATTCATGAGCTCTGATGAATATTCTTCCTCTGAAGAGGATGAAGACATCACTGAAGAGTAAGTTGCTAAATATCTAGGAGCAATCATGAAGCTGAATGCCAAGTTATTTGGTACTGAGACTTGGGAGCATGAACCCCCTTGTTCACCAATGAACTGAATGCATTAATGAGGCAGACATTACCTTAGAAGAAACCAGATCCCGGAAAATTCTTCATACCTTGTACCATAAGCACCATGACCTTTGAGAAGGCTCTATGTGACCTGGGGTCAGGGATAAACCTCATGCCACTCTCTGTAATGGAGAAACTGGGAATTTTTGAGGTACAAGCTGCAAGAATCTCACTAGAGATGGCAGACAAATCAATGAAACAGGCTTATGGACTAGTAGAGGATGTGCTAGTGAAGGTTGAAGGCCTTTACATCCCTGCTGATTTCATAATCCTAGACACTGGAAAGGATGAGGATGAATCCATCATCCTTGGCAGACCCTTCCTAGCCACAGCAAAAGCTGTGATTGATGTTGACAGAGGAGAGTTGGTCCTTCAGTTGAATGAGGACTACCTTGTATTCAAGACTCAAGGTTCTCCTTCTATAACCATGGAGAGGAAGCATGAAAAGCTTCTCTCAATACAGAGTCAAACAAAACCCCCATATTTAAACTATAAGTTTGGTGTTGGGAGGTCACAACCAAACTCTAAGTTTGGTGTTGAGAGGCCACAACCAAACTCTAAGTTTGGTGTTGAGAGGCCCCAACCTTGCTCTGATTATCTATAAGGCTCCATGAGAGCTCACTGTCAAGCTATTGACATTAAAGAAGCGCTTATTGGAAGGCAACCCAATGTTATTTAATTATATCTATTTATTTTCCATTGTTATATCTATTTATTTTCCATTAAAGAAGAGCTTACTGGCGTCTAAACGCCAGTAAGAGTAGCAGAATGGGCATTAAACGCCCAGTCTGGCACCATTCTGGGCATTTAACGCCAGAAATGGGCACCAGACTGGCGTTTAACGCCAGAACAGGGCACCAAGTTGGCGTTAAACGCCAGAAACAAGCAACAACCTGGCGTTTAACACCAGAAATGCACTCTAAGGGCGTTTTGCACGCCTAAATGGAGCAGGGATGCTAAGTCCTTGACCCCTCAGGATCTGTGGACCCCACAGGATCCCCACCTATCCCACCTCTTCTTCTCTCCTCTTCACACCTTTTCATAACACTCTTCCCCATACACCATTGACCAATCACCTCAATACCTCTTCCCCAAACATAACATACACACTACTACTCCCCTTAGCTGAACCACTCACCTCCCTCCATCTCCTCCATTTCTTCTTCTTCTACTCCTTTCTTTCTTCTTTTGCTCGAGGACGAGCAAACCTTTTAAGTTTGGTGTGGAGAAAGCATTGATTTTTTTTTTGTTTTTCCATAACCACTAATGGCACCAAAGGCCGGAGAAACCTCTAGAAAGAGGAAAGAGAAGACAATTGCTTCCACATCTGAGTCATGGGAGATGGAGAGATTCATCTCAAAAGCCCATCACTAAAAAGAGGATGGAGCAAACAAGAGAGCCCACTCATGGACCTCAACAAGAGCATGAGGAAATTTCTCATCATGAAATTCCTGAGATGCTTCAAGGGATGCACTTTCCTCCACAAAACTATTGGGAGAAAATTAACACCTCCCTAGGAGAATTAAGTTTCAACATGGGACAACTAAGGGTGGAGCACCAAGAGCACTCCATCATTCTCCATGAGATTAGAGAAGATCAAAGAGCTATGAGGGAAGAGCAAACAAAGGCAAGAACGAGACATAGAGGAGCTCAAGAGCACCATTGGTTCTTCAAGAGGAAGAAGACGCCACCCTCACTAAGGTGGACCCGTTCTTTAATCTCCTTGTCTATTTAATTTTTCTCTGTTTTCGTTCTCTATGCTCTATGTTTATTTATGTTTGTGTCTTTATTACATGATCATTAGTGTTTAAGTGTCTATGTCTTAAAGCTATGAATAATTCCATGAATCCTTCACCTTTCTTAAATGAAAAATGTTCTAAAAGAAAAAGAACAAGAAGTACATGAATTTTGAATTCATCCTTGAGATTAGTTTAATTATTTTGATGTGGTGACAATACTTTCTGCTTTCTGAATGAATGCTTGAACAGTGCATATTTTTGATAGTGAAGTTTATGAATGTTAAAATTGTTGGCTCTTGAAAGAATAATGAAAAACAAGAAATATTATTGATAATCTGAAAAATCATAAAATTGATTCTTGAAGTAAGAAAAAGCAGTGAATAACAGAGCTTGCAAGAAAATGGCAAAAATAAAAGAAAAAGAAAAAGCAAGCAGAAAAAACCAAGAGCTCTTTAAACTAAAAGGCAAGGGAAAAAAAGGATCCAAGGCTTTGAGCATTAATGGATAGGAGGGCCCAAAGGAATAAAATCCTGGCCTAAGCGGCTAAACCAAGCTGTCCCTAACCATGTGCTTGTGGCGTGAAGGTGTCAAGTGAAGAGTTTGAGACTGAGCGGTTAAAGTCGTGATCCACAGCAAAAAGAGAGTGCTTAAGAACCCTGGACACCTCTAATTGGGGACTCTAGCAAAGCTGAGTCACAATCTGAAAAGGTTCACCCAGTTATGTGTCTGTGGCATTTATGTATCCGGTGGTAATACTTGAAAACAAAGTGCTTAGGGCCATGGCCAAGACTCATAAAGTAGCTGAGTTCAAGAATCAACAAACTGAACTAGGAGAATCAATAACACTATCTAAATTCTGAGTTCCTATAGATGCCAATCATTCTGAACTTCAAAGGATAAAGTGAGATGCCAAAACTGTTCAGAGGCAAAATGCTACTAGTCCTGCTCATCTAATTGGAGCTAAGTTTCATTGATATTTTGGAATTTATAGTATATTCTCTTCTTTTTATCCTATTTGATTTTCATTTGCTTGGAGACAAGCAACAATTTAAGTTTGGTATTGTGATGAGCGGATAATTTATACGCTTTTTGGCATTGTTTTTAGGTAGTTTTTAGTATGATTTAATTACTTTTTATTATATTTTTATTAGTTTTCAAGAAAAATTCACATTTCTGGACTTTACTATGAGTTTGTGTATTTTTTTTTGTGATTTCAGATATTTTCTTACTGAAATTAAGGGACCTGAGCAAAAATCTTATTCAGATGCTGAAAAAGGACTGCAGATGCTGTTGGATTCTGACCTCCCTGCACTCGAAATGGATTTTCTGGAGATACAAAAACCCAATTGGCGCGCTCTTAATTGCGTTGAAAATTAGACATCCTGGGCTTTTCAGCAATATATAATAGTCCATACTTTGCTCGAGTTTTGATAACGCAAACTGGCGTTTGAACGCCCACTTTCTACCCTATTCTGGCGTTAAACGCCAGAACTGGCATAAAAGCTGGAGTTAAACGCCTAAACTGGCACCAAAGCTGGCGTTTAACTCCAAGAAGAGTCTCTACACGTGAAAGCTTCAATGCTCAGCCCAAGCACACACCAAGTAGGCCCCGGAAGTGGATTTCTGCACTATCTGCAATTAGTTACTTATTTTCTGTAACCCTAGCTACCAGTTTAGTATAAAAACTACTTTTAGAGATTTATTTTATGTCTTTTGACCACCTTTAGGTCTTTTGACATCCTTGATCAGTTTTATGCTATCATAGATCATATTGTACACGGTTGTAGGCTGGCCTCACGGCCATGCTTGGACCTTCATCACTTATGTATTTTCAACGATGGAGTTTGTACACCCCATAGATTAAGGTGTGGAGCTCTGATATTCTTCATGAATTAATGCAAAGTACTATTGTTTTTCTATTCAATTCAAGCTTATTCTTATTCCAAGATATTCACTCGCACTTCAACCTGATGAATGTGATGATCCGTGACACTCATCATCATTCTCACCTATGAACGCGTGCCTGACAACCACTTCCGTTCTATCTGCAATAGCTTGAGTGTGTATCTCTTAGCCTCCATTCCGAAAGATCAGAGTCTTCGTGGTATAAGCTAGAATCAATTGGCAGCATTCTTGAGATCCGAAAAGTCTAAACTTTATCTGTGGTATTCTGAGTAGGATCTGGGATGGGATGACTGTGACGAGCTTCAAACTCGCGAGTGTTGGGCATAGTGACAGACGCAAAAGAATCAATGGATCTTATTCCAACATGAGTGAGAACCGACAGATGATTAGCCGTGCGGTGACAGTGCATTTGGACCATTTTCACTGAGAGGACGACGGTAGCCATTGACAGTGGTGATCCCCCAACATACAGCTTGCTTTGGAAAGGAGTATGAATGATTGAATGAAGACAGTAGGAAAGCAGAGATTCAGAAGGAACAAAGCATCTCCAAAGGCTTATCTGAAATCCCACCAATGAATTACATAAGTATTTCTATCTTTATTTATGTTCTAATTATATTTTAATTATCAAAATCTCATAACCATTTGAATCTACCTGACTGAGATTTACAAGATGACCATAGCTTGCTTCAAGCCGACAATCTCCGTGGGATCGACTCTTACTCACGTAAGGTTTATTACTTGGACGACTGATGAGCGGATAATTTATACGCTTTTTGGCATTGTTTTTAGTATGTTTTTAGTAGAATCTAGTTACTTTCAGGGATGTTTTCATTAGTTTTTATGTTAAATTCACATTTCTGGACTTTACTATGAATTTGTGTGTTTTTCTGTGATTTCAGGTATTTTCTGGCTGAAATTGAGGGACTTGAGCAAAAATCAGATTCAGAGGTTGAAGAAGGACTGCTGATGCTGTTGGATTCTGACCTCCCTGCACTCAAAATGGATTTTCTTGAGCTAAAGAACTCAAAATGGCGCGCTTCCAATTGCGTTGGAAAGTAGACATCCAGGGCTTTCCAGCAATGTAAAATAGTCCATACTTTGCCCAATTTTAGACGACGCAAACTGGCGTTCAACGCCAGCTCTCTGCCCAATTCTGGCGTCCAGCGCCAGAAACAAGTTGCAAAGTGGAGTTCAACGCCCAAAATGGCACAAAAGCTGGCGTTCAACTCCAAGAATGACCTCTCCACGTGTAGACTTCAAGCTCAGCCTAAGCACACACCAAGTGGGCCCCGGAAGTGGATTTATGCATCAATTACTTACTTCTGTAAACCCTAGTAGCTAGTTTATTATAAATAGGACCTTTTACTATTGTATTAGATATCTTTGATCAGTTGTATGCTATCTTAGATCACGTTTTGGGGGCTGGCCATCTCGGCCATGCCTGGACCTTTCACTTATGTAATTTTAACGGTAGAGTTTCTACACTCCATAGATTAAGGTGTGGAGCTCTACTGTTCCTCAAAGATTAATGCAAAATACTACTGTTTTCTATTCAATTCATCTTATTTCGCTTCTAAGATATTCATTCACACTTCAACCTGAATGTGATGAACGTGACAATCATCATCATTCCCTATGAACGCATGCCTGACAACCACTTCCATTCTACCTTAGATTGAATGAGTATCTCTTAGATCTCTTAATCGGAATCTTCGTGGTGTAAGCTAGAATGATGGCGGCATTCAAGAGAATCCGGAAAGTCTAAACCTTGTCTGTGGTATTCCGAGTAGGATTCAATGATTGAATGACTCTGACGAGCTTCAAACTCGCGAGTGCTGGGCGTAGTGACAGACGCAAAAGGAGGGTGAATCCTATTCCAGCATGATCGGGAACCTCAGATGATTAGCCGTGCCGTGACAGGGCATCTTGGACCATTTTCACAAGAGGAGGGGATGTAGCCACTGACAACGGTGATGCCCTTGCATAAAGCCAGCCATGGAAAGGAGTGAGACTGATTGGATAAAGACAGTAGGAAAGCGGAGGTTCAGAGGAACGAATGCATCTCCATACGCTTATCTGAAATTCTCACTAATGATTTACATAAGTATTTCTATCCTTCTTTTATTACTACATTTCGAAAACTACATAACTATTTTATATCTGCCTGACTGAGATTTACAAGGTGACCATAGCTTGCTTCATACCAACAATCTCCGTGGGATTCGACCCTTACTCACGTAATGTATTACTTGGACGACCCAGTGCACTTGCTGGTTAGTTATGCGAAGTTGTGAAGATATGTTTAGACCATGGTTCTGTGCATCCGTTTTTGGTGCCATTGCCAGGTAATCAATTTCGAATAATAATTCACAACCTGAGTAACAATTTCGCATACCAAGTTTTTGGCGCCGTTGCCGGGGATTGTTCGAGTTTTCGGCAAGCTTTTGGTCCGGTAACATCAGTGCCAAGTTTGATCCGGCAACAACACCAAGTTTTTGGCGCCGTTGCCGGGGATTGTTTGAGTTTGGACAACTGACGGTTCATCTTGTTGTTCAGATTAGGTAATTTTCTTTTTGTTTTATTTTCAAAAATTTTTCAAAAATATTTCAAAAAATTTTTCCTTTGTTTTCGAAAAAAAAAATGTTTTCAAAAATATATTTTTCTTCAGAATTTTTTAGAATGAATTCTAGTGTTTCATGAAGCATGCTAAAGCCTGGCTAGCTGTAAAGCCATGTCTAAATTCTTTTGGACTGCGGTTTTGGCTTAAAATTAAATGAATTACACTCATATTTTTACTAAAGCTTGGCTGGCTATTAAGCCATGCGTGACCCTTTGATTGGAGCTTTAGACTAAAGAGCATACGATTCCTGGAATTCCTATTAAAAATTTTGGAATCCTTATTTTTCTTTTTCAAAATGATTTTCGAAAAAAATTAAAGAAAATACAAAAAAAATCATAAAATCATAAAAAATCAAAAAAATATTTTTGTGTTTCTTGTTTGAGTCATGTGTCATGTTATAAGTTTGGTGTCAATTGCATGTTCATCTTGCATTTTTCAAAAAAAATTCATGCATTCATAGTGTTCTTCATGATCTTCAAGTTGTTCTTGGTAAGTCTTCTTATTTGATCTTTGCATTTGCATGTTTTGTGTCTTTTCTTGTTTTTCATATGCATTCTTGAAATCTTAGTGTCTAAGCATTAAAGATTTCTAAGTTTGGTGTCTTGCATATTTTCTTTGCATTAAAAATTTTTCAAAAATGTGTTCTTGATGTTCATCATGATCTTCATAGTGTTCTTGGTGTTCATCTTGACATTCATAGCATTCTTGCATGCATTCATTGTTTTGATCCATAACTTTCATGCATTGCATCATTTTTCTTGTTTTTCTCTCTCATCATAAAAATTCAAAAATAAAAAAATATCTTCCCCTTTTTCTCTCTTAAAATTTTGAAAATTAGATTTGACTTTTTCAAAAATTTTTAAAATCTAGTTGTTTTCATGAGTCAAATCAAATTTTCAATTTAAAAATCTTATCTTTTTCAAAATCTTTTTCAAAAATCAAATCTTTTTCATTTTTCTTAGTTATTTTCAAAAATTCCAAAAATATTTTTCAAAATTTTTTTTCTTATTTTTATATCAAATTTTCGAAAATAACATCATCAATTAATGTTTTGATTCAAAAATTTCAAGTTTGTTATTTACTTGTTAAGAAAGATTCAAACTTTGAGTTCTAGAATCATATCTTGTGATTTCTTGTGAATCAAGTCATTAATTGTGATTTTAAAAATCAAATCTTTTTCAAAAACTAATTTCAATCATATGTTTTCAAAAATATCTTCTTATCTTATCTTTTTCAAAAATTTGATTTCAAAATATCTTTTTTAACTTCCTAACTCCTTATCTTTTCAAAAATTTGTTTCAACTAACTAACTAACTTTTTGTTTGTTTCTTATCTTTTTCAAAACTACCTAACTAACTCTCTCTCTCTCTCTAATTTTTGAAAATATCTCCCTCTTTTTCAAAATTTCTTTTTAATTAACTAATTATTTCAAATTTTAAATCTTAATTTTCGAAAATTACTAACATTTTTCAAAAACCATTTTCGAAAATCACTAACTCTTTTTCAAAAAAATTTATTTTCGAAATTCTTTCTTTCTCATCTCCTTTTATTTATTTATTCATCTACTAACATCTCTTCCTCACATCACTCACCAAATTCGAACCCCCTCTTCTATCTGTGTTCGAATTTTTTTCTTCTTCTCTTCTTCTACTAACAATAAGGAACCTCTTTACTGTGACATAGAGGATTCCTCTTCTTTTCTTTTTCTCTTCTCTTTCTTATGAGCAGGGACAAAGAAAAAGGCATTCTTGTTGAAGTTGATCCAGAACCTGAAAGGACTCTGAAGAGAAAATTAAGAGAAGATAAATTACAACAATCCAGAGACAACCTTATTGAAAATTTCGAACAAGTAAAGGAGATGGCAGCCGAACCCAACAACAATAATG
Source organism: Arachis hypogaea (assembly GCF_003086295.3). Classification (NCBI taxonomy): domain Eukaryota; kingdom Viridiplantae; phylum Streptophyta; class Magnoliopsida; order Fabales; family Fabaceae; genus Arachis; species Arachis hypogaea. The sequence goes on along the minus strand of NC_092048.1, from coordinate 41,193,983 downwards.
CAAGGAGAATGCTTGGTGACTTTACTGCACCTAATTCCAATTTACATGGAAGAAGCATCTCCATTCCTACCATTGGAGTAAACAATTTTGAGCTGAAACCTCAGCTAGTTTCTCTGATGCAGCAGAACTGCAAGTTTCATGGACTTCCATCTGAAGATCCTTTTCAGTTCTTAACTGAATTCTTGCAGATCTGTGATACTGTTAAGACTAATGGAGTAGATCCTGAAGTCTACAGGCTCATGCTTTTCCCTTTTGCTGTAAGAGACAGAGCTAGAATATAGTTGGACTCTCAACCCAAAGACAGCCTGAACTCTTGGGATAAGCTGGTCACGGCTTTCTTAGCCAAGTTCTTTCCTCCTCAAAAGCTGAGCAAGCTTAGAGCTGATGTTCAAAGCTTCAGACAGAAAGAAGGTGAATCCCTCTATGAAGCTTGGAAAAGATACAAGCAGCTGACCAAAAAGTATCCTTCTGACATGCTTTCAGAATGGACCATCCTGGATATATTTTATGATGGTTTATCTGAGTAATCAAAGATGTCATTGGATACTTCTGCAGGTGGATCCATTCACCTAAAGAAAACGCCTGCAGAAGCTCAAGAACTCATTGACATGGTTGCTAATAACCAGTTCATGTACACTTCTGAGAGGAATCCTGTGAGTAATGGGATGCCTATGAAGAAGGGAGTTCTTGAGATTGATACTCTGAATGCCATATTGGCTCAGAACAAAATATTGACTCAGCAAGTCAATATGATTTCTCAGAATCTGACTGGAATGCAAGCTGCATCCAACAGTACTCAAGAGGCTTCTTATGAAGAAGAAGTTTATGATCCTGAGAACCCTGCAATAGGTAGAGTTAAATTATATGGGTGAACCATATGGAAACACCTATAATCCATCATGGAGAAATCATCCAAATCTCTCATGGAAGGATCAAAAGCCTCAACAAGGCTTTAATAATGGTGGAAGAAACAGGTTTAGCAATAGCAAGCCTTTTCCACCATCCACTCAGCAACAGACAGAGAATTCTGAGCAGAATCCATCTAGCTTAGCAAATTTAGTCTCTGATCTATCTAAGGCCACTGTGAGTTTCATGAATGAAACAAGGTCCTCCATTAGAAATTTGGAAGCACAAGTGGGCCAGCTGAGTAAAAGGATCACTGAAATCCCTCCTAGTACTCTCCCAAGTAATACAGAAGAGAATCCAAAAGGAGAGTGCAAGGCCATTGAATTAATTACCATGGCTGAACCCACAAGAGAGGAGAAGGACGTGAATCCCAGTGAGGAAGACCTCCTGGGACGTCCAGTGATCAATAAGGAGTTTCCCTCTGAGGAACCAAAGGAATCTGAGGCTCATCTAGAGACCATAGAGATTCCATTGAACCTCCTTATGCCCTTCATGAGCTCTGATGATTATTCTTCTTCTGAAGAGAATGAAGATGTCACTGAAGAGCAAGCTGCCAAGTTCCTTGGTGCAATCATGAAGCTGAATGCCAAATTATTTGGTATTGAGACTTGGGAAGATGAACCTCCCTTGTTCACCAATGAACTAAGTGATCTGGATCAACTGACATTGCCTCAGAAGAAACAGGATCCTGGAAAGTTCATAATACCTTGTACCATAGGCACCATGATCTTTAAGGCTTTGTGTGACCTTGGTTCAGGAATAAACCTCATGACCCTCTCTGTAATAGAGAAACTGGGAATTTATGGGGTGCAAGCTGCTAAAATCTCATTAGAGATGGCAGACAATTCAAGAAAACAGGCTTATGGACAAGTAGAGGACGTGTTAGTAAAGGTTGAAGGCCTTTACATCCCTGCTGATTTCATAGTCCTAGACACTGGAAAGGAAGAGGATGAATCCATCATCCTAGGAAGGCCTTTCCTAGCCACAGCAAGAGCTGTGATTGATGTGGACAGAGGAGAATTGATCCTTCAATTAAATAAGGACAACCTTGTATTTACAACTCAAGGATCTCTCTCTGCATCCATGGAGAGGAAGCAGAAAAAGCTTCTCTCAAAGCAGAGTCAACAAAAGCCCCCCATAGTCAAACTCTAAGTTTGGTGTCAAACCCCCATATCCAAACTCTAAGTTTCGTGTTGAGAGGTCTCAACAAAGCTCTGCACATCTGTGAGGCTCCATGAGAGCCCACTGTCAAGCTATTGACATTAAAGAAGTGCTTGTTGGGAGGCAACCCAATGTTTATCTATCTAATTTTATTTTTGTTTTTCATGTTTTCTTAGGTTCATGATCATGTGGAGTCACAAAATAAACGAAAAATTTAGAAACAGAATCAAAAACAGCAGAAGAAAAATCACACCTTGGAGGAAGACCTTACTGGCGTTTAAACGCCAGTAAGAAGCATGTTTTGGGCGTTCAACGCCAGAACAGAGCATGGTTCTGGCGCTGAACGCCAGAAATGGGCAGCATCTGGGCGTTTGAACGCCAGAATTGCACCCTGGAGAAGAGCTGGCACTGAACGCCCAGAACAAGCATGGTTCTGGCGTTCAACACCAGAAATGGGTAACAAATGGGCGTTGAACGCCCAAAATGGGCACCAACCTGGCGCTGAACGCCCAGAGTTGTGTGCAAGGGCATTTTACATGCCTAATTTGGTGCAAGGTTGTAATTCCTTGAACACCTCAGGATCTGTGGACCCCACAGGATCATCTCAGGATCTGTGGATCCCACAGGATCATCTCAGGATCTGTGAATCTCACAGGATCCCCACCCACCTCACCCTCTCTCTCTCCATTCATGGTCATCCCTTCTGTTTTCCATTCACCACTCACATCCATATACACATCCCTCTATCTCCTCCATATCTTCTTCTTCTTCATCTAATTCTTTCTTTTCTTGCTCGAGGGCGAGCAATATTCTAAGTTTGGTGTGGTAAAAGCATAAGCTTTTTGTTTTTTCATTACCATTGATGGCACCTAAGATTGGAGAATCCTCTAGAAAAGGGAAAGGGAAGACAAAAGCTTCCACCTCCGAGTCATGGGAGATGGAAAGATTCATCTCCAAAGCTCATCAAGACCACTTCTATGATGTTGTGGTCAAGAAGAATGTGATCCCTGAGGTCCCTTTCAAACTCAAGAGGCGCAGGAAGCTCATCACCATGAGATCCCGGAGATGCCTCAAATGCATTTCCTCCACAAAACTATTGGGAGCAAATCAATACCTCCCTAGGAGAATTAAGTTCCAACATGGGACAATTAAGGGTGGAACATCAAGAGCACTCCATCATCCTTCAGGAAATAAGAGAAGATCAAAAAGCAATGAGAGAGGAGCAACAAAGACAAGGAAGAGACATAGAAGAGCTCAAGGACATCATTGGTTCCTCAAGAAGGAAACGCCACCATCACTAAGGTGGATTCATTCCTTGCTCTTATTTCTTCTGTTTTTCGTTTTCTATGTTAAGTGCTTATCTATGTTTGTGTCTTCATTACATGATCATTAGTAGTTAGTAACTTTGTCTTAAAGTTATGAATGTCCTATGAATCCATCACCTCTCTTAAATGAAAAATGTTTTAATTCAAAAGAACAAGAAGTACATGAGTTTTGAATTTATCCTTGAACTTAGTTTAATTATATTGATGTGGTGACAATGCTTCTTGTTTTCTGAATGTATGCTTGAACAGTGCATATGTCTTTTGAAGTTGTTGTTTAAGAATGTTAAATATGTTGGCTCTTGAAAGAATGATGACAAGTAGACATGTTATTTGATAATCTGAAAAATCATAAAAATGATTCTTGAAGCAAGAAAAAGCAGCAAAGAACAAAGCTTGCAGAAAAAAAAATAATAATAAAATAGGCGAAAAAAAATTATAGAAAGAAAAAGAAAAAGCAAGCAGAAAAAGCCAAAGCTCTTAAAACCAAGAGGCAAGAGCAAAAAGCCAATAACCCTTAAAACCAAAAGGCAAGGGCAAATAAAAAGGATCCCAAGGCTTTGAGCATCAGTGGATAGGAGGGCCTAAAGGAATAAAATCCTGGTCTAAGCGGCTAAACCAAGCTGTCCCTAACCATGTGCTTGTGGCGTGTAGGTGTCAAGTGAAAACTTGAGACTGAGCGGTTAAAGTCAAGGTCCAAAGAAAAAAAAGAGTGTGCTTAAGAACCCTGGACACCTCTAATTGGGGACTTTAGCAAAGCTGAGTCACAATCTGAAAAGGTTCACCCAATTATGTGTCTGTGGCATTTATGTATCCGGTGGTAATACTGGAAAACAAAGTGCTTAGGGCCACGGCCAAGACTCATAAAATAGCTGTATTCAAGAGTCATCATACTGAACTAGGAGAATCAATAACACTATCTGAACTCTGAGTTCCTATAGATGCCAATCATTCTGAACTTCCATGGATAAAGTGAGATGCCAAAACTATTCAAGAGGCAAAAAGCTACAAGTCCCGCTCATCTGATTGGAGCTATGTTTCATTGATAGTTTAGAATTTATAGTATATTCTCTTCTTTTTATCCTATTTGATTTTCAGTTGCTTGGGGACAAGCAACAATTTAAGTTTGGTGTTGTGATGACCGGATAATTTATACGCTTTTTGGCATTGTTTTTAGTATGTTTTTAGTAGAATCTAGTTACTTTCAGCGATGTTTTCATTAGTTTTTATGTTAAATTCACATTTTTGGACTTTACTACAAGTTTGTGTGTTTTTCTGTGATTTCAGGTATTTTCTGGCTGAAATTGAGGGACTTGAGCAAAAATCAGATTCAGAGGTTGAAGAAGGACTGCTGATGTTGTTGGATTCTGACCTCCCTGCACTCAAAATGGATTTTCTGGAGCTACGGAACTCAAAATGGCGCGCTTCTAATTGCGTTGGATAATAGACATCCAGGGCTTTCCATAAATGTAAAATAGTCCATACTTTGTCCAAGTTTAGATGACGCAAACTGGCGTTCAACGCCAGATCTCTGCCCAATTCTGGCGTCCAGCGCCAAAAACAAGTTGCAAAGTGGAGTTCAACGCCCAAAATGGCACAAAAGCTGGCGTTCAACTCCAAGAATGACCTCTCCACGTGTAGACTTCAAGCTCAGCCCAAGCACATACCAAGTGAGCCCCGGAAGTGGATTTATGCATCAATTACTTACTTCTGTAAACCCTAGTAGCTAGTTTATTATAAATAGGACCTTTTACTTTTGTATTAGATATCTTTGATCAGTTGTATGCTATCTTAGATCACGTTTTGGGGGCTGGCCATCTCGGCCATGCCTGGACTTTTCACTTATGTAATTTTAACGGTAGAGTTTCTACACTCCATAGATTAAGGTGTGGAGCTCTACTGTTCCTCAAAGATTAATGCAAAGTACTACTGTTTTCTATTCAATTCATCTTATTTCGCTTTTAAGATATTCATTCGCACTTCAACCTGAATGTGATGAATGTGACAATCATCATCATTCCCTATGAACGCGTGCCTGACAACCACTTCCGTTCTACCTTAGATTGAATGAGTATCTCTTAGATCTCTTAATCGGAATCTTCGTGGTGTAAGCTAGAATGATGGCGGCATTCAAGAGAATCCGGAAAGTCTAAACCTTGTCTGTGGTATTCCGAGTAGGATTCAATGATTGAATGACTGTGACGAGCTTCAAACTCGCGAGTGCTGGGCGTAGTGACAGATGCAAAAGGAGGGTGAATCCTATTCCAGCATGATCGGGAACCTCAAATGATTAGCCGTGCCATGACAGGGCATCTTGGACCATTTTCACAAGAGGAGGGGATGTAGCCACTGACAACGGTGATGCCCTTGCATAAAGCCAGCCATAGAAAGGAGTGAGACTGATTGGATAAAGACAGTAGGAAAGCGGAGGTTCAGAGGAACGAATGCATCTCCATACGCTTATCTGAAATTCTCACTAATGATTTACATAAGTATTTATATCCTTCTTTTATTACTACATTTCGAAAACTACATAACTATTTTATATCCGCCTGACTGAGATTTACAAGGTGACCATAGCTTGCTTCATACCAACAATCTCCGTGGGATTCGACCCTTACTCACGTATGGTATTACTTGGACGACCCAGTGCACTTGCTGGTTAGTTATGCGAAGTTGTGAAGATATGTTTAGACCATGGTTCTGTGCATCCGTTTTTGGTGCCATTGCCAGGGAATCAATTTCGAATAATAATTCACAACCTGAGTAACAATTTCGCATACCAACGACCCAGTGCACTTGCTGGTTAGTTATGCGGAGTTGTGAAAAAGAGTTGAGATTATGATCGTGCGTACCAAGTTTTTTGGTGCCATTTCAGAGATCACAATTTCGTGCACCACTAGCCGTCTGCCTGGCCACCTCTTCTACCCTTTCTTGGGACATTTTTCTCCTCCTCTGAGCTACCAACTTTACCTCCGGTTTTATGGCCAGATGGTGGGACATGAGTTGGGGGTCTATACCCGGCATGTCAGCCGGGCTCCAGGCAAACAAGTCACCGTTGGCTCTGATCATCTCCATCAGGGTTCTTTCAAGTCGTGGGGTAGGTTCCTGTTTACGAAGGTAAACTTGTCCTTTGAGTCACCGACCCTGAACTTTTCCAGGTCCCCCTCTGGTTCCGGCCTGGGTTTATCATCAAGTCTGGCGTCCAAGTCGGCAAGAAAAATGCCGGATGCTTCTTTTGACTTCTTTCTCAGGGAGAGGCTGGCGTTGTCGCATGCGACCGCCGTCTCCAGGTCCCCCTGATGGTCCCCACTGATCCATTATCAGCAATAAACTTCATTATCAATAGCTTGGTGCAGATCACTGCCCCAAACTCGTTGATGGTATTCCTCCCCAGGATGAGGTTGTAGGCCGTGAAGTCCCTTAAGACAACGAACTCCGCCATTAGCGACCTCTTCCCCCTGCCTCCACCTATGGAGACCGGGAGGGAAATTATGCCGTCTGGCTTGATGAAGTTATCGCCTAGGCCTACCACACTGTGTTGGTGGCCTCTCAGGTCGGTATCTCGTAGGCCCAGGGCATCAAATATATTACGGAACATGATATTGGAGTCAGCCTCTGTGTCCACCAAGATCCGCTTTACTAGGCCGGTGCCTACCCTGGCCGTGATCACCATTGGCGGATTCTACGCCACCTCATTGAACCATTGATCCTCGGGGCCGAAAGATATCGAGGGTACCCTCCGGGAGGTCGGTGCGGGGTCAGAGGACATAGCTAGGACCTTGGCGTCCTTCTTGCTAGCCGACCTCGACCTGGGAGGGACGTCCCTTTCAATCACCACATTTACCACGGTGAGGCCACGCTCAGCGTCCTTCTCGGGATCCCGTCTCTGGCTTATGGCGCGGCTTTTGTCCTCGATTGATCGGTCCCTCCTCCTTGGTTCCCTTATTAGGTGGGAGAACTCGGCCAACTTTTCTTCTCGAATGGCCTGCTCCAGGGCGTCTTTTAGGTCAAAATAGTTTTGGATCTTGTGGCCATAACCCTTGTGATAATCACAATAGAAGTTCTTGTTTCCTCCCGTCCTGTCCTTGAGTTGTCGGGGTTTCGACAAGATGCCCTTGTCGGCGATCTGCTGATAGACCTCGACGATTGGAGCCTCTAGGGGGTGTAGTTAGTGAACTTCCCAACGCAGGAAAAGGGTTTGAAAGTCTTGGCCGATCCCCCGTCTCTGGAGTGTTCCTTAGACCTTTCTCCGCCACCAGAGGGGCGGGCATTAGAGTATGCGGGCTTCTATTTATTGGCTACCACGACCTGACTTACTTCTTCATCATTGATATATTCCCTGGCTATGTTCTGAATTTCCTGCATTGTCCAGACGGGCTTGGTGGTGAGGTGTTTTCTGAAATCCTCATTTAGCAGCCCGTTGGTTAAGCACAAGCTGGCCATCGAATCGGTTAGGCCGTCAATCTCCAGGCACTCATCATTGAATTTGTCCAAGTAGTTCCTGGTCAGCTCGCCGGTTCATTGAGTCACCCCCAGCAGATTAATCGGGTGTTTCGCTTTGGCGATACGCGTGGTGAACTGGGCCAAGAAGGCCCGACTGATGTCGGCGAACATGGTTATAGTGTCCTTGGGGAGGGCATTAAACCAACGAATCGCTGGTCTGGCTAAGGTTACCGGGAAAGCTCGGCACCTTACTTCGTTGCCTATCCCTTCCAGGTTCATCCTGGCCTCGAATGCCGTTAGGTGTTCCTGGGGATCTTGAGTACCGTCATACCTCAATCTGTCGGCTTATCAAAGTGCTTCGGCAGACGCACTCCGAGGATCGAGTGGTGGAAAGGGGTCACCCCCATGACCTCCGGTTGTCGGGTTTTCCTCGGTCTCTCCCTGCTGTGCACTCTGCTAGGCCGGCTTCTCCTCGCCCTTTCTCGGCGGTGTTCTTGTTGTGGTCGGCTCCTTCTTCTTTGTTCTCTGTCGCTTTCCCAGTCTTCCTCTTTGGTGTCACTTGCTCGTGATCGGGTGTAGACCAGGGGGTCTCGTCATCTCGTTGGCGCTTCTCTGCTTTTCTGGCTCTCTGATTCTGTCCGGGGGCTCGGAGTGCGCCTGGAGTGACTTCGTCGGAGACTCCTTTCTCCTCTTTGAGTGGATTGGGAAGGCTCTTGGCTAGGAGTAGGCTGACGACTTTCCCAGTTGGCCACTTCTCGCTCCAAGTTCTGCACCCTGTGGCGCAGCTCTTGTATTATCCGGGTGCTGTCGCTGCTGTTCCTCCAAAAGGTCGTCCCTCTGGATGTCACGGGGGAGATCCAGGGACCTGGCGAGTGGGAGATCTGGTGGCTACCCCACTGCCTCGAGGATCTATTTCCTCCCCGCGGGGCCCGGCTCCGCCGTCGGCCCCGCCAGAAACCAAAACAAAGTCCATATCGCCAAGGTCCTCACAGACGGTGCCAATGTTCGGAAGTGGGTTCCCGCCTGTCTTCAAGTGGGGGCATGAACGATGGAGCAGCCGAGCTTCCGAGCACTTCAGGTGGAAGGGGGTGTCACCTGCGATGACACTCCGACGCTCAAGTCAGTAGAATGTATGGGTGATGTGAGAACTGAGAGTAGGGTGACGTACCTTGGGGGAGGGGTAGGACCCTTCCCTTATATACCATGTCAGTAAGGTGGGCCCCACAGGGGGAAGGCCTCCTTCTAGGAAGGTTCCTTCTCCACAGCTGTCATGCAGCTGGCAAAGAAAGTGCGTTGCCGGGTCGTCAACTGGGCGGGTCATGCATGATGACCCATCCAATTGGGTCGGTAAGTCCTTGGGCCGGTTGGCCGAAGCGCCTAGTTGGGCTGGGCCGTAACAAGTATTAATATAGTTTTATTTCATGATGATATTTTCTCTTCTCACTTTTTTTAACAAAAAAAATATAATTTTCTCTATTTTTTTTTCTATTCATCTTCTCTTTATCCAAACAACATGTAAAAAAAATTAATTTTTCTGCTATTTTCGTGTTTCTCATTTTCTTTTTTTCTTTTTTTCTTCTATTTTTTATTCTCTATCTAAACAAAGTGTTAGTGTGTGTGAATGTATAATATAAGTGTATTGTGTACTAAGAAAAAAAAGAAGACTAGATTCTAAGAATTTACCAAAAAAAAGATTCTAAGAAAAATGACAAACAAATTCTTGAATTTTTGTTATTAACTTATAAGTACTTGGCCGTGAGAAAAAAAGAGTATCAAATAAAATATTATAGTATTAGATTTATAGATATTGTAACAAGTAAGAATTAAATGGAGCAAACTGAGGATAAATTCGTCACAATTATTGGAGATAAATGTGTATGTCCAATAAAATACTATCATGAATTATTATTATTTTTTTTATAATGAATGAAATTAACAATGCCTTGGCCAAGGGGTTTGAATGAATTAAGAAATGAGTTTCTTAAGACATTCATAATTCATTATAATAATGGTAACAAGTTAGAGTTTGACAATCAAACTGTACTCTAAAAGTTAGTTAAGAGCTAAAAAGATGGAAGGAGTTATATTTTTTTTTGTTCATCTTGGGTTCTAACTAAAAATATTATTACTTCATACTATCGGGTCATCAAGGAGTGTTGCTAGATGATGAGCGGATATTTTATACGCTTTTTTGCATTATTTTTATATATTTTTTAGTATATTTTGTTTAAGTTTTATTATATTTTCATAAGTTTTAGTGCAAAATTCACATTTTTGGATTCTACTTTGAGTTTGTATGTTTTTATGTAATTTCAGGTACTTTCTGGCTGAAATTGAGGAGTTGGAGCAAAAGTCTAATTCAGAGGCAGAGAAAGCATTGCAGATGTTGTCTGGATCTGACCTCCTTGCACCTGAAATAGCTTTTTTAGAGCTACAAAGTTCCATTTGGAGCGTTCTTAATGGCTATGGAAAGCTAACATCCAAGGCTTTTCAGAAATATATAATAGTCCATACTTTGCTTCAGAATAGAAGGCTCAAAACTGGCGTTCAATGCCAGCCATCTACCCCAGTCCAGACGTCCAGCGCCCACAAGGGGGTAGCTAGCGTTCAAACGCCCAAGAAGGACCCCCTAACAGGCGTTCAATGCCTAAGGAGTCTCCTAGCTCGTGGATCTCATCAAAACTCAGCCCAAATACTCACCAAGTGGCCTCCAAAAGTGGATTTTAGCATTAAAAGACTGTTTTACCCTTCTTATGTAATCCTTAGTCATTAATTTAGTATTTAAGGGATATTTTACATGATCTTAAAAAAAACCTTTTGACACTTTATACGTTTTTCATTGTATTCTCTATCAGTATAAGTTTCTAAATCTCTTAGGTTGAGGGGAGGAGCTCTGCTGAGTTTTATGGAATAATAAAGTACTACTGTTCTTTCTCAATTCGTGTTTGATTCTCTATTCTAAGTTGTATCTTCATTTTTCATTCTAAGACCGCGTGCCTGACAACCACCCGTGTTCTTCTTGGGTTCGTGTGAATACGTAACTGGAAAGCATTGAACCACTAGCTTGATTATACATCTCTTAGACAGCTAATCCACGACTTCGTTGGGGACTTCTCGAGACACCAGTTCAGCCAAGGCATGGGGAGATTAAAGTCTTTATGGTAGAGGCTAGAACCTAAAGGCGCAGCATTCTCTGATCCGGAAGATTTAACCTTGTCTGTGGCATTTTGAGTAGGATCACTAAGGAGAATGAACTGGAGGAGCTTCACCCTCAATCAGAATGGATCAACACTAACCCTGGGGTTCAGATATGGAGGAGCATTGGCAACCTCTCAACCGGTGTTGATCACATACATCCTGCCATAGAAGAAATCACTCACAGTTGAAGAAGACAGTAAGACTGAATTAATTCAGAAGAACAAAGCATCTGCAAGCCTTAACCATCTTCTTATCACAGTTTACACAACTTCTGAGTTAAGTTCTCTGTATTTCCTTTTATGCGCTTTAAACAAACAAACAACTCTTCTATCTGCCTGACTAAGATCTACAAGATAACCATAGCTTGCTTCAAACTACAATCCTCGTGGGATCGACCCTGACTCGCTCAGGTAATATTTGGACGACCCAGTGCACTTGCTGGTTCAGTTGTATGAAGTGTGGGAATTCATGCACCACTAGACGTCAACCTTGATTAGTAAATTTAGTATGACTAATTTACTACCCGATTAGTATTGAACCTATGGGATCACACACTAACGAGTGTTCTAATCCTTGGTAAATAATTATTTAATTATTATTTTGATTTGATCAAATAAATAATTATATTAATTCAAATAGAATATTATTATATTCTTTGCTAGCGCCATGAATATAATAATTTGATAATTGAGAATATGAAATAATTATTTATTTATTTTATGATGAGTTTTTAATATGAATAAGATCGTAACTGATTATGTTTCTAATTAAGTTGTAATTTGATTCATAAATCAGTCACCAATCTCATACTATATATATATATACATATATATATGTATATATATATATGTATGTATGTATATGGTAAAAGAAAAGTGTACAACCTTTTTCTTCTACCTCCACATACACATGTATTCCAATTCTTAGTGAAGAATTGCTGGTGTAAGGAGTTATTGAATGTTTCTCAGTTAAATCTATTGGTCAAAGAGTTGATAACAATGATCAGTCCCGGTGCGAATACACATAGTACCTTCGCACTATCAAAGAAGAAAGTTTTAATCACTGAGGTACTCAGATATTGGCATCTGACCCATCTTATTGAAATAAAATTTTAAGCACAAAATAGATCAATAGGATTACTTTATTACTTCCACTGCGTGTTATGAACACATGTAATGTAATACCCTAACTTTTAGCACCTCATGATTGTACTAAAAGCTCAGGCGTTACTTACCTCTAAACCTTTTTATTCTATACTATTTTTATTTAATAATGAGCCTTCACGAATACGAACCAAATCTTTCACCAAGAAAATGAAGAGTCGGTGCTTTAACTCATTTAATCACAAAATTATAAATATCCACGTAGCATTATAATAGACTTACTCAAAGGTCCTTAAATACAATTCCTACCCCTCTAAAAACCGAAACAGTAAATGACGAGGGAAAAATAAAATCTAACAACTCAACTTGTAAATAGAATCTTGTATGTTCTTGTAGTTTCGCACTAAGCCTTCGCCCCTGTAGCTGAAAGGGGTGGAAATAGGGGGTAAGAACTAGGGAGTTCTTAGTAGGATTGGGGTTAGAAGTTAAGTTCGTTTCATTATGTTCTCAGTCAATAACAATAGTCAGCAAAGTATAATCCAACTCAGTAATTACAGAACATAGAATCCAATCACAAGTACACACAATCATAGAAAACACAATCACAAACAAATATGCGCAAACAAGTATGATGCATGTCTAGTCCTATACAGGCCATGAGCTCATGTGTCGGTTTGTTGTCTGATTTTCGACATTGGTCCTGAGATAAGCGTTTCGTACTGCCGTCCTTATCTCAGCCAACGTCTCCTCCATGAGCGTTACGTATCACCGTCCTCATGGGGGAACCTTTTTTTCGGTCTCCAGTGAGCGTTACGCATCGTCGTCCTCACTGAGCCGTACTTACAGTATCAAGTGAGCGTTACGCATCGCCGTCCTCACTAGACACTTGGCACTAAGGCCCAACATCATTCAATTTCTTTTCAATCTTCACTCTCTACTTCACTGTGGTAGAGATCCCTTTAATTAATACATTCTTTTCTATCTGCTCTACTGTAGCAGACATTCATTAGTTTTTTTTTATTTTTTTTAATTCTTTTGTTCTCTATTCTTTATTGAATTATATTTCCACTTAACTCAGCAACCTTTGTCTGAGTTTGGGTTTCAGTGCCATAACCTCTGTAAGCAAACTCTGTTTTACAGGTGCGACTCTCTTGAACTGATGTATGCAGACATAATCTCTGTAAGCAACCTCTGTCTTACAGGTGTGACCATCCCCTGGATTGGCCGAAGTATCTCTGGAAAGCAAATCTCGATGGACTCACCACCATATCTCTGCTTATCTCATTTTCTTTTCGTTCTTTCTTTATTTCTTTCTTTTCTTTCTTATCATTCTACAATATAAATTGTCTTTGCATTATTCCCTCGCCTTTTCCTAAGTGTCTTATGAAAAAGAATTATAAAGTTCTTTAATTAAGTCTGCGTTCTCTAAAGCTTTTAAGATTACTCTGTTTGCTTTCTTTCTCATTAATATTACACATTATAATATTCTTATAAAATAATATCTTTGATAAATACTAATTATAATAATGATTTATTTTAATATAAATGAGTAATTTTAAAGAAGTATTTAAAATAATATTTATAATCTTCTTCTAAAACTTAGTTTATAAAACCTTATTTTTAAACTTGTATTAATTACTTTCTAAATCACGAACTTTTTAATATTCTATTTTCAACCTCAATATTTTATAAAATTATATTTGAATTCTTAACCTTTTTCTTTCAAAATATTACTTGTATTTTAATCCGCTTTTGAGTCTTTCAGTTATCGATTTTTCTTAGCTTTTAATTTAATCTTTCAACCACCAAATTTCATTAATTTTCTCAAAATACCACATCACAACAGTCAGAAAAACTATTAAAACAACCACAACTGAGCTATTTCTCATAGCCAAACCAAGAAGTCACAAGCAACAACAATAATTCAACATAAACTCATTCCAACTCAAACAATAATCAACCAAATCAACATTCATTTATCAAAATCACATTTAATTATTATAAAGTTACCAAACCCTACCTTCGTACGAAACCAAAACAACGGAAGCTCCGGAGAAGCTTTCTGACAGAACTGCTGAAGAAGAAAACGTCAGAAATCGTCTGTGCCTCTTAGAACTCCAATTGGTCGAACTCAAGAAAAATGGGAGTTATGTCACTGTCAACTTCTATCGAACAAAAATGACACCAACACATAAAGAAGAAAGATATAAACACTTTTATTGGGTTAAATTTTTTTATTGGAGTTACGAATTTAAAGAAATCGGGTTCGAAAGCTTTGAGTTCATGGAGATTTCTCGTTTCTCTCCCTCAATTTCTCTTTCCCTTATTTTTCTTAAACTTAGTTCGGTGGTAAAATGAAAGTTATGAAGGTAATTGATGATGATTAATATTCAAGTGTCATTAGTTAATAAATAAAGGAAGTATACGTGTTATATATATATATATATAGCCACGTTTATTTCTTTCGTTTGTTCACTTAATGAAATTGGTTATATATCAAGCCATTAGCTTTCTTTCTTTACTTCTTAAGGCATTCGGCCACTTTCTCTTTTTTTTTTCTTTTTTTAAATAATAATAATAATAATAATAATAATAATAATAATAATAATAATAATAATAATAATAATAATAATAGTATAATTCTTTTATTTTATTTTTGAAATATTTCATTATTATAAAAATTATTTAAAAATCTTAATAAATTTTAAACTCAAAATATCATAAAATTTAGTTTAATTACTTTAGAAAAATAATTTTTTTAAATAAAATAATTCATTATTTAATTTTTTTAAAAACTCAAAGTATTATATGTAATCCTTCAGTGGTATCAGAGTCATGGTCCTTTTGTGTTTAAAATTTTATTGCCAAAATTTACAGGATTAATAGGATTAATAAGTTTTATTATTATAGTAAATGTGATTCGTAATCCATGGTATGAGATGCTATTGTCAAAATTATAATTTTATATGGGATAAAATTATATGTATGTTAAGGAACATACTATTATTATTATTATTTATTTATTTATGAAATAAAGTTAACAGGAAAAAAATAATAAATAAATTTTATACTTTGTTTACGAGGAGCTACCTGACAACCAGGAGATTCGTACTCAAGGATAAAAATTATATATGTATTTAATACATGGAATGAATTAATTTTTACTTGAACCTAGACAATCTAGGGGTATAAAGTATAATTCAATTAAATAATAACCTAACAACCAGGTGATTATTTGGGATTAAAATTGTATGTGATACATTTAATCATTTATTTTAAAAAATGTATAAGTAATGACTTGACAACCAAGATACTCATTCATGATTTAAATATTTTTTAACACTTAATTTAAGAAATAAAGATTTCTTAATTTTCTATAATAATAATTATTGTTAAAAGTGTTATTTGTATGTGTGATTACATACTTATATTTGTTTTTTCCTTTTAGATTCATGAATAACATGTCTGCACTATTACTGCGTGGCATACTTGAAAATAACAAATTGGCTGGAGCCAATTATGATGACTGGTATCGCAATTTGAGAATTGTTCTCATGCATGAAAGGCTAATTGATATAATTGATAAACCTGTTGCAACAGTCCCAGTTCCTAAAGAGGATGGAAGTATTGATAATAAGGCAACCAAGGCTTATGAGAAGTACTTGAAAAATTGTCTTACTGTCAAATGCATCATTTTGGCATCTATGGGTTCTGATCTTTAGAGACAACATCAGGATATGGATCCACTAACTATTGAACATCTTAAGAAGATGTATAGTGCACAAAGTAAGATAGCTCGATATCAATTGTCTAAAATTTTGTTTAGATCTACACTTGATGTGGACTTTCCTGTTGGACCCCATGTTCTTAAGATGATTGATCTTATTGAACAACTTGAGAAGTTGGGATGCAAATTGGGCAAAGAACTTTCACAATATTTGATCTTGCAATCTCTTCCAAAAACTTTTTCACAATTCATTGTTAGCTTTAATATGATTAAAGTAAACTGTGATCTTCATGAAATACTCAACATGCTAATTAATTATGAGAATCAAATTGCATCTGAGAAAAAGAAAGAAGTTGCTATGGTAGTTGACAGCTCTTCTAAGAAGAAAGAAAAGTGGAAAGCAAAAGAAAATAGAAAGAATAATTCTAAAAGAGAACCCATGGCACCTAAGGGTGGTGTGACCAAACCTAAAGACAAGCAAGAAAAGGTTGACAAAAATGATGATGAATGCTTTTATTGTAAAGGCAAAGGTCATTGGAAAATAAACTGTAAGGAGTACCTTGCTTCTTTAAAAACCAAGGAGGAAGGTGAGACATGTTTAAAAATTATTTTCATGATTTCTTTAGCTACTATTAATTCTTCTATATGGGTATTAGATACCGAAAGTGCTCATAATGTTTGCAATTCGTTACAGGAACTATGAGTAAGTGATGGCTGAAGAGGGGGAGAAACTTACCTTCAAGTCGGGAACAGAGCAAAAGTTGCTGTTGTAGCTATAGGATCTATTTCTTTAGCAATGTATGTGGGCAAGACATTAGTATTGGAGAATTGTCATTATGTTCTTAATTTTGTTGCAAATGTTATTTCTATTTCTATGTTGGATAAACGTAGTTTTTATTTTAATATTAAAAATGGCATTTGTTCTACTTATTATGGTGATGAGTTATACGTAAATGGCTATCTCCAATATGGCCTTTATATTCTTCCCGATTTAAATGGTAATTCTATCATGCATGTTTCTACTCTCAAAAGAGAGAGAGCAATAATCAAGTAAATGAATCTTTGGCATTGTAGACTTGGTCATATAGGGGGAAAAAGGATTTCTAAGTTACATAAAGAAGGTTACCTTAACAAATATGATTATGAATCATATGTAACTTGTGAATTCTGCCTAAAAGGAAAAATTACCAAAACTCCATTTATAGGACATGGAGAAAGAGCTACAAAATTATTGGGATTAATACATACAAATGTTTGTGGACCCATGAAAATTCAAGCTAAAGGAGGATATTCTTATTTTATCACTTTCACTGACGATATGTCTAGATATGGATTTGTGTATCTTATGAAACACAAATCTGAGTCATTTGAAATGTTCAAAATTTTTCGCAGTGAAGTTGAAAACCAAACAGATAAAAGCATTAAGGTGCTTAGATCTGATAGAGGAGGAGAATATCTAAATGATATTTTTCTTGAGTACTTAAAGAAGAATGAGATTCTTTCTCAATGGACACCTCTTGGTACTCCACAATATAATGGTGTTTCAGAAAGGAGAAATCGAACTTTATTAGATATGGTTCGATCCATCATGAATTTTACTGATCTTCCATTGAACTTATGGGGATATGTTTTAGAAACAGCAGCATATTTGCTAAATAAAGTACCCACTAAAGCAGTTTCTTCAACACCATATGAGATATGGAAATGACAAAAACTAAATCTTAAACACATTAGAGTTTGGGGATGTCCAGCATATGTTAAGAAATCGCAAAGTAATAAACTTGATGCTAGATTCGATAAATGTTGATTCATTGGTTACCCTAAAGAAACAATGGGTTATTATTTCTATCACCCTTCTGACCACAAAGTGTTTGTGGCAAGAGGTGGAACTTTTTTAGAAAAGAAATTTCTTTGTAAAGGAAGACAAGGTGAAAAAATAGAACTTGATAAAGTTCAAGAAACCAATGAAATAGTACAAGCTCAAGAATATGAAATATAAGTTGAGAAACCAACTTTGGATATACTCAAACTAACACTAAATTTATCATCTTCAAGAGTTGAGGATAACGAACCGATAGTAGTCCAAAGAGAGGTTAATGAATCTATCTTTGAACTACCTTTGGAACCGGTTCAGCAACCTCCAAATTTGGTACAAGAACTACCTCTTCGACGGTCCACAAGAGAACATCGTCTACCATTGAGGCTAAACTTAATGGTGCAAGATGATGAGGAAAATGGGATCGATTATAATGATAATGATACTAAGACTTATGAAGAGGCAATGTAAAATTTTGAAAGTCTAAAATGTCAGAGTGCCATGGAATCCAAAATAGAGTCTATGAGGATCAACAATGTTTGGACTTTGGTTGAACCTTCAAAGGATATAAAACCTATTAGTTGCAAATGGGTTTACAAGAAAAAGATTGGAGCAGATGGTAAGGTAGAGACCTATAAAGCCCGTCTAGTTGCCAAGGGCGTCAAAAGGAGGGAATAGATTATGAAGAAATATTTTCTCCTGTGGCAATGCTAAAATCTATTCGGATTCTTCTTGCTATAGCAGCATACTATGATTATGAAATATGGCAAATGGATATGAAAATAGCCTTTCTTAATGGAGAACTCAAAGAAGAAGTGTACATGATACAACCTGAAGGTTTCACACTTCAGTCTGATCATAGCAAAGTTTGTAAGCTGCAACGTGCCATTTATGGGCTAAAGTAAGTTCTAGAAATTGGAACATATGTTTTAATAAGACGATCGAAAAGTTCAATTTTGTCCGATGTGAAGAGAATCCTTGCATCTACAAAAAATTTAGTGGGAGTATAGTCATTTTCTTAGCTATCTCAACAATTCTCCATGAAAGATTTGGGAGAAGCAACCTATATTCTAGGAATAAAGATCTATAGAGATAGATCTAAAAAGTTGCTCGGACTCTCATAGTCTATGTACATTGATACCATATTGAAAAGGTATAACATGAAAAATTCCAAAAAGGGCTATTTACTAATAGGAACTGGAATTACTCTCAGTAGAAAGGATTGTCCTAAAACTCCTTAAGAGAGAGTACGCATGAGTAGAATACCATATGCTAGTGCAGTAGGAGCTAACATGTATACCATGACATGTACACGTCCTGATGTCGCATATGCACTAGGTATAGCCAGTCGATATCAGGCAAATCCCGATGAGGAACATTGGAAGATGGTTAAATCCATTCTTAAATATTTAAGAAGAACCAAAGACCAATTCTTCATCTATGGAGATTCTGAACTTATACCAAAAGGTTCAATGATGCAAGTTTTGCCTCAGACAAAGATGATAGCAAATCTACTTCAGATTATGTTTTCACCTTAAACGGTGGTGCAGTGAGTTGAAAAGTTCCAAACAAGCTACTGTAGCAGATTCAACGACTAACACTGAGTATATAGTGACAAGTGAGGTTGCTAAAGAAGCTGTTTGGATGAAGAAATTCATAAACGAGCTTGGAGTAGTGCCTTCAATTAAAGAACCACTTCTATTACTGTGCGATAATATTGGAGCCCTTGCACAAGCAAAAGAGCCAAGATCACATAAAAAATCTAAGCAAATCTTGAGAAGGTATCATTTGATAAGAGAGATCGTTGAACGTGGAGACGTTGAAATTCAAAAGGTTGCTGGGAAGGATAATACAGCAGACCCATTCACTAAGGCGCTCGGATAAAAAGAGTTTGATAAGTACATGTGAGAATGGGGATTGAAATATATGACTGATTGGCTCTAGTGCAAGTGGAAGATTTTGTTGGAAATACATGTATGCCCTAGATCCAATCTATCATTGGCTCTAGTGCAAGTGGAAGATTGTTAGAGATAAGTGTGTATATGTCCAACAAAATACTATCATGAATTATTATTATTATTATTATTATTTTCTTTTTTTTAAGAATAAAATTTTATAATTTATGATAGTGTCCTTAATTAAAATTAGAAACGAATAATTACGATAGGGATCGTAATAATGAGATATACGTTTTTTGAGTACTTTTAATTTAAATTGTTCTTAATCGTAGAACCACTAAGACATTAGTGATTTGGGTATATATATATATATATATATATATATATATATATATATATATATATATATATATATATATATATATATATATATATATAATAGTCTTCATTAGATGAAGATTAATAGATCTCATTTATTAAATTATCTATATATAAATGGTATATAGTTACCGTATATTTGTCAATAGGATATTCTTATGACGAACATAATATTAGAATTTTCCTTTGACTTGCGACTATCATAATAATTGAAAATGTATTTATTATACTTTGATTCCGGACACCTAATACCTTACTGTGCTAGTTGAATGGACATTGGGTATGATTTAAATACTTGTAGAATTAATGATTAGTCAATATAGAATCCACTAACTATGGTAATGAGTTTGAGCTCTACGATTATAATGAATGAAAAACAATGCCTTGGCCAAAGGGTTTGAATGAATTAAGAAATGAATTTCTTAAGGCATTCATAATTCATTATAATAATTGTAACAAGTTAGAGTTTGACAATGAAACCATACTCTAAAAGTTAGCCAAGAGCGAAAAAGATGGAAGGAGCTATATTTTTTTGTTCATCTTGGGTTCTAAGTAAAAATATTATTACTTCATACATTCGAGTCATCAAGGAGTGTTGCTAGACGGCCAACCTTAATTAGTAAATTTAGTACAACTAATTTATTACCCGCTTAGTATTGAACCTATGGGGTCACACACTAACGAGTGTTCTAATCCTTGGTAAATAATTATTTAATTTTTATTTTGATTTGATCAAATAAATAATTATATTAATTCAAATGGAATATTATTATATTCTTTGCTAGCATCATGAATATAATAATATGATAATTGAGAATATGAAATAATTAATTATTTATTTTATGATGAGTTTTAAATATGGATAAGATCCTAACTGATTCTGTTTCAAAATAAGTTGTAATTTGATTCATAAATCAGTCACTAATCTCATACTACATATATATGTATATGGTAAAAGAAAAGTGTACAACTTTTTTCTTCTACCTCCACTTACACATGTATTCTAATTCTTAGTGAAGAATTGCTGGTGCAAGGAGTTGCTAAAAATTTTTCAGTTAAATCCATTTGTCAAAGAGTTGACAACAAGAATCAGTCCCGGTGTGGATACACATAGTACCTTCGTACTATCGAAGGAGAAAATTTTAATCACTGATGTACTCAGGTATTAGCATCTGACCCATCTGATAGTTATCAGTGGCTAAGAGAAGGGGGGGTTGAATCTTAGCCCCTTTTTTTTGCTTGATAATACTTGCTGACCTTTGAAACCAAATTTGGAAACTACTTGTCTTTTTATCTCATAACTAGCCATGAGACTTTTTTCTTTTGTCTCGTTCCCAGCCACGAGACTTTTCTTTTTGTCTCGTCACTTGACATGAGATATTTTCGGTTTTTGCTCCTGTGCAGTAGAAACAGAAATGGAGTAGAGAAGAGAGAAAATTACACCCAGATATATCCTGGTTCAGCTGCTAAGTGCAGTGCAGCCTACATCCAGTCTCCATCACAAACATAATGGAATTTCACTATAATCTTCCTGATTACAAATTGTAAAGTGCTAACCCAACTTACAAGGGGATTCCCACAGAATCATGAAACACAACATAGATGAACAAAGGAACTCTAAGGACATCTATGGCTTTTTCTTTTAATTTTGCACTCTCTACCTTTTTTCGCTCTATGGCTTTTTCATACAAACTTCACTGTTTGCCTTTTTCTATGAGACTCAAGACATGACAAAGTTAAATAGAAAAATTACAAAACAGAATACATTGAAGGAGAAGAGAAAACTGTTAGCTCAGGTAGTTCTGAGAATTCTGTGCCTTGCACTCTCACACTTTCTCCTTGCTCCAAACAGTGGCTGTTCTCTCTTTTTATAGAAGAGGGAAGCCTCCACTTTTGAAGCCAAAAACCAAGCCAACTTCTTATTCTCCAAGAAATAGAACTGGTTTGGCCAGAGAGAGAGAAGAGATAACCCATGCAAAACCCAACATGCAATTACCTCTAGTCCTTCCTTGGTCATCAATCTTCATCAATCCGAGCGCTCCATCCTTGGCTTGCTCTCCAAGATGAATTTCTGGCCCTTGATGCTTCATGATGATGATGACTTTTTCTGCTCCACTTTTGCTTCCTTCCTCACGCAGCCACCCTAGCTACCTTCTGTGATGAGTGAACTCAAAAGTGGTGACAAGCCATCTCCTCCAAGATCTTCTTTCCTGCTGGCCGAATCTCTTTAACCATTTTTGGTATGGAGAAGCTAAGATCTCATCACCATATCTTTCCTTTCATGGTTACAGATCTTAGCCACTACATTTTTATGTTTTCTTGCCATCATTGTGATGGTCTTGTAGCTTGCCTTCCCTTTTTTTTGATAGCTCAAAGTCTCCATGGTTTGCTGTGTAAGGACCGAAGAGAAGGAAAGAGATGAGAGAGAAAGAGGTATGAAGAAAAGCAATCAAGTGGGTTTGAGTAAAATAATTAATGTGAGTTGCTTTTACTTCCCTTAGGTGGAGTAGCGTATAGCATTGCTAATCACCATCAAATCAATTTGTCAATTTCTCTCTCATAGTTCCCATGCAATAAATGATAATTGAATGAATTTGAAATCCATCACATGGTTAGAGTTGAGATCCGTTGGAAGGCATAGGCAAATATCAACATTTTCTTTCCTGATGAATTATTTTCGGATCAAGCATTGGAGTATCCAACCAAGATTTTGAGTTGGGCTAATGATAGTGTGAATTGAATCTGGCCCATTCAAAATATTTCAGCCACACTTCTTTGATTATTTGTATCAAAGCTAATGATAAGATCAATTGGGCTTAATTCATTAATACTGGCCCAACTAACAGAACCATTAATTCAGCCATATAAATTCAATTCCAAGGCTGAGTATATGAATTGGGTTGGCTAATATTTTTCGGCCCAACACTAAAATCTGCATTGTAAAAATATTTAAATCAACATATGAAAATTAAAATCAAAATAATAATCTTACAATTAATCACATTAATAATGTTTGATCATCACTAAATTAGAAACAGAGTTTTCCAAACTCATCAATCTCCCCCTTGATGACAAACATTATTAAAATTGAAATGGAAAGAAATTAAAGATTAGAGTATAGAGTACTCCCTTTGAAGATTTGTTTTTCTCCCCCTTTCAAATTGTCACAAGACTCCCCCTTAATATATGCCATTCTTATCAAGGGAAGAACTAACCTGTAACAATTTTAATCAAGCTTCAAGTAACAATGTTATTTAGCATATTCATTACATGATGCTAAATGCTTGATTTATGAGAATATTTGAATTGATAATCAAAACTTATTTGTTATCATAAATTGATTTTCTGCTCAAACTTCAAAAAATGTTGTTTAAAAAAATTTTCAAATATTTTCCAATCAAGATATCAGAGCAATATTATTATGATAAGAAAAATATTTTTGAAACACACATGATCACATCAATCATGGCAGCTGTTATATTTTATACAGTTTAAAGGAACTGCCAAAAATAAGTTATCAAGCCAGCATGTTTACCAAGATGAATTAGAATATTCTTATTTCAAAAGAGGCATGCATATTCATCAAGATGACTCAACAACTAGGCATTCATATAATCAAAACAAATGCATTGCCAAACATCATAAACCAAATGCATTTCCAGCAGCAGTAATCACAGTGAAACAAATCAAATATTATCAACATGCATCAAATATTATCAACATGTATCCTTTTAACAAGGGTGATCATGAATTTTCAAACAAAAATTTCCTCCCCTGTTCCCTTGTTCATCCCTTGTTTTTCATTTCAATTTTCAGCACTTTCTCCCCATTTTATCATCAAAGGGACACCTGCAAGAAGATTTAACATGAAAACAGAATATGCAAAATATAACCCAAAAGTGTCTATAAAGTATCACAGAGTTATTGTTCCAACAGAAACAAGCCAAAACAAAGTACCAAATTGAGCCTAAGTGTGCCAATATCAAACAGTAAACATAAGTTTAATCATCAGAGAGATTAAAGTCAGATCCCTCGGCCCCTGCTTTACTACCCATTTCATCATTAAGGCTTTCTAGCATTAGACCGACCCTTTCTTGGCATTTCTTCCAGGCCGACTCATTTTCATATGCTAGTTTACGTGCAGACTTATGAAATTGAACCATGAGATCGGACATGTTTGAGAATTCAGTGAGAATGTCTCTGAGGGAATCGGTCGCCTTTGAAGATTCTGGCCGGCTTTCAAAATCATCATCCGAAGCCATAGATTTCTTTCCTTTTTTAACAGCGCCGCCTCCTTTGATCATAGAGACTTTGTTTTCTACATCCTCATTTGTTAAATCTACCTTAAAGTACTCAAAGATGCACGTGAGAAATATTCCATAAGGTAAATTAGCCTTTTTTGTACTCTTTACAGACTCCCACATATGTCTAATTATGAGCTAACTAAATGAAATAGAAGATGAAGTAATGAGAGCAAATATTATGAGACAATCAGATACGGTTACCCTGTTATGAGAGCTACTCTGTAGGGTAAGAATGTGAGTTATGATACGGTACAGTAGTGAGTTGGTTGGTCCAAGAGCCTTATGAGTGGGAACAGTGCCGTCTAGGCCAGACAGATTTTCACAGATTTGATGAAGAACTTGCTTGTATGTGACCCCAACGTGTGCATCCCATTTGTCAGTCATATAAACCCTCGGCCCTTCATCAGTGTAACCAAGGGCAGAGCCAATGGTCTCAGCATTCAGAGTGATATGCACACGCTTCACGTAGGAGTGAAGACTACCATCAATCAATCTCAGATTCGCATAAAACTGACTTACCAATCCTGGGTAAACCATTTTGTGAATAAGGAGCAATGGAGACCATTTGAGATTGTCAAACAGAGAATGTAAATTAATCCCTTTGGTAGTCAGAGAATCAAGATTCACCAAGTATGAGGGACATAGATGCCGCTTTTCCAAACCTTCTTTGTGGAATTCATAGAATGCACATGTAGAAAACCTTGAAGGATCAAAATGAGAATGTGGTTTATGAAATTTGTTCTTGAAATCCTTTGATCCAAGGTTCGCGGGTTCTCGGGTCTCACGAAACCTTTGGTTTTCTGAGAGCTTTTTCCAGACGCATGTGGGGTGGACTTCTTCGGTGGTGATGGAGGAGGTGATGTATGAGATTCCACTTCCTCTTTCTCCATGCTTGGTTCCTTGTTCTTGTCACTTTTTTTCCTTCCAGAAGATTTTTGGGCTATAACTTTGCGCCTCATTAATTTGGATTTCTTGGTGGGAGGTGAAGGAGAAGATGAAGAAGTGGAGTGAATGTGTATGTGTGTATGTGTTTGAGGAGTGGAAGGCTTTTGAGATAGACGAATTCTTTCACTCTTTCTTGGTGCTATTTTCTTTTTCATTATGAAGAAGATGAATGGTGATGGAAGTTGGAGAAAGAGATGGCTGAATTGTGAGGTGAGTGGAAGGAGGTTAGATGGACATTAAATGCTGATTGGAAAGAGATAGTGGAGGGAGTTATTAACCATTAAGGGCGCGGTTATTAACCAGGGAAGTTTCAAAAAAACTGAAAAGGAGTTTTCTTGAATCAAGGGATTAGTTGGAAGGAAAGATTTGATTTGACAATGTGCTTCTTCCAACAAGATTTGATAAGACAACCAAGAGATTTTGTGATTTTATTTTTCAAAAAATAAGGAACTAACAAAACTGTCATGGTGGGGTCAAAGATATTTGGTAGGGCCCATGAAAATTAAATTATGCGTTGCCTCCCCCTTGATCATAGCCCTTCCATCATGCCCTCATTTTTATCTCGTCCAAACCTATGAGACAAAACTGAACACAATCAAATATTCACAAGTTATCAATAGAACTTAAATCAAACATTCCCAAACTTTCTCTCAAGGTGCAGAATTTGTCTTCACAGAGGGGTTTTGTAAAAATATCAGCAATTTGGTCTTCAGATTTTATAAATTGAATATCAATAGCACCCTTTTGCACATGCTCTCTAATGAAATGATATTTTATCTCAATGTGCTTGGTTCTTGAGTGCAGAACAGGATTTTTTGAAATATTTATTGCACTCATATTATCACAAAATAAGGGAATACTATTGATCTTTAATTTGTAATCTTCTAATTGTATTTTTAACTAAATTAATTGAGAGCAACATGCAGATGCGGAAATGTATTCTGCTTCAGCTGTGGATAAAACCACTGTGGCTTGCTTTTTGCTTGACCACATGTTGAGTGAGCTTCCAAGGAAGCAACACATGCCGGATGTGCTCCGTCTATCCACTCTATCTCCCGCATAATCTGCATCACAAAAACCTACTGCACAAAAGTCATCAGATTTAGGATACCATAGTCCAAAATTACAAGTCCCCTTAATGTATCTAATGATGCGCTTAACGGCCGTAAGATGGAATTCTTTTGGGTGAGATTGAAACCTTGAACATACACCCACACTTTGGACAATATCCGGTCTAGAGGAGGTAAGGTACATGGTGCGCGGAAATCGTGACCGTTCCATTCCTTGGTAACGGCGCTAAAAACTCAATACGCACGTTCATAATCTTAGTTCTTTGTCACAACTTCGCACAACTAACCAGCAAGTGCACTGGGTCGTCCAAGTAATAAACCTTACGTGAGTAAGGGTCGATCCCACGGAGATTGTCGGCTTGAAGCAAGCTATGGTCACCTTGTAAATCTCAGTCAGGCGGATTCAGATAGTTATGGAGATTTGATAATTAAAACATAATTGAAATATAAACTAGGATAGAGATACTTATGTAATTCATTGGTGAGAATTTCAGATAAGCGTATAGAGATGCCTTTCGTTCCTCTGAACCTCTGCTTTCCTGCTGTCTTCATCCAATCATTCCTACTCCCTTCCATGGCAAGCTTTATGTAGGGCATCACCGTTGTCAATGGCTACATCCCATCCTCTCTGTGAAAATGGTCCAATGCGCTGTCACTGCATGGCTAATTATCTGTCGGTTCTCGATCATACTGGAATAGGATTTACTATCCTTTTGCGTCTGTCACTACGCCCAGCACTCGCGAGTTTGAAGCTCGTCACAGCCATCCCTTCCCAGATCCTACTCGGAATACCACAGACAAGGTTTAGACTTTCCGGATCTCAAGAATGGCCGTCCATGGGTTCTAAATTATACCAGGAAGATTCTAATAGCTCGGACTCGGTCCTCTGTATTAGATATCTAAGATATACTCATTCTAGCTTGTTTGCATGTAGAACAGAAGTGTTTGTCAGGCACGCGTTCATAGGTGAGAATGATGATGAGTGTCACATAATCATCATCACATTCATCATGTTCTTGGGTGCGAATGGATATCTTAGAGAAGGAATAAGCTTGAATTGAATAGAAAAATAGTAGTACTTTGTATTAATTCATGAGGAACAGCAGAGCTCCACACCTTAATCTATGGAGTGTAGAAACTCTACCGTTGAAAATACATAAGTGATAAGGTCCAGGTATGGCCGAATGGCCAGCCCCCAAAACCTGATTAAAGGATCAAAAGATAATCCAAAGATGTAAATACAATAGTAAAAAGTCCTATTTATGCTAAACTAGTTACTAGGGTTTACAGAAATGAGTAAATGATGGAGAAATCCACTTCCGGGGCCCACTTGGTGTGTGCTTGGGCTGAGCATTGAGCTTTACACGTGTAGAGGCTTCTCTTGGAGTTGAACGCCAGTTTGTAACCTGTTTCTGGCGTTTAACTCCACTTTGCAACCTGTTTCTGGCGTTTAACTCCAGAATGCAGCATGAAACTGGCGTTGAATGCCAGTTTGCGTCCTCTAAACTTAGGCAAAATATAGACTATTATATATTGCTGGAAATCTCTGGATGTCTATTTTCCAACGCAATTGAGAGCGCACCATTTGGAGTTCTATAGCTCCAGAAAATCCACTTTGAGTGCAGGGAGGTCAGAATCCAACAGCATCTGAAGTCCTTCTTCAACCTCTGAATCTGATTTTTGCTCAGGTCCCTCAATTTCAGCCAGAAAATACCTGCAATCACAGAAAAACACACAAACTCATAGTAAAGTCCAGAAATGTGAATTTTAATTAAAAATTAATAAAAATATACTAAAAACTAGTTAATTCATACTAAAAACTATGTAAAAATAATGCCAAAAAGCGTATAAATTATCCGCTCATCACAACACCAAACTTAAATTGTTGCTTGTCCCCAAGCAACTGAATATCAAATAGGATAAAAAGAAGAGAATATACTATAAATTTCAAAATATCAATGAAACTTAGCTCCAATCAGATGAGCGGGACTTGTAGCTTTTTGCCTCTTGAATAGTTTTGGCATTTCACTTTATCCATTGAGGTTCAGAATGATTGGCATCTATAGGAACTTAGAATTCAGATAGTGTTATTGATTCTCCTAATTCAGTATGTTGATTCTTGAACACAGTTACTTAATGAGTCTTGGCCGTGGCCCTATGCACTTTGTTTTCCAGTATTACCACCGGGTACATAAATGCCACAGACACATAACTGGGTGAACCTTTTCAGATTGTGACTCAGCTTTGCTAAAGTCCCCAATTAGAGGTGTTCAGGGTTCTTAAGCACACTCTGTTTTTGCTTTGGACCTTGACTTTAACCGCTCAGTCTCAAGTTTTCACTTGACACCTTCACGCCACAAGCACATGGATAGGGACAGCTTGGTTTAGCCGCTTAGGCCAGGATTTTATTCCTTTAGGCCCTCCTATCCACTGATGCTCAAAGCCTTGGATCCTTTTTATTACCCTTGCCTTTTGGTTTTAATGGCTATTGACTTTTTGCTCTTACCTTTTGGTTTAAAGAGCTTTTGGCTTTTTCTGCTTGCTTTTTCTTTTTCTTTTTCTCTCTTTTTTTCGCATTTTTTTCTGCAAGCTTTTGTATTCACTGCTTTTTCTTGCTTCAAGAATCATTTTTATGATTTTTCAGATTATCAAATAACATGTCTCCTTTTTCCTTAT
The DNA here is from genome assembly GCF_003086295.3 of Arachis hypogaea. Lineage (NCBI taxonomy): Eukaryota > Viridiplantae > Streptophyta > Magnoliopsida > Fabales > Fabaceae > Arachis > Arachis hypogaea. The sequence continues at coordinate 41,165,033 of NC_092048.1, read as the reverse complement.
TCTTCAAGAGCCAACATATTTAACATTCATAAATATCAACTTCAAAAGACATATGCACTGTTCAAACATTCATTCAGAAAACAAAAAGTATTGTCACCACTCAAAATAATTAAACTAGTTTCAAGGATGGATTCGAAACCATGTACTTCTTGTTCTTTTGTAATTAAAATATTTTTCATTCAAGAGAGGTGATGGATTCATATTCATAACTTTAAGGCATAGACACTTAGACACTAATGATCATGTAATAGGATACAAATATAAATAAACATAAAGCTCAAAAATCGAAAAACAGGAAAATAAATAAACAAGGAGATTAAGGAATGAGTCCACCTTAGTGAGGGTGGCGTCTTCCTCTTCTTGAAGAACCGATGGTGCTCTTGAGCTCCTCTATGTCTCTTCCTTGTCTTTCTTGCTCCTCCCTCAAAGCTCTTTGATCTTCTCTAATTTCATGGAGGATGATGGAGTGCTCTTGGTGCTCCACCCTTAGTTGTTCTATGTTGGAACTTAATTCTCCTAGGAAAGTGTTGATTTGCTCCCAATAATTCTGTGGAGGAAAGTGCATCCCCTGAGGCATCTCAGGGATTTCATAGTGAGGAATTTTCTCATGCTCATGTTGAGGTCCATGATCTCTTATTTGCTCCATCCTTTTCTTAGTGATGGGCTTGTCCTCTTCAATGAGGATGTCTCCCTCTATGTCAATTCTAGCCGAATTGCAAAGGTGGCAAATGAGGTGAGAAAAGGCTAACCTTGCCCAAGTGGAGGACTTGTCAGCCACCTTGTAGAGTTCTTGAGGTATAATCTCATGAACTTCTACCTCTTCTCCAATCATGATACTATAGATCATGATGGCCCGGTCTATAGTAACTTCAGACCGGTTGCTAGTAGGAATGATTGAGCGCTGAATGAACTCTAGCCATTCCTTAGCCACTGGTTTGAGGTCATGCCTTCTTAATTGAACCGGCTTGCCTCTTGAGTCGATTTTCCATTGAGCTCCTTCCTCACATATGTCTATGAGGACTTGGTCCAACCTTTGATCAAAGTTGACCCTTCTTGTGTAGGGGTGTGCGTTGTCTTCCATCATTGGCAAGTTGAATGCTAGCCTTACATTCTCTGGACTGAAATCTAAGTATTTCCCCCGAACCATGGTGAGCCAATGCTTTGGATTCGGGTTCAAACTTTGATCATGGTTCCTAGTGATCCATGCGTTTGCATAGAACTCTTGAACCATTAGGATCTCGACTTGTTGAATGGGATTGGTGAGAACTTCCCAACCTCTCATTTGGATCTCAAGTCAGATCTCCGGATACTCATTCTTTTTGAGCTTGAAAGGAACTTTAGGGATCACTTTCTTCTTGGCCACAACTTCATAGAAGTGGTCTTGATGGACCTTTGAGATGAATCTCTTCATCTCCCATGACTCAGAGGTGGAAGCAATTGCCTTCCTTTTCCTCTTTCTTGAGGTTTCTCTGACCTTAGGTGCCATTGATGGTTATGGAAAAACAAAAAGCTATGCTTTTTACCACACCAAACTTAAAATATTTGCTCATCCCCAAGCAAAAGAAGAAAGAAAAATAGTAGAAGAAGAAGAAAATGGAGGAGATGGAGGGTGAGGTGTTTTCGGCCAAGGGTGAATTTAGGGTTGTGTTGTGTGAAAATGAAGAAGGAATGAGGGGTTTATATAGGAGTGGGGGGAGGGTGAAGTTTCGGCCATTAGGGTTGGGTTTAGGAGGGAAAATATTTTGAATTTTGAAGGTAGGTGGGGTTTTTGGGGAAGAGAGGATGGATGTGAGTGGTGAAGAGGTGATGGGAAAGAGTGATTGAGTTGATTGGTGAAGGGTATTTGGGGAAGAGAGTTATGAAAAGGTGTGAAGAGGAGAGAAGAAAAAGTGGGGATCCTGTGGGGTCTACAGATCCTGAGGGGATCCTGTGGGGTCCACAGATCAAGTGGGGTCAAGGACTTAACATCCCTGCCCCAATTAGGCATGTAAAACGCCCTTGCTGTGCAATCCTGGTGTTTAACGCCAAACTGCTGCTTGTTTCTGGTGTTAAACGCCCAAATGTAGCTTGTTTCTGGCATTTAACGCCAGGTGGATGCTTGGTTCTGGCGTTAAACGCCAGCTTGGTGCTTGTTTCTGGCATTAAACGCCAGACAGATGCTTGTTTCTGGCGTTTAACGCCAGCATGCCTCTCCTCCAGGGTGTGCTATTTTCAATGTTGTTTTTCATTCTGTTTTTGATTTTTTAGTAGTTTTTGTAACTCCACATGATTATCAACCTAATAAAACATGAAATAATAATAAAAAATAAATATAATTAGATAACATTGGGTTGCCTCCCAACAAGCGCTTCTTTAATGTCAATAGCTTGACAGTGAGCTCTCATGGATCCTCACAGATGTGCAGAGCATTGTTGGGACCTCCCAACACCAAACTTAGAGTTTGAATGTGGGGGTTCAACACCAAACTTAGAGTTTGGTTGTGGCCTCCCAACACCAAACTTAGAGTTTGACTGTGGGGGCTTTGGTTGACTCTGCAGTGAGAGAAGCTTTTCATGCTTCCTCTCCATGGTTACAGAAGGAGATCCTTGAGTTTTAAACACAAGGTTGTCCTCATTCAGTTGAAGGACCAACTCTCCTCTGTCCACATCAATCACAGCTCTTGCTGTGGCTAGGAAGGGTCTTCCAAGGATGATGGATTCATCCTCATCCTTCCCAATGTCTAGGATTATGAAATCAGTAGAGAATTAATGCCTTCAACCTTTACTAACACGTCCTCTACTTGTTCATAAGCCTGTTTTCTTGAGTTGTCTACCATCTCTAATGAGATTCTGGCAGCTTGCACCTCAAAGATTCCCAGTTTCTCCATTACAGAGAGTGGCATGAGGTGCAAGGTATTAAGAACTTTCCAGGATCATGTTTCTTCTGAGGCAATGTCAGTTGATCCAGATCACTTAGTTCATTGATGAGCAAGGGAGGTTCATCTTCCCAAGTCTCATTACCAAATAACTTAGCATTCAGCTTCATGATTGCACCAAGGTACTTGGCAACTTGCTCTTCAGTAACATCCTCATTCTCTTCAGAAGAAGAATACTCATCAGAGCTCATGAATGGCATAAGGAGGTTCAATGGAATCTCTATGGTCTCTAGATGAGACTTAGATTCCTTTGGTTCCTCAGAGGGAAACTCCTTGTTGATCACTGGACGTCCCAGGAGGTCTTCCTCACTGGGGTTCACGTCCTCTCCCTCCCTTGTAGGTTCGGCCATGATGGTTAAATCAATGGCCTTGCACTCTCTTTTTGGATTTTCTTCTGTATTGCTTGGGAGAGTACTAGGAGGAGTTTCAGTGACTCTTTTACTCAGCTGGCCCACTTGTGCCTCCAAATTTCTAATAGAGGACCTTGTTTCATTCATGAAACTTAAAGTGGCCTTAGATAGATCAGAGACTATATTTGCTAAGCTAGATGGATTCTGCTCAAAATTCTCTGTCTGTTGCTGAGTAGATGATGGAAAAGGCTTGCTATTGCTAAACATATTTCTTCCACTATTATTAAAGCCTTGTTGAGGCTTTTGTTGATCTTTCCACGAGAAATTTGGATGATTCCTCCATGAGGGATTATAGGTGTTTCTATAGGGTTCACCCATGTAATTCACCTCTGCTATCTCAGGATCATAAGCTTCTTCTTCAGAAGAGGCCTCTTTAGTACTGTTGGATGATTCCTTTAATCCATTCAGACTCTGAGAGATCATATTGACTTGCTGAGTCAATATTTTATTCTGAGCCAATATGGCATTCAGAGTATCAATTTCAAGAACTCCCTTCCTCATAGGCGTCCCATTATTCATAGGATTCCTTTCAGAAGTGTACATGAACTGGTTATTTGCAACCATGTCAATGAGTTCTTGAGCTTCTGCAGGCGTTTTCTTTAGGTGAATGGATCCACCTACAGAATGGTCCAGTACCATCTTTGATAGCTCAGACAGACCATCATAGAATATATCCAGGATGGTCCATTCTGAAAGCATGTTAGAAGGATACTTTTTGGTCAGTTCCTTGTATCTCTCCCAAGCTTCATAGAGGGATTCACCTTCTTTCTATTTGAAGGTTTGAACATCCACTCTAAGCTTACTAAGCTTTTGAGGAGGAAAGAACTTGGCTAAGAAAGCCGTGACCAGCTTATCCCAAGAGTTCAGGCTATCCTTAGGTTGAGAGTCCAACCATATTCTAGCTCTGTCTCTTACAGAAAATGGGAAAAGCATAAGCCTGTAGACCTCGGGATCAACCCCATTGGTCTTAACAGTATCACAGATCTGCAAGAACTCAGTTAAGAATTGAAAAGGATCTTCAGATGGAAGTCCATGAAACTTGCATTTCTGTTGCATCAGAGAAACTAATTGAGGTTTAAGCTCAAAGTTGTTTGCTCCAATGGCAGGAATTGGATGCTTCTTCCATGTAAATTGGAATTTGGTGCAGTAAAGTCACCAAGCATCTTCCTTGCATTGTTATTATTTTCGGCCATGTCTCCTTCTTTTTCGAAAATTTCTGTCAGATTTTCTCCAGAGAGTTGTGCTTTAGCTTCCCTTAGCTTCCTCTTCAGAGTCCTTTCAGGTTCAGGATCAGCCTCAACAAGAATGTTCTTATCCTTGTTCCTGCTCATATGAAAAAGAAGAAAACAGAAAAGAAAATATGGAATCCTCTATGTCACAGTATATATAGAGATTCCTTATGCAAGTATAAGAAGAGAAGAATGTAAGAAGGAGAAGAGGTAAAATTCAAACACGGAGAGGAAGATGGGGTTCGAATTTTGGGTGGAAGAGAAGTGTTAGTAGGTGAATACATGAATAGAAGGAGATGAGAGAGAGGGAATTTCGAAAATTAATTAAATTAAAAAATAAAATTTAAAGTTAAATTTCGAAAATTAAAATTGAAATCAAATTAAATTAAAAATTAAAACAATTAGTAAAAAAGGGAATTTTGAAAAAAGAGGGAAGGGATTTTCGAAAATTAGAGAGAGAGAATTAGTTAGGTAGTTTTGAAAAAGATAAGAATCAATCAAAAAGTTAAGTGGTTAATTGAAAAAGATTTGAAAATCAAATTTGAAAAGATAAGAAGTTAGAAAAGATTTTTGAAATTGATTTTGAAAAAGATGTGATTGAAATTTATTTTGAAAAAGATTTGAAAAAAAATTTAAAAAGATTTGATTTTGAAAATTAAAGTTGATTACTTGACTAACAAGAAACTAAAAGATATGATTTTAAAATTTAAAGATTGAACCTTTCTTAATAGGCAAGTACAACTTAATATTTTTGAATCAATCACATTAATGGTTAGTATTAAATTCGAAAATATGGAATAAAAATAAGAAAAAGATTTTGAAAATTAATTTGAAATTTTTTAAAATATGAAAGAAAAATTGAAAAAGATTTGATTTTTGAAAAAGATTTGAAAAAAGATAGAATTTTTAAATTGAAAATTTGATTTGACTTATAAGAAACAACTAAATTTTAAAAAGTTTTCAAAAAGTCAACTCAAATTTTCGAACAACTTGAAGATCATGAAGAATGCAATGCATGAAATTTTCGAAAAAAATTTTTTTTTTAGAAAATTAAAAAGATGCAATTGACACCAAACTTAAAACTTGACTCTAGACTCAAACAAGAAACACAATAATATTTTAGTTTTTATGATTTTATAAGATTTTTTTGTTTTTTTTTTTCGAAAATAGGAAATAAAAAGCTTAAAATTAAAATAAAATTACCTAATCTGAGCAACAAGATGAATCATCAGTTGTCCAAACTCGAACGTTCTCCGACAACGGCGCCAAAAACTTGGTGCTTGGAAATCGTGACCGTTCCATTCCTTGGTAACGGCGCTAAAAACTCAATATGCACGTTCATAATCTTAGTTCTTTGTCACAACTTCGCACAACTAACCAGCAAGTGCACTGGGTCGTCCAAGTAATAAACCTTACGTGAAGCAAGGGTCGATCCCACGGAGATTTTCGGCTTGAAGCAAGCTATGGTCACCTTGTAAATCTCAGTCAGGCGGATTCAGATAGTTATGGAGATTTGATAATTAAAACATAATTGAAATATAAACTAGGATAGAGATACTTATGTAATTCATTGGTGAGAATTTCAGATAAGCGTATAGAGATGCCTTTCGTTCCTCTGAACCTCTGCTTTCCTGCTGTCTTCATCCAATCATTCCTACTCCCTTCCATGGCAAGCTTTATGTAGGGCATCACCGTTGTCAATGGGTACATCCCATCCTTTCTGTGAAAATGGTCCAATGCGCTGTCACTGCATGGCTAATCATCTATCGGTTCTCGATCATACTGGAATAGGATTTACTATCCTTTTGCGTCTGTCACTACGCCCAGCACTCGCGAGTTTGAAGCTCGTCACAGCCATCCCTTCCCAGATCCTACTCGGAATACCACAGACAAGGTTTAGACTTTCCGGATCTAAGGAATGGCCGTCCATGGGTTCTAACTTATACCACGAAGATTCTAATAGCTCGGACTCGGTCCTCTGTATTAGATATCTAAAAGATACTCATTCTAGCTTGTTTGCATGTAGAACAGAAGTGTTTGTCAGGCACGCGTTCATAGGTGAGAATGATGATGAGCGTCACATAATCATCACATTCATCATGTTCTTGGGTGCGAATGGATATCTTAGAGAAGGAATAAGCTTGAATTGAATAGAAAAACAGTAGTACTTTGTATTAATTCATGAGGAACAGCAAAGCTCCACACCTTAATCTATGGAGTGTAGAAACTCTACCGTTGAAAATACATAAGTGATAAGGTCCAGGCATGGCCGAATAGCCAGCCCCCAAAACGTGATCAAAGGATCAAAAGATAATCCAAAGATGTAAATACAATAGTAAAAAGTCCTATTTATGCTAAACTAGTTACTAGGGTTTACAGAAATTAGTAAATGATGCAGAAATCCACTTCCGGGGCCCACTTGGTGTGTGCTTGGGCTGAGCATTGAGTTTTACACGTGTAGAGGCTTCTCTTGGAGTTGAACGCCAGTTTGTAACCTATTTCTGGCGTTTAACTCCACTTTGCAACCTGTTTCTGGCGTTTAACTCCAGAATGCAGCATGGAACTGGCGTTGAACGCCAGTTTGCATCATCTAAACTTGGGCAAAGTATGGACTATTATATATTGCTGGAAAGCCCTGGATGTCTACTTTCCAACGCAATTGAGAGCGCGCCATTTGGAGTTTTGTAGCTCCAGAAAATTCACTTTGAGTGCAGGGAGGTTAGAATCCAACAGCATCTGCAGTCCTTCTTCAACCTCTGAATCTGATTTTTGCTCAGGTCCCTCAATTTCAGCCAGAAAATACCTGAAATCACAGAAAAACACACAAACTCATAGTAAAGTCTAGAAATGTGAATTTTAATTAAAAACTAATAAATGTATACTAAAAACTAATTAATTCATACTAAAAACTATGTAAAAACAATGCCAAAAAGCGTATAAATTATCCACTCATCAGTACATAAGTGAACCTATCATTCCTCTATACCTTGTTTCATCCACATCTTGGCCATCATCATCCTTTTCAAGTTTTGAGTTAGGATGCATTGGTGTATCCATTGGTTTGGAATTTTCTAAGCCAAACTTTTTGATAAGTTCTTTTGCATACTTTCCTTGGTGAATAAAAGTGCCACTAGGAGTTTGTTTAATTTGGAGGCCAAGAAAGAAAGTAAGCTCTCCCATTAAACTCATCTCAAACTCACTAGTCATGAGTTTTCCAAACTCTTCACACAAGGACTCATTGGCCGATCCAAACACAATGTCATCAACATAAACTTGAACTAGGAGTATATCATCATTAGATGCTTTAATAAATAAAGTAATGTCGGTGGTACCCCTTTGAAATTGATTTTCCAACAAGAAGGCACTAAGCCTTTCATACCAAGCTCTTGGAGCTTGTCTAAGACCATAAAGAGCCTCAGATAGTTTAAAAACATAATTTGGGAAATCTTTATGTTCAAAACCGGGAGGTTGTGCCACATACACTTCTCTATCAATAAAGCCATTAAGGAAAGCACATTTAACATCCATTTGAAACATTTTGAAACCTTTATGGGCAGCATAGGCAAGAAACAATATAATGGCTTCCATTCTAGCTACCAGAGCAAAAGACTCATCAAAATCTATACCCTCTTCTTGATCGTAACCTTGGGCCACTAATCTAGCCTTGTTACGAACAACTTGTCCATCCTTACAAAGTTTATTTTTAAACACCCACTTAGTTCCCGTAACTTTCTTACCATCCGGATGAGGTACTAGTGTCCAAACCTCATTCTTGTCGAATTGAGCAAGTTCTTCTTGCATTGCTTTGACCCAAGATGGATCTTCAAGAGCTTGTTTGACATTGTTAGGCTCCATTTGTGATAAGAGGGCAAAATTGCTTGGTTCGGATTGTCTTTTGGTGGAGGATCTTATTGTTACTCCTTGAGAGGGATCACCTATTATGAAGTCATGAGGATAACCCCTCATAGACTTCCATTCTCTAGGCTTCCGAAGTGGTGTAAAGCTTTGATGAGTTTCTGGTGGTCTCACTGTTTCAGTTTCTCGTGTCTGCTCAGGAGATAAAATGGAAATGTCTTCTCTGATCTGACGAGATAAAACTAGGCTGGCAGAATCTTCATTCTGAACAGATTTGGGATTTTCTTTACTTGTTCCAGCTTCTTCACCATCTGAATCATTATCTATCACATCACTGGGAAATAAATTAGAATCACAAAAAGTAACGTGTATGGATTCCTCTATGTTAAGTACAAATCATTATCTATCCAACAAACATTCCTTCATAGGATTTTGGATCAAACTTTCCAAGGTTTTCTTTATTGTTAAGTACAAAGTATTTGCATCCAAAAATATGAAAGCACTTAAGATTTGGAGGGGTTCCTTTCCATAGCTCATAAGGGGTTTTCTTTAACCCTTTTCTAATGATTGTTCTATTCAAAATGTAACAAGCTGTATTCATAGCTTCAACCCATAAAAATTTAGGAATCTCATTCTCACAAAGCATAGCCCTAGTCATCTCTTGAAAGCTTCTATTCCTTCTCTCAACCACCCCATTTTGTTGGGGGTTCTAGGGCATGAAAAGTTATGAGAAATTCCTAAGTCATCACAGAATTTTTCAAAATCTTAGTTTTCAAATTCTCTTCCGTGATCACTTCTTAAATGTGCAATTTTTAAATCCTTTTCATTTTGAATTTTCTTGCAAAGAGTGGAGAAGGCATGGAAAGCATCATTTTTATGAGCAAGGAAAAGAACCCAACCAAACCTAGAGTAATCATCTACCACTACAAGACCATAGTGTTTACCTTCTAAGCTTTGAGTTCTTGTTGGTCCAAAAAGATCAATATGTAACATCTCTAATGGCCTTTTGGTTGAGATTCCATCTTTAGGTTTAAAGGAGGATTTTACTTGTTTGCCCAATTGGCAAGCATCACAAGTAAGATCCTTATCAAATTTGATTTTTGGAATTCCTCTAACCAGATTTTTCTTAACTAACTTAGAAATTTGGTACATGCTTGCATGACTCAACTTTCTATGCCATAGCCATTTTTTAGATTCAAGAGATGTAAAGCATGTCATATTTTGTTCTTTTAGGTCCTCAAGAGTCAATCCATACACATTATTGCATCTTTTAGCTTCAAATAAAATATCCCCAGTTTTCTCACAAACAACTAAACAAACAAACTTCCTAAAAATAACCTCAAAGCCTAAATCACACAATTGACTAACACTAAGTAAATTATGTTTCAAACCATGTACAAGAAGAACATCATTTATACAAGATGAAAAATTTTTACTAACTTTTCCAACAGCCACTATTTTTCCTTTTGCATCATCACCGAAAGTGACAAGTCCTCCATCATATTCATCAAGCTTTATGAAGAAGGTTGTCTTTCTAGTCATATGCCTAGAGCATCCGCTATCCATATACCACATATTTTCTTTCCATTTGGATGCTAGGCACACCTACAAAACAAGCTTAAGTGACCTTAGGTATCCAAATTTTCTTGGATCCTTTCACGTTAAACCATCTCTTATGTCCTAAGCCATTATAATCAAAAACAACTTTACAAACTTTATCACCAATCATTCTTTCACCAAAAAAACATTGAATAGGAAAGTGTCCATTTCGATTGCATAGTCTACAAAATCTTGGAGTTGTTGTTTTGTTAAAGTAGGTGGGGTTTTGAAATCTTGTATCATTAGAAGATGAAGCAAAGTTTTCAAAATGAGATTTTTCAGCAGATTTATAAAACCCCATCCCAGCCTTATCATAAAGAGGTTTTTGACTAGCCAAGATTTGATTTAGATTTTCAGAACTTTGAGTGAACTTGGCTAAGTCTTCCTTAAGCCTTTTAACCTCATTAAGCAACTCTTCATTTCTTTTAAAACAATCTACATATGCAAGAACGGAATGATCACTTTCACAGCTCTTAATTTGGGCTTTTAACTGCTTATTTTCTTCAACAAGATCACAAGCAGTTTCGGCCTCTCTTACTTTTTCTTTAAGAAAACTGTTTTCAGCTTTAAGAATGGTGATTTGTTGTTCAAGTTCTTGATTTTCCAGCAGGAAACATCTTATTTTTTCAGAAAGGTGGTCTATCATAAGATGAAGATCTTCAGTGTTAGGGTTATGAAAGACTACCTGATCTATGTGATCTGCCATGAGACAAGGTTGTGACTTGGTCTCGGATTCCTCATCATCATCATCCGAGTCATTTTCCAAATCTTCCCATGAAGCCATTAGTCCCTTCTTCTTTCCTCTTTTTGGCTTCTCTTCCTTCTTTAACTTGGGACAATCAGATTTGAAATGCCCATTTCCTTGCAGTTGTAACAAGTTACTTTGCTAAGGTCTTTCTTCATTTTCCTTGAGCTGCTGCCTTTGCCTTTGAGCTTTATCATTTTCCTGAATTTTTTTGCAAACAACACAAATTCATTTTCAGATGAGTTATCACTGGATTCATCATCTAGAGGGTTAGTGACAGATGAAAAAGCTATTCCTTTCTTTTTTGAATCTTTTTTCAAGTAGGTATTTTCAAAAGCAAGTAAATTTCCTCTCAAATCATCATAGGTCATAGAATCAAGACCACTACTCTCAGAAATAATTAACGCTTTTGTTTCCCACTCTTTTGTGAGACATCTCAACACTCTTCTCACTAGCACAGATTCAGGATACTTGATTCCCATAGCATCCAAGCCAACAATGATGGTGTTGAAGCGCTCAAACAGCTCATCAATGGATTCTCCTTCCTTCATTGCAAACATTTCGTACTCTCTGTTTAACATATCTATCCTGGTCTTTTTCACAATGGTTGTTCCTTCATAAGTAACTAGGATTTTTTCCCATATTTTCTTTGCTGTTGTGCAACGTGATACCCGTCGGTACTCCTCAAAGCTGATAGCACAGTTGAGCAGATTAATAGCTTTGGCGTTGAGCTCCACCTTTTTTCTATCTTCATCCGTCCAACTTGCTTCTGGTTTAAGAGAGACAACTCCTTCGGCACTTGTAACAGTGGGATATTAAGGCCCTTCCAGGATGATCTTCCAAAGTCTGTAATCCACTGCTTGTACAAATATCTTCATCCTCTCCTTCCAATAGGTATAGTTTTCCCATTTAAAAGAGGAGGTCTGTTGCTTGATTGTCCTTCGGTCAGATTGTAGGACACCACATTTGAGCCACTGTTTTCTGCCATGAGGATCTTTACTCCAAGCTGCAAAGCTTGATCTCTTTGAGACCAAGCTCTGATACCAATTAATGGTTATCAGTGGCTAAGAGAAGGGGGGTTGAATCTTAGCCCCCTTTTTTTTTGCTTGATAATACTTGCTGACCTTTGAAACCAAATTTGGAAACTACTTGTCTTTTTATCTCGTGACTAGCCACGAGACTTTTTTCTTTTGTCTCGTCCCCAGCCACGAGACTTTTCTTTTTGTCTCGTCACTTGACATGAGATATTTTCGGTTTTTGCTCCTGTGCAGTAGAAACAGAAATGGAGTAGAGAAGAGATAAAATTACACCCATATATATCCTGGTTCAGCTGCTAAGTGCAGTGCAGCCTACATCCAGTCTCCATCACAAACATGATGGAATTTCACTATAATCTTCCTGATTACAAACTGTAAAGTGCTAACCCAACTTACAAGGGGATTCCCACAGAATCATGAAACACAACATAGATGAACAAAGGAACTCTAAGGATATCTATGGCTTTTTCTTTTAATTTTGCACTCTCTGCCTTTTTCCGCTCTATGGCTTTTTCATACAAACCTCACAGTTTGCCTTTTTTCATGAGACTCAAGACATGACAAAATTAAACAGAAAAATTACAAAACAGAATACATTGAAGAGAAGAGAAAACTGTTATCTCAGGTAGCTCTGAGAATTCTGTGCCTTGCACTCTCACACTTTCTCCTTGCTCCAAACAGTGGCTGTTCTCTCTTTTTATACAAGAGGGAAGCCTCCACTTTTGAAGCCAAAAACCAAGCCAACTTCTTCTTCTCCTAGAAACAGAACTGGTTCGGCCAGAGAGAGAGAAGAGATAACCCATGCAAAACCCAACATGCAATTACCTCTAGTCCTTCCTTGGTCATCAATCTTCATCAATCCGAGCGCTCCATCCTTGGCTTGCTCTCCAAGATAAATTTCTGGCCCTTGATGCTTCATGATGATGATGACTTCTTCTGCTCCACTTTTGCTTCCTTCCTCACGCAGCCACCCTAGCTACCTTCTGTGATGAGTGAACTCAAAAGTGGTGACAAGCCATCTCCTCCAAGATCTTCTTTCCTGCTGGCCGAATCTCCTTAACCATTTTTGGTATGGAGAAGCTAAGATCTCATCACCATATCTTTCCTTTCATGGTTACAGATCTTAGCCACTACATTTTTTATGTTTTCTTGCCATCATTGTGATGGTCTTGTAGCTTGTCTTCCCTTTTTTTTGATAGCTCAAAGTCTCCATGGTTTGCTGTGTAAGGACCGAAGAGAAGGAAAGAGATGAGAGAGAAAGAGGTATGAAGAAAAGCAATCAAGTGGGTTTGAGTAAAATAATTAATGTGAGTTGCTTTTACTTTCCTTAGGTGGAGTAGCGTGTAGCATTGCTAATCACCATCAAATCAATTTATCAATTTCTCTCTCATAGTTCCCATGCAATAAATGATAATTGAATGAATTTGAAATCCATCACATGGTTAGAGTTGAGATCCGTTGGAAGGCATAGGCAAATATCAATATTTGCTTTCCTGATGAATTATTTTCGGATCAAGCATTGGAGTATCCAACCAAGATTTTGAGTTGGACTAATGATAGTGTGAATTGAATCTGGCCCATTCAAAATATTTCAGCCTCACTTCTTTGATTATTTGTATCAAAGCTAATGATAAGATCAATTGTGTTTAATTCATTAATACTGGCCCAACTAACAGAACCATTAATTCAGCCATATAAATTCAATTCCAAGGCTGAGTATATGAATTGGGCTGGCTAATGTTTTTCGGCCCAACACTAAAATCTGCATTGCAAAAATATTTAAATCAACATATGAAAATTAATAGGGCTGCACACGGATCGGATCGGATCGGATATAGCCTAAAATTCTATCCGATCCGCACTGCACTCATCGGATCGGATCAGATACGATATCCGCATTTTTTAGGCCGGATCCGATCCGATCCGATCTGCATACTTGCGGATCGGATCGGATCGGATATCGGGTATATCCGCATAATTAAAAAAAAAACTATTTTAAGATTCTATTTGACTATTTTTACAAAAAAAATCCAAAAAATTCATTTTTTATCTGTTTAAACCTATTTACTCCTAAAATATTATCAATAATAGTTCTTTTGAATAACAAAAACAAAATAATAACACAAGATTTAAGTTTAATTATTCTAAGTTGAAGTACAACATAAAAAATTAAAAACAAAATATCATAAAATTCATAAATAACACACTAAAATTCATATCACATTAGGGTTTATTTTCTTAAACTATGCTATTTATATGTGATGTGCGGATATGCGGATTTGCGGATTTGCGGATCGGATCCGCGGATATCACTGCCAAATCCGCAATCCGATCCGACCATAGTGCGGATCCGATCCGATCCGATCCGATGGCTCTGCGGATCGGATAATATCCGCAAAATTCGGATCGGATGCGGATAATTACCGCGAATATGCGGATATTATCCGATCCATGTGCAGCCCTAAAAATTAAAATCAAAATAATAATCTTGCAATTAATCACATTAATAATGTTTGATCATCACTAAATTAGAAACAGAATTTTTCAAACTCATCACCATCTTATTAAAATAAAATTTTAAGCACAAAATATATCAATATAATTACTTTATTACTTCTACTGCGTGTTATAAACACATGTAATCCTTAAACAATAACACAATAAAAGTTTGTTAAAGAAGTTACGACCACAAAAAATTCTCTTGAAGCATTCAGAACTCATGGCATCTATCAATTATACAATATTTCTGTGCCAAATTGTTTCTCGCCTATTGTTTTCTATTTCATGTAATCCTTTAAATTTGTGGTATTAAAAGACATGCGATTCTTAAAACGGTGCAGCGCATCCTAACTAATTGTAGTGTACATATTGCTAATAATAAATATAATTCTCTGCCTACCAGTATGTTTGTGTGACAATTGTATCCAATAAGAAAAAATATATACTCTCTTTTTTTCTATTTCTATTACACAATATAGTACACCATTAGAACTATTTGGAGTCCTACCCACTTTATTTCACATCTTATCTTTCGTTACTATAATATTTTTATATATGCTTTTTTTAGATATGCATGCTTATCTTTGTTAGTTTGTAGATTAAATCTCTAAAGTGGTCTCTCAGATTTGTCCCGTACACTAATATTACTCTTCAATTTCTAATTGTACTTGACCCCTAAATTGAGTTTCGGACTACATACAAGTCTTTCAGCCTATTTTTAGCATGAGTCAGCAGCAGGTTGCTTATGTGACACGACCACTATCATACTGTCAATTATAATTTCCTAATTTAGTCCCCACTCTATTTATAAACTCTAACACTTATTCTTCTTTCTTTCTTTCTGCTTTTTCTTCTTCATCATCTTCTACTTCTATTATTACCCATCTTTGTTGCTGATTGGTGGTGGTTCATATGGGGTACTGGTGCAGAATTTCAAATACCACAAACTAACCGGCAAGTATAATGGGTCGTACCAAGTTTTAACTCAAGTCAGTGAGTGTTGATTCCACGAAGATTAATGGACTGAGCAACAATAGTTGAGTGATTAGGCTAGTCAGACAAACTAAATTGTGTGATTTGGGTTCAAATTGCATAAAACAATAATCAGAGAATTCAAGAAAGCAAGTAATGAACAGTTGGTGAAAATAATATGAGAAATAATTAAGGCTTTGGAGATATTTACTTTTTCGGATTAACAATTCTTACCAACTACTTTAATCATGTAAAGATTCAATTTATGGCAAACTTTAATTGATTAAATCGTAATTCCTAAGTAATTTAATCTCCCCTAACCTGATTAACCGTCAATTCTTTGGTCACTTAATTTAAATTAGAGGATTAAGTTCAATTCTAGTTTATGAGTCACACAAACTGGTATGCGAAATTGTTACTCTGAGGTTGTAAAATTTGTTGTTCGTTCTCTCCCTGGTAATGGAGCCAATAAACTGGTACACAATACCATGGTCCAAGCATAACTTCACAACTTTGCACAACTAACCAGCAAGTGCACTGGGTCGTCCAAGTAATAAAACCTTACGTGAGTAAGGGTCGATCCCACGGAGATCGTTGGTATGAAGCAAGCTATGGTCACCTTGTAAATCTCAGTCAGGCGGATATCAAATGGTTATGGAGTTTTCGAATAATAATAAATAAATAAATAGAAAATAAAGATAGAAATACTTATGTAATTCATTGATGAGAATTTCAGATAAGCGTATAGAGATGCTTTCGTTCTTCTGAACTTCTGCTTTCCTGCTGTCTTCATCCAATCAGTCCTACTCCTTTCCATGGCTAGCTTTATGTAAGGGCATCACCGTTGTCAATGGCTACATCCCATCTTCTCTGTGAAAATGGTCCGATGCGCTGTCACTGCATGGCTAATCATCTGGAGATTCTCGATCATACTGGAATAGGATTTACTATCCTTTTGCGTCTGTCACTACGCCCAGCACTCGCGAGTTTGAAGTTCGTCACAGTCATTCAATCCCTGAATCCTACTCAGAATACCACAGACAAGGTTTAGACTTTCCGAATTCTCATGAATGCCGCCATCAATCTAGCTTATACCACAAAGATTCTGATTAAGAGATCCAAGAGATACTCATTCAATCGAAGGTGGAACGGAAGTGGTTGTCAGGCACGCGTTCGTGGGGGAATGATGATGATTGTCACTTTCATCACATTCATATTGAAATGTGAATGAATATCTTAGAAGCGGAATAAGTTGAATTGAATAGAAAAACAGTAGTACTTTGCATTAATTCATGAGGAACAGCAGAGCTCCACACCTTAATCTATGGAGTGTAGAAACTCTACCGTTGAAAATACATAAGTAAAAGGTTCAGGCATGGCCGAATGGCCAGCCCCCAAACGTGATCAATATGATCCAAAGATGAACTAAAAATCATAAGATTATCCGAAGATTAGTAAAAAGTTCTATTTATACTAAACTAGTTACTAGGGTTTACAGAAATAAGTAATTGATGCATAAATCCACTTCCGGGGCCCACTTGGTGTGTGCTTGGGCTGAGCTTGAAGTTTACACGTGGAGAGGTCATTCTTGGAGTTGAACGCCAGTTTGTAACGTGTTTCTGGCGTTCAACTCTGGCTTGTGACGTGTTTCTGGCGTTTAACTCTAGACTGCAGCGTAGAACTGGCGTTCAGCACCCTTTTGTGTCATCTAAACTCGACCAAAGTATTGACTATTATATATTGCAGGAAAGCCCTGGATGTCTATTTTCCAACGCAATTAGAAGCGCACCATTTTGAGTTCTGTAGCTCCAGAAAATCCACTTTGAGTGCAGGGAGGTCAGAATCCAACAGCATCAGCAGTCCTTCTTCAACCTCTGAATCTGATTTTTGCTCAAGTCCCTCAATTTCAGCCAGAAAATACCTGAAATCACAGAAAAACACACAAACTCATAGTAAAGTCCAGAAATGTGAATTTAACATAAAAACTAATAAAAACATCCCTAAAAGTAACTAGATCCTACTAAAAACATACTAAAAACAATGTCAAAAAGCGTATAAATTATCCGCTCATCACAACACCAAACTTAAATTGTTGCTTGTCCCCAAGCAACTGAAAATCAAATAGGATAAAAAGAAGAGAATATACTATAAATTCCAAACTATCAATGAAACATAGCTCCAATCAGATGAGCGGGACTTGTAGCTTTTTGCCTCTTGAATAGTTTTGGCATCTCACTTCATCCATTGAAGTTCAAAATGATTGGCATCTATAGGAACTCAGAATTCAGATAGTGTTATTCATTCTCCTAGTTCAGTATGTTGATTCTTGAACACAGCTACTTTATGAGTCTTGGCCGTGGACCTAAGCACTTGTTTTCCAGTATTACCACCGGATACATAAATGCCACAGACACATAATTGGGTGAACCTTTTCAGATTGTGACTCAGCTTTGCTAAAGTCCCCAATTAGAGGTGTCCAGGGTTCCTAAGCACACTCTTCTTTTGCTTTGGACCTTGACTTTAACCGCTCAGTCTCAAGTTTTCACTTGACACCTTCACGCCACAAGCACATGGTTAGGGACAGCTTGGGTTAGCCGCTTAGGCCAGGATTTTATTCCTTTATGCCCTCCTATCCACTGATGCTCAAAGCCTTGGGATCCTTTTTATTTACCCTTGCCTTTTGGTTTTAAGGGTTATTGGCTTTTTGCTCTTGCCTTTTGGTTTTAAGAGCTTTTGGCTTTTTCTACTTGCTTTTGCTCTCTCTTTTTTTTTTTGCTATTTTTTTTTCTGCAAGCTTTGTTCTTTGCTGCTTTTTCTTGCTTCAAGAATCATTTTTATGATTTTTCAGATTATCAAATAACATGTCTCCTTGTCATCATTCTTTCAAGAACCAACATATTTAACATTCATAAACAACAACTTCAAAAGACATATGCACTGTTCAAGCATTCACTCAGAAAACAAAAAGTATTGTCACCACATCAATATAATTAAACTAAGTTCAAGGATGAATTCGAAACTCATGTACTTCTTGTTCTTTTGAATTAAAACATTTTTCATTTAAGAGAGGTGATGGATTCATAGGACATTCATAACTTTAAGACAAAGTTACTAAATACTAATGATCATGTAATAAGACACAAACATGGATAAGCATTCAATATAAAGAAAACGAAAAACAAAGAATGTAAGAACAAGGAATGAGTCCACCTTAGTGATGGTGGCGTTTTCTCCTTGAGGACCCAATGATGTCCTTGAGCTCTTCTATGTCTCTTCCTTGTCTTTGTTGCTCCTCCCTCATTGCTTTTTGATCTTCTCTAATTTCATGAAGGATGATGGAGTGCTCTTGATGTTCCACCCTTAATTGTCCCATGTTGGAACTTAATTCTCCTAGGGAGGTGTTGATTTACTCCCAAAAATTCTGTGGAGGAAAGTGCATCCCTTGAGGTATCTCAGGGATTTCTTGATGATGAGCATCCTCATGTGTTTCTTGAGCTCCATGAGTGGGCTCTCTTGTTTGCTCCATCCTTTTCTTAGTGATGGGCTTCTCTTCCTCAATGGGAATGTCTCCTTCTATGGAAGCTCCAGCTGAGTAACATAGATGGCAAATAAGATGAGGAAAAGCTAGCCTTGCCAAGGGAGAGGACTTTTCGGCTATTTTGTAGAGTTCAAGGGAGATGAATTCATGAACTTCTACTTCCTCTCCAATCATGATAATGTGGATCATGATGGCCCGGTCTATGGTAACTTCAGACCGGTTGCTAGTGGGAATGATTGAGCGTTGGATGAACTCCAACCATCCTCTAGCCACAGGCTTAAGGTCCAGTCTTCTAAGTTGAACCGGTTTGCCTTTTGAGTCAATCTTCCATTGAGCTCCTTCCACACATATGTCCATGAGGACTTAGTCCAACCTTTGATCAAAGTTGACCCTTCTAGTGTAGGGGCGTGCATCTCCTTGCATCATAGGCAAGTTAAACGCCAACCTCACATTCTCCGGACTAAAATCTAAGTATTTCCCCCGAACCATGGTGAGATAATTCTTTGGGTTCGGGTTCTTACTTTGATCATGGTTCCTAGTGATCCATGCATTGGCATAGAACTCTTGAACCATTAGGATGCCGACTTGTTGAATGGGGTTTGTTAGAACTTCCCAACCTCTTCTTTGGATTTCATGTCGGATCTCCGGATACTCATTTCTCTTGAGCTTGAAAGGGACCTCGGGGATCACCTTCTTCTTGGCCACAACATCATAGAAGTGGTCTTGATGAGCTTTGGAGATGAATCTTTCCATCTCCCATGACTCGGAGGTGGAAGCTTTTGTCTTCCCTTTCCCTTTTCTAGAGGATTCTCCGGTCTTAGGTGCCATAAATGGTAATGGAAAAACAAAAAGCTTATGCTTTTACCACACCAAACTTAGAATATTGCTCGCCCTCGAGCAAGAGAAGAAAGAAGAGATGAAGAAGAAGAAGAAAATATGGAGGAGATGGAGGGATGTGTGATTCGGCTATATGGGTGGGATTGGGTGGGGTAGAGATTTTGAATTTTGAAGGTAGGTGGAGTGTATGATGGTTTTGGAGGGGAATTGGAGGTGATTGGTGAAGGGTTCTTGAGAAAGGGTGATATAGGATTATGAGGAGGTAAGGTGAGTAGAAGTATGTGGGGATCCTGTGGTGTCCACAGATCCTGAGGTGTCAAGGATTTACATCCCTGCACTAATTAGGCATGTAAAATGCCTTTGCATACAATTCTGGCATTTAAACGCTGAACTGATGCTTGCTCTGGGCGTTCAACGCCCAGATGTAGCATATTTCTGGCGTTGAACGCCAGCTCCATGCTTGTTTCTGGCGTTCAGCGCCAGCTCCATTCTCTGTTCTGGCGTTGAACGCCAGCCAGATGCTCCTTACTGGCGTTTGAACGCCAGTGAGCTCCTCCTCCAGGGTGTGCTATTTTTTTTTTGCTGTTTTTTTATTTTTCTTCAATTTTTTCATTTGTTTTTGTGACTCCACATGATCATGAACCTATGAAGACATATAACTAATAAAAATATAATTAAATAAAAATTAGGTTGCCTCCCAAAAAGTGCTTCTTTAATGTCAATAGCTTGACAGTGGGCTCTCATGGAGCCTCACAGATGTTCAGAGCATTGTTGAGACTCCCCAACACCAAACTTATAGTTTGGATATGGGAGTTCAACACCAAACTTTGAGTTTGGTTGTGGCCTCCCAACACCAAACTTAGAGTTTGAATGTGGGGGCTCTGGTTGACTCTGTTTTGAGAGAAGCTTACTGTGCCTCTTTTCCATGTTTACAGAAGGATGTCCTTGAGTTTTAAACTCAAGGGAGTCCTCATTCAATTGAAGGACTAGTTCACCTCTGTTAACATCAATCACAGCTCTTGCTGTGGCTAGGAAGGGTCTTCCAAGGATGATGGATTCATCCTCATCCTTCCCAGTATCTAGGATTATGAAATCAGTAGGGATGTAAAGGCCTTCAACCTTTACTAATATGTCCTCTACTTGTCCATAAGCCTATTTTCTGGAATTGTCTGCCATCTCTAATGAGATTTTAGCAGCTTGTACCTCAAATATTCCCAGTTTTTCCATTACAGAGAGTGGCATGAGGTTTATTCCTGACCCTAGGTCACATAAAGCCTTCTCAAAGGTCATGGTGCCTATGGTGCAAGGTATTAGGAACTTTTCAGGATCCTGTTTCTTCTGAGGCAATCTCAGTTGATCCAATGCATTTAGTTCATTGGTGAACAGGGGAGGTTCATCTCCCCAAGTCTCATTACCAAATAAATTGGTATTCAGCTTCATGATTGCACCAAGGAACTTGGCAACTTGTTCTTCAGTGACATCCACATTCTCTTCAGAAGAAGAATACTCATCAGAACTCATGAATGGCATAAGGAGGTTCAATGGAATCTCTATGGTCTCTAGATGAGTCTCAGATTCCTTTGGTTCCTCAGAGGGAAACTCCTTATTAATCACTGGACGTCCCAGGAGGTCTTCCTCACTGGGATTCACATCCCCCTCCTCTCTTGTGGGTTCGGCCATGATAGTCAATTCAATGGCCTTGCACTCTCCTTTTGGATTTTCTTCTGTATTGCTTAGGAGAGCACTAGGAGGGGTTTCAGTGATCTTCTTACTCAGCTGGCCCACTTGTGCCTCCAAATTTCTAATGGAGGACCTTGTTTCATTCATGAAACTCACAGTGGCCTTAGATAGATCAGAGACTAAGTTTGCTAAATTAGAGGTATTTTGTTCAGAGTTCTCTATCTGTTGCTGAGTGGATGATGGAAAAGGTTTACTATTGTTAAACCTATTTCTTCCACCATTATTAAAGCCTTGTTGAGGCTTTTGTTGATCCTTCCATGAGAGATTTGGGTGATTTCTCCATGAGGGATTATAGGTGTTTCCATAAGGTTCACCCATATAATTTACCTCTGCTATTGCAGGGTTCTCAGGATCAAAAGCCTCTTCTTCAGAAGATGCCTCTTGAGTACTATTGGATGCAGCTTGCATTCCATTCAGACTCTGAGAAATCATATTGACTTGCTGAGTCAATATTTTATTCTGAGCCAATATGGCATTCAGAGTATCAATTTCAAGAACTCCCTTCTTCTGAGGCGTCCCATTACTCACAGGATTCCTCTCAGAGGTGTACATGAACTGGTTATTAGCAACCATGTCAATGAGTTCTTGAGCTTCTGCAGGTGTTTTCTTTAGGTGAATGGATCCACCTGCAGAAGTATCTAATGACATTTTGGCTAATTCAGACAGACCATCATAGAATATATCCAGGATGGTCCATTCTGAAAGCATGTCAGAAGGACACTTTTTGGTCAGTTCCTTGTATCTCTCCCAAGCTTCATAGAGGGATTCACCTTCTTTCTGTCTGAAGGTTTGAACATCCACTCTAAGCTTACTCAGCTTTTGAGGAGGAAAGAACTTGGCTAAGAAAGCCTTGACCAGCTTATCCCAAGAGTTCAGGCTATCTTTAGGTTGAGAATCCAACCATATTCTAGCTCTGTCTTTCACAGCAAAAGGGAAAAGCATGAGCCTGTAAACTTCAGGATCTACTCCATTAGTCTTAACAGTATCACATATCTGCAAGAATTCAGTTAAGAACTGAAAAGGATCTTCAGATGGAAGTCTATGAAACTTGCAATTTTGTTGCATCAGAGAAACTAATTGAGGTTTCAGCTCAAAATTGTTTGCTCCAATGGTAGGGATGGAGATGCTTCTTCCATGTAAATTGGAATTAGGTGCAGTAAAGTCACCAAGCATCCTCCTTGCATTATTATTATTTTCGGCTGCCATCTCCTTTTCCTGTTCGAAATTTTTTGTAAGGTTATCTCTGGATTGTTGTATTTTAGCTTCTCTTAGTTTCCTCTTCAAAGTCCTTTCAGGTTCAGGGTCTGCTTCAACAAGAATATTCTTGTCCTTGCTCCTGCTCATATGAAAAAGAGGGAACAGAAAAATAATAATAATAGGGATCCTTTTTGCCCAGGTATAGAGGTTCCCCTGTGTGAGTAGAAGAAGAAAAGAATGTAATGCAAAGAAGGGAAGAAGAGAAAATTCGAACACAGATGGAAGAGGGGGTTCGAATTTAGGTGAAATGAAGTGTTAGTAGATGAATAAATAAATAGAAGGAGGTGAGAGAGAAAGAGGATTTTCGAAAATATAATTTTGAAAAGGGGTTAGTGATTTTCGAAAATTAGGAATGAAATCAAATTGAAATTAAAAATTGAAACAATTAGTTAATTAAAAAGAAATTTTTTTTGAAAAAGAGGGAAGAGATTTTCGAAAATTAGAGAGAGAGAGTTAGTTAGGTAGTTTTGAAAGAGATAAGAAACAAACAAAAAGGTAGTTAGTTAGTTGAAACAAATTTTGAAAATCAAATTTTTGAAAAGATAAGAAGATAAGAAGTTAGAAAATATATTTTAAAATAAAATTTTTGAAAAAGATAAAATTTTGAAAAAGATATGATAGAAAGATATGATTAAAATTAGTTTTGAAAAAGATTTAAATTTTAAAAATCAAAAATAATGACTTGACTCACAAGTAATCACAAGATATGATTCTAGAACTTAAAGTTTGAATCTTTCTTAACAAGCAAGTAACATTTGAATTTTTGAATCAAAACATTAATTTTTGATGATATTTTTGAAAATTATGAGATAAGATTAAGAAAAATATTTTTGAAAAATATTTTTATAATTTTCGAAATTAATTAAGAAAAATGAAAAAGATTTGATTTTTGAAAAAGATTTTGAAAAAGATAAGATTTTTAAATTGAAAATTTGATTTGACTCATAAGAAACAATTGAATTTTAAAAAAATTTTGAAAAAGTCAATCCAAATTTTCGAAATTTATGAGAGAAAAAAGGAAAGATATTTTTTTATTTTTGAATTTTTAATGATGAAAGAGAAAATCATGAAAAATGATGCAATGCATGAAAATTTTGGATCAAAACATGTGATGAATGCAAGAACACTATGAATGTCAAGATGAACACCAAGAACACTTTGAATGTCAAGATGAACACCAAGAACATATTTTTAAAAAATTTTCAAGAAAAGAAAACATGCAAGACACCAAACTTAGAAAATTTTCATGTATAGACACTATGAATGCAAGAATGCATATGAAAAACAAGAAAAGACACAAAACAAAAAAATATGAGGATCAAACAAGAAGACTGGCCAAGAACAACTTGAAGATCATGATGAATGCAATGCATGAATGCATGAATTTTCGAAAAATGCAAAGAATTTTTAGAAAAAATGCAATTGACACCAAACTTGAAAGTGACTCAAGACTCAAACAAGAAACACAAAATATTTTTTATTTTTATGATTTTATGAATTTTTTTGGATTTTTCGAAAATTAATGTGAAAGAAAAATAAGGATTCCAAAATTTTTAAGAAGAATTCCAGGAATCTTTCAATATTAGCCCAAAGCTCCAATCAAAGGGTTGGACATGGCTTAATAGCCAGTCAGCTTTAGGATATAAATCAGGCATGCAACAGCTGATATTCAAATTAACTTGCCTCTATGCTGATGGTTGGAAGCCCCTATCCAAAAGAATTAGACCTGGCTTTACAGCCAGCCAGGCTTCAACATGCTTCATGAAACACTAGAATTTATTCTTAAAAATTTAGAATAATTTTCGAAAACAGATGAGAAATTTTTGAAAGATTTTTGAAAAATTTTTGAAAATAAAACAAAAAGAAAATTACCTAATCTGAGCAACAAGATGAACCGTCAGTTGTCCAAACTCGAACAATCCCCAGCAACGGCGCCAAAAACTTGGTATGCGAAATTGTTACTCTGAGGTTGTAAAATTTGTTGTTCGTTCTCTCCCTGGTAATGGCGCCAATAAACTGGTACACAATACCATGGTCCAAGCATAACTTCACAACTTCGCACAACTAACCAGCAAGTGCACTGGGTCTTCCAAGTAATAAAATCTTACATGAGTAAGGGTCGATCCCACGGAGATTGTTGGTATGAAGCAAGCTATGGTCACCTTGTAAATCTCGGTCAGGCGGATATCAAATGGTTATGGAGTTTTCAAAAAATAATAAATAAATAAATAAAAATAAAGATAGAAATACTTATGTAATTTATTGATGAGAATTTCAGATAAGCGTATAGAGATGCTTTCGTTCTTCTGAACTTCTGCTTTCCTGCTGTCTTCATCCAATCAGTCCTACTCCTTTCCATGGCTAGCTTTATGTAAGGGCATCACCGTTGTCAATGGCTACATCCCATCCTCTCTGTGAAAATGGTCCGATGCGCTGTCACTGCATGGCTAATCATCTGGAGGTTCTCGATCATACTGGAATAGGATTTACTATCCTTTTGCGTCTGTCACTACGCCCAGCACTCGGAAGTTTGAAGTTCGTCACAGTCATTCAATCCCTGAATCCTACTCGGAATACCACAGACAAGGTTTAGACTTTTCGGATTCTCATAAATGCCGCCATCAATCTAGCTTATACCACGAAGATTCTGATTAAGAGATCCAAGAGATACTCATTCAATCGAAGGTGGAACGGAAGTGGTTGTCAGGCACGCGTTCGTGGGGGAATGATGATGATTGTCACTTTCATCACATTCATATTGAAATGTGAATGAATATCTTAGAAGCGGAATAAGTTGAATTGAATAGAAAAATAGTAGTACTTTGCATTAATTCATGAGGAACAGCAGAGCTCCACACCTTAATCTATGGAGTGTAGAAACTCTACCGTTGAAAATACATAAGTGAAAGGTTCAGGCATGGCCGAATGGCTAGCCCCCAAACGTGATCAATATGATCCAAAGATGAACTAAAAATCATAAGATTATCCGAAGATTACTAAAAAGTTCTATTTATACTAAACTAGTTACTTTACAAAAATAAGTAATTGATGCATAAATCCACTTCCGGGGCCCACTTGGTGTGTGCTTGGGCTGAGCTTGAAGTTTACACGTGGAGAGATCATTCTTGGAGTTGAACGCTAGTTTGTAACGTGTTTCTGGCGTTCAACTCTGGCTTGTGACGTGTTTTTGGCGTTTAACTCCAGACTGCAGCGTAGAACTGGCGTTCAACACCATTTTGCGTCATCTAAACTCGACCAAAGTATGGACTATTATATATTGCTGGAAAGTCCTGGATGTCTACTTTCCAACGCAATTGGAAGCGCGTCATTTTGAGTTCTGTAGCTCCAGAAAATCCACTTTGAGTGCAGGGAGGTCAGAATCCAACAGCATCAGCAGTCCTTCTTCAACCTCTGAATCTGATTTTTGCTCAAGTCCCTCAATTTCAGCAAGAAAATACCTGAAATCACAGAAAAACAGACAAACTCATAGTTAAAGTCCAGAAATGTGAATTTAACATAAAAACTAATAAAAACATCCCTAAAAGTAACTAGATCCTACTAAAAACATACTAAAAACAATGCCAAAAAGCGTATAAATTATCCGCTCATCACAAATCCTAAGTACTCAAAGATAATATGATTATATGTCACGTATCATTTTAAGTTTAGGTAATTAGAGAGTTATGAGAAATTAATTTCAAAGTATTATTCAAGTGATTTAACTTTTCCAAGATTCAACAAGAATTCAATTAGAAAAAGAGTTATCTTCCAATATACTCTAATTTCTAAGATGAAAAACGAAAGCAATTCTTGAATTTAAATCAATGCATTAATTAAGAGTAGAATGACAATAGTATTAATCCATCAAAATAAACAGAGCTCCTAACCTTAATAGTAGAGGTTAAGTTGCTCATGACTTAGAGAAAAATCTAAAGCAAAAAGTATGAAAGTGCCGAATGAGGAAGAAGAGAAGAGCCTGAAGGGCTTAATCTTTTCTCCTTTTATATCTAATCCTAATTGATTTGAAATTAAAATTCTAAACCTAATAATATCTTTTTCTAAATTAAAAATTAATTAAAGGAAATCAAATAAGGCCTTCCGTGGAGAGTGAAAAACGCGCTATTGGCGCTAAATGCTAGGCTCGACGTTTAGCGCCGCTGGACAGAAAGCAAATCTGGTGTTATTGGCCTCCAAGTGCTAAACGCCAGGTAGTGGTGTTTAGCGGCACTAGCGTACATCCTTAGCACGAGTTACGAAGCTCTTGGCGCTAAACACCGTGTCATGGCATTTGGCGCCAGCTTCCTAGAATGCTTGCACACTTTACGAGTCTTGTGGCGCTAAACTCCGAGTCGTGGCGTTTAACACCAACTTGACAGCATCAAAATTCTTCCTTTTTTTTCTGCACGAACTCTGTCAAACTCACCCAAACTTTACTTGAAATAACCAGAACAATAGTGCACATCAAAGTAGCATCCAAACAGGTCTAAAATACCAAAATCAAATAAAAACTCCACAAATTCACATCTAAATTACTAAAAAAATATAAAAAAGATGTTCACGCATCAAGTACCTAGCTCCACCTCTTCAGGTTCTCGCTAATGCATGTATTACACTCTTTATCATTCAGAGTTTGGATAGGATTTTCCTCTTCTTCAGTTGTTTCTGGATCTGATTTAAGAGGATCAAACCCATCGCCAAAATCTAACTTGTTAATTTAGGTGTTTGATGATTCTGGAGAAAATCCAACACGAAGCTCAAAGATGATATGATAAATTGGAGTCAAATTTTCAGAGGTCAAGCTATGATGAGTCAGATGCAGGGCACTAAGAAGAAGTAGATGATGAATGCTTTGTTGGTTCTTCCAATACGCCGTTGAAGAATGCTTTGTTGTTGACTAGGTGTAGATCCCACCGTATAGATCTTCGCTGCTTGCGTGCAGATTCTAGAGTTCGATGCTAAGGAATGGTGAAGAAGAAGAAGAAGAAGAAGAAGAAGAAGAAGAAGAAGAAGAAGAATGAAACAAATGAAGCAAGCTCACAAAGAGATTCGGTTTCGGAAGAAGAAGTGAAAAGGGTACCCGAAAAGGGATGCAAAGATGGGTTTTTGAACGATGTGGAGAATTCGAATTCGAGTGCAAAATTAGATAAGGCTATTGAAGAGTTGAAGAGTGAGAGTGAAACGTGAGTTATAATGCTTATACGGTGCAAATTAAAACCGGCGAGAACTGGGTACAACCTGGATCTTAGGTAAATAGTAGTTTTGGAAGAAGAAGGTTGGATTCCTATCATTGCCTCTATCTAATATGTGATTGGAGATGTTTCTTTCTTTCAAATCTTTAGCATTAGCCCAGATTCTTCCTCATTATTTGAGCTTGAAAAATTGAGACCTCTCTGAGAAAAAACTATTTTCACTGGCAAATCATCCAAAACCCTTCTTTTAAGTTTTTGGAAAAATTCAGGATTTAATTCTTTATCACTTAAGGCAGGTGCTTTCTTTTTTAATATCACAACTGCCTTTTCTGAAATGCCAGCTACTTTTTCTTTTGTTAGTAGAATCCACATCTAAAGTACCTGTGGGTGACTCCTTTGCTGAAGGATCAATCTTCTTGTCTCCAAGATTTAATTTTGTACTTGTTTCTGGTAAAGGAGATGCACTAGATTTGTCACCATCTAAAGCACAAAAATAGTTGTAAAAAGGAAGAAGAAGTCTTAGGGTTTATAAATGGGGACAAAGACTAAATTGAAAAATTATAATTGACAGCGTCACTACAAGAAAAAAGAGTTATTTTAACACTTTATTTTTTAACACCATAATTAAATGTCAAAATTAATATATATTTTTGACAAATATCACAAATGTCAAATTTTCTATGTGTTCTTGATGAATAATTTGACCGTAGAAAATTACTCCTCAATTTTTATACTCATTTGTTTTCAATTTACTCCACTATTTTTCTTCTTCTTTGGACTCTGTTAATTTTGACATCACACTGCTCTCAGTTTAGGATTATACTACTCATTCTTTATCTTCAAAATCTTAATTTATTCTTTAGTTTCAAGATCTCATTTCATTCTTTGTTAAAATTTTTTGTTGAAAATATTTTATAGTCAATAAGTGTCAAAATAAATAGTATTTTTGACAATTAATAAATATCACAAAAAATATGTTCTCAAAATTTTCTAACAAATTATTTTTGACAGCTAATATTTATCAAAATAAGATTTAAATTTTTTTCACAATCACTTATATGTTAAAAATACTATTTTTGACAAAATTTTTATTAACATATTTTCATAGTTAAAATAGTGTCAAAATTTATTTTTTTGACAAATTTTAATTTTCTTTTACACATTATAACCCTAAAAAATAATCTATATTGTTGTAGTGCGTGACAGTGATCATGTCACATCAGTAGTTTGCTTATTGACTCACGCTGAAAATGAGCAGAAGAACTAGTATGTAGTTTGGAACTCAATCTAGGGGGAGAGATCAAATTAGTGCAATTAGAAATTGAAGGACAACATTAATGTATAGACTGAATTTAAAAGACCACTTTAAAAATTTAATCTACTTTTTAAATCACAAAATTTTCAAGCCTTAAAACACTATAAAACTTTAATGAAAAAACTGACAAGACATACTATCAAGGTTTTTCAATCTGATAATAATAAGAAATATATGTCTAATGTCTTTATTGATTTCTTTAACACAACTAATATATCTCATCGGTTATCATGTCCCTATATACATGAATAAAATAACAAGACTAAAAGAAAATATCATCACATCATAGAAAATGAAATTAATTTCGCTCTCAACAGCCTCTATGCCATTATTTTATTTGGAACCATTTACCAATAATTGTTGTTCAAGGAAATAAATCTCCCTATAAGTGGCTATTTAACGCCAAACTAGAGTACAAGTACCTCCTTCTAGCAAAATTTATGTTTCTAGAAATATAGTTTTTGATGTAACAAAATTTTCTTATTCACAATTGTTTTCTAATTCCATTGAGATATCTTCTCTTTTTATGAGTTAAGAATACCTTCATTTGATAGATCACAACCCTCCACTATTTTACCATCCCTTACTTTTGTTCCTAGTTCTAATTCAACTGACACTACTATAACATTTGATGATGATACAAACCGAATCCCAATTTCAGATATTGAAATACACCTTCATACTAGTGAGTAACTCAACCTAAACACCAATAATCACCCAATGATAACAAGGGATAAATCAGGTATAACCAAACCCAAGATCTACAATGTGGTGCCTGTAAATACAAAAATTGAGACTGAACAACCTCCAAAATTAGTTACTTTAATTAAAACTAGAGTAAAGTATCATTTTTGTCCCCAATGTTTGGGGTAAATTCTATTTGTGTCCCTAACATTTAAATCGTCCTATTTGTATTCCTAACGTTTGTAAAAGTGATTCAATGTTATCCTGTCGTCAATTACATATCATGAGCACTTTATTTTGAGTTTTAAAAATCTCTTCTTGAAGTTAGAATATAAATATCTGGGATTGAATCGATGATCTACTCCGAAAAATAGCTCATCAAATGTTAAAACTAATTCCTACAACATTTATATAATTCACTTTTTTAGGGACATAATTGAATCTAAACACAAATAGTGGGTATAATATTAAAATCGAACACATCCAAGTGAGACCTAATTGAGAATGAATACATTCAAGTGAGAATAATTGAAAAATATAATCTAATTTGTTAGTATAATTGATAGTAGGATAACATTGAATCACTTTTATAAATGTTAAGGATACAAATAAGACGATTTAAATAGTAGGGATACAAATAGAACTTACCCCAAACATTGGAGACAAAAACGATACTTTACTCTTAAAACTAATACTCGGTCTTTAGTTTCATGTCATCCCAGTGCAAACATAATAGGGTGTAGATGGGTTTTTGTAAAGAA
Organism: Arachis hypogaea; assembly: GCF_003086295.3. NCBI lineage: Eukaryota > Viridiplantae > Streptophyta > Magnoliopsida > Fabales > Fabaceae > Arachis > Arachis hypogaea. Next base: position 41,134,452 of record NC_092048.1, on the reverse strand, counting down.
AAAAAAAATCCTAATGGAAGTGTCCAAATGTACAAGACTCGTCTTGTAGCTAAGGGGTTTCATTAGTTAAGGGTATTGATTTTCAACAGGTATTCAACCTTGGGACAACACAAACAAGTGTAAGAAATATATATTTACCCCAGCTTTATCTAAAATTTGGGCACAATGCAAGATCATTTGATTTTAATAATACTTTTTTAAATGGAGATCTCCATCAAAATATTTATATGAAACGTAGTCCTATTTTGTAATCATTCTTAGTGTATTTGTTTCTTTTTTTTAAAAAAATATAAAATATACTAATTCAATATTTTTAATTATAACATTTATGTCCATGTCTTATCTACCAAAAATAATTTTGTATTTTACTGTTTTATATCTATAAACAAATGTAACCAAAAGTAAAATGATTGATAGCATCTTTCTTTTAGCAGGCTTAACCGCTTAAGAACAAACTTAGAGTGGTTTCAAAGTGAAAAGGATAATTGCTGCGCTACCTAAACAGTGGTGGAGCTTTGAGGAAATTTTTAGAGAGACACAAAATTTTAACATGAAAATTATATAAGTATTCATAATAAAACAAAATTTATATATATAATTATTTTTAACATGATAATAAATAAATAAATATACAGATAACAATTATAGAATAATTTATAATGACACTTTTTAAATTTTGAATGATTTAAAATTTTTAATAATTAAATTAGAATTGAACTTTTTAATAATTTCTTTCTTTATGTAAATAACTAAATTATCCATGAAAAAAGCATCTTCAATAAAAAATTAAATTAAATAAACAATAAAATATAAAATAATACTAAATTAAATAAATAAAAATACCTAATTTTATTATCGTTAATTATACTATTAAAATTAAAAAAATTACATAAATTCCGTTTTTCTTTTCTTTTCGTAAAAAAGTTATAATGAGAATTGGAGAAGGAGATTTTATTTTTTTGGTATTGGAAGAAGGAGATTTTAATTAGATCTTAATTTGTATAACAAATCCTTTAATATGTTTAATATGTTAAAGCCCATTTCAACCTAAATTCAAAAAAATGTTAATGCTTTAAAATTAAAAATTATGCAAAAAGTGCAAAAAGTTGAAATTGAACACAACAAGCCTAATTGGGAGGAAGAGAACTAAACCAACACTACAAGAAAAAAAATTTAATGACAATAATATTATCACAATTTCTCCTTTTAAAATTATTTTTTAGTGGAGACTTTTATATTTGTCATTAATAATGTGAATTATGATAGCCATTTGAGCTATTACCCCTAAAAAAGCTAAAATTTTAAAAATAACAAAAAAAAATTTGAACTCCATTTAAAGAGTTTGTCGCTGGCCTATAAGTTACTGCGTACACAAGATAAGATTTGAATCCTTAATACTTACTTAAGTGGATGAGTAAAATAAACACTCAACCAACCTAAATTGATTCATATATATGAAATTAATAGTTAAAAACTATTAAATAACAATTTAGTAAACATATCAAATTTCTTATGTTAGTGTTATAGCTTCACTTGAAGATATCTGAGTTTCTACCAAGGCAGAAACATCACTCTCTCAGTACCTGACTTTTTCTCACACAAACTACTCTCTTAGTGCCTTATTCTCTCTGAAAACCACACACCGATCTTCTTCTCGATGCCGCTTTCACATCTCCATCATTCTATGTTTTTCATCACTTGAATCTCTTCCAGTTTTTACCTTAATCTTAATCGTGCTCTGAATTTTTTCTCGGACAAGTATGTAACGATTTCGATTGAAATCTCAATTGCACTCTAGTCATCAGGTATGAGTTTCTTAAGCCTCTTCCAATACTGATTCTTGTGCTCTCAATTTGTGTTATATTGTATCTTTTTCTCGTATCCCTTATTGATTTTTGATTTTATCTGAGTTAATTTTTCTCTTACATTTGATTTTTCTTTTCTTAGTTCTGATCACTATCGCATACACTTATTACAGACTAAACCCGTAATTCAGTGATTTACAATCATAATTTGGTGAGGATTTTCTTTGCTTAGTGATTCAGCAATGCATTATCGGTTTAAGATTCTAGTAATATTTTTTTTTAACATTTCCCCTTCGATTTTCTAAAGTTTTTTGGAATTCATCGTAGTCAAGGTATCCACCATGTGTTGAGCACATCGAGCTCATAATAGCCTGCCACATCTTGTAATGTGCATCACCGTAATAGTTTACTTTCTCATAGCAAGCACATAGGATAATGAATTTTTATTTGTAGTTGTTAATAGTTTGGACCATATGCTTGGAAAACATATAAAAAAGTGTATAATGAAGTTCTACATATTGGTTTCTGCTTTAAAAAAACTTTTGATGCAAAATCTATAAGTGAATGCTTTTAAAAGATTTTCATTGTTAATTAAAAAATTATTTTGTAGATAATTATGAAAATACTCATATCATAGGGTCAAGGATTGGATTTATGGATCTAACTGCCCTCAACATGGAGATATTATGGCATTTCAATAACCATTTGTGTTCTGATTTTTCATTATTATTATTGCTCCTTAGCTTCCATAATAATAATGCTAGCAAGGTTCATAGTCCTGTTCAATAACCAATGGTGTATAGGCTTGTTCTGCCAATAGCTTTGTTTGCGTGCCTCTCTATGATACGTTTGGTGAGTTTTTTGTGAATTGTTTTCATTGAAAACTTTAACTTCTATACATTGATAAATGTTGGTATAAGATTTTTATATAGTTTTATATAGGGTTGAGTACGATTTTGGTACCTAATGTAGAGGCCGAAAATTTATTTTGTTTTTGGCCTTTTTTCGTTACAAAATGGTCCCAAATGTTTCAGTTTGTTTTAAAATTGTCCTTCAGACAAAAATACCCTTCCCCTTCTTTCTCAAAATCAACCAAAAACAAAAGCAGAATCTAAAGCTGAACCAGAAGTGGAAGAACAGCAGAAGCAACATCAATGAAACAACAACAACCAGACAAAGAAAAACAACAACAACAATGGATCATGTATACAATTAACCATTAACAGAAATTCAATAACCTAAGCCAATTCTATCAAACCTAAGCTAATTCAACAACAACAACAACAACAACAACAACAACAACAACAATAACAACAACAATTCAGCAACAACTTTCAGCAATTCAATAACCTAAGCTAATTCTATCACACCCACCTAAAATTAACTAACAGAAAATCAAAATTCCGCTAAACTAATCCAGAATCAAATCAAAGAACTAACACTAATCAAAAATAGAAATTGAAAGCAAAATGGTAACTTGGATTATGAAAATAGAAAAGAGGGACAGGGGAGGCAGTGGTGGAGCGCCAGCAGTCTGGAGGGAGGGGAATGGGCAGTGGTGACTCTGGTTCCTTTTGCGACAGGGATTGAGGGAGGCAGGGGCGAGATGGCGCGAACGGACAGTAGGGAAGAAGGGCTCTACGTACCACGTTGCTGCGCGGTGGTGAAGTAGGGAAGGCTCGCCAGCGGTGACCTCTGGTTCGAGGAGGTTCGAGACAGGGAAGGAGAGAAAGAGGAGAGAGGGTCACGGTTGCTCTGGGGTAAGCGCGAAAGAGAGAGGAGCAGCGGCAGCGGCAAGGATCAGCGGCGGTGGCCCTTTTCCTCCCCCTTCCCCTTCCCCTTCCCTTCCCTTCCCCACCTTTCCTTCCCCCTCTTTTGAACCAACTCCCCCCAGTGTGCGTGATTCCTTTCCCCCTTTTCCCCTTATTCAACGTTTTTTTAGTTAGGGGTATTTTCAGAATAAAAATAAAAAATTTGGTAAAAATGACGATTTTAAAATAAATTAGAACCTTCGGGACTATTTTGTAGCGAAAAAAATCTGGAGACAAAATAAATTTTCGGCCTCTACGTTAGGAACTAAAATCGTACTTAACCATTTTATATATAAAATTTAAACCCCTTTTAAGTAGTTATTTGATTTAAATAATGCCAAAATTCAAACTGAAGGTATCATTTTTGGATAATGGCTTTGAAGGAAAATTGACAATACATGCCAGTGTCTCATTTATATTTTAATGAACTTCCACCTACCAAGCATTCATTCAGCTATATTTAAAAATAAAAATTCAATAATTTATTTATCTGCAATATTTATTTGACAGGATGAATTAAGATTATTGAAATACGAAATTGAGATTTGCTTTTGCTCTTTTCTGTAATGGTTACAAATAGAAACAGGATGTGATGCTTATTTGAAGATTGAAGTTGGAAGGAAAGTTAAATCTAGGGTTGTAACATTTGGGAGACAGGGGGTTTGATTGGTTGGATTAGCTAGGTTTGAGATTTATAGCTATTATAAGTTTGTATTGCTGTCTTGGTATGAATGAATTAAGATTTTTGTTTATATTTGATAGAAACCATGTATTACCTTTAATTTTCTACGGTTAGTGAGATAAATTAATCTTAGAATACTTCCCTATTAGAGATTTGAAAAGCTCATGCCAATCTTCAGATGATATTTGTAATTTGTTATTATTTGTCACTAGTTAGTAGTTACATAGGTATATAGTTATACAATGAAAAAATGGTGATGAGATGAATAGTGATGGACTCAAAAAAATTTTAAAAGTGGAAGCAAAATATGCATATTAAAATAAATTTTGTTGAATATTATTAATTATACTAAAAATATAATAGAGATATAAAAATTAAAAAGAGTTAATAAACACTTTTATTTATAAAATATTATTTATTATATATAATTTATAAAAGAATATTTTTTTATTTATGAAACTTGAACTTAAAATATTTTAATTAAATTATAGATAATTTGTCATCCTAGCTAATTTTATTTTTATTCATTTTTATACAATTTAATAATAAAAGACTAAATTAATTGACACGTTAGCACCTATTGATATATTAGTATTTATAATTTGAAACTAGAATTATATATAAATATAAGAAAAAACTAAAACTATACATAAAAAGTATGTTTATATAAAATAATAGAAACTTAATTTACAATTTTCTTTCTTTATTTTTAAAATAATAAAAATTTTATATATTTTTAATTTAATTTTAATATACCATCAGATTAAAGATCTTATGCATCTATTTAATTATGTATTATAATTAAAAAACCCATCTTTTACATTATACATCTATTTAATTATGTATTGTAATTAAAAAATTCATCTTTTACATTCCTTACGTAAATAATTATCTAAAAGAATAAATTAAATATAATTAAATGACTATGTAAAAAAATACATATTTTAATATATCAAAATTAATTTCTATGTTTTTAAACAATTGTTCTACTATTCATTATAATTTTCAAATACTAATTACCACCCATTCAATTAGAAAATTTATTTGTTATAATATTTATGTCATAAAATACTTTTTAATCCAAAATAGTTGTTACAAACAAGATTATTTAAGAGATAAAATTAAAAAGTACAATTATTCTCCACGTACAAGTCATTTTATGATACAAGTCCATACAAGTCATTTATATTCACGCGCGCACGTTCTTCTTCGTATTGCTGCTGCACATTCTTCTTCTTCTTTATTTTTCTCTTTCGTTATCGTCGTCACCAACACCACTTCATCCTCCTCCTCCTCCTCTTCCTCCTTCTTTTTTCATTGGAATTTCTTCTCCTCCTTCCTTTTCCTCCTTCTCTTCTATCATCTTCATTATCATAATCATCATCGTTATAGTCATCATCTTCTTCTTCTTATATGTATCGTCATTATCGTTATCGTATAATTTTTGCCATATTGATGGCATTGCCTGATTCAAAATTAAAGAAAATGTTTTTGTGCATTTGTAGCAAAATTTCGATGTAGGAGTTCTAAATCTGAATTGTTATTGTGATGAACATGTTCCATTATCATTTTGGTGTATTTTAGAAAACTTTGGATGTATTTTAGAAATCTTGAGGTGTATTTTGAAAATATTTCAGTGTATTTTTATTCTAATAAGTTCTGCATAATTCAAAATTCTTTCTCTTCTTCTTCGTAATCTTCTGTTGCTGCTTCTTCTTCTTTTTCATCATCATCATCATCTTTTTTCCTTATTAATCTTTTTTTTCTTGTTTTACCTTTTCAATTTTCTTCTTATTTTACTCTCTTAAGAAGAATAAAAATAAAAAAAATCAAACAAATAAGAAGAAGAAACAAATAATACTGCAAAATTACTTGGAATTGAAGAGGATGAACATATATTTATTCAACTAAAAGAAAGAAAGAAATAAGAAAAAAAAAGAAGAAAATGCATTAAAGAAAATATTTTTCTACATTTGTAGCAAATTCGATGTAGGAGTTCTAAATCTGAATTATTATTGTGATGAATTTGTTCTATTATCGTTTCGGTGAATTTTGAAAAACTTTTAGTGTATTTTAGAAATTTTGCGATCTATTTTTGGAAATATTACAGTGCATTTTTATTCTTATAAGTTCTGCATAATTCAAAACTCTTCCTCTTCCTCCCCCTCACCTTCTGCTGCTGTTGTTTCTTCTTTTTCATTATCAGCATCATCTTCTTTTTTTATTCATCTTTTCCTTCTTGTTTTACCTTCTCAAGTTTCTTCTTATTTTACTCTTTTAACAAGAACAAAAATAAAAGAATCAAACAAAGAAGAAAAAACACATAATACTGTAAAATTACTTGGAAGAAAATGAACCTACATTCATTCATCTAAAAGAAAGAAAGAAACAAAAAAAAGAAGAAAAAAATGCATTAAACAAAATATTTTTATGCATTTGTAGTAAAATTTCGATGTGGGAGTTCTAAATCTGAAATGTTATTGTGATGAATCTGTTCCATTCTTATTTCGGTGTATTTTAAAAACTTTCAGTGCATGTATTTGGAAATCTTGCGGTGTAATTTGGAAATATTTCGATGATTTTTATTCTGATAAGTTCTGCATAATTTAAAACTCTTACTCTTCCTCCTCCTCATCTTCTGTGGCTGCTTCTTCTTTTTCATCATCATCATCATCATCATCATCATCATTATCTTCTTTTTTTTTCTTATTCATATTTTCTTTCTATTTTACCTTCTCAAGTTTCTTTTTGTTTTACTTTCTTAACAAGAATAAAAACAAAAAAATAAAACAAAAAAGAAAAAGAAACACATAATGCTGTAAAATTATTTGAAAGAGGATGAACCTACATTCATTCAACTAAAAGAAAAAAAGAAATAAAAAAAAAAAGAAAAAATGCATTAAAAAAATATTTTTGTGCATTTGTAACAAAATTTCGATGTAGGAGTTTTGAATCTGAATTGTTATTGTGATGAATATGTTTTATTCTCGTTTCGGTGTATTTTTATTCTGATAAGTTCTACATAATTTAAAACCCTTTCTCTTCCTTTTCCTCATCTTCTACAGTTGCTTCTTTTTCATCTTCTTATTTCATATTCTTATAAATTTTTTGGAAGGAAAAAATCAAACAAAGAAGAAAAAATACATAATTTTGCAAAATCAATAGAAAGATGAGAAGGGAAAAAAATGGAAGGAAAAAAATGCAGCAACAACAGTAATAAAAATAACGAAGATGAAGATGAAACATGCGAAGAAAAAAGAGGAGAAATTCAAAGAATAAGGAGAAGAAGAAGAAAGAGGAGGAGGAAGAAGAACGTGGGATACAAACGTTGGAGGAGGAACAACGTGATTTCACGCACGCGTTATGTAAGTGGATTTTGTTGGATTAGGGTTAACTTGTATGAATTTGGATGCCAAAATGCTTGTATGTGTAGCAGAACTCTAAAAAATATTATATAATTTTAAAATAAAGAATATTAATTAATAAATAGATACTATTCTTTCTTATCTCAACTAATTATTTTTTAAGACAAAAAAGATATTGATAATTTTATTTATATTTAGAAAACTGAGATTTAGTTTGGTAATTAAGTAATTGATTAGTTTTAAAAATTATATTGTTGCTGCTAATTAAATTTTTTATTGAGTTAATTTATTTATTTATTTTTAATTTTGATACTAAATCAAATTTAATAAAAAAAATATTGTTACATGTTAAATTTAATAAAAAAATTATTTTTAACATAAATTTTAAGATAAAATTTTAAAATTTTTGTGGAGACAAAAATATAATTAAATTGGAGGCAAATATATATATTTATATAGAATTATTACTTTATTTTTAAAGTTAGTGGGGGCAAGTGCCCCCCTCCTTGGAGCATGGGTCCGTCCTTGAAAATGAAGAATTCACCCTGTTCCACACTTAATTTATGTAGCTTATTGAAGAGATTCATCTAACAGGTATGGATATTGTATCTTGCAAGATTGGGGGCTTGCTACCATACCATCTTCCTATAAAATTTTCATCACAATAGGTATGTGTGTGCTTGTTGTTTGGTCTTATATGAGTTTAGTTTTGGCTGCTAATATACATGCGTATGTTAATTAGATGTAGATCTTCTTTCAAAGTGTTACAATTATCCATAATTCCAACTAATAGATTAATTATTTTGATATTATTATACTCATTCAACTATCTGTAATATGTAAAATTGTTGATTAATCAAACATTTTGGCAGATTCGCTCTAACTTACTTTTGATTTTAACTCTGAATAAACGTGAGTTTATATATCTTATTTTTAGTGTTTTGATGAGTTTTGTTTTTTCAAAACTTCTAAGAAAGAATATAGATAAAAAAAAAATTTAAGAATTTTGTCTAGTTAGTTCTCCTTTATTAGACGCAAGTTTCAATTTATCTAAGCAAACCTGATGGAACCGCTAAATCTTCACTACTATGCCCAATTAATCTAATGTGATATAGAGGAACTTAATTTTAGGTTTCAGCCTTATATAATGGTAATGAAGGCATATATTATTAGTTGTCTTGATGCTTTATATATTTTCTAGGATTCTTTAAATTTTTTATATGTATAAATTAAAGTTTCCAAACGCTAAGTGATCTTTTGTTTGCACATATATACTATCTATGTAGTTTTCTATAATAATAGACTCATTTTTCAACACTTTCAGGTTGTAAAAAACAAGTTCTTAACATAGCTAACTTGTAAAAGTTTATTTGGCAGCAGAGACTGCAAATGAATAAGGCTGAGGTAGGGAAAAGAGATTGTTAAAATTATGAGCATTAAATAATTTTATTGGCAAAAATATTTAAAAAAGATAGAGAATTTATTTGGGTGAATTTCTATGAAAAAAATTCTTTTTTTAAGTGATTTATTTTTTAAAAGATCTTTTACAAAAATAAAAATAATTTTATGTTTAGATATCTCATATAAAAATATCTTTTTATTTAGCAATTATGTTTGGATACAACAATATAAAAGTATTTTTTTGTTTATTTATTATGTTAAAAAAAATCCTTTTTTAGGTAAAAAAAGATATAAATTTTAGTTTCTAAAAAAAGATATTTTAAATATTTTTCTAATATTTTTTATTTTATTATTAAAATTTTGTCAAACACATTAAAAATTATTTATTAAAAAAAATTATTTTCTAATAAGTTAATGGCACCCAAACAAACACAGATTATTATTGAAAAAATAGCTATTATGATGTACACTCATCTCTACATTTTTAGCAAGAAAACACCTAGACTAGTGCTACTTCTCTATGATGTTGGGATAGCTTTTTCTGTAAGTTGATATGAAATTTTTTGTTTTAATGTATTACTAAGGGCTATGGGAAGCAAGTGGCCTACTGTGTGCTTCTGCAATTTACTTACCTGCTTTTTTTATATCTGTGTTTATTGATTTTTATTCACTTCAAAGACTCTTTACCACCATATATCATGTTGAGACAGTGTTTTATTTATTTAGTGTGCCTTGATCTTTGGTTTATCGTGTGTTTGCTCATATTTTTGTTTATTGCAAACAAAAAGGTACTTTTTATGTTGCTGGCAGTTTTGGTTGCCTTAGGAGAACTGTCTTAGATGAGAGGCTAAAATACGACGAGTTCTCTACTGCAGTATTGATTAGAACCTTGTTTCACCAAAATTTTCAGGTCTCTAAAATTCATACTATATCCTATTTATCTTTATGTTTTCTCATCCTAGTGATTAAGTTATAAAGACTTCGGTACATTTTTTCTGCTTCACATTTATATTTCTTTCTTTGAGTGATGTTGTTTGGTTCATTTGTGTAGGCTGGGATTAGTGACTTCCAGAAGACAATTCATCTATTGGTTTCTTTGAAGGTTATAGAGAAGTGGTATTACTTAAGAACATTAAGAGTCTGTATGCTTGTGGAGGTGTGAATTTGTAATATTGTGTCTATATATGTATCATGTATTATATTATGCACCTTATTTTAAGTGTGAAATTTATTAGGAAGAAATTTTCTTTGATGCAATTATTGAGATTTTCTATTGGAATACTTCGTGGCTAGTTTGTTCGAGCAAAATTGTATTTTGAGAGTTGAGATTGAACAAGATTTGTAATAAGATTTGTTATTATGAATGTAATAAAATGCTTCATTATTGGTAGTATAGCTAACCCTGGTTAATATGTAGGTGGTTAATAGACTTGGTTAAGTGTGTATTAGGTGTCTTAACTTGTACATACATAACCTCAGCTTTGTGTTGTGTATAAGTGAATACATTTTTAATAACACTCATGATTATTCTTTCTTCTCTAAGAAACCCTTTCTTCTCTGCATACCATTTTGCATTCTGCGTTTAGCCCATTCTTGCTTTCTTGCCCCTTTAGTGTATGCTTCGCCCTCCGATTCTTGGCCTTTAGATATCCAACATGGTATTTAAAGCCAAGTTTCTGACCTTTCTCCTTCCCTGAATTCTTTCCCCAATTTTTTTTCTTTACCATGGAAATCTCTCTTTCTGATTCAATAAACAAAAGGCATTTTCCCCAATTACTGATAAACTCAATGGAAACAACTATTCCACATGGCGCTATCAAGCTTTATTGACAATTCAGTCTTAGCATGGAGTATCATCTCTTAGCATCCAAGATTCTTGAACAATTTATCTCTGATGCAACCAAGAAGTCTACAACAAAATCTGATTCCTTCAAAACATGGAAGCTCTAAGATCTGACACTTTCTACCTGGATTGTGGCTTCTATGACCACTCCCTTCCAAAACAGAGTCATTGGCTCCACGTGGTTCTATGAAATTTGGGAAAAAATAGATACATACTTCATTGCTATTGCCAATTCCAGAATTCAAACTCTCAAATTGCAATTGAAATCTACCAAGAAGATTGCTTCTACATCAGAATATCTTGCACAAATTAAAAAGATTGTGGATTCCCTCTTTGCAATAGGATATGTAGTACCTGATGATGATCATCTTTAGGCAATACTTGATGGTCTCTTTGAAAAATACTAACTTTACATTGGTTCAGTCATGTCAAAATTAGGTTCCTATCAAGTAGTAGATGTAGAATCCTATATCTCAACCTTTGAAAACAACATTGCCTATAGCTAATCCTGCTCAATACTCTATGTCATTCAATGATGGAAGAGGTGGATTTTCTTGTCTTGGATGTGGTGGCCGGAATACAAGAGGAGGAGGCAAGTTTGGTTATGCTAACCACAATGCCAACTCTGTGGTCGAGTTGTATAATATGGAGTTGTTAACTTGTTATCACCTATTTGATACTTCTTTTACTCCACAATCCAACAATTATTCTTCTCAGTTTTATATTCCATATGGAAACTCCCAATCACCTCTTCCACCACCCACATTTCATTAGCCTCGTGCCTATATCTCCACTCCACCATCCATTAGTGAAACTACTTGGCCCCTGATTCAAGTGCTAGCCAACATATCACCAATGATGCTTCTAACTTGTTAATTTCATCCTCAACCTAACCTAATTCAGATCAATTATTTGTCAGAAATGGTATAGGTATCAGTATCACAAAATCATGTTCTACTATCTTAACTGACTCTCACACTAATTTTGCTTTTAGTTTGAATAACTTGCTCTTTGTTCCTGAAATAACACAATCTTATGAGTGTATCTAAATTTGCCGTAGACAATACTTTTTTGAATTTTGGCCTAACTTTGTTGTGATTTGTGACCAGGCTACCCAGGAGCATCTTCTCCAAGGTGTAACTAAGAATGGAATCTACTCCTTTGATCATCTTTATGTGCCTATAATTCTTCACTCCAACACATATGATCTGCATTCATCTACTCCTGCTAAAAGTCATAGCATTAGTGTTATAGCTCAAGTTAACAATGTTTACCCCTTTAATTCTTGCAAATTTAATTTTCTCTATATTTAGAGATAATAATGCTACTATTTTCTCTTGTAATAAGACATCAAATGTTGAATTGTGGCACAAAATATTGGCCACTGTGCAATAAATACCGTGCTTTATGTCTTAAAAAATTGCTCTATTCATATTCCTATCAATATTCAATCAACCAATGTGCGTGAAGTTTGTTCTATGTCAAAGATGTATAGATTGCATTTTTCTAACACTGATTCTACTTATAATGAACCTCTTTGATGCTTGGCATCTTTAGTGAATTTTAAATATTTTTTTAAGTAGTTTTTTTTACATTTAATACGAGGTTTTTATGTTTTTTCATAGCTAATCATATACTTGGAGTTGTTTTAGAATTATTATGCATTCAGGGTTATTCTTTAAAGAAATAAGGTGAAGAGAAGCAAACAAAAAAGACACAAAGTGAACTCCCAAGAAAAAAAGGAGAAATTGGTGCCTAACTTCAAAGATTTGAAGTCCAGCGACAGCATTAACAACAAAGGCTGGCGCCCAACGCCAAAAAGAGGGTGCCTAGTGCCTTCGACGAAACCAACAAGACTGGCGCCTAACTTGGGAATGTGGCGCCTAGCACCAAGAAATTTCACTACATGGGCACCTAACGCCCATGCCTGCGCCCAACACTAAAAATTCTTCACTCCCAGGAGTCCAAAATGCATTGGCATCTAGCACCAATTGTCCAAGTCCAACACCTTGATAGAGCAAACAAGGTGGTGCTCACCTTTAGGAAGTGGCGCAAGCACCCATGCTTCCAAAGTCCAACTTCAAGGATTGGTGCCCAACTTCAGCCATCCAAGTCCAGCGCCAGGCCCAAACTCTCTTCCAGAACACATTGGTTCGGCTCAAACTCTTCTAAAGATTCAAGATTTGAATGATTAGTTATTGTTAGCTTTTTCTAGAAAGATAAGATTTGGTTTTAGTTTAAATTTGAATTAATGTTTTAGTTATCTTATTCTTTGAGAAAGATAAGATTAAATTTAGTTTGAATTTGAAAATTAGGATACGATTTAAAATATAAATAAGTGGAGTTCATTAGTTTTAGTTTATTTTTCTCTTTATCACGAGTCACTAATCCTCTTTTGTTAGGGTTAAGAGTTCTCTTTGATTTTCATGAATTGGTAATTTGATTGTTTATTTTATTTTGATTAATGCATTGATACTTTTTCACGAATTGAGTTTTGTTCTTCATCTTAATGGTTAGAAGTATTGAAAAATATTCTAATTCTATTTTGGATCTCTTTATTCTCTTGGGAAAGTTATATCGGGATTAGCTTAAAACTTTTTCTTATAATTTTTCAAACTGACTAGGGATAGCTTTTGAAAAGTTGTGCGACGTTAAATTGAAATCGCGCTTAACCTCTTTTTATTAATTGTTTGACCAAAAAATTAGCAAATAAGATAAAGAGAAATTAAATTGCCAAGGAGTTGGAGTTTGATTATATATGATTTGTCGGGAAATTATTTTGCATGAATCAAAGTAAATAAACATGAACGTTACCTTTTCTACAAATTAATCATCTCCGAAACCTTAAGATCTCATTCCACTATTTATTTCTCTAACTATTTCATAAGCATTCATTCACACCAAACATTATACTTTACTGTTAGTATTTCACATCCTTTCTCCTACAAAGGTTCGGTTGGTCTAATTAAAAGATTCGATTAGAAGTTTCTTGCTCAATTCTTTAATTTTTGTGGGAACGATATCCATTCACCGTGCTATTACTTGAAGTGTTTGGTGCACTTACCAAGATTAGTGCCATCAAGTTTTGGCCTATCAAGTTTTTGGCGCCGTTGCTAAGAATCAACTGAGATTGACAATACATATTTGGTTTAATCACTAAATTAGATGTTTGTTTTAAATTTCTTTTTATTTTTCTTTTCTTTTACTTCTTTATTTCACAATGTGCATTTTATTTCTTTTGTGTTTTTATGTAAGGGAACGATGGAGTTGAACACCATGAATACAATCATAGCACTAAACAAATTTATGTTTTAACAAATTTCCTTACTCACATAACAAATGGAACAAAAGCAGGTTTCAACCATTGGAACACAAGTTGTTACGTGTGACTTGTGTGGAGAAGCACACAAGAATGAAAGGTGTGAGCTATTCAAAGAAGTCCAGACATCCACTGAGCAATTAAATTACATGGAATATAACATCCTAATTTTTCGTAACTAAACAATGTTTTAATTTTTTCAGTAATTAGTTTTATTTTGACGAATCGTTTTTGAATTCTGCAACAAAATAAATGAAAATATAATTTTATTATTATGTTATTTATTTATTTTATGTGCTATAGTTATAGCAAAGTTTAGATATTATTATTATTATTATTATTATTATTATTATTATTATTATTATTATTATTATCGAGTTTAATATCTGCCGATATGAGTAAATATCGATATTTTTTATGAACTTAGAATTGCTAATACTTCATCATATATTTTTATTTATTTTAACCATTATGTTCCTAATGTTATTTATATTAGTAACTTATATATATTTATCCTGATATGGATTATTATTTGTGTTTTAAAACATTTACTTTAGTAATCATCATTATCGTTAAGCAGACATGAAATAGGTCATTTTGGATGAACAAATAGAGATAAAGCTGAGAGAGAGAAGAGAGAAATTGTGAACCTCTACGAACCTTCGGCGTTTGATTTCTTGAGCTCCGTAACTTCGATAAAAAATCTAATTCGATTAAAGTTTTCATATCTTCCTCCTCTTCACGTTGACGTCAACTTTTGTTCGAGAAAAATTGACGGTGAAGCTCTCCCCCAAGCTTGTATGGTTCCGCCAAGGTGAGAAAAAAGTGGAGTAGACAATTTTTGACATTTTTTCTTCAACTGTTCGGTCAGAAACCTTTCTTGGAGCTTCGGTTGTTATGACTGATGTATGGAGGTAGGGTTTGGTAATTTTATAATAATTAAATATAAATTTGACAAATGAATGCTTGTTGATTGATTATTGTTTGAGATTGATTGAATTTGTGTTGAATTTCAGTTGAATTATTGTTGTTTCTTTGAATTTGTGGTTCGGCCATGTGAGAACAGCTCAGCTGGCGTATTATTGATGATTTTTGGGGCTGTTGTGATGTGAAATATTGAGAAAAATTGATGAGGTTTGATGGCCGTGAGATTAAATTAGAAGCTGTGAAAAATCGGTAAGCGAAAAGCCTGAAAACAGATATAAAAATCAAATATATATTTTGAAAAAGTCACAAGAAAGGACTTCCCAGTTCTTACCCCCTTACCTTCCTCTTCCGTTGGAGACAGGAATCCTATTCTATGAGTTAGACCCATACATATATGAGAACCCAGTACATCACAGTTTCTATGTAGTAGCGGCTGAGCCTCGAGTACGACTGTATGTGTTGAGTGACCATCCCTTCCAGCATTCAATCGATACTCCTTTCTTTAATCCTGACGCCCGCTACGAGTTTCCTTTATCTTGGCTTCATCCGGCCGCTTCATGATGAGCGGATAATTTATACGCTTTTTGGCATTGTTTTTAGGTAGTTTTTAATATGTTTTAGTTACTTTTTATTATATTTTTATTAGTTTTTATACAAAAATCACATTTCTAGACTTTACTATGAGTTTGTGTGTTTTTCTATAATTTCAGGTATTTTCTGGCTGAAATTGAGGGACCTGAGCAAAAATCTGATTCATAGGCTGAGAAAGGACTGCAGATGCTGTTGAATTCTAACCCTCCTGCACTCGAAGTGGATTTTCTGGAGATACAGAAGCCCAATTGGCACGCTCTCAAATGCGTTGGAAAGTAGACATCTTGGGCTTTCCATCAATGTATAATAGTCCATACTTTCTCCGAGACTTGATGGCCCAAACTGGCGTTTAAACACCAGCCAAAGACCCTTTTCTGGCGTAAAATGCCAGAACTGGCACCAGAACTGGAGTTAAACGCCCAAACTGGCATCCAAGCTGGCGTTTAACTCCAGAAAAGGCCTATGCACGTGTAAAGCTCAATGCTCAACCCAAGCACACACCAAGTGGGCCCCGGAAGTAGATTTCTGCATTCTCTGCACTTAGTTACTCATTTTCTGTAAATCTAAGTTACTAGTTTAGTATAAAAACTACTTTTAGAGATTCATTTTGGTAACTCATGACATTTTACATCTCATATTGTATCTTCTACAGTATGAGTCTTTAAACCCCATAGGTGGGGGTGAGGAGCTCTGCTGTGTCTCAATGGATTAATGTAATTACTATTGTTTTCTTTTCGATCACGCTTGATTCTATTCTAAGAAACTCACTCGTACTTCAATGTAAAGAATATGATGATCCATGACACTCATCATCATTCTCAACTTTATGAACGTGTGCTTGACAACCACTCCCATTCTATCTGAGCTCAACGTAGTCACTGGGCGACAGCTTGAGTGCGTATCTCTTGGGTCTCTGATCCATGGATTTGACTTGCCTCTCCTGACAATAGAGCATTCGAATCCGTGAGATTAGAACCTTGTGGTAGAGGCTAGAACCAATTGGCAGCATTCCTGAGATCCAAAAAGTCTAAACCTTGTCTGTGGTATTCCGAGTAGGATCTGGGATGGGATGACTGTGACGAGTTTCAAACTCACGAATGTTGGGCGCAGTGACAGTGTGCAAAAGGATAGAGAGATCCTATTCCGACACAAGTGAGAACTGACAGATGATTAGCCATGCGGTAGCTGTGCCTGGTATTTTTCATCCGAGACGAGAGATCCGACAGTTGATTAGCCGTACAGAAATCGTACCTAGACCATTTTCACTGAGAGGACGGATGGTAGCCATTGACAACGGTGATCCACCAACATATAGCTTGCCATGGAAGGAAGCCATGCGTGTTTGGAGAAGAAGACAGTAGGAAAGCAGAGATTCAGACGACAGAGCATCTCCGGAACCTCAACCTGTTCCTCATTACTAAATCACAAGTATAATTCATTTCATGTTATTTACTTTTCATAAACAAAATCATTTTTTATCACTAATCTCCTCACTAAGATTTACAAGATAACCATAGCTTGCTTCAAGCCGGCAATCTCCGTGGGATCGACCCTTACTCACGTAAGGTATTACTTGGACGACCCAGTGCACTTGCTGGTTAGTTGTGCGGAGTTGCAAAGGTGTGATTGCAATTTCGTGCACCATATTTTTGGCACCGTTACCGGGGATTGTTCGAGTTTGAACAACTGACGGTTCATCTTGTTGCTTAGATTAGAAAAATTTTATCTTTTTTGGTTTAGAGTCACTAAATTTGAGTTTTTTATTATTGTTTTGTTAAAATTTTAAAATTCCTTGTTTTCTTTTTCTAGAGCTTTTTCGAAAATTTTTAATAAATAGATAAAAACCAATAAACTAATAATTAAGTCTTTTGTTTGAGTTTAGTTTCATGTTTTAAGTTTGGTGTCAATTACATGTTTTTATTTTCCTTCAATTTTTCGAATTGTATGTTCTTTTTATTTTTCATATTTTCGAGTTTTATGTTCCTTGTTCTTTCTTGATCTTCAAGTTGTTCTTGTTTATTTTCCTTGTTTGATCTTTAGTTTTTCTTGTTTTGTGTCTTTCCTTGTTTTTCTTGTGCATTTTCGAATTATTAGTGTCCAAAGTATAAAAATTTTTAAGTTTGGTGTCCTTTGTGTTTTTATTTTCTTAAAGATTTCCAAAAGTTGTTCTTGGTATTCATCTTGATCTTCAAAGTGTTCTTGGTGTTCATCTTAACATTCAAAGTTTTCTTGTTTATTTTCTTTGTTTTGATCTAAAAATTCTAAGTTTGGTGTCATTTTATTGTTTTTCTCTTTCCTCATTAAATTTAAAAAAAAAAATATCTTTTCTTTTATTTACTCATCATTTTCGAATTCCTTAGGTTGACTTAGTCAAAATTTTTAAAATTTGGTAGTTTCTTGTTAGTCAAGTCAAAATTTCAATTTTAAAAATTTTATCTTTTTAAATCTTTTTCAAAACAAATTCTTTTTCAATTTTCTTTTTATATTTTTCGAAAATCTTTTCTAAAATTTTTCAAAATCTTTTTCTTTTTTCTATAATTTTCGAATTACTTGTCCTATTTTATTATTTTGATTGAAAAATTTTAAGTTTGGTGTTTTCTTGTTAAGAAAGTTTCAATCTTTAAAATTTTAAAATCATATCTTTTTCAAATCTTTTCTTTTATTTATTTTCTTACAAGTATCTTTGATTTTAAGACATATCTTTTTCAAAACTTCCTAACCGCTTTCTCTCTCTTCATTTTTCGAAAATCCTCACCTACAATTTTTCAAATCTTTTTAATTAGTTAATTATTTTAGTTTTCAATTTTCTTTTATTTCTTTTTCTTCTAATTTTTGAACTTATATTCAGTTTTTCATTTATTTTATTTTATTTTCTTTTCTTTTAATTTCGATTTTCAAAAAAAAAAAAGAGAAAAGAATAAAATTTTTATTTACAATCCACATCATCTCCTTTTCTCCATCATGGACCTAAGTGGAAATGAACAGTCCAGAAGGACTCTGGGGTCATATGCTAACCGCACTACTGCTTCATATGGGAGTAATATCTGTATACCCCCCCATCAGAGCCAGCAATTTTGAGCTAAACCCTCAACTCATTATCATGGTGTAGCAAAATTTCCAGTATTCCGGTCTTCCACAAGAAGAACCTACTGAGTTTCTGGCACAGTTCTTACAAATTGCTGACACAATACGTGATAAGGAAGTAGATCAGGATGTCTACAGATTATTACTGTTTCCATTTACTGTAAAAGATCAAGCTAAGAGGTGGTTAAATAACCAACCCACAGCAAGCATAAGAACATGGAAACAATTATCAGACAAATTCCTGAATCAATATTTCCCTCCAAAAAGGATGACACAGCTAAGGCTGGACATCCAAGGCTTTAAACAAGAGGATAATGAATCTCTTTATAATGCCTGGAAGAGGTACAGAGAGATGCTAAGAAAATGCCCCTCTGAAATGTTTTTAGAATGGGTACAGTTAGACATTTTTCACTATGGGCTTACAGAAAAGGCCCAGATGTCTCTAGATCACTCAGCTGGTGAATCTATATATATGAGAAAGACAATTGAAGAGGCTCAAGAGCTCATTGATACAATTGCCAGAAATCAACACCTGTACTCAAGTGGTGAGACCTCCATGAAAGAAGAGGCTAAGGCAGTATCCACTGAACTTAGTCCTCCAAAACAAATTGCTGAACTCAATCAGCAACTATTTTCTATAACAAAACAGTTAGCAGAATTTAAAGAGATGCTACAAGAAACCAAAAATGCTAACCAGAATATGGAAAAATACTTGAATCAGATAAGACAGCAGTTATCTAAACAGATAACAGAAGAATGCCAAGTTGTTCATTTAAGAAGTGGAAAGACATTGAATGTCTCAACTCAAAGCAGCAGGAAGCCAAGAAAGGAACATCTGACAGAGGATGACCAAACCACTACCCAAAATCCCTCTGAGGACAGTAGGAGCCCAGAGAAAAATGATTCTGGCGTTCAAATGCCAGAAAAGGGTCAGAAATTTGCGTTAAACGCCCAGTGGATGGCCAATTCTGGCGTTCAAACGCCAAAAAAGGGTGGTAATCTGGCGTTGAACGCCCAAAAAACACCCTCTTATGCTAAGTTCATGAAAGAGATCTTAAGTCATAAAAAGGATTGGAGAGAGACTGGAAAAGTTTTTCTCACTGAAGAATGCAGTGCAGTAGTCATGTTAAAAAGCTTACCAGAGAAGCTTAAAGATCCCGGAAGCTTTATGATACCATGCACATTAGAGGATGCTTGTACCAAGACAGCTTTATGTGATCTTGGGGCAAGTATCAACCTGATACCTGCATCCACTATCAGAAAGCTTGGTTTGACTGAAGAAGTCAAACCAACCCAAATATGTCTCCAACTTGCTGATAGCTCCATTAAAATTCCATCAGGCGTAATTGAGGACCTGATTGTCAAGGTTGGGCCATTTGCCTTTCCCACTAACTTTATAGTGCTGGAAATGGAGGAGCACAAGAGTGCAACTCTCATTCTAGGAAGACCTTTCCTAGCAACTGGACGAACCCTCATTGACGTCCAAAAAGGGGAAATAACCCTGAGAGTCAATGAGGATGAGTTTAAGTTGAATGCTGTCAAAGCTATGCAGCATCCAGACACATCAAAAGACTGCATGAGTGCTGATATTATTGACTCCCTGGTGGAAGAGGTCAATATGACTGAGAGTCTCGAATCAGAGCTGGAGGACATTTTTAAAGATGTTCAGCCTGATCTGGAGGAACTAGAGAAAACAGAAGAACCTCTGAAAACTCATCAGGAAGAGGAGAAGCCTCCTAAAACCGAGCTCAAACCACTACCACCATCCCTGAAATATGCATTTCTGGGAAAAGATGACACTTTTCCGGTAATCATAAGCTCTGCTTTAAAGTCACAGGAAGAGAAAGCACTAATTCAGGTGCTAAGGACACACAAGACAGCTCTTGGGTGGTCCATAAGTGATCTCAAGGGCATTAGCCCAGCCAGATGCATGCACAAGATCCTATTGGAGGATGATACTAAGCTAGTGGTTCAACCACAGAGGCGGCTGAATCCAGCCATGAAGGAGGTGGTGCAGAAAGAGGTCACTAAGTTACTAGAGGCTGGGATTATTTATCCTATTTTTGATAGTCCCTGGGTGAGCCCTGTCCAAG
The DNA here is from genome assembly GCF_003086295.3 of Arachis hypogaea. NCBI lineage: Eukaryota > Viridiplantae > Streptophyta > Magnoliopsida > Fabales > Fabaceae > Arachis > Arachis hypogaea. The sequence continues at coordinate 41,113,531 of NC_092048.1, read as the reverse complement.
TTGTCCCCAAGAAGGAAGGTATGACAGTGGTTCATAATGAAAGGAATGAACTGGTTCCCACAAGAATAGTTACAGGGTGGCGTATGTGTATTGACTACAGAAGACTCAATACAGCCACCAGAAAGAATCATTTTTCTTTACCATTCATAGACCAGATGCTAGAGAGACTAGTAGGTCATGAATACTAATGCTTTTTAGATGGCTATTCAGGTTACAACCAAATTACAGTAGATCCTCAGGACCAAGAGAAAACAGCATTCACATGTCCATCTGGAGTATTGCCTACAGAAGGATGCCATTTGGTCTGTGCAATGCACCTGTAACCTTTCAGAGGTGCATGCTCTCTATCTTCTCTGATATGGTAGAGAAATTTCTGAAAGTCTTCATGGATGACTTCTCAGTATTTGGAGACTCATTCAGCTCCTGTCTTAACCATCTAGCACTTGTTCTGAAAAGGTGCCAAGAGACTAACCTGGTTTTAAACTGGGAGAAATGTCACTTTATGGTGGCTGAAGAAATTATCCTTGGGCACAAAATTTCGAACAAGGGAATAGAGGTGGATCAAGCTAAGATAGAGGTAATTGAAAAATTACCACCACCTGCGAATGTTAAGGCAATCAGAAGCTTTTTGGGGCATGCAGGATTCTATAGGAGGTTTATAAAAGATTTTTCAAAAATTGCAAAACCTCTGAGCAATCTGCTAGTCGCTAATACACTATTTGTCTTTGACACAGAGTGTTTGCAGGCCTTTGAGACTCTGAAAGATAAGCTGGGCACAGCACTAGTCATTTCTGCACCAGACTAGACATTACCATTCGAACTAATGTGTGATGCCAGTGACCATGCCATTGGTGTAGTATTGGGACAGAGGCATGACAAGCTTCTGCATGTCATTTATTATGCTAGCCATGTTTTAAATGACGCGCAGAAGAATTACACAACCACAGAAAAGGAGTTGCTTGCAGTGGTTTATGCTATTGACAAGTTCAGATCTTATTTAGTAGGATCAAAAGTGATTGTGTACACTGACCATGCTGCTCTAAAATATCTCCTCACAAAATAGGATTCAAAATCCAGACTCATAAGATGGGTGTTGCTTCTGCAAGAGTTTGATATAGAAATAAGTGACAGAAAAGGGACAGAGAACCAAGTAGCTAATCATCTGTCCCGGATAGAACCAGTGGCAGGAGCGTCCCTCCCTCCTACTGAGATCTCTAAAACCTTTCCGGATGAGCAACTCTTTGCCATTCAGGAAGTACCGTGGTTTGCAGACATTGCAAACTATAAAGCTGTGAGATTCATACCCAAAGAGTACAGTAAGCAGCAAACAAAAAAATTGGTTTCTGATGCAAAGTACTACTTGTGGGATGAACCATATCTCTTTAAGAGATGTGCAGACGGAATAATCCATAGATGTGTGCCTAGAGATGAGGCACAGAAGATCCTATGGCATTGCCATGGATCACAATATGGAGGACATTTCGGAGGTGAGCGAACAGCCACAAAGGTTCTCTAATGTGGCTTCTACTCGCCTACTCTCTATAGAGACTCCCGAGAGTTTGTACGTAATTATGACAGTTGTCAGAGAGCTGGTAATCTGCCTCACGGTTATGCCATGCCTTAGCAAGAGATCTTAGAGATTGAGTTGTTTGATGTATAGGGTATTGATTTCATGGGGCCTTTCCCACCATCATATTTAAACACTTATATTCTGGTGGCAGTAGACTATGTATCTAAATGGGTAGAGGCAATTACAACACCCACTAATGATACTAAGACAGTGATGAAGTTCCTCCAGAAGCATATCTTCAGCAGGTTCGGTGTCCCTAGGGTACTGATCAGTTATGGAGGCACTCATTTCTGCAATAAACAGCTTAACTCTGCTCTGATCCGATATGGAATTAACCACAAAGTGGCAACTCCATATCATCCACAGACAAATGGACAGGCTGAAGTCTCAAATAGAGAACTAAAACGAATCCTGTAATGGACTGTAAGTACCCGTAGAAGGGATTGGGTAAGAAGTCTGGATGATGCTCTGTGGGCATACAGAACCGCATTCAAGACTCCTATAGGGACCTCTCTATACCAGCTTGTGTATGGAAAAGCCTGTCATCTGCTAGTGGAACTGGAACACAAGGCCTACTGGGCCACTAGGTTCCTAAACCTTGATGCTAAGGTAGCTGGAGAGAAAAGATTACTCCAGTTGAATGAGCTAGAGGAGTTCAAACTCAATGCTTTCAAAAATGCTAAAATTTACAAGGAGAAAGCAAAAAGGTGGCATGAAAGAAAGCTGTCATCTAGAGTCTTTGAGCCAGGACAGAAGGTTCTGCTATTTAACTCTAGGCTCAGATTGTTCCCTGGGAAATTGAAATCCCGGTGGAAGGGACCATATGTGATTACAAGTGTGTCACCATATGGATATGTAGAGTTTCAGGATATTGACTCTGATAAAAATTCATTGTTAATGGACAGAGAGTCAAGCATTATCTTGAAGGCAATGTTGAGCAAGAATGCTCAAGACTGAGACTAGATTCAAGCTCAGTAAAGTCCAGCTATTGACATTAAAGAAGCGCTTATTTGGAGGCAACCCAATCTTATTTATCTATGTTAATTACTTTTTCATTTCATTTTCCATTGTTATTTTATGTTTTCTTTAGGTTGATGATCATGTGGAGTCACAAAAACAGCTGCAGAATTAAAGCGGAATCAAAAAGAGCACACCCTGGAGGACAGGCTTACTGGCGTTTAAACGCCAGTAAGGATAGCAGAATGGGCGTTTAACGCCCATGCAGGCAGCATTCTGGGCGTTTAACGCCAGAAATGGCAGCATCCTGGGCGTTCAAAAAAGCGCCCAGTAAAGAAGGATTCCTGGCGTTTAACGCTAGCCAGGGTATCTGGCTAGGCGTTAAACGCCCAAAGAGGCAGTCAAGTGGGCGTTAAACGCCAGAATGGATAGCATTCTGGGCATTTAACGCCAGGATGACACCAGGGAGGTAATTTTGTTTTCAATTCGATTTTTTTTCAATTTTTCATGTTTTAATTCATAATTTTTTGGATCAAACATATTTTAAATGTTCATGTTTCAATTTCTATTTTCAAAAATTAATAATCTTTCCAATTTTTTTAATTCTTTTTCAATTCTTTTCAATTCCTTCCAAAACGTTTTCAAAACTTACATATCTTTTCAAATTCTTTTCAACTATTTTTAATTTTTCTTGTATACAGTAATAAATTTTCAAAATTAATTGCATCATTCTTCTTCTACTCCCTTCTATCTTATTTTGCTCGAGGACGAGCAAAGCTTTTAAGTTTAGTGTGAAAAAGCTCAACTTTTTGCTTTTCATAACCACTAATGGCACCTAAGGCCGGAGAAACCTCTAGGAAGAGGAAAGGGAAGGCAGTTGCTTCCAACTCCGAGTCATGGAAGATGGAGAGATTCATTTCAAAAGCCCATAACTAAAAAGAGGATGGAGCAAATAAGAGAGCCCGCTCATGGATCTCAACAAGAGCATGAGGAAATTCCTCATCAAGAAATCCCTGAGATGTCTCAAGGGATACACTTTCCTCCACACAAATATTGGGAGGAACTCAACACCTCTTTAGGAGAATTGAGTTCCAACATGGAGTAACTAAGAATGGAGCACCAAGAGCACTCCATCATCCTCCATGAAATCAGAGAGGACCAAAAGGCCATTAGAGAGGAGCAACAAAGGCAAGGAAGAGACATAGAGGAGCTCAAGAACTCCATTAGTTCTTCAAGAAGAAGAAGCCACCATCACTAAGGTGGACCCATTCTTTAATCTCCTTGTTTATTTTCTTTTCTGTTTTCGGTTTTTATGCTTTATGTTTTGACTATGTTTGTGTCTTCATTACATGATCATTAGTTTTTAGTGTCTATGTATTAAAGCTATGAATGTTCCATGAATCTTTCACCTTTCTTAAATGAAAAATGTTTTCTGAAAAAGAAAAAGAAGTACATGAATTTCGAATTCTATCTTGAAAATAGTTTAATTATTTTGATGTGGTGGCAATACTTTTTGTTTTCTGAATGAATACTTGAACAGTGCATATTTTTTTATAGTGAAGTTTATGAATGTTAAAATTGTTGGCTCTTGAAAGAATAATGAAAAAAGAAAAATGTTATTGATAATCTGAAAAATCATAAAATTGATTCTTGAAGCAAGAAAAAGCAGTGAAAAACACAAAGCTTGCGAAAAAAATTCAAAAAAAAAAGAAAGAAAAAAAAAACCAAGCAGAAAAAGCTAATAGCTCTTTAAACCAAAAGGCAAGGGTAAAAAAGGATCTAAGGCTTTGAGCATCAGTGGATAGGAGAGCCCAAAGGAATAAAATCCTGGCCTAAGCAGCTAAATCAAGCTGTCCCTAACCATGTGCTTGTGTCATGAAGGTCCAAGTGAAAAGCTTGAGACTGAGTGGTTAAAGTCGTGATCCAAAGCAAAAAGAGTGTGCTTAAGAACTCTAGGCACCTCTAACTGGGGACTTTAGCAAAGCTGAGTCACAATCTGAAAAGGTTCACCCAGTTATGTGTCTGTGGCATTTATGTATACGGTGGTAATACTAGAAAATAAAATGCTTCGGGTCACGGCCAAGACTCATAAAGTAGCTGTATTCAAGAATCAACATACTAAACTAAGAGAATCAATAACACTATCTGAATTCTGAGTTCCTATGGATGCCAATCATTCTGAGCTTCAAATGATAAAGTGAGATACCAAAACTGTTCAGAAGTAAAAAGATACTAGTCCCGCTCATCTAATTGGAACTAAGCTTCATTGATATTTCGAAATTTATTGTATTTTATCTTCTTTTTATCCTATTTTGTTTTTACTTGCTTGGGGACAAGCAACAATTTAAGTTTGGTGTTGTGATGAGCGGATAATTTATACGCTTTTTGACATTGTTTTTAGGTAGTTTTTAATATGTTTTAGTTACTTTTTATTATATTTTTATTAGTTTTTATGCAAAAATTACATTTCTGGACTTTACTATGAGTTTGTGTATTTTTCTGTAATTTCAGGTATTTTTTGGCTGAAATTGAGGGACCTGAGCAAAAATCTGATTCAGAGGCTGAGAAAGGACTGCAGATGCTGTTGGATTCTGATTCTCCTGCACTCGAAGTGAATTTTCTGGAGCTACAGAAGCCCAATTTGTGCGCTCTCAATTGCGTTGGAAAGTACACATCTTGGGCTTTCCAGCAATGTATAATAGTCCATACTTTTCCCGAGACCTGATGGCCCAAACTGGCGTTTAAACGCCAGCCAAAGACCCTTTTTCTGGCGTAAAATGCCAGAACTGGCACCAGAACTGAAGTTAAATGCCTAAACTGGCATCCAAGCTGGCGTTTAACTCCAGAAAAGGCCTATGCACGTGTAAAGCTCAATGCTCAGCCCAAGCACACACCAAGTGGGCCCCGAAAGTGGATTTCTGCACTCTCTGCACTTAGTTACTCATTTTCTGTAAACCTAAGTTACTAGTTTAGTATAAAAACTACTTTTAGAGATTCATTTTGGTAACTCATGATATTTTACATCTCATATTGTATCTTCTAAGGCATGAGTCTCTAAACCCCATAGGTGGGGGTGAGGAGCTCTGCTGTGTCTCAATGGATTAATGCAATTACTATTGTTTTCTTTTCGATCACGCTTGATTCTGTTTTAAGATACTCACTCGTACTTCAATGTAAATAATATGATGATCTGTGACACTCATCATCATTCTCAACTTTATGAACGTGTGCTTGACAACCACTCCCATTCCATCTGAGCTCAACGTAGTCACTGGGCGATAGCTTGAGTGCGTATCACTTGGGTCTCTGATCCACGGATTTGACTTGCCTCTCCTGACAACAGAGCATTTGAATATGTGAGATTAGAACCTTTGTGGTAGAGGCTAGAACCAATTGGTAGCATTCCTGAGATCCGGAAAGTCTAAACCTTGTCTGTGGTATTTCGAGTAGGATCTGGGATGGGATGACTGTGACGAGCTTCAAACTCACGAATGTTGGGCGCAGTGGCAGTGTGCAAAAGGATAGAGAGATCCTATTCCGACACAAGTGAGAATCGACAGATGATTAACTGTGCGGTAGCTGTGCCTGGTATTTTTCATCCGAGACGAGAGATCCGACAGTTGATTAGTGACAAACCCCAATTTGACGGTTTATCTTGTATTGATTTTTGGGGATTTTATCACCTTTTACCCATATTTATTCAAGAAATAGCATGGTTTTGTATATTCTCCTTTAATTGTGCTTGAATGTGAAAACATGCTTTTTAGGACTCAAAATAGCTAAATTTAATTCACCTTGATTCTATTAGATGCCTTGATATGTTTGTTAAGTGATTTAAGGTTTAGGAGGCAAAGATTGGATCAAGGGAATGAAGAAAGAAAGCATGAAAAGTTGGAGAATTCATGAAGAAATGGAAGAACCGGAAAGCTGTCAAGCCAACCTCTTCGCACTTAATCGGCCATAACTTGAGCTACAGAGGTCCAAATGATGCGGTTCTAGTTGGGTTGGAAAGCTAACATCCGGGGCTTCGAAACGATATAAGATTTGCCATAGTTGCTACACGTATGGTGGCGCGCACGCGCAAAGTACGCGCACACGCCGTTGCTGCCACCTAGTTCACTTAAAGCAAAACGTGGCCAACGAATTCTAAAGCCTTGTGGGCCCAATCCAACTCATTTCTGATGCTATTTAACCCAAGGAGTGAAGAGGGAAACATATGTTAATTACCAATTAGTTTAGTTTAGCTTTGTAATTAGTTTCTAGAGAGAGTAGCTCTCACTTCTCTCTAGAATTAGGATTAGGTTTAGTTCTTAGATCTAGATTTTAATTCATCTTCTTCTACTTCTATCTTCTCAATTCCTTGTTGTTACATTCATTCTTCTTCCATCCTTTTATTGTAATTTCTTTTATGTTTTTCTTGCATTTTGTTGTAGATCTACTTTTGTTCCTCCCTTTCTCTTTCAATTCAATTCAAGGTAAATCATAATAATTGTGATCATTTGATTTGTTGTTGTTTAATTCCTTGCAAATTGAGTAGTGTAGATTTACTTTTCTTGCAATCTTACTATGCTTTCCTTTTATGCCTTCCAAGTGTTTGATGAAATGCTTGGTTGGATTTTAGAGTAGAGTTTTATGTTCTTGGCTTGGAAAGGTAACTTAGGAACTCTTGAGTTACTAATGTCCAAGTAATTGATGATTGGGATTCATTGACTCTAGTTCTCACTAATTGAATTAGTGGAGAGTTAGGATTTATGGACTAGGATTGATATAGCTCATTTGACTTTCCTTTACTACTAGTTAGAGGATGATTTAATGAGATTAATCCTTGCCAATTCTCATATTGTGGTTAGTGATTAGGATAGAGATCCTTGACCACCAACCCTTGCCAAGACCCTTTTAGGCCTTAGTTTACTTTCTTGCCATTTATTTTTCATGTTTCTTATTAAAACCCCAAAAATAACTCACAACCAATAACAAAACACTTCATTACAATTCCTAGGGAGAACGACCCGAGGTTTGAATACTTCGGTTTATAAATTTTAGGGGTTTGTTTTAGTGACAAACAACTTTTTGTATGAAAGGATTAGTGATTGGTTTAGAAACTATACTTGCAACGAGATTTCATTTGTGAAATTCTAAACCGTCAAAAATCCATTCGTCAATTAGCTGTACAGAAACCGTACCTAGACCATTTTCACTGAGAGGACAGATGGTAGCCATTGACAATGGTGATCCACCAACATACAGCTTGCCATGGAAGGAAGTCATGCGTGTTTGGAGAAGAAGACAGTAGGAAAGCAGAGATTCAAACGACAGAGCATCTCCAGAACCTCAACATGTTCCTCATTACTAAATCACAAGTATCATTCATTTCATGTTATTTACTTTTCGTAAACAAAATCATTTTTATCACTAATCTCCTGACTAAGATTTACAAGATAACCATAGCTTGCTTCAAGCCGGCAATCTCCGTTGGATCGACCCTTACTCACGTAAGGTATTACTTGGACGACCCAGTGCACTTGCTGGTTAGTTGTACGGAGTTGCAAAGGTGTGATTGCAATTCCGTGCACCACTCCACACCATCCATTTCCTAATGGGCATGGACACCCTCATCGTGTACAGCTGGTGTGGAATTTATAATCCACAACTTATCGGCAAGTGCATCGATTCGTACCAAGTAATAAACTCAGGTAAGTGAGTATCGTTCCCAAGAGGATTAACGGATTAAACAAATGATAGTCAATTGATTATTCTAGAAAGACCATCAAAATTAAGTATTTCAATAGAAAATAACATAAAAGTAGAGAATTAAATAAGGCAAACAAAAATTGGTTAAGAAAATAATATGATAGGGGTTTAACCAAAGGCCAAAAACCGAGCTTCATTCTCGAAACCTCCTCCCTGGGCGTTAAACGCTGGTTCTGGCGTTTAATGCCAGCAGGGGGCATACCCCTTTTTTTTGGATAAATGGGACGAGCACCCCTAGAGCTAAACGCCCTCCCTGACATTTAGCGCCCCAAGGGGGTGCTAAAATTATGTGAAACGCCCAATTTGGGTGTTAAACGCCGATGCTTGCTGCTCCCCCTATGGTGCTAAACGCCCTCCCTGGCATTTAGCGCCCCCAGCTGATTTCCTCCAGGGTGTTATGTTTTTCTGTCTAAGTCTTCCTGTCCCTGTTCTGAGAGCTGTACATGATTACAAACATTAGAAAACCTAGGAAAACTATGAAAATCAATGAAAGATAAAATGATATGGAATTAAACTAAAATAAAACTGAAATAAAACTGAAAAAAACTAAAGGATACTTATAGTTGGGTTGCCTCCCAACAAGTGCTTCTTTACTGTCACTAGCTTGACGGTCAGCTCTTCTAAGGAGGAGGGTCATAGGGGCTCAGATCTTCACTCCTCATTGTGAACTTCTTTCTTGTGCTCTCATGTATCATCTCAACATGCTCGAAAGACAGGATTCTGTTCATAGTGTGTGGTATAATTGGGCTTCTAGTGAACACCACCTTCATGCCAGGTGAGAAGTCCTCAGTAGGAATCTTCTTGTTCCTCCAGCCTTTAGGTACTCTCTTCTTGGGGCCTCCTCCATCTTTGGTGGGTGGTGAATGCCCAATACCAAACTTTGGTTTGATGTCAAGGAGAACTGTATGGCTTTCCACCAAGTGAGAAGGCTTAAGCACTGAGCTCTGTATGCAGGTACCTCATTTGTCAGAGATTGGTGGAGGTTTGAAAACCTTGAAAACCATCCAATCCTCATGTAATCTCAGTACCAATACACCTCTCTTGACGTCAATTAGGGCTCTTCCAGTGGCTAAGAATGGCCTTCCCAGGATGATGGAGTCATCTGTATCCTCCCCCATGTCCAGTATCACAAAATCCACCGGGAGGAATAGTTCTCCAACCTTGACCAGCACGTTCTCCACTAGCCCATATGCTTGCTTCTGAGACTTGTCAGCCATCTCCAGTGCTATTCTTGTAGGCTGGCCCTCTTGGATCCCCAACTTCTTCATTACATAGAGAGACATCAAATTTATACTTGAACCAAGATCACACAGTGCCTTCTCAAATGTAATAGTCCCAATGGTACAGGGAATCAGGAAGCTCCTGGGGTCTGGCATCTTCCTGGGCAGCTTCTTCTGAATCAATGCACTGCACTCCTTGGTCAAGACCACAGTTTCATCTCCCTTCAAGGTTTCTTCTCAGAGAGTTTTCTTTTCATGAAGGCCATATAGAAAGGCATCTTCTCCAACACCTCAGCAAAAGGAATATTGATCTGCAGCTTTTTAAAGATTTTCAAGAATTGAGTCAACTGCTCATCCTTGGTCTCCTCTTGAGGTTTCTGAGGGCTTCAGGCTCATGTGCCACCAATGGGGCGTGTAACATTGTGCTTCCAGCCTCTTCTTGAGCCTTTTCTTCCTTCAATTCCTCAGCAGCACACACCTCCTTGACTCGGCCTCCTTGACCATGGCAAGGGTCTTACACTCTTCTCTTGGATTCACTTCTGTGTTAATGGGAAGAGTGTTAGGAGGTCTCTCAGGTATCCTTTTACTTAACTGACCCACTTGTACTTAACCTTTACTGTCCACTCTCAAATATGCATTCCTTGGAGATGAGAAAACCTATCCGGTGATTATAAATACTTCATTAAATAAAGAAGAATAAGGGCTGCTGCGAGTATTGAGGGAGCACAAGACTGCTATTGGATGGACAATAAGTGATCCAAAGGGAATAAGTCCCACTATGTGGATGCACAAAATTTTACTGGAGGAAGATTTTAAGCCTGTGATGCAAGCACAAAAAGGCTTAATCCAACAATAAAAGAAGTTGTTCACAAAGAGGTAATAAAATCGTGGGAGGCAATCCAATCAGTGAGTATCTTTTTCTTTTCTTTTCCACTAAGGTATTTTTGTTATTATTTAGTTAATTTCCAAAAAAAAAAATGAAAGAGGGGTGTCGCCTAACGCCCATGGGTTTAAGTTCAATGCCTTCAAGGATCACTTCCTCGCTTATGGTGATTTGTTCCCACCAAATATTCCTGCTCTCTACTCATATTTTTTCTTTATGGACTTTTCAATAATGCATGCATGTTCATCTTTCTTTTCACTTTTTCTTTTCTCCTTTTATTTTCCTCTACATCATGTTTTCTTATGTTTTCTATTTTTCCTTCTCTTTATAAAATTTAGTTGTTTAAAATTTTGTTTGCTTGTTCTTCCAGAAATTTCATTTTTGTGATGAGAATATCTGGGTAAGAGAAATTAAAGATAAACAAAAAGGAGATTAAAATAAAAGTGGGTCATGTGTGAAAGAAGGTGATTACATTAATAGACTTAATATGGATAAAACTTGTAGAAAGAAAGATAGGATACTTAGAAAAAAAAAATCTAGAAAAATATTATGGGAATCCATGGTCTAAGAACCACGAAGCAGTGAAAAAAAAGGGAGATAAAAAAAAATATCAAGGCTCTAGGCATCAATGTCTAGAATCCAATTAAGAGCCTTTGGTTCTATTGTATTAAGGAGAGGCTTGGGTGAGTATATCTGAGGGGTGCTTCATCACGCGGTACTTTGAACTAACTAGTTCAAGATTATCGACTGAAAACCTATATTAAGAGTTTCCTTTAGATAAAGCATTTAGAGTCCAAAGAGGCTCTGGGCACCTATGTTTGGATATACGAAAAGATTTTTCTAATTATGTGCTTGTGGTGTTGATTATGTCAAGGAGAGACTTGGGTGATTAAATCCAAGGAGCGCTTTATCACCCGATAACTTGAGCCAACTAGCTCAGAATTATTGATTGAAAATCTATATTAATAGATGCCTTGAGACAAAACACTTAGAGTACAAAATTTTCAAGCATCTCCCCCGATTAAGAAAAACTGTTAAATTTTTTTGAAAAGTGAGCTACTTTGAAAATTATAAAAGGATTCCCAAAATATAATCCAAATTAGAGTTTTTGAATATTCTTAATTATAATTATGCAAAATTCATCAAGATAAAGAAAGTTCACATATGATCATAAGGATTACTATAAATTCCATTTTTTATTTTAAATATCCAAATTAGATTTAAATTAACAAACTCTTTAATTCGAATCACTAAGATAACTTCCGTTTATTCTTCTTCTTCTTTTTCGCTTGAGGACAAGCAAAGTTTTAAGTTTGGTATTGTGATGCCTTGGTATCTTTAGTGATTTTTACATATCTTTTTAAGTAGTTTTCTCATGTTTAATTTAAATTTTTTATGTTTTTTTATAGCTAATCATATATTTGGAGTTGTTTTAGAATTATTGTGTATTCAGGATTATTCTTTAAAGAAATAAGGTGAAGTGAAGCAAACAAGAAAGGCACAAAAGGCACAAAGTGAACTCACAAGGACAAAGGAGAAATTGGCGATTCCTTAGTTTTAGTTTATTTGTCTAATCCTCTTTTGTTAGGGTTAGAAGCTCTGTTTGATTTTTATGGATTGGTAATTTGATTGTTTATTTTATTTTGATTAATGCATTGATACTTTTTTCAGGAATTGAGTTTCGTTCTTCATCTTAATGGTTAGAAGTATTGAAAAATATTCTAATTCTGTTTTGAATCTCTTTATTCTCTTGGAAAAGTTAATATCGAGATTAGCTTGAAATTCTTTCTCATAATTTTTCAATTTGACTAGGGATAGCTTTTGAAAAGTTATGCGACATTAAATCAGAATTGTGCTTAACCTCTTTTTCTTAATTGATAGACCAAGAAATTGGCGATTAAATAATATAAAGAGAAATTGAATTATCAAGGAATTAGAGTTTGATTATATATGATTTGTCATGAAATTATCTTGCATGAATCAAAGTAAATAAACATGAACGTTACCTTTTCTAGAAATTAAACATCTATAGAACCTTAACATCTCATTCTACTATTTATTTCTCTAACTATTACATAAGCATTCATTCACACCAAACACTCTACTTTACTATTAGTATTTCACATCTTTCCTCCTACAAAGGTTCAATTGATCTAATTATAAAATTTGATTAGAAGTTGCTTGCTCAATCCTTTAATCCTCGTGGGAACGATATCACTCACCGTGGTATTACTTAAAGCGATTTGGTGCACTTGCCAAGATTAATGCCATCATGTGTTTTGGCCTATCACTCTTGAATTGGTATTTGGGGATATCTGTGGTCCATCCCCAGTTACCTCTTAATCTGGATATAGATATTATGTATGCTTTATAGATGCCTATTTGAAATTCACATGTATTTTATATTTATCAATAAATCTCAAGCTCTTCTTGCTTTTCAAAACAACAAAACACTAATGGAAAAACAAACTGGGAAGAAATTAAAATAACTTCAAACTGATATGGGAAGAGAATTTCTCTCCAAAGCTTTCACATCCTTTCTTGCAGCAGAAGGTATTGTGCGTAGAAAGTCATGTCCACATACTCATCATCAACAAGGCAGTGTTGAGTGCAAACATCACCATATAATTGAGATGGACTCTCTTTATTGGCTACAACTTCCTTACCAATGACATTTTGGGCAGATGCTTTCTCATGTGAAGTTTATATTATCAATCGGTTACCTACTGCTGGATTAGGTAATATAAGTCCTTATGAGATCTTGACCAATTACAAGCTTAATCATGCCTTCTTTTTTTTTTGGGCGCTCTTGTTACCCATTTTGGAGACCTTACAATAAGGAGAAATTCAACTACAAATCAGAATTATGTTTATTCATAGGTTATGATAGTCGATTCAAAGGATACAGATGCATAGTCAAAAATGGTAGGTTTTATTTAGTTGGACATATTAATTTTTTATGAGAAAATAGTCTCTTATGCAAGACTATTTAATTCTATTACATCATCTCAGATTCCTACTATTACATCTCACCATCTCTCTTCTATTTTTCAGCTTCCTAGTTCCTCTAACTCTTTGCAGATTCTTTGTAATGACTCAACTTCCAGTACGTCATGATCATACCGAAAATTGAATGTTACTAACTTGCTTCCTAAATATAACTATTGTTTAATATATAAGCCTGTTTTCTTGTTAGCACGTGATTGATTTTACTGGAAATGTTCTTTTTTTTCTTATACCAAAGGATACGGATAACCGAAGCAACATACAGGAACATATAAACAGAAGAATAAATAAAACACAAGTAAACTGAACTCATAATATACATCATATACGTTATATACATTACAGAAGTTTTATCTAAAAGAAGTCAGGTACTACATCCTTTCATACACCTATTATTCATAACTATGTACATATATAAACACTCGACATTTCGGGGCCTGGCCCATAGAAGTAGTGGATTTTGTTTTTTGTATTTTCTTAGGGCCAGCACCCATGAGAATGTCGATAGGACCTTGCTTCTTAGAAGAGAGTATGGCATCACTTGATTTCCCTTTGCCTCGTCCATTGCCTTGTTTGCATTTTGTCTTTTTTGGAGCAACATCGTCATCTGAGTCCTAGTTTTCTTTGATTGGTTAAGGGTCAGCAGCAACACTAGCAATTTGAGTTGGTCGAGCAACTGAAAGCACATGAAAAATATAAGATAAGTAGAAGATATGAATTGTTAAGACCCAAGAAAACACAAGATACCTGGAGGATATCCAGTAATCCTTGTTCAACCATGGATTTTATCACTGGTTCCTCGATAGTAAACGGCACCAGTTGTGTTTATACCCAATGTTCTTGGGTTGCATTTTTTAAGGCGGTAATTCACTTCCAAAGCTCCTTTAGGAGGGTCAGGCTGCTGATCAGCGAGGTCAAAAGGGGCATTCGAAAAAGAAGAAAACTTGAAAGGACACATAAAAGATTTTTTTTTGTGCTAAAGGATCTTGAGTAAAAGCATATAAATAACGCTCGAGACATTTGTATAATGTGTTTCATTCTTCTCTTCCTATACCTCTAAGGCCTCGTTGAAAACACACCTTACCTTCCGGAAATGCCATTTAACTTTGTAATACTTCTCAAATTTAATAATCTCTTCGACATGCTCACCTTTGGTTTCTCTTGATGTTGTGACAGTCTGCGCAGCAGAAAAGATCAGATTAGAAAGGGCTTGATTAGTCGAAGTGTAATGAGATGCATAATAAGCCGGCCACCATTTATGGAAAGAAGATGTTAAAAGGAAATAGCGAGTGAGGTCGAGCCTATGATATTGAGAACTCCTTCTCTGATGATTTATGTCGAGAATTTGGTCGAATTTCTCTAATCCGGACACTTCGTAATGAGCCATTCATGCTTCAAAATCAAGGGATAATGTGCAAGCCCAAATTGGCATGACACATACTGTGGAGAATAAGTCACTAATTTCTTTTTTAAGGCCATTGTCAATTCATGTGAAAGTTCTATTGGGAAGATTTGAGGAGTTAAGATACGAGAACATAAATCATCGACAATGAATTGATTCTCTGGTTTAGAGCTGGTGAAAGAATGAAGAAACTCGACAAAACTTCGATGATGGGTGAAAGAATTGGAAAAATAAGAAGTGTTATCATCAGTTTTGATGTTAAGTAGAAGAGTAATGAAGTGACAAAAAGCATCAATGATAGACATATTCTTTAGTTTTGACTAAGATAAAAGGGATAGTCGAATACCATCAATAGGAGTTTTTGGAATATCAGATGATGAAGCTATAAGACAAGGTTCTAGGACAGCTTTTAACCACAAATTCACATCCCAAAGTGAACCAAAAGGGTTGATCAAATTTTCACCTCAATGGATCTCATTAACCACTAAAGAGAGAGTTTCATGTAATTAACCTAAGATAAGGGAAGAAAAGTCAATGTATTTCTTGTGGTGGAGCATGATAGTTAGAGGAAGATAGTTGTTGTTTTGAATCTAGGTGGATTTAGGGCAAAAGAAAAAAGTATTGAGCCATAAGAGCAAAAAGGCTATATGTTCATTGTTGGTGATGAGATCACCATCAAAACCTATGTTGCTCTGGATAAATCCCGACACAGAGGTCGAGTCAAAGTTGATGTTAAAAGCATCATCAGCGTACTCAGTAGTCCAAGATACACACTCTCCATCAGGGAACATGCCAGTCGAAGCAGATATTTCCATTAAGGTGGGACCCATCATCCCATATGAAAAATGAAAATTGTTGGTAGTTGGACACCAAAAGTATGAACTGGCTCCTAGGAGAGGTGTAGTGTATGATAGGTTGAAAGTAGCTAGTTTAAGAGCAAAGGTAATTCCTATTGTTTTCTAAACAAATTTATAAGGAGGAGCTAGTATCGACATCCAAGTTGAAAAGAGAGAACATGATTCTTTAAGGGGAGCAGTCCTAAAAAGTTGACTAGTGAAATAGGAAGTCTTAATACTCTTATAAAAAATCAAAGAAAGTTGTTCATGTGGAGAAGGAAAGAAAGAAGAGATGAATTCAATCTGTTCTTGATTAGAAAAGGGCCTTAAAAACGAATATAAGAGGCCAATAACCTTAAAGGGAAGGAATACCGACTTGATTCCTCCAGTGTTTTGTGGTTTCAACGTTTGGATTAGGGGCTTTCAAGCTTCCATTGTCATTATAAAATTGTGCAACGTTAGCTACCCAAGGAGGAGGAGGAATAAGTTAAATATCATCTTCTTTCTCGTGATGCTGAGAAAGCTATTGAGAAGTAGTCACTGCACAAGGTGCAGACACTGCTGTAGTAGCAACAATGGCCAGAAGGGAAGAAGATATAGAAGCCATTGTTGCAGGTGCAATGGAGGAAGCAATAATGGTGGTGGCAGCGATAGTTGCGGAAGTAAAAGAGGCAGCAATAGAAGGTGAAGCAAATTGATGATCAGCTAATTGAGAATCCATGGAAATGGCTGAAAGAAATGATAGAAAAGAAAGAAAGTTTTTCTTAAGGAAATAAGGAATGATGAAAATGATAAATGATGTATGGAGATCAACGAAGTAATGATGCTCTTAAGTTGTGAAACGCCTATTAAAGTTCCAGAGACGTTGCGTATTCCCAGAAAAATGCGCACAGCATTTTCAGAAACTATGTAAGTGTCTTTTCAAATTTTGAATTTGAAAGTGATTAGCATATGACATGTAAAACTTATTATTTTTCTAAAATGATAAGTTTTAAGGGACAATTTGTTAGTACAAAATTTCGACTAATTATGCAATTCAACCATGATAAAGCAGAATGTCAACTCATCATATATGATATGAGTCGAATAAAAAAGAATCTAGGTCGAAAGTTATTAATCGCGTGTGGTTTAATCTGGTACCACGATACAAAACATGGACCTTGGAGACCAAGAAAAAACGAAGACGTGGGATGTCCAACTTAGATGACAAGGTCCTTCATAGTCAAAATAAGGTTGTAAGTTGTGACTTGTAAGAGCCCGAAAAAAGGGAGAAACTAGATTGTGAAAAGAGAGAAGTATTCTACAGTCCACCCTTGTGATCTATAAATAAGAAAAGCTTACAAGAACTAGGAACTTCAATTTGAACAATTCATATTCACATTAAAACTCTGCAAATTTCTAATCACACTAATGCAATGAAAGATTATGAAATGCAAGTACATGTGAATGGGTGTCTAGAGTTAACTTTCAATTTGTTTTATTTATTTCTTTTATTTACGTATTTTACTTTTATTTCATTATTTCAAATTTTTTACTTTTATTTTTTTTCTTCAAGTATTTCACTTTTTTTGTCTTTAACCATTTTGTTTTCTTTTAATTTCTTTTTTTTTTATCTATTTAAAGCTTCATTTATTTATTTTTTGTATTTCTATTTATTATTGTTATTTACGTTATTTGATCTAATTTATGTTCAATATTTTATGTATAAATAATTGTTCGACACATACATTAAATAAATAAGTCAGATCTACTCTTCAAATTGAAATTTTAATATAAATTTAATTCAACATCCTTTCAAAATTACTAAAAATCAAGCGTATAAACTCATATTAGTTTCAATATGTTAGGATAGAGTGAAAGCCTGAAAGGTGTAACTGCTGATTGGATAAAAGGTATAACTATTTCACCTGTTCAGAGCTTGTAATACACATTACTGTACATTTTGTTCATAATCTCCTCACATAGTATACATATATTTTTTTTAAAAAGTACACTATAGTGCTATTATTAGTGCATGTCAACTCCACCTATTCTACCGTTAAGCCTATTCATTGCGAGTCGAATTGTCAATCTGCTCTAAGCGGATTGGATACCCACAGCTATCCGCAAAAACAATAAAAGAAATATATGTTCAAACTTTACTTTATACACAGCTCTACCTGCTCCATAACCAACTTTATTTGATGCGGGTTGAATTACCAAACAGATTAAAACGAGAGCGAATAGTCTTGCGCTAGCTAAAGCCTTTATTTATAAGTTATAACTTAGAAATTCATGAATGCACGAACTTACGGGGAAATACTCCTAATTGTCAATGATTTTGAGTGAAACTAGGAAATTATTTCACGTGGAAGGGCATCCTAATATTGGTCGTAGTCAAAGAAGAAGACCTTAGAACCCCCAACCCCAAGATTTGAAATAGCTGGCTATGAGGGACCCATCCCCAATAATAACCATTGACCTGTTCCATCTCCCACTACCACCAACTTTACACTGCTCAATATTCAATTAAAGTTATTATTATTCCAACTCCACCTCTCTCCCCTGGGACCCTCATCTTGCAGCATCCTACACAAGTGCTCCTTGACTTTTTCCTCAAATAATGCCTTCTTCTTCAACGCAAGGAATCTAATCTTTGAAACTAGATCTCCCAATATTATTATTAAATCCATACATTATTATGCACAACGCAATAATAGTGGGCCCAGCCAAGCACCAAGCAAATTCAACTTCTTCGTCTAATTAATTTCTTACTTTATGAAAAAATGAAAAATAAATAAATAAATCCACAAAAACAGCAAAGGAGAAAAAATAATAAAAAAAACAAACAAAACTATATTTAATTTTAGAGGTCCTACATTCTTCTGTCTATCAGAATTTTTTACAGCAAAAGTCTTCGCCAATTGTTTAGACGAATCCGTCAAAAGCTACTATAATGCAAACGTTGACTTCAACATTAGCTTTTGACTATACCGTCAAACACGTTGATGCCGCCGTTACCGTCACGTCACGGACAGTTTCAATGTTGGATGCAGCCCGGCGTAAGTAGTGTTTTCCAAACGGCGCTGTTGCTTGATTCAACACGACCGGAGGCTAAAACCACCAGCAGAGGTGACGGCGGGAGTGCCGGCAGTTTCCGGCGAGTGTGGCTGGGGATTGTGACGGTGTTCCCCTTCGTACGTCACTATTAGCATCTTCGGATCGTCTTGTGCTCTCTCCACATGCTTCCTGGCCGGACATCCTCTCACGGTGCTGCACTTATAGTAACCACTGCAAAAACAAATAATAATATTAGTCTAATTACTAGATCTTAACTCAAATAGATCTCAATTAAGAAAATTTTCTTCTATTCAATAGATCCATTGGTTATTAATGAATACCTCAACCAACGGATCTTAATGTGAATATGATATAATTAATTGATGCAAAATGAAGACTGATATAATGAATTGTTAGAATAATACCGAGGGTAAGGTGAGCCCTTGATCGGTTTCTGACCGTACTTTCTCCACGAGAATTCGTCAGGCGGTATATCGGCGATCTTCGAACTTATAGCCGGCACACGGATCGTTCGTTTCACACGTGATTTCCTGAAACAACAAAAAATTATATTAGATTTTAATTTTAATTAATATTAATATTATTCGTTTGTCCTTTTAGCATGTTCACAAGATTTACCTTCTCTTGGAGCAATGGCAGTGAGCGGAGGAGGAGGCTTTTCCGGAGAGGGTTGCGTCATGGCACCTTTTCCGGTGAGAAGAAGAGAGAGGAGGTTTTCCGGAGGCAACGGGAGCGGGAGGCGGAGCTGGAAGGGTAAGGAAGGGGCCAATCTTGCCGTCGGAGACGCTAGCATCGCCGGTGATGGAGGACATGAAGGTGGAGGAGGTGGTTGTGGAAACAGGAGGGGAAATACTAAGTTCCATTTCTTGGTCGACATCCTTGTTGACGGCGGGCTTGGAGTTCAGAATGGTGGGTTTGTGGAAATCTAGCGTGAAGGCGGTGGTGGTTCCAGGCTGGGCCTGAGGGGTAGGGTTGGGCTGTTGTTGTGGTGGTGCGCGGCGGAAGCGGGCGTGGCCAGTGCGGTTAAGGAGGTTGATGACTTGCTTGAACTTGGAAACTGTGAAGTCGGTTAGTTGGGAGCAGTTGAGGTTGTTATTATTGTTCGGGAGAGGGGAAGAGGAAGTAGAAGGAGAATGAGATTGAGATTGAGAAGAGAGGAGGCGAATGAGATGCTCCATGCTCTTCAAGCCAGCCGAAGCAGCTTCTTGAATTGCAACTTGTTCTTGTTGTTCCATCCTCATCCGTGGAACTCCTACCAGATCCACTGCCATCAAAGACGACGGAGAGAAGAAAGGGGGGTTTGGGTTTTGATTTGATTTTTTGTGCTTGAGGGTAAGGAAGAAAAAGGGGGAGGGAAGAGGGGGGTTATAAAAGAGAGAGAAAGGTGAAGGTGTGAAGGGGTGTGGGAAAGTCAAAGGAGTTAACGTGGATCCGAGGGTAGAGATTGGGTGGAGGAGGGATGCAATTGGGGAAAGTACACCACGACAAAATATGAGTTACTGTAATGGTCCAAAAGAGGAGTTGGTGGTGGGTCCCTTCTTCACTCATTCACTCCGTAGTGGGTAACAGAACAGAGCATACAAGGGAAAAAAAATACACAACCCCCTCTTCCTTCAACATATTAGTTAGTCTATGAAGAGAAAATATGATTGAATTATTATTGGTAGAAAAATAAAATATTAACTAATTAATAAATATTTTCAATTTTTTATTTTAATAAATATATAAAAATTTAAAACCTATATAATTTCTATAAAATAATTTTAATTCATAACTTTATCATGAATGTTAAAGTAAACCCTAAGTTATAACTATTGATATTGAGTAATGTCTTTAGAATGATTCTTTCCTCGATACGTCCAAACCGTATGACAGTCAACGCTGCAGCATCTACTTTACTTTTTTCTTTTTAACTCTTTCACAACCGTTGCCCAGCAAAATAAATCAATGGCCTAGTCCTTTTACTTTATTCTATTTTTATCAAATTAACTCATCGTAATATCGTATTCGATACCAATTACGGACACTGTAAATTTTATCAATATTATTGTATTTTATCAATCTTAGATATATTTTATTTTATGAAATGATCAATATTAGACATCAATACTATTTTTTGTTACTCTTTTCAGATATATTAATCATTACTTGATCATTTGTCAGATTTTGTTTTTGATATTAGAGTAATAACGATGTTTTTTCAAAATGTGGATTGATGGAATGTTATTTTCAAATGTAGAACTGTTTAATTAGATAAACAAAAATCGGATCGTCCGATTTATGAGAAGTATAGAAATCGAACCGTCCGATTTGTGAGGATACAAAAATTGGAATTGAGGAATTTGTCAAATCGGACCGAAAAATTTGTGAGAGAACAGAAATCGGATCAAAAAATTTCTGTTAAAAAAAATTAAAAATTTTAAAATATAGAATCGTATATTTTTTGCACTTTTAAAAAATATCAAAAATTACAATGTTAAAACACTACTTTTATTTCCATATACAAAAAAGAGAGCCATGCACGAGAGAGATATAAAATAGGAAGATAGTTGCCATAAAAAAATTAGCTCCCCAACTTACTATAGAGTCTAAATAATTGAAACCCCTCACTATTTTCAGTTTGTTCCCAGTTAAATCATTATCTGTGTAATGGAAGTTTTAGTTTTCTTTTTCTTCTTCATCTTTTTTCATTATTGCCTAGTACTATCACTTGGAATTTTTGTCACTTTCAAGCGCATTCATGCATTTACTATAGTTTATATCAGTTTTTGAAAAGACCACGGATGTTTATCAACAACTACTACTTCAATTCATTTTTATTATAATGAAATTTGTGAAAAGTATATTGACCTTGATAACCTGCTAATTACACCGAAAGAAAAATCAACGTCAACTAGTTGGCAAGTAGCGGTATTAATTAATATATTTATTTATATATTAAATGTTAAATACTTCCTACAACTGCCTTTTCAATTTTTTATTTTTTTTAAAGAGCATTGTTCCCTCACAATTAAGGAGGTTAATTACTTCTTGTTTTAACTACAGTAAACTTCACTTCTAGTTTTAGGTTTCGAGCTATATTATCGTAGATATATTATCAACAGTTCTTCCACTCTATTGTTTGATGATATGCAATAAAATTTCGACAAAATAAAAATAACGAAGCAGCATTTTGTTCATCTTAGATAAATAAATTTTATTACTTTATATAGTTTAACAATAAGATTTAAATTTCACTGCAATGTGCCAAAAAAAAATTTTCCCTTTTTATTTACTAATGCATACATAAAAATATTTTTACGCAATGGATATTGAAACTTGAATTTAAACAAAAATCAGCCAAGCAGTAGTTGTTTTAATTTATCTTTAATGTTCATAAGAGAGAAAAATAATTAATTCATAATAAAATAAAATTTATTTAACTAAACACCAGTAAAAAAAATAACTTATACCACCATAGTAACTATTTTGTTGCGATTTCATCGAAAGTTTCGCCATTAGCTTTCATCCTTTTGTTTTTGTCCCTTTCTTTATGGTTGACCATAAGCTTGATAGGTATGGGATGGTGGAAAAGCAAAAATGCAACTCAAGGAAGTGGAACTTTAATTTTTGAATTTTTGGCATGGATTCTCAATACGATGTGAAAAGCAACGTAACATATACAGTGTTAATAATTATGAAACGACGTAAAAGGGATTACAGCATTTGATGCCTTTTGCGAGGTCAAACCCTAATTTGGCCAGCAACAACAACGTGGGATAAAGAGAAAAAAGTCCTGATAATATATTGATCAGAAGAGTGGAACTTTAATTTTTGAATTTTGAAAATAACGCATTTTAACGACTAATTTAAACAAAAAAAGCAACATATGTGTTAGATTAATTAAATGATTAAGATCAATTAGTAATTTTTTAAAATAATCATTTATTTATATTTCTTTCAATTTAAAATACTTTTTAAAATAATTCATTTATTACTATTGTTATCATTATATAACAAATAATTATCTCAATATTTTTTGTTACAATAAAATTCTTACAACAATCACAATAATGTAGTTATAATTTTTTATGGGAAAGTATGGGGAGACAATGAAATATTTGTACAATGCGTATAATAGAGGTTTAGGGAGTATTAGAGATATAATTATTAGTGTTACCTTTTTCTATTAACGTAAGTTTTTGGGATGAGTGGTATCATGACATGATATCAAAACTCTAGATCCAAAAGGTTAAGAGTTCGATCCTTGGTGAACTCTTAACAAATATTCCATTGTCTCCCTAGCAGGACTCATTTTTTATTATACTCTACTAGGATTTTGTGTTGTACTTGCTAGGATTTTGTGTGTTGTCACTCTTTTTTTTTTATTTCAAAATAAACCTTGTTTATGTTGAAGTGATCGCATTTCCTATTAGAGAATTATTCAAAGAATTTAGTTGGAAGGTTGATGGCGAATAGAAATTTTAGTATTGACATGATGGAGGCGGGCTTTTCTACAATCTAGAACATTTAAAAGAATTTCGATTGAAATACTATGGTGAAAACACTTACTAATTAAGGCAACATGTAATTCACTTGAGGCATTGAAATATAAAAATAAATATTAAAGAGAATGATAAATGATTAGTCTCTACTTGAATTTAGTTATGGGGTATGCCTGACCATTGCAAAACAAAGGAGGCTGCTCAAAAGATTGGAGAAAAAATGCGTGAAGTGCTGAAGGTGAAAACTTTTAAGATGAGAGGTAAGGAGGATTGGATCATATATAAAGGTGAGGGTTAACATAAATGTTACTCATACGCAGAAGCAAAATATTAGATTGGCTAGTCTAGATAAAAAAAATTGTGAAGTTCAACTAAAATATAAAAGTCTTGGGATCTGTTGTAGTTTCTATGGCTTTATTGGCTATGATTCCAGAAATTGCAGTAAATTCTTAAAACATTCCGCTGATCAGAAACTAAAGGAAGAAAGGTAGAGTTTTTAATTAAGAGCATAATTAACAGGGTGAAAGTTAGAGGATAATTAAGAGAACTTAATATTGTTTGTAACAAGTTATTTGTTTGTCACAAAATTAATTTAAAATTAATTTGTCATAAAATTCAATATTGTTTGTAACAAGTTATTTGTTGTCACAAAATACAAGAATTTTCGTAACTAAAAAAAATTATTTTAAAATGTTAAAATCTTTAAGATAATTTTATTTTATTTTAAAAATTTTATTTTTAAAATATTATTTGTGTTAATTAATTATTTTTTATAAAAAAATTAAAGATTAAATGATTTATTTTTAAAAATGGTATATATTATTTTATATTTTTATAAAATTAATATATAATTTTACTAATAATTAAGTCTTAAATGTTGATTAAAAATTAAATTTTTAAATTAAAAAAATTAATTGTTAAACATAAATTAAAATAGTTAAAATTTAAAAATAAAAACAATTATAAAAAGTAAAAATTATAATTTTAACTCTCACCTTTATTTTTTATTCTGCTGTTTGCCGTCCTCGTCTATTTAAATAAAATTTTAAAAAACTTCCTTAAGAATAAAATATAGAGCTCTGATTTTTTTCTCTCTCTACTAGTCCTGAATCCACCATAACCCAACACTCATCATTAAGCCAGTAAAATCTCTGATTGTTAGAAAATAAATAATAAATTATTTATATTGTGATGTATTAATTTGAATAATTAATATTTTGAATTTAAAATTATATTTTATAAAATGTGATTAATACGTTCATTTTATAATTTAAATTAGAAAAATAATTGTTTGAGTCCATTAATAAATTGATAAATAAAATTATATGTGTTTCGAAATTAACTTTTATCGTATTATATTTAAATTCTAAAGTGTTATTCTATCATGAATATTTTGTAAAATTATTATATTACACATATATATTTTACCTTAACTCTAAAAGTACCAAATAAAACCCTAATCTCACTACATTCCTAAATTTATACTCAAAATCCCTAAACCTACGTTCAAAAAGGGAAAGAAAGGAAACAGGGAAAGCTCGAAGGAGAAGGAGAAACAGACTCCGTCATGGCCAAGCTGCCGCGGTTGAGGTCGCCGTCATGTCTGTTGAGTTCCTTCGTGAAATGGAGAACGACACGCGAGAGAGAAAGAGAGACGAGACGCGACGAGAAGAGGAGGAGAAGGCCGTTTCGGTCGCAACCGAAGCATCCGATGCCACCGCTGCCACCGTAAACGTCATCTCAGCTGTGAAGAAGAGGTGGAGGGGCACTGTTAGTACCGTCGTCGCTATTCCGCGTAGTCGCTGTCGAGAAGCAGAACAAAACAGAGAGAGACGTGAAGGAGGATGATGGAGGCCACCACCGCTGCTATTGTCATCGCTGGGCTAGTCGGAAGCCACCGTGACCACCACTGATCTCTACGCTTCTGTAGAGTCACTGATGGAGGTATCTTTGCTGCCTCTATTTCGGTTTAGGTCCTTCGCTTCCTTAAACTTGTTCTACTTCTACTTTTACTCTACTATTATCCTATTTTCTTCTACAATTAGGTTGAATAATGATGCTGGTGTTGCCGTGGGACTGTTGAAGCTGCTGCTAGTTCTAATTTGTTACCTTGGTACTCGTCTGATCTTTCCCTTAGGTTTGGTCCATTTACACGTTCTGTTTTGTCACTGCTATGGTTACCATGTTCTGGTTTTAATTTAATTTTAGTCCTTGCTTTAAATTTCAGCAGATTGTTGATATTGGCAAAACTCTGCCATTGTTCATGGAGTTTCAAACCTTAGGTGATAGGACGTGAAGAACCATGCTCTGTAAAGTGTCTTGTTTTCAATGTTGCAGGTCTCATTTAATTTGAGTTAAGCCGTTTGGTTACATTTACAGAAACTAAAAAGGATGGATCCTATAGATGTTGAGAAGGTATGTTTGCCTGTGTTCTTATTGTCCAATGAATCATTTCTTTTGACAGTCCATTTCCATTTACAGGTCTCATTTATAGAAACTAAAAAGGATGGATCCTATAGATATTGAGACGGTATGTTTGCCTGTATTCTTGCTGTCTAATGAATCATTTCTTTTGACAGTCCATTTCCATTTGCTTCAAACAAATAATTCCTACTCCTTAAATGGAGTTAAGATATTGAAACTTTATTTCTACAAAGGCTTTGAAATATTGACTTTGGACAGCTATTAGAAATGTGAAGTTATAAATTTATGTTAGAGAAGTACTTACCAAATCATACTCTGTTTAGGTGCTATTGCTGATGAGAAATCTGTCTATCAATTTAAGGAGCCTAGATTTTGAGGATCATGTAAGTATTTGTGTCATTGATCTTTATATTGCTATAACTAAATATGTAATGATGATCAGAATATTTTCCACTGTTATATTTCGGCATCTAAGTGCTTTTATAATGAATCTATTTTTTGAGGATACATAGCTTGAAGTGGTATGCTGATGTTCCTCATTTATTTGAAACTGTCTATGTCGTGCCACATTCCTACAAAAGCATCACATACATATTGAAATTCTCATCTCTGTAGAAACCTGAACGACTACTATGGTCAAAATTAAATTGCATGCTCAAGGATAGAAGGAATGATAATGAGATTCATATATGTTCATGTAGAGAAGGTTGCTTGCCTCGTATGAGGTGGAACTCAAAACAGACAACTACATCAATACAGATAGACCTATGACTGGTGGGCAGTTGAAGACAGCTATTTAGATGCGGCAGAGGCAGAAAATGACTTCATTTTTCACAAATTAGATGTTGTCATTGATTAGGATTTTGCATGATGCGATGAAGATGCCACGGAAGAGCAGGTCTTGGTTCTTTAGATTTCGAAAAAAGAAGTTCTAAGAACATTTTCTTTGTGTAGGTCTTGGTTTCTATTTCAGAAACTACTCCCATCATTTTATACATTAGAGATGTTGAGAGGCTTGTTCTACAATCACCAAGGTTATACAACTTGATACATAATGCTTCAC
This sequence comes from Arachis hypogaea, assembly GCF_003086295.3. Taxonomy (NCBI): domain Eukaryota; kingdom Viridiplantae; phylum Streptophyta; class Magnoliopsida; order Fabales; family Fabaceae; genus Arachis; species Arachis hypogaea. The sequence continues at coordinate 41,086,875 of NC_092048.1, read as the reverse complement.
TGCTTTTGAAAATTGGTAGGCATTTATCATTTTTCGTGCTCTTATTGACAAAGAATCTAAGTTATAATTAGTTATATCTTGTTTCTAATTTTTATTTTGGTTTTTTATATCTTTTTTCTTATGTTAAACAATGACAAGTGATTCTTGTAAAAATATTCTATCATAATCTGGAAACAGTTAGTATAAATGATCATAATTATTATGATTATTTAAGTTAATTGTGTGAGATTATGTAGATTTTTTTTAATAAATTGCTTTGTCAAGGTCTAAACTCTACTCTTCAATTGTTACTTCGATAGGTGGAAGCCATCAAAAGGATTGCTGAATATGTTGCTCAACTGAAAAAGAGTTGGAAAAGGACATGGTAAGAATTTTAGAGTTTGTATCCATTATTGAATAATACGAGTATAGTTTTTTGCTTTTTCTGTGTATTTTTAAAGGAAAAACAAATCTTGTTTCTTAAGCGCTATTGTTTTTTGGTTGGTGCTCTTTTCAGGGGTGGCACTTATTAGAAGCTTCTCCATGAGAAAGGAGCTGTATGAACATGATTGAGTTTGTAATTTGTAGTTTATATTTTGAAGATTTATAATTTCTTGTTTTTTTTTGTCCTATGTATCTATCTAGTTCATTAGGGTTCTTCAATGTGTCTTGTTAGTTTTTACTTTAAAGTTTATATGTTGAAGATTTATAAAACAATCTTAGTTAAATGAAAGATATTTGAACTATCTATGTTATTATATATTATATAAATATTGACTTGCTGAGTAAATTAGTTAATATATTAATTAATTAAAAAAATAATATAATTTGGCAAATTATGTATGTAATTTGTATTAAAAAATTATTACAAAATAAATAGTATTTTGTAACTAAAAAAAAAGTTACAAAATCAAGTTATATTTTGTAACAAAATTTTATGATAGGAAAAAATATATTGTCACCAAAAATATTTTGAAGATCAAAATTTGTTATCAATTTTGTAACGACTTTTATTTTTTGTAACTAAAAAATTTATTACAAAATATTACTTTGAATTGTAACAATTCTATTTTTTGTTACAAAAACTTTTTGTAATGGGACATATTGCAACGACCCCTTTTTTTGTTACAAAATCTTTTTGTTTCAAAATTTCTATTTTTTGTAACAATGTTTTTTTTGTTACAAATACTGTTTTTTCTTGTAGTGTATCCTGCAATGACATCAATAGAAAAACCATGATCCACAAAAGCCTAATCCAAAAAACCAAAATCTTCCAAATCTAGACCTGCACAATCATAATCTAAATCAAATATCACCAATTATCCTACCCCAAAACAATAGTAGTGAACACATTCCTACAGGTGCTGAGGAGGTAAAAGGGAGCGATTTTTCATGGAGGAAGTAGACATATTTCAGTGTGTCAGCAAAACTGGTATAGTAGGTAGGAGTTACAAGAGATAGAAGATTAAGCATTTAGCGAGAAAAAGCAATAGGGCTGGATACATCAAGAAGGTTTTGGGGATAAAACGTAATACAGATTTTAGAGATGAAGGGAGAGGTCAAATTGAGAGAGAAGAGATAGTTGAGAGGAATGCTAATTGGGATGAGGGTGCCAACCCATTAAAAGCACCTACGGGGATATGAAGATAGCCATGTGAAACTGTCGGGATTTGGAGAGACCCTTGACAATTCACAACATCAAAGGGATTAAGAATTTTCATTATGTGAGACAAAGAACCAATCCTTATTTGGGGATAGGCAGTTAAGAAATGTAGGTCTCATGGAATTATTTTGTGTTAATCCTAATGGAGCGGCAGGAGGTTGGATCTTTGATAAACCCCTATTTTATGATTAATCTTGTGCTCAATTAAGTATTTTTATCAATTTTTCACCCACTTATTCATATGAATTGCATGGTTTTACTATTCATTCCTTATTTTATGATATATATGAAAACATGTTTCCTATGCCTTAAAAATAATTATTTTAATTAACCTTCATTACCATTCGATGCTGTGATCTCTGTGTTAAGTATTTTCAGGCTTCATAGGGCAGGAATGGCTTAGAGGACAGAAAGGAAACATACAAAAATGGAAGAAAAGCACAAAAATGGATTTTTGAAGAAAAGGCAGCGACGCGCACGCGTGGACGACGTGGACGCGTGTCTAGCACGAAATGGCAGTGACGCGTACACGTGGACAACGTGGACGCGTGCCTAGAGCATAACACAATGGACACGAACGCGTGACTGACGCGCACGCGTGACAAGTAAAAACTCTAAATGACGCGAACGCGTGACAGACGCCACGTGCAGAAAATTGCAGAAGTCGCCCCCGCAATTTCTGGACCCTTTTTCGGCCCAAATCCAAGTCCAGAAATACAGAATAGAAGCCAGAGAATGGGAGAATCAATAACGAGAATTCATACAACACTCAGAATACGCAATTTTAGGTTTTAGATGTAGTTTTAGAGAGAGAGTTTCTATCTTCTCTCTTAAGTTTTAGAATTAGGATTTCTTTTATTTTATGGTTATCACTCCATTCCAGGTTCAATGTTTACTTTAATTTTATATTCTCTTCTACTTTTAGTTACTCTAATGCTTTTATTTGTTAATTACTTATGTTGCCAAATTGGCTTATGAATATTTCCATATTAGATTTGAATATTCTATTTAATATAATTTGAGGTATTTCAGATATATGATTATTTTATTCAGTTATTGATGCTTTCAATTTAATTTAGATTCTTCCCTTTTTGGCTCTGGTTAAGTAATTGGTAACACTTGTGTTATCAAACTCAGCAGTTAGTTGAAAATTGGGAATTGCTGATTGATTTGGATTGCTCTAAAGCTAGTCTTTCCATAGGAGTTGACTAGGACTTGAGGATTAAATTGATTGGTCCACTTAACTTTTCTTTATTTAGTAAGGGTTAATTAAGTGGGAGCAATAACAATTCTCATCACACCTGATAAGGATAACTAGGATGGGATTTCCAGTTCTTATACCTTGCAAGAGATTTTTATAATTATTAATTTATTTTTCTTGCCATTTAAATGACTTGTTCCTTATTTCAAAAACCCAAAAATATACAATTTTCATAACCAATAATAAATAATACTTTCCTGCAATTCCTTGAGAAGATGACCCGAGGTTTAAATACTTCGGTTATAAATTTTATTGGGTTTTGTTACTTGTGACAACCAAAGTTTTTGTACGAAAGGATTTTCTGTCAGTTTAGAAACTATACCTACAACGCAATTATTTTTATGAATTTCTTTAATGGCAAGAATCTATTCGTCACTCTTGCATGGAGGGAAAGAGTGAAGGTGAAGGTGAACATCAATGCAGATTTTTATATCGAATCACATGGAAGATGTTAGAAGTTCATCTCCACAACACTGACCAGTTGAAAGTTAATCAATATGAGGCGTTGTTGAAGATTATTAGGTAGCTAGGAGACAGATATGTAGTTATTGCTGATTTTAACGCCATATTATCAACAGATAAAAAGGAGGAAAGAAGGGAGAAATCGGTTCAATCCATTTAGAAGTTTCAAAAATTTATGAACCATAGCAGCTTGGTGGATAGGGGATATTAGGGAAAAATTTACATGGTAGAATCAGAGTTGTCAAGAGAGAGAGCAGTTAGAGAGACACTATTTAGAAGATATTGGATTAAACCATCACCCTTTCTCTTAAAATCAAATTAAGCAACTATCAAGAGTAAAAGGAAGTTCAAATTTCAAGAGAGATAGTGTAAGGAGAAATGATTGATACAATTGTTAATGAGATATGGCAAACAAGCTTTTCTAACTCTCCAATGTACCAATTATTTAGAAATTGAAACGCTGTAGATCTGAAATAGTCAAATAAAAATGCTTTGGGGGTTGAAATTCAAGAAATGGAGAGGATTGCGACTAAGATCTCGGCCCTGAAGGAAAAACTCCAGCTGCATTAATAAAGTAGAGATCTTACAGGTGGAAGAAGAGTTGAGTAACACATGTGCTATGAAGAAAAAGTTTTGGCAGGAGAAATCAATGATTAATTGGCTCAAATGGGGAGATCAAAACACAAATTTTTTTCACTCCAAGAGTCAAGTCAAAAATAGGAGAAATAAGATATCGAGGTTAGAGGACGAGAATGAAGAGTGGTGTACTGCCCTAGATACAATTAGTGCGAAAGCACATAGGTACTTTGAAGAGTTGTTTACCTCAGGGAATCCTCAAGACCCTTTCCGTTTGCTAGCTGGTTTGAGAAAGAAGATCTCCTTTAAGACTAATCAGCACCTAACTAAACTGGTTTAGTGAAAAGAAAATCAAAAAGCGATTTTTCTATTAACCTAGGACTGTCCCAAAAGATTATGAATTCATAAATAATTTTTTTTTAGTTCTACTGGAGAATTATTAGAGGGGATGTGTGCAAGACTGTCAAGAGCTTATTTAGAGCAGAAAAAATCCTAAAGAGTTTCAACCATACACAAATCTACCTAACTCCAAAGTCTCAGAATGCAAAAAATATGTCACAAATTTGGCCCATCAGCCTAAGCACCATATTCTATAAAATTATTTTCAAAGTATTGGGTCATCATTTACAGCCTTTTATGAATAGAATAATTAGCGATAACCAAAGTATATTTATTAGAGGGGGACTTATTAGTGATAATATTCTTGTGGTTCATGAATGCATGTATTTTTTTAAAGAATAAATCATTTGGGGGCATTGATTTAGCACTAAAGGTGGATGTGAGCAAGGCTTATGATCGGGTGAAATGGTATTTTCTGTGGTTCATAATGGAAATGTTTGGTTTTTGTTAGAAGTAGATAGAATGGATGATGGAATGTGTCACTACTATTTCTTATTTTATTATTATGGAAAATTATCATATTGGTTTCTTTAAACCAAGTAGAGAGTTTCGGCAATGAGATCCCCACTCACCCTACCTTTTTTCTATTATATGCAGAAGAACTATCATTTCTTTTCCACAAAGGAGATCAGAATAACCTATTCCAAGGGTATCAGTTGAACAATAAATGTTCATCCGCAACCACCTTCTATTTGTGGATGACTCTTTACTATTTCGTAAAGCAACACTACAAAATTGTGCAAATTTACTTAACATTATTTGGTAGTATGGTTCCCTAAGTGGCCAAATCATCAATTTCAGTTAGTCTACAATATTTTTCAGTAAAAATACTCCTCAGTCTATAAAGGAAGAACTAGCTACTTTTCTCCAAGTTCTCAATATTGGTACATAGGACAAATATTTGAGTTTTCTATTCATTGATAACAGATCTAAAAGTCAAGCATTTGCTTATATGAAAGATATGGTTTTAAGAAAGTTACAAGGATGGAAGTGCTCTTTATTGTCAGCAAGCGAAAGAGAAATTTTAATAAAAGCTGTGGGATGTGCTATACCTGGCTATACTTTAACCTGTTTTAAATTGCTCAAAACTCTACTAAATGATATTCATGATGAGTGCAAATTAAAGCTCACAGATACCGACAACTGCACCGGATCATTCAAGTAATACCATAGTGAGTTGATATCATTTTCACAAGGATTAAAGGATTGAGCACGCAAATATCGAGTTAAATTTCTAATTAGATTAATTAAACCTGATTGATGAGGAATTGTATCTTTTGCTAAAACTTGAAAGTGCTTGAATGATGAATGCTAAAGAGTAGTGAACTTGAATGTTGATTGAGAGAAGACAATAATGGTGAGATTCAAGGGCTTCGTAGATGTTTAATCTTTAGAAAAATCAATCATTGTTTAACTATTTTGAAGAATGCAAAGATCTTTTTACGACAAATCTTAACTAACAGATTTCCAATTTCTTAGCTCCTCAGTTTCTCTTCAATTAACCAATTGCCAATTCCTTGGTCAACCAATTAATTGAAGAGGTTAAGCACAAAACTGATTTAGTTTCAAATAAGATTCAAAATAGTCCTTAGGTCAAATTATATGTCATGTATTCATGCTAGTCCTGTCCGATTGAATCTTGTAAGAAAACACAATTTTCAAAAGTTATTCTAATTCGAATTATATGTCACATATTCAAAACTAGAGTGATTAAAAATCATGTGGTGTTGCACACTAATTGAAATACTATTCCTAGTCGAATTCAAAAATCCATATGAAAGAGTTTTTAAGCTATAATTCATATATTAAGTTTTCCAAAATAATAAAAAAAAATTCAAAAAGGAATTAGTATACCTTCTGATACTACTAATTCTTTGAAGAATGAAGAACGAAGAACTCAATCATAAAACAAATCACTACAAATACTTCAAAATAAAATAAAATTTAGATTAATAATCCATAGAAAACATAAACATAGCTCCTAAACCTTTAATAGAGGAGTTAGTGACTCATGGAGAATTGAAAACAAAGATGAAAAGAAACTATGCGGCGGAACCAAGATGTTCCTCTGTGAATAATCTTCACTTATTTATATCCTAGAGTTATTTGAAATTCAAATTCACCAAACTAAATCTTATCTTTATCAGAATAAGATAAGGCTTTTTTACCTAAATGCGCATCTAAAAAACATTAATTCCCAAAATGCGCATGGCTGGAAATTTTTCTGTAAATACGCATAGCTATTTTGTGGCCGCTGCCCGTGAAATGGAAATGAACTCCATTTCAACTATGGTGCCCACGAAATGGGCCACCAATGTCATGCCAACCACACACGAAATGGATATTCCATTTCCATGAGGGCAGCAACGAAATGGAAGGTGATAACTTCAGTTGTATAAAATTTATAGTGCTTGGTTTGATTGATTAGGTGTTTAATAATTTTATACTTAAACATAAATAATTAAGATTAATGTTATAATATTGAGCTAGGATGATGCAATGATTGGCCAAAAACAAGAGTAATATATATATGCAAAAATAGAATAATTTGAGAATAGATATAATTTTAGATGAAAAAATTAGTAAAAATATTTGATATGTGCTGAATGCTATTTAATGAATTAGAAATTTGATATTAATATAAAGGTATATGAATTAATGAATATGTTTTTAACAATATAGAATTTGATATCAATATTTAATTATTTTTTAGTGTAATTCATAATAACGTATTAATCGCTAGCAACAATTTTTCTTTTCAAATTTTACTTGCACCTTAAATTCTACATCTAATTCTATCTTATCCAATTTTATTCGCATAAAAAAATTATTATTTAAAAAAATACAATATTTAATAAATATAATAATATAAAAACTACTTTAATAAATATAATAATATATATGTTACTCTTGTTTTTGGCCAATCATTGCATCATCCTGTCTCAATATTATAACATTAATCTTAATTATTTATGTTTAAGTATAAAATTATTAAACACCTAATCAATCAAACCAAGCACTATAAATTTTATACAACCGAAGTTATCACCTTCCATTTCGTTGCTGTCCTCATGGAAATGGAATATCCATTTCGTGTGTGGTTGGCATGACAATGGTGGCCCATTTCGTGGGTACCATAGTTGAAATGGAGTTCATTTCCATTTCACGGACAGCGGCCACAAAATGGCTATGCGTATTTACAGAAAAATTTTCAGTCATGCGCATTTTGGGAATTAATGTTTTTTAGATGCGCATTTAGGTAAAAAAGCCATAAGATAACTACTATCAATAATTCAAATCCTAAAAATAAAACTGAATCAAATCAAATTCAAATCAAGTCCTAATAGAATCTTCTTAAACTAAAATTGCAATTCTAAGAGTGGGTCTTATTGAGATACTTGTTGGCGTGGCACTTGGGCTTAGTGGTGTGTAACGTGGGCTTGGAATTGAGCTTGGTCGTTACACACCCTTAATGGCATTACACATCACTTTGTTTCTTGGGCCAGGGAGTTACACACCCTTAATGGCGTGACATGCCATTCCTTGTGGTTGCAGGGGCATTGCACGCCACCTTCAAGGTCTTTCAGGGGCGTTGCACGCCCTTTTAATGGCGTTACATGTCATGTCTTCTTGGCTTCCAGGGGCTTCATGGTTTTCAAGGCATGGCACGCCCTTAGTGGCATTGCACGCCATTCCCATTTTTCCTCTAGGGCATTACACGCCACTGATTGACGTTGCACGCCAAGCCTAAATTTGTCCCCCCAAGTGTTGATGGTGTTGCACGCCATGCCACCTTCTCTCCTTCCTTGGGCATTGTATGCCACTGCATGGCATTACATGCCAAGCTTGTCTTCTTGGAGTAGCGTGCAATGTTGATGTCTTGTTGAAAGGCTTGCAGATCAGACAAGGCAGGTAAGGTGCTTGTTGATATCTTACTGAAAGGCTTGCAGGAAAACATGTAACACCAGCTAATGTCACAGCAAAAAGATTGATTATGCTATTACCTCATTGTATAATTCGATATATTTTGTAGCTTTTTATTTATGGTCCAGGCCTGTGACACTAGTAGGTTTTTCATTGGGAGCCTGCGTTATTTTCAAGTGTCTCCAATGTTTGGCTGTGGCCGAAGGAGACAATGGTAATCTGGAATATCATCATCTCTTGGTTTTCATAGTATTGGAAAATTAGATTAGTTTTTGGTTTATGAAACTTTCATACTGTGCTAACTTTTACAGCTAGACTAGTGGAAAGGGTTGCTATACTTGGAGCACCCATCTCGATTAAAGATGAAAATTGAGAGGTAACTAGAAAGGTACCCAACTATAACATCCCTACAACCTATTTTTAAATCTCCATCTTTATTAACTTTTTATTAAGTATTCAGTGATCCAACTCACATGCAGATGGTAGCTGGAAGGTTTGTGAACGCTTACTCTAAGAATGACTAGACACTAGGTGTAACTTTTCATATTACCCTAATTTTATTTTTATATTTAAAGTTTTATTTGTTTGTTATCTAATATTTTGTATAAATTTTATTTCTATATTTAAAAGTTTATTTGCATTAATTATTTACTATTTTTCAAATAGAAAACATAATTAAAAAAATATAGCTATTAAAATCGACGGTAACGTTGTCGATTTTGAAATTTAAGATAGACAAAAAAAATATAGACAAAGAATTTGTCGGTATCTAAATAATTAAATCGACGGCTATTGTGTCGATTTTATTGAATCAAATATCAACAGAAATGTTGTCAATTTTACGTAATAATATCGACGGAAAGATTGTCGATTTTATTAAGCAGGTAAAATTTTCAAACTCATATTATAGACAAAAATTTGTCGATTTTATTGAATTAAATATGGACAGAAATGTTGTCTATTTTATATAATAATATCGACAGCAACGTTGTCGATTTTAGTAAGAAGGTAAAATTCTCAAGCTCATATTATAGACAGAAATATTGTCGATTTTATTAGAATTTTGAAAAATCGACAAGTTTAATAGCGACCACTTTCGCCGTCGATTTTGCCGTTGATTTTTAATATTATCGACAGCTTAGCCATCGATTTGGCCGTCGATTTTAACAATGTTTCTTGTAGTGGTGTAACCATCGATTTTGACTGTTTGTTCTGATGCCCACCATGTTTTACATCAAGTATAAGAAGTCGAAGAAAATGCATGTCATGACCTTACAAAATGTCAACAAAGACGAAGGACACTAATGGTGGAAGCTGAAAAGGTAAAAAATATTTAGCAAAATTTAAATGATGTGAAAAATTTGCTAATTGAAAGAATGAGTAAAAAGTCATAATTAACGTGTTTAAAATCAAATATGATTTTAATGTGTAAATTGCCATGGATGTAGGGTGTATTACTTGATTCTCAAGTTGGAGTAGAATGTGGGTGTATGTCTTTGAAAAGCAAGTAAAAGATAGAACGTGGGTGATTCTACGTAACTGCTAAAAGAGCTTCTATAAACCAAGAATTTTCTCTATAACCAAGAATTTTCTCTATAAGTAGTTGAAGGAAAGAATTGAGGATGGACTTTCATTCAACACTAGAAAATCACATTAAAGTTCTGCGAAATTTTCAGTCATACCGATACAATGAAAGATTATGGAGTGCAAATGCATGTGAATATTAGGAACTGATTTTTTTTGTTACTTTATTTCTTTTATTTTGTATTGTGTTTCCAGTTTAGTTCCTTTAAGCTTTATTCCATTGTTAAGGTTTACTCTTCATTTATTCTTTCATTTTCAGTTCTCTAGTATTTTTTATTTTTTTAAAATTTAATTTTGTAAAGTAATCCATCTTTCATTTTCGTTCGTGTTAAATATTTGTTTATATAACTCTATTATTAATAATACGAGAATTTCAGTATTTTTTTATTGTGTGCAAAGTTCATTTCGACAATAAATCGATAAGTTTTGGGTCAAACTCTCTTCGTAGAAGAGTTGTATCTATTTCATGAATTGAGATCATTGATACAAACTTGATTATGATACCCTGTGTCGAGATCGAACAAAAATCAAGTGAAGCAAATCCCAATTTTTTTTTAATTTCTTATTTCATTTTCTAATTTTTATAGTTAAAATTTTTTTAAAAAAAATAAAAAGACACTATGATGACATTTAGAATTACTGATGGGTGAGAAGTTTACAAATAACAAAACATGACTCTTTTTTTTTTGCTTACAACAACTCAATACGTCTTAGTCGATTTTAAACATATTACGTAAATGGCCATTTCTAACTATCAAAGATTAAGGTGATGACAAAAGTAATCATAAAAAAATTTTGTAGTTAATTTTGTTAGTGTCTAAATTTTTGATGGTTAAAAATTGTTGTTTACTCTTATAATATTTATTAATTACTAACAACTTAATTTGTAACTATTATTACAATAAAATAGATAAACTCAATATTAATATAAAACATCAATAATGTTATAAAATAATGTTAACAAAACAAACATCACACATAGTCTTTGTTAATAAATTTGTTGTCATCGACAACAAAATCACTCTCATGGGTAGATGATAGTTTAGGTGGTGGTGGAATTGTGTTTGCTACTGTAGTCAGTTGTCATCCATGAAGAGATTTGGAGGAGACATCTAAACATTGCTAGAAAAATGACTCTGTATAAACTTTAAAAATGCGTACAATTAGATGAATGTGAACTCAATCAACGGTAGTTGATATCCTCCTAAAATTGAAATAAAGCAATCTTTTTTACTATTTTATTTTATTTTTCAACTTTTATACTTAAGAGTCCCGGTTTTAATTTTCAAAAAATTAAAATTAAAATTAAAAAGTTAGATATCCAATAACTTAAATTAAAAAATAAATTTAAGATATTGGTAAATTTTAGAAGAGCAATATAAATTTCGAGTTAAGTTTTAAATTGATTTCTGAAGTTGCACTTGATCCTTAAAGTGATCTCTGAAATTAATGGTTACTCAAATTTGTTTTTGCAGTTACACTTCGAAACTCATAGTAGTCCTTAAAGCATCTTCTCGCTTCTCTCCATCATTTGACATTCGCAAATTGCAATCAAAATTAAAATATAGCTATATTATATTATTAATTAATAACCAAAATGTGTCACATAACACTCTCTCATTTAAATTGAGATGATTTTTTTTTCAAAATTAATAAACTCCCTTCTTCCATCCTTTTATTTATCTCTCTCTCATTCTCTATTTTTTTTACCATTCTCATTAAAATATTCTTTCATTATATTTAAAATAAAACATTTCCCTCCAAAATTAACAAATTCTCTTTCTCCTTCTTTTTTGTTATCTTTCTTTTTCTTTTCTCTCTCATTTTCTATATATCTTTCTCTACCTTTCTATTCTACAAAAATAAAATATTATAATTGAAATAAATTCATAAAATTATAAGAAATTTACATAAAAAATATATTATTATTATATACATAATTATTACAATGTGTCACATGACATTTTATTAAAATCGAGATAAAATATTTTCTTCCAAAATTAATAAACTCTCTTCCTCCATTTTCTTATCTACTTCTCTCTTATTTTGTATTTTTCTCTACCATTTTCACTCTATATATTTTTTTCTCAAAGATAGATATTATTTTATTATTATAAAATAATAATATTTCCATAAGGAAGTACAAAAGAAGTTAGGTATTTCCAATTATCACCAAATGTGATTGGAAGACAAATAGCTTAAGAAAGAGTAAAGTAAGAATAAAGAGAAATTATTAGCATTCATCAGGTATGGCTATTGAGTTTACGCACTAGACTACTGGCTTCTTACACTATCTCCAGCGCTGGGCTTATTAGCTTCTCAAAGACACACCTATTCCTCGCTTTCCAAGTGCTCCAACACAGCGTCGCGATGAAGAGGATCTTTTGTCTACCTTCGATTTGAGCCGCTGCCCAAGATAAGGCTCGTTCCACCAATTGATGGTCTTCTCTTCTCTCTGCCATAAGTCAGGGGTTATTAAGCTTAGACTCCAGATTATTTAAGACAGAAGGCATTAGAACAAGGCATGAGAAATTAATTCATCTTTTAGCATGTATCTTAGGCAAGTGGCGGAGGTGGATGAAAACCGGCTATGGATTTGTTGCAAAATCGGAAGCTTTTCATGAAGACTCTTCCATAAAAAAATCTTAATTTTATGAGGTAATTTCAATTCCCAAATGCTATTCCATACTCTGTTGTTTTGTATGTTCTAAGGCATCAATGAAGTAGGAGAATGAAAGAATCCATAAGCAACTTTGTATCCTAACCCAACTTCGTATATACCAGATTTTGTCCAGCACCAATTAACTTCATCCTCCTCCTTTGTTGGTTTGATGGAAAAAAATTTATTGCATATATCAACTGAAAAAATTGACTCAATCAGGTTTCTGTTCCACCTTCTATCAAGATTTAGTAGCGCACTAACATAATACACTTGCAGATTCGGTGGGATTGTCACTGCAGTTTGAGGGACATTAAAGGGCAATGGTGGTGGGAGCCAGGGATCATGGAAGATGCGGACATTAGTACCAGAACCTATTTTCCATAACAAGCCTTTCTCAATCACCTTGCGGCCTTCAAGAACACTTCTCCATCCCACGACGGTATGCTTCCTATCTTTGCATGTAAGAAATCTGTATATCTGAAATATTTAGCTTTGAACATTCTTGGCAGTGTAGAATTAGGGTATTTCATTAGACGTCAACATTGTTTGCCCAATAAGGCCAAATTTTGTGCCCTTAGATCTTTGATCCCCAACCCTCCATCTTTCTTCGATCTCGTCATTGTGTCCCATTTAATCCAAACCATTCTTCGTTCTACGCTTTTTTTACCCCACCAAAATTGCGAGAGCATGCTATGAATCTCAGTTAACAACGTGTCTGGGAGCTTGAAACAAGAGAGTGTGTAAATAGGAATCGCTTCTCCCACCACTCTCAATAGTGTGTGCTTGCCACCTGAGGACAATAAACTTCTTTTCCAACCCATAATCCTCTTCTGAACTTTATCCTTAATAGCTCTAAAGGTTGCTTTCTTTGATTTCTGAACTATGGAGGGCAGCCCAAGTGTAAGACCCAGAATCTTTGAAAAGTCTTATTATGATCAAGTCTCAAATCCTACAGTTATTTATAGCCTTAATTTCAGAAATTATTTTATTAAAGATAATTAAGGCAAGTTTTGATTTATTGGATTTGAGACGAGATATGATCTTTATCCAATTTTATAATTATTGGATTATTTTCTATATTTAAAGTATAAGGTTGATAGTCATGAAATAATAAGGATTTTATATGATTTGGATTAGATAAGTAATATTTTAAATATTATTACTGCTATTTTGGAAAATGAAGAAATTAAGTATATTATTTCTAATTTTTAGATTTGGGCATTTTATTGAAAAAAATTTGTGAAATTGAGGAGCAAATAAGATTTTCTATATACAATTAGTGTTGGATTTAAAATTGGGTTTCAATTACTATATTGCCCCTTACCCTAATTTGGCATACCCTTCCCTCTATTCTCTCTTCATGCTGCGCAGCCTCAAACCCTCTTCTTCACTGTCTCTGCTGCGCAGCCCTACCCTAACTAAGCACACACACTCACGGTTCCCTGAACCAGGGGATGAGAGAGAACGAAAATGGAAAGGAAGGGGGAGAGGGGAAGGAGGTCGCTGCCCAATCCGCGCCGCCGTTGCCCTCACCGCGCCGCGCGGTGCTCCCCCACAGTCCGACGCGTCTTGCCTGCGCCATCACTCGCGCCCATCGCCGTCGCAGGAGGAGCTAGCATCGCTGTCGAACGGTGCTGAGCCACCGGAGCCGTCGCCTCGCCGTCGTTCCTTGCCCTTGTTGCCGCACGAACAGAGGAGAGCGAGGGACCTAGAGAGAAGGGGCGAGGAACGAAGCCATCGTTAGGGCCCTGGTCGCCGCTGTCAGAGGCATGGAGGAAGGGAGAGCAGTCGCACATCCAGCTGCGTCGCCACCATGCCTTGCCTCGCCGCCGTTGACCTCTCTGCAGTCCACTTCCGTCGGAGCTCATGCCATCACCGACTGAGCACCACAAAGAACAGAGGGCGTGCGCGATGAGTGAGAGGGGATGGAGGCTGGGTTTTTGTCGCTGTACTACTCCATTTCTACCCCTACCGTGCCCTGTTGAAGCTGTCGGAGCCTCTGCCATCATCGGGGTGACTGTTCAGTTGATGCCGCTGCCCAGGTCGCTGCGGTACGGGCTGCCGTTAACGGAGCTGCCCTGTTCAGTGGTTTCGGCGAGTTTTGACACTGAGGTAAGGGTTTTAATTGAGATTTCCATTCTTTTGAATTTCGGGAAGATTGTTGATACTGCGTGGTTGTACAGCTGCTATTATCAAAAATTCGGGCCGCCGCCATCGCTCGGAATTTAACGGAGCCGCTGCCGGGTTGATATGGAGCTACGACCGTTCTGTTTTGTTAATTCAGAGCTAGAATCCGGTTTGCTTGTGCCAGTTGGGGCTGTTTCTACTTTTGAGAGAGCGGGCAGAGCTGAGATTTTGATTGTTGATTCCGGAGTGAGGCAGAAAGGACTCTGTGACGCGTTTGGATTATGGAATTGCGTTTTGAGGTAGGGGCGCTTTCCAAAAACTATGTTTTGTGTATTGGAATTATTACATATGGATATTGGTGCGAGATATTGTATATTTGGTGATTGTATCTGCCTTATGTATTATTTGATTGACTCGAATGACTATGGATGTTGGTTTGGCTGAATTGTTGTGCGGCTTTGTGAAATGTAATGTCTGAAGTTGATTCTTTAAAGATTTGAAATGAGTTTAATCCGTTGAGGATTGGTTTGAATTGAGTCAATTATTTGGAAGATGTGAAATATAGAACATTTTTGAATTCAGCCTGGTTTATTTTAATTGACTTGGTTTCGGACAAATGATTTATTGCTGAATCGATTCTTTAAAGCTTTGGAAATGAGTTAAATCGATTGATATTGAGTTGATTTTGAAATAGTATCCTTGAGATACGCCACTGAGGCGATTATTGGATTTAGTTTGATTTGAATTGATTTCTGATTTTGTGTTGTTGAAAAGGAATGAGGAACGGTTTAGTTGGGACCCGAACCGGGTGGCAAAAGTCCAAGTTTTAGGGGAGGTGCTGCCGAAATTTCTATAAAATCTTAGTCTTGTTTGAAAGGTTATTTAAAAGGGTTGGATGTGAGAAATTGTATTATTTGATTTATTAAGAGGATATTTATGCCTTCCAGCTTAATTTATTTGATGAACCTTATACGTTGAGTTTGGCTTATTTAGAACTGAACTATTTTTACCGTTTGAATCACTGAAGGAAATAATGATGCTCTAATATTGATTTCAATATAAAAAGGAGTTTTTAGTGATTTTTAAAGGAACCTAGACTTTTGATTGAGTAATCAAGTTTGGGGCATTTTGGAAGAGTTGGAATAAGGGGTTCCAAAAAGAAATCTGAAAGCGGTTTGATTCAAATGAACCGGTTCTGTTTCAAATGAGTTGATTTTTGGACCGGGTTGGAATTTGTGATTTTGTATGGTTCGGTTTCATAATAAATTCAATTTTATTTACTTGAACCGAGAATCTATGATTTTAAGAGTTTCAATGAATTTTAAAGAATTGATGTAAGTTGACCTTCCCCTAAAGACTTGGGACTCTGCCGAGAAACTTTGTTATAAAATCCCATTGTGGGATGGGTGATTTTGAATGTTCCCAAAATGAATCTTTAACTTTCCATAGTTTTGGAAGTTTCGGAAAGAGGATGCCGAGAGCGGCTTTGTTTTAAAAAGGGAACTCACTTTGAGTAAATTTGGCTTATGAGCCTGAGATGATTTGAGAAATGAGATTTCTAAAAGCCAAGGCTGAAAAGAGTTGAAACTTGATTTCAAAGTGAAATGAATTGAGAAAATGATTTATGGCTTAAATGCCGATTTTTATGAATTTGATGATTTTGAATGTGGAAGTGCTGTTTTATTATGAGCCGGAATGGCTATGTATGATTATGAATATTGAGTGGTTCTGGATTGAACCGTGAGCCAGAATGGCTGTGTGTGATTATCAATATTGGCTGGTTCTGGACTGAACCGTAAGCCGGATGGCTGAGATGGATGTTGATCCATAGATGAGAATGAATGCATGTATATGCTGAATTATTGATAATTGTGATTTTTGCACTTCCACTATTGGAGATGAGGGTTTCCCTGGGTAGTAGCAATGGCTAGCCACCATGTGCTCCAGGTTGAGACTCGAAGCTCTGTTAACCCAATGTCGTAAGTGTGGCCGGGCACTGTGAAAGGCCCGGATGAGCTCGCCCCCATAAATATTCACCAGTGATGGTGATGGATAAATATTCACCAGTGATGGTGATGGATAAATATTCACCAGTGAGGGTGATGGATATGGATCATGATTATGATCAAGTTTATGATGAGTATAACTCGAGTTGGGGATGCACGACAGAGGGACAGTCCAATGGTTAGCTACCAGGACTTGTCGGGTTGGCTCTATAACCGACAGATGATATCATCAGCCACTAGGGACAGGCATGCATCATATGCATTTGTGTGACATTGGTTGGGTGTGCATATTATACTTGGTTTGCCTATGTGATTAATTGCTAACTGTTCTACTTGTAATAACTGTCTGGTTGTGCTTGAACTTCCTGTCTGTGTTTGCATCTGGGACTCTGTTGGATTGAGGTGATTGGTTGTTGGTTGGATTGTTTGGGCCTAGGGCCGTGGTTGGAAAGAGGTGAACTGACGGTTGATTTCGGTTTTGTGTTTCTGGTTTGGAATAAAATATGAAAGGCTATTTTGGTTTCGCTTAGATAAACCGCTTTGAAAGGCTTTTGAGTTTTTGAGTTTTTGAGAATTGAACGGTTCTTCTTTCTGAAAAGATTTCTGACTTTACTTTCATCGTAAACCGTTGTTTTTGAAAAGAGGCATAAGACGGTTATGAATCACTGGTGCGATTATCTTCATGTATCCTATTACAGTAATTCCCAAAAACCCTCTACTGAGAACCCTTTCGAGGATGATGTTCTCACCCCCCTACATTTTTCCCCTTTCAGGATATGGGCGCAGAAGTTACGAAGAGCTTATTTAATTGTTGTTGTGATGCTCTATATTGTTTTAGTTATGGTTTATTGTACCCTCGCCTTTATCTTGATATAATCTGTAAGAGGGATAGGAATTGTATTGGATTATGTTTGTAATATTATTTATATATATATGTATGTATATATATGGATGTACTCTTTATGAGTTTTTGTAAGTTGTATGGTATTTATGGATGTACGTTATCGAACGAAAGTATCTTTGGGAGCGGTATTGCGGTTTAAAGTTTTAAACAGGCTCATATTTTAGTATTAAATAGTATAAGTGTCGTCGTAATGTCCGAGCTATCAGAGTTACGCAGCCGAAAGCGTGAGCTTTGGTAGTTAGGGTGTTACATTATGGTATCAGAGCAGTTCTTCCTGTAGAGCCTGAGGAATGGACTGACTATGCTTTAGTTGCATACTCTGAGTGTTTGTCATGTATTAGGTCTTGTCGAATGACGAGAATTAGAGCTTTATGCACATGACAGTCTATTGATTAACGCTGTTAGTCTTGCATTGCATAATTTTTGGTATTAAGTTTGGCCGGCTTAATACTAGTGAATTATGTATATGAAAGCACTGATGGCTTATCATAGATGAAATCCGAGTTTTGAGTAAAGCGAATCGCGGGTTTTGGAAAAGTTAGAAACTTTTTCTCGAGGCTATTCAGTTGTGTGTCTTGAATTCTGTTCGAGTCGACCTGTTCTTTTATATCCTAACTTGAAGTTCTTGTTTGCTAGTCCTTTTTGAAAAGTAGTTTGATTTTTCAACTCTATTCCTCTATCCATATGCATTCTTGTTTGACCTTAAGTGCATATGCTGGTTTAAGATCCTTGTTGCATCTATCTTCCTCTGTTTGAGTTCTTCTTGATTCAAGTATTCTTTGATATAGTCTTGAACTTGTCTTAATGTGCTGTGACTTTTAACTCTGGGTTCTGAGTTCATTCTTAGAGAACTTGTTGATTCAGTTTTCCTCTTATTGGACAGTGATTACAGCTAATTTTGAGATTTTTATAAAAAATTGCTGTTGACTAGATATACACTTATCTATATGTGGAACTTTGGAGATTTCTTATACAGTTTAACAACTATTTATTTCTAATACATCACATGTACTTTTACTGGTTTGCGGAACTGCATTTACTTCAAATACAATTTGACTTTCTAGTAATTTTACTATAGTGCCAACGCACATCTTCATTTGATTGTGTATTTGGGGTATTTTTCAAAATTCTGGAAAGAAAGGGAATTTCTCGCTTTTATCCCAGTTGAGTTTCATTTGATAAACCTTACTTAATTTATTTTGATTTGACCCTGATTTAGCATACTACATGGTTTATGCCATTGTTGTTCTTTTGAAAATGTTGGACTCATAGCTTTCTTCTTATGAACGGACTCGTTCCTTCTTAAGCTTTTCACCTCTATGAATGTCATACGTGACCCTGTTTTTAACTAATCTTTTACATCTTGTGAATATTACCACTGATCTTGGTTTGTCCTCTCTTGTGAATCTCATCCTTATGTGGGTCAATTTAATTCGTTTCAAAATAGTGCATCGTTTATCCTCTCATTATCTCTACCAGAGTTTTTAGTCAAAGATGTATTCTTGAAAAAACTACTAATGATTGAGTTGCCTTTTCCTATAACTTTTGTATTCTTTTGGATCAATTGAAAGCTTGTTTGATTTCTCATACCTATTGGATCTTGCTTGAACTACATTGATTTAAGATTCTTTCTTGCATGGCTTGACTCCTTTTAAGTATAATGCTAATTTTCTTGAATATTCTTCTGAGATGGTGATTTCAAGAACACTTTTGGAGTCTTGTTTTGAATCTTTTAAAGAAGTTGTGAATTCTCTTTGAAGAAATATTAAACGGAATTTACTTTCTGTTGCTTGATTGAGATTGGAACCATTGTTCAATTTTGATGAAGTTAATTTAAAAACCGGCATGCGCTATTTTAAATGAAGTTTTGAAAAGCTTCCTTGTTTAGTGGAAACCGGTTTGTTTGTAACGCACCACTTATTTCCTTACCAGATTGTAAGTAAATTTTTACCTCGGAATTTCTTTTCTAAAAAGAGTTTAACTTCCTCTTTCGTCCTTGCTATAAATGTTATACACGCTTGTTTGAATATGGACTTTGAGAATTTTTGAACAAGCATTTGATTTTCTTCCGAGTCTTCTGAACTACTTTTGGTTAAGATTGTGCACCTAACTATCTTTCTAAAATAGTTGAGGAAATATTTTTGCTCTTAGCCAAACCTGTGTGCATTTTGTTCTTAAAACTCTACATGATCTACTTCAACATGAAAACGTATTAAAAGCAAAACCACGTTTATGCTTTTATTTTGCTCTTGAAGGAGGCTTGTTGCTTAACTTTTCTTTTAAACTGCGAAGTGATTTTCCTGCAAGTTTTCGATTCTTTTAAGAACAATGTATTCAGAAGTACTTTTAATTATGCTCTTGAGTTTTGTGAGCTTTGCCTTGGGTTTGAGATATTCTCTTTTGTGAACCTCATACTTCTTCGACTCAGCTTGAATTTGTTCAAACTGATGCAATGATTTTCTTCTTATTGATCCTATTGAACTTCGATCCAAGGGTCATCTTTGAAGTTGCCAATTGAGTTGAGTCTAGCAAACTTCATTGCTTGAGAGTCCTTGTTTATCTGGACCTAGATACATTCTCCCAAATCTTTGAGTATTATCCTTGACATTTGACTCTCCTTTCTAAAGTCTTGTATCCTTCTGAGTAGACTCGAGAACTATTTTGATATCACGTGCGACTACGGAAGTTGAAGCGGTAGGTGTGCAACGTTATGAGTTGTGGATGTTTTGTTCCTTGTGAACGGGTTTGCGGAGGTTAGGCCTATGATTGGCTATGAGGTTATAAATGATTGGTGGAGTTGGGAAATTGAAGTTTTGAAGTGGGAACGAGAATTGTCAGCGAACGTTATGCCGCTGTTTAAATACCAACATGCCTTGCAGCCTCTTACCACACTAATTACCACTTTGCTTTGTGAACGCCTATTTGGATTTGCACCCTATTTTGGCACCTCAAGTTTTGTAAAGCTTTGAGATCATATGACCTTGTGCATTGAGCCTACCTTGTAACGTTTGCTTTGCAATCACACTCCTACCTTCACATCCTTATGCTTATGACAATCAAAGTATTTGAAAATCGTATATATGATTATATTTTGAGATATTTTTGCTTTTTCCTTAAATGTGTTCAAGAGTGAACTGTTATGGAATTTCTTTCATTTTGTATCAATTTTCGAGGGCGAAAATTTTTATAAGGTGGGTAGAATGTAAGACCCAGAATCTTTGAAAAGTCTTATTATGATCAAGTCTCAAATCCTACAGTTATTTATAGCCTTAATTTCAGAAATTATTTTATTAAAGATAATTAAGGCAAGTTTTGATTTATTGGATTTGAGACGAGATATGATCTTTATCCAATTTTATAATTATTGGATTATTTTCTATATTTAAAGTATAAGGTTGATAGTCATGAAATAATAAGGATTTTATATGATTTGGATTAGATAAGTAATATTTTAAATATTATTACTGCTATTTTGGAAAATGAAGAAATTAAGTATATTATTTCTAATTTTTAGATTTGGGCATTTTATTGAAAATAATTTGTGAAATTGAGGAGCAAATAAGATTTTCTATATACAATTAGTGTTGGATTTAAAATTGGGTTTCAATTACTATATTGCCCCTTACCCTAATTTGGCATACCCTTCCCTCTATTCTCTCTTCATGCTGCGCAGCCTCAAACCCTCTTCTTCACTGTCTCTGCTGCGCAGCCCTACCCTAACTAAGCACACACACTCACGGTTCCCTGAACCAGGGGATGAGAGAGAACGAAAATGGAAAGGAAGGGGGAGAGGGGAAGGAGGTCGCTGCCCAATCCGCGCCGCCGTTGCCCTCACCGCGCCGCGCGGTGCTCCCGCCACAATCCGACGCGTCTTGCCTGCGCCATCACTCGCGCCCATCGCCGTCGCAGGAGGAGCTAGCATCGCTGTCGAACGGTGCTGAGCCACCGGAGCCGTCGCCTCGCCGTCGTTCCTTGCCCTTGTTGCCGCACGAACAGAGGAGAGCGAGGGACCTAGAGAGAAGGGGCGAGGAACGAAGCCATCGCTAGGGCCCTGGTCGCCGCTGTCAGAGGCATGGAGGAAGGGAGAGCAGTCGCACATCCAGCTGCGTCGCCACCATGCCTTGCCTCGCCGCCGTTGACCTCTCTGCAGTCCACTTCCGTCGGAGCTCATGCCATCACCGACTGAGCACCACAAAGAACAGAGGGCGTGCGCGATGAGTGAGAGGGGATGGAGGCTGGGTTTTTGTCGCTGTACTACTCCATTTCTACCCCTACCGTGCCCTGTTGAAGCTGTCGGAGCCTCTGCCATCATCGGGGTGACTGTTCAGTTGATGCCGCTGCCCAGGTCGCTGCGGTACGGGCTGCCGTTAACGGAGCTGCCCTGTTCAGTGGTTTCGGCGAGTTTTGACACTGAGGTAAGGGTTTTAATTGAGATTTCCATTCTTTTGAATTCCGGGAAGATTGTTGATACTGCGTGGTTGTACAGCTGCTATTATCAAAAATTCGGGCCGCCGCCATCGCTCGGAATTTAACGGAGCCGCTGTCGGGTTGATATGGAGCTACGACCGTTCTGTTTTGTTAATTCAGAGCTAGAATCCGGTTTGCTTGTGCCAGTTGGGGTTGTTTCTACTTTTGAGAGAGCGGGCAGAGCTGAGATTTTGATTGTTGATTCCGGAGTGAGGCAGAAAGGACTCTGTGACGCGTTTGG
This sequence comes from Arachis hypogaea, assembly GCF_003086295.3. NCBI lineage: Eukaryota > Viridiplantae > Streptophyta > Magnoliopsida > Fabales > Fabaceae > Arachis > Arachis hypogaea. The sequence goes on along the minus strand of NC_092048.1, from coordinate 41,064,620 downwards.
ATTATGGAATTGCGTTTTGAGGTAGGGGCGCTTTCCAAAAACTATGTTTTGTGTATTGGAATTATTACATATGGATATTGGTGCGAGATATTGTATATTTGGTGATTGTATCTGCCTTATGTATTATTTGATTGACTCGAATGACTATGGATGTTGGTTTGGCTGAATTGTTGTGCGGCTTTGTGAAATGTAATGTCTGAAGTTGATTCTTTAAAGATTTGAAATGAGTTTAATCCGTTGAGGATTGGTTTGAATTGAGTCAATTATTTGGAAGATGTGAAATATAGAACATTTTTGAATTCAGCCTGGTTTATTTTAATTGACTTGGTTTCGGACAAATGATTTATTGCTGAATCGATTCTTTAAAGCTTTGGAAATGAGTTAAATCGATTGATATTGAGTTGATTTTGAAATAGTATCCTTGAGATACGCCACTGAGGCGATTATTGGATTTAGTTTGATTTGAATTGATTTCTGATTTTGTGTTGTTGAAAAGGAATGAGGAACGGTTTAGTTGGGACCCGAACCGGGTGGCAAAAGTCCAAGTTTTAGGGGAGGTGCTGCCGAAATTTCTATAAAATCTTAGTCTTGTTTGAAAGGTTATTTAAAAGGGTTGGATGTGAGAAATTGTATTATTTGATTTATTAAGAGGATATTTATGCCTTCCAGCTTAATTTATTTGATGAACCTTATACGTTGAGTTTGGCTTATTTAGAACTGAACTATTTTTACCGTTTGAATCACTGAAGGAAATAATGATGCTCTAATATTGATTTCAATATAAAAAGGAGTTTTTAGTGATTTTTAAAGGAACCTAGACTTTTGATTGAGTAATCAAGTTTGGGGCATTTTGGAAGAGTTGGAATAAGGGGTTCCAAAAAGAAATCTGAAAGCGGTTTGATTCAAATGAACCGGTTCTGTTTCAAATGAGTTGATTTTTGGACCGGGTTGGAATTTGTGATTTTGTATGGTTCGGTTTCATAATAAATTCAATTTTATTTACTTGAACCGAGAATCTATGATTTTAAGAGTTTCAATGAATTTTAAAGAATTGATGTAAGTTGACCTTCCCCTAAAGACTTGGGACTCTGCCGAGAAACTTTGTTATAAAATCCCATTGTGGGATGGGTGATTTTGAATGTTCCCAAAATGAATCTTTAACTTTCCATAGTTTTGGAAGTTTCGGAAAGAGGATGCCGAGAGCGGCTTTGTTTTAAAAAGGGAACTCACTTTGAGTAAATTTGGCTTATGAGCCTGAGATGATTTGAGAAATGAGATTTCTAAAAGCCAAGGCTGAAAAGAGTTGAAACTTGATTTCAAAGTGAAATGAATTGAGAAAATGATTTATGGCTTAAATGCCGATTTTTATGAATTTGATGATTTTGAATGTGGAAGTGCTGTTTTATTATGAGCCGGAATGGCTATGTATGATTATGAATATTGAGTGGTTCTGGATTGAACCGTGAGCCAGAATGGCTGTGTGTGATTATCAATATTGGCTGGTTCTGGACTGAACCGTAAGCCGGATGGCTGAGATGGATGTTGATCCATAGATGAGAATGAATGCATGTATATGCTGAATTATTGATAATTGTGATTTTTGCACTTCCACTATTGGAGATGAGGGTTTCCCTGGGTAGTAGCAATGGCTAGCCACCATGTGCTCCAGGTTGAGACTCGAAGCTCTGTTAACCCAATGTCGTAAGTGTGGCCGGGCACTGTGAAAGGCCCGGATGAGCTCGCCCCCATAAATATTCACCAGTGATGGTGATGGATAAATATTCACCAGTGATGGTGATGGATAAATATTCACCAGTGAGGGTGATGGATATGGATCATGATTATGATCAAGTTTATGATGAGTATAACTCGAGTTGGGGATGCACGACAGAGGGACAGTCCAATGGTTAGCTACCAGGACTTGTCGGGTTGGCTCTATAACCGACAGATGATATCATCAGCCACTAGGGACAGGCATGCATCATATGCATTTGTGTGACATTGGTTGGGTGTGCATATTATACTTGGTTTGCCTATGTGATTAATTGCTAACTGTTCTACTTGTAATAACTGTCTGGTTGTGCTTGAACTTCCTGTCTGTGTTTGCATCTGGGACTCTGTTGGATTGAGGTGATTGGTTGTTGGTTGGATTGTTTGGGCCTAGGGCCGTGGTTGGAAAGAGGTGAACTGACGGTTGATTTCGGTTTTGTGTTTCTGGTTTGGAATAAAATATGAAAGGCTATTTTGGTTTCGCTTAGATAAACCGCTTTGAAAGGCTTTTGAGTTTTTGAGTTTTTGAGAATTGAACGGTTCTTCTTTCTGAAAAGATTTCCAACTTTACTTTCATCGTAAACCGTTGTTTTTGAAAAGAGGCATAAGACGGTTATGAATCACTGGTGCGATTATCTTCATGTATCCTATTACAGTAATTCCCAAAAACCCTCTACTGAGAACCCTTTCGAGGATGATGTTCTCACCCCCCTACATTTTTTCCCTTTCAGGATATGGGCGCAGAAGTTACGAAGAGCTTATTTAATTGTTGTTGTGATGCTCTATATTGTTTTAGTTATGGTTTATTGTACCCTCGCCTTTATCTTGATATAATCTGTAAGAGGGATAGGAATTGTATTGGATTATGTTTGTAATATTATTTATATATATATGTATGTATATATATGGATGTACTCTTTATGAGTTTTTGTAAGTTGTATGGTATTTATGGATGTACGTTATCGAACGAAAGTATCTTTGGGAGCGGTATTGCGGTTTAAAGTTTTAAACAGGCTCATATTTTAGTATTAAATAGTATAAGTGTCGTCGTAATGTCCGAGCTATCAGAGTTACGCAGCCGGAAGCGTGAGCTTTGGTAGTTAGGGTGTTACACCAAGTATTTTTCTTGGGCTCCGATATGTTCAATATTTAGTGTCTGTGTAATTGCTAGTCTTGTGTTCTGAGGTGTGTTGTGACTGGAAAAGATGGCCGACTTGTTCAAATTGACTTTTTGCCCACTGAAACCCTTATAAATCTCTAGCAATTCCAAAATGCTTTGGCTTGTATTAGGTGAGCCCTTGCAAAAAAGGATTGAATCATCAGCAAACAAAAGATGATTAACTGTTTGGCATCTCCGATTAACTTGAACTCCTTGAATTAATCTGTTTTGCTCTGCCTTGTATAGCAAGAAGGAAAGCCCTTCCGCACAAAAAAGAAATAGATATGGAGATAGGGGGTCACCCTGTCGGATGCCCCTATTTGGCCTAAAGTAGCCAAAAGGTTGCCCTTCCACAACAACAGAGTAAGAAACAGTCGTTACCAATTACTTAGTCCAGTTAATCCATTTAGCATCAAAGCACAGCTTTTCCATGATGTACTATAAAAGTGCCATTCAACCTTATCATAAGCCTTACTTATATCTAGTTTAATAGCCATCTCATGATCTACTCCACTTCTCTTATTTTTCAAATAGTGCATACATTCGTAGGCAATTAGAATATTATCTGAAATGAGTCTATTTTTGAGAAAAGCACTCTGATTTGGGCTTATGATTTTATTCATAATACTTTGTAGTCGGTGCACTATAACTTTAGAAATAATTTTATACATAAATGAGGACAAACTAATCGGTCATACCTGAGTCATGTCACTGGCATCTGGCACCTTTAGAATCAAACAAATTTGAGTATGGTTGAAGCTTTTAAGAATTCTACCACTGTGAAAGAAACTTCGCACAGCCTAATAATTAACAAATTAAGATTCGACACAAGATATTCTTTCACTACAATTAAAATAAAATCTTTCTTTCCAAAATTAACAACTATTTCTCTTTCCTCTTTCATTCTGTCTCTACTCTTTTTTATTAAAAAAAAATAAAAGTAATGAAATATTATAATTCAAATAAATTCATAAAATTATAAAAAAAATATGTTAAACTTATAATTAAATATAATTAAAAATAATCCTATAATATTATTCACATGAAAAATATATTATTATTATTATATATATTTTTTATTTTTTTAGGTTCAAGATTTTATTTTTTATCTTTTTAATTTATATTTTTATTTTTCTTCCTTTAAATATTTATTACATATAATTTGGAGAAAATACTAATGTTGTGATTAATAATATAATCAAGATTTAATTGTTTCAAAAAAATTAATTTTATAACTATCAATGTAAAATTTTTTTATACTAATATCTAATTTTATATATATATAATATTATTTTTAAATAACAAACATAAAAATTAATTAGTTTTATTAAATAACTTTAACACCTAATCAAATATAAAAGTATATACATTAAGTTCTTTTAAATTTTAGATAATGAATACTAAAATTAATTATTAGTAAAAAATTAAACTCTTTCACATGAAAATAATAACTAAAAAATCTATTATTTGATTTTTTTACGAAGATCCTGATATTCTTAGTTGATATGATCTTTTATAAAAATAATTTAATTTTATAATTTTTTTATGCCATAATCTATAATATTAAAATAAAATTAATATAATTTTAAAAAATTTATATTTTCGTAATATTGTTATTGACAAAAAACACTAATTTTCTATCAAATTTAAAGTCAACCAGTTATGTTAGCTAATTAATGATGATTTTACGATGATTATTCATTTGGATATATCTTTATCTAAACATAATAATTAAAATATTAATACATATTATGCGTTAAATAGTTTAATTAACTATTGTTACATTATTTAATAATTTTTAATTATTATTTTTACATAATTTTTTTTTTATTTGAGTAAATTCTACTTCAGCTTTGATATCGAATTTAGAGTTTGAGGATCCATTATTCTACGTTAGGCAATTATAAATTATCACTAAATTATGTTATTCGTTGTTACTTTATATGTTAATTATTAATTATATAATAAAAATATATAATAATTTTATTAATATTATTTTAATTTTATATTTATTTATATTTAAATTAATTATATTTTTTATTATTTATAATTATTAATATAAATATTATTAAATATATATAAATAAAAATATTAAATATTTTTATTAATTATAATATTATTATTTTTTTATGATTAGATGATATTTATTTAATAAATATATAGAATATATAATAATATAATAAATATAAACTAATTAATTAGTTATTGAAATTAAAATATTTTTTATTATAAAAATAAAATTAAAAAATATTTATTGTAAAAAAATATTAAAATTTTATATACTTATTTAATAGTAAATAGATTATAATTTATTGATTATAATTTATTAAAATTTAATTATTTTTAACATATTAATAAAAATATATATTTTAAATTTTAATTTTAAATTTTTAATTATTTTATTTTTTTATTTATATAAAATCGATTCTACTAATTCAACAGCTAGTAATTTATCGACTAAATTAATAAATTAATAATCTCATCAGTTCCATCACCAATTTATTTCTAACAATTATGCCTATAGCATATCCATATACTCTGCATATTTATATATGTAGTACGTAGTACTACTAAAATTATTAAAATGGAGTTAATAATGGAACGAGGCATAGGGCAGGTAGCTGCGGTGAGCAGGTAAGGCCCAATTAAATTCTTTTAAAAAAACAAAGGTTGGGTTTTGACATTTATCATGCTTCTTTTGACAAAATAATAAATTGTTCAACGTTTCAGTGCAACTACGAACACGCAGTTGACCACACCACAGCCAAACAAACCTGAACCTCCACTTTATGTGAGAAGTTATATCGGATCCTTTGAAAATATATTTAATGTACTTGTTTTAAAAATATAGATTTATTAGCTAAAAATTATTTTAAGAGTTATTGTTTAAAAGAATAACAAAAAAGTATTTTAATTTTTTCAAAACATTCAATATATAAAACTATTTAAAACATAATTTTCATTTTTTATTAAAAAATTTTTCTTACTTAATAAGTGTCCTTATTGATGTTTAGTTTATAATAACTACACCTCCTTTATTTTATAGTGTTTAATTTATGATAACCATTAGAAACGAAAATGTGCAATTAATTGAAAGGTTCTTGAATAACCAATTAAACATACTTCTAGTTTAAGAAAGAACGCTCAATAATTTCTCCCTTTATGCAAAACCATTGGGCTTTTTGCACTAATAGTAACATCCACCGTCAGATGAAGTCATCACCATCCAACGGCTACAAGTTATGGTGGCTATATGGTGGTTGACCTAGGGTGTAAGATTTGAATATTGGCAAAGCACATGATGCTCATCTGTGGTTCGGGTCAAAACCATTTGGCCAACAAATAAAGTAATCTCAATTAGTATATAGTAGTTTATTTAATTTGTTGACCCAATGCAAAAAAAAGTGTTAATAGTATTTTATTGTTGTTTCTTCTCTTTTTCTTATTTCTTTCTCATATCGTAGCTAATTCATACCAATTCACATCCAATCCAGCTATTTGAGTTTTAGGTCAGCAACAACTAAACAAAGGAAGAGGAAGAAGTGCAACCACAACTTTTTTCCTTACCTTATATTTTATGGTGGTTGACTTTTGTGGCCACGGTGATGAACTTGTCATGATGATGAATAATCAACTCCACATACTAATCAAAGAAAGAAATAAACAAATTCCACATTAGAAAAGTCAATTCCAACCATGTATATTTTCCACTCTCTCTGATCTCAACAGATTGAATTAAAAAATCAAATAAAATAAAATAAGAAAAATAATATTAAAAGCCATCAGAATTTATTATTTTTTATTATCACTTAGTCATTAACTCAATTTTTTTAGTCTAATTCTTTTAGTCTAGTAATCCAATAATTTTATCCTATACTTTTAAACATTAATGATTAACTAATAGCTAAAAAAAATAAATTTTGATACCCTCTAGCATTCTTCATAAAATAAATAATAACATACTTTCAACCTTTAACACATGCAATTTCTGTTGCTTAGATATTATAGTACGGTTGTCATCTTTTTTGTTTAACAAATTTTCCATGCCTGATGTATGTGAATTCATTTATTATAGATTCATTTTGCACTAACATCCGAATATAGAGTCATATCTATAGCATTTGAAATTATTGATACATTGTGTATGCATCTAGAATCTTACGTGCATGGTTGGTTGTATATTTTATTATTTCATATTTGCGTGCAAGGAAGCTAGATAACTCTAAATAGTTATTTTTGTTATCCCAAACAAGTTCTCCGATTAATGAAAGAGAAGACCCTATTTTGGCAATCCTCCCCGTATGATCTAGACAAACCTTGAAGTTGAATCTCACACATAAAAGACTAATTAATAAGCACGTTGCAAGTTGACTTTATAATGAGTAGTCAAATGTCATATCCTCAACCTCTTCTTCCTTCCAAAAACAAAATGTGACGTGTATGTATCAGGATGCTAAGTTTAAATAATTACTTTTTTCTATAACGGATTTTTAATTTATTCATCTTGAAAATTATGCTGCGTCGGCATAATCAGTATCGATTACAACTTCATTTGGGCTTTGGCTATTATTACTAGTGTTATTGGGGCTTTTTTTTTTTTGGGTAGTTGGGGCTTCTTTGTAACACAAACTTCGGCAAACGCATTTTCTTTCGGAGTTGTACAGTTTTGAAAAATAATTGCTTTAAAAAAGACAGGCAATTGCTGGCTTCAGAAGCAAACGTTTTTTCATAAGCTTTTATTTTTCGTGGATCCTCTACCGTACTTTAACAAGGGCTGGCTTTGTCTCAGACTAAAACTAATGCTGACAACTTTTATTGACAAAAACTCATATATGCCCTATTTTTGGTGTAGCTGTCAAGTATCGTTCTATGGTACATCTGTAAATCTGTACAGATTTACAGATATTTTAAATTGTAAATTATTTGACAAACACGTGGTCTATAAAGGAAACAATGTGTCAGATTTTAGTCAGTTCAAGCGGTTTTAAAGAGCCTAACAAGCCGTGTTGCACTGTGTTGGTTCTATAACAATATATACATCACTTGAGTTCCATTAGTGGCAACTTTTTTGTTTTTGGTCATATTAGTGGAAGTTTTTGGACGTGGGCTTTTGAAAAGGAATTTGGACTTCATTGTTCTTATAATGTTTATTTTACCGAATTTTGTAAACTGCAAAAAGCCCAAAACCTTGTTATGAAATATGGGTTAGGTGTTGACAAATATTAATGGAGTCTGGAATTTTGTAATGGACTACTGGTTATACAAGGGTGAGCCAAGGGAGAAAATTTTGGAGAAGGAATTTTCTGATTGTTATTGGTGAGTTTTTTTGTGGAAAAAATAAAGATGAGTTTCTGTATTTTTATTATTTCCACCGAAATGCAATGAAAAGGGAAAAATGAGGAAAATAATTTACAACACTAGTTAATAGAAGGGCCAAAAATATTATCTATTTTATTATATAAAAATTAAATTTTTACATTTAATAATAAAATTGATGTGACATATTTTTAAAAATATTTTTTAATTTATTTCTTTTATTTCATTAAATAATATAATTCACTATAATGAATTAATTATATCAACTAATTAATTTGATTATATATTTAAATATTACACAATTTATTATAATTTATATCAATCAATTAATTATAACAAATAAATGATAGGGTAAAACACACAAGTGAACCAAACCCAACTCAATATTATATACAATTCACCCAAATAAAAAAAATGCTATATGGATCTTCTAAATTACCTCTTTATGTAAATCGAATAAGTCAGACTAGATTTAGTTCTCTATGTAAATCTAATCAGTCTGGTTCGATTTATGCATCCATGCATGCTATCCTAGTAAATCTAAAAAGAGTGAAACAGAATTATTAGATTTACTAGGACAGCATACATGTATAAATTAAAACAAGGTGATTAGATTTACTAGAACAGCATGCGTGCATAAATCGAACCAGTGTGTTGCAATTTATAATATGTAATTTGAGAAAAATAATTAAAATACTATATCAACAAAATTATCATTTAATTTATGAAATTAAGTATAAAAATTATTTTCTTTAAAATATTGATACACTATGCATACACATACATTAGTATTTTTTAAATAAATATTTTATTTACGAATATAGGTAATTTGTAGCAATATTTACTAATTTGTATTTTTTTACATATTCTGTTTACCGTGTAAATAAATTAAGGTTGCTTATATCTGGTTTACACAGTAAACGAGATAAGACACAATTTTATTTGGCATTATCTCGTTTGCAAACGAGATAATAGAATTTTTAAAAAATACACATAACGAGATAAATTCATAGTTATCTCGTTTATACCGTAAACGAGATATATGAAGTTATAAATATAAAAATATAATTTTTAAAAATAATAAAATAATATTGATAATTTAATTTAGACTAATTTAAAAAATAAAAAATGATAAATTTTGTTACTATTTAGATCAACTTTAATTAAATTATATCTCATCTATATTTTAAATTTTAAATTAATAAATTTTTCATGTTTATTTGTACTGAAACTTTAAAAATAGATGGTTTCAAATAACAGTAGAGATAGATGGTTAGTTTTAAATTACTAGCGTACACGTAAAAAATCACTGCTTTTTAGAAAAATAGATAAATTTACGTAAAAATAGTGATTTAAAACTGTCCATTTAAAACTAGCTCATTATATTTCTATGAACCAACACTTTTGAATTTTTAATTATATATGTTCAAGTAAAATTTATCAAAAGCCAATCAGTTATAGCTCAAATGGCATAGTCTTCCCATACTCATCTAAGAGGTCGCAGGTTCGAATCTCCTTATCTTTGGTAAAAAAAAAAAAGTAAAATTTATCAAAATATTTTATTTTTTATAATTTTTATTCTTTTTGAATACTATTTTTTTTAATACTAATTCAAATGTGTTGGTTTTTATAAAAATGTGTTAATTGCGAATGAACAATTTTAAATCACATAGATTTTTTTAGAAATTAGTAATTTTTTGTTAGTGTACGCTACTAATCTAAAATAATGTTTAAAATTTTAAACTTAACTAAAACGAAAAAAAAAGAATATGAGAATTTAGTGCAATTATAAATATGGAGAATCAAAGAAGGCAGAAACCGTATGTGAGTAGTGTATAGTTATTGATAATTATTTAAATTATCAAATAAATAAAAAATTATAGTTATTAAAAAAATGTTACATGGATATCCCCAATCACCTCTCTATTAAATCGAATGAGCCAGACTAGATTTACCTCTCTATGTAAATCTAATCACCCTGTTTCGATTTATGCATGCATGTTATCCTAGTAAATCTAAACACTCTGTTTAGATTTACTAGGACAGCATGCATACATAAATCGAAACAGAGTGATTAGATTGGATTTGGATCTTCTAAAGTTTGAATTTCACTTTAGAAAGTAAAGTGTGATCTCCTACCTTTGAATAGTTTCTCTTTCATATTTATTTTTGGTCCCACATATGAAATCAATGGTGAGAGATCACACTTTACTCTCTAAAGTGAAATTCAAACTTTAGAGGATCCAAATCCGATTAGATTTACTAGGACAGCATGCATGCATGCATAAATCGAACCAGGGTGATTAGATTTACATAGAGATCAAAATCTAGTTTGACTCATTCAATTTATATAGAGAGGTGATCGGGGAAATTCATGTAACATTTTTTTTATTTTGGTTGAATTGTGTAATATTGAGTTGGATTTAGTTTAATTGTGTGATTTATCCTAAATTATACAGCTAATTAATTTAATTAATACATATATCACACTAAACCCTAAATTAATTATAACTAATGAGAAAACTAATGTAGTTTCATCTTGAGGGCATTTTATGCTGAGATAAGAATAAATAATGAAATTTTTCAGAGACCACTGCGAAGACCTGAGTAGGATCTCCGTCTTGTTCTCCATAATCCTCGAATTCCTCAAAATTTTAGGCTACTATGAGTATTTTAGTAATTTTATCTCTGATATATATTTGAGTAATTTTATGGGGTGTTATTTTATTTTTTTAAACATGATATTAAATTTTATTGAATTTATAATTTTGAACAACATATATTCATAAGTTATTACAATGTTTTATGATTTTTTATTTTTTTAATTTTATTAGAATTTTTATAGAAAATTATCAAAAGTAGATAGATAATAGAATCTTGTAGGAATTGTGAAAAATATAAGAGAATAAAAATAATAGTAAATATTCTTCTACGGTAGAAATTAAAGACGAAGATAGAAAAAATGTCAGGATTCAGGGACGAAGTATTTGTAGGCATCCCTACTCACACTCTTCCCTCGTCTCACTCCGTTGACATCTGACTCTATTTTTGGTACAAAATTTATGGTTACTTTAGTTTTTCTTTTGTTGCAAAGTATATTATCATTTCATTTTAATTAAAAATTTTACACACACAACGGAGTTATTAATATACAAATTTATCATTCTTAGATTTATTACCGCGTATTATATTATGAGTAGAAATAGTAAATAACATTAACATATTTCATGTGAAAGAAAAAAATACTTAATTTAATGTATACAAATTGATAGTTTGTTAATTTAATTACTAATTAAATTTTTTAAATCATAAAATTCTTTTAATAGAATAAAAAATTTAAAATAAAACATAAAAGATCTAATTTTAATAAATGTTGTAGATAAAGACGGAAATTAAATTTTAATTTAAAGTAATTAAATATATTTATAATTTTTATTATGAGAAATTAAATATAAAAATATTTAAAAAAAAAACAATTTTCTCAAAATAATGAGTTATATGGAATAATCTATTATATTGTGAATATAAAAATCAAATCGAAATTAAATATTTTTTGTAACTCAAAATTTTAATAGCAAAATTTTTAATAATTTTGGAGAATTAAAATAAGTCAAATTATAAATAGAGATGACAAAAAAAATTTGTAAAAATAAATATTGTAAATCACAAAGTATAACTATTTTAATAATTATATATATAATTTATAGTAATACTAAATAATATTTATAATTTAAATTTAATTTAATTTTTCCGTGCAAGATACAAAAAAATAAACTAGTTGTTCTTATTAGGCTAAAAAATTATAGGAGGAGTGTTATATTTTAACGTGATAATTTTTTGTGTTTTTTAAAACTATGAGAGGTTCGATTTGTGTTTAAAAAATTTTAAAAATTTGGGGTACACAAATCGAACCCACCGATTTGTATTTAAAAAATTAAAAAAATTTGGAGTACACAAATCGGACGGTCCGATTTGTGTACTCCAAATTTTTTTAATTTTTTAAACACAAATCGGACGGTTTGAGTACAAAAATCGGACCGGACGGTCCAATTTTTGTACCTAAAAATCGGACAGTCCGATTTCTATACCTCTTAAAAATTGAACGGTCTGATTTGTACTCCGTAAATTAAATCATCTCACATTTTAGAAAAATATTACAGGAGATCACAATTTAAAAAAATACCATTGTTAATCCAATATTAAAAATAAAAATGTGGTTTCTAATAACCAAGTTCAATGGTATCTAAATTTCAAATTAAATGATCAAATTTTACGATAATGTGTTATTTTGAATTTAAAAATGTTACACGTAAGAGGAATAAACTACATTCATGCTTCCTCATCAGTTTACTTATTGCACATCAATTTCATTAGTTTACCAACAATATTATGATAATTGGTCTCCTCTTTTTTTTGGGTAATTATAATTGGTCTCCGCTTAATATTTCAAGAATGAAACAATGGCCCAACAATGATAAGCTCATTCATGAAATTCCTTCAACGAAATTCTAATGTTATTCTGGAATCATCTTCAACCAGCTTAGCTACAATATAGAGCTATTGTAAATCAGTTTAGAAAGTTCTACAAACTGCTCCCTCAATAATCAGCATAGATCTAAGTGTCACCTTTACATTGAACCAAAGGAAATATTTTTATCTTTACATCTGTACGCTATAATTTCTCAGCTATCAAAATATTAGACTGGAAAAAGAAAATACAGGCTTAGAGAATTTTAGAGCACTCTGCCAGGTTTTTTTTTCCTCTAGCAGGGAGTATCTAGGACCATAGTTGTCAACCTACATCAAACCAGTGAGTCATTGAGTCACTAGTAAATTATTGGTTAAACCGATCAACTTGATCTCACATAAATAAAAATTAAATAATGTCTAAAATAGTTCTTGAAATTTTTAACTCGCTTCAGATTAATTAGTCCTCTACTTTTTAAAATGACCAAATAAATTATTCACTCTCAGAATCGTGAATTCTTGTTAGTCTAAAAGTTACCAGATGTTTTAACGGTGCTAACGCGTGGCACTTAATTGCACGCTAATGTGAACACACAATGAGCTCAACTCAAATTGATGTCTAAAAATTTGATTAAAACACCCAAATTGATCTATTCACACTTATAAAATCCTAACTCCCAAATGCTTATCTTTTTCGTATAATCTTCTTCGTCTCCATTCCTCTTCGCTGCTATTGTTCATAGTATCCTCTTGTGAAACTCTGAAAATTTGTTCTTTTGGGTGAGGCATGATGTGTGGCGGTGATAGAAGTCAAGGAAGCTCAAGCAAGAACAACTCGAGTAGAAAAAATTACGGTAACAGAAAAATTCAAACCAAGGGTAAGAACGTTGTATTATGCAATTGTGGGTTGTGTACGGTGATTAAGTACTCAGCGACGCTAGAGAATCAAAGAAGACCTTTTCATGGGTGTTCCAACTATGAGGGAAAATTCTCTATTTGATGAAATTGTTAAGTTGATACGAGTTTAAAGGGATGATTTGGTGATTGTTAATTCAATGTTTCTTTTTGCATTATAGTCATTTGGAGTTCACTATAATTTCTTTCGTTGGGCTGATGAATATGAAGAAGAAAGTGTGGTTCAGGTTGCATAAGCAGTTTTCAATGAGCTCAATTGGAGAATGGAATCTTTAGAGAGTAGTATTAGCACATTAAAGATGCTGATATTGCTGTTGTTATGTGTTGTAATAATTATTGGGTTTAATTTCGGTGTTTGGTTGTTTTGGCTTTTAGTTAAGAAATAGCTAGAGCGTGAGTGTGTTCATGATCATTAAGTAATGATTTATGATTATAAATGAAGTTCAGTTTTCCTCAACTTTGTATCTTATTAACTTGGATGAAGGATAATCTAATGACAAAATAAAGCTAACAAATATATACCTCTAAATAGAAAAACTTATAATATATCATTATAATTATAATAACCATGACAATGGTGTTGTCTTAACAAAAGCATAAAATAGTGTCAATTATGCAATAGTATAGTGCAAAATACAAAATATAAACTAGGACAAAAGTTTATAGCTAGGGTCATATCACCATGAACAAACACTAACAAAATACAAGTTTAGACTTAATCCATTACAAAGCAAATCAAAAGTAACAACTGAAGCAACAACACTAAATTGTTCCTACCAGCATAAAGTAACAACTAAAGTCTTCATGACATCATTAGACTTTTTTTTTGGGTGCCTTAAATCTAGGTGTTGGAACAAACTTCAACAAAACCTCAATCTTTTCAGATGTTTCTACACTTGCTCCTTCTATTGTCTCCTTTGAAACCACATTAGAAGTACCAACATTTGACTTTGGAGAACTGACAGCATCAACAGATGGCCTGACAATTGAAAGTTTGTCTTGTCTAGTTATCTTCCGCTTGGACAACTGTCAATCATAACAACTAGAATCAACCACAATGCTAATATTTACAACATTAATAGTAATAACGGATCATAACTCAATAAAATTATTCAAATTATGGCTTCTAAATAATTTTAGTAACATAAATTACCTTAGTAGCATCTTGAGCAACAGGAACAACAGTACCTTGAGCAGCAGCAATACCTTCTACAGCAATACCTTGAGCATCAACACCTTGGGCTTGGGCAACATCTCCAGCTTATATAGCAACATGTCCACCTTGTTCGGCACCAGCTCCATCACCAACTTGATCATCAACTTGATTAGTTTGTAGGGCTTTTTCACCAACTTCATCATCAGCTTGTTCTGCAGCTGCTGCTGCTGCCTCCTCTCCCTTAGCTTTTTTGTAACTTCGCACCCTTATAGTGTGACCAACATCGTCACATGTTTCACAAGTGAACGTGCCATATTGCCTCTTTTATTTTGTGAAATTTTCCTCTTGACTGCCTTCAATAGGGGCCTTATGTGCATCCTTCTTTCTTGCATGGAGCTTTGGTCTGTTACGGGGTTTCGGTCTTGCCGAGGGATAAGCAATGAGAGTACTCAAACTTATCCCACATCTCTTCTCCTCTGACAGGGTTGATATGAAACTTATATATCTTATTGTAAGATCGCACTGTCAACCATTCATGAACATAGTTCTCAGGCCTACCATTCATACATACAATAGCCGCGATGGCATGACGACAAGGTAATCCTAAAAGCAAGATAACTAAGTGAATATGTTGTAGTATTTAGAAAAAAAATAAATCCAAAAAAAATATATGTATTACCTAATAGCTGCCATGATCTGCAACTGTATGTGTGATTTTCCAAATCAACTATCACATTGTGTGGTTCACCATGAACTTCAAACATGACTTCCGCAGCATCCCTAGACCACATAGGTGTTTGGTATCTGCTGAAATACCTCTCCTTTGCAAGCCTACTCTATTGTATAAGAGGTAAATGTCCAATATAAATGACCATCTTGAGTTTTTTTTGGACATACTTGTCATGGCAATCCTCCTAACTTCCTCTAGCAGTGTAAGTATTGGATTTGATCTATATGGCTGGGTGGCTGAGTTAAAGACTTCACACATGTTGTTATATACGTTGTCATTTTTTGAATTATCTTTGTAGTGTGCTCTGGTCCAGGATTCTTTTGGGATCTTTTCTAGATACTCCCATGCCTTCACATTGATAATCTTGAGGGTTTGCATATTTTTGTTAAACTCTGAAACTGTCTGTGCTCTAACACATACCCATAATAATAATTTGAGGTGTTTGTCCTTCCATCGCTTTTGGAGGTTATGCCACAGGTGCCATGCACAAAATCTGTGATGCACATTGGGCATAACCTCCTGCAGTGCCAGTATGAGTCCCTACCATGGTAACAGTTCAAAATTCACAAGTGGCTAAAGTTTAAAATAGACCCTAATTATACACTCATTAAATCTAAAGATTCCCTAACACAACCATCATTAAGTCTAAACAATCTAACATATCATATATCGTGCTTTTATATAGTACATTATACATACCTTCTGCATGTCACTCATGAAACACCAGTTATATTCCTTATAGTATCCGATGTCTTCATGCAAAAGTTCCAAGAACCACTTCTAAATTGTTGTATTCTCAACAGAAATAATAGCCGATGCTATAGGGTAGATGTGATTGTTTGCATCTTGTCTGATGGTACACATCAGCTATCCTCCATAGAAAGTCTTTAGAAAAGCTGTATCCAAACCAATCAAGGGTCTATATCCATGCACAAACCATTGCTTGAAACCATAAAGACACATAAAAATTCTAAAAAATATAGGGTCTCCCTCAAGCTATGCATTGACACCTAGTTTCATAGTAGATTTCGGATTTGACCTCAACAACTCCTCTGCATATTCCCTAAGCTTGGCATACTGGGCTGCTTCATCACCTCTCACAATCTTCCTAGCATCTCCTAAAGATCTTGTAATTTTGGTCCTAGATAATTGAACTCCAATTTTTCTCTTGAAAAAATCAAATACTTCACAATGCCTAAAACTAGGTTGCTTCCTTACCTTTTTTATTAGGATTTTAGTAACCCACTTCCTAGTTGCACACCTATTTCTTGTCTTTCTCTCACAAATATGATCATCATTAAATGTCTTAATCTGCCAGCATGCATGCCTCTTATTATAAGAACAACAGACCAACCAAGGACACTCTTCATTTTTACAAACAAGTCTAGCTCTAACAGTGTCATTCTTTGAATACCTTACTCCCTTTTCCTCTTGTAGAGTGTAGTTTGTAACAACCCTCTTGAAGCTTTTCTAGTTGTAAATTTTATCTCCAATTCTAACCTGACATGGCCAAATTGGATTTACAACTGGGTTTGCCTCGTCATCAAAATTTAGTGGAGTCCTCAGCTCATCTGACTTCTAAGAGTCACCCAAAAATGAACCTACATATCAAATTACATTAAACTAAATAAATAACTTCAAATAAATATGCTTTAGCAAATCATAAATTAAACTAAACTAAACAAAATACAATAAATAAGCCCAAACAAATATGATTTAACAAAATATAGATTACACTAAACTAAATAAATAAAATAACTCCAAACAAATATGCTTTAGCAAACCATAAATTACACTAAGCTAAAACAAATAAAATAAAATAAATAAGTTCAAACAAATATAATTTAGCAAAACATAGATTAAACTAAACAAAATAAATTACCAAGACTATAGTTATCAAATTCATATCTTCTATCCTTCTCAAAGTTTGAGTCATCAATTGAGGGGATTAAGTCTTCTTCATGTACAACTTTTTCTTTTTCTTGTCTAAAGTATTGACAGCTTGCTTCTTTCTTTTTTTAGATGTCTCAGCCTCAGATTCAGTGCTTGATTCTGAAAGTACAGGCGGCAGATGTGGCTTGTAAAGATTATCTTTTGCAGATTCATATGAATAAGATAATTTACCATCAACCCCGGCCCAATGATTGGCCTTTAAGGAGCCTTCTTACCATCAGATCTTTTCACAAGTTTTCTAGGTGACTTTGTTGAAGTGTTAAACTTGAAGCCACCAAATTATTTTGTTAGTTTGGTGGTGGAATTTCTCTGAACAATTTGTGTAGTTATTGTGTTGGTTTTTTCTGAGTTGGGAGAATGGATGTAATTGGGTTTAGTTGAGACAATGGCTTGGTGGTGATGAAAATTTTTTGGGAGCAATGGGAATCGACTATGATAATGGCATGCGGATAATGGGCTGTGGTATGGGCTATGGTGTGGGCTTGGGTGTGAGATGTAGTGGCAACTTTGGTGTGGAATGTGGTGTGGGTTGTGGTGTGAGTCCGGATGACTTAGTATTCGGTTGCACAATTGGCTCACTAGGTGGTATTGGAGTCTTTTGCTCATTAGGGGAACACAATTGGCTTAGAATTACATTAGTTTCCTTAATTGTGTTTCACTAAGCCATCCTTGTCACCTCCTTCACTAACACATTCATCATCATTAGACAGTTCCATATAATCTATAAACTTAGGGATAGAGGAACCATGTTCAAAATAGATATGAATGACATTACTGATGCGGAATTCACAATCCACAAAACACCGACAAGTGTACCGGGTCGAATCAAGTAATACCTCAGGTAAATGAGGGTCGATCCCATGAGAATTAACCAGTTAAGCAAGTAAAATCAATCGATTAATCTAGTCAAACTAGCAAATTAGGATTTTAAAAGATTTTAAACTTAAACAGCAATTAAACGAAGTAAAACAAAAGCAAATAGTGAGTACAAAAAAGATTTATAATTGAGAAAGTTAAGGTTTTAAAGATGCTAGTTGTCCGAATCAATAGTTTTCACTTCCTATTCTAATCATGCAATAATTCTTTTATGAAAAATTATTAGTAATTAAACTCCAATTTCTTGGTGATTCAATTTCTCTTTAACCTAATTAAACGTTAATCCCTTATTTTTATGGATTAAGACTATTGCTTTTCTATTTTAATTAATGTATTGATTCAATTTCAAAGATTGTTTTCATTCTTAATCTTATGAATCTGGGTGGAACGAGTGTATGACCCTTATTCTTCATGAGTTTTTGTGATTCTCGAGAGAGTTATCTCGCTTGAACAATAGCTTGAAAACAAATTCCTCCTAAATTTACATGAACTAATTGGGATATGTGACATATAATCCTGTTAGCTTTGGGTAATTAGGGTTTTTGTGGTCATAAACTAGTTTTGAACTTAACCCTCTAATTAGAATTAAGTGACCACGAGAGTGGCAGTTAATCAAGGTTAGAGGAGACTAAATCACTAAGAGATTAGGGTTTAGTCATTTATAATTTGCCATGGAATGAATCATGCATTGTTAAAATAGTTGGTAAGAACTTTTAATCCAGAAAAGTAAACATCTCCAAAGTCTTAACTATTTTCTTTCACTATTTTTACACCAAACCTTTTAATTGTTTTCTTTACGCCTTTAATTATTGCTTTATGCGTTTTCAACTATCAACAACCTCTTTCTGTTTGCCTAACTAATCCAATTAGATAACTATTGTTGCTCAGTCCGACAATCCTCATGGAATTGACCTTCACTCACCTAAGATATTACTTGGATGACCCGGTGCACTTGCCGGTTAAGTTGTGGGAATTCTAAATTCTGCACCAATGTTCACACTTTCCTTTGAGAAAATTTGTCACAAACTTAGAGTGGTCCCTAACACCACACTGAGTTTGAGGAGGATGTTGACAGCAGCAACGTAATAACCGAAATAGAATGCAACAAATCAACAGTAGTGTAACAAACAAAACAGAATGCAGCAAATAGTTTGTATCAAGAAAATACCATATCACTCTACCATTGCCTAAGCCTCTTGACTTGGTCAATATCTGATAGGCTTACGCATTAGTAAGTTAGTGTATATATATATATATATGCCTAAGTCAATAATCAAAGAGACGTGTAGAATATATGAAAACAGATTATGAAATCATAAATAGAAAAGTTTAATTCAATTTACTTTGTTCACAAATAATTCCTCCTTAAATCATTGTTGCATCTGATATCATTGCATCTCAGCAACTATTTTTCACATGACTATTACTAGTGCCACTCCTATGGCTCCTCCTGCCGATTGGCCAGTAACCTTGGCCCCTGATTTAGATCGTCTTCTTCATTCTTTAGAAGATGTGTTCTAGCAGTCCCATGGCTTACCCCCACACTAGTCTCAAGATCATCACATCACCCTACTGCTAGATTCAGGACCTGTGAAGGTGCGGTCGTACTACTACCCCCATGGTCAAAAGTTTGAGATTGAACGAATTGTTCAAGAGATACTGATAGATGGGATGATTCGCCCTAGTTCTAGTCCATTTTCTTCACCAATTCTATTGGTCAAAAAGACTGACGGCTCTTGGCGCTTCTGTACTGATTATGATGTTAATGAATTATTGGGAGTTGTTTGGTGCTTCCTTCTTTTCTATGTTGGACCTAAGGGCGGGTATCTCCAGATTCACATGGGTCTTGAGGATTGCTATAAGACGGCTGACAAATGGATTTTTGCCGGTATAGAAATTATCAAATGATCAATCGTAGTATAGTCTAAACCGACGCAAAATCCTTTATCAAACAAATCTACAATCTATATCCGAGAGTACTAGTCTCCCGAGTCGTTCTCCCTTGGAATTGCCAAAGTGTACATCTTATTGATTTAGTAAGCTTTGTTGGAATTCTTTGAAGGTTTTAGCAAGGTAATGAGAAACGAACAATCAATTATCAAAAGACTTGGCTTAGGGTTGGCATTGGAAATTCTATCCTTATAGTCCATTCAACGTTGACAACAATTAGGCCTTGCTTCATTTAGTTATCCCCCAGGTATAGAGGGAGGTCAAATGAATGCAATCAACTTGAGTCACAAGTCCTAGCTTCACCGTATGGGAATCTAGCTTTAGTGCACTCCAAGCCAACTAGCAATCCCTAATTCCAAATCAACTATTGATACAACTATTCAACTTCTTCCAAGGACCAAACCCTATGCCAAGTGTGAAAATTCTACTCCATAGCTAGTGTTGTCATTTTATCAAACATGTGATGAGCAAGAAGGAAAGTCATATTAAAATGAGAAGAAAAGTTGAATTGAAAGTATTGCAACACAAAGATCTAACAACAAGTCTCAAAAAGTAGCAATGAATTATCAAAATAGGAATGAAATCCAAAATTACAAAGATGAATTCTAGATCTATGAGAATTGATCAATAGCATCTACTACTTGAAATTGGAGAAGAAAATCTATGACATGAACAAAGTGGAGTGAGAATTGTAATGGATCTCACCAAAAAGTCATTGAAAATTCAGAAATTAGATGAGGATGAACCCTAGTGAGGCTTGGAATCTCCCTCTTCTTCTCCCAAAAAGTGTAACTAACTCTCCTCTCTCCCTAAAAATATCTAGATCTAGAAAATGAACTAACTAAGTGTCCTTAACCCTTGTTCCTTTGGTCTTCTTAAGCTTTTCCCGCCAAGGTGTTTCTCCAAGAGTGGGATCCTTAACTGCCTCCATGCCTAAGTCACGTGACTTCTTAAAAAATCATATTCGCAAATCGGCGCGCACGCGCAAGGCACGCGCACGCGCCGTTGAGACGTCTTGTAATGTGCGCGGAGGCGTGATGTACGTGTGCGCGCCCATGAAGATCCTGGCTTAGCCGCTTCTCAAGCCGGCTCTTGGCTTTGGCTCCCCGTTGCCCTATCCGCGCGGGCGTGCAAGGTGCGCGCACGCGCCCATGCGGGGATTTCCAAAGCTTAATCCTCATGCTTTCTTCCTTTGTACCCGTCTTCCTTCTCTCTTTCGGTCCATTCCTACTCTATATCCTGAAACCACTTAACACACAAGTCACGGCATCGAATGGCATCAAGAGAAAATTAGAAATGTATCCATTTTAGTGCGAAATAAGCATGTTTTCATTCATGAGGCGAAACTAGGAAAGGAATGCAAAATCTTGTATTTTCATATAGAAAGTGTGTGGAATCATTGATAAAACCCCTGAAATCATCACAAGATAAATCCTCAAATTGGGGTTTGTCAACCTCCCCACACTTAGATTCTAGCATGTCCTCATGCTTAGAGAAATGCGAAGAAACACAGAAGACCGAGGGATTGCAAAAGTATAAGACTCATGAAGTGCAACCTACTTATATGCATGCAACTATGACTATGACTAGTGCCACTATCCACTTGGTTGGGAGCAAATTAGCCTTCTTAGGACATATGCGAGCACATGGGATACGATGGTGGTCAAAGCATAGGACTTGCCACTTTCTAAGCATCAAATGCAATATGCGCAACCTTGCATGAGGAATGCTCGCGAGAGCCGGGAATCAAAGGATTGAGCATCGAACCCTCGTCGGAAGTGTTTGCACTCTAATCACTCAGTGTTTGGGGTTTATTCTCTCAATTCCCCCCTACTCATGCTTTCCAAGATTTGTTTTTCATCTAACAATCAACAATTATTCAGTGCATGCATACAATTATCATGAGGTCTTTTCCTAGGTTGTAATGGGGTTAGGGTCAAGGTAGGGTCGTATATGGCTAGTGGACTTAGGATTTGAATCTTTGATTAACTTGAACTTTTTCCACCTAACCTATATAATGACCTATACAATTAAGTGCTAACCTAACTACCCATTCCTCACTTTTCCACATACTCATGCATTTTCTTTTCGTTTCACTATACTTATGCATTGATTCCTCTTGAGCTTCACTTTGGGGCATTTTGTCCCCTTTTCATTATTTTTCCTCTTTCTTTTTTTTATTTCTTTTTCTATATTTTATTATTTTTTTTTCTTTTCTTTTCCATATTGTTTTTCTCAATTTTTTTTTCTTCTATATACAAGAGCGTCAATGCATGAGGTTTTGCATTTGATCAATACATGAGTATGTACCCAATTCCCAATATTTTCAATAATAATACAAAATACCCTCTTATTCACCCAATGTCCCAAGGTTCCCACACTTGAATGATACTCACACACACTAGCCTAAGCTAATCAAAGATCCAAATAAGGACTTTTATTGTTTTCCGCTTAAAGGCTTGTAATGTGCTAAATTAAGAACAAAGTGGGTTGATCGCAGGCTCAAATTTGGCTAACAAAGGAAGATAGAAGGTAAGGCCGTTTGGGTGAGTGAGCTAATGAAATGATGGCCTCAATCATATAAATGCATGAATACACTAAATAATGGACATAAAGAATCAAACAAATCAAAGATTACAATCATAGAAAGAGAATAATGCACACAAGAAGGAAAAATAAGTGGTTATAAGATGTAACCACACCGTTAGGCTCAAATCTCACAAGCTTGTGTTCTTAGCTCAAAACATGATCCATAATATATATAATTCAAGCAAGTTCTATGAAAAGTTTTTCACTCAAATCAATTGATATGCCCTATAGATAGAAATCTTGAAAAATTCTCATTATCTTGACTAAGCTTATTGTGTATACATATGCAAAAATAGGAAAATGCAAGTAAAAATCCTAAAATCCTAGAATGAAATGCAAAAGTATTGGAGTTAGAAATTTGTCACCCAAGATTGCCGATCGGTCGGACGACCTCCCCACACTTAAAAGTTTGCACCGTCCTCGGTGCACTCAAAGATGAGCAAGGGGGTACAACGACTCTCCGGATTGCTATGTGTTCTTTCTTCCGCCTCCATGGTTGCTTGTGGTGCATTCGTTATGAAAAACAAAAATATAACACTATAAGATGAGAAGATATAAAAGCAAGGAAGCATACATTGTTGGAATGAGGTAAATCACTAGAATGAGGTGAGTGAATTAGTGTGACATTAAGAAATATTAGGTGTGTGAATTCTAAATTGCGCGGTTTAGAATACACATTAGCATAAAAGCTATGTCACAAAAGAAGCATGCACTTCACTTATCCTAGTGTGCTTGAGATGCTTTAAGTAAGCTTGTAAGGTAAGACAAGCATTAGAGAAGCATGAAAGCATTCAAGTCAAGCATATGGATGGATATAATCATGAACACAATGCATTAAGGTAAATGCTCAACATTATCCATCAAGAGGTTGCCTAATCGAGGGAAAAGGATCCAAATCACATGGTGGCTAGCTACAACATGCAATTCAAAAGAGTTATAAGCTCGAAGACAATTCTCATCACTTGGTATTTTTTTCAAAAGGTAAGCATGAAGAACTCAAAACCAAGTAACAAAATATAACCTCAATCATAGAATCCAACAAAGATTATCTAAAAACATTCATGCTAAAATAGCATTTAGGCAATAAGGGATATAGCAATGTATAGTAAACAAAGTCAATACTCCAACACTTATGATGAAAAGAGAGAAAATAAAATGAAAACTAAACTAAAACTAACCAATCAACTAACTAACTAACTAATTTGTTAACTAAAATAAATGATTGTCAATGGTGTTTGGAAGTGTTGGATGAGGGGTAGGAGGAGGGAAGAAGAAAGGAAAAAGGGAGAAATGGAAGGAGGAGAAGAAAAGAAATGGATGGAAGAAAGGGCATCCACGCGCACGCGCGCATGCCGCGCGCGCGTCGTTGGCTTATTTCGAGAGTGGCGCGTACGCGTCATGTGCACGTGTGCGCAAGTGGGGTTTGTGCCAGAGGCACAACGTTGGCGCGGCGCAGGCACAACTCTCTGGAAAATGTATGGAGGTTGGAACTTCTTAATCCACGCGTACGCACGCATGGCGCGCGCGCGTGGATGGTTGAAAATGCTGGAAGTGCGCGTACGCGCCATGTACGCGTACGCGTGGATGGTGCTCTGTTTTTCAAAAAAAAAATTTCTATGTTTTTGCACCAATCCAAGCATTCCAAACCTCCAAACAGCTACCAAAACACCATAAAACCTTATTTAACATACTTAAACTACCAAACATACTCAGCTAACTAAACAAAACATGAAATTAAGCTAATTCTACCAATATATACAAAAGAGAAAATGAAAGGATTTTACCATGGTGGGTTGTCTCCCACCTAGCACTTTTGTTTATTGTCCTTAAGTTGGACTTATGGGGAGCTCCTCATCAAGGTGGCTTGTGCTTGTATTCATCTTGGAACTCCCACCAATGCTTGGTTCTCCATTGTGCCCCAAGATTCTTCATGGATTGAGCCAAGTCTTGATGGAGTTCTTCACAAGCTTGGGGCTCCCAAAGTTGATCCTCTTCTTGTAATCCGGGATCCCACACTTTGTTTTCATACCCGTCTTGAGGTTGATCATCATTATTAGTCCAACCGGGTGGTGAGTAAGGTGAATTCTCTATATAGTGGCCAACAATCCTCCTAGACCCATCTATTTGAGCACTACTCCAACCTTTATATCTCATGTTTGATGCATCAACCATAATGAGCCTTGATTTGCAACGCCAACCACGAAACATCTTTCGCTTACGCTTTATCCCACAAAGGATCCTAAGTTGACCATCCGTTTCAAGCAAGCCATACTCAAGTGGGACAATAAAGCTAATAGAGATGAATTTTACCCACTCAAGTGAGGGAGTAGATGACCACCTAGGCAAAGATGCTTCCAAAGATCTTGACAAAGCATAACCAACCCCCGTTCTTCTATTTCTAGGGACTTCCACCTCTTCACAAGATCTCTTAATCTCAATCCTTTGTTCAACACTTTTATCTAAACCTTTTCCTTTACTCAAATCATAATAGGGAGAGTGAGAAAAATTTACCTCCTCAACGCTTTCAAATCCCACCGGAGAAGGTTCTTCATGCTTAAAGGATTCTTCACCACTAAGACTTGATGCTTGATCTTCATCACCAAGGGAACTCAATTCTTTCTCTATCCCATCCAAGTCTTCATATGGGATATGCCTTGGAAGGTGTGCACTTTCCTCCCTAGCATCAATTTCAATCATCTTGGAGGGGTTTTCTTCAACTCTATGTTCCCATGGAAGCTCCGCATCTCCTAAGTCTTCAACCAATTCTTCCTCTTCTTCAACAATTATAGCTTCCTCCAATTGTTCCAATACAAAGCAACTTCCCTCGTTCTCCACCAATCTCTCCTTCATGTTATGCTCTTCATTTATTTCTCCACATGTAGCCATGGGAGTCCCTTGAGTGTTCAAGCATTGGGATGCTAACCGGTTTACCACCTCATCCAAGGCGGCCGTGAATTGTTGCACATCCCTTTTCATTTCCTCTTGTCCTTGAACAAGAACATCAAGGATGTCATCCATTGGAGGTTGGGGTGGATGGAAGGGTTCATTAAATTGGGGGGAAGGTTCATAGTAGGAAGGTGGTTCTTCTTGGTAGAGTTGTGGTGGTTCTATGTTTTCCATTCTTTCCACTTGTTGCACAACACACTCCATGGTTGCTTGAAATTGATCCACTGCTTCCTTGAGATGATCCCTTGATTCTTGTTCCTCTTGGATAATATGATTAGGATCATGTGGCTCTTGGATCAATGGATATGAGTATTCTTCCATGGGAGGTTGTGGTGGAAAGTAGTATTCATCTTGTGGTTGAAAATTTTCATATATTGGAGGTGGTTCATCTTGGTAATAATGTGGAGGAGGTGGCTCTTGAAAATATTGATGTTGGAATGGTGGTGGTTCCATGTATGGTTCATATGGCTCATAAGGTGGTTGGTATGGTGGATAAGAATTAGGGTCATATGGAGGTATTTGGTGAAAATAGGCTTGTGAGTGTGGTTGAGGTTCATGTTGAGGATATGACTCATAGGCATATGGTGGTGGTTCTTGAAAGTCACAAGGAGATTCACCATAGCCATTGGGTTGGTATGCATCATAGAATGGCTCTTCTTCATAGTGCATTGGTGGAGGTTGTTGCCATGAAGATTGATCATATGTATATGGCTCCACCCACCTTTGGTCATCCCATCCTTGATGCACATCTTCA
Organism: Arachis hypogaea; assembly: GCF_003086295.3. Taxonomy (NCBI): domain Eukaryota; kingdom Viridiplantae; phylum Streptophyta; class Magnoliopsida; order Fabales; family Fabaceae; genus Arachis; species Arachis hypogaea. The sequence continues at coordinate 41,038,039 of NC_092048.1, read as the reverse complement.
TTGAAGTTCCCATTTCCTACAACATAATTGTAATCACACTCATAGCCAAAGTGAGAATTCATAGTAAAAGTAAAAATAAGAAACAAAAGCTAACAAGAAATAATGAAACAAAGTCCTAGAACAAGCAAAACTAACAAGCAATCCAAAAATCAAGCTAATCACAATATTCACATATATACAATAACCAATAACATAACACCATTGCAACTCCCCGGCAACGGCGCCATTTTGACGATTGGATTTTTGCCGGTATAGAAATTATCAAATGATCAATCGTAGTATAGTCTAAACCGACGCAAAATCCTTTATCAAACAAATCTACAATCTATATCCGAGAGTACTAGTCTCCCGAGTCGTTCTCCCTTGGAATTGCCAAAGTGTACATCTTATTGATTTAGTAAGCTTTGTTGGAATTCTTTGAAGGTTTTAGCAAGGTAATGAGAAACGAATAATCAATTATCAAAAGACTTGGCTTAGGGTTGGCATTGGAAATTCTATCCTTATAGTCCATTCAACGTTGACAACAATTAGGCCTTGCTTCATTTAGTTATCCCCCAGGTATAGAGGGAGGTCAAATGAATGCAATCAACTTGAGTCACAAGTCCTAGCTTCACCGTATGGGAATCTAGCTTTAGTGCACTCCAAGCCAACTAGCAATCCCTAATTCCAAATCAACTATTGATACAACTATTCAACTTCTTCCAAGGACCAAACCCTATGCCAAGTGTGAAAATTCTACTCCATAGCTAGTGTTGTCATTTTATCAAACATGTGATGAGCAAGAAGGAAAGTCATATTAAAATGAGAAGAAAAGTTGAATTGAAAGTATTGCAACACAAAGATCTAACAACAAGTCTCAAAAAGTAGCAATGAATTATCAAAATAGGAATGAAATCCAAAATTACAAAGATGAATTCTAGATCTATGAGAATTGATCAATAGCATCTACTACTTGAAATTGGAGAAGAAAATCTATGACATGAACAAAGTGGAGTGAGAATTGTAATGGATCTCACCAAAAAGTCATTGAAAATTCAGAAATTAGATGAGGATGAACCCTAGTGAGGCTTGGAATCTCCCTCTTCTTCTCCCAAAAAGTGTAACTAACTCTCCTCTCTCCCTAAAAATATCTAGATCTAGAAAATGAACTAACTAAGTGTCCTTAACCCTTGTTCCTTTGGTCTTCTTAAGCTTTTCCCGCCAAGGTGTTTCTCCAAGAGTGGGATCCTTAACTGCCTCCATGCCTAAGTCACGTGACTTCTTAAAAAATCATATTCGCAAATCGGCGCGCACGCGCAAGGCACGCGCACGCGCCGTTGAGACGTCTTGTAATGTGCGCGGAGGCGTGATGTACGTGTGCGCGCCCATGAAGATCCTGGCTTAGCCGCTTCTCAAGCTGGCTCTTGGCTTTGGCTCCCCGTTGCCCTATCCGCGCGGGCGCGCAAGGTGCGCACACGCGCCCATGCGGGGATTTCCAAAGCTTAATCCTCATGCTTTCTTCCTTTGTACCCGTCTTCCTTCTCTCTTTCGGTCCATTCCTACTCTATATCCTGAAACCACTTAACACACAAGTCACGGCATCGAATGGCATCAAGAGAAAATTAGAAATGTATCCATTTTAGTGCGAAATAAACATGTTTTCATTCATGAGGCGAAACTAGGAAAGGAATGCAAAATCTTGTATTTTCATATAGAAAGTGTGTGGAATCATTGATAAAACCCCTGAAATCATCACAAGATAAATCCTCAAATTGGGGTTTGTCAACGGCTTTCCAAATTCATCAAGGACTGTACGAGTAGCTGGTTATGCTGTTTGGTTTGGTTGATGCACCTGCCACCTTCCAATCTTTGATAAACTCAATTTTTGCATTAATGTTGCGCAAGTTTGTTTTGGTTTTCTTCGATAACATTCTAGTTTGTAGCCTGGACTGGCCATCTCATTCGGATCATTTGTCCCAAGTTCTGACCATGCCCCGCTAGCATTTACTCGTTGCAAAGCTGCCTAAGTGTTCCTTTGGTCAACTTCATATTGATTATTTAGGCCATATTATGGCTGGCGATGGTGTTCTAGCGGATGACTCAAATATCCCAGGCATCGTGCATTGGCCTATTCCATCCAATGTCAAGCAGTTGTGCACCTTCCTTGGGTTGTCAAGCTATTATCGTCGTTTCATCAAGAACTTTGCGACCTTAGTAGCCCCTTTAAGCGACTTGCTCCGACGTGATAATTTTATTGGAACTCCAGCACTGACAAGGCATTCACTACATTAAAGTTGTCATTAACACATGCCCTTGTCCTCGTCCTCCCTGATTTTTCGCAGCCATTTGTTCTTGAGACCGATGCTTTTGGCTTTAAGTATGGCACTATCTTGAATCAAAATATCCACACCATTGCTTACTTCTCCAAAAAAATATCGGGGAAAGCCAGAATGAATCCACATATGTTAGGGACATGCAGGCCATTCTAGCTACTGTTGCTAAATTCAGGCACTACTTCTTAGGGCATCGCTTTATTATCTGCACGTACTACAAGAGCTTGCACTCCTTGTAAGAGCAAATTGCTTAGAATTTGAAGCAATAAGCTTGGCTTTTGAAACTTTTGGGATATGATTTTACTATTGAATATAAACAGGACAGTGAAAACCATGGAGCTGATGGGTTATCAAGGATGTTTATGTCCATGACTTCTTTGACCTCCTTTCTTGTTTCTAGACTGCACAACGAGCTTATTTCCTTTGACCCGGCATTTGAATTTTCAGCGTCTGAATTGCAATATGGGAAGATGTGTTTCCAACAAGGTCTTTGGTATTGGTGCAATTGGCTTGGGGTTCCAAGTTCGTCCCTATTAATTCCTCTAATCCTCTATGAATTTCATGACTTTTCCGTTCAGGGCCATGCTGGAATTCAACGTACTTGGCACAGAGTCGCTGCTAAATTTTTTTGGAAGTCCATGGCCAAATCAATAAAGGCTTATGTTTCTGCTTGTTCCTCATGCGAAGAGGCCAAGTATGTAATGTGACCATCAGCAGGACTACTGAGTCTTCTCCCCATCCTTCATAGCCTTGGTGGGACATTGCTATGTATTTTATCACCAGTCTTCCACCGGTACACAGTTTCTCAATCATTCTGGTGGTAGTAGATTGGCTTTCAAAATTTGTATAGTTCGTGTCATTGTCAATAAACTATTTGGTAGCAACCGTTGAAGATGCGTTTATTGATTGGGTGGTGAGCATTCATGGTCCTTCACAATTTATCATCTCAGACCGGGACAAGGTTTTCACTAGCAAGTTTTGGGAACGATTGTGTCAATAGGGAACTAAGTTGGCACGTAGTTCTACCTTCCATCCTGAGTTTGATGGCCAATTAGAGGTACTCAATCGCTATTTGGAAATGTATTTTAGGTGCTACACATAGAATAATTCCAAGGATTGGTTGTAGCTCTTGCCTTGGGCTGCCTTTAGCTACAATACCTCGTGGCGTTCGGCCATTGGCCCGTCCCAATACAAAGTTTTTTTTTTTGCAGCGATCCCCCTCCTATTATGCCCTATGAACCACATGCTTTGGACCTTCCCTTGCTGCAAGAATAGCTACAACATCGTGATTTGCTTTTAATAGAGCTCTGGCAGAATTTAGAGTGACCTCAGCGTTAAATGAAAGATTGAGCATACTCAAAGTGACAAGAATTAGTATTCTAGGTGGGTGAATTGGCCGGTCTATGTCAAACTTCAACCGTATCGACAACACTCTGCCTTTGGCCGCTCAAATCAGAAGCTATCCATGTGTTATTTCAGCCTCTTTTGCATGGTAGTTAGAATTGGTAGCGTGGCTTACAAATTAGACCTTCCTTCTACTGCTGGCATTCACCTAGTATTCCATGTTTCTGTCCTTAAGAAGTGTGTGGGCAGCCCAACTTCCACTTTTGTTCCTGTTGATCTGTCTCTTTCTAATACTAGTGTCCAATTGCAGCCGTAATTTGTGTTAGGCTATTGCATGATCAAGTAGAATGACAGCTGGCAGGAGGAGGACTTGACCAAGTAAGACTCCCTCGAGGAAGAAGAAGCTTCCTAGGAGACTTATGAATATATGAAATCTCAGTTCCTGAACTTTAACCTTGAGGACAAAGTCATTTTTAATAGCAACAGTATTGATACTGCTGGTAACTCATATCCAAAAATGCCAAGGAAGGCAAAAGACATGACAAACCCAAACAAACTAACAACCAGATAAAGACATTTAAACTGAGAAATAGAGCTATGAGAGGCAATTTTTTATGTGAGCATTTCTTCTTCCCGATTTATTCTGTTTCTTTCTCTTCTGAACCTCTTTTCTCATCTTACTTCTCCTTCTTTCAACTACAAGTGACTCGTGATTGTACAATAGGCCCATTCATATACACACATTCATTCTTTGGATTGTTTGATTTATTGTTGATTCATCATACCACATATTTGTATACCCACACTATTATACTATTTCAAGAGGAATGCTAGGGGCTAGCAGAATTTGTAATTATAGCTATCAATTAGCCATCATCAATATTTTTAATGATGTGAGATGACATCTAATAGTGTAGAATTATCCATTTTTCTTTTGATGATTAAATGCTGACCAAATTTCAATAAAAATGCCTCCTAAACTTTCTCCTATTTCAATACATATCTCTTTGTGCATCACCATATCCGGAAAATAGCAGTGGTTATGTACAGGATTAGCAGCGGTTTTTAACTGTTGCCAAACGGATAGCAGCGGTTGATATATCCGCTAAAAGATAGCGTGCGGCTAAACCGTTTGCAGCGGTTAATAGCAACCGCTGGAACAACCGCTGCTAAATGGTATTTTGCAGCGGTTCTTTCCGCTACAAAATTGCAAGAATATGATTGCTTGGAGATAACCGCTACAAAATGCTATCCGTTGAATTATTCTGTTAAGATATAGCAGCGGATTTAAAATCGCTGCCAAATGTTGAGTTACACTTTTTTTTTTTTTTTAAAAACCCGAATTTACACTAAAATATGCCAATTCTTTTGTTCTTTATACGTTCTTCCACTCAGTTGTGTTAACTTATTAAAATAACTAACAGCGAATTAAACTATAAATTACGAAACAAAACAAAAATATATGCAAAAGTGAATCATTATAATAGTTATTTGAATTCAGTGCATCGATGACTGTAAAATACAGATAAAGTCACCAAAATGAAAAACTACAAATAAATATCTCAAAAGTCATTATGATAGTGAAAAATTAAAGAGTATTCAGATTCCAACATTGATAATTCAAATCAGTAGTTGCTCGCACATCATCTTGCATGGGATTAGGTTGGTGCACTTCTCAATGAATCCAAATCTGCAGCTATTTCAGGTGGCAAATTACCTCCTTGTTGCTGGATTATGTATCTTAACAAATTTCCCATAGTCTGCATTTTTGCCTTCTCCTCTACAAATTTCTCATAGTCTGCATTTTTGCCTTCTCCTCTGCTGCCTCTGCCTCCATTCTCTGTCTCTTTGCCTTTTCCTCTGTTGCTGCTGCCTTGAGTTTTGCTGCCTCCGCCTTAAGTTCTGCTGCCTCCGCCTTAAGTTTTACAATCTCCATCTGATACTCCTCAATCTGTACACCGTAGTCAGACTGTTGTGGAATGTTACGAAAACAATGACTGGGACATGGACTAAAACCGAGTCCACGAACTCTTCCTGGGTGCTCTTTCCCAAGCACTTGTGCAAGGGAATCATTCTGTGAAAATTCCTTGCTGGAGGGGTCTTGGCTCTCAATAAGTTCAATTGCTTCCTGTAAACATGTGAGATCTAGATTTACACTAATTTAAATTCAATGGTAGTAATTGCAAAGAGAAATTTGAAAAAGTAAAGAAGGTGATTTACCCCAACTAGACGCGCATCTTCATTCATATACGAACCATTCTTTTTTTTATGGCTCATGGTCCATCCCTCTCCTCTACCAATAGTCTTTCCCTGTCATAGCTCATATAACAATCATCAACACACAATTATATAACAGACAACACTATATTACCAGAAACATGTCACCATTCTGGAACTGAATTTAAATTAATTACTTCTTCGTGTCTCTTTCTTGCCATCGTTTTCGAACTTTCGGTATGTGTGTACAGTTACTTTGAATGATTAATGGCATTTTTTTTACACTTCTCCTACACAAAAAATGACAAACATAAATGTTATCGGGATAAATTACTACACTTTTAATGGTTTTATAAGTCAGGCATGTACAACTTCAGGAAACACAAAAAAGGATAAGGTGACAAACTTTTTATAATAGTTTTTCCATTATCACAATAAATTTAGCATATTTAGTAGTAATTCATGACAATTTATATTAGAAAACAACGAAATATCAACTAAATATTTGTTACCTGTGTGTCCTCGTTCAACCGATATTCAAGAAACTTTCTCCAGTGATTTGCCTCTATTCCTGCTGGCTTACGCTTGAGGTTTTCTGCAAAAGTCAGTTCTTCGTCATAAACCTTATTGAACAAATGATTTCTTGCGTTCCTCCAGGAACTTGCTATTCTTTGTACAATTTCCTGCTTTATGATCCCTCTTCCATCGTCCTCATAGTGGAAGACTCGATACAAGTAGTTCAGATCATAAGATAATACAATAAAGAGGATAACGATATTGACATCAATGCTTTCACACCGTCATTGTAACCATTAACTTTAACTCCAAATCCATTCTACATCACAGAAGAACCTATATACACGATTCATCAACTCAACACACAAACAAATATTATTGAGAACTTTCCACCATGAAAACTTTATCTTAAAGGCTAGTTCAAAATGCAAGTTTGAAAACCAATATAATCATATAAATAGCAAGAATCACCTCCAATATAAGCATGCCTAATCACCTTCAAAGTATGAACCGAATCCCCTTTGCTGGACCAGCTTAGTAGTGATCAAATACATATCACTTCATTAAATAATGATTCTAGTTACTAATACAATCTGTTAGAACTTTTTGGCAAAGGAGCCCTTCAAATCCTATTAAAGGAATCAGGCTAAATCTCTTTTACAATAGCTTTCTACAGGCATGGACTACAATAACAAAGTTGAAATGTGAAGGGATTTTTGGTCGGGAGGGTTGACAAGGAGCAGACCAATATAGTAAGATAAAGAAAACATATAATCATTAACCACCTCAAACAGACTTACATATTATCAAACGACACATCATTAGACATGATTGATTCTCGGCAACAACATTCAAAGAAGTGAACAAAAAGAAACCCAACATGCACTATCCTTCTCTAATTTACCAGACTAAAACAAAAAAAATAGAAAACCAAATATATATATATATATATATATATATAAACCCAGTTCAGTTAAGACTTTAGAGAGAGAGAGAGAGGAAAAGGACGTAGGAGGGTAGAATAGTGATTTCATATTTTACTATGAGATGATGCTGAAGCTGATGCATGCGGTGGATCCATGCTTGCTTAGTAAGATTTATTTATTGATTATTGATTTGGGATCCTTCTCTCACTCTCCCTCAACACACGAAGAAGAATCTCTTATCCTCTCTTATATCCGCCTTTTTTCTGAGCCCTATTCATGACTTCAATTTGATTCAATTCAATTCCGTTCGTTCTTTTCACTCTTATATCTCAATTCGTCTGTTTACTTTCCACCTTGATCTGATCAGACATGTACTAATAATACATATATAATTAATTTCCCCTTCTGAATTCACAAACCTATTTAACCCGATTCTTCATTCTTCTTGCGTTGATTGGTGACTAGATTATCGTCTGATCCTAAAGCTTCACACTTCAGACTTTGAGTTCGAGGTGTGTTTTGCTTTTAAATTTAATTAATAATCATTCAACATGCTTATAAATGGGTTATGCAAGTTTTAGATCATGATGGCTAAAAGGTTTGTGAATTTTTTGGTGAAGGTTGTGAGAATATATATATTATAAAGGCAGAATGGGTTCTTTGAATCTAAAGGGACCGGTTGTGATCCCCACTGTTCGTGCCAAAGTAGTAGGGCTTTGCAGTGTTCCTTTAATTGGACCAATGAAGGCTAATTGTATTCGAACTGAATTTTGGGGACTCAAGTGTAGCAGAGATAAGGCCACTGTTCTTTCTTTCCATATAAACATGCAAAAGTGCAAGAGCAAGACTGTGCATTGCAGTTTCAAGTCACCTTCAAATGGGAGCGGAAGTACGGTTGAGAATTTTGATGAAAAGGATGAAGATTATGTTAACTCTAGCGTGGTTGAAGCTAGTATGTTCAGCTTAGCTAATTCAATATATGATGATGCATTGTGTGGTCAAACATTGTTTCTTGTTTTGCTTTTGTGAAATAGATTTGTTCTGTGAATTTTGTATGTAGTTGAGGTGAGGAGTGGAGCAGATGTTAATATGGATTTTGGATTGGTTTGTTGCAGTTTAAAGAGCTTGCCCAGGCTTATGAGGTTCTGAGTGATCCTGAAAAGCGTGAGATTTATGATCAGTAAGGTGAGGATGCTCTCAAAGAAGGAATGGGTGGCGGCCACGACCCATTTGATATCTTCCAGTCTTTCTTTGGTAGGAGTCCCTTTGGCGATGGTATGTTATAATCAGATGTTTTTTCAGTTTCGGGAAATTTTTATTGGTTGTGTTAATTTTGTATTTTGATTGGGTTTTGAGAGATTTATTGATGGCTTCTTTGAACAGGTGGTAGTAGCAGAGGGAGGAGGCAGAAAAGGGGAGAAGATGTGGTTCACCCCCTCAAGGTCTCGCTTGAAGACCTATACCTCGGAACATCTAAGAAGCTCTCGCTCTCGCTCTCTCGCAATGTACTTTGCTCAAAGTGCAATGGGTAAGTATTATCATATCAAAATTTCAAGTTATTGGTACTCTATTATGATGTGATTGATTGTATGTACACTGGGTTCTTACGTTTGTGTGGATGTTTGTGTTATTGAACTTTGCAGCAAAGAGTACAAGTCTGGGAATTCTACAAAGTGCGCTGGTTGCCAAGGAACTGGTATGGAGGTTTCTATCAGGCACCTTGGTCCCTCTATTGTTCAGCAAATGCAGCATCCTTGCAATGAATGTAAGGGTACTGGCGGAACCATCAGTGACAGGGACTATTGCCCACAATGCAAAGGAAAGAAGGTTGTGCAGGAGAAGAAGGTTCTTGAGATCCATGTGGATTAATAGGATTAAACAATCTCATTAGTTCCAGCAACAATTTCAGCAACTTTTCAACAGAGTAATAAATTTCCACACAAGAATTTCAGCAATTTTTCAATAATGTAGTAAATTTTAAAGCAATTTATTAGTATGACTCAGATTCTCTACCTAATACCCGACTCAACACAAATAAACAAATAACTAAAATAAAATAAAAAATAGTAAAAGATACTTAATAATGAGTCTAAGTATATGCAATGAAAACTTTGTTAAGATGATTCAAAGAACTTGGAAAAGCTAACTGAATTCAATTCATCTTCACGTCCAAGTTACATGCTTATCTTTGTTATTTGGAACTATGTTGCAGAAACAACAAAAACAAAATCAAAAAACAAATGCGAAATCAAAAGAAAATCTGTTACATAGGAGAAATCATCATCAATCTAAGCATGAAATGCAGAAAGATAGACACTATATGAATTACTCACATAAGAATGAACAAAAGGAAAAATGAAATAAAATACATTGACCTTAGGTGACTGAGCAGAAAATATAGAGCCAAAAACCACTGTTTCAGAATCACTTCAACCCTTTAACTAAATTTAAGAGCCTTCTTCTCAATGATTACGAAGACATGATTACTGTGCAGAGGAGTAAGCTCAGTATTCGTGAAAAGATTATACGAAATCAGAATTATAAAGTGGCTCAGGGTGAAGGAGGCGCAGAGTATGTTAACAAGACGGGAGAGAGTGACTGCTAAAATATTGGGTGATTTTTTGAAATCCTAACAACTTCATCTCAATTAGATTTTCGCCGTTTCCTTAACTACCTTATTTGATTTCAAATTTGAAATTTTAATTTATCGGATTTGAGTAGCCCGTTTCTACTTCTAATAAATTTAACCTTTTATGTAATTAATTTATCCTTTTAATTAATTATTTGTATCTGAACAAATGCCTTCTGTTAAAAAAGTGACTGTAAATCCGGTCAATGATGGCAAATTCGATTTTTTTTCTTATCTTCAAAACAAATTTGATTATTAGTTATATTTTAAAGGTGTTTGGTCATCTATATAATAATATATTTTATCCCATATAATTGTAAACTCAAAAATCTCCACTCTTCTTCTTTTCAAATGTTAGGAGCGAGCACCAGTCTTCTGTGAGTTTCATCAATTTCCAACTACACATTCATCCAGATACCACCATTTTCAGTGTTAGATACTAATCTCTTCTCCAATTTTTAAACTCAAATTTTCGATGTTCTTAATTTTTCAAGCAAGTAAAAATCTCAGTAATAGATTTACATAATATAAAATTATAACTTTGATTTTAAGCTGATTTTTGAAGTATTATCAAAATTTATAGTCATCAATTACACATACCATAATCATCATGATATGATTTATCTTTGTACATAGCTTCTAGCATTATTAAAATTAAAGCCACCGATTAAGCTTTCATATAACAAACGCAAATATTTTCAGAAGAAAAGGAGAACACAATTGTTTTCAAATAACCATAAAAGGCTAGTGGCATATGACAGCAACATAAACATTAACACTATACAAAAAAAATTTACTAAAAGCAGATCAAGGTGCCATATAAACAAGAAGAAATACTTAAAAAAATAAATGGAAAGCAACTTGAAGAACTGAAAAAGATTCAGTAAGTGATCTTACTTTCAAGCATGGCTATCCCGTGCTGAACATCTTCTTTTTGCCTTGAATGAACAAGAGCCCACGACAACCTCATTATGCTTTCGTTCTTCCTCTCCTCATTGTCCCCGTTGCTAGCCTCCGCGACTTATCGCTCGCATCCCTCCAAAATAATCAATACAGTTTTAGACTGAAAGTAATTAAAAGTAAATAGCAACAAAGAGACCACATTCGCTGCGTGCCGGTACATTATATCAAACAAAAATAACCTCCTCAAGTTAACAAACAATGAACATTGAAAACAAACAAAAATAAAAATTAAAACTAAAAATAAAAAAGCATGAATATTGAGTTAAATAAACAAACAAAAATCAGTTAAAAAAGCATGCATATTCAGTTAAATAATTAGAGAAAAATACCCGGAAGCTCGACCAAATGTCAACGTTGATGGAGGGGAGACAGAGCCACTGAGTGACCAAGGCAAGTAGCAGTAAGGGAGCACCTTCAGACCGAGAAACGAACAGAGCTTGTGATAGTGCGCGAGGGAGGCTTCGCGGTGACCACAATGGCTGCTTAATGGAAGGGAAGGAGGGTTGCAATGGAGGGAAAGGGAGCGACCTGAGGACCAACGGCGGCGGCACGCGGATATGGCTGGCCGCAGGTGAAGGGCGAGGCGCTTGAGGAGATTCGGCGGAGACCTTCGCGTGAGGGCGGCGCTTTGAACTTTAGAAGCTGGATCTCTTTATTTCTCTTGAAGTGGGTTCTAATTAGGGTTAAATGTGGGCTGAAACGGAGGATTTTGTGATGTTGCTTCAAAAAGCCGGCCAGGTCACGGTTCGGTTCGTCCGAACCGGATCTCGGTCGGTTCATCGGTTTAATTTTAATTTTTAAAATATCCAATTTTTACTCAATCAACCGACTACACTTAAGAAAACAATAAAAAAGAAAATAAGTCTGTTTGATTAGGCCGAAGTAATTTTCGGTTAATTAGCTAATGTTTATAAATATGTTATACTAAAAATTTTAATGATGGTTTCAATATATATTTTTTCGATTAATCATGTTCTATATAAGGAAAAATAATAAATTGGTTTTGTGTACCTTTTATATTGTTGATCTCTTTTTTTCTATTTTTAAGTATGTTGTACTTGAAATATGTTATTTAAGATAAACTATTAGTTAATTATTGGTTTAGAATATAATCATCTTATATTATTTTTTATGATAAAACTTTTTGAAAATGTTTGGATGAAGAGAATAATTTTTTGGACATAATTTTTTGTTTACTAACTCTTTTACTTTTATTTGATACACATTTCAGACTATTTTTTTGGTATCTTTGACCCACAAATATAAGGTGCGTAATGAGTTATGTGTATATGTTGTACTATTTGGAGTATCTTGGATTTATTAGTTCCCTTATTGGTTTGTCATAATAATATTCTCAATGTGTGTCTTGATTATTTAATTTTAAGAAATGGCCATTTATTAATGAATATCGTTATTATTTGACATATTGAATTAATATTTAGTTTATTCATTTTCTAATTATAAATATTAATCCTAGTTTATAAAAATTGTAAGACTTAATTAAAATAATTTGACTCATTTTTTATGGCTTTGATGTGTTCCTCCGCTGAGTACTAATTAGTAGTCACTCTACTGATGATTTGTAATTTATATCAGAAAAAATTTTTGGTGAGTTACATCATTTTAAAGAATTTTTTTTATTATACATATTATTAAAAATTTTATTATTATAGAAGTTACTTCATATTTTTAATATCTTTTTATGTTCTCTTTAATCAGTCAATACCATATACAGGAGTGGATCTAGAAAGTTTAATATGTAGGGGCCAAAATTTAGATAAATTTTTTCATTCCATAAAAATTGTTAACATATAGTTATTAGAGTTGGTTTTTGAAAAGGTTTAGGATTTAGGGTTTAAAAATAAAATTGTGAAAAAAATTATATATAATTTTTTCACAATTTTATTTTTAATATGATAATTACATAAAAGAAATATAACAATATCAAGAGTACATTATAAAATTATAAAAAACTAATAATTTATAGCGGGTTTATTTTAAAAATTATCACATATCTTATTATTCAAAAATTAATTCTTTCAAAAATTTAAAAATAAATTATAAATTAATAATTATTTGAAAGACACAGTACTCTTATAGATACAAGATATAAGATATCTTTATATTATTTTTTCTTTTAAAAACGTAAATTTAGAAGAAAAATGAGTATTTTTTATAAGAAACATAATATCTAAAGTACATAATGTGATTACCAAAATATAATTACGTAAGTCATTTTGAATATAATAATATAAAAATTAAATATAGTATTATAAAAAAATAAATGATGTTTTTAAAAATAAATACAGATTATTTTATAAAGACTAATTTGAAAGGTACAAAGACTTGAGGGTATGATATTAAATTATTTAAGTAAAAAATATTAGTGAATTAAACTATTAAGGTAGTAAAATTACATATAAAACTATTAAATTATGTAATATTTTTTTATTCTTAAAATATATATCTCATGTATAAGTATAGTTTCTTAAAATTCGAGGGGGTCGAGGCCACTACTCGCCCCCTCTAAGAAAGCTAGAAAAAAATAGCTCTAGAAAATACAAAAAAATTAAAACTAATGCTAAAATTTTTTATTAATATACCTAAAATAAAACATAAAAATAAACCTTGAATACAAATAAGAGTATAAAAATTTTGAATTCCCTCCTATAAAAAGGTTTATAGGAGGAGTGTTTTACGTACAAAAAATTTTCGTACGGTACTCTATGAATGAACTTATATGAATGACTATTATATATAAAAATGAATCTTGTTATTTTTCGCAAAAAAGTAATTGGCGTAACTTTTATCGTCGTATTATAACTGTAATTATGAGGCGTATTTTTTGTTCTATATTAGTTTTATATTCTACCTTTACTGCACATTTTAGTATAAATTTTAATGTTCGTAGTTGCACACGTATTTTACCATACATGTTATGTTTTTAGAACGGTATTTCTTATATCATGTGGAATGAATACAGTAAGATACTTAACATTATTTTAGTGATGAAAAAGTTGTACCACATTAATTATTAAACCATATATTTGGTGTATAATAGATATGGACAAAACCTGGATTCTTAAGCCACGAGATAGCATAAAATATAGACGAGGACTTAATAAGTTCCTAGACTTTGCATTTGCGAATGCATCGTCGGATAACATGATAAAGTGTCCATGCCCTCAATGTGGGTTTCAATTTATGCAAACAAGAGAGGATGCGTACGACCACCTGTTGATAAAGCCCTTTCCCGCTGGCTATACTTTGTGGTTGCGTCATAGTGTGAAACCAGCTGAGGAGAGCTTTACTTGCACACCGATAGTTGAGAAACCTACACCTGAGGTGAATCCATATCTTCAAATGGTGCACGAGGCGTTTAACTTCACAATGCCTCCTGGAAGTGAGGAGACCACAACAGCGGATCTTGTAGAAGACGATGATATAGAGTTGTTGTACTTGTACGATGGTCCAAGTCGCGAGGCACAGGATTTTGCCGATCTTCTTGCAGATGGAGCGGAGGAATTATATCCTGGCTGCTCGAAATACTCAAAATTGTCTTTCCTAGTGAAGCTTTATCACATTAAGTGTATGTGTGGTGTGAGTGACAAGGCTATGTCGATGATTTTGGACTTATTGCGGGTTGCATTTGAGCAAGCCAAATTCCCGTCCACTTTGCATGAAGCCAAGAAAACTATTCGAAAGTTGGGGATTGAGTACAAAAAGGTAGATGCATGCCCGAATGATTGCATGTTGTATCGGGGTAAGGATGAGGACGCGACCAAATGCAAGCAGTGTGGAACTTCACGATGGAAGCAGAAGACGCGAAAGGGTTCTGTTACGAAACTCAAAATACCTGTCAGGAAAAACGGAAAGCCTCTCCCAGCGAAGACTCTCCGTTACTTTCCTCTTATACCACGACTGCAACGGTTATTCATGTGTAGCAAAACTCCATCTGACATGTTATGGCATAAGGAGCAGATAATAACGATGGGTACTTGAGGCATCCAAGGGACGCTGAAGCATGGAAAGACTTTGATGCAAAGTATCCTTTTTTTTCTAACGATGCTCGCAGTGTTTGCTTAGCTTTAGCAAGTGACGGTTTTAATCCTTTCAGAAATATGAGTACCACATATTCCATTTGGCCTGTGATTCTTATTCCGCACAATCTTCCTCCCTGGCTATGCATGAAACAAGAATCTTTTATACTATCTATGATTATTCCCGGTCCTAAAATGCCGGATAACGATATCGATGTTTATTTGGAGCCCCTGGTGGATGAGTTGAAGCAACTCTGGGATGGCGTTGAAACTTATAATGCTAATAAGGGGACCACTTTCAAGATGCATGCGGCGCTAATGTGGACTATTAGTGATTTTCCAGGGTTGGGAAATTTTTCTGGGTGGAACACGTATAGTGGGTTAGCTTGTCCCACATGTAATGTGGACACTAAGGCTCAGCGACTAACATTCAGTCGAAAATGGTGTTACACGGGCCATCGTCGCTTCTTGAATCAGGGCCATAAATATAGAGTAGACCGGATTAGATTTGACGGACAAGTTGAAAGCAGAGATCCACCGAAGAAGTATTCTGGAGCAGATGTCTTAAGGCAGCAGTGTAATATGCAAGTGTTGTTTAGGAAGAACTCAACTCTGACAGCCAAAAGAAGACGCATTGGTGAAGATGCAGATCAAGATGACTCGTATTGGAAAAAGAGGAGTGTGTTCTTTGAACTCCCGTACTGGAAGGATCACATGTTGCGTCATAACCTTGACGTGATGCATATAGAGAAGAACATTTGTGACAATGTGGTCTTCACTATCTTAAACGATAGCGTCAAATCAAAAGATAATCTTAAGGCTCGCAAAGATTTACAAAGCATGGGCATAAGGTCTGAATTGTGGCCGGAGAAAGGTGGTAAATATCCTTCAGCAATCTTCACAATGTCGAATCCACAGAAGGATGTATTCCTGAAGACTCTACAGAATGTGGTCTTTTTAGATGGTTACTCGAGCAATATTGCTCGTTGTGTTGACATTCGGCAGCGCAAGTTGTATGGGTTGAAGAGTCACGACTGCCACATTCTTATGGAACAATTACTTCCAATTTTGGTGAAGAATACATTGTCAAGTCCGGTATCAAATGTGATTGCGAATCTGTCCTCATTTTTCCGAGAACTCTGTGGAAAAGCTTTAAATCCTATGCAGCTTGGTGCCCTTCGGAATCATGTTGTGAAAATTCTGTGTCAGATGGAAATGATTTTTCCTCCATCCTTCTTCACTGTCATGGTTCACCTTACGGTGCACCTCGTTGATGAAATAAAACTTGGTGGCCCGGTACATTATCGGTGGATGTATCCAATAGAAAGGTTAGCTTGCTACTAAATGCATTCAAGACATTTTTTTCAAATTCGTTACGTATATACTAAGCGTTATGTCGTATTTATGTAAAAGGTACTTAGGACAATTGAAGTAATACGTGCGTAACAGGGCACAAGCAGAAGGCTCAATTGCGGAGGGCTATTTATCCGAGGAGATTTTGACATTCTACTCCATATATTTGGATAATATTGAGACTAGAATTAACCGACCAGCGCGAGTTGATGATCGACCTGTTGATGTTACAAACAATACAGGATGTAATATGTTCCCAGAAATTGGAAAAGCTTCAGGGGCTATATCACATTTTGTACTGACCCCAATGGAAAGAGATCAGGCACATCGTCATGTGCTAGTCAATTGCGAGGCCGTCGCTCCATTTATTGAGTAAGTATGCACATGTAATCATTAAGCACGATTATAACCAATTTCAAACACTCAGTCGTTGGACTAATTTCTTGTTATGTTGTAAAGTACATTTAGGGCAGAAACTAAGCGTAAATTACAGGATCAAACAAGGTCGCAATCTAAGATAGACCGTGTTGTGCATGCAGAATTTCCTCGCCGGTTCAAGCGTGAGGTTCGTAGAAATTTAACCTGACCAACTTATTTGTGTCCTAGAATTATAAATTATAAATTCCAATTTTTTATACGAACAAACTCTAATTTATGGTGCTAGGTTCCAATGGACAGTACTGTACATTCGAAAGAAATGAAGTTGTTGGCATGTGGTCCCATGCTTCAGGCAAGACGTTTTGGGACATACAACGTCAATGGGTACAAGTTTAAAACTATCACAAAGGAAGACGGGATGAAAATACAAAATAGTAGAGTTTATGTCTCATCTAATACAAGAAGTTATGCCAACATGCGTGACAACAGAGTGGCTATTGGTAGTGTTCCATATTATGGAAAAATTGTGGACATAATCGAATTGATGAACTATAGCTGCCATTTCACAGTGGTTTTGTTCAAATGTATTTGGGCTGATACAACTACGAGCAGAGGAATTAAACAAGACCATCTGGGCCTTACCAGCGTTAATTTCGCTCGTCCAATTCACACCGGTGATCGAGAAGAGGATGAACCGTACATATTGGTATCAGAAGCTCATCTCGTGTACTATGTACGTGATGAAGTAGATCCAGAATGGAGTGTAGTAGTTCATGTAAAATCGCGAGACTTGTATGACATGGGAGGAGAGAATGAAGATGTTAAAGCTGCTTTTTCTCCTCAGCCCGGGTTGAACATGTCAGCAGGTGACATCAGTGATTTACAGTTGACAAGGGATGATGATATAGAAGACCAAGTAGCAGATGTTTCTGATAACATCGATTATGTGGCATAGTGAAAATATGGCAAAACATGTACATCATTTTTAGAGTATCTGTGTGTGTTTGATAAGTTTAACAGTGTTCATGATGTACGCAGTTTGCTGGTTACATTACTATCTGTGTTTTCGTATTTGAATTAAGTTTTCATTTTAAGTTGATTTTCATGAATACCACCAGTTCCTCATTTTTTTAACGGTTTTTGCTTTTAAAAGTTAGTTTTCAAGGCTTTGTTGTTCTCATCATCATTGTTATTGTTCTTAACCTCCAATAAAGAATATTATGATATCGAGTAAATTATCTTGAATTATGATATTGTTATCATTGACAAATATATTTAATATAAAATGGTGTTGTAACAGGAGTAATGAAAACGAAAGATTTCTCATCATGCTGTGCAGGCACAACATTCGCTAACGAAATGCCTATGGCATCTCTATTCTCTTCATTGGAACATGCAATTACGGTTGCCAGAGACATATGGTACCGTAAGTTGAATGTTAGGTCTTGGTTGGAGGCTATATCAGGACGATCTTGTTCTAATGAATACTTGGAAACGACGAACGAAGCTACTGTGCAGGTCTGTTCATTAGTCGTTCTCTTAAACACCTGAGTTAAACATTATTTGATTAATAAGTATTTTACTTTGATATATGCGTACAACATTTGTCCAATGATAGTTGTTACGTTCATGCTAAAATTTGTAGGAACTTCATGAATGGAGATTAAGGTACGAGGAGAAATTTGGCTATGTTTTTGTGACATTTGTAGCTGGTAGGACATCTGAAGACATACTTGTTGAATTAAAGGTTAGAAATAAATTTCTAACATAGAAAGTGAATTACAGAGACACAATATGCTTTACAAAAAAGACCATCAACTATACATTTTATTATGGTTCAGATGCGCTTTAATAACTCGCATGGTGTTGAGTTGGAGATTGCTTCAACAGAGGAATTGAAGTATACAGAACGTGCTATTAGAGAGCTTCTTTCCAAGAAATCTGTCCAAACTACTGATGAAGGAGATGGTAATAGTTAATTTTGTATTTGTTAATTTTGAAAGTCCTCTTTCCATAATTCTGCAAATTTTTTTCCTTAATAACTAGGTAATGACCTGGAAGTTATCAGTATCTTTTAAGTAGATTTATATGTTGTTGGTTGCATGTTCATATATTCAGTGTCAGCTGAATATTCAGGCGAAATAGTTGCTGACACTCTAGATGGAGCAGACACTGATTCAGAAGACAATTTAGATGCTATCTCCTCCGGTGGATATGACATCTCCAGGGATGTTGAGCTCAATAAGGTTCCAAAAGACAATGAAACTTTAAACACCCAACATAGAGAAGATGCCGTACGTGCTGCAAAAAGGGAGTTTCGATCTGAACAAGTTGCCATGGTTTAGAGATGACTTATCAGATCTGTTATCACGTCACTGCAGCGGATTTCTGATAGAGTATTTCTGGCCAGTCAGTACGATGTTAATGAGAAATTTTGACTCAAAACTTGTTTGTCTACTTTAGTAATTCTATTTTTTATGCTCCATTAAACTTTGTTTTGAGTTTATGAATTCGGACGTTCACTTGATTTTTATGTTACCATTTATGGTTGAATACAAACTCAAAATGGCTGATAGTAGAAGAGAAAACCTGATTCGTAAATTTATTTTTAGTTATTCATTTATAAATATTTTTTTAATTAATGAATTATTTTTTATGTAACACAAAAAAGAAAATTTATTTAATGCATTAAGTTGCAGTATTTGAAACATGTTTTTTCAGTAAAAAAAAAGCGAGGACTAGAATAGTTTTAAGACGGCAATAATGTTTATACAAAAAAAAAATTCAAGTTAAAAATAATATTGCAACGGTTAGAAAAAAACCGCTGCAAAACGAGTATCAATGTATTCAACAACTATATATTTTGCGGCGATTACATAAAAACCGCTGCAAAATGAGATTATTTGGTAACGTCCCCTAAAACCGACACAAAAACCGCTGCAAAACGGGTATATTTCACTGCGATTACCGAAAAATCGCTGTAAAATAAGATCATTTGGTAGCGTTCTCTAAAACCGTCACAATAACCGCTGACAGATTCTATTTAGCAGCGGTTGAAAAAATCCGCTGCAAAATATCCGTCGCTATCTCTCGATTTTCTTATAGTGATAAGATAATCTACTTTTCTAATGCGGTGTGCTTTAGTAAGAGTGATATATATTCATGATGTAAGTGCTTCCGCAGTATGATGAAAAATTACCAATAATATTTGGAAATAATAAAAAATTAATTCAAATAGTTTATAATATCACAAAATAATTCTGTAATTTTAGATATAATAAATATGTAATTATAAATATTATACGTATAAAATTATAAATATTATATATATATATATATATATTATATAAAGTAACTTAGATATTCTCTTCCTAATATTACCAAAAATTAATACGTTTCTCTAAATCTTTTAAGTAATAAATAATAAAACAAGCTAGGTATGGTAACAAATTTAGATTATCTATATTAAATCTAATTTACTAATTTAAGCATGGTAATTCTATTATACTTATGGAGTTGTTACGAAATGTCTCTATATATTAAGTGAATACAGACTCATATAAGAAAATAGAATATCTCATTCATGAACATCAATATCTCTCAAAATTTAGGAACAAAAAATGAAATCTTTGTGTATTATGAATCATATCACAATAATCTTTAACAAAGGAAATAAAATCTATATTTAAATGTGTGCCCAATTAAATATCTGATCTCACTATAAATATAGTTCTAAACCTACGAAAAATATGAATCCAAATATTTTTACATGCTACATTGATCCAAAAATCGATCTTCTTTCGGTGCGTGCGGCTTTACTGTTACTCTTGAAACCATAATAGATCATTATATTATTCTTATTCATATTCCGGAAGCCTTGTGCAGAATATTTATCCCGGTAAATTGATCTAATTTTACGACTTGCATTAAAAGTCATTATCTTATATATTAATTTGTATATGCCTCTCTATCATTTATTAGTTATTAAGTTTAGGTAAATAATCTTTTTATTTATCCTTTCGTGTAGATGGGATTCGCACCCTTTTTTTTAATAACCCTGTCATAATTTTTTTTAATTTAAATTCATTAAAAATAAATAAACAATCATTTTTTTAATATATTTTTTATATAAAAATTTCTTTTAGATTTGCGTAAATTTTTTGCATAAATTTTTTTAATTTATTTTATACTTTTTTTTTTGAAAAAATAAAGATCAAATTTTAAATTTTTCGATCATAAAAATTTTGATACTATATTATAAAATTATTTTTTTAATTTAAATTAATAAAAAGAGACATATAAATAATTATATCTTTAACGTATTTTATTCTTTTTCAATAAAAAAATAAAAAATATTTGGCATTAATCTTTAGAAATTATAATAATTTGCTGTTTAGATTTCTTCACTGTTATTTTAAGGTGAACATGAGTTCTTTTAGATAATTTGACACCTGATTTTTGACTAAATTCAACTCTGGAAGTATACAGTCAAATCGGTTGATTTCAAACAACCTCGCAATTTAGAAGCAATACAGATGGATCAGCAAGTGTTGCTAAGTGCTAAATATTAATGAACTAATGCTGAAAACACTTCGCCGCTAATGAAGTTCAACAATATAATACCTTGTGTAACAAACTATCACACCTTACAATTAAGTAACTTTGTTCCTTCCTATCAGTAGTGGGTCAGGTTACTCGACGAGGACTCGTAACTCGACTTAATTCGATTTGGTTCGTTTTATTAAATAGGTTTAGAATTTTTGCAAAACATATTAGTTAAAAATATCAAATTATAGGTTATAAAAAAAAAAAGTCTACAAAACTTTTTGAGCTGATTTATTAAAATATATTTTTTAAAAAATATTTTTAGTTTATACTTTTAACTATTCATTTATATTAAACACAAAATAAAAGTAAAAAATATCAATAATCGATACTCTTAGTTTTTTTTTCAAAAAAAATTTATAAATTATAAGTATGATTATGATATGTAATTAAGGATTAATATAAAAATGAATGTTCTTTTTACAAATTTAAAGATTTTAAGTTTATTATTTTTTAAGTTCTAATTTACAACACAGGTTATTTAAATAAGCTTGCGGGCTTATTGGACTTTAAATATACTGCTTGAGTTGAAAAAAAGCTTAGAAGAAGTATGATTTAGACTTAAATCATCTATTTACAACATAAATCAGATTCGTTAAAGCTAAAGTTCACTTCGACTCTGCTTATTTTCATCTATATATATATATATATATATATATATATATATATATATATATATATATAAAGCAAATTGCTTAATTACGAATATATATAAAGAAAATTGCTTATTTACTTTAAAAATAAATAAATAGAAATTTTTATTATGTTTTATTTATGTCATGATATATTGGGTCACTTTTTATTATTTAAAATTAAATTTTAAAGCTTTAAAAATAATTTTGATGCGTGTAAAATAAATTTATACATGCATCTAACTGCATAATACTATAACAATAAAAATAATTATTTTTATATTAATTACTTAAATAATTATTAAAAAAAATATTTAATTAAATAATTATATAAAATATTTTACACAATTATTTTATACTAATATATCAAAATTAAACTCAACTTAAAATTTCAAGTTCTTTGAAGTAATCTCTCTTCTCAACCTTGCTGATGTGTCACAACATTAATGAATTAGAATAAAAATTTTCATTTGTTTTAGAACACCTAAAAACTTCTCTAGCTATATACGTGCTGATCAACAACTGTCGCATTGTAACTATTGTAACATATATAGTTATGCACTTTATATTAATCAATTCATGCATATAAACACGCTTATGCTCACTTGTTTATACTCATATACATATATAGAGAGAGATCGATCATGGAAAATCCATTCCTTCAAGAGAGACACGCTTATTCAGTTATTTTTCTTATTTATCTGAGAGAATGGCATCGCTGTACATGAGTAAATATGTATATATTATTAGGTGACATAGTAAAGCAATATATGGTTACAATTTTTCAATGTAACATATAGTCGGCACCTTTCTAATTCATCTCTAATTTCATCAAATTTCAGGTCGTTGCCCTAAGTCGTTATGATCAAGGGGAAGGACATATACAATGTTATTGCAGGCATTGTGCCCTTGTACGTGGCCATGTTCTTAGGTTATGGCTCAGTTCGGTGGTGGAAGATCTTAACGCCGGAGCAATGCTCCGGTGTCAACCGTTTCGTGTCGATGTTCGCGGCCCCTTTCCTGGCATTTAAGTTCATATCGGCCAACAACCCTTACAAGATGAACTTCAAGTTCTTGGCGGGAGACTCGTTACAAAAGGTTTTCGTTATGGTTGTGCTTTATATATGGAATCTAACGAGATTCGGGAATATGGACACAAGCATAATTATCTATGCCCTTTTTGCTTTGCCTAATACCCTAGTCATGGGGATTCCCTTAATGGAAGCAATGTACGGAAAATTCTCTACACCTCTCATGACTCAAATTGTTGTCTTGCAAAGCGTCATATGGAACACCGTCTTGTTGATTCTGTTCGAGTATAGGGCGGCTAAAATCCTCATCCAAGAGCAATTCCCCGACAACACGGCCGCCATTGCCACAGTGACGATAGATCCGGACGTAGAGTCCCTAGGCGGGGAGTCTCTGCAAGCTGACACGGACGTAGGACACGATGGAAAGCTTCATGTGGTGGTGAGAAGATCAGCATCCGTATCATCTAATAATACATCTTACAAGTCTTTTGAATTGCCTTCCTCAGCCTTATCTAGGGCTTCTTCAAGTGTTAGTGAAATCCATTCTATTTACTCGGCTAGAGAAACCCCGTTAAGATATCCAAGCTTTGAGAGTCCTCATATTATTAATTTGCCAAAAAGCATGTCCGTTGGTACTGTTTTAGAAGAGGATTTCAAGAGGCCAAAGAAATTCTGGGGTGGAAATCGCAAAAATAATAGTAGAGTTTCCTCTATTTGTACCAATGACGACAGTGTTGGATCTTCTAACGTTGTTGTTGCTGTTCCACACCACAGTGCTGCCTCCAGAGGTAAATAATTAATCACAAACTATGTATTTTACTTGGTGAAGATTCGCTTGTAGTTATTTTTATATGAAGAGAATAGTTATAAATTATTAGATAATTTAATATGTTTGATTAAATTGAAATAATCTTTAACTGTTAACTTTATATGAAAATAATTACTCCTAAATTTTCATTCTTTTTACTTCTGTTTTGGAAAACTTTAAGTAAAAACCATATATTCCATTAAACTTTGATTCAACTTGTTAGATATAAATTCTTTAAACTGTATCTCTATTTTGTTTTTCATCAGATGAGCCTGATGAATTGACTGAAACTAAAGAAAATTCGAGAAGTTCTTTAAGTGGGAGCTGGAAGAAGATGGAGAATATTGAAGAAAATGTTGAAAACAAAAAGAAACAAATGCCATCTGCGAGGGTCATGACGAAGCTCATTACAGTAATGGCTTATAGGAAGCTCTCATGGAACCCTAATACATGGGCAAGTGTTGTTGGCATCACGTGGTCCCTTATAGCATACAGGTATTTGCATAACTAACTACTAATTAAATCTATTATTGTTGGGCTTTTATTTGAATTTTATTTTATTTTTTAGAAACGTGTTTCTTAAATTTAAATATTAAGTGTCAAACAGTTTATGCTAATTTAATAATATTTTTTTTATAAAATTAGAATTCCCAGATAGTGAAAAAGAAAAAGAAAAAACCATTTTCAATATGAAAAAAGTATAGGAAAACAATAAAAATACTAAAACATGTAAATAATAGATATATCAAATGTTCAATTTAATAGGTATCTAGATGATTATGTTGATTCTTAGTTGGATGGTGGTTATTCTTTTTAATTCGGTTTACTCGTGAATAATTAATAATGATTGGATGTTCAATTCATTAGGTAATGTGCAGATAGTTATTTTAATGTTAAAATTTAAGAGATAATTTGAGAGTCAAATAATTTTTTACTTTATTAGATTCATTAAAAAACCTATTGTTTATATTATTTATAAAATTCATTATCTACCTAATAAAATCATTTGAATTAAAACCATTAATTACATTTTTAAAAGCAAACAAAGATGTCTTTTTATTTACTGCTTGGTTGCATAGTGAGTAGTGACTTTCTAATTGTTTAAAACAAAAAAAAAAGGTAAATCAAATATCATTTAAATAATTTATAATTTTAACCTTCTTAATTCTTTTATACAATACACTAATTTTATATTATCTGAAAGTGATTTTTATTTTTTATTTTTAAAATATATGTATGTATGTATATATAAAATTGAAAAAAAAATACTATTCAAGTCTTTAACTAACAATTAAAAAGTGCATATATTTTATATTGATAAATTGAAGTTCTAGCTAGTGATATTCAAGATTTACTAATAATATAATATATTTTTTTCCTTCATAAAAATATTGCTTATGCGCTTGTAGGTGTCACATCAAAATGCCGTCCATAATTGAAGGTTCCATTACAATAGTGTCAAATACCGGTTTGGGTATGGCTATGTTTAGTCTAGGTACTAATTATCTTACACCTTTAATTTCTTTACTTTCCTTTCTGCCATTATAAATGTGATTCAATTAAAATATTTAATTTTCTATATAAATAGGTCTATTCATGGCATTACAACCAAAGTTCATTGCTTGTGGAAAAAAGTGGGCAGCAATTTCTATGGGTGTTAGGTTCTTGGCTGGTCCGGCACTGATTGCTGCAACCTCAGCACCAATTGGTATCCGTGGAGATCTTTTACGAGTTGAAATTATTCAGGTAACATGAAAATTCATCACTTTTAAGAGAAAATGACTTTGTTATTTGATCTTTTTAAGAAAATTGAAAATTGATTTTTCATATGAAACTATATTTGTTTAATGTTCTTTTTTAAAAAAAAAACTTTGAAAATATTTCTTTTGGGTTTTTATGTTGATTAAAAATTATTTCCATTTTAATTATTTTGTAAAATTTATATAATATTCTAAAAATATTTTACTCAAAATAGTAGTGTTTTTAATTATGTTACATAAACAAAAATATCAATTACTAATTAGTTATTGTATCATAAAAAAAAATTCAATTATACTTTTTAAATAAGTTTGTCTATTTTTTAAAAAATATTTTAATTGTAGTTGGATTATATATATAGGGACGATTATGATAGCGTGTATGATTTTGCAGGCTGCTCTACCCCAAGGTATCATTCCCTTTATATTTGCTAAAGAATACAATCTTTATCCAGATATCTTCAGTACTGCGTAAGTTTTGTTTTGTTTTGTTTTCCACCTTTACCTTTACTTATTAGCGTTAGATTAATAAAATTGAAACATCAGAATATTGATGTATTCAACATAATTAATGTATAAATACGTTATCTTTTAGATATACCAATACATCAAATACTTATTAATGAATCAAAGTATTAATATTTTGCATCTGTTTTAAAAAAAGAAAATCTAAGTAACCAATGGTTTTTTAATTAGCCAATATTTAATCATCTCATTTATAAAAAAAAAAGTGATCAACGTCAACAACGATTCTAATTATACGATTCACCAATTTTGCAGGGTTATCTTCGGAATGGTGGTTGCATTGCCCGTAACAATAATATACTACGTGCTTCTTGGGCTTTAATTAATATTTGGGAAGTTCGAATTTATCAATCTATTAGTCAAGAATAGATTTTTAATGGAACTTAGATTTACGGACGAATTAATGGGACTAAAAAATACCGTCGGGAACCAATATTTATATTCAATCCAGATTGTTCATGAGTTCGTTGCTAACGCTAAAATGGCTAGAATCGATGCAACGAAACATGCATGGGATTGTTTTTTACATGTCTGGTGGATTTAATTTATTGTATTAATTCATTCTAATGCAATTATTTTTGTTTTTTTATGTGGGTAAACTATTAATATAATACCTGAAAATTTACAATTTTATAAAAATAATTTTTAAAGATGTGAACGAAAAATAAATTCTTAAATATTTAAAAATATAATAAAAATAATTAATAAATATTATATTTTTTATAAGTGATAAAAAAATCATCCATATTTAACAAATGATTTTATTTATTTTATCTGAATTTTTATAATAATATTTAAATAAATTTAAAAAATACAAAAATAATAAAATTAATACTAACAAAGTTAGTACTAACAATAATATTATACTATAGGTGTATATATACTTGTATATCTTAATTTTTATTATTAACAAGACACATTTTGATGCACAAGATCCTCAACATGAAGTAAGTGCATACTTTTTATATAACACTAACAACTTATTAATAATAATAATAATAATAATAATAATAATAATAATAATAATTATTATTATTATTATTATTATTATTATTATTATTATTATTATTATTATTATTCATCTATTAAAATTAAGACTGTTATTGTAAAGGAAAAACCAACTTTACTAAGACATAGGTGCACAACTGCCAACACTTGATTCCGCACGATGAGGACATCTATTTCGACTGTGACCCTCGCTTCTATAAAGTATGCAATGTTTACGCATATCACGCATATCCATTTCATTTAAGAAGTGGGTTATTTTGGGACGTCTTTTGGAGACTCACTTTAAGTGCGGATTAGGTATATGTCTTGATCCTTGATACACTGGCCATGTTGCTGGATTTTCTAAAAGCTTAAACCGTATTCTATACACCTTTTTTATCTCATCTATCCTATATACCTCATGAACGTATTGTTGCCAATCAAGTTGTTGGTTTGCACAACACGCAAAGACATGACAACAAGGGATTCGATCTGTCTGAAACTCACCACAATTACAACACCGTTAACGGAGATTCACCGCATACTCTATACCATTGAGCATTTCACGTATTTCAAAGACCTCATTCTACCTATCAAATAGGTTAACTTGGATGTTTCCCGCTGCTTGCTGATTTGATTGAAGTTTGTTGCTAGCATATTTAGAAAATACATGTCCTGCATTCCTTCGAACCTCAGCCTCAACCCTCTTCCTAGTGAACTCATTTAGTCCGTAAAAAGTTACATTCACAAGTGACGTGATAGGAAGATTTCGCGCTCCCTTCAAAACTCCATTGATGCACTCTACTAAGTTTGTGGTCATATGACTCCAACGATATCCATTATCAAATGCCAAAGCAAATTGCTATCATGGGATTCGATCAAGCCATCGCGTGTAAGCCTCACCACCCTCACGCAATCTTGCATACTGCACATTAAATTCACACACAGTCCTACAATAGCCTGTAAAAAACCAAGAAAACAAAATCAATAAGATGGGTGCTATGTGCCTTGTAAAAACAAAGACGCCGTTATTTCACAATAATTTACGTACCCATGTTGACTATCAGTTTCTATAAATACGGTGCCTTGAAATTCCTAAAGAAGTTGGATGCTATGTGCCTAATACTAAACATTCGGATAGCTCTTAGAGGTTCCCATGATCCATTACTATGATCTATTGCTGAGGTAACAGAGTCGTGTCAATCAGAGATAAACCCAACACCATCTCGAGTCACCACGTGTGCACAAATGAGTAAGAAAGAAGTGCGATGCATCAGAAGTCTCGCCCTTAACAACGGCAAATGCAAAAGGCACAATATTGCCATTGCCATCCTGAGAAATTGTAACTAATAGAGCTCTTTTATATTTTCCGTACAGATGTGTGCCATCTACCTGTATGATTGGTTTACAGCTCCTAAATGCTCTGATGCAAGGGTAAAAGCTCCAAAATATCTGCGTCAGTATTCTAACATCCTAGACTACCTTATCCCCTTGGTATGCTGGTGCAGTTTCGATCTTGACTGCTGCAGATGAATCTTTTTATACCATTGCTTCAAACCACGACGGTAAAGCTCCATAAGAAGCTTCCCAACCACCATAAAGGTTTGCAATTGCCTTTTGCTTGGCGAGCCATATTTTGCAGTAATTTGTCGTATAATTGAATTTTGACCGCACTTTAGCAATCACAGATTTCACTTTCAAAGATGGATCAGTTTCAATCAATGGCTTTATCACCTCTGCAATCATGTCTGAATTTATCTTGGCATGATCTTGAGAAATTCTAGTTCTGGTGCATGTGTGACTACCATTGTATCGCCTTATAACTCAACAAAACTTTCTCTTAATAAGACTAGCCCTAATAAGACAATCGCAACTTATTCCGTATTGTACACACTTAGCATAAAAAGTGGTTGGCTCAGATTCACACACCTGGTAATCCACTCCCCTGCGAATGGTATAATCTTTAATTGCCGCACTAACAGTCTCTCTAAAATTGAATTTCATGCCAACAACAAATTCACTATCTATAACAACAACAGGATCTACAGCAATAACAACAAGAAATAATTCTAACTATTGCTTTATGATTAAATAATAATAATAATAATAATAATAATAATAATAATAATAATAATAATAATAATAATAAAGACTACTTACCTGAATTGACATACTCAGGAAACTCTGGTGTATTCATAGCGTCTAGATCCAAAGCGTGTATGAAAAAAGGCTCTCCAGATGGATGTTGGCTTGCCAATGCATTTGCCACTTCTACAACGTTAGACTCAACTATTATATCATCTTCACCTACTTCTTCAGTTGGACCATCAATATGGTAAGTGCCCTCAACTATTAGGGTTTTTGTGGCTAATAAACTAGAATTGAATCCAACTCTCTAATCTATAATAAGTAACCAAGACATTGGTGGTTGATTAGGTTAAAGGAGACTAAATCACTAAGGAATTAGGGTTTAGTCAATTACAGTTTGCCATGAAATGAATCTTGCATGATTAAAATAGTTGGTAAGAAAACTTAATTCGGACGAATAAATAGCTTTGAAACCTTAACTGTTTTTCCATATATATTTCACACCAATTCCACTGTTTGCTTTTTCACTCTCTGAGTTACTGTTTAATACTTTTGAACCCCAAAACACCATTTTTTGCTTGCCTGACTAAGTGATTCATTCGACTATTGTTGTTTAGTCCATTAATCCTCGTCGGATCGACCCTCACTCACTTGAGATATTAATTGGTACGGCCCGGTGCACTTGTCGATTCTATTGTGGACATTCGAAATCCGCACCACACGTTAAAGGGCTTGTGACTTATCGTGGATTGGTGTTTGGAAAAATTGGAGTTTGAATGAAGTTGATTGTGTTGAATTGATTTTGGATAGATGTGAGCTAGTATCAAAACAATTGATGTTTGGTAGCTCTGTACCAAATTTGATTTTAATAGAGTGAATATTATTTGAATAATATTAGTAAAAATAATAATGAGATGGCTAATTATTAAAAAAAATATGACATTAACAGGATTAGTACTTCTTTTTAGTACACTATATTTTGTCACTGTAATTATTACTGATGGTTAATTTTTTAATTAATTTGCTTTTCCTAATGTGATCGTAATTCATATTATCAGAAAATAATAATAATAATAAACAGAATATACAAGAATATGACAATTATAAAATTGTTCAATGTGGAATAAAAAAAAACACAGAAATCTGAAAATAATAGAAAAAGGGAGTTCATATGCATATTTCACTTCGGGAAGTGCTAGGGGAATAATGAAAATTTTGAACAACATGAACAACCACCAATCAAATAAAAATATACTACATCCTAATTTAATGCTACTAATTAAATTTACTCTTTTAATCCTATTAATTCATATTATTTACACATTGTTCAAAAATCTTGTTAGCTACCTATACTTTTCCTTTCACTAATGGCCAAAACATATTATTTAGCAAGCCAAAGTCATTAACATTCCTTCCATTTCCTAGATGCGTCTGCTGCTAGTTGCTGTCTCGGATCCGTCGATGAGACTTCCGGGATTCTTCCCTCAACGTTGTCTCCTTCTGGGTGCAACTCACCTACACAGAATCTGCACTAAGTAATTTGGTGCTTTAAGCTGATTTAACTAGTCGGAAGGTGAATCAAATGCAGAATATACCTTGTTTGCGTTCAGCCAAAGATGTTCTGATCATCTCCCGAAACCAAAACGGCTGTAGTGGAAACCCAGGTGGTGGCGCAATAGAAAGGGTGTAAAGTATCTCCTTCTCAAAAACTCACAGCCATTTGTGCAATGCTTCGACTTTGTTCTTGTCTCTCACCATCTCTGCTTCTAGTTCCTCAATCCTTGCCCTCATTGTCTCTCCCTGAACGAACAAGTCCAGGTTGGCCATCATCAAATCGTCCTCCCGCTTGTTTAGCCTCTTAACTTCTTTCTCGTCTGGCCTGTGCATCTCCTTCCTTCACACAAGTTCCTGTTCAACATTGTCATATGCTTGCTTAGATGATGTGTGTTTCAAAAAGTCCACCATCTCTGTGATGGTCATTAACCTGACAGACTTATCATTCGTTGAGGACTGACCAGATGAGTTTGATATGATTGGATTCCGGAAACTGAAGAAGAGCAATATTCCGCCTGCAAGAGTTCCGATAAATGTGACTCGTGGGGATGATTTTGAAATGACGTCGATGATATGGGAAGTTAAATAGAACCAATAAAACCAATTCATGTAAGTTTCCCGCTTCTCACCATTATTTGACAGTTAATATATTGATGGTTTTATGGGAAAACACATATCAGTAACATGCAAAGATTAAACTGTCCCTAATTTTAACATCACTTTATAGAACTTAATAGACAAAATTCCCCTAAAATACCATTAAAATAACAAAACTAAATTATATTATTCCACACTTAGTTTATCATTTGCATTTTAAAATTTTACAGTTTCAACTTTGAAAATTTTTAAGTTAGTTTTTTTATATTTAAATAAGTTTATGAAACTGTGATTAATTATATTATGTCAAAATCATCAATAAATAATTATAGTAGTTACTCAAAAATTTAAACATTTCAGCAAAAATATCTTTGTAAATGCAAAATTATTATTTTAATTATTATGGAGAAAAATTTAGTTTATTAAAGGATTAAAGGATGTAAATAATGAGAATCAAATTAGTAATTAAAGAGTAAGTATTATGAAGTCTTAAGGTTATATAGTCGAAAATAATAAAAATTTATATTATGACTTAGATATCAAATTAAAAAATTTATTAGATGAAATCTCTTACGTGTTGTTTTCTTCTATGTTAGCTATCAGTTAAAATTACCATGTGTTTTATCATATAACTAAAGTGTTAGTTAACAAGCACGAGGTTAATATTATTTAAACTTATAAAACTAACATGACTAAATATTTTTAAAGGGCGATTTTGCTACTAAAAGTTTTTAGAACACCAATTTAAATAACTAATGATCTTGTATGGATTAGTTTGACCATGATTTATTCTTTCATAAAAGGATGCAAAATAAGCTTCCGCTTCACTTAGACACATGTCTCGTCTTGATGTTGTGACACGGAGCACGATAGTACAAGGAAACTTCTTGAGGAAGCCTCAACTTATCACTCAGCTGCGCACCCAAACCCGGCACACGATTCGGTGGTCCAGGAACTTTTGGACCACTTAGTGGTCCAAGTAAAAAACATATTTTTGAAGTTTTTTTATCAATTACTACATAGTCTTTGAACTAATTTTAATTACAAATTAATTTCATATATTTTATTTAATTATAAAAATAATTTTTTATTTTATAAATTATTATTTTATCAATTATCTATTATATTTATTAACAATCAAATACAAAAATAACAACCAATTATATCCTCCATTCATCCTAATAATTCCAATTGATTAAAAAATTAACTTTGATCTCGTTACGTTCGTCCATGGCTTCCAAATCGTGTTTCCTTGAAATTCAATTGATTGGTTTACACTATATCACAAAACAATCGATTGAAAGTTGTAAGGTAGAATGGTAAAAAGCTTAAACCAATCGATTGTTTATACTTTCCAATCGAATGAATGCCTCAAAACAATCGATTGTTGTTGTTACTCAATTGATTGAATTCACGAAAACAACATGGATTTGCCAAATACAATCGATTGGAAAGTGATGACATTGAAGTTTTAGCCAAATTCAATCGATTGGTAATATAATCCAATCGATTGGAAGGTGATGAAGTTGAATGTTTTGCCAATTTCAATCAATTGGTAATGGTACCCATCTACTCAATCAATTGTTTTTTATTATACCAATAAGCTATTGAACCAACTTGGTTAAACTTGGTTACCAAAATAATTTCGTCATGTAGTATCACGGATTTAATTAATACTAGTAGAAATACATTTTCTTCGTCCAAACTAGACCAAACTACAGGATTAATGATTTAAGTTAAGTGATAAAAATTGTTCTTATGTTAATACATTAATATTGGTGCAAGAAGATAATAAGATCCTGATCATGGTGATTGAAAAAAAAAATTGGATTAATGAGGATTTGTACAACCTATTTGTGATTTATGAAAGTAGAATAGAATAAATTGTGCAAAATCCTACAGAATTCTGAAAAATGAGAACATTACCAATTGATTGAGTAGACTGATATTCCATTACCAATCGATTGAAATTGGTAAAACATTCAACTTCATCACCTTCCAATCGATTGGATTACATTACCAATTGATTGAATTTGGCTAAAACTTCAATGTCATCACTTTCCAATCGATTGTATTTGGCAAATCCATGTTGTTTTCGTGAATTCAATCAATTGAGTAACAACAACAATCGATTATTTTGAGGCATTCATTCGATTGGAAAGTATAAACAATCGATTGGTTTAAGCTTTTTACCATTCTACCTTACAACTTTCAATCGATTGTTTTGTGATATAGTGTAAACCAATCGATTGAATTTCAAGGAAACACGATTTGGAAGCCACGGACGAACGTAATGAGATCAAAGTTAATTTTTTAATCAATTGGAATTATTAGGATGAATGGAGGATATAATTGGTTGTTATTTTTGTATTTGATTGTTAATAAATATAATAGATAATTGATAAAATAATAATTTATAAAATAAAAAACTATTTTTATAATTAAATAAAATATATGGGGTTGATTTGTAATTAAAATTAGTTCAAAAACTACGTAACAATTGATAAAAAAACTCCAAAAACATGTTTTCTACTTGGACCACTAAGTGGTCCAAAGATTCCTGGACCACCGAATCCTGAGCCCCCAAACCCTTATTTCATGGAGCTTAGTATAGGAAAAGTTTAGGGGCCAGCAATTTTATTGAATTTTGGTCAGCATGTAACCAGCAGAGAAATGTGAGTCATTAAATAAAATCGCACACCAATCTCACACCATTAAATCATCATTGATGGCTATTTGATGGCTACCAATCACAAAAGTTGCTGGTCCCCTAGTATTACTCGCTTAGTATATTCTTTTTGAACACTAACACTCTGTACAACATACTCCTACACAACTAAACAGCCAAATCACTCAAAGTATGTCTCAACAATCAGGCTCCAACCTAGCATCAACTTTTAGCACAAATAACCTTGCAGAAATGATGATCGCCGAGCTCATCAACATTATCTGGAGAGATGAAAAAAATGCAGATTGTGACATGGTTGAGGCCGCACTGGTGGCAAGGGAGGAGAAGTTGGAGAAAAAAGTTGCCATCTACAATGAGCAGCTGGTGATCGCTAACCTAACGAAGTTGACTGTCGATGTAAAGGTGAAGAACAAAGAGAGGAAAGTTGAGAACGGAAAGAAGGTAGTGCGGCACCGAAACGATGTTGAGGCTTGCGAAGCACAAGAATGAAATGACACAACGTAAAATGCAGGACAGAGAAACTGAAATGACAGTGCATATTTAAAAACTACTTTGCAAAAAAAAAGTAGGCTGAGGCCAAATGGCATGAGTTACTGGACATGGTCGTGGCTTTAGAAGATAGCACAAGTGTTAATGAGTGGTGCTGATGTGGAAGCTAGGCCCATGGACGAGAGATGCAATGAAGAAGGAATCGCCGTTTATAATGAAGACATTACTGAAGATATTTGCCTTGTGAGACCAAATGTAGTTCCTTAATGTGTTGGAACCATGACTATTGTGCCCATGTGTGTTGGTACTTTCCATTTACAAGTTTGATATATATTTTGTTTTCGCATGCAGGTGCATGCGCTCCAAACAATGAACCTGGTGAAGTCGTTGGTGCATTGGATCACGTTAGAAGGCTGGGATCCATTTGCCCAGGAATGACCATGTAATGATGGCTCCCTTATCGTAACCGACTGTGAAGGAATTTTCGTAACTGTCGCCACGCTCATGTAACTGTATTCGACTTCCATGACTTCGAATTGGCAGCCTGTGGAGTCAACGTCCAAGGCTTCCCAGCCAGCCCAGGGGTTGTCGTGGCTGTCTAGGGTGGACTTCCTTGGGTCATAAGTCATCCGATTGGCAGGGTTTGGTAGAAAGGGTGAGATTCACTTGCCCTATGATGACCATACAACAATGGCTCCCTTGTCATAATCGGCTGTGAAAGGGTTTCCGCAACTGTAGTCACACTCACATAATTGCATTGGACCACTGAGATTGTGCCAGGTAATCAATTTTAATTTTGACATATAGTTGGTCGTGCCTGTTGGTGTTAATTGAGTCTTTTTATTCTTTAAATTAAGAATAAGTATAGGGAGCCAATGTACTTGCTGTACAATGCATACAATGGAGGTTATTTTTGAATTAAAATTAAATTTATGGGTAATGGATTAATATTGAATTAATTCAAATTTAAATTTTGAAAAAAAAAAGGATTAGAAGCTGATAGGATCACAACATAGACGTTAGTTTATCAATACCGTATCGTCTCCAGGTCTCAACGAAAACTATTTTCCCACCCGTCACTGCCCGCCGTCGGACTCGCCTAACACCAGCGTCATAGTCCGCAAAGGCCTTCGTTCAGCACCACCTACATGTTTTTTGTTCGATCTGCGTTGGGCCGCAACCACACGGACATCTGGCGAGCACAGCAAGCAGGCGTGTGTTTTGTGTGTTTGATGTCGACGTCGCAGGTAGAAGGGGTCTTAAGTGTGCTTGCTCTTCCACCCCCATCATCCCGCCGGAGTTCATTAATGGAGTGCATTGTGGCTGAACCGATGGTTTGTGTTCCATCTCCTGGCGGGAATGAAATTTCATCAAATCCAAATGAAAATATAGATGAACCTCTCATCGTCGATCCCGTGCAAATGACTAAGGTGAGCATCGTTACGTACGAAACGCTTTTCAATGGATGGTCATTTTTAGTTGAATGGGCAGTTTAGAATCAATATAAGTGGCTTGTTTAATTTTATGTTGTTAATTGGTATTCAGATGCATCAACAACATGCTTCAGTCAACGAAGCTTAGGAAGTTTTTTACATATCATTGTATTCTTATATGTATGTCAAATGTGATTAACGATTGTAACGACGGCATATTGATGTGTTTCTGAAAGAAAATACTTATTTGTTGAAATAGCTTATATGAAAACCCATTAAAATTGAATATACTGCCTCATAAATAAAATACAGTGGCATGTAGGCAATGTTAGTGCAAGAGGTATCAATTGAATTAGAGTTGTAGCCAATGGTATTATAGATAAGAAGGATATATTTTGATAATAAAAAGAAAAAATGTAGGAGTTATCAATGGATGCTTTTCATGTATTTGCTTCCTGCATGTTAGTATTAGAAGATGAGTATATGTATACAGTTATACATGATGCTCAATGTATGTAGAAAGAAAGCATCTCTTAAAAGTAAAAATATGCATCAGTGGCTCGGAAATCGAGGAAGGAACTGTTTGTATGAGAGTTGGACCTGATGCATGTTCAGCTGCATGCTATTCAGTGTTAACATGAAAGAGAGTAGGTAGCAGTCACAATAATTGTGTAATAGTTCAAATGAAATAATTGATTCAATTACCATGATTAGCATTTAAATGCCTTTGATGTAAAGCTTAAATTGGTTGGGTGGATGACTTGATCTTATAAATTTAGTTAGCATTTTCTTGTGCTAGTAAGTGAGGTTTTATGTACATGATAGTGAATAAAAGTTGAATTTTTTTTTTTGTAATTTGTGTGTTTATGTTGAAAGTGCAGGCGACGCAAATGTTGGATGTTACTGATATTGGGAGTGACGAGATGGATATTTGTGACGAGGTTCGGATTGTAGTTTAAATTTGTGCATTCAGGATCCGCATGTTTGATTTCATAATTAATGGCTTTGTTTTTTTTTTTCTGATACGTAGTTACCTAATCACGGTTCCCTGGAGGAAGATGAAATACCAAGCGTTGGAATGCGGTTTGCGAAGTTGCAACTAGCTCATGATTTTTATGTTAGCTACGCAAAGAAAGTTAGATTTGCAACTAAGATAAGGACGACAACATTTGACAAGATCACGAAGGAACCCGTTAACCAGGCTATCCACTGTAATCGGAATCGCATCCACGTGTCTCGTGTCAAAGCACCAACGCACAAGAATCCGATTTCAGCCGCCGGGTGCAAGGCAAGAATATATGTGAAATTTGATAAGGAGAAGCAAGAGTGGCTTTTCTTCAAGATTGAGTTGAGGCACACGCACCCATGTTCGGCAAAGAAGGCAGTGCACTACCGTGAGTATAGGCAGCTGACCATGCATGCGAAGTGCGTGATTCAGAATAATGATGAGGCTGAGATTCGACCAAACAAGACCTTCCTAGCTTTGGCAAATGAGGCTGGGGGCCCGTCAAATCTGGGATTCTCAGAAAAGGATTTAAGAAACTATATTACAACAAGACTCCGAACTAGCAACGCAAATGTAGATGTTAGGGAGATGATGAACTATTTCATGAGAATGAAGAACATCAATCCGAACTTCTTCTATACAGTGAAATTGGATGATGAGTGTAGATTTAGGAGTGCAGTTTGAGTTGATGCAAGGTGCAGGGCTTCCTATGAATACTACGGAGACGTTGTGTCACTCGATAGCACTTACAGTACAAACAGGTAACAGGTGATGTAGTTGGTTTTCTTTTTTTGGTTATTTTTTTTTCCATGTGGTTGTGACTGGGAATTCTTAATGGCATTTGGCTACGTGTATAGGCATGGGTTACCGTTTGCGTTGTTCGTCGGTGTCAACCACCATGGTAAGTCGACCCTCCTTGGATGTGCTCTGTTGGGAAACGAGAAAATTCCGAGTTGAGTGGGTTTTTACCCAATGGGTGACGTGCATGGGAACAGCTCCACAGTGCATCATTACCGATCAATGCCAATGCATGTATGGTGCGATTAGAAAGACGTTACCCAATACACGTCACCGTTGGTGCATCTGGCACATCATGAAGAAGTTTTCACAGAAGCTTGGAGGTTATCGCCGGTACAGAGAGTTTTATGTCGACATCAGGGACATTGTTTTCAACTCTCGGACGGAGGAGTCATTCGAGGGAAAATGTT
Source organism: Arachis hypogaea (assembly GCF_003086295.3). Classification (NCBI taxonomy): domain Eukaryota; kingdom Viridiplantae; phylum Streptophyta; class Magnoliopsida; order Fabales; family Fabaceae; genus Arachis; species Arachis hypogaea. The sequence goes on along the minus strand of NC_092048.1, from coordinate 40,999,952 downwards.
TTGAATTTATAGAGGAGTACAATTTACATGACAGCACATGGCTGTCAGGTTTGTAGTTGTACAATTACATTACGCTTTTCAATTGATAATTATGCAGTAGCTGGCTTTATCGGTTGTGTAATAATGAGTTCAGTGAAGGGTTTCTTATATAATAACTGTGTGTTTTCTGTATAACTTTATGATGACCGATGCATGTGGGTTCCTGTATTTTTCAAGGGTGAATTTTGGGCTGCCATGAGGAGTACGCAAAGGAGTGAGAGCATGCACGCATTCTATAGTGGATTCTTACACAGCAAGACTAGCTTGGTCCAATTTGTTCACAAATACGACAATGTGCTTGGAGTTAAGGAGCAGAGAGAATTGGAGAATGGTGTAGTAGACTCTAAGGGGGTTATACCTTGTGCAATGAGTTTGCCTATGGGGAGACAATTTCAGCATGAGTACACTACTAGCATGTTTAGGGATGTTCAAGTTGAGTTTGTGAAAAAGACTGATTGCAGAGCATCTGTGATGAGCGGATAATTTATACGCTTTTTGGCATTGTTTTTAGTTTGTATTTAGTAGAATCTAGTTACTTTTAGGGATGTTTTCATTAGTTTTTATGTTAAATTCACATTTCTGGACTTTACTATGAGTTTGTGTGTTTTTCTGTAATTTCAGGTATTTTCTGGCTGAAATTGAGGGACTTGAGCAAAAATCAGATTCAGAGGTTGAAGAAGGACTGCTGATGCTGTTGGATTCTGACCTCCCTGCACTCAAAATGGATTTTCTGGAGCTACAGAACTCAAAATTGTGTGCTTTCAATTGCGTTGGAAAGTAGACATCTAGGGCTTTCCAGAAATATATAATAGTCCATACTTTGCCCGAGTTTAAATGACGCAAACTGGCGTTCAACGCCAGCTCTCTGCCCAATTCTGGCGCCCAGCGCCAGAAACAAGCTGCAAAGTGGAGTTCAACGCCCAAACTGGCACAAAAGCTGGCGTTCAACTCCAAGAAGGACCTCTACACGTGCAACACTCAAGCTCAGCCCAAGTACACACCAAGTGGGCCCCGGAAGTGGATTTATGCATCAATTACTTACTTCTGTAAACCCTAGTAGCTAGTTTATTATAAATAGGACATTTTACTATTGTATTCGACATCCTGGATTGTATTTTTGATCCTGTGATCACGTTTTGGGGGCTGGCCATTCGGCCATGCCTGGACCTTTCACTTATGTATTTTCAACGGTAGAGTTTCTACACTCCATAGATTAAGGTGTGGAGCTCTGCTGTTCCTCAAAGATTAATGCAAAGTACTACTGTTTTTCTATTCAATTCAACTTATTCCGCTTCTAAGATATTCATTCGCACTTCAACCTGAATGTGATGAACGTGGCAATCATCATCATTCCCTATGAACGCGTGCCTGACAACCACTTCCGTTCTACTTTAGATTGAATGAGTATCTCTTGGATCTCTTAATCAGAATCTTTGTGGTGTAAGCTAGATTGATGGCAGCATTCATGAGAATCCAGAAAGTCTAAACCTTGTCTGTGGTATTCCGAGTAGGATTCTGGGATTGAATGACTGTGACGAACTTCAAACTCGCGAGTGCTGGGCGTAGTGACAGACGCAAAAGGAGGGTGAATCCTATTCCAGTATGATCGAGAACCTCAGATGATTAGCCGTGCTGTGACAGAGCATTTGGACCATTTTCACAAGAGGATGGGATGTAGCCATTGACAACGGTGATGCCCTTACATAAAGCCAGCCATGGAAAGGAGTAAGACTGATTGGATGAAGACAGCAGGAAAGCAGAGGTTCAGAGGAACGAAAGCATCTCTATGCGCTTATCTGAAATTCTCACCAATGATTTACATAAGTATTTCTATCCTTCTTTTATTATTTAATTTTGAAAACTCCATAATTATTTTATATCCGCTTGACTGAGATTTACAAGGTGACCATAGCTTGCTTCATACCAACAATCTCCGTGGGATCGACCCTTACTCACGTAAGGTTTATTACTTGGACGACCCAGTGCACTTGCTGGTTAGTTGTATCGAAGTTGTGATAAATTATGAATTGAGATTAGAGCACCAAGTTTTTGGAGCCATTACCAGAGATCACAATTTCGTGCACCAAGTTTTTGGCGCCGTTGCCGGGGATTGTTTGAGTTTGGACAACTGACGGTTCATCTTGTTGCTCAGATTAGGTAATTTTCTTTTTGTTTTGTTTTCAAAAAAAAAATTTAAGATAAAAATGTTTTCAAAAGTATATTTTTCTTCAGAATTTTTAAGAATGAATTCTAGTGTTTCATAAAGCATGTTGAAGCCTGGCTGGCTGTAAAGCCATGACTGTAGGGCATGTTAGGCGTGTCATGTCTGAATTACATACTAAAGCTTGGCTGGCTATTAAGCCATGCCTGACCCTTTGATTGGAGCTTTAGGGTATAAGATTCCTGGAATTCATATTAAAAATTTTGAATCCTTATTTTTTCTTTTTCAAAATGATTTTTGAAAAAAAATTAAAAGAAAATACAAAAAAAATTCATAAAAACAGAAAAATCAAAAATAATTTTGTGTTTCTTGTTTGAGTCTTGAGTCATGTTATAAGTTTGGTGTCAATTGCATACTCATCTTGCATTTTTCGAAAATTTTCATGCATTCATAGTGTTCTTCATGATCTTCGAGTTGTTCTTGGTAAGTTTTCTTGTTTGATCTTTGCATTTGCATGTTTTGTGTCTTTTCTTGTTTTTCATATGCATTCTTGAATTCTTAGTGTCTAAGCATTAAAGAATTCTAAGTTTGGTGTCTTGCATGTTTTCTTTGCATTAAAAATTTTTCAAAAATGTGTTCTTGATGTTCATCATGATCTTCATAGTGTTCTTGATGTTCATCTTGACATTCATAGTGTTCTTGCATGCATCACATGTTTTGATCTAAAATTCTCATGCATTGCATCATTTTCATGTTTCTCTCTCTCATAAAAAAAAAATTTCAAAAATAAAAAAATATCTTTCCCTTTTTCTCTCTCATAAATTCGAAAATTAGATTTGACTTTTTCAAAATTTTTTAAAATCTAGTTGTTTTTATGAGTCAAATCAAATTTTCAATTTAAAAATCTTATCTTTTTCAAAATCTTTTTCAAAAATCTTTTTTTTTTATTTTTATATCAAATTTTCAAAAATAACAATAACAATTAATGTTTTTATTCAAAAATTTCAAGTTTGTTACTTGCTTGTTAAGAAAGATTCAAACTTTGAGTTCTGGAATCATATCTTGTGATTTCTTGTGAATCAAGTCATTAATTGTGATTTTAAAAATCAAATCTTTTTCAAAAACTAATTTCTATCATATCTTTTCAAAAATATCTTCTTATCTTACCTTTTTCAAAAATTTGATTTCAAAATATCTTTTCTAACTTCCTAACTTCTTATCTTTTCAAAATTTGTTTCAACTAACTAACTAACTTTTTGTTTATTTCTTATCTTTTTCAAAACTACCTAACTAACTCTCTCTCTCTCTCTAATTTTCGAAAATATCTCCCTCTTTTTCAAAATTTCTTTTTAATTAACTAATTATTTCAATTTTTAAATCTTAATTTTCGAAAATTACTAACATTTTTCAAAAACTATTTTCGAAAATCACTAACTCTTTTTCAAAAATTATTTTCGAAAATCCTCTCCCTCTCTCATCTTATTCTATTTATTTATTCATCTACTAACATCTCTTCCTCACATCACTCACCAAATTCGAACCCCCTCTTCTATCTGTGTTCGAATTTTTCTTCTTCTCTTCTTCTACTAACAATAAGGAACCTCTTTACTGTGACATAGAGGATTCCTCTTCTTTCCTTTTTCCCTTCTCTTTCTTATGAGCAGGGACAAAGAAAAAGGCATTCTTGTTGAAGCTGATCCAGAACCTGAAAGGACTCTGAAGAGGAAATTAAGAGAAGCTAAATTACAACAATCCAGAGACAACCTTATTGAAAATTTCGAACAAGTAAAGGAGATGGCAGCCGAACCCAACAACAATAATGCAAGGAGGATGCTTGGTGACTTTACTGCACCTAACTCCAATTTACATGGAAGAAGCATCTCCATTCCTGCCATTGGAGCAAACAATTTTGAGCTGAAACCTCAATTAGTTTCTCTGATGCAGCAAAACTGCAAGTTTCATGGACTTCTATCTGAAGATCCTTTTCAGTTCTTAACTGAATTCTTGCAGATCTGTGATACTGTTAAGACTAATGGAGTAGATCCTGAAGTCTACAGGCTCATGCTTTTCCCTTTTGCTGTAAGAGACAGAGCTAGAGTATGGTTGGACTCTCAACCTAAAGACAGCCTGAACTCTTGGGATAAGCTGGTCACGGCTTTCTTAGCCAATTTCTTTCCTCCTCAAAAGCTGAGCAAGCTTAGAGTGGATGTTCAAACCTTCAGACAGAAAGAAGGTGAATCCCTCTCTGAAGCTTGGGAAAGATATAAGTAGCTGACCAAAAAGTGTCCTTCTTACATGCTTTCAGAATGGACCATCCTGGATATATTCTATGATGGTTTATCTGAGCTATCAAAGATGTCATTGGATACTTCTGCAGGTGGATCCATTCACCTAAAGAAAATGCCTGCAGAAGCTCAAGAACTCATTGACATGGTTGCTAATAACCAGTTCATGTACACTTCTGAGAGGAATCCTGTGAGTAATGGGACACCTATGACGAAGGGAGTTCTTGAAATTGATACTCTGAATGCCATATTGGCTCAGAACAAAATATTGACTCAGCAAGTCAATATGATTTCTCAGAGTCTGAATGGAATGCAAGCTGCATCCAACAGTACTCAAGAGGCATCTTCTGAAGAAGAAGCTTATGATCCTGAGAACCCTGCAATAGCAGAGGTGAATTACTTAGGTGAACCTTATGGAAACACCTATAATCCATCATAGAAAAATCATCCAAATCTCTCATGGAAGGATCAACAAAAGCCTCAAGAAGGCTTTAATAATGGTGGAAGATACAGGTTTAGCAATAGCAAGCCTTTTTCATCATCCACTCAGCAACAGACAGAGAACTCTAAACAAAATGCCTCTAAATTAGCAAACTTAGTCTCTGATCTATCTAAGGCCACTGTAAGTTTCATGAATGAAACAAGATCCTCCATTAGAAATTTGGAGGCACAAGTGGGCCAGCTGAGTAAAAGGATCACTGAAGTCCCTCCTAGTACTCTCCCAAGCAATACAGAAGAGAATTCGAAAGGAGAATGCAAGGCCATTGAATTAATTACCATGGCCGAACCTGTAAGGGTGGGAGAGGACATGAATCCCAGTGAGGAAAGCCTCCTGGGACGCCCAGTGATCAATAAGGAGCTTCCCTCTGAGGAACCAAAAGAATCCGAGGCTCAACTAGAGACCATAGAGATTCCATTAAACCTCCTTATGCCATTCATGAGCTCTGATGATTATTCCTCTTCTGAAGAGAATGAGGATGTTACTAAAGAGTAAGCTGCCAAGTTCCTTGGTGCAATCATGAAGTTGAATGCCAAATTATTTGGCATTGAAACTTGGGAAGATGAACCTCCCTTGTTCACCAATGAACTAAGTGATCTGGATCAACTGACATTGCCTCAGAAGAAACAGGATCCTGGAAAGTTATTAATACCTTGTACCATAGGCACCATGATCTTTAAGGCTCTGTGTGACCTTGGTTCAGGGATAAACCTCATGCCCCTCTCTGTAATAGAGAAACTGGGAATCTTTGGGGTGCAAGCTGCTAAAATCTCATTAGAGATGGCAGACAATTCAAGAAAACAGGCTTATGGACAAGTAGAGGACGTGTTAGTAAAGGTTGAAGGCCTTTACATCCCTGCTGATTTCATAGTCCTGGATACTGGAAAGGAAGAAGATGAATCCATCATCCTAGGAAGACCTTTCCTAGCCACAGCAAGAGCTGTGATTGATGTGGACAGAGGAGAATTGATCCTTCAAATAAATGAGGGCAACCTTGGGTTTACAACTCAAGGATCTCTCTCTGCATCCATGGAGAGGAAGCATAAAAATCTTCTCTCAAAGCAGAGTCAACCAAAGCCCCCACAGTCAAACTCTAAGTTTGGTGTTGGGAGGCCACAACTAAACTCTAAGTTTGGTGTAAAACCCCCATATCCAAACTCTAAGTTTGGTGTTGGGAGGTCTCAACAAAGCTCTGCACATCTGTGAGGCTCCATGAGAGCCCAATGTCAAGCTATTGACATTAAAGAAGCGCTTGTTGGGAGGCAACCCAATTTTTATTTATCTAACTATATTTTTCTTAGTTATATGTCTTTATAGGTTCATGATCATGTGGAGTCACAAAATAAATAAAAAAATTTTGAAAACGGAATCAAAAACAGCAGAAGAAAAATCACACCCTGGAGGAAGCACCTGTCTGGCGTTCAACGCCAGAACAGAACATGGTTCTGGCGCTGAACACCCAAAATGGGCAGTATCTGGGCGCTGAACGCCCAAAATGGGCAGCATCTGGGCGCTGAACGCCAGAATTGCACCCTGGAGAAGAGCTGGCGCTGAACGCCCAGAAATGGGCAACAAATGGGCGTTGAACGTCCAAAATGGGCACCAACCTGGCGCTGAACGCCCAGAGTTGTGTGCAAGGGCATTTTACATGCCTAATTTAGTGCAAGATTGTAAATCCTTGAACACCTCAGGATCTGTAGACCCCACAGGATCATCTCAGGATCTGTGGACCCCACAGGATCCCCACCTACCTCCACTCACTCTCTTCTCTCTTCTCAATCATCCTCTATTCCCAATAAACACTCTTCCCCAAAACCCTTCACCTATCACCTCCATCTCTTTTCCCTATTAACCCTTCACCACTCACATCCACCCACCCTTCCCCATAAACCTACCAATAAACTCCACCTACCTTCAAAATTCAAATCAATTTCCCACCCAAACCCACCCATATGGCCGAACCTTAACCCCCCTCCCTTCTCTATATAAAGCCTTCCATTCTTCCTCATTTTCACATAACACAACCCTCTCTTCTCTTCTTGGCCGAAACACACCTCCCCCCTCTTCTCCATCTTTTCTTCTTCTTCTTCTTCATCTACTTCTTTATTTTCTTACTCGAGGGCGAGCAATATTCTAAGTTTGGTGTGGTAAAAGCATAAGCTTTTTGTTTTTCCATTACCATTGATGGCACCTAAGACTGGAGAATCCTCTAGAAAAGGGAAAGGGAAGACAAAAGCTTTCACCTCCGAGTCATGGGAGATGGAAAGGTTCATCTCCAAAGCCCATCAAGACCACTTCTATGATGTTGTGGCCAAGAAGAAGGTGATCCCCGAGGTCCCTTTCAAGCTCAAGAGAAATGAGTATCCGGAGATCCGACATGAAATCCAAAGAAGAGGTTGAGAAGTTCTAACAAACCCCATCCAACAAGTCGGCATCTTAATGGTTCAAGAGTTCTATGCCAATGCATGGATCACTAAGAACCATGATCAAAGTAAGAACCCGGATCCAAAGAACTATGTTACAATGGTTCGGGAGAAATACTTGGATTTTAGTCCGGAAAATGTGAGGTTGGCGTTTAACTTGCCTATGATGCAAGGAGATGAACGCCCCTACACTAGAAGGGTCAACTTTAATCAAAGGTTGGACCAAGTCCTCATGGACATATGTGTGGAAGGAGCTCAATGGAAGATTGACTCCAAAGGCAAGCCGGTTCAACTAAGAAGATTGGACCTCAAGCCTGTGGCTAGAGGATGGTTGGAGTTCATCCAACGCTCCATCATCCCCACTAGCAATCGATCTGAAGTTACTGTGGATCGGGCCATCATGATCCATAGCATCATGATTGGAGAGGAAGTAGAAGTTCATGAAGTCATCTCCCTTGAACTCTACAAAATAGCCGAAAAGCCCTCCCCTGGGGCAAGGCTAGCTTTTCCTCATCTTATTTGCCATCTATGTTACTCAGCTGGAGCCTTCATAGAAGGAGACATTCACATTGAGGAAGAGAAGCCCATCACTAAGAAAAAGATGGAGCAAGCAAGAGAGCCCATTCATGGAGCTCAAGAGGCGCAAGAAGCTCATCACCATGAGATCCCGGAGATGCCTCAAATGCATTTTCCTCCACAAAACTATTGGGAGCAAATCAACACCTCCCTAGGAGAATTAAGTTCCAACATGGGACAATTAAGGGTGGAATATCAAGAGCACTCCATCATCCTTTATGAAATAAGAGAAGATCAAAAAGCAATGAGGGAGGAGCAACAAAGACAAGGAAGAGATATAGAAGAGCTCAAGGACATCATTGGTTCCTCAAGAAGGAAATGCCACCATCACTAAGGTGGATTCATTCCTTGTTCTTATTTCTTTTGTTTTTCGTTTTCTATGTTGTGTGCTTATCTATGTTTGTGTCTTCATTACATGATCATTAGTAGTTAGTAACTATGTCTTTAAGTTATGAATGTCCTATGAATCCATCACCTCTCTTAAATGAAAAATGTTTTAATTCAAAAGAACAAGAAGTACATGAGTTTTGAATTTATCCCTGAACTTAGCTTAATTATATTGATGTGGTGACAATGCTTCTTGTTTTCTGAATGAATGCTTGAACAGTGCATATGTCTTTTGAAGTTGTTGTTTAAGAATGTTAAATATGTTGGCTCTTGAAAGAATGATGACTAGGAGACATGTTATTTGATAATCTGAAAAATCACAAAAATGATTCTTGAAGCAAGAAAAAGCAGCAAAGAACAAAGCTTGCAGGAAAAAAAATAGGCGAAAAAAAAATAGAAAGAAAAAGAAAAAGCAAGCAGAAAAAAGCCAAAGCTCTTAAAACCAAGAGGCAAGAGCAAAAATCCAATAACCCTTAAAACCAAAAGGCAAGGGTAAATAAAAAGGATCCCAAGGCTTTGAGCATCAGTGGATAGGAGGGCCTAAAGGAATAAAATCCTGGTCTAAGCGGCTAACCCAAGCTGTCCATAACCATGTGCTTGTGGCGTGTAGGTGTCAAGTGCAAACTTGAGACTGAGTGGTTAAAGTCAAGGTCCAAAGCAAAAAAAGAGTGTGCTTAAGAACCCTGGACACCTCTAATTGGGGACTTTAGCAAAGCTGAGTCACAATCTGAAAAGGTTCACCCAATTATGTGTCTGTGGCATTTATGTATCCGGTGGTAATACTGGAAAACAAAGTGCTTAGGGCCACGGCCAAGACTCATAAAGAAGCTGTGTTCAATAATCATCATACTGAACTAGGAGAATCAATAACACTATCTGAACTCTGAGTTCCTATAGATGCCAATCATTTTGAACTTCAATGGATAAAGTGAGATGCCAAAACTATTCAAATGGCACAAAAAGCTACAAGTCCCGCTCATCTGATTGGAGCTATGTTTCATTGATAGTTTGGAATTTATAGTATATTCTCTTCTTTTTATCCTATTTGATTTTCAGTTGCTTGGGGACAAGCAACAATTTAAGTTTGGTGTTGTGATGAGCGGATAATTTATACGCTTTTTGGCATTATTTTTAGTATGTATTTAGTAGAATCTAGTTACTTTTAGGGATGTTTTCATTAGTTTTTATGTTAAATTCACATTTCTGGACTTTACTATGAGTTTGTGTGTTTTTCTGTAATTTCAGGTATTTTTTGGCTGAAATTGAGGGACTTGAGCAAAAATCAGATTCAGAGGTTGAAGAAGGACTGCTGATGCTGTTGGATTCTGACCTCCCTGCACTCAAAATGGATTTTCTGGAGCTACTCAAAATGGCGCGCTTCCAATTGCGTTGGAAAGTAGACATCTAGGGCTTTCCAGCAATATATAATAGTCCATACTTTGCCCGAGTTTAGACGACGCAAACTGGCGTTCAACGCCAGCTCTCTGCCCAATTCTGGCGCCCAGCGCCAGAAACAAGCTGCAAAGTGGAGTTCAACGCCCAAACTGGCACAAAAGCTGGCGTTCAACTCCAAGAAGGACCTCTACACGTGCAACACTTAAGCTCAGCACAAGCACACACCAAGTGAGCCCCGGAAGTGGATTTATGCATCAATTACTTACTTCTGTAAACCCTAGTAGCTAGTTTATTATAAATAGGACATTTTACTATTGTATTCGACATCCTGGATTGTGTTTTTGATCCTGTGATCACGTTTTGGGGGCTGGCCATTCGGCCATGCCTGGACCTTTCACTTATGTATTTTCAACGGTAGAGTTTCTACACTCCATAGATTAAGGTGTGGAGCTCTGCTATTCCTCAAAGATTAATGCAAAGTACTACTGTTTTTCTATTCAATTCAACTTATTCCGCTTCTCAGATATTCATTCGCACTTCAACCTAAATGTGATGAACGTGGCAATCATCATCATTCCCTATGAACGCGTTCCTGACAACCACTTCCGTTCTACTTTAGATTGAATGAGTATCTCTTGGATCTCTTAATCAGAATCTTTGTGGTGTAAGCTAGATTGATGGCGGCATTCATGAGAATCCAGAAAGTCTAAACCTTGTCTGTGGTATTCCGAGTAGGATTCTGGGATTGAATGACTGTGACGAACTTCAAACTCGCGAGTGCTGGGCGTAGTGACAGACGCAAAAGGAGGGTGAATCCTATTCCAGTATGATCGAGAACCTCAGATGATTAGCCGTGCTGTGACAGAGCATTTGGACCATTTTCACAAGAGGATGGGATGTAGCCATTGACAACGGTGATGCCCTTACATAAAGCCAGCCATGGAAAGGAGTAAGACTGATTGGATGAAGACAGCAGGAAAGCAGAGGTTCAGAGGAACGAAAGCATCTCTATGCGCTTATCTGAAATTCTCACCAATGATTTACATAAGTATTTCTATCCTTCTTTTATTATTTAATTTCGAAAACTCCATAATTTTTTTATATCCGCCTGACTGAGATTTACAAGGTGACCATAGCTTGCTTTATACCAACAATCTCCGTGGGATCGACCCTTACTCACGTAAGGTTTATTACTTGGACGACCCAGTGCACTTGCTGATTAGTTGTATCGAAGTTGTGATAAATTATGAATTGAGATTAGAGCACCAAGTTTTTGGAGCCATTACCAGAGATCACAATTTCGTGCACCAATCTGCAGTTACTGAAGATGGACCAGTGGTATGCATGAAGGTGGAAGAGAAAAAATTAGTACATGATACTATGCTTTGTGTTTTGTATGTTGTCCACTTTGACCGCTCCACACAGGAGGTTCGTTGTGAGTGTAATCTTTTTGAGAGCTCAGGTGTGTTGTGCTGTCACTGTCTTGAACTTTTCATTCATTTAAAGTGTATAAAGTACCTGCCTGTTATGTTCTGCCTCGATGGAGCAAGAATATAAAGCGCAAGCATACTTATATCAAGAGCAGTCACGACGTCAGTCGGTCAGATGTGAGTCATAATGCATTCAAGAGATTATGTGCACACTTTTACAACATTGTGTAGGAGTTCGTAAATGACGACGATGAAACAGCATTGCTGCATGCTGCTCTAGAAGAAACAAGGGCCAAGCTGAGCGAGCACCATTCTAAGAAGAGGTCCGAGAGCCTGGCGGAGACCCACACCAGCATTGGTTCAAAAATTCGAATGTTCTCGGTATTGTTGACATCCAAGGACCATCGTTGGTCACTACAAAGGGCCGGCTAAAGAGTAAGAGGCTCGAAGCGACCCTTGAGAAGTCCTTCAACAAATTTGGTTGGAGGAAAAACAAGAATGCTTCCCCGGTACATGCTTGTGTCAATATGACTTGAACTATTAATTTTGTTATTACACTATGCCATGAGTTCAACATTGTCATTTTTTGGATGTTTAGCAGGTGATTTGTTCAAATACATATCAGGATACAAACATTGGTGATCCTATTGCCCGGAATGTGCCCGAATAAATGGGAAGCTTCATGTCTTTGCTAAGCTCGTTTGACAAAAGTTAGAATATATGGGACATGGGTGTGCATGTGTTTATTTTTCATCTTGATGTACATATGATTCCGAATGGCATTCATGTATTATGGGTAATAGATGAGTTGGGTGGTATTATATTATGAAGATCTATTTTACGGGGTTTAATGCAGTTGTTCCAAAAATCTATACATGATTTATTTCAATCTACAATTCAAATTTGCCGCAAATAAACCAATTTAACATGTTGTATTGTGTATGCCTTTTAATTAGTGTCTTAACATGGATGTTCGATTCAATACGGAATCGGATGTTTACTTAAGGCTTTCCACGTATTCTTGTTTCGAAATAGTTAACGTGTATGTGTGAGATCAGTTTCAAGCATTTTTCATTGGATGTTTGATTCAGTAGGATTTCAGATATTTATAATTTCTAGTATCCCCGGATGGTTATTCTGTATAATTTGGGTGAATTTTGGTTGATATATTAGCATTATTTTTAATCCGGATGTTTGAACCTGTACGATGGCGGATGGTTACTTCTTCTTATACGCAGATGGTAACATAAAATTTACATGGCTTATTGTGTGTAATGTTTTACAAGAATTTTATCCTGGATGTTCATTTCCATAGAAAAGCGGATGTTCAATCCTATTGTTAACTGAATGGTTATTGTTGGGGACTAGCTTTTCTGCGCTGAGCTATTTTCTTGAAATAGAATCAGAGTACTTAGAGAACCAAACATGTACATCATCATATATCTTATACCAAGAGTCTAATAGTAAAAGACCATATACACCTAAGCCGAAAAACACATAAGTTAATAAAGGTTTCTATGTTCTTAAGACTAAGTACAACTATTGCTTTCTCCGTTTTTGGTTTTTTTTCACAGGTTGTTCCCCAACCTGTTTCATCAATGTCCTCATACTTGGTGCCGTGAATGGTAATTTAACCTCTTTTTTCTTGTTTCTTCTAGGGTTGCGGCGCGCACATTTCTCATTTTCTTCCAACAAAGTTCGCACTTGTCCTATTGACTCATTGTGCGCTCCCATGACAATGTCTAGCATTAGCTGAACTCTTAAAGCAAGAAGCATATCCTGTGGGTATTTTCATGATGAGGATGATTAAATTTTGTAAAAAAACATAAACCGGAAATAAAAAATCTGAAAATGAGTGACAGAGTAACTTACATCATCCCATTCATGTAGTCTACAATCTTCAGTCCATAACTCCATGAATTTAATTACAAAGATGCCACAATCTCAACTACGTAAATAACGAGGGTCCATTCAGTATGATATCAATGTCAAACCAATTGCTAAATCATGAATTTGCTAGGTGTGGCGATTACTTATACTTACTCGTTGGGTTGCACGGGGACTAAGGCATATGCAATACTTGGGCCATTCAAAGTACGCTCGTAAGTTGGGATAGCCACTTTGGACATGTCTTCAATCAGTCAACCCTGTAAAAAACTCAACCATACTTTGTTAACTGTTGAAGTTATTTGTCGATGAATTCGAAAAAAAATGCACATATGGTGTCCTAACTTACCGCATATACATCTAGTTTCCTTCTTTCATTAGTGGGTTCCTCACATTTCAGACTATCAATTACCAACACCTGTTTCCCGGCCACATTAAAAGCATACCGCCACTAGTGTCCTTTCCAACACATTGGAATAAACCACTACAAAAAGAAAGCACAAATAACAACTGATGCAAATATGAAATGCATGGAGTAAGATGCACGACAAACATCATAAACTTCACAGGTTAGTTCAATCTTTACCATTATTGGTTAAATGACCTAGCAAATTCACTTTCACATATAGAAAGTACAAATGAATAAGTGCATGCAAAATACAAATGAGATAACTTTTAAAATTTCTCAAAACATCCATCAGTTTACGAAGAATAAGTAACCAGGATAAATAAGACATTATCCTAAAAAGGCTAACCATGTGCTACATAAAAAAGAATAATATCTAACCCAATTTCTTTTGATGCCTCCACTTTGTCAAAGAATCTGTTGTCGTCTCCGAAATTTGGACCGAATCCATCGTACACCGGAACTGGCCCGTTCTGGAATGCATCCAAGTTATGCTGTCTTATCACCATTTCCTGTTGCCAAAGCAGTATCCAGTGATGCTATAGTTATGATGAGAATTCAAAAAAATTACAATCTTCATACTAATATTCCTGGAGACACGCAATAGAAGTCACGTTGGAAGCGCGCCGCTGGAGCATCATTAAATGTGTTGCACATCCATTGAATAATCTGCGTAGTAAAAGTAAGCACACATGAAATCCAGGGTACAAGAAACAAATTAATTGAAACTACAGCATGGGTTTCAATAATTTACATTGCTGTTCACCCAACCGCGTGCTTTCAAAGTCCACAAATCCAGCCTTGATAGTTGAAGATACGACCTACCTTCATAGGTAGCCAATGGCGCGTCTTTGTCGAGACGAGAGTTCAGAATTCAACGCCGGACCATTTCCTCCTTCTCCTCACCTAACTTCACAATCTTAAGCCTCGGATGTACCGTTATGAAGGGGGTGTGGCCGGTGACTTTTCTATCGTGTCAAGCCAAGGGAAAAGCTAGGCCTTCCGGGACTCGGGGGTGTGATAGCGTGACTTGTTAGCCACGACCGTCTGAAGGGGTTCCACGTTAATTGGACTTGTGTTCTTACCTTATTCAAACTTTTCCAATAGTTCCTCAACTTCTGGACACTGCACGAAGTTCACGTCGAATTCTCTGCATCGACTGCAACTATAGTTACAAAGCACGTGTAGAAACCATTGAAATCATAGTATAATTAGGACATGCAATTTTGAGACAGACAACAGATGGCTACCTAAAATAATCAATGTGCATTTTGTGTAATATGTTACAAGTAATTGAAGATGTATGTCTACTTCGATTTTGAACCAACTGTTTAATTTTAACTAATAGGTTTTACGCGCTTAGTTAATATGTTGAAATAGAATGAGAAATGTGAGGGAACCAAATATGTTATTCTATATAGAAATTTAGCTTATCTGTGCTAACAAAATTGTAGCAGGGAAATCAAGTACACACTGAGAAAAATTTATATGTGGTCTATAGGCATACGAAATCTGTAATAAGCTAACTCTAGTTGTAGTCGGAGTTAAATTGCAGTACAAATGACATATGGGAAAATGTCATCCCAAACAAAATATTATTTTTAGAACTTGCCTGTCAAAATCATAATCAATAACTTTCACAAGTGCTGAAGAGGGTTTAATGGGATCTTGATTATGTGGATCGAAAGCACTGTCCTCCTCATTTACATGCTCACCATTTGGGTTTAAGTCATCTTGGAAGAGTCGGCGCCTTCTTTGAGCAATGGGCACATCATCGTCTTTGTCGGAGTCTGAAAGTACAACAGGTCGTGGCCTTCGTTGAGCAATGGGCACATCATCGTCTTTGTCGGAGTCTGAAGGTACAATATATCTCTCGTTGCAACTTGGGCCTTCATGAGATGTTGTGCTGTAGTCGCAGGATCTGCCCCTGACGATCGACAACTTTTTTCGTGTGCCTGTTCGGGCGTCCCGATTTCTAAATGAGCTACGTAAGTAATCGACACAAAGAATAGAGACACCATGACGGTATGCAAACAAAATTCTATGTAATATAGCTTTCAAGATGAAAAATTACATCACCATGTCAATAACCACCATTATTATAAACACAATATACTTAACTTAAATTCCAAGAAAGACATTACCTTATGCGCCTTTCTATTCTTGTGTGCCCTCCGTCGGCTTTGTTTAGTGGAGGCTGATTCCTTGCTCTGTCTCTTCCTATCTCTAATGCAACCTTGTTATGGACATGTCAATGGTATTTAGAAAGCAATAATTTACAATCCCACATTAGTGCATCAATCACTTTTGCACAAACTCGTCATCGGTAAATTGGGTTAGCATATTGCAAGAAATTAATTAACTGGCATAGTACCTCAGCCAGCACATTGGCGGCTTTCTTCTCAAGTTCTGCAGCAGTCCATGCAATGACCCATGGTTCTTGTTCTCGACAGTGATCGAGTGGATCATGCTGCAATCGCTGAAAGTATAACAGCTGAAAGGCAATGTAGAATTGTTATGTTCTGCCATCTAGAAACAATCAAGTAAAAAAAGCAATTAAACATTACAATATACCAAAAGGGCGAACATGCAGCCACCACAAGTTTTGTGGTTCTTAGATTGGAATTTCTCAATTGATAGTCCCAACCACTTGAATATTTTATGAGCCCAATTAAATCTGCTGGGGTCGGTCACATCAAAATAGGAGGGATGTGCCACGGGGATATAGTTTGTTGACTTGTTGGGCATAAGAACATTTTCAGCACCACCAGGATGAAGTACCTTCTGAAATTTGCCCGTTGCGCATTGGTATCCATGGGACAAGAATACATGAAATCGCGTAGCTCGGTGGTTGTCTTTTTCTGAAACTGTGCTTTGATGGCGAGATGAGCTGGATTCTTCTTTTTAAGTTCGGGTATGGCATCACCTACAATTTCAAAGGCAGAACAGTGTGTACAACAACTATTACGCAATGACAAGGGTATCAAACCAGGATATGTTTAGTAAATACTAAAAAGGGAACATTGCTATCTTACCCCCGTCGCGTATGCCTAACGCCTTCCCTATCAACACAGAATTGATGCGGATGTTTTCAACATCCACTATAAGCGTATTCGTGTCCACATCGTATGCCCTCGCAAGTTGTTTCATCATACTTTGCTTCACCGCCCGTTTTGGAATTCTCTTGACGAAACCGAACCCGATTGCGTCAATCTCTAGTAGCTTTTCCACGGCATTAATGCTTTCCATATGGGTGACCATGCCATTGATATAGGATGGAGAACAGCGCGTCTCTACTAATTTCTGTGTACATCAATAAAATAAGGTATAAGCCATCATAATGAAGATTGTTGAATGATGCAACACTAATTACCTTTTTCCCATCAGAATGGTTCTCAACAGATCAAAATCCAAATAAGTTCGTGCCTGGAAGGAATGGATGAATAATTAGTCTCACCAATTTCTATATATTATTAATTCATCATACTTAAAATTCTACCCGATAAAGTAACATGATTAATCCACACACACAGCAGTTTGTGAATAAATTTATCTACAGTGCCCCCTCAAAGAGAATCACAACGAAGTTATTATGTCTAACTTAGAAGTCTAAAATTCTTTTGAAACATGATGCTTTGGTATGTAGATACTATTTGGATACAGCAATTAAAATGTATGTTTGACACAATTAACTTACATGTTTGTTTTCATAAGACATTAAATGTTCATTTTTGCCTTTGCGTGGATGGTTATTCATCAAATTAATAAAAATAAATTAAAGCACCCAAGGGAAAAGTAGAGTTATATGCTAACAAGTAATCCCAGTTCAAAACCAACCCTCCAATAGCATGCACAGCTTACCATCTACTTATTTCAAACAAATAAAGGCAACATAAAAAATTGACCTACTCGAAACCAAGTAACTGAATAACTTTTCGCAGGAAAAAAATATTACAGCCACCAACTCCACAACATAATTTTAAACAAGAAGTTCTTACACAATAATTATGCAGCATGGTGAGGTTTTCAGTTTTTAAAACCCAACAACCAAGCTACATAAACATTATACAGCCAAGTAACATGGTAAACTATTTCCTGAAATTTTATTTTTAGGGAAAAAAAAAGCAATGAACAAAATGATTAAATAAGAGGAACGATGGAAACAATATTTTTTCAGTCATATCAGCACCACCAAAGTGGATGAAAACTATCAAGTGACATGCTAAACCAACCCGTCCAAGTACATCAAATCCAACAATTCATACCACAATTTTAAGTAAGAAATTATGCCACAATAATCTTGCAGCAAGGTGAGGCTTGCACTAACAAAAATTCAGCAAACAAGCGACATAAACAGTAACCAGCACTAGATACGGCAGCTATAGAAATCAGGAAAATTAATAATGAAGACACTTACCGTAAACTGTAAATATTGGTGGTAGTGTTCGGTCACGCAAGTGTTGGGACCAACGATGCTGGCTAACGCAAGATGGTGTGGGTTTCTATCGTCGGGTGTTACAGGATGGGTCGGCAGCGGTGCGAGGTCTGTACTAATACTGAAACAGTAAGAATTTATTAAATAAAAATCAATCTTTATGGTAAAATTATTGGGTAAGGACTTGCGTTGAAAGAATCTAGCCATAATAAAATTACATAAAATATTCAAAGAAGCCACCTTGATAGATAAACACCCATACATCTAATCTTATAGAAACCTGAAGATGTTGGAGTTTCACAAAAGACAATAGCAATGTAATTTTTAAGTGGCTGACTGACTGAGAAATTAGATTACCTTGAGTTAAAAAAAAAAAACCTTTACATTGGTAAACTGTTTCTCAATGAGGAGCAACCTAGAGAGCTTGGCTGGGTAAATAAAGAAAGAAACAAAAGTTCACACCATTGAAAATATTAAAATAGACCAAAACAAGTTGGCATGGTTTAATATTTTTTGAAATATAATGTAAAAATAATTAAACAAGTAAAAAAAATTAAAACAATATTTATTTAAAGCAATCACAGCCCCCAGAGTGAAAAAGTACTATCAAGACACAATCTAAAATAACATGTCAAGGAACATTAAAGCAAACAACTGAAGTCACATTTTTATAGAACAAGTACTTGCACAATATTCATGCAGTCCATTACAAAAAATCAACAAAGGATCCACTTTCATAGATAAACAACCATACAACTAATAATATAGCAACTTGAGAATGATGTGGTTTCAGTAAAGACAGTAGAATTCGATTTATTAAATGATTGACCGACTGAGATCTGAGATTGACTTGAGTGAAATAAATACCTTTACATTAGTAAATTGTTTCTTAAGTAGGAGTAACATAGGGGACTTGGCTGTTTAAGGAAAAAAAAAAACAAGTTTAAAACATTGAAATTATTAAACCATATTACAGCAAAGTGGCATGCTAAATTATTATTAAAAATATTGTTCTGTTAAAGGAAAAAATGGAGAAGAAATAATTACATCAATAAAAATACGCAAAAAATATTCTCTTGAACAAATCACAGCCTTTAGAGTGGAGAAAATCTATAAAGCCACAGATAAAATAACCTGCCAAGTGACATCAAACCAAACAATTCACTTCACAATTTTAGAATACAAGTTCCCGCGCAATAATGATGCAGCAAGGGCATAATTTTAGTTTTATAAATTCGACAACCAAGCGATATAAATAGTATCCAGTACTAGATACAGCATCAATAGGAATCAGGAAAAATTGAATGTAATATGAAACTCTGTTCTGAAGAAGTATTAAATAAGACTGGCTGAAGGACGATTATAAACACTGGTGACGAAGCCCGGACCAATGCAGCAAACATTAAAAAATGAATAGCATCCAAATGCATACAACATAACCATCCGAAAGCTTGCTATAATGACCATCCACACACTTTCAACAACAGGACAACACCAATCAACTACTCTAGCAGACATAACATGCAATGGACCACACAGGGAGCGAAATATTCTACCCGGTTGAAACGAAACTTTTGAAAATCTCCCCGCGCTCAGACTTTTTAAATAGCAAACCTCTACACCTACAACTTTTTGTGCATGTTTTGGCGAATTGAACTTTGAACAATTTATTTGATCACTATTTACAACCAAACGCCAACACACAGGTCAATGCATGTCATACCAGGAACAACAAGAAACAATTAAAATGACCGGGAAAAAAAATAACAAGGTACTTCTCACTAACCTGCGTCTACAGAAAACTTGCGCGCAGCCTTCAGTTGGTACTGCATGCGCCGAAATAAGAGTGGAATGGTAGGTAGAAAGTCGGGTCTGGTGGTGCCTCCAATGGCTGGGAGTTGCTAGTGTGAAATGACGCTGAGGAAGGCTTAGCCTTTGTGCTCTGTACTGCGCCGATGGTGGATGACCCCGGTTCACGACAGAGCTTGGGTTTAACCGCCTGCGTGTTGTACACCTATGACGAAGAAAGAGCCGATGGATTCTGCTGGGCAGAAGACACACGACGGATGCTCGCGGTGAAGGATGGTCAGCGCTGATCAGAGTTCCAAAGGGGGAGACGGTGGGATGTTCAAAACAGAATATGAAGGGTTTGTCTTCTAACGTGACGGTAACAGAAAAAAGGGGAATAGAGGGAAAATTAGGATTCCTAATTATGTGGTGTGGTTATTTCAAAATTGAACTTCACCTATCCACTAAGGTAAATCTGGGTATTGGGCCAAAAATTTAGCCCATTGTACACATTGTACGCTTAGATCATTAGCTCCCTAGCAATACTCTTAAATTAATTGCTTGGCAATTTATATGATTAAATAGTTATATGTAGTCACAGCTACAATAAAATGTGTAGTCCCAATATTGACTAGAGTTCCTCAAATAATAGGGTTTGTTTTGTAATGGCATCTCAAAGTTTCACATATTCTCGGAGCCACTCAAATGCACTGAGGAGGCCTCTTCTATGCAACCACGGGGAGCCCCCTGTTCTGCAAATATCAGGCACAAAGGAGAATCCAGGCTAACAATTTTAGGTTTGTGCCTACTATTAGGTTTGTTGTCATCACCGTATTTGGCATTCCTCAGGGTCAACTGACATTTCATTTTCTTCTGTCTTCTCGACTGTGTTTTGTTTCTACAGGTTCAACAAGAATGTCAATTCTTTTGTAGACAAGCCCAGAGTTAGAGGAAGAGGATCTGCAGGTCGTAAAGTTGAAGAAGAAGGTGTGAACTCTAAAATTGAAAATGAGGGAATCTCAATGGAAGATGAAGTTTGATAGGGTAGTGGTTTTAGTTGGTTGAGTTAGTTTGTTGTATTTTTGGACGAATCAGTGTGAAAAGTTGAATTCAAAATATGGATTGTATTATTAGTTTTATTTTTATTTAGAGGATGTATCATGTCTTATAGGTTTAATCGACAAAGAATATAAAGATGGTTGGTAAAATTTCATCTTGAGTTCATGTTTAATGGAAACAGTTTTAAAAGTTTATGCATCATTAATTGGAGTTTTGAAAGTTGAAGCATCGTTAATTGGATCCATGCCTTCATAAAGTTGTTGCAGGTATGGAATTATAATTGACTAACACATAACTGATAACTGAAACACAATATGATACCACACCAAATGGACCAAGAGAAGAGTAATCAATTGAGAAATAAAGGAACCTTCCCACAAGGGGCCACTGGGTACAAGAATTTATATTGTGTTACAGGATGATCATGTTCCGAACCCGAATCCACATCATCACTGGTGGGGTCATAAATAAACAACCTTTCTATGCTTAAGATCCTTTGACCGTAGTTATCATACATTATTATACCGTAACACTGGTGTGCCATCACAACATTATCTGCATATATGAGAATCAAAGCCGTACGCGTTGTGAAAAACCCTAAGCCTTAATCTGATTAGATGAATCACAGGGATCGATATCAAACCAATTCCAATTGCACATTCACAACAATTTTAGACTCAATGAAAAACCTATCTTCTCATCTTCACCATCATTTTCAAAGGTTATTAGACAGAGAGATAATCCCTACCAAGTGGTTTAAGGAAAACCTCCTTCATGATTTGGGGTTGATTTTCAAGTTTGAAGAATGCAAAAATAAAAGTGGGTAGGGCACTTTTTTTGACATCTGGGAACCATCATATTATGAACTCACCTTGGAGTTCATGGCTTCATTTAAATGTTCAGTTGCAAAGTTCTTGTCTAGGTTAAAACGTGAGTAAATTAAGTTTACTGTCATTAGAATCTTTATTAAGATATCTTTAATCCAAGTTTATGAGGTATTTAGGTTCAACCTACATGGCCTCAGAGCAACTCCCGGTGCAGGATACACTTAGAACCTAGCTTGGAGTATACTCATTACTGGTGAGCCCGAATACGTTGCTGTAACCTCAAAGGCCTCAAGGATTGTAAAACCCTCCCTTCGAATCTTACATAGATTTATGGCAAACACTTTGTTTGCAAGAGAAAATAGCCAAAGGGTTGTTTGTGCGGATGAACTTCTCATTTTATATAGCGTGGACCAGGGGCTACGACTGAATCTAGGATACTTTTTGTGCATCATCTTGGTCATGTAATCCACAAGGGCCACGGCCCTTTTGCAATAGGGGGCATTTTGACAGCTCTTGTGAAGGCTGTTTTAACAAGAATTAACCTTACATATTGTACGAAGGTTGGAAAGAATTCACAAAAAAATATTGGATCACTGATGTAGATGAAAGTTATTACGCGAGCGGATGACAAGTTGTTGTTGCAAAACAAACATGCATAACAATAAGAAGAGTACATGAGCAGTCTAGCATAACAAGAACAAAAGACCATCGGCAATAAAAAATCTATCACAACAATAAAGTTCAACCATATTTATCATTCAACATAGATGTCATGCTTTCAACATAGATAACTTGTTAAGGAGGTCTAAAAATTCAAATACAAATTAGTAACACAAATAACGACGAGTCACCATAAGTGTGCACATCCGTTAAGTGACTCATCAATATGTTCGGTCTTAAAAAACTAATCACACACATAAATGAGATTAATGCTTCGAAGCACACCGTAACGGCTATGTTCTCCATTTCTTTCTCGGTTATTACCTCCAAAAACAATTCAAATACAACGTTGTTCCAGGAAGCACCCAATTTGCCTTAGTCAGGATTATACTGGAAAACAATCAAAGTTATTGTTCAGTTACTATACTAGCCAAAACATGAAACAACTGAGATAGAGACTTCAATGATAAGTTACCTCATCAATGTCCTTTGTGGATATCTTTTTCCATCATTTTCCGCTACTGTTATGCTCCTCATTATCGAAATTAAAGTACACACGCCTCTTTTGTGCACGCTTCTTGCATTTTATAGATTCGCATTCAAAAGTCAAAACCTTTCTATTCTTCAGGGGGAGACTCTTACGCTTACCCTTCACAGGACTACGGATGCTGAGATTGTTGTTTGTTTAACTCTACTACAATCGTTTACTCCATTTCCACCATGGTTAATGGATGCACTGCAGTCACTATAAGAAACGTTTCGTGGAAGATCGACACAAAACTCCTTAAGCAAGTTGTGCAGGAGGCCAGTGTACGGCTCATAATGTACAACAGCTTCTGCAACCTTACTGAAATGGTCTTGAAGGAGGTCATTGTAACACCCTAATTAGCCTAAGCCTTACCTCGCACTGTAAAGCAAAGGTTAATTAAAAGTTACGACAGTTCTAAGCTCGTACGTATAATATAAAGAAGAAATAATATAATCTAGAAGCCCGATGAAGAATATAGCTCAAAAACAGGATTTAAAAAGCGCAAAGCGTACTATCTTAAGGCATAAGAAACAGATGAGATACAACAAAATATAAGTATATAATATCATAGGAAACTAGTCTCGACTCGCGGAGTTTAAGCCGGCTAGCCATACATAAGTATATAGAATTATACAGAAAACTGACAGTTTTAAAATAGCTTATACAAGTTTTTCTCTCATAATACAAGCCTCTAGGCTAAACAAAATACAAAAGAGAGATGTATAAACAAGGTAAAACAAAAAGACTCCAAAAGAATCCAGGATCCTCCGCTGCTGTCACCAGTGACGGATCCAGAAAATTTTGATAGTGGAGGTGAAATATATATAACATGATAATAATTTTTATAATAAAAATATTACGTTTACATAAAAAATTAGCTATCAAATTATGTACTATAAATTTGTGTATAAATACATATATCATTTAACTTATTTTTAATGTGTATTTTGTATTTCAAAATTTATATTTTAAGATTTATTCTGTACAAGTGATTATTTTATATATACGTAACATAATTATTGTTATAATTATATTTTGTTATTGTAAAATATGATTAGGTTTCAAAATATCTAATTACAAATTAAAATACTAAAATAGTAATTTAAATAATAACATATAATTTAAAACTTAATTTTTTATATTTCATATTTTAAAACCTTGACAATATAATTAAAATATTTTTTTGTATATATCGTTAAACAATCATTTAAAACTCAACTTTCTTACAATTAGCTCTTGATGATATTCATAGTTGAAAAATTTTATTTAATTAGTGTAGTTATTATGAAAAAAACTAAAGCTAATTTTAAAAGAAGAAATGCAAATGGATGGATAATATTCTTTCGAGTCGATTTTTAAGAAAGAACATCAATCTTATTTAAATTTGAAATTTGATCATTATAATAGACATTTAATATGAAATTCTCAAATTGGCTATCAAGTGTCAAAAATTAAATAAAAAATTATTGTGGGGTCAAATTTAATAATTTAGTGGGGGCAAATAAATATTATTATTATATACTAATCAATAAAATTCCAAATTGTAGTTGGGGCGCTTGCCCCCACACCCTAATTAGTGGATCCGTCAATGGCTGTCACCATCCAAAGCAACTCACCGAGGTGGGTTGCGACCTGCATCTGAAAAACAACAACAAGGATATGGTATGAGAACCGGAGGTTCTCAGTATGGTAACAGTTCCCAGTGATGTAGGATATAAGACCCCGGGACGCCAAAGTTAATCCTAAGCTTCATATCCATCACAAGATTCAAGCTTAAAGCATTCTAAAACAATTAAGCACGAATATATCCTCCTTAACTTAAATAAATAAATAGGGTAATCTATCTTAGAGATGTCTACTCTAACCAAACACCACTGTCCCACAGCCTTCACCAACCAATCCTCCATGCAATCCCATCGCCATCGCCTTCCGAACCTCCTCAATCCCAGTAGCAAGCACAAGTAATATACAACGCAAGTAACTCACAAGTAGAAGCATATAAGGCATATAATTCAGATAGCAATTAGGCATGTTATTCAATTAGGCAAACCATTACAAGTAAACAAAGCATACAAACAGGTAGAAAATGCATATGATGAATGCCTGCCCTACTGGCTGTGATATCACATTGTCGGTTCACCTGCCAACCCGACACGTCTCCATGGAGACGTCGCCCTTCGAATTTCTCATATGGGAACCCGCCGAGATATAGTGCCCGGAACACTGTCCAGGTACCAGCGCCTACACGCCCTATAGAACCGAAGGGATGCGAGTGGGATACTCTTGCCACAGACCTCACATCTCAACGCAAGCGAGACGAACCACCGCCCTTACGCCGCTACCACTACCTCGACAGGCGGGATTAACCACCGTCCCTGCCAGGCGCATAGCGTCTCATAATATCATATAAAAATATTATCTCAGTGGTTTTCAAAAATATTTTCAGTATGCATAGATCCATCACTTCAATCCGAGTTCCCGACTCATCTCAACCACTGCCCAGTCATAACTCAGTATCCAAATGTCAACAATTCATCATTCCTCATCTCATATATCATTCATCCTTTACCTAACGTCAAACCCCTTATTAGCACACCAGAAACTTAGGCCTCAGTTTTCTAATTTATCTCAAAACCATGTTCTAGAGCCCTTAAGTCATATCCCATGTTCTAATACTCAAAACTAAGCCCAAAACTCTTAAGATGGTGGTTTAGAAGCTTACGACCTCGTTGGGAAGGTAGAATAGTTGAAAACAAGAAAATTTTAAGAAACAGGGCGTGTGCGACCGCACAGGGGTGTGTGCGTGCGCACGCCTAGAAAGTTTTAAAATGTGTGCGTACGCACAGGTGACAAAATTTTTAGAATCTGTTCACCCATACGACCCGTGCCAGCGCCCCCAACAGACTGACCTTCCCGACCTGTGCGTCCGCACAGACCTGTGCGTCCGCACAGACCTGTGCGTCCGCACAGGTTGAAGTTTCTCCTTTGATATGTGCGCGCACAAGCTGTGCCAACACTGCGAATAGAATGCACTTTCGTGCCTGTGCGTGCACACAGGTATGTGTGCGTCCGCACAGGTTGAAATTTTTATAGGGTGTGCGTCCGCACAAGAGTGTGCGCCCGCACATATCAGAATTCATGAAATTCTACAACTTAGCAGAATTTCAGATTTTTAACACCAATTTTGCCGAATCTTAACTTCCTCTACAGAATTCCAATTTTCACAAATTTTATATTGATTTAAAGATTTTTCAAAGATCTTTAATTATAAATAAATTTCATTCAATTTCGAAAACCGAGACAAAAGTTATGATTGAGCAAAGTTCACAAAAAACTCAATTTTTCCAAACTTCACCATTTACACAATTTCTTACCATACACATTCCAAACCATACCATACCATCCAAAACTCCATTTTTCATCAAAATGTACCTGTTTTATCATGATACCCCAACCTCACCACATTCTCCTTCTCATTTCATTACTTTCAATCCCAACGTCAACCATATGACACTTATGATCAAAATCAACATCAAAACCATCATTTCATAAATCACAACACTACAATTATCATAAGGAACCAACTTCCAATCTATACAACCATTCAACATCATCATATCATTATGATTCATCACAATCAACCCAACAATCATCAATTCATCAACATATAACACACCAAACATCATTTTTGTTCAACCTATCTTATTGGGCACTAGCCTATGTGTCCATGAATATTATATACTACATAGAGAAAACCGAAACCATACCTAGGCCGATTCCCTTTTTGCACCCAAAATCCAACTTAGCACCAATAAGCTTCCAACCAAAATCCAAGCTTTCAAATCCACTCCAATAAGCACAATTTAGTTCCAAAAGCTCCCAAAGCCACCAAAATCAAACTATATACATATAAATCACCCCAATCAACCTAGGGCTTAACATAAATCAAATCTCACAAGGGTTTAGTGGCTCTTACCTTCTCAAACAGATTCACTAGCAAGAATCCAAGGCTAAGCAAGGATTAGAGCAAACCTATACACCAAGAATCACAAAAACTCACTTAGGCTCAAACCCTAAGTACCCGAAATTTTCAAGAGAGAAACTGGGAAGATTTCGTGATTACCTTGAGGGTTTCTTAAATGGATTTTGTAGAGCTCTTTACAAGGAACGCGTAGCCGCAAACGGTGCGGCGATCAGAGCTCTCTAGCTCAAGATATGAGCTTTGGAAGTTTGGGATGAATAGTGCCCAAAGGGTTTCTTCTTCCTCTCTTCAATTCAGCATGAGTGTGGGTGTGTTTAGTGTTGTGATGCTGATGGGTTCACTTAATGAACCCTTTTATATGTTGGGCTTGGGCCCAACTTGGGCTCGGTCCAACCCGTTAGCGTTTTTTTGGCCCGTTTGGTCCAACTTCAGGCCAAACCTTTAAAATTACCGCCCAGTTTTCTATTTCTAATATTTTTCTAAGGTTTTCACCTGTTTTCACTTTTTTACTCCTGTGGTATCGAACAGACTTGAAACGGTTCAACCGATTCAACTGCCGGTTCACGATTTTTCATGGTTTTTCGCAGAAAGCACATTTTCTGACTCAGAAAGACCCACTGAGTCCAAAAATCACCTTTAAATCCTCAAATTCTCACTCTAACTTTTTGAAGTCTAATTAGGGCCATTAATCACTTGATTAACCAGTTGATTAGTTGCGGTTCTTATAGTCATAACGTGCCACATAGGGCCATCTATGGTCTACCATATAACCACTTTTGATGGTGGAATGCCTTCTAAAAGATCTTCTTAGCTTGCTCCACTTCTGAAGCAAATACCGATTAGGGGCAGCCGAAACTCTCTCCTGTTGAAGTGCAGCCAATGAATGATAGCACATAATGCCCTTGAATTCAAAATAGTATGCAATCACACCATACATACCCCCCCCATCCCTCTTAAATATGACTCGGTGCCTTACTTTTCATCATCAGGCTGCTATCTTCAAATCATGGACAACCTCATAGACTTGGTTATCGTCTTCATCCTGGGTCAAGGATACAACCTAGTTCATCTTCTCTCTAAAATCACGTTGCACCTTCTAAAAGATGTCATTCGTGTATTTGAACTAAAACTGCACCCCAATCTCATTGTTGGAGCAACACGACAAAACTTTGTTCAGAGAGTCAAAATCTTTCGCGGCCTTCTTTTCCACCCTAAACATTAGAGCATTATTGTACTAGGTTATAAATTCGGCCAAGGTTGTCTGTAGAGTCAGATATTTGTTGAACAAAAAATGGACGCTCTCGCTTCTCTGAGTGGATGATATTTCAGCCCAAAAGTCACCTTTCAGACACACTAGAAGCCAACATCTGCGATCATTTCACATCCCTTGTAACCATTTGTTATCCTTGAGACAGTAGGCATTTACAAAACCAGTCCAATATCTTCAAACTCCTCTACAGTCAAACTTTGGTGGACGAATTCACTCATTGTAACCTAAATATCTTCAAAGCAACTATATCCTTTCAACTTCTCACGAATTATCTTCATTATGTGCTACAAGCACCACCTATGCCTAGCATGTAGCAAGACCTTCCTAATAGCAGGTCTCATAAAGGGACATTAGTTGCTGGCAAACGTCCAGACATACAGTTCACCCAAGAATTAAACAACCAAACAAATGAAGCCTCCTCTTTAGAGTTAAGTAACCCACATCCAAGAAGTACAGATTGTCCGTGATGGTTAATCCTGACAAAGGCAGCAAGTGGCATATTGTATTTGTTTGTTAGGTATGTTGTGTCAAGACTAACAACATCCCCAAAACACTTGTAGGCAACGATGCTCCAAGGATCAGCAAAAAATATCCGACTAATATTGCATATTCTATTTGGATAATAAATTTCATTTATAAAAATCTATTTATTTATTTATTTATCTACCTATCTATCTATCAATTTATTTATAATGTATAAAAAGAAAAATCAAGTAATAATGACACAATAAATTCTTGACGTATTAGATAACTTCTAATATTGTCACATACACATTTTAATGAAATTGTTATTTTTACTCATGTATTTTACCAAAATTACAATTTTGTGCCAAATTTTATTTTATTTATATTTTACTCCAAATATTTTATAAAATTATATTTTTATCCTTAAAAATTCTATATTTATAATTTTAACCTGAAATTCTTTATTTTTGGTAGATTTTGAATAAATATCTATTTTTGGTAATAAAACGGGGTCAAAGATCAATTTTAAATGGATATTCGATTTTTTGGATCATCCAACTTTTATTTAAGGACTAGACCCATCCAAAATTGAATATGAATTGAAATGTTTGAAGTTTATGTTTAACAACTATGCTAGAATACCACTTCATTCATTAGAAAAAATAATATTTAGTATCTTTTTATATTTTTACCTAACGTTTATAATAATTTACATTATTTTACTTATTTGGTCTCTGCGGTCTTCTCATCTCTATTTTATAATTTTCTCTTTTTAGATGCATCATTTATCTTCCTATATTTTTCATAATTATACTTTTGTTCTTAGTTTACATTCTTGAGACTTTTAGGTCTTTCAAACCTTCTATTTTGATATCTTTTAATATTTCCTCTATCTTTCACCTTATTAAGATATTTTTAGAAAATTTCTTATAATATCTAAAATTTATCATTCTTGTATCAATTTTTTTATATTTGTAATTTAGCCCTCAAAAGTGTAAACATAAACATAATACATTCATGAGTTACCAAATTCAGTATGTGCATTCCATTCATTCAAAATCCAGTTTAGGCATTCAAACATTGTCAATTACACATTTAAAACAGTCAATTTCATCAAGTCTCAATCAATGGTATCATTAGAGTTTCTTATGTCACATATGAAGAATATATACTAACCTAACCTTTACGTCAATTCTAAACTTTTAAAACACATATTGGAAGCTCTCTAACATCACTTTCTCCTAGATTGTAATCAAACATAATTTTTGAGACATGTAAAGTCTTATGACTGAAACTCAAAGAAAGAAGAAAGGAGATATTTTCTCTCCCTTATAACTCAAAACTTGTAGCTATAAACTGCTTGAAACTCCTAGAACATGATTCATGAACGTAGAAAAATTATAACGGATTGTCCTCTTATGACCATCATGGCCAAATTTGAGAAGAGAGGAGGAAGAGAAATCTTCTCACCTTTTGAACTTAAAAGTTGTATTTTCTTACTTCTTGAGGTTTTTAGATATGATTTTCTAAACAAAAGAAAGAAAAAAAATAAATCATCCTTGAGAAAGTATGATGGTCAAACTCTTCATGAGAGAGAAAGAGAAGATTAACAAACCTTCAAGAAATTGGTATGAGAATGAAGAGGAGGATGGGAGGAAGTGATTAATCATAATGGAATTTGAGTATGAGTCATGAATCTCTCATAAAGTAGAATCAAAGTTTGATGAATAAAGTGTTTTCTCTATTTGAGAGAGAGAGAGAGAGAGAGAGAGAGAGAGAGAGAGAGAGAGAGAGATGGATGATAAGGATGGCCGAATATTAGGGGATAAAAAGGGAGGATTTCATGGTCATAAAATTACTCTTAAGAGATAATTACCAATTATGGTAATTATTTGATCACATATTTTTACTTTATCTGATCAAATAGTCATTTTATGAGTTTAAATGACACTTGTATGATAAGTTATCTTAATTCCAAAATATCTTTAAAATATTTTGATATAGTTTATTAAAGTAAAGAGTACTAAGCAAAATTCCATACCAGTTGAATTTAGATCCGGTAATTATGTAGTCCAAAAAAGTTCTTTTACTGTTTACAATAAAATATTATTTTTATGAATAATAACCTTGGATTTATTTTATTTTAGATATGCGTCTATCTAGTTAAATAGAGTTAGATTGTGATTCATGATTTTTGCAACTTCTCATCACAAAAAATTTTATAAATCATTTTACAAAAGATCAGAATATTACACTCTTCAAATTGGGCTTTGAGGATTTTAGCCCAAATATTCCCACCTCTTTGGTCTTGGGTCCTCTAACATTTTTTTTTTGTGCATTACTTGAATCTACTTCTCACCATAATATTATCCTTATTTGAACTCATTCTCCCCATGAAATGTGGGAGGCATAATTTTCTCCCTTTCTTTAATTTTATCATTAATATTAAGATTGTTTCCAAATTCAAAAATATTTTAAAGTTTTTAAGAGCATCCGTAGGTTCCAAAAAATTTTCACTGAACACAGGATTGATGCAAAATATGATAGATCTTTTTTATGGCATCTATGATGAGGAACGTTGAAACAAAATCCTCAGCAACTTTGATCTTGAGCCTTAAGATAGTTGCAACAGCATGGACATAAGAGACTCCTAACAAAATTAAATGTATCAACAATGGTGATCACAATCAAATTCAAGTCATGATAATAAATATCAATTGGATCCATTTGCTCATATGTTAATTGCTATAAGTTACGAATGCATGTATGATGCTGCAAGTTCATCCTAAGTTTGTGTGAGTTTCTAGTTACCTTAAACTTGACTTTCTCCTTGTCACCACACCATTGTGCATTTCATTTGTGATTTTTTAGCTTGATGTATCTGTCTAGTCTCATTTGTTGTCCTAGTACTAATTTTTCTGTATAAGCCAATCCATTTATGTTTTGTCATCTTTTTCATTATGTGACACCTTAATTCTTCACATAATGTCAAGATAGGCTTCTCCTTGGCTTCAGCAATTACAACATTCCGAACCTCAAATATGTTATTGGTGATAGCATCATTCTTGGGATAATGGCTAAAAAATGTCATACACCACCTAAATGGCTTAAACTTGCTCATATACTCTCAAGCTTTCAAACTAATTATCTTCAATCTATCATGACAACCTTAAACTATATTTGTATAGCACTCCTTAAGGCAGCCATGACATACAAATTCACCTGCTTATGCCTAAGCTTTAACTCACAATTCTTCCATATATGCAAGATCCAGTTCTGATGATGCTTAATAGCCCTTATTAGCCCCTGCTCATAATACAATTAACATAATTAAAGGATACCCTAAAACTTAATTAAACTCATGAGAAATATAATTCACATGAAATTAATGAATAATTAACATACTATGTGTTCTTGTGTGAACAACCTGGACGTAACCTCGGCTATAGGAGTTGACGCCAAGCTTTAGCCTTTAACGCCGAGCTTTTGCCTTCAGCGTCGAGCTATAAGCTGGGATGGTCTGAGCTTCACGTCCAGTGGGATGTCACGTTACGAAGAGTATGAGCAAAGGAGGAGTGTACCTGCAAAAGGCACTCTGATGCTTAAGTTAGTACTGTGAATTCAGTGTGTCTGAGAGATAGAATCTCAAACCTTTATAGCTAAAGCAAAACAGGTCAGTTACGTTTCCGTTGATCATCTGAATTGAAAAGCAGTTATTAGGTTTAATAAGTAATAAATGCCTGGTTAGACAGTTTTATTCCAGGATGTAGTCCATTGGGTCTGATTGTAACGTAACTGACGAGTTTTAATGTAACTGCTGAGTTTTAACGTAATTGCCGAGTTATGGTGTGTAATGCCAAGTTATGACATAGGATTTGTAATGACCGTATCATAGCCCCCAAGCTTAGCCTGGGAATGCATTTTAATGAAGCAGGTTGAGCTTTTAATAAGTCGGCTGCTTGAGTGAGTTCATAACTCGGCTGTTGGCCTGGCCTTGGAGCCCCCAGTTCAAGATGCTTTATTAAAAGAATAATTTAATTGTTATGAGAGAGACAATAACTTTAAATGCCCATTAAGGGGTGTGCGTGTTTCCAATGCACATCATTATTGTTGAGGTAACTGATGGGATGGTTACTGGATTCCAAGATAGTGTTAAAGTTTTAATTCATAGCTTTGGAATCTAAAACGGTTTCAGTGTTGACATAAGGGTTTGCTTGATATCAGAGGCACTTTGGAGAAACATGAGCAAAAGAGGTACGGTTTAATTTTTCTGTACTTTCTTCAACTATTAATCTTCTTCTTCATTTTTTTCGTCTTGCAAATGGGTTTCAAAAAAGAGAAAAAAGAGAAAAAAAGAAAGATAGATTGGTCATACGATTGGGTGAATGCAGACGTTGTGAAGCGTCCATCCTTGTTCTTGGATGAGGGTGCTGTGAAGGAAATAGATAAGAGTTTGGTTGTGAGGGGTGGTTCTGGGATTTGGTTGAAATTGCTTTCCTACTCCTCCAGTGATCATGCATTTCACAGGGGGGAGGAGTTCAAGTATTTTTATATGTATATTAGCATGTTGGAAGAGTTGAGGGTGAAGATCCCCATTATGGACTTCCAATGTCAGGTGCTTATGCAACTGAACTGTGCACCATCCTAACTCCATCCTAATGGCTGGGCGTTTCTTCATAGTTTTGAAATTCTAATGGAGTTTCTGGAGGAGACACCTCCAGTAGAGTTATTTTTCTATTTGTTTCAAGCTAAAGGTGTTTGGAAAGGGGTTGGGTGAATTTGAATAATTCACCTGGGTTTGCGGTTTTTAAGTTGTATTAGTCGTTGTTTAAACACTTTAAGAAGATGTATGTGAAGGTTAGTAATGCTGAGGGAGACTTTCCGTTTTATATTGATGAGCATTTAGGTGAAAATTTTCTGATTTGGTGGTGTTCGGAGCCTCAGAGCATTTTGGGGCCGGAAACCATTAGTGCAAGGAATGAGTGTATCATTGAGTATTTAGTGGAAGCCATTAATCGGAAGAAATTGATGTCAGTGTTTGATCTTTTGCAATGGGATGAAAATAGGCAGGCAGTAATAGATTATATAGGTGAGCCCCTTAAAAGCTGTTATGTGAGTAAAGTCGAAGAAATTGCGTTAACTATTTGATCTATTTGTTTTCGGGAGGAAAATATCCTGGGGTTTTTGCGACCCTTAGAGCTCGGGTGAAGAGCAAGAATTTGGATAAGGAAGGGTCGACATCTAAAGTCAAGAAAGTCGCTGGTGCTGGCGAGGTAAATCAGCCCAAGCCGAGAAGGGTAAAAGTCATTTTGAAGAAAAGAAAGCATGACGTGGTGGATTTGTCTGGGGAGTCAGAAGATGTCAAGGATGAGGTCCCAATAGAGGAAATTCAAGGGTTTTTGAAAACCAGAGGAAGTTGCATGACGTTGCTGATCAAAGTGATGGTTCGTCACTGTGGGGGAAGGACTTTCCCTACATGGTTGTTGCCGACGAGGTGTGTCAGACGTCAGCTGATGTGAATCTGGTGGACGAGGTTGGTGATGTCGCTATTGATCAATATATGCAGGTATTAGTGTGTGTTATTCTGTGTTAATGCTTTATGCAGCCAAGAGAAAAACATTGGAAAGTAGCTGAGAAAGAATTGGACCCAATATTGAAAGAGGAGTTAGAGGCAAAAAATTCTAGGATTACTGAATTGGAAACCAAGCTGGCCGAGGTTGAAAAACAGTTAAAGTTGACTGAGGAAAATTACGCAAAGGAGGTTGAAGATGTGAAGAAGGAAGCCGACCTATCTAGCATGAGTGCTCGGGTAATTAAGGTTACATCGAAAGTGAAATAGATGGAAAAGAGCAAGGAGACGGCGATTTTGGACTCCTTTATTGAGGATTTTTAGTGAGCTTCTCTTCAGGCTAAGTTCCTAGCTCCTGAGGTTGATTTCTCCTAGATGGATCCAGGAAAGATCATTCGAGATGGAGTGTTGGTGGAGGATGATGGAGCTGTTGAAGAAGCAGATGAAAATGTTGAGTAGTTTGTTATTTTTTAGTAATAGCTGTATGTTTGTTTTGAACTATTTTATTGTATTTAGTTGACAGATGCTTAGCCCTTGTTGTGGCTGTTTGAAACTTGTTTTTTGGGTATCTAAACACAATGTGATGGTTTAGATGTAACATTTAAAAAATGTTATTGGTATCTGTTTGTTTGATAAAGGCGTTTGCATTAGGTGCCTGATAGTAGTATGTTTTGCTATATGTCTGCTTTGACCTTAGTCATTTAGGTGTCTGATAGCTATATCTAAGAAAGATATAATTGAGGAGATAGGATTGTCTGATATAGATCAGTAATTTGGTTATTTGATCAGTGAAGTCCGATTTATTTGATATAGATTGGCAATTGATTTATCTAATTTGTTTGGTTTTGGATAAAGATTGGAAATTGGTTTATCCAATTTGTTTGATTCTAGATAAAGATCGGCAATTGGTTTGTCCGATTTGTTTGATTATAGATCGGCTAGCTGTTTATCCAGTTTGTTCGATTCTGGATAAAGATCGGCAATTTGTTTATCTGATTTGTTTGATAAAGATCGGTAATTTGTAATTTGATCGGTGGAATCTAAAGAGTTTAACTCTGAATAGAAGTCGGCAGAATGATATATTGAATTCGAAAAAAGATTAAAATGCTAAATGAAAGATAGAGTAAAGTAGAAGATATAGAATGTTAAATGTATGGATGGACCTTTGATTACAAAGGTGCAGGTTGGCAAACCTCGTTAAAACTTCTCCAAGCAAAACCCTTGTGGGAAAAATCTTGTGAGCAGGAAAAAGAGTACTTGCCTATCCCTGGCTTTTAACTGTAATATAACTTTAGAGATGATACATTCTAAGTATTTGGGAGAGTGTTACCATCTAAGGTTTGCAGTCTATAGGCACCATTGCCGAGTACTTCAATAACTCGGAAGGTACCTTCCCAGTTTGCTGCTAGTTTACCATGTGTTGGAGGTCTTCTAGCTTGTTCGGTTCGTCTGAGCACCAAGTGATTTTTCTGAAAAGACCTTGCGTGGAGCTTTTGGTTGTATCGGCGGCTATATGCTGTTGCATAGCTCGGTGTGTGATTACTGTCGAAGATCTTATTTCTTCAATAGTTTCTAGGTCGTGTTGACGAGCTGTGTCTGCTGTAGTGTGGTCGGCCATTTGAGTTCGGAGTGAGGCTTGTGAGATTTCAACTGGTATCATTGCATCCGAACCATATACTAGGCGGAAAGACATTTCTTTGGTTGTTGAGTGTATTGTTGTGTTGTAGCCCCATATAACCTCTGGTACTAATTCGGCCCATAGACCCTTGGCATTGTCAAGCTTTTTTCTCAAAGCATGTAAGATAACTTTGTTGGTAGCTTCGGCTAAGCCATTTGTCTGCGGGTGTTCTACTGATAAAAAATATTATCTGATCTTTAAATCCTGCTAGAAGGAGGTGAATTTATGATCGGCAAACTGGTGACCATTATCAGTGATAATGTGTCGAGGTATTCCGAATCGACAGATAATATTTTTCTATACAAAGAAAACCATTTGTTGTGATGTGATCTTTGCTATAGGCTGTGCCTCTATCCATTTGGAGAACTAATTAATTGCTACTATTAAAAATTTTACCTGGCCTACTACTACAGGGAAGGAGCCGAGGATGTCGAGCCCCCATTGATGGAAAGGTCAGCTTAACTCGAAACTGTGAAGGAGTTCGGCCAGTAGGTGTGTGATCGGACCGTGCTTTTGGCAATTCTCACAGCATTTTACCTTTGTTTTACAG
The DNA here is from genome assembly GCF_003086295.3 of Arachis hypogaea. Lineage (NCBI taxonomy): Eukaryota > Viridiplantae > Streptophyta > Magnoliopsida > Fabales > Fabaceae > Arachis > Arachis hypogaea. The sequence continues at coordinate 40,963,652 of NC_092048.1, read as the reverse complement.
TCTTGTTGCAATATCGGCCAATAAAAATCAGCTCGGAGTATCTTTGAAGATAAACTACGAGTTTCGAGGTGTGTGCCACAAATTCCTTTGTCTGCCTCGACAAGCGCAAGTTCAGCCTCCGACCTGGAAAGGCATTTAAGCAAGGGACGAGAGAATCCTCGTCTATAAAGGCAGTTGTTATATATTGTAAAGAAGGAAGCTTATGGGCAAAGATGCCGAGTATTTTCAATGTTGTCTGGTAGTATTCCAGTCCTCAAATAGTTTATATAGGGTACTCTCCAATCTGTATCCTATTCCACACTTAAAATTTCTGTTAGATCTATACTGGGGTTAAGTAGTGTGGATTGGTAAAGAGATGATGTGGTTGTTTGAGTATTGTCGAGCTTAGATAGGATATCAACTCAGTTGTTGTTCTCCCAAGGTATATGTTGAATTTCACATTTAGAGAATTTTGAAATTAAGTTTTGAACAACAGCAAGGTATTTGAATAATTAAGGATCTTTTACCTGGTACAAGTCGTTTACCTATTGAATAACGAGCAAGGAATCACAGTATACCTTTAGTTCGGTAATATTCAGGTTGGCGGCGAGTTTGAGGCCGGCGATGAGAGCTTCGTACTCAATTTGGTTATTACTTGCTTTGAAGGAAAGGTGCAGAGATTGCTCTATGACGTTACCATCCTCATTTTTAAGTAAAACTCCAGCTCCACATCTTTGTGGATTAGAGGAACCATCAATGTACAAAGACCATTAGGTTGAGTCTTCGGTGGAGATTGGGATTGTGAATTTGGCAATGAAGTCGACCAAATACTGATATTTTATGGGACCTCGTCCCTGATATCTGATATCGAACTCGAAGAGCTCAACCGACCATTTGACTAGTTGGCCAGCTAATTCTGGTTTTTGAAGAACTTGTCATAAGGGTTGACATGTGCGAACATTGATGACATGGCTTTGGAAATATGGCCGAAGCCTTTGGGCCGAGAACACCAAGGCTAAGGCAAGCTTCTCGATCTTTCACTACAAGAAAAAGGCGTATTTGTAACAAAAAATTGTTACAAAACGTCAAAATTTTGAAACAAAAGTTTTTTGTAACAAAAAAAGGGGGCCATTGCAGTAAGTCCCATTACAAAAAGTTTTTGTAACAAAAAATGAAACTGTTACAATTCAATACGATATTTTGTAACAATTTTTTCTGATACAAAAAACCAGAAGCCGTTATAAAAGTGGTAACAAATTTTGATCTTGAAGGTATTTTTCGTGACAGTCTATTTTTTTCCTATCAAAAAATTTTGTTACAAAATGTAACATGATTTTGTAACATTTTTTCTTTAGTTACAAAAGTAAATTAATTATTTTGTAACAACTTTTTTATTACAAATTACATGCATAAATTACTAAATTATTTTTTAAATTAACTAATATATTAACGATTTTAATAAGCAAGTTTACATGTGTTTAATATGCAAAAACATACATAAGTCAAGCAAGATCCTTTTAGCTAAAATTGTTTTGAAACAAAATAACATTAGTGAGTACATTGATTAGTTCAACCAAAACATAAAAGTTCTAACATAAAAGTTCAACCAAAACATAAAAGTTCTAACATAGATTAGTGTCTCTATGCATCAAAACATTCTTGAGCCCTCAAGGTAGCATATGGTCACCATTTCAGCACTCCTGTAAATAAGAAAAACCGAAACAAAAAAGTTAGAAACAAGATATAATACTAATTATAATTTTTTCACTAAGTTTTATTCAAAATGTTTAGAAAAATTTCGGCAGAACCTCCCCTAAAACTTGGATATTTCCACCGTCTATGGTTCCAACAAACACAACCAATTCACAACTTATGTCTCAACCAATACCCAACCAAATTTATCAAACCAAATAATAGGACATTTATCATTTTTCAACCATGACACAAGTAAAATGTGATAAATAGATCCATATACAAATTAAAGTATACTAATATAAAATGGGAATCATCTACAAAAATGTATTAAAACCATAAGCAATTTTAGGAGTACCTTTAGAGTCTAGTTTGTTTCATTGTCAAAGTGCACTATGAGAGAGTTCACAACAACTTGTTGAGCTTCCAATTGAGCTTTCATTTGAGCTAATTCTTCCTCTTGCCGTGTTCGTTGCTCTTCAAGGTTTTCTTTGAGCACATCTATTTCCTTTGTTAGCTCCTCACGGTCTTGCATTGCCTCTTGAAATTGTGTTTGAATCCTTAACTTAGACTTTGGAGCCTTTATGCCATAATTTGCACCACTTTTCTCACCTCTCACAAGTAGAAAAGCTTCATTTGGAGTGAGAGAATTTTCCAAATCATAGGATTCATCGACCATACAGCTAATATCATCCTACACAATCCAATTTGTGATTTGAAAATGAAGATAAAATTTAACTTCCATGCAACAGAAAAAAGAAAAGGTTAGTAATGTTACATCAATTTGTTTAGCTTTTTCATTGACCCATTCTCCATTATTCTTTTGATGAGTAATTTGCCACAATTCTTGAATGTCAGGCTTGACACCGGTTCTAGGATGGCGCTACAAATTTTTTGGAAGTTTAAAATATAACATGTAGTTAAGTGCAAACGTGACATAGCAAAAAATATAAGACCAAATTAAAACTTTAAGACTATTTACCCGATCACGTCTAACAACTTGAAATGTCCTTCGACCAACAATATGTGGTACAACATGATGCTTTCTATTATCTTTGTTTCTTAAACTTTTTTCCTATAGAAGACCAAACTCATAAAAGACAAAAGGAGGTAAGGTATAATTATTTGCATTGACCTAAAATAGCAAAACAACTTAAGAACACCTCAATGGTTGTCACAATGAAAAATTCAAACCTGAAAAGAAAGACTTCCAAAGTAGGACACCAAATTCTCCCATGTCTCCGGTAGAACATTGTTTGGTGGATTTTGAAGGCGCTCCTCATCAGTTTGATACAACTCATAGTGCTCACGCAATCTTGAGCGCCAACTTCGATAACATATGTTAGCCTTAGCTAAAATCATTTTGCGCATTACTTGCGTATCTGCTATATCAAACTTTTCCTACATATGATTTGTCAAAGTTAGTTAGCAGAAATAAACTCTATAATATACGTAATAGTAGAAAATATAAATATGTATTACCAAAACAAGGTCGCATATTTTTTGCTTGACTTCATCTCCAACTTGGCTCCATTTCTCTATATCCAAAGGAGCATTTTGTCTTGTAACAATACCCACTTCAGATGCAAACAGATCAGCATGGATGCCATTAGGAGCTAAGTTCTCCAAAGAGATCGGCAATTCCAATTTCTCATTTGTCTTTGTTTTGATAACCCTATTTGTTGCAATCCCACGTGAAGGTCCCCTTTTACCAATACGCCTATCAACAGGGGCAGTGGATGGTGCTGAAGTAGGGTCTGCTGGGGCTGGGGCAGGGGCTGCCAGGTCTGGGGCAGGGGCTGCCAGGTCTGCCGGGGCTGGGGCAAGTGCTCGTGGTGTATAAGTAGATGCAGCAGCCCTTGTCAATCTCCATGTAGCCATTATGTTACGCAATCTACAATAAAGTTAACAGAGATAAAATTAAAGAAATGAAATAATAAAATATCTACATCATTTAATATACAATTACACAAAGGAAAGCACATCAATAAAAGTTGGACATGATTCAAAATATATTATACTTTTCAAAAAAGTTAAACAAATAGAACAAAGAGTGAATAACTTAGCAATTGCAAATATGATGTGAATTCCTAAAGTTTAACTACTTTAAAGTCAATCACCATCCTATACAAAAAGTGGATAAAATCAATCACCATCCTATACAAAAAATGGATAATTTAGCAATTGCAAATATCTTGTAATCCCCAAAATAAAAATACTAAAAAGTCAATCACTATCAACACTTGATCCCTCTATGTCACCTGTACCCAATTCCATCAACAAATTGATATCACTTGAAGATGATACTTGATTAAAGATGATCGGAGCAGACCGGTAGCAGACCAACGAAGCACGGCTGAACCAGAAAGGAAAAAGAACAAACAGAACAACATATTGAATCATTTAGTTTTACATACAGATACAGTTAGGAATTAGCATCAATTTTTCTCTTCTAAACCTACAATAAAACAGCAAGAATGAAGTCCACAAAATTAATATAGAATAACTACATATTAGAAAATAAACTCACCTCTACACTGCAGAATGTCAGAAGCAGAACCAAACTCAGCACTCAGCGACGGATTGGGGCCGTTCCACCGTCGAAGACGCAGGCCACCGGTGAGTAGAGGTGACCGCACGAGCAGAGCTTCGATAGGAACAGAGCACAGCCAGCAGAGGAGTCAACCAACAAGACGACGACAGAAACGGAGGTAGCAGATACAGAAGAGGCACGACGCAGAGGCAGAGAAGGCAGAACGTAGCGGAGCCAAGACGGCCAGGATGACACAGACGGAGGTGAGTAGTGGCGCAGACGAAGCAGATTCGAGGAGCGACTGGAGGCACTTGCGACGGAACAGACACTAAGGAGGACCACGACGCCGCCGGAGACGTTTCCCAGGGGTTACGCCAGTGACTCTTCCTCTGACAGCAGCTCCATCTTCCCTCGCAGATAGGGTATGTAGACGGCGCGATGAGGGTTGAGAGTGACTGAGTGAGGCTTAGAGTGAGGTGGGGGAAACTTAGGGTTTTTTTACAATTTTACATTCACTATCAGCCCTTGGATTTTTACAGATCTGCCTTTAGTTTTTTAATTTTTTTTTGGAATATTTTTAATTATTGTTATTTATATTTATAAATTAATAAAAAAAATTTAAATTTCACAAATTAGTTTTAAGTTACCTTAAAATTCTGATTATTAAAAATTATATACTAATTTTCTAAAGGCATATAAATTAATATTTACATCATTTAAAAATTAATGAATATGTAAAAAATAATATATAAAATATATTTTAAAAGAATTATATGAACAATTTTTTTAATTTCTAAAACAAAATAAAATTATTTTAAAAAATTATATAGACAATTTTTTTAATTCTTAAAGTTTTTAACATTTGGAAAAAAAGTATAAATTATATATTTTGTGACACAAAAAAAACTTGTTACAAACAATGTTAAATTTTGTGACAAATTAATTTTTTGTTACAAAATAATTTGAGATTTTCACACAAAAAGATATTTTGTTACAAAACATTTGGAGTTTTTGAAACAAAAAACTATTTTGTTACAAAATACTACGAATTTTTGAAACTACTTTACTTTTGTTACAAAATATTACAATATTTTGTAACAATACACCAGCGCGTTACAAAAACTACCATAATTTGTAACAAAATAAAATAGATTGTTACAAAATATCTGGATGTTTTGTAACAACTTGTAATGTTGTTACAAAACCTAGTTTTTTTGTAACAATCAGCAATTATTATTACAAAAAAATGGTTTTTTGTAACCATTTTAAATTTGATACAAAATTTTTGTTACAAATGTTCCATTTTCTTGTAGTGTTTGGATATCGAAGTTCGGCATGTTGCAGCGTCTTGCTAGTAAAATAGATCGGCAGTTGCTGAGTTGAAACCCATTTTGGCCCCTGAAATTTTTTATTGGCCTTAATTTCGACCCCTAAATTTATAGTTACCCAATTAACACCCCAAAATATTGAATCATGCCCCACGTTTGCCATTGTCACTAGTTCCGTTAACGGAACTCTGATGTGGCACGTTAAGTCGCTAGAGTGTGTATCCATGTGTCACCCAACTTGCCAGAGTAGATTCGTGATGAGTGAATAATGTGGCAAAATTTGAATGAACTCAATTTAACCCCTCCATAGATGATAAAACCCTAATTTGCAGCCCTCCTTTCCGAATACGTTGAAGATTGTGCTGGAGAAATGATGAGTTCAGGAAGCCAAGCTGCAGTGAGTTCTGCACGATCACGTTCTCATGGGGCTTCCCTAAGGAACCTTAATGGTGGGAGGTTGGGGAAGATTCCTGACTGGTGTGATTGTAGAATGTGTCCAGTGCTTTGATGGTCTGGGACAAATGCCAATCCTGATAGACCCTTTATGGGTGTCCAAATTATAATATAAGTTCTCAATGTCGTCTTCTTCTTCTTCAATGTGTTGCTACTGCTATTTGTGTTTGATGAGTAATATTAAAATTTTTTCTTTTTGTTGGTTGTTGCGAAATTGGCAGAGTTCTGGGAGAATTTAGTGTGGTTTCTTTATGTGGGCAGACGGTGAAGAAGAACAGAGTTTAGTGGGCAAAACATAACCTACAAGCAGTGATGATAGTTGGAAGATGAATTTAGCATGGAGAATTACTTCAATGGAAGTTGAAATTAGGTGTTTGAAAATATGGATTAGTATTTTAAGTTTGGTTATTTGTTTAGTTGTGTTTCTAATTGTTATGTATGGTGTAAGTATGATTAAATTTTGATTAAAAGTGTGGACCTGAAGGTGTGTACTCTGAGGGTGAATGAAAGCATTGTATTCAGATTTCCATGAAAAAGAAGCATGGTGTTAGCTCCTCTGGTACATATGTCATGTTGCAATAGTGAGGAAGGAAAGCTAAATATTAAACATACTGGTACCATTCATAAACCTGAAATAAAGTGTCTACATTTAGTGAATATCCAAAAGCATTACTTGCCAACAACTGAACAAATATCCAAAAAGTCATGAACAAAATACATCTAGAAATTCTTTAAAAAAATAGCCAAGTATTTGGACACACATAACCATGTTCCAGTGACACAAGATAAACATAATTAAGAAAACAACTACCCTAACTATAATAGTCTATCACAACTAAACATCATTCATTTCTTCCTAGGAGGTTTGAATGATGGCTTCCTCCTGGTGTTGGGACAAATTTCATGAATCCAGCCATCCTTGAAGATATTCCAACACTTACTCCTTGCAATGGGTCAACACTTGATGATCCTGGGGCTGGAGATGCTTTCCTCTTAGGTTGTAATTTGTCAGACCTCGTTGCAGAAGTTACCTATAGTTGCATGAGTAGAATACAAGTCCCCGTCAGTCAAAGTAAAAATTAATTAAGAAAACAACTACCCTAACTATAATAGTCTATCACAACTAAACATCATTCATTTCTTCCTAGGAGGTTTGAATGATGGCTTCCTCCTGGTGTTGGGACAAATTTCATGAATCCAGCCATCCTTGAAGATATTCCAACACTTACTCCTTGCAATGGGTCAACACTTGATGATCCTGGGGCTGGAGATGCTTTCCTCTTAGGTTGTAATTTGTCAGACCTCGTTGCAGGAGTTACCTATAGTTGCATGAGTAGAATACAAGTCCCCGTCAGTCAAAGTAAAAATTAAATTAAATAGATATTTAAAATAAACGTTAAAAACACAAATAATAGGACATATTGGATTCCAGGTTATGGCTTCACTCCTATTTTAACAGTTGATCTAGGGTTACTTTTCAATAATGTCTCTGCATAGTCTCTGAGAAGTGTGTATTGTGCTGCCGCATCTCCATATACAATGTTCCTTGCATCACTTAAGGCTCTAGTCAGAGAGGACTTATTCAAGTCAAGATCACACTTCCTCTTGAAGTAATCAGATGCTTCTCCATGTTTCAGGTTAGGGTATTTTCTTATTTTCTTTACCAGCTTTGAGGCTAACCACTTCCTGTTTGCTACCCTATTTTTAGTCCTCCTTGCACATATGTGGTTGTTGTTGAATGTTTTCATTTGCCAACAAGTCTCTTCATGATCCATAGAGGCATATGCAACCCACTTACAACCCTCCTTCTTGTACTTGCAAACAGCTCTTACCCTATAACTCTCATTTCTTCTGAAATTGATTTGCCTCCCCTCTTGTATGGTGAACTCTCTCACTGCCTCAATAAAATCATGTTTGCTATTGAACTTCAAGGGGTGTGTCTGGAATACATGAAGATGGATTTGAGGTGGTGTCAGATACCATGATTTTTGGATTGGGGGTCATAGGGACCAGTTATGGAACCTCATCACCTTCATGTTCAGAATTTCCATGCTCAAGGTACACATGCACTACACCTTCATTATTCTTTGCGTGAAAGCACATCTCCAAGAGCTCCTTGTCATGTGACAGTGCTCTCAATCCAGTCTTCAAGGGCCTCCCAGGAGCTAACCACCAGCACTCCTTCAAGTTGTCATATCCTAGAATCTTGTAATAATTTCTTATTGAGAACACGTCCAATGTATCTTCCTCAAGTCCAAATAACTGTTCAATTTGGTCTCCGACATACACCACTTCTCCATCTTCTTTTGTCTCAAAACTTCCTCTATGGTGGATGACAATTGTTATATCATCATCCATCTACATTGCAAAATAACAAAAATCTCAACAATAATTTTAAAAAAACAAAGCATACTAACTTAACTGACTTCAAACTCCAAACAGGACAATAGGTTATCATTCATTTTAAAACAACAAATTTTTTAAACACAAGCAATAACACACACATAATAACATTTTTCCACAAACAGTAAAAGATAAAATCGACATTCTCTTCTTTAGCAAGGAAAAAAAAACCCTAGCATCATTCACATACAACAATTTCCAATGCCCTAAATATAACCAGCACCTTGCTTCGACAATAACAATGCAATACAAAAACCCATACAAAAGCCAAAAACAGAGTATTAAGAAATTTGTGAAAAAAATAAAACTTCACTTCCTAACCTGATCTTCTTCGTTTCTTTCCGCGCCCATTTTAGTTCGTCAGCAACCTCACCCAGTAGTCCAATACACCACCAATGTTACTCTGATTCTCCTTTTTCACAGTCAAGCATGCGAGAAGAACAAAAACGTGGAGAAGAAGAATAGAAGACAAAGAGAAGGAAGAAGAAGGGTCAAGTTACGTTTGTGTCTTCATCTACATGTTGGCCCAACTTTTTTAACCCAATGAAGCCCTTAAACGACGTCACATTGAGTTAAAACTGGGAGGAAACATAAAACGACGTTGTTTTAGGGTTTCCTACGTGTCAATTTAACGTGCTACGTCAGATCTCTGTTAACGGAGATAGCTACGGGGGCAAACGTGGGTGACGATTCAATATTTGAGGGTTTTAATTGGGTAACTATAAATTTCGAGGTCCAAATTGAGGCCTCTCAAAAATTTTAGGGGCCAAAATGAGTATCAACTCGCAATTGCTGTTTTTTCTTTTTGCAATAAGAACAGAGCTTATAGCCCAGTAAATGATAGATAAATACAAATAGAGTGGTTCCCTTTGAAGAGGTGTTTGTAAAATAGGTGGTTTTGAAAGAGTTTCTTTTATAGTCGTGAAAACTTGTTCACATTCATCAGTCCAATGAAAAGCTTTTTTCTTTTTTTAATGTTTGAAAAAAATAGAAAGATTTTGAAGCTAGGCAAGGTAGGAATCTGGAGAGAGCAGCAAGTCTCCCTATTAATTGTTGGACTTCTTTGATAGTTTGTGCGCTCATCATATCTAACACAGCTCGGCATTTTTCTGGATTGGCCTCAATTCCTCGGTTGGTAAGCATGAAGCCGAGAAATTCCCCCCTTGTACACCAAAGACACACTTCTCGGGGTTTAGCCACATGTTATATTTTCGGATTTAATTGAATATTTCTGCAAGGTCGTCAAGATGGTTGTGACCGAGCTTTGTATTGGCTACCATATTGTCGACATAAACTTCGAGGTTTCTGCCAATCTGTGCGGCAAATACCTTGTCCATAAGGCGTTGGTATATTGCACCTGCATTCTAAAGACCAAATGGCATAACTTTATAACAGTAATTTCCATAGTCAGTAATAAAAGCAGTCTTACTTTGATCGGATGGGTGTATTAAAATCTGATTATAACCAGAATATGCATCCATAAAACTTAAGGTTTTATAACCTAAAGCATTATCTACTAAGGAATCAATAGATGGCAACGGGTAAGAATCTTTTGGGCATGCTTTATTGAGATCAGTGAAATCAACACACATGTTCCATTTACCGTTGTTTTTCTTTACAATGACGACATTCGCCAACCATGTTGTAAATCGGATCTCTTGTATGAGGCCGGCGTTGATTAACTTCTTGGTTTCCTCCAAGGAGGCTTGCTTTCGTTCAAGGCTGAGGTTTCTCTTCTTCTGAGCTATAGGTCAGACAGATGGGTTCAGTGCCAACTTATGAGAAATTACAGAGGGATCAATGCCTGGCATATCTCCAGGGGTCCAATCAAATAAATCGGCATTCTGTTTAATAAGTAATAAATACCTGGTCAGACAGTTTTATTTCAGGATGTAATCTGTTGGGTCTGATTGTAATGTATAATGCCGAGTTATAACATAACTGCCGATTATAATGTAACTACCGAGTTATGGTGGGTAATGCCGAGTTATGACATAGGATTTGTAATGATCGTATCACTATGTATTACCTTTTTGCTTATTAGATATTATATGCCAACCAAATAATATAGATGCCTCCAAATCATCAGCTAGGCAATTCAAAAACCACCTCCAATTATCTGTGTTCTTAGCCCTGGCCACACCATAGGCTATCACAAATACATGATTGTTTGCGTCTTGTGCAACAGTGGACAGTAGCTGACCTCCATAACAACCTTTCAAAAAACATCTATCTAATCCTATAAGTGGCCTGCACTCTGCTTTAAAGCCTCTCTTACATGTATATAATATGATGTACACGTTCTCAAACAATGGTAAACTTTGTGGATGTGGGTTCACTCTCATGTGAGCAGTATTTTCATAGTCTCTACCAAATATAGTTTCATTAGATAGTCCTTCATTTTTTCAAGTTGTTCATTTTCGTTTCCAAGTACAATGTCTCTAGTAGCCTTTAAACGTCTTGTTATTATTTTGCCATTCAGTTGCACGTTGTAATCTTGCTTCATGTGTTCTATGACCTCCTTAGGTGTCAATTTTGGTTGAGTCTTCAACCTCTTCACTAACTTTTCACAAACCCATTTTCTATTAGTCAGATTGCTCCTATAATCTCTACCACATGTATATTCATTGTGGAATGTCTTAATTTAAAAGGCTTTGCTCACAAAATTTTTAGAAACATAAATTAGTCAAAGACAATTCTCCTCTGCACATGGGCTTTAACTCTTTCGGGTTCATTCTTGATATACATGCAATTCTTTCCATCCAAAACAAACACATCCTTCAAATCATTTTTAAACAGTTTCATAGTAGCAAACTGCATCCCAAACTTAAATTTAACATTTCCATAAGCAATATCCTCATTAAATCTAGAGCAAGTGTACCTTTTTTCCTTATCTGAAGATACAAAGGTGTCAAAGTCCTCAAATTTGTAGTCAGACACTTCATCACTGTCAGAGTCCATAGCATCAGCCATTGGATCTCTCATAATAGTCCCTTGAGACCTATTTTCAGCTACATTGTCTTGGACTTAGTCTAATCCATTCCCTTTACTCACATTAATATTGAGTTCATTATCAGCTCCATTGTCATTTCTAGTGCCAACTCCACTTCCATTCTCACCATTTAAAACATGCTTCTTCTTCCTGGCTTCAGGGTATCTCCTTGATAACCTCCTTTTTTCCATGTTTATTGGTGACTTAGATTTTTATTTTTTCTTGCTCTTTTGAGATCTTGAAAATTCTTCACTACTATCACTCTCATACTTAGGAGGAGGAGGCTTAAAAGCTTCATCTTCAGCACTCTCGTAGGAATCATATGAAGATGATGATTAAGTCTCCACCAAAGAATCATCATAAAAAACACACTTTCTCATTCACAAAGTCTTCTTCAGAAATATCTTCTACAACTACATTAGCTTCAAGATTACAAGGCTAATCCACCGGATGCTCAAAGTACAAGTAGAATTCTTTCAGGTTATATCTCAGAGTAAAGTCATACATATCATTTATTTTCTTAGCACTAGCGTAGTTGGATCATGCTAATACATAGCATTATACTCCAAATATTTCAACCTCTGAACAAATCCTCCGCATCCTTTTTATTCACGAAGTCCACATTCATTAGGAGAAATTTCTCTACTTTTTCATCTTTATAGTATAGCTCACCTTTCAAATATCTTTTGAACCTTCCACCATGATTAAACATAGAAATAATAAAAATGGACATCTACAAATATAGTACAAAATTTTATTTAAATTGTCAAAAATAATTTCAACAATGTATAACAACAAACATAAAACACCTAGTATGAGAAACAGAGCATACTAGTTAAATCATATATTTCATTGTAGTTTTTATACATAACAATAGACGAAACCCTAACTTAGCATAGAAATTTGCGAAGACATCATAATCATATAGTTTACTTAGTTTTCAACAAAAAAAGTCATCAAAACAATGCAACAACACTCTCCAGTTGATCAAACAAGTTCATTATAATGCAATAAAAACCAAAATAGGAGAATATGAATGCGGGAAACTAATAACTAAGCTTGTTGATCCTTATCAACTTCTGTCAACGAGTCGTTTTGAGAACTAACACTTACAACGCTGTCACTGTATTTTGGAAGAAAACAAAGGAGGAAAATAATGTTTTAGGATTTTTCTGTGATATATGAGTAAACGAAAAGAGATTAATAAAAAAAGCAAAAAATTCAGAATCTATTAGACAACTTTTTTTGCAATGATATTTTATATTTGGAGAAGAGACTAATTAGTCATTTGAGTAATTCTCCAATATAATGTGACACTAATATTTGTCACCTCACTCAAAATTGACACATCATATGGATAGTTTTTTGTTAACAGATTACAAGAGTCAATTTTTTTAATTCGTCTCTAGGATAAGAGTTATTTGAGGATTTTCGAATGATTGGAGTGTGTCATGTTCTATAAATAAATGATTATGGATTAAAATGAGTATTCACTCAAATGAAGACTTTTTTTAAAACTTTTACATATTTTTTGAATCAAAGGAGTTTGAAGGGAAAGAAAATGTAGGAAAAGAAAATAGATTGGAAAATAATTTTTTCCTTGTTTGAATGAGAAAAGAAATTGAGTGGGAAAAAAAATGATGTGGGACCCATATAAAACTTTTCTCTTCAAAGTTGAGAAGAAAATTAATGAAAAATGTGCAAATAAAGATAAAATTACAAATTTACCCTTTACAATTACATTAATCAATTACAAATTATATATAATGTAGATAAAAATATTAATGTAATTTTATTTTGTTATAATTTTTTTTCTTGTTACTTTTTCTTTCAACCAAATAAAAGAGTATTTTTTATTTTTTTTATCTATTTTCTCTTCATCCAAACAATAAAAAAAATTATTTTTTCTTTTATTTTCTTTCTTCTCATTTTTTTTACTTCTATTTTTTTTCTCTCATTCTCTATCTTATATCCAAATAATGCATTAATAAGTCTAAGATACACGTAAACATTTTTGTTAGATAGACAATGACTTTTGTAAACAATGTGAACAATGATTAATACTTCTTACTAACTACTTTAATAATAAATGATTCATTCGATGGCAAAGCTGTAAGTGATTAAAGCAAGGGCCAGTGGTCATTAATCTCCTCTGATCCAAACCAAACGCCAGGGTCAGTGGTCATTCAACCTGGACGAGGGTGAAGCTCACGCAATTCAATCTTTGGTGATCTTACTCAAAATGCCACAGACAAGGTCGGATCTTCCGGATCGGAGAATGAAGCTCTATGATTCTAGCCTTAGCGCCACAGAAACCTCAATTACCCATGACTAATGAGATTTTATGTCACATATTTCAATTAGCTCATATACTTTATTGGGATCTGATGCATTCTCAAGTTCTAGCTCAATGCTATCCTGCTAGGGATTCGCAAGAACTCATGTATAATAAAAGGTCATACTCCCGTTCTACCCCAGATTCATAAGGATGAAGGACGAAAATGCATCATAGAATAGAATCAAACATATATTAAAGTAGAAAAGTAATGATATTAATCCATAGGAATGAGCAGAGCTCCTATCCTTAACCTAGGAAGTTTAGTTGCTTTCGTTATTGTTTTGTTTATGTGCCTACAACAGCAGGCCATGGATTCCTTACTCCCACTTTTATGAGGGAGTATCATTAGCCAACATTAAAATAATTACAAAAAGAACCCCATTTTTTATTTTTGGAAAAACCAATAATTAGATATTGACCCTTCTAATTATTTTTTTTACACATTTTTCTTTTTTTCTTTAATTTCAGATTCAAAGTAGTGGTGAGACATTTGTTCTGCTAGGATTTTTTCTCTCTTTCAATCACCGTTGTCATTCTCTCTTCCTTTCCCTCCGCAATCTCTCACATTCTTCTGTATTTTCTGAATTTGATAGCAGGTAAACCGTTATTATTCAAGCATTAATTGAAAACAATTTAAAAAGAAAAAAAAGATAAGATTGTATACCGAGCCAAGGTTATTAATCATTCAACTTTTTGTTTTGTGGTATGATGAATGATGGAGCAGCTAGGTGAATTTAGCCAAGTTCTTGACTGGATTCTCAATTATTGGAAGCATTGCCATTCCAAGCATTTTAAAGCATTCTAAAGCATTCTGGTGTTATTGGTTGGGGAGCCTTTGCAATGGAGCTTTCATCTTTCTTTGTATTTGTATTAGCCATATTGTGTTTCATGGGGATGAGTGATGAAGATGACTATTACAGTATGATATGAGATGGAAATATACTAGGCATAATTTCATGTGTAAAAATGGATTTATTCTTTGTGCGCGCTATTGGTTCTCTTGCTTTTATAAGCTTTCACCTAGACATTTCCCCCGTTTCAAACCATTAAAATTGAATGCCATTACCATGTTGCTGAAAATGATTTCCAAATCTCAGCATCTGTAGGGGAGCTTTCGGCCAAAACATACGGGAACTTGACGTACTTTGTATATGTATGTATGATTTACCCGTTTACCGTTAGTGGGAGAATGAGGCAAGTGTTATTATCATAATTGAGTTACACTTGTTTAGATAGTGGATCGCCACTTCAATACAATCGTGCATTAAACTCTTAGGAAAGGAATTTAATCAATTTATCGTAATTACGGTTCCCCAAGTTTTTTCTTACAGAATTGTTAAGGCTAATGATATTTTTGTTGAATTTGATTAAGAAATTGGATTGATATTCTAATAATTGTTTATGAAAGAACTTGTTAATGCGGGATGAAGTAAGGATAAAGATTTTTTTTTTGGGTGTAAGTAAGGATAAAGATTAAGAATGTGTTTAGAAAGCATAAAATTAGAATTTTCTTGAGAATTAAATTCTTTTTCTTGCTTTTAAAACATAAAAATTACATGAATTTAAACTCTTTTGAGAATTTTAATTCTCATCTTCAAGCCCAAAATAAATCACAAATCCAACCTAATAAAATTTGAATTTAAAGTTAAAATATCTAAACTAACTCTAACATAATTTGATTTTTCAAATATTCCTATTTCTCTTTTCTTTTCTCCCTTTCCTCAATATGAAGGTAACATAATAATATTACATATATTTTAACCATTCCTTTTCCATTTAATTCTTTTTATTCCAAATTTAAGAAGTGGGGTGAGAATTGAATTGCAAATCAATTCTTTCTAGAATTCAATTCAATTCCATCTCGTTAAAATTTTCAAACACACTCTAATTAAGTGCAAATTCTGAAACTAAGTAGCATTCGCAATAGCCACCAAAAGGTTCAAGAGGACCGATCATATGAATGTTAGTACAACCAAGGAATTCACTTGCCCATGGCAGCAAATCTCTCTTAAGTCTCTAGACTAAGAAAATCACTACCAAAAACAGAATTTTCTGACCACAACAATCACCTTGGAAAGATATGAGCATAAGCAAACAACTCAGAACATATGCTTAATCCTGTAGTGCCATTTTCTCACTTTCTTCTCTATTCCACATTCTGTAAAACATTTTCAAGTAGCATTCAGAAAATGCAGCATGAAAAGAGTAGGACCTCCACAACTCAAACCACCACAGATTAGAGCCTCTGAATGGATGAACAATTCTAATTATTGACATAAAGATTCACATCAATTGTATTTCCCATTTAAAAAAGCACAATCATTTGTTGTTTGCACACAACCACACCACATAACCATTGCACTGCACATTAATTAGGGAAAGATTAACACATAGCACGCCCAAGTCAATTAAGAACTAAGATATACTGTACAAAGTCAAAAATTGTCTCAGAATCAGAATTTACAGGGTGATAGTGAATAATGCAAAGTATATAGTTCATTCACAGTTACAGTTAAAAAGAACAACAATTAGGAATACTGAAATTCAACATCGAAAGGAGCTAGATTTCGTTTGAAATAGAACCTCTAACACCATAAATCACATAAATTCTCAATCTTTTTTCGAGCTTACGGTGTCAGAAGACAACGCGAAACTGCGGCGCGTTGGATTCAATGGCGGGGAGGAACTCTATCCCTACAGTATTTTCACTACAGTATCATCAGCCAAGGCAAAATCCCTAGGGTCAACAATCAGCTCAATCCCATCCTACCCAAGAGCTTCCTCCGCAGCATAACCATACAGATTTTTGGCACTCTGGTTCCTGCAAAATCATTGCAAATCAAATCCAAGAGAGTGAAGGGGCGGAAAAAACTCTAAATGTAGGTCCCTCACTCCCCACCATTCATGCAATCAACAAGACAAGGACAGAACATATCAAAACCAACATGCACATCCAATTTTAGCTAATACGGGTTGCGCTGCGAAGATGAGCGGACGAGAGAGACGACAGAGGGAGAGGAAAAGAAAAGGCATCCATGAATTGAAAAGGCATAATCATTAACTAAACTCCAAGCGTTGAGGCAGCGTCTTGCACGGCAGCGGCGGAAGCAGAATGCAGCGGCGGCGGAAGCAGGTTGCGCGGCGGTGAAAGCAGGTTGCGGCGTCGTCTGAGGCGTGTTGCGGCAGCGAGGATTGGCGAACGAGAGATACAACAGAGGAAGAGGATGAGAGAATGGCGGTGATTGAAATTGGATGAAAAACCCTAGCAGACATGCTTTTCTTCTCTGAATCTGAAATTAAAAAGAAAAGAAAAAAGTGTAAAAAAACAAAAATTAGAGGGGTCAATATCTAATTAATAATATTTTTTAAAAAATGGTATATTTTATAATTATTTTAATGATGGTTAATCATACTCCTACATAAAAGTAGGAGTAAGGAATCCATGGCCACAACAACAACAATTACTTTTCTATTCGCCTGACTAAGATCTGCAAGACAACCACAATTTGCTCAATCCAATAATTCTCGTGGGATCGACCCTCAGTCACCTGAGGTATTACTTGGATAATCTGGTACACTTGCCGATTGAGTTGTGCGGGCTCTACAATTGATCCAATAAAATAAAAAAACCAATGTTTACCGGACCGGACCGGCCGGTCGAACTGGTTCAACCGGAAATCGGAAAAAAATGGTCCGGTCCAGTATGGAAAACCGGTCAATTTAAAACCGCTCGAGAACCGCTAAACCGGCCGGTAACCGGTCGGTCAGACCGGACCGGAAGCCGGCCGGTTTACAAAAACGACGTGGTTTCCTTTGTTGAAAGGGAAAAGATTGCACGCGTTATCCACTTATCCCCAAGGTTCAGAAAACCGGACCGGTCATCAAACCGCTGTAGTCACCGGTTTACTGGTTCACTGGTCTAACCGGTCCAACCGGTGGTTCAACCGGAAAAACCGTTTTAGAATAGAATAATAAATAAATTATAAATACACATCCTAAAATATAATTATAGTCTAATATAAATCTTAAAATATCTTCAAAATTTAAAACACTACATAAAATATCATCAACCAAATACATATGATCTTATCAAAATCCAAACTCAAAAGTTAAATAGTAATAAAAGCATATCTAAATATTAAAACCAGAAGAAGCAGATGCTTGGCTAAGAACTATATATACTGCAATGTTTCATAAGGCCTAAACATTAAAACCAAGGTAATAATAATAATGCTACAACTTTTAATTACAATATAAAAATTTATATAGACAGTATTCTCTCTATAGGTGACAAAAACATAACTAATCACTACTTTCCTCTTATGTTTTATGCACAGAAGTTGATAGAATACAAGAAAGAAAGAATAGGAACTTGAGATTTGAGAAGGCATATGGGATATAAGAAAAAAGAAGACATAACAAATAAACCCTATGATCATTAAACTAAACAACCAAAAACCAAAAATAATTTGACAATTGCAGGAATAATACTTATGATAAATTGTGTATACTATAAACAAACATTAATAAATTGGTTGTCCTACACAGTTAATAGGAACTATTATTCTACTACCCTAGTTCCAAATGCTTCTCTTTTTAGATCCCCCAACAGTATAACAAAATTATCTTTGTGAGCTATTCACATCCTTGTTGGGATTTAATTACAAAGGTGTGAAATATGGTGTCATTTGCAGCTGCTGAGTTTTGAATCAATAACATTGATTTGTGCCTCTTGGAATGTTTGGATCACTCTTGAAACCGGATGAGAATCAAGAGGGCAACTCACCCTAACAATCACCTCATCCTGTGCTGCTTCAATATCTACATCAGCATTAACAAAACAGAGTAAGAAATTAACAATTACAAAGTAACAAATTAAACAAGGTAACAAATTAACAGTTACAGAGCAGCAAAAGTGCAAAACACTAAATTGAAGACCGAAGAAATTGAACAGAAATCAAAGTTCCCAGAATTGGCTGTTGATCCCAAATTTTCATTGCATTGGCAGCCATTCAACACAACACAATTCTGCCTAGTGCCTATAGTATTCAGCCATTCAACACAACACAAAAACATCAATTGGCTGGAAAACACCAAAACAGCAAGACACATTAGGCGTTCTAAAGCAGCAAAACACCAAAATTGCAAAGCAGCAAAACACCAAAACAATACAACATCAACATTAGGCGTTCTGGAATCAGAACCATACATTCTAACATAGAAGATGAAAGTATGAAACAGAGAAGATGAAACAGAGGATTCACTCACCTGGGTGCTGACGAAGCGAAGACCAGCGACGACGAAGGGAGAGGCCAGCGAAGACGAAGCGGCGGTGCTGAGGAGCAGGCGACGGCGATGGCAGCCTGAGGACCACGGGGACGCTGGGAGCCTGGGAATGCTTCAGAAGGGGCTAGGCTGAGATGAATGAACGGGCGAACTGGGGAAGAGACCACGCAACGGTAGTGGCAGTCACGACCAGCAAACCCCGGCGACGGCGGTGGCGACTGGGCTGGGGTTTTCAAATGCTTCAGAAGGGGCTAGGGTTCACCGTTCACGCCTAGAATCTGGAGTGAGACTGAGATGAATGAACGGAAGAAGAGACCACGCGACGGTGGTGGCGGTCACGACCTGCAAACCCCGGCGATGGCGGTGGCGTCTGGGCTGGGGTTTTCGAATGCTTCAGAGGGCTAGGGTAGGGTGTGAGAGTAACTGAGTAAGAGACAGTGAGAGTGAGACTGCGATTTGGGAATGGGGAAGAAGGGGCCAAGGGGGGTTCCGAGTGGTAACGGGTCGGGCGGGTCGGGTTTCAGTTTTTTTTTTAAAATACCATTAAAAACGGCGCCGTTTAAGTTTTTTAGAAGAACCGGCCGGTCACCGGTTCGGTCCAACCGGCCAGTTTTTAACCGCTTCAGCGGTTTCTTCACGGTTTTCTCCCTGCCGGTTAATACAGGAGGACCGGACCGCATGCATTACCGGTTCGCAGTTAAACCGGTCGAACCGGCCGGTCCGTGGTTAAACCGGTCGAACCGGCCGGTCCGGTCCGGTTTTCAGAACCTTGCTTATCCCCCACTTCTCCAACTCCTTCCTGCAGCAAATGCCCTAGCCTCCACCAAAGAAAGCAAACCCTAGCAGCCTCCACTAATCGTCGTCGCCGTCTGTCGGAGTGGGAGATTGCTGCCGCCGTCCGTCGCACTCAAGAACTACCGTCTTCATGCTCTCGGGCCTCTCGCCGGATCCTCCGCGTCGTGTGCTCGCATCTCGCCTCTCTCCTCTGTGCTCGGCTGCTCGCGCCTCCCTCCGCCAGTGAGTGCTCGAGCTGTGCGCGTTGGTTGCTGCTCGTCGTCCGTGGTTGTCTCTGCTCGATTGTGCCTCCCAGTGTCCCTCGAGTCTCGTCTTAGTCACTGGCATCTCGTGGTTCGCCTGTCTCGTCGCCGGCGGCAGAAGCAACTCGTGGGGTTGTCTCTTGCTTCGTCGCCTTCCGTGGTGTGGTCGCTGACTCGCCGTCGACCGTTGGTGAGTCCCTGCACCATCGCTTCCCTGTTCTCTCTTCTCCATATTTCCCTTCTCCCTGTATTTTTGCATGTTGCTGAAAAAATTGCTAATCAATAAATTTGCCTTGTTGCTGATCTAAATGTTGCTGTAAATCGGGACTTTACTAAGATTTGTTAAATTTGTTGCTGTAACTTGAATTTGTTGCTTCCTAGTCACAGAATCATAACAGAATGCTCAGTCAGTGCTTGGTTGATTGGCTTTGCTCACTGATTGTATTTGATGATAGATTTTAAATTGATAACTTTTAAATTTTAAATTTGCACTGCCCATATTACTGATTCACTGTTCCTTCAGTGTTTTTTGTTGTTGTTAATCATTGTGATGAGCTTTGTTAAAATTGGGTTGAAAAATGTTATTCTTTCTTCATTTTTCATTGTTCTTAACTTCTGTTCTTATTAAAAAAATTGCAATTGGTGATCTTTTGATTTATTATATGCTTCATGTTTTTAATTTCACTCTGCTTCTAGGCTTTGAAATCAGTTTATGATAACTGTGATCCAATTATTTAGTTGGATAACTGATGTAATTATTGAGTTTAAGAGATTGAGTTTTTTTGTTCTCATTATTAGTAAGACATGGATAGTTTAGAATTTTCTATTTCTTTCCCTTACTTCTGAAGTTCGTCATTTCGTGTTGGCTTCAACTTTCAAATGGGAATTAGGAGCTGGTGAGTGGTGAAGATAACAGCATCTTCTGGAACTGAGTCTGTTGTTTCACTGCCTGATGGGAAAGTAAGATATGATCTAGAATTACGATAGTACATAGTGATGTTTTTTCCATTTGGCTGGACTCAGTGAGACAACTGGGAAATATTCTTGTTTGGTCTGATTAACCAACTTCAATATTTAACCTTGTTAATCATATCTTGTACCATTCAGACAAAAGTAGGGCCTATTTTGGTTGCCATAAATTCCTTCAAGAAAGTTCCTCTGTATGATAATGATTATATTAATGATTATATTAAAGCCTACAAGCATAAAAGAATTAAAAGAGCCTGTTTTGTTTTACTTTTTGACTCAATTACGTTAAGGTAATATTGTCTATCTTTAACTTGTGCACTGCAATTATTTTGCATATTTTGATGATTAATTACATTTAGTTGGTGATAGTTTGTGTAGGGATTTAAATTTGAAAGATATTTTATGATGTTTATTTATAATTTACTTATTATTTTATCATGAAACGATTTTTCTGGTTGAACCACGGTTAGACCGGTTGGACTAATAAACCAGTGAACCAGTAAATAGTGCAGTTTGATGACTGGTCCGGTTTTCAGAACCTTGAAAAAAATACTCCAACCTAAATTACTTCCTAAAACCTTAACATTAGATAACTATCTGCACCTAGTGAATTGAACATCCAGCCATTGTTAACTGTGCATGAGTAAATCGAATTAAAAAGAATAAACATCCAATTAAAAATAATGGACATAATCATTTACATATCTATTAAATTGAACATCCAACATATTGATTGTTCACATTGTTCAGTATTCTCGATGTGTCTACCTTTTGTACTTTTCCAATATTTTAACTTCAAAACAAAAAACCCTAACCGTTTCCCTCTCTGCCAAAACCCAACCTCAAGTCTCAACTCACTCTCCTCCCAAGAAGGCAAGAATCATAGATTCACTCACTCGCCTCACTACCTCACTCACCGCAGTTCCGCACGTTCACCGCCAAACACAACGGCAGCCAACGACGGAGGACGCACTTGTCACTCCCCCTCGCCGGCTCCTCTGCCTCGTCGCCGCGCGGCCATTGTCTGTTCGCCTCTGTCTTCTCCGTCTGTGTCGTCCCGGCCGCCTTGGCTCCGCCGTGCCACGCCTTTCTCTGCCTCCGCGTCGTGCCTGTTCTGCCTCTGCTTCCTCCGTTGTCATCGTGTTGGCTCCTCTGCAGGCTCTGCTCTGCTCCTCTTCGAAGCTCTGCTCTCTCTCGCCGCTGGCCTGCTCTGCAATGGTGCAACACTGCAACGGCCCCAACTTGGAAAACTGTCCCTGACTCTTTTTCTGGCTTTCTGCTTCTGCAGTGTAGTGTAGGTTAGTCTTTTTTTGTTTTTTGAAGTTATTTTTATTAATTTTTTATACTGGATTTTTGCTGTTTTAATTTATTGATGCTAATTGTATTCTAATGTAGAACTGATTGATTTAATTTGTAAAAGTTTTAGATGAATTGTATTTTTATCTTAAACTAATTGATTTAATTTATTGTTCTCTTTGTTCCTTTTCCTCACTTGAGGCTTGTATACTAAAGTTGGAGAAACTGAGGGAGATAATAGAGCAGAAGACATTTTCATTAACACTACAAAATTTGTTTCCTAGCTTGATAATCAAATGATGAAGATTCCATAACAGGGTCTTTCTTCTGGTGTTGTGTAGCACTCTTTAATTTCCTCAGTGGACTAATCACTTTGCAATAGTTTGATTTAGAGGTCAGTGTTAATAATAAGAGCTTGTTTTTAAAGGAGAGGAAATGGGAAGGTTCTAGCAGTTTTAAGTTTCAACATTGAATTTTCATTTGCGTTGATAAGGAGTCTTGGAAACGAGGCAGGGAAGACATGATAATTGATCATTGAAGCTGTTTTGTTTCATGCCAGTAGCTAGTGGATATTTTTGTGTTAGAAGTGATTATTAGTTACATTGTTTTGGTTGGTTGACTGCATTTTGTATTCTTATTCTATGTTCTTATTTTTTTAGTTTGACTTATAGAATATGCTTAAAATCAATAAGTATTTTTTACTATGTATGTGACTTAGGCCTTTTTAGATGAATGTTCATCTTCACAAAAAAATATTGGAATTCTGCTATATTAGTTTATTTTCCAATGGAATATATTTCATTGAAAAACAAAAAAAAAGTCATAATTTCAGCCTCTGCATTATAACTTTAATTTTCTGGATGTTTTCTTTTTCTTGGTTAATCTCTGGACAATTAATTGTTTAAGAGATCGGGTCAACCGGTTCAACCTATGACTCACCGGTTGACCCAGTGACCCAATAGTCCGACTGGTTCGATTACCGGTCCGGTTCTGATAAGTATGCTGGTAGGTGTGCCTCTCCTCTTTGATCCTTGCTCTGTTTTGCTGTTGTTCTTGCTGATGGTGTGTTGTTCTTGCCGCTTGTGTGTTGCTCCATTGCTGTGTTTCTGGGTTCTTGCCATGGTTTACGGGCTTTATATAATTTTATTTTATTTTTATATGTAGCCATTAAACAGATATGGAGTAGATTCATTTTGAATTTCTTAATGTTTTTCCTTTTTCCATTTTTTCTTTTTTTCTAAAATAGTTTGTCTTATTGCTGTTTCTTTCCTTTCTTATATACACACACACACATGCACACTATGCAGTCCCATCTCTTCCCAAAGATATTCACAAAGTTGGGGTTCAACCAGCTTGATCAAGTGATCAAAAACCTCACAAAGGAAACTGATTCCATCATCATCATAATGGTTCTCAATCAGGAAGAACTGCAACAACTGCCAGATGACAATTCTCAAAAGTGAGTCTTTGTTCTTTAGATGAAAACGCTTACCACTTTTTTTCTTTGGTGTATGTTTTGTTATTATGGTTTAAATTTCTCTGATATTTTTTTCTTTTTTCTCTTCTCTCTGCTTTCTTTTTTTTTAACAATTTTTATACGTTCTAATGTTTGATCTGTAAATTAAGTTCTGCCATGGGGAACCAATTGCCAAATTGCCCTATCAACAATGCTGGAACCATCAACAAGCAATTACTAACTGCTCCAATCAAATCCGCTACCGATAAGTTTCAGCTTCTTCCTGAGTTCCTCAAGGTATCTCATTCTGTAATCGTATATGGATTATAATGATGGTTTATTATTTATGAATTTTGATGTAATAATTAGTCAAAATGAATACGCATTAGTAATTTGTTGCCACCGCTTAAATGGCTGCGTCTGATTTTCTTAAGTTTTTTTAAATTTATTTTCGAAATCTATTAGATTCGCGGATTGGTGAAGCAACATTTGGATTCCTACAATTATTTCATAGAAACCGAGATGCAGAAAATTCTCGATGCTAACAATATCATTCGGATGACTAAGTTCCCGCATATCTACATCAGGTAAAACCAATTGTCTTGATCTGTACCCTGACTAATTTGCATAATTTATGTTTTGTGAATTGTCATATATGTTCTTATAGTTAGAGCGAACATTACGGCAAGGAATATCATTTGTGGATCACTGGATCTATTGTTCTTTAGTCTTTGTGTGCTCAAGCCATGCCAAGTTGTTTTGATTGGATTTATAGTTAATTTACAATAAGCTTTTCTTGCAGGTTTTTGAAAATTAGAATTGGTAAACCTTCAGTATCAGTAGATACTGCTGTCGAGAATATTACTCCACAGACATGCCGCTTGACTGACCAAACGTAAGATTCTTTTCCCTCAAAAACATGTCAGAGTCTTGATGTTATATTGTGTAGAAATAGATTGTTTTATATTCACTGTAGAGTTGTTTGCCTTGGTGCTTTGTTTTTGTGTGTGTATATAATGGCAGAGACTATAGTTTGACCAAATAGCACTCCTTTTTTTTGAAACATGATTCAATTTACAATGTCCAAATTAAAGGTATGCGGCTCCAATAAATGTTGATATTGAGTACGTGACGAGTCATGATGCAGCAGACAAACGAAGAAAGGTATTTGAACTATACTGTGATGTGAATTTTACAAAGCGAAACTGCATTATGAATTTAGCTTTGTTTTTCAGAATAATTTTTGTATTGGAAGAATGCCTATTATGTTGAGGAGTCATTCTTGTGTCCTGCATGGGAAAGACGAAGCTGAACTTGCAAGGCTTGGTTCGTATGAGTTACAAACACATATTTATTTATTTTTTATGCATTTTCCCTGTTGAATCCTAAGCCTATATGTTGTCCGTTCCTTGTTAAATCTTACTTATTTAAATTTTCTCTGATCAGGTGAATGCCCTCTTGATCCTGGTGGATATTTTGTAATCAAAGGGACTGAGAAGGTGCCATTCTGACTCTTTTCTTCAATGCTTTTCATAGTTAGAGGCACATTTTGGAAGTTTCTGATCAAGACTAGTTGAAACTGATGTTTTCGAATGATACAATTAAAAAGGGTTAATAATCGAAAATGATTGTATAAACGTTGAAATGGACATTGGTAAATAACTGAATATATGTCGAGAATAACTGGAAAAACATTTGATGGAGATAAGTTGTTAAGGTTTCTTTTTTTTATTAACTGTTGTCATAACTTTTTCTTATTATTTTCTTTAACCTCTTCTAATTGCATTTCTTGCGATCTTTGTTATCTCGGTATTATTTATATTTTCTTCCTCTTAATTTATGAATTATGCTGCCACCAATTTATTTCAGGTGATTTTAATACAAGAGCAGCTTTCAAAGAATAGAATAATTTTAGACACTGACAAGAAAGGAAAGTAAGTAATTCTTCTTAGTTTGTCGCTCATCATTTCTCCTTATATATGCGCATTCAATAAATGCACATTCAAAGAGGCATTTATACATGTATGGTTTTGGGAGCTTCCTGATGTCCCTCCCCCCCCCCCCCCCCCCCTCCCTGTCTACTTGGTAGGCTAGTATGATCGCTTTTGAGTGATATGCTTTTCCTAAAATCAGGTACTAATGATGAGATTCATTCATATGGTTTCTCTTTCTTGGAACTATGGGTTGCTCTAGGCACTTGTTCTGGTGGAAAAGTAGCCCAATTTATAAAATGAATGAAGGATTGAAAAATGGATTTGCACAAAAAATCTTTAGACAGGCCACAGGACCCAATCCTTTATTTGGGTTAGAAGCCAAATGAACAGAGCCATGACAGATTACATTCAGAATGTTCCTTATCATTTAAGTTCTGGAAGGTCATAATGACAATAAGAAGACAAAATCTCGAAGTTTGTAAATATTTGTGACATTTAGATGAGCCCATTAATAATCTGTTAATACCTTATATTCACTTCATTAGATTACTAATTATTTTGTTTTGTGTTGTTTCTTAAAGTATAATTTTTTCTTCACTTGCTTTCAGTATTAATGCATCTGTTACAGCCAGCACAGACAAAATAAAAACTAAAACAGTTATCGTGATGGAAAATGAGAAGATGTGGGTACAATTGAATGTGTTTCCTAAAAAGGTGTGCACTTTTCTGATTTCAATTAGACTTATACCTTCTGCTCTCCTATTCCATTGAAATTAGGTTTATCACATTTTGGAATCTTTTAATTCCCTACAGGTTCCTCTTATGGTGGTAATGAAAGGTATGGGGATGGAGAGTGATCAAGAAGTTATACAAATGATTGGAAGAGATCCACGATATAGTTTGTTGCTTATGCCATCAATTGAGGCAAGTGACATATCTATTTGGCTATGTCAGAATATAGAAATTCTTATGGAGATTAGAGAAGCAATGTCTTTTATAACAGTTTTCTGCTTATTGCTTACTTAAATCATTATCTTATTTTGTTGCTTATATTACTATGTTCCCCCCTCCCAAATCAGGAATGCTCAAAAAATGGTGTATATACACAGCAACAAGCACTGGAGTACCTTGACTCAAAGGTATGTTTGTGAGACTCTGCGTATTTTTTTTTTTTTTTTAAATTCTTTTTTCCCCCTCAACATATATAATTTGGACATCCTTTTAGTACATAGACTTTGATGATATTCCTCTTTTATCCAAAAAAGAAAAGAGAGAGAACCTTGATATGCACACTCTATTGTTTATTGCTGATTCTGCTAATTTCTATTGTCTGTTTAGGCAAAAAGTTCCACATATTCGAACAATCCATCTGAAAAGGTTCTTAGCTCTCTCTCTCTACATTACACACACACTGCAGTTTGTTTATATGCTATTGGTTATGCAGTAATATTTGAATTTTCCCTCCTCATTTTTCTAACTTTGTCATTTCAACCTTTTCTATATAGGAAGGAAGGGCATTTCGTATCCTGACAGATGTATTTCTGGCGCATGTGCCAGTAAGTTCTATTTGAATTTTAATTATCGCTTGATAAAGTATGTTTGTTTATGGTCATTTATTTTCATCTTGGTATAAGAACTCAATTTTTCGTAATCGGTATACCTGTTGAGTGTTGATAACCTTAATTGTGTTTCGTTATCACTCACTATTTTCTTTTACTGTCATTAGGTGCATCAAAATAATTTTAGGGCAAAATGTATATATGCTGCTGTTATGATGAGACGCATGATGGATGCAATTCTGAATAAGGATGCAATGGATGACAAGGTAATCTCTTTTTCTAATACATGACTGTGCCAGCTGATGTATCTTGAGAAAAAGACTGGGTTACGTAGTGAAAACTATTGTGAACAAGATTTTCCTATGCGATGGGAAGATTCCATATTTCATTTTTACTTAGTAGCCATAATTTTCTTAGTAGTAGCCTATCCCCATCCAGTACTGATGGAAGGTGCTTCAAATGTCTTAGAAATGAAGTAATCTCGAGCACTTCTGAGAGGATTGTGCTGTCTCTAGACAATTAGAAATTAGCTCCAACTATGTCACAAAATCACGGGAGGAATGCAAGCAAGTTTGTGATAGGAAAGCGGAGTTTTCTGACTGATTGAGAAACTGAGGTGGTCCCTACATAGAATTGTTTTGGCAGCATCTCAGATTTTAGAAAGTAGGGATTTTTTTTTTTTTTGATAAAAAGAAAAATCGAGAGATTTCCTTCTTACTGGACTACAAATCAATGAGTGGGCTATACATACTTGAAAATCTAAAGCAGAACACTAAGGAATGCAATTAAATATGCCTGATCCTATGGGTTCGGTCTGCATTCACAGTGTGTTCCTTTGGCTAGTTGGTTGACTACATAAATTTTTTCCATATGTAGGACTATGTGGGAAACAAGCGGTTGGAGTTATCTGGCCAGATAATATCTTTGCTTTTTGAGGTACTCTCTCATTTAGTTTAATAAACAATTAACTTTTATGGAGATTCTTTGCATGTTTATTATTGCATCTATGTTATTCCTTCTTTTGTAGGATCTTTTCAAGACCATGATACTTGAAGTTAGAACACATATAGACAAACTGTTGGAAAAGGCAGACAAGGCTAAGCATTTTGACATTACTAATGTAAGCGTCTTTATATTTATACTCACTAGTGGATTAATAGGCACACCCCCCTTTTCCTAAAATTCAACGTGTGCAATAATAGTGAATGTGGGATAATCAAGATGACAAATACTTTACTGTTCAATTGAAAAGTCTTGGGTTCAAGCCTTAAGAGTAACAAACTTTTTTTTTTTTTTATGTTTATATAATAATAATGATGATGGTGATGATGATGCTGATGATAGGATAGTCAAGATGACAAATACTTTACTGTTAAATTAAAAAGTCCTAGACTCCTAGGCTCAAGTCTTAAGTCTTAGGTTCAAGTCTTAAGATACATCCACTATATCCCCACTATATAGTGGGGATAGGGAGGGATTTAGTGCACAAATTCTTTTATGAAATACCCTTTTCATATATAGTGGGGATATAGTGGATGTATCTTGCAAATGTAATCAATGCATGCATAAATCAAATCCAAACTTGGT
Organism: Arachis hypogaea; assembly: GCF_003086295.3. Taxonomy (NCBI): domain Eukaryota; kingdom Viridiplantae; phylum Streptophyta; class Magnoliopsida; order Fabales; family Fabaceae; genus Arachis; species Arachis hypogaea. Next base: position 40,934,810 of record NC_092048.1, on the reverse strand, counting down.
AGTATTATTCAGTAATTTTCAGGTTGTGTGGGTACAGGGTTTATAGGGTGTCCTGTTAAAATTATACGTAATCCAATACCCAAAGGCTAGAGTAAAAAATCTTTGCCATAACTTGGTCATCTACCTCTTTCATTTTCAGCAAGTGAATAATTATTGGAGACAAAAACAGTCGTGATTCGTGAGAAACTTTAACACCTTATGGAGTTGACATCAGTCAACACATTGATGAGGTTGTCATTGTGATATTTTATTCGGATTTCAGTAAGAGATGGTCAGGTTGAGAACATAAAAAATTTGATGTCATCAGAAGTTTACTCATTAATGTCATGAATCTATTATCTTTTACTGTGGTTTGTTTGTACTAAAATAAAGAGAGATACTTGACTGCTTTTACTACTTTATTTGTTTAATATTGTCTTGTTTTGCTTTGTTTAGCCAACCTGATTTTAAAATGTCTGCTATTTGAATAATTTTCTTTTTCTTTTTCTTTTTTATTTTTTTTTCCTCTCCAAACTTCCATAGTGCTTACAAGGAAAACCTACAATCACTAATGGATTGGAAAGGACTCTCTCCACTGGTAATTTTGATATTAAGAGGTTCAAAATGAAGAGGAAAGGAATGACACAGGTTGTATATTGTTTTCCCTCTTCTTCCTTCCAATTACTTGGTATTTAGTATCCAAAATGACTTGGTGTAGTGTAGTTAGTTTAGGAGGTGCCTCATTATCAGGGTGCTTGGAATTGTGTGTCAACACGAAACATTTCTATTGATGAAATTTCTCTATTTACAGGTGTTGCAAAGATTATCATTTATAAGTGCTTTGGGGCAAATGACACGAGTTTCGCCACAATTTGAGAAGTCCAGGAAAGTAAGTGGACCAAGAGCTTTGCAGCCTAGCCAGGTGAGCTGCATTCTGATTGCAAACTTTCATGATATACTATCTTTATGATTCTCAGACATTTTATTCTAAATGTTTGAAATTTTATTTACTGAAAAACTGATATCTTCTTATCTTTTCTATTTGATATAGTGGGGTATGCTTTGTCCTTGTGATACTCCTGAAGGAGAAGCTTGTGGGTTGGTGAAGAACTTGGCTTTGATGACTCATGTTACTACTGATGAAAAGGAGGCCCCCTTAATCTCTTTGGTATGTTGTGTTATATTATAGAGTATAGACTGATGGACGTTTCCTTTATTACTGATTTATTGTTTAACGAGTATGACTGTTTTGTAAATTACAAATAGATGTTTTATTAGGACTATGGGATGATTGAAGTCATCAAATTTTTAAGTGTGGCTGAAAACTATTTTAATTATATTGCACTATTGTAAGTAACCACACAATGAAGGGCAGAGAATATGTAGTGTATTATTCAACTCATTACAAAGCTGGGTCTCAGCTCTACTGCTTGAGAAGAAAAAACAAATCAGAATTAGCAAAGGGAGAAACGAGACACTGTAGCAGCCTCACTCTCCCAGCCAATTCCTACCAATTTCCTGCCTTGCTTCCACACCCTCCTCTCTGCCTATGTATACATTTTCCCCAGAATAGAAAAAAACACGCACCTGCATATTCTATTGCCAGACTAGTAGTCTCATTCCTCACTCGCCCAAGTTAGTTAGGCCTTAAGGTCCCACCCAACCCTCCTATAGTCTGATTTAGAAATCCCTAAACTGCCCCTGAAGTTCTATGCTTATAAACTTGAAGTCCATTGGGAAATTTGTCTCTAATCCTAACAACTGTATTCACTGGTCGAAGGTTGACTCCTGGAGGAAAAATTGGATCTGGCTTGGTTTTATAAGATAGAAAATAGAAAGAAAACTCCTAAGAGAATTTCAGGGACTCCCTAAATCCCCAAGTTCTTTGTCACTCTCACCCCTACTATATTCATTATTCACTCTCTGAATCTTGTGGCATCCTCCTTCCTCTGAATTACATTTTTTTTTTTATCTTTTTGTTGGTAGAAAAAGAAACTCTGTGCAGATAGGGAAAAATGTGCAGAAGAGGATGACACATCCTCACATTTACAAAATCTAAGACCTAATGGGTATGACCATGTAATAAAGCTTGACACCCTTAAACATTCCATGTTCTGAGCACCACAGACGGGCTGAAAAGCTAATCCCATATCAAAGATAATTAATAGTTAAACATGAACTGTCATAAACTAGAATTCCTTTCAAACCAAATAAGCACTGCAAGGATTGCAGTTTTCCGCATAGTCTTTGCTTCGTTGTGTGTTCTAAACCTTCTGTTTAGTAGGTAGAACTGATGCAAGTTCTTGGGAAAACCCATGATTCTTGAAAGATACCAAAAATCCTGTTTCAAAGAGATCTTGCTGTAGGACAATGCTTACTAAGTTGAGCCCCTGATTTGGAATCTAAACTGCTCTTTATACTCATATCAGTGGACCAAAGAAAGAGAGCCATGAACTTCTGGACTTTGGAGCATACCACTAGTGTTAATCCTATTAAGATCAGCAATCAAAACAGTAGCGCGATCTTAGATGGAGATTCAAATTCCAAATGAGCTATCCAAGAGGAACGTATCTATCTTAATAGTGGAACTCAATTACATGGACATAATATTTGCATTTGAAAAATACACGTATCTATCTATCTAGCTTCTAGACACTTCCTTCATTCATCCTATTAGGAAAAAAAATATATTTAAAATTCTTAAATGTTAAAAAATTTTCATCATTTATGTTGATCAAGATTGAGACAGAGAGAATTGAGAAATTCACAATAATAAGTTTGAAGAGGTGGGTCTTTGCAGCTCACCCAACAAAAAATGCATCGTCGTTGCAAAGGGAGGAGGTTTTGTAGTCGCTGTTGGGAGGAGAGGTCTATCTCAGATCTGGCTGCCATGGTAATGGTGGACTTGAAGATATGGGAAGTGGTTCACAAAGATGAAGAGCTTCTTGTTGGCGCTAACAACCCCAATAAGCCAGAGTTTGGTGATAGCCTTGTAGAGAACTTGGTGGGAGCACAGGCGGGGTGATGTACGTGTTTTGGAAGGAGAGCTCGGTGTAGTTGTTTTCATTGGAGAAGTCGAGAAGTATGAAGAGAGAGAGAGATGAGATGAGAGAGAAGAATGAGAGCAAGAAATGGAGTTAGGGCTTATGGAGGAAGATTGGAAATTGATTTTTGATTTATTTAGAAAAAATTAGAAACAAATTTGTGTGGAAAGTTGCTGTTGTAGTCACTGCCTTGCTTTGGTTTATGCCTTTGTCTACTGTGGTTTGTGTTTTATGTTTGAAGTTTGAAGCCAGAATAGGAGAAGACATGTGTCCCTCAGTGAGTAGGTGCTGCAGTGACATTGTTTGGGCGGGATCACAGTGGACCTCGTCCACTGGACTGCATGTGTTTTATATTTTTAGATATCCGAAGCTATTTCAATATTGTTTATACTTCTGCAACCAATATTTGAGTCCTGTTCACCGGCAATCTCATTGGCATCAAAACTTCAAAGCCTATAGCAGCAATGTGCTTTCTTGTAGATTCGAGTGAAACAATATGGCCATCGCTCAATGTTAATAGAAGTTAGAACTACACTTATTATGAGTGGTTCCCTCCAGTTTTCTACCTGTACTCTGTGGTCTCATGTGTTGGTTTGTTTTCTCTTCTGTACATTTGGGCAAATCTGGAGATGGTTATGGTTGGCGCATTGATATTTGTCTTATTGAATGTTTGGCCTGTTTACTGTATGTTGCATCACATATATATAATGTAGTGTTCATTATTTCCATGACAGTGTTACTCTTTGGGTGTTGAAGACATGGAGCAGCTCTCTGGTGAGGAGCTTCATGCACCAGATTCCTTTCTAGTTATTTTTAATGGTTTGATTCTTGGGAAGCATAGGAGGCCACAGGTATTGGTTTGTGTGTGTCTTTCGTTAATTATGCAATACATTGCAAATATGCACTCATTTTTAAAATCCATAGCTTGACTTTTCCTCCCTCATTGTTAAAGCATTTTGCTACTGCAATGCGAAAGTTGAGGAGAGCTGGTAAAATGGGTGAGTTTGTGAGCATCTATGTCAATGAAAAGCAGGTGAGTTGTCCTCTTATAATGGATGCCCCCTCCACCTTTCATTTTCTTGCCCTTTTTAAAAAAAAAATTTAATTTTTGAATTCATAACCTCATGCAAACTATAGAAACCAGTATTTGAATTTATGTCCTCATGACATGTTGTACTGCCTTTGTTTTAAGATATAACTTTAGTTTTATGGTTACAAGTTTAGTAGTCCTTATAAGTATACATATTATGTCCATGATTGTGGTTTTGAATTGGTTCTTAGCATATTTCTGAGAATTGGTTGTAGCTTAAAAATAGGCTGCAAGAAATCAGTCAAAAACTGATAAAACAGGTCAACAACCGGTGAACTGGTTGAACCGGTTAAACACATGTTTAACCGGTTCAAAAAATTGATAAAACACAAATCCGTCTTCCAAGAAAATATGTTTTATGCATGGATTTATTATTTTAGGTTATTATTATTTCTGGTTAAACTTCAAATTTCACCAGTTCAATGACTGGTTTTCAGAATTTGGCTTTTAGCCTTTTGCATCAAATCAGAGTTGATGCATGAACATGCTTATGGTTCCAATCTGGTCGGAGTTGCATGTTTTTCCTTCTGTCTGCATTTTATGATTCGATTTAATTATTCTATCTAAACAAGTGTTTTGGTTCTGAGTTAAATTAATGGTAAAAAGACATGTCTCCAGCATTGTGTGTACATAGCTTCTGATGGTGGTAGAGTTTGTCGTCCCCTTGTTATTGCTGACAAGGGAATATCAAGAGTCAAAGATGATCATATGGAAGAGTTGAAGGTAAGCATATCATTTGCTTTTATTGTGGAAATGAAAGGAGAAAAGTTGCTTATGAAAATTCAATTATCATGCTTGTTCAGGATGGAATGCGCACATTTGATGATTTCTTAAGAGATGGATTGATTGAATATCTTGATGTCAACGAGGAAAACAATGCTTTGGTTTGTTCTGCTCTAATTATTTCTAGCTAGGTTTTTCTTCAAAGTCATTCCTGACAAGTAAATATGCCAATTGCCTTATTTCCTTTTCTTTTAAGATTGCTTTATATGAAGGAGATGCCACACCAGATACTACTCATATTGAGATTGAACCTTTCACCATTTTGGGAGTTTGTGCGGGACTAATTCCATATCCTCATCATAATCAGTCACCAAGGAACACGTATCAGGTTGGTTCCCTAATCTCACCTTGCCTTCTCTCTTCCAATCTTTGTAGGTGTCAGAGAAGGTGACAAATATGTAAATAAAAATTATTCTTCTCATGTTCTGATATCTGTATATGCTGATTTTATTTTTGTGGTCACTGAGTGTAGTGTGCTATGGGGAAGCAAGCCATGGGAAATATAGCATACAACCAGGTACGCAACTTTTTGAAGGTTAATTGACATGAGCTCAGCAATGCATGGATTATATTTCAAAGTTTGTTGAATACTAATTTAATGGAATTCTTTTATTTGAACAAATCTAATTTTTAATAGCTTTATTCCTTAACTAGTGTATCAATATTCACTCTCTCAATTATTAAATGTGTATAAAAGTAATAAAATGGAATTAGTTGAGATGACAAGTTGTTTATAATTTAACTAAGAGGTCTTGGGTTTAGGTCTTAGAAATAGCGAAGAATTTTTTTTATGGATTGTATATAATGAAGGCCATTTTAGCAAAGAAAGTTATGCACCAACCCTTTCCATATCCCTATTATATATATAGTACAGATATAGTATAGACATAGATGCCTCTATACAAGTAGAGACATGCAAATTAGTACATGCGATGTGGATCGTGCTCCAAAATTTTAAATATTAGCAGTGCCTAGGAGTATTTTACAACATGCACCAATGTGAAGGAAATATTCTCCAGAAGTGTATGGAAAGAGTTATGATCATGTAGTCTTAAATCTTACCCTGTAAATCAAATGCACAGAGATGTTTCTTTGGCTTGCCTCCACAGGAAGCTGCTTGCAATTGAAGACTAGCTGATATGCAAGTCCATTTATACTTTACCAGTATACTTTATGTTGACTAATTTGATTATAGCGAGACTGGATTTGGTTAGAATGATTTTATGCTTTGTGGTTGTAGAGCCTGAGTGCTTGTTTAGTTGTAAATCAAGCTAAAAGCCTTTATGGTTACATGTGGCCATGTTGGTTTTAGGAATGTGTTTGATCTTGAAAAATATTTGGCATGAAGACTGAGGGCTTGATACTATTTCCTATGTTTTTATTATTGCGCATTGTGTAGTTTTACTGCTGCAATCAGCAGTTTTTATTACTATCATAGATAGAGCAGGGTTGACCAAGGTATAGGAGCTTGCATACTGGGTGCATAATAATGCAGTTTAAATCTTTATTTTTGTAGCTATGCCGGATGGACACCTTGCTTTATTTGCTGGTTTATCCTCAGCGGCCTTTGCTGACAACAAAGTCAATTGAGCTGGTTAGTATTACATTGTTTCATTATATGATTGCTTATGAGTTGAGGTTGTTAATAATATTTGTTCTTAGGTTGGATATGATAAGCTCGGAGCAGGTCAAAACGCTACGGTAGCTGTGATGAGTTACAGTGGTTATGATATAGAGGATGCCATTGTGATGAACAAGTCATCTCTTGATCGTGGCTTTGGTCGTTGTATTGTTATGAAAAAGTATGCAATTTTATTTGGGGTTTTGCTTCTGGTTGCTTTATATTTCATGGTCAGGATTTTTAAGGTAGCAGTGTTGTGTTTTAATGTTTCTTGATGGATAGGTATACTGTCATCTGCCAGAAGTATGCCAATGGCACATCTGATCGAATACTTAGGCCCAATAGAGCTGATAGTTCATCACGTCAGCAGGTTATATGTTTTCTTATTAATTGATCAATTGATTTTACAGTTTTTATTTGCTTAGTAGTCACTATACATATAATCAAGAAGTATTGTTGCTTATTTGCATTGCCTTGTGATACGACCCCTAGCTAGCAGAATTAGGGATCTTTATTGATGAACAGGGGTTGAAAATCACAATCCCCTAGGAATCAATACACGGGAGGAACTACCTCCTCTAGAGAGAATACCTCTCCATAGTTCTAACAAAATAACCAGAAAAGAAAAGCCTAATCCCTTCTAGACACAACACACTATTTATAGGTAGGTAGAAACCCCACTAACTAACTAATTGTCAGCTCTAGTAACTCTCCTGTAGGCTAAGCCAAGCTCAAAATGCCCAGCAATCAACAAGTGAACAGCAACTCAGGCTACTTACCTCTTCTTTTGTAAACTAAACCAAACCTGTTAGACGCCATCCTATCACCTACCTTGCTGACATTTTATGGAATACTTTGTATCTTTGGCTACTATTGAGTGTGCCTTGCAACCATAGACCAGTTTCTCTTGTTTGCTGGTTTTGGTGGTAGTGCAACTCTCACCTTCAATGATGGTTTTTCACAAAAGCGAGTTTTATAGTGTAGGATTAGAAGTTTGACTTCTATTTGGAGTAAAGTGGATCTTTCAGGGATTGGAAAGCTATGTTTTATAGATAATGCTCTGTTTTTCTTGCTTTTGCTTCTGTAAAGAGGATTTCTTTTCTTCTCATCTTGTATTAACCATCAGTTTGTCTTAATTGGATTCTTTTCTTTCTGAAAAAGCTCTTATGATCTCTCTATTTGTTTATTTTGTTTGTTTTTTTTTATCTTTCACCCCATCCAAGAAAAGCTAACTGACTTGTTTGTCATTCTTTTCTTTGAATTTTGTTTTAATCGAAAGGGAAAAAATGTGGTGAAATGTTTTTACTCCTTTTGTGATTGTTGTATAAAATCGGAGTTATTTAATGGTCAGGAAATTTTATTCTTCTATTTGTCTTGTCCTAGTTTGATTTTTTTAGTTCCTGAAAATATGTTTTTCAAATGTCATTTGATGTTTTCAAGCTTCCTTCAGATACTTGATGATGATGGACTTGCTGCACCAGGGGAAATTATTAAGCCAAATGACATCTATGTCAATAGGCAATCACCAATTGATACTAGAAGTAACATTATTGGGTCTGCAGCAAATTTGCCTGATAGGTTTGGTTTTTACTTTTCATATTTTGATTTAGTTGAGTGGGTTTCTCTAGAAATATGTGGTTCAACCTTTTTCTTATATGTTATTCTTATATCCAGTAAATATCGATCTTCTGCGCAATCGTTTAAGGGTCATGGAGGGGAAGTGGTTGACAGGGTGGTTCTTTGCTCGGACAAGAATAACAACATGTGTATCAAATTTATAATCCGTCACAATCGTAGGCCTGAGGTAAAGTCTTGGTTGGTTCATTGTGAATGTTAAGTATCTTACATGGTTTGAGGTAGTGTAGCTAACTCTTTGTTGGAATATGTTGCCTTAGCTTGGTGATAAATTTAGTAGCAGACATGGTCAAAAGGGTGTTTGTGGAACAATTGTCCAGCAGGAAGATTTTCCATTTTCTGAGAAAGGCATTTGTCCTGATCTGATAATGAATCCTCATGGTTTCCCAAGGTAATACAAATTATTTGTATGTCGAACTATTTTTCAATATGCTTCGTTGTTCTCTTATTTGCATTATCACTTTTAAATGAGTTATGCTATTCATGGTTTACTTTGTGTTCAACATTTTCTGTCTTTCCTACTCGTAAAATTTTTATTAGGTGAAACATATGAAGGATTCTTAAACTCAAAACATGAAGCAGGGTCTCTGAATAACAAAATAGATGGTGGATTCTAGACTAAAACTTTGTCATCTTCACCATGCTAATAACGTTTTGACATTTATGTTGTACATGGCATGGCTATTTTTCTAATACGTATGTGAACTCATTAGCATGTTGAGCTATTAATCAAATATAGTTATGAATGAGTTCTGTAAAAAAAAGGAAAAGGTTAACATCTGTTAGTATTACTCATTAATGTGTACTATCATACACATTCTGTGTCAACACTATTACAACAAATGCAGAGAATATAAGGATATGTTGAATTCTTTTAGCTCAATTATAAAGTATAGTTTTCCAATCCTTACACCAAATAAATGCCACACATCTAATCGTGTCTTGTAAAACTTGCTTGTCAAGAAAAATTGTGATAGAAAAGTGCTACCAAGCTTGAGTGAAAGTTTTAGTGGACAACTATTTGATCTGCAGTGTTGGATGGATTGAATCTTGGGTGGTAAAAACCTAACGAGAGAATGTATTTGGGGAAGCTAATAAATGATTATGCCATAATCAATTTGTTTGAGGCTTTACTTGAAAAGTAGTTTTAAAATAATGTGTTTTGTTTAGATTCTATGAAGGGTTAAGTTAGGCCTGCGACAACAACTGTAAGACTTCGTCGCATCCCAATGCTTGGACATGACGCAATGACATCCTTAATCCCTGTAGCCGACCCCAAGGAAAAGAGGCTTTTGTTAACAACTACTTGTATAGTACCCATAGGACGTTCATTATCAAAATTATTTTCTGAAGTAATTTTTATTGTTTTGTTTAAATTAATAAAATAAATAAAAATACTTTTTTCCTAACAATATTTTACTATCTAAGAACTTTAATCCAATGGTTATACACAAAACCAACATGTAGAAAAATGAGGGAAACAAGAGTGTTCAAAGAAATTGTGATGAGAGAGAAGTTTCTTTGAGAGAAAATATTTTAACTAAACTGTGACAGGTAACGTGGGAGAGCTAGGCGGGAGAATGAAAATTGTGAGAACAGTTAGGGATGATATAGCTTTAGCATAGAAAGGGATTACAAGCTAATGCCTGAGTAATGCTCCAATTGGTGCTTTTTGTATCTCTGTTCTAAATATATATTGATGTATTGAAGGTCCAATGAGAAGAATGGACTAGATAGAGGAAAATCTAACGGGTATAGGTAGAAGGATATAGCGAAAACTTTAGATGATAGCATAGAGGAGTTAAATTTAAATTACTAGCCTATTGGCGTGGTTTATGATGCACTACATAGTCAACAGGAAAAAAGGCTGCTTCTTCGAGTGGTTGGGTAAGATTTTTTTATTAGGGCCACATCACTTTTTGTTATTGGGGTTGTGGAAAGTCAATGAGATTTGAGAAGTCACTGAAATATGATGTGGATGCAAATATATGCTGCTTTGCATGTTTCTCTGCACAAAATTATTGTACTTTAACTGTCAGGTGGTAACATTTAGTATTGAGTTTCATTGGTAAAAAGACATGTTCGTTTTGAATGTTTAGCATTAAAATATTTTTTTTTGGATCAAGCTCTTCTAAAGTGAGGGAGTTGGTAAAATGAGAGTCTAATCACCTTTGAATCAAGGTAGTGGGACTCGCATATAATAGAAGTTACAAATTTAATGGTGATTAATCCCTTACGTTATTACTTTACAATTCGCCTCACTTTAGAGGATCTTTTTCCCATTTTTTTGGGATGTAATTAAATGGATAAACAACAATGCATTTTACCTGACGCGAACTAATAATTTTTCATATTATCAGTCGTATGACAGTTGGAAAGATGATTGAGCTTCTTGGAGGCAAGGCAGGGGTTTCATGTGGCAAGTTTCATTATGGAAGTGCTTTTGGAGAAAGAAGTGGTCATGCAGACAAGGTTGAAACTATAAGGTATCTTATTTGTCTCCGGTGTGACATTCTTTATATTGACTTACCTGTATTTATGTTCTTATGGTTTTATTCATCTGGCAGTGAGACACTAGTGAAGCATGGCTTCAATTACAGTGGAAAGGACTTCATTTATTCAGGTTTTCTTTTCCTCTTACAGTTATTAATTCAGATTTGTTTATGGAAATTTTTTCTAAAATATTTTGGGAATGAAATGATCACGTCTCGCCACTATGCATGCATGTATATATGATGACATGGTCAGGTCTCTAGTCAGTTCATGTGGGTATATGAAATATAAGTACGATCAACAGAACTAAACTGTGTCTATATCCCATGTCGTAGAGTCAGCTAATAAAGATTCAGAAACATATTTCATGGGCAATCAATTGAATAAAAGCAACCCATCTTCCCTTATCAGTTATCGGCATGAGTTTTTGGTTATTTATAGAATTGTTAGGCATTTGGTTGACGATGTCCTAAAGGTTGTTACCGTACCCAGGTGGGAAAGTTTTGTTCTATGATTTAGTTTTGGCTGTTGCTTGGTGTTAGCAAAGTGCATGCTTTTAATGGAACCTCTTTGCATTTGCATATTGCACTGATGAATTATTTCGTGCTCCGCTTTTTGGGTTGTTATTCCAGCAATATAGTTTAACATTCCTTTGTTCATGTATACAAGTGGCATCCACATTCTCCTTTTTGATTTCAGGTATCACAGGCTGCCCATTGCAAGCATATATATTTATGGGTCCAATTTACTATCAGAAGTTAAAACATATGGTGAGTGAAGTCTTTTTAATATGATTTTCTATTTGTGTTGATTACTAGAAGGGGTACCATAATTTTGGCTTTTATAGTCTTCCTATATAGGCACCAACCATAATTTCGGTTTCAGTTGACTATTCAAAAAATATTGTAATGTTCATGGTTGAATGATATTTTTCTATTAGATTTAACTTGCTCGTATATTCATGTCATAAGTTCATAAGCAAATGCTTTGTCTATGACCAGGTGCTCGACAAGATGCATGCTCGAGGCAATGGCCCTCGCGTTATGCTTACTAGACAGCCTACAGAAGGGAAAGCTAGAAATGGAGGTTTTCATTTTAGACACTCTTCATTTGTTGTTGAATTTATATAGAATAGTAAAAGTTAATATGGAACACTGCTGTTTTCCCACTCCTCTTGGGGGCAATAGTTTACAACTTTTATTTGTCATTTTTTTTTGGTGGTCATGTATGTTCTGTTCAGCAGCATTCTTAATAGTTTGTCAATTTATAGCCTAAGCATTATTTAATTATTAAAGTATTTTTCAAATTAGCCTACCAGGCCAACAAATTACCCTAAAGTGTATATTCATTTTGGTCCTTGAAGTTATATGAATGCCTTGCTTTAGTGTATTATATTGGAAAAAGTGATTCCGACCAGTTCTTTTTGGTGATTAAAGTTAGTCGCTAGGAAACATCACCTTAAGGGATAAACTGAGTCGGTTTCCAATTTCAGAGATAACAAACCCAAGGGATTAAAATGAATGTCCATTCATTCCAAATACCGAGTTGCAATATATTTCATCACGGTATTTATTCTAGATTTGGATTGGCAGAACCTAACCTTTTTCCTGGTAACTAATTTATAGATATATGTTATAGAGTGGTTAAATGATAACAACTCCTTATGTTCAGGTCTACGTGTTGGAGAAATGGAGCGTGATTGCTTAATTGCATATGGTGCTAGTATGTTGATTTATGAGCGACTCATGTTATCTAGTGATCCTTTCGAAGTTCAGGTAAATAATTTAGACTTTTATGTTGATTGCATTCATTGCATTCATTACAGTATTGTATGCATTTCAAGTACAGAATAATTTATAGTAATATTAAAAGGTCAAATGAGGGTTTTCTGCAGAGTGCAGATAACCAAGTCCCAATACGCATACTATTTTATCATTTTGGATAAAGTAAACCCCCTTTCCAGGTTAAACAATTTATGTGCAAGACTTTATATTGAAGTTGCTGAATTCTGTTTTAATTCTGGCAAACAAGGATTTCCTGCATGGATTAGATTGAAGCTCTTCCATGAAATCTATTGATATTTGCATAATAAATCTAAAAATTCTCTCATTCAAATCTTTCCTCAACCTTCAAAGCCTCATATCATACTGGTTTGGTTATGTATTATACTTTACAATGACGGAGAAAAGCTCTTTGGAATGGGGTAAAGAGAAAAGTGGAAATATTGGAAGTAACGGTCAAGACATTTCTTTGATGCAGAGGTTAAAATTTGAGAAAAAAAAAGTTAGCCGTAAAGTGAAAAATCACTTCACTTCAAATTTCAAGATCACTTATAATTAAAATTCAGGTATTTTGAGGATTACACAATGTCTGCCCAATTTTTTAAAAGTCTTGTTTATATTCAAACCACCAAAACCACCAATGGCAGTACTCTATCATGTTTATCTCAAGAGGCTATGTAGTACCTATACTTCAAAATACTCACCGTATCTATATCCATTATGCATCATGTCGGATGCTATACACATACTTTCATCTACTTTTAATTATATTTTAGAAAATCTTTCTTTAAGTTTTTAAACTTTTCATATGTATAAAATTAGAAATTTCATAACATTAAATAGAATGACTAACTTTTAGTTTGTGTATGTTAATCTATGTTAATATAAATTCATAACTCCTTTCTTTTAACTTAAGCTTTATGTTTTTTCTTAATTTTATAGTACTTTTCACATACTATTATATAGTCTGACTCCACAAAGCATGGACTTTTAGCTGGCCTCGCCACACCAGTGCCCTATGTTTAATGCAATTACATACTTCCTTTATTCCAGAATATCTATTATTTGAAATTCTGTATAATGGCAACTCAGTCTATTTGGAAATAATTTGTATTTAGATATAGAGTTTTTAATGCACCAAAATTTTGAAGTGATAGGTATTTGAAGCAAGGAAGTATCTTTTATATGCGTAGTCTCTTTTTTTGTGTTTAATAAATATATTATTTTTATATTTGATTTTAATTCTTGTATTGATTGTGCCGTGTCCTATACTTTTACAAAATTGCCGAGTCCCCTTATCCGTGTTGTATCATATGTGTCGCTTGTCGATTCCATGCTTCCTACATATCTAGCTTGCCCACTACTGTAACAATTCATCATCTCTGCAATATTAAGCAAAATCAATTTTGACGAAATAGTTATTGTCTGGAATAAAGTGTTCAAACATGAAACCAAAGACACTTTTTATTTTTTGTTCGCATGGTACATTAAAAGTTAAAACCGTTATATTCTTTACAATCAAGTTGACTCATGATACTTTCATTTCTACACAGGTCTGCAGAGAATGCGGTTTGTTAGGATATTACAACCATAAGCTGAAAACTGGCATTTGTTCATCTTGTAAAAATGGAGATAAGATTTCTACCATGAAGCTACCATATGCATGCAAGCTCTTGATTCAGGTATGATATGCTCTTCTCGATAACTTCAATTTATATATTCTGGAAGTTCAGTTATCTGATTGAGATCCTATTCATTTATATGAAAAATTATTGTACCAACTGATAAGTGATCAACTCCTTTGTGTCTCCATTTATATGAAGTTGATTAATCTATCAATTATTTATTTTGAGCAAGAATTAATCCTATTTCACTGTTAAGTTAGAAAATGATAGATCTTACTAACCATTCCAAGAATAGAAAAATGCTTTGAAAAGAATCAATTTTATTACTGTATGGAGTTATTAGAACAAGGATAGATGCATTTAGTTCCAAAATAGTTTCATATCTATGTGCATTTTAATCTAGGAAATGAAATTTCTCATTTTCTCTATTACACATTACACTGAAAATAGCACAAACCGAGATCTTGATAATAACGAATTAATTTGAGATGGTTTCAGCTTTCAGCAGCCAGTGAAAGAGGGACATTGCATTGATCTAATGTGGTGCAAATAAGCACTTTAGTTGCTTCTCTTATACTTATTTTGAGAATCTAGAAGGAATAGAAGGAAAAAACTGCAAAGTGGAATCATTGGAATTTGGAAATGGCTATATTTAGCCATATTAGTCTGCTTCCTCAGAACTCAAGCAAACAAAAATAAAATAACCAAGCGTTTACCAGTGTGTGGGGCTGTTATGCGAATCAAAGTATTAAACTAGAATAGTCAAGTGTATATGAAATTTTAAATTGGTCTATTATTTGAATTGAAAAGATCATGCCCATCGGCTTTTAAAATTGCTGTTTGTTGATTGATTTTTGATTTGGTTCTCAAAATTTTCAGGAACTCCAATCAATGAATATTGTTCCTCGCTTGAAATTGGCAGAAGCGTAAAGTCTTTTCAGATAAAGTTGAGAGGAAAACTGATTTGCTGCTTGGGACAAATCAAAGGCAAAACGTTGCCATTGACTACCAACTATTCCTTCTTTGTATAGGCGTTAGGCACAAGTGATTTGCAAAGCTGAAGATTAGTTTTCTTTTTATATTTCTAGGTGTTTTCTGTCTTTGTCAAAGGTAGTTATCGACGGTTAAGGAAACTCCTTTTTCATGATGTGGTTTCTGAGAGTAGAACAAACTCTTAAACATACCAATCAAAGCAGCACATCAACCAATGAGCATCTGAATGTACATAAACTTCATGTTATTAGAAATAGAGTGATGTTAACACTTCATAGAATAACGAAAGTGTTACAAGCTTCGAAGACTCCAGGTTGTAATTTGCATGAACTTGGTATATAATATGAGACGTCGAAAATAAAATAGGACTGCAATAAAACTAGCAGAAACAAAGGAAAAGTAAATTTGACAATTAAAGAAATCCTACTCATCAGTGTTATCAGAATCGTAACGAACAAGAAAATGGGTGAACCTATCGTTTTTGCATTTTCAAATTCGTTGAAAACTGGCTGGTTTAACGTGAACCACGTGATAAAAAGAGCTCGAGTGATTCACAGCACATTAATTCTCTTGTTCTAAGTTCGGCACTTCGGCCATCATTCTTTTTTTCGTTGGAGCATTATAAACACCTTTTTCTATTGTGAAAAAATATAGGTAACCAGCATTTTTTCCTGCTAACTATCTTCACTCCAAAAAAGATGATTTAATTAACAAAATGCTTTACCATTATGGTAAATCAGCGTTTTGTTAATTTAAATCAGTGTATTATGGTTAGTATTTTGTTCACTAAATTACCTTTTTTGAAAGAATGTTAGAGGATTAGCAGAATTTCTTATTTTTTTTTTAGGATAAACTATTAAAAATAAATTCGAATAATTTTGTTGCTGATGAAAATGCACCAAAATTTTGTTATTGACAAAAAATATTCTCAAATAATTTAAAAACGCGACAAAAATATCTAACATTAAATACGTATTTTTCAAAAAATAATTTAGAGATTGAATTTTGATGCGATTTATTGCAAGTATGATTAGAAAAATGAGATATTATTATTCTTAAAATTTAGTGATTTTTTTGTTAAGTATATATATTTTTGTGATTTTTTAAAAGTATTATTGGTTGTTGACAAAAATTACAAAAACAATATATACTTAGTGAAAAATAACTAAATTTTGAGGATAAAAATATTTCGTTTTTCTAATCATACTTGCAAAAAATTGTATCAAAATTCAATCACTAAATCATTTTTTGATAATACATTTTTAATGTTGAGTATTTTTGTCACGTTTTTAAATTATTTCAGGACATTTTTGTCGATAACAAAATTTGAGTACATTTTTATCAGCGACAAAATTATTCGGGTGCATTTTTTGGTGGTTTACCCATTTTTTACTAGCAATGTTTAAAACTGTAGGTTAAAAGTTAAAAGTATGCTTATGGAGTTATTAGACTAAGAATTAAGCTAATAACTAAAAATATTAGTCAAAAATAATAAATTTTGTTGGTGGTATTAGTTATCTAAACTTTTTCTTTCACATATAATACCATAATTTCCTAGACAATAGTCCTTGGCCTAAAGAATTTGAATTCTCTAAATTTTAAATTTTTATTTGAGAAGATAAAGTGTGATTTCTCATTCTTAAATAATTTTTTTTCATATTTTTTTTATTCTACTTATAAAATAAATAATAAAAACTCATATTTTATTCTCTAAAATAAAAATTCAAAATTGAAAGAATCCAAATCCTAATTAGATGTGGCATATTTGAACAAGATGAAATCCATCCAAAGTCCAAACTATGTTGTGTAACAAATAATGGGTTTTAGCTACGTATTTCATATTTTGAATACGTAATCTAATCTTATTGATTAGTCGTAGATTCAAATCTAATCTTATTGTTTACTTTATGGGCAATGTTATAGGTAAAGAAATGCGTTGGCGATTATAGCTGATGGACACGTGTTCGTGTTGGCGCTACACGCGCTGACCGAATATGACGCTTTGCAGTGATTGCAGACAGTGCTCCACCTAATAATATTTAATGGTGAATTTTAGCCTACGCCCATTCGAAAAAGGGCTTGTGGGACGCCTCGTACGGACACAATCCGACGTCGGTGTACTGGTGTATCATGGAATTACGTTGGAGCCATGAAAGTTTGGAAATGGATCATCTCTAGTTTTTTTAACACTTGATAAGATATAGTGTGATTTTTCACTTTTAATGCTATAAGTAAGACCAGAAATAAATAAGAGAAAAAATAATGAATGGTTAGATTAAGCACTGGATATTAACCAGTTTTTTTTCACTGGAGAGAATTCAAAAAAAAAATTTATGACATTTTGAAAAGTGACCCATAGTTGTAATAAATTATTGGGCTTACCCTGCAGAAATTGCGGCCCAAAATGTGGAACTAAGCTCAATTTGAATGTTTACTGTTTGGAGGGGCCAATTCATGGTTAACAAGAGTGTTTGTTAAACCCTTTTTATTGTCGACCAAAACCCATGATAGAGGAAAAATTGGTGAAAATTTAAAAAAAAAAATGATTAAAGGTTTGTAAGATAATAGTCCGTTAGATAGAAAAATAATAGACTTCCCCTTCCCTTTCTCTGACAGAAACTTTCCTGTTCCTTTTCCCTTCCCCCACAACAATAGGTATTTGTAGTGGGGTTTGAATTAGTTTTGAATCAAAACTCTTGCTGTATAATTTAAATTGAATGAATGTTTTCAAATAATATCCAATTTCAAGTGGTTTGAATTGGATTGGATTTACAGTTTTATAAATTAAAAAATTAAATATATCTAATAAGTTTTAACATTAAATTTAGATAACTAACAATAGTATAATAAGTCTCAACAATATCTTAAAAAAATTGACGGTAACATAACAATAAAAATAAAATTATAGGTTAGTTAAAATAAATAAATAAATCTCATTTTAAACATTAATATTAAATAATAATACATGAATAATATAAAAAAATATATAACAAAATTGAATATATTATAAGTAAAATTGTAAATATAATAATAAAATAATAATATTATAGCACATTATACTGTTTGGATTGGATTAGATTGATTTTAAAAAGTACATTCGAAATCCGATCCGATCCGATCCGAGGTGCTGCTTGTCCGAGTTCCTTCTGAGGAGGTTGGGGATGGTACCTGCAAAAGACTTCGATGTTTAAGTTAGCAAGGGCTTTAGGCAGGTTTTTAGTAGATAGAACGTGAATTATATCTGGGAGTTCCAGTATATTTATAGTAGAGCTGCTAACCACCTTTGTTAGAGTAGTTCTATCTTTTCTTATAGATAACTATTCCTTTTATCTTGGGAGTTTGTTAAGATCTCCCTTCTAGACGTAGCGGAGAAATATTCGGAGGCAGTTACTCGTTTAGATCAAGTAGAGCTGGACCTCTTTGTTGATGTCCGACCTCCTTGAGAGGTCGGGATTATCGTGAAGGGCCTACACCATTAATGGTCCTTTTTGTCTTATTGGGCCTGGCTTTTATTTATTGGGTCAGGGTATGAACAGTGCCCCTACTTGAGTCCGGATCCTTTTATGGGTCGGGGTCAAGCATTTTGCGGCTTCTGTTGTGGACGTCGGGTTCTAGCACTTCGGTTTACCCGACGTGTTTAAAATTTTGAACATTGATGGTGCTTTAATGATGCGCGAACATTGCACGGCAGTTGTTCTTTGGAATCCACGCACATTTAAAGAGGAGTAAAGGGGCCGTTTTTAGTTCACTGTCTCTTATAAGGGGACTTTTCGGCTCTCCTTCTCCTTTTTGTTGTTTCTGAAAAGACTGCTTTACTTTCTTCTTCACAAAAGAACTCCTCTATGTTACTTCAAGATTTCTCTATCTTGATCTTTAAAGATTTTTTTACTTTCGCCGCCATGGAGGAGATCATTCGTATTTTGCTATTTTTAGACGTGTTCTCCCCCTTTTTTCACGATCTTCTTCAAGGTTGGTTTTCGTTTTCTCTTTCCTTCAAACTCTCCTTTTTGATTGTCCGAGACTTGCTTTTTATTGAGTTTGATTTTACTGTCCTTGCACTTTCCTTTGGAAAAATCTGTTTTAATTTCTTTATGAGTTTGATGTGGAACGTTTTAGGAAGTAAAAAACGTTTGTCACCAAAAGATTTTTTGAAAGACTCTCTTCTTTCTTAAAAGAATCTTCATTTGTATTTTCATGTATTACCGTAGCTATTACCCTTTGTGTTTATGCACTGTATTGCCCCTAATGGTGCCGTTTTGATATGACGATGTTGTATAAGAGAGGCTCTATTTGGTTGTGCTGTAGGGATATTTTTGAAAAGACTAGCTTTCTTTTTGATTTTGATATTCTGCTCAACTTATATTGGATGAGTTCTGACCTCTTTTAGTAATGGTATGCTTTACTTTTGCTTTTGTAGGTATAGCATTTATGTCACGCCGTGTTATCTTGAATATGTCGACTAAGGTCCCTTCTGCTCTTCGGGTTTAGGTAGATAGTAATGTTCTTAGTTGTGTCCCCATGACCGATAAAGAGTATTGTGATGAGTTTCATAGGCACCATAGTATATGTGAAAATATGGAGGATGGGAGAAGCTATGTTTTAGAACCGTCCGACCCAGAGAGAGTGTGTTTTTCCCCTTTAGAGGAATCTGAACAACCTTTCTTTTACGCCTATGATTGTTTCTTCACCAAGCTAGGTGTCCGACTTCCATTTACAAAATTTGAGATGGAGGTGTTACGGTTTTCTAACCTTGCCCCTTCTTAGTTACACTCGAACTCTTGGGCTTTTATGAAAATGTATCAGCTCTTGTGTCGGGAGTTGGATGTCCGACCCACTTTAAATGTCTTTTTCTATATCTTTGTTGCAACAAAACCCTATAGTTCCATAAAGAAGTTGGAGTGGATATCCTTCCAAGCTGTACAAGGTCAGAAGGTTTTTTCTATCTTCGACGATTCTTTTCATGATTTCAAAAATTACTTTTTTAAGGTCTGGGGTGCTGAGGGTGTCCTTTCTTTTTGCCCGAAAACCAAGAACCTCCTTTTTCCCTATACTGGCAAGATACCCTTATAATCGTTAGGTGTGATCTAGACAAGTTATACGACCTAGAGAGGGGTGTTGTAAATTTTTTTTAGGTACATGGGGCCAAGCCCCCAATTTGGATACAAAAAGATATTTGGGAGATCCCAGCCTTCTGAAGTCCGATCTCAGTAGTTCTCTCTTCCTTTACTTGTTGAATTCTATTATTTGTAAGTGTTGTTTCTGAGTGCGTTTGTTTTGTTTTGCAAAAAGTATGGCTCCGAAATTAGCTATGAAATTTCATCGGAACACCAAGAAGACAGTCGTTGATAAGAATCTCCAGCAGCAAAAAGAGGTTGGGGCCGAATCTTCTGTCCAATCTTCCCCTAGGAAGTCGGGATCGGGTCTGTCTGATCAGAAGGACGTCATTCCTACTCCCCTCTCCAGGCTTATCCCTTCTAAGCCTTCCCCTCTGTCTCTTTCTTCCACTGAACCTCCCTTTAAGAAACAAAAGGTGGATGACGATGAGAGAATTTACTCAAAGAGCTTCGATACCCTGGCTTGGGGGGGGGGGGAATGTCCTCCCTTACCACCACCTAAGCACGGATGATGTGACTTTTCAAAACCACCTCCAACACTTGGCACGTGGTGGGCTTCGTACGGTTGGAGTGTGTACTACTCTAGCCAGGGAGTTGAGGAACTCTTCCATTCAAGCGACGGCCAGTGCTTTGGTGTCGGCCCGTGCTGATGTGGAAAGACTGAATGAGCTAAAGAAGGACTTGCAACGGGAGTGAGAGGCCTTGAGGTCCGACCTTGAGAGAGCTCAAGAAAGAGCGAGCAAGTCGGAGGCCGCTGCCGCTCTGGCCGAGGAGAAGGCGAAGAAGTTCCAAGAGAGCTATACTCATGTATTTGGGGAGATATTGACACTGGAGGAGGAGTTGGAAAAAATGAAAGAGCAGCTTGCTGGGTCTCAAGTTAAGGTCTTGGCTTCCGACCTTGACCTTTCCCTCTTCAGCGTGGACAACATAGTAGTAGATGGCAAGATAGTTCCGACACTTGAGGACGATGATGAGGAGGAGCCTCCAGTGAATCCAAAGACCTCGGGGCCTCAGGTCGGGCAGACCTCCACCTCGGGAGCCAAACCTGAAGCTACTACTGTGGAGACCTCTCCCACGGCCTCTGTTGTCGTGTCGGCCGAGCCAGTCTTTGTGCTTTGTCCTTCTCCTGAAAAAGATGATGTTACTTGCGAGAACCTCAAGCCTCTTTAGGCCTTTTATATTTTGTTTCATATAACTGGTATGGCCTGACTTGTGGGTCTTATGACTTTAAGCCTCTTTAGGCCTTTTATATTTTGTTTCATATAACTGGTATGGCCCGACTTGTGGGTCTTATGACTTAGCTTTCTTGTAATAGCTCGTAGTTTTTGAACACTTTACTTTCTGTTTAGTTGTTTTTCACAACTTTTTGTGAAATGATGTTCAAAACTCTTTACTTTATACTGCAAAGTGCTTTTACGTCCTTTTGGAACGAAGTCGTGTTTTTGTAGAAGGTTTCTGTTTGCTTTTGACCTTTTGAGTCTTTAGCCAATTTTGTGGTTTTCTTAGTTTCCTTACATAGATCCAACTTCGAGTAGTCATACTTTGTTAAGTTACTTTTACAACTTTGATAAGGATTAATTATAAGAATTATGTTGGGCATTAAGGGTTTAATGCATTCAAAGTAATAAAATCCTAATGGGAGGGGACAAAAAAAGAATGACATCAAGAAGATGAATTTATTGGCCTAAAGAGACACAGCGGAAACATAAAAGATAGATAAAGGAAAAACAAAGGATAGATAAGGTTTTCCTACTAGACCTCTAAGATACCTGTTCTTAGCAACCTAGGTCACCGGAAAGGATTCCCTACTAGACCTTCAAAGAACCTGTCCTTGACAACCTAGATCAGAGGTATGAAAATTGAATCACTCAATCTTCTCCATACAACAAGCGAAGCAAATCACTCACCTCACTCCTCACACAATAAAAACGTGCTTAAAAGCAACTGAAAATTTATTCATCAAAAGTTATGTAAATTGTCTCACCAGAAGGTCTTTAAATAGACCCCAAACAAACTAGCTAAAAGATAAGATAAGATAACTAATTTAAATCAGATTTGATCTTATTGGATTAGATCAAATTTGATTTAAATTTTAAAATCCTAAAGATATGATAACTAATTTAAATCAGATTTGATCTTATTAGATTAGATCAGATTTGATTTAAATTTAAAATCCCTAAAAATACTACTAAGCAAATCAGGAGTAGTTCAAATCTTTCAACAAACTCTAACAACAAAACAAACTAACATAAATGCCTAAAAATTCGAAAATTAATAATAAATTATGCCTCTCATTGAATTTAAAAAGCTTTATTGGGCTTCTTGTTGTCTTGCCTTAGCCCAACGGGCCTTATGAATTGTTGCCCTTTCAGCACCATTGTTTTTGAGACGGACTCTTGGTCTTCTAGATGTCCAAGACTGGCATGACACAATTCGTCTAGAATTCAGATCCTTGAATATGACAAGATTATCGTTCTGTCCCTTAGCTCTAAGATGACGAAAATGCCCTCCTGACCACGTATCATTCTCTCCCTCTTCAAAAAGATTCGTCCTCGAATCTTGCATGAGATGCTCTTCGTCCCTCCAAGGAATCCAAACCCAATCTCCAGGTTTAAATACCATAGTTTGATGACTCTTCTCTACCCACTAAATTGTGACTATGTCCTTCATGTGTGCCAGTTCAATCTTTCCAACCATACGTTCACTATCTTGTCCAAAGTGTGCAATTTGTCTTCCTTTCTTTTCATCCATATTAATGCTTCCATAATTGATCAGTAAATCTACAAAGCCTGGAAAAGTTGATATAAAAACACTAGAAATTTCATGGTTAGATGTATGAGAAACTAAGGATTCCGTGAAATTCAATGATACTAATGCACTTTTGTCTAAGCTAGAACTTTCTAGATTTCTCTCACAAGTGTGTTTATTGCTTTCAGTTTCTTTGTCACTCATTGACTCCTCTCTCTCACTATTCTCATATTTTCTCTCGAAACTCTCACTTTCAATTAAACATTGATCCTTTTCACTCAAACACTCACCTTCTTTCTCTGTTTCTTTTCTCTCTGGATGTTTAAATTTCTCACATCCCAAGAACCCAGTTGAGAAAGTCTGCACTTTTGAGTCTTCCAAGGACACATCACCCTCTACAGTATACTCAACAAATTCTTCCATCTCTGGCTTTGAAGAAGAGTGAAAGATAGGCGTAGAAGAAATCCTCTTGTTATGGCGATCTATCATTTGTTGCACCTGCTCCCAGCCAATGGCCAATTTGACCAAATCCTCCATGGTTGCGTAACGGTACGTTGGATTGTATCTGCAAGTGCTTCACGTAATCCAAACAAAAATCATTCCATAAGAACCTCAGGACTCATTTTAATATTAGCTTTGCCCATTAAATATAAAAATTCCGTGTGGTACTCCATTACTGATTGTGAACCTTGTTGCAACTTACAAAATTTTCCAAAAAATTTATTGTGGTATGATGATGGCACAACTCGATTCCTCATGTGGTATGATGATGGCACAAACTGACTCCTCATGATTTTCTTCATCTTCTCCCAGCTGCAAATTGGGCTCTTTCCGTACCGTCTTCTAGATCTTCCTAATTCAGTCCACCATATACGGGCAGCATCGGAAAAATTGGCTTGTACCAGTTGAACCTTCTTTTCCTCTGAAAGGATGCAATTTGTAAAAATTGATTCTACCTTCCTTTTCCATCTGAAATACGCTTCAGGATCATTCCTCCCTTTGAATGCAGGGATTTGCAACTGAGAACCCTTTTTCGCATATGAGCTTCCTTCATCATCACTATCTAATACGCAAACATTTTTTTTTTGCGACTCTTTTTTTTGGGAACTCTAAGGTGAATTAAAGAAAAAAAAACTAAGAGATTAAACAAGACCCATGGAACGTGTAGATAAATAAGAATTTACCTACGACCTGTAACTGATACCAGATGATAAGGATTTATTAAAAAAGATAAATAAAGATTTTTCCTACTAGACCTCTAAGATACCTGTTCTTAGCAACCTAGGTCACCGGAAAGGATTCCCTACTAGATCTTCAAAGAACCTGTCCTTGACAACCTAGATCAGAGGTATGAAAATTGAATCACTCAATCTTCTCCATGCAACAAGCGAAGCAAATCACTCACCTCACTCCTTACACAATAAAAATGTGCTTAAAAGCAACTGAAAATTTATTCATCAAAAGTTATGTAAATTGTCTCACCAGAAGGTCTTTAAATAGACCCCAAACAAACTAGCTAAAAGATAAGATAAGATAAGATAACTAATTTAAATTAGATTTGATCTTATTGGATTAGATCAAATTTGATTTAAATTTTAAAATCCTAAAGATATGATAACTAATTTAAATCAGATTTGATCTTATTAGATTAGATCAGAATTGATTTAAATTTAAAATCCCTAAAAATACTACTAAGCAAATCAGGAGTAATTCAAATCTTTCAACAAACTCTAACAACAAAACAAACTAACATAAATGCCTAAAAATTTGAAAATTAATAATAAATTATGCCTCTCATTGAATTTGAAAAGCCTTATTGGGCTTCTTGTTGTCTTGCCTTAGCCCAATGGACCTTATGAATTGTTGCCCTTTCAGCACCACTGTTTTTTAGACGGACTCTTGGTCTTCTAGATGTTCAAGACTGGCATGACACAATTCGTCTAGAATTCAGATCCTTGAATATGACAAGATTATCGTTCCGTCCCTTAGCTCTAAGATGACAAAAATGCCCTCTTGATCACGTATCAAACTTGTTTTTTATCCGTCCTTCTTGAGGTCTCTTTGTACAAGTTGTTTGCATAACTTCCTACATTAACTTGTACCTCGTCGCTTCATCTTGCCGACCACTTTAGGTCGGGTAATGATTTTTACGGTTTGTCGAGCTTAAATTAATACGTTTAAGATATGACACTTTTTTAAAGAAATGGTTTAGGAATCTTTATTGATATTTCAGAAATTCCTTTACAAAGCATACTAGGAATTTGGTTATCTCTAGCCCTCGTATTGGTGCTTCGTTAAAACACCCTTAAAATCAGAAAAAAGAGTGCACCCATTAAACGAGGTTGACTACTTAAACGGAGTCTTTCTTTAGATTACAAGCGTGTCAAGACCTCGACAGCTACCGCCCTTGGAGGTCGGACACCTTGTAGTAACCTTTGCCTAAGACCTCTACTATCTTGTAAGGTCCTTTCCAATTTGCAGCCATCTTTCTTTCTCCTGACTTTTGTACTCCGATGTAATTCCGCATCAGGATGAGGTCGTTGGTAGTGAAGTTCCTCTTGATCACCTTCTGGTTATATCTTAGAGCCATCCTTTGTTTCAGAGCTTCCTCCCTAATCCAAGCTCTTTCTAGGACTTCAAAGAGGAGGTCGAGCTCTTCCTTTTATGCCTGGGTGTTAACTCTTTCATTATAAAATATGACTCTAGGTCTTCATCTATTTCTATGGGCATCATTGCTTCCATTCCATAAGCAAGCCGGAAGGGTGATTCTCCTATTGTGGAATGTGGAGTGGTCTGATATGCCCATAAGACTTGAGAAAGCTCGTCCGTCCAAGCTCCTTTCGCATCTTGCAATCGGCGCTTTAACCTGGTCAATATGACTTTGTTGGCAGCTTCAGCCTATCCATTGGCCTAGAGGTGCTCCACGGATGTGAACTGGTGTGTAATAACTCAAAAAAAAATTGTGGGCCACTCTTCTTTTTCTTTTTCCCTAACCCTAATCACAAACAAACACTAGCCGTCACCCTCCCCAAACCCCCCTTCCTCACTCAACACACACACAAATCACATGAACAAAGAAGAGAAGAATGGAGGGAGAGCTGCGCTGCGAGGGAGAAGAGAGAACCGCCGCTGCGTGTCCTGCCGCTGCCCTCCCCACTGAGCCGTCGAACCCGCCACACCTTGCTGCCAGTTGCCGTTGTCATCAACAACAATTGAGGAGAGAGAAAGAGGCAAACGCGAGGAGAGAGAGGAAAGTCGTTGTGTTGTTGTTGTTGTGATGGAGGGCTGGCTGTCGGGGGAGCTGCTGCGTCGAGCTCACCGCCACCGAAGGCCCGCCGCTGTCCGTGGAGAGTCTCGCCATCTGGGTCGCTGCCAGAGGAAGAGAGCTTGCACAAGGGGTTGCTGGAGTGGCTCGCCGCTTCCGCAAGCGCCACTGCACCTCTGGCCACCGGGAGGTCACATTGAGGTCACCGTTCTTCTGCCGCCGCCGCTGCCGGGGTTTCTGGTCAATGGGTATGGCACTGTTGTTGCCGGAACCACCACCGGTGCTGTTGCTACTTATTTCCCTTAAGTTCGAGTTGTTGTGGTTACTGAGAAAGTGGTTTGAAGCTGAGGTTGCGGCTGCCACAGTTTCGGATTGAGAGGAAAGGTCCTGTCGACGCGTTTGGATTATAGTTTCAACAATCGAGAACTATCGCCAGCTCCATCTTGTCGCTACTCCGGTCCAAATTCTACGCTCATTCATTCCATTCCACTGCAATCCTCCTTACCTTGAATTTGGCACTCTGGGTTTGGTATCTTCGGTCCCTTGGGACTACGTTGTGAGTAGACTTTACATTTATAATTGTTTGATTGTGCATCTATAATTATTTTGACCTATAACTAGTATGATATTTGAACTATACTCACTATATTTGCCTTGAATGGTTTTAAATTGATTAGTATAATTGATTAGTATAATAAATTAATATCTAAATAAACTCTTGGCAAGGTATGAAAATTCGGAAGTCCTATCCTAGTTATCCTTATCGATGGTGATGAGAATTTAGTTTTAATCCCACTTAGTTAACCTTTTCTAAAGCAAAGAAAAGTCAAGTGGACTGATGAGCGGATAATTTATACGCTTTTTGGCATTGTTTTTAGTATATTTTAGTTAGTTTTTATTATGTTTTTATTAGTTTTTAAATAAAAATCACATTTCTGGACTTTACTATGAGTTTGTGTGTTTTTCTGTGATTTCAGGTATTTTCTGGCTGAAATTGAGGGACCTGAGCAAAATCTGATTCAAAGGCTGAAAAAGGACTGCAGATGCTATTGGATTCTGATCTCCTTGCACTCGAAGTAGATTTTCTGGAGCTAAAAAAGCCCAATTGGTGCGCTCTCAATTGCGTTGGAAAGTAGACATCCTGGGCTTTTTAGAAATATATAATAGTCCATACTTTGCCTAAGATTTGATGGCCCAAACCGGCGTTCCAAGTCAGCTTAAGAATTCTGGCGTCAAAACGCCAGAACTGGCACAAAAGCTGGAGTTAAACGCCCAAACTGGCACAAAAGCTGGCGTTTAACTCCAAGAAAAGTCTCTACACATGGAAGCTTCAATGCTCAGCCCAAGCACACACCAAGTGGGCCCAGAAGAAGATTTCTGCATTAATTACTTATTTCTGTAAACCTTAGGCTACTAGTTCTCTATAAATAGGACCTTTTACTATTGTATTTTCATCTTTGATAAGTCTTATGCTATCTTAGACACTTTTGGAGGCTGGCCTCACGGCCATGCCTAGACCTTGTTCTTATGTATTTTAACGGTGGAGTTTCTACACACCATAGATTAAGGTGTGGAGCTCTGCTGTTCTTCATGAATTAATGCAAAGTACTGTTGTTTTTCTATTCAACTCAAGTCTATTTCTTCTCCAAGATATTCATTCGCACCCAAGAACATGATGAATGTGATGATTATGTGACACTCATCACCATTCTCACCTATGAACGCGTGCCTGACAACCACTTCCGTTCTACATACAAACAAGCTTGAATGTGTATCTCTTGGGTTTCTAATCTAAGATTAGAACCTTCGTGGTATAGGCTAGAATTATTGGCGGCCATTCCTGAGATCCGGAACATCTAAACCTCGTCTGTGG
This sequence comes from Arachis hypogaea, assembly GCF_003086295.3. Taxonomy (NCBI): domain Eukaryota; kingdom Viridiplantae; phylum Streptophyta; class Magnoliopsida; order Fabales; family Fabaceae; genus Arachis; species Arachis hypogaea. The sequence goes on along the minus strand of NC_092048.1, from coordinate 40,906,766 downwards.
TATTCTGAGTAGGATCTGGGAAGGGATGACTGTGACGAGCTTCAAACTCACGAGTGTTGGGCATGTGACAGACGCAAAAGGATCAATGGATCATATTCCAACATGATCGAGAATCGACAGATGATTAGCCGTGCGGTGACAGCGTGCGTAGAACATTTTCACTGAGAGGACGGAAAGTAGCCATTGACAACGGTGATGCCCAACATAAAGCTTGCCATGGAAAGGAGTATGAATGATTGGAAGAAGGCAATAGGAAATCAGAGGTTCAGGAGGAACAAAGCATCTTCATACGCTTATCTGAAATTCCTACCAATGAATTACATAAGTATCTCTATCTCTATCTTTATTTTATGTTTTATTTATCTTTAATTATCAATCCTCTATAACCATTTAAATCTGCCTGACTGAGATTTACAAGATGACCATAGCTTGCTTCAAGCCGACAGTCTCCGTGGGATCTACCCTTACTCACGTAAGGTATTACTTGGACGACCCAGTACACTTGCTGGTTAGTTGTGCGGAATTGTGACAAAGTGTGATTCACGTTTGAGAGCTCCAAGTCTTTGGCACCATTGTTGATGATCACAATTTCGTGCACCAAGTTTTTGGCGCCGTTGCCGGGGATTGTTCGAGTTTGGACAACTAACGGTTCATCTTGTTGCTTAGATTAGGTACTTTTCTTTTTATTTTTCAGAATTTTTAAGAATGAATTCTAGAGTTTCAAGGTGATGTTCCTATCATCACAAAAGCTGATTGATTCTCATCAATTTAGCTGCTGAATATAATGTCCTGCTGAAGCTTGGCTAGCCATGTCTAATCTTTTTAGACTGAAGCTTTAGACTAACATTGCATGATTCCTGGAATTCTTATTAAAAGTTTTGAATCTCTTTATTCTCTTTTCCATATGATTTTCGAAAAATCACAAAAAAATTTATAAAATCATAAAAATAAAAAATATTTTATGTATCTTAGTGTCAATTTTTAAGTTTGGTGTCTTGCATGCATTGTTTATTTGATCTTAGTTGCATTTTTTATTGTTTCTCATCATTAAAAATTCAAAAATATGTTCAAAATTGTGTCTTTTCAAGTCAATAATACAGAGAATTGAAGATTCAGAATATTCAGTAGAGGAATTAAACAGAAAAAGCTGGGCGTTCAAAACGCCCAGTGAAAAAGGAAAACTGGCGTTTAAACGCCAGCCAGGGTACCTGGCTGGGCGTTTAATGCCCAAAAAGGTAGTATTTTGGGCGTTAAACGCCAGAATGGATACCATTATGGGCATTTAACGCCAGGAGGACACTAGAGGGAAGATTTTGTTTTTAATTCAAATTTTTTTCAAATCTTCATAATTTTTCAAAATCAAATCTTTTTTAAATCATATCTTTTCAATCATATATCTTCAAAATCAATTTCTTTTCATTTTTTTATTTATTATTATTTTCGAAAATCCTTGCTACAATTAATGATTTACTTCAAAATTTTCAAGTTGTTACTTGCCTATTAAGAAAGGATCAAATTTTAAATTTTAGAATCATATCTTTTAATTTATTGTTAGTCAAGTAATCAACTTTAATTTTAAAACTTTTTTTTTAATTTGATTTTCAATCATATCTTCTTAATCATATCTTTTCAATCACATCTTTTTCAAAATTAATTTTCAATCATATCTTTTTAATTTCTAATTTCAAAATCTTTTTCAAAATTACTTAATTTCTTTTCCAATCTTAATTTTCGAAAATATCAATCAAATTTTAAAATTTCTTTTTATTATTTTAAAAAACTTTTACATTAATTTCGAAAATTCTTCCCCTCTTCTCACATCCTTCTATTTAAGGGACTAACACTCCTCCTCAAGGTGCAATTTGAACGCTATCCTTCTTGATAACTTCGAATTCTCTTTTATCTACCTTCTCCTTCTAGTCTTCTTTTCCTCTGACACTTCAAGGAATCTCTATACTGTAACATAGAGGATTCCATACTTTCTTATTCTCTTCTCTTTCATATGAGTAGGAGCAAGGACAAAAGCATTCTTGTTGAGGCTGATCCTGAACCTGAAAGGACCTTGAAGCGAAAGCTAAGAGAAGCTAAAGTACAACTCTCTGTAGAGGACCTAACAGAGCTTTTCAAACAAGAAGAAGCCATGGCAGCCGAAAACAACAACAATGCCAACAATGCAAGGAAGGTGCTTGGTGACTTTACTGCACCTACTCCCGACTTCTATGGGAGAAGCATCTCAATCCCTGCCATTAGAGCAAATAACTTTGAGCTTAAGCCTCAATTAGTTTCTCTAATGCAACAGAATTGCAAGTTTCATGGACTTCCATTGGAAGATCCTCATCAGTTCTTAGCTGAATTCTTGCAAATCTGTGACACTGTCAAGACCAATGGGCTTGATCCTGAGGTCTACAAACTTATGCTCTTCCCTTTTGCTATAAAAGACAGAGCTAGGACATGGTTGGACTCACAACCTAAAGAAAGCCTGAACTCTTGGGAAAAGCTAGTTAATGCCTTCTTGGCAAAGTTCTTTCCACCTCAAAAATTGAGTAAGCTTAGAGTGGAAGTCCAAACCTTCAGGTAGAAGGAAGGTGAATCCCTCTATGAAGCTTGGGAAAGATACAAGCAATTGATCAGAAGGTGTCCTTCTGACATGCTTTCAGAATGGAGCATCATAGGTATCTTCTATGATGGTCTGTCTGAACTGTCCAAGATGTCATTGGACAGCTCTGCTGGAGGATCTCTTCATCTGAAGAAGACGCCTGCAGAAGCTCAGGAACTCATTAAAATGGTTGCAAATAACCAATTCATGTACACCTCTGAAAGGAATCCTGTGAATAATGGGACAAATCGGAAGAAAGGAGTTCTTGAAATTGATACTCTGAATGTCATACTAGCTCAGAATAAAATATTGACTCAACAAGTCAATATGATTTCTCAGAGTCTGTCTGGAATGTAAGCAGCAACAGGCAGTACCAAAGAAGCTTCATCTAAAAAAGAAGTTTATGATCCTGAGAACCCAGCAATGGAAGAGGTGAATTACATGGGAGAACCCTATGGAAACACCTATAATCCTTCATGGAAAAATCATCCAAATCTCTCATGGAAGGATCAACAGAGACCTCAACAAGGTTTCAACAACAGTAATGGTGGAAGAAACAGGTTTAGCAATAGCAAGCCTTTTCCATCATCTTCTCAGCAACAGACAGAGGATTCTAAACAGAGCCGCTCTGACTTAGCAACTATAGTCTCTGATCTAATTAAAACCACTCAAAGTTTCATGACTGAAACAAGGTCCTCCATTAGAAATTTGGAGGCACAAGTAGGTCAGCTGAGCAAGAAAGTTACTAAACTCCCTCTGGTGCACGAATTGTGAATCACACTTTTCACAACGCGTACCACTAACCAGCAAGTGCACTGGGTCGTCCAAGTAATACCTTACGTGAGTAAGGGTCGAATCCCACGGAGATTGTTGGTTTGAAGCAATCTATGGTTATCTTGTAATTCTTAGTCAGGAGGTCAAGTATATTTATCAGTTGAATTGCGAATAAACAAGAGAGAATGGATTAAAGGTTACTTGTTGTGCAGTAATGGAGGATATGTTGGGGTTTTGGAGATGCTTTGTGTTCTGAATCTCTGCTTTTCTCTGTCTTCTGATTCATGCATGCACGTCCTCCTATGGCAAGCTGTGTGTTGGTGGATCACCGTTGTCAATGGCTACCATCCATCCTTCCAGTGAAAATGGTCCAGGTGCGCTGTCACCGCACGGCTAATCATCTGTAGGTTTTTAATCGTACCGGAATAGGATTTACTATCCTTTTGCATCTGTCACTACGCCCAGCACTCACGAGTTTGAAGCACGTCACAGTCATTCAATCCCAGAGTCCTACTCGGAATACCACAGACAAGGTTTAGACTTTCCAGACTCTCATGAATGCCGCCATCAATCTAGCTTATACCACGAAGATTCTGATTAAGAGATCTAAGAGATACTCATTCAGTCTAAAGTAGAACGGAAGTGGTTGTCAGGCACGCGTTCATAGGGAATGATGATGATTGTCACGTTCATCACATTCAGGTTGAAGTGCGAATGAATATCTTAGATAGGAACACGCATGTTGAATAGAAAACAGAATTACTTGCATTAATTCATCGAGACACAGCAGAGCTCCTCACCCCCAACAATGGGGTTTAGAGACTCATGCCATCAAAGAGTACAAAGTTTTGATCTAAATGTCATGAGATACAAAATAAGTCTCTAAAAGTTGTTTAAATACTAAATTAGTAGCCTAGGTTTACAAAAAGTGAGTAGACTATGACAGATGGTGCAGAGATCCACTTCTGGGGCCCACTTGGTGTGTGTTGGGGCTGAGACTTAAGCAATTCACGTGCATAAGGCCATTTTGGGCATTCAACGCCAGGTTTGGATCCATTTCTGGCGTTGAACTCCAACTTTTAATCCTTTTCTGGCGCTGGACGCCAGATTTGGGCAGAGAACTGGTGTTGAACGCCAGTTTACGTCATCTATCCTTGAGCAAAGTATGAACTATTATATATTTCTGGAAAGCCCTGGATGTCTACTTTCCAACGCAATTAGAAGCACGCTATTTCGAGTTCTGTAGCTCCAGAAAATCCACTTTGAGTGCAGGGAGGTCAGAATCCAACAGCATCAGCAGTCCTTTTTCAGCCTGAATCAGATTTTTGCTCAGCTCCCTCAATTTCAGCCAGAAAAATACCTGAAATTACAGAAAAACACACAACTCATAGTAAAGTCCAGAAATATGAATTTTTCATAAAAACTAATGGAAATAAACTAAAAACTAACTAGAATATACTAAAAACTATATGAAATTAACCCCAAAAAGCGTATAAAATATCCGCTCATCACAACACCAAACTTAAACTGTTGCTTGTCCTCAAGCAACTAGACAAATAAAATAGAAGACTAATAGGTTGAGAAGCAATAATATCTCAGAGTTTTTGAGTGAAGCTCAGATTCTAATTAGATGAGCCGGACTAGTAGCTTTTTGCTTCCGAACAGTTTTGGCATCTCACTTTATCCATTAAAGCTCAGAGTGATTGGCATCTATAGGAACTTAGAATTCAGATAGTGTTATTGATTCTCCTATTTCAGTATGATAATTCTTGAACACAGCTACTTTATGAGTCTTGGCCGTGGCCCTAAGCACTTTATTTTCCAGTATTACCACCGGATACATAAATGCCACAGACACATAATTGGGTGAACCTTTTCAGATTGTGGCTCAGCTTTGCTAAAGCCCCCAATTAGAGGTGTCCAGAGTTCTTAAGCACACTCTTCTTTTTGCTTTGGACCTTGACTTTAACCGCTCAGTCTCAAGTTCTCACTTGACACCTTCACGCCACAAGCACATGGTTAGGGACAACTTGATTTAGCCGCTTAGGCCAGGATTTCATTTCTTTAGACCCTCCTATCCACTGATGCTCAAAGTCTTGGGATCCTTTTTATTTGCCCCTTTCCTTTTGGTTTTAAGGGTTATTGGCTTTTTCTGCTTGCTCTCTTCTCTCTTTTTTTTTTGCAAGCTTTGTTCTTTGCTGCTTTTTCTTGCTTCAAGAATCATTTTTATGATTTTTCAGATTATCAATAACCTGTCTCATGTTCATCATTCTTTCAAGAGCCAACATATTTAACAGTCTTAAACAACAAATTCAAAAGACATATGCACTGTTCAAGCATTCATTCAGAAGACAGAAAGCATTGCCACCACATGTTACTAATTAGAATTTTTCTTATTAAAAACTCGAAATTTTATTGCCTCTTATTCAAAAGATCTACTATTTTATTCATGTTTGCTGATGATGAGAAAAATAAACTATGACTTAATTGGAGATAAAATCAAAATAGATATTAATTACTACTATATGACTCCTAAGGTGAACTTCTATAACGACACTATCACAGAGTTAAAGCAGAAATTAGAATTTAACAACCTTTGTTCTGGGAAATGGGTGTTCCTCTGATCCGTGGGGTGCTTGATTCTTCAAGAGAAAACTTCTGGCGCTTCAATTCCCTTAAGTCACGCCCTTGCTCCTCTTGTTCTTTAAACATATAGGTCAGCATTTGACTGTGTTCCTTCTGTTCTTTTATTATTTGCTCCATAGCCTCCCGGATCTTGGTGACAGACGTCTCAAGATACTCCCAGTATTCAGATTGAGGGATTTCTGGGAGAAATTCCTGTGTTTTCTTCTTGGTGGGATCCTCCTGCGCTTGTTGTTTTTCCATTGATTCTTTGGTGATTGGTTTCTCAACTGAGATGTACTCAGTTATTCCCATTCTTACTCCGGCGTCCTTGCAGAGCAGAGAAATAACGCTTGGATAAGCCAACCTGGCCTCTTTAAAATTTTTGTTAGCAATTTTGTAGAATTCAGCTGAGATCAGCTGATGAACCTCCACTTCCTTTCCCATCATGATGCAATGGATCATCACTGCTCTTTTAACTGTGACTTCAGAATGGTTGCTAGAGGGCAACAGAGAATGCCCAATGAAGTCCAGCCATCCTCTGGCGACTGGTTTGAGATCCTCTCTCTTAAGTTGATTTGGGACACCCTTTGTTTTGGTGGTCCACCTGGCTCCAGGGATACATATGTCCTCTAGAATCTTATCCAGGCCCTTGTCTGTTCTCATCATTCTCCTGTTGAAGGAGTCTGGATCATCTTTCAGCTGGGGTAGCTTTAAGATCTCTCTGATCTTATCAGGGATGGTATGAACAATCTTTCCTCTGACCATGGTCCGATATTCATAGAAAGCAGTTCCAGATAGTTTTTGCTTGTCAGTCTGCCACATATTAGCATAGAACTCCTGGACCATATTCCTTCCCACTTTCGTTTCAGGATTAGCTAGGACTTCCCAGTTCCTGATTCGAATTTGCTCCTGGATCTCCGGATATTCATCTTCTTTCAGATCGAATTTAACTTTCGGGATCACTGATCTCAGACCCATTATTTTGTTATAATGGTCCGAATGTTCTTTAGATAAGAACTTCCCTTGATTCCAAAGTGGTTTTGGAACGCTCTCTTTCTTGCCTCTTGGAGTGGGTTGTTTTCTTTTGGGAGCCATGATCTTAGTGATCGCAGATAAACACACCAAACTTAGAGGTTTGCTTGTCCTCAAGCAAAAGAAAAGAAAGGAGAGGGATAGAAGGAGAGCTAGGTGCAATTGTTGATGGGAGGGGAGGGAGGCCGAACTCAAATTTATAGGGAGGGAGGGTGGGTTTTCGAAAAAAGGAGATAAAGATATGATAAAAAGATTTATTTGGAAAAGATAAGATAGAAGATATGATAAGAGAAGATATAGTTTAAAATTGAGAGGATATGAAAGATTTTTGAAAAAGATAGATTTAGTTTTTGAAAAAGATAAAGTGGAGGTTTTGAAAAAGATATTGATGAGTTGAAAAGATAGATTTGTAAAAAAAGTTTTGAAAAGAGTTGGATTGAATTTGCAATGAGGCCTAGTGCTTTATGGATTAAAATACATTTGATATTTTTAAGGTAGGGTTTTTAGAAATTAGGGATTTTTAAAAATCAGGGTTCTTAACATGTTTATGTAAGAAATCATGTATTGAAGTATGAAAATCAAGATTTAGAATGAAAAAATTTGAATAAAAATGAGTTTTGTCTCCTCCCTGCCATCCTGGCGTTTGAACGCCCAAACACTGCCTGTTTTGGGTGATCAACGTCCAAATGCTGCTCTCCTGAGCGTTCAACGCCCAGCTGCTGCCATTACTGGCGTTCAACGCCCAGTGGGTGCCCATTTCTGGCGTTGAACGCCCAGATTGCTACCATTACTGGCGTTTTCTTGCCAGTGAGCTCTTTTTCTCTGTTTTGTGCGCCGAGTCCTTCTGTAACTCTGTGGACTTATACAAATGATTCCTCACCTTAGTGTCAGTGAACTTTATATAAACAAATAAAAATAAAAATAAAAATAGGGAAAAATGCTTAGAGGATTGTTGCCCCATGGCTGGGTTGCCTCCCAGCAAGCGCTTCTTTATTGTCTTTAGCTGGACCTTGCTGAGCTTTTAATCTAGCTTCAACCTTGAGCATTCTTGCTCAATGTTGCCTTCAAGATAGTGCTTGATTCTCTGTCCATTGACAATGAACTTCTTATTAGAATCAATATCTTGAAGCTCCACATAACCATATGGTGATACACTTGTAATCACGTATGGTCCCCTCCACCGGGATTTCAGTTTCCCGGGGAATAGCCTGAGTCTAGAGTTAAACAACAGAACCTTCTGTCCTGGTTCAAAGATTCTAGATGACAGCTTTCTGCCATGCCACTTTTTTTATTTCTCTTTATAAAGCTTGGCATTTTCGAAAGCTGTGAATCTGAATTCCTCTAGCTCATTTAGCTGGAGCAATCGTTTTTCTCCTGCTAATTTGGCATCAAAGTTTAGGAATCTGGTTGCCCAGTAGGCCTTATGTTCCAGTTCCACGGGCAGGTGACATGCCTTACCATACACGAGTTGGTATGGAGAGGTCCCTATAGGGGTCTTGAATGCTGTTCTGTAAGCCCACAGAGCATCATCCAAGCTCCGTGCCCAATCCTTTCTACGGGTATTTACTGTCCGTTCCAGGATTCTCTTTAATTCTCTGTTAGAGACTTCAGCTTGCCCATTAGTTTGTTGATGATATGGAGTAGCCACCTTGTGGCGAATCCCATACCGAACCATGGCAGAGTAAAGCTGTTTATTGCAGAGTGGGTGCCCCCATCTGATTAGTACTCTAGGGACCCCGAACCTGCTAAAGATATGTTTCTGGAGGAACTTTAGCACTGTTTTAGTATCATTGGTGGGTGTGGCAATGGCCTCAACCCATTTTGATACATAATCAACTGCCACCAGAATATAAGTGTTTGAGTATGATGGTGGGAAAGGTCCCATGAAGTCAATTTCCCATACGTCAAACAACTCAATCTCCAAGATTCCTTGTTGAGGCATGGCGTAACCATGAGGCAGATTGCCAGCTCTTTGGCAACTGTCACAGTTACGTACAAACTCTCGGGAATCTTTATAGAGTGTGGACCAATAGAAGCCATATTGGAGGACCTTGGTGGCTGTTTGCTCACCTCCGAAATGGCCTCCATATTGTGATCCATGGCAGTGCCATAGGATCCTCTGTGCTTCTTCTCTAGGCACACACCTACGGATTATTCCGTCTGCACATCTCTTAAAGAGATAGGGTTCATCCCACAAGTAGTACTTTGCATCAGTAATTAATTTCTTCTTTTGTATCCTGTTGTACTCCTTGGGTATGAACCTTGCAGCTTTATAGTTTGCAATATCGGCAAACCATAGTGTTTCCTGAATGGCAAATAAATGCTCATCCGGGAAAGTCTCAGAGATCTCAAGAGAGGGGAGGGGCGTCCCTTCTACTGGCTCTATCCGGGACAGATGATCAGCTACTTGGTTCTCTGTCCCTTTTCTGTCTTTTATTTCTATATCAAACTCTTACAGAAGCAACACCCATCTGATGAGCCTGGGTTTTGAATCCTGCTTTGTGAGTAGATATTTAAGAGCAGCATGATCAGTATACACAATCACTTTTGATCCTACTAAGTATGATCTGAACTTGTCAATGGCGTAAACCACTGCAAGTAATTCTTTTTCTGTGGTTGTGTAATTTTTCTGGGCATCATTTAGAACGCGAATAGCATAATAAATGACATGCAGAAGCTTGTCATGCCTCTGTCCCAATACTGCACCAATGGCGTGATCACTGGCATCACACATTAGCTCAAATGGTAACGTCCAGTCTGGTGCAGAAATGACTGGTGCTGTGACCAGCTTAGCTTTCAGCGTTTCAAACGCCTGCAGGCACTTTGTGTCAAACACAAATGGCGTGTCAGCAGCTAGCAGATTGCTTAGAGGTTTTGCAATTTTTGAAAAATCCTTTATAAACCTCCTATAGAATCTTGCATGCCCCAGAAAGCTTCTTATTGCCTTAACATTGGCAGGTGGTGGTAATTTTTCAATTACCTCTATTTTTGCTTGATCTACCTCTATTCCCTTGTTTGAGATTTTATGCCCAAGGACAATCCCCTCAGTCACCATGAAGTGACATTTTTCCCAGTTTAAAACTAGGTTAGTCTCTTGGCATCTTTTCAGAACAAGTTTCAGGTGATCAAGACAGGAGCTGAATGAGTCTCCATATACTGAGAAGTCATCCATGAAGACTTCCAGAAATTTTTCCACCATATCAGAGAAAATAGAGAGCATGCATCTCTGGAAGGTTGCAGGCGCATTACATAGCCCAAATGGCATCCTTCTATAAGCAAACACTCCAGATGGACATGTGAATGCTGTTTTCTCTTGATCCTGGGGATCTACTACAATCTGGTTATAGCCTGAGTAGCCATCCAAAAAGCAGTAATAATCATGACCTGCTAGTCTTTCTAGCATCTGGTCTATGAATGGTAAAGGAAAATGATCCTTTCTGGTGGCTGTATTGAGCCTTCTGTAGTCAATACACATGCGCCACCCTGTAACTGTTCTTGTAGGAACCAGTTCATTTTTTTCATTATGAATCACTGTCATGCCTCCCTTTTTTGGGACGACTTGGACAGGGCTCACCCAGGGGCTATCAGAAATAGGATAAATAATCCCAGCCTCTAGTAATTTGGTGACCTCTTTCTGCACCACTTCTTTCATGGCTGGATTTAGCCGCCTCTGTGGTTGAACCACTGGTTTGGCATTATCCTCCAATAAGATTTTGTGCATGCATCTAGCTGGGCTTATGCCCTTAAGGTCACCTATGGACCACTCAAGAGCTGTCTTGTGTGTCCTTAGCACTTGAATAAGTGCCTCCTCTTCCTGTGAATTTAAAGCAGAGCTTATGATCACTGGAAAAGTGTCACCTTCTCCCAGAAATGCATATTTCAAAGATGGTGGTAATGGCTTGAGCTCGGGTTTAGGAGGTTTTTCCTCTTCCAGAAGAAATTTCAGAGGCTCTTTCATGTCCTCTAAATCCTCTAAATCAGGCTAAACATCTTTAAAGATGTTTTCCAACTCTGATTCAAGACTTTCAGCCATGTTGATCTCTTCTACCAAAAAATCAATAAGATCAACTTTCATACAGTCTTTTGATGTGTCTGGATGCTGCATGGCTTTGACAGCGTTCAACTTGAATTCATCATCATTGACTCTCAGGGTTATTTCTCCCTGTTGGACGTCAATGAGGGATCGTCCAGTTGCTAGGAAGGGTCTTCCTAGAATGAGAGTAGCACTCTTGTGCTCCTCCATTTTCAACACAACAAAGTCAGTGGAAAAGGCGAATGGCCCAACTCTGACAATCATGTCTTCAATCACGCCTGATGGGTATTTAGTGGAGCCATCAGCAAGTTGGAGACATATCCTGGTTGGTTTAACTTCTTCAGTTAAGCCAAGCTTTCTGATAGTGGATGCAGGTATTAGGTTGATGCTTGCCCCAAGATCGCATAAAGTTGTCTTGGTGCATTGACCTTCTAATATGCATGGTATCAGAAAACTCCCAGGATCTTTGAGCTTCTCAGGAAAGCTTTTCAGAATGACTGCACTGCATTCTTCAGTGAGGAGAACTCTTTCTGTTTCTCTCCAATCCTTTTTATGACTCAAGATCTCTTTCATGAACTTGGCATAAGAAGGTATTTGCTCAAGTGCTTCTGCAAATAGAATCTTTATTTCAAGAGTCCTGAGGTAATCTGCAAAGCGAGCAAATTGCTTATCCTGCTCCTCTTTCCAGAGTTTTTGAGGATAAGGTATCTTGGCTTTATATTCTTCAACCTTAGTTGCTGTAGGTTTATTGCCTATAGAAGTGGTTGAAGAAGCCTTTTTAGAGGGGTTGTCATCAGCACGTGTGTGTGTCTGATCCCTCACTGGCAATTGAGTGCCAGAGTTAGAAGCTGGAGTGACGTGAGATGCCAACTCATTGTCTGTTTCTGGCGTCTGAACGCCAGAACTGTGCCCATTTTGGGCGTTCAGCGCCAGGTCTTCCCCATTTTAGGCGTTCAACGCCAGATTCTTGCCTATTTCTGGCGTTGAACGCCAGTCCTGCCTTGTTTTTGGCGTTGAACGCCAGTCCTGAGCATGGTCTGGGCGTTCAGCGCCAGCCTTCCACCAAATTTCTGGCGTTTTAGTTCCAGAATTACTTTTCCCTGGGCTCTTACTATCCTCAGGTGAATTTTGGGTGATTTGCTCATTTCTTAGCTTTTTGCTGCTTTGAGGTGGGGTATTTAATATTTTCCCACTTCTTAGTTGAACTGCTTGGCATTCTTCTGTTATTTGCCTTGACAGCTGCTGCTTTGTTTGCTTAAACTGTTCGTCCATATGTATATTTGCCATTCTTGTCTCTTGCAGCCTATCTTTAAATTCGGCTAGCTGCCTTGTTAGAAAGTCCAACTGCTGATTGAATTCAGCAGCTTGTTTTACAGAACTGAGTTCAGCGGTTGCTGTCTTAACCTCTTCTTTCATAGAAGGGTCACTGCTTAGGTACAGATGCTGATTCTTGGCAACTGTATCAATGAGCTCTTGAGCCTCTTCAATTGTCTTTCTCATGTGGATAGATCCACCAGCTGAGTAATCAAGAGACATCTGAGTTCCTTCTGCAAGCCCATAATAGAAGATGTCTAACTGAACCCACTCTGAAAACATTTCCGAGGGGCATTTTCGTAGCATCTCTCTGTATCTCTCCCAGGCATCATAAAGAGATTCATTATCTCCTTGTTTAAAGCCTTGGATGTCCAGCCTTAGCTGTGTCATTCATTTTGGGGGAAAGTATTGATTCATGAATTTTTCTGTCAGCTGTTTCCATGTCCTTATGCTGGCCTTAGGTTGGTTATTCAACCACCTCTTAGCTTGATCTTTTACAGCAAATGGGAACAGTAATAGTCTGTAGACATCCTGATCTATTTCTTTATCATGTACTGTGTCAGCAATCTGTAGAAACTGTGCCAGAAACTCTGTAGGTTCTTCCTGTGGAAGACCGGAATACTGGCAACTTTGCTGCACCATGATAATGAGCTGAGGATTCAACTCAAAGCTACTGACTCCAATGGAGGGTATGCAGATACTACTCCCATACGAAGCAGTAGAGGGGTTAGAATATGACCCCAGAGTCCTCCTGGACTGTTCATTTCTGCTTAGGTCCATGATGGAGAAAGGGAGATGATATAAAAATTATTTTTATTTATTTATTTATTTATTTATTTCGAAAAAGTGAGGAGATTTTGAAAAGGATATGATGATTTTTGAAAAAGGTTTTAAATTTTGAAATAAAAATCTAAATTTTAGAAATAGATTTCGAAAAAGATGATTTAAAATAGAGAGAAAAGATATTTTTGAATTTTAAGAAGAGAGAGAAAAATAATAAGATAGCACAAGATTTAAAATTTTTAGATCTAATACTCCTTGTTTTCGAAAATTTTTGGAGGAAAAGCACCAAGGAACACCAAACTTAAAAATTTTAAGATCAAGACACAGGGAAAACTCACGAACACTTTGAAGAGTCACAAGAACACAAGAACATGAAGGAAGAACACCAAACTTAAAATTTTTAGAAAACCAAACTAAAATTTTTGAAAAACACAGAAAAATCAACAAGAAAACACCAAACTTAAAGTTTGGCACAGGATTTAATAGAGAAATTATTTTTGAAAAATATTTTAAAAAGAAAATAAGGATTCTAAAATTTTAACACGACAATAATAAGAGACTCTAAACAAAAAAAAGAAATATTTCCTAATCTAAACAACAAAATAAACCGTTAGTTGTCCAAACACGAACAATCTCCGACAACGGCGCCAAAAACTTGGTGCACGAATTGTGAATCACACTTTTCACAACGCGTACCACTAACCAGCAAGTGCACTGGGTCGTCCAAGTAATACCTTACGTGAGTAAGGGTCGAATCCCATAGAGATTGTTGGTTTGAAGCAATCTATGGTTATCTTGTAATTCTTAGTCAGGAAGTCAATTATATTTATCAGTTGAATTGCGAATAAACAAGAGAGCATGGATTAAAGGTTACTTGTTGTGCAGTAATGGAGGATATGTTGGGGTTTTGGAGATGCTTTGTGTTCTGAATCTCTGCTTTCCTCTGTCTTCTGATTCATGCATGCACGTCCTCCTATGGCAAGCTGTGTGTTGGTGGATCACCGTTGTCAATGGCTACCATCCATCCTTTCAGTGAAAATGGTCCAGGTGCGCTGTCACCGCACGGCTAATCATCTGCAGGTTCTCAATCGTACCGGAATAGGATTTACTATCCTTTTGCGTCTGTCACTACGCCCAGCACTCACGAGTTTGAAGCACGTCACAGTCATTCAATCCCAGAGTCCTACTCGAAATACCACAGACAAGGTTTAGACTTTCCGGACTCTCATGAATGCCGCCATCAATCTAGCTTATACCACGAAGATTCTGATTAAGAGATCTAAGAGATACTCATTCAGTCTAAAGTAGAACGGAAGTGGTTGTCAGGCACGCGTTCATAGGGAATGATGATGATTGTCACGTTCATCACATTCAGGTTGAAGTGCGAATGAATATCTTAGATAGGAACACGCATGTTGAATAGAAAACAGAATTACTTGCATTAATTCATCGAGACACAGCAGAGCTCCTCACCCCCAACAATGGGGTTTAGAGACTCATTCCGTCAAAGAGTACAAAGTTTTGATCTAAATGTCATGAGATACAAAATAAGTCTCTAAAAGTTGTTTAAATACTAAATTAGTAGCCTAGGTTTACAAAAAGTGAGTAGACTATGACAGATGGTGCAGAGATCCACTTCTGGGGCCTACTTGGTGTGTGCTGGGGATGAGACTTAAGCAATTCACGTGCATAAGGCCATTTTGGGCGTTCAATGCCAGGTTTGGATCCATTTTTGGCGTTGAACTCCAACTTTTAATCCTTTTCTGGCGCTGGACGCCAGATTTGGGCAGAGAACTGGCGTTGAACGCCAGTTTACATCGTCTATCCTTGAGCAAAGTATGAACGATTATATATTGCTGGAAAGCCCTGGATGTCTACTTTCCAACGCAATTGGAAGCACACCATTTCGAGTTCTGTAGCTCCAGAAAATCCACTTTGAGTGCAGGGAGGTCAGAATCCAACAGCATCAGCAGTCCTTTTTCAGCCTGAATCAGATTTTTGCTCAGCTCCCTCAATTTCAGCCAGAAAAATACCTGAAATTATAGAAAAACACACAACTCATAGTAAAGTCCAGAAATATGAATTTTTCCTAAAAACTAATGGAAATAAACTAAAAACTAACTAGAATATACTAAAAACTATATGAAATTAACCCCAAAAAGCGTATAAAATATCCGCTCATCACCCTCCTAGTGCTCTTCCAAGCAATACAGAAGAGAATCCAAAAGGAGAGTGCAAGGCCATTACCATAGCCCACACGGCCGAACCTGGAGAGGAGGAAGAGGCCGTGATCGCCACTGAGGAAGACCTCAATGGACGCCCACTGGCCTCCATGGAGTTTCCTAATGAGGAACCATGGGAATCTGAGGCTCACACTGAGGCCATAGAGATTCTATTGAATCTACTTCTGCCATTCATAAGCTCTGATGAGTATTCTTCCTCTGAAGAGGATGAAGATGTTACTAAAGAGCAAGTTGCTAAGTACCTTAGAGCAATCATGAAGCTAAACGCCGAGTTATTTGGTAATGAGACTTAGGAGAATGAACCTCCATTGCTCACTAAAGAACTGGATGACTTGACTAGGCAGAAATTACCTCTGAAGAGACAAGATCCTGGAAAGTTCTCAATACCTTGTACCATAGGCACCATGACCTTTGAGAAGGCTCTGTGTGACCTAGGGTCAAGCATAAATCTCATGCCTCTCTCTGTAATGGAGAAGCTAGGGATCATTGAGGTACAAGCTGCAAGAATCTCACTGGAGATGGCAGACAATTCAAAGAAACAGGCTTATGGACTTGCAGAGGATGTCTTGGTAAAGGTTGAAGGCCACTACATCCCTGCTAATTTCATAATCCTAGAGACTGGAAAGTGTATGGATGAATCCATCATCCTTGGCAGACCCTTCCTAGCCACAGCAAAAGCTGTAATTGATGTTGACAGAGGAGAATTGATCATTCAAGTGAATGAAGACTCCCTTGTGTTTAAAGCTCAAGGATATCCCTCTGTAACCATGGAGAGGAAGCATGAAGATCTTCTCTCAATACAGAGACAAACAAAGCCCCCACAGTCAAACTCTAAGTTTGGTGTTGGGAGGCCACAACCAAACATTAAGTTTGGTGTTGAACCCCCACATTCAAACTCTAAAGTTTGGTGTTGGGAGGTTCCAACATTGCTCTAAACATCTGTGAGGCTCCATGAGAGCCCACTGTCAAGCTATTGACATTAAAGAAGCGCTTGTTGGGAGGCAACCCAATCTTTAATTATCTATGTTAAATTTCTATTTTCTTTTGTTATTTTATGTTTTCTGTAGGTTGATGATCATGTGAAGTCACAAAAAAAATAATTGAAAAAGCAAAAATAGAAGAAAAAACAATATTAAAAACAGAACACCCTGGAGGAGAAACTTACTGGCGCTTAAACGCCAGTAAGGGTAGCAAAATGGGCGTTAAACGCCCAGTCTAGAACCATTCTGGGCGTTTAACGCCAGAAATGGGCACCAGACTGGCGTTTAACGCCAGGAATGGGCAAGAAGCTGGCGTTAAACGCCAGAAATGGGCAGCAGCCTGGCGTTTAACGCCAGGATTGGTAGAAAGGGACATTTTTGCATGCCACTTGGTGCAGGGATGAGATATCCTTGACACCTCAGGATCTGTGGACCCCACAGGATCCCCACCTACCCCACCTCTCTCTCTCTTCTTCACCCATTCACCAATCACCTCAATACCTCTTCCCCAAAAACCCCTCATCTATCAAATCCCACCATTCTCTTCACCACTCACATCCATCCTTCATAAAACCCCACCTACCTCACCATTCAAATTTAAACCACTTTCCCACCCAAACCCACCCATAATGGCCGAACCATACCCCCCTCTCCACTCCTATATAAACCCATCTTCACTCTTTCATTTTCACACAACATACACACTACTTCTCCCCCTTGGCCGAAACACTAAGCCCCCTCCATCTCCTCTATTTCTTCTTCTTCTACTCTCTTCTTTCTTCTTTTGCTCGAGGACAAGCAAACCTTCTAAGTTTGGTGTGTTAAAAGCGTTGCTTTTTGTTTTTCCATAACCATTTATGGCATCTAAGGCCGGAGAAATCTCTAGAAAGAGAAAAGGGAAGGCAAAAGCTTCCACCTCTGAGTCATGGGAGATGGAGAGATTCATCTCAAGGGTGCACCAAGACCACTTCTATGAAGTTGTGGCCAAGAAGAAGGTGATCCCCGAGGTCCCTTTCAAACTCAAAAAGGGTGAATATCCGGAGATCCGACATGAGATTCGAAGAGTTCTATGCCAATGCATGGATCACCAAGAACCATGATCAAAGTGTGAACCCGGATCCAAAGAATTGGCTTACAATGGTTCGGGGGAAATGCTTAGATTTTAGTCCGGAGAATGTAAGGTTGGCATTCAACTTGCCCATGATGCAAGGAGATGCACACCCCTACACTAGAAGGGTCAACTTTGATCAAAGGTTGGACCAAGTCCTCATAGACATCTGTGAAGAGGGCACTCAATGGAAGAGAGATTCAAGAGGGAAGCCGGTTCAACTAAGAAGACATGACCTCAAGCCCGTGGCTAGGGGATGGTTGGAGTTCATCCAACGCTCAATCATTCCCACTAGCAACCGGTCTGAAGTTACTATAGACTGGGCTATCATGATCCATAGCATCATGATTAGGGAGGAAGTAGAAGTTCATGAAGTTATATCCCAAGAACTCTACAAGGTGGCGGACAAGTCCTCTACTTTGGCAAGATTAGCCTTCCCTCATCTCATTTGTCACCTCTGCAATTCAGCTGGAATTGACATAGAGGAAGACACCCTCATTGATGAGGATAAGCCCATCACTAAGAAAAGGATGGAGCAAACAAGAGATCCCACTCATGGACATGAGAAAATTCCTCACCATGAAACCCCTGAGATGCCTCAAGGGATGCATTTTCCTCCACAAAACTATTGGGAGCAAATCAACACCTCCCTAGGAGAATTAAGTTCCAACATGGGACAACTAAGGGTGGAGCACCAAGAACATTCTATCCTCCTTCATGAAATTAGAGAAGACCAAAGAGTCATAAGAGAGGAGCAACAAAGGCAAGGAAGAGACATTGAGGAGCTCAAGCACTCCATTAGATCTTCAAGAGGAAGAACAAGCCGCCATCACTAAGGTGGACCCGTTCTTTAATCTCCTTGTTCTTTATTTTCTGTTTTTTGGATTTTTATGCTTTATGTTTATTTATGTTTGTGTCTTTATTACATGATCACTAGTGTCTAAGTGTCTATGCCTTGAAGCAATGAAAATGAATCCATCACCTTTCTTAAATGAAAAATGTTTTTAATTGAAAAAGAAAAAGAAGTGCATGAATTTCGAATTTTATAACAGATTAATTATTTTGATGTGGTGGCAATACTTTTGTCCTTCTGAATGAATGCTTGAACAGTGCATATTTTTGAATTTGTTGTTCATGAATGTTAAAATTGTTGGCTCTTGAAAGAATGATGGAAAAGGAGAAATGTTATTTGATAATCTGAAAAATCATAAAATTGATTCTTGAAGCAAGAAAAAGCAGTGAAAAGCTTGCAGAAAAAAAAGAAAAAAAAAAGAGAAAAAGAAAGAAAAGCAAGCAGAAAAAGCCAGTAACCCTTTAAACCAAAAGGCAAGGGTAAAATAAAAAAGATCCAAGGCTTTGAGCATCAGTGGATAGGAGGGCCCACAGGAATAAAATCCTGGCCTAAGCGGCTAAACCAAGCTGTCCCTAACCATGTGCTTGTGGCGTGAAGGTGTCAAGTGAAAACTTGAGACTGAGCGGTTAAAGTTTTGGTCCAAAGCAAAAAGAGTGTGCTTAAGAGCTCTGGACACCTCTAATTGGGGACTCTAGCAAAGCTGAGTCACAATCTGAAAAGGTTCACCCAGTTATGTGTCTGTGGAATTTATGTATCTAGTGGTAATACTGGAAAACAAAATGCTTTGGGTCACGGCCAAGACTCATAAAGTAGCTGTGTTCAAGAATCAACATACTTAACTAGGAGAATCAATAACACTATCTGGATTCTGAGTTCCTATAGAAGCCAATCATTCTGAACTTCAAAGGATAAAGTGAGATGCCAAAACTGTTCAGAAGCGAAAAGCTAAAAGCCCCGCTCATCTAATTAATACTGATCTTCATAGATGTTTTTTGAATTCATTGTATATTCTCTTCTTTTTATCCTATTTGATTTTCAGTTGCTTGGGGACAAGCAACAATTTAAGTTTGGTGTTGTGATGAGCGGATAATTTATACGCTTTTTGGCATTATTTTTAGTATGTTTTTAGTATATTTTAGTTAGTTTTTATTATGTTTTTAAATAAAAATCACATTTCTGGACTTTACTATGAGTTTGTGTGTTTTTTTGTGATTTCAGGTATTTTCTGGCTGAAATTGAGGGACCTGAGCAAAATCTGATTCAGAGGCCGAAAAAGGACTGCAGATGTTGTTGGATTCTGACTTCCCTGCACTCGAAGTGGATTTTCTGGAGCTACAGAAGCCCAATTGGCGCACTCTCAATTGCGTTGAAAAGTAGACATTCTGGGCTTTCCAGCAATATATAATAGTCCATACTTTGCCCAAGATTTGATGGCCCAAACCGGCGTTCCAAGTCAGCTTAAGAATTCTGGCGTCAAAACGCCAAAACTGGCACAAAAGCTGGAGTTAAACGCCCAAACTGGCACAAAAGCTAGCGTTTAACTCCAAGAAAAGTCTCTACACATGGAAGCTTCAATGCTCAGCCCAAGCACACACCAAGTGGGCCCGGAAGAAGATTTCTGCATTAATTACTTATTTCTGTAAACCTTAGGCTACTAGTTCTCTATGAATAGGACCTTTTACTATTGTATTTTCATCTTTGATAAGTCTTATGCTATCTTAGATGCTTTTGGAGGCTGGCCTCACGGCCATGCCTAGACCTTGTTCTTATGTATTTTCAACGGTGGAGTTTCTACACACCATAGATTAGGTGTGGAGCTCTGCTGTTCTTCATGAATTAATGCAAAGTACTGTTGTTTTTCTATTCAACTCAAGTCTATTTCTTCTCCAAGATATTCATTCGCACCCAAGAACATGATGAATGTGATGATTATGTGACACTCATCACCATTCTCACCTATGAACGCGTGCCTGACAACCACTTCCGTTCTACATGCAAACAAGCTTGAATGTGTATCTCTTGGGTTTCTAATCTAAGATTAGAACCTTCGTGGTATAGGCTAGAATTATTGGCGGCCATTCCTGAGATCCAGAACGTCTAAACCTTGTCTGTAGTATTCTGAGTAGGATCTGGGAAGGGATGACTGTGACGAGCTTCAAACTCGCGAGTGTTGGGCGTGTGACAGACGCAAAAGGATCAATGGATCCTATTCCAACATGATCGAGAACCGACAGATGATTAGCCGTGCGGTGACAGCGTGCGTAGAACATTTTCACTGAAAGGACGAGAAGTAGCCATTGACAACGGTGATGCCCAATATAAAGCTTGCCATGGAAAGGAGTATGAATGATTGGAAGAAGGCAATAGGAAAGCAGAGGTTCAGGAGGAACAAAGCATCTTCATACGCTTATCTGAAATTCCTACCAATGAATTACATAAGTATCTCTATCTCTATCTTTATTTTATGTTTTATTTATCTTAAATTATCAATCCTCCATAACCATTTAAATCTGCCTGACTGAGATTTACAAGATGACCATAGCTTGCTTCAAGCCGACAGTCTCCGTGGGATCGACCCTTACTCATGTAAGGTATTACTTGGATGACCCAGTGCACTTGCTGGTTAGTTGTGCGGAATTATGACAAAGTGTGATTCACGTTTGAGAGCTCCAAGTCTTTGGCGCCATTGTTGATGATCACAATTTCGTGCACCATGGACTAATTAGTTAGATCCCCAAGTCCTAGCCAACTCCTAAGGAAAGACTAGAGTTAGTGGAATTCAATTCAATTAGCAAAAAAGTAACAATTAACAACCACGATAAGTTGGATAACTCAAGAGTCTCCAGTTAATCAATTAAAGCCAAGAATATAAAAAAGCTAAATAAGAATCATTAATCTGAAATACCTCAATTTATATTAAATAAAGAAAATCCTAACATGAATGGTTCATAAGCCAGTTTGGCAACATAAGTAATTAAATAAAAGCATTAAAGTATCTGAAAGTAAAAGAGAAATATAAAGTAAAAGGAATATTGAACCTGAGAGGAATTCTAATCCTAAAACCTAAGAGAGAGGAGAGAACCTCTCCCTCTAAAAACTTCATCTAAAATATGAAAAGTGAATGCATGATCTCTTCTTTGATTCCTCCATTCTCTGGCTTATATTCTGTATTTCTAGATTCAGAATTGGGCCGAAAAAGGGTCCAGAAATCGCTGGAGGCATTTTCTGCAGATTATTGTGCGTGGCGTTTGTCATGCGTCCGCGTGGGTCACGCGGTCGCGTCATCTGGAGTTCTGCTCTTCCACGCGGTCGCGTCAGGCACGCTTCCGCTCAGTTGTACTTCGCGCGAGTCACACGTTCGCATCATGCGCGCGTTCGCGCGGATGTCAGTTTGCGCAAAGCACGCGTTTGCGTCGTCTATGCGAACGCATCACTTCCAGTTTCTTCAAAAACTCCATTTTGTGCTTTCCTTCCATTTTTGTATGTTTCCTTTCCATCCTTTAAGTCATTCCTGCCCTATAAAGCCTGAAAGCACTCAACACATAAATTACGGCATCGAATGGTAATAAAGGATGATTAATTTTAATATTTCTAAAGCATAGGCAACATGTTTTTCACATATATCACATAATAAGGAATGGAAAGTAAAACCATGCAATTTACATGAATAAGTGGGTGAAGGATTGAATAAATCATTTAAATTGAGCACAAAATACATCATAAAATATGGGTTTATCGACCTCCCCACACTTAAACAATAGCATGTCCTCATGCTAAATCCAAGAGAAAGGGTAAAGTTAGAATGGGGGAATCTCAAGCAATGCATTCTATTCTAAATGCAACTACCTAAATGAGCAATGCAATTCTAGTTATTATTCACTTGTATATAAAGCTTACATGTAGTTAAATTAATTCATATCCTCAAGGAATCATATATGCATAGCCAGACCCTAGATAATGTTAAAGCACTTTTACAATTGAGATGGGTAAAAGTATTTCACAAACTTGCAAGACAATTAACAATTAAGCAGAGATATATGGTGATGAGCTATTGAATCCTTACTGAATTTTTGTGTTTACTCTCTAGTCACTCAGTGTTTATTGGGTTAATCACTATATTCTTTTTCTATCCTTGCTTTCTAAAACTTTATTCTTCATCTAACCAATCAACAAATATGGAATACAAACATACAAAAATCATGAGGTCTTTTTTCAAGGTTGTAATGGGGCCAAGGTAAGGGTAAGGGTATATGTATAAGGCTAAGTGAGCTAATAAGTGAATCATTGATTAGTCTAAGATCTCACCTAACATATATACTTTATATAATTTTAAAGTTTCTTTACCTATTTACCCAAATTTTCTCACTTTGTATTACAAGCTCGTGCATTAAATTTAATTTTGTCCCATGTGCATTGATTTTTATTTTGTATTTGGAGAATTGTTTTTGTATCCCCTTATCTAAATACTGAATTTTTTTTTTCTTTTAAATCTATGCACATGGTAATTCAATTGTTTTGATTTCACATGAGCATGTTTCCCAAATTTTGTTTTTGAAACAACTTATTCTTTTTAAATTCCTACTTTGTTTCTATCATCCCATGTTCCCATAAAATTCCCTACTCTTAAATTGTACACAATATCTGTCTTAAGTTAACCAAGGATTCAACTTGGGATTTTTATTTTATTTTTCTGCTTAAGGCTAGTAATGTGGTTATAGAACAAGAGGGGATTAAAAAGCTCAAGGGGGCTAACAAGGGTGATGTACAAGGTAGGCTAATTTGGGATAAGTGAGGAAAAATTCAAATGATGGCCTCAATTATCTCTTGGTATGTATCTATATTCTATATTGGACATATAGATTAAAACAAAGTAAAGAACATCAGAATGAAAAAGCAGGGCAAAACACACAGGAATGAAATTTATGGTTACTATGTAACCATACAATTAAGCTCAAAACTCACAGGCTGTGTGTTTTCCAGCTCAAAAATCATATATCAGTTATACATGTCATGCAAGTAAAATTTAAGAGTTCCCATTATTCTCAATGTAAATCTTAGGGTGGTCCTTAAAATCTTAGTGTTCCTCCTTGATGAAATGTTGTTAACTAACTAACATGTAATGCTATATATACAAGGTGTGTGGATGTTTGATTCTGTTAAAGTCTCTAGTTTACTTCCTTTTATTTTCAATTAAACCAAACTATTATATGCTAAAAGGGGTAAACTTATACTAATTAATCCACATATTCTATAACTAATAAGTTTAGAATTGCAAACTAAGCTAAATGTCTAAGATATAAACTAAAGTGCAAAATGCAGAAATAAAGTAGAAATACAGCAAAAGAACAATGTATAAGTACTGAAAAATAAAAATAAAAATAAAAATAAAAATACAGAAAAATAAACAAAATAAGATAAAAAGGAGTTTGTAGTGGTTCACCAAAAAGATAGGCCAGGGATGACGACCTCCCCACACTTAAAATATAGCATCGTCCTTGATGCTCACTCAAGCTGTGTGTGAAGAAGTGCCATCACCGGAAGGATGGGCTGCTGGTGTCTCTGTGGAAGCCTGAAGGTTTGCAGACTGGATAAGTGTAGGAGGATCTGTCTGCTGCAGTGGAGGTGCTGACTGTAGAGGAATCTCTGGGTCTGCGGCCTGGATCTGGTGTGGCTCCACATGCTGTGGCGCAGCCTGCTTTGGTCCTGCCTGCTCAGTCTCTCTCTGTGCATGTGTCTCCTCCTCATGCTCGTCCGCCTCCTCCTCAGATGGCTCTGATGGTGTGTCAGGCTCGGAGGGGATGTCGCCGCCGGATCGGATCATCAACTTGAGGTGCTCATAGCGTCACTTGTTGCGACGCTCAGATCTCTCATATTGCCGCTGGTTGCGGCGCTCCATCTGGTCTAGCTACTGAAATAGGCAGTGCACAAGGTGGTAAATGGGCTCTGAGGCAGGTGGAGGGGTAGTAGTGGTAGCTGGTGCAGCGGTGGATAAAGAAGGGGCAGCTGAAGGTGTGGCTGTCTCATCAGAAGCGGTGAGGAATGGGGTCTGTGGCCTAAAGCCTGAAACTTCCTGCTGTGAGGATAATCTTCTTGTAGTCCGTAGCAGGTGGCTTCTCATCAGCGAGCTCCCAATGCACGTCAGCTCGACGGCCTAGCTGGGTGACCAGATAAGGGAAAAGGAGGGTGCCTCTGACATGGACCCTGGCCATGTAATACCGGATGAATCATGGAAGATACAGGTCCTTACCCTCCATCACACACCAGATGAGGGTGATCATAGCAGCGGGCAGCTCTGTTTCATGAGTGCTCGGCATCACATAGTTGCTCAGAATCTGGTGCCAGAGCCGAGCCTCATCATTCAGGTAAATCAGCTTGATTTCCTTAGGCATCACTGTGTTCTTTCCCATGACCCATAAGACAGTAGGATCAAGGGCTATTCTCTGCTTGACAGCATCCCAGTCAAATCACATAAAGCGCATATCCTCCTCAGCCTTTTGGTAACCGTCAGGCTGATCTGACTTAGGCTGAAGGTGGAGGATGTCCTCAATAGCTTCCTCAGTGACCAAAATCTGTTTCCCTCTGAGGTGCACTGCATCCAGGGAAGTCTTGAAATAGTTGCAGTAAAACTCTCTGACCCAGGAAGCATTGACCTCTGTCAAGTTTCTCTCCAAGAAGAACCAGCCTCTCTGTTTTATCTGTTCGGAGGTGTACTGCTGTAGTTCTTCTGGAATTTTTAGAGTTCTCTCCAGGTACAGGTTCCTGGAAGTGGCAAACACTGGATACTTTAGCTCACAGTATCTGTTTGCAAATTTAACTGGATCATTGGCAGTGAGGAGCTGGTCAGCCGTCTCCTGCGGGGTAAAGTGCTTTTTCTGCCAGGAGTCGTCATGCATAATGTTGAGGATGGACATAGAGGATTCGCCTCTTTTCCGTTTGCCAGTGGTTGCTTTGCCTTTTCCTTTGCGTTGAGGGTCAGACATCCTGAAAAAGCAAAAATTGCAGGATATAATTAAAGAACAAAAGCAGGAAAACAAGTAGGCAAATAGGATTTATAGCAATTTAAGCATAAAGGCAAACGAGCAGTAGAATTATGAAATGAGTTGAATATATGTACATTTTGGACTGTATGTGAGTTAAAAAAAATCGGAGATGAAAAATCACAATCCAAAATATAATATAGGTAGAATTCATGTTAATTAGGAAAAATAATAATCATGCCTTGTGTTAGAAAGTTAAAGTAGTTAGTTAAAAGGCAAAAAGAGAAGTTTGAAAGTTTAAAATGGTTAGGAGTGAAAAAGGTAGTGAGAAAGTTAAAGTAGTGAGTTAGTAGAAAGAAAGTTAAAGTAAGTGGCATGATTAATGGTTTCCATTGTAACAAGAGATTCAGAAATTTAAAGAACAGTCAACACATATTCAAGTGAGGCTATCAGGTTATTGATGATAATTCATATAGATACAGGAGTAGCTAAAACTAAAATGGAATCATCAATAATGCAATTAATTAACCAGAGAATCGAAAGGAATAAGAATGCGAGCCCGTGCATTCATAAATTGGTTTGGGTATAGTTAAGTAATGCAAAATGCAAAAATGCCAAAACCAATATATGAATGAAAATGAAACAATTTTCAGAAAATTGGACAGCATTCCGGCTAAAATTGGACGTTCCCGGGTAATAAACAACAAGAAAAAATAGTTCATATGAATTTAAATAAAGCTGCAAATAGACACAAATAACATGAACATGAAAGAGCAGTGTAACAGCAGCAAGAAACATGGAAGAACAATGTATGAACAATATGAACATCACAACAAAATCAGAATTGCGAAATAGATAAAACAAGTAACAAAAACGGCGCAATTATCAGGCCTAAATCCACTAACCACATCCTAGCTACCTAACCACCTAAAATCCACTACAAACATGCATCTCTAACTATCTTATTTTGAACATAATCTGAAAAAAAAGCAAATAACTACAAGTGATAGAGAAATTGGCGTTCGGCGGAACCTGGTATGTGTATGAACAGAGGTGAGGGCAGAGAGATGGTGGTGGTAAAGCGGCGGCGCTGGAAGGGGACATGGCGGCGCGGTGGTGGAGCAGGGGCGCTGGCAGGGGGCTTCGGGTTGGGGTTAATGGTGGAGGGGGTGGGTTAGAAGGGAGGTAGGTAAGGGTTGTGGTGGTGGGAGGCGGCGTTCGTGGCGAGGTGGTCGGGGCTGGCCGCGTTGGGGGGGGTAGTGGTGGTTGAGAGGGGTGGAAGAGAAGGAAGGAAAGAAAGAAGAGAGGGGGAAGGGGTGGTTTTCGACGATGGGGTGCGGTGGTGGGGATGGCGCGGTGGTCGGAGCTGGGTGGTTGGGTGCGGTGGTGGTGGTTGCAGAGGATGGAGGGAGTTGCAGAGAAGAGAAGAAGAAGGGGGGGTTATGGGGCGCGACGGGTAGGGTTTCGCGTGAAATGGGGGTTAGTAATTTTGAATCCACGCGAACGCGTGGGGCACGCGATCGCGTGACTAGGGTGAAATGGGGTTGACGCGGTCGCGTGATTGACGCGATCGCGTGGAATGAGTAAAAGATGGATGACGCGGATGCGTGAGGCACGCGACCGCATCGCTATAAATTGTGCTAAACGCACAATTCCAGCGTCGTTTCAGCGCAACTCTCTGTTTCCATTTAGGGGGCCATGATATCCACGCGACGCGGACGCGTCGCTCACGCTTTCGCGTGGGATGAGTGTTTTGAAAGTGACGCGTTCGCGTCAGGGACGCGAATGCGTGGGCCGTTTGTGCTAAACGCACACCAGCCGCACGATTCCAGCCCAACTTTCTGGGTGTTGGATCTTTACGCCGATTTCCAGGTCACGCCCACGCGTGGCCTGTGCGCTCGCGTGGGGTGATTTTTTTTATGCAATTATGCAGTATGCAATGCTAATGCAAATGCTACGAATAATATCCAGGTTCAATGAAAATAAAACAATATAAAAATAAACAAAACGAAATAAAATTGAAACAGGAACGATCATACCATGGTGGGTTGTCTCCCACCTAGCACTTTTAGTTAAAGTCCTTAAGTTGGACATTTGATGAGCTTCCTGTTATGGTGGCTTATGCTTAAATTCATCCAGAAATCTCCACCAATGTTTGGAATGCCAACCGCCTCCGGGGTCCCAAACTAGGCATGTAAAGCTTTTGAGCAGCTTCAAACAGATTCTCAGGCTCCCGGGGTGACGAATGTCAGAATAGATTCCAAAATCCCAAACTTTGCTTTTAAATCCGCCTTTGTCTTGATCTATATTCTTCCATCTAGGCGGTTTAGAAATTGTATTCTCACCAAGAAGACCAAACGTCTTCTGAGACCCATTCAATTGAACTTGATACCAATCCGTGCACTTCGAATTGAAGCGTGGAACCTTATTGAATCTTGTACACCAGCTCTGAGTATGAGCCATTTTCCTCTTACTCTTAAAGCTGCAGAGAGCTCTAAGCTGGCCATCTGTTTCAAGCAAACCATATTCAAGTGGAAAAGTAAAGATAAAGGTTAAGGATTGTACCCACTTGAAGCTTGTATTAGGTGGTAATGGCCTTGGGATAGGTGTTTCCAGTGGTCTGTAAGCTCTACTCCCTTGTATTCTTCTGTGAATTCCTCCACTTCTTCGCAAAATTCTTCAACTGCAATTGCGTCCTGATCAAAGTCTTCTATGTCTTCCTCGTCACTCAAGTCATACATTGGAAGTTGAGAGAAATCTACCTCGACGTCATCTTCGTATTCACTTGGATAAGGTTCTTCAGGCTCAAGGAGTTCAGTTGCAAGTGCAAGTTCATGACTAGGAGAGCTTAATTCATGATTATTACTGCCTATGGAATCAATTTCTTAGTATGTTCCATCCGATTTTTCACAAGGTATATGCTTTGGAGGTTGTGCACTATCCTCCTTGGCATCAATTTTGAACTTCTCAGCAGAATCTTTTACAGTTTTCGATTCCCATCGAGGTTCAGCATCTCCTAAATTTTTAACCACTTCTTCTTCTACAACTATTATGGCTTCCTCCACTTGTTCCAATACAAAGCCATGCTCCTCATTGTCCACTGTAATTTCTAGTGTCTCCTTCATGCTACGCTCTTCTTTTGATTCTCCACATGTAGCCATGGGAGTACTCCGAGTGCTCAGATGTTGGGAAGCTAATTTATTTACCACCTCGGTTAAGGCAGTGGTGAGTTCCAGCACGTCCCTTTGCATCTTCACTTGTCCTTGAAGAAGAACACAAAATTTGTCATCCATTGGAGGTTGGGGTGAATATGAGGGTTCATTGGTTGGGAGAGAGGATTCATAATAAGAATGTGGTGGTTCTTGGGAGTAATTGGATTGGGGTTGTGGTGGATAAGGGTCATACGGTGGTGAATGGTGAAAAGGAACTTGTGAGTGTGGTGGTTCAAAGCTACGTTGAGAGGATAGTCTATAAGCACAGGGTGGAGCTTGTTGGTAATTACAAAGGGGTCCACCATATCTATCAGCTTAGTATGCATTGTAGAGTGGTCCTTGCCCATGATATCTTGGAGGGTGTTGTTGCCTAAAGGGTTGATCAGATCCTCTTGGCTCCATCCATCTTTGATTGCTTAGACCTTGATGCATATTCCTGTTATAGCTTCCACTCCTTTCAACAAAATTAGAACCAAACTCAAAGCAAGAGGGGTGAGAATTCATAGTAGCTAATAGAAATAAAAGGGAAAAACAAAAACAAATAAACAAGTAAAAGAAAAAGATTTACAATAACCAATAATAAGGCACACGTTTGTAATTCCCCGGCAACGGCGCCATTTTGACGATCGGTTTTTCTATCGGTAAAGAAATTGAGGAATATAATCGCGTTGTAAGTATAGTTTCTAAACCAACAGAAAATCCTTTCGTACAAACATTTGGTTGTCACAAGTAACAAACCCAATAAAATTTATAAACCGAAGTATTCAAACCTCGGGTCATCTTCTCAAGGAATTGTAAGGAGGTATGACTTATTATTAGCTATGGAAAAGGTAGAATTTTGGGTTTTGAAAGGTTTGAACAAAGAAAATAAATTGCAGGAATTAATAAATTAATATCTAAATAAACTCTTGGCAAGGTATGAAAATTCGGAAGTCCTATCCTAGTTATCCTTATCGATGGTGATGAGAATTGAGTTTTAATCCCACTTAGTTAACCTTTTCTAAAGCAAATGAAAGTCAAGTGGACTAATTAGTTAGATCCCCAAGTCCTAGCCAACGCCTAAGGAAAGACTAGAGTTAGTGAAATTCAATTCAATTAGCAAAAAAATAACAATTAACAACCACGATAAGTTGGATAACTCAAGAGTCTCCAGTTAATCAATTAAAGCCAAGAATATAAAAAATCTAAATAAGAATCATTAATCTAAAATACCTCAATTTATATTAAATAAAAAAATCCTAACATGAATGGTTCATAAGCCAGTTTGGCAACATAAGTAATTAAATAAAAGCATTAAAGTATCTGAAAGTAAAAGAGAAATATAAAATAAAAGGAATATTGAACCCGAGAGGAAGTTGTAATCCTAAATCCTTTGAGAGGAATCCTAATCCTAAAACCTAAGAGAGAGGAAAGAACCTCTCCCTCTAAAAACTACATCTAAAATATGAAAAGTGAATGTATGATCTCTTCTTTGATTCCTCCATTCTCTGGCTTATATTCTGTGTTTTTGGATTCAGAATTGGGCCGAAAAAGGGTCCAGAAATTGCTGGGGGCGTTTTCTGCAGATTCTGCTGTGTGGCGTCTGTCACGCGTCCGCGTGGGTCACACGGTCGCGTCATCTGGAGTTCTGCTCTTTCACGCAGTCGCGTCAGGCATGCTTCCGCGTCAGTTGTACTTCACGCGAGTCACACGTTCGCGTCATGCGCGCGTTCGCGTGGATGTCAGTTTGCGCAAAGCGCGCGTTTGCGTCGTCTACGCGGACGCGTCACTTCCAGTTTCTTCAAAAACTCCATTTTGTGCTTTTCTTCCATTTTTGTATGTTTTCTTTCCATCCTTTAAGTCATTCCTACCCTATAAAGCCTAAAAGCACTCAACACACAAATCACGGCATCAAATGGTAATAAAGGATGATTAATTTTAATATTTCTAAAGCATAGGCAACATGTTTTTCACATATATCACATAATAAGGAAGGGAAAGTAAAACCATACAATTTACATGAATAAGTGGGTGAAGGATTGAATAAATCATTTAAATTGAGCACAAAATACATCATAAAATATGGGTTTATCAGGCTCGTATTAGAAAACCGTAGTTAAGGGCAGTTATGACGTTAACTTAGATGCATCTAACTCAAACTCCAGCTAGCAGGGGTGTTGCTAGCCTAACGTGTAGGCTACACGTTAGATCTGTTATTCTGTTAGGACACACAAGAAGAAAGGGCTATCCATAGAGGTGGAGCCGCCCAGGTGTGGACTTTTGATTTGATTTTTGTATGAGAACTCCCTTATTGATTCACTTATTATTATCAACTATTATTCCTAATTAAAATTACTTTGATGATAATGTTTGTATAGTCTCATGTCGATTATAGATGTATTGTCTGGTCACTGAGTTGCAAAACTCACCCCGTTTTTCTAAAAATATTTTTCAAGAACAAATATTTGACTGTGAGACTTTCTATTCAAGAGTAACGGTCTGCAATGAGTACCTATTCTTTGTCGAATTCATAGATGTATATGCTCCATATGTCACAGGCAGGATCCAACAATTTGCAATTATTTTATTTTTGTTAAAAATATATAACTATTTATTTTAGAACTTGTAAAATATTTGTACTTGGTTATTGAACTTATATTTGACTATGTTAGGCTTGCTATAGGATTATTTTCCTGAGCACCGGTCATGACTCATTTCGGATCGTGACATGGTGTTTTATTTTTAGGTCGGCCACTAAGTTCCTAAAGGTTGAATCCGTGAACCGAGTCCTGTTGTCCGTGGTGATGGAGTGGGGAACTCTAAACCTTGTGACAATTTTTCTATACAGGAATTTTCGAATTCTTTGAGCAGTAATAGTTGTTAAGGGCTCTGCCTCAATCTATTTAGTGAAATAGTCAATCCTACTATGAGGTATTTGACATGGCCTGGTACTTGTGGAAAGGGTCTGAGTAGGTCGATGCCCCATTTCACGAATGGCCACGGTGAGGTAACACTGATGAGATCTTCAGGAGGGACCACATGGAAGTTAGCATGTTTTTGGCAAGGCGGGGCATGCCTTAACAAACTCGGATGCCTCCTTCTGTAAGGTCGGCCAGAAAAAGCCAGCTCGGATCACTTTTTTTCAATAGTGACCGAGCTCCCAAATAATTTCCACATATGCCACTGTGTACGTCCTCCAAGACTTCCCTTGTGTTGGAGGTCGGGACACATTTTAAGAGGGGTGTTGAAATTCCTCTTTTGTATAAAATATTATGGACTAATGTATAATTTTGTGCCTCCTTTATGAGCTTTCTAGCTTCCTTTTCGTCCTTGGAAAGTACGTCGAATTTGAGGTAGTTGATTATGGGAGTCATCCACCTTAGATGTTGATTGGATATGGTCAGTACTTCCTCTTCCTTTGATATGGATGGTGATTGCAAAGTCTCTTGAATGAGACTTCTATTGTTGCCCCCTGACTCGGTGCTAGCTAATTTTTTGAGGGCATCAACTTGGGCATTTGATTCCCGAGCTATATGTCAGACCTCACTTTTTGAAAAGTGTGTCAGTTGTTCTCGGGTCTCATCCAAGTACTTCTTCATAGTGGGGTCTTTAGCTTGATAGGTACCATTAATTTGCGAAGTTATTACTTGCAAATCACTAAACACCACCACTTTTTCTGCCTCCACTTCTTTAGCCAGCTTCAAGCCAGCAAGTAGGGCTTCATACTCTGCTTGATTGTTAGAAACATGGAACTCGAATCTTAAAGATAGCTCTATCCGAGTTTTCTGGTCCCTTTCTAGGATAACACCAGCTCCACTTCCAGCCTTATCTGATGATCCTTCTACATATAAACTCCATATAATTGGGTTTCCTGGGCTTTTGGCGTATTCAGTAATAAAGTCAGCAAGGTATTGAGACTTAATAGTTGTCCAAGCTTCGTACCTTAAGTCGAACTCGGACAACTCTACCGCCCATTGTAGCATCCGACTTGCCAAGTCTGTCTTTTGTAGGATGTGTTTCATTGGTTGATTAGTGCGGACTTTAATGGTATGAGCATGGAAGTAAGGCTAGAGCCTTCGAGATGTGAGGATAAGGGCATAAGCAAACTTTTCTATCTTTTGATAGTTCAAATCTGCCCCTCGTAGGGCATTGTTGATGAAATAGATAAGTTGTTGTCCCTTTTTGTCTTCTCAGACTAGGGCTGAAGCTATAGCACAGCTTCTAACTGACAGATATAGCACGAGCTCTTCCCCTTTATTAGGTCGGGTAAGTATGTGTGGTTGTCCCAAGAATTTTTTAAAGTCTTGAAAGATTTGTTCGCATTCTGGGGTCCGTTCAAATTGCTTCCCTTTCCTTAGGATTGAGTAAAGGGGAAGTGATTTCAGAGCCGACCTGGCTAAAAATTTGGATAGAGTGGCCAACCTTCCGTTTAGTTGTTGGACCTCTTTGACACAAGTCGGAGTCTTCATGTTAAGTATAGCCTGGCATTTGTCTGGGTTTGCTTCTATTCCTCTTTGGGTTAACATGAATCCCAGGAACTTCTCAGCTTCTACTACAAAGGTGCATTTTGAGGATTTAACCTCATTTCATGCTTCCTTATAGTTAAAAAAATACCTCAGAGAGGTCGGGCAATAGTGTCGTGTCTTCTTAGGTCTTGACAAGCATGTCATCCACATATACCTCCATGAGTTTTCCTATGTGAGCGGAAAATATCTTATTCATCAATCGTTGGTATGAAGCCCTCGCGTTTTTTAATCCAAAAGGCATTACTATGTAGCAATAGTTAGCCTTTGGAGTTATGAATGACGTCTTCTCTTGATTCGACTTATACATCGGGATTTGATTATACCCCGAGTAGGCATCCATAAAGGACAAGTATCTGTAGCCTGATGCTGAGTCGACCAGAGCATCAATACTGTGGAATGGATAAGGGTCCTTAGGGCAGGCTTTATTGAGGTCGGTATAATCAACACACACTCTCCACTTTCCGTTTTATTTTTTCACTAACTCTAAGTTAGCTAACCATAGTGGATATTTTACCTCCCTTATGAACCCTGCCTTCAGCAAGGCTTGTACTTGTTCTTCTACGACATGTGTCCGTTCTAGTTTGAGCTTCCTGGGTTTCTGTTGAACAGGTCAGGAGCCCGGATATACTACAAGCTTATGGGACATCAGGTCGGGATTTATGCTAGGCATGTTGGAAGTTTTCCGGGCGAAGAGATCAGAATTTTCGCTTAACAATTGAACGAGTTGTTTCTTTAGGCTTCCTTCTAGGTTTGCCCCTATGCTCGTTGTCTTGTCAAGATGGTTTCTGATTCGCACTTCTTCTATTTTATCCTCAGGTTGGGGGCGCAATTCTTCACGACTTCGGACCCCTCCTAACTTAATGGTGTTGACCTCTTTTTCCGCTGGATTGCTTTTCAAACTGAGGCTCTCGTTGTAGTCGATGCTTAGTGTCTTTGATCGTATACCTTTTCCAAAAGTGGTGTACAATGAGATATAACTAAGGGGTCAGATTGGAGTATCTCCCAGTCCGAAGAGGCTGTCGAGGTATGCCTTTAGATCATTTTCTTCTAACCCAAGCTTGTCAAAAGCTGGTTTAAACAGAATATCAGCCGAGCTACCTTGGTCTATCAGAGTTCTGTGGATTTTAGCATTTGCCAGGATCATAGTTATTACCATTGGGTTGTCATGTCCTGGTAATATCCCTTGAGCATCCTCTTTAGTGAATGAGACGGTGGGTAGATCAGTTAATTGACTGTCTTCCTCGACTTGATATACCTCCTTGAGGTGTCTTTTTCGTGAGAATTTTGATATTCTTCCTCCTGCAAATCCGCCATTGATCATGTGTATGTGTCGCTCTGGGGTGAGGAGGGTGTTCTGGACATCCTTCTTCTTCGTCCCGTCTTCTTTTTCTCAGTCGTCTGACCTGTCAACCAGGCATCTGTCAAGTCAGCATTCTTTGGCCAATTTTTCTATGACATTCTTTAAGTCGTAATATTCATTGGTGGAATATCCGTACAGCTTATGATACTCGAAATACTCAGTCTGACTTCTAGATTTTTTGTGCTTAATCGGACGAGGAGGTGGAAGTTTTTTCATGTGGCATATCTCGCGGTAAACATCCACCAGGGAAACCCTTAGAGTAGTATAGATGTGGTATTTTTGGGGTTTTTCTATACTCTGTTCTTCCTTCTTCTTGGGCTCCCTTTCCTTTTCTCAAGGATGGTAGGGCAGGTTTGTTCGTGGAAAAGTTTTCCTAAGTCAGGAATTTTTCTCCATGTTGATGTATTTCTCCGTTCTTTCTTGAACTTCGTTTAGAGAAATCAGATGTCATTTAGATATTGACTGAGAGAACGGTTCCTCTTTGAGACCATTAACTAAGCCCATGATCACGACTTCAGTGGGCAAATTTTGAATTTCTAAGCAGGCCTTGTTAAACCTTTCCATAAAGTCGCGAAGAGTCTCACCGACTTCTTGCTTAACTCCCAACAAACTCGGGGCGTGTTTGGTTTTATCCTTTTGGATGGAAAATCTAGTTAAAAACTTTCTAGCAAGGTCGTCGAAGCTGGTAATCGACCTAGATGGCAAGTTATCAAACCACTTCATGGCTGCTTTTGTTAAAGTAGTCAGGAAGACTTTGCATCGAGTGGCGTCAGAGGCGTCGACCAGGTACACTCTGCTTCTAAAGTTACTAAGGTGGTGACTTAGGTTGGACGTTCCGTCAAAGAGATCCATGTCGGGTGATTTGAAATTCCTAAGAACTTTAGCCTTCAAGATCTCTTTCGTGAAGGGATCTTCTCCTCCCAGGGGACTCTCATCACGCTCCACCCAATCATTCCTCCTTTGTAAATCAGCTTCCAGCTTCCGAAGTTTGTCTTCTAGCTCTTTTCGTCGTCTCACCTTTCTTCGTAATTCCTGTTCTGCTTCCCGTTGTCGTTCAGCCTCGTGTTTGAGCTGTTGTAGTCAATCCCCCTGGCCATGAACCAGTCCAGGATCTTGGTTGTATGAGGATGGTCCTCATCCTCGGGATGGTGGACCTCAGAATGGATCCTCCTTGTATGTGGATTTCCGGAGGTCCCTTCCCCATGAGGGCCTTGGTGTGGTCGTCTTCATGCTCGTAGTCCGCCATTTGTCAAAAATGGAATTTCACGTCCCCGACAACGGCGCCAATATTCCGGGAGTTACCTGAAACGTTGATTTGGGCCTAAACGTGAGGTCCAAATCCCTTAATGTAGTAGCGTCCGACCTCTTCCATGCCGAGGTGCCGCTTGTCCAAGTTCCTCGTGAGGAGGTTGGGGGTGGTACCTGCAAGAGACTCCGATGCTTAAGTTAGTAAGGGTTTTAAGCAGGATTTTAGTAGACAGGACGTGAATTATACTTGGGTGTTCCAGTGTATTTATAGTAGAGTTGCTAACCATATTTGTTAGAGTAGTTCTATCTTTTCTGATAGATAACTATTCTTTTTATCTTGGGAGTCTGTTAAGATCTCCTTTCTAGACGTAGCGGAGAAATATCTAAAGGCAGTTATGATAAACCCATATTTTATGATATATTTTGTGCCTAATTTAAGTGATTTATTCAATCCTTCACTCACTTATTCATGTTAATTGCATGGTTTTACTTTCCCTTCCTTATTATGTGATATATGTGAAATACATGTTTCTATGCTTTAAAAATAATTATTTTAATTACTCTTTATTACCATTCGATGCCGTGATTTGTGTGTTAAGTAGTTTTAGATATTCTAAAGGCAGGAATGACTTAAAGGATGGAAAGAAAACATACAAAAATGGAAGGAAAGCACAAAATAGAGTTTTTGAAGAAACTGGCAGCAACGCGAACGCGTGGGTGACGCGGCCGCATGCCTGGCGCGAAGAGAGTGCGACGCGAACGCGTGAATGACGCGAACGCGCGCCTTGAGCAGAACGCAGATGACGCGGACGCATGACCGAAGCGAACGCGTGATAAGAAAAACTCCAGATGACGCGACCGCGTGACCCACGCGGATGCGTGACAAAGGCCACGCACCAGAAATTACAGAAAAATGCTCCCAGCGATTTCTGAAGCCCTTTTTGGCCCAGATCCAAGTACAGAAAGCACAGATTAGAGGTTATAAAGTGGGGGAATGCATCCAATCAACGGAGAGTCTCCGGTTATTCACTTTTCATGATTTAGATGTAGTTTTTAGAGAGAGGTTCTCTCCTCTCTCTCTCTCTCTTAGGATTAGGATTTAGAATTTTTCTCGCTTTCATGATTGCCCCTTTCTATCAGGTTCAATATTCCTTTTTAATTAATTATTTCCTCGATTTAATTTATGAACTTTTCTATGTTATAGATTATTCTTTTAATTAATGTTATTTGAGGTATTTCAGTTTATGATTGCTCTCTTTTATTTATGCCACTGTTACTTCCAATCTGAAGATATTTTTATTCGAGTAGATTTACTTTTCCCCTTTTGGTCTTGGTTAAGAAATCAGTAACTCAGGAGTTATCAAACTCAACGTGATCGATAATTGTTATCTTTGCTTATTGAATTGAACTTCAATAATTCTTGTCCTTTCTTAGGAATTGACTAGAACCTGAAGATCAGACTAATCAATCCACTTGACCTTCCCTTACTTTAGTAAAGGCTAACTAAGTGGGATTAAGACTCAATTCTCATCATCATTGATAAGGATAATTAGGACAGGACTTCCAATTTCTCATACCTTACCAAAAGTTTATTTTACAGTCATTTACTTATTTTAATTGCAATTTAAATTACTTGCTCCTTACTTTCAAAACCTCAATTTACAATCTTCATAACTCATAATAAGAACATACTTCCCTGCAGTTCCTTGAGAAGATGACCCGAGGTTTAAATACTTCGGTTATCAATTCAAAGGGGTTTGTTACTTGTGACAACCAAAATGTTTGTACGAAGGGATTTCTGTAGGTTTAGAAACTATATCTACAACGCGACTACTTTTATAAATTCTTTACCAGGAAAAATCCTAACGTCAAAATGGCGTCGTTGCCGGGGAATTGCAAACGTGTGCCTTATCATTGGTTATTGTAAATATTTACTTTTGTTTGTTTATTTATTTTCTCCTTTTATTTTTATTAACTACTATGAATTATCACCCCTCTCGCTTTGAGTTTAGTTCTAATATTGTTGAAAGGAGTGAGAGCTATAATAGGAATATGCATCAAGGTCTACGCAATCAACGATGGATGGAGCCAAGAGGATCTGATCACCCCTTTAGGCAAAAACCCCTTCCAAGATATCATGGACAAAGACCATTCTACAATGCATGCCAAGCTGATAGATATGGTAGACCACCTCGTAACTACCAACAAGACCCACCCTGTGCTTATAGACCATCCTCTCAACGTAGATTTGAACCACCACACTCTCAAGTTCCTTTTCACCATGCACCACCATATGACCCTTATCCACCACAATCCCAATCTAATTACTCCCGAGAACCACCACATTCTTGTTTTGAACCCCCCTTCCTAACCAATGAACCCTCACACCCACCCTAACCTCCTATGGACAACATACTACATGTTCTTCTTCAAGGACAAGCAAAGATGGAAAAGAGCGTACTAGAACTCACTACTACCGTAACTGAGGTAGTAAATTTAATAGCTTCCCGACATCTGAGGACTCAAAGTACTCCCACAGCTGCATGTGGGAAATCAAAAGAAGAGCGTGGCATGAAGGAGACACTAGAGACCCCGGTGGACAATGAGGAGCATGGCTTTGTACTGGAACAAGTAGAGGAAGCCATGATAGTTGTAGTGGAAGAAGTGGTTGAAGATTTAGGAGATGCTGAACCTCTGTGGGAATCAAGAGCCATAAAGGATTCCGCTGAGAAATCCGAAATTGATGTCAAGGAGGACAGTGCACAACCTCCACAGTATATACTTTGTGAAAAATTGGACGGAACAGACCAAGAAGTTGATTCCATGGGCAGTGACGATCTTGCCTCAAGCTCTCCTAGTCACGAACTCACATCCGCAACTGAATTCCTTGAGCCTGAAGAACCTTATCCAAGTGAATACGAAGATGACGTCGAGGTAGATTTCTCTCAACCTCCAGCTTATGACTTAAGCGATGCGGAAGACATTGAAGACTTTGATCAGGACACAGATGCATGCAAAGAAGTTTGCAAAGAAGTGGAGGACTTCACAGAAGATTACAAGGGAGTAGAGCTTACCGAACCACTGGGAAACACCTATCCCAGGGCCATTACCACCTAATACAAGCTTCAAGTGGGTACAATCCTTAACCTTTATCTTTACTTTTTCACTTGAATATGGTTTGCTTGAAACAGATGGCCAGCTTAGAGCTCTCTGTGGCTTTAAGAGTAAGAGGGAATTGGCTCGTACTCAGAGCTGGTGTACAGGATTCAATAAGGTTCCACGCTTCAATTCGAAGTGCAAGGATTGGTATCATGTTCAATCGAATGGATCTCGGAAAATGTTTGGTTATCTTGGTGAGAATCTAATTTCTAAACCGCCCGGATGGAAAAATATAGATCAAGACGAAGGCGGATTTAAAAGCAAAGTTTGGGATCCTGGAATCTATTCTGACATTCGTCACCCCGGGAGTCTGAGAATCTGTTTGAAGCTTCTCGGAAGCTTTACATGCCTAGTTTGGGACCCCGGAGGCTGTTGGCATTCCAAGCATTGGTGGAGATTTTTGGATGAATTTAAGCATAAGCCACCATAACAGGAAGCTCATCCAATGTCCAACTTAAGGACTTTAACTAAAAGTTCTAGGTGGGAGACAACCCACCATGGTATGGTCGTTTCTTTTTCAATTTTATTTCGTGTTATTTATCTTTATTCTTTTTCAATTGAACCTGAATATTATTCATTAGCATTGCATACTGCATAATTGCATAATTGCATATATATATATATATATATATATATATATATATATATATATATATATATATATATAAGGCGTGTGACGCGACCGCATTGCTCATGCGATTGCGTTAGTTGCGAAAAAACCACCTCCTACGCGTCCGCGTTATTCACGCGGCCGCGTGATCTGGATATCGGTGTAAAGATCCAACGCCCAGAAAGTTGGGCAGAAATCGTGCGGCTGTTGTGTGTTTCGCACAAAACGACCCACGCGGTCCGTCCCTGACGCGATCGCGTCACTTGCACAACACCCATGCCACGCGATAGCGTGAGCGACGCGTTCGCTTCGCGCAGATATCATGACACCCCAGTGGAGACAGAGAGTTGCATTGAAACGACGCTGGAATTGTGCGTTTAGCACAATTTCTAGCGATGCGATCGCATGCCTCACGCGATCGCATCATTCATCCTTTTACCCATTCCATGCGATCGCACCACCCACGCGATCGCGTCAACCCCCATTCCACCCCAGCCACGTGACCGCGTGCCCCACGCGATCGGGTGGATTCAAATTCATTACCCCCCCCCCCAAGTGACGCGAAACCCTACCCTGTCGCGCCCCCCAACCCCTTTCTTCTTCCTCTTCTCTGCAACCCCCCTTCTCTGCCCCTCGCCACCCCAACCACCTCCACCGGCTGCACCACCGCGACCACCCCCCAGCCGTTCACCGCGACGCCACCACCCCCCCCCCTTCTTCCTTCCCTCTCTTTCTTCTCTTTCTCTTCTCTTCTTCCCTCCACCACCGCTGCCACCGCCGCGCCCAGCCACAGCCACCAAGCCACCATCACCGTCACTCCACCTACCTCCAACACCCTCACCCCTTCCCTTCCTTCCCCCTTAACACCTACCCCTCCCATTACCCCAAACAGCAACCCCTGCCGCCAGACAGCCGTTCACCGCTGCGCCAACCGCCATCACCGCCTCGTCAGCCACCACCGCAACCACCCCCTACCATCTCTCTGCCCTACTTTTATTCATACGCCTACCAGGTTCCGCCAAACGCCGCTCTTTCAATTCGTAGTTAATTGCATATTTTTTCTGTTTACGTTCAACATTAGGCTAGTTAGATATGCATGTTTGTAGTGGATTCTAGGTTGTTAGGTAGCCTAGGATGTGGTTAGTGGATTTAGGCTTGTTTAATTGCGCTGTTCTTGCTACCTGTTTTATAATTTTTGCAATTCTGCTGTTGCTGTGATCCAAGTATTGTTCATATGACGTTCTTACTGTTCATGCTACTATTGTGACTGTCTTTCATGTTCATATTATTTATATCTATTTGTAGTTTATTTTAGTTTATATGAACTATTCTGCTTGCTGTTTATTTTCCGGAAACATCCAATTTTAGCCAGAATGCTGCCCAATTTTCTATAAATCGTTTTGATTCTCATTCATGTCTTGGTTTTGGCATTTTCAATTTTGCTTTCTTTAGCTTTCACCAAACCAATTCATGAATGCACGGGCCAGCATTCTTATTCCTTTTGTTTCCCCGGTTTATAAATCACATTATTGATTATTTGATTTCAAATTTTCGTTATTGGTATATCTATATGAATCATCAACACCTTGATTTCCTTGCTTAAATCTGAGTTGTCTGTTGCTTCAAATTGTGAAATTCTTGTTACTTAGAAACCAATCATCATGCCGCTTACCTTAACTTTTTACTAACTCACTGATTTTTTTTTTCTAACCTCTTTTTCAATTTAAAACTACTTTTACCTTTCTAACAACCCCCTCTGCTTTTTGACTCACTCTTCACTTTTACTTTTTAACTCAAGGCATATTTATGGTTTTTCCTAATTAACATGAATTCTATTACTTTTTGGATTGAAATTTCGCATCTCAGCTTTTTATTCCCGAACCAATCCAAAATGCACAATTCTTCAACTCATTTAATTATTCTACTGCTCCTTTGCCACTTTGTGCTTATTTTGTTATTTGCCTACTTGTTTTTCTATTTTTATTATCTCATAGATTTCTGTTTTTTAGGATGTCTGACACTCAAAGAAAAGGAAAAGAAAAGGCAACAACTGGCAAACGAAAAAGAGGAGAATCCTCTATGTCCATCCTGGACATCATGCATGATGACTCTTGGCGGGAGAAACACTTTACCCCGCAGGAGAAGGCTGACCAGCTACTCCCTGCCACTGATCCCACTAAGTTTGCAAACAGATACTGCGAGTTGAAGTATCCGGTGTTTGCAACCTCTAGAAACCTGTACCTAGAGCGGACTCTGAAAATTCCAGAAGAACTCCAGCAATACACCTCCGATCAGATCAAACAAAGAGGCTGGTTCTTCCTGGAGAGAAACCTGACAGAGGTCAATGCTTCTTGGGTAAGAGAGTTTTACTGCAATTACTTCAAAACTTCCCTAGATGCAGTGAACCTAAGAGGGAAGCAGACACTGGTCACTGAAGAGGCCATTGAGGATATTCTGAAGCTTCAGCCTAAATCTGATCAGCTCGATGGTTACCAAAAGGCTGAGGAGGACATCCGCTTAATGAGGTTTGACTGGGATGCAGTCAAGGCAAGGATAGCCCTTGACCCGACTGTCCCATGGGTCATGGGTCAGAACACCACCATGCCTAAGGGAATCAAGCGGATATACTTAAATGATGAGGCTCGGCTCTGGCACCAGATCCTGAGCAACTTTGTTATGCCGAGTACTCACGAGACGGAGCTACCTGCCGCTATGATCACCCTTCTCTGGTGTGTGATGGAGGGTAAGGACCTATACCTGCCACGATTCATCCAGTACTACATGGCCAGGGTCCACGTCAGAGGCACTCTCCCCTTTCCATATCTGATTACCCAGCTCAGCCGTCGAGCTGACGTGCCTTGGGAGGATGCTGATGAGAAGTCACCTGCTGCAGAATGCAAGAAGATTATCCCTCACAGCAGGAACTTTCTGGCTTTGGGCTACAGACCTCCATTCCTCACTGCCCCTGATGCGACAGCCACACCTTCAGCTGGCCCCTCTTCATCTACTACTACCCCAGCTACCACCACTACACCTCCACCTGCCTCAGAGCCAGTTTATCACCTCGTGCACCGCCTATTTCAACACCTAGACCAGATGGAGCGCCGCAACCGGCGCCGATATGAGAGATCTGAGCGTCGCAGCAAGCGACGCTATGAGCACCTAAAGCTGATGATACGATCTGGCGCGACATCCCCTCCGAGCCTGACACACCATCAGAGCCATCTGAGGAGGAGGCGGATGATCATGAGGCGGAGACCCATCCACAGAGAGAGGCTGAGCAGGCAGGCCCGGAGCAGGCTACGCCAACAGGAGGCCCCGCATCAGATTCAGGCTGCAGACCCAGAGGTTCCTATACAGTCAGCACCTCCTCTGCAGCAGGCAGACCCTCAGGCCACCACCACAGAGACTCCAGCCACACATCATTCCAGTGATGACACTCCTTCACACCCTGCTTAAGTGAGCATCGAGGACGATGCTTTATATTAAGTGTGGGGAGGTCGCCATCTCTGGCGTATTTTTCTTGGTGAACCACTACAGACTCTTTTTATTTTATTACTTTTCTGTATTTTGATCTTTATTTTTATTCCTCAGTACTTATACATTGCTCTTTTCATGTATTTTTACTCTATTTTCTGCATTTTGCACTTTAGTTCATATTTTAGCCAGTTAGTTTAGTTGCAATTCTAACTTATTAGCTATAGAATATGTGGATTAATTAGTATACTTTACCCTTTTAGCATATGATAAGTTTGGTTTAAATTGAAAATAAAAAGGAAGTAAACTAGAGACTTTAACATAATAAAAATAATACACACCTTGTATATACAGCATTACATGTTAGTTAGTTAATAACATTTCATCAAGGAGAAACACTAAAACTTTAAAGCCACCCTAAGGTTTACATTGAGAATAATGGGAACTCTTAATTTTTCACTTGCATGACATATATAACTGAGATATGATTTTTGAGTCAGAGAACACACAGCCTGTGAGTTTTGAGCTTAATTGTATGGTTATATTCAAACCATAATATTTTATTCCTGTGTGTTTCGCCCTTCTTTTTTATTCTGATGTTCTTTACTTTATTTTAATCTATATGTCCAATTATAGAATATAGATACATACCAAAAAAGTGATTGAGGCCATTATTTTGATTCTAACTCACTTATCCCAAAATTAGTCTACCTTTTACATCACCCTTGTTAGCCTCCTTGAGCTTTTAATCCCTTCTTGTTCTATAAACCACAATACTAGCCTTAAGCAGAAAAACAAAATAAAAATCCCAAGTTGAATTCTTGGTTAGCTTAAGATAGAAATTGTGTATTGTTTAAGTGTGGGGAACCTTATGGGTACATGGATTATAGAAACAAAGGTAGGAAGTTAAAAAGAATAAAGACATTTCAAAATAAAAGTTTTGGAAAGCATGCTCAGGTGAAATCAAAACAATTAAATTACCATGTGCATTAAAAAAAATAAATAAATAAATAAAATAAATTTTTTTATTTAAATAAAGGGGATACAAAAATTTTCCAATTGCAAAATAAAAGGAATCAATGCACATGGGACAAAAGTTAAAGTTAATATATGAGCTTACAATACAAAGTGAGAAAATTTGGGTAAATAGGTAAAAGAAACTTTTGAATTACAAAATATGTATGTTAGGTGAGATTTTAGACTAATCAAGGATTCACTTATTAGCTCACTTAGCCTTATACATATACCCTTACCTTTACCTTGGCCCCATTACAACCTTAAATAAAGACCTCATGATTTTTGTATGTCTGTATTCTGTAATTGTTGATTGGTTAGATGAAGAACAAAGTTATAGAAAGTAAGGATAAAGAGAAGAATAGAGTGATTAACCCAATAAACACTGAGTGACTAGAGAGTAAACACAAAATCCAGTGAGGGTTCAATAGCTCATCAACATATATCTCTGCTTAAATTGTTAATTGTCTTGCAAGTTTGTACAATATATTTCTTTCCCATCTCAATTGTAAAAGTGCTTTAACATTATCTAAGGTTTGGCTATGCATATATGATTCCTTGAGAATGTGAATTAATTCAACTACATGTAAGTTTTATATACAAGTAAATGACAATTAGAATTGCATGATTCATTTAAGTAGCTGTATTTAGAGTAAATTGCATTGCATGAGATTCTACCACTTTAACTTTAACCTTACTCTTTATCTTGGATTTAGCATGAGGACATGCTATTGTTTAAGTGTGGGGAGGTTGATAAACCCATATTTTATGATATATTTTGTGCCTAATTTAAGTGTTTTATTCAATCCTTCACTCACTTATTCATGTTAATTGCATGATTTTACTTTTCCTTCCTTATTATGTGATATATGTGAAATACATGTTTCCTATGCTTTAAAAATAATTATTTTAATTACTCTTTATTACCATTCGATGCCGTGATTTGTGTGTTAAGTAGTTTCAGATATTC
The DNA here is from genome assembly GCF_003086295.3 of Arachis hypogaea. NCBI lineage: Eukaryota > Viridiplantae > Streptophyta > Magnoliopsida > Fabales > Fabaceae > Arachis > Arachis hypogaea. Next base: position 40,861,893 of record NC_092048.1, on the reverse strand, counting down.
TAAAGGCAGGAATGACTTAAAGGATGGAAAGAAAACATACAAAAATGGAAGGAAAGCACAAAATGGAGTTTTTGAAGAAACTAGCAGCGACGCGAACGCGTGGGCGACGCGGCTGCATGCCTGGCGCGAAGAGAGCGCGACGCGAACGCGTGAATGACGCGAACGCGCGCCTTGAGCAGAACGCAGATGACGCGGACGCATGACCGAAGCGAACGCGTGATAAGAAAAACTCCAGATGACGCGACCGCGTGACCCACGCGGACGCGTGACAGAGGCCACACACCAGAAATTACAGAAAACGCTCCCAGCAATTTCTGAAGCCCTTTTTGGCCCAGATCCAAGTACAGAAAGCACATATTAGAGGTTATAAAGTGGGAGAATGCATCCAGTCAATGGAGAGTCTCCAATTATTCACTTTTCATGATTTAGATGTAGTTTTTAGAGAGAGGTTCTCTCCTCTCTCTCTTAGGATTAGGATTTAGAATTTTTCTCGCTTTCATGATTGCCCCTTTCTATCAGGTTCAACATTCCTTTTTAATTAATTATTTCCTCGATTTAATTTATGAATTTTTCTATGTTACAGATTATTCTTTTAATTAATGTTATTTGAGGTATTTCAGTTTATGATTGCTCTCTTTTATTTATGCCATTGTTACTTCCAATCTGAAGATATTTTTATTCGAGTAGATTTACTTTTCCCCTTTTGGTCTTGGTTAAGAAATCAGTAACTCGGGAGTTATCAAACTCAACGTGATCGATAATTGTTATCTTTGCTGATTGAATTGAACTTCAATAATTCCAGTCCTTTCTTAGGAATTGACTAGAACCTGAAGATCAGACTAATCAATCCACTTGACCTTCCCTTGCTTTAGTAAAGGCTAACTAAGTGGGATTAAGACTCAATTCTCATCATCATTGATAAGGATAATTAGGACAGGACTTCCAATTTCTCATACCTTACCAAAAGTTTATTTTACAGTCATTTACTTATTTTAATTGCAATTTAAATTACTTGCTCCTTACTTTCAAAATCCCAATTTATAATCTTCATAACCCATAATAAGAACATACTTCCCTGCAGTTCCTTAAGAAGACGACCCGAGGTTTAAATACTTCGGTTATCAATTCAAAGGGGTTTGTTACTTGTGACAACCAAAACGTTTGTTCGAAGGGATTTCTGTAGGTTTAGAAACTATATCTACAACGCGACTATTTTTATAAATTCTTTACCAGCAAAAATCCTAATGTCAAGTTACTTATTTTAGGGGTGTTCGCGGTGCGGTTTGGTTCGGTTTTAAGGGAAAAAATTATCCGATCCGAACGCTTAATTTATGTGCGGTGCGGTTTAGATTGGATGAACTTTTTTTGAAAATCCGATCCGATCCGATTCGATTACAAGTGGTTTGGATCGGTTTTGATTTGCGGTTTTTTAAATAAAAAAAATTAAATACGTATAACAAGTCTTAACATCAAATTTTAAATAATCAACAATGACATAGCAAGTCTTAACATATCTTAAAAAGCCAACGATAACATAACAATAGAAATAAAATTATAGGTTAGTTAAAATAAATAAATAAATAATATTTTAAACATAAAATATTTATTAAATAATAATAATACATGAATAATAGAAAAATGTATAACAAATTGAACATGTTATAAATATAATTGTAAATATAATAATAAAATAATAATATTATAGCATATTGTGTGGTTTGGATTGGATTGGAACGGTTATGAAAAGTAGATCCGAAATCCGATCCAATCCAACAGTTTGCAAAAAATAGAATCCAATCAAATCCGAATTAGTGCGGTTTTAATCGGTTTTCGGTTTGGATTGGATTGGATGAGCGGTTTAATTTGGATCGGTTTGAATTTGAACACCCCAAACTTATTTAGATCAAGTAGAGTTGGACCTCTTTGTTGATGTCCGACTTCCTTGAGAGGTCGGGCTTATCGTGAAAGGCCTACACCATTAGTGGGCCTTTTTGTCTTATTGGGCCTGACTTTTATTTATTGGGTCAGGGTATGAACAATTATATATCCAAATTTTTTTGTTATTCAAATCCAATCAAATTCGTGTAACATAACAAAAATTAATTATGACTAACATTATTCCAAATCTTATTATTTAACTTGATTGGACTTTGTTCATAAAAAGACTTAAGGCCCAGTTTAGATAAACAGCTTAATGAAGCTGCTTTTAATAAAATAGCTTAAACAATAAATGGCTATATTAAAAGTAGCTTATAAATAAGTTATTTTATATTTGAATTTTTAGCTCTAAAAGTATTTATTTTATAAAAATGTGATAAAAAATAGTAATATTATAAGAGAAGTCTTTTTTTTTTAACTTCTCTATAAGCTCCTAAATAGCTTCTTAGAAAGCTGCAATTTGATTTTGAAAATTGCACCAGACATTAATACTATTACTTTTTATAAGTTAAAAACTCAAAAAAATTACTTTTGAAACTTTCCAAACGGACCCTAGTGTTTATTGTTGTAAAAATAACCCCTTTAATTTATAAATTTAATATTTGTATAATTATTTTTAAATCATTTTAAATCAACAATAATACATGACTTAACATATATAACTAGACATATATTATTAGTTATATATTACATAATAAATAAAAATTAGTTATATATATTTAAAATTTGAAGAATAAATTAAATGACAAAATTAATGGCAAATTTTTAGAAAATCAATTGCAAAATAACAGAAATAAATTCATAGCAAATTTTTAAGAAATTAATTGCAAATCAACTATAAAATGATGTTCTCAATGTGAATTAAAAGTATATATATTGGAAGTAATAGATTATTGTAATTTTTTATTTATTGTTCATTTTAGTACATTTTTTGCAAAAAAACCAATATTTAATTTATTTGCCTAACATCAATTCTTTTTTTTTTTTCATTGCAATGTTATTTCTAGTAATAAAAAACATTTAACAACTAACTGATAACAAAAAAAAATCTTCAAAAACAGAGCCAACAACCCATTTTAACGGCCCACTTTATAACATTCGTGCATTTAAAAATTTATTTTAATATATATGGTTATTTATAGTGTATCAACTATGTAATTTTACACAGTAAAATATTTAGTTTTAAATCTTCATATACCATTTATCAACTGCTTTTTATTTACTATAAATCTTATCAAAACAAGTAAAATTTCAGTCCAAAAATTGTTATCTACTTAATAATCTTTCATAAATAGACACGTTAACAATACATATAAATACCACCATTAAAGTTTAAGTAATAAATTAAAAGAAGAACATATGTTATCGTGAAGGACTAAATTAATACTTTTTTTTATTCAGGAATTAATTAGTCAGAAATCGAAATCTTTAAGAACCTAATTGTCACTCTATTCAAAGAAGAATGTTGCAACCTACAAACGTAGGAGAAAGTGGGATAGCCGGATAGGTCTTGTTATAAGAGGAAGAGAAATATAGCTGAACATAATTATACCGTCCGAACTAGGTGAAAAACCGAGAGGAAGAGATTTTTATATCCCTCCTTAGCCTCCTTCCATGAGTCATGATGAATTGCAGCAATTTTTGTTTGTCAGTTACAAAAAAAATGCAATTATAGCTCATATTATAACATTAACAGCCTAATAAATAATAACATTGTTGTTCTAGCTAGGATTACACCAAAACCCTAATATACATATGGTGTTACACTACCTATCTCTCTGATCATATATCATAGTCGACAAAATGGTTAGATCAAAATCAAGGAACAAGAAAGAAAAGAATGACCAGAATTTTTTGGTTAATGTGTATCATATCTTACTTAGGCATCTAGTTAGACAGACTCCGCCCCGTAATGTTCATCGTGAGTGCCGCCATTTTCTTTGCCGAGTTTGGATTTCGGCAAAGTGGAAGCCTGCCAAGGGGTTACCTTGTTTGGTTGTGGTCTCATATTAAGGTAAGTGTAGACAGACATGCCGGCAATAGCTGTGAATGCACCGAAGATGCTGATTGCGCCGGGATTCGATCCAAAAAGATAATAGTTTCCTAGAAGGATTACACATGTCTTGAACTGCCCAAGTACAACATGGGAGATGGCAGATGTAGCACTGAAAAAGAAGGTAAAAGAAAATCTATGAAGAAACTAACCCAGGAAATATAAATTGAATTGGAGTGTTCAACCAAACAAGAATGATTTGTGCTCATGTTCTGGATAGAATACAGAAGTACCAAGCAAAATACGAGTAAGTTTGCGACCAAATTCACCAGGCAACGAATAATGTATCGAATGCATGCTAAGGCCTCTTAACTTAAATTTTTCAACATTAAAAATAAGGTATGAATGAAATAAAATAAGAAAAATGAAACTAGATGTTTGTGACATAATCGTGGGAATTGTATGCTTCTCACCGAACACTAAGGCTGTGTTTAGAAAGAAGACTGAGACTGAGGAGAGAGACAGACATTAAATTAAGTCTCTGTATTGTATTTGGTGTAAAATGTATTGGACTAAGTTATGTCTAAATATCATATTTGGTATAAGATAAATATGAAAATTGAGGGGTAGATTTAGAATTTATAAAGTTGAATGAAAGTATTTTTGGAAAGAAATGTTAAGTTTCGGTTTCCAGTCCCAGAAATTTCAATCCCTTCTATCTACACTTTCTAGAGGTACCGAAGGGACTGAAATTTTTTGTTCTAGTCACTAACCACCAAACACAATATTAAGTTCCAGTCCCAGTCTTAGTTCTAGTATCTCAAAACAAACAATACCTAAGTACCATTAAAAGGGAAGCAAAGGTATATGGAAACAAGAAATTGAAATCCCAATTCTATTTCGAAACAAAATTATTTAGTAATTAGAACATTCACTTACCCTAATGCTAAAGCACCAGACCACTGAAGCAAGAATCCAAGAATTGCCGAGCCAAAAATCACGAGTGTGTTTCCGAAGTTCCAATCAAAGGAGAGGACACCCGGAGGGTCTAAGCAGGGCATCATAGCAGCCAGGAAAATCAATGTAATAGGTGTTGTTTTCCACATCAGACTGTTAGTGAATGCATAAATTAAACAAAACAAAGAAACAATTTAATGCAAAGAAATAGATAAGAAGAACAGAGAAATTGGCATTAAAAGGAAGTAACAATGATAAAAATTACTCACGACAAAGCTGTCCAGTTCTCTTGCTGCTGCAGCCGAGACCAGAGGATTTTATTTACGGCACTCGGTACAATCCATGCCAATGCCACACATGCACCAAAAAAATGGAACTGCAGATCAGTCACCGTAGCCACAGCAACACCGATAGATACCACCGTTAATGCTATAGCCTGTAAAGCGACAAATAATATACTAGGCATTTCAATCTAAAATGAGATAAGCACAGTGACTTGAAAAGTTCAAGACAATTAGAAAGAACCATAATACTCTTTCAAATCTGAATATTTCATTTATTTGATTACTGGTTTCAAAAGAGTTGATTTAGCTTTGGCACATAATTACCCCTGAAAAAATATTATAAGTGGTAAATCACAAATGCAATTAATTATGGTCTCAATGGATAGTACACTTCTCCAAATACAATTTTAAGCTACATTCAAGGACCCAGAAGGGGATGTAATTTCATGCCACGCGATCCACTTTAAATATATTCAGGCATCTTCAAAAATAGAGATGCGCTTCGGCACTATGCATTATAATGAAGGATGGCATCAGCACTTCGATCCATATTGTTTTCAGTTAAAAACTCAGATGCATAGAGGAGTGCACAGTCCAGTTGTTCATAAAATTGCTGTGTTATTGCATTAACTATAAAAGCTTTCATTCCTACAAGAACGAAACATTTCTATTTATTGTTACCGGATACAAATGCACAATCAACAGACCAAAGAGAGAGGGCAGACCTTGGACAAAGAAACTTTTTTTCTGTACAATACAAATTCTGCCAAAACTATTGACGGTGTCACTGCAATCTTTGCCATCTGATAGAAACCAATGCTGAAGATAAAGAAATTAAATTTGGAGTGTTAAACAAATAATTTAAATTTAAAAGAAACAGAACAAGAAATTGGGAGTAATTGGTTACCTGTTATACTTCAAGCTGACATTAGCAAAGCCAGTTGAGAGTGACATAACAAATCCAAGAGTAAATAAAGTAGACATCCGAGTTGATTTTGATGAAGGAGATGAAGGAAGGATAGAAAATGCTTTAAGAACAGCCATCAAGAACCAGCTTACTAAATAATGGATTAGTGTAAGAAGTATAGGGAATTTGAATTTAACAGTTTGAAGTACCTGAAACAAAAAGGACATAGAAAAAGAACCGAAGAAAATGAGCAAATAAAAATCATGGTACAACGAAACTTCCAACGTGGAACACAGCTTAAGCAGATCAAAAGAAATGAGGGGTAAACAAACCATTTTGTTCATGAAAATAATACCAACTGCAACCAGAAAGTTGAAGGAAAGTGCAGTAATTGGACCACAAATACGCTGCTGCTGACGTTTTGCACCTTCGGAGGAACGAAATTCGTTAAATAGAGAGGCTCTCAATTCTTCCAGAGCTCTTCCTGCAACAACCAGAGAAAGGTAACGGGGTTCATCAATGAGGTTTCATTCATCACTTGGACATTTTTGTTTCGTAAAAGCAATAACATGATAGAAGTATAAAACACATCCACTGGCCAGTACAGGCTTCAAATTCTATCTTGGGATGTGAAAACTTCTATAGCAGCATATTTGTGACTTTTAACCAATGAAGTTCTATAGGCATTGCTTTGAGACTAAGTCCCTACGAATTGAAATGCCACAATCCCCATTGGTAATCCTTGTTGTGATATTAGAATAAAACGACACATAAAGACTAAGGGTATGTTTGGTTGGAGGATAAAACTGTAAAATTAGGTGGAAATTTTTTCTTGGATCAGCTCTATGTACAATTTTACTCATCAAACTCATCCAAGAAAATTCTATCACATTGTAACCTCTCGACCAAACATATACTAGATCTTTAAAAAAGTATATGCACAAAGAGAGAGAATTTGAAAATATGTCTTTGGAACTTTGGATTAATTGAAAACAGCCTCTAAGCAAAATTTGATAAGAGCTTTTCACAGAGCAAGAACACTAGGGTCGAATTGGTTTAAGAAAACCTTTTCTTATTTTTCTTTCACATTTTCATAAAATCATAAGGAAATAAACATTGAAAAAAGAGATTACAAACTAATCGGGTTCCTAATTTCTCTCCCAGAATTAATTAAAACAAAAGCATGCATTAAGTATCAAAAACCAAAGCATGCATTAAATCTCAAACTATCTGCACAGAAAAGAAATTGCAATCCACCAAATCAATTATTTGAACAAAACCGGCACAGAAGTACAATGACATGCCTAAACAACCAAGAATCAATGAGCAAGAACATCCAGAAGCTCTGTTGTGCAATGCAACCTTCATCAATCACTAATCAAAGACCAGAAGACACCATTTAACCCCAAATGACAAAATGATTCAAATTGCATGCAAGAAAAAAACAACTTGAAAAGCAATCCCAGCTGAAAAAGAGAACAAACGTGAACCACTTGAAACTCAACTCCCAAATTTCTTAAGGAGGGAGGGAGTACCTTTTTCACCAGCATCACTGTCTTTACGCTTGAGAATCTTTCTCACATCTTTCCTTGTTAAAAAGCTAAACATTGTCCTTTAGCAGAGAGGGAAGCTGAGTGTGGTGCTTGAAAGTTGCAAGCAAACCCTAGAGAGAGAGAGAGAGAGAGAGAGAGAGAGAGAGAGAGAATTTGAAGGTAGAATGAGAGAAGAAAACAGGTTCCTTGGAGTGAGTGAGTGAGTGAGGGGTGTGGTGTGTTTCAAGCAAAGCAAGTACTGGTAAAGTAAAACTGTTATTGAAAAGACAAAAACAGAACCACTTGCTCTTCTGTGACTTCTTTGCTTCAGTTCAAAAATTGCAGTGTCACTCACACAAACAAAAACAAAACAAGTGATCAGAAACAGAGGAAATGAGAACAAAAATGTTACAAAATTAGTCTTTATATATATAATTTAATTTATTTTTATATTTTAATATATATTTTATATTAATAATTAATTTTAATATATATTTAACATGAATTAATAAATAATATTAATGTAATAATAAAAATTTTATTAATACATGTCTTATGTGAATATATTTAAATTAGTACTAGTAAAAATTTTAAATGTTTTATTTTAATAAATATATTAAACATTTAAATTTTATAATTTTTTAGATAAATTCTAATAATAAAAATAAGAACAAAAATAAAAAGAGAAAAAAGAATGAACACGTGGCATTTAGACACCGATGATAGCGGAAAATGGCAGCTGGCGAGAGCTCAGACAAAAACATTGATCACCAAATTGCAGATTCGGTAGTTTATTGAAGAAAAAAATATACTATATATAAACAAACATTAATATCTATAATAAAATCAATTTAAAATTTTAAATTTATTTAATAGTTAATTTATTAAAATATTTAAATAAATATTTAAATTTTATTTTGTATATATAATAATTTAATAATTAATAATAAATTTTTATATTAATCTTTGATTTATCTAACTGAAATATACTATGAGAATCTAAACAAAAAAAGAAAATTAATATCTATATATATATATATATATATATATATCAAAGTCACGGTGTCACCGACAGATACTGTTGGATTAATTGAATGGAGCCAAACAAATTTAGGACCGGTACGTTATTTATTAGAAAAATTATTGTAAAACACCGTTAGAAAGATTTAATTATTAAAAAAGACTTTTAATATTAAAATTATTAAGAATAATTAAATTTTTTTATAATATTAAAGAAGAACAATTAAATTTTTTTATAAAGAGATAAATATATTTTTAATTATTTTTTATTTATTTTTTATAATTTTTATATTAACAATTTTTTTTTTTAAATTTTAGTAATTTTTATTATTTATTTTTTTATTTTTCTGATTTTTTAGCTTTATTTTTCTCTTTAGGTAAAGATTACAAAAATAAAAAAATAAATGAATATTATTAATAAAAATTATTAAAATTTTAAGAGAAATAAAATTTATCAACATAAAGATTATAATTTTTAGAGACCCTGCATTTTATATTTTCTTTGGGGTATAGCATTCATGTTAATTGTTTTTTAAGAGGTCTTCCCATACTCAACTAAGAGGTCGTGGATTCGAGTCTCTTATCTTTGGTAAAAAAAAAAAGCATTCATGTTAATTTAGCCATTGAATTATAATAATAAAACATGATATAAATTTAAAGGTAATTTACGTTAATAAATAGAGATTAAAATTATACAGATGTCCTACATAAAATTATTTAATTACACATCTGTTTTAAATATATCTATATAAATTAAATTAGATAAATTTAATTTATTAATAAAATAAAATATCTAAATAAATCGAATTAGGCCATTTCAATTTATTAAAACAAGTGAAAAATTATATCTGCACTAAATTCTTTAATAAATCTAATCAATCCAATTCAATTTATTATTATAGAAAATACATGATAAATTGAATCAGTTCATAAACTCAATTTACTATAATACATAACACGAAATAAGTATTATTGTATAAGTATATGAAGAATAATTATTAATTTAAAATTTTAGATGACCAATTTTAAAAAATAATATTTAGTAAAATTGTTATTAAAATTTTATTTTTTATTATTATTTTAGTAATTTTTATTATTTAAGGAAAAATTATAAATAAATAAATAAAAAATAATTAAAGATATATTTGTCTCTTTATAAAAAGATTTGGTTCTTCTTCTTAAATATTATAAAAAGATTTGGTCCTTCTTAATAATTTTTATTAAAAGTCCTTTTTAATAATTAAATCTTCCTAATGGTCCTTTACAATAATTTTCTCTTATTTATTTTTAACTAAAGGGAAACATAAATTAATTATAGGTTTAATTATTCGATAAATTTTTATAATTTTATCGAATTTTTAATTAAATTTTTATATTTTTTTAATTGAGTATTTATATTATAATTTTTTAATTTAGTTTTTATTAATGTTAAATATCTAAAAAAGTTAGTATATTATAAATTTATTTATATATCCTTCTTTTTATCTTTAAAGACTCTCAAATTTTATCAATGGTTTTCTCATTTCCCTTTCTCTTAATCTTCAATTTCTTCGTCATCTCTCTCTCCACCGCCCTTTCAAACGAAGCTATCTCCGATGCCGTCGACATCCTCGCCAACTCAAGCTTCGTCTCCATGACCCTTATGGCCGCGGAATTCCTTTTAGTTTTTTATCATTAGAGAAATTACTTTGATTGATTAGATATTACATAGGGATTCAAAAACCTTTCACGCAAAGCTGTCTAAGAATCCTAGAATAAGGGCATCATGGTCACCATGCATAGCATTCTGCCGCTATATCTTAGTGGCCCTCCTCAAAGATTTCTCTGTCGTGTTCAACTACTCCGACAACCACCCTATCACACCACCACTCCCCACTTCCCTTCTTGAATCCGTCGTCCTATCCTATGCACGAATCACAAGGTTCCTCGTGTCCGCGATCTCCAACTCCGACAAGGGCGACACCTTGTGGTCTTTAAAGTAACCTCTGTCATCCTCGCCGACTCCGGAATCTCTCTTGGAGCAGTCTCCTTCCGTCACTATCTTCACCCCCACTGCCTCCGCCTTCAAGAAATCCAGTCAGCACTCTCAAGACCTCCTCTGCTTCTTCCTTGCTCCTCTTCCTTTATCGCTGCAGAGCCTCCGCCTCCTCCCAGTCGACGCCAAGATCCCCACTATGCTCCCCGACCAATCCCTCATCATCACCACCTTTCCTGACCGCATTACTGATGTACCACTATTTTGTGGTACATTTTATACTGAATTGAGTGGATTTTATCCATTATTCTCACACTTATTCATATAATTTGCATGTTTTACATTTTTCTTTCTAATTTTGTTCTATGAGTGAAAACGTGCTTCTTTGGCCTTAAATTTGCTAATTTTAATCCTCTCTTATTACCATTCGATGCTGTGATATGTGTGTTAAGTGATTTCAGATTTTTCCAGGACAGGAATGGCTTAGAGGATGGAAAAGAAGCATACAAAAGTGGAAGGAACACAAGAAATTGAAGTTTTGAGAAGCTGGTAGCGACGCACACTCGTCGATGACGCGTACGTGTGACTTGTGCAGCAGACATACGACGCGCACGCGTGGATGACGCGTACGCGCGACCAGGAATTTGTTCAAGCGACGCGTACGCGTGGCCGACGCATATGCGTGACGAACGTCACGTGCTGCAATTTACAGAAAATGCTTGGAGCAATTTCTGGGCTGCTTTGGACCTAGTTTCAGGCCTGAAAACACTTATTAGAGGCTGCAGAGTGGAGCTAGAAGGGGGGATCATTTATTCAACTTTCATTCACACACATTAGGTTTTAGATGTAGTTTTCTAGAGAGAGAGGTTCTCTCCTGTCTCTAGGTTTTAGGGTTTTTAGTTTTGTTTCTTCTCAATTTCAGAATTCTATCTTGCTTTAATTTAGTTTTTTTCTACTCTTATTTGTTTTAGCACTTTAGTTATCTACTTCTCTTATTGATCCCTTTATTTTGCTAATTTAGTTTATGAACTCATGTGTTACTCTCAACTTTCATTAATGCAATTTATGTTTCACGTTTCTTATTGTTCAATTGTCTTGTTATTGTTATTTCCTTGCTTTGATTAGTCTTAGATATTGCTATGTCTTGTTAGTTTTCTCTATTTTTATTTTATGCCTTCCAAGTGTTTGATAAAATGTTTGGTTGGATTTTAAATTAGATTTTTATGTTCTTAACTTGGATTGATCAATTAGAGACTCTTGAGTTATCAAGATTCTTTTGTTGATTGGTGATTGAAAATTGCTAGTTGGCTTAGACTTCACTAAATCTAATCCTTGATTAGGACTTGTGAACTTAAGTTGATTTTGTTCACTTGACTTTCCTTCATTGTTGGAGGTTAACTAAGTGAAAGCAAAAGGCAATTACCATCACAATTGATGATGATAATGAGGATAGGAATTCCAATTCTCAATCTTTGTTAGGACTTTTCTTAGTTGTTATTTTATTTCATTGTTATTTACATTACTTGTTTCTTATTTCAAAACCCAAAAATATACTTTTCCATAACCAATTATAAGCATACTTCCCTGCAATTTCTTGAGAGACGACCCAAGGTTTAAATACTTCGATTTATTTTTATTGGGTTTATATTGTGACAAAAAATTGAAATGTTGATTGAGGTTTAATTGTAGGATTAGAACTATACTTGCAACGCAAAATTTTAGTGAAAATCTCCACTGACATTTTTCCTCCGTCAAGTTTTTGGCGCCGTTGCCGGAGAATTGCAAATGTGTGCCTTATTATTGGTTATTGTGAATATTGTGAATATGTTTGCATTTTTGTTTCTTTGTTAGTTGTTTCTAGATTTAGGAGTTTGATTTCATTATTTCTTATTAGTTTTTATTTTTACTTTCTCTTGTTACCATGAATTCTCACCTCTTTAGCTATGAGTTTGGTTCAAATTATGTTGTAGGGAATAGAAGCTACAATGAGAACATGCATCAAGGATGGGACAATCAAAGGTGGGAGGAGCCTCAAGCTTATGGACAACCCTCTTGGCAACAACCTCCACCAACTTACTATGAGCAAGAGTCATTCCAAGGTGCATACCAAGACAATGGATATGGTGGACCCCCTTGTAGTTACCAACAAGCCTCACCATATGCCTATGAACCCCCTCCTCAACATAGCCCTCAACCGTCATACTCACAAGCCCCGTTTTACCAAACACCTTCATATGATCCCAACCCTTATCCACCATACCAACCACCTTATGAACCATATGAGCCATACATAGAACCACCCCAATTCCAACCCAATTACTCCCAAGAACCACCACCTCCAATGTATGCCAGCTTTCAACCACAATATGATCCTAATTATGTTAGCCAAGAAGAACAAGAGCCACTGGATCATTTTAAGGAAGTAATGGATCGACTTCAAGCAACCATCCATCAAATAGAGCGAGAGGAAAGTCAGAAAGCACATGAAGCTCTCATGGCTAACGAACCTCATCTTGAGAACAAGGGATTGAAGTGTGTTGTACAACAAGTAGAAAAGATGGAGAGTGTTGAACTACCACATCCTTATCATGTTGAACCACCTTCCTATCACGAGCCTTTTCTCCCAAGAAATGAACCCTCATATCCACTCCAATCTCCAATGGATGACACTCTTGGTGTTCTTCTTCAAGAGCAAAAAGAGATGCAGCGGATGACACTAGAGTTCATAGCTACCTTGACTGAGGTATTAGATAATTTAGCTTCACTACACGTCAACACTCAAGGCACTTCCATGGCTACATGTGGAGAATCTAATGAAGAACGTAGCATGAAGGAGAGACTAGGAATGCCGGTGGAAAGTGAGGAATGTGACTTTGTACTGGAAAAATTGGAGGAAGCTATAATTGTTGCAGAGGAAGAAGTGGTTGAAGACTTAGGAGACGCTGAACCTCCATGGGAATCTAGAGTTGTAGGGTATTCCTCCAAGAAGCTTGAATTTAATGTTGAGGAGGGTAGTGCACAACCTCCAAGGCATATTCCCTATGAAGAATTTGACGGAATAGATCAAGAGGCGAGTTTCCTTGGTGATGATGATCATGAATCAAGCCATCCTAGTAATGAATTTGCACCCACAAGTGAAATCCTTGAGTTAGAAAAGCCTTCTCCCGATGAAATTAAAAGCAATATTGAGATAGATTTCTCTCAACCTCATATTTATGATTTGAGTGACGGAAAAGAGTTGGATGAATCCGGTGAGGAAGAGCTTGAAAGTGAAGAATCTTTTTAAAAGGTGGAAGTCCTTCAAAAAGGTTGGACGAGAGTTGAATATGTTTTGTCAAGATCGTTAGAGACTTCTCTACCTAGGTTGCCGTCTACTCCTTCATTTGAGTGGGTAAAACTTATCTCTATTTGCTTTACTGTCCCACTTGAGTATGGTATGCTTGAAACGGATGGCTAACTTAGGAGGCTTTGTGGCATTAAGCGTAAGAGAAGGATATTTAGGGGTTGGAGTTACAAATCAAGACTCATCAAGGTTGAGATTTCAAGATATAAAAGCAAGGGTTGGACTAGTGATCAATTGGTGGGATCTAAGAGAAGAGTTTGGTAATTCATTGAGAATTCGGATTGCTTGTCACCCAGTTGGAACAATGATGATCAACTTAAAGACGGGTGTAGAAACAAGATTTGGGATCTGGGCATACAAGAGGATCAACTTTGGAAGCTCAAAGCTTGTGAAGACCTTCATCAAAGCTTGGTAAATTCACTTGGAAATGTTGGAGCTTATTGAAAGTCCAAGCGTTGGTGGAAGTTTCAAGATGAGTTCAAGCACAAGCCACCATGACAAGGAGCTCACCAAATGTCCAACTTAAGGACTTTAACTAAAAGTGCTAGGTGGGAGACACCCCACCATGGTAAATTCTTTCTATTTTCTCTTTTATTTATATGGGTAATTAGTTAAATTTTCATTTTTAGTTAGGTTTATTTAGTTTACATTGTGATTTCGCTTGTTTATTAATGTTTGACATTACTTTGGTAGCCTGTTATTTAAAAAAAAAAAAAAAGAGGCTGTCACGCGTGCGCGTGACCGACGCGTACGCCTCAATGCCCAAAAATGGACCATGCAAAAACAGTGCTGGGACAATGCGAGCACACGGCCTGGACAGAGAGTTGTGCTAGGACCACGCTGGTGGGATGCCAGGCGCACAACCCAACCCACGCATACGCGTCACTTGCGTTTTTTCCCATCCACGCATAGGGGTGGACGACGCGTACGCGTCGTTCCTTCATGCCATCTTTTGGTACAGCGAACAGAGAGTTGCGCTGCCACTGTGCACGTACTGTGCGAGCAGCACAATTCACACCTACCCGTACGCGTGACGGACGCGTACGCATCACCTCCTTATCCTGTAACCCACGTGTACGCGTGGGCGACGCTTACGCGTCGCATCCTGTTTTCCATTCCTCCTCTTTCTTCTCTCCCTTCTTATTCTTTCCTATTTCCTTTCTTCTTCCTTTTCTTCTTCCCTTCTTAATTTCTTCTTCTTCTTCATTTCTTTAACTTCTCATCCTTATTCTCTTTTATTCTCTTTTGTTTATTACATTTGCACACTTTCATTCATTGCATTTTAATTTTGTACTTGTTTTCATGTCTTTTTCTAAATTTGCTATTTTTTCCTTGGTGTTGAATTTTCTTACTCAACTATTGCATATTTCTTGCATTGTTTTGGGTGCTTTTTGACTTGTTTGCTATTTAGTTGCCATGCCCTTTGCTTCTATTATTTTCTCACTTGCATGTTGTAGGTACCATGTAGTTGAGAACCTTATTATTTGGCAATAGCCCACATATATTTTATTCCTTTTCATGTCTTTGTTTGTGGGTTATTCTTCTTCCTTTTCCTTTTGTTTCAGGATGGCCACCAAGAAGGAAAATGAAAAACTTCTAAATAGGGAGGACAAACAAGTTTCTGTGCACCATCTTTTGAGGAAAAGCATTAGTTGTAGCCACCCGTCTACTTGCATATCTTTGCATGCACCGAGGACGGTGCAATATTTAAGTGTGGGAGGTCGATACCGACTTCCGTGGATTAGTTACTTTCTTTTCAACACCAATGTTTAGTTCTCTTTGTTACTGAGTTGTTGCATTGCATGATAGATTGCATGTGTAGGTAGTTGCTTACATGTATGTACTACTTGGTTGAAGTAATATTTTCTTTTTCAAGAAAGTTTCTATAGCATTTCACTAATTTGAATTAAAATTTTTTGAACTTGTTTGAAGAATTTAATTTGGAACATGGTTTAGAATTCGAACACACATAAACCCGTGAGATTTTAAACCTATTTGATTGGTTGTATTTTATCAACCAATATTTTATTTTGGTGTATGTTGTTCTCGCTGAAATTGTGATCTTTGTCTTGCTTGATTCTATATTTCCATTGTTTGATGTATGCATGCACTTATATGATTGAGGCCTTTGTTCCGCTGAGCTTAAATACCCATATGGCCTTACCCTTTCATTATCCTTTGCAAACCAAATGTTGAGCCTATTTTATCCCATTTATTCTTTAATTTAGCTCATCACTAACTCTAAGTGAAAAATAATAATTTCCCTAATTTAAATTCTTGGTTAGCTTAGACTAGTGAGAGTGCTCATGATTTAAGTGTGAGGAAGTTGGGTTTGGAAACGTTTGGTTTGGGAATTGGGTGTTTTATATTTTTTATAAAAATGTGAAAAGAATGTTGAGAACATGTTCATGCATTCAATACCTTAATCATATACATTGAGAAAAATAAAAGAAAAAAAAATAAAAAGAAAAAAAAAGAGCAAATAATAAAAGGAGACAAAATGTCCAAAGTACATGGTGGTAGCAATGCATATGTATTGTATTAAAAATTGGGATGCATGAATATGTGGTACATAGTTAATGGGTAGTCAGATTTTGTATGTTCATCACATGGATTGTCTTAAGTTAGGTGGAGAGTTTAGGTTAATTAAGGATTCAGATTTTAGTCCACTTGACCAAATACATCCCTACCTTGATCCTAACCCCATTACAACCCTTAAAAGACCTCTTGATATGTGTATTTGTGCATTAAATATTTATTGATTGGTAGAAGAAGAGCAAGCCCTAGAAAACAAAGTTAGTAGAGAATTGAGAGAATCGAACCTTAAAACACTTGAGTGATTAGAGCGTATATACTTCCGGTGAGGGTTCGATGCTCGATTCTTTGTTCCCGACTTTCACGAGCTTTCTTCTTGTGAGTTTACTTGTACTTTATTTTATGATTTGAATTAGTGGAATCTCATTCATATTTGTTCTTGGAGAATTTGATTTACTTTTTACCAAGTACGTAAAAGCATTTTGCATTTAGTTGTATTCATATAGATAGGTTACATTTCATAAATTCTACCATTCCTCTTCACCCCTTTATAACTTCTCTTGAGCTTAGCATGAGGACATGCTAATGTTTAAGTGTGGGAAGATTTGATGGACCACTATTTCGTGGTACATTTTATGCTAAATTGAGTGGATTCCATTATTCTCACACTTATTCATATAATTTGCATGTTTTACATTTTCCTTCCTAATTTTGTGCTATGATTGAAAACGTATTTTTTTGGCCTTAAATTCGCTAATTTTAATCATCTCTTATTACAATTCGATGCCGTGATATTAGGGCTGGCAATGGGTAGGGTAGGGTAGGGTTTGAACCCTACCCTAACCCTACCCGCGGGTTGAAAATTCTATTAAAACTCTACCCTACCCTACCCGCGGGTTGAGAATCTCTCAACCCTAACCCTACCCGCACCCTAAAGTTCAAAACCCTACCCTACCCTACCCTACCCGCAGAAATATCAATTTTTTTCAAAGTAAATATAAAATTCAATCATTTCAAATTGTATACATATTAATAACATAAAAAATAACAAACTAATGCTCTAAATTACTAAATTAACTAACTAGTTTAGTGGTTGTTCACTTATTGTAAATCATTACATAAGAGAGGTTGTGGGTTTAACTCTCACTTCCTTCACTATATACCTAATTTTTATAAAATATGTGTTATATTTGAGGTGCGGGTAGGGTAGGGTAGGGTACAACCTAAACTCGTACCCTACCCTACCCGCAGGCATACCCGGACCATACCCTACCCTACCCGCAGCGGGTAGGGTATCCTACCCTACCCGAACGGGTTGGACCGGATTGGATACCCGCGGGTAGGGTATGAATTGCCAGCCCTACGTGATATGTGTGTTAAGTGATTTCAGATTTTTCCAGGGCAAGAATGGCTTAGAGGATGGAAAAGAAGCATGCAAAAGTGGAAGGAACACAAAAAATTGAAGTTTTGAGAAGCTGGTAACGACGCGCACGCGTCGATGACGCGTACGCTAGACTTGTGTAGCAGACATATGACGCACACGCATGGATGACGCGTACGTGTGACCAGGAATTTGTTCAAGTGACGCGTACGTGTAGCTGACGCGTACGCGTGACGAGCGTCACGTGCTGCAATTTACAGAAAACGCTGGGGCCGATTTCTGGGCTGCTTTGAACCCAGTTTCAGGCCCAAAAACACTAATTAAAGGCTACAGAGTGGAGCTGGAAGGGGGGAATCATTCATTCAACTTTCATTCACACACATTAGGTTTTAGATGTAGTTTTCTAGAGTCATCTCTCTAGGTTTTAAGGTTTTTAGTCTTGTTTCTTCTCAATTTCAGAATTCTATCTTACTTTAATTTAGTTTTCTTCTACTCTTATTTGCTTTAGCACTTTAGTTATCTACTTCTCTTATTGATCCCTTTATTTTGCTAATTTAGTTTATGAACTCATGTGTTATTCTCAACTTTCATTAATGCAATTTATGTTTCACGTTTCTTATTGTTCAATTGTCTTGTTATTGTTATTTCCTTGCTTTGATTAGTCTTAGATATTGCTATGTCTTGTTAGTTTTCTCTATTTTTATTTTATGCCTTCCAAGTGTTTGATAAAATATTTGGTTGGATTTTAAATTAGATTTTTATGTTCTTAACTTGGATTGATCAATTAGAGACTCTTGAGTTATCAAGATTCTTTTGTTGATTGGTGATTGAAAATTGCTAGTTGGCTTAGGCTTCACTAAATCTAATCCTTAATTAGGACTTGTGAACTTAAGTTGATTTTGTTCACTTGACTTTTCTTCATTGTTAGAGGTTAACTAAGTGAAAGCAAAAGGCAATTACCATCACAATTGATGATGATAATGAGGATAGGAATTCCAATTCTCAATCGTTGTTAGGACTTTTCTTAGTTGTTATTTTATTTCCTTGTTATTTACATTACTTGTTTCTTATTTCAAAACCCAAAAATATACTTTTCTACAACCAATTGTAAGCATACTTCCCTGTAATTCTTTGAGAGATGACCCGATGTTTAAATACTTCGGTTTATTTTTATTGGGTTTGTATTGTGACAAACAATTTAAGCATTGTTTGAGGTTAATTGTCGGTTTAGAAATATACTTGCAACGCGAAATTTTTGTGAAAATCTCCACCGACATTTTTTCTCCGTCAATTACCTCCCTCAACATCTCTTGGACCACCTCATTCGTAGGTGAAAACTTTGAAATTAGTCATAACACATGAAGGGCTCGATCATTAGTCGCAACCGATACTCTTAGAGTCCTCTTCGAAAAAACCGCGATTTTGGCCAAGTGGTTCAAGAACTATTCTCTCCCTTCTGCACACGAACATAGTTGAGCTAAGAGCTTGAATATAAGCTCTGTTAGGTTTTCCTCCATTGGTTTATCAATGGAGAGTTCGATTAGTTTGGCAACTGCACCGGATTCTACGATCTTCATTCTGTTTCTTCCCAAGAGTTATTTTGGGATTTTAAAAATATAGAGGTATCTTCAATTAAATTTTTAACCCTAACAGTGAGAATATTCGGTTTTTAAAAGAATATTTTGTTATTTCAAACGTTTTTATCACGGTAGGGACTAAATTGAAAAGAAAAATTATGGTATAAGGACCCAATTGAAAAGAAAAAAGGTATTGGGACCTAATTAAAAATTCGATAAAACTATAGGGACCTGCGAATAATTAAACCTTAATTATACTACATAGTGTATATCTAATAAGTGTTATATTATTTAGAAATTAATTAGATAATAAGTAAACTAATGTTAAATTTGAATTGTTTTATATTAAAAATATTGTGCACAATATTTATTTGATAATTTGTATATAATTTCATATAATTATTCAATTAGTTTATTATTTTAAAAATGTATTTATTTTTAAAAATGACATAGGCCTTTTATATTATAATTATACGAAACTACATTTTCATTTATTGCTTCTATTTTTATATTTGTTTTAGTTGTCATATTTTGAGTTTTCATATGGTGTTTTTTGGGTTGTAAACAATCAAAGAAAAAATTTAAAAAAATGATTTAGAATGAAAAATAACAAAAATATAAATTAGTTTTATAATCATGATATATTTGAATGTATCTAGTAAGGAGATTAATCGAATTTTAACTTACTTAGGTATAGAAAAATAAATGAGAATAAAAAATATCAAAAATATAAATATAAAATTATGAATTAATTTTATAATGATGATATATTTGAATATATTTAGTAAGAAAATGTGACAAATTTAAACTTACTTGAAAGAGTTTTTGCTAATTGGTATGAGAGATTAAGAAATAAAGAGTAATAGAGTTTTATGTAGCATGCATAGGTAGAATTTTAATATTTATAACTGAAAATTTTTATAATTATTATTATGACACTTTTTATTGTATATTTATTATATTTAATTATTACTTTATGTTTTAATTGAATAATAATAATAGATAAGAATTTTTTTTTAATTTTTTTAAATTTTTACTAAAAGATGATTGGTTGATTTTTAAATTTTGCCACGTAAATAAAATTGTTGACATGACATTATTAGAAAGAAAAATATGACTTAAACACAATACAAAAGAACTTAGGTATCAATTTTTATATAATAAAAATAGATGAGATTGCGAGTTATAAATTTATTTGAATATTTTAAATTGGTTTTTAGTAATTTTTATTTTAGATAAATTAATTATTAATAAAAAATGATTAAGTTATTTTTTAGTTTTATAATATTAAATAAATAATATCTATTAATAGAAAAATCAAAGAATTTAATCCTTCAATCATATTATTTGTAAAGAAATAAAAAGAAATTGTCTATCTTGAAAAAATTAGTGATAATAAGGAATATAAGAAATAAAATATGCTAAGAATGCATTATATTTATAATGTTTGCCTTAAAGTTAGACAATAAAATGAAGAATAATTCTCTATTTATAAAAATAAAGATTAATTTTTAAAAAAATTATATAATATTTAAAGATCATAAAGTATAATATAATTTTTTCTGATTTTTCTTCTTCCCATTGAAATTAGAAGAGAGCGAGACAATGAGTGCGACCACTGACTCAATAGTCAATAGCATACACCAAGAACACGAGACACTACGTTTTTATTTTATTATTTATTTATTTATTCATTTATTTGTTGGCTTTTCCTGATTTCACGTTATGAAATAAGTTGAATTCTGTCGTGCCTATTGATATGATGGGCACAGATTCTGTACACAAGAGATATTTAATTATTTACTCACAGAAATGCCAAAAAGTTATTTAATATATCGGTCAGCCAAAAGGTGATAAAATAAAAATATTTATTTTTTAGAGTTTTTTTGCAATTGCACATAAAATAAAGGGATCATTTTTTTATTTTTAAATAAATATTCATATTTAATTATTTATTATTGTTATTAACATTCTCCTTCAAGTTTTCTTCTTTTCCATCCTCTGCCGTCTTAAGCGCACGGTCTCCTCCATTATCTCCAGTCCCAACAACGACCAAATCCTCAAGATTTTTTTTACTCGCTTGGCAGTCTTTTATTGGACACGAAGTCCATTGCCCACATTTCACCGAAAATTTCAGTAACTCATACCGTTTATTCCTTTAGAAGTACCCAAATCCTCATGCTTAATAGTGGGATTCACTTCCATAACATAGAAATTGGTGAAGCTATTCACCAAATTTGGAATCTTTGTGAATCGTTGTTGAAAAGTACCGCTCAACTTGTGAGTTGGGTCGGTGGAGATTATGAGAACAGAGTCGCGAACAGTGGCTAGAAGAATGAGAGTATTGAGCTGCATGTAGTTTTTTACCAACGCCACCTTTGCCACCAACGAACCCATTTGAGAGTTTCTTGTTCTAAAATGTTCTGCACCGTTCCTTCTGGCAAATTCTGCTGATTCGCCATGGCCACACACCCACACTATTTCTGTTTCTCTCAATCTGTGGTTTCGAATATTACGTCAAAGCTTGAAATGAGATTCGGCACTTTTAACCATGAATTATCATTTATACAAATACAATTATATCTTTTCATAAATAAATTATTGAGAAGTTTAATGAGATTAATTTTGAGTATTATTTTTTACTCTTATAATAACTAAAATAACTTAAAACTAAAAATTAAAATTTGTATTAGATATTATCTTTAAAATGATGATATCATATTAAAATATACGTGGACACAAATATTAAAATATTGTAAGCACATCTGAATATTCTAAAATTAATCTCTTATTTCGTATTGGTTTATATATAAAGATATATTTTATATATCTAAATATTACTCTTATCCACAATGAGTTATGACTCAAATGTCCCTGTACTCATTTAAGAGATCGGGTTTGAGTTTTTCTATCTTTGGTAAAAAAAATATTACTTTTATCTTATATATACAAATATCACTCTTATTATATTTTTTTGTTTTTCTTTTACTAGATTTTGTGAAAAACAAAATAATTTTTAGAAAATATTACAAAAATTTTAATTGATAAATTTATTCTCTATATCATTTAATCATAGTTAATAAAATTAATGTAATAAAATTATTAATTTTTAATATATATATATATATATATATATAATTAAATTACTCTTAAAATTACTAATTTAGAATTTATCGTTCAGGGTTGATGAGGTTTTTATTTGTGTAATAAAATATATTTATCTTATTTTTTAAAAAACCAAAACACTATGAGAGTTTAGCAGTTAGAGGTTAGGGGTTAAAGTTGAAAGTTTGGAGTTATTGAACTAACCACTAAATGGCTAGACTAGTCAACTTAGTTAAAATATATTTATCTTATTTATTAATTTTTATAGCATTTTACTATAATTCATACTTTATATAATTAATTTGACATATTACTCTAGTTAATAAAATTAATTTAACATAATTATTAATTTCTCATATCATATTAATATAATTAATAAAATTACTTTAAAAATTTACTAATTTCTCATATCATATTCCTATAATTTATAAAATTATTAAAAAAATAACTAATATATAATCTATACAATTATTCTAAAAAATTACTAATTTTATCTGATATCTTACTATAGTTAATAAATTTATTTTCGATATCATATAACTATAATTAATAAAATTAATTGAACCGAATTACATAGCTTATAATAATTGGTTTAGAATATAAAATTAATTTAGAATGTAAAATTTATTTATGTTTTTTTTTCATATTTTTTCCTAAAGTGTTCCATTCTTATCAAAACTTCAAAAATTAATGACCAGTAGATGAATCTGACCAACCTTACTTTTGACTTTTTGTTTAACAAAAAATTCAAAAGGTGGAAACTCAGGTGAAATCGACTTCACGTAAAGTTGATACCTGAAAGCCGTTAGATGATTTGACTGATTTGACTAAATTTCCATTCAACGGCTCTCAGGTATCAACTTCAGGTGAAGTCGACTTCACCTGAGTTTTCACCAATTTAAAATGGTAATCATCCAACAAATCAAACACAACTATTCATTAGAATTCTAAAGGATTAATTAATTTTAATTTTGCATATGAATTAATAAGAGGATCTTGTTGTGAAATTTGCTCTCCTTGCTACAAGGTTATTGTGGGTCCAGAACTTCACTACGATAGAGTTCTTACCAGAGGAGAGAGAATGTCGAAAAAGACGGTACCAAAATCGCCATGGCCGAGTGGAGAGGAGAAGGAGTTGGTGGCGCGGCAAAAGAGTAAATAGCGAAGGCAATGGAAATATTTGGATTCGTCGCCGGCGTTGGAGATAGTAGAAGGCGCGGTGCGCTTGCAAACGGCGGAAGAAGAGAAGGAAGCTAAGAAAACGACCAAGAGGAGGAAGGTATCTGCTCTATCGTACACGGGACAGCATCTCCCTCTTAATCTCATCCCTACCACACCTAATCCTCCTCGTCGAGGAATCTGCTCCATGGTTGTTGTCGAGGCGTTGCTGCACACCTGAAATATTGTCGTCTACCGACGCGGTTGCGGGTTGGAGATGCCGTCATCGGAGGTGAAAGACCATGCTGAGGAAGGGTCATGCACGCATTGGCAGCAAAAATATTGGCCAAAAAACCATTCTGCCCACATGTTAGGCCATCATCAGAGGTGAAGTACCATCCTCTCCCACTCTGGCTTGATGCCCCCACTCCGGCGTTCAACGAATTTTTGCTCGCATCTCTGTTGGCTATGCAAAATAATACAACAAAAAAGATCTTACCCAACAAAATTTTATCAGTTTTGAATTAATTTAAATATCTGCTTTTTTTTAATTTTTTGATATAATACTACAAAATATTTTAAATTTAACAATAATAACCATCTTAAAATTAATATTTATAAAGTGACCCACTAACACAAAAACAGCATAAAGTATTAACTAGCTAATCATATTAAATTAGATTCAGAAAGATCTCTACCGTTAAATTAAAAGGCATATATAATCCAATGACTTCTCATCAGCAGGCACACCGGTCAGCCAAAATTAAGGTTATGCACACCGGTCAGCCAAACACACACGGCACATAAAATCCGTGCCCTGATATGATGTCGAAATTGCCGAAAAGCCAATCGAGTGAGCCCCAGCTAATAAATTTATTGGTTTAATACTTTAACAGAACTTCACAATAGTTCACATCGTTAAGTTGCATTGTCTAGACAGACCTTGGACTCATTTTTTTTCTTTGTTTTTGGACTGAAGTAATGTCTAACATAGAAAAAAAATGAATCAATCCCCATATTTCTAAAAAACAAAATAAAATATAAATGTATCACAACAATAATAATTTAAAAAATATATATTAATAATAACTTTAAAATTTATAATTTAACATAAATTTTTTAATTCATAAATTTAAAATATAATTATAGAACACATATTAATTACATCATATTTAATCAAAATCAATTTATTTAAAAGATAATTTTATACTTTTATTTGCCTTATTACATGCATTATTTTGGTACAGACATTATCTTATTTTGGAGTTTAAAAAAATTATATAATTTTTTCATCAAATTAATCATAAATTTTAGGGTTTTTTTATTTAAATTAAATAAAACCGATTTAAATAAACGTCAAAAAATTTACCAAAATACGTAGTTAGTCACATCTCGAATACAAAGGGTAACTTTTAAAAATGGTCACATCTCAGGTACACTGGCCCTGTTCTGTGATATGGGGTCTGCGAGTCATATTCCGGGTGCACTCGAGATATGAACATGAGCGCATCCCAGATACACTGCATCCGAGATATGCTTATATTCTGATTTCGACCAGTGCATCCGAAATAGTGCGAGGATGCAGGACGAGGGCACTGCATCCGAGATAAGGGAAAATATCCAATATGCTTCTATTTGTTTACCCATTTTGGTGTATGTTTTTTTTATGAAAATATTGTAATGTTGTAGATGAAAAATGGTCCTGTAACAATAGAAAATAACTAGCTATACAGAAATTATGCTTCATTACACATTAAACACATTTAATAACAATCAGTACATCAAAGTGACAACATTGGAACAAAAAGGCCTAAACCCTAAACTACATACGTCGTCATGGATCCGAGTGGGGCGCATTGGGACACCCACGTCTGGTGTGGCCCTCTCCGCGGCAGAGCCCACATCTCTTCTCCACACGCTCAATGGCATCCATCTCATTCCGGATCCAAGTGGATACCGGCCTTCTCGATGCCTTCCTCCTCATGGCTGAGTTGGGATTCAGGCGTGCACCGTACCATGGAGGCCACATCTTTTCGTCTGGTATCGGCAGAAACTCCCTCTCGTATACCTTGAATACAGAGGCCATCGTGTACATAGGGTCCACAAAATGACCCCACTCAATACTCGCAGCTGCATATGCCTCCAAGACGTGTCGACATGGGTAATGCAATGACTGAAACAGGTCGTAGTCGCATGTACGCTCGGTCATACGAACCTGATATGAAGTCTGTGACCAACCATCCATCGGATCCATCTCTTCCACGCTAAAAACGGATGTCCTACGATCACAATGGGTGACTCGCAACATTGGCAGGCTCTCTCTGTTCTTATCTATAACTGTCAACAGCCGCTGCGAGTAGATCTATCCACCTTGTAACTGAGCATGTGCTTCACGTCCTCTGCGCACGAACAACTATTGCAACCTCTCATACGTTGCCCGAACAATCGCTGCGACCGGAAGATTCCTCATTCCCTTCAGCACGACATTTATACACTCTGATAGGTTCGCCGTCATGTGACCATACCGACGACCTTCGTCGCAATGTTGCAACCACAAATTCTTCCTGAAATGAAGAGCCCAATCTACCATCTCACGGGATATTGTGCCTAAGGCATCCAAGTACCAGTCACATCCCTCCTTACTCAGACTATACGCCGCATTTATAAGGTACCTCTTACCTTCGGCCGATTTGAACTTGGAATTGAAGTTTGAAGCCATGTGCCGGATGCAATAAGCATGATATGCTGACGGAAGATGCCATCTACTATGAGGTGCATTGAGAGCGGCTCGAATGGCCTGTGATCTATCTGATATGATCAGGATTCCTGGCTGTGGAGTAACATGTTGTCTCAAATTTGAGAGAAAAAATGACTATGACTCCGTTGTCTCAGACTCCACTAATGAGAAAGTTATGGGAAAAATATTGTTGTTACCATCTTGAGCCACAACAATTAAAAGCATGCCCCTGAACTTGCCGTATAGATGTGTTCCATCCACTAATACAAACGGCTTGCAATGCTTAAACGCTTCAATACATAGAGGAAATACCCAAAAAACCTTATACAACTCACTCCACTCTCCATCAACCATATTCCTGTTGTAATAAGGGACAGCAATGCATTTGTGGATTGTACCTGGGAGGCACTCTTGCAAAGCTTGTAAGAGCGTCGGAATCCTATTGTATGACTTTTTCCAGTCGCCATAGATCTTGGCAATCGCCTTTTGCTTTGCCATCTACACCTTCCGATACGAGGGCTTAAAATGGTAACTTTGATGGACAACACTTTGCAACACTAAGATAGACACCGATGGATCAGTCTTTATCATAGGTAACACAACCTTACAAATCAACCCACTATCCGGTTGCGCATGGTCCTAAGACATGGTTGGTGCCAGACAGGTATGTGATCCACCGAACCGACGTACCTCCCTACGAATCATGCTCTAATGTCAACAACATGCTAAACAAAAAAACAAATGTATAGAGTCTAATGCATCCATAATATAATGTAAAATATACCAGTTTCAAGTTCTGCCGTAATGCCACACGAAGACTCAACGAACAACCATTGGAGAATTGCTTGCATCGACGGTGATATTTTAGCCTATCTGACTCTAGTACTTTGTACTCCGCATTCCGTCAAATATTGTAGTTCTTCACCGCCATTAGGACTGCTTCTCGCTTGCTGAACCTATGCCCAATTGAAATTCCACCCCACCATCCGTGTTGTAATCCTCCATGTCCCCAGCGTTCAAAAGATTGTCCGAGTGCATTGCATCCAAGTTCAACGTCTGATAATGGCTAGGAACATCCGATAGTCGAGGAATGGCCAAAGGGGAGGTAGTAGAAACCTACCAATGCTGCCACTGGGAGTCTCCGGCACAAACTCATCTTCTGACACTGTATCGCTTGACAACCTGGACTCGGCAACATTGGTAGAATTGCCCTCACTGTCGGAATCGTCGGCACTATCATGAGGTTGGGTATAGTGGATCGGTGTCGCCTCGAGCGACACGACTTCAGGAGCCAAAGGAGACGACCCACCCCTAACAACTACATCACGGACCACAGCATACAACTCCATCACATGTTGGGGCATCAGTCGTGCATGTACGTCGAACATTACTCTCACATGCTGATCCCCATCTATCCAGAATAACCGGTTCGTAAATCCACTGTTCGAAAGCGCATACAGAAATCTATATGCAACCCTCCCAACCTCCTTTGTTCCTACTCCTCCCATATTGCTCAACATGACCGTCTTTAGCGCATCTAGGGTATCAACCCGGTAAGTGCGCAACATCACAATATTGTCAGACTAAAAAATCACTCCTTCATCACTGTGTGAATTGTGTGAGAGGAGGTATTGGGATGGTCTCCATAAATAGACTTATTGTACAACATATCTTGGGTGCTGAGCTCCTAATTATAATCTTGACTATATCTCGGATGCAATGCCACCGTCTTGCATCCTCGAACGTATCTTGGATGCACTGGTCGAAATCAGAATATAAGCATATCTCGGATGCAGTGTATCCAGGATGCGCTCATGTTCATATCTCGGGTGCACCCGGGATATGATTCACAGACCCCATATCACAAAACGAGGTCAGTGCACCTGAGATGTGACCATTTTTAGAAGTTACTCTCTGTATTCGAGATATGACTAATTACGCATTTTGGTAAATTCTTCCACATTTATTTAAATTGGTAAATACTATATTTATTTAATTTAAATAAAAAATCCTAAATTTTAATTTAAAATTTATGATATTGTTATATGTTTTGTACATGCAAATTTTGATTTCAACTCTCAATTCACATTGAAATGGAGACAATTAGACAGAAAAACTTTCCAAAATCAAAACTTTAGTTTCAAGCCAAAGAATTATCTAAGAGTATTAAAATGGAACAAACCTATTGAACTGATATGCCAAAACTACAAAAAAAAATGTTAAAAAAAATTATTAAAATAGTTCCTCACATATTTGTCGAGATACTATTTTTTAAAGTTTAAATTAATAAAAAAATACATAAATAATTATATTTATAACATATCCCTTCGCATAAGAGCTAATTTTTGAATTTACGTAAATTTTTACATAAATATTTTTTTATTTGTTTTATATTAAAATTCTTTCTTTTGGTATCAATACAGGAAGTATATAAATTTAACATGAAATGCAAACTATAAATAAATTTTTGAATAATTTAAAATGTGACAGAAATATAAAAATATAATATATTTTATAAGTATCAAATGATTTTTGTATTTAGCAAATAACTTGATCATTTAATCTAAATTTTTATAAAAATACTTGGATAACTACTTAAAAGATATACAAAAAATTATAACAAAATTCAATTTATAAAATATTTTTTAAAAAATATAATAATAAAAATTTTTAAAAAGTTGTCTGGTATGAAATTATTAAATTTTAAAAATAAATATATTTTATTTTTCTAATAATTATTATTACACCATATTAAAATATGATATCTAAAATGTTTTTTTTTAAATATATATTTAATATATCATTATTTTTGTTAAATTTTTAATTTTTTTAAAAATTATTTGCTAGTCGTATATTTCTAACTTAATTTTTTTAAGTGATATAAATTTTTGAATATCATTTTTAACGGTACTAGGTATATACTAAACTTAAGAAATAAAATTAATTATTAATATAAAATATATATTAAAAATAAATTAAAAAACATATTTATTTAATCCAAATATTAATTGATTTTAGTGTATTTAAATAGTGTTTTTTTACTATTTTTTAAAGAAAAAAAACCCTCTCCAGTGTAAAGCATCCAAAAAGCATTCAGTCGGTCGGTCCACACTAGCTCCACTAGTATCGTTCCTCTCCTCTTCAAGGCAACCCGAGAAAATGCGAGCTAAATCAGACAACCCACAACCCCAAGCCACCGGCGACTACTCCACGTCGTCCCTCTCTTCCGCCACCACAACCTCCATAGATCCAATCTACCACATCCTCCGCATCCTGCCATTCTCGTTCCTGCGTCCACCGCGCCTCCGCCTGAAACTCCCCTCCCTCTCCCTCCCATCCCCAAACCTAGTCTTTGCCTTCGTCCTCCTAACCTATTTCATGGTCGTCTCGGGAATCGTGTACGACATCATCGTGGAGCCCCCAGGGATCGGGTCAACGCAGGACCCTTACACCGGCGCCGTACGACCCGTCGTTTTCATGTCCGGACGCGTTAACGGGCAGTACATCATCGAGGGATTGTCGTCCGGCTTCATGTTCCTTCTTGGAGGCATCGGGATCATACTTCTTGACCTCGCCCTTGACCGTAACCGCCCTAGGACCGTCAAGTCCTCCTATGCTGCCGCCGGTATCTCCTCCGTCGTCCTTTCTTACGTCATGAGCATGCTCTTTGTCCGTATCAAGATCCCTGCTTATCTCAGATGAATTTATAAATTAATGAATTAACTAATTAGCTTTTTATTGTTTTTTCTTTCCGGATTTCTGCAATTTCTGACGATATGGTGAATTCGCATGGTTTTATAGTGACTGGATCTGAGATTTTTGGTGTTTGTTTCTCTTCCGTTATGTGTATTTTGGTTAGTTTGATAGTGTGGTATGAGTATCCTACGGGTTAATTGCGTGGATTAGCTTAATTTCCAGGGAAAATCGATTTTTCCTTTGGGATTTAGTGATTTACTTAGTGATAATGAGTTGTTCTGAATAAAATGAGCTCTTTCAAATGCACAATGTAGTTTTTAAAATGCATAATCTGAGATTTTTAGGTAATTTTGTAGTTTGAATTGAAACGAATAAGTGGCTATTCTAACTATGTTGTTCTGGGGTTTACGTATGTGAGTCGTTTTTAAGTTTGTTTGGTTTCCCTTGAAATTGGGTAATTGTGTGTTTGATTTCATTAACTTGTAGGGAATATTTTGATTAGAAGTTATTCTTATGCGGGCATGAAATTGTCTATTTGTCTGTCTTTCTCCTGTAGTTACAATAATATTCAGTACTGTTTAAAAGCAACTAGCTTGTATCTCTCACTGATATAGCATAGGTGAGAACCATTCCTTGAACCAAGTTCATTAAGAGGTGAGACCATGAGAACCCTGCTTTTGGGAATTCCACATCTCATACCCGGCTGATATGTCACATGTGTAAAATTATTGAATTCTTCATTGTGGAAGCTTATCTTCTGTTTCTCTGGTTTCACATGAACAGAATGTTCCTTTCAGTTCTTTTTTATATATTAATTTCTTGTATACCAAAATCCTGTTGGGGAAAGATTTGGGCTAGTGTATAGCATAAAGAGGGTAAAGACCAGAATAGGATACTGCCGTCCAAAAGAACAGAAGCTGAATTAGTTAAGAGGCCTCTGAGGTCACAAAAAACGGCTAGAGAGTAGTTGGAGGGAACTGAGGTAAATTAGGTGGGTAAGAATTATGTCAGGGACTTAGGGTTTGATGATCACTTTGTAATAGACTTGAGAGAGTTGAGGAGCTCTACCTCTTCCTCATCATACTATGCACATTCTTCCACAAATTCTAGGATTCCTGCCATGCTTATCTGTAATTTCAATCAATAGCCAATAATTCATACCAGTTCTGAAATTGGTAATGTACCATCAACACTTGAGGTTATAATGAATGATGTCCTTTAATTTGTTGGTCCTGCACCGAATCGCATTCCTTTGCTATGGCCCATTATCCCTCCTCATACTAGCTCTTTGTCCTCATCTGTGATGAAATTTAGAAAAACCATCTTAAAGAAGGAATAGTTTGTTCTATGAAAACATGTTTGTGTAATATGAGATTTGTTTGTTGATCTTGCTTGCTGTGACAATCATGTGAGCTGCTTGCACTGTGTTCAACTTGTGGCCTTCTATTTAATCAAATGGTGGTTGTGTTTTCCACTTTTGTAAAAACTGTCTATTTTACCTAACAGCATAATCTTTGTTTTATCATTGTTGGGAAATGATCGACTTAATGTCTTCATTTGGATCTCCTTAATCCTCTCACCACTTTGAAATCCTTAAATAAATACATAGTCCATGGTTGTGGCTAGTGCTGATCTGCATTTTAGTAGGCGAGTTCTATCTTTGCCAAGATGTTCATTTGAACTAAATTTATTCCTCAAGTATAAGCTTAATAAACACTTTTTTAGTGAAATATTAGTTTACCAATTGATACGCAGCAATTTCCGCCACATTACATGGGAAGGAGAATGTGAGTTATGAGTTCCCCCCACTTTAGTGGCTCATTCTTTTTCTTATAAACGTGTCAGTAACTATTCTGTTCTATTCAAGTCCAAGATTCTTTTGAGATAAAATGTCGATAGTCTCTCTCTCTTTTTTTTTTTTTTTGAGAAGGGGAGGAGGCCTCGGAGTCGATAGTCTTACAAGTCTAGTGTTTAACAAATTTTTATTTTGTTGAGGTCTTGGACTTGGACAATTGCTCATGTTAGATAAATTGGTCTTTACGTTGTTTTCAATTACGTTTTTAATATGCGTGTCATATAAACAAGTTAAAAAAAAAATATTATAAGACAATTAAGTTGAAAAATATATCATTATAAGACAACTTAGTCATCTTTTGGGCAAAAAATTAGAATAAACCAAGGGAAGTTACAAATTACCTAAATGAGGCAAAGTGAAATTCGTTTCAGCAATGAGTCAAACCCTATATTTATATAATTCGAACCAGCATGGTTCGAACTCCATTCGTTAATAATTCGAACCAGGATGGTTTGAATTACATAGAGAGAAGTTGGTTCAAGTAAATCGAACCAGGGTGGTTCGAATTACAGAGGAAGAAACTGCAGTACATAATTCGAACCAAGCTGGTTCGAATTATATGGGGAGACGCTGCATCAAGTAATTCGAACCAAGTTGGTTCGAATTACACAAATCCTGGTTCGATTTAGTGGTAGACCGTGCAGTATATATATGGTTGTAAACATGAGTTGCTCTCATTAGAGGGTGTAAGATGGCTAGTGAGGAGAGTTTTGTGGTTTTGGTTCACCACAGAGGATCCATTAAGAGGAAAACTCGCTCCGGTGTGAAGTTTACAGATAAGGATCCTCTCTGTATTGTCGTGAAACCAACGACGAGCTATGATGACCTTGTTAGATCTGTGCTGATGAAACTTGGTCTGGAAGGTGCGAAGCGAGTTAAGAAGTTTTTCTATCGCATTCCAATCACTGTCTTGCAGGATACTGTGAAGTATGATTGTTTCACGATTGGTAGTGATGAGGACCTGCAAGTCATGTTTCTATGTCGGAGGCAGTTTCCCGAGGTGAGGACACCAGAGTTGTTGGCAAAGCTGGTTGATGTGGTATCCAGCTCAGGGGGTTCGAACTAGAATGCCACCACTGAAGCCGTGGCGGCCGGTTCCAGTTCCAGGCCTGCCGTTGCTTCTTCGTCCGTCCCTGTGTACGAGCCAGCGGTCCAACCAGTCGCCTCCCCATCTTTTGCTGTTGATCTCAATGATTGAGTAGGCGACGTGGTAGGATCAGTTGATATTCTGCCGAACGCTTTACAGGGAGTACCACCGGTTGGCGTCGGAGACGGAGTGTTGGGTGATGTAGAGGAGGACGACGTCGAGCCGGATATGATTGAGGATGACAGCGGCGACGAGGTTGGAGCGACTGAGCCTGCATTGGCGGTCGGTGGTTCTAGTTCTGGCACACAGTAGTATCCACCATATTTTTTCTCTTTGGACCTGGATGCCATGAGGCAAGAGGGTGTTTCAGGGCACTCTGTTGGATTTGGAGCTAGAGATGCTGAAGGGACTGCTGGTTTGACAGAGTTTCAGGTTGGTCAGCAATTTCAGGATAAAGATGAGGCCCTGTTAAGTGTGAAGACTTACAGCATCCGGCGAGGGGTACAGTACAAGGTTGTGGAGTCTGATCATCGCCGTTATGTGGGCAAGTGTTCTGAGTTTGGGAATGGGTGCACATGGTTGATTCGACTGAGTCTGCGGCAGCGGAAGGACATTTGGGAGGTCAAACGGTACAATGGACCTCACACTTGTCTTGCGACCTCCATCTCGAGTGACCACAGGAGCTTGGATTATCATGTGATTTCGGCGTTCATTATGCCAATGGTTAGGGCTGATGCATCCATCAGCATCAAGGTGCTCCTAAATGCCACGGCAACACACTTCGGGTTTAGGCCGACTTACAGGAGGGTCTGGATGGCGAAGCAGAAGGCAATTGCCCTCGTATACGGTGACTGGGATGAGTCATACAACGAGCTCCCCAGGTGGGTTTTGGGAGTCCAGTTGACGATGCCCGGTACTGTTGCAATCCTACGGATGAGCCCCGTTCGAGTTAGTGGACAAGTAGAAGAGTCTCAAGCTTTTTTCCACAGACTTTTCTGGACGTTTCCACTGCTCATCCAGGCATTTCGCCATTGCAAGCCCCTAGTTAGCATTGACGGCACCCATCTGTATGGGAAGTACGGGGTTACTTTGCTCATCGCGATTGCACAGGACGAGAACTCCAACATTCTACTTGTTGCATTCGCACTAGTAGAAGGTGAGAATGCAGAGTCTTGGTCATTCTTTCTCTCCCATTTTCGACAGCACGTGACACCGCAGCCCGGTCTTCTGGTTATATCGGACAGGCATAACGGCATCAAGGCTGCGCTTGAGGCTTCGGACGGAGGTTGGTTACCTCCATCTGCATACCGTGCATTCTGTATTCGACACGTAGCGGCTAATTTTGCCCTTACCTTCAAGGGCAAAGACGCACGTAGGCTTCTAGTGAATGCCGCATATGCCAAGATCGAGGTTGAGTTTGATTACTGGTTTGATATTCTTCGGTCTGAAGACCCGGCGATGTGTGAGTGGGCGAACCGGATTGATTATTCCTTGTGGACTCAGCATCGTGATGAGGGACGGAGATTCGGTCACATGACGACGAATATCTCCGAGTGTGTGAACTCAATCCTGAAGGGTGTCAGAAACCTCCCTGTATGCTCTCTGGTGAAGGCAACATATGGAAGGCTTGCGGAACTCTTTGTTCGCAAGGGGAGAGAGGCTGAGGCCCAGATGGGAACCGGACAACAATTCAGTCAGTACTTGGTGAAGTGTATATAGAGGCCAACTTGAAGACGGCCAGGTGCTTCACGGTGACTTTGTATGACCGGGATAACTCCGAGTTCACCGTAGCAGAGACCACTCCGACGGGCTCTTTCTCATTGGGTACCTACAGAGTATCGCTTGCCTCTCGGACCTCTGACTACGGGTACTTCCAGGCGCTTCATTTCCCGTGCCAGCACGCACTTGCATGCTGCGCCTACTCACGGGTTACCTGGTCCTCTTATGTTCACAGCGTGTATCAGATTAGTTCAGTATTCAGTGTGTATCGGATGGGATTCACACCACCGATACCGGAGGGCTTCTGGCCACCTTACGACGGGCCCACCGTGATTCCGGACCCTGCCAAGAGGCGTGCCAGAGAGGGTCGTCCGAGATCCACTAGGATACGGACGAATATGGACGAGGCAGATCCGAACCGGCCAAAGAGGTGTGGCCTCTGTCGCCAACCCGGACACACCCGTTGGAGTTGCCCACAGCTTGGAGGATCGTCTCACACGGGGGGCCAGTAGTAGCGATGTTGTTACTGTTAGTGCTTATTGATTTTTATTTTTCCTGTTACATGTTATGTTAGAGGACTTATGTAATCTGTTGATCTTTTCACCTTCTAGTAATGAAAAAAGTTGTTTCTGAATTTGAGTATAGCTAGAAATCCCATAAATGCAAAAGTTGATAACTATAGTGTTATATGATTCAATGATAATACATATTCACTAATCCACTAGGTAAATACCAGATTTTGAAGTACAATAAGATTAAGAAACAACAAGGAAAAACAGCTCTAAAGTAACAACAGTAGTCCACATGGGTATCATACATGAATGAACCCTAACGTCCAAAATACATGAAAAGTAAATCATCTAAACAAGTGGGAGCCTGTCCCACAATGACGGGGTACCCGTGGCCTCTGACCTTTGCGGATAAACGGCTCCTCATCCTCTATCTCATCCGCGTCTTCATGCGGGGCAGGCTGTGCGGGTGGCGCAAAATGGACAGGTGCGGCAGACGGCCCGGCGACAGACTCTGATGCAGCGGTGTAGGCGGAAGGTGGGGTACCTCCCAAACCAAACTGGTCACCTACAGGTGTCGTAGCAGGCTCGTTCAGATCAACATCTAAGGGTGCCTGCGTGCCGGGGGTCTGAGCACGCCTCCTGCCCGGCTCGTCCTCCTACATGATAGCCGTAATCTCCTCTAGAAACCGTGGACTGCCGAAGTCCGCATCAAGCGTATCTGCGCCAAGGAAGTCCTGCCACTGTGATCCGGGAATAACCCATGGAGTGCCGTCCTGCTGAGGCTGGTCGTCGGCGGGTACTCCAACAAAGTAATGTCCAAAAGGTCCCGACCCAAGTCCAGCGTCACTAGGCTTAGTCCCGTCACCCATCCCTGAGCCATACCACTCACCTCCGTGCACCCCATCCTGGGTACTAAAACCAGCAACTGCAGCCGCCCCTGCACCATCCCCGCCCTCGGGCCCATTCTGATCATCGTCATCGTCCTCAGGGTCAGGCGCAGCGGCATGAACCGCATCACGCCCTCTACCTCTGCCTGGCTGGCCTCGTCGTCGACCCCCAGTGGGGCCGGCCTCGTCATCATCCTCCATAGCACGCTCAAGCCACCCCCAGTCACGCTGGCTACGCCGTGTTCCCACGCGAGCTCTCCTCTCAACCCGCCGCCTGTCCGGCACGTCGTCAGGACAATCCATCTCAGGAACTCGCCCAGCTCCCCGCTGTGAGGCCTCAACAGGAATAGCAACGGCTCTTGGATCTCCCAACTGCGGATCCGGAGACAAGAACCTCTTCCCATGCTGACTCCACCACTCCAGGAACTCATGCGACGGACCAGGGTCAGCAACAACATCGAACCTCAGCACGCTCTCCGTACGAGACTCCCAATAGAGATGCCACTTCTGCAAATGGTAGGGGAATCATCGATCGCCGCCTCTGCCGTCCTTCGACATCAGAAAGTCGATGTTCAGGGCGGGATGTGGACGGGGCTGCACCCCTCCAAACTGCGGAAGAACCCTATCTATCTGATGCCACTCTATGACGGCAAAGTAGATAAGCGACGTAACAGACCGCCAAAGCACCATATGCCGAGGCTCCAAAACCTCGGGATGCACGACCTGAAGTACGTCGGTGCTGCTGTACGGCATCCAGATAAACTGCACCAAGAACTATACAGTGTCAGGGCAACTCATGAACCCAACTCGTAAAGCGTGGTTAAATAAAGAAACTTATTAAGTAACATACTGACCTCTCTATCCTGCAACCGGTCTATCCAGAGCCTCCACATCTGAACTCTAGGACTCTTCTCGCTACTGGAAGGGATGTAACCTGACCACCTGCATCATGCACATGTCTTACCGCTACTTAAATGTGTGCTTAGGGTATCCAATACATTATAAATGAACACGTAGTTATGTATAGTAAATTGAAATAGACAAGGCTTAGTACAGTACCTCGAGGCCAATGGCCAGCTGAACGTCTCAAATCCTGCAGGCCTAAACCGAGAAAATCGCCAGAAAATTCATGACTGAAGTAGCTGAAGTGGGCCCGCTAGCTTGATAACATTTCTGTTCGCCACTCGGCACATGCACCGGTACAACCAGGCCAGTGCTGCAGAACCCCAGCTGTAGGTCCCCATCTCCTCCAGCCTAGCTACAAACGGAAGCCATCTGATGTGAATGCGGTTGCCGGACTTGTTCGCAAACAGCTGCGTGCCCAACAACATCATGATGTACGCACGGGCATATCGACGCACAGTATCCTCATCAGCTCCCTCCGGGCACTCACCAAAAGTCTCCTGAAACCAACTGCAGTTGACCGCGTACTTCTGAACCTGGCTAGAAGGAGGTACCACTCCAAGCAACTCCTCGAACCAAACCCAGGCTGGACGGCCACCCTCGATGTATATCTGGAACTCTGATAGGCAGCCGCTGACGTAACGCCCGTCCACTGGCAAACCCAGCTGGTATGCCACGTCCTGGAGTGTGATCGTGCACTCTCCGAACGGCATATGAAACGTGTGCGTCTCCGGACGCCATCGCTCGACGAACGCACTGACAAGGGCCTCGTCCAACCGGAACCATCTATCGTTCAGCCTTGCAAGATGGTAAAGACCTGCCATCTGCAGGTACATAACGTATCTGTCATAGAAGAGCATGCCCTGCTGCCGCCGCATGCTCCTGATGCATCGCTGAGGCTGCGGAAGAAATGAACCGCATTATTAGAACCAACTTAATTACCAGTGACAAACATAATCAACACGATAATTGATAAACCCAAAATTCGTACTAAATATGACCGCTTAAAAATCCAAGAACAAGAACCACTTGCATAAACAACTAACATAAGAAACCAGCATAAACCACTGACATGAAAGATCTAACATAAAACAACCACAACTAAACCGCTAACATAAACCACTAACATAAACCGTTAATGTAAACCACTTACATAAACCACTAATATAAACCACTAACATAAACCATTAACATAAACCACTAACATAAACCACTAACATAAACCATTAACAGAAACCACTAACATAAACCACTAACATAAACCACCAACTAAACCACCATCTAACCCGCATGCAAAACCACTAACTCACATGTACCGGTAGAACAAAGTTATTTCCGTACTAACCTCCTCGTTGATGACCCCAGCTATATGGGCGACTCCGTCCAAGCGATATAACCGTGCCGGATCGTCCCCCATCAGCAGAGTATTCCGTTCAGGTCTTTGTCGGAGAGAATCTGGGTCGTTTTCTCTGAGATTTGGTGGGGTAGTAGAAGGTGAGAATGGTTTGAATGAGGCTGATTCAAACTCCTTATATAGCCCAATCACTAATAATTCGAACCAGGGTGGTTCGAATTACTAAGAACCCAGCATAAGTGTAATTCGAACCAGGGTGGTTCGAATTACTTGAAGACCTAACTTACCTATAATTCGAACTGGCTTGGTTCGAATTACATGCAATGCTAGTTCGAACCAGGCTGGTTCGATTTAGCTTCAAGTCTTTCTTGGTAATTCGAACTGACCTGGTTCGATTTATTGCTAAATGCAGTTCGAACTAGCCTGGTTCGAATTACATTAAAATACGATTTGGCTCATTGCTGAATCGAATTTCAGTTTGGCTTATATACGTAAATTTAAAGTGATGTTGGCTTATTATGGTGTTTTGCCCTCATCTTTTAAAATAACAGAAGAATAATTTTGTCTGATGAGACTAATTTCTGAAGATCTCTAGAAAATAGAAATTTATTGGAGGAGCAAAGTGTTTGATATAAAATTTCTTAAAATTTAACTTGGGTGTTTATTATTATTATTATGGAAGATTC
The DNA here is from genome assembly GCF_003086295.3 of Arachis hypogaea. NCBI lineage: Eukaryota > Viridiplantae > Streptophyta > Magnoliopsida > Fabales > Fabaceae > Arachis > Arachis hypogaea. The sequence goes on along the minus strand of NC_092048.1, from coordinate 40,822,752 downwards.
CTAAGTGAGTTGAAAATAGAGGTTAAATCAAGAAACTATTTTTGATAGATTATAAAATTGATTGTGCAGTACACGCAGATAAGGAGATTATTTTGTTCTTTTTGTCTTGTCTCGAAGTATCGAAACAGAAGATGATGATGCAGAGATGATAAATAGAGAATGAATAACATCACGATATATTCTGGTTTGGTTACGAAGTACAATACGACCTACATTCAATTTCTACTTTCTACCATAAACATATATTCTGGTTTGGTTACGAAGTGCAATACGATCTACATTCAATTTCTACTTTCTACCATAAACATTGGTAAAATTTTTACTATAAGCAAGATTGATTATAATTACCAATTTCAAGATATTCACACTTTTATTACTAATCTAAGCTATCCAAACTTAGTAACTTTTAAGTGTTAACTTAAATAAGGAAAATCAAGTATACTCTAATTTCAGTACACTTTCGAAAATAATCACTCAAATAAAAGTATAAAATTATTTTTGTATGGTTAACTCACTTTTCCTTTTATATCTCTCAATATAAATTTAATTTTAAAAATAGAAAAATTAGAACACACTCAATAACAAGAAATAAAGTTATATCAGCAAAGGCTATGTTTTTTTATGTTGAATCGGTTACCTTCTTCCTTGAACAGAACTTCGTATATAAGACTTGTTGATATGATCTTCAGTGATAGAAATCATTGCCTTATTTGCCGAAGTAGCTGTTGCACTCTTTAATACCATAGCCATTAGCTTTGAGTGAAAATAACTTTATTGTTTGGTTTGACAGTAATGTGCGACAATTTCTCTATTGTAAAGCAATCTGATTCTTGAAGATAATTGTCAATTATGTGTTGTTTTGTACGAAATCATGGATTGTTTGATTGTGAAACTTAATTGCTTATTTATTAATACCTACAATGTTTATAAATAAGTTAAAATAAAAAAATATCAATTATATTTGTTATCACAAGGATTAGTAACCAAATCATGACTCAACAATTATTATTATTATTATTATTATTATTATTATTATTATTATTATTATTATTATTATTATTATTATTGAGGATATCCTTTTCTTTAGAGATAGTTTTTGCAAGTGAGCGAGATCATTCTGACCAATTTTGTTTAAAAATTCGCCAGTTGTCTTTTGTGAGCAAAATGTTTGATGGATATAAAATGTCAGATAGATAGATAGATAGATAGAAGAGTAAAATTGGCTATAAGTTGATATGGCAATAAACTTCAAATTTACAAATGTACTGGCCTATAGTTAACACACACCCCATGATTGCTAGAGTTTAACATATAGACAAGACTACTATTCTATTAGTATATGTTGGGTGAGGGGCCAAAATAGAGTGAAATTTTATATGAATGAGTGGATTTTGGCGTTTAGGGAACTCATCCACAAAATTTTTGATCTATTTTGATCCCAACAAAACATTCTAAACTGCATTGGCTCTCAACTAAAGGAACGACGAGGTGAGAAGATGCGAAGAGGTGAGAGCATCCCCATGAAGCCGCCAGGCGAGGCGAGACCATCGATGGACTGATGCTTAAGCTTGGTGAAACCGTCATGTTGCGGCCGTTTCATACCACTATTGATGCGTCCTTGGAATGTTCCACACTTGACGAAATTCTTCACCCACGACTTCTTCTTTTTGCTACTCTGGTCCCCTGACGAGTTCATCTTATGACACAAGAACTCCTTCACCACATTTAACCCTTGCTCAACCACCTCCAATGGCGGCGAAGCAAGCGGGTTCCCATCGACACACAACTTCTGGAGCTTCTGGAGGCACCCAATGGAATTGGGCAAAGTCTTGATGTTGTTGTAGCTAACATCAAGCTCAGTGAGGGACAATAGAAGCCCTATGGAGTAGGGTAGTGTGTCCAAGTACCGGAAGTTCTGGCTCACATTGAGCGTCTCAAGGTTGACTAGGTTCTCAAGGTCTTCGGGCAGAGACCTTAAGCAGTTAAGGCGCGCGTCGAGGACCTTGAGGGCCATAAGGTGAGAGGTGGAGCTTGGAAGGAACACAAGCTGGTTGGAGTTGACGGACAGCTTCTGGAGGTTTATGAGCTCAAACCCTATTGTATCCGGCAACTTGCTTAACTTGTTGAAGTTAGCATTCAGTTCTTCTAAGGCTCTGGTGGGTCAAAATTCAAAGCCATATGCATACACGTTAATAATTGTTTTGAATAAATTGTAAGCAATCTCCGGTTTTAGATTTTGTGACGTAAGAACTACTAGGACTGATTAATGGATTGTGGAATTAACAGACTGAGGCTAATAACAGGACGTTATATTTAGAAAATTTTTATATTCTTGTTGTTTTCATCTAAAGTATAAATTATTATCTGTGGCTTTGGAACAGTGTGAAAGATTAAAAATTGAAATTCTTTGTTAATCAAAACTTCCTCGGTCAATCTCTTGGAACGTAACCCTATGTACGATTTCCCGTTCAAAGTGTCACGGACTTATAAACAACTACAACTTTTTTTTTCTTTTCTAAAATAAATTTTCAACTGAATTTATTTTAGCCAGGTGCCGTCCACCTTCCATTTTATTTTATAAAAAGTCAACTATATAGCTATACATCTAGAGAAAAACGAAGATATATATTTTCTTTACCTTAAAAAAATAACATAAAATTGTTACTCATAAAGCCCAATTTGTTATCGGCTGATAGCAGCCCACGAGGTTCATTTCATCATATCTGATCTTTATTTTCTGTTTTCTATTCTTCAAAATTAGTTTAATGATGGTTACGTTGAAAACGAACTTTTGATATGCTATTTCATAAGATATGAGTTGGCAGAATCATATATAGCAAAAGTATATGCTTAGTTCCGATATTACTTTAAGATATTTTCAGAGATCATAGGGTAACCATATATGATTACATAATTAATTGACAAACAGGAAACATATAAGAGAATATAGACTTAATTAATTATTGATTTATTAGGTGGGTTTGCTTCAATAAATAGTCAATAGAAAACTCTACAATGATTTACTAATATTAAGATTACGAAGACACAAGAGGATAAGTCTACGTTTGTTAATATATAATTTTGATGGTTAGAAATATAATTATTTATATTTTTTTATTGACTTAAATTTTTGGGATTAATTATATTATAATAATATAATATTAAAATTTTTGTCATAAAAAAATTTAAAATTTGATCTTTGCTTCCCTTTTAAAAAAATGGTTCAGTATAAAACAGAAAATATATGATTGTACAAAATTAAAAGAAAAAACTAACATGGAAAACTGTATTAAATATATAATTATTTATGTATATCTCTATTTTATTAATTTAATTTTTTATAATAAACAGTTCTATAACATTGCGATATCAGGACAAAAGAAAATTAAGGAATAACAAACGACAAGTTTGAGGGAGATATATGCGTATCGACGTATATAGGTAGAAGACACATTATTAATTATAATCATCTACTACTTATTCAAGTTGAACTCCCTTAAATGACTAATACTTACCCGGTCAACTTATCATTAATTAATAATTTTAATTTTTTAAATTGTCATTAATTAATACTTATTTAAATTTTATTTTCTTAAAAAATATAAAATCAATAAATATTAATTATAATTATTTAAAGTTGACTGATTAAAAATTATTTATCTATACTTTTTCATTCAAATTTTATCCATAAATTATTAAACAGTGTGTAGAAAATTCTTCTTCTAATTAATATGCTGAAGACTATATCACATAAAATTAATTACATATAGCACAACGTAATAATATATATATATATTATTATATATATATATATATATATATATATATATATATATATTATACTGTTACATATAACAAAAGAGAATAACACTGCCGCAAAAATTAATTATTAGCAGCGACACATTTGGTGTATTATCTATACATTAAAAGGAAGCAACTATATCAAGTGTTTTAATTTAAAAAGGGTAGTATATATGTAGCTAATAAGTTGATGATAAGTTGATAATGATGTATGCGTGCAATGTTCATCCTAATGTTTTTATTGTTATTATTATTATTATTATTATTATTATTATTATTATTATTTAATTACTTTAAGTTATATCTAAAATTAGATATATAATATATATAGTTACCTGCAATTTTCAATAGTTTGAGGAAGGGATTGGATGAAGTTGGCAGAGACATTCAAAATCTTAAGCTTAGAGAGGCAACCAATTGAATTTGGGAGGGACCTTAGCTGGTTCGAGTGCACGTCCAACACCGTCAAGTTCAGTAGTCTCGCCGTTAACGACTCCGGAATATTCTATACACATAATAAGAAATAATTCATAAATAAAAAGAATCTTCCATGGTATATCTCTCTTTCTCAAATTAACTTTTCTTTATATTTTATGAATTTATTAATTTTTGTCTAAATATATTATTTTTAATGAATAAAAGAGTAAAAAGAAAAAAATAGGTAATCTTTCAAGAAAAGAATATTTTGTATTGCAATAAATTTCTAAGTACGAACCTGGAGATTGTTGTTGGAAAGGTCCAACTTGGAAATGGTAGCTAAATCAAGAGAAGGAATAGGGAGAGACTCCAACGACATGCAACTCAAGTCAACGGTGCGAAGCTTATTGTTGTTGTCTTCGTTGTTGTTGTTGTTGTTGTTGGATTCTTTGTTCCTCTCCCTCTTATTCCTTCTTATCATATCCATCTTCATGGTATCCATAGTCATCGTTACTGGTTGCTGATGATGAACCAGATGATTATGTGTGTGTTCGTACATCATACTTAGAAATTTCAATTTACTATGCAATACACAACCCACCCTGAAAAACACGGAGTTTGATTGCAAAGATTTTGAGAGAGAGAGAGAGAGGGGGAGAGAAGAGAGAGAAGGAAGGGGAGCTGTTGGAGATGAATTGATGATGATAATGAGACCGTAGTGTGTGCTTCCATATATAAATAGGGGAAATGTTATTTTAACAAAAAAAAAAAGTTTATCCTATTACATTAAAGTTTGCAATTCAATTGATGATGATAGCCTTTCATTTTTTTTTTATATATTTAAATATCATTTTCTTGAAAATATCTTGGATTATCAATCAATGTATATACTAAACTCCAAAACAGTTATTATTTTAAAACAGAAAATAAAAGTATTATTTTCTAATGTTCAATAATATGTACATTAAAAGTTTTGTATATTCTATCAATTTTTATTTATATTATCATGTTTTAATTTTAATATGTTAAGTCTTAGTTATGGTTTACAAATATAATAATTATTCCATCTATTTATAAATAAGACTATTGACTGAGTTTTAATTCATCTTTTTAATGATTTTTTTATCATATTTAAAAGAATAAAAAATATATAAATATATATTTTTTAAAAAACATCAAAATAATAAAAAATTTAAAATTTTTTATTTAAAATTAAAAAGATAACTAAGAGAATGAATTGGAACTTTTAGTTATTTTTTATAATATATTATAAAAAGAAAAATACTAAAGACGACGACTAATCCTTTTTATTAATATTAATCAAGATTTATAATTTAAATTTTAAATTTAAAAATTAGTATAAAAATATATTTATGAATCAAATATTAAAAAATAAAATTGGCGGTCATATGATATTGTTATTATAAAAACAAGGGCGGGGATGGACGTGAAAGACTGAGGTGAATGAAAAAAAGGACGTACGGATGGGACGGAATGGAGAAGAAATTATTAGAAATGAGAACGTAGTGACGTAGTATGGAAGTACATGAACCGTATGCTATGGTAATTAGGGTTTGCGTGATGTGTTAAGCAACTTTCCCCACTTGATTTATTTTGTCAACTCTCTACTACTCCTCCGAATTTTTTTTTTTCGTGACACTACTCCTAATTTGAATGCCAATTACTATTTTATTCGTTAATTGTAGACAAGGAATATGTCCTCACACATGTTTCTTAGTTCTTAGCTTCTTAATTACTTCTATCTCTCCCTATACGACTACTATTATATAACTGTATATAACATATTTGTTTATTAATCTATCCTTTTCCTATATGTAAATAATAATAAATATAGATAAACACTTTTTTTAGATTTTGACTTCAAATGTTTATAATAATAATAATAATAATAATAAAGATATTTTGTTAAAGAAAATTATGTGCATAGTGTTGCCTTTTTTTTCTCTTTTATTTTTCTTATGCTATTGTTTTTTTATTTTTGGAGTTCACCAAGAATCGGACTCTTGACCTTTCGGACATAGAGTTTTGATACCATATTATGAAACCACTCGTTCGAAAAGCTTAAGCTGATGGGAGAAGGTAACATTAATGGTTATATCTCTAACACATAGTTATTGTAAATTTTTTTACGGTTTAGGTTAAGTACGATTTTAGTTCTTAAGGTATAGGTCAAAAATTTTTTTTGTCACCAACTTTTTTTTTCATACAAAATCGTCTTTAAGATTTAACTTAGTTTTAAAATCATCTTTTTTACTTAAATTTTAAAATTTTGGACCAAATTACTCCTACTAAAAAATTATAAAATAAAAAAAAGAGAGTGTTTCTTCTCCTGCAAAGGAGGAGCGAAAGAAGAATAAGAAGAAGGAGTTGGAAAGAAGAAGAAGAAGCTGTTCACAATCTATTTTTGCCTCTGCTTCCGCCGCCACCTCCGACGCGCCATCCAAATTGCAAAAATATTCATTACATCCATTACAAACAACAACATAACATTTAAATTTAAGAATAACAACAACATCTTTTTCTAATCTTTCAAATTCAACAACAACAATACAATATTCATATTTTCTTTTCTGAAGCAAAAAAAGAAAAAAAATTCTTTCAACTTCAACAAAAACAACAACACACCATGCGGGAAAGAGATTTGAGAAGATAGGGAGAATTCAAAATTGCCGCTACCACCACTAAGAAGAGACCTGAAAAGGCCGTCGACGATGCAATGGCTGAGAGGAAAAATGGACGGCGAGACAAATGAAGGAGAGATGAAATGATGCGAAAGCGTATTAACAGACTGACGGGTGTGCGAAGAGAGAGAGAGAGAAAGAGCGATTCAGCGAGTGGCTGAACACGATGCAACACGAAAGCGAGGGTGCGAGTTTGAGGGAGGTGCGAAGGCTCGAGACTGGAAGCAGGATAGCCGCAGCAGCAGATTGAGAGTAAGGGTGAGAGTGACAGTGAGATAGAGAAAAAATAAAAAAAGATGACGAATAGACAAGAGCGATGATAGCAAAGAAAGCGATGAGGAGGATGAGGACAATGGCGATCTGGGGGAGGAGGTTGGTTATGAGAGAAAAAGGAAGAAATTTGAAAAATGGAGAAGAACGTATTAGTAAGTGATGAAGAGGAAGAGATGCAGATAAGGGTATTTTAGTTCGAAAAACGATTTTAAAATCAAGTTAAACCTTAATGACGATTTTGTATTTAAAAAAATTAAAAATAAAAAAAAATTTTAATCTATACGTTAGTGACTAAAATCGTACTTAATTTTTTTTATTATATATTTTATTATAGGTATATAGATATAGATTACAAAGGGAAGGGTAGGTTGATAAGGACAACTTGGTCTTAAATAACGACTTTAAACTACATTTATGATAACTAACGTTTTGTTGGGATAGGAGCTCCAATTTTATTTTCTTACTCCCATAGGTCCCATCTCTAGAATTTTATTTGGTTTCAAATAAATATCTACTTGAGAAATTATTTGCATGTCTATTGAGAAAAACTATGCATTTGTTCCTAATAAATGACTTACAAGTCATCAATTTGGATATATATTGAAGTCATTACAAGAAACATGTGGTATACTATCACATATTTCTTTGAATAGTGGTTTACATATTTCTAAAAAAAAAAATTGACAAATACATTGATGGATAAGTTCATATATCAGTGATTACATTAGGCAACATTTGAACCCAAAAAAAAATGATTATTTTATTATAAAAATATTTTATAGTAAAAGTTTTAGTTATTTTATTATAAAATATATAAAATACATATAAATATGTTTAAATACAAGATTTTGATTTATTTTGATGTTTATATATATGTGTTATATTGGATTGTTTTGTTGCTGAATTTGTATAATTTAGTTTTGACAAGTGGACAAAGTCTCGAATAAAAAAATGAGTAAAAGAGTTGTTCTCTCGAGAATTAATTCAAGTATCAGTTCAATTGAGTTTATCACTATTCAAACTACTTAGATGATTAATTGCGAAGTAAAAAAGTGAAAAATGATAGTAGTGTAAAAGATAAGAAACAATGGATCAAAATAGGTGTTAGAATTCAACTTCACCTAATGACTTAAACTCTAAAAATAACTATTTAAATTTCTACTTCTTCTAATATAATGTAATTATGGTCGAATTACTCTTAAATATAATCGTAGCTTAATAACTCAACTATAAACAACCCTCCGAATTAGGTTTATGATTTAATTCCAATTAGATGGAATTGAAGGTGTATAAGAAGTAAGAGTTGCAGTAGCAGCTACATTAGCAGAAGTAGTAGGAACTATGTACTGAAGCAGAGATGTTAGTGGTATTAGCTGAAGAATTATCATTACAAATTATATGACGAAGAAACAGAGTAGAATATAATTAATACTAGCAGAATTTGAAGAGTAGTAGTACTAGCATTAGAGTTAGCATTATTAATTTATTATTAGAAGAAGACTATGCATGTGCTGATGAGATTAAAGGAATACTAAGAGTAGTATGAGAGAAATGAGTTTTCACTAAAAAAAAAAAACGCGGATTACAAATATATACTAAAATTTAATAAAATAAAAATAAAAATAAAAAAAAGATCACTTACCTAAAGGAGACAATGGCGGCACAGTAATGGGAGAGGAGACTAGTGCAGTAGTTGTGGTGGTGGTAGTAGTGGTTAGTGGTAGTGGTGGTACTAATTACTGGTGATAAAGCAGAATGTTAAAAGTTGAGCAAAAAAAAAAAAAAAAAAGAAGAAAAGGAAATAGACATACATGGATTAAGGAGAAAGGGAGATGACGCGACTGACGGAGACAAATAGTAGTGGCGAAAACAACTCAGCAAAGAGACAAGCAGCAACAGCGCATCGCATTAGAGACAGTGAGGTATTCTTGATGAACGCTCTTTAATAACGATGGTGACCATAGTGGAGGGGCGACAATAGTGCAACAAAGTAGCGTCCTAGGTGAATGGTGGTGGCTAAAAAGAGTGGAGGGAGGAGAGATTTTAAAAATTGAGAGTTTCAGAAGTGAGGAGAGAAGGAGGTATGAAAGGAATAAATTCCTAGCTTAAATGTAAGATTTTTTGCCAGTAAGTTATTTTTGTTAAATGATATGCAATGTTTGATCCCATTAGTTACTATTGGATTTTCTAACAGAAAACTAAATTTGGTAGTAACTATTGAGTTTGAAAAAAGATTTTATTATTTATTATGATAACAAATATTTGGTTGATTGATTAAAAATTAATTTCAATTTATGGTGTGATTATTTCTGTTATAAAGTTTTAGGTTTGGTATTAACATGTATGGTGATTGGATTTGATTTGAAAAGAATCAACCATTAAGATCAAAATATGAAACAGATTAATGATGCCAAATAAGAAAGCAAACAATCATGACAATTATGAGAGAGATTCGACAGCAAATAACTAGTGTGAATAATAAAGCATTGATTTGATTATGTTTGAAAATAATTAATTATCAAGGGCAAGATACGAAGGATATTGTTAGAAATAAAAGATTAAACTGCAGAAAGGATTTTGTGTATTATTGAGTTTATTCAAATTGTTTAGAATGATACAATATAGAAGGGTATTTATAAGTGCTAAGAGAATTAAAATAATAAAGACGTAATATCCTATAATAAATATTCAAATATGCTAAATAATTCTAATAAATGTTAATTGATCTTAATATATTCTAATAGAAATATAGAAACTTGTGCTGCTACCCAAAAGAAGGAAGTATCAAATTTTTATGAAGATTGATTTATTGCAATGGCTAGCAAAAAGCTAGGTTTATGATATAAGAAGAAGAATCAGGTTTCAAGGCACTTAAGGAGAAATATTCAGAAAACAAGACAACATGTTGAGTGTCTTCTTCTTCACCTTAATATTCAGTTTTGTTTGAACCTTCCTGGTATAAAGAGAAAAGGCTTATGATTCATTGAGAGATTATTTGAAAAAGCCTAGGAGTGAATAGTCATAAACTAAGAAGAAAAGATCACATTGTTTCATATTTAGTTTGTCTTGGTTTTTGTTTAGTTTTGGCAAATTGGTTTGGTCTTGGCGTTGATTTGTGAAACATGGAATCGTTGCTTCGTTTGTCATAGCACAGAACCAGCTTGGTTCATTTTGTCTTTGTCTTGATCTTGGTTTAGGCATTGGTGATTGTAATCTTGAATTGGATATAATGAAATTTCACCATTATTGTGGTGGAGACTGGACGTAGACTTCATTCAACTTCGAGGTTGAGCTAGGATACATGCTAGTGTCATTCTCTTTACTCTTTCCTCATTTCTCATTTATTTTCTGTTGTTGCAAGAGACTAAACTAGAAAAATCTTCTGCATGCTTTGTTACACGCTTCAAGTTTAAACCTTGATTCAAACCCCCCTTTCTCAAGGCCCATAAAACCTTCAGTAATATTTTCTAGAAACAAAATTTTTCTTCTTATTGTTGGAAAATCCACAGTAAAATCCAACAATAATGTCTATAGAAAAATTTGATGGTAAATTTAACGGTACTGAGTGCATTTTTAGTAGCGTTTAGAATAGAAAGAAGGTTTGACAAGAAATAATTTAATATAAAAAATTTTGAAACATCAGCTTAAACAATACATGTCTAATAATTACAATTTTCCTAGCTAAAGTTAGACACTAGTAACCTTATATGATGTGGTTTAGAGTCAAACTTAACAGAATTATAAATTTTAAGACTTAGAAAGTGCAGTCAACGCTTTTTAGGAAATAATCATATGGGAAATATTTAGTTTCTAGTTATATGGAGAGAGGTGAACCTAAAGAGGGGAGTAACTTGGTAACGAAAGAAGATTATGAAATGATGATTTATGTTTGAGAAGTGCGGATATGCTGAATATGAAATGAATGAAGACTGTATTGATAATGATTGATTGATATTGAATGACTAATGGCATTTGCACTTTTATTATCTGAGATACGAGTTTTTCTGGGTAGACGTAGTGGCTTGCCACCACTTGCTACAAGTTGAGACTCGATACTCTGTTGACCTATGTCACAAGATGTGCTGGACACTTTAACTCTCCAAAACTTCCCCCAACGAGATGATAAATGAACGATTGTGATTATATACATAGACTCTTAGGGATGCATGCACGGAGGGATTGTCCAGGGTTAGCTACTGGACATGTTGGGTTCGGCTATATAACCAATAGATGAGACTCATTAGCCATAGGGCAGGCATACATGATGTGTATTTGTCTATTTTACTTAAGTGTGCATTATTTAGTTTGCCTAATTATTTAGTCATGCTAATCTGCTATTTGTTCTACTTTCTGTAATTGCATTCTATTTATGTTTTCTTTGTTTGTCTTGTATGTCTTTGCAACTGAGAGACCCTTGTTTGGCGGAGGCGTGACGAGGGTAGTTCTACCAGTGATTCGGAGGGTTGGAGGAGACAGAAAGTGGAGTATTAGGTTAAAGTTAGGGTTAGAACCTGAATACTTTAGATAGTTTACCTAATTTCTGGTTTAATATAATTCTGAGTGTCGGAGTTATAGGATTGTCTTTGGCTTTTCTGGGCCTTATATATTACCTACGTTGGCAGCTTTACCATGCTGAGAATCTCCGATTCTCATTCATTACATATATTGTTGTTTTTCAGATGCAGGTTGAGAGTCACCTTGCTGAGCGTCTAGAGATCTCCTGAGCAAGCAAAGTTTTAGTTTGGTATGTTATATTTTGTACTTAAGCTATGTATATATGTATATAGATTATCTTCTGTATATATTTTAAGTTTGTCCCTCTTAAAGGTGACTTGGAAAAATAAGTTGTCAATTTTCTGTTTTGGGATATTTTGGGTTATATATATATATACTCTGCTCGGCCTTGATTTTGTAGGTCGAGTCTGGAACTTGATATTCTGTATTTTCTTGGTATTCTACTCTTTATGTATATATGCTTTATCCTTTCTTTTTATCTGGCTATCCATTTTTGTGAGCGATGCGATTTTCATTTTGCGGTTTCTGTTTAACCTTTTCTTCAAGGCTCCTAGTTACGCATTCTTTCAACTATATCTATGTATATATTTTATTTTAGAGGTCGTAATACCTCACCATCTCTGTTTTACGGTTTAAGCGTAAAGCTCTGTATGGTTGGGTGTTATATGGTGTGGAGGAAGATGTAGAAATTTGTGAGGCAGTGATTGAATTAAAAGAAGAATTTGGCCTGAACCCTTGAAAGGAGGATTGAGAAGGTGGTGGTATTTCTTGATTAAATCTGTAAAAATAATGCTAAGCAATGCGTGTCTAGTTCGGCCACACACTTAACATTGTGGTCTTGATGATGAGAAGAAGAACTTTCCACCTCTATTAAACCTACCACCCCTGCCTCTTCTACCAGCTGATCCTCTACTAGAATTTTGTTGTGGATTGAAATTTTCTTGAGTCAAGTGTGCTTGTGGAAGAAGATTGTTTGGAGTTTAAAATTTTTTTAGTCAAATTATCATGTGACAGAATTAGAGTTTCTACCTCATTATAAAGAGTACAATTCTGGTTTAGAATTAACTCTGGATAAAAGTATTTGATACTCAGCATTGAGGTCCTCAAGTAAAGCTTCAATGTGTTGTTGAAGAGTGAGAGGACTTCCTAAGACTGCTAAAGAGAATGCCACATTTTTTATGTTGAACACATAATTAGTTGCGGAGAGACTATGTTTCTTGATGAATTTTATTTGAGATTTCAATTGCTTCACCTTATGTTGACTTACTAGAATAACCTTCAATTTTCTCCCAAATCTGATAAGCAAATTATAATCCTGCCATTTTATTGTGGAAAGATGTATCTATAGATGCTAGCATCCAAGAGATCAAATTGTAGTCCTTCGGTCTCCATTGTTTGTAAGAAGCTGATTCTTTATTTGCTAGTTTATCTTCTTCAGTGGCAGAGCGAGTTGGAATCTTCTTAGGAAGAAGATTTTATAAACTTTGACTATAAATTTTTGTAATAGCTTGTTATTGTCATGTTCTATGATTGATTTTTTTCAATTTGTCTCCAATTAAGGTAAAAAGCCTTTGATTCATCAATCTTGTATATGCTATAATTTGATTGAGATCTGAGTTGGGAGCATTGTTGATTGAAGAGGAAAGTGAATTGTTGGCAGAATCAGCCATAGATCAATTAGAACTTTAAGCTCCTGATACCATGACAGAATTTAGAATAAGTCTTGCACAACAAAAAAGCTATGAGTTTGAGTCTTGAAGCAAATCAGAAAATGAAAAAGTAAAGAAGAAGAAAGCAATAAAAAATAAATTACATGAGTGTATTATCAAATGAATTAAGCTCTGTCACTCAAAAAGAAGAAAGTGCTGAATTTATAGACTAACTAAGCACTCGAAAAATTAAAGAATTCTAACTAACACTGCAACTATAATTAACTTTCTGTTTTTGGCAATTCAATTAAATCTGTTTGAGTTCTATGTTTGACAATAAGAATCATATTATTATTATTATTATTATTATCTTTTATTTTTGAAAGTAAAAGCTCAACACAACAAGTGGAGCACAAGACAACAGACCAACTACGGTCAACAGACTAAAGCAAGCTCATGTAATACTAATAGATACCTTACCTCCTGTCACCTTCGGCAATGTCATCAACAATAGAAGGGATCTACACCTAGCCACTCCTTATAGTTCATGAAGGACTGTTGTATAACCTCTTCAACCCCTCTTCCTTTATTCTGAAAGATCCTTCTATTCCTTTCTAGCCAAATATTCCATATAATCGTACAGAAACATACCATCCACCTCTTCCGCTCCTGTTTACTAGTTGGTAGCTCAGTCCAACTTTGAAAATGTTCCTTTAGCGTCTCTGGGCACGACCATTGTCTTCTAACAAAGGACAGCCAAGCACACCAAACCTGCCAAGAAAAATAACAACCAAGAAATAAGTGGTGACCATATTCAACACCTTGATTACATAACACACATGTCACATCTTCCTGAGTAACTACTCCCAATCGACTCAGCCTCTCCTTTGTATTGACCCTTTCAATCAAAACAAACCAAACAAATAATTCAACTCTTGGCGGGACTAGACCTTTCCAAACTGTCTTAGTAAAGCTGTAACTTGCTATATCTTCTGGAAGCATTTCCACCTGCAATTCCTGCACAAAAGAGTTAGTAGAAAAAACACCTTGTTTATCAAATTTTTACACAACTCTATCCTCTCTATCATATGCAAGTTTAACCAGTCTTAAAGTTTCATGCAACTGGTTCACTAGTTCCAATTTCCATTGGAAAAGCTCTTGTCTCCACTGAAAGTTTCATCTCTACTCTAACCCGTCCCAGAATCCACAATCCCCTATAACAGATCCTGTTTGGTTTGAAACTGAGAAAAGCCTCGGAAATAAGTCTTTCAGGGACCTACCACGCAACCATACATCCTCCCAGAACCGAGTTCCTCTCCCATCACCAATCTCCATAGCCAACCCATTAATCATCTCCTGTCTTACTTGTTGATCCTTGAACTGTATTTGGCAGATATCCCTCCATGGTCCCCCCCGAGTAGGTAACACCTGGGATGACAGCATCACATTGGGACTCAGATTGTTACAAGAACACACCACCTTCTTCCATAAGGGGAAATCCTCCTTTGAAAATCGCCACCACCACTTAAAGAGAAGGGCTGAGTTACGCACCATAGCATCCCCAACCCCTAAACCAACAAGTTTTTTGGGAGCCTGCACCACCTCCCATCTGACCATTGCCATACCATTCCTTCCATCCATCCTCCTTGCTCCAAAGAAACCTTCTCTGTAGGAAAATCAGTTTCTCTACCACAGCCTTTGGCATTTTATACAAGCTCAAATAATAGACAGGGAGACTGTTCAAAACGGATTTAATAAGCACCAGTTTACTGGCTCTATTGAGGATTTTGGCTTTCCAGATGCTCAGCTTCTCCTCCACTTTTTCTATAATGGGCTTCCAAGTCCTCACCAACCTCGGGTTCGCTCCTAACTGGATCCCCAAGTATTTCACCGGCAAAGAGGCAATCTTACAACCCAGCATTCTAGACATACGCTGCACCCACTGATCATCACAATTAATAGGAATCAAGCTAGACTTATCAAAATTAATACTCAATCCCGATATGAGCTCAAAACAACGTAGGATCCTCCTGTAATTCTTGATGGTCTCTTCCTCAGGGGGACAGAACAGGATGGTATTGTCCGCAAACTGAAGATGTGACAGTTCGACCTGATCTCTACCCACCAGTAGCAGCGAGATACGCCCATTTCTCACTGCTTTCCTAAGCATCCTATGTAGCACGTCAACCACAATCACAAACAGAAATGGAGATAGAGAATCACCCTGTCGCAAACCCCTTTCTATCTTAAAAGGCTTAGATGGCGATCCGTTTATCAGCACTGACATTGAACTTGTACTTACACACTCCATAACCCAACTCCTCCATCTCCGTCCAAAGCCCATCTTTTGCAACACAAGGTCTACAAAGCTCCACTTAACTATTTCTAAATGATAGATTGTCATATTTTAAAAAGAGTAAACTTAATTAAAATTAATCTAATAAAATAATGATAAATAAAAACCTAATATTAATTTAACATAAATAAAAAATAATCAAATTGATCACAAATTTTTTACAATTTTGTTCTAAATCATAAACAACGATAGAGATTTGCATTATTATCATAAAAAATAAAAAAAATAATAGTTTCAAGTTTCAATCTAATATTAAAATAATAAATAATTTTAAAACAACAACATTCATAACAAAATATGACACAAAAATAGAAAGTAAGGAACTGTTTTTTTTTTGGACCAGTGCCAGGGCCACAAAAGACCCAAAGCACAGCAAGCAAATGGATCACCCAAGCCCCACCCAACCCGATGATTGCTCCCCAGTAGCTCCCTTCTGCGCCATTGTTCCAAAAGTGGCAAATGGAGCTTGACCCTTCTGTGCTGCCACTTACTACCTGCAAATGAAGCTCCCTTCTGCACCATTGCGAAGCCCTCTCTCGCCACTCCCACACTCTGACTGCAACGGTGACGCTTCGAAAACCTTTCCAACGAAATCGCCACCCCAGAGTCGATGTTCCTCCGCGTAGGGTAGAGAGCGGGGAAGCCCCTTTCACCATCACGCTTCCGAATAGCACATGCAGAGCAAGCCACTCTCTGAGCAACAGGTTAGAGTTTTAATTGAGACAACTAAGAAGATTATAATGTATGAAAGTAATGTGCAGCCTGTGATAGTCCCATGACGATTTGTGACGATTTTCAGGGACAGCTTCATGATCAGTTTGAGGACTCCTTCAGCAATGCAATAACCGCCATGCCCTTCACTGCTTGAACCACAACCTCTATTGTCCGCATAAACCCCTGGAGTGCCGAGTTGTCCCCCGGATCAACCTCATTAGACTTCGTGTGCACCCAAGAACTCCTGCCTACAGACATGCTCTGTTTTCCAAGGTTGAAACAGCCACATTATCCTTGCGAAGGATGTTTCTGATCAAGATTGGCTTATCCATGATCCAGTTTTAGTGGAGAGTTCCCTGCCGTGTGAGTTTCGCCACTTCATGTGCTAATGAGTTTGCTTCTCTTGGCACCCAGATAAAACCACAACTTGGAATGATTCTTGCTAAATGATGGATGTCATCTAGTACAACTTGAATTTCTGCAATTGATGCATGTGACTTTAGTGCCTGAATAAGTATCTGATTGTCTGATTCTATGATAATCTTCTGCATCAGAAAATTTTGTGACATAATTAAATCTGCCCTAATTGCTAATGCTTCCGCAGCCAATGGCGAACCCGCAACTATGGTGGAATTAATTCCCGAGAGGAGGGATCCATTATGGTCTCTAAATACTGCAGCCACAGCCCCCACAGATTGAGCGCCGATGAAAGTAGCATCAACATTGGATTTGATCCAATCTTGCAGTGGCGGTCTCCAGGTAACCCTGCTGGCTAATCTCGATACAGTAGTTGTATGCTTTGCTGGTTGCTCTGATAATTCCCCAAATTCTAGTTCCATCAGATTAGCTTTGCGAATCACTAGTATAGGATTAGGAATAGTCTGCTGATATATAGCTAGGTTCCTCGCTTTCCACACCTCCCAAACTAGAAAAGCAACCTTACTGCTGCATAGATCATAATTAGCCCCTGCACTCAGCTTCATTTTTTGTAAAAATTCCATCATCCACTTCCCAAAAAAGGAAACTGTTAGAGCCGTAGGACAACATTGAATTTATGCTCCAAACCAAGCCGCTCTTATCTAGGGACATAGTAGCAATGCATGTTCAGTGATCTCTGGTTCCTACAAACAGATAGGACACATAGGTGTATTAGAAATTATATTTGAAAATTGATTTTTAACTTTTACATATATTTTTATAGTACTCATCTGCCTCGTGAAAAAAAAAACCTCTAATTTGATGGTCCAGTGCGTCTTACAAAAGCCTGCAATTTTAGTGATATGAGTTTTACGAGCTTAAGATCTCAAACTAACTTGCCTTTTTGCGAGTTTGATAAGTCGGTTTAACATATTCGCATTCAATTTACACCCTTAGTTATTGGAGTTGTAACACCTGAAATGACTTAAACTTACACGATAGAAAAGTTGAATTGTTCATTAAACTAAATTTTTTTAAAAAATAATAAATGAAAAGAAAGCTTATCAAGCACTTTGACTTGTGAGCAATGAAACTAAATTAGACTTGATTTTAAAGAAATCTTGATAAGTTTTTCGTAAAAAAACAATTTTTTAAAATATTATATAAACAAATATAAAATTAATTAAGAACTAATAGTTAGAGTTAATAAAATGCATAATATGATGTATACTGGTTTGTCTATCTATATTCAGTTCCTAACAGTTATTAATATTTGACTTATATGAACCAAAGAGTACAAAATAGTATTTTGATTGGGCTTTTCAAAGTTTTAACAACTCATACCTAAAGATCTAATGAGACTTTTCAATATTATTTCTACAAGCTTCTCAAACTAAACAGTGAACCAGATTACATAAGACCTAAAATTTTAAATATTTTTTTCTCAAATCTTCTTAAGATAGACTTTGATCACAAAAATTTTGTGGAACAAACGCACAGTTTTTGAGTTTTTGAGTTCTAGATTTTAATATGATATCTAGTGGTGAGTACTAAGTACACTCATCAACATTTGTTTGATAATCAAGTTTGAGATATACAAGAAAAATCAATACTACAAACTCTTTTTCAAAAGCTCTTTTGTGATAAGAAGAGTTTTATTAGTGAAGAAAAACAAAGAACGATGAAGAAAGAAAGAGAGATTTTACAACACTTTTTTTTTTTTGAAAATAAGAGCTTAACACACTAAAGTGGAACAAGCAGAATCAGACAAAAAATCATACTAACAACTAAAAGAAATAAGACAACAACAGATGAAAAAATCTTCCTGTCATCTCCGGCATAACCATCAATACAAGGAATTTACACCTTTTCATTCATTGTAACTAAGCAAAATCATGTTGATGATTTCTTCTATCCTTTTGCTCTTATTTTGAAATATCCTCCTCTTTCTTTGCAACCAAATGTTCCAAATGATCACACAGAAACCCATCAACCACTGCTTTCGATTTTCACGCGGCTCTTCTGTCCAGCTAAAAAAAATGTTCCTTCATCGAACCTGGAAAAGACCACTGGCGGTCAAAACCAACTATCCACGCACACCATACCTGCCAAGCAAAATCACAGCTAAGGAACAAGTGATGGACCTGTTTACCATCCTTGTTACATAAGACACAACTAATATCATCTTGACTGATAATCCCGAACCGACATAGTCTTTCCTTTATATTCATCCTGCCTATCAAGACAAATCAAGCAAACAGCTCCACTCTTAGTGGAACTAAACCTTTCCAGATAGACTTAGTGAAGCTGTAACTAGTTATATCCTCTGAAATTATTTCCTCCTACAATACCTGCACAAACGAGTTAGTCGAAAAAACGCCTAACTGTCTTCTGATGTTCTAGGATTTTCTGTCTCATAGTTATATATGAGAAAGAGATATATCATATATGAATATTGAAAATCTTTTTTCTTTTATTGTTACTTAATTGCTTAATTTAGTTAGAAATAACATATATTTTGGTAATTACAATATTTTCTTTTGCAATAATTTTTGTACTATAATTTTATATAGGAGAGAGAAAATACTATTTCAAATGGTTTAAAATTTGGAAAGTAAACTCATTCTTAGTGAGCCAAAATATTTCTAATGAGAGTGACGCTTTTCTAAGATTTCAAATAGTACTTTTAATTCCAAGATACTTGAATGGCAATATCTCTTTAAAAATAGGTTGATAACTTAAATATTAGTTTCGAGGTTTTTATTTTTTAAAAAATTTTATTCTGAGTATCTGTTCATATCCTGACCCAAAATATAAGTCAGGTCCAATAAAATTAAAAGGCCCAATCAGAAAGAATGGTCAGATTGAAACAGGCAGCTCATACGTAACTGAGTAAGTAACCACCTCCCAGAATTTCTCACCCACTTCTAGAAGAGAGATCTTAACAACCCTAAGATAAAGGGACTGTTATCCATCATCAGAACTGGAACTACTTCAACGATGGTTATTGGCTCATCTCCTATAAATACCTTGACACACTCAGGTACATTTAAGTCCCAATACACTTAAACCTGCTTAACCCTTTGCTGACTTAGGCATTGGAGTGTCTTACAGGTACCACCCCCCATCCTTTCACACATATAACTCGGATGGCGGCTCCCTGGCGCAAGACAAGTCGGAGGTCACCTTCCTTGAATACTTGGGCCTTGTAAGCAAGCCCAATCCACATCCGGTTTCAGGCAACCCATTGAACATTGGCATCGTTATCGGAGACCTGGAAATCAACGCTCCATGGCGGACGACCAGTTTGAGGACGGACGCACAACGTCCAAATCAGATCAAGAATACCAAGACATGGTCAACAACGATCAAGCACTAGTGATACTCCCTCCCAAAATGGAGGGACCGCATGAGGAAGGCCCTTCAGGTGTTCAAAATCAGAGAAGAATCCTCTTTGAGGTTCACCAACTGGAAAGGGAAGAACACCCCATTCCACCAACCTCATGGGATTGCTACATGGCCACCAAGGACGACTCAAGCAACTAGAACAAGAGTTAGAGCGACAGCGCGGGGCGGAGAGGAGTTTAAGAAGAGAAATCAAGCGACGGAAGGAGCTGGAAGACAAACTCTCGAAGATGGAATCCAATCTCCGAAATAAGAACTCTCGTGCGGATCGGGAGGATACCCCATTTGGGGGAGAGTTCTCAGAAATTTTAAAAGCCCTAACATGAATCTGTACGATGGGACAACCGACCCGAAGCATCACCTCATCAACTTCAAAAGTCGGATGTACTTGGTCGACGCCTCGGATGCTACTTGTTGCAAGGCCTTCCCGACGACATTGACCAAAATAGCCATGAAATGGTTGGATAGCCTGCCCCCTAGGTCGATTACTAGTTTCGACGACCTCTCGCGTAAGTTTCTCACGCGATTCTCAATTCTAAAAGACAACGTCAAGCATGAACCCAGTCTACTCGAAGTAAAATAGGAGGTCAGAGAATCCCTGAGAAATTGCATGGAGAGATTCAACAAAGCGTGTTTGGAAATTCAAGACTTGCCTACTGAGGTAGTGATAATGGGACTTGTCAATGGCCTCCGAGATGACCCCTTCTCCCAGTCTTTATCAAAAAGGCATCCGGCTTCCCTAAGGGATGTACAAGAACGGGCTGAAAAATACATAAATATGGAAGAAAATGCCAGGTTACGAGAGCCGAGTTGGCGATCAGGGCACCTTCAACAGCCGAAGGAAAAAGAGAGGGAGCCCAAGAGAAAAGAAGAAGTCAGGCCCGAGAAGCCCAGAAGATACCACACTTATACTCTGCTACGAGTTTTCTTAGTAGATGTCTATAGGGAAATCTGTCACACCGAAAAGCTTCCTCCTTTGCGTCCTATTAAGAACAAAAAAGGTAGAAGTCGTAACGAATATTGTGAGTACCACAAGCTGTACGGGCATTTCACAAATGATTGCTACGACCTAAAAAATGTGATAGAAAAGCTGGCTAGAGAAGGTCGGCTGGATAGATATCTCATGGAAAGGTCAGACAATCATGGAAAAAGGAAGAGAGATGAGGAAAACCACGAGCAGAGAGATCCACCCCCACGGACTCCAGAACGACACATTCATATGATATCAGGAGGATTTGCTGGAGGGGGGCTGACCAAATCGTCTCAGATGAGGCATTTGAAAGAAGTCTACCAGGTCGGAGATAATAGACCCGACCTTCCCACAATCTCCTTCACCAGAGAAGATGAACAGGGGATCATACCTGGGCACGACGACCCGGTGGTAATTAGCATGATCCTCGCCAATGCTCACCTACATAGAACCTTGGTAGACTAAGAAAGTTCTGCCGACATACTGTTCAAATCGGCATTTGATAAGTTGGGATTAGAAGAGAAGGAACTAAAAGCCTATCTGGATACTCTCTTCGGATTGGGTGATGCTCCTATCAAGCCATTGGGCTTCATCCCTCTGTATACAACCTTTGGAAAGGGATTGAGGTCCAAGACTTTAAACATCAACTTCATTGTCGTCGATGTGTCGTCGACTTATAACGCCCTGATTGGAAGGGCGACCTTAAACCGGTTAGGAGCAGTCGTCTCCACTCCTCATCTTTGCATAAAATTTCCCACGAAAGATGGAATCGCTACCATCAGAGGAGATCAAAAGTTGGCAAGAAAGTGTTATAATGAAAGCTTGAACCTCCAAGGAAAGGGCAAAGAGGTCAATGCAATTAAACTCGGAGGAGTCTGAGGAAGTGAAGAGCTACGACCCCAGCCCGGAGGAAAAATAGAGGAGGTCCAGATTGGAAGGGAAGCCGAAAAAAACACTAATATAGGAGTAGGTGTAAAGGCAGATCTGAAGCAAGAACTTGTAAAACTCCTACAAAAAAATTTCGACCTCTTCGCCTGGAAAGCTTCTGACATGCCCGAAATAGACCCCGAACTTATGACACATAAGTTAGCAGTTCACCCGGCATCTCGACCTGTCCAACAAAGAAGACAGAAGCTCGGCCTAGAACGAGCTCAAGTGGTCGAAGAGCAAGTACAAGCCTTGCTAGAAGCCAGGTTCATCAGGGAAGTCAAGTATCCGGCATGGCTGGAAAATGTGATTTTGGTCAAAAAGCAGAATGGAAATTGGAGGATGTGCGTCGATTATACCGACCTCAACAAAGCATGTCCAAAAGACCCATATCCCCTACCCAACATTGACACCTTAGTAGATTCCAGCTCGGGGTACCAGTATCTATCATTTATAGATGCTTACTCGGGATATAATCAAATCCCAATTAACAAATCGGGCCAGGAGAAGACGTCTTTCATCACACCTAGAGCAAACTACTGCTACATGGTTATGCCATTCGGATTAAAAAATGCAGGGGCCACATATCAAAGGTCAATGAACAAGGTGTTCACACCTCATCTTGGAAGCCTAATGGAAGTATACGTAGATGACATGGTAGTAAAGACCAAGGATGGAGTCAGTCTCCTGACTGACCTCTCACAAGTTTTCGATACCATAAGGAAGCATGGGATGAGACTAATTCCTACCAAGTGCACATTTGCAGTAGAAGTTGGAAAATTTCTGGGATTTATACTTACACAAAGGGGAATTGAAGCTAACCTCGACAAGTACAGAGCAATCGTAGAAATGAATAGTCCGACCTGTGTAAAGGAAGTTCAACAGATGAATGGCTGACTGACAGCCTTATCCAGATTCTTGGCAGGATCTACCTTAAGATCCCTGCCACGTTTTTCATTGCTTAGGAAAGGATGCCAGCTTGAATGAACTCCTGACTGTGAAGAGGCTTTTCAGGAGTTCAAGAAGTTTTTAAGCCAACCTCCCATCTTCACTAGGCCAAAAATGGGAGAGGAACTGGTATTGTATTTAGCTGTATCCAAGAATGCCGTAGCGTCAGCCTTAATACAAGAAGATGAGGTCGGACAGCATCCCATTTACTTTACCAGCAAAGTGTTTTAAGGCCCCGAGTTAAGGTATCAGAAGATTGAAAAGTTTGCATATGCTTTAATTGTAGCATCCAGAAGGCTCCGACCTTATTTTCAGGCTCACACCATAAGAGTCCGAACAAACCAGCCCATGAAACAGATTCTTCAGAAAACGGATATTGTGGGCAAAATGGTTTAATGGGCTATAGAGCTATCCAAGTTCGATTTGAAATATGAAACTCGAACAGCAATCAAAGCCCAATGTCTCACTGACTTTGTCGCAGAATATACAGGCGACCAGATTGAAACCTCCACAACCTGGGAGCTCTACGTAGGTGGATCCTCCAACAAGGTCGGAAGTGGAGCTGGCATAATATTGGTCAATGAAGAAGGTACTCAAATAGAGGTGTCTTTAAAATTTGATTTCTCTACTTCTAATAACCAGGCCGAATATGAAGCCCTGATTGCAGGACTAAAACTTGCTAAAGAAATCGGTGCGACCAAGGTAATCGTCTTCAGTGACTCCCAAGTATTGACTTCTCAGATCAACGGAGAGTACCAGGCAAAGGATCCTAATATGAAAAGGTACTTGGAAAAAACACTCGAGCATCTTAGGTAATTCCAGGAAACCGAGGTCAAGCACAAAGCTCGGAAACTCAACAGCAGAGCCGATGCTCTCTCCAAGTTAGCAAGTACCAAGCCTAGGAGAAACAACAGGAGTCTCATACAAGAAATTCTCCAGGATCCCTCCGTCATAAAGATGAACAGTAAGTCAGACGTTCTACTCGTCTCGGGACTAAACCTCGGATGGATGATTCCCATAGTCGAATACTTGAAATTTGACATCCTTCCCGAGGAACAAAAGGAAGCTTACAAATGTAGGAAGGAAGCGCAGAACTACACTTTGGTGCGAAATGTCCTTTATAAAAGAGGGATATCTATAGCATTGCTAAAATGCGTTCCGACCTCTAAGACAGAGGACGTCCTGGATGAAGTACACAATGGTATTTGTGGAAATCACCTCAGAGCAAGATCTTTAGCTAGGAAGGTGATCCGAGCTGGGTTCTTCTGGCCGACTTTGCAAAAGAACGCTACCAACTCTGTTAAAAAGTGCCAACATTGTCAGATGCACGCAAACTTCCACGTTGCTCCCCCTGAAGAGCTTATCAGTGTGACTTCTCCCCGGCCCTTTGCGAAATGGGGATTATACCTACTCAGACCTTTTTTCCAAGCTCCAGGATAGGTCAAATATCTGATTGTAGGAGTGGATTACTTTACCAAATGGATAGAGGCAGAACTACTAGCCACTTTCACAGCGTAGAAAAGTCAAAAATTCCTTTATAGGAATATATTTACTCGGTTTGGGGTCCCCCATTATATCACCATGGATAATGGAACTCAGTTTACAGATTCCACATTCAGAAGCTTGGTATCCAGTATGAAGATAAAACATCAATTCACATCAGTAGAGCATCCTCAAGCTAATGGATAGGCTGAAGCCGCCAATAAAGTTATATTGGCGGGACTAAAAAAGAGGCTGCAAGATGCAAAGGGAGCTTGGGCTGAAGAGCTTCCTCAAGTACTATGGGTTTACAGAATAACACCTCACTCTACGAATGGAGAAACACCCTTCCGACTTGCATATAGAACAGAAGCCATGATCCCTATTTAGGTCAATGAGCAAAGTCCAAGGGTGAGATTTTATGACAAGGTTGACAACATTCAAATCCAGAAAGAAGTGCTCGAACTACGTCCAGAGGTCCGAGAGCAAGCACAAATAAGACAAGCATCGTTAAAGCAAAGGATGACAATGAGGTACAACCAAAAAGTCATTCGAAGGAGCTTCGTCATAAATGACCTAGTCCTAATACAAAATGAGATCGGAGTAACCAAGTCGGTCAAAGGGAAGCTCACTGCAAATTGGAAGGAACCTTACAAGATAGCTAAAGTCCTTGGAAAGTGCTACTATAAAGTGTCCGACATGAGTGGAGCCGAGCTCCCTAGGTCGTGGCAAGCTTGCAATATGAAAAGATATTATGGCTAGAAGCGTACTCCGTTCCCTAATGTACTATTTTTTCCGACTTTATGGTTTTTTCCAGAGGAGGGTTTTCCTAAAGGGGGTTTTAACGAGACATCAAAGCGGGGGCTAGGGGAAATGGAATTTATTCCCTTTAGCCGAAGCATATTTGTAAAGTTACATTTCATTAATAATAGTGCTCCTTTCTTTGAAATTCCATCACCATTACTACAGTACGCACCGACTTAAGCTCGAAAAAGTGCAAAAATCTGTTGCCTGACCTATATGGTTGGCAAGATAAAGCAACGAAGTACAAGATGGTGTAAAGAGGTTGTAAAATGACGATCATGACAACTCGGCAACAAAAAGGAAAACGACTTACAAGTCGGAAAGCCCCGAGCATAACAAAATGCATCGCGAAAATAACCTAAGTTATGAAAACGATTTAATGAGAAACTAAGTTGAATGTTTACACTAAGTAATGGAAAACAAAAGAACTATTCAAGTGAAAGCTTTCACAAAAGCTTTACAAAGCCTAAAAGTATTAATCAGCGCCAACAATTATAAGTGAATAAAATATTTTTTCACAAAAAAATAGCTACTTCGTTAAAAACTCTAGGACTAAGCATCCAAAAGGTAAACAGTAGCAGTTGTTAAAGATCCATTTCTTAAGGATCAAAAGTCAGAGACCAACGAAATAACCAAAACATACATAAGAGAGTTTAAAAAGGACTCACAAGCCGGGCCTTAAGAACAAATTCAAATAGGGCCAATAAGAGGATTGGAGTCACCATCTGGAGGGGAAGTCGGGTCAGCCACAGAAGTCGGAGGAACCTCTTCGGCTGCAGAGGTCGGAGCAGCATCAGGTTGGACAGAAGAACTCAGCAGCAACTCTGCGAATGTATTGACCTCATGAGTAGAAGATTCAATTATGCGTTGCCCAACTGTCTTCAACTCGGAGTCAGTGAGAGGACAAGGAGGAAAAACAATCTTCCCATCAATAACAACTTTGTCTGAGTGAAAGGGTGACAAATCCAAGTCGGGAGCGAAAACTCGGACTTGTTCTTTCAACACCTCGAACACCGCTTCTGTACCCTCAGCCACGGACTCCTCCAAGTCCTGGTATCCCTCCCTAAGCCGCTCCAGTTTCTCCCTCAGTTTTATTTTATCCGAAAATAAGCGCATGTAGTTCTGCTTGGCCTTCTCCTTCAAACCTTCAGCCATAGCTAAAGAACCCATCAACTGCTTCTCCCTCTCATGGGATTTGGAGAGCTTATCTTCCAGCAGGGCCTTCTCCTCCATTAGCCTCTTCTCATCCTCTCGAAACATGGCCAATTGGCCCTGAAAAACCTCCAAAGAATGTTGTGTAGCACCCAAAGGAGTCTTCTCCAGTTCCTTGATGAGAGATGTACAAACCCCAGCAGTACGAATCTCCCCTGCGGGATCAAGTCCTGAAGGTGAGTTCGGATGGAAGCATCATCCATAGCAATAGAGCTATCGGAAAGAATGTGCCTCTCACTGAACTTCACCTCATCAAAGCTAGTGTCACAAACATTAGAAACACTAGCCTCTGAGGTCTTGCGCTTTTTCTAAACAGGCTCCGAGGAGGGAGAAAATGGAGGGGTAGGGACAAAAGGAGGAGGAGGAGGAGGAGCGGTAAAAAAATTTACCGACTTGGCTAAAGCAGAAGAGGTCGTCCCCAAATTTGACTTCTGTTGAGAAGGAGTAGCTGACGTCCCGCCCTCTTACAGTTGAGCAGCTCGGGTTCGTGCATTTCTTTTTGCCTCCTGCACCTTAAGATAGGCCTTTGATCCACTTTTTATTTTTTCTGAAGAGAAAAATTGAAAAACGATTAGCATACAAGTCAGAAGAATATGAAAGTACCTATAAAATCAAAAACAAAAAGCTACCTAGCTCAGTCCGGAGATAGCTCAGAGTTCCGAGAAGAAATTTCTTGGTGTCGAGGTTTGGAGCCCATCCCAAGCCTCTCGAAAAAATTCAACCACTGCCTCCTCTACCTTGTCCAGATCTACTAAAATGTACTTCTCTACAGGGGCCGCTTTCGCCCAGTATAATTGAAAAAGGGGTTCATGGTTGTCACTCAAGAAAAAAGGGTGATGGCCCTCAATAGCTCGAACTTTAAAAAAGAAATTTTTGAAATTATGGAACGAATCATCAAAAATATAAAATACCTTTCGACCTTGAATAGCTCGAAAGGAGACCCACTGATGTTTATTTTGAGTATTAAAAGGCCTTGTCAAGTGGAAAAGATAAAAAAAAGACTCTCAAAGAGATCGGAAAACCAAGTTCACGGCTAACAAGCTGGTAAATCTTAAGAAACTCCCAAGAATTGGGATGGAGTTGAGAAGGGACCACCCTACATTGGGACAACACTTCTATCTCAAAGGCAGAAAAAGGAAAAGTAACTCCTAGGCGAGTGAACAAGCAGTCATACATGAAAATAAAGTGGGATTCCGACTCGGTCACCTTCCCACAGCAAACCCGATCCTCAGGGTCAGGGGCAATTATTTCATATTTGGCTTCGTCCTCAACAGAATTACAGATTCTATGATGCTTACGAAGTTCTTTTATAAAAACACTATCAACAATAGGGTTGGATACAAGAACATAGGAATCTACCCATCGCAACAAATCTTTAGAAATCCGGGAAGACATTTTGGAAAACAAAGGATGAAAATATAGAATAGTATACCTACATTATACAGAAAGAAAGAGATCCTTTACTGGCAAGTTTAAAGTAAAGAAAGTTTCTTCAAAAAGTGCAACATACCGTCAATATTTTCAGAGAAAAAGGATTCCCAATGCACACAACACCAAAAAGACACATAAAGATTACACAGGGCATCTCAACAAACACCTAGTCTATCAGACGTAGAGCAGGAAATGGAATAAACACTACAAAAGATATATGAAACTAACCTTGTGGGGAGGAAAAGAACAAAGGAAGTTCTTAGCGACGGGGAAGCAAACGCCAAACGCTGGGAAATGGAAAAATTGGGAGACGAAGAAAGCACAGAAAGGTAATTCGAAGGGAAGACGAAAAAGAAGAAAGAGAAAGAGAGGGAAAGTATTTATAAGACCATAAGGGCACAATCGTAAAATAATCCATTCATTAAAAAGGTACACCGTTACCAATGTAACCGCCCTCCACGTGTCGTAGTTGAAAAGCCAACTGATGTGATGGTTGACAACCTGAGATCACTTCGGTTTTTAATTCAAATCACGTCAGTTTTTACGACTTGAAAATGAGCTGTTGTTTTGCACATCTCCAACCTTATCTAATACTCGAATCCAACTCAAATAAAGAGATCGGACTTGAATTGGAGGACTGTTCATACTCTGGCCCAAAATATAAGCCAGGCCCAATAAAGTTAAAAGGTCCAATAAAAAAGAATGGCCTCATCCACGTGTCCGACCTCTTCTAAGAGGTCGGAACAGATTGAAACAGACAGCTCACATGTAACTAAGTGAGTAACCGCCTCCCTGAATCTCTCACCCATTTCTAGAAGAGAGATCCTAACAACCCTAAGATAAAGGGACGGTTATCCACCATCAGAAGTAGTGGAACTACTTCAACGGTGGTTATTGGCTCATCTCCTATAAATACCTTGACACACTCAGGTACATTTAAGTCTTAATACACTTAAACCTGCTTAACCCTTTGCTGACTTAGGCATTGGAGTGTCTTGCAAGTATCACCCCCATCCTTTCACACATATAACTCGGACGGCAGCTCCCTGACACAGGACAAGTCGGAGGTCATCTTCCTTGAATACTTGGGCCTTGTAAGCAAGCCCAAACCACATCCGGTTTCAGGTAACCCACGGAATAGTATCCATACAGACTCTTTACGTATAAGAGAAAAAAAAAATCTTAAATAGTCCTTAACAATTATTTCGAAAGACAACGAGATCTTTAATAAAAAAATATCCTTTTTCGGCCTTTGATCGTTATTTTTGTAAGATTGTTTAGCCCCTCTGTCAATATTTTCTTTGTATTAACAAAATTAACTTATATGACATGTTAAATTGTTGATTTATCCGTTAAAAACTAACTAAAATTGACAAATTTCTTTTGTAGAGAGGCTTGTTATTTTTTAGGAGTAATTGTCAGGAACGTTTAGTTATTTTTTTATTTTTTGTTATTTTTTTAAATATATTAGCTAAATAAACTGTCTAAAACTAAGAAATATTAATGATTTTTAAATTATTTTTATTTATAAAAATTAAATAAAAGATTTATTAGTGATTAATATGTCGTATAAGTACGTTTTGAAAAAAATTATTGATAAAAAAATTAATCAATCTTACAAAATTAAATATCAAAAACCAAAATAAAAATTTTTTTTATTAAAAACTTCATTGTGTTTCGAAAAAATTATTGAAATAGATATTAAAGTATATAACATAGAAAAAATTTGTCATATACACAGATATACTCAAACAAATACTTTCATTACATTTGTGTTATGTTAATTATCAAAATTCAATATTAGATTATATGAAACTAATTATATCATACTGTGAAATCACTTTATCTGAATTGTTTAAGTTATTAAGTGCATAGATATATATCTAATAAAAAGAGAAAAAGAGAGAAAAAAAAATGACTAAAAAGGACACATATTTTTTCGATCACTTTGATAAAAATTGGTTTAAATATATTTGTGTATACCTAATTTTTCTGTAATAATAAATCAGTTATTACCTTGAAATTTTTAATTAACCTTACAAAAATATTTTTAAAAAACTCCTAAAAGTGCCAAAAAATACATCTGAATTAAGCATGTTTATATCACCAGGATGGCTTACCTTGTAATCCATGGTAACGGCTATAAATTATAAATAAGACACCAGAGTATTCTTATATTGCGGCTATATATATACAACTTATAATAAAACAATATGAACAATTTTTTATTTGCTGCCGTTGTTTTTTTAGGAGAATCTGACTATATTTATACACTAGCTCATTTTATAGTACAAACTCCCTTCTATCCTAACTCCTAAGTCGGTTGATGAATATCAAAGTCTGGAAAAGCATCTCAGGTCGCGGAGAGTGTGTTAACGTATCAATGTATCATATATAATGTAATACAAATTGTGATTATTTATTTTAATTTCCTTCATATGGATTCACCCTGCTTACAGCTCCTGTTTTATAATAATATGTAATTTAAACATTCGTGATATAAATAATTTAAAAATTATTTAATAGTTATTAGTTTATATTTTTAAATATTTTAAAATATTTAATTTAAATTTATATATTTTAATTTTATTTATTTAGTTATTAAATTAATTTTATGTTAGTAATTTAAAATTTTTTTATTTTAATTTAATAAAAAATTATAAATATTTTTTAAATTATTATAATAATGTCATATAGAGATATTAAAAGAATGTTAAAATATTTTTTAATTTTGTGATAAAATTATAATATGAACAAATAAAATTTAGTGAATTATTTTTTTGTTACATTAAAAAATTAAATAAAAAATTGAGTAATTTTTTTATTAAATTTTTAAACTATAGTGTGACTAAATTAAATTAAATTTTTTTATTATATTAAAAATTAAATAAAAAATAAAATATTTTTTATTTAATTTTAATTTTTTTTATTTTAATTTTAATACATATTTTTTATTCAGTTTCAATCCTTGTCTTTTATATTTCTTTTTCTTTTTTGTATCACATAATACATGTGAATAGTTTTTACATGAAATCTTTTAGTTACAACTTATATATCTTGTAAATTTTGATGATTTTTCTTATATTTTTCTGTCCACTTTTTGAATTTTAGTTTATGCCTTAAGCCTTTCATTTCTTTTTTTTTTTTCTAATAAGAGGTTAGAATTTAATTTTAATATATTATTTAATTATATTTTTTTAACTAATTATTTATATAATAATAATAAAAATAATTATTTTATTAACATACATATATATATATATAATTAATAGGTAACACATCAAAACTAAAGTTTAACTAAGTGGCTTCTAAATAATCATTATGATCACCATTAAAAATAAAGATGGTAACACCGTTCGAACTCGCGGGTATCCACCCTATTTTTATCTGTTTAGAGTGGATAATTATCTGTTCTGTACAGAAGTAAAGTTTTACTGGGACAGGATCTTGAGCGGGACGGAACGGAGTCGGGTTTAGATAGTGCCCGTCCTTATCCGTCCCGATATATATATAATATATATAAAATAATTAATAATATTATATTATATTTAAATTTTTATTTTAATTTATGTTATGTATGTAATGATGGTTATATAAATTTAAAAATTTAATTTTATTTATTGAATTTTAATAATTATAGGGACAAGTAGGGACGAGACGGGTACCCACAGGGACAAGTTAGAGTTCAACTTTTTACTACTCGCGGATAAGAGCGAGACGGATTTTATGCAGATTATTGTAGGACGGGACGGAATCAGGTAGAGCAAAAATCCGTCCCTATCCGCTCCAATACCACTCCTAATTAAAAACCAGCGAGTTTTCAGCATATTTAATTTAAGTGGAGTCAATTCATCCTTATTTCAATATTTATTTTCTTACTTCTTAAAAAGGTTGAATTTGAGATGTTATAATAAAACAAAAGTTTAAATACATTTTTAGTCCCTCATAAAATACTGTTTTTAAGATTTTTTTTTTGTTTTAATTTAGATCCAATAAATTAAAAAATTGTGCACTTTAGTCTATTTTGTTAGTTTGGTATTATGTCAATTACTAATATAATATGTTAAATATTAGTGTGAGAGATCAATTTTTTCAAAAGTAAAAAAGTTTTGATAAAATAACAAAGTAAAATATTAATCATTTTTAAAGTAAGATAGTAAAATTTATAATATAAAAATTATAAATTCAATAATAATTATCTTTTATTTTATTATTTTATAATTTTTTTCTTTTAATTTTTTTCATAATAATAAATATCCTTCTATATTAATATTTTAATTTGTCACTTTATCATTTGACTTCCTATCTCAACATTTCATAAAATAAAATAATACTAAAAGATGAGATTCAAATAAACATTTTTAAAATTTTGTTGGATCAAAATATAAAATAGTATGTTTAGTAAACGAAATTTTAGCCAACGTACAATGCAGTGGTCCTTTTCCATAGTCAAATGATACAATCCCTCTTTTCATCATCTAGAACAGCGAATGGAAACCCCTTTCCGTACCAGGAAACAAAAATTGATTAGAAAAAGTCTAGGATTAACAATTTTATTAAATTCTGGCTAGCATATAATTAACATATAACTAATAAATCTCACACCAATCTTATACCATTAAAATCATTATTAATGACTATTTGATAGCTATAAATTACAAAAATTAATGGTCCCTAACATTCCTCAATTGACTAAATAGCTACTCAGCTAGCCGGCTGTACAATTAAATTCCGAGTAAGACAAATCTTATTACGTTAGTTGTGTCTAATGTCTATATATATGGCAGATTATTAATTGGCAATAATGAAATACTAAATTATTTCGTACGACATGTTAATCCAATATACGAATATCTTTGTTATCATTTTTAATTGTACAAATTACAATTTTTTTAAAAAAGAATTTTTTTATTTTAAACTAAATTTATAAACTCATAATTGCACGATATGTATCAATTAAAACTTGTTTCATGTAATTAAAACTTTCAAAAACTGTAATACAATATTTTGCTTTTATTTATTCATCTTATTAGGATATTCATACATATAGAATTCATGAGGTAGTTGAAACTTGAAACCATGTCTTAATTAATTCTGGGTTCAGGCGGTTTATTTTTTCCTCCAAAATGTAGAGTTTTGAATAAAAGAAAAACTTTGAATTGTGGCACAATAAAGCATGACTCCAGTAGTGGCGGTTACTTTTCTTTTTGTATGAAAATTAAAAGGTAAAATATTTTTTTTGTCTTTAAAATTTGGTAAAAATTTTAAAAATATCTATAAGTTTTATTTTGTTTTAATTTTATCTTAAAAATTTTCGATTTACATTAAATATATCTCTAACGGCTAATTTTTTAAAAAATTTAAGACCAATTCAACAACAATAATTTCATAAGAATAATTCTCAATACAAATAAATTAAGCATAATTTTCATACATTATTGTTAGATTAGTCTTAAATTTTTTAAAAATTTAGCCGTCGAAAGTATATTTGATGCAAATAAAAAAATTTTAGAATAAAATTAAAACATAATAAAACTTAAAAATATTTTTAAAATTTTTGTCAAAATTAAAGAACAAAAAATATACATTATAAAAAATATACTTCAGGGACAAAGAAGTGGTGGGTGGTTGTTGTTTTCTTTTTTCCATTAATGGTGGGGTTTGAGTCAAATTGTAATTCTTCAATTAATTTACGTTTTAATTAGTACGTGAAAAACGAGGAGCATATGCAGTTTTTTATAAATAAAAATAGAAAACTAATTTTTTAATTAGTGAGCATGAATTAATTTTAGTATGTAAGTTTATAGTTTAATATTTAAAACTGAAAAATTATAAATTAAGAAAACTTGTTTAGTAATAATTGGAATGCATTCTTTATAAAAAGAAAATACAGAATTATTCTTCTAGTAAAGAGTTCATAGCTGAATATAACTAAATCGACTATGTTACGTATATATTAAAATTAATTATTAATATAAAATATATATTAAACTATAAATATATATTAAAAATAAATTAAATTATATATATATTTATATATAAATATATTAATAGCTGATTTTAGTAATTAATTTTAATATATAAATAATATTTTTTTAACTAAATTATATGAAAGTTTCGTATGAGTAGTTGACTTTTGATTAAATTATGTATAAATTAATGCTTAATTAATTTTGCACTCCCGACGAATTAAATAATCTTATTTTAGTTGTGCGCTATGTCAGTAGTAGATGCCAAGAGATATCATTGCATTAAAGTTTAAACACAGTTTTGCTATAACCACCACTAAATGTCAACGAAAGTGGAAGCAATGTTTCATGATTATTAGAATTTAGAAAACCATAGTTATCGTTCGTGCTCTCAATATCCATTTAATTAATGGAAATATACATGATACTAAGCCGTACATGCGTTATTGATGCGGCAGAAATATTATGTCGATTGAAAAATAGAAACAAAAGCAAAGTTGTACAAATCTTCTAATAATAATAATATATATTTTCCGAATAAATAATAATTATTATTAATTTAACTTTTTAAGTCATGTCAAAATTACTACAATAATTAAATAAAAAAAATGACAAAGAAATCTTTGACGTTTTAATCCACATACATTTAAATTCTTAAAAATTTAAAAATATATTTAAATTTTTGATCTTTTTAAAATTCGGACACATTGATTTCTACTGTATTTTCAAATTCTTATAAAATTAAATGTCCACAAATCAAAACATCAAAAATCAATTTGTCATTTTTTTATAAATAAATTTCAAAGGATGTGATCACCTTAACTAGATAGCTAGGATTCATCAATTTAGACAACACAATTTTTTAGCATATTTTTAAAAGAAGACTTTGATCGGAATTTGGATGAGTTGGGAGTCTTTTGAAATACTGATTCAAAAAAAAAAAAAAAAAGACAAAGAAAATAATATATATATAATTAGAAAAAGTTCTTGACCACAAGAGAAAAAAGTTAGGCGCCCACCACAAAAAATCTAGGTTATTATGATCATTTTGATTGTCATTATACCAAAAATGACATTTTATAAAAAAAAGTTATAACCTTAAATAGTATTCTATAAATTAAGATAATTTTTTAAAATTCGTCACAATTACTATTTTTTTGTCATATTTTTAATAATTACGTGATCACTATTTTTGATATTTTTTCCAAAACAAAAAGTTTAACTCTCCAGATATTTATAAAGTATAAATTGAAAGATGGATATGATACTTTTAGAAAAAAAATTAGTGATTGTATTAAATGGCCTCAAGAATTCACACATTTTTTCACACATCTTTCACTCCGTCACTTAGGACAATATTTATAGTTATTGGTTATTTTTGTAAAATTACGAAGATATTTAATGCTACTTTTACACAGCGAAAATTGAATTCTATCTAGTGGGTACATCCAATCTCAAACCTATCTTAGGTCAAGTGGATTCATATATACTTGATCAACATACTTCCTAAATACTATTTTTCTTGTCTCCGGTGCTTTCACGTACTTATCGCTATGTTTATTTATAAAGATGGAATAGTAAAACAAGAATAGAGATACAAAATTATATTTAATAGAGGGGATATAGATAAAAATAATATGTTTAGAGACATTAAATTAATATATTTTATATTTATTTTAACAGAAAAGATACAGAAATATTAATAAAGGATATAATTTATTTTTTATTTTTTTATTTTTTTATTAATTTTTTATAATTATATTTTTATTATTATATTTTTTATCTCAAATTTTTAAATAAAAAAATGAGAATAAATTAAATTTTTATAATTTGTTCTAATTTATCACCAAACAAAATATAAAAACACAAAATTTTATGTTTTTTCTATTCTTTATATCTTGTTATCAATATCTTATCTTATTCTATTCTCGTAAACAAACACAGCCTATTTGATGCTTTTGCTAATCTTATATAAGGCACTACTAACTATATTTAATCTCTCTTGAACTACATGATTCAAAATATGAGCACTATATCTAATATGAAAAAAAAAAATCTCTATTACACAACAAATCATCTTACAATACTAATTGTTCAAGTAAAAGAAGATTTTTTTTTTGGTGATATCGTATCCAATATGGGGAGACTCCATTTTATAAAAGCAAGCATTTTGCTATTTAAGTTCTATTTATTATCAATAAAATGTACCGTCAAACATTATAAATTCTAGTAACATCAACATCAATAACAATAGTATTTCTACAATAGTATTTCACTTCAGGATTTAAGATTAAATGTAATTTTCTAATCCATTTGTACTCCTCAAAATTATATGAAAGATCATGCTCAACAATAGCCATTGAAATGTTTTCCAAATACGCCTATGGACAATCTGCCTAGGTCTCAACTTCCCAGTATGATCTATTATCATTACAGCAACATCTTGATACTTGTGTTTTGAGGGTTATTTGAAACTGAATTGTTTTAGGTTTAAAAGTGAGATTCAAATGTTTATGGGTGGCTTATCCAACGTCTTCTCCAATGAGGATGAATCTGTTCGAGTTGTCTATGAGCAGAGGTGGTGATGGTACCTGCAAGGGATTTTGATAATTAAGTTAGCATGAGTTTTAGGCAGATATTTAGTAAATTGAGTTTGAAAAAAACCTGAAGATGTCAAGGCATTTATAAGTGTAGATGTAGAATCAATAACCACCTTTTAGAGTTTGTTCCACCTTTGATGTTGGATAGTTATTCCCTTTTATTAGGGAGGTTGTTGAGATCTCCTTTCTAGATTAATAGGAGGTATTGAGGGAGTTAGTTACTTATTTGGATAAGTAGAGCTAAGTCCACATCGTCGTGCCTGACCTCTATTAAAGTTGGACAAGTATTGATCTAGATAATATTCGTAGATTTAACTTTATTTACTTTGGGTCTGACTGTGTATTGGACCAGAATATGAACACTTAGAATAAGAGTTTTTTGTACATCAACCAATATGACAATTACGATTCGTTCCGCCTATGTTAGAACCACCAATCATATACTCTTTTTCATAATATTACAAGTAGCCTTTCTTTTCCATCTTTTATACCAATTTTAGAGAAATATTTTCAATAAGTAGAAGTTAAGATTTTAACCCTTTCAATAGGCTTCTCATTTTGTGTAGTAGAATCAATCCCTTCCATAACATCTAAAATTTTATCTAAGATTTTCAATTCACACCCATAAAAATTCTATTAGTACAATGAACAAATTAAGCTTAATCTTTTTTTTTTTTTTATAAAAAATACAAAAAAAAATAAAATATTGTGTCTATTATC
This sequence comes from Arachis hypogaea, assembly GCF_003086295.3. NCBI lineage: Eukaryota > Viridiplantae > Streptophyta > Magnoliopsida > Fabales > Fabaceae > Arachis > Arachis hypogaea. Next base: position 40,785,443 of record NC_092048.1, on the reverse strand, counting down.
TATTGGAAGGAAAACTCCAAAAAAAAAAGTAGAGAGCAAATTGCAAAGAGCTAAGCTAATTAGTGGATCTAGCAAAGGACGAAGCAGGGGGTGCTAGTTGATATCCATCGGTGATGGAGGGAGAGAATGAAGTAGAGAATGAGTAGGATGGAGTAACTTACTATGATTGTAGAGAGAGAACAAAGTACATAGTGAAGGAGATGGTCAGAACTCAGATGGAGATGGTTGGGGGCTACTGGAGAAAAGGCGATGATGCTATAGTAGTAGAGTGGGAAGAGTAGAGACTAAGAGTCCGAGAAGGAAGAGTTGAGAGTTAGGAGTTATTGTAGAGTTAGGACAGTAAGACAGTGCAAAAAATTACTTTATATACCCAGAAAAAAAAAAGGCTAGATGAACTAAACCGTACCTGCTCAACTTAAACCTGTCTAACCCGTGAGTTATCCAATCCAAACCAGATTGACCCATTTTTAAATATATGTCTTAATGTTTCTGACTTGACTCTCTCATTTTTACAAGCAATTTGAGTCGACTAGCGATCGTGACTTGTTATGACGGTTGTACTTATCTCTTGGTCATTTAAGAAGCAAATTATAGTTGCAACATTTAATACTGAGGCGGAATATAGGAGCATAAGTGATCTAGTTGCTGAATTGTATGGATCAAGAATTTACTTGGTGAACTAAAATTCTCACTCCTTGAGTATAGTACTTCTAGCTACAAATCTGATTCTACACGCAAAATTCAAGCACTTTAAAATAGATATGCATTTTGTTAGGGATTTGGTTACTACAAAGACTATTTAAGTTAGTTACAAACCAATCAATATGTAGGTTGCTAATATACTCTCTACAATTGTTTATTTTGAACCTTTTTTGCATTTCAGATCCAAACATAAGCTTAAAGATCTTTGTACCTTGAGTTTGAGGAAAATCATAAAGAAATTGGAGAATCTAATGAAAAGCTATTAAAAAGGTTTTAAAAGAATCTGAATCGACATAAAATAGTTAAGGTAGTTAGATAGTTAGAATTCTCTCTCTATTATCTATTAAGAAGATAAAGTAGTAATACTTGTAATAGAAATGTGTTGAGTTCAGAGAATATTTAACAAATTTGATGATGACAAATATTTGATTGAGTACATTAATTATATATTTCAAGTATTACAAAAACGGGCCTGCTACACATACAAGTATCCAAGCATCCAAGTTGGCCCAGCCCAAATCGAAGACACGCGCATAAGGAAGCATAACATAGCGCGTCAAAATCACGCGCTCAACACAAACAGTTACGTATGGCAGACTCTTCCACTTCCTCCACTTCTTCCACTTCTCAAAACGCTTCGAAAACAAGGGAACGCTCCCATTTTCGAGCAAAAATCAAAGTTCAAAATATACAAATCGTTGTTCGAAACCTACATCAAAACAACATCAAACTCTCCGTGAAGAATCTGAAGAGAAAACGAAGCAAGAACACTCAACGTAAGTTGATTAAGATTACTGTATATTTTAGTTTTCTTCTACGTCGTTCTTCTAGGATTTACTGTGCTATTATTCTTGCTTCTTTGTTACACTGTTCTAAGTTCTACGTCATTCTTCTAAGTTCTACGTCGTTCTACATTCTTGTTCTAAGTTCTCTTGCTACTGTTGTTGATTTTTGGGGGTTTATTCCGTAGATTGGGGGTTGTATACTGCTTGAACTTGTAATGTGGCTTGATATTGATGCATGTTTGACTGATATCTGACTGATATATATGAATGTATCTGAATAATATCTATCTCACTGTTATCAATGGGTGTATCTGATTCTTACATATGGGTGTATCTTACTGTTATCAATGAGTGTATCTGACTCATATATGCGTGTATCTTACTGATATCTCAATTAATTTGATATTGAAGCATGTTTGAGTGATACCTGACTGATATATATGGATTTATCTGAATCATATCTATGGGTGTATCTCACTGTTAACAATGAGTGTATCGGATTCTTACATATGGGTGTATCTTACTGTTATTAGACCTTGTAATGTTGCTTGATATTGGAACATGTTTGACTGATATCTGACTGATAAATATGAATGTATCTGAATAATATCAATGGGTGTATCTCACTGTTAACAATGAGTGTATCTGATTCTTACATATGGGTGTATCTTACTGTTATTAGACCTTGTAATGTTGCTTGATATTGAAGCATGTTTGACTGATATCTGACTGATATATATGAATGTATCTGAATAATATCTATCTCACTGTTATCAATGGGTGTATCTGATTCTTACATATGGGTGTATCTTACTGTTACTAATGGGTGTATATTTGTGTGTATTTTTTGTTTCAGACAAAATGGCAGCAAGAAACCAAACGAAAGACCTTAAGTGTGCCACACATCTCCTGAGTGATAAGTTCAGAAACATGACTGAGGAGAAGAAGGCAATTGTCAGGGATCTCGGATTTGGTGGGTTGATGCACGTCCCACCTCTAAGGGTGGATCACCAACTCTTAAGGGAACTGGCAAACAACTTCAAACTTGGGGAGAACAGACTGAAGACAGGATATGGTTCTTTCCAAATAACACCAAAGACAATAGGTGATGCGCTTGGCATCAATGCAACAGGTAACTAGCTGAAAATTATAGGTGTATATTAAGTTCATGCTTGGGTATATTTAAGGTTGATGCTTGGGTGTTTTTGAACCGATTTTGATACTTTGTTGTTTTCTTTTTTGTAGGAAATCTGTTTCCTGAGAAAGTTGAGTATAAGCAACTTTATAAGCAACTTTCTGATGATGACAAAATAATTTATAGAAGATTCCAGGGTAAGACCCTCAAAAGTCTTACCGATGAAATGATGGAAATAGGCGTTGGCAGCGAAGAGGAACGCCTGATGTTCAAGAGGATATTCATCCTCTACATACAGATGGCGTTCCTTTTGCCAACGACGATAAACAAAATATCGCCCGTGCACCTCGCCCCAATTTTTAAGATGGACGGCATATCGGAGAGAAACTGGGGGGGGCATGTTTTGACGTTCTTGATCAAAGGCATCACAGACTACCAGGAGAAGAAGAAGAAGGCAATTGATGGCTGCCTCTTTGCCCTCATGATAATATACTTCCATCTTTCTGAAAACAAAGGCAAGAAGAGGGCTGAAAGACCACCAAAGCCTTGGATTGCCAACTGGACTAAGGAGCAGTTGGTGGAAAGAATGACTGCAGAAAGAGAAGAAACTTTGGTAAGTAAACATAATATGTTGCTTGTATTTTATTTACCTGAATGCTGCTAGCTAAAATATCTCATGTTTCAGGGGATTGTGAAGATGGCGGAGACAAGAGCAAGAGAAAAAATGAAAGAAAAAGAAAAAAAAGAAAAAAAACAAGAAATAAAAAAAACAAAAAAAAGGAAGGCGAGTCCAACATCGTCTTCGGAGACAGAAACAGCTACTGACAGTGACACTTCTACCTCTGAGTCTGAGACTCAACAAGACTCAGAGGATTCGGCAAGAAAACACCCCATAAAAAAGGGGAAAAAGTAAGTACCATACTTGGGTGTAATTTCTTTTTCGAGTTGGGTGTATTTTGTTGATCACATTGGGTATATTTTTAGTATGTTCTAAATAATCACTGTTTGCCTTCCAGAATGGAATCCAGAAAAAGAAAGCAGAGGCAAGAGGAGCCAGATTCTGATTCAGAATCTGAATCTGAACAAAGTGATGAGTAATGTCCTGAAATTATTACTCCTTTCTTTTGGCTTCATTATAAAGATTTCGTGTATTAACTGAAGTGTCTATTATTAACTTATAGGAGCGAAGAATCATCACCTGCAGAGAAGGAGAAGGAGAAGAAAAAAACAAAAACAACACCAAAAAAGTAAGCACTTCTTTGCATAATATTCTGTGATAAAATTAATTTTTTATTTCTGATTGGTACTCTTTTTTTTCCACCCAGAACACAACCAAAAAAGAAAAAAGTTCTCGTGGAGGATTCACCTCCTAAAGAAGACCAATACTTTGACGGGTACATTACCTCGTAAGCTATATTACCGTCTATCGTCGTAATTATTTTTGTTAACATCTTCTTTTATGAATGTAGTGAGACATATGAAATATCAAGTGACGAACTGGATGAATGGCTAGGGCAAAACGTTGATAAATCTGCTGCAGAGGGGTATGTCTTGCTGGGCTGTTTATTTCATATTTTGTTGTGTTTTGTATGCTAATAATTGTTTCTTGTTTCGCAGCGAGAACCAACCTGACCTGCGATCGACAGAAGGTCGCTATGTGTCGTCTGAAACGTAAGAAGCTTTATTATTTAATAAAATCTTGTTATCATGATTTGGGTGTGTCTTGAGGAACCATTTGGGTGTATTGTGTGGATCAAGTTGGGTGTATGTTGTTTAATAAGTTGGAATATTAACTTTGTTGTGTTGCTTGGATCAAATCTGTCTTAGAATACCGGCTGTGAACTTGGGAACTGATGCTCCTTCCTCTCAAGGACACACAGAACAGAGTAGTGTAAACCAGCCGTCACAAAGCATGTAATTTCTCTTTCAAATAACCGTTACTTTTGTTCTTCTATTACCCTTCTACTTCTAATTCTGTATATATTTTTTTTAGAAAAAAAAGTCCTTTATTATTTTATTCAACAAAAAAAAGGCAGGAAAAAAAAGCAAAAACTGCAAGTATGTAAGTTCTCAAAAAAACAAAGCCTGTCTTCTTTTTGAATTGTTCGGGTGTATTTCTTGAATTTCTTTGGGTGTATTTTAGGTTGAGTCTGTCTGATTCGAATATGATGGTTGTGAGGGAACAGACACCGTCCGAAGCGCTTGCAATGTGAGTTTTACAATAATATTCAACCTTATAACCTTATTATTTTCAAAGGCGTTGTTAACCTTTCATTTTTCTTCTTGTTTAGAGTCCCGATTCAGGTTTTTGTGCCGGCATCCCAAACAACCACTGAGACAGATTTTGAACCAACCCCTATGCTACAGATTGAAGGGACTACAGAAACGTAAGAAATAGTATTGAGTGTATATTTGTTTGGAGTTTGGGTGTATATTAGCTAACAGTTTGGGTGTATATTGTTCCTGATTAGTTTCTTTTACGCCGTGATTAATTTTTTGTAACTGTGCAGCACTCCTGAAACCCCCAAACAACTTCAAGAGACCACACCGACGGTTCCCCCAGCTCCAACTAAAATGTAAGTTCATCAGACTAAAATCAATCTTTGCTTATCATCCGTATATTCTTATTCTTATTCTTATTCTTATTCTTATTCTTATACATGATGACGCAGTCATCCAGATGCAGAAGATGCTGCTGCCCTGTTGATGATGGCACGGACAGCTTCCTATGTTCCTAAAACAGATCCAGGGATGCCATCATTCAGCCTTGGATTGACTGATTCAAGCCAGGAGGGGGCGTCAACGCAGGAGACAGAAAGGGAAAAATCTCCAGAAGCTGCGAATTTGATAGAACAATTGGACAGTTTGGTCCAAAGAATAGCAAGCAGCGCGACGAAGGGAAAAAACACAAGTCCACAAATTCAGAGGGAGACTGGGGGAGAAAGTTCTGCAAAGTTTGAAACTCCACGGGGATTATATCAGATTACGGATGATATGAAACAAAAGTGCTACATCTGGGGGACAAGACTGAAGGAAGATGCAGATGGCAATACTAACGAGTATGAGGAAATGTGCACTCTGATTGGCCAAGGAAAATACATTTTGATGAGAATGCACCTTGCTTCCCTCCAGGCAAAAAGTGATATAGAATCTCAGGTAATATTATAATAAGATTAATGTTTTTACACCAAAGTCAATTACAATGCTTATTAATGTAAAATTGATTTCGGCATATATTTCTAGATTGTATCTGCCATCTGCCTCATCCTCAACAACAAAAATGAAAAGAGATTTCAAGAACAAATATATTGTCTCCCCCCCGATATTGTGGTAAGTGTTACTTCTAAGAACTTCGGGTGTATTTTCTGTATTGATTTGGGTGTATTTGTCACGTTCGATTGGGTGTAAGTTTAGTATTTCATTTCTTGTTTCCCATTCTTGCAGTGCATGGCACTTTCGGATCACCCAAACGGGGAATTCGTATCACCGAAAACGAAAAAGGAATTCAGGGTGGAAGCCTACCCGAGTTTCATTCCCTTCATAGATAGAAAAAAATTGACTTCGCACCCATATGTAAGTTTTCGTTTGCTAAATTTGTTAGTACGCTTATTTACTTATTTGCAAAATAAAATAACACACTGTTCATGTGTGGCAATCCTTCAGATTTTTGCCCCTGTCTGCTACGCGGGGCATTGGTGGTTATGGCTGATAAATACAAGAAAGCGGAAATGTCAAATACTTGACCCGCTACACAAAAAGGCTCCCACCGATGAGAGAAAGGACATTAATAAATTCACTGTAAGTTGCCTCTGTCTTCTTTACTTTAATAGATAGGTCTATTTCGTTAGTTGTAATGGGTGTATCTTGTCCATTCATTCGGGTGTATTACTGATTTGTTTTCGTATTTAAGGGATATGTATTTTCAAGATTGATAACATATGCCGGCGGGGAACCTCTTCAGAAAGGGGAGAGGGAGAAGGAAATTAAATCACCATATGTTAAAATATCTGGCCAAAAAACAAGGTATAAATTTGTAACTCTGAACATTAAACTTTTGTAAATGAGATTTGTAATTTATTTTCTTCGTTTTCAGCTATGACTGCGCTGTGTACGTTATGAAGTGGATGGAGATAATTGAGCCGGAAAACATCAAAAAGGGGAAGTATCAATGGGATAATTGGCCACAGGTAACTGTCTTTAGAACCATATAACTCTGTATTACTTTACTGAATTAATATTGCTGTTTAAAAAGAATATACTTTTTAATTGTAGGAGGAGGTGGACCACTATAGAGTGGAGTACGCATCCCGGATACTATTGAGTGAGATGAATACACAGAGAGATCGGGCAATTAGAGAAAGTAGTGCTATAAGGCTGTCGAAGCCATCCTCTATATTATTAAGTCCGTTTTGTCAGATTAATTCTGCTGATATAGAAACTGCGTAATCCATCTGCTGGGTAGTTTGTAAATTAACAAATGATGTAAATATTTGCCATTTATCAACAACTTCTATTCTATGTATATTTTTTCCCATAGTTAAACTATCTGTGCTGGTAAACTGTCTGTGATGTATTCAAAAGCTGTATTACAGGTGGTAAAATATGAAGGAAAAAATCAAGGCATATATAAACACAAATTATAAACTGCTACACCCAACGCAAGTCTAATAATACACCCAAGGTTGTATAAAATATACACCCAAACTGTCTGCGCTGTATTCAAAATGTATGAATTACATGTACTAAAATATGAAGAAAAACATCAAATCAAATATAAACCCATAACCTGAGAATTTTTACAGCTTTTGTTTTATATATATCTATATATGTGTCTATATCTAAATTGTGAATTAACGAAAATACACCCAAAATAACGGTGCTTTTACACCCATATTCTGTAAAACTATACACCCAACGAGTTATCCCCTGCTGCTGGTACCCTGAACTGATAACTCATAACGTGTCCTTGATATTGGCTGCAATTTGAATGCGCCGCTGATGCAGCATAAAAAAGGTTTATCTGAAATATAACACACACACATTACCTAAACTATTAACGAGAAAAATAAACTCAATCGCCACAAATTTAAAGAACATTACTTTTACCTCGCTTAAAACTTTCGTCTTCTTCTTCTTTGTGGCATTTGCGATCTGTTTCTCCAGCTTTGAACCTAGCCTGTTTTTTGGACGTCCTCTTGTTCGAATCCTTGACGGGCTTTGAAGCTCGTTAACGGATTCCAAGTTGGCGTCTTCGTGGGATAAAGAAGATGTCCCCTTCCTTTTGGCTTTTAATGCTTCCATCTCGGCCATGACGTTATCGTACGCACGGTGCAGAATTGCAGTCAGCTCCTCCGATTCGGAGGCAAATTCGCATATATTTTGCGAACGAAAAACCAATTGGTCGAACCTCTTGCTTCTTGGCTCCATTAGTGGCTCGTCGTGGCTGCTCTTGATGTGTGTGTGTCGCCTCTTTACCTTCTTGCTCCATCGTTCCAGTATGTATCTCGGTGACACTTGGCTTACTTGTTCGAAGCTTAACACGCTTAGTGCGTGACGGCACAGTATCCCTCTCGACTCGAATAATAAGCAATGGCATTTTACCTCGGCTGCAACCGAGTCGTAAGTAACCACGAACTTGTTGAATATTGAGCTGGAAACTTGTTCTCCGACTTCGTATACTGAATAGCCTAGAGCGGAATTCTTTAGTTTGGTGATGCAATTCGCCTTTCCTCTGAATTGCGCTTGGACTTCCCTAAACTTTGCGTGAGTGTACGCATCTTGAAACTGAGCTTCAATGCAGGATTTGGTTGCACACGGTATGACCGTATGAAAATCTGCAGCATCTGATTCTCTCTCTGCTTGCTCCCTGCTTCCGAGGCAATTATCGTATTGTTTGACGAACTGAATAAGCGAGCTGTTCCGGGTGATATACTTGTTAAAAAATGAATGCATGCTCTCGCTCCTTTGTGTGCTTCTCATCCCTGCCCAGAAATGGTGATCCAGATAGATAGGAACCCATATGTGACGGTCTTCGTACAGATTTGCATAATACACCCAAAGACAGTCTATAAATACACCCGAGAAAACATGCAATTTACACCTCTGATGCATATTTTAAAAAGACATTACCTGAAAGCCACTTGTTGTCCCCAAGACCAAAATTCAGCAGAAAATCGTTCCAATTCCTATCGAATGAGTCTTTGCTTTGAGAGTTCCAAACAACTTGGCTCATTTCTTGTTCGATATCGGCATGTCCCTTGTACCCGTTTAATTTGCTTGGAATCTTCTTCATGATGTGCCAAATGCACCAGCGGTGAACTGTTGTTGGCATACAGGCCTCTAAAGCCCTTTTCATGGATGCGCACTGATCGGTGAGAAACCCTTTCGGAGTGTTTCCTCCCATGCAACGAAGCCAGCTTTGAAATAACCATTTGAATGATTCAATTTCTTCGTTCTTCATCAAAGAGCATCCGAGAAGTGTTGATTGACCGTGGTGATTCACCCCGACAAAAGAACCACAGACCAAATTATACCTGAAACAAATTACCATGGTCCAGAATGCAAAATCATTAGCTACACCCTAACAAATGCTTCGCATACACCCAATGAAACAGCCAATATACACCTCTACTGCGGATTCGTAAAAATAAATTAATTTGGCATCATAAACAGGAACAGTTTGTTACCTGTTTGTATTGTAGGTGGTGTCGAATGAAATGACGTCTCCGAAATACTCAAAGGCGGCTCTGCTTCTTGCATCGGCCCAAAAAGCCAGCTTAATCGATTGATCCTCTTCGAGTTGGAGCTCAAAAAAGAAATTCGGATTCTTCTCTTTCATTCTTAAGAAATATTTCCCGAATTCCTTTGCATCTTCTTGTTCGGAAACATTCCGCACTTCCCTGGTAATGTAATTCCTCACGTCCTTTTCGATAAAATTTAACTCGCGGTGACCCCCGGCAGCCGCAACAAATGATTGGTAGGTTTTGCTTGGTCTGATACCGGCCTCCTCGTTATTCTCTATCGTACGACGAATGGACATGCTTAGTTCCCTGTGCTGTTTGAGCATCTCTGCTTTGCTTGGACAGCAGGGGTGTGGATGATCCAGCACAACCTTTGAAATGATCCAAGCACCGACATCCTTCAATGTGTGTATATAAATTCTTGCAGGACAGTTTAGACCGGCTGTCGGATTGGTCTTCTCGGTCGGAGATATTTTAGATTTCCATTTTCCCTCTCTGCTACATGTAATCAGTTAGTTCTTAATCTCGTTTCCCTTCCTATTTGTGCACCGAACTCTTGTAGAGAAACCTGCAGCCTTGGCGTAGTTCCTGTAAAATTTTCCAGCATCTTCAAGGGTGGTAAAGGTCATTCCGACCTTTGGAACAAGCTCGTCATCAACAACTGAGAGAGGCTGCAAAATACACCGTGTCAGAACTGTAAATACACCCATAGATATGATTCAAATACACCCAATCATGTCTAATACGATACACCCGAACCGCAACAACTCAACTACAGAATGACTTTTAAAGCCATAAACTGTAAATACACAGCATGCAGATATACACCATCTCAAAAACTAAAAACACATCTAATCATGTCTGTTATAATACAGCTGAACAACAACAAGTAAATTAAAATAACAAAAAACCAGTAAAGTGTAGATACACCCACACTTCTAGCTAAAATACACCCAAACAAGAATTGATCTACACCCGAGCGTCTGCTACAAATTCCAGGTAATTAATCACAACTAATACATTGAATCGACAGATTCAGGTAAACGTGTTACTTTCACAGTCAATGTTCAGCAATTTTTCAACTACACAATGCTATACAAATTACTGAAAGAAATTTCATACTAATCCTATGTAAATCAAACCTCAGGGACTTCGTTAGATTCTGACTCATAATCCACTTCGCCTGCATTCAGATGACAATCTGAGGTTGAATGATCCATTATCTTCAAAACGAGATCAAACTTTGATTTCGGAAAACAACAAATCAAAAATAGAAAACGAAGCTCGAGTTGCAGAGAGAGACAAAGGTAACCTAAACGAAGAAGATGCTAGTGAGAAAAGGAGAAGAAAAGAACAATGGAGAAGAAGGAGGGTAAACGCGGGAGAAGAAGAAGAACGAAATCTCAAAATAACAAAAACGAAAAGGGAAAGAAATATTTTAAATCTGGTAGTTAGATATACGCGCGATGTTATATAGCGCGTGTAATCAACGTACCTGAAGCAGCGCATATTTTGATCTTATTGTTTAATGAACTTGTAAAGCATACAAGCCATTAGGGCTTGTATGCAGAGCTTTTCCGTTACAAAAAAGCCTTGATAGATTCTGATTTTCAACAAGAAAACATCAAGCAAATAAGCATTTATTGTGATATATTCTTTCCAAAATAATTTTCATCAAAAAAGAAAAATTCCATGAGATCAAATTTGAAAGATTCACTCTTAAAGATTGGCCTTCATTATATAGTTAGCAATCTTTTAAGGATGAATTCAGAAAAAAGAAAGCAATCAATTAGCAAATCATGATTCAAACAAAAACATCACATGATTGATTTAAGGGTAAAGTACTAAATTGGTCCCCTAGGTTTGGGCGTAATTCTATTTTAATCCTTAAGGTTTAAAGTGTTCTATTTGAATCCAAAAAAGTTTCATTTAGCATCAATTTAGTCCCACATTGAGGTCAAAATTAAATAATTAACAAAATGTCCTACATAACAATAGTACAAGAACAAAATCGATAATCTGGAGAACAAGTACAAGCTCCAGAGGCATAAAATCAACCATTGATACATCAATACATTTATTTATTATTTTTTTATAATATAAATAAAATATTTTCTATAAAACTAAAGAAAATGATAAATAAATGTATTGATGCATCAATGGTTGATTTTGTGCCTCTGGAGCTTGTACTTGTTCTCTAGATTATCGATTTTGTTCTTGAACTGTTGTTATGTAGGACATTTTGTTAATTATTAATTTTGACCTCATTGTGGGACTAAATTGATGCTAAATGAAACTTTTTTGGATTCAAATAGAACACTTTAAACCTTAAGGACCAAAATAGAATTACGCCCAAACCTAGAGACCAATTTAGTACTTTACCCTTGATTTAATCATAAGCAAGACCAGATATTCACAGATGTCACACATTGATATCAATCTATAGAAGGAAGGATTCACTCTTCAATGCCAATGACGACAACAATGAATAGTTCAATGGCTAGCTTGATGAAAATCGAAATTATTCCAATATTGAAGAAAAGATTTCAAGCTCTATATATGATGATTCATTCAAGGAAGAAGGCAACTAATTCGTGCATATATTAGATAATAAAATTAGCCCTTTGTTTTTTTGTTATTTGAGTGTGTTCTTATTTCTTTTTTGTCTAGATTCAAACTTACTTTGAGAAATTCAAAAGGCAAAGAGAGTAGTACACACAAAAGCCATTTAATCTTTTGTTTGAGAGTTCGATTTCAAAAGAGTGCTAGGTTTAGAGCTCACTTGGTTCTCGTTAACTAGATTGGGTTAGCACCTAGGTGAATTACTAAGCTTGGGTGTTGTTCATACCCTGGACCGAGCTATAAGGTCCGAGTTGGACAAAGACAAAGCGACCGACCTCTTTGAAGTTTGGTCGACTGCCGACCTCTTCACAAAGAGCTCAGACGAATCACCACAGAGGCCCAAAGAGGCCCAAGAAAGAAGAGTCACCACCTACCAGAAGGCGGCTGGCCAAAACATAGGTGATCTCACCCACAAAAGATAAGATAAGATAACAAACTTATCTCAAGGAAGGTCACTCAACACTTCTATAAATATATTGGAACACCCAGGTATAACTCATACTCCAATTCTACAAAAAAAACCTGCCTAAAGCCTGTACTGACTTAAGCATCGGAGTCTCTTGCAGGTACCACCCCCTCTGGTGACGAGGACCAACAGCGCCTCCTAATCCAACAAGTCAGACACAGCAACCCCGATCAGTACAGAAGATCTCACTGAGATCGACCTCCCCATTTCAGGCAACCCTCGAAAAATTGGCGCCATTGCCGGGGCCTGGAAGTCATCCCATCATCATGGCAAACAACCTTACCAACGACCATAACTCTGGATTAGAAGAAGGAACACCAGCCAAAAACATAGATGGTATACCAACCTCCCTAAAGGAAGTACACCAGTCTAAGGGAGACAAACAACCTCAGAATACAGAAATCTTGGACACCATCCGTGAACAGCAGGATCGCCTCAAACAGCTCGAACAGGAAACCGAGCGTCAACGAGAAGCAGAGCGAGATCTTCGGAGAGAAACAAGACGACGTCGAGAATTGGAAGACAAGCTCTTTAAACTCGAAGCCGACTTGAAAACCAAAATCACACGATCCAACCGCGAGAATAGCCCCCACACGGACCAAGATCCGTTCACAAAGGAAATCATGAAAGCTAAAGTTCCAAAGGACTTCAAAGCTCCTGACATGACCCCGTACGATGGTACGTCTGACCCAAGCCATCATCTCAGTAACTTTAGAAGTCGGATGTACCTCACAGATGCCTCGGACGCAACCCCTTGCAAGGCTTTCTCGACCACCCTGTCCAAAACGGCAATAAAGTGGTTTGACAGCCTGCCAACAAGATCGATCACAAGTTTCTTTGACCTCGCCAAGAAGTTCCTAGCCAGGTTCTCCATCCAGAAGGACAAGGCAAAACACGCTCCCAGCCTGCTAGGAATTAAACAAGGAGATCGGGAAAGCCTCTGCAGCTACATGGAGAGATTCAACAAAGCATGCCTCGACATACAGAATCTTCCTACAGAGGCGGCAATTATGGGGCTCATTAACGACCTATGGGAAGGACCCTTCATCCACTTCATATCCAAGAAACATCCGACATTCCTGAACGAGGTACAAGAACGGGCCGAGAAATATATCAACATGGAGGAGAACTTCCAATTAGGAGAAAACTCCAAAGCCAGATTCTCCTACCCACCTCGGGATAAGGATAAAGATTTCAGGAAAAAAGAAGACCAATCCGCAGAGAAACCCAGGAAATACCATAATTAGACCCCTATTCGGGTATCCCTTGTGGATGTCTATCAGAAGATATGCAACACAGAAAAAATCCCACCTCCTCGCCCAATTAAACACAAAAGGGGAGGAAGTCGGACCGAATACTGCGAATACCACAGGATCTACGGATACTCCACCAACGAGTGCTATGACTTGAAGAATGTCGTAGAAAAATTGGCTCGAGAAGGAAGACTAGACTGATTCCTTGCCAACAGAACCGATGAGCCAAAAAAGAGAAGAAGGGATGAAGAGGAGGGCCAAGCTGAACAACCTCCTCACACCCCGGAAAGGCACGTCCATATGATCAACGGAGGATTCGCAGGAGGAGAAATCTCCAAATCATCCTGAAAAAGACACCTCAAAGAGGTAAACCATCTCGGGGAAGGGGATAGAACATCCGACCTCCCCACTATCGCCTTCACTAAAGAAGACGCCGCGGGCATCATCCCCGGGCATGATGACTGATGGGAAGCAGAAGCTGGTGAATTAAAAATTTATTAAAATGGTTACGTTGCGAGTATAGTTCTTAACTCACCGAAAATCTGCCTATCAATTTAGAAATATGTCACAGAGAGTTTAAATTAAAATTACTGGGAGTTTTAAGTCCCAGGTCGTCTCCCAACGAGTTGCAGAAAAGTGTGCTGTTTTATTAATCAGATGTTCCAAGAAGTTGAGCTAGGTAAATTGGGAATTAAATTGAGGAATTTAAATAATATAAATAAAAGCCTTGACTGGGAGTTGATTGGTTGGAATCTCTATCATTGATGGTGTGATTGTAAGATTAATTTATAATTAATGGTTGTTCTGTTTGGTTATCCTTTACTAGGTAAAGGAAAGTCAAACAAGTGGGAATGCCAGATCTGTTCACAAGTTGCAACCCACTTAGTTCAAAGGGATTGGCGTCGGTAACAAGATAGCAATCCAACATTTAACCCAATTACAAATTTTCTTTCAATCCTTCCAACTCAAGAGTTCCTTTTAATCAACTCCCCATCAAGTAAGGGAACTACTCACGCATTATAAATAAAGAATCCATGGCACATGAAAGGAAATTAAAAGAAGACATGATTATTGATATTGAAATTGAATTAAAAAGAAATAATCCTTGCATTAAATAATCATAAAAGTATCTGAATGACAAAATTGAACATAACAAAGAACATGGAAGATGAAATCCAAGTTAAGAGAACAAACTAGAATGATGATGCCTTGATGAGGAAATAACTCTTCTCAATGTTCCAATGCTAAGATCAATTGAAAATTAAAATCCTAAAACTAGAGAGAAAAACCTAAGAGAGTGAAAAACTAGATCTAAAACTACTAAATGAATGTGTCTCTTGTTTCTGCATATTCTCTGACTCTAGTCTGCTGTTCCGGGCCAAAAACTGGGCCGGAATAAGGCCCAAAATCGCTCCCATCGAATTCTGCAGATTATGCAGATCGCACATGTCACGCGATCGCGTCGTCCATGCGGACGCGTCGCTTGCGCTTTTTCCTTTCCACGCGTTCGCGTCGTCCACGCTACCGCGTCGCCTGTGCTTTCCAATCCGCGCGGCCGCGCAAGCCATGCGGCCGCGTCGCTGCGATTTGCACTCCTTCGCGCGGTCGCGTGAGCCATGCGACCGCGTCACTTCTCGCTGGTTATCTCCTCAATTTCTTGTGTTCATTTCATTTTTGCTAGCTTCCTCTCCAATCTCCATCTCATTCATGCCCTATGGGGCCTGAAACACTTGACACACATATCACGGCATCGAATGGAATAAAGAAAAATTAAAAGTGAATAATTAAAGTCTCTAGGAAGCAATTTTCAAACATGTACTGAATTTAGGAAGAAAATCTAAATGCATGCTAAATTGATGAATAAGTGGGCAAGGATCATGACAAAACCACACAATTAAACACAATATAAACCATAAAATAGTGGTTTATCAACCTCCCCACACTTAAACATTAGCATGTCCTCATGCTAAATTGAAGGAGACAAGAAAATAAGTATGAACATGCAGAAACTCATGAAATGTAATGCAATCCTACGTATATAAATAAATGCAACTATATGATTATTGTCCACTTGATCAAAAGTAAATAAGCTCTTCAAAACAGTTACAATTCAAATTCCACTAATTCTATCATTATACAATAAAACCGATAAAAGTGCAAGAAGATAGCTTATGAAAGCAGGAAACATGAAATTTTAAGCATTGAACCCTCACTGATAATGTATGTACGCTCTAATCTCTAGTGTATAGGGTGATCACTCAATTCTTTTCTAGTCATGTTTTCTAACTTTTGTTTTTCTCTTAACCAATCAACAACAGTTAATATACCAATGCAAACATCATGAGGTCTTTTCAGGGTTGTAATGGGGCCAAGGTGCAGGTAAGGATATACATATGGCTAAGTGAGCTTTGTAAATTGAATCTTTAATTAACCTAAGCTCTCACCTAATATACATATATTCTATATACTTTTAAATTCATGCTTAGCTACCCATAATTCCCTTTTATCAACCCATACTCATGTTTCAACTTTGTATTTTAATTCTATCATATGTGCATTGATATTTGAATTCTAAATTTAACATTGGGGTAATTTTTGTCCCCTTATTTATTGATTTTTTTTAAAAAGAAATAAATAAAGCTTATTAATGCACATAGGTTTTTCATTCTCATATCTTCACATGAGTAGGTATCCAAATTCCCTTTAAATTTTCATGACACATTCCCTCAACAACTTTTGTTCCCATAATTTCCCATACTTAACTAGCATACACAATTCTATCTTAAGCTAACCAAAGATTCAATTTGGGATATGCAATTGTTTTTCAGCTTAAGGTTAGTAATGTGGTAAAATATAGAACAAATGGGGTTTTAAAGGCTCAAAGTGGTTAACAAAGGTAATTGAGAAGGGTAGGCTTGATTTGGATAAGTGAGTTTAAATAAATAATGGCCTCAATCATGTGCAAGCATGTAAATATAATAAATACTGGACATATAAGATAAAACAAAATATAGATTACAATCATAGAGAAGTAAACACACAAGAATAAAATGATTATGGTTAAATAATGTAACCATACATAAAGGCTCAAATCTTTCACAGGTTGTGTGTTCTTTAGCTCAAACATCATGTTCCAAATACAACTTAAGCAGATTTATCATAAAAATTTTGAAAAATTAGTGAAATTTTGTTCCAAAGATAGATTTTTAAAAGAAACTTATTGTCTTTTCAATCAAGTAGAACATGCATGCAACTATTCTAACCTATGCAGTTTATTCTATTCTATAAAAGAAAGAAAATCTAACTAAAATATCCTAATTATTGGTGCCAGAGAAGAGAATTTACCTCCGGAAGTCAGGTACTGACCGACCTCCCCACACTTAAGGCTTTGCACCGTCCTCGGTGCCATCTATCAGAAACAGGGGTGGGCTGGTAGCAGTATCTCCACAGTTGGGACCATCATGGCTCCCAGTGCTAGTAAAGGAAGTGGAGTCCGGGGTGTCTGAGTCCCTGAAGCGTCCCTTGAGTAGCTCCTTGAGGTGTTTGAATCGGCGCTCGTTACGGCGCTCTCTCATCTTAGCTTTCAGTTCATGCCGATCCAATTTTTCAAGTATCTGCTGGAGCAATTTCTCAGTTGTAGATGCTTGTGGTGTTGAAGAAGGAATATCTTCAACTGGCTCAGTAGGCTGGCTTGTAGTGGCTGCTGAAAGTCTGAGGTATTTCCCGTAAGGGATATATTGATCATCCCGTGGAAGCATGGCTTTGGTGTCCCCAGTTCTGTAGGAGACTCCGGCTGCTGAGACAAGATCTGAGACCAAGGCGGGAAAAGGTAGGTTGCCCGCGATTTGTACATGCTCCATAGCATTCTGGATGTGCCTTGAAAGATTCAGAGGTTGGTCTGTAAGGATGCACCATAGTAGAACAGCCATGTCTGCAGTGAAGGAGGACTCATGAGTGCTCGGAAAGACGTAATGGGACATGATCTGTGCCCATACGCGAGCCTCCAAGGTAAGTGCGGAAGCCAAGATTTCCTTAGGGCGGGTACGGTGGTATCCGTAGATCCAACGGCTGCCAGGTAATGCAATGACTCCGAGGACGGAGTCCCAGTCAAATTGGTATCTCTGGCGCTGAAGGGTGGCTTCTTGAAAAGCGTCCATTCCTGCTGGAATAGGGGGAAGATTCAGAACTTGCTGAATGGCCTCTTCTGTGATGGGGACTTGCTTCTGCCGGACATAAACAGACTGCAGGGTCGGCATGTAGAAGTTGGAGTAGAACTCAACTACCCAAGAGAGATTGACCTGCCTTGGCTGTCTCCGTAGGAAACCCCATTGTCTTCGCTCAATTTGTGGCTCAACAAAGGCGGCAATATTGGACGGGAGGATAAGAAGGTATTCATTGTTATAGTTCCTTTCGGCTAGGATAGGGAACATCTGCTCATAGTAGCGATTGGGAAATCGTGCAGTGTCCTTTGCTGGAAAGGCTTTTTCCTTGTCGTCAACCTTTATTATCCTCTTAACTCTTTTTGTTGAGGGCTTGACTGCGGTTGAAGAAGGCTCTGCCACTAATGCTCTTTTAGTTCCTCTTCTTGCTGGTGGTTTGGAAGTAGCTTTCTCTTTTCCTTTCTTGGTGGCCATCTTGAAAGAAGGGAAGAGAAAGGGAATTAAATTCAAAGAGATAGAGCAAGGAAGAGGGTATTGTAAGTGATAGTCAATGCATAATAAAGATAAATGGCATTAACACATGGTCCGGATTACATGTGAAAAGCTCATCAATGGAAATATAGCAAGTGCACGTGGGACAAAGGAATGCAAGAGGTTTATTGGCATGCAGGCAAAGGCATGAGTAGCGTAGACCAAGCATTACTTTGTAACAAACCATCACGTTTGTATTGACAATTGAATTCAATTAATAAAATAATAAGGGAAAGTTGTGAAAAGCAAGCATTGAATAGTATAGTAACATAGAGAAGTGCATAATGCTATATGGGCATTTTCACAAACACATGGCGTGCATGTTAAACAAGATATAAAAAGTATGAAATTGAACATGCAAGCAATCCCTTAAAGGTAATAATTGTCAATTGAATTGTAACAAGTCACAAGCATATAATGAGGGATAATGACTCAAAAAATGTCTAACACCATGTAAAAAGGGAAAAGAAGAATAAAGAAAAATAAAAGTTTGAAAAGAAAAAGAAAAGAAAAAGGATATAATAATATATACATAATATAATAAGAATGATAGAAAAGAGAAGAAGGAAGAAGAAGGTAAAACCTTGTTAATGGAGGAGAGAGAGAGAGAGTGAGATAGAAAGGAGAAGGGGGAAAGAAGAAAGAAGGAGGGGAAAGAAAAATTAGGATTTGGAGGAAAGAAAGATAAGATAATTGGGCAATTGAGGTTTAGCAGTGCGGAGCATGCGACGCGGCCGCGGAAGGCACGCGTTCGCGTGGGTGCGCATCAAGTAAGATGACGCGATCGCGTCGGTCTCGCGGTCGCGTGACCGGTGTTGCGCTACTGGCGCGAGTGCAGCCTCGCTCCAGCACAACTCTCTGTTCGATTCAGTTTAATTGCCAAAATTGGGTGACGCGATCGCGTGGGTCACGCGATCGCGTGAGTGTGCGTCAGAGAATAATCGACGCGGCCGCGTCGGCGACGCGGTCGCGTGACAAGGATTGTGCTTCCAGCACCAATCCAGCACCACTCTCGCACAATATAGCATTGTGCACCCTTTTACGTCGAAAATGCAGGGCACGCGGCCGCGTGGGGCACGCGGTCGCGTGGGAGGTCATGATGTCCAAGTGACGCGGTCGCGTGGGGTAATTTGTGCCATTGGCACAATTCCAGCGCTCCTCCTGCGTAACTTTCTGTTCATTTTGATTTTTCTTTACTCCTCCTGCCACGCGGACTCGTCGCTGGTGCGATCGCGTCGCGCGGCGAAAATTTTTTTTTATTTTTTATTTAAAAAAAAAGAAATATAAAAACATGCATATGAAAGAGCATGGAAGTACTAATAAAGAGAAGAGTTATTAAAGAAGAAAAACTAAAAGTGAAGAAAAGAACGATCATACCACGGTGGGTTGTCTCCCACCAAGCACTTTGCTTTTACGTCCGTAAGTTGGACGCTTCTATAGCTCAATCTACTGCGATGTGGGGATCTTCCAGACGGAAGATCTCAAGCTCCTTATTTTTCTGCACCTTCTCACCATGGTATAGCTTCAGGCGTTGTCCATTAACCTTAATAAGTTTAGAGCTTGAAGGATGGCTTAGGTGATAAACTCCGTATGGTTCAGCCTTCTCTATTCTGTATGGACCTTCCCATTTTGATCTCAACTTACCGGGCATGAGCCTCAGTCGAGATTTGTAAAGGAGGACACAATCTCCAGGTTGGAACTCTCTCTTCTTGATGTTTTGATCATGCACAGCTTTCATCTTTTCCTTGTATATTCTGGAGTTCTCATAAGCTTCCAGGCGAAGGTTCTCCAGTTCCTGCAGTTGCAACTTTCTTTCAGCTCCAGCATTCTCAATTCCCATGTTGCACTCCTTAACTTCCCAGAAGGCTCTGTGTTCGATTTCAACTGGGAGATGGCAAGCCTTTCCATAAACCAAGCGGAAGGGACTCATCCCAATGGGTGTCTTGTATGCTGTTCTATATGCCCATAGTGCATCTTGTAGTCTGGTGCTCCAGTCTTTTCTATGAGGCTTTACTATCTTTTGCAAGATACGCTTAATTTCTCTGTTTGACACCTCGGCTTGCCCATTAGTTTGGGGATGGTAAGCTGTTGCAACTTTATGGATCATCCCATGCTTCTTCATCAATCCTGTTAGTCTCCTGTTACAAAAATGGGTGCCTTGATCGCTCACGATCGCTCGTGGTGATCCAAAGTGGCATATAATATGGTTTCTCACAAAGGAAACAACAGTGTTAGCATCATCAGTGCGGGTAGGAATTGCTTCCACCCATTTGGAAACATAATCCACAGCTAACAATATATAAAAATATCCACTAGAATTTGGAAATGGACCCATGAAGTCAATGCCCCATACATAAAAAATTTCACCGAAAAGCATATATTGTTGAGGCATCTCATCCCTCCTGGATATGTTACCAAATTTCTGGCATGGGTGACAAGATTTACAAAACTCAGCAGCATCTCTAAAAAGAGTAGGCCACCAGAATCCGTAGTCTAAGATCTTTCTAGCTGTTCTTTGAGGGCCAAAGTGTCCTCCACTCTCAGATGAGTGACAGGCCTCCAAAATAGACTGGAATTCTGATTGAGGTACACATCGTCTAATTATCTGGTCAGCGCCACATCTCCATAAATATGGGTCATCCCATATATAATATTTAGACTCGCTTTTCAGCTTGTCTCTTTGTTGTTTAGAGAAATGTGGAGGAAATGTGCGGCTAACTAAATAATTAGCAACAGGTGTGTACCAAGGGACTACCTCAGATACTGCTTGCAGGTTGTCAAAAGGAAAATTATCATCTATAGGAGTAGAATCATCCTTAATATGTTCAAGGCGACTCAAGTGGTCCGCTACTAAATTTTGATTACCACTCCTGTCCTTTATTTCTAAATCAAATTCTTGTAACAGCAGTATCCAACATATAAGTCTTGGTTTGGATTCCTTTTTAGCTAATAAATACTTTAGAGCTGCATGGTCCGAATACACTACTACTCTAGTACCAAGTAAATAAGCTCGGAATTTATCCAGAGCGAAAACAATAGCAAGTAGCTCTTTCTCAGTAGTAGTATAATTGGATTGGGCAGTGTCTAAAGTCTTAGACGCATAGGCAATATCAAAAGGATCCTTACCTTCACGCTGAGCCAGCGCTGCTCCTACTGCATGGTTGAAAGCATCGCACATGATTTAAAACGGCTGGCTCCAGTCGGGTCCTCTTACAGTTGGGGTTTGAGTTAGAGCAGTCTTCAGCTTATCAAATGCTTGTTTGCAATCTTCACTGAACTCGAACTCAATGTCCTTCTGCAGTAATCTGGATAAGGGAAGTGCCACCTTACTAAAGTCCTTAATAAATCTCCTGTAGAAACCTGCATGGCCAAGGAACGAACGGACTTCCCTCACAGAAGAGGGGTAAGGTAAATTAGAAATAATATTCACCTTTGCTGGGTCTACAGAAATGCCATTATTAGATACCACATGTCCTAATACAATCCCTTGCTTTACCATAAAGTGGCATTTTTCGAAATTCAATACAAGGTTTGTATCAACACATCTATCTAATACTCTAGATAATCCATCTAAGCAAAGGTTAAAAGAATCACCATAAACGCTAAAATCATCCATAAAAACTTCCATACAGTCCTCAATAAGATCAGAGAAAAGGCTCATCATGCACCTTTGGAAAGTAGCTGGTGCATTGCACAAGCCAAAGGGCATTCTCTTATAAGCATAAGTCCCAAAAGGACATGTAAAAGTAGTCTTTTCCTGATCCTCAGGAGCTATATGAATCTGGAAATAACCTGTGTAACCATCTAAAAAGCAATAATGTGATTTACCTGACAGGTGATCCAGCATTTGATCAATGAATGGAAGTGGGTAGTGATCCTTACGGGTAGCTTGGTTGAGACGCCTGTAATCAATGCAGACTCTCCAAGCATTCTGAACTCTAGTTGCTATGAGCTCTCCATGCTCATTCTTCACTGTAGTGACTCCGGACTTCTTGGGCACCACTTGTACTGGGCTTACCTATTCACTGTCTGAAATGGGGTATATGATACCGGCTTCCAATAATCTGGTCACTTCCTTTTTGACAACTTCCAAGATGGTAGGATTCAATCTTCTTTGTGGTTGACGGACAGGTCTTGCTCCTTCTTCTAAAAATATTCTGTGCTCGCATACTTGAGGGTTAATTCCCACTATGTCTGTCAAACTCCACCCAATTGCCTTCTTATGCTTCCTCAGTACATCAAGTAACTGTTCTTCTTGTTGAGAAGTCAGTTCCCTAGCAATAATAACCGGAAACCTCTGCTCATCCTCAAGATAAGCATATTTGAGATGTGGAGGGAGAGGTTTCAATTCTAACTTTCGATCATGGGCAGGCTCTGGATTATCTGGGACTTGCGAAAATGGCGAAGTGTCCTCATTGTCAGTTAAGAGGGTCCCCACACTTGGACCTTGTCCAGTGTGCTTCTCTTCAAACTCTTCTTTTTGAACTTCAGCCACACTTTCGTCTATGATATCACACTGGAAGATAGAACGATCTTCTGGGGGGTTGTCAATGATTTCATTCAGATTGAAGATCACTATGCGGCCATCTATTTCAAAGGAGTATGTTCCTGAAAAAGCATCCAATTTGAATTTTGATGTCTTCAGGAATGGTCTTCCAAGTAGGATTGATGATGGCTTATCTGAATCATTATGGAGCATCTCCAAGATATAAAAATCAGTGAGAAATGTGAGCCCTTTAATGTTCACCAAAACGTCTTCAGCAACTCCAGCCACTGTAATAATGCTTTTATCTGCTAACACAAAACGAGCTGCCGACCTTTTTAAGGGAGGGAGCCTTAAAACATCATATATAGACAAAGGCATTATACTGACACATGCTCCTAAATCACACATGTAGTCATAAATTACTACACCACCAATAGTACAACTAACTATGCAAGGACTTGTGATGAGCGGATAATTTATACGCTTTTTGACATTGTTTTTAGTATGTTTTTAGTAGGATCTAGTTATTTTTAGGGATGTTTTCATTAGTTTTTATGTTAAATTCACATTTCTGGACTTTACTATGAGTTTGTATGTTTTTCTGTAATTTCAGGTATTTTCTGGCTGAAATTGAGGGACTTGAGCAAAAATCAGATTCAGAGGTTGAAGAAGGACTGCTGATGCTGTTGGATTCTGACCTCCCTGCACTCAAAGTGGATTTTCTGGAGCTACAGAACTCGAAATGGCACGCTTCCAATTGCGTTAGAAAGTAGACATCTAGGGCGTTCCAGAAATATATAATAGTCCATACTTTGACCAAGAATAGATAACGTAAACTGGCGTTCAACGCCAGCTTTCTACCCAAATCTGGCGTCTAGCGCCAGAAAAGGATCCAAAACCAGAGTTGAACGCCCAAACTAGCACAAATACTGGCGTTCAACTCCACAAATGGCCTCTGCACGTGCAACACTTAATCTCAGCCCAAACACACACCAAGTGGGCCCCGGAAGTGGATTTATGCATCAATTACTTACTCATGTAAACCCTAGTGACTAGTTTATTATAAATAGGACCTTTTACTATTGTATTTGGATTATCTTTGATCAGTGTAAACCATCTTTGGATGCCTGGTTCTTAGATCAGAGGGGCTGGCCTCTCGGCCATGCCTGGACTTTCACTTATGTATTTTTAACGGTAGAGTTTCTACACTCCATAGATTAAGGTGTGGAGCTCTGCTGTTCCTCAAAGATTAATGCAAAGTACTACTGTTTTCTATTCAATTCATCTTATTTCGCTTCTAAAATATCCATTCACACCCAAGAACGTGATGAAGGTGATGATTATGTGTGACGCTCATCACCATTCTCCCCTATGAACACGTGCTTGACAAACACTTCCGTTCTACATGAAATAAGCTAGAATGAATATCTCTTAGATCTCCTAACCAGAATCTTCGTGGCGTAAGTTAGAATGATGGCAGCATTCAAGAGAATCCGGAAAGTCTAAACCTTGTCTGTGGTATTCCGAGCAGGATTCAATGATTGAATGACTGTGACGAGCTTCAAACTCGCGAATGCTGGGCGTTAGTGACAGACGCAAAAGGAGGGTGAATCCTATTCCAGCATGATCGGGAACCGACAGATGAATAGCCGTGCTGTGACAGGGTGCGTGAGCATATTATTCACTGAGAGGAGGGGATGTAGCCACTGACAACGGTGATGCCCTTGCATAAAGCCAGCCATGGAAAGGAGTAAGACTGACTGGATGGAGATAGCAGGAAAGCAGAGGTTCAGAGGAACGAAAGCATCTCCATACGCTTATCTGAAACTCCCACCAATGATTTACATAAGTATTTCTATCCTTATTTTATTATCTATTTTCGAAAACCCAATCACCATTTTATATCTGCCTGACTGAGATTTACAAGGTGACCATAGCCTGCTTCATACCAACAATCTCCGTGGGATTCGACCCTTACTCACGTAAGGTATTACTTGGACGACCCAGTGCACTTGCTGGTTAGTTGTATCGAAGTTGTGAACCATAGTATTGGCACCAAGTTTTTGGCGTCGTTGCCGGGGAAAGAAAGAGCCATGAATTTTACATAATTAAAGTGTAATCATGATTATGCGTACCAAGTTGCTCACGTTGCCAGGGATTGTTCGAGCCTGGACATCACAATTTCGTGCACCAAGTTTTTGGCGCCGTTGCCGGGGATTGTTTGAGTTTGGACAACTGACGGTTCATCCTGTTGCTCAAATTAGGTAATTTTCTTTTTATTTTATTTTCAAAAATTTTTCAAAAATATTTCTAAAATTTTCTCATTTGTTTTCGAAAAAAAAAATAATAAAAAAATGTTTTCAAAAATTTATTCAAAATTTTTAAAGAATGAATTTTAGTGTTTCATGAAGCATGTGAAGCCTGGCTGGCTGTAAAGCCATGTCTAAATTCTTTTGGATTGAGGCTTCCAACCATCAGCTCTTATACGACTGTAGGGTATGTCAGGCATGTCATGTCTGAATTACATGCTAAAGCTTGGCTGGCCATTGGCCATGTCTAGTGTTTTGGACCGGAGCTTTCATTGAAAGCTTGGCTGGCTAGTGAGCCATGTCTAATTCCTGGACTGAAGCTTTAGACTAAGAATGCAAGATTCCTGGAATTCATGTTAAAAATTTTGGAATCCTTATTTTTTCCTTCTCATATAATTTTCGAAAAAAAAAAATCCAAAAAAATTTAAAAAAATCATAAAAATCAAAAATATTTTTTGTGTAGCTTGTTTGAGTCTTGTGTCATGTTATAAGTTTGGTGTCAATTGCATGTGCATCTTGCATTTTTCGAAAATTCATGCATTCATAGTGTTCTTCATGATCTTCAAGTTGTTCTTGGTAAGTCTTCTTGTTTGATCTTTGCAGTTGCATGTTTTGTGTCTTTTCTTATTTTACATGTGCATTTTTCGTTTCTTAGAGTCTAAACATGAAAGATTTCTAAGTTTGGTGTCTTACATGTTTTCTTTGCATAAAAAATTTTTCAAAAATATGTTCTTGATGTTCATCTTGACATTCAAAGTGTTCTTGGTGTTCATCTTGACATTCATATCATTCATGCATGCATTCATTGTTTTGATTCAAAATTTTCATGCATTGAGTCTTTTTGTTGTCTTTCTCTCTCATCATAAAAATTCAAAAATAAAAAAAAAATATCTTTCCCTTTCTCTCTCATCAAATTCGAAAATTTGAGTTGACTTTTTCAAAATTTTTAAAAAAATCAAGTTGTTTCTTCTGAGTCAAATCAAATTTTCAATTTGAAAATCTTATCTTTTTCAAAATCTTTTTCAAAAATCAAATCTTTTTCAAAATTCTTAGTTATTTTTGAAAATTCCAAAAATATTTTTCAAAAATCTTTTTTTTATTTTTATACCAAATTTTCGAAAATAACAATAACAATTAATGTTTTGATTCAAAAATTTGAAGTTTGTTACTTGCTTGTTAAGAAAGATTCAAACTTTAAGTTCTAGAATCATATCTTGTGATTTCTTATGAATCAAGTCATTAATTGAGATTTTAAAAATCAAATCTTTTTCAAAAACTAATTTCTATCATATCTTTTCAAAAATATCTTCTTACCTTATCTTTTTCAAAAATATCTTTTCAAAATATCTTTTCTAACTTCCTAACTTCTTATCTTTTCAAAATTTGTTTCAACTAACTAACTAACTTTTTGTTTCTTAAACTTTTTCAAAACTACCTAACTAACTCTCTCTCTAATTTTCGAAAATATCTTCCCTCTTTTTCAAAATTTCTTTCTAATTAACTAATTATTTTTATTTTTTATTTTTGATTTCAAAAAATTTTCGAAAATTACTAACATTTTTCAAAAACCATTTTCGAAAATCACTAACTCTTTTTCAAAAATATTTTCGAAAATTCTCCCTCTCCCATCTCATTCTATTTATTCATTCATATCCTAACATCTCATCTCACATATCTAGCCCCCTCACAGTTGTGTTTCTTCCATTATATTACATTCTTTGTCTCTCCCTCTTCTTCTACTCACACAGGGATCCCTATACTGTGGTATAAAGGATCTCTATTATTATTATTATTATTTTTCTGTGCCTTCTTCTTTGTCATATGAGCAGGAGCAAGGATAAGAACATTCTTGTGGAAGCAGATCCAGAACCTGAAAGGACTCTGAAGAAAAAATTAAGAGAAGCTAAAATACAACAATCCAGAGATAACCTTTCAGAAATTTTCGAACAGGCAGAGGAGATGGCAGCCGAAAATAATAATAATGTAAGGAAGATGCTTGGTGACTTTACTGCACCTAATTCCAATCTACATGGAAGAAGCATCTCCATTCCTGCCATTGGAGCAAACAACTTTGAGTTGAAACCTCAATTAGTTTCTCTGATGCAGCAGAACTGCAAGTTTCATGGACTTCCATCTGAAGATCCTTTTCAGTTCTTAACTGAATTCTTGCAGATATGTGATACTGTTAAGACTAAAGGAGTAGATCATGAAGTCTACAGGCTCATGCTTTTCCCTTTTGCTGTAAGAGACAGAGCTAGATTATGGTTGGATTCTCAACCCAAAGACAGCCTGAACTCTTGGGATAAGCTGGTCACGGCTTTCTTAGCCAAGTACTTTCCTCCTCAAAAGCTGAGCAAGCTTAGAGCTGATGTTCAAACCTTCAGACAGAAAGAAGGTGAATCCCTCTATGAAGCTTGGGAAAGATACAAACAGTTGACCAAAAAGTGTCCTTCTGACATGCTTTCAGAATGGACCTTCCTGGATATATTCTATGATGGTTTATCTGAGCTATCAAAGATGTCACTGGACACTTCTGCAGGTGGATCCATTCACCTAAAGAAAACGCCTGCAGAAGCTCAAGAACTCATTGACATGGTTGCTAATAACCAGTTCATGTACACTTCTGAAAGGAATCCTGTGAATAATGGGACGCCTATGAAGAAGGGAGTTCTTGAAGTTGATACTCTGAATGCCATATTGGCTTAGAATAAAATATTGACTCAGCAAGTCAATATGATCTCTCAGAGTCTGAATGGAATGCAAGCTGCATCCAACAGTACTCAAGAGGCTTCTCCTGAAGAAGAAGCTTATGATCCTGAGAACCCTGCAATAGCAGAGGTGAATTACTTAGGTGAACCTTATGGAAACACCTATAACTCATCATGGGGAAATCATCCAAATTTCTCATGGAAGGATCAAAAGCCTCAACAAGGCTTTAATAATGGTGGAAGAAACAGGTTTAGCAATAGCAAGCCTTTTCCATCATCCACTCAGCAACAGACAGAGAACTCTGAACAAAATGCTTCTAATTTAGCAAATCTAGTCTTTGATCTATCTAAGGCCACTGTAAGTTTCATGAATGAAACAAGGTCTTCCATTAGAAATTTGGAAGCACAAGTGGGCCAGCTGAGTAAAAGGATCACTGAAATCCCTCCCAGTACTCTCCCAAGCAATACAGAAGAGAATCCAAAAGGAGAGTGCAAGGCCATTGACATAAGCAAAATGGCCGAACCCAATGAGGGAGAGGAGGACGTAAATCCCAAGGAGGAAGACCTCCTGGGACGTCCAGTGATCAATAAGGAGCTTCCCTCTGAGGAACCAAAGGACTCTGAGGCTCATCTAGAGACCACAGAGATTCCATTGAACCTCCTTATGCCCTTCATAAGCTCTGATGAGTATTCCTTTTCTGAAGAGAATGAGGATGTTACTGAAGAGCAAACTGCCAAGTTTCTTGGTGCAATCATGAAGCTAAGTGCCAAATTATTTGGCATTGATACTTGGAAAGTTGAACCTCCCTTGTTCATCAATGAACTAAGTGATCTGGATCAACTGACATTGCCTCAGAAGAGACAGGATCCTGGAAAGTTCATAATACCCTGTACCATAGGCACCATGATCTTTAAGGCTCTGTGTGACCTTGGTTCAGGAATAAACCTCATGCCCCTCTCTGTAATAGAGAAACTGGGAATCTATGGGGTGCAAGCTGCTAAAATCTCATTAGAGATGGCAGACAACTCAAGAAAACAGGCTTATGGACAAGTAGAGGATGTGCTAATAAAGGTTGAGGGCCTTTACATCCCTACTGATTTCATAGTCCTGGATACTGGAAAGGAAGAGGATGAATCCATCATCCTAGGAAGACCTTTCCTGGCCACAGCAAGAGCTGTGATTGATGTTGACAGAGGTGAAATAGTTCTTCAATGGAATGAGGACTCCCTTGTATTTAAAACTCAAGGATCTCCCTCTGCAACCATGGAGAGGAAGCAGAAAAAGCTTCTCTCAAAGCAGAGTCAACCAGAACCCCCACAGTCAAACTCTAAGTTTGGTGTTAGGAGGCCACAACCAAACTCTAAGTTTGGTGTTGAACTCCCATATCCAAACTCTAAGTTTGGTGTTGGAGAGTCTCAACAAAGCTCTGCACATCTGTGAGGCTCCATAAGAGCCCACTGTCAAGCTATTGACATTAAAGAAGCGCTTGTTGGGAGGCAACCCAATTTTTATTTATCTAACTATATTTTTCTTAGTTATATGTCTTTGTAAGTTCATGATCATGTGGAGTCACAAAATAAATATAAAAATTAAAAACGGAATCAAAAACAGCAGAAGAAAAATCACACCCTGGAGGAGCATCTGTCTGGCGTTCAGCGCCAGAACAGAGCATGGTGCTGGCGTTGAACGCCCAAAATGGCCACCAGCCTGGCGCTGAACGCCCAGAGTTGGGTACAAAGGCATTTTTACATGCCTAATGGGTGCAGGGATGTAAATCCTTGAACACCTCAGGATCTGTGGACCTCACAGGATCCACTCAGGATCTGTGGACCCCACAGGATCCCCACCTACCTCCACTCACTTCTTCTCACCACTCTCTTTCACACAACCCCATAAACACTCTTCCCCAAAAACCCTTCACCAATCACCTCAAACTCTCTTCCCCATCACCTCTTCACCACTCACATCCATCCACTCTTCCCCATAAACCTACCTCATAAACTCCACCTACCTTCAAAATTCAAAACCAATTTCCCACCCAAACCCACCCATATGGCCGAACCTTAACCCCCCTCCCTTCCCTATATAAAGACCTCCATTCTTCATCAAATTCACACAACACACCCCTCTACACTCCTCTTGGCCGAAACCACATCTCCCTCTCCCTCTCCATATTTCTTCTTCTTCTTCTTCTATTCTTTTGTTTATTGCTCGAGGGCGAGCAATATTCTAAGTTTGGTGTGGTAAAAGCATAGCTTTCTTTTTGTTTTTCCATTACCATTGATGGCATCTAAGACCGGAGAATCCTCTAGAAGAGGGAAAGGGAAGATAAAAGCTTCCACATCCGAGTCATGGGAGATGGAAAGGTTCATCTCCAAAGCCCATCAAGACCACTTCTATGATGTTGTGGCCAAGAAGAAGGTGATCCCTGAGGTCCCTTTCAAACTCAAAAGAAATGAGTATCCGAAGATCCGACATGAAATTCAAAGAAGAGGTTGGGAAGTTCTAACAAATCCCATCCAACAAGTCGGCATCCTAATGGTTCAAGAGTTCTATGCTAATGCATGGATCACCAAGAACCATGATCAAAGTAAGAACCCGGATCCAAAGAACTATGTTACAATGGTTCGGGGGAAATATTTAGATTTTAGTCCGGAGAATGTGAGGTTGGCGTTCAACTTGCCCATGATGCAAGGAGATGAACGCCCCTACACTAGAAGGGTCAACTTTAATCAAAGGTTGGACCAAGTCCTTATGGACATATGCGTGGAAGGAGCTCAATGGAAGATTGACTCCAAAGGCAAGCCGGTTCAACTAAGAAGATTGGACCTCAAGCCTATAGCTAGAGGATGGTTGGAGTTCATTCAATGCTCAATCATTCCCACTAGCAACCGGTCTGAAGTTACTATAGACCGGGCCATCATGATCCATAGCATCATGATTGGAGAAGAGGTAGAAGTTCATGAGATTATACCTCAAGAACTCTACAAGGTGGCTGACAAGTCCTCCACTATGGCAAGGTTAGCGTTTCCTCACCTCATCTGCCACCTATGCAATTCGGTTGGAATTGACATAGAGGGAGATATCCTCATTAAAGAGGACAAGCCCATCACTAAGAAGAAGATGGAGCAAGCAAGAGAGCCCATTCATGGAGCTCAAGAGGCGTATGAAGCTCATCACCATGAGATTCTGGAAATGCCTCAAATGCACTTTCCTCCACAAAACTATTGGGAGCAAATCAACACCTCCCTAGGAGAATTGAGTTCCAATATGGGACAACTAAGGGTGGAACATCAAGAGCACTCCATCATGCTTCATGAAATAAGAGAAGATCAAAAAGCAATGAGGGAGGAGCAACAAAGACAAGGAAGAGACATAGAAGAGCTCAAGGACATCATTGGTTCCTCAAGAAGGAAACGCCACCATCACTAAGGTGGATTCATTCCTTGTTCTTATTTCTTCTGTTTTTCGTTTTCTATGTTATGTGCTTATCTATGTTTGTGTCTTCATTACATGATCATTAGTAGTTAGTAACGTTGTCTTAAAGTTATGAATGTCCTATGAATCCATCACCTCTCTTAAATGAAAAATGTTTTAATTCAAAAGAACAAGAAGTACATGAGTTTCGAATTCATCCTTGAACTTAGCTTAATTATATTGATGTGGTGACAATGCTTCTTGTTTTCTGAATGTATGCTTGAACAGTGCATATGTCTTTTGAAGTTGTTGTTTAAGAATGTTAAATATGTTGGCTCTTGAAAGAATGATGACTAGGAGACATGTTATTTGATCATCTGAAAAATCATAAAAATGATTCTTGAAGCAAGAAAAAGCAGCAAAGAACAAAGCTTGCAGAAAAAAAAAATATAGGCGAAAAAAAATAATAATAGAAAGAAAAGCAAGCAGAAAAAGCTAAAAGCTCTTAAAACCAAGAGGCAAGAGCAAAAAGCCAATAACCCTTAAAACCAAAAGGCAAGGGCAATAAAAAGGATCCCAAGGCTTTGAGCATCAGTGGACAGGAGGGCCTAAAGGAATAAAATCCTGATCTAAGCGGCTAAACCAAGCTGTCCCTAACCATGTGCTTGTGGCGTGTAGGTGTCAAGTGAAAACTTGAGACTGAGCGGTTAAAGTCAAGGTCCAAAGCAAAAAAAAGAGTGTGCTTAAGAACCCTGGACACCTCTAATTGGGGATTCTAGCAAAGCTGAGTCACAATCTGAAAAGGTTCACCCAATTATGTGTCTGTGGCATTTATGTATCCGGTGGAAATACTGGAAAACAAAGTGCTTAGGGCCACGGCCAAGACTCATAAAGAAGCTGTGTTCAAGAATCATCATGCTAAACTAGGAGAGTCAATAACACTACCTGAACCCTGAGTTCCTATAGATGCCAATCATTCTGAACCTCAATGGATAAAGTGAGATGCCAAAACTATTCAAGAGGCAAAAAGCTATAAGTCCCGCTCATATGATTGAAGCTATGTTTCATTGATAGTTTGGAATTTATAGTATATTCTCTTCTTTTTATCCTATTTGATTTTCAGTTGCTTGGGGACAAGCAACAATTTAAGTTTGGTGTTGTGATGAGCGGATAATTTATACGCTTTTTGACATTGTTTTTAGTATGTTTTTAGTAGGATATAGTTATTTTTAGGGATGTTTTCATTAGTTTTTATGTTAAATTCACATTTCTGGACTTTACTATGAGTTTGTGTGTTTTTCTGTGATTTCAGGTATTTTCTGGCTGAAATTGAGGGACTTGAGCAAAAATCAGATTCAGAGGTTGAAGAAGGACTGCTGATGCTGTTAGATTCTGACCTCCATGCACTCAAAGTGGATTTTCTGGAGCTACAGAACTCTAAATGGCGCGCTTCCAATTGCGTTGGAAAGTAGACATCCAGGGCTTTCCAGCAATATATAATAGTTCATACTTTGGCCAAGAATAGATGACGTAAACTGGCGTTCAACGCCAGCTTTCTACCCAAATCTGGCGTCCAGCGCCAGAAAAGGATCCAAAACCAGAGTTGAACGCCCAAACTGGCACAAATACTAGCGTTCAACTCCACAAATGGCCTCTGCACGTGCAACACTTAAGCTCAGCCCAAACACACACTAAGTGGGCCCCGGAAGTGGATTTATGCATCAATTACTTACTCATGTAAACCCTAGTGACTAGTTTATTATAAATAGGACCTTTTACTATTGTATTTGGATTATCTTTGATCAGTGTAAACCATCTTTGGATGCCTGGTTCTTAGATCAGAGGGGCTGGCCTCTCGGCCATGCCTGGACTTTCACTTATGTATTTTTAACGGTAGAATTTCTACACTCCATAGATTAAGGTGTGGAGCTCTGCTGTTCCTCAAAGATTAATGCAAAGTACTACTGTTTTCTATTCAATTCATCTTATTTCGCTTCTAAAATATCCACTCGCACCCAAGAACGTGATGAAGGTGATGATTATGTGTGACGCTCATCACCATTCTCCCCTATGAACACGTGCCTGACAAACACTTTCGTTCTACATGAAATAAGCTAGAATGAATATCTCTTAGATCTCCTAACCAGAATCTTCGTGGCGTAAGATAGAATGATGGCGGCATTCAAGAGAATCCGGAAAGTCTAAACCTTGTCTGTGGTATTTCGAGTAGGATTCAATGATTGAATGACTGTGACGAGCTTCAAACTCGCGAATGCTGGGCGTTAGTGACAGACGCAAAAGGAGGGTGAATCCTATTCCAGCATGATCGGGAACCGACAGATGAATAGCCGTGCCGTGACAGGGTGCGTGAGCATATTATTCACTGAGAGGAGGGGATGTAGCCACTGACAACGGTGATGCCCTTGCATAAAGCCAGCCATGGAAAGGAGTAAGACTGACTGGATGGAGATAGCAGGAAAGCAGAGGTTCAGAGGAACGAAAGCATCTCCATACGCTTATCTGAAACTCCCACCAATGATTTACATAAGTATTTCTATCCTTATTTTATTATCTATTTTCGAAAACCCAATCACCATTTTATATCTGCCTGACTGAGATTTACAAGGTGACCATAGCCTGCTTCATACCAACAATCTCCGTGGGATTCGACCCTTACTCACGTAAGGTATTACTTGGACGACCCAGTGCACTTGCTGGTTAGTTGTATCGAAGTTGTGAACCATGGTATTGGCACCAAGTTTTTGGCGCCGTTGCCGGGAAAAGAAAGAGCCATGAATTTTACATAATTAAAGTGTAATCATGATTACGCGTACCAAGTTGCTCACGTTGCCAGGGATTGTTCGAGCCTGGACATCACAATTTCGTGCACCAACCTGGATCACTACATTTTTCAGGTAATCCTCCCATTAAAGCAGATATAGAACTACCTAAAGGAATAGTTTCTAATTCATTAATTTTGTCTTTTTGGATACATAAGTCCTTTAGAAACTTTGCATATTTAGGTACCTGCTGAATAACATCAAAAAGGGGAACAGTTACCTCAACCTTTTTGAATATTTCTACCATTTTAGGATCAGGTTCCAGCTGCTTCCTGGGCTTCCTTGCAAGTTGTGGAAATGGAATGGGAGTGGTGTTTTCTGTGGTGCTTGTGCCTTTTTGTGCTTCTTCCTGTGGTGGAGCTATCTCTTCTTCAGCCATTTCCTGTATATCCTCTTTCTCTTCAACATCTTCGATTTCTACCACCTCTTTAGCTGAGGCGTATTCTGGTGAGCTTGGTTCCTCCTGATTCCTCTCTTGTAGTGTGGTTTCGGATCTCAGGGTGATGGCATTAATGCCTCCCTTTGGATTGGGTAATGGTTGAGAGGGGATTCCAGTGGTTCTTGAAGGTTGGTTACTAGAATTTTGTGCTGAACTAAGCTGTGACATAAAAGCTTGCAGAGTAGAGGTGAAACCATTCAGACTGGCGTTAATATTGTTCACGATGGTATTTTCCATGGCCAGTTGTCTTTTCTCAAAAGCTTGTAATAAATCTTCATTAGAAGATACAGAAGAATGAGTAAATTGAGAGGTTTGCTGCTGATTGTTCAGTGGTCCTTGGTTTTGCCTCAGGTGAGGTGCTCAGTAAGGTTGATTTTGTTGCCTGTTGTTGTTATTATTCCACCTCTGATTTCCCTGATTATCTCTGCCTCCTCTATTATTGTTGTCCCTCCAATTCTGGTTTGAATTGTCCTGCCATCCATGGTTATTATTTCCACTTTGATTGTACCCTTGGTTGGGGCGGTCATAGAAGTTGTGAGTGGATGCCACCATGTTGTCTTCTTGTTGGAGCTGTGGGCATTCATCAGTGTAATGACTGTAATCAGCACAAATTCTGCAAATTCTTTGTGGGACTAGTTGTTGGTTTTGCTGCGGTTGAGTTTGCTGAGCTTGTTGATTCAACTGCATTTGCTTCAGCAGGTTGGTCATCTCACAGATGCTTCGATTTAGAGCAGCAGTCTCTATGCCAGAAGATACTTCTGCAACGGCCCTTGAACGACCTTGCTTCTATCTGTGGTTCTGAGTAGATTCAGCTAAATCACTGATCAATTGCCAAGCTTCATCAGTGGTCTTGTACTTCTTCATAGACCCATTGCTGGCACTTTCCAATGTGGTCTTATCCTGGGGCCTCATTGCTTGTGTGACATAGCTGAGTAGCACGATCTTGTCAATCATGTGGTGGGGGCATACTTCCAGAAGATTATTGAAGCGCTCCCAGTATTCAAAGAGAGTCTCATTGTCATCCTGAACAATTGTAGAGATATCCTTTCTTAGTTTATCAGTAACTTCAGATGGAAAGAATTTCTCCAGAAACTCCTTTCTGAGTGTATCCCAGTTGGATACATTTGCTAGAGGTTGAGTGTAGTACCACTCTCTTGCTTTTCCCTCAAGAGAGAATGGAAAAGCTTTCAGCAGAATTGAAGTTTCATCAGTGCCATCACGCCTGACAGTAGAACAGGCTGCCTGGAAATCTCTCAAGTGCTTGATAGGCTCTTGAGCAGGTAGGCCATGAAACTTGGGCATCAAATTTAGCAGTGCGGTCTTTATTTCAAAATCTATAGCTACCGCTGGATGATGTGCTTGAAACGGTTGCATTGTAAAATCAGGAGCTCCTTCCTCCTGAATGGTAACTCTTCTAGCTGCCATGTTTTCTGCACGTAAAACAACCGAATCAGTAGAACGGGGGCTGGTTTCTTTCTCAAATTCACTTTCAGATCCGCCCTCAGAGCGGGCTAACCTACGCTGTTCTCGCCTTATTCGTGAAATTGTCCTTTCAATTTCAGGATCGAATATTAGCAAGCGCGGATCAGGAAATGAACGTGTCATTTGACGGAAGAAACATGCAGCTCATAGTAACAAAATTAAATAAAATTCAAATAAATAAATTCTAATTAATAAAATTAGCACTCTATTGCAACTCCCCGGCAACGGCGCCAAAAATTGATGGGAAGCAGAAGCTGGTGAATTAAAAATTTATTAAAATGGTTACGTTGCGAGTATAGTTCTTAACTCACCGAAAATCTGCCTATCAATTTAGAAATATGTCACAGAGAGTTTAAATTAAAATTACTGGGAGTTTTAAGTCCCAGGTCGTCTCCCAACGAGTTGTAGAAAAGTGTGCTGTTTTATTAATCAGATGTTCCAAGAAGTTGAGCTAGGTAAATTGGGAATTAAATTGAGGAATTTAAATAATATAAATAAAAGCCTTGACTGGGAATTGATTGGTTGGAATCTCTATCATTGATGGTGTGATTGTAAGATTAATTTATAATTAATGGTTGTTCTGTTTGGTTATCCTTTACTAGGTAAAGGAAAGTCAAACAAGTGGGAATGCCAGATCTGTTCACAAGTTGCAACCCACTTAGTTCAAAGGGATTGGCGTCGGTAACAAGATAGCAATCCAACATTTAACCCAATTACAAATTTTCTTTCAATCCTTCCAACTCAAGAGTTCCTTTTAATCAACTCCCCATCAAGTAAGGGAACTACTCACGCATTATAAATAAAGAATCCATGGCACATGAAAAGAAATTAAAAGAAGACATGATTATTGATATTGAAATTGAATTAAAAAGAAATAATCCTTGCATTAAATAATCATAAAAGTATCTGAATGACAAAATTGAACATAACAAAGAACATGGAAGATGAAATCCAAGTTAAGAGAACAAACTAGAATGATGATGTCTTAATGAGGAAATAACTCTTCTCAATGTTCCAATGCTAAGATCAATTGAAAATTAAAATCCTAAAACTAGAGAGAAAAACCTAAGAGAGTGAAAAACTAGATCTAAAACTACTGAATGAATGTGTCTCTTGTTTCTGCATATTCTCTGACTCTAGTCTGCTGTTCCGGGCCGAAAACTGGGCCGGAATAAGGCCCAAAATCGCTCCCATCGAATTCTGCAGATTATGCAGATCGCACATGTCACGCGATCGCGTCGTCCATGCGGACGCGTCGCTTGCGCTTTTCCTCTCCACGCGTTCGCGTCGTCCACGCTACCGCGTCGCCTGTGCTTTCTAATCCGCGCGGCCGCGCAAGCCATACGGCCGCGTCGCTGCGATTTGCGCTCCTTCGCGCGGTCGCGTGAGCCATGCGACCGCGTCACTTCTCGCTGGTTATCTCCTCAATTTCTTGTGTTTATTTCATTTTTGCTAGCTTCCTCTCCAATCTCCATCTCATTCATGCCCTATGGGGCCTGAAACACTTGACACACAGATCACGACATCGAATGGAATAAAGGAGAATTAAAAGTGAATAATTAAAGTCTCTAGGAAGCAATTTTCAAACATGTACTGAATTTAGGAAGGAAATCTAAATGCATGCTAAATTGATGAATAAGTGGGCAAGGATCATGACAAAACCACACAATTAAACACAATATAAACCATAAAATAGTGGTTTATCAATGACCCCGTAGTCATTACTATCATACTCGCCAACGCCAATCTTCACCGAACACTGGTCGGCCAAGGAAGCTCTGCGGATATCCTATTCAAATCCTCCTTTGACAAGCTCGGTCTACAAGAAAAAGAGCTCAGAGCATATCCAAATAGCTTGTTCGGGCTCGGAGACGCCTCAATCTAGCCCCTAGGTTACATCCCACTACACAAAACCTTTGGAAAGGAAACCCGCTCTAGAACACTAAGCATCGACTACATCGTAGTCGACGTGAGCTCCCCATACAACACCCTCACAGGTCAGACAACACTAAATCAGCTCGCGGTAGTAGTCTCTACTCCACACTTATGCATGAAGTTTCTGACTCCAGAAGGGATAGCCACCATCAAAGGAGACCAAAAGCTCGCGCGGCACTGCTATAATGAAAGCCTGAAAAGAGTCCAATACCATTGAACTCGGTGGAGCCTGGGCTCGAGAAGAACTCCGTCCACAACCAGAGGGCGAAACAGAGGAGGTCCAAATTGGAGACTCCCAAGACAAAACAACAAATATAGGTGCAAACTTCAAGGAAGGACTGAAGAAGCAGCTAATAAAGTTCCTAAAGGACAATTCCGACCTTTTCGCATGGAAGGCCACGGACATGCCCGGCATTGATCCCAGACTAATGTGCCATAAATTGGCAGTATACCCTGGATTTTGGCCAGTGTAATAGAAGCGCAGAAAGCTCGGCCCAGAGAGATCGCAAGCTGTGGAAGAACAGGTACATGCCTTACTAGAGGAAGGATTCATAAGGGAGGTCAAGTACCCATTATGGCTGGCCAATGTCGTACTAGTCAAAAAGTCAAATGGAAAGTGGCGGATGTGTACTGATTACACCGACCTCAACAAAGCCTGCCCAAAAGATCCCTATCCACTCCCGAATATAGACACCCTAGTCGACGCCTCATCGAGATACAAGTACCTTTCATTCATGGACACCTACTCGGGGTACAACCAAATCCCGATGTATCAACCCGACCAAGAAAAAACCTCGTTCCTAACCCCAAGAGCAAACTACTGCTACGTAGTCATGCTCTTCGGAATCAAAACACAGGGGCTACATACCAGAGGTTGATGAACAAAGTTTTCGTCAACCACATCAGAAATCTGATGGAGGTTTACGTAGACAACATACTGGTAAAGACACAAAAAGAGGAAGCGCTATTACCTGACCTCGCCGAAGTATTCGACATCATAAGAAAGCACGGGATAAGACTCAATCCCTCAAAGTGCACTTTCGCAGTAGAAGCTGGAAAATTCTTGGGCTTCATGGTCACCCAGAAAGGGATTGAAGCAAACCCAGATAAATGACAGGCCATACTCAGCATGAAAAGTCCGACCTGCGTCAAAAAGGTACAGCAGCTCAATGGAAGACTAGCGGCCCTGTCTAGATTCCTAGCCAGATCGGCCTTGAGATCTCACCCTTTCTACGCAACACTAAGGAAAGAAAAGAGGTTCGAGTGGACCCCAGAATGGGAACAAGCTTTCCAAGACTTCAAGACATTCTTGGGGCAACCACCCATCCTAACCCGACCCCGGCAAGGAGAAGAGCTGATCCTATACCTCGCTGTGGGAAGTCGTGCTATAGCCTCAGCCCTAGTCAGAGAAGAAAAAAACAGACAACAACCCATTTACTTTATCCGTAAAGCTTTTCAAGGGGCCGAACTAAACTATCAAAAAATAGAAAAGTTCGCCTACGCACTCATACTCACTTTCCAACGATTTCGACCAAACTTTCAAGCCCACACCATCAGAATACGGACCAACTAACCCATAAAAAGTATCCTACAGAAAACCGACTTAGCCGGGCGAATCCTACAATGGGAGGTCGAGTTGCCCTATATCGACCTTAAATACGAAGCTCGGACAGCCATCAAGTCTCAGTACTTGCCCGACTTCGTTGCAGAGTACACTGACACCCCAGGAACCCCATCGACTAGAACCTCTACGTTGACGGCTCATCAAACAAAGCCGGAAGTAGAGCGGGCGTTATCCTAGAAAGTAATCAGGGAACCCAACTCGAACTCCCCTTAAAGTTCAAATTTCTTGCATCAAATAACTAAGCCGAGTACGAACCCCTATTGGCTGGTTTGAAGCTGGCTAGGGAAGTCGGAGCCCAAAAGCTTACCATCTTCAGCGATTCACAAATAGTCACCTGGAAAATAGAAGGAAGCTACTAGGCAAAGGATCCCACCATGAAAAAGTATCTAGACAAGACTAGAGAACAGCTCGAAACATTCGTGGGATATGAGATCCGACATATACCTCGAGAATAAAACACCTGAGTTGATGTACTTTTGAAACTAGCCAGCACCAAACTAGGGGGCAACTATAGAATCCTCATCCAAGAAACACTACAAAACCCGTCAACCTCGGAAAAAAGTTCTAAGCATATCGGACTAGGACCAAGGGTAGATGACTCCCATAATCAGCTACCTCAAGTCCGAAACACTCCCCGCAGATAAAAATGAGGCAAAAAGGTTAGTACGAGAAGCCCAGTACTACACCATAGTACACGACGTCCTATATGGGAGAGGGATCTCAACACCCCTCCTAAAATGCGTCCCGACCTCTGCCACAAGGAAAATCCTAGATGAAGTCCATGGTGGCATGTGCGGCAACCACCTCGGGGTGCGAGCTCTTTCCAAAAAGGTACTCCGGACTGGCTTTTACTGGCGGACCTTACAAAAGGAAGCAACAGAGTTCATCAAAATATGCCCTCCATGCCAGAAGCAAGACAACTTTCATATTGCCCTACCCGAAGAGCTCATCTGTGTTACTTCACCTTGGCCGTTCGCAAAGTGGGGGCTTGACCTCCTCGGAGCATTCTCCCAGGGATCAGGGTAAGTCAAGTTCCTCATTGTAGGAATAGACTACTTCACTAAATGGATCGAGGCTGAGCCATTGGCTTCCGCCACCGTCCAAAGAAGTCGGAAGTTCCTATACAGAAATATTATCACAAGGTTTGGGGTCCCATGCTCCATCACCACGGACATTGGCACTCAGTTCACCGACACGGGCTTCAGGAACTTGGTAGTTGATTTGAAAATAAAGCACCAGTTCACCTCCGTGGAACACCTACAAGCCAACGGACAGGCGGAAGCCGCAAACAAAGTCATATTGGTCGGGTTAAAACGGAGACTACAGAACGCAAAAGGAGCCTGGGCTGAAGAGCTCCCGCAAGTCCTGTGGGCATATCGGACAACCCCACACTCCACCACTGGGGAGTCACCCTTCCGACTTGCTTACAGAATAGAGGCAATGATTCCCGTAGAGGTAGAGGAAAGGTCCCCTAGGGTGATCCTCTACAATGAAAATACCAACTCCCAGGCACAATTTTCCCATCCTCCACAATGTTGTCCATGCTGAATAAGGAGAGGTCGACATCGGGAGTAAGAACTCGGACCTGGGCCTTTAAATTTACATACAGCGCAGTCATGCCATTCACCACATGACCTTGGAGTTTGGCATAGTCATCTTGAGCAGACTGAAGCCTCTCTCTGATCTCCAACAGCTCGCCATAGGCCCAAGTATAACTCTCCTTAGCCTTCTTGGCCATATCTTCAGCCAAGTTAGCAGCCGCCTCCGCAGCAGTGGCCCTAGCCATCTCCTTCTCCACTGTAGCCTCCCACTCACGCTTCAACCCATCCACCCTCTCATATTCAACCTTGGCATCTTCAAAAAAATCCTTGGTGGCACGCACAGGAGACTCTCTAACAACTCGGGACAAAGTAGCACTGATATTCACCATCCGAATACTATTGCTTGATATAATGTCAAGGAGGTGAAGGATTGAAACATCATCAGTAGGAACCTGGCCATAAGGGGCAATAAGTTCCGAAACAAAAACCACACCATCAAATTCTTTAGCATTCAAACTAAAAGTCCCAGCAGTCATCGGCTTCTTAGGAGGAGGGCCAGACGAAGTTGGAGAAGAGGCAGCATTGGAAGTCGCCAGGGGAGGCTCAGTAGGAACCGTCCATACTCGAGGGGTCAGGATGACCTTCCCGAACCTTGAGGGTCAGACTCTGGCTTCTTCGGAGGAACTTGGCCAGAACCCTCCCCCGACGCCTTGTTCTGAATATTTTGGGCGACTACTATTTTCTTGGTTTTCTTAAGGAACTTCATCGAATCAGAATGAGCAACCATCTCTGAAAAAGAAGAAAGGAACCACAGAAACAGTCATGCAATGAGCAAATAAAGTAACAAAAGAAAGACTGCCTTATAAAAAAGTCGGGCGCTACCTAGCTCAGAACGAAAGAGAGAAGAAACTCCTAGAAATCTCTTTGTGTCCAGATGAGGAGGCTGCCCCCAATGCTCCTCTAAGACACCTACAAAGGCCCTCTCTACATCATCTAAATTCTCTCACGAATACTTAAGAACTACAGGATCCTTTTGTCACCAAAGAGGGAAGGACGGGTGTTCGTTCTCATCTAAGAAGAAGGGAAGGACACCCTCAACAGCTCGGACTTTGAAAAAAAAGTTCTTAAAATCTTGAAAAGAGTCATCAAACATAGAGAAAACTTTCTTTCCCTGGGTAGCCCGAAAGGAGATCCAAGAAGTCTTCTTCTTGGCCGCCCCCGGTTTGGTCAACACAAACAGGTAAAGGAAAAGGGATAGGGTAGGTCAGACACCCAGCTCTTGGCACAACAGCTGGAAAATCTTCACAAAAGCCCAAGAGTTCGGATGAAGTTGCGAAGGGGCCATATTACAGTTCCATAAAACTTCACTCTCAAATGCGGTAAAAGAAAGGGTAATACCTAGTTGGGTAAAGAAATAGTCATAGGCATAGAAGAAAGGACGCTCTGCCCGACCTAAGGGAGGGAAACTAACTCTCTCCTTAGGATCGGGCGAAACCAGCTCGTAGTTCTTTTCATCATCCCTACTACTACATGATGACAAGTCATTTTGTGCATGTTTTATTAGCAATTTTTACTTGTTTTCATTAGGTTTCATGCATTTCTTAGACAATAAGTAAGTGATTGGATTGGAATTTAATGATTGTCTTGATTCGATCAAACATTATTACTTTTGTGCATTATCACGAGATTTATGCAAGAATTATGTGATTATTATGAATGATGCAAAATTTTATGATTTTAGAAAGGCTTTGATTGCATGTTTGATTGATGACAGATGAAAAGATGCAAGAAAGAAACAGAGAAAGAAGTAGGACAGAGGAACGCTACGTTCGTTTGGAGAACGCTACGTTCTCTAGTGACGCGTACGCATACAGGACGTGCACGCGTAGAACAAGGATTTTGAAAGAACCACGCGTGCGCGTGCATGACGCGTACGCGTGGGTGTGATTAACGTTCGTTACAAAAGAATGCTATGTTCTCTTTCAAAGAACGCCCGCGACAATTTCAAAATTTGGAACTCAACTTTGGCCATCGACGCGTACGCATAAGGGATGCGTACGCGTGAGTGTAGCATCTTTGAAGAAGCACGCATACGCGTGGATGGCGCGGAAGCGGGGAGTTAATAATTTGACATCCACGCATACGCATGAAGGACGCGTACGTGAGGGGAGCGTTCTTGGCAAGAACGCTACGTTCTGAAAGTGAACACTACCAAGGGACGCGTCAGCGTGTATCACGCGTATGCATGATGAGTACTCAGCGAGCAAGGACGCGCACGCGCAGGAGACACTTACGCGTCGATGAATGAGCGCGACGCTCTCTTTGAGAGCGCTACGTTCTGCTGAAGCTGCATTGAAGTACCAATACGGACCCATTCTGACCTGCATCAACAAAGGCCAAAAAGTCCAATCCAAGTACTTAGAAGACTGAATTGGAGAGTGTATAAATAGAGGAGAATTTGATTTCATTAGGAGGTTAGCTAGGAGATCCGGAAGGCTAGAGACTCTGCACTTAAATTTCATTTTATTTTCCTTCTGTTCTTTATGTTCTGCACTTTTTCTTTTATGTTTTGTATTAGAGCAATGATGAACTATACCCCAAAATTCATTAGGAGGAGGAGCTCTATTGTAATTCCAATGAATCAATAAAATTCTTCTTCTTCTCAATTCATTTGTGTAGCTATAGGATAACTTCTGTTTTGATTGTGAATTTCTCACTCCAGAAGGGGGTTAAATTCAATTGAATACTTGTGTGAGCCTCGGAAGGAGAATCACTTGTATTAGAATTGGAGTTCTATCCTTCACTACTCTCTTGATCAACACCATTTGGGAGGAATTGAAATCCTGAGAGTTAATGTGGCTTATGGATGAGAGAAATACACTTAACCTCTTCTCATGACAATTGGATCAAGGAATTGGCAAGATTGATTGTGATTAGAGAGATTGGATTGCCAAAGAATTGGGATCCAATCAATTTCAATCTGCCATAGATCTACCCATATGATTGAGAAAGGAGTTGAGACCTAGTTGATTCATGAAGGATTATGATATCTCCAATCCCTGATGAATCACTTTCTTTGAATTTCTTCAACTTAGATCTCTCTTATTTCACTACAATTTATATTGTCCACTTCTATTTTAGTTTCCTACACCCAATTCCCTTTATAATTCATGCAATTTAAGTTTCTGTGCCTTTTAAGTTTCTGCACC
This sequence comes from Arachis hypogaea, assembly GCF_003086295.3. Classification (NCBI taxonomy): domain Eukaryota; kingdom Viridiplantae; phylum Streptophyta; class Magnoliopsida; order Fabales; family Fabaceae; genus Arachis; species Arachis hypogaea. The sequence goes on along the minus strand of NC_092048.1, from coordinate 40,741,058 downwards.
TTTACCTTCCTGCACTTTGAGATTCAGTTATTTACTTTCCTTGCAATTTAAGATTCAGTTCTTTTAATTTCTTGCACTTGAAATTTCAGTTATTTAAGCTTCTTGCCGTTTACTTTTCAAGCTCTTTACATTATGCACTTTACATTTCTTGTAATTTACTTTCTGTCAATCCAATTTCACTCAATTCATCAATATTAGCTTAACTAGACTAATCACCATACTAAAGTTTCTTAATCCATCAATCCCTGTGGGATCGACCTCACTTTCGTGAGTTTTACTACTTGATGCGACCCGGTACACTTGCCAGTTAGTTTGTGTGGAATCGATTTTCCCTCATCAAGTTTTTGGCGCCGTTGCCGGGGATTGATTTTGATTGACAATGATTAAGTAGGTGATAATCTAGATTAAGAATTTTTCTTTGTTTTTGTTAAGCACACTAACTGTTTGAAATTTTGTGTATGCTAACCTTAACCTCACACTAGCAACAGAGTACTTTGTTTGTGTTTTGGTCTGTTTGTGTTGTATGCCAAGAGGGAGAAGAGATGAATCCACCTCCTTTGATTCTGAACCAGAGAGACCTTCTTGAGGCTAAGAAGAGAATCAAGAGGGAAGAGAGTGATTGGAGAAGAAGAATCAGAAGAGGAAGATCAAGATATGGAGGGTAACTTCCCTAATCCACCAGAACAGGTGGCCAACCTCCAAGGAGAGTTCTAGCATCTTACACCTTCCACAATCCAAAAAACTGTGGGAGCAGTATACTCACTCCAAATGTGCATGCCAATAACTTTGAGTTGAATCCTCAACTTATCACTTTGGTGCAGAACAATTGTTTCTATGGAGGGGGTCCTCTTGAAGACCCGAATCAACACTTATCTGTCTTCTTGAGGATATGTGAAATAGTCAAGATAAATGGTGCGCATCCGGATATCTACAAGTTGCTGTTGTTTCCATTCTCTTTGAGGGATAAGGCATCTCAATGGCTGGAGACATTCCCCAAAGAAAGCATCAATACTTGGGATGATTTGGTGAACAAATTCCTAGCTAAGTTCTACCCACCTCAGAAAATCATAAGATTGAAGACAGAAGTGCAAACCTTCACTCAAATGGATGGAGAATCACTTTATGAGGCATGGGAGAGATACAAAGCCTTGATTAGGAAATGTCCACCTGAAATGTTTAGTGAATGGGACAGATGATAAACCACTATTTTATGGTTTATCTTGTGATAAATGGAGTGATTTTTATCAAGTCTTTACACACTTATTCATATAAATTGTATGATTTTACAAATCCTTCCTAATTCTGTTCTATGATTGAAAACCTGCTTTCCAAGCCTTTAAATTGTGTATTTTTAACTCCTCTATATACCATTCGATGTCGTGATCTGTGTGTTAAGTGTTTTTAGGTTTTATAGGGCAGAAATAGCTCAGAGGATGGGAAGAAAGTTTGCAAAAATGGAAAGAACACGAGAAACTAAAAAGACAACCAGCGAGGAGCGACGCGCACGCATGGCTCACACGTGCGCGTGATTTGGAGATTTTCATGGTGACGCGTGCGCATGACTAACGCGTACACGTGACATGCGCCACGTGTAGAAAATGCAGAAGACGCTGGGGGCGATTTTGGGCTGAGTTTGGACCCAATTTTTGGCCCAGAAATACAGACTAGAGCCAGGGGACAAGCAGACACTCAAGACACATTCTCATTCGCACGGTTTTTAGTTTTAGATTAGAATCTTAGAGAGAAATTACTACTTCCTCTAGGTTTTCTTCACATTCATAGATTTCTACTTTTATGCTTTTGATTTGGATATTGAGAAGAGTCACTACCTCCGTTGAAGTTTTCATTATTCTAGTTTGTTTCCTTATTCCCTTACTCTTTTAATCGCCCATTAACCCTGTTCAGATACGTATGCTTATGGTTTTGGGATTTATTAATGCAAAGAACTCTTTTTATCTTTAATTAATTTTTAGTTATTATTTTATTTAGTTTATCATGTCTTCTTTTTATTCCCTTTATATGTTTGTGAAGGCTGTATTCATGTCAATGGAGTAGACTCCCAACTTGACTTGGGAGTTGATTAAAAGGAGACCCTTGATTTGGAATACTCAAGTGTCAACTCGTTGGGAGACGACCTGGGATTTCTAATCCCAATATTTTTATTCTTAATTTGTGACAACCCTTTTAAATTGATAAGCAGAATTTTCGTCGGCTAAGAAATGTACTTGCAACGCTGTTTTCTCTATAAATTCTTAATCGGCAATTTTTTGCCCGTTCAACAGACTTCAGAATTTCTATGAGGGCTTGACTCTAAAAGCTCAAGAGTCCCTGGATTACTCTGTAGGAGGTTCACTACAGCTAATGAAGACAGTTGAAGAAGCTCAGAATCTCATAGACACTGTGACCAACAATCAATACTTCTATACTCATCAAAGGCAATGCTAACCAGCTCCAAAGAAAGGTGTATTAGAGCTTGAAGGTGTAGACACCATATTGGAACAAAAAAAATTGATGCACCAACAAATCCAACAGGAAATGGAGACGATGGCAAAGAGAATAGATGGACTTTAAGTGGCCGCAGTAAACACAGCAAGTCAACCTTCAAATAGATGGAGCCAAAGTGAAGAAACTTTTGAGAAATGAAACTATGAGCAGCAACCAGAGCAAGTCCAGTACATGTATAACACCTCAAGCTCTTCTCAGAATGACTTCCATGGGGATACATACAATCCATCATGGAGGAATCATCCCAACTTGAGGTGGGGTGATAATCAGAATTCATGGCAGAAGAACCACAATTTCAACAACTCCCGCAACACAAACAACCAAAATTATTCATCCAATAACACTAAACAATACAAAAAACCACAAAACTCATATCAGCAACCCCACAACAATTCACAAGTTCACCAAAATAACTTCTCTACACCACCATTTAACTCACAAAACAACCACCTCCCAAATAACTTCCAGCAACAACAATCATGCTCCAATATACCACCCATTGACCATCAGGAAACAAGGATCTCAGCTTTTGAAGCAACCTTACAAGCACTTGCTCAGACTACACAAATTCTAGCCAAAGGGCAAGAGCGACAAGAGGCCACGATGAGAAATCTAGAAAGACAAATTGGACAATTGTCCAAACAGCCAGCTGAAAGACCAACCAACATTTTTGCAAGTGATACCATTCCAAATTCCAAAGAATAATGCAAGGCAATCCAATTAAGGAGTGGGAAGACTTTGGAGAACACCAAGGTTGCTAGCAAGGAACCAACAGAGGCAGAGAAGAGTGACCAGGAAAAGCTCAAGAAGAAGGAGGAAGAGCCACAAGCTCCAAGGAAGGGAAAGCAAGTCATGGAAGAGCATCCACAAGAACAGAGGAAGGAGGTGAAATCTTACATTCCTCCTCTGCCATACCCTCAAAGGTTGCAAAAAGAGATCAAAGACCAACAGTTTTCCAAGTTCTTGGAAGTTTTCAAGAAGCTGGAAATCAACTTACCACTTGCTGAAGCTTTAGAGCAAATTCCATTGTATGCTAAATTTCTCAAGGAACTCATCAATAAGAAGAGAAGCTGGAATGAAAAGGAGACTGTGATTTTGACCCAAGAGTGCAGTGCAGTGATTCAAAGAGGCATTTCACCAAAACTCAAAGACCCAGGGAGCTTCATCATATCATGCACCATAGGCAACATAACTTTGGAAAGAGCTCTCTGTAATTTAGGTGCCAGCATCAACTTGATGCCTCTCTCAATGATGAAAAAGCTTGCAATAGAGGAAGTCAAACCCACCAGAATATCACTTCAAATGGCGGATAGATCACTCAAAATACCCAATGGAGTTGTGGAGAACTTATTGGTGAAGGTTGGAGAGTTCATCTTCCCTACCGATTTTGTCATTTTAGACATGGAAGAAGAAGGACACAACTCAATTATCTTGGGTAGACCTTTCTTAGCAACAGCAAGAGCTATCATTGATGTGAAAAAAAGGGAGATGATCCTCGGGGTGCACGATGAGCAAATGATCATCAATGTCTTTAAAGCAATGCAGTACCCCCCTGAAAAAGAAAAGCATATGAGAGTGGAGATAATTGAAGATATAGTGGAAGAAGTGCTTGAAACAAGTATTCTTAAGGAACAAGAAGAAGAAATAGAAATAGCACGAAATGTCTCAGAAGAACAAGTGACTGAAATCTCTTTTGAAGGCAAGACAGAGGAGGTGCCAAAACAAGAGTTGAAGCCCCTCCCCCCTCATCTCAAATATGCATACCTTGGTGAAGAGGATAGTCTTCCAGTAATCATCAATTCATCCTTGAGCACACAAGATGAAGCCAAACTGATTGAGGTGTTGAAGACTCACAAGACAGCTCTAGGATGGACAATTGATGACATCAAGGGCATAAGCCCTACTATTTGCATGCATAAGATCCTACTAGAAGAGGATTCAAGACCTGTGGTACAACCCCAAAGAAGGCTTAACCCAACCATGAAGGAAGTGGTTCAAAAAGAAGTGATAAAACTGTGGAATGCTGGAATCATACACCCAATCTCTGACAGCTCTTGGGTAAGCCCAGTTCAAGTGGTGCCAAAGAAAGGTGGCATGACTATCATCTTTAATGAGAAGAATAAACTCATTCCCACAAGGACAGTGACAGGATGGAGAATGTGTATTGACTATAGAAGACTGAATGATGCCACAAGGAAGGATCACTTCCCTCTTCCCTTCATTGATCAGATGCTGAAAAGATTGGCTGGCCATGCTTACTACTGCTTCTTGGATGGTTGCTCTGAATACAATCAGATATTGGTGGACCCCAAGGATCAAGAGAAGACCTCCTTCACATGTCCATTCGGAGTCTTTGCCTATAGAAGGATGCCCTTTTGGCTATGCAATGCCCCTGCTACCTTTCAAAGGTGTATGCTTTCCATAGTTTTTGAGATGGTAGAAAAATTATTAGAAGTTTTTATGGATGATTTTTCTGTCTTTGGTAATTCCTTTGATACTTGCTTACATCATTTAACTCTTGTCTTGAAAAGATGCCAAGAAACTAATCTGGTCTTAAATTAGAAAAATGCCATTTCATAGTTCCTGAAGGGATAGTTCTTGGGCATAAGGTTTCAAGCAAAGGTATAGAAGTTGATAAAGCTAAGATAGAGATTATAGAAAAGCTTCCTATACCAGTCAATGTAAAAGCAGTGAGAAGTTTTTTTGGGCATGCTAGTTTTTATAGAATATTCATCAAAGACTTTTCAAAATTAGCCAAAACTACTGAGCAATTTGCTAATGGTTGACAATCCTTTTATATTTGATGATAATTGCAAGCATGCCTTTGAAACCTTGAAAAAGAAACTCACTACAGCATCAATCATCACACCCCTAGAGTGGGGACTTCCTTTTGAACTTATGTGTGATGCAAGTGATGTTGCAATTGGTGCTGTATTGGGACAAAAAAAAGACAAGCTGCATCATGTTATATACTATGCAAGCAAAGTGTTAAATGAGGCAGAAAAGAATTATACCACTACAGAGAAAGAGCTCTTGGCAATTGTATATACATTTGACAAATTTAGACAATACTTGATTGGTTCAAAAGTTGTAGTATATACTGATCATGCTGCTCTCAAGTATCTCATGTCTAAACAGGATGCAAAGCCAAGACTTATTAGGTGGGTGCTTCTGCTACAAGAATTTGACATTGAAGTGAGAGATAGGAAAAGAAGTGAGAACCAAGTTGTAGATCATTTGTCAAGATTACCACAAGAGATCAATCAAGATACACCACAACCAGTGAATGAGAAGTTCCCAGGTGAACATCTTCTTCAAGTCTAACAAGCACCTTGGTTTGCTGATTTTGCAAACTACAAGGTTGGAAGGAAGATTTTTCAAGAGTTCATCAGACAACAAGTGAAGAAGCTGCTTAATGAAGCCAAGAAATTCTTGTGGGACGAGCCTTTCTTGTTCAAGAGGTGTCCAAATGGGATGATTAGAAGGTGTATCCCTGAAAATGAGATGAGAGACATACTGTGGCACTGTCATGGTTCAGCTTATGGTGGACACTTTGGGCCAGAAAGAACAGCTGCTAAAGTGCTTCAAAGTGGATTCTATTAGCCAACCATATTCAAAGATGCTAGAGAATTTGTGCACCAATGCAATGAATGTCAAAGAGTTGGAGGGCTAACAATGAGAAATGAAATGCCTCAAAACTTCATTTTGGAAGTGGAACTGTTTGATCTCTGGGGTATAGATTTTATGGGGCCCTTTCCTCCATCATATTCCTTCAAATACATTCTGGTAGCAGTGAAATATGTCTCCAAATGGGTAGAATCCATAGCAACAACTACCTGTGATGCACCAATTGTCCTTAAATTTCTTAAGAGACACATCTTCACCAGATATGGGGTGCCTAAAGGCCTTATTAGTGATGGTGGCAGACACTTTTGTAATAAACACATGGAAAAATTGCTCCACAAATATGGGATAATTCATAAAGTGGCAACACCATACCACCCTCAAACTAATAGGCAGGCTGAACTGGCAAATAGGGAACTAAAGAGAATCTTGGAGAAGACAGTTGGGATCACTAGAAAAGACTGGGCAAGAAAATTGAATGATACTTTATGGGCATATAGAATAGCATTCAAAGCTCCAATTGGAAAGTCACCTTTTCAGCTAATCTATGGCAAATCCTGTCACCTTCCTGTGGAGCTCGAACATAAAGCTTTCTGGGCCACTAAGCTCCTCAATCTTGACTCTCAAGTAGCAGGAGAGAAAAGGCTATTGCAACTCAATGAACTGGATGAATTCAGATTGGAAGCTTATGAGAATGCTAAAATATACAAGGAGAGAGCTAAAAGGTGGCATGACAAGAAAATTTCAAAAAGAAAATTTGAACCAGGACAGTAAGTACTCTTATATAATTCCAGGCTTAAGATTTTTTCTGGCAAACTCAAGTCCAAATGGACTGGCCCTTACTTGGTGACTAAGGTTTCCCCACATGGAAGCCTTGGGCTTATGAATGAAGCTACAAAAGACACATTCACAGCAAATGGTCACAGAGCTAAGCATTACTTGGGAGTGCCTTGGAACAAGGAGGAGAGTATTCATGAGCTGAGTTGAACAAGAATGGAGAATGTCAAGCTAATAACATTAAAAGAGCGCTTGTTGGGAGGCAACCCAACTAGAGGTAGTTTTCTTTTCCTAGCTATTTTAATAAAAGGGTTAAGTAGATTTATCTGTATTGTAAGGAGCTTAGTTTTGTGTTGCACACCAAAACAATTCAAGGGTAAATGTAAGATGCTAAGTTTGGTGTTCCACCAAGAATTTCATGAAAAACACATTTCAACCCTCTGCATAAATGGTCACTGGCTCCAAGCAATCAGAAAAACTACTCAACCATTGTCTGCTTTCTAGTTTATAGTTTGTTTTATTTAATAAAAGCACAAGGTTTCATGTATGTGATTAATCTGCTGCATAAGAGACATTGGCAAAGAACTAAGTTTGGTGTTCACACACCAAAGTAAGTTCAAAAGCCTGCAAACATTCATGCATGCTAACCATTTTTCAAGTGCTTGGGGGACAAGCAACTTCCACTATCAGTGCAGAAAATCATTCAACTTCTTGAAAGTACTATACATCACCAGCAAGGAAAGCACAAAAGATGAGAAGGATGATGAAGGACTAAGCAAGAAGATGCCAAAAGGTTGTATTGTTACTCAACTATTTATTCTTTGAAGTACTTTAGTTGGAAGTTTAAATGCACCCCTACTGAGTAGTTTTGATTAGTTTAAGTAGTCTACATTATGTTTATTTACTGCCTTTTCATTTTTCAATTAAGTGATCTAGCCGAAGTATATACTTCATTCACATTTGCTTGAATTTATGTTTTGTCCCTTTGCATAAATAAAAGACAAGGATTGAAATAGAAAGTAAAAGTGTCCAATTTAATAGGAATGAGAATAAAGTTCAGTGGTGGTATGTGCTAGAGTGTTCAAGCAAGCTTACTAATAAAGAAGAAGGGTAGAGTGTTCTTCTTAAGTATAAACTTAGAACTGTCTGTAAAATCTTGGTAAATAAAGATCCTTGGAAAAAGAAAGAGTAAGAAGGAAAGGAAGAAAAGCCAAGAATTGGCAACAAAAAAATGAAAGAAACAAATACTAAAGCTAGACACCAATAGCTTGAACCTTAAGATACATGCCTGTGGTGCTATTGTACTGGGATCTGCTTGGATGAATAGGTTCTAAGGAGTGTTTCAACACTTGGTAACTTGGGTTAACTAACCCGGGATTATCAACCAAAAGTCCACTATCAAGAGCTACCGAGTTACAAAGCATTTAGTAACCCAAAGAGGTGCTGGGCACCAATGTTCTTAAGATGAATTGTGAGCTAAGTGTCTGTGGTGTGTATGTGTTGATTGAAAAATAAAGCTAAAAAGCTACTGCAACACATAACACTTAGCTGCAAATAAAAGTGTAAGCTTCTTAGCAGAAGAAAAAACAAAAAAATTGAACATGAAGGATTAATAAATAAAGGTTTCACAGCAGCACCTTGGTTAGCACTTAAAGGATATCTCAAATCGAAAAACTAATAAAAGTAGAGCTTCAATTACAGTCTGCATAAAACCCCATGAACCTAGACTGAGTGCTTTCAAATAAGGACAAATATGTTTTTCTGTTTTCTTTCATTTTTCTACTACTTGCTTGGGGACAGGCAAGATTTAAGTTTGGTGTTGTGATGACAAGTCATTTTGTGCATGTTTTATTAGCAATTTTTACTTGTTTTCATTAGGTTTCATGTATTTCTTAAGCAATAGGTAAGTGATTGGATTGGAATTTAATGCTTGTCTTGATTCAATCAAACATTATTACTTTTGTGCATTATCACGAGATTTATGCAAGAATTATGTGATTATTATGAATGATGCAAAATTTTATGATTTTAGAAAGGCTTTGATTGCATGTTTGATTGATGACAGATGAAAAGATGCAAGGAAGAAACAGAGAAAGAAGCAGGACAGAGGAACGCTACGTTCGTTTGGAGAACGCTACGTTCTCTAGCGACGCGTACGCATACAGGACACGCACGCATAGAACAAGGATTTTGGGAGATCCACGCGTGCGCGTGACGCGTACGCGTAGGTGTGATTAACGTTCGTTACAAAAGAATGCTACGTTCTCTTTCAAAGAAGCCCGCGACAATTTCAAAATCTGGAACTTAACTTTGGCCATTGACACGTATGCGTAAGGGACGCATACGCGTGAGTGTAGCATCTTTGAAGAAGCACGCATACGCGTGGATGACGCGGAAGCGGGGAGTTGATAATTTGACATCCATGCATACGCATGAAGGACGCGTACGCGTGGGGAGCGTTCTTGGCAAGAATGCTACGTTCTGAAAGTGAGCGCTACCAAGGGACGCGCCAGCGTGTATCACGCGTACGCGTGATGAGTACTCAGCGAGCAAGGACACGCACGCGCAGGAGACGCTTACGCGTCGATGAATGAGCTCTGCGCTCTCTTTGAGAACGCTCATTCTCCTGAAGTTGCATTGAAGTACCAATACAGACCCATTCTGACCTGCATCAAAAAAGGCCAAAAACCCCAATCCAAGTACTTAGAAGACTGAATTGGAGAGTGTATAAATAGAGGAGAATTTTGATTTCATTAGGAGGTTAGCTAGCAGATCGGGAAGGCTAGAGACTCTGCACTTAAATTTCATTTTATTTTCCTTCTGTTCTTCATGTTCTGCACTTTTTCTTTTTTGTTTTGTATTAGAGCAATGATGAACTAAACCCCAAAATTCATTAGGGGGAGGAGCTCTATTGTAATTCCAATGAATCAATGAAATTCTTCTTCTTCTGAATTCATTTATGTAGCTATAGGATAACTTCTGTTTTGATTGTGAATTTCTCACTCTAGAAGGGGGTTAAATTCAATTGAATACTTGTGTAAGCCTCGAAAGGGGAATCACTTGTATTAGAATTGGAGCTCTATCCTTCACTACTCTCTTGATCAACACCATTCGAGAGGAATTGAGATCCTGAGAGTTAGTGTGACTTATGGATGAGAGAAATGCACTTAACCTCTTCTCATGAAAATTGGATCAAGGAATTGGCAAGATTGATTGTGATTAGAGAGATTGGATTACCAAGGAATTGGGATCCAATCAATTTCAATTTGCCATAGATCTACCCATATAATTGAGAAAGGAGTTGAGACCTAGTTGATTCATGAAGGATTATAATATCTCCAATCCCTAATGAATCAATTTCTTTGAATTTCTTCAACTTAGATCTCTCTTATTTCACTGCAATTTACATTGTCCACTTCTGTTTTAGTTTCATGTACCCAATTCCCTTTATAATTCATGCAATTTAAGTTTCCGTGCCTTTTAAGTTTCTGCACCTTTACCTTCCTGCACTTTGAGATTCAATTATTTACATTCCTTGCAATTTAAGATTCAGTTCTTTTAATTTCTTGCACTTGAAGTTTCAGTTATTTAAGCTTCTTGCCGTTTACTTTTCAAGCTCTTTACATTCTGCACTTTATATTTCTTGCAATTTACTTTCTGTCAATCCAATTTCACTCAATTCATCAATATTAGCTTAACTAGACTAATCACCATACTAAAGTTGCTTGATTCATCAATTCCTGTGGGATTGACCTCACTTTCGTGAGTTTTACTACTTGATGCGACCCGGTACACTTGCCGGTTAGTTTGTGTGGAATTGATTTTCCCTCATTACTACAGATCCTATGAAACCTCCTAAGTTTCTCACAATACTCCGGATCGGCCACAGTAACACACATCAACACTATAGAATCTAACCAGTCAGCCATACCAGGGGGGACCTTTGTAGACATTTCAACAATATTTCTACGTGAAGACATAAAAAGCTACACCTACAGCAAGAAAACGGAACAAGGGTCACTACCAAGTTACTTGGACAGAAACAGAAATACAACTAGCAACCAACAAAACACAACAACGAAAAGGGCGTCCCAAGGCTCGATGGTCACCATTAAACCCCAGGGGCAACCTTTGGAGGCAATGCAGATACAGAAAGGAGGAAACATATAGGAAAAGCAACGGAAATCAAAACCCTAACCCTTCTAGCAAACAAAAACACAAAAAAATCCAAAACCAGAAAGCCTCAACCTTTTCAAGAAAAGCTCAGCAAGATCAAAACTTTGTGCAAATAGAAAAAACATGCAGGAGTAAAGCACAAAGAAGAACTACAATCAAAAGCAAGTAAAAAATGAAAGGGTACGAAGCAGAGCACCAACCTGCGAGGAAGAAAAGAAGCAACAACAGATGAACGGCAAAGCATGAATGGTCCACACCAGCAAAAGTTTTGAAGCTTTAAAAGAAAGAAGAAAGCTTAGGGCGAATCAAAAAAGTAAACCAGAGAAAAAGGCCTTCTCTCCAGAAGAATGAAAACGAAACAGTCGAAAGCAAGAAACTGAAAAAATAAAACTCCTTTTCAATTTCAAATTGCAAAGAGGGAAAAGAAACGGCATAAAAGAATTGCCCAATCAATAGGCATTAAAAGCGCGTGCGTATTCCCAAGGAGGCAACCCCCTCGAGAAACAAACGCAGCAATAAAGGAGCGAAAGTAAAAACGCTTCGTATTTTCAAAACGGCATTTAAATGACGCAAAACTCGCGAACAGAGGAGCAGACCGGACAAGATGCTTGAACACGACTTCCCCAAAGAGATCGAGGCTCCGAAAGCACGATCTCATGGAAAGGTCCAAGTTCAAGCAGGAGCACTGTTCATATCCTGGACCGAGCTATAAGGTCCGGGTTGGACGAAGACAAAGCGTCCGACCTCTTTGAAGTTTGGTCGACCGCCGACCTCTTCATAAGGAGCTCGGACAAATCATCACAGAGGCCCAAAAAGGCCCAAGAAAGAAGAGTCACCGCCTACCAGAAGGCGGCTGGCCAAAAGATAGGTGATCTCAACCACAAAAGATAATATAAGATAACAAAGTTATCTCAAGGAAGGTCACTCAACACTGCTATAAATACACTGGAACACCCAGGTATAACTCATTCTCCAATTCCACAAAAAACCTTCTTAAAGCCCGTACTGACTTAAGCATCGGAGTCTCTTGCAGGTACCACCCCCCTCCTGTGACGAAGACCAGCAGCACCTCCCAATCCAACAAGTCGGACACGAAAACCCCGATCAGTCCGGAAGATCTCACCGAGATCAACCTCCCCGTTTCAGGTAACCCTCGGAACAGGTGTGTTATAAGAGTGTGAGTCTCTTGGAAATTGGTGTTTGTAATCAATCTTGATTATAGTAGAAATTCTACCATTGTTGTGGTGGAGACTAGACGTATGTCACATTGCACTTTGTGGTCGAACCTGGAAATATATCGTGGTGTTACTCTTCTGTATCCCTATTCTCTGCAACTTCCATTTTGCATTGTTCTATTATTACGGGAAGAGACAAAAACCAAAATATTCTCCTAATTTATTAGTTCTGCTACATAAACTGTAAAAGTGGTTATTACTTGTGTTTTCTCGATTTAACCCTCCTTCACAAGTCACTAGAAAACCTTCAATTGACATCAGTGCTTAGGCTCAAGGGGAAAACTTAATAGCTTGGAGTAAAGGATCTATAGACATCTTTGTGGCTTACATGCTGATCGAAGGACAATCATGTTATAGACCTTTTTTCTTCAATAGAACCAAATATTCTTATTTGAGAGAAAAGATGAGGATTTTCGTGCAATCAACTTACTACAACATATGAAAGATCATTGTGAATGACTCAAATGTTCCTACCAAACGCAATGTTGACGACAATATTGTTCCAAAAGAAGATTCCGAATAAACGGTTGAAGAAGATAAGAAAGTGGAGGTAAACACCAAAAGTATCAATATGATGTATTACACCATTAGCTTTGAGGAATTCAGAGAAAAGTTGCAACTCACACATGAGGGAATTGAACAAGTCAGAGAAACCCGTGTTGACATGCTTTTAAAGGAATATGAAATATTCTTCATGATGGAAAATGAATCAATTGATGCAATGAAATATTTTCCGGCAACGGCGCCATTTTGATGAAGAGATTTTTGTATGGTTTATAATTTCACAATAAATTCTCGTTGCAAGTATAGTTTCTAAGCCAACAAATAATCCTCTCATGCAAAAAATTGTTTGTCACAAGTACAAACCCCAATAAAAATAACCGAAGTATTCAAACTTCGGGTCATCTCTCAAAGAAATTGCAAGGAAGTGTTCTTGCTATTGGTTATGAAATGTATATTTTAGAGTTTTGGATAAGAGACATGAAAGATAAATGATAAGAAGGTAAAGGAAACTCAAATGATAAAACGGTCTTGGCAAGGGTTGATGGTTAATGATCTTTATCCTTGTTACTAACCACAACACGATAATTGTAAGGATCAATCTCATTAAGTCATCCTCTAACAAGTGAAGGAAAGTCAAATGAGCTACACCAACCCTAATCCATAAGTCCTAACCACTCACTAATTAGCTTAGTGGAAGCTAGAGTCAATGGACACCAATTATCAACACTTCAATATTAGCAACTCAATTTCACCTAAGTTACCATCCCAAGCCAAGAACACAAAAATCTACTCTAACATCCTACCAAGCATTTAATCAAACACTTGGAAGGCATAAAAGGAAAGTGAAATAATATTGCAAGAAATGTAAATCTACAACTACTAATTGCAAGGAATTAACAACAATAAAGCAAATCAGCAATAAACGAAACCAAACATAAATTGCATTAAAGAGAAGTAGAAGAAACAAGAGTGCATCAACATCAAAGTAAACAAATACAAAGATTAAAGTACTAAACTTGAGAAGCAAAGGTAGAGGAACAAGAAATTAGAAAGGAAAAGTAAATCAAAGCATGAATTAAACCTAGATCTAAAAAATCCTAATCTACATCTAACCTAATTCTAGAGAGAAGAGAGAGCTTCTCTCTCTAGAAACTAACTAAATCATGATAAAACTCAATTATGTGATCCCTCCCCCTTTGACTCCTCTTGATTTCTGCATATAATAGGCTCTGGAATGAGTTGGATTTGGGCCGGGGAAGCCCAGAAATCGCCTCAGCGTTTTCACTTTAATGATGTCACGTGCGAGCATCGACGTGTACGCATGGGTCACGCGTATGCGTCGCTTGGCAATTTGTGTTCCATGTGTACACGTCATGTCACGTTGACGCGTCGCCTAGCGACTTCATATTCCACGTGTGCGCGTCTGCTACGCATGCGCGTTGATGAATACATCCCAAATCCTTGATTTTCCATGATTTCTCCACTTTGCATGCTTTTCTCTTCATTCCTTTGATCTATTCCTAGCCTTTTCAACCTGAATTCACTAACACACACATCAAGACATCTAGTGAAATCAAAGGTGAATTAAAATTAACCAATTAAGGGCCTAAAAAGTATGTTTTCACTCTTAAGTACAAATTAGGGAGAATATACAAAATCATGCTATTTTAGTGAATAAGTGTGAGAAAAGGTGATAAAATCCCATCAATTCAGCATAAAATGCACCACGAAATAGTGGTGCATCAAGGTTCTCCATCATCGTCAAAAATCTTGATGCAATGGGAGAACACTAAAGTCTTACCAAGCAATAGGAGACCATGACTACCATATCTGAAGCTAATGATCTAAACAAGAATACTTATGATGAAGTAAGAGAAAAATTGCTAGACTGTGAATCTACACATCTGAGCAAAGATAACAAGAAAATAGGAGTGGTATTTAAATCAAGAATCACATCAAAAGAAGAAGAATCTGAAGATAGTCTATCCAATGATAAGATGGAATTCACTGCTAGAAGATTGAGAAAGCTAATAAAATAAAAGGGCAGAGGCAAAAGTTCATCGTCCAAAGTTTATAAAGTCATTTGTCATTGTTGCAATGAACCAAGTCACTGCAAGGCAAAATGTTCACACAAAAAAAAAGTGTTGATGACCTCATGGGATGACTTAGAAAATGATGATGAAGGAGAAAAATCTTATCATGAAGATCATGTTTGTCTGATGGCTGATCACGATAATATTAATGAGTTAAATTTTTTTAAACTATCACTTAGTGAATTGCATATTATTGTTTATGATTTAATTGTAAATTCCAAAGGACAATGCAAGAAAGAAAATGAAGCTTTGAAATTGGAGAACAATAAGTTCAAAAATCAATGATTGTGGCTAAATCTTCTAGTGTTTTAAATAAAGAAACTGAGCTTTTAAAAATTGAACTAGAGGAACTTAAATTGAAGAATTTGGCTACTGCATCAATTGATCTCATTGATAAAAATAAACTTAGCAAAATTTTCTCAAGGATATGAAAACTTGGACAAAGTTCTTGTTAGTCAAAGGCCTCTATTTATAAAATTTGGTATCGACTATGAAAAAGAAAAAGAATATATTCTTAAAATTATTTTAAAGCTTCTTCTTTCAAAACAAAATAACTGAACGTTTTCAAAAGGAACCAAAAGGCAACTTCTTTCAAAAATAATAATCCTCCTTGTGATGTGAAATATTCAGCAAAGAAAAACGCTTGCAGCAAGTGTAATCAAGTTGGTCACTCCTCTCCTCAATGCTTTATTTTTGAAAATAAAATTAGTGATAAAGTTTATAAGATTGTTCATGATGCTCTTTGACAACCAAAAAAATTTAACATAAAAAGATCTAAAAGAATTTGGATACCAAAAGTTTCATAAAAGATGTTGCAAGTTTGTCTTACATCCAAAAACAAAAGAGAGATTTGAAATTTTGATAAGTGGATGTTCAAGGGATATAATGAGATAGTCAACTTTCTTCATCAAGCTAAATGATGCGGATTTTATAAACCACAAAATACCAGCAAGTGCACTGGGTCGTATCAAGTAATACCTCATGTGAGTGAGGATCGATCCCATGAGGATTAATGGATCAAGCAAACAATGGTCAATTAACTATTCTAGTCAGACAATCAAGAATAAGTATTTCAATAATAAATACCATGAAAATAGAAAATTTAACAAAAGCAAACAAAAATTAGTTGAGAAAATAAGATGATAAAGATAGTTAAAGATGCTCCACATCACGCACACGCATAGTGCGCGTCACTCCTTACTTCTCAGCTCCTTAGTTTCTTGTGTTCCTTCCACTTTAACATGCTTCCTCTTCATCCTTTAAGCCATTCATGCCCTGTAAACCTGAAAACACTTAACAAACACATCAAGGCATCGAATGGTATAAAGGAGAATTAAAAATTAATAATTTTAAGGCCTAGGAAGCATGTTTTCAATCATATCACAAAATTAGGAAGGAAATGAAAAACATGCAATTTACATGAATAAGTGTGAGAGAAGTTGACAAAACCCACTCAATTCAGTCCAAAATATATCATAAAATAGTGGGGTATCTAATCTCCCCACACTTAAACATTAGCATGTCCTCATGCTAAGCTCAAGGAGACCAAAAGAATGAAGGAAAAAAAGGTGAGACTCATGCAATGCAACCTATCTATGCAAATACAATTACATGCTAAAATTCTTCTACCTACATGGTTTAAAGTAAACAAATTCTCCATGAACAACCATAAGTGAATTCCACTAATTTAAATCTCAAAATAAAGAACAAGTAAACTTGCAAGAAGAAAGCTCATGAAAGTCGGGAACAAAGACTTGAGCACCGAACCCTCACTGGAAGTGTATACACTCTAATCACTCAAGTGTTTATGGGTCGATTCTCTCGGTTCTCTACTAATCTTGCTTTCTAAGGCTTGCTTTTCTTCTACCAATCAACACAATTTAATGCACAAATACACATATCAAGAGGTCTTTTCAAGGGTTGTAATGGGGTTAGGGTCAAGGTAGGAATGTATTTGGTTAAGTGGACAAAAATCTGAATCCTTGATTAACCTAAACCTCCCACCTAACTTAAGACATTCCATGTTATCACAATGCAAAGCCTAGCCATCCATTAACTATTTTTCCACAAATTCATGCACCTTGATATCTTTTAAGTACAAGTCATATGCATTAGTTCACTTATTAGCCTTGGGGCATTTTGTCCCCTTTTTAATGCTTTCTCTTTTTTCTTTCTTTTTTTTTCTTTTCTTATTATTCATATTTTTTTCTTGTTTTTTTTTTATTTTTTTTCAGTGAGTTAATGTATATGATTAATGTGCTAGATGTATGAACAAGTGCCCAACTGTTTTCACATTTTCATATAGGAATATAGAATACCCAATTTCCTAAACATGTATTCCCCAATTCAATTTTTTCACACTTAATTCATGTACACTTCACTAGTCTAAGCTAATCAAGGATTCAAATTAGGGACATTTATTGTTTTACGCTTAGAGTTAATGATGTGCTAAAATAAAGAATAAATGGGGTAAAATGGCTCAACATGGGGTTGCAAAGGGTAATGATAGGGTAAGGCCATATGGATATGTGAGCTAAGTGAAACAAGGCCTACATAAGTATATGCATACATCAAACCATGGAAATATAGAATCAAGTAAGATATAGATCACAATTTTAGAGAGAACAACACACACCAAAATAAAATATTGGTTGATAAAATGCAACCAATCAAATAGGTTCAAAATCTCATTGGTTTTGTGTGTTCGATCTCTAAGACCATGTTCCGAATTAAATATCTTCAAACAAGTTTAACAAAAAATTTTAATTCAAATTAGTAAAATGCTATAAAATAGTGTCTTGAAAAAGAATTTATCACTTCAACCAATAAGTACCTAAATGCAAGCAACTACTACTCATGTAAAAGAAAAATTAAATATTGGTGTTGAAAGAGAGATGTTACCTTCAGAAGTCAGTTACCGACCTCCCCACACTTAAGGCTTGGCACGGTCCTGCCATCAGTGATGAGCAAAGTGGGGTTGGAATCATCACTTCAATTGTACGGCTTGTCATGGCTCCCCATGCTGTCATGTGAAGTGGATTCCGGGGTATCGGGCTCTTCCGGATGTGGGTGAGTACTAACAGCGAGCTCCTTCAAGTAGTTGTATCGGCGCTTGTTGCGGCGCTCTATTTGCTCAATCCACCGACCTTGCCGGTCTAACCTCTCAAGGATCTCGAGTAGCAACTGATTGGTGGGTGGTGGTAGTGCATGAGGTGTGGATTTTGTATAAGCGGATGATGAAGGGGCGTCGAAGGACAGGCCTTCATTCCGGCTCACAGATGGTGCTGGAGGTTTGATATACTTCCCATTCAGAACAAATTCGTCAGCCCTAGGAATCATGGTCCTCGTATCCCCAGCTCGATAGGAGACTCCTGCTACAGATACCAAGTCTATAACCAATGTGAGAAAAGGTAGGTTACCCGGGATTTGCACCCGGCCCATAACCTGTTGAATGAGTCTTGGCAAGTTGAGAGGTTGCTCTATGAGAATGCACCAGACGAGAACGACCATGTTAGCAGTGAAAGTGGACTCATGAGTGCTTGAAAATATGTTGTGGGACATGATCTGTGCCCACACGCGAGCCTCGAAGATGAGTGCTTGGGCAGAGATGCTCTTGGGACAAGTCCGGTGTTACCCATAGATCCAATTGCTGTCAGGTTCGGCGATGACTCTCAGGACGCTGTTCCAGTCAAACTGGTATGTCTGGCGCTCAAGCTGGGCCTCTTGATACGCATCCATCCCCTCCAGACTAGGTAAAAGATCAAGTACTCTCTGAATGGCACCTTCGGAGACAAAGACATGCTTTTGGCGCACATAGACTGACTGCAGGGTATGCGAGTGATAGTTGGTGTAGAATTCAACTACCCAAAAGAGATTGGCTTCTCGCGGCTACCTCCTTAAGAATCCCCACTGTCTCCTTTCAATGCGGGGGACCACCAAGTCAATGAAATGCGCTAGAAGAATGAGGAGGTGCTCATTATGATAGTTTCTCTCTGCTAAGACGGGAAATATCTACTCACAGTAACGGTTAGTGAATCATGCAGAGTCCCGTACGGGAAATGCCTTCTCCACTTTATCAACTCGGATGGTACTCTTCACTCGCTTAGTAGGTGGCTTGACGCTTGTGGATGGTTACGCCTTAGCCGGTGCTCTTTTAGTTCCCTTCTTCGCCAGTGTCATGTCAGAAGCCTTCTCTTTTCCTCTCTTGATGGCCATCCTGAAGAAGGAAGAAAGAGAAGGAATGTCAAATTTAGATAGCTAAAAACCAGAAGGAAGAAAGTCCAAGTGAAAATGAATACCAAAGAAAAAGATAGTGCCTTAAATACATGGTAGCTACAACATGCAAGTAAGACATCAATTAAAATCATGAAGGCATATCATAACAACTAGATGCAAGAGGGATAAAAGCATGCAAGTAACAAGCATGAAAAGAATAGCTCAAGCATCAATATCAACAATAATAGTCACATGCAATAAAATAATGAGCAATTTTAGGATGACAATTAATGAATACTAAACTCAATACACATGGATTGCAAGGATTGTGAAAAAGAGGCATTAAGCTACAAGAATAAAATAGAAAATAAATCAAAATATCGTGAGAGCTTTTTCACAAACACTTGGTGTGCAAATTAAAAATAGGAATTAAGGTAATCAATCCAGGTGTATAGGATACCCAAAATAAGATGCTAATTGTCAAATCACACCTCATAACACAAACAAGCTAAAATATAGCAAAATAATCACCCAAATAAAACTCCAACACCAACATAAAAATGCAAGATAAAAGAATGAAAAAAAAAATTACAAATGACAAAGCTAATATGCAATTAAAAATAAATAAAATAGTCAAGTGCAAGAAATAAAAGAAGAATTAAAGAGTAGAAGAGAGGAAGAAAAGAAACCTTAAAAAGAAGATAAAAATAGGGGGATAAATGGGAGTAAGAATAAGAGAAGATGAGTAGGAAGAGAAAAAGAAAAGGAAAGGAAATTGTGGCTGCCGGAGGTGGTGGTCTCCGGTGGTAGTCCGCCGGTGGTGGTGAGAGAAGGTAAGAAGAAGGAAGTAAGAAGGAAGAAAGAAAAAGAATGAAAAAGTATTAGGATTAGAGAAAGAAGAGAAGAGTGAAAGAAAAGAGGTCTGGGCGGCACGCTAAATTAAGTGATTCGGTGCTTATGATGCGTGCGCGTCGCCCACGCGTACACATGGGTAAGCAGTAATCTCAGTGATGCATAAGCGTCGGTCATGCGTACGTGTGACTTCTACTTGTGCTAGATGCACAATTCCAGCCTTATACCATCACAACTCTCTATTCAATGTACCAAAAGACGCCGATTTTTCATACCACGCGTACGCGTCGCTGACGTACACGTATGGAGCCAAAAAATGGCTAGTGACGCGTACATGTGGATCACGTGTACGCGTGGGGTAGGTTGTGCACCAGGCACCCCTCCCGCACAGTTCCAGCGTAACTCTCTGCTCATCATACTAGAGAGCGAACCTCCATATGACGCGTGCACGTCATTGACGCTTACGTGTCAGATACACCTCTTTTTTTCTGAATAAAATGGAAATATGCTTGAGTAAAAATTAATCAAAGACAAAATTACGAAATAAATAGAAGCACATAAATAAAATAGAATTATATAAAAAAAGAAAGATCATACCACGGTGGGTTGCCTCCCACCTAGCACTTTTCTTTAACATCCTTAAGTTGGACGGTCTATAAGCTCAGTCCTCTTCCCTTGCTAGATCCTTCAAGAGGAAGATCTCCAGCTCCTTGTTGTTCTTCACCTTCATACTATGATACAGCTTCAAACGGTGACCATTGACTTTGAAGAAGGTGGGACTTGAGGGGTGGCTTAGGTGGACAACTCCGTATGGTTCCACCTTCTTCACCACGTAGGGTCCATCCCACCTTGACCTCAGCTTGCCTGGTATTAACCTCAATCTTGAGTTGTAGAGAAGGACTTGATCCCTAGCTCTAAACTCTCTTCTCTTGATGTTCTTGTCATGGACTGCCTTCACCTTTTCTTTGTAGAGCCTTGAGTTTTCATACGCTTCTAGTCGAAGGCACTCCAATTCCTCTAGTTGTAGTTTTCTTTCAATCCCGTCTCCTCCCAATCCTGAGTTGCATTCCTTCACAGCCCAGTAAGCTTTGTATTCCACCTCTACCGAAAGGTGAGAAGCCTTTCCGTAGACTAGGCGGAATGGACTCATGCCGAAGGGTGTCTTGTAAGAAGTGCAATAGGCCCATAGCGCATCTCCAAGCCTAGAGCTCCAGTCCCTTCTATGAGGTTTGACAATCTTCTCCAGTATACGCTTGATCTCCCTATTAGACACCTCGGCTTGGCCATTCGTTTGGGGATGGTAAGCTGTCGCCACCTTGTGAATGATGCCATGTTTCTTCAGCAAACCCGTCATTCTTCCGTTACAAAAATGAGAGCCTTGATCACTCACGATTGTTCGTGATGATCAAAAGCGACAAATAATGTTATTCCTAATAAAAGAAACAACAATGTTAGTATCATCAGTACGGGTAGGAATTGCTTCCACCCATTTAGAAACATAGTCAACAGCTAACAAAATGTATAAGAAACCATTCGAGTTTGGAAATGGACCCGTGAAGTCAATACCCCAAACATAAAAAATTTCACAAAACAACATAAGTTGTTAGGACATCTCATCCCTCTTGGATATATTTCCAAACCTTTGGAATTGGTGGCAAGAGTCACAGAAAACATTAGCATCATTAAAAAGTGTGGGCCACCAAAATCCGCATCTAAAATTTTTCTTGTAGTCCTTTGAGGACCAAAGTGGCCACCACTCTCAGAAGAGTGGCAGGCCTCTAAAATTGACTGGATTTTGGATTGTGGCACATACCTTCTAATTATTTTGTTAGCACCACATCTCCACAAATATGGGTCATCCCATATGTAATACTTGGACTCGCTTTTAAGCTTGTCCTTTTGATGCTTAGAAAAATTTGGAGGAAAGGTACGACTAACCAAATAATTAGCTATGGGTGCATACCAAGGAGCCACCACAGATATTCCTTGCAAGCTATCAAGTGGAAATGCGTCATTGATAGGAGTGGAGTCACTTTTAATATGTTCTAGGCAACTCAAGTGGTCTGCCACCAAATTCTGGGAACCACTCCTATCTTTGATCTCTAAATCAAATTCTTGCAATAACAATATCCAACGGATTAACCTTGGTTTAGACTCTTTCTTAGCTAACAAGTACTTCAAGGCTGCATGGTCTGAATATACTACCACCTTGGTTCCAAGTAAATAAGCTCGGAATTTATCCAAAGCAAAAACAATAGCTAAAAGTTCTTTTTCAGTGGTAGTATAATTAGACTGGGCACCATCTAAAGTTTTAGAAGCATAAGCAATAATGTATGGGTCCTTACCTTCGCGCTGAGCCAGCCGCTCCTATCGCATAGTTAGATGCGTCACACATGATCTTGAACGGCCTACTCCAATCAGGCCCTCTCACAATAGGAACTTGGGTCAAGGCAATCTTCAGCTTATCAAATGCTTCCATGCAGTCCTCACTCAAGTCAAACTCTATGTCCTTCTGCAGTAGATGTAATAGGAAAATTCAACCCCTTAATGCTCACCAAGACGTCTTCCGCAATGCCAACCATTGAGATTATGCTCTTATCTGCCAAAACAAAACGGGCTGCCGACCTTTTCAACGGTGGAAACTTTAAAGCATCATATACAGATAATGGCATAATACTAACACATGCACCTAAATCACACATGCAGTCAACAAACTATACACCCCCTATAGTGCAAGTAACCATACAAGGACCAGGATCACCACATTTCTCCGGTATAGCACCCATAGGAGCAGAAATCGAGCTACCCAAAGGAATAGCTTCTAAATCATGAATCCTTTCCTTATTCATGTATTTAGGAACCTGGCAAATAGCATCAAAAAGGGGAATAGTTACCTCAATCTTTTTGAAGATCTCCACCATCTTGGGATCTAGCTCCACTTATTTTTTAGTCCTCCTAGCAAGGTGTGAAAAAGGAATGGGAATAGCCTCTTTCACAACATTGTCTTCCTTAGATATTCCATTCCTTGGTTGAGCAACTTCTTCTTCAACCGCATCTTGTACCTCATCCTCTTCTTCAACATCTTCTACATCAACAACGTCTTCATCTTGAATGTCTTCTCTTGAGCTTGGCTCCTCGGGACTCCTCTCTTGCAATGTAGTACCGGACCTCAAGTGATGGCATTGATTCCACCATTGGGGTTAGGTAAAGGTTGAGAGGAAAGTGTACTAGAGCTTGAAGGTTGATTGTTAGAGGTAGAGGACGGGTACATACGGGATATAAGAGCTTGTAGATTGGAGGTAAGACTGGTGATGCTAGAGGCAACTGTGGCTTGAAACTCTTTTTGTCCTTGCATAAGAGAGCGAAGCATCTCATCATTGGAGGAAGAAGGAGGGTAGATAATTTGAGGGGCTTGTGTTTGGTTGAGTTGAGGTGCTTGGGCTTGCCTTTGGTGAGGTGGTTGGTATCTTTGGCCTTAGTTTTGCTATTGGTATGGAGGGTTTTATTGATACCGATTTTGTTGATAGTTGTTGTTCTACCTTTGATTTCCACCATTGTCTTTGTCTCCTTGGTTGTAGTTGTCTCTCCATCCTTGGTTGGGATTGTCTTGCCAACCTTGGTTGTGGTTACCACCTTGATTATAATTACCACCTTGTTGATAGTACCCTTGATTCGGACGATTGTAATAAACATTGGTAGCCGCCAAGGTGTTGTTCTCTTGGAGTTGTGGACATTCATCAGTGTAGTGAGAATAGCAAGCGCATATTTCACACACTCTTTGAGGGACTAATTGTTGACATTGTTACTGTGGAGGAGGCGAAGGTTATTGTTGATTGAGCTGGAGCTGCTTGAGTATATTGGTCATCTCTCCCAGAGTCTTGGTAAGAGCAGCGATCTCACTACTAGAAGAAACTTCTACAACAGCCTTGGGATGATTATTCCTTTGCCTTGCATTTTGGGTAGACTCAGCTAGATCACTGATCAGTTGCCACGCTTCTGTCGCCATCTTGTACTTTGTCAGAGAGCCATTACTTGCAGCATCCAAGAGGGTCTTGTCTCGAGGCTTCATACCTTGGCAGAAGTAGCTAATCAACACTAACTGGTCAATCATGTGATGGGGTATGAGTTGAGGAGATTCTTGAAGTGTTTCCAGTACTCATAGAGAGTCTCTGATTCACCATGGATGATACAGGAAATTTCCTTTCTCAATCTATTTGTAACCTCTGCTGGAAAGAACTTGTCCAAGAATTCCCTTCTAAGCAGATCCCAATTAGTAACAACAGCTTCCGGTTGAGTGTAGAACAACTCCTTTGCCTTTCCCTCAAGAGAAAATGGGAAGGCATATAGCCAAACGGCAGTCTCATCCGCACCATGCCGCCTAGTAGTTGAACAAGCTGTCTGAAAATCTCTAAGGTGCTTGATAGGCTCTTGAGCAGGTAAATCATGGAATTTAGGCAGTAGATTAATCAATGCGGTCTTCAGTTCAAAATTAGCAGTCAAATTCGGATGACGCGCTTGATATGGTTGTAGTGTAAAATCCAGAGCTCCTGCTTCCTTGAGAGTAATTCTTCTTGGAGCTGCCATAGTATCTGCACTTAAATCAACAGAAGAGACGTCAATGGAATTAGTAGGAGAGGAACTAGTTTCTTGCTCAAATAACGCTTCAGACTCAACCTCAGATAAGACTGGTGAATTGGGCGAAACCCCTTCACCACCCTCAGAGGCTAATCGACGCCGAGCTCGCCTAATACGTGAAATAGTCTTTTTAATCTCAAGATCAAATGCGGATAGGCTTGGATTCGGTAATGAACGCATCATTCAATGCAAGAAAATAGAGCTCATGGTAATACAATATACTAAGAAAAATAAATAATAATTACTACTAATAAACAAAAAACACACCAATAAAAAATAAAATAAAATAAAATAAAAAAATGCAATTATGTAAATATAAAAATATTTACACCAACCAATAATTTAGCACACATATGCAACTCCCCGGCAACGGCGCCAAAAATTGATGGGTAGAAAAATGTCGGTTAAGAATTTCTTATAAAACAGCGTTGCAAGTACAGTTTTAACCGACGAAATTCCCACTATCAATTTAAATTGTGTCATGATGTGAGCGAATCCGTCAATTGAGAATTCCTTCTCAGTAAAGGAGAAATAACCTCGTTGCAAGTATAGTTCTCAACCAACAAGTAACACTCGATCAAAGTTTACAATTTCTAATCTAAACCGAGAGTCTTTCAACCTCAGGTCGTTCTTCCTAGGAATGTAAATGAAATGTTACGCTTTCGGTTGTTAAGAGAACAAAAGGGGTTTTGTAATCAAAGAACTAAAGATTAAAAGAACTAAGTAATAAAAGAACTAAGAAAAGATCAAAATTGGAAATTAATGCAAGCAAAGGTAAATAGGATCAAAACTAGTAAAAATGCTATAAACGCAATAAAGAGCCTTGACTTGGGAATGAGTATCCAAGGAATCCTATCATTGCCATAACCACAACTATGGTAATTATGATGAGTCACTCTCGCCTAGTCAACCCCAACCATCGAGGAGTAAGTCAAGCAAGCATAATTGACCTTAATCCATAAGTCCTAACCAACTTACCAAACTAGTTGATAAAAGGCTAGCGTCAATGGAAACAAGAGTCAACTAACTACCCAAGAATTATCACTAAATGTCAGACATTATGACTCTAGTATCCTAGGAACTCAAACCACAAGCCAAGGTGGGAAAATCTACTCAAAATCTAGAGTTGGCATTTTCACAAACACCTTGTATGCATAAAAGTAAAACATGAAAAATTGCAAAGTAAAATGGCAAACTATAACCAACTGATGACTTGCATCATCTACCCTTTTTTCTTGCATAAAAAAGACCATAAAAGGGTATAATCTCATTAGATCATTGCAATTCATGCATTAATTGATGAACATTATAGTACATTGCTTTGAAATGAGTTTGTGCTGAATTTCAGGTGAAAAAGATATCAAAAGGGGGAAGAAAACAACAAAACAAGCTGGGCGTACCACTTAAAGAAAACGCCACAAAATTGCACTGGCGTGGCACGCCAGTACAACTTTCCAGAGAGCAACAATGAAGGCTACCAAAGGGGCGTGGCACGCCAGGCTGGGCGTGGCACGCCAGCTCTAAAATCACTTAGGCGTGCCACTTGAGGAACCAAGCATGGCACGCCAAGCTAAGAAGGACACAAATGAATGGGCGTGCCACTTGAGCAGCTTGGCGTGGCACGCTGGTACAAAATTCCAGAGAGAAAGTTGGAGGCTAAAAAGGCTGGGCGTGCCACTTGAGCAATAAGGCGTGGCACGCCAAGCTTCCACCCTTACTTGGGTGTGCCACTTGAGCATCTGGGCGTGGCACGCCAAGGTACAAAGAAGGCCAAAGTAAAGGCTGGGCATGCCACTTGGTGTCGAAGGCGTGGCACGCCAGCTCAAGATTCGCAACTGGGCGTGCCACTTGAATGCTAGGCGTGGCACGCCAGCTACTAGAACCAAGGCAAATGATGGGCATGGCACGCTGGTTATATTTTCCAGAGAGGAAAAAACAAGGCCAACCATATGGGCGTGCCACTTGGTATCGAAGGCGTGGCACGCCAGCTTTAAAAATCACTTGGGCGTGCCACTTGAGTCTCAGGCGTGGCACACCATCATCACCAATCACCCAAGAGAAGACCTGGGCGTGCCACTTGAGTTTTGGGCGTGGCACGCCAAGCAGAGAAGTCAAGCACATGAAGGGCGTGGCACGCCAAGCCCTGGGCGTGCCACATTAATACAACTTTCCAGAGAGATAGATCAAGCACATAGCATGGGCGTGGCATGCCAAACCCTGGGCGTGCCACGCTAGTTCAAATTTCCAGAAGCTAAAAATGCCTGGGCGTGCCACTTGGGCTTGAAGGCGTGGCACGCCAGGCTATCCAAATCTTTAAAAAGGCCTGGGCGTGCCACTTGGGCTCGAAGGCGTGGCACGCCAGGCTATCCAAATCTTTAAAAAGGCATGGGCGTGCCACTTGGGCTCGAAGGCGTGGCACGCCAGGGTGGTCAGTGAAGGGAGGCGTGCCACTTGAGGATTGGGCGTGGCACACCAAGGCAGAATCAGAGTAAGGCGTGGCATGCCACTGAAGCGCCAATCACACGCCAGCTGTGAGATCACGTTTATGAGTTTATTTTCCCTCCAAAATGTAATTTTACTTTCACTTTTGTATTTTTTTTTAATTTGCTAGTGCTAGGAGTAGTATAAATACCCCCTTGGAAGTACTGAAGAAGGGGTTAAGCAGTTGAGCTATTAGTGGAAGCATAGTTAGATTCACTTTTTCCATCTTTTACTTTTTCTTGAGCTATGAGTAGCTAAATTCCCTCTCATTGAGAGAGGGAGCTCTGTTGTACTTGATGGATTAATGATAGTGAATTTCTTCTTCTCTTCATCTTCTCTTTGATTTGCTAGAAGAAATTTCGTTCTTCATGCTAGTGTTCAATCACCTTGGAAAAGGGGTTGAATGCAAAATGGGTTTCATGGGAACTTTGGAAAAGGAAACATGAAATCATGCTAGAAATCCCTTCTCACACTTGAGTAGGATCTGGGTTTTGGTGTTTGGATATGGTGACATAAAATCCTCCCTCTACTTGGACCTATGATGATGTGTGGTATAATCAGGGACCAAGCATATCTCTCTTCATGAGCAATTAGGCCAAGGAATTGGCTATTGATCAAGATCTAAGAGATTGAGTCACCAAGGGAATGGGGCTCAATCAATCATGATTGCCAAGAGGTCAATGAGTTGCATGATTGAAGAGGATATGAGCTAGATTTAATCCAAAGAGACAACATCTCCTAATCTCAATGAATTCCCCCATTCTTATCTTCCACTTTCTTTATAGCTTTCTTTACATTCTGCAATTCCCCATTCCCATTTACAATTAAGTCATTTAAGTTTCTGGTCTTTATTTTTGTTGCCATTTTCAATTCTGCTATTTACTACTTTTCTTTACTTTTGAGTCATTTATATTTCTGCACATTTATAATTCTGTAATCACAATCTATTCTGCTTAGCTTGACTAATTCACCAATTGATTAAAATTGTTCAAATCTATCAATCTCTGTGGATATGATCCCACTCCACTGTGGGTTATTACTTGACGATAATTTTGGTGCGCTTGCCAAAAGAACGGATTCACAAATTTTATAATGGGGTATGAATTCGGTTCATCACCAACTATCAACAAAACCAAATATAAACAAGCAATCAAACATAAAGGAAGCATGAAACATAAATTTCATTAATCAAAACTTCAAGTAACACAAAATTGCAAATATGAACAAGGTAACTTGAACCAAAAGGAAGTGAAAGTAAAATTGCTTTAATTAAAGAGGAAATTGAGAGTACTTACAATTGAAGAAGTAAATTCAAAATCAAGCTTGTTATAAAATGCTACAATGGAAATTGATAAACCCTAGGAGAGCTCTCTACTCTACACTACTCCTACTCCTAATTACTATGCAAAAATATGTAAAAATTATGCTTCAATGCTTCCCCCTTTGATAAGTGTTAAAGTCTCCTTTATATAGCACTCCAAAATAGCATTTCAGCCTTCCAAAAATGAGCAAGGGCCTCCAAATTCGCACAGCACGTGTTTCATTAATGAAATCATGTGCAGGGACCTGTGCGGATGCACAGATGTGTGCGTCTGCACACTCGGCTAAAAATTGACCTGTGCGTACGCACAAGTGCTCATGCGTACACACACATGGAAATTTTTGCTTGTGCGCGCGCACGCAGGGCTATGCGCACACATACTTCGCAGTGTGTGCTTTTCTTGTTTTCTTCCTGTTTTCTCCCTTGTACATGCTTTCTTCCGCTTTTGCCCATCCATTCTTGCCTCCAAGGTCTGAAATCACTCACAAACCATATCACGACATCGAATGACATAAAAGTGGAATTAAAAATCACTAATCTAAGCATTAAAACGCATGTTTTTACATTTAAGATCAAATCAGGGATTAAACACAAAAGTATGCTATTTGGGTGCTTAAGTGTGAGTTCATGTGCTAGAATCCATCCAAATCAAGTCAAAATATATCGAAAAATATGGACTCATCATGTCACAGTTAATAAAAATAAATAACCGGAAGTAGAATCCCGGGTCGTTTCCCTAAGAGTTGACACAATGGTGCAATTTATTGATCAGGGTTTTTCCGAATATTTTTGAGGTTGAGAATGGAAAAATAAATAACTAGAAATTAACGCAATGAGCAAATAACAAGAGATGTTATGTATTTGAAATAAAAGGCCTTGGTTAGGGGAGATAATTGGGGTTTCTATCCTTGTTGTCTTTCCCAAGTATGATAGTAAAGGTTCATTGCTTTCACTTAGTTATCCTCTAACAATTGAAGGAAAGTCAAGTGGTTGTCACTAACTCTGATTCACAAGTCCTAGTCACTTCATAGGGAAGGACTAGAGTTGGTGAAAATTGAGTTAGCCAGCAATTTCCAATTACAGATCAACACTTGAGTATCACAACTCAAGGGATCCCAATTAATCAACCCCTAAGCCAAGTTGAGAGCTTTAAGTCATTAACATGAATGCCATTTTCAATAACATATAATAAGAATAAATAAAAGACATGGTAATTTTGAGAAATTAATTAAATTAAAACTGGCACAAATGATAATCAATACGAATCAAACAAGCAATAGAAATAAATACAAAAATACTTTACTGCATTAATAAAATTCAAAAATAACAATATCCAAACATGAACTCAAAACAATTAAATGAAAAAGAGTAATTGAGTTATTGGAGAAGCAAACTATAGAGATGATGACTTTAATAGAAGGTAGTAGCAGCTCTCTCAAGATCCAATCCAAGGCAAAACTAAGAAATCAAAACCCTAGAGAAAAGTAGTTATTTCTCTCCCTAGAATTCAAAACTAAAACTTAAAACTAAAGTGAAAGTGAAGTGTGTTCAGTCTCAGCTTGCCCCCTGCCTCTAGTATGTGTTTTTGGGCTTGAAACTGGGTCCAAATCAGCCCAGAAATTACCCTAGCGAGTTCTGTTAAGTGCAGCATGTGACGCTCTGTCACGCGTACGCGTCGCTGTAAGATGCTCCACATCATGCGCACGTGTTAGCCATGCGTGTGCGTCGCTCCTCACTTCTCAGCTCCTTAGTTTCTTGTGTTTCTTCCACTTTAACATGCTTCATCTTCATCCTTTAAGCCATTCATGCCCTGTAAACCTAAAAACACTTAACAAACACATCACAACATCAAATGGTACAAAGAAGAATTAAAAATTAATAATTTTAAGGCCTAGGAAGCATGTTTTCAATCATAGCACAAAATTAGGAAGAAAATGAAATACATGCAATTTACATGAATAAGTGTGAGAGAAGTTGACAAAACCCACTCAATTCAATCCAAAATATATCATAAAATAGTAGTGTATCACCTCCTTGTCTAGCGTTCAATGCCAGCAAGGTATCTGCTCCAGGGTGTTCTGTTTCAAGTTCTGACTGTCTCTGTTCCTGTTCTAACTACTGCACATGATCACAAACTTAAAGAAATAATTATGTAAAATAAACTTAAAGAAAAACAGAAATAACTAATTATGGTTGGGTTGCCTCCTAACAAGCGCTTCTTTAACATCACTAGCTTGACGGTTAGCTCCTTACAGAGATGGATAGGGGCTCAGAATTTTGCCCCTTACAGTGAACTTCTTGTCTGTTCTCTCATGGATGAGCTCCACATGTTCTTGAGACAGGATCTTGTTCACAGTATGTGGAATAACTGGATTGTCAGTGAAGACAACTCTCATGCCAGGTGAGAGGCCTTCAGTGGGGATTTTTTTGTCCCTCCAGCCTTTAGGTACCTTCTTCTTAGTACCTTTATTCTCAGTGCTTGAAGATGACCTCCCAACACCAAACTTAGAATTGGTGTCTGGGGATTCTGTATAGCCTTGCACTGAGAAAGATGGTTGGAACACTAAGTGTTGCACAATTGTCTCTCTTTTGTCAGAGGGAGAATTAGGGTTAGGTATCTTGAGTAAGATACAGTCCTCCTGCAATTGCAGGACTAGCTTTCCTTTTGCTACATCAATGATGGCATTGGCAGTGACTAGGAAAGGTCTTCCAAGGATGATAGATTCATCCTCGTCCTCTCCAGTATCCAAGATTATAAAATCTGCAGGGATGTAAAGGTTCTCAACTTTTACTAAGACATCATCTACCAGACCATATGCCTTTTTCATTGACTTGTCTACCATCTCTAGTGAGATTTTTGTAGCTTGTACCTCAAAGATTTCCAATTTCTCCATTACAGAGAGAAGCATGAGGTTTATGCTTGACCCTAGGTCACACAGAGCCTTCTCAAAGGTAATGGTGCCTATGGTGCAAGGAATTAGGAAGCGTCCGGGATCTGGCAGCGTTTTAGGCAATTTCTTTTGAACCAAGGTATTGAGTTCCTTGATGAGCACTGGAGGTTCTTCCTCCAGTGTCTCTGTTCCAAATAACTTGGCATTCAGCTTCATGAGAACTCCTAGGTACCGAGCAAATTGCTCTTCCCTAATTTCCTCTTCCTCATCAGAGGAGGAGTGATCTTCATAATCTATAATTTGTAACAAGGTATTCAATGGAACTTTTATGGTCTCCTCATGAGACTTAGTTGCCTTCATTTCTGCAAGAGGAAGTTTTTAGTGGGCGTTCAATGCCCTACTGCCCCATTACTGGCGTTCAACACCAATGATGACTCTTCCTTGGGCGTTGAACGCCCAGTAGGGACTCCCTTACTGGCGTTCAATGCCAATGATGGCTCCTCTTTGGGCGTTGAACCCCCAGTAGGGACTTTCTTACTGGCGTTTAATACCAGAGTATCCCCTTCAAATTCGGCCTCAACTTATGCAGTGATGACCTTGCACTCTTCTCTTGGGTTTACTTCAGTGTTACTAGGAATAGTGTTAGGAGGGGTCTCAGGGATTCTCTTACTCAACTGACTAACTTGTACCTCTAGATTTCTGATGGAGGACCTAGTTTCTGTTATGAAACTGTGAGTGGTCTTAGAAGGTTCAGAGACTATGGTTGCCAAGTCAGAGAGGCTCTGCTTAGATGTCTCCATCTGTTGCTGAGAAGGTGGGAATGGTGGTCTATTGTTGAACCTATTCTGGGTACTTCCACCTTGTTTATTATTGAAGAATTGTTGAGGCTTCTGTTGATCTTTCCATGAGAAGTTAGGATGGTTCCTCCATGAGGAGTTGTAGGTGTTTCTATAGGGTTCTCCCATGTAATTCACCTCTTCCATTGTGGGTTGATCTGGATCATAAGCATCTCCTTCGTAAGAGGTGTCTTGAGTGTTGCCAGCTGCAGCTTGCATTCCAGTCAAATGCTAAGAGATCATATTGACCTTTTAGGTCAAGATCTTATTCTAAGCCAATATGGCATTCAGAGTGTCAACTTTCAGGACTCCTTTCTTCTGAGCTACCCCATTGTTCACAGGGTTTCTCTCAGAAGTGTACATGAATTGGTTGTTTGCAACCATTTCAATGAGTTCTTGTGCCTCTTTAGACGTTTTCTTCAAGTGGAGTGATCCACCAGCAGAATGGTCCAAAGACATCTTGGACATCTCAGATAGACCATCATAGAAGATACCTAAGATAGTCCATTCTGAGATCATGTCAGGAGGACATCTTCTGATCAGCTACTTGTATCTTTCCCAAGCTTCGTAGAAGGATTCACCCTCTTTCTGTCTGAAGGCTTAAACTTCCAACCTGAGCTTGCTCATCTTCTGAGGTGGAAAGAACTTGGCCAATAAAGTATTGACCAACTTCTCCCAAGAGTCTAGGCTTTCCTTAGGTTGAGAGTCCAACTATATCCTAACTCTGTCTCTAACAGTAAAAGGGAAACCATAAGCCTGTAGACCTCAAGATCCACTGCATTGGTCTTAACAGTATCACAAATTTGTAAGAATTCAGATAGGAATTGATGTGGATCTTCCAATGGAAGTCCATGAAATTTGTAATTCTGTTGCAGTAGAGAGACTAATTGAGGCTTTAGCTCAAAGTTGTTTGCTCTAATGGCAGGTATAGAGATGCTTCTTCCATAGAAGTCAGAAGTGGGTGCAATAAAGTCACCAAGAACTTTCCTTACATCTCCTCCATCATTCGAATTGGCTGCCGTGTTTGCACTTTCAGCTTTTTGTTCGAAAAGTTCTGTTAGGTTTTCTCTAGAGTGTTGTGCTTTAACTTGTTGTAAATGCCTCCTTAGAGTCCTCTCAGGTTCAGGGTCAGGGTCAGGATTAAAGACAGATTATTTATCTCTGTTCTTGCTCATAAACAAGAAAAAAAAAACCAAGAAAGAAAGAGAATGGGAGTTTCTATGTCAGAGTATAGAGAACTCCCAGTGAGATATGAAGAAGAAAGAAGAATGAAGGTAGAGGAATGAGAAGAAGAATTTGAATAGAGGGGATAGGAGAATTCAAAAATTAAGAATAAAAAGGAAAATTAGAAGTAAAATGTTTTTATTTTTATTTTATTTTATTATTGAATTCAAAAAACAAGAGAGAAATTAAAAGCTAATAAACTAAAAAGATTTGAAAATTAGAAAGTGATTTTCGAAAAAGAAGAAAGAGAAAGAGGTAAGAAGTTTTTGAAAATAGAAGAGAGAGGAATTAGTTAGGAAGTTTTGAAAAAAAAGGAAGGAGAAAGGGGAGTATTAAAGAGATACCAAACTTTTAAAATTAAAATAAGATAAAACAAGTAACTAATTAAGAAAGATTTGTAAATAAGATAAGATAGGATATTTGAAAAATATTTGATTTTAAAAATTTTGAAATTTAAAATTGGAAAGAAAAAGTTAACAAGATAAGATAAGAATTGAAAAGATTTGAAAAAGATTTGGTTCTGAAAATTTTTTATTTTGAACTTTGAAAAAGATTTGATTTTGAATTTTGAAATTGAAACAAGATAAGATAAATATTTGAAAATAAGTTGAAAAGATAAGATATGGTGAAGATTTGAAAAAGATTTGAAAAGATAAGATTCAAAATTTAAAATTTAAACTTTACTAATAAGAAAACATTAAACTTAAAATTTTTAAATCAAGATAAAAAAAGAAACAAGATTTTCGAAAATTTGAATAAAGATAGAAAAGATATTTTTTATTTTTTTTCAAATTAATGAAGAAAGAGAAAAACAACCAAAAGACACCAAACTTAAAATTTTTAGATCAAAGACACTAGTTTTTCAAAAATTAGAAAGAAAAATACCAAAAGACACCAAACTTAAAAATTTTAAGATCAAACAAAGAAAAGAAACAAGAACAACTTGCATACCAAGAAGAACACTAAAGAACAATTCAAAAATTTAAGGAAAATAAAGAACATACAAGGGACACCAAACTTAAGAACTGACACTAGACCCAAACAAAAGACACAATTTTTGAAAATTTTTGGAAAAAAAAACCTAGAAAGTTTAAAACTTTTAACAAGAACAAGAACAAAAGACTCAAACAAAAGACAAAGATTAATAAAGAAAAGATTTTTGAAAAATTTTTGAAAAGAAAACAAAAGACACAAACAAAAGAGAAACTAAACCTTAAAAAGTACCTAATCTAAGCAACAAGATAGTCCGGTAGTTTGTCAAACTCGAACAATCTCCAGCAACGGCACTAAAAACTTGGTGCACAAAATTGACTCCGCAATATTCACACAGATAAACCGACAAGTGCACTGGGTCGTCCAAGTAATACCTTATGTGAGTGAGGGTCGATCCCACGGAGATTGTTGGTTTGAACAAGCAATGGCTATCTTGTAGATCTTAGTTAGGTGGATAGAAAATATAATTGTTGTGGAAAAATGCATAAAAATAGAATAAATAAAATATTGCTGGATAGGTGTGAAATCAGTGATAAGAGAACGGTTGAGGCTTCGGAGATGCTTTCTCCTTTTGGATCAACTTTTCTCACTGTCTACTTCAACTTCTGATTATTCATTCCATGGCAGGATGTAAGTGATTAACGCCAGGTCAGTGGTCATTAATCTCCTCTGCTTCAGATCAAACGCCAGGTCAGTGGTCATCCAATCCGAACGGGGTGAAGCTCCAGCAGTCCATTCCCTTGGTGATCCTACTCAAAATGCCACAAACAAGGTCGGATCTTCCATATCAGAGAATGCTGCTTCATGATTCTAGCCTATACCACAAAGGCCCTAATCGCCCCGTACCTCGGCTAAACTGATGTCTCCAAGTCCCCAACGTAGTCGTGGATTAGCCGTCTAAGAGATGTCTAATCAAGCTTGTGGTTCAATACTATCCCGTCAAGGACTCGCAAGAACCCATGTAGAATAAGGATGACGATCAAGTTACACTCTCAATTCATTAGAATGAAGAACGAAGATACATCTTAGAATGAAATCAAGCATAGATTGAAATAGAAAAATGATATTATTAATCCATAAGAACCAGCAGAGCTCTTAACCTTAACCTAGGAGGTTTAGTTGCTCATACTGTACAGAGAAACAACGTAATTTGAAAATATGGGATAAGGTGTGTCGTCCTGAACAAGGGTGATCCTTGTTCTATATATACTAATCTAATAACTAAGAATTACGGAAATAAGATAAACTAGTCTTGCAGTGCGAAAATCCACTTTCTGGGCCCACTTGGTGAGTGTTTGGGGTGAGCTTGGGGTGAAGCCACAAGTTGGTACTCCCTCTGGGGCGTTGGACACCAGCTTTGGACTCCTTTTTGGGCGTTGGGCGCCAACTGCTCCCTTTTGGGCGTCTAACGCCAGGAATGGGGGTGGTAGCTGGCGTTAAACACCAATTTTGGGCCTCTATTTCCAGAGCAAAG
This sequence comes from Arachis hypogaea, assembly GCF_003086295.3. NCBI lineage: Eukaryota > Viridiplantae > Streptophyta > Magnoliopsida > Fabales > Fabaceae > Arachis > Arachis hypogaea. The sequence goes on along the minus strand of NC_092048.1, from coordinate 40,705,222 downwards.
TATAGATTGTTATACATTTATGGAAAACCCTAGATGTTAGCTTTTCATAGCCATTGAGAGCACGCTATTTAGACCTCTGTAGCTCTAGAAATGCTCCTTCGAGTGCATGTAGGTTAGAATCTGACAGCATCTGCAGTCCTTTCTCTGTCTCTGAATTAGACTTTTCCAAAGCTCCTCAATTTCAGCCAGAATTTACCTGAAATCATATAAAAACACACAAACTCAAAGTAGAATCTAAAAATGTGAATTTTGCACTAAAACCTATGAAAATATAATAAAACTTAAGCAAAACATAACTAAAACTATATGAAAATGATGCCAAAAAGCGTATAAAATATCCGCTCATCAACATCCATCCCATCCGGACTTGGTAAAAGCTCAAGTGTTTGTTGAATAGCAACTTCAAATATCGGGACTTGCTTTCGACGCATATAAATTGATTAAAGGGTTGGTGTGTGATAATTGATGTAGAATTCATCCACCCAACATAGGTTAACTTCACTCGGCTCCCGATTTAAGAATCTTTAATGCCGTCTTTCAATGTGGTGCACCACATATTGAAGTAAGTGTCTTGGAACAATTAAGAGGTGCTCACGGTGGTGCTTTCTATCAACTAAGATGGAGAATATCCGCTCACAGTAGCGGTTGGAAAATCTTGTGGAGTCGTTTGTGGGAACTTCCTTCTCTGCCTCATCAATGCAGTTAGTCTTTTTAACCGCTTAGAAGGTGGTGAATTAGCACTTAGCTTTGAAGCTTGCGCTTTAGTGAGCTCTTTTTGAGTTGCCCTTTTTGTAGGTGTCTTTTTAGAAGCCTTTTTCTTTCCTTTCTTGGTGGCCATCCTGAAAAGGAAGAAAAAGAAAAAATATTAAGCTCAGAGAGCTAGACACCGGAATTAAGAAAGTGCAAGTGAGAATTATTGCCGAAAAAGAGTAAAATGTCTTAAATACATGGTAGCCACAACATGTAAGTGAGATATCAACAAGAGCATAGAGGCATATCACTAGCACTAGATGCAAGAGTGAAGGAAGTATATAAGTATAAATGATGAAAATAATAATCTCAAGCATCAATATCAACAATGATGAACACAATAATAAGAAATTTGATCATGGAAAAATCATGGAAAATAAGACCAATGCACAAGGAATGCAAGTGTTATGAAAAAGAAGTATTAAGTTGAAAGAATAAGACCAAAAATGAACCAAAGTGTCATTGGTTCTTTTTCACAAACACTTGGTATGCATATTATAAACAACAGCAACTTGAGAAATCTAAGTGTGTAGTGTATCCAAAATAAAATGCCACTACCATAGCAACACCACACAATATAAACAAGTCACGAAATACCAAAATGATCCACCAAAATTGAACTTGGAATTCCAGCACCAATGTAAGAATAGAAGTCTAAGAGAAAAAACCAAGAATAAACTACAAATAACAAAACTAAAATGCAACTAAGAGAAATTATAGCATTCAAATGCAACAAATAAAAGGAAATTAGAGAGCAAGAGAGATTGAGAAGTGAAACCCTGAAAAAAAGGAGAAGAAGATGGAGGTAAGTGAAAGTGGAATAGGATAAGAAAAATGAGAAGAGGAGAAGTAAGAGAGGATGTGGGACCACTGGAGGTGGTGGTCGTGTCGGAGAAGGAGAGGGGATGTGATGAGAAGAAGGTAGAAGAAGAAAGAGAGGAAGGAAGAAATAATAAGAGAAGGAAAGAAACAGGGCAGCGCGCTCCTGTAAGTTGAATTTACAATGTGACGCGTGCGCATCGGCCATGCATACGCGTGGGAAGCAGGAAAAGAGAGTGACGCATATGCATCAGTCACGCGTATGCGTGGGGACTTATCGTGCCCTTCGCACAGTTCTCGCAGTCCCAGCACAACTCTCTATTTGGACCATGCGGTAGCACAACTCCAGCACAAAAAATTCATAATCCAAGTTTAACACGACGCGTACGCGTCGGTCACGTGTACGCGTGAGAGGGGGTTGTGCGCCTCGCATCATAGCAGCATGGTTTTAGCATTACCTGAGTTTGGGCGTCGACGTATACGTGTGGGTCACGCGTACGCATGACCAGAGCCCATTCCCAATGCACCCGTCCTGCATGGCCCCAGCACAGCTCACTGTGCAGGCCATGCGGTAGCATCATCCATGCACCATTCTCGCATGGTGAATTTTCAAGCGTCACACATACACGTGGGTCACGCATACACGTGGGTCATGCGTACGGGTGACCAGAGTCTTTCTTTTTTTTAAACAACAAAAGTAAAAGAAATTATAGCATAATCTTGACATCTATGCAAGCAAAATATTTCAAAAACACTTAGAGTCAAATGGCAACAACCAAAATTGCCATATGAACCAAACTAATAACATCAATGAAATTCTCATGAAACAACCATCATTCAAACACATCTAATCAAACTCGAAAAACTCATATCATATCAAATCAAATATATCTAATTAAAAAGATGAAAACAAAGTGAAAAAACTATAAACAAGGAAGATCATACCATGGTGGGGTGTCTCCCACCTAGCACCTTTTTTTTTAACGTCCTTAATTTGGACGGTCAATGGCTCAATTCTCTTCTTGGAGAGGATCCTTCAAGAGGAAGATCTCCAATTTTTTGTTGTTCTTGGCCTTCACATCATGGGACAATTTGAGCTGGTGGCCATTCACCTTGAAAATTGTAGGGCTTGAATGATGGCTCAAGTGGATGACACTATATGGTTCAACCCTTTCTACCACATAGGGACCGTCCCATCTTGACCTCAATTTATCCCGCATCAATCTCAATCTTGAATTATAGAGAAGCACTTGATCTCCAACCCTAAACTCTCTTCTTTTGATATTCCAATCATGCACCGCCTTCACCTTTTCCTTGTAGAGTCTTGAATTTTCATATGCCTCCAACCGTATGCACTTTAACTCTTCCAATTACAATTTTCTTTCAATTCTGGCATTCCCCAATCCCGAATTACACTCCTTGATGATACAATATGCCTTGTGCTCAACTTCTACCGGAAGGTGACATGCCTTTCCGTAGACTAGCCGGAACGGGCTCATGCCAATCGGTGTCTTGTAAGCCGTCTGGTAAGCCCATAGCTCATCTCCGAGCCTAAAGCTCCAATCCCACCAATGGAGTTTCACTATTTTCTCTAAAATCCTCTTGATTTCCCAGTTAGAAACCTCTGCTTGGCCATTGGTTTGGGGATGATAAGCTGTAGCTACCTTATGGATAATGCCATATCTCTTCATCAAAGTTGCTATCCTCTTGTTGCAAAAGTGTGAGCCTTGACCGCTCACGATTGCTCGTGACGATCCAAAACAGCAAATAAGATGATTTCTTATAAAAGAGGCAACAATGTTAGCATCATCGGTGCGGGTTGGAATTGCTTTCACCCATTTAGAGACATAATCCATTGCTAACAAGATGTAGAGAAAACCATTGGAGTTTGAAAACGGATCCATAAAGTCAATATCCCAAACATAAAAAATTTCACAGAACAACATAAGTTGTTGGGGGAATTTCATCCCTCTTGGATATATTTTCAAATCTTTGGCATTAGTGGCAACTATTACAAAAGGATGTTGCATCTTTGAATAGGCTAGGCCACCAAAATTCACAGTCTAATACTTTTCTTTCCATCCTTTGAGGACCAAAGTGCCCACCACTTTTGGAAGAGTGGCACGCCTTTAAGATAGACCGAAATTCCGTTTGAGGCACATACCTCCTAATTACTTGGTCGGCACCACATGTCCACAAGTAAGGATCATCCCATATGTAATACTTGGACTCACTTTTAAGCTTGTCCCTTTGGTGCTTAGAAAAGTGTGGAGGAAAGGTATGGCCTGCCAAGTAATTGGCAATAGATGCAAACCAAGGAGTGATTTCTGAGATTGCTTGCAAGGTATCTAAGGAAAAAGCATCATTGATAGGGGTGGAATCATATGTCAACTGTTCAAAGCGGCTCAAGTGGTCCGTCACTAAATTCTGTGATCCACACCTATCCTTGATTTCTAAGTCAAATTCTTACAAGGGTAACATCCACCAGATCAATCTTGGTTTAGACTCTTTCTTTGCTAACAAATATTTCAAGGATGCATGATCCAAGTATACTACCACCTTAGAACTAAGTAAATAAGCCTGGAATTTATCCAAAGCAAAGACAATTGCCAATAATTCTTTTTCAGTGGTAGTATAATTGAATTGGGCACCATCTAGAGTCCTAGAGGCATACGCTATAACATAAGGGTCCTTACCATCACGCTCTGCAAGCACGGCCCCCACTGCATATTGTATGCGTCGCACATTATTCCAAACGGGCTACTCCAGTTTGGCCCAATCACTATGGGAGCTTTGGTCAAGGCTTCCTTCAATGTATCAACTATCAAATGCTTCCATGCACACCTCATTGAAATCAAACTCTATGTCCTTTTGAAGCAAGCGAGAAAGAGGTAAAGTCACCTTACTAAAGTCTTTTATGAACCACCGGTAAAAATATGCGTGACCAAGAAAATCACGGACTTCCCTCACAGAAGAGGGGTAAGGTAAGCCAGAAACAACTTCAACTTTTGCAGAATCCACAGAGATACCATCATTAGAAACGATGTGGCCTAGTACAATACCTTGTTTAACCATTGATAAACCACTATTTTATGGTTTATCTTGTGCTCAATTGAGTGGTTTTTATCTACTCTTTACCCACTTATTCATACTATTTGCATGGTTTTGCATTTGCCTTCCTAATTATGTGCTTTGATTGAAAACATGCTTCTTTGATCTTATATTTGCTTATTATTAATCCTCTCTTATTATCATTAGATGCCTTGATATGTGTGTTAAGTGATTTCAGATATTATAGGGCAGGAATGACTTGGAGGATGGAAAGGAAGCATGCAAAAGTGGAAGGAATACAAGAAGATGAAGAAGTTGCTAAGCTGTCCAGCCTGACCTCTTCGCACTCAAACGGCTATAACTTTAGCTACAGAGGTCCAAACGACGCGGTTCCAGTTGCGTTGGAAAGCTAACGTCCGGGGCTTCGATTTGATATATAATATGTTATAGTTCCCCTGACGCTAGGCGACGCGACCGCGTGATCTATGCGGCCGCGTCGCAGTGACGGAAATCCAGCGTGGCAAAATTCGAAACCAGCAAATTCTGGACTGTTTTTGACCCAGTTTGCGGCCCAGAAAATACAGATTATAGGCTATAAAGTAGGGGATTGCATCCATTCATAGGAAGGCTCTCATTTTTACAATTTTAGGAGTAGATGTAGTTTTTAGAGAGAGAGGTTCTCTCCTCTCTCTTAGGATTAGGATTTAGGATTTCTCTTAGTTTTAGGAGTAGCTCTCAATCCCAGGTTCTTTATTTTTATTTATTTTTATTTAATTTATGAACTCTTCCGTGTTACATATAATTTTCTTAATTAATGTTATTTGAGGTATTTCAGACTTATGATTGCTCTCTTTAATTTATTAATGCTCTGTGTGTATCCAAATTATTTTCATTCAAGTAGACATTTTTCCCTTTTGGCTTTGGTTGAGTCATTGGAGACACTTGAGTTATCAAACTCATTGTGGATTGAAAATTGGATTTCTTCATTTCATTAATTCAAGTTCCAATAACTCTAGTCTTTCCCAAAGAAAGACTAGGACCTGAGGAATAAAAATTAATTCATTCACTTAACTTACCTTCATAGTTAGAGGTTAACAAAGTGGGAGAAAAATCCAATTCTCATCACAATTGATAAGGATAACCAGGATAGGACTTTCAGTTTCTATACCTTGCCAAGAGATTTTATTGTTATTATTTTATTTTACTTGTCATATAACATATTCCCACCTTACTTCCAAAACCCCAATTTACAAACTCATAACCAATAATAAGAACATACCTCCCTGCAATTCCTTGAGAAGATGACCCGAGGTTTGAATACTCGGTTATCAATTTCAAAGGGGTTTGTTACTTGTGACAACCAAAACGTTTGTATGAAAGGACTTTTGAAGGTTTAGAAACTATACTTGCAACGAGGATTTATCCGCAAATTTCTAGACCACGCAAAAGTTCTCTCATCAAAATGGCGCCGTTGCCGGGAATTGCAAACGTGTGCCTTATTATTGGTTATTGTAAATATTTTATTTTTGCTTGTTTATTTGTTTTTATTTTTATTTTTGCTTTTTCTTAAGTTAAGAGGTTATTGGTTCTTATTTTAAAAATTTTTTTTATTTTATCTTATCTTATTTCAAAAATCAAATTTCAAAAATTTAAATTTAAAAAAAAAATTTTAATTCAAAAAAAAATTTCAAATTTCAAAATTTCAAAAATTTAAATTTCAAAATTTAATTTTAAAATTTAAAATTTAAATAACCTTTTAATTTAAATTTATTTTTATTTTTGTTTTTAATTTTTTATTTGCTACTATGAACTCTCACCCCTTTGGCTATGAGTCTGGTTACAATAATGTTGCAGGAAGAAGAAATTACAATGAGAACAGGCATCAAGGTTGGAACAATCAAAGATGGGAGGAGCCACAAGGATTTAATCAACCCTCATGGCAACAACCACCTCCAATGGACTATCAACAACCACCATCATATGCCTATGAACCTCCTCAACACAACTTGGGACCGCCATACTCACAAGCCTCTTTCCACCATTCACCTCCATATGACCCTAACCCACATCCACCATACCAACCACCTTATGAACCAAATGAACCATACATAGATCCACCCAAACCTCCATGGAGAGAGCACTTACTGATCTAAACTCTACTATACGAGCTCTCGCCGCCCAAATCAGACCACCAAATACCTTTAACAATCAACCCTCAAGCTCTAGTGCACTTCCTTTTCAATCACAGAATGATCTCCCCATCCCACCACCACCTCAATATCTGCCATCTCCATATCCATCAATCCAAGAGCACTATGATCCTACCTATGATAACCGAGTGCATCAAGAGACAAAGGATCGTTTTAACAAAACAGTGGATCGATTTCAGGCAACCACTCAACAACTGGAGCAAGCATTAATTCAATGGGCTTCTAGACGCTTAAATACACAAGAATCAACCACAGCCCCATGTGGACAGTCTAGTGAAGAGCGTAGCATGAAGGAGATACCAGAAACCCCGGTGGACAAGACAGAGAATGAATTCGTACTAGAACAAGTAGAAGAAGCTGTCATTGTTCAAGAAGAAGAGTTGGTTGAAGACTTAGGAGATGCAGAACCTCCATGGGAAAGTCAAGACATAGAGCCTCCTTCCAAGACGGTTGAAATTGATGCTGAGGAGGGTGTACAACCTCCAAAGCATATCATAGTTGAAGATTTGGAAGAGGTTGATGAAGAGATGGAGATTCAAGAAGAGGAAGCACAACCTCCCATGCCCTTGGAAAGCAATGAAGAGAAGATTAAATTGGAAAAGAGCTGCCAAGAAGAAGAGGTTGAAATTGAAGAAGCTTGCAAAGAGGTGGTAATTATTAGAGAAGAGCACAAGGGAGTGGAACTCACAATTTCATTAAAAATACCTCCCCCTAAGTTGCCATCATCCTTCACAACATTCAAGTGGGTAAAATTCATATCCCATAGCTTTCTAATCCCACTTGAATATGGGCTACTGGAGACGGATGGTCAACTTAGAGCTCTTTGTGACATTAAGAGTAGGAGAAAGATGGCCAGTGGTAAGAATTGTCCTGCAAGGTTCATCATGGTTGGAAGCTTTAAGTTCAAACGCAAAGGTTGGTATAAAGCTCAACTGAATGGGTCTAGGAAGCTGTTTGGTCGCTGCAGTGAGAATTCAGATCACCTTTCACCCGGCTGAAAAAATGCAGATCGAGACAAAAACGGGTGTAAAAGCAAGGTTTGGGATCCTGGAATCTGTTCTGACATCCAACACCCCGGGAGCCTAAGAATCTTTTTGAAGTTGCTCAAGGGTTTTACATGCCTAGTTTGGGACCCCGGAGGTTACTGGAATCACAAACACTGGTGGAGATTCCTGGATGAGTTCAAGTATAAGCCACCATAACAGGAAGCTCATCAAATGTCCAACTTAAGGACTATAACTAAAAGTGCTAGGTGGGAGACAACCCACCATGGTATGATCGTCATTTTTTCATTTTTATTTAGTTTTATTTGTTTTTGAGTTTCATTTTATTTTATTATATTGAACCTGGAGTTTTGCATCAAATTCATATTAACATTGCATTCTACATTTTTCAGATTAAAAAAAAAGCGAGCATGAAAAAAAAAAGCGAGCACGTGACGCGACTGCATCAGCAACGCGTCCGCGTTGCAAGGAGAGAAGAGAAAATAAAAACGAACAGAGAGTCACGCTGGAGCGAGGCTGGAGGCGTGCCAGTGGCACAATTCGTCCCACGCGACCGCGTCGCTGACGCGTCCACGTCGCAGGGGAATACTAGCCTCCCACGCGATCGCGTGCCCCACGCGGCCGCGTGACCTGAAAATCGATGTCAATCAGGTGCATGGCCGAAAGTTGAGCTGGAGTTGGGCTGGACTCGTGCTGGTAGCCCAAGCCTCACCACGCGAACGCGTGCCTTACGCGTCCGCGTCATATCCCCATGATGGCCACTCACGCGATCGCATTCCCCACGCGATTGCGTCACCCTGGATTTTGGCAATACTGAGTTTTGAACAGAGAGTTGTGCGACCGCGAGGCTGCACTCGCGCCACTAGCACAAATCAAAGTCACGCGATCGCGTGACCCACGCGTCCGCGTCACCTACCCTTATCGCGCACCACCGACCGCGACACCCACGCGACCGCGTCGCCAGCGTTGCACAACGTATCCAGATTAGTGCCAATTTTCTTATCTTCTCTTTTCTAATCCTAATTTCTTCCTTCTCTCTCCTTTCTCACTTTCTTTTTCTTCTTCTCATCCTTTTTCCCTCTCATTTTATTTTACTTCATTTATTTGCATATTTCATTCATTGCATTATTCTCATTGGTGTTGGAGTTTTATTTGGATAAGTGCCTTATTTTATTTGAGCACGTGGCTACTCGGAGAAGAGATTTGATAATTGACATTTACTTATGGTTCTCATATACATTTGGATTACATTATTTTCATCCCTATTTTAACTTGCACACCCAATGTATTTGGGATTATCATTCACAATTGTCATCATTACACATGCTCTTTAATTTGGCACATTTATTACTTGATGCTTGAGCTATGCTTCTCATGCCTATTATTTGCATGTTTTTACCCTCTTGCATCTAATTATTTTGAATTGTCCCTTTTAATCTTTATTGTTGTCTTCCCTACATGTTGTAGCTACCATGTAGATGGACTATCATCTTTCCTTTGGCATTTCTTATCACTTGGAATTTCCTCCCTTCCGGTCTTAGTTTTCTATATTTCACACTCTTCCTTTTTCTTCTTCCTTAGGCATGGGTACCAAGAAAGGAAAAGAGAAGGCCACTGACAAGACACCAGCAAGGAAAGGAACCAAGAGATCTCCAATTAAGGCGCCTCCATCTACAAGCGTCAGTTGGAGCAACCCGTCCACCTGCACATCTCAGCATGCACCGAGGACGGTGCAATCTTTAAGTGTGGGGAGGTCGATACCGATCTCCATGGGTTAGTACTTTCTTGTCTCAAACACCAATGTTTAAATTTTCTTTGTAGACTAGTTATTGCATTTGCATGTTTGTTTGATTTTTGCATATTTTACCACTTGGTTAAAGTAATATTTTCTTTTTTTCAAGAAACCTTTTAGAGCATTTCACTAATTTGAATAAAATTTTTTGTTACACTTGTTTGAAGAAATATTATATTGGAACATGGTTTAGAGCTCGAACACACAAAATCTGTGAGATTTTGAGCCTATTTGAATTGGTTGCATTTTATCAACCAATATTTTATTTTTTGTGTGTGTGTTTTTCTCTCTAAAATTGTGATCTTTGTCTTGCTTAATTCTATATTTCCATTATTTGATGTATGCATGCACTTATATGATTGAGGCCTTTATTTCACTGAGCTTACATACCCATATGGCCTTACCTTTCATTATCCCTTGCAAACCAATTTTGAGCCTATTTTACCCCTTTATTCCTTTTATTTAGCTCATCACTAACTCTAAGCGGAAAACAATAATGTCCTTAATTTGAATCCTTGGTTAGCTTAGACTAGTGAGAGTGCTCATGAATTAAGTGTGGGGAAAAGTGGGTTTGAAAATGTTTGGTTTAAGAATTTGGTGTTATATATCTTTATGAAAATGTGAAAGAAATAGGACATGTTCATGCATTCAATAAATTAATCATATGCATTGAGAAAAACAAAAGAAAAAAAAAGAAGAAAAAGAGAGAGAAAAAGAAAAGAAAAAGAGCAAATAAGAAAAAGGGGACAAAATGCCCCAAAGTAAGTGGTGAAAGCAATGCATATGTACTGTACTTAAAATTAGGATGCATGAATATGTGGAAACATTGTTAATGGATAGTTAAGGGTGGTATTATGATTACATGGATTGTCTAAAGTTAGGTGGAAAGTTTAAGTTAATTAAGGATTTAGATTTTAGTCCACTTGACCAAATACAGTCCTACCTTGACCCTAACCCCATTACAACCCTTAAAAGACCTCTTGATTTGTGTATTTGTGCATTAAATTTATGTTGATTGTTAGATGAAGAGCAAGCCTTAGAAAGCAAGGTTAGTAGAGAATTGAAAGAATCGAACCTAAAACACTTGAGTGATTAGAGTGTATACACTACCAGTAAGGGTTCGATGCTCAATTCCTTGTTCCCTGCTTTCATGAGCTATTTTCTTCTTGCAAGTCTATTTGTACTTCATTTTCATGATTTAAATTAGTGAAATCAAGTTCATATTTCCTCTTGAAAGATTTGTTTACTTTTAACTAAGTAGGTGGAAACATTTAGCATGTAGTTGCATTCATAGGTTGCATTTCATACCATTCCTCTTCATCTCTATAGCTTCTCTTGAGCTTAGCATGAGGACATGCTATTGTTTAAGTGTGGGGAGGTTGATAAACCACTATTTTATGATTTATCTTGTGCTCAATTGAGTGGTTTTTATCTACTCTTTACCCACTTATTCATACTATTTGCATGGTTTTGCATTTGCCTTCCTAATTATGTGCTTTGATTGAAAACATGCTTCTTTGATCTTATATTTGCTTGTTATTAATCCTCTCTTATTATCATTATATGCCTTGATATGTGTGTTAAGTGATTTCAGATATTATAGGGCATGAATGACTTGGAGGATGGAAAGGAAGCATGCAAAAGTGGAAGGAATACAAGAAGATGAAGAAGTTGCTAAGCTGTCCAGCCTGACCTCTTCGCACTCAAACGGCTATAACTTTAGCTACAGAGATCCAAACGACGCGGTTCCAGTTGCGTTGGAAAGCTAACGTCCGGGGCTTCGATTTGATATATAATATGTTATTGTTCCCCTAACGCTAGGCGACGCGACCGCGTGATCCATGCGGCCGCGTCGCAGTGACGGAAATTCAGCGTGGCAAAATTCGAAACCAGCGAATTCTGGACTGTTTTTGACCCAGTTTGCGGCCCAGAAAACACAAATTAGAGGCTATAAAGTGGGGGATTGCATCCATTCATAGGAAGGCTCTCATTTTTACAATTTTAGGAGTAGATGTAGTTTTTAGAGAGAGAGGTTCTCTCCTCTCTCTTAGGATTAGGATTTAGGATTTCTCTTAGTTTTAGGAGTAGCTCTCAATCCCAGGTTCTTTATTGTTATTTTTTTTTATTTAATTTATGAACTCTTCTGTGTTACATATAATTTTCTTAATTAATGTTATTTGAGGTATTTCAGACTTATGATTGCTCTCTTTAATTTATTAATGCTCTGTGTGTATCCAAATTATTTTCATTCAAGTAGACATTTTTTCCTTTTGGCTTTGGTTGAGTCATTGGAGACACTTGAGTTATCAAACTCATTGTGGATTGAAAATTGGATTTCTTCATTTCATTAATTCAAGTTCCAATAACTCTAGTCTTTCCCAAAGAAAGACTAGGACCTGAGGAATAAAAATTAATTCATTCACTTAACTTACCTTCATAGTTAGAGGTTAATAAAGTGGGAGAAAAATCCAATTCTCATCACAATTGATAAGGATAACCAGGATAGGACTTTCAATTTCTATACCTTGCCAAGAGATTTTATTGTTATTATTTTATTTTACTTGTCATATAACATATTCCCACCTTACTTCCAAAACCCCAATTTACAAACTCATAACCAATAATAAGAACATACCTCCCTGCAATTCCTTGAGAAGACGGCCCGAGGTTTGAATACTCGGTTATCAATTTCAAAGGGGTTTGTTACTTGTGACAACCAAAACGTTTGTATGAAAGGACTTTTGAAGGTTTAGAAACTATACTTGCAACGAGGATTTATCCGCAAATTTCTAAACCACGCAAAAGTTCTCTCATCAACCATAAAATGGCATTTTTCAATATTAAGAACAAGGTTTGAGCTAGCACATCTTTCTAGTACTTTAGCCAAACTAGCCAAGCAATCATCAAATGAATCTCCATAAACACTAAAGTCATCCATAAAAATTTACATACAATGCTCAAGAAAATCAGAAAAGATGCTAGTCATGCACCTTTGGAACGTCGCAGGTGCATTACATAAGCCAAAAGGCATCCTCTTTTAAGCATACGTTCCGAAGGGACATGTAAAAGTAGTCTTTTCTTGATCTTTCGATGCTATATGAATTTGGAAATAACCAGTATAACCATCTAGGAAACAATAGTGTGATTTACCTGACCGGTCAAGCATTTGATCAATAAATGAAAGTGGGTAGTGATACTTCCAGGTCGCTAAGTTCAAGCGCCTATAGTCAATGCATACCCTCCAAGAGTTTTGCACTCTAGTTGCCATGAGTTCTCCACTTTCACTCTTAACCATGGTGACACCTGACTTCTTGGGCACAACTTGCACCGGACTAATCCATTCGCTATCCAAGATAGGGTAGATAATATCGGCCTCTAGAAGTCTAGTCACCTCTTTCTTAACAACTTCCGTGATAGTGGGATTTAACCTCCGTTGTGGCTGGCGAACGGGTTTAGCTCCTTCCTCTAGAAAAATGCGATGCTCACAAACATGGGGGCTTATACCAACAATATCCGCCAAACTCCACCCAATAGCCTTCTTATTCCTTTGCAACACATCAAGTAATCTTCCCTCTTGGTTGGATGAGCTCCCTTGCAATGATCACCGGGAGTTTTTTATGTTATCAAGAAAGGCGTATTTAAGGTGAGGAGGTAGAGGCTTCAATTCCACACTTAACTCATGACTTGGTACATTGTTGTCTAGCAACATTGGAGGTGGCAAAGTGTCTTCATCGTTATCATTTAGCTTTCCACACTTGCCCTTTTGCTCAAATTCATCTCATCAAGGATCTCAGGGTGAACCTCGGCCACAACCTCATCAACAATGTCACACCGGAAGATAGAGTGGTCTTCCGGTGGATGCTTTATAGCCTTATCTAAATTAAAGCTTATCGCTCTACCGTCAATCCCAAATGAGTAGGTGCCTGAGAATGCATCAAGTTTAAACTGAGAGGTCTTCAAGAAGGGCCTCCCTAATAAGATGGATGACGGTTTCCCGAAATCCTTAGGAGGCATCTCAAGGATGCAAAAATCAATCGAAAAAGTCAATCCCTTGATGCTCACTAAGACATCCTCAGCAATACCAACCACAGAAATAATACTTTTGTCGGCCAAAACAAAGAGTTCCGCCAACCGTTTCAAGGGTAGAAGGTTCAATTCATCATAAACAGACAAAGGTATAATACTCACACAAGCACCAAGATCACACATACAATCCATAAATTGTACACCACCTATAGTGCAAGAAACTAAGCAAGGTACAGGATCCCCACATTTTTCAGAAATAGCACCCATTAAAGCAAAAATTAAACTACCCAAAGGAATAGTTTCCAATTCATTAATTCTTTCCTTGTTCATGCATAAATCCTTTAAAAACTTGGCATTTTTAGGAACTTGGCGAATAGCATAAAAAAGAAGAATGGTTACTGATGAGCGGATAATTTATACATTTTTTGGCATTATTTTTACATAGTTTTTAGTATAATTTAGTTAGTTTTTAGTATATTTTCATTATTTTTTAATTAAAAATCACAATTCTGGACTTTACTATGAGTTTGTGTGTTTTTCTGTGATTTCAGGTAATTTCTGGCTGAAATTGAGGGATCTGAGCAAAAATTTGATTCAGAGGCTGACAAAGGACTGGTGATGATGTTGGATTCTGACCTCCCTGCACTCAAAGTATATTTTCTGGAGCTACAGGAGTCCAAATGGTGCGCTCTTAATTGCGTTGGAAAGTAGACATTCAGGGCTTTCTATCAATATATAATAGTCCATACTTTGCCCGAGTTTAGACAATGCAAACTGGTGTTCAACGTCAGCTCTCTGCCCTATTCTGGAGTTAAACACCAGAAACAGGTTGCAAAGCAGAGTTAAACGCCAAAAACAGGTTACAAACTGGTGTTCAACTCCAAGGAAGACCTCTACACGTGAAAGCTTCAGTGCTCAGCCCAAGCACACACCAAGTGGGCCCGGAAGTGGATTTCTGCATCATTTACTCATTTCTGTAAACCCTAGTAACTAGTTTAGCATAAATAGAACTTTTTACTATTGTATTTGGATCTTTTGGAGAGTTTCTTTTTCCTATTTTCGAATTCATATGCCATTTAGGGAGGCTGGCCATTCGGCCATGCCTGGACCTTCATCACTTATGTATTTTCAACGGTAGAGTTTATATACACCATAGATTAAGGTGTGGAGCTCTGCTGTTCCTCATGAATTAATGCAAAGTACTATTATTTTTCTATTCAATTCAAGCCTATTTCTTATCTAAGATATACACTTGTTCTTCAACCTGAGAAAGGTGATGATCCGTGACACTCATCATCATTCTCCCCTATGAACGTGTGCCTGACAACCACTTCCTGGTTCATGACGCATGGTTGCCTCACCTGACAACCGATCCCTCCATTCCATGAAATCAGAGTCTTCGTGGTATAGGCTAGAACTATTGGCGGCCATTCTTGAGATCCGAAAAGACTAAACCTTGTCTGTGGTATTCCGAGTAAGGTCTGGGAAGGGATGGCTGTGACGAGCTTCAAACTCGCGAGTGCTGGGCGTAGTGACAGACGCAAAAGGATTACTGAATCCTATTCCAGTATGATCGAGAACCGACAGATGAATAGCCGTGTTGTGACAGCGCATTTTGGACCATTTTCACTGAGAGGATGGGATGTAGCCATTGACGACGGTGATGCCCTACATAACGCTTGCCATGGAAAGGAGTATGAAGGATTGGATGAAGACGATAGCAAACCAGAGAATCAGAAGGAACAAAGCATCTCCATACGCTTATCTGAAATTCTCACCAATGAATTACATAAGTACCTCTATCCTATATTTTATTTACATTTTTATCATCAATTCACCATAACCATTTGAATCCGCCTGACTGAGATTTACAAGGTGACCATAGCTTGCTTCAAGCCGACAATCTCTGTGGGATCGACCCTTACTCATGTAAGGTTTATTACTTGGACGACCCAGTACACTTACTGGTTAGTTGTGCGAAGTTATGACAGAGAATTAAGATTACGATTGTGCGTACCAAGTTGTTGGCGCCATTGAAATCACAATTTCGTGCACCAGTTACCTCAACCTTTTTGAAGATATCCACCATCTTTGGATCTAACTCCAATTGCTTTTTGGTCCTCTTTGCCAAGCTTGAAAATGAGATTGGAATGGCTTCTTTCAGCATATCTTCTTTAGAACCTCTTTCTCTTACTTGAGCAACTTCCTCTTCAACAACTTTTTGTACTTCTTCCTTATCTTCCACCTCAACAATGTCTTTATCTAGAGTGGTCTCCTTATGACTTCTCTCTTGTAGTGTGGTGCCAGACCTCAAGGTGATGGTATTGAGGCCACCCTTGGGGTTAGGTAGTGGTTGAGAGGGAAGTGCACTTGAGCTTGAAGGTTGAGAGGTGAGTTGGTTATTGTTGGAAGATAGAGCTAATCGGGATATGGCTTCGGCAAAGGAGGTCATAGTGGCCTCTTGTCTCTTTAGGAACTCCCTTTGCTCTTGAAGAAAAATGCAGAGGCTTTCATCCATGGGAGCTTGGTTGGAGGAAGAAGAAGGGTAGGTGATTTGAGGAACTTGTGGTCAGGTGATTTGAGGCACTTGAGCTTGTCTTTGGTGTGGAGGTTGGTATCTTTGGCTTTGATTTTGTGGTTGGAATGATTGGTTTTGTTGGTTGCAGTATGGTTGAAAGTTTTTGTTTCCTCTTTGATTTGAACCATCTCTCCATCCTTGATTGTATTTGTCTCTCCACCCTTGATTGTAATTATCTTGCCAACCTTGGTTTTGCCACCCTTGATTGTAATTTTTCCCTTGTTGATAAAAGCCTTGGTTTGAACATTTGAAGTAAGGATTGGTGGCCGCCAAGGTATTGTCTTCTTGGAGTTGTAGACATTCATCAGTATAATGAGAGTTGCAAGCACAAATTCCACATACTCTTTGTAGAGCTACCGGTTGGTATTGTTGTTGTGGAGGAGGTTATTGTTGATTAAGATGGATTTGCTTGAGAATGGTGGTCATCTCCCCTAAGGTCTTGGTGAGAGCGGACTCATTAGAAGAAATATTATTAATGGCCTTTGGATGATTATTTCTTTGTTTTGCATGTTGGGTAGATTCGGCTAGATTGGCAATAAGTTGCCAAGCCTCTTCCACTGTTTTGTACTTCACTAAAGAGCCATTGCTAGAAGTATCCAAGAGAATTTTATCTTGATACTTGAGGCCTTGGCAAAAGTAACTAATCAACACCAAGTCGTCTATCCTATGATGAAGACAAGAATCAAGGAGCTTCCTAAAGCGCTCCCAATACTCATGAAGAGTTTCTGATTCACCTTGTAGGATGCATGAGATCTCTTTCCTTAACCTATTGGTCACCTCCGGTAGGAAAAATTTGTCTAGGAATTCTCTCTGAAGCAAGTTCCAATTGGCGATAACCTCATCCGGTTGGGTATAGTACCACTCATTCACCCTTTCTTCAAGATAAAATGGGAAGACAAATACCCAAATAGCAACTTCATCTGAACCATCCCTCCTAGTGGTTGAGCGCACACCTTGAAAGTCCCTAAGATGCCTGATAGGATCTTGAGCGGGTAAACCATGGAACTTGGGAAGTAGATTGATCAAGTCGGTCTTTAGCTCAAAATTAGCATTCAAGTCCGGATAACGAACTTGAAGCGGTTGGAGAGTGAAGTCCGGAGCACCCGCCTCCTTAAGAGTGATTCTTCTTCGGGCAGCCATGGTATCGGTACTTAAGTTAATAGAAGAGATGTCAATAGAGCCAATAGAAGAGTAAATGATTTCTCTTTCAAATGACGCTTCGGATAAGGTAGGTGATTTGGCGGAAGCCGCTTCACCACCCTCAAAGGCTAACCGAAGCCAAGCTTGCCTAAGATATAATAAAGTTTTTTCAATTTCGGAATCAAATGGGTTAAGCTCGAATCTGGCAATGAACACGTCATTCAATAGAAGAAACATAGAGCTCGTGACAATAAGATATACTAGAGTAAAGTAACTATTACTTAATACTAAATATAAATCCAAACTAAAAACTAGACTAGCAAACAATCAAGAAAAGAGTATCTATTCACATATGAACATATTCACACTAGCCAACAATATAACACCATTGCAAGTCCTCGGCAACAGCGCCAAAAACTTGACGTAGAATAAATGTCGGTTAAGAAATTACAAAAGAATTTCCAATTCAATGTCGCAAAGTATAGTCCCAACCAACGAGATATCCCAAGTCAAATTTTAGAAGAATGTCACAACAATCAAATCAATAACCGGGAGTAGAATCCCAGGTCGTTTTCCCTAGGACTTGCAACATGATGCACATCATTGGTTAGAAATTTTTTGGGGATTTTGAGTTGAGTGCGGGAAAAGTAAAGTGACCAAGAATTAAAGGCAATGAACAACTAACAACTAAATTGAGATAACTAGAAATATCAATCAAGCATTGTATAACTAACAAGCATGCATCAAGATAACTACAACTAAAAGCATATATGAATAAGAGATATGAAATTAAAATGAGAAAACTAGGAAACCAAAACTAGTAAAGATGAGTGACAATTAATCAATATAAAGGCCTTGACTAGGGGTGAGAATTGGAGTTCCTGTCCTCATTATCATTACAAATTGTCATGGAAATTGTCTATTGCTTTCACTTAGTTATCCTCTAACAAATGAAGGAAAGTCAAGTGAATACAATTAACTTGAGTTCACAAGTTCTAGTCAACTCCTAGTGAAAGACTAGCTTTAGTGAAGTTCAAGCTAACTAGCACCTTCCAATTACCAATCCACATTAGGATTTGACAATTCAAGAGTTTCCAATACTCAACCCCAAAACTAAGAGTAGAAATCTACTCCATAGTCATAAGTGACATTCTCTCAAACACTTGGTGAGTAAGAATAAAAAGCATCATGAAAATAAGAAAACAATCCAAATTAAAGCTACCCACTAACAACAATCAACAATAACAATTCAAATAGCATAAATGAAACATGAAAAACTTCAATGCATTAATAGAACTCAATTCCAACAAGATCCAAATTCAAAACTCAAAAGAACTAAAGTTGCATGAGTGTTAAGTAAAATTAGAGAATGAAAACTACAATTAAAGCAACAAAGACTGAAATTAAAAGGATCTAATCCAATGATTCAAGTAAAAATGAACAAAGAACACTAAACCCTAGAGAGAAGTGAGAGTTTCTCTTTCTAGAATTCAAAAACTATCTAAAAACTAAACTAATGGCATCTATCTCCCATCCTCTTTCATTCCCAGCCTCTAATCTTCAGAATGGGCTTGAAACTGGGCCAAAAAGAGCTCAGAAATTTCCCTCAGCGTGTTCCCTTTAGTGAGGCATGTGCCGCTTGTCACGCGTGCGCGTCAGTTACGCGTACGCGTCGATACTAGCTTCCCAAATCTTCTATTTCTTGTGTTTCTTCCACTTTTGCATGCCTCCTTTCCATAACGTATAAACCATAAAATCACTTAACAAACGCATCACGGAATCGAATGGTCATAAGAGAGGATTAAGAATTAGCATTTTTAAGGCCTAAGAAGCATGTCTTGAACCATAACACATAATTAGGAAGAAATCTTAAAAACCTGCAATTTATATGAATAAGTGCGAAAAGAGTTGACAAAATCCACTCAATTTAATCCAAAATAAACCATAAAATTGTGGTTTATCAACTGCATTTTGACAGAAAGACTACGGATAAAAGTAGAGCTATAAGCATGTACTCTTTTTATACTATTCCAACTAATACATACCTTATCAATTGAAGATGGCAGCACTAGGATGGAGAGAGAAGAAACCAACGATCGGGCAAACTGGGTAAACCTGCACCCTGAAAAATTGAATTTATTATTAAGATTTAAATTTGAAAAAAAAAAGTGGAAATTGCTTATAAAATTTTTGAAAGGGATGGAGGAAAACACTCGTTGATAGACGCGCAAAATTTGGAGGTGGAGATATTTGATTTTGTCACGGTTAGCATTGGGTCTGTGACAATTGAGAGATTTCAATTCAAGTTGGCTACGAAACAAACAAAAACGTGAAAAATTTTCGCACAATTTGACCACAGAAATGCAAGACGTTGCAAGTGTTTACCACGGTTATGCAGATTTGCCATTACTTCTCGTTCGTGGGTATCTTCCCGTGATAAACTTCCATATTTTTAATAGTAAAATTAAAGAAAAATAATATAGGAAATAATTTTTAATTAGTCACATTAGCTCACTTTTTTATTATAAAATTATTTAAATTTTTTAATTTAAAATTTAGAATAAAAAATAATTTAAAAAATTATCTGATACTTACCGAAAGAAATTGGCTATCTAATTGAACTCGTTTTAAACATATAAAATATTGATTTTAATAATTTTTTATTGACATGTATCGATAATATTTGTTCAACGGTTATATATTAACAAAAATGTTATGTATATCTCAACATCAGTCACTAAAATTAACTATCATATATTTATATATTAGGGATAATAATAAGTCTCTATATAGGGTAGAAATCCCTTTCTTTCATCCTCTGTTCTCATTTAGTAAAATGTTTTCTGTTCTCATCCCATCTTTTTTACGGGTTCCCATTTATTTTTTCTATAGAGGAGCGGATATCCCTTTATATTAATAAATTTTAATTTTTTTAAAAAAATTAATACAATCATAATTAAATCCAATACAATTCAACCTAATGTATCAAAATTAAAATACAATTTAAATACAAATTTAACATAATCAACATACGCATAAAATTTTTAATATACAAATTAAAATAAAATTAAATAAAAAAGTTTCATTTAAGGGATGAATGAAAGTTATATATATAAGAATATTTAAGTAAATTTTTTTTTGCAGAGATTTCGTGAATTTCCGTAGAACAAGTATCTTAATTCCGGGTTCCGTCTTCGTAGGGATTATATGGGTCCCATACTCCTAAGTCTTCCGTCGTGGATAATCTATGTATTTATGGATTTATTTTATCATCTCAATTATATATAAATATATGTATAGTTTGATTTATTTTTAATATATATTTTATAGGAAAAGTCTAGGAGACCAGCAATTTTATCAAATTCTGGCCAGCATGTAACTATCAAAGAAGAGTGAGACATTGGATGAAATCTCACATTAATCTCACACCATTAAAAGCCTCATTGATGGCTATTTGATGGCTATAAATCCCAAAAGTTACTGGCTCCTAGCATTTCTCTATTTTATATTAGTAATTAATTTTAATATACACCTAATATTATAATTAATATATTATTTATCTAAAATAAAAAATGGATACTACAATAACTTCAAGTTTGATTTTTGTTTTCAATTTCACAATTCTAGCTATATATGAAGGAAAAACAAAAGTAATAAAATTATAAAAAAATCTAAAGTTGAAAATATTAGAAAAAAATATAAAAAAAATAAAAACCAAACTTCTGTTAAGAAATATGTGTATGTCCTTGAAACATGGTTTCATTTTGTGAAGGGGGGAGGGGGGTTAGGACAAAGTAAGTGACTAATAATGTAGATAATGATATTCCAACTTCAACGGTTGCATATATTATTAGAGTAAAGTGATAATTAAGTTATAAAAATTTTAATTTTAGATTAATTAGTTCTTATAAAAATGTACTAATTTAATCTTTTAGGATAATAAACGATAAACGCATGAATGTTTTTTTATCAATTTATTAACTAAAATTTAACGATAGTATTTATATGTACTGTTAATTATTTTTATGTGTCTGTTTATGAAAAATAATCATGTAGATAATAATTTTTGGAGCGAAATTTCACTTATTTTAATAGGATTTGCGATAAATAGAGAGCAGTTGATAAATGATTTATGAAAACTCAAAATATAATAAATGTTTCACTATCTAAAACTATATTATTTTTTTGCTCATATGACGGAAATGAAACATGCACCATTATAAATAATGAAATACATAGACAATTCTATTTTGTTTCACACTGTTTATTGACAGAAAGACATATATGTCCACTGTTTACTATTTTAGAGGACTTAATTGGTACTTTTTTATTTTTTCTTCAAGGACTAATTAATTAGTCCAATATCAATATTTTCAAGAACTTCATTGTCATTTACTCTA
Source organism: Arachis hypogaea (assembly GCF_003086295.3). NCBI lineage: Eukaryota > Viridiplantae > Streptophyta > Magnoliopsida > Fabales > Fabaceae > Arachis > Arachis hypogaea. The sequence goes on along the minus strand of NC_092048.1, from coordinate 40,683,452 downwards.
TTATATATTACTAATTTTATAACTAAAATATATTACGTGTCACTGTGTCACTCTCTCATCGCACTTAAAATCAAATTTATATCCTTCTCTTTCTCCCTCTCTTTCTCCATCTCTCATTCTTTCACTCACTCTATCTCTCTTACATATCATTACAATTACTAATTACAATTTTAACAATCAAAATATGTAACATGATATTCTTTAATTGAAATTAGAATTAAAATATGGTTATACTATATTATTAATTTGACAACCAAGATATATCACATATTACACTCTCATTAAAATTGGGATAAAATATTTTCTTTTAAAATTAATAAACTCTCTTCTCTATCTTTTTATCTATTTCTCTTCCTTTTTTTTTTCTCTATTCTTCTCACTTTATATATAACTTATATTTTATATTACTAATTTTATATTATTAATTTGATAAATCAAAACGTATCACGAAATTTTTTTTAATATAATTAAAATAAAATCTTTCCTTTTAAAGTTAACAAATTCTCTCTCACTTTTTTATAACTTTAATTTCACTCTATTAAACATTCACTTGGTTAGCATTCTCCTATGGAAAAACAAATTAAAATAAAAAAGGTTCTGTAAGTGTTAACGCTACTTGCGTAGATTGCAGATGCAGTGGTGGTAGCAAGATACCTAGAAGCCACTCTTGTGCTTCCTCCCATCAAGCCTTCCAACAATGGACCTACCATGTGCGTCTTCTATACATAAATCTCTACTTTAAATCATTTACATCATTATGACTTAAAATGCCCATTTTAGACCATAACATCGGTTTGAAAAAGTAAACTTGATTATTTCTAACTTTTGTCGTTACATCTTTTAGTACAACTCTAAGTGGATAGTTAAATACGACTCTAATATTGTGATGGTTTGTTGATGTTGATATTGTACTTAACACCTTTGAATTATGATCAGTGTATTATACGCATCTAAATTTTTTTAAAAATTAAGTATAATTAAGTTAAACAATAAATTTTAAAATAATATTAGGCATAATTTATTTTTATTAATGTGGTTTATATGATTTAGTTTAATTAAAATTAATAGATGTTAATTTGGTCATGTGAACCAATTTTGGATACTATATTGACTATAGTTAAAAGAAAAATACAAGTAAATAATAAAAATATTAAACAATGTGAATAATTGATATATCGAATTTTTATTTTATTAGGTGTGCAGATGATTATTCTAATATTAAGATTTAGGTGAGTAATTTAAAAATGTAGTGTGTTTTAATTTGATTAGTGATTGTTCATGTTGTTTAAGAAAGTTATTGGTTACCTAACATTATCTTTTTCAAAAACTAATGAAATATTTTAAAAAGTGAAGAACTAAATAAATTATTTTAAAATATAAAAAATAAATTAATTCATTAAATTTAATTAGAAATCAAAATAGAAATTACCTCTTTATATTATTTCTTCTTGCTCTTGTAACCACCACCAAGTGATTATGTTTTCTTCAGTTATCAGATGTCGTTTTTTGGCATCTTTGTTTCCTTGAAATTATATATTCAAATATATTTATTTGAATGTGTAATGTTGTCTAGTTGTCTACAATAATGTCTTATCTAAATACATTAATTTAAAAATGTTACCATAGGCGGAGAATAGTATATAAGAAGGGGGTCATGGCCACCCTTAATCATTATAATTTTTTTATTAAAAAGTATCTATACTTTTAAGTTTGGCCTCACCATTTCTTTACTTTGGTCGCCGTCATTTTAAAATTACTTTTATATTTTGGACTCAAAATATAATCTCATAAGATGTAACGGTAAAATGAAGCATTTAATTCAACAAAGGAGTTCAATTGTATTATAAACTAAGATTTGGATTATCTAAAATTTGAATTTTATTTTAAAAAATAAAGTGTGATCTCTAACCATCTAAAACTATAAAAAGATCCGACCAACATCCGAATTCTATAAACTATAAAGGATCCGGCCAACATCCAAAACTACTTTTTGGCCTAAAACATATGGAAAACTAAATTAATCAACAAATCAAATAATAAAAATAATTATCAGTAATGCAGACTCTAAATCTATAAGAGTGAATATCCAATTCGGTTGATAATATTTTTTGAAGGACTACGAGGTCTCAAACAAAAAAGAAATATAATTTTCGACCTTTGATATTTAATTTTTAATTTTTTGAAATTGATTAGTTCTTCTGTCAATATTTTCTATTAGTATTAATAGAATAAGCCTGTGTGGTATGTTAAACTGTTGATTTATCTATTAAGAACTAACTAAGATTAATAATTCTTTTTTGTTGAGAATTTCGTTATCTTTTAAGGATAATTATCAAGGCCGTTTAGTTTTTATTTTTATTTTTCTATAATCTTTTTAAATACATTAGCTAAATTTATTATGTAAAATTAAGAAATATTAGTCATTTTTAAATTGTTTTTACTAATAAAAATTAAATAAAAAATATATTAGTGAGTAATATATCACGTAAATATATTTTGAAAAGAAATTATTGACAAAGAGACTAATCAGTCTCATAAAAATAAAAATCAAGAGCAAAAAAAATTTTATTTTTTGATGATTTCGTTCACTCGTTGTCATTTGAAGTAAATGTCAGCATCGTTTAAGATTTTTTTTTCTCGATTTTAGAAAAGGATAACATTCACCTAAGCTCTTTTATGCTTTTATTTTTGATAAATTAAAAGATAAGTGAAAAAAGAACACGTGTTAAGGTTTATAATAATAATAATAAATTATTATTATTATTCTGTCTGGGCTCAACCGAGGTATAAGATTCCTTTGGCGACTGCTCGGTGTTGGGATGAGCTATACGTCGTCTTGAAGAGGGCGGTGAAAAACCTTGACAATACGAAACACGGCAGCGGGAGCACCTGCAAAAAGCACTCGGACGCTCAAGTCAGTGCAAGATATTAAGAGAATAATGTGAATGAGATAATGAAATGTATTTTTTAACCTGTCCTCTTCTGGGTTACTTGGTTTGTTTATATAGGCGAGTTGAGTGTTATCCTTTCATCGTTAGTTCCGATTTTCGTAATTGTGAGGTGAGTGCCGTTTTTATTATTGTTAACGGACTAGAGATGGTGTTTTGACTTGCTTTCAAGTTGTGTTGAATTTTACTGTGTTGATATCTCTGACTTTTTTAGTCGGTTATGATCTACACCACGTTTTAGGGTACACATCATAGCTTGTCTGGCTTTGTCTCAAAAAGTGTCAGGCAAGCTTTTACGATCGGCTAGTTCAGATGATTTTCCTGCGCGATCTTGTTTTTTGGTTGTTCTCATGTTGGATTGGGTTTTCGTAACTTGGGCTTTCGTTTGAGTATTAACAATGGAAAGAAGTGAGGAAGAGATATGGGTAGCACTAGAGGAAAGTTAAAAGACTTTTTACCTTGTGAATCGTGTTTTCATTAATTTGCCCTCTCACCGCTTGGGTTTTCAAGGCCTAGAGCGGTTATTACTTTTATTCCCACTAAGTTAGTGAGTTGTAATAATAGTTGTTGCATTCTCAACATTCTGCTCTTTCGAATGCTTCCTTCTTGTTGACCCTTCATGACTTCTAAAGGTTAGTTTCCCTCTCTTTATCATTTTTCTTTCTATTTTTTGCAATGGCGAGAGAGAAAGAGAAAGAAAAGCTGAAAGTGGTTGAGGTAAAGAAAGATAACCCTTATCATTGGGTGCATGATGACGTTAGGACCCGTTCGTCGTCTTATACGAGTGTTGAGTCAATGTGTGAACTGGGGGGGTTTAAAATTTGTGAAAGATGGTTCTGGTGTGTCAGTTGAGCTTTTCCCCTGTTCTGGTGAGGATAGGGTTTGTGAGAGGAGGGATAATTGGCAGTATTTTTACATGTATACTCCCTGTCTAACTGAACTGCGCGTAAGTTTTCCCTTTTCTGATTTTGAGTGTGATGTCTTGACTCAATTTAACTGCGCGCCTTCGCAGTTGCATCCAAACTCTTAGGAATTTCTTCGCGCCTTTCAGTGTTTGATGGAGTTTCTTTCTTTTCCTTGCTCTCTGTCTGTATTCTTCTCGTTGTTTCAGTCCAAAGGAGTTCAGAAAGGTTTGTGGGTTTGCCTTAGCAACTTTCCTGGCCGCTCCCTTTTTTTTGCTTTACAAGTCTTCTTTTAAGAACTTTAAATCCCTTTTTGTTAAAGTTCGGTCGGTTGAGGCCGAGTATCCGTTTTACTTAGACGATGAGCTTATTGAAATGTTTCCTCTTTATTAGTGTTCTGAACTGAACCAAATTCTTGAGGCTACTGAGCGGAGTAAAGAGGAAGACTTTTTTTTAGATTTTCTGATAGAAAGCTTTGCTGCCGGAGAGTGGTTGTCTATTCCTAAGCTCTTGCGTTTGTATGACTCGGTGATAGTGAGGGTTTGAAAACTTAGATAAGTAATATTTTTGGTCTGTTGTTGGTTGTGTTAATGTTGTATTTCTTTCTAACATACCTGCTTTGCGCCTGTAGGTGGACGAGTCCCCCATCTTGATCCTTCTCGGTTCCAGTCTTTCCTGAAAAAGAAAAGAGAGAGAGATGCAGGTGGCTCAGGGACTCCGAAGGAGGGCGGTGGTGAGGCTGCTCAATCTACTACTCAGCTGACATCTTCATACAAGAGGAAAAGAGATGATACTGAGAACTCTTTGGAAGTTATTTCTGAAGGTGACAGGGAGGGCGTTGGTAGTAGTAAGTCCGTATTTGATCGACAAAAAAGGCTTCACGGTTTTATCCCTGGCACAAGTCCTCACTCTTTGTGGAGTGAGCAATTTTTCATTGCCGAGCTTTCGGATAGGGTTTCTCAGTATCCTGGTGATATGCTCATGACTCGTCGTGTCGGTATGGAGGGTATGGGAAAGTTTATCCAGGTCGGTTTGTATATGCATATGTGTAATTTTCTTTCATTCTCGTTTGTTCTTTATTTATGTTTTTTGTGTGTTTCTGTTGTAGGTCGTTGCCTCGCGGTTGATGTGTGTTGGTCATACTACTGAGCTGGTCGGGGATGAGCAGCAAGTTTTTGTGGAAAGGGTTGCTGAGCTAGAAAAATTGCTTAAGGACATGGATACTGAGATAGAGGAGTCGTTGAAGGAGAAAGACGACGTTACTGTGGATGTTACAGCGAAGATGAAGGAGTCTGAGGACAAGGTTGTTCGTCTTAGAGATCAGATTCGACTTCTACAAACAGAAATAAAAGATAGTGATAAGACTAAAGGACAGCTGACTTCCAGATTGCTGTTTTAGCCCCTGAGTTTGATTGGGGTCGGCTGGATGTGACCAAAATAGTCATTGATGGGAAGCTTGTTGTGGACGGGATTGTGGAGGATCACGACGAGAACGTCCCGCCTTCTTGTTTATGTATTTGTATTTCTGTGACTATGACTTGTGTATTTTGATGTTTGTTTGTCGTTTTGAACTTAAGTAACCTTTATTTGAGCTGACCAAGCTCGGGTCAGTTTGACAATCTGGTATTTGGATAATATATAGTTATGACTGCTTGGTTTGATAATTTTGTATTCAGAAGTAGGATAGAAAAAATAGGAATAGATCGGTTATTCATATATCATTGTGTTTCTCTAAATTCGACAATTTTACAAGTTGGGCGTCTGGCCTCGTTAAAACCCTCCTTAGGTAAAACCCTTATATGGGAAAAAAACCGCTAAGGGGGAAAAAGTGTACCTTTATCCGCGGATTTGTACAAGTTATGATATATACAACTTTAATGAAGATATATTCCAGTTTCTTGATAATGGGTCGCCTTACAGTGTTTGGAGTTGGTAAGCCCCCACTCCGAGCACTTTTGAAATCCGAAATGGTCCTTCCCAATTTGCGGTGAGTTTCCCGTGAGATGGGGGTCGTCTTGCCTCCTCGGTTCTCTGAGGACCAGGTCACCTTCGTTGAACGTCCTGGGTACTACTCTTTTGTTGTGCCTTATTTCTACTTGTTGTTTCATTGCTCTTTGTTTAATAGCAGCGATGTCCCTATCTTCCTCCACGAGGTCTAGCTCGGCCTTTCTTGTATCTATATTATGATTGTGATGGTAAAACTCGAACCTTAGTGTGGGGATGCTGACCTCGACTAGTATCAGGGCCTCTGTTCCATAGACAAGTTTGAATGGGGTTTCGCCTGTTGTAGTTTGTATCGTCGTGTTATAGCTCCATAGTATTTCTGGGATCAAATCTGCCCATTCACCTTTTGCATCGCTGAGCTTTTTTCTCATTGCCTGCAATATTATTCGGTTAGCAGCTTCGGCTTGCCCAGTTGTTTGTGGGTGTTCGACCGAGCTAAAATGGTGCTGTATGTTAAAATTTTTCAAAAATGATGCAAGTATATTATCTGTAAATTGTCTACCATTATCCGATATTATTTCCCTTGGTATTCCGAACCGGCATATGATGTTTTTCCATATGAAAGATCGTACCTTCTCAGCCGTTATTCTTGCTAGTGATTGTGCTTCTATCCATTTTAAGAAATAATCTATTGAAACCAAAAGAAATTTTACCTCACCTAGCGCTATTGGAAATGGGCCGAGGATATCGAGCCCCCATCTGTAGAAAGGCCAGCTTACTTCCATACTGTGCATTACCTCAGCGGGCTTCATGGAGATAGCGGCATGCTTTTGACAGTTGTCGCAGGTTTTGACCTTTGTTATGCTGTCTCTCTTCATCGTTGGCCAGTAATATCCTGTTCGGATAATCTTTGTTGCCAGAGCTTGTCCTCCTATGTGGTTTTCACATACGCCCTCGTGGACCTCGTTCATTACTTCATTTGCTTTGTCTTTGCCGAGGCATTTCAGTAATGGGTATGAGAAACCACGCCTGTATAGCTCTCCTGATACTGTTGTAAAAAGACTTGCTTTTTGTCTAAAGTTTTGAGGGTTGGTCTTGTTGTTGGGTATGATTCCTACTTTAATGTATTAAAGAAAAGGTATTCTCCAGTCATTTGTATGAATGGTGTTTATCATGTACAATGATTCGATGCTAGGTTTTTCTAGTGTAAGTTGTGATAGTGTCGATGTGTGTGTGCTTGCTCTAGTGGTAGCGAGCTTAGATAATATATCTGCCCTATTGTTGTTCTCTCTATGCACGTGTAATATGATAAATTTATCGAATTTTGAAATAAGATCCTTTGCTACGAGCCAATACCGCTCTAACAAAGGATCTTTTACCTGGAAGTCTCCTTTGATTTGTTGAACCACTAAGAGGGAGTCACAATATACTACTAGGCTTTGTACTTGGAAGCTGAGGGCGAGCTTGAGACCTGCTATTAGCGCCTCGTATTCGGCTTGGTTATTGCTTGCTGAGAAGTGGAATTGAAGTGATAGCTCGGCCATTACTGTTTCTCCCTCCTTTAATACTATCCCGTCTCCACTTCCTTCTCGGTTTGATGCGCCATCTACTTGCAATTCCCAAGTCTTCTCGTAGTGTTGCTCATCAGGTGTGAGCTCGAAAACGAAGTCCGCCAGGATTTGTGACTTCAGAGCTGGTCTTGATTGAAACTGAATATCAAACTCAGAAAGTTCGATGGACCACTTGGTCAATCATCCCGCTAGTGCTACGGCTAGTTATTCTATTTTAGGGTATCTTCTTTCTGTTGGCTGCATGACTCTGCTGACAAAGTATACTAGCTTTTGTGTTTTTCCTGCCTCAGTGACAAGAACCGAGCTTATAGAGTAAATGGAAACAGATAAATATAAATATACGAGTTTACCAACTTCTGGGCTTTGTAGTACTGGTGGTGAAGACAGGGTGGCTTTAAGTTTGGCAAATTCCGTCTCGCATTCCTTTGTCCACTCGAATTTTTTACCTTTTGATATCGTTTGGAAAAAGTGATATGATCGGTTTGATACCGTTGGCAAAAATCTTGACAAGGCGGCCACTCTCCGTGCTAGTTGTTGTACTTCCTTTATTGTTTTCAAACTTGCCATATTAAGTATTGCCTCACATTTCTCAGAGTTTGCTTCGATTCCCCGTGAAGTCAGCATAAAGCCGAGAAACTTGCCTCCTTGTACCCCAAAAGCACATTTCTATGGATTGAGTCTCATGTTATATGCTCGAATCTGACTGAATATTTCCTTGAGGTCTTCACAGTGCGATCTTTCTGGTATGGTCTTGGCGACCATATTGTCCACGTAGATTTCCATATTTCGACCTATCTGTTGATGGAATACCTTGTCCATTAGTCGTTGATATGTTGCACCTGCATTCTTTAGACCAAATGGCATTACTCTATAACAAAAATTCCCATGTTCAGTTATGAAAGCTATTTTGCTCTGGTCTTCTGGATGCATAAGGATCTGGTTGTAACCAGAGTATGCATCCATGAAGCTTAAGCTTTTAAATCCTGACACATTATCTACCAGTTTGTCGATACACGGTAGTGGGTAGGCATCTTTCGGACATGCCTTGTTGAGGTTTGTAAAGTCGACGCACATGCACCATTTACCTGAATTTTTTCTTACCATTACCACGTTCGAGAGCCACGTGGTGAAGCAGATTTCCTTGATGAAGTCGGCACTAAGTAACCTCTTAGTTTTTTCTAACGCTGCCTTTGCTTTTTCCGCCCCGAGATTCCTCTTCTTTTGAGCTATAGGTCAGATCGTTCTGTTGATGGAGAGCTTGTGGCAAATGATGTTTGGGTCTATTCCTGGCATATCTGCCGGGGTCCAGGCAAATAGATCGGCGTTGTCTTGTAGTACCTTTATAAGCTCCAATTGTTCTTGTCCTTGAAGGGCTCGGCCGATGTAGGTGAACTGTTCTGATTTCGATGTTAGGGAAACTTTTTGAGCTTGTGCGCTGGTTGAGGTCTTTCTTGGGTGTCCTCTCGAGGGTCGAGCTCTGCTAGGGTTAGTACTTCGTTCGTGCTGTTGATGGCCTTGACCTCTTGTTGGTATTTTTGTCTTGTGTCGATTTTTTTTAGGCTTGCATTGTAACACTGCCGAGCTTGTTGGCGGTCCGAGTGGAGTGTTGCTATCTTGCCATCCTATGCCTGAAACTTAACACATAAATGTAAGATAGACACTACTGCCTTGAACATGTTCAGAGCGGATCTTCCGAGGATAATATTGTAAGAACTGGGACAGTCGACTATAAGATATTGGATATCAATGGTCTATGATAATGGGGTGTCCCCTATTATCGTTTTTAGCCATATATAGCCTTTAATTGGGACCCTTTCTCCAGAGAACCCTACCAGTTCTCCGGATGAAAGTTGCATGGTTCTTTCAGAAAGTTTCATTTTTTGGAATGTAGAATAAAAAAGTACTTCTGCGCTACTACCTGGGTTCAAAAGGACTTTTCTTACCAATAGTTCGCCTATTTGCATGAAAATCACCACTGGATCGTCTAAGTTCGGGATGGCCGAAGACATGTCTGTCTGGCTGAAAGTGATTTTGAGATCGGTTGTATCTTTGTTGCTTGGTGGTACTGTCCCTTCAATTGTCAGCATTGCTCGGTAGCTTTGTTTGTGTGCCGAGTTTGTTTCGCCTCCCCCGGCAAATCCTCCGGATATGCAGTTTATGATCCCTTTTCGGTGGATTAGGGTTGGACCATCTATTGTCATCTTTTTCTTCCGAAGTTTGTCGACGATCTTCTCGGTCTCGAATGTCTTCCTTGTTTCTTCTTCCTTCAACATATTTGTCCAAGAGGCCTTGCCGGGCTAACCTCCCTAGTAAGTCTTTGGCGATCACACATTCGTCCGTCGTCTGCCCATACTTTTGATGGAAAGCACAGTGTTTGCTTTTGTCTACAAATCATTGATCCTGGTAACTTCCTGCCCGGGCTGGAGGTTTTATTATTTTAGCGTTGAGGATCTCTTTTCTTATTTTTTCTCTCTGTGTTGAATCTGGTGTAATTGTCAAATTTTGGGGTGAGCTTGAATGACTTCCTTGGTTCCTTGTTGTTTTGCGATCTTATGGTCTTATCTTCTTCTTTCCTAGGTGTTTTCTGTCCGTTCTTTCGGCCTCACAGAGTTCTTCAATCTCCATTTGTCCGGCTTCTCTTTCTCAAAACTCTTCCAGTGTCTTCGGTTTAGTCACCACGATTGTCTCCCGGAACTTACCGGGTCTGAGGCCGGCCTTAAGGGCATGCAGGTGGACTGCTGGGTCCAGATCTGGTATTTCCATGGTTGCTTCAGCAAATCTGGTCATGTATTCTTTTAAGCTTTCGTGTTATCCTTGCCGGATGGTACCAAGGTAATCCAATCCGTGTACGTATATCCTTGAAGCTGCGAAGTAGTCAATGAAGGACCTTGCCAACTCTTCAAATGAAAAGATCGATCCTACAGACAGCTTAGAAAACCAAAGTAATGCAGCACTATCAAGGTAAGTAGGAAAGGCTCGACAGAGTACAGGTTTATTGTTAGCGCTGTTAAAAAACATCATGGATTGAAATTTTTTAACATGAGCACGGGGGTCACCAATCCCCTTATATGGCTCAAGAGTAGTGGATAGCACGAAATTTTTTGGCATCTGAAAGTTGGTGATCTCTTCGGAGAATGGGTTGTCAAAGGTCAGCTTCTCATTTGGCGGATTGAGGCACAATGGATCGATATTGCTTTGAGTTGAGCCTTTGGAGTTTCCTTCCTCATGCTTTCCGGCATTGTTGTTGACGGTAAGTTCGGCTATCCTTCGGACTTTTGCTTGAAGTTCAGCAATTTGAGCTAAGAGCTCTGCTTGCATGGGTTGATGAACCCCATTGTTAGCCATAGTTAAGGATCGGAGATCCTGTAAAAGAAAAGAAATAAAAAACTAGGTAAAGAAAATAGTGGAGTTAGATGAGTTTTTTTCGGCCCCACGGTAGACGCCAAATGTTCCGTCCGGGCTCAACCGAGGTATAAGACTCCTTTGGCGACTGCTCGGTCTTGGGATGAGCTATATGTCGTCTTGAAGAGGGTGGTGGAAAACCTCGGCAATACGAAACTCGGCGGCGGGAGCACCTGCAAAAAGCACTCCGACGCTCAAGTCAGTGCAAGATATTAAGAGAATAATGCGAATAAGATAATGAAATGTATTTTTTAACCTGTCCTCTTCTGGGTTACTTAGTTTGTTTATATAGGCGAGTTGAGTGTTATCCTTTCATCGTTAGTTCCGATTTTCGTGGTTGTGAGGTGAGTGCTGTTTTTGTTATTGTTAACGGACTAGAGATGGTGTTTTGACTTGCTTTCAAGTTGTGTTGAATTCTCCTGCATTGATATCTCCGACTTTTTTGGTCGGTTAAGATTTATACCACGTTTTAGGTTCCACTTCAATAATAATAATAAACAAATGGTTGATAATGTGCATCTTAATTTGGACAACATATTCCGATCCCTACTCGAATTTTAGGATTCTATAATTGGATGTTTATTGAGCATCTCCATTGTTGTATAAGCTAGATTAATTTGATGAAGAATGAACTGAGTAACTAGACACAGATCTCGATTCCATATTTACTACTCAAAAATTCAAATTTATGACTTTTAACCCTTGAGAGATACAGTGCTCTAATCCAATTACTTAGTCAAATATTTTGATTTGTGAATCTTCTCCCTTTCACACATTAATTTTTGCATATGTATGCTGTGCTGCATTAGGAGATCTTGATGTCAAAAAGTGAGAACTGAGAAGGGAAAATTACTTGGCTCCAAAAATTCTGAGCTTAATAAGGTATTGATTTCTATGTTCTAAGAGCGCCATCTACGAGACTTCCATTCTTGACCTATTCTACACCAATGTTGCTGGGATGAGAATAGCCTCAAGAAAATCATATACTTGTTCCGAATAAGAGAGCAAGTCCATTAGCTTCAACCTTTGATTACATGTCTCCTTACATATCCCAGAAGAGTCATTTTGTTTACTCATGCTTCTGTTAAATTACTCTTGAACCTATTCCCTTAACTCCCTTTCTCTCTCCCAAAGGGGAAAAAATTTGAGAAAAAGAGCACCGGGGTCAACATCAATAATGGAATGGTGATTGTTTAATTTTAATAAGCGGATGTCTACCAAGATATTTTTGTTCATTATGAACCATCTGCTGATATCTGCCTTTCATATTTAGAACAGTTTAAAATACTCCACTTATGCAAATTGCATTCAAGTATGTTAAATTATTAATTTATCGATGTACACAAAGAAAGAAAACAAAAAAGTTAAGATTTCACTGAAAAACCAGCTAAAAGAAAACCAACTTGAACCAATTAGTTGAAAAATAAGTCTGTTACAGAAAAAAAACCTATTACCCCAATTTTTTTAATTTCAAAATCAAAAATAAAAAAAAATTTAGTTAACTTACACTGGAGTTGACTCCCTAAACTTTTTCAAAAAGTTAAAACGGATACTATAAACCGGAATTATATATAAAAAAACTCTCGCAAGGTCTTATAAATCATAACACCTGTGCATATTTGAAGCTATTGATCACCGGAACCAATATACTAATTGTGAGAAGCCAGCAGTAGTAAGACATTGAACCATGCTAGCAAATCCAGTTTTCTTCAGGTATAAGAAAGAATTCATATCTACATGAACCCATACTGCTTGCTAATGGGGATTACAATTCTAAAGTAAGATGAAAATACGTTGTTTTCCTTGTATATAACATGTTCCAGAAAATTGATGATTATACGTTGTGGCAATAGATCAGAATCAAGTTTTGCGTATATACATATCTTCATCTTATGGAATTGGAGTGAAAATTTGTGATGTTTATATATTAAACCAACTGATAATTTCGCCATGTTATAATGTCACAAATTGGGCCATACTCGTAAACGCAACAACAATGCAAGATACTGAAAGCACCAAAACCGTGCAATAACAAATACGAATGACTAGGGATATGCAAAAAAATTGGTTTCACCGAACTGAATTGAAACTAAACTGGAACTGTTTTAAATTAACCAATTTTTTTAAATAAAAAATTGTACTAAAACCATAATTTTTATGAAAACCAATTTATCAAAAATCAGTTTTTATGGTTCAGTTTAGTTTTAAACCAAATTAAAACTGGTTTTATTTAAACTCAAATTAATTTACATACTCTTTCTTTCTCTCCCCTCCTCTCTCCTTTTCCTTTCCTCCTTCTCTCTTCCTTTCTCTCCCTCTCTCTCTATCCATTTTCCCTCTCTCCCCCTCCCATCTCTCTTCATCTCTCTCTCCTTTCCCTCCTCTCTTCCTCTCTCTCCCCCCCCCCTCTTTTTTCCTCTCTCCTCTTTCTTTCCCTCCTCTCTCTCTCCATTTTTTCTCGCTCTCTCCCTCTCTTTCCTTTTTCTCCCCTCCCTCCCTCCCTTCTCTCTCTCTCTTTTCCCTCTCTCCCCTTTATGTTTCTCTCTCTCCTCTCCCTCTTCTCTATCTTTTCTCTCTCCCTCTTTTTTCCAAAACAAGAGAGAGAAGGAGAGAGAAAAGAGAAAAAAAGGGAAGGAGAGATAAGAAAAAGAGAGAGAAAGAGGAGGAGAGAAAGGAGGAGAAGAAAGAGCACAAGAGAGAGAGAAAGTGAGAGACAGAGAAAGAGAGAGGGAGAAAAGGAGAGATAGATAGAGAGGAAGAGGGATAGGGGAGAGAGAAAGTGATAGAGGGAGAAAAGGAAGAAGAAAGAGAGAGGGAGATAGATAGAGAGGAAGAGGGATAGGGGAGAGAGAAAGTGATAGAGAGAGAAAAGGAAGAGGAGAGAGAGGGAGAGAAGAGGAGAAAGAGAGGAAGAAGGGTAGAAAGAGAAAGAGGGAGAGGAGGGAGAGAGAGGACGGGGAGAGAGAGGAGGAGAGATGGTAAGAAAGAGAATGTAAAATCTAATTTTATATATGTTAAGAGAGAGAGGGGGAAAGAGAGAAAGGAAGGGGAGAGAAAAGGAGAAGAGGGAAAGAGAGAGAAAAAAAGATGAGGGATAGAGGAGAGAGAGAATAAGAGAAAGGGATAAAGAGAGAGAGAGAGAGAATAAGAGAAAGGGAGAGAAAGAGAAAGACAAAGAGAAGGGAGAAAGGGGAATGGTGAGAGAGAGAAAAGGAAGAGAGAGAAAAAGAGAGAGAAGAGGGGAAGGAGAGAGAGGAGGGGGAGAGAGAGTGGGAGAGAGAAAGAGAGAAGGGGGAGAGGGAGAGGGAGAGGGAGAGAGGGAGAGAAAGAAGGAGAGAGAGAAAATGTAAAACTAATTTTATATTATGTTAAAAGTTAAAACTAATTTTAGCCTATAAATTAGTTTAAACTGGTTTTTTCTATTAAAACTAGTTTTATTTTTATAAACTGGTTTAATCTGGTACAACCAATTTTTTATTTGACAAAATAGTTTGGTTCAATTTCTAAACTATTTAAAATTGTTTAGTGTAGTTTCAGTTTAGTTTATAAAAAAACTAAACCATGAACACCCGTAAGAATGACCTAGATGTAATGTGTTTAATACAACAGAAATTAGGACAAACGACGAAATCGAAAGTGTAGTCCATATTTTCATATAATCTCTGCAATTTCTCAATTCTTTGTCAAACCAACAAAGTCAGTAAACAAAAACCAAGGTTAGCTGAAATTCCGTATACTTTGTTAGAGCCTAATTCTAAAGCAACTCCAAGTTTGTATCGAAATTTAACAGGCAAAAACAAATCTAAGACCGGTAAGAAAAAGAAGCGTTTGGCTAAACAGTATGCTATTTTTTTCTTTAAAAGAAAATACCAAGCATGTACATCGTCCAATAAGAGAACGATCCGTCTTTAAAACAGCACGCCTATATGTTGCTATTGTGAGGCCTCAGGTTCCTTTCTTCGACCCCGAAATCTTGAAAATACGTTGTTGATGGGAGTATCTGGAACTGGTATCAATTTACCAACCACAGCAAGAGGCCAACTGAAAGTGTGGAAAGAGAGAGAATCAGCAAAGGAAAGACCCTGTTAGTACTTGAGCATAAAGCAAGCCTTGCAGTCATATGTCATATATATTACAGGTGCTAAGCTCCTTTCACCACTTGCTTAGAATAACTTGAATATAGCTAATAGGGTTTAGGCAATTTCTAGTTATAAGTAGGGACGGATCCATTAAGGAAGCAAAACTACAAGCAAAGAGAAAAATACACTCGCGGATCTAATGCAGATGATCAACTGACCTTATGAACCCAATGATGACAGAGATCAGCCACTGCTTCCAATTAAGCCTGACTGTTGAAGTGAACTTGCCGAGGAATTCGATGATGATGATCTGAAAAACACTAGCAATTTTAGGGTGACCTTGAAAATATTTCATACGAGAGACAAATAACGAGGAGTTAAAATAAGACAAACCTGAAGCACAACAGTTAATCCCACTATACCCATGAAGAGGTAGTTTTTCGTGACTCCACTGAATATGTTAAACTCATCTGGCTTTCGTGCATTGAACTCATTAAAGATCTGCAGTTTTGAACACATTTTTTTAGAATTGAAATAAGATGAGCACACTACAGCAAAGCTACCAAAATGACAACGAATATATGGTGCATGAACTGCGCATGCATTGCCAACCACTAACGCATCACAAGGATTTAGCAGTAATGTAAATAAGAGTGACTAGCAAGACATCTCAGGAAAATTGCAATAGGCTTTGGTTTTCTAGATACAATTAGCACCTATTGGAAATTAGCAATCACCATTACAGCACAACCACCAATACTATTATAGAACATGCATAAAAAGATAAGGAAACTAACATTGGTAATTCTTCCAACACAACTTTACCATTTAAAATGCAAATGTACAGTCCTAAGCTCCTAGCACTAAGTATAATTTCTCATCAATGACTAAAGACAACTTACTTGAGACAGAACAAATGCATTGAAGATCAGAGTGTTTTTCACTTTAATTGCATGATCATTTTTGTCATGTGTCAGACCCAGTATGCTCCTACCTCGGAAATTCAGAACAAGCAACACAGATACTTGGTACATTGCCTGAAGAGTTCAAATCATAATCGGCAATTCAGTTTACAGAAGAATATAGCATAACAACGGTAATTGAAATGCAGGACATCATAAACCAATAGGTAAATAATCCTTGCAGACTACAATGACAAGCAGTTAACTGAGAAATGAGAAACAAAACTCACCTGTATCAGTAAATTTCTCCACATAATATTTGTTATGAGAGGTTCTCTGAAAAGGATACAAGACAAAACTCCATGTTAAAAAAACCATCGAAGCACATAGGCACCGCATATATCGCTTGGATAATAAAGCTGCAAATGAAATAGGACCAATATCGATAATGTAAATACAAAATAAATGCAGCCTTCGATATGCTGTTTAGGACTGTTGGCAACAATTTTGTTTTCGAGGGGTATGACTATTATTCATTGCATTTAAAATTTCTCTCTCCTGTTGAAATAACCAAAATCTTTAGATTTAATAACAGAGCTGCACTATTCACACTTTCAATTAAATTTCTTTCTTTACTCTTGGGTGCATCATTCAAAAATGCATCTACAAGGAACAAAATTTTATGACATTCATCCAATTCTTCAGGTGCTGTAACACTAGAAAAACATAGCAAGAAAATGTCGTATTATCCAAACAAAAAGGCACAATTAGAGAAACTGAAGTTCCAACCTTCGGCCCACTGGAGGCCGATCCATAAGGTGATCAGTTGGTGGTTCAGTTGCCAATGCTAGTGCTCCCAAAGTATCCATGATAAGATTTACCCACAAAAGCTGTAGAAAGAGCAATAATATGCATAAGGATATCAGCTGAAACATAAATTGAGGGGCAAAGCCAGAGAGCAAAACACAGGGAGACAGCAGACCTGCACTGCATTCAGTGGGACATCACCAGAGGAAACAGCAGCAACAACATTTATAACAAGAGCTGCTACATTTACTGTAAGCTGAAACTGGATAAATTTCTGAATATTTGCATACACAGAACGTCCCCATCTCACAACCTACAAGCGCATAGATTTTGAAAGATACAAGAGGTATGCTAAAAATATCAAATTCATGTTCAGCTTGCAAAACACTATACAAAAGCAATCCAAAACGGTGCAGTTCAATTATATACAAACCTTTCATTGGTTGGCATATTGACTAACTACCTAAATACCCATCTAGTAATGCCAGAAATAAATTATTTTTTAAGATGTAAATACTAACCATAAATGATGCATCATTTATTAAGATAATTTAAGAACAAACTAGATCTCTCAAATCGAAAAGAAATAGGTCCAACCTTTACAACTGAAGCAAAATTGTCATCCAAAATAATAATATCAGAGCTTTCTTTTGCAACTTCAGTTCCTTGAATACCCATTGCAAGACCTATATCAGCCTATATTCAGAAAGTATAGAAATAAATTAAAAAGGGAAAAAGAAAGAAATAGTTCAATTCATTATAACGGAAAATTCTATGATCAAGAGATAGTAGATTCATACATCGAATATAGAAAAGCATAACATAATGAAATCAGAATCATTAATAAACCTAGGGACTTGTCATCACGTGATTACACAAACAGGAAAACAAGACAGGTATACCAGGGGTAAACAAACTCTCATGGTGTTCAATATACAATTACAAGTATTGACATCGATAAAGATTGTTGTGGTACTTCAAATTTGAGAAAACAACACAATCACTAGCACAAAAAAGAAGATAGTAGTAGTGTAGTAGTAGCCAGACCTCATGTAGTGCAGGAGCATCATTTGTTCCATCCCCAGTTACAGCCACAACATGTCCCTTCCTCCTCAATGCTTGCACAAGCAATAATTTGTCATTAGGAGATGACCGTCCCATAACCTGGTAATCATATTGCCAATAAATATCATTCACCACGAATAATACCTCTCTCTTAAGAGCCTGAAAATATTGTTGTCAGGATTCTTACTGATATTGCTTCAGCTATTTCATCTCTCTGTGCATCTGTCATGGCACGAAAAGTTTTTCCTTCAATGATGATTGGCTCTGTAGCTTCAGCAAGGGAATTAAGTATTCCACACTCCACAGCAATTGCTTTTGCAGTTTTGACATTGTCACCAGTGACCATTTTTACCTAGAATTAATCGAAACAAAAAAAAGAAAGGAGCAGAAAAGGATTATTTATAGAATGTAGAAACTGGATATGGAAAGCACCATTGTATTTCATTATCATCAAACGAAGTTATTAACGTTGGTCTTGCTAATCTTTAAGCCGTCAAATTCGAAAGCAATAAACACGTTTGAAATAAAGAAAAATTTAAGTCCATAGACCAGGGCGTAATTCAGCACTCCATATGTTATTCCACCTACATGCAATGCATCCGTCTCTAGACGCACCGAGTCAGTGCTTCTTTGGCATCAGTTATAACCACATGAAGTCATTGACAATGAAAGTAGCTGGATTGAATTTTTCTTATTTTTATTATTATAGTCTTGTAGCATATTTTACAACTGCTAACATGGCCACCATGCATATTCTGCTTTCTGTAATGAGCTTCCATCGCATCACCTCCAAGAATACAATGGACACGGTAATTTAACAATTCTATTGAGGATAATTGAAAATAAGTACCTTAACCCCAGATTTTTGGCAAAGCTCCACTGAATCTTTGACTCCAGGTCGACAAGGATCCTGCATGTCAAATATGAGATTAAGAATCAGATATTTAACCAGCAGAAGCGTATCTTAGAGTCGAATGCTATCACAAGTTAGAGTTTATCAATGATTCCCGTGTTAAATCCAAATGCACAGAATCCACTTACAAGATATTGACATGGATGGTAAATTAAATTAACAAAACTATAATCCCTGAAGAGTCCCAAGGCCCAACCACTTGCAATTAAGCAAACAGATGAGATTGGCAGCTAGGAATGAGTGTGCAAAACACAATAAATTTTAAATTAAGAGAAAAACAAAAGCACAAGAAAATATTAATACATTATAAACATCAATGACAATGATAGACATGTATTCAGAGGAAAATACTTGCCTTCAGACCAACAATAGCTAACAAAACAAGATTATCTTCTGGTAAAGACCAGTGAGCCCGTTCTTCTTCAGTGGCTGGAACATTCTCCTTTTCAAATGTTCTATATGCAATGGCAACACAACGTAAACTCTCGGCAGCCATGTCTTCAATAGCTTTTCTGAAAGATACCATCTGCAAGCCAGGAAAATTTCACTATGTAGGACTTTCTCCAGATCAAGCAAGTGAACTACTAAAGGTTGAATCATCCAAACTACATTTGTTTGCTTTGTAAAATAGGTTGACACAGTCCAGAGAGAGAGAGAGAGAGAGAGAGAGAGAGAGAGAGAGAGAGAGAGAGAATGGATAATACGCCTTGGCTGAGATTATTTCCAAACAGGAAAAGAAAGTGAAAACAAACAAACAAAAAACAGAAGAATGCCTTTATGAAAGCACAGATCAGAATATAAAACTGCTTTATCAAACCTTTTCCTCATCCATGTCTACCAACTGGTCATTTGCATCAATGTACCGTGTACAGCAGGCTAGGACAATCTCAGCAGCACCTTTCCAGTGTATGTGAACTTCAGAGTCAGCCTGCATACAGAGATAAAATTTGCTTATTTAAGGTGCACGATATGACAAAACAGATGATTACATCATTATGCAGTACAAGCATATTGTGATGATATTCCAGTCAACTTGCATACTTTACTGGGTATGTAGATAATCTCACAACTTGAAAGTGAAACGGACATATCAGTGTTTAATTCAGATTTAAGAGTGAGTTGACAGTTATTAATATGACATTGGAGTTACTTGTTAGTGCTCATAGATGTGAATGAAACACAGGGACAACATAGGCACAAAATTGTGATCCAACTGAAGCAATTAAAAATAGAAATCCACATTACAAAGAAGATACAGCAGCAATAGCTTAAACTGTCTATGAGAGAATACCGTTTGTACTGCAACTCCGCCTCGTTTTTTCTCAGAATTGAAAGGGAAAACGTGAATAATTGATGATTCCGATCTAGTAGAGTCGAAGTTCATCCCAATCTGATATTTGATTAACATTTACAAGCAACTGTAAGAATATTCTTCACACACAAAAATAGGGAATAAACTGTATTCCTGAAAACAGACCTCTAATCCCCAATGTAAAATTGCCTTTTCTGTTGGTGATCCGGAAACCTCAACATCGTTACCACCCTGTCAAGGACAGACTTTAGCAGAATGCAGCAGCAACAAAATTATTGTCCATACAGAGAAGAGTAAAACAAAGTGTAACAAGATCAGTTCAAGCAAACCTCAGGGACATAAACACTGCCATTAGTGTTCTGTGCAACACCTTCAATGAGCAAAGAGTGGAGCTTGGGAGAGAGCTCTGACTTGTTACCAGGAGGATCATTCTTCTTCCCACCAGCATAAGCCTCAACCACAGTCATCTGTCAAAGTATTTAATAAAATTCAAGCTATAGACAGAAAATCTGCCTTAAAGTTAACTATCAATGTCAACTATGAACCATAGAAATTCACTTCCTTTAAAATGTTCCCAAATTTCAAATCGACGAGAGTTCAATCGATATCTTCCAAATTCCATAGAATCAATGAAATTTTGTGCTCCTAATTTACCTTAAATGCGGAAGGCTTATTATATACAACCTAAACTGGTGAGCATCGACATGGGATGCCAGGAGCAACAATACTATGGTTGAATTTTCACCTGAAGTTTCTCCTGGCCTCTACTTTCAACAATTGGAAAATTCTCCATCTGATCAACTCTTCTGAAAAATTCTATTTCAGTCAATAGGCACTATCCTTTCTTTCTCCACCACCCACCCACCACGCACAGGCGTGTGGGGCCTTCTAAGTTCTAATACATTCATTCCTGATCTCTTCTAAATCCACTACAATATCCATATATTTATAACTCTTAGCTTAGGCTCTTCTTGACATTCTACTACAAGACATTTTTACAGTAAAAGGCATTGTGCTTCTCCCGCTGTAAAACAAACTTTTCATTTTAAGGATTCACAATCTCTTTTATTCATCTACCAAACCTGAATTCTATGGTTTACATCTCCATCTATTCTCCCGTTTTGTGTGATCTCCAAATTTCACAGCTAAAATAGCACTAGTGAGAATATTGACAAGTCCGGTATGTCAAAATCCATGTGAAGTGTGCAGACGAAGGTAAGCATGTATTTGATTGCTGAACCACTAAAACAGAAACAGCTGCTTGAAGTGTGCTCTCCAGAAAATTTATGAAAATTGCCTAAAACCAGAATCCAATGAAAATTCAAATGATACATCCCAACATACCTGATTCATGGTCAACGTGCCAGTCTTATCACTGCAAATGGTTGTTGCAGAGCCCATTGTCTCACAAGCGGAAAGCCTCCTCACCTGCAATTCGATGCTTCAGATTTAACAGAGATTCACATGTATGTCAAAATCCAATCAAAGAACAAACACCAACTGACATACCAAAGCTTTATCCGCCATCATTTTCCTCATTGAGTACGCCAGTCTATAACATAGTCAAGAAATGATGCGTAAAGAGATAGGGAAAAATAATATATAATATATTCCAAAGAGCAAATTAACAAATATACTAGGTACGGATAAATCTTTATCTTTTATCAAAAATACAGCCAGTACTTCAAAAAAAAATTGAAGGGATCAAAATTATAAAATATAATGAGATACAAGCATAACAGCAAAATTTTACCACCACATTTTCTGGCACCAACAGTAACACATCATTCAGACTATACAATAAACTGTTCCTTCGGTTTTTAACTAAAAAAGGTCAGCTAAAACCAAGACTAAGCAACAGAATGAAGTAAAAGTACTAGGTCAGAGGGAATTAGCAAACTTACGTTAAGGTAACTGCTAACGGGAGCCCTTCTGGTACTGCAACCACTACAATAGTGACCTAAACATTCAATGGTTACAATCATACTATATAAAATATAGACAAAAGTATGTTGGATTGCATCATCATGACTTCTCCCACAATTTAGACTTCATCAAGGCACATACCGCAACAGTTACTATCTTAATTGCCCCGTCAATAGCATCACCAACTTTAGTCTTCCCTGCTTTAAATTGAACATTGCCACTTGCATCTCTGGTATGGCCGGAGAAAAATCTGCTAAAAATTAATCATGTCAGAGGCATGCATAATAAAAGCTATTATCACAAGAAAACAAATGGAAAACCATAAACCAATATCTAATGACCTGGCCAGTAGCACAATCAGAACAACAACAGCAACAGAGAGACCAACAATACCGATGAAGGTGGCTACACCATTTAAGCGAACCTATATTGAGAATATGTTAAGGACTAGTAATATTTAAGAACACAAGATCTGGCAAGGAAATTATAGGTAAAAACACCTGCAAAGGTGTTTCTTCACCAGTGTCTTCTGAAATGCTGGCCATTAGAAGCCCCCATTCAGTATTAACACCAACACCAGTTACCTAGAAAAATAAACAAACCAATAAAATCTGAAACCAACAAATTACACGATCAACCAATATAGAATATTTGGGTAAAACTACAAAATATATATAAGCAATTTAATGCAGAGGTTTCAAAAAAATAAATATAAACAAGTTCGGAACAGGTCAGTATACATTTTCCAGCATCCGATTTCTTTGTCTCAATCCCAAGAAAAATACTTCAAAATGAGAATAAAAACAAAAGCTTAATTTCAATACTGACCAGAAGGAATAAAAAGAAAAGAAGAGGTTTAGTGTTTAGGGAGAGAGGAGGAGAATACACACACACTCTTACCAAAATGGTTTAAATGAATAAATCCAATTAGGAAGCATTCCACCACCTATTAACAAGATAAAAACTACAAAAAACGAAAAAGTAAATGAAAAGCAAGTCTATATTACCAGCATAGTACCACTGCCATCTGCAACTTTACACCCAGACATCAAAAAAGGGTCCTTAGAATCTTTATGGACCTGGAGGCAAAATGGTTATATGAGGGGAAAATGTTAATTTCGTTATTATTTGATTTCCCCATTAGACAGAAATAAATAAACGCTTACAATTTTGCTCTCCCCAGTCATACTTGATTCATCAATTGCCAGAGAGTGACCAGTGATCAAAATTCCATCAGCAGGGACCTAAAAAGAGCATATCATAACTCAATCACAAAAAGTAAAGGCAATCATCAGGAAAGAAAAGTAAAAACCACAAATTTAAAATTAAGGAACAAAAAAGGCTTGTACCTGGTTACCAATATTGAGGGGTATAACATCACCAACAACAATCTCATATATAGAGAT
The DNA here is from genome assembly GCF_003086295.3 of Arachis hypogaea. Classification (NCBI taxonomy): domain Eukaryota; kingdom Viridiplantae; phylum Streptophyta; class Magnoliopsida; order Fabales; family Fabaceae; genus Arachis; species Arachis hypogaea. The sequence goes on along the minus strand of NC_092048.1, from coordinate 40,660,275 downwards.
TTCAATCCTTCTACCACCTCTGATAACCTACTCAAATCCAAACACTAGTTTAGTTTAAAATATGAAAGGAAAAATACAAAATAAATACATACAAACATACGTGTGTGTGTGTGTGCCACAAAATAAAATCAAGATGTTCAATTGAGCTACATCCCCCCCCCCCCACAAAAAAAAACCAAAAATAAAATCCAAAAATAAAAGTAAAAAAAGAGCAAAAAACAAAACAAAACTCGAGAGCACAAACTTCCAAGTGGATATTTCTCTTCTCTGCATGATGTGTGCCGTAAAATAAGATCAAGATGTTTAACTGAGCTACATTCCCCCCCCCCCCCAACCGGCCGGCGGGTAAAACACCAAAAAATAAAAGGAAAAAAAAACAAAACACGAGAACACAAACCTCCAAATGGATATTTCTCTTCTCTTCATTCAGGTTCCGAAACTGAAGAGACTGCTTATAGTCACTTATAGCTACAAAGGCAGGAGAAAAGAATTAATGAAATGAGCAAGATGAAGGGGAAATTACTATATGTTTAATTATTCTAATAACCTCCACAATAAAAGATGAAGTGGACCATGAACGTCTGTAAATTGTGGATAAGAGTCCAAACATTTAATTAAAGCTATACGCGTTGCTCTCCGTACAAAGACAAAATTATATACCGGTGACAACAATGACAAGAATAACTGCAAAAGCAATGCTTCCCCCATCATACCATCCTTCCTCAATACCCTGAAACAGAAAAGTAGCTCTGCTGAAGGCTAAATCAAGATAGACCATGATATGCTCCAGTATACTCTTAAAGGGAGGGATTGAAAGCAGCTCTGAACAGGCTACTAACAGTTGTATTATTTACATAATATAAAACTACCAAGAAGCAAGAAGAACAAGGAAACGAGAGAAGAAGAAAAACTGAAATTTCCAGTCAAAGTCAGCAAGACTGAGCTGGTAATAAAAGGAAGTATGTGAAGACCAGAATAAATATTTAAGTATAATATTTGCATGCAGATAGAGGGAAAAAAACAGGCCAAGTTACAGTGTCAATCCCCAAACTAAACAAATTATTGCATCATAATTTTGCCACCAAAGCTCACCTCAGATTTTATCCCCAATGCCAATGAAGCCGCTGCAGCTACCATTAAAATAATCAAAGTCAGATCCTTGCAAGCATCCCACATAAACATCTGTAGAAGGAAACCAAAACAAATAGGTCACTACAATATCACTCAGCCAACAACAAGGAGGATACTACAGAAGCATTAAGGATCCAATGGTTCATAATGCGCTAAAATTTACCCAGAAACTTCTTCCTTTCTTTCGAGGATAATCATTGGAACCAAATGCATTCCTTCGTTTTAGTAAGTCAGCATCATCACCATGAATCCCCTTCTCTAAATTGGTTTTCAACAAATTTGATATCCCAGCAACCTGATAATGATTCAGAACAAAAAAGAGTGATCAACATCATTACAAAGTTGAGAGAGAAGGACGGTCCACAGCAAACTTACCCCTCCATATTGCTGAAGAGCAACGGTATCATGCTCCCTTGAAACTGAAGCAAGTTGCTCTTGTCCAATTGGAAATTCACCAGCAGAGGCCGCAGGAGGCTTTGTGGTTTCTACCAGTAATTAAAATGCATTCATCATTGATAAATGTCCAACCACATCATATCAGATGAAAATAAAATACAGCTTGGAACTACCCAGAAATAGTTATATAAATTCTTCAAACATTGAATTGCACTAGTGGATTACTCGGCACTAATCCTATCCTTTATTCAATGTGTAAAATAGTAACAAATGTGAGATTAGTTGAGGTAGTATGTTGGCATTAATACAAATTATTTTGGGTTCAATTCTTTGAGAACGAAAAAAAATATTTTATATTCCATTAAATCATTGGACACCAAAAAGGGGACTACCCAGAAATAGTTATATAAATTCTTCAAACATTGAATTGCACTAGTGGATTACTCGGCACTAATCCTATCCTTTATTCAATGTGTAAAATAGTAACAAATGTGAGATTAGTTGAGATAGTATGTTGGCATTAATACAAATTATTTTAGGTTCAAGTCTTTGAGAACGAAAAAAAATATTTTATATTCCATTAAATCATTGGACACCAAAAAGGGGATTTCCCTTAATATATTGTATAGGTTTTTCAAGAATAAGAAGGGGGGTAGTTCACAGAACAAAAATTGGACACCAAAAAAAAAAAAATCCCCTTTAACCCATTTATTTATTAAACATGCATAATTAGTCAAGATGGTTACTATTTTACACTCTAAGAGATCTCAAGTTTTAAGTTTTGAGATACCCAAAAAATATATTTTTTCATGGAGATATATACTACAAAGGGTATCGCGCGCGTGCCCACAGGGTTGGGGGGCATCAAACCCCTCCCGATATAACTTGATTAAAAGGTTTTGGGTTCAAATCTTTGATATAACAAAAAAAAATGTTTAATAGGTTATATATAATGAAGGGTATTTTAGGGTAAAAATTGGACATCAACCCTTCTCATATTAACATTAACATTAATAAATTGAAAACAAACATTTAGCCAAAAAAAAAATTTCAAGTCCAAGATGATGATCATGACAGCAACTTTCATCCAGATGATTATTTATTTGTAAGTATTGGGAAACACCATACTTAAGTATCCAAAAATAACAATGAGCATGATCTGATTACTCACCAATCACTTGACCATCCCCGGCTGCTTTGAAAAGATATGCTGCCTAGAAGGCCAAAATGCATATTCAGTACACTTAAATTTTTGTAACACCAAAATGATAGACATTACAGTTGAAGGAAGCATACCCTAATGGCTTGTGCATGAGCTCTAATCTTTCTCAATATTTGTGTCTTCTCTTCTTGTTTTTTCAAGTCCAAGGTGTAACGAAATCGACGAGAAGCATTAAGCACCAGTGCTGCTTGCTAAAGATAAATAAAATAAAAAAAAAGGATTTCTCCTATCATTATTTAAGAAAAAGTTACCTCCCAAGTAACACACACACACACACAGCTCAAGAATGACAAAGAAAATTAGTCAAATAATATACTTTTGCTCAATATAATACTAAGAAAAACAACACTCCATCAGATAGAATAAACAAAAATGAGAAGAAATTCGTTATAATTCCTCAAGCAAATTTTGAGAGCAGAAGTTTGCATTACTTGTGCTCCTTTGAATCTCATACAAGTCAAACTCATCATGAACAGCAACAACAATGAAGTCTTGTCCTAATCAGGCGAAAGTGCTCGATCATGTATCATTTTCAGTTATTCACATTTAAGCATTAAGTCAAGTTTCCCTTTCTTTTTAGTAACTTCACCTATGATTCTTCTTCTAAGTCTTCCTCTACCTATTGTTACTAAACTACCCTTCGTTTCATTTACTCTCTCCTTACTTGGGCATCTACAGTCTTCTCCGTTCGAGCCTTTAAAAGTCTAGGTTTCTTTTAATAACTTCACCTGGAAAAGGGTAAAATAGCCCATCTCAAGCCTGGATAAAGGTAGACCTTTGTATTAGACAGTCAACGGCCAATATAAAATGTTGTCAAACCTTATAAAATAGATCCAAAATGGGACGAACGAAACTGATATGTTTAATTTTATCTTGACTCTTCAAATTAATGGCAGAAGTCAAAATATCTACCGGGAGCAAACTCTCGCAATTGAAGCATTACTCAAAAATAGAAGAATCCGAATATACTACATTCTCAAAAAGGTATGTGGCAGTAGCAATAGTACAACCATCGTACTACAGAGTAATTGACACATCAGTCTTTCACAACAGACTCTGTTTTTTTTTTTTTTTCATTTAAACACATGGAGCAGAAAACAAAACTAATTCTTGAAACCAAATAAGACGTAGGAGTGGGATTGAACAGGGAATTTTTTTTAAGTTTATAAGAACATGAGATGTATACAAGTATAATTATAGAAAGGAACATTGATATATATTTAATTTATGATCAAAATAATTTAATTCTCCCACACACTAAAAGAAACACAATAAATAAATTTAATAGTAAGATATATAAAAAATATATTTGAACATATGTTAGACTAAATATACTTATACAACAAAATTAAATATTTGAACATAAAGCTGAAAAGGTAAAGATGGCTGGATGATATGGTGTAGTCTATTTTGAAGTGCCTTGAGTATAAAAGGAATACTTAGCTTTAAAATTTTTTTTCAATTTTTCATGAGAAAGAATATAAATAGAATAGTTGGAATGTGACAACCGCGGGCATCCAGAGGCTACAAGTCGCATGCACCCTTGTCATCTTCAAGCCCCACTTTCAAATTACAACAGTTACTTCAAGCAGAAATCAAATTCAGTTTCACATAGTTAAATAGTTACTCCCTTCCAATAATGTCAGAATATCTCCAAGCATTTAAAGAACTCTTATCCTCACAAACATCCCTTTCAATTATGGGTTATTTCCTTCATACAGATTGAGAGAACAATTCTTTCTTTCTCCTCACTTCTCTTCTAGGGTTCACATTGCTGTACTGAAACAAACAACAACAACAGAAACAAAGCCTTATCCCAGTAGGTAGGGTCGGCTACATGGATCAAACGACGCAATTGCGCCCCATCATGAAACAACATCCTAATTTCAAATTCCGTTCTTGCCTTTTCCAGCCCCAAATTACATCAAAGCACTTATCGTTATCATTCAAACTTTGAAGATAAATCTTGCTGTACTCTGTTTTCCATTTACATCCTGCAGGAAGCACCCATGAAATCCAGCAACTACTTCGTAATTAGAATACAAATCTATTAAAGCCATAACCGAATCCTTAACCCTGAAGTTGTCTTCTTTAACCTCCAATAATCAACTCAATAAAAGAAAATGGCTGTTCCATGGAACGTGAAAACTTTCGAATGACAGCGTAGAAATCAAATCCTAGAAGGGCTGGATCCTCTCGTCTGTTTCTGATATGTAAAGCACATCATTCAAAAAGTTACTTTACACAAAAAATAAGGCTTAGATCTCACTGAAGATTCCAACTGATGCATTATCCTCACTTCCCATTGAACAATAGTTCCATTCAGTCAATCGCTTCATTTCCAATCACAACTCAGTCAACATAGATACAAGAACCCATCCTCCATCTTCCTTTCCCTACACCTCATATTATGATAAAACTAGGAATGAATGCAACCCAATCTACCACTCAACTTTTCTCCTCCACCAGGACACAACTCAAAGGCTCCCAAAAGTGGCCTCATAAGCCTGAGATTAAACCTAACAAGCTCTTCTCCAGAAGGATCAGGAGCTGAGAATTATTGTGCCACTGTTGGGGAGAATCTCTGCAGTATGTTCTGATGCATTTCATTTAGCTTTTTACACACAGAGAATGAATTGTTGATTCTGTTAGGTTATTTTGCATCTACCCCACACTGGAAACTAAAATGTTTCCTTTCCCACAAATAAGTTCAAACTCTACAGAAACCACACGCTGACTGAAATTTTCCCTCTAAATCTATCTCACACTATATCACTACAAACTTTCCTCATTGAGAGAGTCCAATAATACTATGTTATTGACTCGTACTTCATTTTGTGAGTGTACAAGGCTCCCCGAGACATAACTTGAAACTAATCACCACTAAATTCAGTGTAATCCACCACAGTGTTGATACTCAAAGTTTTCTCCATCACACGAAAATCATATCAGACCAGTTATTCCTCTAGCCCTACACTTATAATTAGGAATAATCAGTACTCCCATTAACCCTAAATTCAACTAAAATATAGCAAATGACAACACTAACCAGTAAGAACAGCGGGCAACGAACAATACCAAAACAGATATAAACATATATAGATATACCGAAGGAAACATTAATAAACCGAAAACTTAAATATATAAAAAGGATAACACTGTGCAAGCTTGTGTGTGTAGAAGAAGAGAAAAAGTTGCTCACTCCCTACGCTAATAATTAGGAATAACCAGTACTCAATAAACCCTAAATTCAACTAAAATATAGTAAATCACAATACTAATCAGCAGGAACAGAGTGACAGCAAAACAAATCAAAAAACAGAGAACATATACAGACATATATCCAACAGCGCAAACCCGAAAACATAAAACAAACCGAAAATTAAACAAACAAACAAACAAAAAGGAAACGTGTGCAAGAGTGAGTGTAGTAGAAGAAGAGAAAGAGTGACGAACCCTCCAACGTCTGAGTCGCTCAATCGAGGCGTTCTTAGTCCTGGTGATGTCAAACGGATCAGAGACATCGCCGTCGTCGAAGTCGCCGGAGCGTGCTGTTGGAGGCCCCGCCTCCAAGTCAGTATCCGGAGGCGGCAGCCGGTGCGGCGAGCCATTCGCGTAACTCATCGGAGTAACTGTCGCAGGAGAGATGGCACCGTCAAATCACACTTTCTCAACAATACAGTTTCAACAACAATCTCTTTGCTTCGTACCAAACCATAGCCACTATTACAATAACACAACACAACGCTTCACACACACACACACTTCTCTTTGTGACTGTAACTGTAACCACCTAATCAGAACGCGATTTCGAAGAAAATGTAGCAGAAGAAGAATCGTATCCTTTTTTTTTATTTTTTCTAACGCGCAAAACCTATCTTTGGAAAATACGCAGAGTTTTTTCTTCTTTTGTTCTCGAAATGAGACTCACTAATTGATTTGAATTCAAAATTCAAAGTCCAACTCAAAACATTGACTCTCAGTCTACCCAGCTATCTCAGTTTTCTACTGTAGTATCAGATAAATAAATAAATAAAAAATAATTAATTATAGGAAACTTCACTCGCTATTTCGTTTTCGTGTTTTCTGGATTTGGTTGTACGGCACTACAACGTATAAAATGAAATTTAAAATAAAAAATAAATTATCAATTTAGTCCCGGAAAATAAATGATGACTTTCACTATTTAGCCACGAAAACATTTTCAGTGAAATAATCCAACAATTTTGAACAGTAAAAAGAGACATTCTGCGACAAAATATCTTTTAGGATTAAATTAATAGTTTACTCTAAAAAGATTACCCTTCTTTTGTTCGTATATTATAAATATCCAATTGGTTAATATCCTGGGTTGAGGGGAAGAAGAAAGAGAGAGAGAAAGAAATAAGAATAGAGGCATACCGGATAAAAAAGACAAAGTAGCTTGTGTTGCCTTTTATTGTTTATAGGATTTGTAACTGTGGCACTCTTGTTTCTTCTTTCTTGCTCGTCTTCCTTCTTCAGTATAACACCTGAAAGAACTTCATAGAAAAGAGGCATGCATAACTCATGAGAGGAGGACCCAGAACCCTGTTTTAGATAACCGCCACCGCGTAAATTTAATTATACGTTTATTAGATGATGAGATATAGATATTCCATACATTAACATTAAGCAATGTAACGTGCATCTAATCACAATTCTTTTTCTTTAATTATTCATTTTTATTATTCTTAGGACACTTTTTAAGGATTTATAAACAAACATAAAAGATTAAAAGTCGGTCATATAAAGAGATATTTAAATTTCCAGTGGAGGTCAATGTCTTTAAAATCTTTCCCGTTTTGGAGTTTGAATGTTCATGAGGCAATTATTATTATTAGTTATTTATTAAAAAAAGGTATTGTTATTAGTAGTTTTATTAAAGTATTATCTTTTGCTTTACTAGCCACTTGGAAAAGCAGACTATATGAACATATTCCGTTGATTTAATAAATCTAAGAGGTTTGAACATTTTTCTCATCAAATCAAGAAAAGACTATATATAATAAAAAAAATTAACAATAGTAATTTAAATCTCAAACTTTTATCTTATGTTATAGTATATACTATATAGTAATAAATGGACCAGCTAGTTTACCAGGAGAATAATAATTTAGGAAGAGTGAAGCTGAAAAAGGTGAAATGAGAAATTTATCATCAGCATTCAGCGGAGTGGTTTAAGGTGTAATATGTTGTGCTTAATGAATCTAGGTAGCTAGATTACGTGACTCTGTCGGCAATTCTGGTCCAGGAGCAACGTGGTTTCATGTTCTTATTATTGAGCTGGCTTCTATGCTTTTATTTTTTGCATTATATTATTTAATTTTTCATATTATATTCGACCTTGGCTTCGTGTTTGAGTTATGGAGGGACAGTTGTACCACATGCAGATTGTGTGAGCATAGAACTAAAGGCCAACCCATTCCTTTTTAATTTCTGTGTGTGAAAGTGTACCAATTATATTGCAGCTTTTTTCGGTTTTTGAGTCCGCAAAAGAATGTGTATAGGAATAGGAATAGACAACTTAGCGGCAACAAGTCAAGAATTGAACTCATTCAGTAGTAATGTTCTTGAAACTCTTAATTAATTCTTTTTAATTAATAATTATCTAGCTTTTTGGAAAGAAAAAAAAAAAAACATGATTATATTGATGGCTTGAGACTTGAGAGAGAAGCTCAAAAGAGGTTGCTTTTGTTATGAGACGTAGATCGATTTGAAAAGAGAACCAAAAAAAAAAGGGTTTATATTGACAAATTAAATGACAAAGGGTATGTGGTGATGTTTAATTCCATTATTTGAATTGAATAAGCCAGGTGGATGAGATAATAATGAATTAAGAAGAAAATGGGACTACTAGTCTCTATGAAGTGAATGCAAGGTGTCAAGAAGAACAAATTAAAAGGAAGTTCATGAAAATGTTGGAAACGTGGCTTGTAAGTAAATCCAAGACTGGTACAAATGAAGCGATTTGACTAAAAGAATGTGTGAACATTGAATTATTTTGTAATAAAAACAGTGATCAGGTTCAACTTCAATTCTAATAAGTACCCAACAAAATTCACCTGAATGTTTATTCAATGATTCAATTGATGCGTGAATAAAAAAAACAGAAAAGCATTAATTGGTTCTCTTGGAATCGGACATATTATATACCAATTAAATATAAAAAGAATAAAGATTGACATGTATTATATTAAATAATTTAGTTAAATATATTAAATTATTTAATAATTTTTAATTAAAGAATATTAAGTAATTAGTTTTTTCAGATTATATTAATTAATTTTTAAATTTTATTTTATATTTTATATTTTAAATCATAAATTTTTAATTTTAAATAATAAATTTATATATTAAAATTGGTTAATATTAATTAAGTAAAATTAACTTTTTATACATTTTTAAAATTATTATTTTTATACAAAAATATTTTATGCAAATAATCATTTTCTAAAATTTGGTAAACGATACTTTTATACATACAAATCTTTTTCTCTAACTCTTTCTAGTAATATGTAAAGAAAGTTTGTATTATGTTTATAGAATTATTTCATTTATATTATATTTAATTATAGAATACAAAGATTTTAAGTAAGAATAATATTATATGACTAATAAAATTTATTATTTTTAACTGATGTTTAATTAATAAATTAAAGTATTTATATATTAATTTTTAAATTTTAAATTTAAATTTTAATAATATAAAAATAGAGTGTTAGTCTAAGATATTAATTAATATTGATAAAAATATTAATTCCTAATATTTCTTTTAAGTGTATATTATTAAGTTAAAAAGAATTAAAGATTGTGAATAAAATTTAAAATAGGGTAGGAAATAAATTAAGTTGAGCTAAACCAAGTTCAAGTTCGATTTATAAAAATTAAGCTCAATTTATAAATTGATTCATTAATAATTAAGCTTATTTATAAAATTCAAACTCAACTCACCAAAAATTTACGAATTGACTCAAACTTTCGAAACAACTCAAATAAATATGATCTATAACTTTATATAATAAATTATAACCTATGTATAAGAAAAAAAACAATTATATATCTTATCTATCTATATATCAATTATAATTTATATTTTTTATCATAATTATATGTAAAAATTATATGTGTGCGTAAAATTATATATTATTATTATAAATTAAAAGTATGAAATTTATAATATATTATTAATATAAATAATTATAATAAATAATATATAGTCAAATCAATTTATAAACTCACAAATTGAGTTTGTTCAAATTTAAATTCGACTTATTTAACATATAAATTTAAATCCAAATTTAAATTTAAGTCACAAATTCATAAATTCAGTTTATTAAATTATTAACAAATTTAGTTTTTTTTTGGTGACTGAATTAACAAATTTAGTTTAATCTAACTCACAAGTCAGTTTGATTCACTTTCAATTTTATTTAAATAATCAAAGAATATGAACATTATATGTCACATTTCGGACAACCTAGAAATGATAAATATATAGGTGTATGTAACTAAGATATATATTAGAAAAAGTTATAGTAAGTGATTTTAGGTTATAAATAATATTTTTTTAAAATAAAATAATAATAAGCATATTATTGGAAAACGATGTTGCTTACTAGACTTGCAAAAAATAATATTAAATTACACCCACAGTCTAGAGGTGAGGCGCCTTCTAACGAGGAGGTAAGGGCAGAAAATAATATTTATGTATACTTTTTCGAATTAAAATATAACTATATTTACATGGAGATTAAAAATACCAAAACATACCCGTTTATTGATTACTTTTATGCATAGCAATACGAATCAGACAAAATCATCTATAAACTAATAAGACCATGTTCATTGAGAACTTAAAATGGAAGTTAAAAAAACTGTTAAACTCAAAGCACTTCTTTCTTTTTTTAATATCATTTCACAGAAATTAAGGATATATTTATAAAAATATTTTTTTACTAGAATCAGTTAATTTGTTTAGATATAACAAATATATATATATATATATATATATATATATATATTATTTTTTCATAAAATTATAATTATGGTCATAAAATAATACTTACATAATACAGAATTTTTAAAAATTAAATAATATAATTGTTTTATTATATATATTTACGTACTAATTAATCTAATATATAATTTCTTTTATAAAAATACTAACTATATAATCTTTTTAATTATATTTTAATTCTATCATGTGCATGTAATGCACACACAGGTGTGTGTGCACCCTAGTACATCCTTTTAAAATGAAATTAAAATATAAGAATAGTTATACAATTATGATTAGGATTTCATATTTTTAAATAGGTATTTTAAAAAAATATATAGATAAAGATAAATTTGTAATTATTATTTTTCGGTTTTTTTTCTCTTTAACTATTTCTGCTAAAAGCAGAAGTAGTATGTTTCTAGTTTCTACGTGCTTCTAAAAAAACACGCACCAAAAAAAAAAAATCTTTCTTATGTCTATTTTTTTAAATAAAAATAATAAACAACTAAAAATAAGTAATTAATTTTGGAAAAATAAAAGGTACTTCCTTGATTCTAGAAGCGTAAACAACTGATGAGACATCCAATAAAAATGGAAAAAACATTCATGTGTAATTTTTTTCTTTTTCAAATATCGACTTATATATTCATAAAAAATATATTTATTATTAATATAAGACTGAAGTCAGAATCTCGAATTGAAATATAAATTACTTATTCACCTATTTTTAGGTTGACCAAAAATCGAACTCTTAACTTTTCGGATCTAGCGCTCTAATACCATGTCATGATACCATTTATCTTAAAAGTTTCAGCTAATGAAAAAAAAAAGTAACACTAATAATTATATCTCTAATACTCCCTAAACTTCCATTGTACACATTGTATAAATATTCTATTGACTCCTCGTACTTTCCCTAATACTAATAGATCGTGTCTTTTGGGTAACACCCAACAACTAACTATCTACCCCGGTTGGAACACTTCTCTATCAATGAAGGTGAAAAGGCAAAAAATCAGAGACCTAATTAACCTATATATCATGCTCATTTTCCCTACTTACCTAATAAGCATGCTCCTAAAATAATATTTTGGTATGTGTCACTATTCATCCATTATTTTCCATGGCCATTATTTTCCATATGCATTATTGTGCAAGGGGCACTATCAAACATCAATAATGCGCCATGGCATGCGGCCATTGAATTGATCAGTAAGTTTATGATCCATATAATTATCCATACAGGGAATTTAGAGTATTAGATTCAAATATTTTTTCCCCTAATTTTTCTTCTTGAAATAATTGAAAACCATTATTTTATATGCGAATGCAATTGTGAATTAAAGTAGTTATTAATTATCGGATAAGCTATACAACAGCTTTCAAATGATATTTTTACCATTTGTTTTGCTTTATGAGCAAAGTTACGTGACAGACTGACAGTAGATATTATTATTTTTTATTAGAATTTAGTTAATAATAATTTATATTCATATATTTTATAGATATTTTATATGCAAAAATTTTATATAATTTATATTTATGTTTATTAGAGTTGTGTATATATATAGATGACTACAATTTATATAATATTTTGTAAATTTTATACACATAAATTAATAAAATTTATTTATTAAAAATAATTTAATATTTATACTAATCAAATAATAAAAAAGATATTAAAAATGATTGTCTCAAGAGTTCCTCTTATTTTATTGTGTAACTCATAATTAGAAAAGACAACTTTACTGACACTTAGTTAATTTATTAATATTTGTAGCTGGAAATAAATACGAGAACACTGATGAGTCATACAAAAGTAGTAGAAGATTATTATTGGTAAAGAATAGAGATAGCCAGAGAGATAAGTACCTTTATGTAGTGAAGGATGTTTCGAACTCTATCCTTCGTTCATTCATTCCTTCGATCGAGGTCTATATGTTAATTATCGACATATCTTAATCCAGTAGTTCAACATAAATCATAATCCTACAAACACCACCATTTCGATTAATAGAATCCAGATAGATGTGTCACACATGTTCATATATATGTACAATAATTAGTAACAACATTTTAGTCTAACTAAATATGGTTAACTTATTGCAATTTAATTACAAATAAATAATGATGAATAGATAATGAGATAGAGTATTCATCAATTCACAAGAAATATGGTATATTCTTAACGTACAAACTCAACTAATAAAACCACCGCCATGCATACACTTTCCACCGTGGGTTTTGACGGAGCGGACTTTTTCGCCGGGTTCAGGGTTTTTTTGAAGATATTCTAATTTAGTATTTTAGATTATGTTTTACATTTGATTGATTATGTTCTAAATTTGTAGATGTTTAATTATATGTTTTGGACAATATCTATTTTACTTGGATAACGTTAGTTTTATTATTTTGTTTCAAAAAATTTGATTTATGATTATATTTATTACATATTTATAATTATAAAGATTTTAATATTTTTGAATTTAAAAATTATAATTTTTTTATGTCTTTAGAAATTATAAATTTATTAAAATAATTGTGAAATTATATATATATTATTTAATATTTAATAGTAAAAAAAAGAGATTTGACCGGCAGCCTGCTATTAAGCGGGACAAGGTGAGATTTTAGGACCACCTCATTAGGCGGGGCGGACCAGCCCATTAAAAACAAACTTTTGACGAGGCGGAACGAAACGGAACGAACTTTTCCACTTACCATCCCTATATATGACACAAAAATTTCACAGAAAAAAAAATCTAATATGATATATGTCTTAAACTAAAGACAACATTATATTTTAATAAATACAAAACCAAAAAATTATGTATTCGTTTTTTTTTTTCAAAATTTATGTATTTATTATAAAAAAATTATGTTTACTTTATTTAAGTCTTTTTCATTTCTCTTCCAAATTGCGTTTATCGTAAACAATTTTATCTATTTAGAAAAAAATAAAAAGAAAGAGTATTAACAAAAGGATAGAGTTCGTGAACAAACATATAGAGAGAAAATTTATCATTAGCTTATCCTATTGGCCGTTTTTTCTTTTTTTTTTAATATGAAAATCATTGTTGATATTCTCGGTTATGAAAAATTAATGTATTTTAATTTAATATAGAAGTAATTACAAATTGAAGGGTAAGTTTTATATTTTAAAAATTTTAAAAAATTAAAGTTTATAAATTAGAAAATAAATTTTATGTTATTTCACAAATTAGATGATAGATTTTGTGTCAGTTCATAAATTAAAAGATAAGTTTTGTGTCACTTCACAAATAAAAGAGTAGATTTTGTGTCAGCTTCACATATTAGAGAATAAATTTTGTGTCACTTCACAAATCAAAAGATAAATTTTGTGTTTTAAAAATTAAAAAAAAATTCAACTTCACAAATGTCAGATTTATAATTTGCATATGATAAAAAAAATACACCAAATTTCACACATTATTAAAAAGTACTACTATATATAAACCCAATATTAAAATTAAAAACTCTAACCTATTTTCTTTCTTAAATGCAAAATTTTTGTATTTTCATCCAAAAAAACTTCTTGTTTTCTTTTAAAAAATTTATGTGATTTTTGTCTATAGATGTTTTTTCTGTTTTTTTTCTTTTATTTTTTTATTTTTTTTCTAAAATTTATGTGTTTATAATCATTTTTTTTGTATTTTTTCTTTTACATTTTTTTATTCTTCTTATTTTTTTATTTTTTAAAAAAGAAATAAATAATTAAAATAGAATAAAAACACTGAAAAAAGGATAAGACATAGCAGAAAAAAGAGAAGAATAAAAGAAAATAAGCAATCCAGAAAGAAGTAGAAGGAAAAAAGAAAGAACGAAGTAGAAAAATTATAAAGGTGGAGAAGCAAAAAATCAAAACTAAAAACACATAAGTAAAAGATAGATAAAATATTATTAGAGGGGTTTTAGTTAAATTTATTTATAAATATTACTCGGTCACCAAATATTTTTGTAAAACTTTGTTGCCTAATAATAAACATTTATTAATAATTCTTACCAATAGCATCTACTTTTAAAAGTCACAATGACTCATTATAACAAATAAAAAATATATCAGACTTTAATTTGATGACGAAAAAATATAAATAAGAGGTCGATTAAGTGAATCTATTCTCGTAATAACTTTTTCAGTATTTTAATTCCTGCACCTGCGACCATATTCCTCATTTAAACTTCCATGTTAGACTACTTTAATTTGTTGCTCTCTTTCTTATTATTAGTATATTATATATTCTCAACTTTAGATTCTTGGATTAATATGGGTAGAGGGTGAGATGATCAAGTAAGGTATGCATAAATATCTCATGTCCTTTTTTACATAAGTTTAAATTTTTGGGATTTACAAGAATTTTATAATATGATATTAGAATTTTAATTTAATTATTTTGTCGATTTTTATAATTTTATTAAATTTTTAATTAAATTTTTATATTTTTTTATTGAATCTTTATACTATACTAGATTTTATAATTATGTTTTTATCGAGATAAAAATAATGGAGTTAATAGAATATTCTGTTAATTTTAACGTTTTTGTCATGGTAGAGACTTACTTACAATCTGATATAATATAAGAATTTAATTGAAAAAATATATATATAAACACTTAATTAAAAATTCGATAAAATTATAGGAATCGAAAGAATAATTAAACCTAAAATTTTTATGAATGAAAAATTTAAAATATAATTTTTATTATTTAAAAAAAAGTATAAAATAAATTAAAAAATTCCGTAAAAATCTAAACAAATATAAAAGCAAATTTTATTTAAAAAACATACTAAAAATATAATTATTTATGAGTATTTCTATTGATTTAATCTTTTGAGAAAAATAATATAATTACCTGAACTTGAAGTTACTTCTGGTTATGTATGTTGTCAATTTTTTTACGAGGAAAAAAAAAAAAAAGCACGCTAGCAACTTCTTTTTCCTTTAAGGTGGTAGTGACTGGTTGGTGGGGAAATGATATTAGAAGGGGTAAGTGACTACTGACTAGTGCAGATTGAAATGAACTCAAACCTAAAAAGAATCATGAATCGTGTATATATCGTGTGCACGCAGGTCAAGCTTCGCATCCTCTTTTGAATTTTGATTTTTTTTTTTCTTGATAAGGGAGTATGAGAAAAGAAATGAAATTAAACTTGACTATAACGAAATATTACTCAGTCTTTAACAAGATTACTTTTATCATAGATACACGCTAATTAATATTAATTACCAAAATTAATCACTAATGTATAATATAGGATAAAAAATCTAAATGAGCCAAGGGGAGCTCATTTTTACCCAAATTCGCCAAAACAAATTTTAATACATCAATCCACCAGAACACATTTTTATATAATTCGAATTGATTCAATTCGAATTATGACCAAATACTCTTCCCATGTAGTTCGAATCAATTAGATTCGAATTAGGCATGCAAGGTTCAAATTATATCAATTCGAATTACATAGAGCACGTGGCTTAGGGGAGTTCGAGTCGAGTAATTGATTCGAATTACTTTCATATTGTAATTCAAAGTAATTATCCTTTGTGGCATATACAGTGATTATTGATAAATTATCTTTCAACCAGAGTTTTAAAGTTCGAATGAGATCGTCAAATTTAATTGATATCTCTAATATGGTCGCTAGAAAATCCTAAAAACGAGAGAGCTCAAAAACTGATAGAAATTTGTGATATATTAGTTAAAAATGATAGTAATTGGTGTGTGAAAAGAGACACCAAGGTACTTTATTTTATTTTTTTATCTTTAATTGCTCTTAAATTATTTTTCAATTATTATTCAGATAATAAAAATCCTAAGATGATAATTATTGACTCATTGTTTTTATGATTAACTAATATTTTGGTTTGTTTTTGTTATATAGTTATAAAAGGGTACGGGGGTTGGTTATCTGAAGAGGAATATCATTGTTGATCTGACTGAATTTTAAGAAAAATACTAGGAAGAAAATCTTAAGAAGAAGAGAGCTGAAAAATTAATAGATGTGCTCGTTGAAATGGGAGATTGAAAGCATACGAACAAATTCAAAATTCTAACCTAATTTATTGGAAATGGTGATTGGATTTGAAAGGAATTATGGTTTTAAAATTGGAGAAGAAGAGGTGTATTTGGTGCAGATTATGAAAATGACACTACTATCAAGTTTCAAGAGAAACATCGCATCAATTGAAAAAAAAGAGAAGATAATGTAAATCTTGGAACTCTGGTAGAAGAATAATTTATGAATAATCACGGTATATGTCACAAGGGGTAATTTACCCTTTATTTTAGAAATGGTAGAGTAGAATTCACTTATTTTTATTATGTAATAAATTTATGTCTTAATTATTTAGCTTACTAATATTTTTTACTAAACCAATTTAATATTATACTCTCGAGTCTTTGTATCTTTTAAATTAGATTTTATATAATTACCACTATATCTATTTTTTAAAAATCATTTATTTTTTAATATTAACATATTTAATATTTATATTATTATATAAAATAATAATAATGACTTACGTAACTATGTTTTAGTAATTACATTCTGCATTTTAAATTTTTTAATAAAAAATACTTATTTTTTTTAATTTATATTTTTAAAATTTTTTTATAAAAATATTTTTTAAAGACTTTGATACATTTCGAATTATTTTGAATTGCAATATGAAAGTAATTCGAATCAACTCGATTCGAACTCCTCTAAACCACGTGCTCTATGTAATTTGAATTGATATAATTCGAACCTTGCATGCTTAATTCGAATCTAATTGATTCGAACTACGTGGAAAGAATATTTGGTCATAATTCGAATGGATTCAATTCGAATTATGTGCAAAGCTAATTCGAATCCTATTGATTCGAATTATATAAAAATGTGTTCTGGTGGATTGATGTATCAAAATTTGTTTTGGCGGATTTGAGTAAAAATGAGCTCTCCTTGGCTCATTTGGGTTTTTTACCCTATAATATATTAAAATATAAAATATATATTAAAATAAATTAAATTATATATGTATATCTATACACAGTTTTGCTACGTTACCAATAATATTTTTGTCAATTTTGATCAACTTTTATTTATAATTGTGTTTAATAGAAATGTTTTTGTAGATGTGTCTAATAAAAATATTTTTTTTTATGACTGTATTTCATAGAAGTGTCTTTATAGATATATTTTTTGGATGTGTCTCTTTATATATGTGTTTAAAATATAATAATTAATTATTATTGATAATAAGTTGGCAGATAATATGTTGGTAACATATACTTTTTCATACAAAAATAGATAATAATTAATTTTAATATATAAATAATATTTTTATTAATCATATTAATTAATTGGAAATGAATGCATGTATATATCGTGTGCAGGTCAAACTTCGCATCCTCTTTTGATATTTTTTCTTGATAAGAGAGTATGAAAAAAGAAATAAAATTAAACTTGGATATAAAGAAATATTACTCTATCTTTAACAAGACTACTATTTAATCATATTAAATAATTGAAATATTTCAATTGCTTTTATATGTTGATTTTTTTTTTGTAATTTATATTTTAAAAATTACTTTTGCATTTAGTAATAAAAGTCCAAACCTGCTTATTAGAAAAAAAATTCAAAACCAGAAAAAGGAAAAATAAATCTTACTATGATGAGCTCTTTAATAGTATACAAGTTTCAAAAAATAGTATATAAGTTCTAAGAGTTGATAATGAATAATAGAGTAGGATTTAGACTATATTTTAATCTTATTTGTAGGTTTAAAATTTTAAAAAATATAATTCTATTTTATTTATAGGGTAAAAATTTTTCAATTTTTTTTCTATTGTATTCTAAAAATTTTAAAATAAAATTTTCAATGAGATATAATATTTAATTATTTTATATTTATAAACATATTAATAAAATAAAAATATAAGATTAAATTTATATTAAAATTAAAAACAATAAAATCATAATAAAATTTATGTTAAAAAATTACAAAAATAACATAATCATAAATTCATGATCAAGTACTTGCTAAAATTAAAGTGGTTGATTTAGTGGGTTTGATTAAATTATGAAAGGGTCATTCTCTATCAACTTTGTTATATAATTATATATATCATAATGTATTAGAGATGTGAGTAGGATCAGATATGGGTTTAGACTCACTCCACTCTAAACCTGATTTGTATATTACGAATTAAATCGTCAATCCTATTCGGTCAGATTAATAAATCGAGTTAAATACTTACAGATAGAATTAGTATCGTCAATTAACCTTCTTAACTTATTGCTTTTTCGATAAAATTAAAAAAATAATAACTTAAAATTATTTTATCTAATTTAATATCTATAATTACATAATTATTATATCTAAAATTATTTACTTCTTTCAATAACAATTAAAAAATAAATAATAAATAATTTAAACTGTTTTAAATTGATGTTTTATTATCTTCCAAACATTTTTATATTTTATCCACCTAACTTTAAATTGAAGAAGTGTTAAAACCTACTTAAGATAAATGATCAAACATACATGATAGAATGAGTTACACCATATATTACATATGATTTTGGAATTTAAAGATGTGAATAAGTCGGGTATGATTAAATTTAAATCAATACCTGATTTTACTTGCATCTCAACCCACTCCACTTTTAACTTGATTTGTTGTGGATCGGATTATTAATCATATTTAGATAGATAAAATTGAATATTAAGTATTTATAGATAGAATATTAATATCGTCAACTCTCTTAATTTTTGCTTTTTCGATAAAGTTATAAAGATAATAACTTAAAATTA
This sequence comes from Arachis hypogaea, assembly GCF_003086295.3. Lineage (NCBI taxonomy): Eukaryota > Viridiplantae > Streptophyta > Magnoliopsida > Fabales > Fabaceae > Arachis > Arachis hypogaea. Next base: position 40,640,689 of record NC_092048.1, on the reverse strand, counting down.
TTTGATTTAGTTTAATATCTATAATTACATAATTAATATATCTAAAATTATTTAATTATTTTAAGGATAATAATTAAAAAATAAAAAATAAGATAATTTTGAATTATTTTAAATTAATATTTTATTATCTCCTAAACATTTTATATTTTATCTATGTAATTTTAAAAAATCGTTAAAATCTATCTATATAATGAGGTACACCATATGTTACATATGATTTTGGAATTCAGCTTGCAGTTTAATAGTTAATTAAGTAGTCCTTTATTATATCTCGGTTTGAGTTTTTTTTATGTATAATTAATTAATTATTAGTTTAAATGAAGGTTTTGGACTTTATTAATATCCATTTTTTGGTTTTGACTTTCGTATTTTTTTTAGTCCAATAAAATTTAAAAATTGCCTATTCTATCTCAAATTTGCTTCACCAAATGACGTGTAACAATATATATGTCATATCAGTATTTTAGTTTGTCATTGTTAGAGATATACCTAATTAGTGTTACTTTCTCCTATCAATTTAAATTTTTGAAATGAATGATTTCAAGCTCTTATTTGAGAGAGAATGTTAGAGTTATAACTATTAGTATTATTTTTTTCTATTAACTTAAATTTTTTGAGATGAATAATTTTATGACCATCATATCAATACTTAACAAAATTAATTTATATCATAAACTAAAATAGACAACTTTTAAATTTTATTTGATCTAAAAAACTTTTTAGGGATTAAAACTATTTTATAGAGACTAAAGGCTTGTTTATTTAAGTCTTTGTCTTATTGAAGTAAAAGAAAAAATATGAATATACTAAAAATAATAAAATTTTATCAAGAGTTACGATCATATCAGGCATAATGTAATAATTTTTTAGTTTCATTTTAAATAATAAATATGATATTCGATAACAAGAATTGAAAATCTAGTTCTCTCTCACGCAAAGAAAATAGATTTAAAGTCTTCTGAGGGTCATCGCCATTGCCTTAACTTGGTCTGCGGTGGCCCTCCTCCTCTCTTCTGTTATTCCTCTTTTCTGGGAACCTCTCTCCTTTTTTTTGTTCTTTTTCTTTTTTCTTCCTTCTAAACCTTTTATTTTTTTTTTCAGTATCTCATGTTTATTCTCACCAGCCACATTCTCATCATCTCTCTTATTTGGAAATGAATTCTCTCCAATTTTTTTAACATTTGAGAAAATAAAGTATGATCTCTCACCTTTGATTCTATAAGTGGGACCAAAAATAAAGAGGAGAGAGAGAGCAATGAAAAGTGAAATTAAACACTGGACACCATTCAATTTTTTTTTCCCATTGGAAAAGATCCACTCCTCTCTCTTTTCTCCTTTTCCGTCGATCACAACCCTCCACTACTCTTCTCTTACTATCACCTGCCTTCTCTTTTTCTCTTCGTAATCTTTTTTTTTTTGTTTCTTCCTGTTTATTTTGTTGTTGCTTTGTTACTTGTTCATTTTGTTGTTTTCTGTTTCTAGAGATTTAGATCTGAAATTCAGATCCAGATTAAATAATTTTTTTGTGGTGTTTCTCTTTTCTTTTGTGATGTATTAATCTTTTTTATGGATGTGTTGGTGATATTTTCGCAGGTTCGGGATGGAGATACAACGAAGGTCTTTTATCTATAGAAATATTTATAGTTTTAGAGATAATATTTAAACCGATTCTAAAAAGAAAAAAAGATAAGATAGTGTAGTGCAACACTTCTTGTGTAGATTTAGAAATAAAAAAGATTGTAACGAATTTTTATTTTTTGTATAAAATTTTTTGTAATCGAACTTTATGACTTCTTTCAGACAATACTTTAACAAAATTTATCTTTTTTCTTAAATTTATCTTTTTTCTTGTTTAGTTGCAGATGTAATATTTCTTTTGCAATATGTAAGTGTTGTTTAGCTATTTTTTTAAATAAATTTTTTTTCTATAAAAAAAAAAAATGATATACGATTACCATAAGAGATCATTAATCCCACAATGTGTATGTTATTGACACTGCTCTCTAATATATTTTGATTTGTTTCATTATCTCTCCACCTGTGTTCCATGTTTTATTAGGAGACTTCTAAGAAGCCTCAATATAGATAGGATACCTCACCGATAGGTGTGGTACCTAACTAGCCTGGTCCTTGCACTAAAAAAATTAAATAAATATGAAATTAAATAAAACATCATTAGATATATTGTAATATAATTATTATCACAAAAGCACTTAATTATGCAACTATTTTCACAAAGATGGAACGTCAACTAGAGATGACGGAATCGTGATGAATCAATGACTCTAAAGTGTATATATATTCGGACTAATAGTAAACTTTATTTTTAAAAAGTTATTTATTTTTTAAATTAATTTTTAAATATTTTTTTAGTTATACTAATTTTTAAAAGATATCTAAAATATAAATTAAATTAATTTTTCTGTCAATTAGATGATGATGTATCATATTAAGTGTCATATAATATTATAATATATTAGATTAATATCACGTATCACAAAATGATTGATTGAGGTATCAAATCGGTGACACTTAACATGTTACAACTTACATATCATTTGATATGTAATAAATTTATTTATAACCAAATTATTCTTGAAAGTACACACGTAAATCATTTTTATTTGTAAAATTTTAAAAATTGATCAAATTAGTCTTTATATAATTTTTTTATTTTTTTATAATATTAAATTTTCAATATTTTTTATTTTTACTCATTTTAATCTTATTTTTTATACCTTAATAAACAAAATTTTCATAAAATAAAAGAATCAAATAATCAAATTATTACAAAGTTATTTTTCATTTGTATTTTTAGATTTTTCATTTTCAAATTCTAGCTTTTTTTTGTAGTAAAATTTTTATATAAATAATTTTATCAAACTATTATTAATTATATACCAAAAATTTTTATATTTTGGATCTTCCATTCTCACTAAATAAATATAGTAATTTAAATATTTTAATCTTTTGAATTTTACTAAATAAATATAGTAGCTAATTATTTTAATGAAAACTATATTAAAATATTAAGATTCAACGAGTGGTTCTACAAATCGGTTTTTCGATTATTAAGTTCTACTATATAAATTAAATAATAATAAAAATTATAGTTTAAAAAATTCTAAAAGATTTAAATTAAAATAAGCACTATATTATTTGTGAGATTCAAAATATTAAATTTTTGAATATATAATCAATAATAATTTGATAAACTCATTTAAATAAAAAAATTAATATAAAAAATTACAATTTAAAAATGTAAAATTTTAAAATACAAATGACAAAATAACTTTATAATAATTTAATTATTTTTATTATTTTATGTAAAGAAAATTTTACTTATTAAACCAAAAAATAAATTTAAAATTAGTAGTATAAAAAATATTTAAAATTTAATATTATGAAAAAAATAAAAAAATTATATAAAGATTAATTTGATCAATTTTTAAAATTTTAGAGATGAAAATGACTTCTATGAATATTTTTAAGGATTATTTTTATTATAAATAAATTTATTACATGTTAAATAACATGTCACGTATTACTGACCTAACACGTCAACTAATTATTTTATGATACGTGATATTAATCTATCACATTATTATATCATGTAGCATTTAATGTGATACGTTATTGTCTAATTAACAGAAAAATTAATTTGACTTATATTTTATGTTTTAGAGATTTATATAATTAAAAAATTATTTAAAAACTAATTCAAAAAATGAGTGATCTTTTAAAAATGATTTTGATTATTAACCCATATATTAACCCATATATATATATTCCTTATAACTTACGTATCTATCCTGCTGATTTGGAAAATGGAAAACTGATAAACAAAGGACAAGCTTTTAGAGAAGTTATAGGATTTGAGTACTTGGTAACTTGTAATAATTATGAATTATACCACATAATGCCCCTAAAACATTGTCTAAATTCAACATATATTAAAAATTTATATATAATTTTTAAAGAAATGAGAGAAAGAAAAAAAAAAAATAATTGATTATCGATGAAAAGGAGATGATTCCCAATGTTTTTCCAAATCTCAATCTAATTCATATCATCTAAATTTAATCTCTAACTAGTATGCGAATAATTTGTTCATAAATTTACAGATAAAATATATTTTATGTTCTTAAAATTTATCAAACTCTAAATTTTAATTTATTTTAATTTTTTTATAAAATTTAAATATATATTAATTATATGCTTTTTATAAATTTTTTTAAAATCAAATGATTATTTTTTTTAATTTTATCCTTCTAATTTTAATTCCAATTCTAAACCGAAATTTAAATTTTTAATTAACTCCATCCTACCTCTTTTCCTTTGGCCTGAATGATGATGAAGTAAAAGTCGAGGCGAACGATGGAGATAAAGAAGCAGATGCGACAATGAAAAGAATAAAACTTATTAATTAAAAATACTTTTAAAATTTTTGACAAATTTTAGAAATAAAAATATACTTTTACTCTAAATTTAAACTTGTTCCATTGTTCGTTGGTCCGAGAGGATGAAGATCGTTAGAGGTGAAGGTCGGAACCTAAACGCGAGAACTGAGACGATGTGTGGAGCTATTGGCCATCGGTGGGTCGGCGAGTGGAGCCACTTATAAGGACACTACGATGTCAAAGTAAGCGTCTGTACGATGAGGTGGCTAATTAGGGTAAAGTGACGTACCTGAGGAGAGGGATAGGTCCCTCTCCTTTATCCCTATCTGTTCGGGTGGGCCCTCCTACTCAGGCTTAGGCCCCCTTAAAAGCTTCTGCCAGCTGTCCTGATCTCTCCTGAGAAGGTCATGTTATGCATTATACATCTCGTTGTATGGCTAGATCGTAGGTCCACTTGATGGACCCCCGGTTACCGTTAGGTTGGGTTAGAACAGTGCTCCCAATGTACCGAGATGCGAAGCTTACAATTGGCAGAATAGTCTAGTCTGTATTCTCGTGAGAAGGGGTCTTTGCTCAACCCGGCTTCATCGGCGGCACTTATCCCCTAGTACTTTCCTCGTGCGTGGGAGTTGCCCCCAACCGTTACTCAAAGGTGTCACTCAATTATCGTGCCGAAAGCATTAAATGCTCTTTAAGTGATTTTACAGCCAGCGGAAAGGTCAACTTTGCTCCTGACCTTTCGCGCTTCTTCCATTTCCTCTTTACAACTACTCCACCGTTACTGTCCCCATTTTATTTAATGTCATCGCCGTACCTCCTCCACCTTCGTCATTGCTGTGGATTCCACCTTGCCCTTGTAGTGCCGCTGTTCTTTCTCTTGCAACCTTCTTTATCCATTTTTATTGGTAAGTGATCTTTTATTTACATTATTCTGCTTTATTTTCTGCCATTGTTACACTGATTCGCTCATCGCTGTTACCTTTTGAATCTGAAACTGGCTTTATTAGATAGTTTTCAAGGGGGTGCCGTAGGTTTCCTTTTTTACGGTTAGGCTAGAATGGTTCATGTAAAATGATTTTGGTTTAAGTTTAGAATAACTTAGTTTTAACTTAGAATCTTCTCCCGACCTTACAATTTAAGTAGTGCGGACGCTGTAGGTATTGCACAGCAATCCCCCGTGAATCGGTACACTTGGTGTACTACTAATGTCACAAGCACGTCCTTTAGGATAACCGCGGAGGAATTAACAGGGCTCCGTGATTTAGGAGCATTGTGCAGAGGCGGCTCCTAGGAGGCAAATTACAAACTCTTGGTGCCGGGCCTCCGGGAGCGTGTCTACCAACTAAACATTGACGCTCCACACGTCCCTTGTAACGGCCTAGCCCCAAGGAAACGACACTTTTTCGGGATCAAATGGAATTTTTATTGAATTTTTAGGAAATTTAGTGCATATAAGCACCTCTGCTGCACAAGTGCTGTATCATCAAGCTCTGAGTCAGCAGCTTGACTGCACCAGACACCTCTCCTGATCTAAGCAGACACGTCGTGAAAAGTTGCGTTTTTGAGCCACTTCGGGTCCGAATTTCAAAATTCTGACTTCTGTGGTTAGTCTCATTGTGACGAGCCAGTTCCGAATTTCAAGAAAAAAAATTATATTATTATTTTCTTTGTTGTGGTTAATGTTGATCTATGTTTAGTAATATATTAACTGAGCTAGAAATCTATCGGTACTGGATAATACCGACATTCTTAGATGAACTTAGCAATGCTAACGTTTCATCATATATCTTTTGTCATGTTACTAGTATCATTTATACTAGTAAAGCTCATGCTTATCCTTTAGTAGTGTAATCTGATGTATCTAGTTTTAGTAATTATCTTCAAAATAATATTTTATTATTAAATTCTGATGACTCAGAACCCTATGACACGTGGTTCTCCCAGGAATAGCTACCACATGTTTCCTTTCTTGCTCTCCAAGCAAAGGTTTCTAATGAAAAAAGTAAGAAACACTTGTGTTCTAATACATCTAGCTTCAGTAATTATCCTTTTTTGAGATATTTTTACACCAAACTTTAGGATAATGCTTATTCCTAACCCCTGGCTCCCTAGGCTCATCATTACCATCAACTTTTCTTCCAAGGCAAGCCAAAATTCGAAAATTTTATGTGAGAAAAATAGAAGAACTAACATGAAAGCTTCAAGCTTCAACCTCCACTCTTTCTCAAACTAAAACCCCTATCAAAAATCTAATCCGACAAAAGTGTTCATCTCTTCCTCCTCTTCATTTATATATCAATGTTCGTGGATTAAATCAAGGTATGATGGCTGCTCCTCCTCCTTGAAGTTTCGGCCATGGTAGAAAATCAAGCTAGTGATGTTTTCTTCATGTTTTATCTTAGGATCTCTTGTTCACTCATCATAATCTCTAAGAAAACGTGATTTCTAACTGTCTTGAGGTGAGGAAAACCTTCCTTTCATCATCATGAAGCTTCAGCCTTATGGTTCATATGGTTCTAAAGTTGTTTTTTATGTTAAATCAGACGTAAAAGTACTTTTTGAAGCTTGTTATTGGTTCAACTTTTGGCAGCTGCAAAGGAGGTAAGGTTTAGTAAATTAATCAATGATTGGTTGTGTTCTTGAAGTGTGAAATCAGATCTTGTTGCTTGAGGCTTGATTTTGTGCGTTTGTGTGATGAATTGATCGTGAGATTTTGTTGTTTTAATGCTTGAAAATCAAGTTATTGAAGGTTGTGAAGTTGCTGTTATTATTGCTGGAAAACGTGGCTTTCCAGCCATGATATTCAAGATATTTGATGTGTTTTTTATGTGTATTTGATGGTTGAAACTTTTCTCTTTGTTTTGGCAAAAATTGGATAAAAATCGATTACCGAAAAGATTGAAAAACTGGTTGAAAATCAAGTTAAAAATCTGATGAACTTTTGGAAAAATATTTTTGGTTTTTGGAGGACAAGAAAAACGTTTGGTTTTGATGAAAGGTATGGTTATATGTGAAATATGAGCCTTCGGGCGATGCTTGTGAATATTGTGCAGGGATGCCCGTATTGTGTTGTTGCTTCCCAAACAGGTTGCGGTAGAGAAGTACCAGCCCTGCAAGCTGAATGCTTGGTAGAAGGCCTGACTCGCATACCTGGGATATATTAAGATTTGAGCAAATACCAGCCTTGCAAGTCGACAATACTTGGTAGAGGGTATGAGGTACTTAATCAAGGATTAAGTTCTAGGAAGGCCTTATCTGACCTGGAGGATCGGATTCCATTGGGTGTAGGTCAAAACCGACAAATGAGCTCATTACCTGCAGTAGGACCAGACATGCATCATACTTGTTTGTTCATATTGTAATTGGTTTGTCTATGTGAATAATTCTGTTTAATTGCTGATTGCTATACTTGATGTAACTGCTCTTGATTGTGCTTGAACCTCATTACTTGTGTTTGTGACTGAAATTGGTTGGATTGTGGTGAATTGGATGTGATTGAGCTGTTTGGGCCTAAAGCCATGATTGATTATGCGATGGGCTGGAGGCCATGATTGGTTTGAGTTGTGGTTTAGTAAAGTATGAAATATCAAACTGGTTCAGCATAGACTTAATGAACCTATGTTTGGAACAGGTTGGTCATTCATACCATTAGGAAACTTTTAAGATTCTTTTATCTGAAAAAGGGAGTTTGGATTTCTAGTTAATTAACTGATTTCTTTTAAAAAGGTTTTGAATTTTTTTATGGTTAAACTATCGATTTTCAAAGGATTTAGAAACTTGCAAATGGACATTATAAATGGACTTAACTATAAACCCCGACCTTACTAAGAACTCCCTAGTTCTTACCCCTTACACCTCTTCAGATGGACACGGGAGTCCTGCTCTACGAGCTTAATCATCCGTATATCCACGACGACCCAGTGCGCGGTTGCGAGTATTATATCTATTGTGTGGCACCTCGTGTACATACTTATGTAGTACATGGTAGCTCTTTTCAGCATCTTATTAGTACACCTTTCTTTGATTCTCGATGTACCCTCTGACTTTCCTCTTTCTTGGATGAAACCTAAGGAGGGCCCTGAGATCATAGATATCTCTTCTGGCAGTGATGAGCCAGATGAGGCACCAACGACTGAGCATCACCACCTGCCCAATGATTCTGTGAAGGACTTTTGGATCAGAGACGAGGGGACTTTTTGAGATGTCTAGCCTAACTCGGGTACCTTAGAGTGTCTCCCTCACTTTTGCTAGCATGCTTAGAGAGAATAGGTATGTCATAGAGTTAGTCTAGCTTGGGTGCCAGCTTAGGGGCTTTTGGATAGGCCAGGCCCCGAGACGTCTTATGTACATATATGTATATATTATATGAGTCACTAAGTGAGAGATATTGTATCTTAGTCTTTTACTTGTTTAACTGAGATACACTTGTATCATGATGTGTATTATAATGTGATGTTTCATATACTGCTTTCTATTATTCTATATATGTGTGTGTTTGTTACTCCTCATTACATTGAATGTATGCAACTTTTTAACTACTATTGTTTTAAAAAAAATTACTCGTAAACTCACAAGGTGTTAACAACGAACAGGCTTATGTTTATTAATTATTATTACATATGGGAAAACATGTTGGTAATGTTCAGCTTCTCGTATGATTATGACATGTTGGGAGTTGGGTTGTTACATCCCTGACCGGATGTGGGTGTATAAACCCATGTTTACTATCCTGGGTGTTTGACTTCCTTTCTCCCCCTTTATTATGGCTCTCTTAAATTGATGTGACGTTGCCCCCTCGCAACTTCATTCGAACAGCTGGGTTACCATCTGTTGCTTCAAAATGGTCTACAAGTACCTGGAACTCCTGGCCACCGTCGAAGTCTTCCTCTTCTTTTTCCTACTCACGAACTGTTCCCGGGAGGGTAAGTATAAAAAGGGGTACCCTTCTTTCCAGGCTATGCAGAACCGTAGAATCTTCGGCCTCTTCGAAGATTCTTTTCATGGCTTTAATGAGACTTTTTTCAAAATAAAACCAGCCCGATGTCATCATCCCTTTTGGCTTACCCTTGAGGGAGAGAGGCGCATTCCGACCTATTGGAGTTTCGGCGCCAGTTCCAACTACTTGATCAAAATGACCTATGATGGTTTAGGTCGGCAGAACCAGCAGATTGCCGATGTCTTGCTGGCAATATTTGGTTCCAATTTCCTTAACTCTAATCTCCTAATGGGTGATTGGAAAACCGATCGGGATTGTGTAGGTGAATCCATACTTCTTTTTGTTATTCTCCTGACGTCCCAATCTGTACACTGCTGATTTATCGACGACTTCTTAACTTGGTTTTCTTTTATTTTTCAGTTGGGATGGCTTCCGGGAACACTTCGCTCAGTTGCCTGATGACTCACCTCTTTGCTGGGGATGACACAACTCTGATTCCCCTATTCCTCAAGCCGAGGTCCCTCAAGTTGACGATACAGAGGTTTAATATCAGCCTCTGCCTGGGCCACCCCTCGGGCACAATGCTGGTGGTCAGGTTGATTATGGCAAAGCCACGGTAGTTGAGCAGCCTTTGGGTGCCCAGGTTGAGGAGTTGGAAGTGTTCGTGATCCCTAAGCCCAAGAAAAGGAAACAAGCTCCAGTACGGGGCAAGTTCTTTCCGTGATGGAGAAAAAATTTGATGTGGGCTTATTCATCGAATAGTCGGGCACTGAAAATTTTTTTCATGACAAAGACTTGGCCGCCCAAGTTAGGTGGACATATTGGAGCCTTCTCCGAGCTGCCGCCATCGCGAGGAAGATGGATCTGGTATTGGCCCAGTGCCAGGTATTAGATGGGAAGTGTAAGATGGCCCAGCGTGAAGTTTCGAAGTTAAAAGCTGAGGGAGAGACCATGGGAACCAAGCTGAGCGAAGCTGAGAAAAAGTTAAAGGAAGCAGGTGATGAGATCGTGCGCCTCCTTGGTCGGGACCTCTCCCTCTCCAAGCAACTCAATGATGCACAAGGTCGAGCTGCTACGACAGAGATCAAGGTGAAGGAGCTAGAGAAGGAGCTAGCCGAGGCCATGAAGTCGGCGGACTCTGCTCGCCTGGAGGCCACCAACCTGAAGAAGAAAAACAAGAAGAACATCAAGGATGCCCGTGATGCCATAGCTGCTACTGTGGAGGCAATCAAGGCCCAAGTTTCGCTGCTTGCTCCCGACCTTGACACTTCTACTATGGGTGCCTTCAAGATGATCAATGATGGCAAGATTGTCGACCTGCCGAGGAAGTGAAAAATTTGTAATAAAACTTGTAATGTTGAACTCCTTTTGTTTTTTAGCCGATGTGTTGCCCTTTTGGACTTATAATTTTCAACTATTTTGTTGTTTTTGGGCCGATGTGTTGTCCTTTTGAACTATCAATTTATGGGCTTTTGTACTTAAGACTTGTAGGTTTATTTTCATGTATGATTTTGGTCATTTACTCGCATATCATTTGTTTACTTGGCTGTTTAGCCGTAACTCGATGGATATCCATGTGTCTTCACATAGGGGCTCCCAAGGTGATTAGTCCCGAAAAGCCATACTCATAACTTGGTAGTAATTTCTAAACATTAAATTCTAGCAAAAAATACAAGCAGTTTTGCAAAAAAAGGGCCCCATCAAAACCCTTTGCTGTCGTTCTGTGCTGACAGTAAGGGAAAAGAGTACCCATTCTTTCATATGTCATGATAGTACAAGTAGTCTGGCAAGATTAAAACAAGGTAAATAAAAATGAACACAAGGTATGAAATGAACACATGAGAAAGAAAAGTATCCGAATCATGACCGACAGTCACAGCGTAGTCGGGAGACCATCTGGGCCTTAGGAGTAGAACCTTCTGAGGTTCGCCACATTCCAAGTCTTTGGTATCTCGTTCCCCTCTAGTTGCTCGACCTTGTATGCACCTTTACCTTGCTCCTCCTTTACCCTGTAAGGTCCTTCCCAATTGGAGGAGAGCTTCCCTTCTCCTAGAGTCAGCGGACCAATGTCGTTTCGTTGTAGTACTAGGTCACCTTCTTCGAATCTTTTTTGTTATGAACCTTGCGGTTGTAACTTAGTGCGAACCTCTGTTTTAGTGCTGCTTCTGACAAATGGGTCATTGTTCTGATTTCATCTACCAGGTCTTTTTTGATCGCCTCGTCACCTCCTCCCAATAGCAACCTTGGGCTGGATTCTCCTATCTTGACGGGAACGATGGCGTCCACGCCATAAGTGAGCCGGAAAGGCGTTTCTACGGTAGAAGATTGCGACATTGTGCTATAAATCCATAAGACTGAGTCCAACTCGTCTATTCACGAGCCTTTCCTTTGATCCAAACGCTTCTTCAATCCATTCAAGATCACTTTGTGTACAACCTCTGCTTGTTCGTTACTCTAAGGATGCCCTACAGAGGAGAACTTTGCTTGATGCCAAGGCCTAATAGGAACTCTTCAAACTGCTTATCGAAAAACTGCGTTCCATTATCCGATACCACAACCTCAGAAATTTCAAATCTTGCGACCACCTACCTCCACAAGAATTTCCGGTAGTTTGCAGATGATATACATGCCAAAGACTCTGTCTCTACCCACTTGGTATAGTAGTCAATGGCCACAATCAGGTATTTGACTTGTCCTGGAGACGTCGAGAATGGGCCCAGCAGGTCAAATCTCCACTAGAAGAAAGGTCAGGAGGCCATGATAGAGCTCAATTCCTCTGCCGGTGCCTTATAAAGGTTTGCATTTTCTTTCTGAGGCACCTCTTCATGTATTCGTTGGCGTCGGTCATCATAGTGGTCCAATAATAGCTAGCTCTAACAAGTTTTTGGGCCAAAGACTTTCCTCCAATGTGGTGTCCATAATACCCAATCGTGTACCTCTTTCAAGACGTACTCCATCTATTTGGGCAGCAAATATTTCAGCAGGGGTTGACTGAGCCCTCTCTTGTATAATTGACCTTGCACCACCATATATTTGGCACCCACTCTTCTTACGACCTTAGCTCCTTCCTTGTCTTCTGGAAGCTCGCCTTTCTCGAGAAACCACTGGATCGGATCAATCCATGAGGGAGGTTCCTCTTGGCTTTGGCCTAAACACAAGGCTACCAATGGCTCCTTCACCAAGCCTTGGATAAGAGACCGATTTCCTGCTCTGGACTTGGTGCTAGCTAACTTCAATAAGAGGTCCGCTCTAGCGTTCCTTTCTCTGGGTACATGTTGGACAAGCACCTTCTCAAAGCCATTGCACAATTGTTTGGTTTTTTTCAAGTGCTTTTGTAGTAGCAGATCCCAAGATTGGTATATCCCGTTTACTTATGGCTTCGTACTCTGCTTGATTATTAGAGACCAGGAATTTAAATTTGATTGACTATTTGTAAGTCACTCCCTCTAAGTTTTCTAATACGATCCCTACCCCACCAAATGCTTGGTTGGACGCTCCGTCAACATGGAGCTTCAACCGTATTCTCGGTGCCTTAGGAGGTTCGCTGGCCATCTCTACCAAGAAGTCGACCATTGCCTAGGCTTTGATGGCATGACAGGGTTCATATTGAATGTCTTACTGAGACAACTCTATTGCCCAGGCCATCATCCGCCTGGCTAGGTCGTGTTTCTGCAAGATCTGCTTGATCGCTTGGTTGATTCTCACCTTGATCAGGTGCCCCTAGAAATATTGCCTTAGCCTTCGAGAGGAGACCAACAAAGCAAAAGCCACCTTTTCTAGCCTCATATACCTCAGCTCCGCCCCTTGGAGTACCTTGCTTATGAAGTACACGGGTTGCTGTTGCTTGCCTTTTTCTTGCCTAAAGTGGCAGCTAGGGCCTCCTCCATCACTGCCAGGTATAGGTATAAGGGCTCCCCTTCTCTTGGCTTCCTGAGGATGGGTGGTTTCGACAAAATCCTTTTAAAATGGTTAAAAGCTTTGTCGCAGGATGGGCTCTATTCAAAGGCCATTCCCTTTTTTAGGTTGAAAAAAGGCAGTGGTATAGCCGCCGAGGCACTGAGAAAATGAGATAGGGCCGTCAACCTTCCTGCTAGTCTTTGCACATCCTTCACACACCCGGGGCTTGTCATGCAAAGCACGGCTTCACATTTGTCCGGTTAACTTCTATCCCCTTTGGGTGATTATGAATTCCAAGAACTTTTTTGCTTCCATGGCGAAAGCACACTTCAATGGATTCAGTCTCATGTTATGTTTTCAGAGGGAGTTGAATATGACCTGTAGGTCAGCTACAAGACTACTCGGCTCAGCCGTTTTAACTAGCACATCGTCGATGTAAACTTCTACCGACCTACCTTTGTGGTCCTTGAAGACTTTATTTATCAACCTTTGGTAGGTTGCTCCCGCAATTTTTAGGCCAAACGGCATAACCCTATAATAATACGTCCCTCCTAACGTTATAAACGCCGTCTTTTCATTGTCAGGTTGGTGCATCGAGATCTGGTTGTATCCCAAGTATGAGTCCATAAAACTTAAAAACTTGTATCCCTCTGCTACATCCTCCAAGGCATCAATATTAAGAAGGGAAAATGAGTCTTTTGGACATGCCTTGTTAAGATCCGAGTAATCCACACATATTCGCCATTTTCTGTTTATCTTCTTCACAAGAACCACATTCGATAGCCATGTGGAATAGTCAAGTTCTCTGATGAAACTGACTTCCAACAAGCTAGCCATTTGCTTAGCTACTTTTTTTCCCTTTCTGATGACATCTTCCTCCTCTTCTCACGCAACATGTGTCCCTTTCCAAAATTCGGTCCCTGGCTAGTAATATTTAACTTGACTTGTTGAAAAACTCTCCAAATAAAATATATTGTGATTGAGAGATCATCAAAAGATATAGACTATAAAAATTTATTAGATGATTAGACAATAATGGTGTGTATGGGAGAGGAAGCACAACAACATGCAGATGTAAAGACATCTTAAGTTTCTGAATAGTTATTTGACTAAATATTAATGGTACCATATGATATTAATAATTCTGTGTTGCTATTAAGTAAAAGATAAACAACATGGAAGAGTATTAAATTTAGGGGAGATAAAACTCTTCCAGTCGCTATAATTTTTGCAAGTATTGTTCTGAATAAGAATCCCGAAGATTAATTTTTTTTCATGCAGACAGAGATGGAAAGAGAAATTTTCCCATGGCAATTGTAGGACCTGAGCAAGAATTCCATCTTTGCTGATTCTTGAATAATGTGAGTTTACTTAATTATCTTTAATATTTTAAGAGTTACTATAAGTATTTTAATAATTTCATTTATCATATATATAAAAATTTATTTTATTTTTTGTATTATGTTGTGTTTTTTTTCGACCTAGATGTTAAATTTTAATTTGTATCATCCCCACCATCCGACGAATTATTGTCCGCACTGTCTGCCACGTAATCCTCGTCCGACTCCTCCTCGCCCTCCTCTGCCTCATCCACTGAAATGACGACATGAATGGGCGGTAGTGCGAGAGGTCGGTCATCCTGTACATAGGTCGAGTGTACGGAACCACCACCACCACTATGTCCCACCTCGGCGGAAGGCTCCATTACCTGCTCCACCATGATCGTCCCATGGATGTCGAACATCAGTCGCACATGCTCGTTCCCTTGAAGTCGGAATAGCCGAAACCGGAAGACTCTGTTATCCATGGGTGCCAGCAACCTATACGCCACCCTTCTGATCTCCCTCACTTCTGTACCACCGAGCTTACTCAATATCAAATTCTTCAAATTCGACAACGTATTCACACGCTGAGTGCGAAACAATATCGGATTCTCACACTCAAATGTCACCCCGTTGTCGTTATTTCTCATACGACAATTGGGATAAATAAGCACAACTATGTATGGACTATTACTGGCCATTGATGCCTTATTTTCGTGAGAAAAACCAGACAGGAAAATGATGGGAAATGTTTGTGGAGAATACCAAGGGTTACACATCCTTTTATAACTGCTGTCACTTTGTCTTTCTTCTATCTCGTTTACAGTGTAAACGAGACACACGCAATGTCATCTCGTTTACACTGTAAATGAGATAAGACTGGGGTATTTAAAACGGTAAATAATTTTTAAATTTTTTATTTTGGTAATTATCCCATTTATTTTATTTATTAAAAAAAATCATGTGCAATGCCTCTATATAATTCGAATTCACTTCATTTGAATTACATTTCACCACCCATAGCCCACCAAATCCAGAGAAAGCAACGCAACCAATCTTGATGGGAGACGACCCGGATCGAATCTACTGCTTGAATGGAGTCGCACATATCGCTGACAGCGTTCATGAAGGGTTAGTAAAATAAAATATTTATTTTGATGCCCTTTTATTTGTTTATTGTAAGAAATAAAGAAATTTGTTAGTTTTGTTTAAATCGGTTATATCTTGTTTATTAGCATGATTAGAATGTGTAAACTTGAAGTATTAGCTAGACTTTTGATTTAGGGGCTGTCATGTGTTAGAAGCTATTTACTGATACTAAACTGTTTAGAACATGAATATTATAATTGATAGAATCTGTAGATCTTGAATAGGATTAATAGTATTGATAGAATGATGGTAGTGTGTTAGGGTATACCAATAAAAAATGGATGTCGGATAAAGGATTATGAGAGTTTAATAGAAGTATGGTTAAGGTAAAAAAAATTCGTTTTAGATAATTTATTTTTGGTAAAATTTTGGGATTGTAAGAGTGTTTTTTTTTATGTCACGCAGCCCCATCACTGCATCTCAAGTTTGAAGAGGCAACACGGTATGCCGTTAGACGATAGAATCATGTCGTACGTCTAAATGGCGGGACTGGCCCATCTTGCGAGGCTCAATGATCACTGGTTTAAGTTGGATGAGCCGTTAGTTAGCGCATTTAGGGAGAGATGGCGCCCGAAGACTCATACCTTTTATCTGCCGTTTGGTGAGTGCACGGTTACGTTACAGGATGTAGCCTTTCATCTAGGACTGCTGATCGACGGTCACTATGTCAGTGGATGTTTGACGTACTTTGAGACACACATCGAGGGAGGACGGCTAGCGTGGGCATGGTTTCAAGAGTTGTTGGATGTGATGCCGTCACTTGACTGTATCGACAAGTTCACTGTGAAGTGCACTTAGATGCACAAACCTTCGGTCACCTTCCACAGGAGGCAGACAAGGAGACAGTTCGGAGGTATGCCAGAGCGTACATTATGATGCTACTATCGACGTAGCTCTTCAGCGACAAGTTCGGTACTCACGTGCATATTAGGTGGCTTCCGTACGTGGCGAGGTTAGAGGACATGGGCAGCTATAGCTGGGGTTCTGCCTCTCTATCTTGGTTATATAGGTGCCTACTTCGTGTAGCCAATAAGAACGTGGTTAAGTTGGCAGGACCTATACAGCTCCTCTAGTCATAGATCTTCTAGAGGTTTTTGGGTTTTAGGCCCGACGGGTTTGATTTCTTCCACTGGCTGTTGGCCTCGAGGTACACGGTTGATTATTAGTTATATTTTGTGTTGGCATGTTATATTTATATTTTTGTCAGTTGTTAACGTTTATTGGGTGACAGGTGGTCAGGTTATTATCAACTGACATCTAGCTAGAAGGAACCTCGAGTTGCGCACTGCAGACTGTGGATTGATTTACTTCATCCTCGTGATGTGAGTACTAAATGGTTTACTGTTTTTGCTATTGACATATATTGTGAGTTTATTGTACATTAAGCGTGATGTTGGATGTTATTGCCTTTTCAGTTCATTTGGATGCCATACAGCTCTCCCGACGTCTTGTAGGTAGTGCATCTGGAGATATTAGAGCCTTGGCACACTGCATATTGGATGTCCGCAACGCCCTTGATATAATTTGCTGTGATCGAGTGACATCAGGTCGATCGGGTTCTGCCTCAGCTTGGAGGAGTTCAGCATCGCTCGCAGCCCGCACTGAACATCGATTTTTTGATGTCGAAGGACGGTCGAGGCGATGATCGGTGGTTTCCCTTTACGTTACAGAGTCGGCACATTCATTGGGACTGTAGGGCAAACCACTTCTTACGATTTGATGTTGTTCTTAATCCAGGACCCTCTCATGAGTGCTAAGATTGATGGTATCATCATGGGCGGAGATTCTTGTCACCTGAGCTATTTCTCGGAGACCCAGAGGTGACCCGATCCCACATGAGGCTTTGCATAGAGGTATGGGACAGGCTCCACCGATGGATTGGATGCCTGATGTTCCGGACAACCATCGTGCCGAGCGAAGAGCGCGTGTGGGGACACGAGCTAGTCAGCGTGAGCGGAGGTTGTAAGGCCCACATCGGTTGGAGAGGGGAACGAAGTATGCCTTATAAGGGTGTGGATACCTCTCCCTAGCATGACGCGTTTTGACGAGTGAGTGTGGGGAGCTTCGGCTATCATCCCTATCGTCAAAGGCAAAACCGTGAGGCCTTGTGTGCCAAAGCGGACAATATCGTGCTAGCGGATGGTCTTGGCTGTTACAGAGGTGGCTCGATGATGCCGTTGATGATCCTGTGGTGAGGGGTAGAGGTCGCAGAGGGGCCAAGGGTGGTCCTCGAGGTGGACTGGGTGATGGTGGTCGGAGAAGCAGATCCCGTCCTGCATGGAGGGCTGGAGAGGATTATGGTAGTGGAAGTGGAGGTCCAGATGATAGTGGCGATGACGGTGGCGACGATGAGCCTGACGGAGGATGTGGTTGTTGCCACGACACCAGAGTTGGTTCTAGTGGGGATGGACATGATGGTAGAGGTGGAGGTGGAGGTGGAAGTTTAGGTGGAGTTAGGCCGAGTGAGGTTGGATATGTTGGTGGAGATGGAGGAGGTGTTGGTGGTTGTTGGATATTTTATTTTTTTGTATTATGTTATGTTTTTTTTTTGGACTTGGATGTTGAATTTTAATTTATTATTTTAGAATTTAAAAAAAATATATTTATATGTTGTTGTAATGTATTATATATATATTTTTAATTTTTTAAAAGATTTTTTATAATAAATTTTTATAAGAATGTAGAGAGATGAAAAATAAAGATTCTCATAAAAATTATGAAAAAATAAAAATAGAAAATGGGGCTCAATTATTTCTCACAACAAAAAATCAGGATAAAGACAAAGAGAATTTTGGGTATGGGAAGGGGACGCCTTCCCTCCTCCAACTCCATAATCGCGCGCGCCTTGTTGAAAATAGATTTAATGTTTGGTTTTTTCTGTTAAAATAAAGTGTTTGAAAAATTTAAATGATTTCTCACTTAAAATTATTTATTGAAATAATTTTTCATATTTATTTAAATCTAATTAGATTTTATATTACTTATATGAAGATATTTAATAATATTATTATTATTATTATTATGCAGATTCTATTATTAAAGATCTAATTAATTTGATTACAGGAATTTGAGATTATTGAAAAAAGGAACAAGTACCACGACTTACGGCCAACTTATCATTGGTGCAAAAGACCATTTTGACACATGAACAACCAAGCATTTTTTTCCCTGATGTTTTTTTTTTTTTTCCTTTTCTTTTTCAACAAAAAAATATATTGCATTGGATTAAATTTATTCTGGTATCATCTTAAAACTGAACAAATCTAAAATTATTTTTATTTCAAAAAGTTTCTTCCCACTTAAAAATACTATTAACATGTCACAAAGTGCAAGCATGATCCACTAATAAACTCTATTCTGGTTATTTTAAAATCACGTACAGAAGACACAAAATAAAAGCATTTCTTGATTAACATCAAAGAATCTATCTAAATGTTTGATACTTGCCTTGTTTAGCCGCTGCAGGGGGAGAAAGTCTTCAAGATCAGAAATACCAAATAAAACTCCTTAATGAGCTTGTTACGTTGGATATAGATATATACTAGTTATAGTATTACTAATACCATAAATGGATATAGATATATATTAGTGACTTGGTGAACATAGACGACTCCTTGGCCAATGTCAATCAATAATTCAATATATTATTAGACGAAATTTCCAGGAAATTCTGCTAGTGACTTTTCAGGAATGGGCCAGTTTCGACTTTCGAGGGCAAAATCTTTTAATACATGTCTCTTCTTTTTTTTTTTTTTTTTTCCTCCAAAAAGCTTCCAATGAAAGTGCACTATTTTTATTTTTAAATTTACGAGAAAGAGATGGAGGAAAATCACGTAACAATTTATCATCTGTAATTCTGTATCAGTGGACTGAGTGGTTGTATTCCGTGCTCACAGGTTCAAAATTTAACAACATTTTTCGGTCCTTTTGCTTCAAGATCTGGGGACCAGTTTTGGAAGAGTAAAGTTAGGAAATGTCAAAGTCTTAAAGAACTAACATCTAACTGACTTAACTAATTTAGTTACTCTTCTTTTAAACTAATTATAAGTTATTAGGAAATTAATTTTTTAAGTTAATATTAGTTGATTTTATAAAAATTATTTTATTTATTTTAAACTTTAAATCATTAATTTTTATTTTTATATTTTAAGTTATAAATTTTAAATTTTAAAATTGACTAGTATTAACTAACTAAAGATTAATTTCTTATATTTTTTCAATCTGAAAATATAATGAACAAATCTCGTGGACTTGACTCACTATTTAAAAAAAATTAAAAAAAATTACGAACTATTTATATATCTATACTAATCTTAATTAACTTTGTTTTTAACGGTACTAGAGTAGAGCCTAGACAACGAAGAAAACTACCTAAAGAAACTCCTCTCGATTTATTACCAAGCAAACAAATAATATCGTTTATATTCTTTTTTATATATGAAAATTTAAATAATTTGATATCAATGAATTTATGAAAGGAGTCATATTTTTAAATTCTGTAAATAACTGAATATTTACCAAAATATTTAAATATTATGTATATACCAAAAAGACCCTTATAATGATAAGAAAACTTTAAGCCTACTTCCTTAGTATTGTAAATATGCGGTTGTTAGTTGTTACTTATAATGCCAATCCTCTTTAACAATTTTAAGTCAATACTTATCTCCCCTTTCCTTAACAAAGTTTTGTTAGAGAATTGAACTTTGGTTTTTAACAAATGACCAGCCAGTAAAACAAAAAAAGAGTAATAAAAATTGAAGATTTCAATTATTTTTATAGAGAAAAAAGAAATTAAAACAACAGAAAAAATGTTGGTTAAAAGAATTAGTAGGTTCTCGATTATTTTCTTTTTTAAAGTTTGAGTTTGTTATTACTTTGTAAAAATAACATAAGTTTGTTGTAAAATAAATAGAGAAAGAAGAAAAAATAAATATAAAATAAAAAAATAAAATATAAAATTCTAATATTAATATTACTAATATTAATATTACTAATATTATTATCACAATATAATTAATTTTTTATTCATATATATATATATATATATATATTCGCTCTTTCATAAGTTGATGAGCGTATATATACAGAGAAGTATTTTATGTTAGTGTTGTGTGTATATTGTCTATATTTATATATGTACAATGGTTATCCTTTCTAAATTTTATTAAATTCAATCTATCTTGATAATCTGAACCTCGTATCATTAAAAAATTGAGCCGCCCATATTAAGAAAGAAGTCATACGTTGTTAAATGAACATCCATATCAAAGTTCTTTTTTGAATGTCCATTTAAAATTATGCCTCATTAAAACTTCATTAAAAAATTCAATGAAAAAAATTAGTAAAGAAAAAAAGAGTATAATATTTTTTGTGATGAGAACTGTCTCATTAAACACCTTGTCAAAAAAAAATCCAATAGGAGCAAAAATCTTACCAAAGAAAAAAGGGTATAGCATTCCCCTCTTGTTGACATTATTTAATCTCTCGAAATCAGAGCATCCCAATTTGATGCACTAATCTTTTAAAGGAAGATTTTGAAAGCGACTTTGTAAATAAATCTGTCTTACCAAAGAAAAAAGAGTTTAGCATTCCTTTCTTGTTGACATTATTTAATATCTCGAAATCAGAGCATCCCAATTTGATGCACTAATCTTTTAAAGGAAGATTTTGAAAGTGACTTTGTAAATAAATCTGTCAGATTATCGTTTGAGCGGATCTGTTAGATATTAATTGTTCTTTGAAGGTCATGGGTGAAGAAGAATTTAGGAGAAATATGTTTTGTTCTATCATCTTTGATGTATCCACCTTTAAATTGAGCAATGCATGCTGTATTATCTTCAAACATAATAGTTGGAGCTATTTTTCTATCAGTCAGTCCACATGATGATAAATATATTTGATTGAACTCCTGAACCAAAAACACTCGCGACTTATTACTTTATGCATTGCTAGTATTTCAGCATGATTAGAGGATGTTGCTGCTATTGTCTATTTTGTATACCTCTATGATATAGCTGTATTACCATATGTGAATAGGTATCCTATTTGAGATCTTCTTTTGTATGGATCAGACAAGTATCATACATCTGTATAGCCAACTAATTATGACTTAGATTCATATGGATAAAATAGTCCCAGATCAACTATTCCATGAAGATATCGAAAAAATTTATTTAATTTCATTCTAATGTCTTCTGGTTGTAAATAAACTATACATTGCTAATAAATTCACAACAAATTATATGTCAGATCGTGTATTATTAACGGGATATATACATTAATGCTTCAATGGCACTGAGATATGATACTTCAAAATCAAGGATATCTTGATTTTCTTCTTTAGGACAGAATTGATTCTTTTCCACATCTAAAGACCTTACGATCATTGAGATACTTAATGGATGTGAGTTATCCATATAAAATCTCTTTAATAACTTTTCTGTGTATGTTGTTTGATGAATAAAGATCACACTATTTGTATGCTCGATCTGCAGGCCGAGAAAAAATTTAATATTTTTGAGATCTTTCATCTTAAACTCTTCTTTTAGAGTTTTTATAATTGTTGAAATCTTTTCATGGGTTCCAATAATATTTTCAACAATTATAATAAATCCACATGCATATTTCTCTATGAAAACATATGGAGAGATATCATCATTTTTGAACCCTTTTTGGTCAGATACTCAATAAGACGATTATACAACATTTATTTATATTGCTTTAAACTATATAAAGATCTCTGCAATTTGACTGAGTATAACCTCTGAAAATATTTATTGGATGGTTTAGATAATTTTAGTTTTTCAGAAATTTTCATATAGATATCACGATCTAACTAATGATCCGTATAAATAAGCTGTCACTATATTCATTAGATGTATATGTAGTTTATGGTATGCAGATAAACTGATCAAATAATGCAATGTTATTGCATCTACTACAGAAAAATATGTTTTTTGATAATCTATACCGGGTCTTTGTGAAAAATCTTGTACCACAAGTCGAGTTTTGTAGCATATAATTTCATTTTTCTCATCTCTTTTTCTCACAAATACCTACTTGTATCTAACAGGTTTTACATCTTCTAATGTATGGACTACATGTCTAAAGACTTCACATTTTGCAAATGAGTTTAACTTAACCTTCATAGCTTCTTCCCATTTTGGCCAATAATTCTTTTATCGACATTCTTATACTATTCTTGGCTTAAGATCCTTATTTTCATGCATAATGTGTAATGCCACGTTATATGCAAATACTTCATTGGCAGTTATTTTATTTTGGTTCCATTTTTCTCCTGTAAAGATATAATTTATCGAGATTTTATCATTTTCATAATTTTCATAGTACCTGACGTCTTCTAGTATCAAAACTATATCAGAATTTTGAACACTCGCTGGTATTCTTTCTATGTCTTTATCTTTTTTTTAACAAGAGTACTATTTGTCTTGGTAATATTAAATGCCTCTCTTCTTTTCTAAGGAATTTTATTTTTGGAACCAATTGGTCTATTACGCTTCTGGTGTGTACTCGTTTCAATAACCATTTGTCTAAATGAAATATCAATTCGAATTGTGCATTTTCAATTGGTATATAGAATTTGGTTATCCTTTTGGATCAGAAAATGCATCAGGTAATTTATTTGCTATTCTTTGTAAATGTATAATCTTTTATATTTCAAGATACCTTACTATAGAGAGAGAATCATATCCCACATAAATTTCTAATTTTCTTAGGGGTCTCATTTTCATGCGAGAAGGTGGGACAAGTAGAACATATATCGTACACCCAAATATTCTCACATGAAAAATATTTGGCTGCTGGCCAAAAGCTAATTATAGGGGAGAGAATTGATGGTAACTTGTTGGCATCAAACAAATAAGTGCTGCGACATGTAAAATCGGATGCTCCAAACAAAAATAGAGAGATTTATCCTCATAAGTAAGGGTCTAGCAATTAATTGGAGGCATTTAATAAATAATTCTGCTAACCCATTTTGTTTGTGAACATGAGCTACTGGATATTTAATATTTATTCCATTAGCCATATAATAAGGAAAAAAACTTGAAAAGTGAATTTAGTAGTATTATCAAGGCAAATTACTTTGATTAGATGTTTTGAAAAATGTGCTTTTAATAGAATAATTTGAATAAGTAATCTCGTAAATGATAGGTTGCGAGAAGACAATAAACACACATGTGACCATATCAAGAATGCGTTTATTAGGACTATAAAATATCTAAAGGATCCACATGGTGGATGAATTCAGTTACATATAGCATGTTTCCTTTTTCATATAAATATAAACACATCAAATTTTTGTATTCTGATCCTTCTCATTATATATATTAACAATTTTTTTTCTTTTATTCTTGTTTTCAGCAGTGAAACCAGTCATTATTTATTATTTGTGCTCTTGTGATGACTTGGAAGTTTACCTGATGTTGAAGTTTTAATTTCAAGTTGGTTCTCTCATCTGAAGGTTGTGACTTAGTCAGCAAGTAATTAATTGGTTAGATTAGTTGTTGCGGTTAGCATGTTCAAAGTTGGTTATGACTACTAAGATGAATCAATTTTATCTAATTGAGTAGATGTGTAAAGCTTCAATGATGGATCATCACATGAACACAATGCAAGTCTTTTAGTAATAATTGATCTTTAGAACCTTGCATGCAAGCCAGTAAACCAGAAGCTTCTCTCTTGTTCCTCACATGATTCACACTTTTCCACACAAGTGTAGTTGCTGCCTCAACAACTTAATCTTCAAGTATTTTCCATTCACATGCATATGCATTTCTTTCCAAAAACAAAATGAAACGAAAAAAAGGTTTCATAAAGAAGATCGATTAGTAAACTTTATTACCGACGAAACGAGAAATCTTTTTAAATATATATAAAACGCGTTTGAAATAATTTGAATTGGTGCCTCTGTTACGTAATTATATTTACATGCATGCAGGGGGAAGAAATTAATGTCCAAATCTAGTCGCCTCCCCTCTCTCTCCTCGCTCTCTCTCTTTCTCTCTCTATATATATAAGAATTGCCTTTAATTTTAATGTATTTACCGAAATTTTTTCTTTATAAATTTCTATTTAAGAATTTTATAAATATATATAGGTACCCTTAAAAGTTAGATAACTTATTTATAAAAATCCAATATTTTAGGTATATATCATAAAATCAACTATTAAAATTAATTATTAAGATAAAATACACATTAAAAATAAGTTAAATTATATATATATATATATATATATATATATAAATAAATAAATACATAATAATTGATTTAGTAGTTGATTTTAATATGAAAAAATAGTATTTTTCACAAAAATCATATGTATAAAAAATTCTTATAAAAATCGCAAACACTAAACTTTATCAAGTGGTGGTATGATTTTGCAAATCCATCCACGCATGTATATATATCTATTAAGAAAAAATATAAGAAATTAATTTTTAATTTACTAATATTAATTAACTAATTTTTTTAATTCTAAAAATGCTATCATTTTAGAAGATTTAATGTTTAAGATTTATAATTTAGAATTTAGGGTTAAGAATCTATTATTTAAGGTTTAGAATTTAAAATAAATAAAATAATTTTTAAAAAATTAACCAACATTAACTAAAAAAGTTAGCTTTTCAGCATTATTTATCTATTAATCTGCCGAAATTTCATAGTACTAGTTAGCTATAGCTTGGTCCCATGCACGTTTCTTCTATGTTATTTCCATGTCCAAAATCGAATACTTAATACTGATGTTCAATTTTCGATGTTGAAGTGTAACAAAAAATTAGAGAAAGGAAAGTGATTGCAAGGAGTAGTGATGAAGGGTCCAAATAAATGATGATGTTTATTAGTATGACTATGATCGTGATTAGGTATAGCTAACGCGGGAAGAAAATTATGAGACGGAAAATTATTAGTTAGTTGATCAGTTGCTTATGAACTTTTGTATGTGGATTTTCTGATGATGCAACAGATTCTCTTAATCACACAAGTGATTTTTCATGAGAACGACGAGAAGAATAAATTTGTAATACTATATTATATATTAATAGTTAAAATTAAGAAGCAAATAAAATCATATGTATGTAACATTTTTTAAGATCATACAATTTTTTGATAAATATTTAATTATAACTATCATTTATATATACAAAACATTAACTACTAAATTAACTATCCATATATATAAAATATATTAAAATATAAAATATATATTAAAAATAAATCAAATAAAAATATATATATATATATATACACACAAAAAAAAAAAAATGGCCCAATTTTAATGTGCACGTAATATTTTTAATTTACATATGGCTATACATCTAAATTTATTTATTTTTACTCATCATATAAACCTAGTTATCTAATATATGTGAGAAAGTGGAATTTATTCTCTCTAGTTATGTTGTATGCATTTAATTTACCCCCTTCCCAATATTTAAAATTGTATAGATTAAATTTTTTAAGAAAAAATTCAGAACCAGAATAAAAATTATTTTTACTGGCCCAACATATATATACATTTACACTAATAATAATTATATTTCCAAATTAAGTCCTTAAAATTTTATAGAAATTAATATGATTTTTTTTAACAATAATTTTTTAATTTTAAGGAATTAATTTGTAATCATTGGGCAAGGAAAAACAATGTAAAATAATCTAATCAAAATCGCCTTCTGATTGATCGGTTTCTTTTCTTTAATTTTTTCGAAAGTTTATATACTAGTCATTCTATAAGTATGAGTAAAAATTTAAATTAATAATGTAATTTATTCTGTTAAAATTTTTTTTATTATTTTACATGATTTTGTAATTTTTCTAAGAGTAATGTATTATTTTTGTCCCTAACATTTTTGTCCTATTTAAGTTTTTAATGTTTCAAAATTGTCTCACCATCAATTCCGTTAATAGATTACTAACGGCAGGACAATATTAAAATAATTTTAAAACATTAGAAACTTAAATAAAACGTTAGAAACACCTTTAAAATCTGTTCCAAACATTAAAGAGAAAAACAATATTTTATTCTTTAATCAATATATTTATTATTCTTAAAATGATTTTTCTGAGGCATGTGAATAATTAATATATTAACAATTTTAATTAACAAAATATCTTTTGTGAAACATATTTACTAGAAATTCTATCTATATTTTTTTTTAAAGAAAATGATGGGTCATCACCTTTTTTTTTTTCATAAAAAAAAGTAAAGTATTAAATTGGTCACTTACGTTTAGGCGTAATCCTATTTTGGTCCTTAAGGTCTAAAGTGTCCTATTTGAATCTAAAAAAGTTTTATTTAGATTCAATATAGTCTCACCGTGAGGTCAAAGTTAAATAATTAACAGAATGTCCTACATGACAGCAGTACAAGAACAAGATCGATAATTTGAAGAACAAGTACAAAGCTCCAGAGATACAAAATCAATCGTAAATGCATCAATATTTTATTTATCATTTTTCTTACAATTTGAATGAAATATTTTTTATAGAACTAAAGAGAATGATAAATAAATGTATTGATGCATCCACGATTGATTTTGTGCCTCTAGAGTTTATACTTGTTTTCCAGATTATCGATCTTGTTCTTGTACTACTGTCATGTAGGACATTCTGTTAATTATTTAATTTTGACCTCCCGGTACAACTACATTGAAATTAAATAATTTTTTTTTGAATTCAAATAGGACAGTTTAAACCTTAAGAACCAAAACATGATTATGTCCAAACTTAAACGTGGAAAACTAATTTAATACTTTATCCTAAAAAAATCAATGCAACTCCTCAGCTTCTCGCTCTTCGAATAAGTTTGTGAATTGTATTTTGCACGTAACGATCGCGAGCAGGGTTTACATATAAACGATTTGAAGATATATACAATACAGGTATTTGTCTATTTGACGAAAATGTAAGCACGCATTTTCTATATTCTAACAAGAAGAGTTGATGAACTCATTGAAAAATCATGGTAATTTCATAGAAAGCGAACGCTACCTAAAAGTCCCTCATATTTTATATACGTTTTCTAGGATTTGGAGATTTCTTTAAATTGACTTATCTGAGGCAACAATTAATATGGCAAGAATTTTGTATACATTAACATGTGCGCCAGGCAGAATAATTTAAGAAGAGTTTGCATTGAAATTATAGTATCTCTAGAAAAATGACCGAACGCTAACTACACCAAACCAACGGCTTTCTCATTTTAAAGAATATTAGTAAAATATTAATTTTAAAAAGAAATATAAATAAAGAACTAATTCTTAGTTAATTAATAATAACGAACCTTTTTTTAAGGTTTATAACTTAAAATCTAAAATAAAAGATTTATAATTTAAAATAAAAAATAATTTTAAAAAAATTAATTGATGTTTACTGTAAAAAATTAACTTTTTAGTATTATTCATTTAAAAAATACGTATTTATAATTTTTTTTGGATAACATAGGAACCTAAGCCCAAAAAAAAAAAAAATACAAGTTTATCAAACTACAAGAAGTTTGTATCTCTAGCATCTCAGCAAGCGCTTTATGTCCGTCGATGGATTATCGATGAAATTGAATCCATATTGATGGTTAATGCTGATCTTTCCAAGTTAATTTGCACAACGGTTAGTTTTCCTATTTGCATACTGGAACTTAGGATTTGGCTTCTCTGAAGTTGTTCATTTACTTTAGAGAGAAAAGTAACGTAATCTAAACTATTGATAATATAAATGGTTCTGATCATCTTAAATAAATAAATAATAAATAAATACATTAAAAAAATTTTAAAAATCGTGCGAACAGCAGCTTTTAAGATTGCGTGATTTTTTCTTTCTATTTCATTTTCTTTCTATTTTATTTAGTTTTTTTCTTTCTTTTTCTTTAACAAAAAAATTATTTTCGATTATATTTTTTCACAATATTTAATTCTCTTTTTATGTTTTATTATTATGTTCTTTCATGATATTATTGTTATTTTGATTATCTTCTTTTTTTTTGTCTTCTATAACTTACATTTAAAATTTTGTCATGAAAGAGATTAATGGTAATCACTAGTAATCTTTCTTTTTTTTTAATCCTGAATAATTTTTTGAAAAATCTAATAAAAAAATAAAAATAATTAATTTAAATTGGATCAAGAAATATTTTTTTTTATTTTTTATTTTAATATAAAAAATACTCATGTAAATGTACTAAATCTTTTTTAGATAAATGTACTCAAATTTTTTTGTTTATACTTAAAATAAGAATCTAATTGAGAACAAACTAAAGAGTGTTTAGAATAACTAATGATGTTTTAAAAAAAAAAAAACTAATGATGTGATGTTGATTTAATAGATCTCCAATAAAATATATTGATATACATTAAATTAATTTATTTATATTTTTATGTGTTTTTATGTGTTTATGATGCTTATTTCATGTCTAATGCTGTAGTTTAAATTTAAATGTATGTAGATTAAAAAAAACATATTATCATAGACAAATAACAAAAAATATAAACAAAACAATCATCTGAAATTTCTTAAAGTCATTCGTTATAAATTCAAAAAGAAAAATTACAAAGTTTAAATAAATAGTTTTTCATTCTATCATTTAGTTATCTAAATTTGGTGTTGTAACTTGGTGTCGAACATCAAAACTCATCATTCCACCATAACTTCTCCAGAAGTCTTTAGCTTCTAGTACGGTGTCAAATTTCATGCCTAATTTTGGTATTTCTTTTGCTATCATTGGCCTGAACAAAATAAATAATAAAATTCTAAATATAATTGTTATAATCAACTCATTTGTTTCTTCTGATAAATCTACCGTTTTAATTTCAGGAAGTAACATCTCCATGTTTGGTTTGCTCGTCTCCATCGGGAACACCATTATCGTAGTGTCCATAGATGGAACCAGCATGCTCGTTTCACTTAATAATCTTCTGTGTAATTACCATTTTTTTGTTCAGTATCTAACAGCGTCTTCACTGTTTGTATCGTGCTCTTCATCATTTTTTACTCAATACAAATTTTATTGTCATAGACATTCAGTTTTGCAGAAATTTAATTCTGCACGCTATCTTTGTAAAGTGGCGCGTTTTTTCCTTTTTAGTTTTTTAATAGTTAACGTTTTGATTCTTTTAATGCATTTATTTATTATTTATTTATTTAAGATGATCAGAACCATTTATATTATCAATGGCTTAGATTGTGTTACTTTTTTCTCTAAAGTAAATGAACAACTTCAGAGGAGGCAAATCCTGGAACTTAATTTCCCAAGGGCGTTTTTTGTACTCTTTTATTCCCCTTAAAATTGGATCTATTGTTTAGTTGGTCGGTATGTGTTGATTTCTTTTAAAACTTCTATGGCCTCCATCTCCACAATCACCCTTCTCATTCCTAAATTCCACGCCATTTATAATCCATATAGAACTGTTCACATTTCTGCTTGTGTTATCTGGCAGTATCCCAAGTTTGCAGTGAAACCTCCAATCCACTCCCCCTTTTGCGTTCAAAAGCTCCCTGCAACCCGATTTCTTTGCTTCTTCGTTGACTGATCCATCGGTATTTAATTTCACCCAACTCCTGGGTGGTGGTTCCCAGGCTTGTTGACGGTTTTGGAGATTCTGAGATTCTGCTCTAATTAGCTTCTTCTTAATTGCTTCTTTGTAATTGCTTACTGAGGCCCTAATTATTGTTACCACATTCCTTGGCCTTGTAACTTGTTGTGAGAAGAGGTATTGATTTTTCTACTTCTATATTCTCCAACACGATACAAAGAACTCATCTATCCAGTTGTAATTTGATAATTTTTCAATCTGATTTGAGAGGTTAAAATCTATCCATTTAGCCAAATTCACTCCAAAGAAAATTGCAATTGCACTAGGTTGAACCAACTTGATCCAAATTGATGCTGCATACGGACAATCTCTTAGAGCATGTAACCCAGTCTCAGATATTCGATGACATCTATGACAGTTTGGATCTGTTCTCATCATGCGGGATCTTCTGTTGGCTGTTAGGAGCCTTCCATGTGCTGCTTGCCACATAAACACTCTGATCCTCTCTAGTCCTTTCCACCTCCATATGACTTTCCATATCCTTTTAGTCTCCATGGATGAGTGATTTGTTAATGTTTTGTAGGTCGAAACTATTGTGAAATTCCCATTTGCCGTATGGTTCTATCTTAATCTATTTTCACATTGACCGTCCTTTGGTGGAGGTATTATCTAATTTTTCCTATGACTTCTGTGGGATGCAGAGCCATGAGCTTCTCTAAATCCCATTCACCTCTGCCATTTGTGTATTTGACTACCTTCTGATTCTTTTTCTCATCTGAAATGGGTGTGAGAGCTTTGTTGCTGAGGCATCCTTCATTTTGTACCCAAACATCATCCCAGAAGGAGGTAGTAGAGCCATCTCCAATAGCAACAGAACAGTATTCTTTCAAAGTAGGCCATAGTTTTGTAATGTCTTTTCAAAAAGGAGAATCAGTGGGTTTGCTTTGTAAGCAAGGACCCTCCTTATACTTGTGTATAAGCATCTGTGACCACAACGCTTCAGGCGCTTTCATAAATCTCCAAACTATTTTCAATAAGAAAGCATCATTCATAGTTTGGATCTTCCTCATTCCTAAACCTCCCTGTAGCTTTGGTTAGCATAAGGTGTGCCAACTAAGATGATGAATCCTTTTCTGGTCTGGCCTTTCACCCCAGATAAAGCTTCTCTGCATTGTCTCTAATTCATTGCAAAGACCTTTTGGCAGTTTTGAATGTTGCATTTTAAAATTGGCCATCGGACTAAAAACTGATTTTGTCAGTGTAATCCTGCCCACCAATGACAAACAATTCATTTTTCAGCCTTTCAACTTATTCTACATCTTTTCTACAACATTTTTGAATTTGTCCTTGACTCTCCTATGATTTGTTAGCATTGCTCCTAAGTATTGACCTAGACATGGTTTTTCCTGATAGTTGCATTTTTCACAAATTGCTGCCTTTTCTTCCTTTTTGACATTTGATGAAAACACCACCGATGTTTTTGAAATACTAATCTTTAAGCTTGATGCTTCACAAAAGGTCTTCATGCAATTCATGACAACCTGTATATGTTCTTCATTTGCTTCTGCGAACACTAGTAAGTCATCTGCGAAGAGCAAGTGGGAGATCTTTGGTCCTTGTCTTCCAATACTTATTGGTTTCCAAGACTCGCTAGCCACAAGATCCACAATCAAGTGAGAGAGCCTATCCATGACAATAACAAAGAGGTAAGGCGAGATGGGTCTCCTTGCTTGATTTTCCTTGTTGGTCTGAAACTCTTAGTCTTTCCACCATTCCACAGCAAGTTGTAGGACACTGATGAGACACATTCCATAATGAGATTAGTTAAGTGAGCTCCCATATCGAAATCGTCTAGACATTCCTTCAAAAAACTCGAGCAGACTCTATCGTAGGCCTTCTTGAAATTGAATTTTATAGCCATGAATCCTCTTCTCCCCTTCATCTTTTTCATAATGTGTGTCATCTCTTTAGCAATCACTATGTTATCATGGATTTTTTTTTTTCTGGGACAAAGCTTGACTGATATGGAGAAATTCCATCCTTCAAGGTCGGTTTGACTATTATCTTTGACACACACTTATAAGTCACATTGCACAATGAGATGGGGCAAAAAAGGGTGATTGAGTCCGGCTGTTTCACTTTCGAGATAAGGGTTATGAGGGTTGCATTGTTGTCCCTTACTGTATCTGGGCTCTGTAACACTCTAACTTTTAGTACCTCATGATCGTACTAAAAGCTCAGGCGTTACTTACCTCTAAACTTTTTATTTTATACTCTCTTTATTTAATATCAAGCCTTTGCAAATATGAATCGGAATTTTAATCAAGAAAACAAAAAGTCTTTACTTTTAACCACTTTATCAAAATGATACATATATATCTATATATTCACATAGCATTATATACATAGGCTTATTTCAAAATTCTCAAATACAAGTCCTACCCCTCTAAAAACTAACACAATAAACAACAAGGGAAAAATAAAATCTACGACTAAACCAAATACAGAAAATATGAATACATATATATAAAATTCTGTGGATCGGTTGCGGCTCCTCGCCAAGGATTCCTGAACATGTCGCTGAAACAGAAGATCTGTAAGGGGTGAGAACATTGTCCTTGCAGATTCTGAGTAGGAAAAGTGAATGTCGTGAGAGTAAAAAAATAGAATGCAAATAATTACCTATAACTTTTAAAATAATTACCTTTAGATTTTTTTAAAACTTACTTTAAATACTTAGTTAGTTCTCTTCAAGTTATTTTACTTTAAACAAATTCTAATTACGTCACTCGGTTTTAAGTTACAGTGATCAGTTCTCGGTTGTTTTAATCCACCGAAGCCAACAAGCACAAGCACACATATAATACAATCACACAAACAATTCACACATAAATCAAATACAAGGAATTCACAAATAACTTAGCACAACATACGGGAACACTCAAGCAATTCACGTAATGCATATGATGAATGTCTTTCCTATGCAGGCCATGAGCTCATGCTTCGGTTGTCTACCCGCAACCCGACGTTACTCAGAGCGAACCCTGAATATGGTTTCTCTACTGTGTTAGTCAGGCACATTGGTATCATTATGGGCGAACCCATGTCAGTTAGGATACCTTGACATCATGGTTACCCATGTCAGTTATGCCAAATCATAATAACATTTCTATGTGCATCACAGTAAGAAACGGGCTATCAGTTAGGCGAAGATTTCTGCATTAGCAATCTTAGGCTATCAGTCAGATGGGTACTTCCGCATTAGCAATTTGCCACAAAGGCCTAGTCAAACAAACAATTCTCAATTATCTTTTTCATTCTGTCTATCAGTTAGGCGGACATTCCCGCATTAGCAATTTGGCACAAAGGCCCATTCAAACCTACAATTCTCATGAATAATTATCCGTTTTCAATTCTCTCTTTCATCCATGATTTCTCATTTTCTTTCTTTTCATCATACCTCCACATCACCAAATAATCAATCTTACCTCCACATCACCACATAATTTCTCACACCTCCGCATCACCATGTAATCACTCATACCTCCACATCACCACATAGGTATACTTTCAGTTATTCAACATTCTTAGAATCATAACGTTTAATTTTTAACTACCCAAACTTCTTTAACATTCAATCAAGATAAAATTCATTTTCAAATAATCTGAACTCAAATCATAGCTTAAGACAAAAATATTTTCTCAAAAGATTAAACTTAAAACATAATACTTGTCTTAATAAATCGAAAACCACGTAATATGATTCCTAGATCAAATTTTCTTTTAAATAACGTTTTAAACAAAGCCTCGGAGTTTTTATAAAAATTTCTGCAGCATTTCTTCTAAAATTTGGATTTTGCCACCCTTCAACGGTCCCAACCAAACATTTTCTCAACCATTCGGAACATCAAATTATTTTCAATAATCAAACCATTTTCAAATATC
This sequence comes from Arachis hypogaea, assembly GCF_003086295.3. NCBI lineage: Eukaryota > Viridiplantae > Streptophyta > Magnoliopsida > Fabales > Fabaceae > Arachis > Arachis hypogaea. The sequence continues at coordinate 40,606,489 of NC_092048.1, read as the reverse complement.
AAATAATTCTCAAAATAAGCCTATAAATTGGATTTTCAAAACAAAATCACTCTTTCGTTTATTTTTACAAGAATTCGGACAGAACCTTCCCTTAAAATTCGACTTCACCACCCTTACGAGCTCCCTTACTTTCATAACTTCTCAACAGTTTACCAGCCTTCTATCAGCACTTATCAAACATAAGGTTCTCAACAACCAACATATGATTCCAATCCTTATAAAATCATTTATAAACTCTCAAAATTACTACTTTTAGCAATTTCAGGAACTCAGTTTAGAAACCTAGACTCGATATATTTATCATTTATTAAACCTCAACCTCACAATTTACTCTTTATAACTTGACTCAACAACCAATTACGTTATTAAGTAAAAATTAGAACTTTTGACAACCATTCAATCCCAAACAATCTTGCAAGAGGTACATAAGCGCTAAACGAATTTCAATTCATACACACATAATCATCATCATACTAATACCAAAATCAATTAGCATTCACTTCCACAACCAAAAACTCAATTACAATCACGACCAATCATTCACAGCCAAGAATCCAAACTCAATAACATTATAATTACTAACATATTTGCAATTATCTACTATGTTTTTGGGCATTTTTAAATTGAAAACGGTTAATTTTAAAATAAAACTCCTACTTCTGTGCAGAAATCACGACAACAGAAGTTTTCGAGAAGGTTTCTGAACGAAAAATCGAAGAAGAAAGCGTCAAAATCAGCTACTCCACTTCCGGGGCTTCCTCGACCAAACTTTGCATGGAGGGACAGTAGTTCTACCAGTAATTTTTTTCGAACAAAAATGACGTCAACGTAAAGAGAAGTAAGATACGAACATTTTTATCGGATTAGATTCTTTTATCGGAATTACATATTTAAAGTAATCGGAGTCGGAAGCTTGGAGGTTCCACAGTTCTCTTCACTCACGATTCACTCTCTTTCTTTTTCTTAATGGTTCGGTTGATATATATGAGGGGAATGATAATGATGATGACTAATGAAAGAAAAGAGGTATATATATGTTACTAAGTGTCCACATTTCAAGGTTATATATATATATATATATATATATATATATATGCGCAAACAAGTCACGCTCATTTCTTTCTTTGTTCTCTTAATGGCATTGGTTATATATTATATATACATACTTGTACATATATAAGCCACGTTCCCATTTTCTTTCCTTTTGTTCTTTTAGTGGCTTCGGCCAAATAATAATAATAATAATAATAATAATAATAATTCTTTTGTCTTTCTCCTACTATTTTATTATAATAAAAATTATTTAAAAATTTTAATGTATTTTAAATTTAAAGTATAAAATTTAATTTTAATTACCGTTACGAAATTAATTTTTTTAACTAAAATTTTCAATAAATATAATAAATTATAAATAACTTATTATTTAATTTTCAAAAATTCGAGTTGTTATAGGTTCGACCACACAATTTGGATATAATCGAATACATTTTGTTTAACAATATCCCATTTTTCTTTGAAGAAGAGGGTTGGATATCTGTCCGATTCTGGCACTTTCAGCGAACCGATATTAAAAAGTGCATCTTTCACTTCATTCTCCCCTGATTTTCTATAAATCTGCTCTTTGATGCTAGGTTCCAAAGGTGGGTATTGGTTTCGGGTCACAAGGCCACCACTAATTTTATTCTCTTCCTCATATAAACATTTAAAGAACTCAATGGCATGTATTTTTAAATCTTCATCTTTTTCGATCCAATTTTCTTGTTAGTCTTTCAATTTCAAGATCTTACTCCTTCTTCTTCTAATCACTATTCTAGTGTGGTAGTATTGGGTATTGTGATCTCCATCCATCACCCAAAAATTTCTAGACTTCTGCATCCACAAAACTTCTTCCTTTTCTAAAATGTCTTCTAGTTCTTCATTTAACTTTGCCTCTAGTTTTTCTAAGAATGGATTTTTTCCATAGCTGGAAGCTCTTTGTATGCCTTCAATCTTGCTAAAAATTCTTATCTTCTGCCTTTCAACATGTCCAAACACATCTTTGTTCCATTTCATCAGTTGCCTCGTTGTCCTATTAAGCACTGTTGTCAATCGTTGGTTAATGTCCCAAGCCTGTTTTATGAATTCCTTATATCCAAGGTGCATACTCCACATGGCTTCATAGCGAAAAGGTTTTTCTATTCTTGTATTAGCTTGAGGCTTTGTATTGATCAGCAACGGGTGATGATCAGAGTTTCTTATGGATAATACATTAACTCTGGCTTCCGGAAACATCAACCCCAATCTGTATTAGAGAGTGCTCGATCGAATCTTTTGAAAACTCTGTTGAGGTTCTCCTACTAGGGGCCTCTCCAAGTGAATCTGGCTCCTACTGCCCCTAAATTAATGAGCGATTAACCTTCTATCCAACTCTTAAATCTCTTACACGCACCCAGGTCAACTCTACTACCTCTTTGCTTCTCTGTTGGGTGAGCAATGTCATTAAAGTCTCCCACTACCAGCCACCCTCTAGTTAAGGTAATGCTTATCCTTTTCAACTATGCCCATAACTCCCTTCTCCTTGATTCTTGGGGACTAGCATACATAGCCGTTAGAGCCCAATATTCGTTAGAGCCATTTTTCATAATCATATGAACAAATTGCATTATGGATTGGACAACCCTTATGTCCAAATCCGGATCTTTCCACATAATCCAAATACCTCCGCTATATCCCTGAGTCTCTTCTATATGGTAAAAATCAAACCCAAAACTTCTAATATCCTTTTTTGTATTATCACCACTGCATCTAGTCTCCATAAGAATAACTAAATAAGGTTTATACACCTTGGTTAATTTTCTAAGAGTGTGACTAAAAGATTTTCTAGCCTCTCCTCTACAATTTCACGACATAAAAATCATTATAAGTCTTTGACAAAAGGATCTTACCCCAGATTAAACCATGGGCTCCATCATCCCCTCCTCTCTGGGGAGTTCTGCTTCCACATTCTCTCCAGAGACATACTCTCCTTCTAATTGCATTATGCCATCCTCTCCAGGATATTCTTTTTGGCAACCTTCTTTATACTTCCTGACTGCCTCCATCATAAGCTCTGGTTCTAAGGAGCTGAAATCTAGTGGCTCTAGCTCAAGATTCTCCATGGCCTCCACATCTTCATCCATTGATAAGCTTTCAGGTATGACTGTTTCTTGGGAGCAGATGTTGATGGTCATGTTGTTCATGGTACGAGAGGGATCAGTAGGGGATAATGGTTGTAAGATGAAGTTGTTGTTCTGGTTATTGGGGACATGGGGTATTCTGTTTGTGTTGGTAGTAGTGGGATTCATTGAGTTGGGTTCGTAACTTGGGTTAACAGTTGGGGGAACATTAGAAGGCTCAGCTGATATTCCTTTATTCTTGTCTTTATTGGTCTTTTGTGGCTTATTAGAAGATGAGCCAGATGTGATCTCTTGTTGGGAAGCTAGAGCTGGGGCTTTAGTGTTATTATCCAAAGTGGGCCTTGGGTTGGGCTGTTTGTTTTTCGGGTTAGGTGTCTTCAATGGAGACTGTGTAATTGTCTTATTAGGCATGTGGTTCCTTTTATTGTGATGATTGGCAGTTATTCTCTCATCATTTGAATTCTCTTTTTCTATCATTTGCAAAGCATCAAACCTCATACTCCCACTAACCTGTACATTCTGATTGTCTCTCGCTCCATTTCCTCCACTACTCGCTGCTTCTGCATTCCTACTAGTTTTCTTTCCACGCTTTCTCCTATGAACGACCATCCATGGGCCGTAGGCTTCATCCTCATTTTCTTCTAAGAATTTTTTGCCCTTGTCCTCACAATTATTTCTAGCTTTGTCCCCTTCTCCCTCGTCATTTTGGCTTCCCTGAATTTTCTCAGTTCCACCATTATTGCTTTTTGGAGCTTTCTGGGTTTGGACTTTCTTGGGACAGTTGGTTTTCTCGTGCCCTACCATTCCACAAGAAAAGCAAATATTATGTATGCCTTCATATTCCACAACATACTTCATCCCATTAATGGAATAATGTGAAACAAGAGGGGCTGTGAGATCTAATTCCACACACAGCCTGACAAATTTCCCTCTGCATATATCAGCAGTATTAAAATCTACTTTTATAGTTCTTCCTATAATGTTACCAATTCTCTCTAGCATACTCTTCTCATAATATTCAATTGCTAATCTTGGAAGCCTCATCTATGTTGCTGTGTACTCGATAGAGGCCTCCATTGGATTGAAATTTGGCTTCCAAAAACTAATCGTGAGGTAGTGATAAAAGATTCTCCATGGGTCTCTTGGTAGCACAAAATCGAGATCTTTTTGGGAGTAAAACTTCACAATAAAAAAGTCATTTCCAAGATCAATAACTTTTATACTGCCTTATTTTTCCCACATAGCCTCCAGTTGCCTGGTTAATACTGCCAAAGAGATTTTTTGACTCAACAACTTCACTATCAATGTATCCCACCATGGGCGTCTTAACTGTTTCAAGGCTGCTTCATTGATCACTACATCACAGATTCCATCAACTCTCTCTACTCTTATCTCAGGAGCGTCTTTCTCAGCATTCTTAGAACTCTAGCCTTATGTCTTTCTTCTTTTAGAGTGCTCCTTTTTTGAACTCATCTCCTCATCATCAGATTTTTGGATTTGGTCCTCTGCTTCCATCACTGCTGAAGGCCTTCTGCCTCCTTTGACTGCATCAACAAACAAGCACTGAGGGTGGTTGGTTGCTGGTGCTTTCTCTTGCTCTCCCACCATCCAATCTTCCTCCCTGGGAACCAACAGCTCTTTTGCTGTGAACTCACATCCGTCACTTCTTGTTCTGACTTTCTTAATATTTCATTGCACTTGATCATTTTCTTTTTGAGTGAACTTCTTAGGTTCATGGGACCGTGAGTGTCCTCCACGGACAAAGCAGCCCCTCATGATGGTGGCTGAGGTCAGGTGTTTCACAAAGAAAGGAGAGATTTCTTTTTGCATGAGTTTGTTGCTTTCTTGTTCTTTTTTTAAATAACTCGTGTGTGCATTTATAAAAAAGATTCTTTAATATATGTTTCTGCCATATTTTTTAAGTTGCCATGCAATGGATTTCAGCCCCATTTTACTCCAAATGCATGTGAATTAGGCCAACAAGTTCCAGCGCACGTAAAATGAACAAATATATGCTCTGAGTACCTACACAATTGGCATTTCGGCCTAGGGAGCCACCGTTGCATCAACATCAGACTCTACCACCCAGCAATTTTGGTATCATGGATGCACCATTTGCATGGTATCTAATTTTGTCAAGAAAATGACGAACATAGAGGGAAAGTAGAATAAAGACAGAAAGAGAGAATTGAGAACAAAGAATAGAATAAAAGATATTAAACCACACATCAAAGTATGTTCCAGTGCCCGTTCCCAAAAAAATATAGAACGATGTTATGGTGGAAATAACTAGTCTTCCTTCAACCAATTTTTGATTCCCGAGTTAAACTTGAAAAGACTTAAAACATTAAAACTTTTCGATTTAGTGCTATTAATATGTTTTGAAATACTAAAACTCCAACAAAGGATGACTGCCTCTCCAATAACCTCAAGGTTCCACCACGCCGCCGCCTGTCCCTGCATGCAACTCTTCCACGACACCGCCGGTTCTTGACCACTGCTGTGTGACGGGCGGAGAAATGCCGATTAAGAATTTATAATGGAAATAACGTTGCAAGTACAGTTCTTAACCGACGAAAATTCCGCTTATCAATTTAAAAAGAGTTGTCACAATTTAAGAATAAAATACTAGGAGTAGAATTCCCAGGTCGTCTCCCAACGAGTTAACAAAAGAGTGCAATTTATTGGTTAGGAATTTTCTGATAAATTTTAGAGTTGGTGAATAGAAAAATAAATGACTATCAATTAAAACAATAAAATTTAACAAGAGATTTTATATAATTAAAATAAAAAGCCTTGACTAGGAGAAGATTAATCGAAATTTCTATCCTTGTTGAATTTTCCCAAGTATAATAGTAAGAGGTTGTTGCTTCTACTTAGTTATCCTTTACCTAATAAAGGAAAGTCAAGTAACTAACTAACTCTGATTCACAAGTCCTAATCCCTTTCCTACGGAAGGATTAGAGTTAGTGACTAGAGAGCCAGCCAACAACTTCCAATTACAAATTAACACTTGAGTATTCCAACTCAAGAGTCTCCTATTAATCAATTCCAAAGTCAAGTTGGGAGTCTACTCCATTGACATGGATGCCATTTTCGCAGACATGTAAAGGGAGTAGAAAGGAGACATGGTAATTAAAATTAATTTAGTAAAAGCAATTTTTGAGCTAATAAATTAAGGAAATGTGATAATCAAACAGATAACGAAATTCAATGTAAAAATAAATCTTGCATTAATAATTCCCAAAATCAAAGATATCCATACGTAACTCTGAACAAACTGAATGGAAAGCAAAAGAGTAAGGAAATAAGAAAGCAAACTATAGTGATAGAGACTTCAATCGAAGGTAGTAACTTTCTCAAGATCCAATCCGAAAGCATAAAACTAAGAATCTAAGAATGTGAAGAACCCTAGAGGAAGTAGTATTTTTCCCTCTAAGATCCCAAAACTAAAACTAAAACTAAGTCAATGTGAATGTGTGTGGAGTCTCTGCTTGTCCCCTAGCTCTAGTCCATGTTTTTGGGCAAAAAACTGGGTAAAAAACCAGCCCAAAATCGCCCCCAACATCTTTTGCAGTTGTAGCCTGTTACGCACGTCACGCATATGCGTTGATGGTCTTCTGCGCGTGTCACGCGTACGCGTCAGTTACGCGTACGCGTCTCTGTGAAAAGCTCTAAGTCACGCGCACGCGTGAGCCATGCGTGCGCGTAGATACTCGCTGGTCATCTCCTTTGTTTCTTGTGTTTCTTCCACTTTTTGCATGCTTCCTTTCCATCCTCTAAGCCATTCCTGCCATATATATCCTGAAAACACTTAACACATAGGTCACGGCATCAAGTGGTATAAAGGGGAATTAAAAATTAGCAAATTTAAGGTCTAGGAAGCAAGTTTTCAATTATAGAACAAAATTGGGAAGGATTTGTAAAACCATGCAATTTGTATGAATAAGTGTGCAAAGAACTGATAGAAACCACTCAATTTAGCACAAGATAAATCATAAAATAGTGGTTTATCAATCTCCCCACACTTAAACATTAGCATGTCCTCATTCTAAGATCAAGGAGACCAGAAGAATGAATGGGGGAAAGTAAAACTCATGCAATGCAACCTATGTATATGAATACAACTATATGCTAAGATGTTTCTATCTACTTGGTTAAAAGTAAACAAGTTCTCCAAGACAAACATAAATCAGGTTCCACTAACTCAAATCACACAATAAGAGGCAAGTAAACTTGTAAGAAGATAGCTCATGAAAGCCGGAAACACAGAATCAAGCATTGAATCCTCACTGGAAGTGTATATGCACTCTAATCGCTCAAGTGTCTAGGGTTAATCCACTCTACTCTTCTCTAGTCATGCTTTCTAAAACTTTGTTCTTCATCTAACCAATCAACAAATATTTAGTGTACAAATGCAAACATTATGAGGTCTTTTCAAGGTTGTAATGGGGCTAAGGCAAGGGTGAGGATATATGTATGTCTAAGTGAGCTATAATTTGAATCTTTGACTAACCTAAGTTCTCATCTAATACACACACACTCTATATAATTCAGGCCTAGCTACCCATAATGTCACTTTTGTATATTTCACATACTCATGTATTAAAATTTTCTTTAATTTCATCACATATGTAATGATCTTTTTTATTGAACTTAACATTGGGGTGATTTTATCCCCTATTTTTTCTTTTCTTTTCTTTTCTTTTTCTCTTTTCTTTTTTTATGGGGTGAATGAAAACATAACATATCAATGCATATGATTTTTCTGATTTCACATGAGAAAGCACCCAAATTTCCAATATTTTTTGTCAATAAAAACACAACATATTCTCATCAACCCAAGTTCCCACAATTTCTCACACTTAGTTGACACAAAATCTCTATCTTAAGCTAACCAAAGATTTAAATGGGGTAATTAATTATTTTTTCACATAAGGCTAGTGATGTGGTGAAATACAGAACAAATGGGGATTAAGAAGGCTCAAAGTGGCAAACAAAGGTAAATGAAATAGTAGGCTATTTGGGATAAGTGAGCTAATAACAAATGATGGCCTCAATCATATGTATGCATGCATATACACTAAACAATGGACATATAGAATGGAACAAACTATAGATTGCAATCATAGAGAAGAAAATACACAAGAATAAAAATTATGGTTAAATAATGCAACCATATAATTAAGCTCAAAATCTCACAGGTTGTGTGTTCTTAGCTATAAACTATGTTCTAAATTACAATCTTCAAACAAGTTTAACACAAATTTTAATTTGAATTAGTTAAATACTATAAAATAGGGTCTTGAAAAGAAATTCATTACTTCAACCAAGAAATACATATATGCAAGCAACTACTATCATGTAATCTATCCTATCTAACAAAGGAAAAATAAAATGATGGTGTTAAAAGAGAGAGATTACCTCCGGAAGTCAGGGACTGACCTCCCCACACTTAAGGCTTAGCACAGTCCTCCGTGCCATCAGTAAGGAGCAAGGTAGGGCTGGAAGCATCGCCTTCGCTGTGTGGCTCGTCATGGCTCCCTGTGCTACTAGGTGAAGGGGAGTCCGGGGTGTCCTTCTCTTCCGGAAGTGGGTGAGTACTAACAATGAGCTCCTTTTGATAGGTGTATCGGCGCTTGTTGCGGCGCTCTATTTGCTCCATCCGCCGGTCTTGCTGGTTTAACCTCTGAAGGATCTGAAGGAACATTTGATGGGTGGATGGTGCTTGTGGTGTGGATGATGGTGGAGTAGGAGAAGGAGGAGTGTCCAAAGATGGGCCTGGGGGCCGGCTCGCAGAAGGGACTGAGGGTCTGATGTACTTCCCATTCGGGACATACTAATCGGCCCTAGGGATCATGGACTTCGTGTCCCCAGCCCGATAGGTAACACCTACTGTAGAGACTAAATCTGAAACCAATACGGGGAATGGCAGGTTACCCGCGATCTGCACGTGTCCCATTGCCTGTCGGATGAGTCGGGGCAGGTTGAGAGGTTGTTCCGTAAGGATGCACCAGAGGAGAACAGCCATGTCCGCTGTGAAGGTGGACTCGTGAGTGCTCGAAAAGATATAGTGGGACATAATCTGTGCCCACACACGAGCCTCTAATGTAAATGCTTGGACTGAGATACTCTTGGGTTTTGACCGGTGTTGCCCATAGATCCAGGTGCTGTTAGGTTGGGCTATAACTCCAAGGATGCTGTCCCAATCAAACTGATACATCTGGTGCTTAAGCTGGGCATCTTGATATGCATCCAATCCCTCTGGGTTAGGTGGAAGATCCAGTACTCTCTGTATGGCACCTTCAGAGATAGGAACTTGCTGCTGACGAACATAGACAGTCTGCAGGGTAGGTGAGTAGAAGTTGGAGTAGAATTCAACTACACATGATAGGTTGGCCTCCCGCGACTGCCTCCTTAAGAATTCCCACTGTCTCCTCTCGATGCGGGGCTCCACAAAATCAACAAAATATGTTGGGAGAATGAGTAGATGCTCATTATTGTAGTTCCTCTCGGCTACGATGGGGAACATCTGCTCGCAGTAACGGTTAGTGAACCGTGTGGAGTCCCGTGCGAGAAAGGCTTTCTCCGCTTCATCAACTTTGATGATCCTCTTCACCCGCTTTGTTGGTGGCTTGACGCTTGTAGATGGTGGTGCCTTAGCTGGTGCTCTCTTCGTTCCTCTCCTTGCCGGTGGCTTTTCAGAAGCCTTCTCCTTTCCTCTTTTAGTGGCCATCCTAAAGAAGGAAGAGAGAGAATTAATGTCAAGTAGAGATAACTAATAATTGGAAGGAAGAAAGTCCAAGTAATAATGAATGCCAAAGGAAAAGGGATGTCCTATACATGGTAGCTACAACATGCATGGAAGACATTAAGTCAAATCATGAAGGCGATTCATAACAATTAGATGCAAGAGGGTTAAAAGCATGCAAGTAATAGGCATGAGAAGCATAACTCAAGCATCAATTATTAAATGTACCAAATTAAAGAGCACTTGTATGATGACAATTGTGAATGATAATCTCAATATATATGGATTGCAAGTGTTGTGAAAAAGAGAGGTATTAAAGTGTGAGAGTAAAATAGAATAGAATTCAAAATGCCATGAGAGCTTTTTCACAAACACTTGGTGTGCAAGTTAAAATAGGAATTAAAATAATTAATCCAAGTGTATATGAGACCCATAATAAAATGTCAATTGTCAAATTACTCCTCATAATATCCACAAGCTCAAATATAATAAAATAATACCTAAATAAAGCTCCAACACCAACATAAAAATGCATGATAAAATAATGAAAAGGAAACTATAAATAACTAAGCTAATATAAAATTTAAAATAAGTAAAAATAATTAAATACAATAAATGAAAGAAGAATGAAAGAGTAGAGAAGAGAGAGAAAAGAAACCTTAGGAAGAAGATGAAAATAGGAAGGTGAATGGAAGTAAGAATTAGAGAAGAGGAGTAGGAATGGTAGTGGAGAAAGAAAAGGAAATTGTAGTTGGCAGAGTTAGTGGTCTCCGGTGGTGGTGGAAAAAGGTAAGAAGAAAGAAGTAAGAAGTAAGAAGTAAGAAGAGGGAAAGAATGAAGAAGAAAGAAAGAAGAATTAGGATTGAATGAGAATTAGGATTGGGAGGGGGGAAGGAATAGAATCTGACGAGGCACTGAATAAGTGATGTGGCGCATGCGACGCGCACGCGTATCCCACGCGTACGCGTGCGTTGCGCAAAAGTGAAGGCGACGCGCAAGTGTTAGTAACGCGTACGCGTGCCCTTGGTCATGTCAGTCGCACGAATCCAGCCGCGCGCACGCACAACTCTCTGTTCAAAATGCACTGGTGCTAAAATTGCATATGACGCATGCGCGTGTAACACGCTTACGCGTGGATGACCTTAAAGCGAAAATGATGCGTACACGTCCGGGACCCGTACGCGTGGGTGAATTGGTGCCTCTAGCACACTTCCCGCGTTAGACCATCACAACTCTCTGTTCAAATACTTATTTACGCCGATTTTCGTGTCCACGCGTGCGCGTCTTAGACGTGTACGCGTGGGTTGCCAAAACCGCAAGTGACGCGCACGCGTGAGGTATGCGTACGCGCTGCACAGCTCCCGCGTAACTCTCGGGTCAATCCTAAGGTGTTGCGCATTCACGCATGACGCGTACGCGTCATAGACACTTGCGCGTCGAATGCTTTTTTTAATGCAGAATGCAGGTGATTATGTAGAATTTATAAATTAACACTGATAAAAATAAAATAAAACTAATAAGAAAAAGGGACGATCATACCATGGTGGGTTGCCTCCCACCAAGCACTTTTCTTTAACGTCCTTAAGTTGGACGATCCACAAGCTCAGTCTTCTTCTGTTGCTGGATCTGCCAAGAGAAAGATCTCCAGCTCCTTGTTGTTCTTCATCTTCTCACCATAGTATAGCTTCAAGCGGTGGCCATTGACTTTGAAGAATTTGGGGCTTGAAGGATGACTCAGGTGGAAGACTCCGTATGGCTCTGCCTGTAAGACCCAAAACCTTTGAAAAGTCTTATTATGATCAAGTCTCAAATCATATGGTTGTTTATAGCCTTAATTTCAGAAATTATTTTATTAAAGAAAATTAAAGCAAGTTTTGATTTATTGAATTTGAGATAAGTTATGATTATTATCCAATTTTATAATTATTGGATTATTTTCTATATTTAAATCACAAAGTTGGTGGTTGTGAAATAATAAGAATTTTTATATGATCTTGGACTAAATAATTAATATTTTAGAATATTGATACTACTGTTTTGAGAAAATAAAGGATTTAAGTATATTATTTCTAATTTTTTGGATTTGAACATTTTATTGAAAATAATTTGTACAATTGATGAGCAAATAGTATTTTTGTACATTATTATTGTTGAATTAGAATTTATTTCTAATTACTATATTATCCATGTTTTATGTGAAATTACCAAATCACCCTCAGCCCTAATTTTCAAAAATGAAACCCTAACCCTGAAAACCCTAACCCGACCCGTTTCACCAACACCCAATTCCCTAATGTTACAGCAGCAGCAGCTGCTGCCCCTCTCTGTACTAACACACACACCTGGTTCCCGAACCAAAGGAAAAGAGAGAAACGGAAGAGAGAAGGGAGGAAGGGGGCTGTCTGCCGGTGCCACTGGGTTCTGCCACCACCGCCAATGCTGCTGAGGTAGGAAGACGCCGAATGCTACACGTGGGGAGCTGTTCTGCCACCGCGCCCTGCCCAGTTAAGGCCGCCGCTGCTGTTCCCGAGGTCGCCTCTGTCACAGATCGGAACTGAGGCGAGAGAGGAAGAGTCTGACGGGAGGGCATGCGCGCCAGGAGGGAGGAAGGCTTCACGAGGAGCGTCGCGCTGCCGCCGCTATTCGTGCCTTCGCCATCGCCATTTTGTCTCAACCCGGCGTCGCCGTCGTGCCCTGGCGCCAGTAATGGAGGACGCCACCGTCGTCTGAGAAGAACCCGACGGGAGAGAGATGGGGAAAGCCACCCGCGATGCCGCCGGAGCTTCCATTGCTGTCAGAAGCTGCCGCCGTCTAGCCAGCTGCTGCAGTGGTTGTCGCCTGTTGTGAATGGCTTCCGGAGAAGTGGTTGTGGCTGCCAGAACCACACCGGAGCTTCTGGCCGTTTCTGCCACTTGAGACCCCGCTGCCGTCGCCGGAAAACACCTCTGCCGCCGTCGAGATCCAATGCCGGTAAGGGTTTCAAATTTGGTTTTTGTTTCTTGTGAGATTCTGGAGTTTTATTGTTGCGGCATGTTGGTTTCAGTCACCGTTGCTGGAGTCGGGTCGCCACAGCCGCTGGAGGTGAATTGAATGGCATGTTGGTTTTAGTCACCGTTTCTTGAATCCGTTGGAAATTGATTTGAATTGAATGGATTTTATTGAGAACGTGTAAAATAGAATACACTCTTAATTTCAGCCTGGCTGGCTTGGTTGTTGATAAATGGTTGTTGCTGAACCGTTTCTTTAAAGCTTTAGAAATGGGTTTATTCGGCTGATAATGATTTGATGTTGAAACGGTTTTCTTGAAATATGGAATTGAGATGACTATTGGATTTTGGCTTGCCTTGGACTGATTTTGAAATTTGGGCTGTTGAAAAGGATTGTGAAACGGTTTAGTTGGGACCCGAACCGGGTGGCAAAAGTCCAAGTTTTAGGGGAGGTGCTGCCGAAATTTCTATAAAATCCGAGTCTTTGTTGAATGTTATCTGAAATAATGATGAGTTAAAGACTTCTACTGTTTTATTTGAATTATCAAGAAAAGGATGATTCATGCCTTTGAAATGAATTGTTAAAGAGGAAATTGTGATTTAGTCTTGCTTCTTAAGAAAGGCATTGTATCTCTTTCAGGAGAAAGTTATTTAGATGAAACTTGTGTTTTAAAGCTGTTTGAATGTGAAAAGGGTTTATGCCTTTGAATTTGACTTGGGGGTTTCAATTAAAGAAGTTTTAATGACTTTGAAAGGACCTGAATGTCTATTGACAAGTTTCATTTTGAAATGTTTGAGAAAGGTTTTAAGTACTCTTTGAATTCTGAATTCTTGCAAGACTAAAACAATTTTGAATAGTTGAAACGTTCTAGAATTTATCATAGGGGTTGAAGTTGGTTTTTGCCTAAGTAAAGGAAACAGCTTTGAAAGAAGTAAATGATTACGTGACTCGGTTTGGCTTAGATCCTATTTTACTGCTCAAATCGGAAAGTCAAGGTTTTAAGGATTTTAAATAAATTTGGCAAAATGAGCTATGTTATTCTCCCCTAAAGACTTGGGACTCTGCCGAGAAACTTTGTTATGAAATTCCATTGTTGGATGGATGATTTTGAATGTTTCAAAATGAATCTTTAACTTTCCATGGTTTTGGAAGTTTTGGAAAGAGGAAGCCGAGAGTGGCTTGTTTTAAAAAGGGAATTTTTCTTGAGTAAAAGTGGCTTATGAGCCTGAGATGATTTGAGAAATGAGATCTTTAAAGCCAAGGCTGAAAAGAGTTGAAATTTAATTTCAAAGTGAAATGGCTTGAGAAAAGTGATTTGAGGTTTAAATGCCGGTTTTATGAATTTGATGATGTTGAATGGTGGAAGTGCTGTTTTGTTATGGGCCGGAATGGCTGTGTATGATTATGAATATTGGCTGGTTCTGGATTGAACCGTGAGCCGGAATGGCTGTGTATGATATTGATTTATGGCTGATTGCTGAATGAGTTATGGGCCGTATGGCTGACTATGAATTATGAACTTAAGCCGGATGACTGAGATGGATGTTGATGCATGGCTGGGACTGAATGAATATATGCTTGAGATACTTGGGTAGTAGCAAGGGTTGTGGTTCATCCCACTTGCTCCAGGTCAGAGACTATGATGCCTGGGTAGTAGCGGTAGTAGTGGTGATTCCACTCGCTCCAGGTTGAGCTTTTAAACACTCGCCTGGGTAGTAGCCGTAGTAGTGGTTATTCCACTAGCTCTGGGTTGAGCGGGTAGTAGCAATGGGGTTGTAGCTCAAACCTACTTGCTCCATGATGGGTGTTTCTGTCCATGGTTAGCTACCAGGACGTGTCGGGTTGGCTATATAACGACATATGATATCATCAGTGGTGCACAAAATTGTAATGTCAATGTTCACATTACTCTCTTACAACTTCGCACAACTAACCAGCAAGTACACTGGGTCGTCTAAGTAATACCTTACGTGAGTAAGGGTCGAATCCCATGGAGATTGTTGGTTTGAAGCAAGCTATGGTTATCTTATTATTCTTAGTCAGGATGCTAACAACAGTGTTTTTCAAGTTCAATTGTAAAAAGTGAGAGGGCATAAATATAAATACTTATTGTGCAATAATGGAGAATATGTTGGAGTTTTAGAGATGCTTTGTCTTCTGAAATTCTGCTTTTCTCTGTTTTTTGATTCACGCACGTAGGTCCTCCTATGGCAAGCTGTGTGTTGGTGGATCACCGTTGTCAATGGCTACCATCCATCCTTCCAGTGAAAAGGGTCCAGGTGCACTGTCACCGCATGGCTAATCATCTGCAGGTTCTCAATCGTACCGGACTAGGATTTACTATCCTTTTGCGTCTGTCACTACGCCCAGCACTCGCGAGTTTGAAGCTCGTCACAGTCATTCAATCCCTGAATCCTACTCGGAATACCACAGACAAGGTTTAGACTTTCCGGATTCTCTTGAATGCTGCCATCAATCTAGCTTATTGGTGCACGAAATTGTGATGTCCAGGCTCAAACAATCCCTGGCAATGTGAGCAACTTGGTGCGCTGATCTCAATACATAATTGTCACAACTTCGATACAACTAACCAGCAAGTGCACTGGGTCGTCCAAGTAATACCTTACGTGAGTAAGGGTCGAATCCCACGGAGATTGTTGGTATGAAGCAAGCTATGGTCACCTTGTAAATCTCAGTCAGGCAGATATAAAGTGATAATGGTGTTTTCGAATATTATATAATAAAATAGGGATAGAGATACTTATGTAAATCATTGGTAGGAATTTCAGATAAGCGAATGGAGATGCTTTTCGTTCCTCTGAACCTCTGCTTTCCTGCTATCTTCATCCAATCAGTCTTACTCCTTTCCATGGCTGGCTTTATGTGATACATCACCACTGTCAACGGCTACTTTCGGTCATCTCACGGGAAAATGATCCAATGCCCTGTCACGGCACGGCTAATCGTCTGGAGGCATCACCCTTGTCAATGGCTTCATCTTATCCTCTCAGTGAATAATATGCTCACGCACCCTGTCACGGCACGGCTATTCATCAGTCGGTTCTCGATCATGCTGGAATAGGATTTACTATCCTTTTGCGTCTGTCACTAACGCCCTGCAATCGCGAGTTCGGAGCTCGTCACAGTCATTCAATCATTGAATCCTACTCAGAATACTACAGACAAGGTTTAGACCTTCCGGATTCTCTTGAATGCCGCCATCATTCTAGCTTACGCCACGAAGATTCTGGTTAGGAAATCTAAGAGATATTCATTCTAGCTTATTTCATGTAGAACGGGAGTGTTTGTCAGGCACGCGTCCATAAGGGAGAAGGATGATGAGCGTCACACATAATCATCACCTTCATCACGTTCTTGGGTGCGAATGGATATCTTAGAAGAGAAATAAGAAGAATTGAATAGAAAACAGTAGTACTTTGCATTAATCTTTGAGGAACAGCAGAGCTCCACACCTTAATCTATGGAGTGTAGAAACTCTACCGTATGAAAATACATAAGTGAAGGTCCAGGCATGGCCGAGATGGCCAGCCCCCTAAAACGTGATCACAGGATCAATACAATCCAGGATGGTCAAAAAGACTAGTAAAAGGTCCTATTTATAATAAACTAGTCACTAGGGTTTACATGAGTAAGTAATTGATGCATAAATCCACTTCCGGGGCCCACTTGGTGTGTGTTTGGGCTGAGCTTAAGTGTAGCACGTGCAGAGGCCATTTGTGGAGTTGAACGCCAGTTTCTGTGCCAGTTTGGGCGTTCAACTCTGGTTTTGGATCCTTTTCTGGCGCTGGACGCCAGAATTGGGCAGAAGGCTGGCGTTGAACGCCAGTTTACGTCGTCTATTCTTGGCCAAAGTATGGACTATTATATATTGCTGGAAAGCCCTGGATGTCTACTTTCCAACGCAATTGGAAGCGCGCCATTTCGAGTTCTGTAGCTCCAGAAAATCTACTTTGAGTGCAGGGAGGTCAGAATCCAACAGCATCAGCAGTCCTTCTTCAACCTCTGAATCTGATTTCTGCTCAAGTCCCTCAATTTCAGCCAGAAAATACCTGAAATCACAGAAAAACACACAAACTCATAGTAAAGTCCAGAAATGTGAATTTAACATAAAAACTAAGGAAAACATCCCTAAAAGTAACTAGATCCTACTAAAAACATACTAAAAACAATGCCAAAAAGCGTATAAATTATCCGCTCATCACAACACCAAACTTAAATTGTTGCTTGTCCCCAAGCAACTGAAAATCAAACAGGATAAAAAGAAGAGAATATACTATAAATTCCAAACTATCAATGAAACAGAGCTTTAATCATATGAGCGGGACTTATAGCTTTTTGCCTCTTAAATAGTTTTGGCATCTCACTTTATCCATTGAGGTTCAGAATGATTGGCATCTATAGGAACTCAGAGTTCAGATAGTGTTATTGATTCTCCTAGTTCAGTATGATGATTCTTGAACACAGCTTCCTTATGAGTCTTGGCCGTGGCCCTAAGCACTTTGTTTTCCAGTATTACCACCGGATACATAAATGCCACAGACACATAATTGGGTGAACCTTTTCAGATTGTGACTCAGCTTTGCTAAAGTCCCCAATTAGAGGTGTCCAGGGTTCTTAAGCACACTCTTTTTTTGCTTTGGACCTTGACTTTAACCGCTCAGTCTCAAGTTTTCACTTGACACCTACACGCCACAAGCACATGGTTAGGGACAACTTGGTTTAGCCGCTTAGACCAGGATTTTATTTCTTTAGGCCCTCCTATCCACTGATGCTCAAAGCCTTGGGATCCTTTTTATTTGCCATTGCCTTTTGGTTTTAAGGGTTATTGGATTTTTCTGCTTGCTTTTTCTTTTTCTTTCTATTTTTTTTTCAATTATTTTTTTTTTCGCCCCTTTTTTTTTTCTTTTTTTTTTCTGCAAGCTTTATTCTTTGCTGCTTTTTCTTGCGTCAAGAATCATTTTTATGCTTTTTCAGATTATCAAATAACATGTCTCCTAGTCATTATTCTTTCAAGAGCCAACATATTTAACATTCTTAAACAACAACTTCAAAAGACATATGCACTGTTCAAGCATACATTCAGAAAACAAGAAGCATTGTCACCACATCAATATAATTAAGCTAAGTTCAAGGATAAATTCGAAACTCATGTACTTCTTGTTCTTTTGAATTAAAACATTTTTCATTTAAGAGAGGTGATGGATTCATAGGACACTCATATGTTTAAGACAAAGTTACTAACTACTAATGATCATGTAATGAAGGCACAAACATAGATAAGCACATAACATAGAAAACGAAAAACAGAGAAAGCAAAAACAAGGAATGAATCCACCTTAGTGATGGTGGCATTTCCTTCTTGAGGAACCAATGATGTCCTTGAGCTCTTCTATGTCTCTTCCTTGTCTTTGTTGCTCCTCCCTCATTGCTTTTTGATCTTCTCTTATTTCATGAAGCATGATGGAGTGCTCTTGATGTTCCACCCTTAGTTGTCCCATATTGGAACTCAATTCTCCTAGGGAGGTGTTGATTTTTTCCCAATAGTTTTGTGGAGGAAAGTGCATTTAAGGCATTTCCGGAATCTCATGGTGATGAGCTTCTTGCGCCTCTTGAGCTCCATGACTGGGCTCTCTTGCTTGCTCCATCTTTTTCTTAGTGATGGGCTTTTCCTCTTTAATGAGGATATCTCCCTCTATGTCAATCCCAGCTGAATTGCATAGGTGGCAAATGAGGTGAGGAAAGGCTAACCTTGCCATGGTGGAGGACTTGTCAGCCACCTTGTAGAGTTCTTGAGGTATAATCTCATGAACTTCCACCTCTTCTCCAATCATGATGCTATGGATCATGATGGCCCGGTCTATAGTAACTTCAGACCGGTTGCTAGTGGGAATGATTGAGCATTGAATAAACTCCAACCATCCTCTAGCTATAGGCTTGATGTCCAATCTTCTTAGTTGAACCGGCTTGCCTTTGGAGTCAATCTTCCATTGAGCTCCTTCTACACATATGTCCATAAGGACTTGGTCCAACCTTTGATCAAAGTTGACTCTCCTTGTGTAGGGGCGTGCGTTCTCTTCCATGTATGGCAAGTTGAACGCCAACCTCACATTTTCCGGACTAAAATCTAAGTATTTCCCCCGAACCATTGTAACATAGTTCTTTGGATCCGGGTTCTTACTTTGATCATGGTTCTTGGTGATCCATGCATTGGCATAGAACTCTTGAACTATTAGGATGCCGACTTGTTGGATGGGATTTGTTAGAACTTCCCAACCTCTTCTTTGAATTTCATGTCGGATCTCCGGATACTCATTTCTTTTGAGTTTGAAAGGGACCTCAGGGATCACCTTCTTCTTGGCCACAACATCCTAGAAGTGGTCTTGATGGGCTTTGGAGATGAATCTTTCCATCTCCCATGACTCGGATGTGGAAGTTTTTGTCTTCCCTTTCCCTCTTCTAGAGGATTCTCCGGTCTTAGATGCCATCAATGGTAATGGAAAAACAAAAAAGCTATGCTTTTACCACACCAAACTTAGAATATTGCTCGTCCTCGAGCAATAAACAAAAGAATAGTAGTAGAAGAAGAAGAAATATGGAGAGGGAGAGGGAGATGTGGTTTCGGCCAAGAGGGGTGTAGAGGGGTGTGTTGTGTGAATTTGATGAAGAATGGAGGTCTTTATATAGGGAAGGGAGGGGGGGTTAAGGTTCGGCCATATGGGTGGGTTTCGGTGGGAAATTGGTTTTGAATTTTGAAGGTAGGTGGAGTTTATGAGGTAGGTTTATTGGGAAGAGTGGGTGGATGTGAGTGGTGAAGGTTTAGTGGGGAAGAGAGATTGAGGTGATTGGTGAGGGGTTTTTAGGGAAGAGTGTTTATGGGGTTGTGTGAAAGAGAGTGGTGAGAAGAAGTGAGTGGAGGTAGGTGGGGATCCTGTGGGGTCCACAGATCCTGAGTGGATCCTGTGGGGTCCACAGATCCTGAGGTGTTCAAGGAATTACATCCCTGCACCCATTAGGCATGTAAAAATGCCTTTGTACCCAACTCTGGGCGTTCAGCGCCAGGTTGGTGGCCATTTTGGGCGTTCAACGCCCATTTGTGTGCCATTTCTGGCGTTGAACGCCAGAACCATGCCTGTTCTGGCGTTCAGCGCCCAAAAGCTGCCCATTTTGGGCGTTCAGCGCCAGAACCATGCTCTGTTCTGGCGCTGAATGCCAGACAGATGCTCCTCCAGGGTGTGATTTTTCTTCTGCTATTTTTGATTCCGTTTTCAATTTTTCTATTTATTTTGTGACTCCACATGATCATGAACCTAAGAAAACACGAAAAACAATAAAAATAAGAATTAGATAAACATTGGGTTGCCTCCCAACAAGCGCTTCTTTAATGTCAATAGCTTGACAGTGGGCTCTCATGGAGCCTCACAGATGTGCAGAGCTTTGTTGAAACTCTCCAACACCAAACTTAGAGTTTGGATATGGGAGTTCAACACCAAACTTAGAGTTTGGTTGTGGCCTCCCAACACCAAACTTAGAGTTTGACTGTGGGGGCTCTGGTTGACTCTGCTTTGAGAGAAGCTTTTCAAGCTTCCTCTCTATGGTTGCAGAGGAAGATCCTTGAGTTTTGAATACAAGGGAGTTCTCATTCCATTGAAGGACTATTTCACCTCTGTCAACATCAATCACAGCTCTTGCTGTGGCCAGGAAAGGTCTTCCCAGGATGATGGATTCATTCTCTTCCTTTCCAGTATCCAGGACTATGAAATCAGTAGGTATGTAAAGGCCCTCAACCTTTACTAATACATCTTCTACTTGTCCATAAGCCTGTTTTCTTGAGCTGTCTGCCATCTCTAGTGAGATTTTAGCAGCTTGCACCCCATAGATTCCCAGTTTCTCTATTACAGAGAGGGGCATGAGGTTTATTCCTGAACCAATGTCACACAGAGCCTTAAAGATCATGGTGCCTATGGTGCATGGTATTATGAACTTTCCAGGATCCTGTCTCTTCTGAGGCAATGTCAGTTGATCCAGATCACTTAGTTCATTGATGAATAAGGGAGGTTCAACTTCCCAAGTATCAATGCCAAATAATTTGGCATTTAGCTTCATGATTGCACCAAGAAACTTGGCAGTTTGCTCTTCAGTAACATCCTCATTCTCTTCAGAAAAGGAATACTTATCAGAGCTCATGAAGGGCATAAGGAGGTTCAATGGGATCTCTATAGTCTCTAGATGAGCCTCAGAGTCCTTTGGTTCTCCAGAGGGAAGCTCCTTATTGATCACTGGACGTCCCTGGAGGTCTTCCTCCTTGGGATTCACGTCCTCTCCTCTCCTCACAGGTTCGGCCATGGCACTTATGTCAATGGCCTTGCATTCTCCTTTTGGGTTCTCTTCTGTATTGCTTGGGAGAATACTAGGAGGGATTTCAGTGATCCTTTTACTCAGCTGGCCCACTTGTGCTTCCAAATTTCTAATGGAAGACCTTGTTTCATTCATGAAACTTACAGTGGCCTTAGATAGATCAGAGACTAGATTTGCTAAATTAGAAGCATTTTGTTCAGAGTTCTCTGTCTGTTGCTGAGTTGATGATGGAGAAGGCTTGCTATTGCTAAACCTGTTTCTTTCACCATTATTAAAGCCTTGTTGGGGCTTTTGATCCTTCCATGAGAAATTTGGATGATTTCTCCATGTAGAGTTATAGGTGTTTCCATAAGGTTCACCTAAGTAATTTACCTCTGCTATTGCAGGGTTCTCAGGATCATAAGCTTCTTCTTCAGAAGATGCCTCTTGAGTACTGTTGGATGCAGCTTGCATTCCATGCAGACTCTGAGAGATCATATTGACTTGCTGAGTCAATATTTTATTCTGAGCCAATATGGCATTCAGAGTATCAACTTCAAGAACTCCCTTCTTCATAGGCGTCCCATTACTCACAGGATTCCTTTCAGAAGTGTACATGAACTGGTTATTAGCAACCATGTCAATGAGTTCTTGAGCTTCTGCAGGCGTTTTCTTTAGGTGAATGGATCCACCTGCAGAGGTGTCCAATGACATCTTTGATAGCTCAGATAAACCATCATAGAATATATCCAGGATGGTCCATTCTGAAAGCATGTCAGAAGGACACTTTTTGGTCAACTGTTTGTATCTTTCCCAAGCTTCATAGAGGGATTCACCTTCTTTCTGTCTGAAAGTTTGAACATCAGCTCTAAGCTTGCTCAGCTTTTGAGGAGGAAAGTACTTGGCTAAGAAAGCCGTGACCAGCTTATCCCAAGAGTTCAGGCTGTCTTTGGGTTGAGAATCCAACCATAATCTAGCTCTGTCTCTTACAGCAAAAGGGAAAAGCATGAGCCTGTAGACTTCATGATCTACTCCATTAGTCTTAACAGTATCACATATCTGCAAGAATTCAGTTAAGAACTGAAAAGGATCTTCAGATGGAAGTCCATGAAACTTGCAGTTCTGCTGCATCAGAGAAACTAACTGAGGTTTCAGCTCAAAGTTGTTTGCTCCAATGGCAGGAATGGAGATGCTTCTTCCATGTAAATTGGAATTAGGTGCAGTAAAGTCACCAAGCATCTTCCTTACATTATTATTATTTTCGGCTGCCATCTCCTTTTCTTGTTCGAAAATTTCTGAAAGGTTATCTCTGGACTGTTGTATTTTAGCTTCTCTTAATTTTCTCTTCAGAGTCCTTTCAGGTTCTGGATCTGCTTCCACAAGAATGTTCTTATCCTTGCTCCTGCTCATATGACAAAGAAGAAGGCACAGAAAAATAATAATAATAATAGAGATCCTTTATACCACAGTATAGGGATCCCTTTGTGAGTGGAAGAAAAGAGGGGGAGACAAAGAATGTGATGTAAAGGAAGAAACACAACTGTACGGATGGAAGAGATGTGAGATGAGATGTTAGGATATGAATGAATAAATAGAATAGGATGGGGGAGGGATAATTTTCGAAAATTATTTTGAAAAAGAGTTAGTGATTTTTGAAAAATGGTTTTTGAAAAATGTTAGAAATTTTTGAAAAATTTTTAAAATTTAAAAATAAAAATAATTAGTTAATAAAAAAGAAATTTTTGAAAAAGAGGGGAGATATTTTCGAAAATTAGAGAGAGAGAGAGAGTTAGTTAGGTAGTTTTGAAAAAGTTAAGAAACAACCAAAAAGTTAGTTAGTTAGTTGAAACAAATTTGAAAAGATAAGAAGTTAGGAAGTTAGAAAAGATATTTTGAAATCAAATTTTGAAAAAGATAAGATAAGAAGATATTTTTTTGAAAAGATATGATAGAAATTAGTTTTTGAAAAAGATTTGATTTTTAAAATCACAATTAATGACTTGATTCATAAGAAATCACAAGATATGATTCTAGAACTTAAAGTTTGAATCTTTCTTAACAAGCAAGTAACAAACTTCAAATTTTTGAATCAAAACTTTAATTGATTATGTTATTTTCGAAAATTATGATATAAAATAAGAAAAAGGTTTTTGAAAATTATATTTTTGGAATTTTCGAAAATAATCATGAATTTTGAAAAAGATTTTGAATTTTGAAAAAGATTTTGAAAAAGATAAGATTTTCAAATTGAAAATTTGATTTGACTCATAAGAAACAACTTGATTTTAAAAATTTTTGAAAAAGTCAATCCAAATTTTCGAATTTGATGAGAGAAAAAAAGGAAAGATATTTTTTTATTTTTAAAATTTTTATGAAAAACATGAAAATTATGCAATGCATGAAATTTTTAGATCAAAACATGTGATGCATGCAAGAATGCTATGAATGTCAAGATGAACATCAAGAACATAATTTTGAAAAATTTTAATGCAAAGAAAACATGCAAGACACCAAACTTAGAATTCTTTAATGCTTACGCACTAAGAATTCAAGAATGCATATGATAAACAATAAAAGACACAAAACAAAAAAATCATCAAGATCAAACAAGAAGACTTACCAAGAACAACTTGAAGATCATGAAGAACACTATTAATGCATGATATTTTCGAAAAAATGCAAGATGCATATGCAATTGACACCAAACTTATAACATGACTCAAGACTCAAACAAGAAACACAAAAATATTTTTGATTTTTATGATTTTCTAATTTTTTTGTATTTTTATTTATTATTTTTTTTTCGAAAATTATTGTGAAAAATAAAAATAAGGATTTCAAAATTTTTAATATGAATTCCAGGAATCTTGCCATGTTAGTCTTAAAGCTCCAATCAAAGGGTCAGGCATGGCTTAATAGCCAGCCAAGCTTTAGCATATAATTACATGGACTGGAGTGATTAGTTGAATGCCAATCCCAAAGTAGTTTGGGTATGGCTTTACAGCCAGATAGGCTTCAACATGCTTCATGAAACACTAGAATTCATTCTTAAAAATTCTGAAGAAAAATAATATTTTTGAAAACATTTTTTTTTTCGAAAACAAGTGAGAAAATTTTGAAATATTTTTGAAAAATTTTTGAAAAGAAAACAAAAAGAAAATTACCTAATCTGAGCAACAAGATGAACCGTCAGTTGTCCAAACTCGAACAATCCCCGGCAACGGTGCCAAAAACTTGGTGCACGAAATTGTGATGTCCAGGCTCAAACAATCCCTGGCAACGTGAGCAACTTGGTGCGCTGATCTCAATACATAATTGTCACAACTTCGATACAACTAACCAGCAAGTGCACTGGGTCGTCCAAGTAATACCTTACGTGAGTAAGGGTCGAATCCCACGGAGATTGTTGGTATGAAGCAAGCTATGGTCACCTTGTAAATCTCAGTCAGGCAGATATAAAGTGATAATGGTGTTTTCGAATATTATATAATAAAATAGGGATAGAGATACTTATGTAAATCATTGGTAGGAATTTCAGATAAGCGAATGGAGATGCTTTTCGTTCCTCTGAACCTCTGCTTTCCTGCTATCTTCATCCAATCAGTCTTACTCCTTTCCATGGCTGGCTTTATGTGATACATCACCACTGTCAACGGCTACTTTCGGTCATCTCACGGGAAAATGATCCAATGCCCTGTCACGGCACGGCTAATCATCTGGAGGCATCACCCTTGTCAATGGCTTCATCTTATCCTCTCAGTGAATAATATGCTCACGCACCCTGTCACGGCACGGCTATTCATCAGTCGGTTCTCGATCATGCTGGAATAGGATTTACTATCCTTTTGCGTCTGTCACTAACGCCCTGCAATCGCGAGTTCGGAGCTCGTCACAGTCATTCAATCATTGAATCCTACTCAGAATACTACAGACAAGGTTTAGACCTTCCGGATTCTCTTGAATGCCGCCATCATTCTAGCTTACGCCACGAAGATTCTGGTTAGGAAATCTAAGAGATATTCATTCTAGCTTATTTCATGTAGAACGGGAGTGTTTGTCAGGCACGCGTCCATAAGGGAGAAGGATGATGAGCGTCACACATAATCATCACCTTCATCACGTTCTTGGGTGCGAATGGATATCTTAGAAGAGAAATAAGAAGAATTGAATAGAAAACAGTAGTACTTTGCATTAATCTTTGAGGAACAGCAGAGCTCCACACCTTAATCTATGGAGTGTAGAAACTCTACCGTATGAAAATACATAAGTGAAGGTCCAGGCATGGCCGAGATGGCCAGCCCCCTAAAACGTGATCACAGGATCAATACAATCCAGGATGGTCAAAAAGACTAGTAAAAGGTCCTATTTATAATAAACTAGTCACTAGGGTTTACATGAGTAAGTAATTGATGCATAAATCCACTTCCGGGGCCCACTTGGTGTGTGTTTGGGCTGAACTTAAGTGTAGCACGTGCAGAGGCCATTTGTGGAGTTGAACGCCAGTTTCTGTGCCAGTTTGGGCGTTCAACTCTGGTTTTGGATCCTTTTCTGGCGCTGGACGCCAGAATTGGGCAGAAGGCTGGCGTTGAACGCCAGTTTACGTCGTCTATTCTTGGCCAAAGTATAGACTATTATATATTGCTGGAAAGCCCTGGATGTCTACTTTCCAACGCAATTGGAAGCGCGCCATTTCGAGTTCTGTAGCTCCAGAAAATCTACTTTGAGTGCAGGGAGGTCAGAATCCAACAGCATCAGCAGTCCTTCTTCAACCTCTGAATCTGATTTCTGCTCAAGTCCCTCAATTTCAGCTAGAAAATACCTGAAATCACAGAAAAACACACAAACTCATAGTAAAGTCCAGAAATGTGAATTTAACATAAAAACTAAGGAAAACATCCCTAAAAGTAACTAGATCCTACTAAAAACATACTAAAAACAATGACAAAAAGCGTATAAATTATCCGCTCATCACTTATACCACGAAGATTCTGATTAAGAGATCCAAGAGATATTCATTCATTCTACGGTGGAACGGAAGTGGTTGTCAGGCACGCGTTCGTGGGGGAATGATGATGATTGTCACGTTCATCACATTCATGTTGAAGTGCGAATGGATATCTTAGATAGGAGCACGCATGTTTAAATGGAAAACAGAAATACTTGCATTAATTCATCGAGACACAGCAGAGCTCCTCACCCCCAACAATGGAGTTTAGAAACTCATGCTGTCAAAGAGTACAAAGTTCAGATCTAAAATGTCATGAGATGCAAAATAAATCTCTAAAAGTTGTTTAAATACTAAACTAGTAACCTAGGTTTACAGAAAATGAGTAAACTATGATAGATAGTGCAGAAATCCACTTCTGGGGCCCACTTAGTGTGTGCTGGGGCTGAGACTAAAGCTTCTCACGTGCCTGGGCTGTTTTGGGCGTTCAACGCCAGGCTGTAACCTGTTTTTGGCGTTGAACTCCAACTTGTAACGTGTTTCTGGCGCTGGACGCCAGACTGCAACATGAAACTAGCGTTGAACGCCAGTTTACGTCGTCTATCCTTGAGCAAAGTATGGACTATTATATATTGATGGAAAGCCCTGGATGTCTACTTTCCAAAGAAATTGGAAGCGTGTCAATTAGACTCTTGTAGCTCCAGAAGTTTTATTCCGAGTGCAGAGAGATCAGGATCCAACAGCATCAGCAGTCCTTTTTCAGCCTGAATCAGATTTTTGCTCAGCTCCCTCAATTTTAGCCAGAAAATACCTGAAATTACAGAAAAACACACAAACTCATAGTAAATTCCAGAAATATGAATTTTTCCTAGAAACTAATGAAAATAAACTAAAAACTAACTAAAACATACTAAAAACTATATGAAATTAACCCCAAAAAGCGTTTAAAATATCCGCTCATCAATCAGCCACTAGGGACAGGCATGCATCATACGCATCTATGTGACATTGTCTGGGTGTGCATATTATACTTGGTTTGCCTATGTGATTAATTGCTAATTGTTCTACTTGCAATAACTGTTTGTTTGTGCTTGCATCTTCCTATTTGTGTTTGCTACTGGGACTCTGTTGGACTGTGGTGATTGGTTGATGGTTGGATTGTTTGGGTCTAGGGCCGTGGTTGGAATGAGATGAATCGATGGTTGATTTCGGCTTTGTGTTTCTGATTTGGAATAAACTACGAAAGGCTATTTTGTTTCAGCATAGGTAAACCGTTTTGAAAGGCTTTTGAGTTTTTGAGAATTGAATGGTTCCTCTTTCAGAAAAGATTTCCAACTTTACTTTTATTGTAAACCGTTGTTTTTGAAAAGAGGCATAAGACGGTTATTAATCACTGGTGCGGTTATCTTCACGTATCCTATTACAGTAATTTCCAAAAACCCTCTACTGAGAACCCTTTCGAAGATGATGTTCTCACCCCCCCTACATTTTCCCCTTTCAGGATATGGGCGCAGAAGTTACGAAGAGTTTATTTGTTGTTGTTGAGATGCTCTGTATTGTTCTAGTTATGGTTTATTGTACCCTCGCCTTTATCTTGATATATTTTGTAAGAGGGATAGGGATTGTATTGGTTAATGCTTGTAATGTTTTTTATATATATATGTATATATATGGATGTACTCTTTATGAGTTTCTGTAAGTTGTATGGTATGTATGGATGTACGTTGTATAGCAAAAGTATTTTTGGGAGCGGTTTTGCGATTTAAAGTTTTAAACAGGCTCATATCTTAGTATTAAATAGTATAAAAGTCGTCGTAATGTCCGAACTATCAGAGTCGCGCAGCCGGAAGCGTTCACTTTGGTAGTTAGGGTGTTACATTATGGTATCAGAGCAGTCCTTCCTGTAGAGCCTGAGGAATGGACCGACTATGCTTCAGTTGCATACTTTGAGTGTTTGTCATGTATTAGGTCTTGTCGAATGACGAGAATTAGAGCTTTATGCACATGACGGTCTATTGATTAACGCTGTTAGTCTTGCATTGCATAAATCTTGGTATTAAGTTTGGCCGGCTTAATACTAGTGAATTATGTATATGAAGGCACTGATGGGTTATCATAGATGTTATACGAGTTTTGAGTAAAGCGAATCGCGGGTTTTGGGAACGTTGGAAACTATTTCTCGAGGCTATTCAGTTGTGTGTCTTGAATCTGTTCGAGTCGACCTGTTCTTTCGTATCCTAACTTGAAGTCCTTGTTTGTTAATCCTTTAAAAAAAAGTAGTTTAATTTTTCAACTCTATTCCTCTATTCATATGCATTCTTGCTTGATCTTAATTGTATATGCTTGTTTGGGATCCTTGATGCGTCTATCTTTCTCTGTTTGAGCTCTTCTTGATTCACGTGTTCCTTAATATAGCTTTGAACTTGTCTTAATGCGCTGTGCTTTTAACTTCGGGTTCCGAGTCCATTCTTTGAGAAATTGTTGATTCAGTTTTTCTCTTATTTGACAGTGATTACAGCCGATTTTTAAATTTTTATGAAAATTGCTACTGACTAGATATACCTGTCTATATGTGGAACTTTAAAGATTTCCTATACAGTTTAACTACCATTTATTTCTAATACCTCGCCTGTACTTTTACTGGTTTGCGGAACTGCATTTACTTTAAATAAAAATTGACTTTCTAGTAATTTTACTATAGTTCCAATGCTCATTTCATTTGATTATGTAATTGGGGTATTTTTCAAAATTCCGAAAAGAAAGAATTTTTCGCTTTTACTCCGGTTGAGTTTCGTTTGGTAAGCTTTACTCAACTTATTTTTAATTGAGTTTGATTTAGCATGCTATATGATTCATGCCATTGTTGTTCTTTTGAAAGTGTTGGACTCGCAACTTTCTTCTTATGAATGGATTCATTCTCTCTTAAGCTTTCCATCTCCATGAATGTCATGTTTGACTTTGTTTTTAACTAATCTTTTACATCTTGTGAACATTATCATTGATCTTGGTTTTTCCTCTCTTGTGAATCTCACTCTTATGTGAGTTAACTTGATTTGTTTCCATTTCGTGCATCGTCTATCCTCTCATTATCTCTACAAGAGTTTTTAGTCAAAGATTTATCCTTGAGAAATCACTAATGATTGAATTATCTTTTTCTATGACTTTTGTATTCTTTAGGATCAATTTAAAACCTGTTTGATGTCTCGAGCCTAGTGGATCTTGTTTTAACTATCTTCATTTAAGATCCTTTCTTGTATGGCTTGACTCCTTTTCAAGTACATCCTAATCTTCTTGAATATTATTGTGACATGGTGATTTCAAGTATACTTTTGGAGTCTTGTTTTGAATTTTATAAAGCAGATTGAATTCTCTTTGAAGAAGTTCCAAATCAAACTTATTTTTCAGTTGCTTGGTTATAATTGAAACCATTGTTCAATTTTTGAAAAAATTATTTTAAAGTTGACATGCGCTATTTTAAATGAGGTTTTGGAAAGTTTCCATGTTTAGTGGAAACTGGTTCGTTTGTAATGCCCCACTTATTTCCTTTACCAAATTGTAAGCAAATTTTTACTTCGGAGTTTCTTTTCTAAAAAGAGTTTAACTTCCTCTTTCGTACTTGCTATAAATGTTATACACGCTTGTTTGAATATGAAATTTTGAGAATTTTGAACAAGCATTTGATTACTTCCGAGTTTTTATGAACTGCTTTTGGTTAAGTTGTGCATCTAATTATCTTTCTAAAATATTTGAGGAAATATTTTAGCTTTTAGCCAAAGTTGTGTGCATTTGTTTTGGAACTCTACAAATCTACTTCAACATGAAATTGTATTGAAGTAAAGCCACATTTATGCTTTTGCTACTCTCTTGAAGAATGTTTGTTGCTTAACTTTTCTTCTAGACTGCAAAGTGATTTTTTCGCAAGTTTTCGACTCTTTCATGAACAATGTATCCGAAAGTATTTGTAATCGTGCTCTTGAGTTCTATGAGCTTTGTCTTGGGTTCGAGATATTCTTTCCTGTAAACCTCCTACTTCTTTGACTCAATTTGAATTTGTTTCGAACTAAGGTGCTGGTTCTCTTCTTATTGGTCCTATTGAATTTCTTGGATCCAAGGGTTATCTTTGAAGTTGTCAATTGATTTATTTCTAGAAAACTTCATTGCTTGAGCGTCTTTGTTTATCTGGGAATTGGATACATTCTCTAAAATCTATGAGTATTACCCTTGATAATTATTTCTCCGTTCTAGATCTTGTATCTTTCTGAGTAGACTCGAGAATTATTTTGATATCACGTGCGACTTGTAGACGTAGGAACGCGATGCGTTAGTTCTTTAAGACGTGATATGTGTATACGGAAGTTGAAGCGGTAGGTGTGCAACATTATGAGTTGTGGGTGTCTTGTTCCTTGCGAACGGGTTTGCGGTCGTTAGGCTTATGATCGGTTATGGGGATTGTAAGGTGCTTGATGGAGTTGGAAAGTTGAAGCCTTGAGGTTGATATGAGATTAGTGTGCGGATGTTAAGCACGTCGTTTTAACCCTATCCCGTTTTATAGCCTTCGACGCCTTGCCTTGCTATCACACGTTTGAATCGTGTCATCTTTTGCATTGAGCCTATCTTGCAACGTTGCTTTGCAATCACACTCCTACCTTTGTATCTTTATGCATATGACCATCCAAGTATTTGAAAATCGTATATATATTTATATGTTGAGATATTTTTGCTTCTTCCTTAAATGTGTTCAAGGGTGAACTGTTATGAGATTTCTTTTGTTTTGTATCAATTTTCGAGGACGAAAATTTTTATAAGGTGGGTAGAATGTAAGACCCAAAACCTTTGAAAAGTCTTATTATGATCAAGTCTCAAATCATATGGTTGTTTATAGCCTTAATTTCAGAAATTATTTTATTAAAGAAAGTTAAAGCAAGTTTTGATTTATTGAATTTGAGATAAGTTATGATTATTATCCAATTTTATAATTATTGGATTATTTTCTATATTTAAATCACAAAGTTGGTGGTTGTGAAATAATAAAGATTTTTATATGATCTTGGACTAAATAATTAATATTTTAGAATATTGATACTACTGTTTTGAGAAAATAAAGGATTTAAGTATATTATTTCTAATTTTTTGGATTTGAACATTTTATTGAAAATAATTTGTACAATTGATGAGCAAATAATATTTTTGTACATTATTATTGTTGAATTAGAATTTATTTCTAATTACTATATTATCCATATTTTATGTGAAATTACCAAATCACCTTCAGCCCTAATTTTCAAAAATGAAACCCTAACCCTGAAAACCCTAACCCGACCCATTTCACCCACACCCAATTCCCTAATGTTACAGCAGTAGCAGCTGCTGCCCCTCTCTGTACTAACACACACACCTGGTTCCCGAACCAAAGGAAAAGAGAGAAACGGAAGAGAGAAGGGAGGAAGGGGGCTGTCTGCCGGCGCCACTGGGTTCTGCCACCGCCGCCAATGCCGCTGAGGTAGGAAGACGCCGAGTGCTACACGTGGGGAGCCGTTCTGCTGCCGCGCCCTGCCCAGTTAAGGCCGCCGCTGCTGTTCGTGAGGTCGCCTCTGTCACAGATCGGAACTGAGGTGAGAGAGGAAGAGTCTGACGGGAGGGCATGCGCGCCAGGAGGGAGGAAGGCTTCGCGAGGAGCGTCGCGCCGCCGCCGCTATTCGTGCCTTCGCCATTGCCGTTTCGTCTCAACCCGGCGTCGCCATCGTGCCCTGGCGCCAGTAATGGAGGACGCCACCATTGCCTGAGAAGAACCCGATAGGAGAGAGAGGGGGAAAGCCACCCGCGACACCGCCGGAGCTTCCATTGCCGTCAGAAGCTGCCGCCGTCCAGCCAGCTGCTGCAGTGGTTGTCGCCTGTCGTGAATGGCTTCCAGAGAAGTGGTTGTGGCTGCCGGAACCACACCGGAGCTTCTGGCCATTTCTGCCACTTGAGACCCCGCTGCCGTCACTGGAAAATACCTCTGCCGCCGTCGAGATCCAATGCTGGTAAGGGTTTCGAATTTGGTTTTCGTTTCTTGTGAGATTCTGGAGTTTTATTGTTGCGGCATGTTGGTTTCAGTCACCGTTGCTGGAGTCGGGTCGCCGCAGCCGCTGGAGGTGGCTGCCGGGGCTACCGCCAAACCGGTTCAGAGGCCGTTGCTGCTTCGTTTTTGTATTACAGTAAGTATCTTATGCTTCGAAAAAGCCTCGCGTTAGTATTCGGTTGTGTTTGGTTAATGAATATGAGTTTTGGTAACGTGAGGTCGAGTCCTGATTACTATATGATTGCGATTAGTGTTGCTATGGTTATTGCGAAAGTGGCTGGGAGCTGAGGTTTTGGTTGCCGTCAGTTCGGGTTGAGGCGGAAAGGACTTGATGAGGCGTTTGGGTTATGGAATTGCGTTTTGAGGTAGGGGCGCTTTCTGAAAACTATATTTTGTATATTGAAATTATTACATATGGGTACTGATGTGAGGATGTGTATTTGGTGATTGTATCAGTCCTATGTATTGTTTGGTTGTTTTGTATGATTATGGGTGTTTGTTTGACTCGACTGTTGTGTGGCTTTATGAAACGAAATGCTTTCGAAATTGATTCTTTTAAAGCTTTGAGATCGAGTTGAATCCGTTGGAAATTGATTTGAATTGAATGGATTTTCTTGAGAACGTGTAAAATAGAATACACTCTTGATTTCAGCCTGGCTGGCTTGGTTGTTGATAAATGATTGTTGCTGAACCGTTTCTTTAAAGCTTTAGAAATGGGTTTATTCGGCTGATAATGATTTGATGTTGAAATGGTTTTCTTGAAATATGGAATTGAGATGACTATTGGATTTTGGCTTGCCTTGGACTGATTTTGAAATTTGGGTTGTTGAAAAGGATTGTGAAACGGTTTAGTTGGGACCCGAACCGGGTGGCAAAAGTCCAAGTTTTAGGGGAGGTGCTACCGAAATTTCTATAAAATCCGAGTCTTTGTTGAATGTTGTCTGAAATAATGATGAGTTAATGACTTCTACTGTTTTATTTGAATTATCAAGAAAAGGATGATTCATGCCTTTGAAATGAATTGTTAAAGAGGAAATTGTGATTTAGTCTTGCTTCTTAAGAAAGGCATTGTATCTCTTTCAGGAGAAAGTTATTTAGATGAAACTTGTGTTTTAAAGCTGTTTGAATGTGAAAAGGGTTTATGCCTTTGAATTTGACTTGGGAGTTTCAATTAAAGAAGTTTTAATGATTTTGAAAGGACCTGAATGTCTATTGACAAGTTTCATTTTGAAATGTTTGAGAAAGGTTTTAAGTACTCTTTGAATTCTGAATTCTTGCAAGACTAAAACAATTTTGAACAGTTGAAACGTTCTAGAATTTATCATAGGGGTTGAAGTTGGTTTTTGCCTAAGTAAAGGAAACGGCTTTGAAAGAAGTAAATGATTACGTGACTCGGTTTGGCTTAGATCCTATTTTACTGCTCAAATCGGAAAGTCAAGGTTTTAAGGATTTTAAATGAATTTGGCAAAATGAGCTATGTTATTCTCCCCTAAAGACTTGGGACTCTGCCGAGAAACTTTTTTATGAAATTCCATTGTTGGATGGATGATTTTGAATGTTTCAAAATGAATCTTTAACTTTCCATGGTTTTGGAAGTTTTGGAAAGAGGAAGCCGAGAGTGGCTTGTTTTAAAAAGGGAATTTTCCTTGAGTAAAAGTGGCTTATGAGCCTGAGATGATTTGAGAAATGAGATCTTTAAAGCCAAGGCTGAAAAGAGTTGAAATTTGATTTCAAAGTAAAATGACTTGAGAAAAGTGATTTGAGGCTTAAATGCCGGTTTTAAGAATTTGATGATGTTGAATGGTGGAAGTGCTATTTTGTTATGGGCCAGAATGGCTGTGTATGATTATGAATATTGGCTGGTTCTGGATTGAACCGTGAGCCGGAATGACTGTGTATGATATTGATTTATGGCTGATTGCTGAATGAGTTATGGGCCGTATGGCTGACTATGAATTATGAACTTAAGCTGGATGGCTGAGATGGATGTTGATCCATGGCTGGGACCTAATGAATATATGCTTGAGATACCTGGGTAGTAGCAAGGGTTGTGGTTCGTCCCACTTGCTCCAGGTCAGAGACTGTGACGCCTGAGTAGTAGAGGTAGTAGTGGTGATTCCACTCGCTCCAGGTTGAGCTTTTAAACACCCGCCTGGGTAGTAGCCGCAGTAGTGGTTATTCCACTAGCTCTGGGTTGAGCGGGTAGTAGCAATGGGGTTGTAGCTCAAACCTACTTGCTCCGCGATGGGTGTTTCTGTCCATGGTTAGCTACCAGGACGTGTCGGATTGGCTTTATAACCGACAGATGATATCATCAGCCACTAGGGACAGGCATGCATCATACGCATCTATGTGACATTGTCTGGGTGTGCATATTATACTTGATTTGCCTATGTGATTAATTGCTAATTGTTCTACTTGCAATAACTGTTTGTTTGTGCTTGCATCTTCCTATTTGTGTTTGCTACTGGGACTCTGTTGGACTGTGGTGATTGGTTGATGGTTGGATTGTTTGGGCCTAGGGCCGTGGTTAGAATGAGATGAACCGATGGTTGATTTCGGTTTTGTGTTTCTGGTTTGGAATAAACTATGAAAGGCTATTTTGTTTCAGCATAGGTAAACCGTTTTGAAAGGCTTTTGAGTTTTTGAGAATTGAATGGTTCCTCTTTCTGAAAAGATTTCCGACTTTACTTTTATTGTAAACCGTTGTTTTTGAAAAGAGGCATAAGACGGTTATTAATCACTGGTGCGGTTATCTTCACGTATCCTATTACAGTAATTCCCAAAAACCCTCTACTGAGAACCCTTTCGAAGATGATGTTCTCACCCCCTACATTTTTTCCCTTTCAGGATATGGGCGCAGAAGTTACGAAGAGTTTATTTGTTGTTGTTGAGATGCTCTGTATTGTTCTAGTTATGGTTTATTGTACCCTCGCCTTTATCTTGATATATTCTGTAAGAGGGATAGGGATTGTATTGGTTAATGCTTGTAATGTTATTTATATATATATATATATATATATATATGTATATATATGGATGTACTCTTTATGAGTTTCTGAAAGTTGTATGGTATGTATGGATGTACGTTGTATAGCAAAAGTATTTTTGGGAGCGGTTTTGCGGTTTAAAGTTTTAAACAGGCTCATATCTTAGTATTAAATAGTATAAAAGTCGTCGTAATGTCCGAACTATCAGAGTCGCGCAACCGGAAGCATTCACTTTGGTAGTTAGGGTGTTACACTGCCATTTCCACCCTATAGGGGCCTTCCCATCTGGATCTCAACTTGCTTGGCATGAGTCTCAACATGGAGTTATAGAGGAGGACTAACTCTCTAGGTCTGAACTCTTTTCTCTTGATGTTCTTGTCATGCACAACCTTCACCCATTCCTTGTAGAGCCTTGAGTTCTCGTATGCTTCTAGTCGAAGGCACTCCAGTTCTTGTAGTTGCAACTTCCTTTCAGCCCCGGCTCTCTCTAATCCCATGTTGCATTCCCTTACCGCCCAGAAAGCTTTGTGCTCCACCTCCACTGGGAGGTGACAAGCCTTTCCATAAACTATGCGGAATGGACTCATTTCGATAGGCATCTTGTAAGCGGTCCGATAAGCCCAAAGCGCATCTTCCAGTCTAGTACTCCAGTCTCTTTTGTGAGGCTTGACAATCTTCTCCAATATGCACTTTATCTCTCTGTTAGACACCTTGGCTTGTCCATTGGTCTGGGAATGGTAAGCCGTTGCTACCTTGTGAACAATGCCATGTTTCTTTAACAGACCTGTCAGTCTCTTGTTACAAAAATGAGTGCCTTGATCACTCACGATTGCTCGTGGTGATCGAAAGTGACAGATAATATTATTTCGAACAAAAGAGACAACAATGTCAGCATCATCAGTACGGGTAGGAATTGTTTCCACCCGTTTAGAAACATAATCAACAGTTAACAATATGTATAAGAAACCATTAGAGTTTGTAAATGGACCCATGAAGTTAATGCCCCAAACATAAAAAATTTCACAGAACAACATAAGTTGTTGGGGCATCTCATCCCTCTTGGACATATTCCCAAACCTTTGGCAAGGGGAGCAAGATTCACAGAAAGCAGTTGCATCCTTAAAAGTTTGGGCCACCAGAATCCACAGTCTAAAATTTTTCTAGCTGTTCTTTGAAGTCCAAAGTGTCCACCACTCTCAGAAGAGTGACAGGCCTCTAAAATTGACTGGAATTCTGATTGTGGCACACACCTTCTAATTATTTGGTCAGCACCACATCTCCATAAATATAGGTCATCCCATATATAATATTTGGACTCGCTTTTAATCTTGTCCCTTTGATGCTTAGTAAAATTGGGAGGGAAGGTATGACTAACCAAATAATTAGCTATAGATGCATACCAAGGAACCACCTTAGATATTGCGTGCAAGCTATCAAATGGAAAAGCATCATTGATAGGAGTGGAGTCATTTTTAATGTGCTCTAAGCGACTCAAGTGGTCCGCCACTAAATTCTAGGAGCCACTCCTATCTTTGATTTCTAAATCAAATTCTTGCAGCAATAATATCCAACGGATTAACCTTGGTTTGGACTCGTTTTTAGCTAACAAATATTTTAGAGCTGCATGGTCTGAGTATACTACCACCTTAGTACCAAGTAAGTAGGCTCGGAATTTATCCAGAGCAAAAATAATAGCTAAAAGCTCTTTCTCAGTGGTAGTATAATTAGACTGAGCAGCGTCTAAAGTCTTAGAAGCATAAGCAATTATATAAGGTTCCTTACCTTCGCGCTGAGCCAGCGCCGCTCCTACTGCATAATTGGAGGCGTCACACATTATCTCAAACGGCTGACTCCAGTCGGGCCCTCTCACAATCGAAGCTTGAGTCAAGGCAATATTCAGCTTATCAAACGCTTCCATGCAGTCCTCACTCAGCTCGAACTCAACGTCCTTCTGCATCAATCGAGATAAAGGCAATGCTACCTTACTGAAGTCCTTAATAAATCGCCTGTAGAAACCTGCATGACCAAGAAACGAACGGACTTCCCTCATGGAGGAGGGGTAAAGTAAACCAGAAATAACATTTACCTTTGCTGGGTCAACAAATATACCAGTATTAGAAACAACATGTCCTAGAACAATACCTTGTTTTACCATAAAATGACATTTTTTAAAATTCAGTACAAGGTTTGAACTAACACACCTTTCTAATACTCTAGCTAAACTATCTAGACAAATGTCAAACAAATCACCATACACAATAAAGTCATCCATAAAAACTTCCATATAGCTCTCAAGAAGATTTGAGAAAATACTCATCATGCATCTTTGAAACGTAGCCGGTGCATTACATAAGCCAAAAGGCATTCCTTATACGCATACGTTCCAAAGGGACATGTAAAAAGTAGTTTTCTCTTGATCTTCAAGAGCTATATGAATTTGAAAATAGCCAGTGTAACCATCTAGAAAACAGTAGTGTGATTTACTTGATAGGCGATCAAGCATTTGATCGATAAACGGTAACGGGTAGTGATCCTTGCGAGTAGCTTGGTTGAGGCGCCTATAATCAATGCACACCCTCTAGGACTTCTGCACTCTAGTAGCCATGAGTTTTCCATGCTCATTCCTCACTGTTGTGATGCCAGACTTCTTTGGTACCACCTGTACTGGGCTAACCCATTCACTATCTGAGATTGGATAGATGATGTCAGCTTCAAGCAGTCTGGTCACTTCCTTCTTAACAACTTCTAAAATGGTGGGGTTCAACCACCTTTGAGGTTGACGGATAGGCCTTGCTCCTTCTTCTAAAAAGATGCGGTGCTCACAGACTTGAGGGCTGATGCCTACTATATCCGCCAAGCTCCACCCAATAGCTTTCTTGTGTCTTCTCAGCACACTAAGCAACCGCTCCTCTTGTTGGGAAGTGAATTCCCTTGCAATAATAATTGGGAGCTTCTGATTATCCTCAAGGTGGGGTGGAAGGGGCTTCAACTCCATTTTTAGCTCATGGCTTGGCACTTGATCATCTGGAGCCATTGGTGATGGCAAGGTATCTTTAGTAAGCTCGGAGGGTTTCCCCACACTTGCACCTTGCTCCATGTGCATCTCTTCTACTTCTTCTTGGTGAACTTCAGTCACTGTCTCATCAATGATGTCGCACTGAAAGATGGAGTGATCTTCCGATGGGTGCTTCATAGCTTTATCCAGGTTGAAGCTTACTGCTCGGCCATCTATCTCAAAAGAGTAAGTTTCTGAGAAGGCATCCAATTTTAACCTCGAAGTCTTCAGAAATGGCCTTCCAAGAAGGATGGATGATGGTCTTCCTGAGTTATTAGGGGGCATCTCCAAAATGTAGAAGTCAATAGGGAATGTCAACCCCTTAATGCTTACCAGCACGTCTTCAGCAATTCCAACCACTGAGATTATGCTTTTATCTACTAAAACAAAACGTGCTGCTGACCTTTTCAAGGGTAGGAGCCTCAAGGCATCATATACAGATAATGGTATAATACTAACACATGCACCTAAATCACACATGCAGTCAAAAATTGTACACCCTCAATAGTGCAAGTAACCATGCATGGACCCAGATCACCACATTTTTCCGGTATAGCACCTATTAAAGTAGAAATAGGGCAACCTAGAGGAAAAGTTTCTAAATCATGTATTTATAAATCCTTTAGAAACTTAGCATACTTAAGTACCTGGTGAATAGTATCAAAAAGAGGAATAGTTACCTCAACCTTTTTGAAGATCTCCACCATCTTGGGGTTTAGCTCCATTTGCTTTCTGGGTTTCCTAGCAAGGTGTAGAAAAGGAATGGGAATGGCTTCTCTCATAGCATCATCTTCCTTAAGTGCTTTATTTATTGGTTGAGCTGCTTCCTCTTCATCCACATCTTGTGCCTCACCTTCTTCTTCAACATCTTCTACCTCAACAATGTCTTCAACTTGGTTGTCTTCATTAGAGATTGGCTCTTCAGGACTCATCTCTTGCAGTGTGGTTATGGACCTCAAAGTGATGGCATTAATTCCACCTTTGGGGTTGGGTAAAGGTTAAGAAGGGAGTGCACTAGAGCTTGAAGGTTGATTGTTGGGAGTAAAAGGTGGTTCCATGCGAGATATGAGTGCTTGTAGAGTGGATTTAAGACCGTTTATGGCAGAGTTAATTGTATCCTGAATGTCTTTTTGTCCTTGCATAATAGAGCGAAGCATCTCATCATTGGAAAAGGAAGGGGGGTAAGTAATTTGAGGGGCTTGTGGTTGGTTGTTCTGAGGTGCTTGGGCTTGCCTTTGGTGAGGTGCTCGGTAAGTCTGGCCTTGGTTCTGCTATTGGTATGGGGGGTTCTGTTGATACCAGTTCTGCTGATAGTTGTTGTTGTTGTTGTTGTTCCATCTCTGATTTCCACCGTTATCTCTGCCTCCTTGGTTGTAGTTGTCCCTCCATCCTTGGTTGGAATTATCTCTCCATCCCTGGTTGGAGTTGTCTTGCCAACCCTGATTGTAGTTCCCACCTTGATTATAATTACCGCCTTGTTGATAGTACCCTTGATTCAGACGGTTGTAGTAATTATTAGTAGCTGCCAAGGTGTTGTTTTCTTGTTGGAGTTGTGGACATCTATCAGTGTAATGAGAATAGTAGGCACATATTCCACACACTCTCTGAGGAATCAACTGTTGGCACTGTTATTGTGGAGGATGATGAGGTTGTTGTTGATTCGGCTGGAGCTGCTTCAGTATATTGGTCATCTCTCCCAGAGTCTTTGTGAGAACAGCAGTCTCACTACTAGAGGAAACCTCCACAATAGCCTTGGGATGGTTGCTCCTGTGCCTGGTATTCCGGGTAGACTCAGCTAGATCGGTGATCAGCTGCCATGCTTTTGTCGCCGTCTTGTACTTAGTCAGAGAGACATTACTCGCAGCATCTAATATAGTCTTGTCTTGAGGCTTCTTGCCTTGGCAGAAATAGCTAATCAACACCAACTGGTCAATCTTGTGATGGGGACATGAATCTAGGAGATTTCTGAAGCGTTCCCAATACTCATAAAGAGTCTCTGATTCGCCTTGGATAATGCATGAAATTTCTTTCCTCAGTCTATCTGTAACTTCAGCTGGAAAGAACTTGTCCAGGAATTCTCTTCTGAGCAGATCCCAATTAGTAACGACTTCTTCAGGTTGAGTGTAGAACCACTTCCTTGCCTTTCCCTCAAGAGAGAACGGGAAGGCATATAACCAAATAGTAGCCTCATCTGCACCATGCCGCCTAGTAGTTGAGCAGGCTGTTTGAAAATCTCGAAGGTGCTTGATAGGCTCTTGAGCAGGTAAGCCATGAAACTTAGGCAGTAGATTGATTAGCGCAGTCTTCAGTTCAAAATCCGCAGCTAAATTCGGATGACGCGCTTGGTATGGTTGCAGTGTAAATTCCGGCGCTCCTGCTTCCTGGAGAGTAATCCTTCTGGGCTCCGCCATATTACTTGCGCGTAAATCAACAGAATCAGTAGAAGAGGAGCTTATTTCTTCCTCAAACGATGCTTCAGATTCACCCTCAGATAAGACTGGTGAATTGGTAGAAACCCCTTCACCATCCTCAGAGGCTAACCGACACTGAGCTCGCCTAATACGTGAAATAGTTTTTTCGATCTCTGGATCAAATGCGGCTAAGCTCGGATCCGGTAGTGATCGCGTCATTCAATGAAAGAAACAAACAGCTCACGGTAATAAAATAAAATATGTTAAGAAAATTAAACTATAAACTACTAATAATAAAAAACACACAACTAAAAATAGAATAAAAATGTAAATATGTAAATATAAAAATATTTACACCAACCAATAATTTAGCACACTAATGCAACTCCCCGGCAACGGCGCCAAAAATTGACGGGCAGAGAAATTCTGATTAAGAATTTATAATGGAAATAACGTTGCAAGTACAGTTCTTGTTTCGAGGGTTACCCGAAACTGGAGGTCGATCTCGGATGAGATCTTCTGTACTGGTCGGAGATGACGTGTCCGGCTGGCTGATGACGGCCGGAGCTGTTGGGTCCGACTCGTTGGTCTTTGCCGCGCTGCTGATCCTTGGCCACCGGAGGGTGGGGGGTACCTGCAAGAGACTCCGATGCTTAAGTTAGGACGGGTATTAAGCAGGTTTATTGTAGAATCAGAGTATGAGTTATACCTGGGTGCTCCAGCGTATTTATAGTGGAGTGGGCTGATCTTCCTGATAAGATAAGTTAGTTATCCTTATCTTATCTTATCTTATCTTTGAGTGAAGTCAGCTTATCTTCAAGGGAACCGCCTTTATCTCTATAGGCTGGGATTGTCTTTGGATTCTGGGTCGTGTTCCTCTATTTGGGCCCTTTTATTGGGCTTTGCTTGTCGTTTTGCCCGAGTTCTTCATAAAGAAGTCGGTCCTGCTTGATCATAACAAGTCGGTCGCTTCGCTACTGAACATCCCGGTTCGGACAGCTCGACCCTGGGTATGAACAATGCCCTTGCTTGAGCTCGGTCTTCCGTTTGAGGTCGAGTTCTTGACTTCGTTTCTTCTTTAGTGAAGCCGAACTCAAGCATTTTTTCGATTCCTTTGCAGAAGCTTTTTTGAATGTAGAACGTTTTCCTTCTAAAAGCGCGCCCTTTTGTATTAGCGTTTTGTCCTGGGGAACATGCGAGGGTTTAATACCCTAATTAATTAGTATTAATTGCTCCGATTTTCCTTTGGCTCTTTATTTTGATTTTTGAAAGCTTAGAGACGGTTTCTCTTCTTTGCTCTTTTCGTAACTTCTTCACCATTTTCCTCCGTTTTTCTCGTTCTCTGTTTTTTGCCCTCGTTTCCTCTTTTCCTTCGTGGCGGCGTTGCTTGACGATTCTCGGGACAACCTGCCTCTGCTTTTTTCCTTTGAAGCTTTTCTCTTCTCCAGGTGAGTTCCATTCGCATTTTCTTCCTTTTTCGCTGCTTTTAGCCTTTTGTGATTAAATTTCGATTTTGCTTTGAGGGAAGTTTGGATCTTTCTGCTTCTACTGTGCCTGGTTATAGTCGTAATGCGTGCTCTGAATCTTTTTCGCCTTTCCTATTGCTTGAATGTGCTTAGGGCTTCTGCATGTTATTTCTCGTTTGTGCTTTTGATGATAATGCATCTGATTCTGGAAAAAGGCTGGTGTCTTTGATGATTTCTTGTTTGGTATTCTCGATGTTGGTGTTTGCTTTTTGCTTGATTTCGAAAAAGTTTGCGCCTTTCCGCTTGGTTATTTTTGCTAAACTGTAGAAATAGTGCTTTCTTCTGATAAACTGTATGAGGGTGCTCTTTTTTGCATTTTCGCTTTCTTTTGTTTTCTTTCTGAGAGATGCCGGGGTGTGAGCTGTAGATTTTTCTTGGAAACTTTGCCTGATTATTGCCTCCAAAGGATGCCCCAAGATTTTGGTTTGAGCCTTGGGGTTTTCCTTTTCTGTGTGATCTCCTGCATCGTATTGAGTTGTTTTCTCCCTTGTCTGAGATGTTTTTAGTAATCCCCTCTTCTTTTCTTACTTGTAGGATTTAGTTGGCCTCATGTCTTCTCGCAATAACATTGTAGAGATGTCTTCCAGAGTTCCCGAGGGGATGTCCGATTGGCTGGACTCCCTTGTTTTGTTGTGTGTTTCTATTGTGGATGCTGAATTTTGCATAGAGCTGAGGAAGCACCATAAGATTTGTGCTAACAGTTCCTGCGAGGGTGATTATGAGCTTGTTGCTCCTGATTCTGATGAGAGAGTTTGTTTTCCGACTTCTGTCGAGGGGGAGCGTCCCTTTTTCTATGCTTATGAATACTTTTTTAGCTAATTGAACGTTACTTTCCCTTTTACTGCCTTTGAAACTGATTTGTTGTGGTCCTGCAACATTGCCCCATCCCAGCTGCATCCAAACTCCCGGGGTTTTATCAAGATATTTCAACTTCTTTGTCAGGAGTTAGATATAATACCTTCTGAAACTCTTTTCCTTTATCTTTTTGTTTCGGCCAAACCTGGGGGTTCCTCCAAAAAGAAAGCTTCCTGGGTTTCTTTCAGGTCGGCCCAGGGGCATAAAGTTTTTGCCATGTATGATGAGTCGTTTAAAGATTTTAAGAACTATTTCTTCCGAGTCCGTGCCATTGAGGGGGTTTGCCCCTTTTTTCTTGATGAAAATGATGAACCTGCTTTTCCTCTGGAGTGGCAAAAGAATGTAAGAGTGCCACGTTACACGTGGGAGATGCTTAGTGAGGTTGAGCGGGCCTTTGTGGTCGTTCTTGAAGATTTGTGGGGGAAGCCACCCCACCTGGACACGAAGAGATTTTTGAGTGATCCATCTTTGGTTCGGGCTGCTTTGGGTACTGCCTGATTTGTTTTTATATTTGCTCTCAGGCTTTGTTTTTTCTGTGTTGTAACTTGTCTTTGTTTTTTATGTTTTTCAGAGATGTCAAAGAATAATGATTCTATGAGAGCCTATAAGAAGGCAAAGAAGGCGACCGCAGCACTAAACCTCTCGGCCAAAGCGGCCGGAGAGGGGTCTTCTCAGCCTCTGGTCAAACCTCCTATACCGAGTTCTCCCAGGCCGAGGAGAGCAATTCCTACTCCTCGGGTCCGTCAGATCGATCCTCCACAATCTTCCATTGCTGCTTCCGGTCCCCCTCCTAATAAGAAGCAAAGAACAACTGAACCTTTCAACCTTGATGCTCCTGACTTTTATGCAGTTGAGTTTGTAGATCAATAAATCGGCCCTTATGGTGTTCTTCCGATGGATGATGTGTCAATTCTTCATCATTTTGATTATATCACCCGGAGTGGTATCAAGTTGGCACACATAAGGGCGGCCCTATATCGGACTGCTCAAAGTCTTTCTCTCCATGCTACTAAAGCTTTTATGGAGGAGGCCAAACAGGAGTTTGATCGGATGAAGGATTTAAAGGGGGAGCTTGAAGTAAGGGTGGCCAGGTTGGAGAAAGATTTGGAAAATGAAAAGGCTATTTCTACTTCCTTGGCTGGCTCTCTGAAACTGGCCGAGGACACGGCTATGCGGCATAAGGACAGTTATTTGACGTCTTACAGGGAGGTGTTGCGTCTGAGAGAAGAGTTGGAGAATGCCCGGGCTAATTATTCCGAACTCCAAGGTCATCTTGTTGGCAGTGTAATTGCTGCCTATGAGAACCTGAGGGAACAAGTTCGGGTTATTGCTCCCGAGGCTGACCTGACCCTCTTTAGCTTGGAAAACGTTGTCAGGGATGGCAAGGTTGTCCCTGATGACGAGGATGAGGATGATGTCGATCCTCCCCCTGTGGTCTCTACTAAGGTGTCGACTTCTGCTGTCCCTGCTGAGGTTGGTCCTCCCGCTTCTGACCCCGACTGCCAGATCTTGAACTGGGATGACGGTACTGTAGATGCTGTTCCTCTCCAGACTCGGCCTCCGTCTCCTCAGCCTGATGCTGCTAAAAAATCTTCTGACCCTTAGTTTTAATCTTTATTTCGGATATGTAGTTGGCCCGGCTTGTGGGCTTTTTTAAACTCTTTATGTTTTGCTAACACTTTCTTGTTGCTTGCCTAGCAACTTTTATTTTTTATAAAAACAAATGGTAGCATGCTTCTACTTTTGCGGTAGGTTTTGGT
Organism: Arachis hypogaea; assembly: GCF_003086295.3. Lineage (NCBI taxonomy): Eukaryota > Viridiplantae > Streptophyta > Magnoliopsida > Fabales > Fabaceae > Arachis > Arachis hypogaea. Next base: position 40,561,637 of record NC_092048.1, on the reverse strand, counting down.
TGCCTCCGAGGCTTTTTTAATCTTGTGGATGATAACTTTGTCTTTTGTGCTTGACTTGGTATTTCTTTTGCTGTGAATGTTGGAATCCTACAGCTTAACCTCATTTGGATTGCTTTTGTATTTTGTGTTTTGAATCCTTTGTGGATGTGGCTAGGTAGGTCTAAGAATTTTTTGGTTCGTTCTCGCTCTGGTTTATTCCTGACGATTCGTAACCGATTCCTTCAAGTTGGTCTCCGAGTTGTTTTTCGCAGTCCATTTTCAAGTTATATTTGTAATCCCTTTCCTGGATCTTTGTCAGATTTCTTTTAGGAACTTGTTTGTAGTAGGAGTCCGACTTGGTTATATTGGTCTCCCTTAAGTTATTTGTAGTCCTCTTTCTTGGATCTTTATCAGATCTCTTTCAGGGACTACTTTGATAACTTTTAGTAGTAGGAGTCCGACTTGGTTATATCGGTCTCCTTTAAGTTATTTGTAGTCCTCTTTCTTGGATCTTTGTCAGATCTCTTTCAGGGACTACTTTGATAACTTTTAGTAGTAGGAGTCCGACTTGGTTATATCGGTCTCCCTTAAGTTATTTGTAGTCCTCTTTCTTGGATCTTTGTCAGATCTCTTTCAGGGACTACTTTGATAACTTTTAGTAGTAGGAGTCCGACTTGGTTATATCGGTCTCCTTTAAGTTATTTGTAGTCCTCTTTCTTGGATCTTTGTCAGATCTCTTTCAGGGACTACTTTGATAACTTTTAGTAGTAGGAGTCCGACTTGGTTATATCGGTCTCCTTTAAGTTATTTGTAGTCCTCTTTCTTGGATCTTTGTCAGATCTCTTTCAGGGACTACTTTGATAACTTTTAGTTTGGGCTGACTTTGTCATGTCGAGCTTCTAAGTTAAAGTAATCCTCTTTAATAGGGTTGGCCAGACCTCTTTCCAGGGTTTACTTACAACTTGGGTTGACTTGGTCCGACTTCTCAACGTCGGCCAGTCTTAAAGTTATTATTTTAGCAATCCGTAAGACCTCGTCAGGTTCTTTTTTAGATCGCTTTCGATAACTTCTTACATTATTCTGTGTTCATCTTTGCCAATTTGTAGAAAGTGGTTGTCATCTCTAGATCGTCCTTTGGGTGAATCGCGTTTTCACCTTTATCGGATGGTTTGTCTTTACCGTGATCATGCAGTGAAACTGTTTTTCACTTTCTGCCGATCTGTCGCTTTATAATCGGACGATGAATGCTTCAGATTAATGCGTCTTGAAATTTTTGTAGAATATCTCAAATTTTATTAAAAGAAAAAGTAGAAATATATATGTACATATGGGATTGTCTGAGTCTCAAGTTGGTGCCTCATTAAAAAACCTTTTCAGGAAAAAGAGTGCACCCAATGATGAGATCTTTTATATCCTCTTTTCTAACTGTAGTACCTTCTGAGGTTACAGGCGTGCCATGACCTGGGGAGCTCTCGTTCGTCGAGTTCAGACAGTCTGTAGTAGCCCTTTCCAAGTATTTCTATAACTCGGTAGGGTCCTTTCCAGTTTGCCGCCAGCTTTCCTTCTCCTGGTCGAGTTGTTCCGATATCATTTCGGATTAATAAGATCATTCTCTGCAAAACTTCTCGGCACTACCTTTTGATTGTATCTGGAAGCCATGCGGCGCTTTAGGGCTTCTTCCTTGATCCGAGCTCTTTCTTGGATTTCGGGCAACAAGTCGAGCTCTTCTCTTTGGAGTTGGGAGTTTGCTCCTTCAATGTAGTGAACTACTCTTGGCGATCCTTCCTCAATTTCTACTGGAATCATCGCCTCTGTTCCGTATGCTAATCGGAAGGGAGATTCCTTCGTGGTGGAATGTGGAGTTGTTCGATATGCCCATAGGACCTGTGGAAGCTCTTCTGCCCAGGCTCCCTTTGCATTTTGTAATCTCCGTTTTAATCCAGCCAATATGACTTTATTAGCAGCTTCGGCCTGCCCGTTGGCTTGTGGATGTTCGACGGAGGTGTATTGGTGCTTTATATTCAAGTCGGCTACTAGTTTTCTGAAGCCTGCATCTGTGAATTGGGTGCCATTGTTTGTGGTTATTGAATACGGAACCCCGAACCTTGTGACAATATTTCGATATAAGAACTTCCGGCTTCTTTGAGCAGTGGCATTGGCTAGGGGTTCTGCCTCGATCCACTTTGTAAAGTAATCTACTCCCACTATGAGAAATTTAACTTGTCCTGATCCTTGTGGGATGGGGCCGAGAAGATCGAGTCCCCATTTTGCAAACGGCCAAGGCGAAGTCACGCTGATGAGCTCTTCTAGGGGGGCGATGTGAAGGTTGGCATGTTTTTGACATGGTGGACATGTCTTTACAAATTCTGTGGCTTCTTTCTGTAGAGTTGGCCAGTAAAATCCTCCCCGGAGTACTTTTTTGGCGAGAGCTCGTGCTCCGAGATGATTGCCACAAATGCCGCTATGTATTTCTTCTAGTACTTCCCTTGTGTTGGAGGTCGGCACGCATTTTAGTAAAGATATTGAGATTCCTCTTTTGTACAGGATATTGTTTATGATGGTGTAGTACTGTGCCTCTCTTTTTAACTTTTTTGCCTCTTTTTCTTTTGCGGGGAGTGTTCCTTCTTTGAGGTAGTTGATTATGGGGTTCATCCATCCTTGGTCCTGACTTGTTATGGCCAGGACTTTTTCCTCTTCCGAGATTGACGGGTTTTGCAACATTTCCTGGATGAGGCTTCTATTGTTGCCCCCTGGTTTGGTGCTAGCTAGTTTTGAGAGTGCATCGGCTCGGGCATTTTGTTCTCGGGGTATGTGGCAGATCTTATATTCCCCGATTTGTCCGAGTAATTCCTTGGTTTTATCCAAATATTTTTTCATGGTAGGGTCTTTGGCTTGGTAACTCCCTGTTATTTGTGATGTGACCACTTGTGAATCACTGTAAATGTTGAGTTTTTGAGCTCCGACCTCTTTGGCCAGCTTCAAACCAGCTAATAATGCTTCATATTCCGCTTGGTTATTGGAGGCCGGGAACCCGAACTTGAGGGAGAGCTCAACTTGGGTTCCTTGGTTGCTTTCTATTATCACACCTGCGCCGCTTCCAGTTTTATTTGAGGAACCGTCCACGTAGAGATTCCATTCTGTGGGAGTTTCCAGGCTATCTGTGAATTCTGTGATGAAGTCAGCCAGATACTGTGATTTGATGGCCGTCCGAGCTTCATATCGGAGGTCGAACTCTGATAACTCGACTGCCCATTGTAGAATTCTGCCTGCTAAATCTATTTTCTGCAGTATTCCTTTTATGGGCTGGTTAGTTCTAACCTTAATGGTGTGAGCCTGAAAGTACGGGCGGAGTCGTCGAGATGTTAGAATGAGAGTATAGGAAAATTTTTCTATTTTCTGGTAGTTCAGCTCGGATCCCTGTAGTGCTTTGCTAATGAAGTAGACGGGTTGTTGCACATTTTCGTCTTCTCTGACTAGTGCTGAGGCTATCGCCCGGCTTCCTACTGCGAGATATAATATGAGTGGTTCTCCTTCTCGTGGTCGAGATAGGATAGGTGGTCGTCCTAAGAACTCCTTGAAGTCTCGGAAAGCTTGCTCACATTCTGTCGTCCATTCGAACTGTTTTCCCTTTCTTAAAGTAGCATAGAAGGGGAGAGATCTTATCGCAGCTCCTGCTAAGAATCGGGATAGGGCGGCCAATCTCCCGTTGAGTTGTTGTACCTCTTTGATACAGGTTGGGCTCTTCATGTTGAGTATAGCTTGACATTTGTCTGGATTTGCTTCAATTCCCCTTTGTGTGAGCATGAAACCCAAGAATTTGCCTGCTTCAACTGCGAAGGTGCATTTTGCCGGGTTGAGTCGCATGTCATGCTTCCTTATAGTGTCAAATACTTGGGACAGGTCGGACAATAATGTATTTTCCCTTTGTGTTTTTATCAACATGTCGTCCACATAGACTTCCATGATTTTCCTGATGTGATCTGAGAAGACTTTATTCATTAGCCGTTGATAAGTAGCTCCCGCGTTCTTGAGACCGAAAGGCATCACGATGTAGCAGTAGTTCGCCTTTGGTGTTAAGAACGTGTTTTTTCTTGATCTAGTGGATACATGGGGATTTGGTTGTATCTCGAATAGGCGTCCATAAACGAGAGGTATTTATATCCGGAGGAAGCATCTACCAGAGCGTCAATACTTGGGAGTAGATATGGATCTTTTGGGCAGGCTTTGTTGAGATCGGTGTAATCGGTACACATGCGCCACTTCCCGTTTGATTTTTTCACCAAAACGACGTTGGCTAGCCATAATGGGTACTTGACTTCTCTTATGAATCCTGCCTCCAGTAATGCTTGTACTTGTTCTTCCACAACTTGGGATCGTTCTGGTCCGAGTTTTCTTCGCTTCTGCTGCACCGGCCGAGATCCTGGATAGACCGCCAACTTGTGGCACATTAACTTAGGGTCTATGCCTGGCATGTCTGCGGCTTTCCGTGCGAAGAGGTCGACATTATCTTGTAAGAATTATATTAGTGATTCTTTTGAGTCTCCTCTTAGGACCGTGCCGATATTAGTCGTTTTATCCGAGGTGTCTCCAATCTGAACCTTCTCTATCTCACCTTCTGGGTGCGGACGGAGTTCTTCTCGACGTTGAGCGCCGCCAAGCTCAATTGTATGAAACTCTTTTCCTCTGCCTTTGAGGTTTAAGCTCTCATTATAACAGCGACGTGCCATCTTTTGATCTGCTTTTACTGTGGCTATCCCTTCTGTAGTTGGGAATTTCATGCATAGATGTGGAGTTGAGACTATTGCGCCGAGTTGATTGAGTGTTGTCCATCCTATGAGAGCGTTGTAGGCCGAACTTACGTCGACCACAATGTAGTCTATTTTGAGGGTCCTAGATTGGTTCCCTTTTCCAAAGGTAGTGTGTAGTGATATGTATCCCAATGGTTGTATTGGAGTGTCTCCTAGTCCAAACAGATTGTTCGAGTATGCTCTAAGTTCCCTTTTGTCTAAGCCGAGTTTGTCGAAAGCTGTTTTGAATAAGATGTCGGCAGAACTCCCTTGGTCTACTAGTGTGCGGTGTAAATTGGCGTTTGCCAGTATAATTGGGATGACCATGGGATCGTCGTGTCCCGGGACGATGCCGGATGCGTCTTCTTTAGTAAATGTTATTGCCGGGATGTCAGGTGCTTCCTCCTTTCCCTCAACGTGATATACTTCTTTGAGATATCTCTTTCGGGACGATTTGCAGATCCCACCTCCTGCGAATCCACCGTGTATCATGTGGACGTGTCTTTCTGGTGTCCGAGGTGACCGTTCAGTTCGTCCATCATCTTCGTCTCTTCGTCTTTTTCTTTGTTCATCATCCCGGATAGCCAGAAATCGATCTAATTTTCCTTCTCTTACCAAATTTTCTATGATATTTTTCAGGTCGAAGCATTCGTTGGTAGAGTGCCCTCGAATTCGATGGTATTCACAGTATTCCTTCCGATTTCCTCCTCCCCTTTTGCCTTTGAGTGGTCGCGCTGGGGGGATTTTCTCTGTATGGCAGACTTCTTTATATACGTCGACCAGGGATACTTTGAGAGGGGTGTAGTTGTGGTACTTTTTGATTTTCTCACCCTGTCGATCTTCTTTCCTTTGGGAGTCCTTGTCTTTGTCTCAGTAGGAGGCTCCAGATTTTGAGGTTTCTCCCAGCCGAGCGTTCTCCTCCATGTTGATGTATTTTTCTGCTCGCTCCTGTACTTCGTCTAAGGAGGTAGGGTACTTTTTTGATATGGATTGGCTAAAAGGTCCCTCTCGTAAGCCATTGATAAGCCCCATGATGGCGGCCTCTGTTGGTAAACTTTGTATGTCCATGCATGTTTTGTTGAATCTTTCCATGTAGTTGCGGAGGCTCTCCCGATCTCCTTGCTTGATCCCTAGTAAGCTGGGTGCTTGCTTGGCCTTATCTTTCTGGATGGAGAATCTGGCCAGGAACTTTTTGGCCAGGTCATCGAAGTTTGAGATGGACTTCGGAGGTAAGTTGTCGAACTATCTGATCACCGTTTTTGTGAGAGTTGTTGGAAAAGCTTTGCAACGAACGGCATCTGAGGCATCGGTAAGGTACATCCTGCTTCTGAAATTACTAAGATGATGGTTGGGATTTGTAGTGCCATCATATAAAACCATATCCGGGAGCTTAAAATCTTTTGGAATTTTGGTCTTCATGATTTCCCTGGTGAATGGGTTCTGTTCCTTGCATGAATTTTCCTCAGGAGTGGTTCGAGGAGCTTTTGTTTTGAGGTCGGCCTCTAATTGCTGTAGTTTTTCTTCTAGTTCTCGACGTTGCCGTACCTCTCTTTGTAGATCTTTTCCGATCTCCCGTTGTTGCTGAGTTTCTTTCTCAAGTTGCTTTAAACGATCTTGGAGTGCTTCCATGGCTCCCGGATTTGGTGAGTTTTCGTCCCCGTTGGATTCCGGAGTATCCTTTAGCGTAGTGTCCGCGTTCTTGTGTGGTGTTCTGTTCTCCAGGTCCGAGTCGTGGTCGTTGTCATGGCCGTCCGCCATGGTTTTGGGATGACTTTCAGGTTCTCCGGCAACGGCGCCAATGTTCCGAGGGTTACCCGAAACTGGAGGTCGATCTCGGATGAGATCTTTTGTACTGGTCGGAGATGACGTGTCCGGCTGGCTGATGACGGCCGGAGCTGTTGGGTCCGACTCGTTGGTCTTTGCCGCACTGCTGATCCTTGGCCACCGGAGGGTGGGGGGTACCTGCAAGCCAATGTTCCGAGGGTTACCCGAAACTGGAGGTCGATCTCGGATGAGATCTTCTGTACTTGTCGGAGATGACGTGTCCGGCCGGCTGGTGACGGCCGGAGCTGTTGGGTCCGACTCGTTGGTCTTTGCTGCGCTACTGATCCTTGGCCACCGGAGGGTGGGGGGTACCTGCAAGGGACTCCGATGCTTAAGTTAGCACGGGTATTAAGCAGGTTTTTATGTAGAATCAGAGTATGAGTTATACCTGGGTGCTCCAGTGTATTTATGGTAGAGTGGGCTGATCTTCCTGATAAGATAAGTTAGTTATCCTTATCTTATCTTATCTTATCTTTGAGTGAAATCAGCTTATCTTCAAGGGAACCGCCTTTATCTCTATAGGCTGGGATTGCCTTTGGATTCTGGATCGTGTTCCTCTATTTGGGCCCTTTTATTGGGCTTTGCTTGTCGTTTTGCCCGAGTTCTTCATAAAGAAGTCGGTCCTGCTTGATCATAACAAGTCGGTCGCTTCGCTACTGAACATCCCGGTTCGGACAGCTCGACCCTGGGTATGAACAGTTCTTAACCAATGAAAATTCTGCTTATCAATTTAAAAAGAGTTGTCACAATTTAAGAACAAAATACTGGGAGTAGAATTTCCAAGTCGTCTCCCAATGAGTTGACAAAAGAGTGCAATTTATTGGTCAGGAATTTTCTGAGAAATTTTAGAGTTGGTGAATAGAAAAATAAATGACTATCAATTAAAGCAATAAAATTTAACAAGACATTTTATATAATTAAAATAAAAAGCCTTGACTAGGAGAAGATTAATCAGAATTTCTATCCTTGTTGAATTTTTCCAAGTATAATAGTAAGAGGTTGTTGCTTCAACTTAGTTATCCTTTACCTAATAAAGGAAAGTCAAGTAACTAACCAACTCTGATTCACAAGTCCTAATCCCTTCCTAGGAAAGGATTAGAGTTAGTGACTAGAGAGCCAGCTAACAACTTCCAATTATAAATTAACACTTGAGTATTCTAACTCAAGAGTCTCCTATTAATCTACTCCAAAGTCAAGTTGGGAGTCTACTCCATTGACATGGATGCCATTTTCGCAGACATGTAAAGGGAGTAGAAAGGAGACATGGTAATTAAAATTAATTTAGTAAAAGCAATTTTTGAGCTAATAAATTAAGAGAAGGTGATAATCAAACAAATAACGAAATTAAATGTAAAAATAACTCTTGCATTAATAATTCCCAAAATCAAAGATATCCATATGTAACTCTGAACAAACTGAATGGAAAGCAAAAGAGTAAGGAAATAAGAAAGCAAACTATAGTGATAGAGACTTCAATCAATGGTAGTAACTCTCTCAAGATCCAATCCAAAAGCATAAAACTAAAAATCTAAGAATGTGAAGAACCCTAGAGGAAGTAGTATTTTTTCTCTCTAAGATCCCAAAACTAAAACTAAAACTAAGTCAATGTGAATGTGTGTGGAGTCTCTGCTTGTTCTCTAGCTCTAGTCCATGTTTCTGGGCCAAAAACTGGGTCAAAAACCAGCCCAAAATCGCCCCCAGTGTCTTTTGCAATTGCAGCCTGTTAAGCATGTCACGCATACGCGTCGATGGTCTTCTGCGCGTGTCACGCGTACGCGTCAGTTACGCGTACGCGTCTCTATGAAAAGCTACAAGTCATGCGCATGCGTGAGCCATGCGTGCGCGTCGATACTCCTTGGTAATCTCCTTTGTTTCTTGTGTTCCTTCCACTTTTTGCATGCTTCCTTTCCATCCTCCAAGCCATTCCTGCCCTATATAGCCTGAAAACACTTAACACACAGATCACGACATCGAATGGTATAAAGGGGAATTAAAAATGAGCAAATTTAAGGTCTAAGAAGCAAGTTTTCAATTATAGAACAAAATTAGGAAGGATTTGTAAAACCATGCAATTTGTATGAATAAGTGTGCAAAGAACTTATAGAAACCACTCAATTTAGCACAAGATAAACCATAAAATAGTGGTTTATCACTGTGCCACGGCAAGACTTGGCGACCTGGTGTGCTTTCCTCTCCCATCGTGATCCTTCTATGGCCGTTGGTACGCGGAATCGTGATTACACTTTAATTATGTAAAATTCATTGCTCTTCCTTTCCCTGGAAATGGCGCCAAAAAACTTGATGCCAAGACCATGGTTCACAACTCCGTGTAACTAACCAGCAAGTGCACTGGGTCGTCCAAGTAATACCTTACGTGAGTAAGGGTCGAATCCCACAGAGATTGTTGGTATGAAGCAAGCTATGGTCACCTTGCAAATCTCAGTTAGGCAGATATAAATTGATAATGGTGTTTTCGAATTTAATATAATAAAATAGGGATAGAAATACTTATGTAATTCATTGGTAGGAATTTCAGATAAGCGAATGGAGATGCTTTCATTCCTCTGAACCTCTGCTTTCCTGCTATCTTCATCCAATCAGTCTTACTCCTTTCCATGGCTGGCTTTATGTGATACATCACCACTGTCAATGGCTACTTTCGGTCATCTCTCGGGAAAATGATCCAATGCCCTGTCACGGCACGGCTAATCGTCTGGAGGCATCACCCTTGTCAATGGCTTCATCTTATCCTCTCAGTGAAAATGGTCAACGCACCCTGTCACGGCACGGCTATTCATCTGTCGGTTCTCGATCATGCTGGAATAGGATTTACTATCCTTTTGCGTCTGTCACTAACGCCCTGCAATCGTGAGTTTGGAGCTCATCACAGTCATTCATTCATTGAATCCTACTCGGAATACCACAGACAAGGTTTAGACTTTCCGGATTCTCTTGAATGCCGCCATCATTCTAGCTTACACCACGAAGATTCTGGTTAGGAGATCTAAGAGATACTCATTCAGTCGAAGGTAGAACGGAAGTGGTTGTCAGGCACGCGTTCATAGGGAATGATGATGATTGTCACGTTCATCACATTCAGATTGAAGTACGAATGAATATCTTAGAAGCGAAACAAGATGAATTGAATAGAAAACAGTAGTACTTTGCATTAATCTTTGAGGAACAGCAGAGCTCCACACCTTAATCTATGGAGTGCAGAAACTCTACCGTTAAAAATACATAAGTGAATGGAGGGTAGGCATGGCCGAGTGGCCAGCCTCCCATACGTGATCAATAGATCAAACTATAATCCAAAGATGGTCAAAAAGACTAGTAAAATGTCCTATTTATAATAAACTAGCTACTAGGGTTTACATGAGTAAGTAATTGATGCATAAATCCACTTCCGGGGCCCACTTGGTGTGTGCTTGGGCTGAGCTTGAGTGTTGCACGTGTAGAGGTCCTTCTTGGAGTTGAACGCCAGCTTTTGTGCCAGTTTGGGCGTTCAACTCTGGTTTTGGCTCCTTTTCTGGCGCTGGACGCAAGATTTGGGCAGAAAGCTGGCGTTGAACGCCAGTTTACATCATCTATTCTTGGCCAAAGTATAAACTATTATATATTGCTGGAAATTCCTGGATGGCTACTTTCCAACTCAATTGGAAGCGCGCCATTTTGAGTTCTGTAGCTCCAGAAAATCCACTTTGAGTGCAGGGAGGTCAGAATCCAACAGCATCAGCAGTCCTTCTTCAACCTCTGAATCTGATTTCTGCTCAAGTCCCTCAATTTCGGCCAGAAAATATCTAAAATCACAGAAAAACACACAAACTCATAGTAAAGTCCAGAAATGTGAATTTAACATAAAAACTAATGAAAACATCCCTATAAGTAACTAGATCCTACTAAAAACATACTAAAAACAATGTCAAAAAGCGTATAAATTATCCGCTCATCACAACACCAAACTTAAATTGTTGCTTGTCCCCAAGCAACTGAAAATCAATTAGGATAAAAAGAAGAGAATATACTATAAATTCCAAACTATCAATGAAACATAGCTTCAATCATATGAGCGGGACTTATAGCTTTTTGCCTCTTGAATAGTTTTGGCATCTCACTCTATCCATTGAGGTTCAGAATGATTGGCATCTATAGGAACTCAGGGTTCAGATAGTGTTTATTGATTCTCCTAGTTCAATATGATGATTCTTGAACACAGCTTCTTTATGAGTCTTGGCCGTGGCCCTAAGCACTTTGTTTTCCAGTATTACCACCGGATACATAAATGCCACAGACACATAATTAGGTGAACCTTTTCAGATTGTGACTCAGCTTTGCTAAAGTCCCCAATTAGAGGTGTCCAGGGTTCTTAAGTACACTCTTTTTTTGCTTTGGACCTTGACTTTAACCGCTCAGTCTCAAGTTTTCACTTGACACCTTCACGCCACAAGCACATGGTTAGGGACAGCTTGGTTTAGCCGCTTAGACCAGGATTTTATTCCTTTTAGGCCCTCCTATCCATTGATGCTCAAAGCCTTGGGATCCTTTTTATTTCCCTTGCCTTTTGGTTTTAAGGGTTATTGGCTTTTTGCTCTTGCCTCTTGGTTTTAAGAGCTTTTGGCTTTTTCTGCTTGCTTTTCCTTTTTCTTTCTATATTTTTTTTTGCCTATTTTTTTTTCTGCAAGCTTTGTTCTTTGCTGCTTTTTCTTGATTCAAGAATCATTTTTATGATTTTTCAGATTATCAAATAACATGTCTCCTAGTCATCATTCTTTCAAGAGCCAACATATTTAACATTCTTAAACAACAACTTCAAAAGACATATGCACTGTTCAAGCATACATTCAGAAAACAATAAGCATTGTCACCACATCAATATAATTAAACTAAGTTCAAGGATAAATTCGAAACTCATGTACTTCTTGTTATTTTGAATTAAAACATTTTTCATTTAAGAGAGGTGATGGATTCATAGGACATTCATAACTTTAAGGCATAGTTACTAACTACTAATGATCATGTAATGAAGACACAAACACAGATAAGCACATAACATAGAAACGAAAAACAGAAGAAACAAGAACAAGGAATGAATCCACCTTAGTGATGGTGGCGTTTCCTTGTTGAGGAACCAATGATGTCCTTGAGCTCTTCTATGTCTCTTCCTTGTCTTTGTTGCTCCTCCCTCATTGCTTTTTGATCTTCTCTAATTTCATGAAGCATGATGGAGTGCTCTTGATGTTCCACCCTTAGTTGTCCCATATTGGAACTCAATTCTCCTAGGGAGGTGTTGATTTGCTCCCAATAGTTTTGTGGAAGAAAGTACATTTGAGGCATCTCCGGGATCTCATGGTGATGAGCTTCATACGCCTCTTGAGCTCCATGAATGGGCTCTCTTGCTTGCTCCATCTTTTTCTTAGTGATGGGCTTGTCCTCTTTAATGAGGATATCTCCCTCTATGTCAATCCCAGCCGAATTGCATAGGTGGCAGATGAGGTGAGGAAAGGCTAACCTTGCCATAGTGGAGGACTTGTCAGCCACCTTGTAGAGTTCTTGAGGTATAATCTCATGAACTTCCACCTCTTCTCCAATCATGATGCTATGGATCATGATGGCCCGGTCTATAGTAACTTCAGACCGGTTGCTAGTGGGAATGATTGAGCATTGAATGAACTCCAACCATCCTCTAGCTACAGGCTTGAGGTCCAATCTTCTTAGTTGAACCGGCTTGCCTTTGGAGTCAATCTTCCATTGAGCTCCTTTTACACATATGTCCATAAGGACTTGGTCCAACCTTTGATTAAAGTTGACCCTTCTAGTGTAGGGGCGTTCATCTCCTTGCATCATGGGCAAGTTAAACGCCAACCTCACATTCTCCGGACTAAAATCTAAGTATTTCCCCCGAACCATTGTAACATAGTTCTTTGGATCTGGGTTTTTACTTTGATCATGGTTCTTGGTGATCTATGCATTGGCATAGAACTCTTGAACCATTAGGATGCCGACTTGTTGGATGGGATTTGTTAGAACTTCTCAACCTCTTCTTTGAATTTCATGTCGGATCTCCGGATACTCATTTCTTTTGAGTTTGAAAGGGACCTCGGGGATCACCTTCTTCTTGGCCACAACATCATAGAAGTGGTCTTGATGGGCTTTGGAGATGAACCTTTCCATCTCCCATGACTCGGATGTGGAAGCTTTTGTCTTCCCTTTCCCCTTTCTAGAGGATTCTCCGGTCTTAGGTGCCATCAATGGTAATGGAAAAACAAAAAGCTTATGCTTTTACCACACCAAACTTAGAATTTTACTCGCCCTCGAGCAATAAAAGAAAGAATAGATGAAGAAGAAGAAGAAATGGAGGAGAGGGAGAGTGGGGAGTGTTTCGGCCAAGAAGGGTGTAGAGGGGTGTGTTGTGTGAATTTGATGAAGAATGGAGGGCTTTATATAGGGAAGGGAGGGGGGAGGTTTCGGCCATATGGGTGGGTTTGGGTGGGAAATTGGTTTTGAATTTTTGAAGGTAGGTGGAGTTTATGAGGTAGGTTTATGGGGAAGAGTGGATGGATGTGAGTGGTGAAGAGGTGATGGGGAAGAGTGTTTTTGGGGAAGAGTGTTTATGGGGTTGTGTGAAAGAAAGTGGTGAGAAGAAGTGAGTGGAGGTAGGTGGGGATCCTGTGGGGTCCACAGATCCTGAGGTGCTCAAGGATTTACAACCCTGCACCCATTAGGCATGTAAAAATGCCTTTGCACACAACTCTGGGCGTTCAGCGCCAGGTTGGTGGCCATTTTGGGCGTTCAACGCCCATTTGTGTGCCATTTCTGGCGTTGAACGCCAGAACCATGCCTGTTCTGGCGTTCAGCGCCCAGAAGCTGCCCATTTTGGGCGTTCAGCGCCAAAACCATGCTCTGTTCTGGCACTGAACGCCAGACAGATGCTCCTCCAGGGTGTGATTTTTCTTCTGCTGTTTTTGATTCCGTTTTCAATTTTTATATTTATTTTGTGACTCCACATGATCATGAACCTACAAAGACATATAACTAAGAAAAATATAGTTAGATAAATAAAAATTGGGTTGCCTCCCAACAAGCGCTTCTTTAATGTCAATAGCTTGACAGTGGGCTCTCATGGAGCCTCACAGATGTGCAGAGCTTTGTTGAGACTCTCCAACACCAAACTTAGAGTTTGGATATGGGAGTTCAACACCAAACTTAGAGTTTGATTGTGGCCTCCCAACACCAAACTTAGAGTTTGACTGTGGGGGCTCTGGTTGACTCTGCTTTGAGAGAAGCTTTTTCTGCTTCCTCTCCATGGTTGCAGAGGAAGTACCTTGAGTTTTAAACACAAGGGAGTCCTTATTCCATTGAAGGATTATTTCACCTCTGTCAACATCAATCACAGCTCTTGCTGTGGCCAGGAAAGGTCTTCCTAGGATGATGGATTCATCCTCTTCCTTTCCAGTATCCAGGACTATGAAATCAGCAGGGATGTAAAGGCCTTCAACCTTTACTAACACGTCCTCTACTTGTCCATAAGCCTGTTTTCTTGAACTGTCTGCCATCTCTAATGAGATTTTAGCAGCTTGCACCCCATAGATTCCCAGTTTCTTTATTATAGAGAGGGGCATGAGGTTTATTCCTGAACCGAGGTCACATAGAGCCTTAAAGATCATGGTGCCTATGGTACAGGGTATTATGAACTTTCCAGGATCCTGTCTCTTCTGAGGCAATGTCAGTTGATCCAGATCACTTAGTTCATTGATGAACAATGGAGGTTCAACTTCCCAAGTATCAATGCCAAATAATTTGGCATTCAGCTTCATGATTGCACCAAGAAACTTGGCAGTTTGCTCTTCAGTAACATCCTCATTCTCTTCAGAAGAGGAATACTCATCAGAGCTCATGAAGGGCATAAGGAGGTTCAATGGAATCTCTATGGTCTCTAGATGAGCCTCAGAGTCCTTTTGTTCCTCAGAGGGAAGCTCCTTATTGATCACTGGACGTCCCAGGAGGTCTTCCTCCTTGGGATTCACGTCCTCCACTCCCCTTGTAGGTTCGGCCATGGTGCTTATGTCAATGGCCTTGAACTCTCCTTTTGGGTTCTCTTCTGTATTGCTTGGGAGAGTACTGGGAGGGATTTCAGTGATCCTTTTACTCAGCTGGCCCACTTGTGCTTCCAAATTTCTAATGGAATATCTTGTTTCATTCATGAAACTTACAGTAGCCTTAGATAGATCAGAGACTAAGTTTGCCAAATTAGAAGTATTTTGTTCAGAGTTCTCTGTCTGTTGCTGAGTGGATGATGGAAAAGGTTTATTCTTGCTAAAACTGTTTCTTCCACCATTATTAAAGCCTTGTTGAGGCTTTTGATCCTTCCATGAAAAATTTGGATAATTTCTCCATGATGAGTTATAGGTGTTTCCATAAGGTTCACCTAAATAATTTACCTCTGCTATTGCAGGGTTTTCAGGATCATAAGCTTCTTCTTCAGAAGATGCCTCTTGAGTACTGTTGGATACAGCTTGCATTCCATGCAGACTCTGAGAGATCATATTGACTTGCTGAGTCAATATTTTATTCTGAGCCAATATGGCATTCAGAGTATCAACTTCAAGAACTCCCTTCTTCATAGGCGTCCCATTACTCACAGGATTCCTTTCAGAAGTGTACATGAACTGGTTATTAGCAACCATGTCAATGAGTTCTTGAGCTTCTGCAGGCGTTTTCTTTAGGTGAATGGATCCACCTGCAGAAGTGTCCAGTGACATCTTTGATAGCTCAGATAAACCATCATAGAATATATCCAGGATGGTCCATTCTGAAAGCATGTCAGAAGGACACTTTTTGGTCAACTGTTTGTATCTTTCCCAAGCTTCATAGAGGGATTCACCTTCTTTCTGTCTGAAGGTTTGAACATCAGCTCTAAGCTTGCTCAACTTTTGAGGAGGAAAGTACTTGGCTAAGAAAGTCGTGACCATCTTATCCCAAGAGTTCAGGCTGTCTTTGGGTTGAGAATCCAACCATAATCTAGCTCTGTCTCTTACAGCAAAAGGGAAAAGCATGAGCCTGTAGACTTCAGGATCTACTCCATTAGTCTTAACAGTATCACATATCTGCAAGAATTCAGTTAAGAACTGAAAAGGATCTTCAGATGGAAGTCCATGAAATTTGTAGTTCTGCTGCATCAGAGAAACTAATTGAGGTTTCAGCTCAAAGTTGTTTGCTCCAATGGCAGGAATGGAGATGCTTCTTCCATGTAAATTGGAATTAGGTGCAGTAAAGTCACCAAGCATCTTCCTTACATTATTATTATTTTCGGCTGCCATCTCCTCTTCCTGTTCGAAAATTTCTGAAAGGTTATCTCTGGATTGTTGTATTTTAGCTTCTCTTAGTTTCCTTTTTAGAGTCCTTTCAGGTTCTGGATCTGCTTCCATAAGAATGTTCTTATCCTTGCTCCTGCTCATATGACAAAGAAGAGGGCACAGAAAAATAATAATAATAATAGAGATCCTTTATACCACAGTATAGGATCCCTGTGTGAGTAGAAGAAGAGGGGGAGACAAAGAATGTAATGTAATGGAAGAAACACAACTGTGAGGAGGGTTGAGATGTGAGATGAGATGTTAGTAAATGAATAAATAAATAGAATAAGATGGGAGAGGGAGAATTTTCGAAAAATATTTTTGAAAAATGTTAGTATTTTTTGAAAATTTTTAAAATCAAAAATAAAAATAAGAATAATTAGTTAATTAAAAAGAAATTTTTGAAAAAGAGGGAAGATATTTTCGAAAATTAGAGAGAGAGAGAGTTAGTTAGGTAGTTTTGAAAAAGTTAAGAAACAAACAAAAAGTTAGTTAGTTAGTTGAAACAAATTTTGAAAAGATAAGAAGTTAGGAGGTTAGAAAAGATATTTTGAAACCAACTTTTTGAAAAAGGTAAGATAAGAAGATATTTTAGAAATTAGTTTTGAAAAAGATTTGATTTTTAAAATCTCAATTAATGACTTGATTCATAAGAAATCACAAGATATGATTCTAGAACTTAAAGTTTGAATCTTTCTTAACAAGCAAGTAACAAACTTCAAATTTTTGAATCAAAACATTAATTGATTATGTTATTTTCGAAAATTTGATATAAAAATAAGAAAAAGATTTTTGAAAAATATTTTTGGAATTTTCGAAAATAACTAAGAATTTTGAAAAAGATTTGATTTTTGGAAAAAGATTTTTGAAAAGATAGGATTTTCAAATTGAAAATTTGATTTGACTCATGAAAACACCTAGATTTTTTTTTTTAATTTTTGAAAAAGTCAACTCAAATTTTCGAATTTATGAGAGAGAAAAAGGGAAAGATATATATATTTTTTTTATTTTTGAATTTTTAATGAGGAGAGAGAAGAACATGAAAATGATGCAATGCATGAAATTTTTAGATCAAAACAATGAATGCATGCAAGAATGCTATGAATGTCAAGATGAACACCAAGAACTTTGAATGTCAAGATGAACATCATAGACACAATTTTGAAAAATTTTTAATGCAAAGAAAACATGCAAGACACCAAACTTAGAATTCTTTAATGCTTACGCACTAAGAATTCAAGAATGCATATGAAAAACACCATACAACACAAAACAAAAAATCATCAAGATCAAACAAGAAGACTTACCAAGAACAACTTGAAGATCATGAAGAACACTATGAATGCATGAAATTTTCGAAAAATGCAAGATGCACATGCAAATGACACCAAACTTATGACATGACTCATGACTCAAACAAGAAACACAAAAAATGTTTTTGATTTTTTTGATTTTCTAATTTTTTTTTTGGATTTTTTTCGAAAATTATATGAAAAATAAAAAATAAGGATTCCAAAATTTTTAACATGAATTCCAGGAATCTTGCCATGTTAGTCTAAAGCTTCAGTCCAGGAATTAGACATGGCTCACTAGCCAGCCAAGCTTTCAATGAAAACTCCGGTCCAAAACACTAGACATGGCCAATGGCCAGCCAAGCTTTAGCATGTAGATCAGACATGACATGCCTGACATACCCTACAGTCGTATAACAGCTGATGGTTGGAAGCCTCAGTCCAAACGAATTTAGACATGGCTTTACAGCCAGCCAGGCTTCACATGCTTCATGAAACACTAGAATTCATTCTTAAAATTTTGAATCTAAAAGTTTTTTTTTTCGAAAACAGGTGAGAAAATTTTGAAATATTTTTGAAAAATTTTTGAGAAGAAAACAAAAAGAAAATTACCTAATCTGAGCAACAGGATGAACCGTCAGTTGTCCATACTCAAACAATCCCCGGCAACGGCGCCAAAAACTTGGTACGTGGAATCGTGATTACATTTTAATTATGTAAAATTCATTGCTCTTCCTTTCCCTGGAAATGGCGCTAAAAAACTTGATGCCAAGACCATGGTTCACAACTCCGTGTAACTAACCAGCAAGTGCATTGGGTCGTCCAAGTAATACCTTACGTGAGTAAGGGTCGAATCCCACGGAGATTGTTGGTATGAAGCAAGCTATGGTCACCTTGCAAATCTTAGTTAGGCAGATATAAATTGATAATGGTGTTTTCGAATTTAATATAATAAAATAGGGATAGAAATACTTATGTAATTCATTGGTAGGAATTTCAGATAAGCGAATGGAGATGCTTTCGTTCCTCTGAACCTCTGCTTTCCTGCTATCTTCATCCAATCAGTCTTACTCCTTTCCATGGCTGGCTTTATGTGATACATCACCACTGTCAATGGCTACTTTCGGTCATCTCTCGGGAAAATGATCCAATGCCCTGTCACGACACGGCTAATCGTCTGGAGGCATCACCCTTGTCAATGGCTTCATCTTATCCTCTCAGTGAAAATGGTCAACGCACCCTGTCACGGCACGGCTATTCATCTGTCGGTTCTCGATCATGCTGGAATAGGATTTACTATCCTTTTGCGTCTGTCACTAACGTCCTGCAATCGCGAGTTTGGAGCTCATCACAGTCATTCATTCATTGAATCCTACTCGGAATACCACAGACAAGGTTTAGACTTTCCGGATTCTCTTGAATGCCGCCATCATTCTAGCTTACACCACGAAGATTCTGGTTAGGAGATCTAAGAGATACTCATTCAGTCGAAGGTAGAATGGAAGTGGTTGTCAGGCACGCGTTCATAGGGAATGATGATGATTGTCACGTTCATCACATTCAGATTGAAGTACGAATGAATATCTTAGAAGCGAAACAAGATGAATTGAATAGAAAACAGTAGTACTTTGCATTAATCTTTGAGGAACAGCAGAGCTCCACACCTTAATCAATGGAGTGCAGAAATTCTACCGTTAAAAATACATAAGTGAATGGAGGGTAGGCATGGCTGAGTGGCCAGCCTCCCATACGTGATCAATAGATCAAACTATAATCCAAAGATGGTCAAAAAGACTAGTAAAATGTCCTATTTATAATAAACTAGTCACTAGGGTTTACATGAGTAAGTAATTGATGCATAAATCCACTTCCGGGGCCCACTTGGTGTGTGCTTGGGCTGAACTTGAGTGTTGCATGTGTAGAGGTCCTTCTTGGAGTTGAACGCCAGCTTTTGTGCCAGTTTGGGCGTTCAACTCTGGTTTTGGCTCCTTTTCTGGCGCTGGACGCCAGATTTGGGCAGAAAGCCGGCGTTGAACGCCAGTTTACGTCGTCTATTCTTGGCCAAAGTATGGACTATTATATATTGCTGGAAAGCTCTGGATGTCTACTTTCCAACGCAATTGGAAGCGCGTCATTTCGAGTTTTGTAGCTCCAGAAAATCCACTTTGAGTGCAGGGAGGTCAGAATCCAACAGCATCAGCAGTCCTTCTTCAACCTCTGAATCTGATTTCTGCTCAAGTCCCTCAATTTCAGCCAGAAAATACCTGAAATCACAGAAAAACACAAAAACTCATAGTAAAGTCCAGAAATGTGAATTTAACATAAAAACTAATGAAAACATCCCTATAAGTAACTAGATCCTACTGAAAACATACTAAAAACAATGTCAAAAAGCATATAAATTATCCGCTCATCAGCCGTCTAGAGCTGCGACCAGACGTCGCTAATCGTCTTCTCGCTGTTGCAGGTTGGAAGTTCCAACTCTGGTTCTATATCTGCCATTTTGCATCTCCAAGACCTGGTGAACCGTTCCCGTTCCTCCTCCGTTGTTGTCCCAGTGGTTGTGGGTCCTCCACGCCACTTCCCGCTATAGGTGGCTTCGTATGGGTCCTATTGCTACTACAGGTAAACATTATCCTCTTTGTTTCCATCACTTCTCTATTTGCTATGTACACCACTCTACCATGGCTTTCCTTTGCTTTTGATTCACTGCAAATATTTAATTTTTGGTGGCATAGTTTTGGATGGCTAAAAATAACTATGCTGACTAACAAATAACCTTACAATATGTGGCATGTATGGTAACTCATAGAACAATGTACTAAAGGAGGAGTGTGGTAAACGACAAATATTAATTGTAATGGCAAATATGAAAATTGTTCTCCAGAAAAGAAATTTTTGTGAGGTGGGCTATTGGACGGGATTGAAAAAAATAGGGGCAACTAAAAAAAGGCTGGCCAATAATAAGAAAAAAACGATATTTATTGTGATAAGGATGCATGAGGTAGATGCCCATTAATATTTGGACGACTCAATTTTTTCATGGTAGAATGCTCATATTACCAAGAGAATTTATATTTAATGAAGGTTGAAAATGAGGACTCTATGCATGTATAAATAGGGGTATAATGTGAGGGAATGCACACAACAATAACAAACATTCCTCTCTCTCTCTCTCTCTCTCTCTCTCTCTCTCTCTCTCTCTCTCTCTCTCTCTCTCTCTTTATATACTATATAAACTCTCTCTTTTCTCTATCTCTTTGTGGATTTAAGTTACAATATATATAATATTAGTAAATATATGAATCGCTTCTATTATAGTGAGATAATAGTATTGGTGAATATTAATACTAGAGTCTTCTGTTTACACTTCTTTATTTTATTTTCTCTTCCTTATTTATTTATTTTACAACACATTATCAGCACGAGACTCTAATCAAAATTTAGGAAGACTCAGATAATAAATTTTCATTATGTCGAAGCTCTCTCATCTTGAATTTAATGCTCTTGATATATCTGGAAACAACTACTTATAATGGATATTAGATGCTAAAATTCATCATGATTCAATGGATCTTGGAGATACCATTAAGGCTGAAAATAATGCATCCCAGAAGGATAAAGCCAAAGCCATGATCTTCCTTCGTTATCATCTTGACGAAGGATTGAAAAATGAATATCTCATACTAAAAGATCTTGCAGATCTGTGGAAAAACCTTGAAGAAAGGTATAATCATCAAAAGATAGTGATACTTCTTCAAGTCCGATATGAGTGGATGAACTTACATCTTCAGGATTTTAAATCCATAAATGAATACAATTCAGCAATGTTCTGAATTACCTCACGAATGAAATTATGTGGGAAAAAGATAACTGATAATGACATGTTAGAGAAAACTTTCTCAACCTTCCATGCCTCAAATGTGCTCCTGCAGTAGTAGTATCGAGAAAAAAATTTAAAAAATATCTTGAGCTAATTTCTTGCCCTATTGTTGCTGAGCGTAATAATGAATTGCTTCTAACAAATCATGAAGCGCGTCCAGCTGGCGTCGCTCCATTTTCTAAAGTAAATGCGGTAAATTATAACCCCAAAAAAGGTAAATGGCAAGGTTTTGGTAATAAAAAAAATTATGGAAGGAAGAAAAATTATTTCACAAGAAAGGATCTCACCAGAAGTGGGATAACAAAAGAAATAATGGGCAAAATAAATCATCAGAAAATAAATATTTTCGTTGTAATAGAAAGGGCCATTGGTCGCATACCTATTGTATCCCAATGTACCTAGTTAATCTTTATCAAGCATAATTGAAAAAGGATGACAAAGGAAAGGAGACGAATTTTATTTCAAAAGATGTTGCTAAAAATTACACCACTCATTTTGAAGTATTTGATTTCTTTGAGGATCCTGAAGAAAATATTAGTCATTTGATCAATGATAAAAAAGTTTAATATATTGGTTTATTAAGTACTCATGTGAATAAATAATGTTAAGTTTTATTCCCTATGTATTTGAATTTCAAGTATGATGTATATGAATAATGTTTAATAAAATATTTATGAATTTCAAAATTACTAAGTGCATCAAGTTTTAAAATAATAAAAAAAATTTAGTATATGATACTATGTACAGTAATTCTTAGAAAAATAATTTTAATCAGAAATACAATTTTACTGCGTATGTATTTTTCTCATTTTATTATTATTATTATTATTATTATTATTATTATTATTATTATTATTATTATTATTATTATTATTATTATTATTATTATTATTATTATCTTTGAAGAAAATAGTAAGGATATATAATGAAGATGTTTGCTTTGTGGATAGTGCAGGTTCGCATACCATTTTCAAAAGTAATATATATTTTACTCATCTTGTACCAAAAGAAGAATGTGTTAATACCATTATTGGCTCAAGCAATGTGATAGAAAGTTTTGGAAGAGCTATAATTTTATTTCTCGGAGGAACAAAATTCATAATAAATAATGCACTATTATGTATTATCTAATAAGTCTCTAAAGAACTTGTTGAGTTTTAAAGATATTCGCCGAAATGGATATCATACTAAAACAATGAATGAGGAAAATCATGAGTACTTATGTATCACAACCCTGATTCAAATAAAAAGGTTATATTAGAAAAATTTTTCTCACTTTCTTTTGGGTTATATTATACTAAAATTAGTGCAATTGAATCACATGCTATTGTAAACCAGAAGTTTACTAGTTCAAATGAATTTATAATTTGGCATGATCGATTGGGTCATCCTAGAACAACCATGATGTGGAGAATTATTGAAAATTCCCATGGACATTCACTAAAGAACTAGAAAATTCTTAAATCTAGTAAATTTTGTTGTGCTGCATGTTCTCAAGGAAAGCTAATTTTAAGGCCATCACGAGTAAAGATTGTATTTGAGTCTCTGAAATTCCTAGAAAGGATTCAAGGTGATATATGTGGACCTATTCATCCACCATGTGGATCTTTTAGATATTTTATGGTCATGATAGACACATATTCGATATGGTCACATGTGTGCTTATTGTCTTCTCGCAACCTGGCGTTTGCGAGATTACTTGCTCAAATTATTCGATTAAAAGCACAGTTTTTAGAAAATCCAATCAAAGTAATTCGTCTTGATAATGCTGGTGAATTTACTCCCAAGCCTTTGATGCTTATTGTATGGCTAACGAAATAAGTGTTGAACATCCAGTAGCTCATGTTCATACACAAAATGGGTTAGCAGAACAACTTATTAAATGTCTCCAATTAATTGCTAGACCCTTACTTATGAGAACAAATCTCCCAACCTCAGTTTGAGGCATGCTATTTTACACGTCGCATCACTTATTCATTTGAGGCCAACAAATTACCATCAGTTCTCTCCTAAGCAATTAGCTTTTGGCCAACAGCCAAATATTTTTCATTTAAGAATATTTGGGTGTGCAATATATTTTCTCATTGCACCACCTTCTCGCGCTAAAATGGGACCACAAAGAAAATTGAAAATATATGTTAGATATGAGTCTCTCTCTATAGTGAGGTATCTTGAGATACAAACTAGAGATGTATTTAAAGCCTGATTTGCAAATTGTCATTTTGATGAATCAAAATCTCTAACATTAAGGGAGAGAGAATGAGCTTCCCGAAAAGGAACTCAATTGGAATGCATCATCCTTGATGCATTTAGATCCTCGACCAGGAAAATGTGAACTAAAAGTTTAAAAGATTATAGATTTACAAAGAATAGCAAATGAATTGCCTGATGCATTTTCTGATACGAAAAGGATAACTAAATCTTATATACCAGTTGAAAATGCTCCAATTCGGATTGATGTCCCAGTCGGACAAATGGCCACTGAAACAAATTCACGTCAAAAGCGTGGTAGACCTATCGATTCCAAAGACAAAAATCCTCGAAAAAGAAAAGAGGTAAATATTATTTCTGTTGAAAAAGATAAAGACATAGTAAAGATACCTGTAGTTGTCCAAAATTTTGATATAGTTTGAGCCAGAAGATGATCAGGTACCTGAAAATTATAAAAATTATGAGATCTCAATAAATTATGTGTTTACAGGAGAAAAACAAGATCGAAATAAGACAATTGTCAATGAAATATTTGCATATAATGTGGCATTAAATATCATGCATGAAAGTAAGGATCTAGATCCAAGAACAATCGAAGAATGTCGACAAAGGAATTATTGGCCAAAATGGGAAGAAGTAATGAAGTCTGAGTTAGTCTCACTTACAAAATGTGAAGTCTATTTGGACCTGTAATCTGTACACTAGAAGATGTAAAACCTGTTGGATACAAATGGGTATTTGTGAGAAAATGAAATGAGAAAAATGAAGTTGTACGCCACAAAGTTCGACTTGTGGCACAAGGTTTTTCACAAAGGCCCGATAGAGATTATGAAAAAATATATTCCCCTGTAGTGGATGCAATAACATTGCATTATTTGGTCACTTTATCCCCATACCATAAATTACATATGCATTTAATGGATGTGGTAACAACATACATATACGGATCATTAGATCTTGATATCTATATGAAAGTCCCTGAAGGATTAAAGATATCTAAATCATCCAATGAATATTCACAGGGGTTATACTCAGTCAAATTGCAAATATCTTTATATGGTCTAAAGCAATATGGACGAATGTGGTATAATCGTTGACCGATCGGATTTCTGTTTAGTAAAGAAATTTTATAAATATAATCGCGTTGTAAGTATAGTTTCCAAACCAACAGAAAATCCTTTCGTACAAAAACTTTGGTTGTCACAAGTAACAAAATCCAATAAAATTTATAACCGAAGTATTTAAACCTCGGGTCGTCTTCTCAAGGAATTGCAGGGAGGTATGATTTATTATTGGTTATGTAAAAAAGATATGTTTTTGGGTTTTTTAAAATAAGGAACAAGTAATTTAAATGACAAGAAAAATAAATTAATAATAATAAAATCTCTTGGCAAGGTATGAGAAATTGAAGTCCTATCCTCGTTATCCTTATCAGGTGTGATGAAAATTGGATTCTGCTCCCACTTTAATTGACCCTTGCTAAACAAAGGAGAGTTAAGTGGACTAACTAATTTGATCCTCAAGTCCTAGTCAACTCCTATGGAAAGACTAGAGTTATTGGAGTACAGATTAACTAGCAGAGAATTCCAATTTCAATCAACAGCTGAGTTTGATAACTCAAGTGTTGCTAATTACTTAACCAAAGCCAAAAGGGGAAAATAAATCTAAATTGAATTGAAAGCATCATAAATAAAACAATCATTAATCTGAAATACCTCAAATTGCATTTAAACATAAATTCAAATCCTAACATGGAAAGTTTGTAAATCAATAATAAAAAGATAAATGACAATTAAAGTAATAGAATAAATAAAAGTAAAAAATAAATTAAAGGAATATTGAACCTGTGATTGAAGAGATCATAGCTTAAACATAATAGAAATCCTAGATCCTAATCCTAAGAGAGAGGAGAGAACCTCTCTCTCTAAAACTACATCTAATCCTAAAATTATGTATATTAAAGCTTCTTTTTTGAATGAATGGATTTTCTCACTTTATAGCCTCTAATCTGTATTTTCTGGGCTGAAAACTGGGCCAGAAACAGCCCAGAAATCGCTGGAGGCGAAATCTGCCACGCTGATTTTCGTCACTGCGACGCATCCGCGTGGAGCACGCGTTTGCGTCGCCTATCTGTATGGCCACTATGGCAAATTATATATCAAATATAAGCCCCAGACGTTAGCTTTCCAACGCAATTGGAACCGCATCATTTGGACCTCTGTAGCTCAAGTTATGACCGTTTTAGTGTGAGAGGGTCAGGCTGACAGCTTTGCAGTTCCTTCAATTTCTTGTATTCCTTCCACTTTTGCATGCTTCCTTTCCATTCTCTGAGTCATTCCTGCCCTGTAATCTCTGAAATCACTTAACGCACATATCAAGGCATCAAATGGTAATAAGAGAATATTAATATTAGCAAATATAAGGCCAAAGAAGCATGTTTTCAATCATAGCACAAAATCAGGAAGGAAATTGTAAAGCCATACATTTTGTATGAATAAGTGTATGAAAGATTGATAAAATCCACTCAATTGAGCACAAGATAAACCACGAAATAGTGGTTTATCAATCGTCTTACTTAGTATCTAGCCAAAAACAGATTCGAGAATAATGATATCTGTCCATGTGTTTTCATAAAGAAATCTGCATCTGGATTGATTATAATTACTGTGTACTTTGATGGTTTAAATATCATTAGAACCCCTAAAGAGATTCCAACAATTATAAAATCTCTAAAAGAAGAGTTTGAGATGAAAGATCTTGGAAAGACTAAATTTTGTCTTGACCTGTGATAAATCACAATTTTATTGTTTATCTTGTATTGAATTTGGTGGATTTTATCAACTTTTCCTACACTTATTCATTAAAATAGCATGGTATTGTGGATTTCTCCTAATTATGCTCAAGAATGAAAACATGCTTTTGAGGCCCTTAAATTGCTAAATTTAATTCACCCTCCCCCCATTCGATGCCTTGATATGTTTGTGTGAGTGATTTAAGGTTTTGAAGGAAAGGATGGCTTGGAAGAAATGGAAGAAAAGCATGCAAAGTGGAAAAATTCATGAAGACACGAAGAAATTGCTAAGTTGTCAATCTTGACCTCTTCGCACTTAATTGATCATAACTTGAGTTACAGAGGTCCAAATAAGGCGGTTCCAGTTGTGTTAGAAAGCTAACATCCGGGACTTCAAAATGATATGCAATTTGTCCTAGTTTCCAGGACGTTTGATGATGCGTACGCGTCGTTTCACGCGCAAGTGTCGCAGGATCAGCATGGGTCATTTTAAGCAACTCGTGGCCAGCAATTTCTAGCTCCTTTTGGGCCCAATCCGACTCATTTCTGATGTTATTGAACCCGAGGATTGAAGGGGAATGAACCAAGTAGTGATAGTTGAAGTTTTTCATCATGTTTTAGGCTAGAATTCTAGAGAGAGAAGCTCTCTCTTCTCTCTAGAATTTAGGTTAGAATTAGGGTAGATTTTCTTAGATCTAGTTTTAATTGTTGCTTCCATTTACTTTTCCTTTCAATTTCTTGTTGCTACATCTTTGTTCTCTTAGTTCTTCTTGTTAATTTCTTCTATTTTGCTACTTTCATGTCTATGAGCACTTTGTTGATTTTAATTTTCTTTAATGCAATTTCATGTTTTATGTTCCTTTGTTGTTTAATTGCTTTGTTATTGTTATTTCCTTGCATTTGGTAATGTTAGATTTTATATTTCTTGTCATTTTATTATACTTTCCTTTTATGCCTTCTAAGTGTTTGATAAAATGCTTGGTTGGATTTTAGAGTAGATTTTTCTCCTCTTGGCTTGAGTTGAGTAATTGGAGACTCTTGAGTTATCAAACTCTTTTGTTGATTGATAATTGGAAGTTGCTAGTTGACTAGAATTCCACTAAAGCTAGTCTTTCCTTAGGATTTGACTAGGACTTGTGGATTCAAGTTGATCATATCCACTTGACTTTCCTTCATAGTTAGAGGTTAACTAAGTGGAGCAATGGAAAATTCTTGTCACAATTGATAATGATAATGAGGATAGGACTTCTAATTCTCATTTCTTACCAAGAGCTTTCTTAGTATTTAGCTTATTTCTTTTGTTATTTACATTTCTTGCCCCTTATTACGAAAACCCCAAAACATTCCTTCATAGCCAATAATAAAGCACTTCATTGTAATTTCTTGAAAGACGATCCGAGGCTTAAATACTTCGGTTATTTTTATTGGGGTTTATTCTTGTGACAAACAAATTAAATTCTGATTGAGGATTGTTGTTGGTTTAGAACTATACTTGCAATGAGATTTTTTGTGAAATTCTTTACCCACATTTTTTCTCCATCAAATTTTGGCGCCGTTGTCAGGGAATTGCAATGGTGTTATGTTATTGGCTATTGTAAATATGTTAATATTGTGAGTATCTTACATTTTGGTTATTTCTAGGACTTGCTAGTAATTAGTTTACTTTTTCTTTGTCTTTTTGAGATTTTTGTTTTGATTTCCTCTTTTCCATATGAATTCTCATCCTTATGGTTTTGGATGTGGTTGTAACTATGTTGTAGGCAATGGAAACTTGAATGATGACTCACATTATGGGAGGGAAGAATTCTTGAGAAGGGAGCCACATCCATATGAGCACTCACCATGGCAACCTCCTCAACCAAGCTACTATGTTGCAACCTCTCATATGATGCATATCATTCCAATGGATATGATGGTTCTTATCATGATTATACCACTCAAACACCATCATTCCATGCACCATACTCTCAACATAGTCCTCAAATATCATCATTTCAACCACCATACTCCCAATCCACATCCTATTTCCATCAATCACCTCCACACAATCCTAATCCATATCCTCCATATGCACACTCTTATAACCATTATGAACAAACACCCATGGAACCACCACCACTTCAACATCGCTACCCTCACAATCCTTCTTTTTCCTCCAACCAAGCCTCTATGGATGATACACTTGGTATTATTTCTCAAGAGCAAGAAGAGCTCCAAACCACACTCACTAGTTTCACCTCCGCCCTCCAAGAGCTTATATTCCGTATACCTCTATCTTCTACCAACAACCAAAACACCTTTCAACCTCCAAACTTTGATGAACCTCCTTTCTAACCACATGATGAATTCTCCTTTCCATCATAACCCTCCATAGAAGAATATCCATGTCCATCAATCCAAGAGTAATATGATCCTACTTATCATCTCAAGGAGGCGATGGATCGGCTTCAAGCAAACATCCATCAAAAGTTGGACTCATGGGATTCATGCCATAAGAAAAATATATCCACGGATGATTGTGGAGAAGCAACCGAAGAGAGGAGTATGAGGGAGATTTTAGAGTCTCAACTTGAGAATAAGGAAATGGAGTGTGTTTTACAACAAGTGAAAGGGTTGGAGATTGTTGAAGAAGAAGAAGTGGAAGAAGACCTAGGGGAGGTTGAACAAGAAGGAAGCTCCATCATTGATGACAACTCTACACCAAGTGACAATGGTGATCTTGTTGAAGCTTCTTCCATTGAATGTGAAACCGATGTTGAGGAGGAATGTGCACAACCTCCAAGACATATTTTGATTAATAAGGAAGAGTTGGAAGAATTTAGCAAATAAGAGGAAATTGAAGGAAGTTGTCAAAAGATGGAAGTCATCAAGGAGGAGCCAAAGGAAGTGGAGCCTACAATGTCAAGACCATTGGATATCTTCCTTGCTAAGTCACCATCCAAATTACAAGTTGAATGGGTAATCATCTCATCTTTCAATTTCCTTGGCCCATATCAATATGCATTGTTAGAAACGGATGGCCAACTTAGAAATCTTTGTGGGTTAGAAAGTAGAAAAGAGTTGGGTGTTGGTTGGCAACAAGAATCAATGTGCATAGTGGAAGGAAGCCCAAATTTTAGGATTCATGGTTGGAGTGAAGCTCAATTCAAGGGATCTAGGATGATGAGTAGGAGTTACAAGGAGAATTCAATAAGTTTGTCACCCAAATGGAAGCATGAAGGTCAAGAAGAAAGGGGGTTTACAAACAAAGTATGGGACCCCGAAATATACATAGACAATCATCAACTTTGGGGCCTTGTCATTTGCTTAAGCTTCCTTAAAGGCCTTGTGTGCCTAATTTAGGATCCCGGAGTTTATTGGAAATGCAAGCATTGGTGGGGATTCAAGGAAGGATTCAAGCATAAACCACCATAGCAAGGACCTCACCAAAATGTCCAACTTAAGGACAATAAATAAAAGTGCTAGATGGGAAACACCCCACCATGGTAAACTCTTTCCATTCTCTTGTAGATATAATCAATGAATGAATTGGGTTGCCATTGTTAGGTAGCTCTTTTCATACTTTTGCATATCTTGCTTTGATTGCTAGGTTGCTTGTTAGGCTCATGCTTTGATTAGAATAGTTGTTTTTAAATTGCATTTTGCTTGAAGTGCAAGTTTGTTTGTTTTGTCTTTGAAGATTTTTCAAAAAAACTAAAAGATTTTTGTTAAATTTGAATTTTGGTTGCTTTAGAGTGTTTATAGGTCAGGAGAGTGCCCTATTTCTGTTTTCTATGTTAAAAAAAAGGGTCACCCCACGCTTAAGCGTGGGCGACGCGCATGCGTCGTATGCCATATGGGGACACCTAGTACAAAAACCAGAGAGTTGTGCGGGAATTGTGCTGCCTTTGTGCGAATAGCACAATTTGGACCCACGCGTACGCGTGGGCGACGCTTACGTGTCACCTGCACTTTTTGCATTCTACGCGACGCGTGGGCGACGCTTACGCGTCGCTTGTCCTTGCTGCACCCCACGCGTAAGCGTGGGCGACACTTACGCGTCGCCTCGCGCCCTATTTCTTCTCCTTTCTCTTTTCTTCTTCTTTCTTCTCTCCTTCTTCTTTTTTTCTACCTTTCTTCTTCTCTCTTCCTCCTTTCTTACTTTCTTCTTTTCCCTCTCTTCGAAAAAAAATTAATAATAATAAATAAATAAAAAGAAAGAAAAAAAATTTCACTTTTTATTTTTCTCATCTTTCATTTTCTTTTGTTTATTGCATTTGCATACCTTTATTCATTGCATTTTTAATTTTGTTTTTATAGCTTATTCTTATTTTCTTTTCTAAGTCTTTATTTTAATATTGGTGTTGAATTCTCTTACTCAATTGTTGAGACTTTCTTGGATTATCTTTGTGCTTCTTGACTTGTTTGATATTGTTGGGTGATGAAATTTTTAAATCAATACTTAATCTTTGATGACTCTTTCATCCTTTGTGCATTGATATGTACTCATATTGTCTTTCATGACCCACTCATTCCTATTTGAACTTGATGCTTCCAAGTGTTCTCTCCATGTCGTTTACTTATGCCTTGATTTTACTCTTGCATCAAGTGTAGTGATATACCTTAGCTTATATTGTTTTCTCACTTACATGTTGTAGCTACCATGTAGTTGAGAACCATACTCTTACTTGGCATTAGCCCCCGCCTATGTTCTATTTGCTTTGATATCTTTATTGTGGGCTTAATTTTCTCTCTTTTTCTCTCCTTTTAGGATGGCCACCAAGAGGGGAGAAAGAAAAGTTTCTACATGGGGCGACAAATAAGTCATCCGCACAATCTTTTGAAGAAGCTCATCAGTTGTAGCAACCCATCCACCTTGCTCTTCTTTGCATGCAACGAGGACGGTGCAATCTTCAAGTGTGGGGAGGTTCGGTCGATGACCAACCTCCATGGGTAATCACTTCCCTTTTTCAACACCAATGTTAGCTAGTTGTTGCATTATATGATAGGTTGCATGTTAGTTAGAATTTGAATATATTTTACCATTTTTCTTGCTAGGACTACTTGGTTAGAGTAATGACTTTTTCAAAAAATTATTTTAGGGCATTTCACTAATTTGAATAAAAATTTTTTATGGACCTTGCTTGAAGAATGTATTTTAGAAAAGGTTTTTGAGCTAAGAATACACAAGCCAGTGAGTTTTGAGCCTAATTGCGTGGTTACATCTTATAACCACTATTTTTCCTTCTTGTGTGCATCATTCTCTTTCTATGATTGTAATCTTTGATTTGTTTGATTCTATATGTCCATTATTTTGTGTATACATGTATTTATATGATTGAGGCCATTGTTTCAATTAGCTCACTTACCCAAATAGCCTTACCTTTTATCTTCCATTGTTAGCCAACTTTGAGCCTACTATTAACCCACTTTGTTCTTAATATTAGCACATTACAAGCCTTAAAGCGAAAAATAATAAATGTCCTTTATTTGGATCTTTGATTAGCTTAGGCTAGTGAGTGTGTATCATTCGAGTGTGAGAAAACTTGGGACATTGGTTGAGGTAAAAGGGCATTTTGTATTTTCATTGAAAATCATGTGAATTGGGTAGGGGTGGCAGCAATACACGAACCCGCGGGTACCCGACCCGCCCCTACCCAGTCGGGGCGGGTTTAAACCCGACCTGCAGCGGGGAGGGTTTGAAGCGTGGCGAGGTGGACGAGCGGGGCGGGACAGGGTCGGGTTTAGGGTGAACCCGCCCCGGAGTGCATAAGTATATATATGAAATTTAGAAATTAGGGTTAGGCCGTCACTCATTTCATTTCCGTTCTCAACCCTAGGCATTAGGGTAACTCTGAAACTCATTTCCTCGCCGTCACTCACTTCTGCGTCGCTCTTCACTCCTTCAGACTTCAGGCTTTGAGCTCTTCTCCAAGTATCCAAGGTTGTCAAGGACCACATCCTCTGCTCAGCTACGCCGCTAAGTCGCCGTCACAGATCGTCTGATCGTTTGCCGTCGCTCACCAAGACACCAACCCCTCCTCATTCATCTCGGTCGCCTCGCCGCTGTCGCTCACGGAGCTCACGTCGGCATCGCTCCCACTTCTCGCCGTCACTATCCTCGCCGACTTGCCTCTGCGATCTGCGGTCTCTGGTCTGTGCTCACCTTGTCGTCCCTCCTTCCTCCGTCGTCGTCTCTCTGGTGACTAGTAAACGCTGTATATGAATTTCTTGTATCTATGGGATCTGAGGGAATCTGTAGGTTCAAAGTATTTAGCCTTTATAGAATAAATTTTTTATGTATGCTGTGTGAAGTGCTTTGAATAAATGATAGTGTAAACAACCTTGGATTACTATTGAGTATTTCAGTTGCATATTTTATGGTTTTAGTTTGCTGCTTCTTTTTTTGTGCGGGATAGTATAAATATGTTTTGTTCCTACTGTATTATTCTCTTTGTAGCAGAATGGATCCAGAATGGATCCTTTTATATGTTGTTTTACAAATAAAGGCTATATTTTACTGTCATTTGAGCCTTTTTTTATGTGCCCAGTGATGAATGCTTATTGTAACCAAAGAACTTCAGATATTTCTAATATAAATATTAGAAAAGCTTGATATATTTAATTTGTGGTTGGTTAATCACTAACCATATCTTTATAAAACTTCATGTATTATTCTATTTAAACCCTACTCAATTTCAATTAACATAATTTTACTGAAGAGATTGGATAAACTTAAAACAAAATTGTCAGATTATTTTTTTTAAAACGATTTTAATTTATTTAAGTGCTTATAGCATTTAATGTCAAGGGAAGTGAATATTCAATTAAACAATCCTATTACAATTTAGACATTTTCAGTTGTGTCAGGTAATCTTTGATACATCCTCATATCAAATCATTGAAATCAGAAACAGTTAAAAATTATTTGTTTTCAAGAACTCTGACCAGAACAAAAATTTTGGCAGTTAGTTCAGGATGCAATTCATCATGACTAGCAATTCATCTTTGATTTGTGATTTCTACTTGTTGGGTTGAGATTCTATTGCTTTTTTCATTTACTGACTTTGCTAACTGATTAGACCGCAATTAATATAACTAACATTCATGTCATGCATTTTGGTTGCTTTCAAAGGCATATGTTACCCTTTCACCTCAGATATAGGTGACTATGTTTTAAAGAATTTTGTGCTCCTTATTAAAATAAAAGCATGTTCTGGTTGGAGTTCATTCAATTATAGTAGGCAAATTTGTTTTAATAGACAAGCATGTTTATTAGAGAAAAAGAAGCACACGCTATATATGCTAACCTTCAAAAGCAAAATTGATGCATGCTGCATGGTCAAATTGCCTTTAGTTTGTTTGCATTTCATGTGGAAATTTTATAAAGCTATATCTTCTTCATTCAACTATTTTGCTTTAAGGGAAAAAATATTTTGCTTTGGTTCTATTTGTGGTTGCCTGCTGCATAGTTCAATGACTATGTCAGGTGGTTTATGTGGCTTATTATGATTTTTAGTGCACTTCAATTTGTGTTTACTTATCTTAGTGGCTTAAATTTGTGCTTTTACTCTCTGAGGTGAAATAGTGTAACTGAAAGCAAATTAATTGTTTTGAAATAGAGGACTGAAAATTTGTGCTTTTGGTTAGCATTTCAACCGTGTATTGTGTTAGCTCCAAATTTATCTTTAATGCTTCTACATGAATTAAATTAATAATTCTCTACTCTTTCATTTATGCATTCTGATCTTTATGCATTTATGATATGATTTATGTTAATTTTATACCCTCAGTAATTTTAATTTTATTGATATAGGTGTTTTCAAATTACTTCATGGCTAGTAATGCTAGAGAAGACACATTGGATAATAGTGTTGCTCCTAATGATAATGAAATTGAAGTTCAAAGTAATGCTAATCCAACTTCAGAAACTCTACAAGCAACTGATAATGTCTCAACTCCAGAAGAATCAACTCCTAATGAAGGTGACAATAAGACTCATGTTAAGAGTGCTTATTAGGAGTATTTTGATCGGTTGAAAGTTGAAGGGGAATGGAAGTCGAAATGCAAGTTTTGCAAGACTGTGCTTAATGCAAATCCGAGGAATGGTACCAAGTCATTGAGGAACCATGTGGATTGATATTGTAAGAGAATAAAAGTGGCCACCTCTAGGCAATCATCAATTGTTGAATCATTGTCAAAACAATCACAAAAGTAAAAAGGGAATGAAGATGGCTTGTGTTTGATCCTTCATTCACAAAAAAATGTGTTGCTGAAATGATTGTTTTGGATGAGTATCCTATGAGTTGTGTGGACCACCATGGATTGAGACGAGCTTTAGCTTCAATGCAACCGACATTTAAAATGCCTAGTCGAAACACTGTCAGAAAAGACATCTTGAAGATGTATGGGGACGAGAAGCGGAAGTTAACTCTTCAACTAGATGAAAATGATAGTAGAGTTGCAATAACTAGCGACATGTGGACTTCCAACCAAGAAAAAGGATACATGGTTGTCACGGCTCACTATATTGATAGTTTGTGAAAGTTGCATATGCGCCTATTGAGGTACTTAAAAAATTTTAAAAACTTCTATACATTGTGTTGTTTTCGTATGTTGAGTTTCGTTAATCTAAAAATACATGCATGTTTTTTAATCTTTTCAGCTTTTGTTATGTTCCTTGTCCGCATACAAGTGAAGTTCTCACTGAAACGTTGATGAAAATATTGTTAGAATAGAATATTGATAGAAAATTGTCCACTGTTACGTTAGATAACTGTTCTACTAATGATGCTATGATAGATGGACTGTTGGGGCGTTTAGATTCTTCTTTCTTGATGTTGGGGGATAAATTATTGCATATGCGTTGTTGTGCTCATATCTTGAATTTGATTATGAAGGATGGCTTAAGTATTGTTAAGGAAAGTATAGAAAAGATTCATAGTAGTGTATTGTATTGGAATGTGATGAGCGGATAATTTATACGCTTTTTGGCATTGTTTTTAGTATGTTTTTAGTAGGATCTAGTTACTTTTAGGGATGTTTTTATTAGTTTTTATGTTAAATTCACATTTCTGGACTTTACTATGAGTTTGTGTATTTTTCTGTGATTTCAGGTATTTTCTGGCTGAAATTGAGGGACTTGAGCAAAAATCAGATTTAGAGGTTGAAGAAGGACTGCTGATGCTGTTGGATTCTGACCTCCCTGCACTCAAAATGAATTTTCTGGAGCTACAGAACTCAAAATGGCGCGCTTCCAATTGCGTTGGAAAGTAGACATCCAGGGCTTTTCAGAAATATATAATAGTCCATATTTTGGCCGAGTTTATACGACGTAAAAGGGCGTTGAACGACAGTTCTACGCTGCTGTCTGGAGTTAAACGCCAGAAACACGTCACAAGCCAGAGTTGAACGCCAGAAATACGTTACAACCTGGCGTTCAACTTCAGAAAGAACCTCTGCACGTGTAACATTCAAGCTCAGCCCAAGCATACACCAAGTGGGCCCCGGAAGTAGATTTATGCATCAATTACTTACTTCTGTAAACCCTAGTAGCTAGTTTATTATAAATAGAACTTTTTACTATTGTATGAGACATCTTATGATTTTTTAGTTCATCTGAGGATCATATTGATCACGTTTGGGGGCTGGCCATTTGGCCATGCCTGGACCTTCATCACTTATGTATTTTCAAATGGTAGAGTTTCTACACTCCATAGATTAAGGTGTGGAGCTCTGTTGTTCCTCATGAATTAATGCAAAGTACTACTGTTTTTCTATTCAACTCAACTTATTTCACTTCTAAGATATTCATTCGTACTTCAACATGAATGTGATGAACGTGACAATCATCATCATTCCCCCACGAACGCGTGCCTGACAACCACTTCCGTTCTACCTTCGATTGAATGATTATCTCTTGGATCTCTTAATCAGAATCTTCGTGGTATAAGCTAGATTGATGGCGACATTCATGAGAGTCCGGAAAGTCTAAACCTTGTCTGTGGTATTCTGAGTAGGACTCTGGGATTGAATGACTGTAACAAACTTCAAACTCGCGAGTGCTGGGCGTAGTGACAGACGCAAAAGGAGGGTGAATCCTATTCCAGTATGATCGAGAACCTCAGATGATTAGCCGTGCTGTGACAGAGCATTTGGACCATTTTCACAAGAGGATAGGATGCAGCCATTGACCACGGTGATGCCTCCAGACGATTAGCCATGCAGTGACAGTGCATCAGACCATTTTCCAGAGAGGATGAAAAGTAGCCGTTGACAATGGTGATGTCCTTACATAAAGCCAGCCATGGAAAGGAGTATGACTGATTGGATGAAGACAGCAGGAAAGCAGAAGTTCAGAGGGACGAAAGTATCTCTATACCTTTATCTGAAATTCTCACCAATGATATACATAAGTGTTTCTATCTTTATTTTCTATTTATTTATCATAAATTTCAAAAACTCCATAACTATTTTATATTCGCCTGACTGAGATTTACAAGGTGACCATAGCTTGCTTCATACCAACAATCTCCGTGGGATCGACCCTTACTCACGTAAGGTTTATTACTTGGATGACCCAGTGCACTTGCTGGTTATTTGTATCGAAGTTGTGAATGAAAAACAATTTATTAAGACGTGCGTACAGAGTTTTTGGTGCCGTTGCCTGAGATCACAATTTCGTGCACCAGACTGCAACACAGAAAAGGAACGAAACCTTTGTGAGTTGGTGAGCTAAAACAGCGATCTCATTTACTAGGAAATTAGTTCTTGATTGTCCAACTAGATGGAACTCAACTTATTTGATGTTAGAAACTGCTCTGTTGTATAAAGCTGTTTTTCCTAGGTTAAGGCAGAAGGAACCCCAATATAAAACTGTGCCAAGTAATGAGGAGTGGGAACTTGCGAAAGAAATTTGTGATAAGTTGAAGTTGTTTTATGATGTTACTCAACTATTTTCTGGGTCTAAATTTCTGACTCCTAATCTTTATTTTACTCTGGTTTGTAAAATAAAAGTGTCATTGGATGAATGGGAAATTTCTGCTAATCCATTAATTTCTAATATGGCATCTAACATGAAGAAGAAATTTGAAAAGTATTGGGATGAAATTAATGGAATTATGGGTGTTGCTGCTGTTTTAGACCCTAGGTACAAGATGGTTGGAGTTGAGTTCCAATTTGAAAAAATGTATCCAGATCCAATAGAATGCTCCAAGCAAGTTGATAGAATTCATCATTTGTGTAATGAGTTGGTTAATGAATACACTCAAAAAATGAGTTCTGATGTGTCACATGTCGGTGTTGGTGTTGGTACAAAAGAAGTTAATGAAAGTGGAAATGCAAGTCTATTTGGGGGTGATGATTATATGGTGTATCTTAAAAGAAGAAAAATGACAAGGAGTTCATATGTGAATGTTGAGTTTGATCATTATCTTGAGGAGAAAATTCATCCTCCAAATGATCCTAATTTTAATGTTTTGAAATGGTGGAAGAACAATCAGATGAAATTTAAAGTTCTTGCAAAAATAGCTAAGGATATATATGCTATTCCGGTGGCCACTATTGCTTTTGAATATGCTTTTAGTACAAATGGTCGTGTAATTTCTCCTCATCGCGCAAAGCTCAAACAAGACATAATTGAAGCTTTGATGTGTCGCCAAAGTTGGTTGTGGGCACCTTTGGGAAGTAAAGGTAAAATATATATTAATTAATCTTCATTTATTTTAGTTTTTTACATAATACCAATTAATTTGCTAATTGTTACATCTTTTGATTTTCAGGTTTAAATCTTGATTTACAAACTTTCAATGACGATGAAGATGTTGAAAGTGATCAAGAATAAGGGTTGAAGATTTCTTTATATCTAATATTGTAAATTCTTTACTATGGTGTTAAATTTGTAGTGATCAAACACTTCTTTTTTTTAATTTCAAGTTATTTGAGCTAATGACATTGTATGAATTTTATGTTTTTATTTTAATTTATTTATGAATTTTAAATTTTTGTCTTAATTTAGATATGAATATGTAAAAATTAAAATATTTAATTTTTATAGGGGCGGGTCGGGGTGGGGCGGGTTCGGGTACTGTAATTTACTACCTGCGGGTTGTGACGGGGCGGGTAGTGCTTGAGTTACAGAACGGCGGGGCGGGGTCGGGTAGGGTAAAAACCCGCCCCTACCCGCCCCACTGCCACCCCTAGAATTGGGTACATACTCATGTATTAATTATGTTTAAACCATATGTATTGATGCTTTGGTGTATATTCTAGTTTGAAAAAAAAAATGAATGAGAAAAATAAATAGAATATATATATATAAAATAGAAAAGAAAAAGAAAGAAATAAAAAGGGAATAAAATGCCCCAAAGTAAGGTTCAATAATAATCAATGCATATGGGATGTGATAAAAAAGAAAATGCATGAGTATGTGAAAAAGTGAAGAATGGGTAGTTAGGTTTGTATTAGATTTTTATAAGTTGTTATATAGGTTAAGTGGGAAGCTAAGGTTAATCAAAGATTCAAATTTTAGTCCACTTGACCAAATATAACCTTACATTGACCCTAACCCATTACAACCTATGGATAAGCCCACATGATATATGTATGCATGCATTAAATAATTATTGATTATTAGATGAAAAAAAATCTTAGAAAGCATGATTAGAGGAGAATTGAGTGGATCAACCCTATACACTTGAACGACTAGAGCAAATACACATCTGGTGGGGGTTCGATGCTCAATTCCTTATTCCCGGCTTTCATGAACTTTCTTCTTGCAAGTCTATTTGTACTTCATTTTGGTATTTGAATTAGTGAAATTCATGAATAATCATATTATCTTAGACCTACTTATTCATATATGTTCTTGGAGTTTGATTTACTTTTAACCAAGTAGGTAGAAGCATTTAGCTGCATTCATATAGATAGATTGCATAAATAAATGTTCATACCCCATTTCTTGTCTTTCTTTATGCTTAGCATGAGGACATGCTAATGTTTAAGTGTGGGGAGGTTGATAAACCACAATTTTATGGTTTATATTGTATTGAATTTGGTGGATTTTATCAACTTTTCCTACACTTATTCATTAAAATAGCATGGTTTTGTAGATTTCTCCTAATTGTGCTTAAGAATGAAAACATGCTTTTTAGGCCCTTAAATGCTAAATTTAATTCACCTTCCTCCCATTCGATGCCTTGATATGTTTGTGTGAGTGATTTAAGATTTTGAAGATAAGGATGGCTTGGAAGAAATGGAAGAAAAGCATGCAAAGTGGGAAAATTCATGAAGACATGAAGAAATTGCTAAGCTGTCAATCCTGACCTCTTCGCACTTAATCAATCATAACTTGAGCTACAGAGGTCTAAATGAGACGGTTCTAGTTGCGTTAGAAAGCTAACATCCGGGGTTTCAAAATGATATACAATTTGTCATAGTTGCCAGGACATTTGATGATGCGTACGCGCCATTTCACGCGCACGCGTCGCAGGATCAGCATGGGTCATTTTAAGCAACTCGTGGCCAGCGATTTCTAGCTCATTTTGGGTCCAATCCAACTCATTTCTGATGCTCTTGAACCCAAGGATTGAAGGGGGATGAACCAAGTAGTGATAGTTAGAGTTTTTTTTATCATGTTTTAGGTTAAAATTCTAGAGAGAGAATCTCTCTCTTCTCTCTAGAATTTAGGTTAGAATTAGGTTAGATTTTCTTAGATCTAGTTTTAATTGTTGCTTCCATTTACTTTTCCTTTCAATTTCTTGTTGCTACATCTTTGTTCTCTTAGTTCTTCTTGTTAATTTCTTCTATTTTATTACTTTCATGTCTATGAGCACTTTGTTGATTTTAATTTTCTTTAATGCAATTTCATGTTTTATGTTCCTTTATTGTTTAATTGCTTTGTTATTGTTATTTCCTTGCATTTGGTAATGTTAGATTTTATATTTCTTGTCATTTTATTATGCTTTCCTTTTATACCTTCCAAGTGTTTGATAAAATGCTTGGTTGGATTTTAGAGTAAATTTTTCTCCTCTTGCCTTGAGTTGAGTAATTGGAGACTCTTGAGTTATTAAACTCTTTTGTTGATTGATAATTGGAAGTTGCTAGTTGACTAGATTGCCACTAAAGCTAGTCTTTCCTTAGGATTTGACTAGGACTTGTGGACTCAAGTTGATTATATCCACTTGACTTTCTTTCATAGTTAGAGGTTAACTAAGTGGAGCAATGGACAATTCTTGTCACATTTGATGATGATAATGAGGATAGGACTTCTAATTCTCATTCATTGCCAAGAACTTTCTTAGTATTTAGCTTATTTCTTATGTTATTTACATTTTTTGCTCCTTATTACAAAAACCCCAAAACATTCCTTCGTAGCTAATAATAAAGTACTTTATTGTAATTCCTTGAGAGACGACCCGGGGTTTAAATACTTCGGTTATTTTTATTGGAGTTTGTTCTTGTGACAAACAAATTAAATTCTGATTGAAGATTGTTGTTGATTTAGAAGTATACTTGCAACGAGATTTTATTATGAAATTCTTTACTGACATTTTTCTTCCATCAACCTGCAGATCGAGCGTACGAAAAATGGGATCTTTATTCATCAAACAATATACACAGAAAATATCTTGAAGAGATTTTATATGGATAAGTCATATCCATTAAGTACCTCGATGATCACAAAGTCTTTGGATGTGGAAAAGGATCAATTCCATCCTAAAGAAGAAAAATATCCTTGGTCCTGAAGTACCATATCTTAGTGCCATAGGAGCACTAATGTATCTTGCTAATAATACTCGACCTGACATATCATTTGCAGTGAATTTACTAGCAAGATATAGTTCATCTCCAACCAGAAGACATTGGAATTGAATCAGATAAGTTTTTCGATATCTTCATGGAACAGTTGATATGGGTTTATTTTATCCATATAAATCCAAGTCACAATTAGTTGTCTATGCAGATGCTGGATACTTGTCTGATCCACACAAAGGAAGATCTCAAACAAGATACCTATTCACATATGGTGATACAACTATATCATAGAGGTCCATGAAACAGACGATAGCAGCAACATCTTCTATTCATGCTGAAATACTAGCGATACATGATGCAAGTCGCGAGTATTTTTGGCTTAGAAGTTTGATCCAATACATTCTGTCATCATGTGATTTGACTGATCATAAGATAGCCCCAACTGTTCTGTTTGAACATAATACATCATGCATTACTCAACTTAAAGGTGGAAACATCAAAGGTGATAGAACAAAGTATATTTTTTCTAAAGTCTTCTTCACTCATGATCTTCAAAATCAAGGAACAATTGATGTCCAACAGATCCACTCACACGATAATCTGACAGATTTATTTACAAAGTCACTTTCGAAATCCTCCTTTGAAAGACTGGTACATTAGATTGGGATGCGCCGATTCCGAGATATTAAATAATGTCGACAAGAGGGGAAGAATGTACTCTTTTTTTCTTAGTAAGTTTTTTTATCCTTATTGGATTTTTCTTGACAAGGTTTTTAATGAGGCAGTACCTATTATAAAGGATATTGTACTCTTTTTCCTTCATTAAAATTTTTTTCCATTGGGTTTTTCTTTAGTAAAGTTTTAACGAGGCATAATCTTAAATGGTTATCCAAGGGGGAGTATTGTGATAAGGATGCATGAGGTGGATGCCCATTAATATTTGGGAGGCTCAATTTTTCCATGGTGAAAGAATTTTCATTTAATGAAGGTTGAAAATGAGGACTCTATGCATGTATAAATAAGGGTATAATCTGAGGCAATACATACAACAATCTCTCTCTCTTTATGCATTACATAAACTCTCTCTTTTCTCTATCTCTCCGTAGGTTTAAGTTACAATATATATAATATTAATAAATATATGAATCACTTCTATTATAATGAGATAATAATATTAGTGAATATTAATAGTAGAATCTTCTATTTACACTTTTTTCTTTTATTTTCTCTTATTTATTTATTTATTTATTTTACAATAATATTAAATAATTAAAATGATGCAATAAATAATTATATTCAACCATTTGTAATATTTTGCCAAGTTAATATAATTTATAACAAATAATAAATGAAATCATATTTGTTATGAAAAAAAATCTATTTATATATTTTGTTTTTTTTAACTTAAATAAAAAATATATTTATTCCATTAATTATTTGAGGCGGGATTGATGGAGACATGGAGGCACGTATTAACAAATACTAAGAAACTAGAAAATTATGTAAATAGACATCATTTTATCGTAATTTATGTAGAGTATTTTACCCAAATATTACTATAAAACAAAATATTTATATTATTAATATTATATGTTATATAATTATAAATTTTAAATATTATAAATAAAAAATAGTTTAATTTATTTTACAATGATATTTATTTTAGAATTATTTTGAATTATAAACTATTTTAATATTTTTATTATTTGTGTAATACATTATAAATACTATTTATCTTCTAATTTATTTAAGTTACAACTATGTATGAATGAAGTATTTTGTAAATAAATAACAAAATTAATATTTACCTACATTTAAGAGTATATTCAAGAGTAAAACATACTAATAAATCATTTCAGTCTTAAAATTATATCAATGTTCTGTTTTAATTTTTGTTACAAACATGTCCTAAATGATTCTATGTAAATCGAATTAATTAGATTTGATTTACACTCTTTTAATATAAATCGAATAAACTAGATTCGGTTTACTAGTAATACAATATACATATGTAAATCAAATTTTTCTATAATAAATGGAATCAATTGGATTCGATTTACTACTGAACATCACATATATAGTAATTGAATCAGCATGATTTGATTTACTATTTGTAACAGATTATTGATATTTATTACTTTTAAATTAATTAAGTATAAAATTTATGCCTTTGATAACATTACTTCTAACTTAAACTTAGTTTTACAAATTATACTCTATTTCACAAATTAAATAATAATTTAATTGATATAGTATTTTAACTATTTCTCAAATTATATATTGTATAAATATAGTTAGTCATTTTATAATGTATAATTATATGTTACTTCTGACTATGAAAAAAATTAAGTTTTAACTCCTATGCTACCTTGTGAGTCAATAATATGAAATTTAATGAGTCAAAGGATAATTTTTAATGAATTTTTAGAAATCGTTTATTATTCCGTTTTAAATTCATAAGTTTATAAAAATGTAGATTTTTTGAAATTTGAACTAAAATACAAAAGTTAAATTTTTATTCTTATTTGTTTTGATTTTTTGATATTTTATTTGAATCTAAATGAGGGATATTTTTTATTGACATTTATGTTTTAAAGTTAATATAGAATAGATAAACAATGTCAATAATCTGTTACAAGTAGTAAATCGAATCAAGCTGATTCGATTTACTATATATGTGCTGTTCATTTAGAACATGTTTGTAACGAAAATCAAAATAAGACATTAGCGTAATTTTAAATCTGAAATAGTTTATTAATGTGTTTTATCTAAGTAAATGTACTTTTCAATTAAATTATATTTATTTTTATTTTAAAAATCTTTATTACATTTTTTATTTTATTTTTATCTTATTTGTTAAGTAAACATTTTATAAAATTTAAACTGAAAATTTTATTAAATATTGTTTCTTGATATGAATTTATTGATTAACAGTATAATTGGTAATTCAATGACAAATAATATATATAGAACTTAGATTATAAGAATGATCATGGAATAGTTAGAATTATTTTGAATTTTACACTATTTTAATTTGTTTATCATTTGTGTAATGCATGATTAGTATATACCAGTTATTTACAAATTAATTGAAGTTATAACTATATTTGAATTAAATATTTTTTAAGTAAATAAAAATATGATATTTATCTGTATTTAAGATTTTGTCAACAAAAATTTAAATTAATTATTTCTTTTTTTTTTTTGGGTTCCATAAGAACAAAATAACAAAAATTGTCAATTTTTATTTTATTATTATAACACTTTTAACTCATACTTTAGAAGTATTTACAGTCATATATTTAATTATTTTTTAAGATGTAATTTTTTATTTGTAGTTTTTTTTTTTATTATTTTTATTTTTATCATATTTGGTATCCAAACTTGTTATGAAATTATTAGAATATTTAATATTAAAAGTTTAAACCTGGAAAATTACGCAAATTATGTAAATTAAGGAAAGCATTGTTTAGCCTCACTCTCACATAGCAAACTTACCATCTTTTCCGATGTCATTGTTGACTTTAGACAAAAAAAAGTTATACTCTTCAAAAATTCCAACAGATCTTATTCTCAGGGTTAACTACATATCTTTTTCTACTTGTCAACTTATCCTTCAAACATGTTATTTAACCATCTTAAACATTAAATATATTCATCCACAACAGATGTCACTTTAAATTTTACCTTTTTTTATTTAATTACTTCTGTTTCTATTAATATGAGTTTTTTTTTGTTTTGCTCCTTTTTTATATTATTTTTTGTTTTAACTTATATTTTTCTTTTAGGTTTGTCTTCAAAAATTCAGGTATATCATTCGCTGGATTGCTGTTGATGATTATAAGAGGGAAGAAGTAGAACTGGTTAGGATGAACAAAGATGTTATAGAATATAGATGCTTTTTAAATTTGTTTTTTTTTTGTCTAATTAGTTCTTGTTGTTTTTTGGTCATATATATATATATATATATATATATATATATATATATATATATATATATATATATATATATATATATATACCCTTTTTAAAATAAAGAATAAATTACTTTTTGTGACATATATAGTAATTATTGATAAATTATTCTTT
Organism: Arachis hypogaea; assembly: GCF_003086295.3. NCBI lineage: Eukaryota > Viridiplantae > Streptophyta > Magnoliopsida > Fabales > Fabaceae > Arachis > Arachis hypogaea. Next base: position 40,516,695 of record NC_092048.1, on the reverse strand, counting down.
TACTAAAATTCTAAAATTCACGTTATTTTTTTTTAAATTGATGCTATATTTCTCTTGAAATTTGATAGAAGTGTCATTTTTATCATGTGTATCAAATACATTTCTTCTTCTCCAATTTTAAAACTCTAATTCCTCTCAAATCTAATCACCATTTCCAATAAATTAGGTTAGGATTTTGAACTTGTTTTTATGTTTTAATCTCCAATTTCAACGAACACATTCATCAGTTTTTTAGCTCTCTTCTTTCTAAAATTTTTTTCTAGTATTTTTTCTTAAAATTCAGTCAGATCAACATAGTACTCCTCTTCACGTCAACCTCCATAACCTTGTATAACTATATAATAAAAACAAACTAAAATATTAGTTAGTCATAAAAACAATGAGTCAATAATTACCATCTTAGAATTTTTATTATCCGAATAATGATTGAAAGATAATTTAAGAGCAATTAAAGATTAAAAAAATAAAATACTTCGGTGTCTCCTTTCACGCACCAATTACTATCATTTTTAACTAATATATCACAAATTTCTATCAATTTTTCAGTTCTCTCATTTGTAGAATTTTCTTCCAATCATATTAGAGATAGCGATCAGATTTAACAATCTCATTCGAATCTTGAAATTCTAATTGAAAAATAATTGATCAAAAATCATTGTATATGTTACAAAGGGTAATTTACTCTTTATTTTAGAGAAAGTATAATAAAATTCACACACACATATTATATTGTAGTTTATTTAAAAAGGATAGATTATCGTGTGTTATATTTTATTTTATTAAGTAATGTGTTATTATATATTTACATTTATTTTCAATTTATCAGTGGATATTTAAATAAGAAAATAGAGAAGGCATATAAAAAAAATATACCATAAATTTTTAATCTTTTAAAAAATCAAGCAACTCTATTCCTAAAAAAAATATTTTTATCTTTTTGAAATTAATTAAAAAATATTTTATTCTTTTTAAAATTAATTATAAAAAGATAGTTTTGTCTTTTCAATTTATTTTTATTTTTGTTTCTATTATAATTTTGTAATGATTGGATAGAAATCCAAAATAAAAAAGTGCGGAACTGGCCCAAACAAAAAAACATAACATAGCCCAAGTAGATTTTAAATAAGAAAAACTTGTTTCTAACTTTTTAAAAATAGTTTTAATATTCCAAAATTATAAGAAGCATTGCCTAGGTTCCCTGAAACTCCATTTAAAAAGTTGAAGAAAAATGATAATTTATTATTATCTTTTAAAAAAATTTTCACATATGCCAGTCAGTTTTATTGGCATTTCGCTATGCCATGCTGCAGTATTGTTAAAATATATAGTAAAAAATATTGATGTGGTGAATTTGTTGGAATGATGATGCAGTAGAGTCAGAGACGGATGGCGTATGCAATGCCATAAACTGGTTGAAGCTATGACCAAAATAGTAAGAGTGATATTGATGTTGTGGTCAGTTGTCTTATGTTTTGTCAATTTGTGTATCTACGACTCAACGTTGAACTCAGCACACGTGTGGAACCGTTGCAGTGAGTGGACCTTATTTTTTGAACTAGAATCATTTGGCCTTTGATTTTTTTATATAGTGAGATGGGCCATGGAGATCTGAATATGTAGTGACATGCAACGGGTAATCTGTTTAATAAGTATATTAAATTTTGATGGTTCGTTGGGTAATAATAGGTATTTTCTAGAAATTATTGCTGGCAGTGAGATTATGCCATGGTTAGTCTCACCGAAAATGATTTAGAAGGTGTGGTAGTTTGAAATTGAAGGAGAAGATTGTATAGTAGATACGTGAGGTGGAGTCATGGCGGGTATAGTGTTCCCCATGTAGTTTGAAATTGAAAGAGAGGCATGGCCGGCCGGCACAGTGTCCCCCATGAATAGATGATTCAGTTGTGAAGTTCTCATTTGAGAAATGAGCAAGAATCAAATAATGGAATTAAATTCGTTACTGTGTATGCTTTACTTTGTTAGTTATTTTAGTCAAGTAAGAAAACATGGGCGGTCATTGTTGAACATCAAATGGTAGCTGGGCCAGAGTATATTTAAGTATTGATTTAGTTGTTAATTTTAGTTGGGTGCAAAGATGCAGATAGTGATAAAACTAAAACCATAATTTTGTATTAAATAGGTGATGAAGTACTAGAATAAAACAGAGACCATACACGAATAACATGTTTGGGAGGAGACAATAATAACAATCTTATCACTTTATCACATGTGACATTAGCCTAGTATGTATGTCGAACATCACTCTTACATGCTAATCAGCTTCAAGCCAAAATACCCTATTAGTAAACTCTCCACTCAACCGCACCGATAAAAATTTATATGCAACTCTTTCAATCTCCTTGAAACCTATTGTCCCCATGTTGCTCAATATGACATTCTTCAGTGCATCTAGAGAATCAACACGTAAATACGTAATATCACAATCGAATTACCCTCAAATATCACACCTTTCTCACAATTTTTTATTATTCTATTGGGATAAATTACTACAAAAAAGAACTGATTATTATCCATGTGCATGTAAAGAAAAAGTATAAAGACTTAGAGTTTTTTTTTTTTGAAAGTAAGAGCTCAACACAAAAGTGGAGCAGTGTAATACAAATACAAGAACAATAAAAGCATAACAACTCCTATGTCATCTCCGGCATAGCCATCAACAACATGAGTTATTTGCAACACCATTCTGTAGCACATGAGAATGATTGCTCCACACACTCGCCAATCTCTGTTGTCTTGCAGTGAAATATGGCATCATTCCTGTGTAACCAAATCATCCATATAATTGAGAAGAATCCAACTAGCCAATACTTGTGCCTCTCTTTTCTCATGGGCACGGATCTCTGATGAACGGATTATTGACGGTTTAGAATTTCACAAATGAATTCTCGTTGCAAGTATAGTTTCTAAACCAATCACTAATCCTTTCATACAAAAAGTTGTTTGTCACTAAAACAAACCCCTAAAATTTATAAACCGAAGTATTCAAACCTCGGGTCGTTCTCCCTAGGAATTACAATGAAGTGTCTTGTTATCGGTTGTGAGTTATATTTGGGGTTTTGATATGAAGCATGAAAGATAAATGGTAAGAAAGTAAACTAATGGCTAAAAAGGTCTTGGCAAGGGTTGGTGGTCAACGATCTCTATCCTAATCACTAACCACAATATGAGAATTGGCAAGGATTAATCTCATTAAATCATCCTCTAACTAGTAGTAAAGGAAAGTCAAATGAGCTATATCAATCCTACTCCATAAGTCCTAACTCTCTACTAATTCAATTAGTGAGAACTAGGGTCAATGGATCCCAATCATCAATTACTTGGACATTAGTAACTCAAGAGTTCCTAAGTTACCTTTCCAAGCCAAGAACATAAAATTCTACTCTAAAATCCAGCCAAGCATTTCATCAAACACTTGGAAGGCATAAAAGAAAAGCAAAGTAAATTGATAACAAAAATAGAATCTAACAACAATTATGGCAATGAATTAACAACAACAATCAAAAGGAACACAATTATTATGAATTACCTCTAATTGAATTGAAAGAAAATAGAAGGAGCAAAAGTAGATCGACAACAAAACATAAGAACAACATAAAGGAAATTACAACAAAAGAATAGAAGAAGAATGAATGTAACAACAAGGAATTGAGAGGTAGAAGTAGAAGAAAGCAAAGATTAAAATCTAGATCTAAGGTTATTGAACTAAACCTAATCCTAATTCTAGAGAGAAGTGAGAGCTTCTCTCTCTAGAAACTAACTCTCACTACTAAACTAAACTCAAAACTAAAAGTGATTAGTGGTTGGGAATGATGATGATCATTCCTTATGTCTTCCCCTTAATCCTTCATCCTTTTATTCCTTTCCCTCAGCAATTTGGCGCCAAAAATGGGTTCAGAAACCCTCTCAAATCGCCAGGCACGTGTTGCATTAATGAGGTCATGTGCCATCATCGGCGCGTGCGCGCATGGTACGCGTGCGCGTCCCTGGTCGATTCTGCAATGTGCGCGCGAGCGCCTTGTGCACGTGCGCGTGCATGGCTGACTTGCTTCTCTGACTTTTTATGCTTCTCTCCACTTGTATGCTTCCTTCCTTGCTTCCTTTGATCCATGCCTAGCCTATTTCAATCCTGGAATTACTAGCAAACACCTCAAGGCATCTTATGGAATCAAAGAAGAACTAGAATTCATCAAAATAAGTCTTAACAAGCATTGTTTTTACACTTAAACACAAATATGGGAGAGATAACAAAATCATGCTAATTCCTAGGCTAAATGTGACAAAAGGTTATCAAAATACTCTAAATTCAATGCAAAACAAACCATCAAATTGGGGTTTGTCAACCTCCCCACACTTAAGCCTTAGCATGTCCTTATGCTAAAATAAGAAGGAACTAAGGGTTATGACATTTATTGAATGCAACTAAACTATATGAGTCCTATCTAAATGCAATTATCTAAAGCAATTGGAAATGATCAGTTCAAACAAATCAATCCCCAAGAGAGCATGTGTAAGCACAAGAGCTAGGTAATAAGGACTAAGTCCAAACCACAATTGTATTGAATTGTCAAAAGAGTTCAAACTTGCAAGATTATAGATAATATGGGTGAACACATGTGATTGAACTTTTGAACCCTCACCGGATGTGTATCCGCTCTATTCACTCAAGTGTTTAAGGGTTAATTCACTCAATTCTCTTCTAATCGTGTTTTCCAAAATTTGGTTTTCTTCTAACAATCAACATTTATTCAATGCATGCATACATTCATCATGAGGTCTTTCATTTAGGTTGTAATGGGGTTAGGGTCAAGGTAGGATCATTTATGGTCAAGTGGACTAGGATTTGAATCTTTGATTAGCATAGACTTTCCCACCTAACCTATTTAATGACCTATACAAATGCGAGCTATTCTAACTACCCATTCTTCACTTTTTCTTACATACTCATGCATTTTCTTTTCATTTCTCAACACTTATGCATTGATTCTTAGTGAGCTTCACTTTAGGGCATTTTGTCCCCTTTATTGCTTCTCTCTCTTTTTTTTTTCTTTTTTTTCTATATACATCTTTTTTCTTTTCTTTTCATCATATTTTTTTTTCTTTATATATATATATTTCTTTTCTTTTTCTCTTTCAAACTAAATACGAGAACATCAATGCATAAGGTCTCTACATTTAATCAATACATGAATATGTGCCCAATTCCTAAACATAAAAGTGTACTGCCTCTTTTTATCCCATCCACTGTTCCCAAGCCTCACCAACTTTGAATAATAAAACACTCTCACTAGCCTAGGTCAATCAAGGATCCAAACAAGGACTTTTCATTGGTTTTCCGCCTTAGGCTTGTAATGTGCTAAAATAAGAATAAGTTGGTTAAGCATAGGCTCAAAGTTGGCTAACAATGGAGAGTAAAAAGGTTGGCTATTTGGGTAAGTGGCTAATGAAAGAATGGCCTCAATCATACAAATGCATGAATACAAGAAATAAATGGACATATAGAATCAAGCAAATCAAGGATCACACTCATAGAAAGGGAACAATTGCACACAAAAATGGAAAATAAGTGATTATAAAATGTAACCACTTCAATAGGCTCAAGTCTCACAAGCTTGTGTTCTCAATTCAATACATGCTTCACAAGGTATGAAATTCAAGCAAGTTTCAAAAATTCTTTTTCAATCAATTGGGTTAATGCCCTATATTTAAACTCCTTGAAAAACCTCAATGTTTGACTAAGCATTGTTGTGATTGAAAAATTCAAAAATTTTCCTTAGTTTACCCTTTTCTTTTTCACTCAAAACCAATTTCTTATGCAAAAAGGGTGACTAAGTTTCACTTAAAACATGATTTCTAATCACAACCACAAAATAAAAAGAAGAATATACAAAAGAAGATATGCAAAAATGTATAAAGAAAAAGTCCAACTAAAATATGGAATCTATCATCCAAAATATCTAAAAATACCCAAAAGCATCAAGATATCTAAAATCCAAAATAAGCAATAAAAGTATCCAAAGCAAACTAGAAATGCATCAAAATATATACAAAAATGTGCAAAATGAGATAACTAGGCCGAAAAAGTTCACCGGTTCCCAAATAATGCTACCGGTGCCCTCCCCACACTTAAAACCAAGCATCGTCCTCGATGCTAAACCGGAGGATCAGTGGGAGGTACAACGATAGGCTCTGGCTCTGACTGTGGCTGTGGGACCGGCTCCTCCTGAGTCTGTGGTGGCTCTGTAGTGTCAGGGGTATCCTGCTGAACCGGTGCATCCGCGTCCTCCTCCTGATGATCCAGCTCATCGGAGGCCGGAGAATCGGGAAGCGGAGGTAGCTCAGCGCCCAGAGAGATAAGTGCCTGGTCCATCCGATCCAAACGGCGTCTGACATGGTGTCGCTCTCGCTCTAAGAACCGGAAGAGACGCTGGACCAGGAGATAGGTAGGCTCAGGTGCTGCTGGAGGGCCTGTAGATGGTGAAGGAGCTGCGGGTGTAGAAGATGATGGGCCAGCGGCAGGGGAAGGTGGTGAAGGTGTCCCTATGACAGCTCTAGCCCGAGAGCGGCGTCTAGCAGGTGGCTTCTCGTGCACCCAAACACCCCAGGGGATAGTAACCTCCCTGTCATCTGCATCAGCTGGTGGTGGTCGCACATCATCATCTGACCACGGGACATCAGCTAAGGCTGCCATACTCGTGACCAATGTAGGAAATGGAAGTAGGCCATGAATATGCGCCCGCCACATGCACTGTCGGATAAGTCTAGGGAAAGAGACATCCTTCCCCTCCATAACACACCCGATCAGCAGAAGCATCTCCATGGGGACCTCAGAAAAGTGGGTGGTAGGCAGGACGTAGTGGGCGAAGATCATCTGCCAAGTCCTGGCCTCCCTAGTCAAATGAGTGAATAACATCCCCTTTGGCTTGGTGTTGCCCGCGTCCATAACCCATGAAGCATCCGGTATCCCAATCACGCGCCGAAGCGCCTCATAATCAAAAGTCATGGTATGGATGGCTATCTCAGCCTGATGATGGGCACACTGGTCATGCGGAATGTGTCGGCAATGTAATGCCTCCCCAATGGCGGTCTCGGTGACCATAATCTCTCTACCCCGCACCTGAACTGAGTCCAAAGTCGGACGGAAGAAGTTGCAGTAGAATTCCTTCACCCAAGATATATTGATGTCACCCAAATCCCGGTCAACAAAGTCAATACCTAACTCAAGGATCCGACCGGTAATGCGCCGTCTCACATCATTAGGTAGGAGCAACTTCTTCTCAATATTTAGCTTCGTTGATCGATATCTAGAGAGCCGAAGCTCACAGTAGAGATTGGGGAATTTGTCTGGATTGGTAGAAGGCAACTGCTGATTCTCTTTATCCTCGTCATGCAATGGATTCTTAGCATAGTTCTTGTAGATGGAAGGAATGGAGGGGGTAGACTGTTTTCTCTTCTTAGAGGCGGTGGCTATGGCTTTGCCTTTATCCGACATCCTGAAAAATATGATAGAATATATAAAACATTTAGCATGTAACAAAGAAGGCATGTTCAGGATACAATTATCAAAGAGCAATCATGATGTTGCGCTGAATATGTAAAAGTGAACAGGTAAGCATAAGTGAATGAACCAAGACTGTAATCTTCATTAAAGGCAACATCTCATATTCAAAAGGCAATAATATCATCATATTTTTTAAAGAATTGTTAAAGAGGGTTAAAGGTGAGTGGAAGTGAAACGGTTAAGGGATTAGTAAGTTAGAAAAGTGGATTAGTGATATGATGATATATAGGCTCAATTTGAACGAGAAGTTGCGGTTCATGTTCACAATGATTGTGCAAATCCGGGAAGTCAAAAAGGAAACGGAAATGTGCCCAAAACTGAAGTAAAGATCAAGATGAAACTAATTTCCTTGAAAATCGGACAGCATTCCGGCTTAAAATTGGATGTTCCCGGATAGCAAAATAGCACAATTAGCACAAAAATTGACATCAATCACGCACAATTAGCACAGCAGCAAACCGATACTATTTGGCAACACATATTGCATGGAATATCAAACCAAAACCAACATACCGTACTCAAGGAAGCAAGCAGCAGATATGCACATACGGAGCAATTATCAGGCCTAGAATCCTCTATCCAGCCCTAGCTACCTAGCAGCAATTATATCTATCTAACCTAACATACAAAATTCGAATTTAGCTAACTAACATGCAATTCTAGGGACTAACATAAGAGATAACAGAAATGGAGCAGGAACCTGGGAGCCGGGAAAAACTGAGAATGGAACGGGAATTCGGGAGTAGGGCCACAGAATCAGAAATTGCGCCGCCGTCAACGGTGGCGGTTATGGCAGAGGAGCGGCGGCGGAGATGGAATGGGTGGGTGAGAAACTGAGGGGAAGAGGGAGAGGAGGTCAGAGGGAGAGAGGACGGGTGGGTGGTGGTGAGAAGGGAAAAGGGAGTGAATGGATGAGAGAGAGAGGATTTATGGTGAACGGTGGTGGTCGGCGGCCGTTACTGCTGCTGCGACGGCAGTTGGGGGAGAGAAGAAGAAGAAGATGGAGGTTGGGGAAATGGGGTGCGCGACTGCGCAGTGTGCATCGCGTGCTAGGGTTATCCCTATTTTTGAATCGGCGCGCGCGCGCACCTTGCGCGTCCGCGTCCATTGAAAAAAAACGTGGGCCCTACGCGTGCGCGTACAACGCGCTTAAACGGGGGTGAGCAAAATAGGGAAGGACGCGTGCACGTACCGTGCGCGCACGCGTGCATGGAGTTGGGCTAGGGGCTTAGAGTTGGCCCAACTCAGGCCTAACTCTCTGGAGAATGGCCTGGGAGTCGCGCCACTAGATTTGCGCGCACGCGGCAAGTACGCGTCCGCGTGCATTGAGGGGAATGGAGATCCACGCGTGAGCGTGCAATGCGCGCTAACGTGGGGTGGCATATTAGGCAGGAGCGCGTGCGCGTATCTTGCGCGCACGCGTACATGAGATTGGGCCTGAGGCTTAGAATGGGCTTGAGGCATGCCCAACTCTCTGGTCCGTGGCCCTGGGTGATGCTAATACGCATCGACGCGCACGCGCACTGGGCGCGTTCGCGTGAGCTGCTTGATCTTATTGGATGGGTGCGGAGGCGTGAAGTGCGCCAACGCGTGAACAGCGAGGGGTGCGGACGCGTACAGCGTGTGTTCGCGTGAGTGGAGTTGAGCTGGGGGCTTAAAAGAGGCCCAGATCCAGCGCAACTCGCTGGAAATTGGCCCAGAAGTTCTAGCAGCGAGTCGACGCGTACGCGGCAGATGCGCGTACGCATGCGTTTCCCTATAGCTTTATAGGCACGCACGCGTGTGGTGCGCGTCAGCGTGGAATGAATTGGGCTCGAGGCACAAGGCTGGCCTAAGAGAGGCCCAACTCTCTGGAAAATGGGTGATGATGTGTCCTCTCAGGGGCGCGTGCGCGTACGCTGTGCGCGCGCGTCCCCCCTCCCTTTTTTTTTTTTTTTAAGCAGAAAAATTATGCCCAGGAGCTCCCTAGACTACTTACAGCTCTTTATTCAATCAACCATCACACAATTTGCAAAAATGCAATTTGACATTATTCATCTACTACGAAACACAACATACATGTGACTAGGCTAACAATTGAGTTGTACAAACAAAGTATGTGAAACATCTACCTACAATGGTAACTCAAATCACTTATTAGGCAAATTTAAAAGAGAATGGAAAGAGTTTACCATGGTGGGGTGTCTCCCACCTAGCACTTTTAGTTTAAGTCCTTAAGTTGGACATTTTGAGATGCTTATTGTCATGGTGGCTTATGTTTGTACTCATCCTTGAATCTCCAAGGATCTTTGCTCCTCAATTGGTTGACAGAATTTCCAACCCTTTTCATCAAGCTTGGGCAAAGTTCTACACAAGATATGAGTCCCCATAATTGGTCTTCACGTAGCGAACCGGATCCCATATCTTGTCTTCACACCCATCCGTTAGTTGAGTTTCATGGTTTTGTCGGATGAGCGGTTGACATAAAGGTGATTGACACAGAGAATTCTCTTTACTCCACCAATGCTTCCTCCTAGATCCATATAAAGCAATCCTTGTCCCAACATCATCCCTATACCTTGAGGCCTTGGCCTTGATAAGCTTAACACCTATTTTCCAACCACTACACAACTCGTTTTTACGTTTAATTCCACAAAGAGTTCTAAGTTGACCATCATTTTCAAGCAAACCATATTCAAGCGAGAAAGTAAAGCTTATGGATAAGAATTTTACCCACTTGAAAGTTGTATTGGATGGTAATTTGGGGAGAGAGGCTTCCCCACACTTAGACCATGCAAGGTCTACTTCCTTGTGCTCTTCTTTGTGTATTTCCACCTCTTTGCGAGCTTCCTTGATTCCAACCTTTTCCCTTTTATCACATAGCTTGGTGTTGTCTTCAAGAACTTTGATTTCTTGCCTAATGGGAGGTGATTCAATTTTGGATAGGAACTCATTGATGAATAAATCCATTTCTTGGTCAACCTCTTCATATTCTTCAATTTCGATATACACCATGCAAATGGTATCCTCTTGGTAGCTCTCTTTCTCATTGCTCACCAAGGGTATGGGAGGTTGTGCACACTCTTTTATACTTTCAACTCCATGTCCAATGGGAGGGGATTCCATTGTAGAGAGAAATTCATCCATGATTGAATCTATTTCTTGATAAACCGCTTCCAAGTTTCCAACGATGATATGTCTTGGAGATTGCGCGCCCTTCTCAACATCAATATCAAGCTTCTTGGAAGAGTTCTCCATGATGCTACATTCCCATGGACTTTCAATATCTCCGAGATCTTCAACCACTTCTCCCCTTTCTTCAATGATCATAGGCTTCTCCAATTGTTCCAACACAAAATTTGACTCCTCCTTTTCCACCGAATTTTCCAATTTCTCTTTCATGCTTTGCTCTTCTTTTGACTTTTCACGTGTGGTTACGGAAGTACCTTGAGTATTCAAGCATTGGTGGGCTAAAATGTGCACCACCTTGGTCAAATTGGTCACAAACTCAAGTGTATCCCGTTTCATGGCCTCTTGTCCTTGGAGTAACAAAGTGAGAGGATCGTCTATTGGGGCTTGGGGTGAATAGGAAGGTTCATTATTTTGGAGGGAGGGTTCATGGTAGGAAGGTGGTTCTTCTTGGTAAAGGTATGGAGATGATGAGTATTGAGGTGGTTCTTGGGAGTAATCTTGATATGGTTGTGGTGATTCTAGAGGTTCTTGCTCATAATGGCCATAAAAATATGGTGTGGATGATTGGTTATATGATGGATATGGATCATAGGGTGGTGCTTGGTGATGAAAGGCTTGTAAGAATGGTTGAGGTTCATGTTGAGGGTGAGAGTCATAGGCATATGGTGGTGGTGCTTGGAAGTCACAAGGTGATTCACCATAGCCATTGGATTGGTATGCATCATAGAATGGCTCTTCTTCATAGTGCCTTGGTGGGGGTTGTTGCCATAAAGATTGATCATATGCATATGGCTCCTACCACCTTTGGTCATCCCATTCTTGATACACATCTTCATTATAGTCCTCATTTCCTACAATATGTTGATAACCAAACTCATAGCCAAGGTGAGAATTCATGATAGCAAGAAGAAAATGAAAACAAAATCAAATAAGAAACAAGAAAATTAAATCCTAAAACTAGCAAGAGCTAACAAAAGCAAACATATTCACACTATTCACATATATACAATAACCAATAACATAACACCATTGCAATCCCCGGCAACGGCGCCATTTTGATGAACGGATTATTGACGGTTTAGAATTTCACAAATGAATTCTCGTTGCAAGTATAGTTTCTAAACCAATCACTAATCCTTTCATACAAAAAGTTGTTTGTCACTAAAACAAACCCCTAAAATTTATAAACCGAAGTATTCAAACCTCGGGTCGTTCTCCCTAGGAATTACAATGAAGTGTCTTGTTATCGGTTGTGAGTTATATTTGGGGTTTTGATATGAAGCATGAAAGATAAATGGTAAGAAAGTAAACTAATGGCTAAAAAGGTCTTGGCAAGGGTTGGTGGTCAACGATCTCTATCCTAATCACTAACCACAATATGAGAATTGGCAAGGATTAATCTCATTAAATCATCCTCTAACTAGTAGTAAAGGAAAGTCAAATGAGCTATATCAATCCTACTCCATAAGTCCTAACTCTCTACTAATTCAATTAGTGAGAACTAGGGTCAATGGATCCCAATCATCAATTACTTGGACATTAGTAACTCAAGAGTTCCTAAGTTACCTTTCCAAGCCAAGAACATAAAATTCTACTCTAAAATCCAGCCAAGCATTTCATCAAACACTTGGAAGGCATAAAAGAAAAGAAAAGTAAATTGATAACAAAAATAGAATCTAACAACAATTATGGCAATGAATTAACAACAACAATCAAAAGGAACACAATTATTATGAATTACCTCTAATTGAATTGAAAGAAAATAGAAGGAGCAAAAGTAGATCTACAACAAAACATAAGAACAACATAAAGGAAATTACAACAAAAGAATAGAAGAAGAATGAATGTAACAACAAGGAATTGAGAGGTAGAAGTAGAAGAAAGCAAAGATTAAAATCTAGATCTAAGGTTATTGAACTAAACCTAATCCTAATTCTAGAGAGAAGTGAGAGCTTCTCTCTCTAGAAACTAACTCTCACTACTAAACTAAACTCAAAACTAAAAGTGATTAGTGGTTGGGAATGATGATGATCATTCCTTATGTCTTCCCCTTAATCCTTCATCCTTTTATTCCTTTCCCTCAGCAATTTGGCGCCAAAAATGGGTTCAGAAACCCTCTCAAATCGCCAGGCACGTGTTGCATTAATGAGGTCATGTGCCATCATCGGCACGTGCGCGCATGGTACGCGTGCGCGTCCCTGGTCGATTCTGCAATGTGCGCGCGAGCGCCTTGTGCGCGTGCATGGCTGACTTGCTTCTTTGACTTTTTATGCTTCTCTCCACTTGTATGTTTCCTTCCTTGCTTCCTTTGATCCATGCCTAGCCTATTTCAATCCTGGAATTACTAGCAAACACCTCAAGGCATCTTATGGAATCAAAGAAGAACTAGAATTCATCAAAATAAGGCTTAACAAGCATGTTTTTACACTTAAGCACAAATATGGGAGAGATAACAAAATCATGCTAATTCCTAGGCTAAATGTGACAAAAGGTTATCAAAATACTCTAAATTCAATGCAAAACAAACCGTCAAATTGGGGTTTGTCAATCTCCAACTCTTAAAATGCTCTTTCAACGTACCAGGCACAATCCACGCCTGTCCAAACGCCGAGATCCAAGCACACCACACCTGCCAAGAGTACTCACATGTAATACATAAGTGTTGTATATTTTCAACATCTTTCTTACACAACACGCACACCACATCATTCTGTTGTAGGATTCCCAGTCTACTTAGCCGATCCTTTGTGTTGACCCGGCCTACCAAAACAAATCACGCGAATAACTCCACTCGAGGCGAAACTAGACCTTTCCAAATCTCCTTTGTGAATCTGAACCTCAGGAGCTCCTCATCCAAAGTCTCTTCCTGCAAAATCTGCATAAATGAATTAGTAGAATAAACGCCTTCCTTATCAAATTTCCACACCACTCTGTCTTGCACATCTGCTATCAATCTAACAGATTGCAAGATGTGAAATAGTTGGTTTAAAGTATCTGTCTCCCATTGTCGTAATTCTCTTCTCCACTGGAAGTGCCAAACTCACTCTATCCCATCCCAAAACCCACAATCCCCTATTACTGAACCTCTCTGGTTTGAAATCAAGAAGAGTCGCGGAAAGGAGTCTTTTAGCTTTCCCACTTGTAGCCATGTATCCTCCCAAAATCTGGTGGATCTTCCATCTCCTACTTCCATAGCCAGGCCATCAATCATTTTCTGCTTGACATGTTGCTCCCTAATTTGCACTTGACATATGTCTTTCCACGGAACCCCCCTCTTCGGTAAAGTCTGAGTTGACAACAAGTGATTTGAGTTCAAGCTATTGCAGGAACATACAATCTTCTTCCAAAGAGGACATTCCTCCTTAAAGAACCGCCACCACCATTTAAACAGTAAAGCGGAGTTACGGACCACAGCATCACCCACCCCCAAAAGAACCTCCTCTGCAAGGATATAATTCTCCGTGCAACCGCATTAGGCATCTTGTATAGATTCAGGTAATAAATAGGCAGGCTGTTAATTACTGACTTAATAAGTATTAGCTTACCAGCCTTACTAATGATCTTTGCTTTCCACATGCTGAGTTTTTCTTCCACCTTATCTATAACCGGCTTCCAAGTTTTTACCAACCACGGATTTGCTCCTAAACTGATGCCAATGTACCTCACCGGTAGAGCTGCCTCTTGACAACCTAGTAGCCGGCACATCCTGTTAACCCACTCCTGGCTGCAATTCACTGGTCTCAAGTTAGACTTCTCAAAGTTAATGCTCAACCCAGATATCATTTCAAAGCACCTCAGAAGCCTCTTATAGTTCCTCCGTGTCTCCTCCTCGTCTGGTGGGCAGAAAAGTATAATGTCATCAGCAAATTGTAAGTGTGATAACTCTATATTATCCCTACCAACTAAGAGTGGAGATATCCGACCATTCCTAACTGCCTCCCCGATCATCCTGTTCAACACATCCACCACCAAAACAAACAAGAACGACGATAAAGGGTCGCCTTGACGTAGTCCCCTCTCCATTTTGAAAGGTTTCGATGGTGATCCATTAACTAGAATAGAGATAGAAGCCGAAGTAACACACTCCCTAATCCACGCCCTCCATTTTCTTCCGAAGCCCATCTTCTCCAGCACAATATCAACAAAGTACCATTTGACTCTATCATAGGCTTTTTGGAAGTCCAGTTTAATAATCGCTGATTCTTTCTTTTTCAGTTTCAACCATTGCATGGTTTCACAAGCAATTAAAGCACCATCATGTATCTTTCTCCCCTTCACAAAAGCACTCTGTGATTCTCCGACTAAGCCTGGCATAACCCTCCTCATTCTTCGTGTCAACAATTTAGAAATAACCTTATAGACACACCCAACCATACTGATGGGTCTGAGATCTTTTATCTCCTTAGCCCCAAAAAATTTCGGAGCCAACACTACCCATGTGATATTAGCATCTGCTGGTAATCGTGCTGTCTCAAAGAAAACCATCACAGCTACAGTGAACTTCGTTCCTATCTCGTTCCAGTACTTAGAGTTAAAAGATGGATGTAGTGTGATTAATGATGAAGCTAGCAAGCTCCTTATATAGAGGGTTATTTTTTGGATATAGTCATCTAGGATGCAGAGACACCTAGTTCATTAGACATGTATCTCGAATACGGTGACCACATTTTGTGTCTCTAACTATATCTCGAGTACTGTGACCCTGTTTACGTGTCTGAATATATCTTAGTTACTGTGATCCTGTTCAAAATACGACTATATATTAGATACCGAGTACCCGTTTTTAGTTATGCGTCACATCCCGACTTCACCCAGGATATATTCAACTTTGATAGTCTCATTTCCTGGGTACTCAGTCATGGGGATATGAGTTTAATGAAATTTGGATCATAGCACCCAAGATATGACATGTTGTATATATCAATAAATACACTGTGGTTTATGTATTTTGGTAAATAATATATTATTTATTTTAAATAAAAAATCCTATAAACTTGTTAACCATCCTAATCAAGAATTTGATAACCCCTGTATCATCTGTAAAGTTGTACATTTTGTTCCCCTCAAAAGACACAATTTAAGCCTATCGCAGGTAAAATTATTCCTGCACAGAAGCACGATGTCCTTAGGATTTGTCACGCGTCCTTCTACATGTGCAGGGACGGACTTAGGGGGGAGTGGAGGCCTTGGCCCGCCCCCGCCCCTCCAACCCCAATATTCTTTAAATAAATAATAATAAGTTATTAAGTATATGAAATTATTATATATTATATAATGTTATTTTTTGTTTGAAAAATATATTTAGTATTTAGTCTAATATAAATAAGAGTCCAGTCCAAATATTAATGATCTTTAATATCTAAAAAGTAAGTAAAATAATAGAACGATTTTATCCAAATGATTTCAATAACCAAGAGAAATTTGACACTAGAATGCAAGCTCAATATTATAAATTTGATTGTTCCTAATCATGTTGAATTAAGTAACTTGTGCATAATTTTTGAGTTATGTCAAGGATTAACAAAGACAGGAAAGTCTTTAATGTATTATTTGATTGATAATTTGATTCGCTTAGTATTAACTCTTCCTGTTTCAACTGCTACAACTGATAGATCTCTTTTAGCTATGAATATTGTAAAGAATAGACTCGGAAATAAAATGAAAGATGAATTTCTTGTTAATTATCTTTTGATTTACATTGGAAAGAAAATTATTGAAAGATTTAACACAAATTCTATTATCAATAAATTTTATAATATGAAGAATCAACATGCACCATTTCATTGGTAAAAAATAAGGTAAATGACAAACAATTCAAATGGCATTCAATATTACATGATAGTCCTAAAGACAAAAATGTTACATGCATGTCTAATTTTGAAAATGTAACTATATAAATCTAAACTAATCAATTCAATTTACATTTTCTCTATATAAATCAATCAATTGGATTCAATTTAGCTAAGGAAGTGGTAAATCAAAATAGATAGATTCAATTTACTAAAAGAGAAACTTTCAGGATGTAAATTGAAGTAGCTAGTTTCAATTTACTACATTTGATACCCTAGTAGGTAAATCAAAGCTTAACGTATACAAATTAGTAGGACTCGCAATGGCTAATGAAGATAGTTTTTTAGTTTTTGTGTACTATAGAGGGACGATTAAGAAAAAATACGAGAGAATAAAATTTACTGATAAGGATCAGTTGAGTGTTTTTATTCCAAAAACTAGGATTGCATGGCATGAAATAGGTGGAAAAGTTATTTTATAGGTGATAGACAGTGATGAAGATTTGCAAGTTTTGTTTCACTATTGTTGTCGGTTTCTTGAAGTGAGAACCCATGAGCTATTGTCTAAGTTTGGAGCTGTGATTTAGGAGGATCGAATCCGAATCATCAATCTTTAGTAATGCCATGAGCCTCTAGTTTAATGCGTGTTGGTACCTCTTCGTCTGTGCTTGTCATTGCACCTGAGGCAGTTTTGGTAGCATCTCCGTCCTTCTCAGCTGATCTTAACCGTGATGCTGATGGATAAATAGGTGATAATCGACCTTTTGGTCAACTTGCAATGGCCGGTACTCCTGTTATGATCCCGGTTTTTGGGGAGGGTGGAGAACCAGATGCTGTCGAATATGTACTGCGAGATGATGATGATGATGATGATGATGATGATGATGATGATGATGATGATGATGATGTGGAATCCACCATGATTGATGAGGATAGCGATGATGATCTAGAGGGAAGTATTTCAGTTGGGTGTGGTAGAGCATCTAGTTCGGGAACTCAACAATACCACCCCCCCCCCCCGCATTTTTGACGTTAGACTTTGAGGCCATGACATAACAGGGGTTATCGAATGTAGCATATGAATTTGGGGCCAGAGTTACAGGATACAACAGGTCTTAAGCGTAAAGACTTATAGCATCCGCTGTGAGATTGAGTACAAAGTGTTGGAATCTGATCATATCAAGTACCATGGAAAGTGTAAGGAGTTTGAAAACGGCTACACATGGTTGATTCGGGTCACTCTTCGCCGGTGAAAGGGATCTGAGAGGTAAGAAGGTATAATGGACCTCATACATGTTTGACCACGTCGATATCTAGTGATCATAGGATGCTTGATTATCCTGTTATATATGCTTTCATCTCTGCCTCTCCCTCCACATCGACCTCTACCTCGACCACCACCCCTCCCTCCCTGTTGACTGTGACCCCTAGCTCGTCTATGGTCTCGACCCCTCCTCTACATTGCATCAATCGCATCCTTGAGCCACCTCCACTCACGTGCACTCGCTCGTGTCCCAACACGACATCTTTGCTCAACACGACACCTGTCTGGAACATCAAGAACCTGCCCTGGACCTCTGTGTTACCTCTGTCAGGATTGCAACTTCTCTAGGGTCACCGAGGAAGAGCTTAGGCGACAAGAATCTCCTTCCATGCTCATGCTAGCACTCCAAGTACGCCTGTGACACTTTTGGGTTTGGAACGACATTAAATCGTAACACATGCTGGGCCCTGTGAGTCCAATAGAGGTGGCAAGTTTGTAACGTACTCGAAAATCACTGATCATAGCCTTTGCCATCATTCGACATAAAAAAATCAATGTTGAGTGTGGCACGAGGTCGATGCTATACTCCACCAAACTGTGGTAGCACCCTATCCACCTGATGTCACTATCACAGCAAAATAGATCAATGCCGTAATAGCCCTCCATAACGCTATATGCTGAGACTCTAGTATCTCGGGATACAGTATTTGAACAACCTCTCATGAGTTATAAAGCATCCACGTGAACTGTTAAAGAGAAATGATTGATGAAGGTCGTAAATAAAAAATAAAAAGTTATATAACTTAACAATAATAACCTGAAAGCTAAAATACTCACATCCCTGCCTTGAAGTAAATCTATCTTGAGCCTCCAATGCGTGACTCTAGGCCATTTCTCGCTCAATGTTGGCTGATATGCTGACCACCTGCCACCCGATACATTAGCTCATCAACAGCCATATACGGAAAATATATTAATCAGCAAAACATATTTAAACATAAACACCTCGATGCCAACGGCCAATGAAATGTGTCAAACCCATCAGACCTGAAATCTGAGAAACGCCAAAAGATCCATGACTGAAGGAGATGCAATGGACCAGCCAACTTAATGATGTTCTTGTTGGCCATAGCACCTACATCAATATAACCCCAAAAGAGCAGCGGATCCCCAGCTATATCTGCCCATATCCTCTAACCTAGCTACGTACGGTAACCACCGGATATGAAAACGTGTACCAAACTTGTCCCTAAAGAGCTGAGTTGATAACAACATCATCATGTACGCTCTCGTATACCTCCTAACTATATCCTCGTCTCCGCCGTGAGAAAACTCACTAAATGTATCCTACATCCAAGTGCACTTCACAATAAACTTGTTGATGTAGCCCGTAGGAGGTAAGACACCCAATAGGACCTCGAACCAAGTCCATGCAGGTCGGCCACCCTTAATGCATCTCTCAAAGTCCCTCAGACATCCACTAACATACTCACAGTCGATCGGGAGGCCTAACTAGTACGCGTAATCGTGCACTCCCCGTATGGCATATGAAAGGTATGCGTCTTCGAACGTCATCTCTCCACAAATGCATTGACAAGCGGCTCATCCCACAAAAACCAGTGTTTGTTCATCCTTGCAAGATGGTATAAACCGATCATCTGCAAGTACGATATAGTCCTATCGCCAAGGACATACCATGTTGCCTCCTCATGCTGGTAATATATCGGGTGGGATATATAATGATAAATTTTTTTCTAAAAACCATAATAATTAACAAAATAATACATTAAACGAATATTAAATTATGCATGTCCTTTCGACAATAAATACAAACACCCCAAATTATAATCTTACAACACTCATATATTAAACAAATTAAAAAAAAAAAAAATTTAAGCTAAATTTAAAATCACCTAACACGGAAAATTCTAATAAAAAAATTTAATGTAAAACATCAGTGACACTTTTAACTTAAAATAAATCATAATTAAACTTTTAGTTACTAAATATTCTAACATTTATAACATATAAATCCTAACAAAACCTCTGATTACTATTCTAACTAACATTTATAATAATTATTCTAAGTAACATTTGTAGTTTTAAAATTCTAACAAACTACTAAATTACTACTCTAACTAACATTTATAATTTAAAAATTCTAACTAACGTTTATAATCAAATACTCTAAGCGACTTAATATTGATAACATTTCTAAACTATCTTGAACAAAATGTTTTTTTTTCACTTACCTCTTCATTGATGCTACCAGTAATATGGGCAACTCCGTCCAACTGGTAAATATGATCCGGGTTATTTTTCATGTCCGCAATTTTGAATCTTGTGCTATGACATCACTTTTCTCTCATCCGGGTTATTTTTCATGTCCGCAATTTTGAATCTTGTGCTATGACATCACTTTTCTCTCGTGTGGGTCGCGGGAGGGGGGTGTGTTGTGATTTATAATTCGAAACAAATAAATTCGAATTATATGTATGTGTATACTAATAGTAAATCGAATCTACCTAATTCGATTTACCTTGGCCTCCTTTTCCTATAAATAAAATTCAATTATTTTCATTTACTATGGGCCTTAAATCGAATATCTTTGCTTCGATTTACCATGGACAAACCGAAATCAAAGCGTTTTCTTACTAAATTGAAGCTAGTTAATTCGATTTACCATTATCCATGCTAATTTGAATTCATTTAATTCGATTTACATTGAGAAAGTGTAAATCAAATCTAGTTGATTCGAGTGTAAATCAAATCTAGTTGATTCGATTTACATTGATATGCAAACGAGACATTCATGTAATTTGTTTAGATTTAGGACATTGGTATAATATTGAAATCCATACTATTTGTTTATGTGAATTACCCTAAAAAATACACCTTTTTTATACTTCAAAATATATTCTCTATCAGTATATTTTTGTAATACATCTTATATTATATAATTTATTTAATATTATTTATGTTATTAACCCTCATAATAATATTTCTGGATCGTACGTGTTGAAAATTTTTTCATTCTACACCGTAGAATTGGCCTAATGTTAATATAGCTCAATTCTTAAATAAGGGCTTCAAAACTTAATAATATTTTCCTTGTTTCCTCATGATCCCAAACAAGGTGCATGAACAGAATAATATAGTTTACTTCTTTCTTTTCAAAACGGTGAAATGCAATTGAGGTATAGTTTAAAGGGAGTAAATTGTACTTAACCACAACAAAATTCAGAAAAGGAATCAAAATAGAAAGCAAGAATGATCAGAAATCAGAATCGAACAATAAAGTAAAAATCATAACATCCTCATCGGTTCAAGCATTAGTCAAAACAACAAAGATTCTTTTCAAACCAAAACTTGAAGAACGAAAATAACATCTTATCCTTAATGATTTTATAATACTAATGACCATATAACAAAAAAGTAAATTAATTCATCCTTCTAATAAGCTCATTTATGTAAGCTTCCCTGTTACCTGCGTCACCTCCTTCTGACATAATGATTCCTTTTCTTCTTCAAACCACCCAATGGAGCCTTCAATTTGAAGGGCCATAGGAAGTTGTTTGCTTCTCTGAAGTGAGGACCAACTGTCATTATCTCGTGGATCAGATCTTCAACGCATATAATTCCGTGCTTCCCCAATGTCTAACTTGAATATTTTGATCATATAAGGGCAATTGAACATATCATTACAACAACAATCACTGAATTTGTTTCCTTTTTCCGTCACCATCATGGTTTAACACCATTGGATCAATGTACAAGTATATGAAGAGATTGAAAGAAAAGTGACAATTACATATAAAAGAGATTGAAGGGAACATAAATCATACACCAGACTCACCTGTTCAATGATGGAGTTGTCTGTCAAAGCAATTCTCTGCTTATCAACTTTTCCATAGCCTCTCTTGTAAATTAATTCTCTAACACTCTTCAGATTGGGATACCTGAAATATCAATTTTGAATGCTTTAAGAAGGCATTATGCAGGTAAGCGACTCAAGATGATGTGGTCTCTGAATATGTGAAATTCGCATACCCGTATGTAACATACGGCTCTACCCTGTGCAGCATATTCATGGTTGCTTTGTTAACCTTGAGGAATACACCATTAAAGATCTGAAGCCAAAAGAACTTGAAATAAGGCTATACCCTAATACCACAAGTACATAGTGTATAAATATAAGATACACCACAATTAAGAGCATAATTTGGGGGAGAATAAGTTGTGAAAGAAAATTAACATAACTTTGAATTTTATGTTGTGACTAATATTGGTGGCCTTGAAACATTGCGCATATTACTGAATACAAAAGACAACAATTTGTGCACAATCAAAAGAATAATGTTTTCTAATCATTACCTTCCAAAGTGAGGTTTTTCTACCAAGTAGATCAGAATACATGAAATTTGCCAAAAACAAATGCTTTTCGAGAATGACAAAAAATGACCAGACAAATATAACCTATTCCAATTTAAATACATAGCTTCTCTATAACAGCAAATGAACCAACAAAACAGATCGAGACAGCACTTAAGAACAGACTTGGTAACTATAGCATAGTTGAAGGGTCCAAAAATCATTCGTGGCCAAAGCTGATATGCCAGTATCAATGGCATAGTAGTGGAGAAACACATTGCATGCATGGCAGCACACACATAAACATAGTAGTTTAAATCATCACAATAGATTTACCTGCCTCAACCGCAAGAGCTGCAAAATCTTCCTTATCTTAGGGTGCATAGCATTGATACTGCCATCATACAATGAACAACAATGAAGCTTGTATAAAACACTTTAGATAATTTGGTATTAAAATAACTAATAATTCTAAATGAAAAGAAAGATAATTACCCACGGATCCTGATGATGAATAAGAGTTTAGCTTCAGGATCGACATAAAAGCCTCCTTTAAGAAGAAAATGTAATTAGGGATTGAAAAGAGTGAATTGAGAAAGCAAAAAATGAAAATGCAATTGGTTGTGTTGAACCTGCTGAGCGTATTCCTTAGAGTCTGTTAAAAATCAACTTGCGAGTTTGGAAGCTGGTTTTCTTAGCGGCTTGGAGCTGTTGGGTTTTGGCGAGGGCCCACTCCTCGCTCCTCTTCTACAGATTCTGGAACCACGGCTTTCACTTCCGCCTTCGACATCTTCCTTCTACCATTCACGCTAGGTTTTGCTGAAGCTAGGACTTTTTCTTATCAGGAACATGAGCTTTTTTGTTACCACAAAACTGGGTTTTTCCTCTTTTTCTGCAAATTAATCTTTTATCTTTCCTGGCCAAAAAATAAATATTATTACTCATTAAAATGGATTATATTTCTAAAGGTTAATTTTTTTATAATTTTATCAAAATTATAATTAAATTCTTATAATTTAAAAATGTTTCAATTATTTCCATACACTATTTTAAAATTTTTAATTAGGTTCTTGTTAAACAAAAAATATTAGAATTAATAAAATATTTTAAAAATAAAAAATGCCCAAGTTTAGGAATTTAGTACTTAGATGTGGATATTTTTAACTTTAAAAAAAATATTCTGTTAATTCTAATATTTTTTAAAGTAAAGACCTAAATAAAATTCAAAATCGTATAAAAATGCAATTAGAAACTTTTAATATGTATGAACTTAATTACAAATTTAATAAAATTATATAAATTGAGAGAATAATTTTAATTTCTTTTCTAAAATATAGAAATGATAGGGACTAATTTTTCAATTCCTCAAGTTTGGAGTTAACTCATCTAATTAACTTAGAGAAATGATTTCAATAAAATTATAATGTGCCGAAATTTATAGCGTTGCCGCTAGAAGGAGTAGCACGTAGAACTGCAAAACCAAAAAGTAAGCCTCTTAAAAATGATTATGCACATCTCTAAAGAGAAGGATTCCATTGCATCGTTTTTGTCTCCAGGGAGAAGTGGATAATCTCAGTCACATAAGTTTTGTTACAACATCAAATCTTAAGTTTTGTCAATCTTCAAATTAAAGACTAAAAAATACTACATGCACACTAAAAATCAACTAATATGTACTATTTTATTCATTTTCAATGTGTATTTTTATATTTTAAACATATATTGTATACAGATAATTTATTTTTAGTGTACACTTGAAATAGTCATTAGAAAATATCCTTAATTTTGTTTTCATGATAGCCAGATCTTTAATGGTGTATTCCCCTCAAGATTAACAAATTAAAGCTTCAAAGCAACCTTGAATATGCTGCACAGGTTAGAGCCTTACCTTTCATATGCATATGCGAAATTTCACATATCTAAAGACCATATTCTTGTTATGCTACAAAGCAACCTTGAATATGCTGCACAGGTTAGAGCCTTACATTAATTTTGGTTGGTCAAGTAATTAATTCACTCATTCATGTGAAGAATTGTTGATTTTAAATGTCGTTTTAATTTGTGCATGCAGATGAGAAAGTAAATGTTTGATTCTCTCTAGTAAGATTTGCATTTCAAGGAATGTAGTCAATATTTTTCTTATTCTCTCCCCAGCATTCTAAGTATGATTCCATAGATAATTCAGTTGTCCCCTGTATTGATAAAACACTCGAATGTTACCACTACCCCTTCACTTCCTGACACTAATTCCTCTTCTACTGCTGATTTACCCTCCCGCCAATTACCAAAATTTGGCCTACACTGTAACAACTCAAAATCCTGAAGAACCACCACTTAAAGACAGTTTCTATAGCTCTTCAATCTCCTAAGTGGCTGCAAGGCATGAAAGAAGAGTATAAAAAGCATTGATTAATACTAATACAGTAGTAATACTTGGCAATATAGGTAGTAGATAGGGGTTTCTACAATCTACAATAAAAAAGATGGAGCTGTCCAAACTCCAAAAGGACAAGACAGACTTGTAGCCAACACCCAACAGGTTCCAAAAGGCTCAAGGAATTGGTCTTGAACAATTGTTTTGTCCAGTCATTCCGCTTGTTATTATTAGACTAATTTTGATAATTGCTTTGAGCAAAGGCTGGATAATTTCAACAAAGCATTTCTAAATGCTGATTTATATCATAGAATTTTTATGACAAAGCCAAAAGGCTTTACTAAGGAGCTGTTACTCTAGTTTATAAATTGAACAAAAGTTTCTCTCTAAACTAAAACTAGTCTCAAGAAAGTGACTTTAAAACTTTGACTTTTATAACACCAAATTAGATACATTTGTTAAGAACGTCCAACATATATATGTTGTGCAATATATAATATAATATAATATTATCTGAAATCTCTTAAATTATGTGTAACTTATATCGGATGATTTTTTCGACATCACAAACAACTCACAGGTACAGTTTATGTAATTATGTATCCATTCCAATAATGATAAAAGAAAAATAATTACCCTATAATTTTAAATATTAAAATAAAATTACCTTTTTAAATAATGTGTTTTGAATTAAAAAACATATACCAAATTGAAAGTCTCACCGTTTCATACTATTATCATCCAAAAGTTAAGGCCCCATGTCCTTGTGTGTATTCTAATTTATATACGTGTATAATTGGACATAATTGTGCATAAGAGTATGGCCTTTTATTTTTTCAAATATACTGTTGAATCATTGTCCCTCCATTTAGTGGTTTGCATATTGTTTTTTTTTTTCCCACCATATTCTTCATTCCGTAAATCAAAAACTAATTCGTTACGAACTAAATCTTTATTAAAAGAGTTTATTATTAACTAATAAATCACTCTATATACAAAATTTGAACCTTAGAGACTTAACCAAATTAGTAAAGAACAGGTATTTTGTTGGGTTTAGGTCGGTGATGATGATGCATTTATTGATCATATTGTCTAAAGCTGTGAGATCTATCTACTGTTTAATGCACACAACACATGTGAGGAGGGTCATACTTAGACAATCTGTATCATATATATACTTCCAAAATAAAATAATATAAAAATATTTTATATTAAAAAAACATCAACTATTAAATTAAATATTATATTTTTATACATTTTAAATATATATTTTATGTTCTAATATAAATTTTATATAAATAATTATTTGATAACTAATTTTAATATATATTTAATATTATTAAAAATAATAAATTTAAAATAAAAATTATATTAGATGTATGTTAAAATTAGTTATTAAAATCAATCACTAGTATAACATATATATTGAAATATAAAATGCACATTGAGAATGAGTTAAATAACATATGTATTTGTGTATATTTATAGACAAATATATAATAGTTAATTTTAATGTACAAATAATATTTTTGTAAAAATAATATAAGAAAATTTATGGGTGCAATTTGGATAATAGTCTTGTTAAACATCCAAACCAAGCCTTTTTGGCAAATAAGTTTAACAAAGTTAATCAAAATCCAACAAAAACCAGTTTCATTAGTGAGAGCGTGAATATACATTTCAACTATCTCCACTAACGTAATCATTTGTATTCCACATTCTTCCTCCTCCTCCTTCTTCCGCCTTCTCATCCTCCTTCTTCTTTACGTGCGTGTTTCCTCTCCATCGTCGTTCTTTGATTGCTGTTGTTATCGTTGCGTTTTTCTTTCTTTTTCTTCTCTTCTTTCTGGTGATTTTGCAGCATTACGTGTTTTTTCTTCTTTTTTGTTTGATTTTTTTTCTTGTTAAGAGGGTAAATAAGAAGAATTATAAGAAGGTAAAACAAGAAAGACAAAATGAACATGAAAAGAAGAAGAAGAGGAGTTGATGAGTTTTGAATTATGCAAAATATATATATGAAAATAGCACCAAAATTTTTTAAGCGTGACACAAAAGTTTCTCAATTTTGACACCGAAATTTCTTAACTGTGACACAAATTCTTGTTAAGAGGGTGAAACAAGAATGATGACAATGTGAAAGAAAAAGAGTTTTGAATTGTGAATAACAATAACACAAAAAATTCTTAATTTTGACACTAAAATTTTGCTACAAAAAGACAGAAATGTCTTTTTTAATATTGTATTTTTTCTTCTTATTCTTTTTCTTTCTTTTTTTCTTTATTTTCTGTTGCTCTTACTTCTTTTAGGAGCGTTACTTTTCATATTAGACTTGAATGAACATGTTTGCACTGTATTGCAATTTTATTCAGTTGAATGAATGTAGGTTCATACTTATTGGATTGAATTCTTGCCAAAAATAAAAATAGTACCAAAATTTATTTAAAATAACATCAAAATTTAATTTAAATATAATGATATATAATATAGAATGTAGAAAGTAAATTGCATACTAAAATATCATATTTACTCTATAAAATAAAATAAGATAGCACCAAATTGACACTAGAAGTTTAATAACACGATACAAAAAATATTGAATCTTTCTAAAAAAATATTACACATTCAATGAATTAAATGCTTATCTCATATGTAGAAAAAACACATAAAAATCTAAAAATAACACCAAAGTGTCTTCACTCTGACACCAAAATTTTTAACTAAATAATGTAATAGAACTAAGAACTTATTTCATGAATACTTGAGTTGCATATTAATAAATTTTAATAGAAAAGAGAATAAGTGAAAGAATATGTACATAACACAACAAAATTTAGCAGAACAAGTTCAAAAATTTGAAAGAGAATGAACAATGGCATTTACGTATAAGAAGAAGACGATGTATCTGATATATATAATAACACATAAATTTCTAAAGAATAACACCGAAATGTCTTCACTCTAACACCAAAATTTCCAACTAAATGATGTGATAGATGTAAAACCCCCGAAATTAACAAATAATTAGGCAATAAATTAATTATTAATAAAAAAATTAGAAAATAGAATTTTATAGTTTAATAAGATAGACTTAATTAATCATGAATTTTGATACTAATTTTAAAGGTTTTGATCTAAAATTGAGCTAGACTAAACCGGTCAAACCAAGTCTAAACCGGACCCAAGGCCCAATCCAACAAAAATGAAATGAAGAGCACAACACTTCTTCCTCCCCAAATCAAAGAGGAACACACTGAATGAGGGAAGAACACAAGGAAGAAAACATAAACTCTTGATCTGATTGCAAATCCTTGTAACTTCCAATCCGGAGCTCCGATCATCGTACCGTTTGCGACCACGCGTCTACGCGTCGAGCTCTACAAAGTCCAGTAGTCAATTTGGTAAGAAAATCTCATTTTATCTCAGCCTCTCTTCTCCCTAATTTTCAAAAATTGAGCATGGGTATTGAGATTTGTAATTTGTCTTGGTGTTTTAGGATCAAATTGTCTTGAGAAAATTAGTGAGTCTTGTCCCATTGATGCATGAGTAAGGTAATAACCTTAAACCTCTTATTGATTTGTGAATTTGTAAGCTTGATGGTTGATTATAATGATATGTTGTGGGATTAGATTGAATATTGTTGATTTGGAGTACATTGATGATGTTGGGAGCTTGATTATTGGACCTTGGCGGTTGAAATTCGGTTCGGAGAGGCTTTGGGACTGTGAACTCTTGAGGAACGGTGACCTCGAGGTGTTTTTGGATTTTACGAGGAATCGGCCAAGGTATGTTTTAGTTTCTTGTATGTAATATATAATGTGTCGGAAAATTTAGGCTAAACGACTTCAGATAAGTTGAATCGTATGTTTGATGCATGTTTAGTGGCTTTAGCTAATGCAATGTATGTTGATTTAGATGTGGAAAATTGATGTGTTAGTTAATGATACGAATATGGTGGATAGTTGATGGAACGATGATTTTTAATGAATAATGATGTACTTTGTTGATTGAGTATGAAGTTGTGTTGAATGTGGATTATTAGGGTGAGCTTGATAAAGTTGTATATTAATGTGTAATGGAATGAATGAGAAGGTTGAGGTAATGGTTCGATAGATTTGGGTGCTGTTTAGAAGTATGGAATGTTGGTTTTGAGTTTTGATGTGGGAAAAATAGAGGTTTGAGAATTTTTGTGAAAAGTTTATGTTTGACCAAACTTCGGTGGGTCATAACTTGGCTTCCGGACCCCAAAACCTTTTCAAACTTATTTCATATGAAAATTAGGTCCGTGAAGTTTACACCGTTTGAAGAACAGATGAAAAAAGATTTTTAACGAAAGAGTTATGCGCGTCGGAAGTTGGAGATGTAAAATGTGAAATCTGTATTTTTAGCAGCTTTTTAAGGAAAATGAAAGGGGCGCGTACGTGGGCTTATGGCTGCATACGTGGCCATTCACTTCTATCCACTGCACTCGCGTACGCGGGGAAGTACCACGTATGCGGCATGGGAAAAAGAGGCACGCGGACACATGGCTACGTACGCAGGGCCCTGTTTTTCAGCAAATTGAGTTTTGTGTTTTAAACATGATTTTGAACTTCTAAATCTCTATTTTTACTCTCTAAGACCCTGAAACTTAGTTCTAATCACAAGGAGAGGGGTAAGTTTAGAGAAGAAGTTAACTTAGCAGAGAAGAAATGTTTGAAATAATGAATTATGATTGAGGAAGTGCAGAAATGATGGTTTGTAAATGAATGAGATATGTGACCCCAGATAAGAGGCAGTGATATTTTTCACTTGCTTCAGGAAAGAGATGAGAGAGAAGAATGATGAAAACTGAATTTGATTGTGAAATTGAATGATTATGAATGAATTATAATGATAATGAGATTGAAATTGATTGTGGTATGCCTTTGAGTAAGATGCAGTGGTGTCATTCACTTGCTCCGAGTAAGAGGCGAGAAAGCTGGTTAAGATACAGTGGTGTTATCCACTTGCTCCAGAAAAGAGTTCGAGACTCCAGGTAAGATGCAAGGGTTGAGTTCTGACACCGTTTGCTCCGGGTTGAGAACTGTAACACTACATGGGTAAGAGGCAGGGTAAAGTTGTCCCCTGCTCCAGGTACGCGGGTAAGATGCAAGGGTCGCAGCGTTGTCCCACTTGCTCGGTGTTTGGGTTCTGTCTAGGGTTAGCTACCGGACATATCATGTTTGGCTTTATAACCGACAGATGAGACTCATCAGCCATAGGACAGGCATAGATCACATGCATATGTTTGTTTTGTTTGTTTGTGCATTTAATTGGGTTTGCCTTTGTGAATCAATATGCTATTTATCATACTTGTTACTTGCAATAACTATTCTCTATTTGTGTTTGTGTTTGTCTATTTTGTTTGTGTTTGTGGTTCCACCAGAGTTTGGAGGATTGGAGGAAGGCGAGGAGTTGAGGGTTTAGTTAGAATTTAATTAAGATTTAGAACTTTAGAAAATCTACCCTGTTTCTGGTTCTCAATTTATAAACTTTAAGACTAAAATCTAAGTGTCAGAGTTCTAGGATTGCCTCTGGCTTTTTCAGGACCTTATATCTTATATATGTGGGCACCAATCATGCTGAGAACCTCTGGTTCTCATTCCATACAAATATTGTTGTTTTTCAGATGCAAGTCGGGATGCACCTCGGTGAGCGTTTGAGATCTTTGGCAAGCGTAGTCTATTTTGGGATTTTATATTTTGATATCATATGATGTATTTACGTTATAGAATTCTCCTATATGTATATATAGCTACCTAAGTCCCTCTTAGAGGTCGACGATGGAGAAACAGGTCGTTTATTTTGTATTTTGAGATTCATGTGGGTTATGACTATATGTATGTATATACACACTTATACTTTTACCAGTCTTTACTTCGCGGACTGAGTCAGGAGCTTGCTATTCTGTATTTTAATCCTCCACTTTTTATTGTGTAGTTTACATTTTATTCGGTTATGTAAGAACCGCAATTAATTAGCCACTTAATTAAATTAAATTAATTTTCCAAAATAGGATACAAAAATTTAGAATGTTAATTAGAAAATTTAAATATAATTTTTGGACTCAGTAGATTTTTCTGAGTTGAAAAATGTAATTTTTTGCGAAAAATTGCGTAAAAATGCATACCGGTAAATTAGCCAGCAGTAGCGGCTTGAATCTTTCCGATACTGTGTGAAAGTAGCAAACACTGTAGAAAAACTTAGAAAAATAATTAAAGTTGAAAACCAGGCACTAATTTTAAAGGTTTGGCCCAAAGTTGGGCCAAACGGGCCAAAAACACTAACGAGTTGGACCAGGCCCAAGTTGGGCCAAAGCCCAAACTTATATATAACCACTTAATGAAGCCTTTCAGCCTCATAACACTCCACCAACACAAAATCACAGCTGAGAATTGAGAGGAGAAGAAGGAGAGTGGCACTATTCACATTCACGTTCATTTGCTTGTATCTTGAGTTACGGTGCTCCGATTCACGTGCCGTTTAGGGTTACGTGAAGCTCTCATCGAGTCCGTCATTTCTATCTAAGTATTGCTGGTAAGGAATCATGTTTCACACTTGGTGCGGTATTTGTAACCCACTAACTTACCGGCAAGTGCACCGGGTCGTACCAAGTAATACCTTACGTGAGTAAGGGTCGATCCCACGAGGATTGATGGATTAAGCAACAATAGCGTTTGATAGGATTAGTTAGACAAACAGAAAATAGTGTTGGGAGCTCAAAGACATTAAACAATAGCAAAAATATTAAAGAAGGGCAAGTAATTAAGTTGGGAATAATATATGGAGAGGGCAGTTAAGGCTTCAGAGTTATCTATTTTCTGGATTGACTTTTCTTATTAACTATTTTAATTATGCAAGATTTGATTCATGGCAAACTATTTGTGACTAGACCCTAATTCCTTAGACCTTCCTAGTCTCCTCTAAAATTCATCAACTGCCAATTTCTTGGTCAATTAATTCCAATTAGAAGGTGATGATTAAATTCCAGTTTATATGCCACAAGAATCCTAATTGTCCAAAAATAAAGGGATTATATGTCACGTATCCCGTTAAATACAAACAATTAGAAATTCAAGATAATATGTTTTCAAGCTTATTGTTCAAGTAAAGAGCTTTTCCAAGTTATACAAGAACTCAAATAGAACATGGGTCATACTTCCGTTCCACACAAATTCATAAAATAAAGAACGAAAACAATAATTGAAATATAAATCAAAACATGAATTAAAATAGAAAAATAATATTATCAATCCATACAATAGACAGAGCTCCTAACCTTAACAATGGAGGATTAGTTGCTCATGGAATATGAAATGTAAATTTGTATGGAATAATGTTTTGGAATGTTGTTCTCGAACTACCCTGTTGGGATCCCTTTTATAACTAATCCTAATAATTTAAAAATCAAATTTCTAAAATTAAAATTAAAATAATATCTTTTCCTAAAATAAGATTTGAATTTAAATTTGAATTAATTAACAAGTCTTCAGCTGATGGGTGGGACCACTTGATTTGTCCATTCTGCAGCTTCTAATATGTGATTTCTGGGCTAAGAACTGGGTCAAAACAGCCCAGAAATAGCCTCCAGCGTTTTTCTACATTTTCTGCACGTGGCGCATGTGACGCGTCCGCGTCGTCCATGCGTTCGCGTCATTTGTGCAGATTCCAGTCTACGCGTTTGCGTCAGGCACGCGATCGCGTCATTGTGATTTCCTCCATTCCGCGCGGTCGCGTGAGCCATGCGTCCGCGTCGGTATTCGCTAGTCATCTCCTTGGTTTCTTCTCTTTCTTTGCAGAAACTTCATTAAATCCATCCGAATGCTACCTAAA
This sequence comes from Arachis hypogaea, assembly GCF_003086295.3. Lineage (NCBI taxonomy): Eukaryota > Viridiplantae > Streptophyta > Magnoliopsida > Fabales > Fabaceae > Arachis > Arachis hypogaea. The sequence goes on along the minus strand of NC_092048.1, from coordinate 40,484,296 downwards.
ATAAATAAAATTGCACAAAACTCAAAATAGCATCCATAATGGCTAAAATATAATTAATTCTTAATTAAACTCAACAAATTAAATGCAAATTCATTAGGAAAAGATAGACAAGATGCTCACGCATCAATACTCCCTTTCTCAGCCCTAATGGTTTTCACGTTTTTAGGTTTGAGTTTCGAAGAAGTTTTGTGATTTTGATTGTTTATGGGTGATTTAGCGTTAGAGTATTGTTGTGTTTCGCCCCTATTTCCTTTGGGTAAGGTGAGTTGCTTCAAAACCCTTGTGGTTTGGTATTTTGTGAACCTTAGATATTCATTTTGGGTATATTACTTGTGTATAGCTTAGAATTTATGATTATTGGAGCTTTTGGATTGTGTGTGGTGGCTTGATTGAACTTGAAAACTTGTAAAAGCTTGGTTGAGGTCAAATTTGGTATTTTGCACATATTGAGAATCGGCCAAGGTATGATTTTAGTTTTATCTATGTAATATGTAATATTTATGGACACCTAGGCTAGTAGACCTTAGGATAGGATTGAATTGGTTGGTAATGAGTGTTGATGTATGATGATTTTGATGAATGCATGATTTTGAGAAATGCTGATGTTTATTTATGATGTGGGATTGAAAATGATGATTATGAGTGTTGATAACGGATTATGAAGCTTGTTGATGTTGATAAATATCGAGGATAGTGAAATGATGCCTTGATTTGTAATAATTGGGAATTGGAGGTATGTAAGTGAGAATTTTGGATGAAATTGATGAAATTGCATGTTGATAGGTTGTAGAATGATTGGAGAGTATATGAATATGATTTAGATACATTAGGGCTGGTTTGGATGTAGAGCAAATGGTTTTGAATTGAGAGTTTTGGTAAAAATTGAGTTTTAAGATTTTTTGTAAAAATAGATTTTGGGCCAATTTTTGTGGATCATATCTTGAACTACAGTTTTTGAAATTGATTCAATTTTATATCAACTTTAAAATGGTATAGATTTCGTGGAAATTGGAATTTTGTAGAAAAAGATATGATCGTTGGAAGTTGGTGTCAAAAATCTGAATTTTGTGATGTTGCAGAATTGTGAATTCTGGTTTGTGTGCCCACACATACTATTGTGCGCGTGCTCTGAGTAGGGGCCATGTTTTTACTTGTTCGTACGCACACTTGTGTGCGCACGCACACCCTGTGATTTTCAGAAAACGTGCATACGCACACTCTGGTACGCACGCACGCACATGGATATGCCTACTGTTAAAAGCATTCGCACACTCTGGTGCGCCCGCACACCCTGCGAAATTTACAAGTTGTGCGTACGCACAACATCATGCGTACGCACAAGCTGGGAAAACTCCTCTGGGCGTGCGTACGCACACCCCTATGCGTACGCACACTTCCCTGTTTTTCAATGAAAACCTTGTTTTTAACTATTTTACCTTTCTGCCAAGCTTGTAAACTTCTGTAACGCTAATCTAGGATGTCTTAACTTGTTTTTAGACTTTGAAAAATAGAGAATATAATGAGTGAGTCTAATTAGATATTTTCTAGTAAAAAGTTTAGAAGACGGAGGCTTAGGTTTCTGAAGTTGTGAGTGGACCGTCGGAGTACTATATTGATGATGATTGTGGAAACTTAAGAGCTGATGGTAAACTTGTGAAATTAAGGGATTAACGATGATTATGGCGAGTCGGAGACTCGAAGAGAAATGGTGAATTATTAAATGATGAAAGTGATCACTGAATGAGATATATATATATATATATATATATATATATATATATATATATATATATATATATATATATATATATATATATATATATATACTGATATTGTTGAGACGCTATGTGCCTGGCAAGGACGGTGGTTAATCCTGCTTGTCGAGGTCATGGCGACGGCGTAAGGGCGGTGGTTAGTCCCGTTTACGTTGAGATGTGAGGTCTGTGGCTGAGTATCCCGCTCGCATCCTTTTCAGAATCACAAGAGTGTGCGCGAGCACTATATCCCTGGACCTGTGCTGGGCACGATATCCCTAAGGGGTATCCATTTTATTCGTGATTGAAAGGCAATATCTCCATGGAGATATGTCGGGTTAGCAGTTGAACCGATAATGTGATATCACAGCCAATAGGGCAGGCATTCATCATGTGCATCTTCTATATGGTTGCTTGCTTTGTATGACATGCTTAAGTGCTTCTTGATTTACCTGCTATACTTGAAAATTACTTGTACTTTACTTGTATGAATTACTTGTGTTTTCTACTGGGATTGAGGAGGATTGGTAGGCGGTGGCGATGGGATTGCATGGCGGTTAGGCTAGCGAAGGCTGTGGAACAGTGGTGTAAACGTTAGTCTAGAAATTTCTTAGGGTAGAATACCATGTTTCATTATGGTTTTAAAGTTATGGCTTTAGATTTATTTATGCTTTAAGTTTGAATCTTATGCTTGATGTGAAGTTCTAGGATTGCCTTTGGTGTTCCGGAATCTTACATCTTACATTACTGGGCACTGTTATCATATTGAGAGCCTCCAGTTCTCATACCATATTCTGTTGTTTTTCAGATGCAGGTCGTAACCCACCTCGGTGATTTACGTGATGGTGACAGAGCGGAGGATCTTTATCATATTTTGGAGTCATTTTGGATCTTTTGTTATAATTCTCTCTATCTTTTGTATCTTTATTACTTTGTTGCCTTAGAGGCTTGACTATGAGAGATAAGTTGTATAAGCTATTTTAACTCAAAACTCTGTTATGTCTGTATGTAACTAGTCGGCTTAAACTCCGCAGGCTGCGGCTAGTATTTTATGATTATTATACTCATATTTCTACATATATCTTATGCCTTATTGCTTTTAGCTTCGTGTGAATGTTTCGCGCTTTTGTAACTCTGTTTTTGAGCTTATTTCTTCGTCGGGCTTCTAGAATTACTATTTCTTTCTATATATATTATTGTATAAGCCTTAGAATTATCGTGACCTTTAATTATCCTTTACTTTACGGCATGAGGTAAGATTTAGGGTAATTAGGGTGTTACAGGTTACGCTTTTTCGTGTGCGATGCATTTTATTTTGCGGTTTTGTTTAAACCTTCTTTCAAGGCACCTAGTTATGAATTTCTTCAACTATATTACATAAATATATTTTATTTTTAGAGGTCGTCATATCACATCACCTCTATTTTACGACTTAAGCGTAAGACTCTATGTGGTAGGGTGTTACAATAGAAGTAAGAGTTTATTTCATGAAGACTTGATTTGCATATTTACAAATTTTGATAGAAAAGAAAATAAGTGAAAAAAATATGTAGATAACGTAGGAAATTAATCAGAACAAGTGCAAAAATTTGAAAGAGAATGAACAATGTTATTTACATATAAGAAGAAGACGACAATAGCAACGATAATGATAACAATAACAATAACGGTGATGATGATGATGATGATGATGATGATGATGATGGAGGAGGAGGAGGAGGAGGAAGAGGAGGAGGAAAAAGAAGGAGGTAAAAAAATTCAAATGAGAAAAGAATGAGGAGGAGGAGATGGAGGTGGTGACGACGACAATAACAAAAGAGAAAGATAAAAAAAAAAAAAGAGGAGAAGGAGAAGTAGAATTAGTAGCACTATCAGGGGCGAGAGAATAAGAAAAGGAGGAGGAGGAGATGGAGATGGTGATGGTGGTAGTAGTGGTGACGATGACGATAAAAAAGAGAAAGACGAAGAAAAAAGAGAAGAGAAGAAGAAGAAGAAGTAGCAACATTAGGAGTGGGAGAAAAAAGAAGAAGCAGATCATGTGTCATATAAAAAACGGTTATAACAATTTAGTTGAATTTAAATAAATAATTTGATATTTGATTGTAAAATTTTATTTATTTGAATAAACACACAAACCTATTCTCAACTAACTACTCAATTGGCTCTATGAACAGGTTCTCCTTCCTTTTTTTATTATCTTTTTTCTTTCCGGTCAAAATCCATTTCAAATGCCAAAATATTTTTTTCCTAAATATAAGGATATTAAGACACCAAAAAAAAAAAATACATAGATATTATTGTCAAATAATATTAATTAAAAAAAAAACTACACACGTCTTAGCTAGATTTCATCATTTCTTATATGGTAATGGAACCGTACTAATTCAAATGAACTCTCCAATATATTTATAATTGCCTTATTAGGTCAGTTCATAATAATAGTCTGATCTGGTTTTGTTAGATTACGAACTCATCAAACCAGACTATATATTATCATATTCTATGGACAGTTTTGAGTTTATGCCTACTAAATTGATTTTTTACGTACCTTCAATTGTACTCCTAAATCCTAATCAATCTATATATATAGCGTGCGTGCATGTAAAAGCTATATATAATTCAAAATAGAAAATTATTGCCAGTCCAGAAAAGAAAAGAAAAAACAGAGAGAATTATTTGATCATATATAAAATCTATATCACTTTCATGACTTATGGTGATGACGATAAAATATTGGCCTAATAGGAACTAAACAACTGTTACATCACGCTATCTGATTATAATTTTGCTGGCTCCTGTTTCCGGAAGTAAAGAAAAGAACATCCATAGAATTGACCAATGTCCGGTAAGTCTATTTATTAGTTTATTTAAATTTAAATAAAATTTATTTTGTAGGTAGTGGTTTTTTTTTTTTTTTTTTTAATAATTATGTTACGTCTATACTAAAATCAGTCATCATGATTACTACAAAACGGAGAATAGTGACGGATAAAGCAGCTGTTTTGACAATTGCCGCTATCTACTGGTTTTCCAGCAATTTTAGTGGTATACACTGGAAGAACAGTTATTTGATTCGGTCTTGCGGCAAGTTTTAAGGAAACTGCCGCTAATCTACCTTATTTTTGGCGATATTTCAATCTCCCCTTCTCTTAGTCTTATTAATTTTTCATGTGTTACTATTTTGACACCGCTATATATCTATTAGACGCCCCCTTTTCCCTCTTTAATTTCCTCTCTTTGGAAAAACATCCCCAAACCCTGCTAACCCTAACCTTCTTCCATGAGGTACCATCGGTGATAGATTCCTGCCTTCGTCGCCTCCAACTTTCATTGACGCACCCATCGTAGGTTCAGATCTGTTCTAGCTACTTTTCCACGTCTGCATTTTTTTATTTAGATCCTCTGCCAAAGTTCCACGTCGGATGAGCCTCTTGTCCTCTGAGCTGCAGATTCAGACTCTGCGCCTCTGTTCTAGTTTCTACTTGCTGTTGGTGCCTCCTTTCTTCTACTCTGCTCATTACTTCTGGTTTGTTCTTTTTGGTTTGGGTTTGTTCTAAACTTTCTTTCTATGTACTTTGGAATTGGTTTTGCTCGTTTTTTATACTCAGTAATTGCTTTGCTTCATCGATGGTATGTCTTGTTTGCTTTTCAAATTTAATATTTTTTGCCTTGTTGACAATGACATGGATACTATACATTTTATTGATTTTCTATTTCTTTGAATTGTTATTTCCTTGGATATGTTGTACTCACACTTGATAAACTTGTTCTCTATCATATCATGAAGGTGTTGAGATATTATACTCATTAAAATAAAGGTTGATTTCATTACCTGCTTCCTCTAATTTGATGGCATTTACTTATGTGGAGGTGTGCCGTGTTTGCTTTTTAAATTTAATTTTGCTTAAGCTCTAAATTGTAATAGTAATGAATATTATTGGTATGCTTGAGGCCTAAGGTATTTTATTAATTTTTTCATGGCTTTGCTTATAAGAGGAACATTTGATTTCATTGGTTTGAATTAATACACTTTCAAATATGTTATCGATGCTCCACAATTAAGTGATGCAAGGCCTAGTTTTCTCACTCATGCTCTTGTTATTCTTTCATGTAACACCGTTTCTTCTGATAATTTTTAATATAACACTTATGTTATCATATCTTAATATAATGATATAATTGAAATTGTGACCGTTGAGCCTAATAGAATGCAGTTGGGAGCAAAGGTAATGTATATTTTTATTTGCATCTCAAGCTTAATTTCAATTAGCTTTATGATATGAGGATAAAAAGGTAATTGTGTATCATAGCAGGCTGTATATCCAGAAAGACTTAGAGGACTTTTTGTCTATATTAAAGAAAAGTACAATAATCCTTTGATCTACATTACTGAAAATGGTAATATATAGTTAGTTATATACATCACACCAACTATTGATCTTATAAAAAATAAGTAATAAAATGTATTCTGATTTTGTTACATCTATTATATATTACTAATTTTATAAGTAAAATGTGTCACATGTCACTTTCTCATTACCAATGTAGTCAAAATCGCATTTCAACTCGTGAAAATACACGATTTCACGTTTCTGCATCCTCTCTCCGTGTCGGTTTTGCTTCTCGTCCAGAACCAAGCTGCATCGTGTGGAATTGCCGCGCAAAAACGAGAGCTGCCGAAATCGCCATTTCTGCCACGATGTTGCGTTCAAGATTGAAGAAGATCCTTTCTTGGCCCTGATTGCAACCTAATCCAACCCAATGGCCCAATCTAAATAGAAGACCATGGAAGATGGAAGAGCCCTAGCAGAGTAGCAGTAAATTCCCTAATCTCTTAACCTTTCTCACTTTACAGTTTATCTCCATGGCCAAAATTTCAAAATTTCACCTTTTCTCAAGTCTCTCAATCTCTGACTCTCTATCTATCCCTCTGAAGTTTGAATTTCACGTGACCAAAATTCCCAATTTGGAGTGTCACCGACTTGCTGCAAGGTTTGCTACCATTGTTGTTGAATTAGACTGGTGGTGGCTGGACTGTGTGAGCGTCACTTTGCGATTGCGATTTGCGAGACTCTCTGGCTCTGCCTCTTTGTCTCTGGTTCTTTGGCTCTACCTCTCTAGCTCTAGAATCTGGATTGCTACTGCTCTTCTCCTCTCCTTCACTAGCAGTTCAGGTAAGTTAAGACCTCCTTTTTAATTTTTATCCTCTTTAATGTTCAATCTGTTGTTGTGCTTGTTTGTTATTGATTATGTTGCAGGTTGAATTGCTATTGTCTATCTTTGTTGGCTTACTGATTATATTGTAGATTGATTATATTGTTCGATTTGGAATATGGTTTTATGCGAATTATAGTAAGTTTTCAAATTGAGGTTAACTTATCTGTTCATATTTATTGCAAGCATGTATTTCTTTCAGTATGTATATTATATAGCTTTCGCATTGTTTATTGATTTTTCTTCTTTGAGATATGCAATTTTAATGATTTAGTAATCTAAAGATATTATTATTATTGTATGCTGTTTTTGCTTTATCTATTAAATAATCTTTGAATTCCTTTTTGTTTAGTTGGTTCATTTTAGATATGGAACATGAAAATTCCTATTGTAAAAGTCAAGGCTCATTTTCTCTTGATTTCACCTCTTAGCCTATTTCAACGGTTACCACTTGATATGCCTCACTTACTTTTTAGTTAAGGATAGTTCAATCATCTTTATTTTGCATTAAACAATGAAGTCCAATTTAGTATTTCTTTTAAACAAAGGTGCAATTTCATTAAGAAAAATTCTGCTGTCAGGATAGAGTTTTCTATCAACACATAAAAGACATGAGGTGTCAAATTTAAAGGGTACTATGTGAATATTACTATACATGCTAAGAATTTGTAAATTGTTACTCTTTTATTCTGTTACTTTTCTTGTTGTATGTATAATATCGCTAATGCTAAGAATTGATGAATTATGAGTTGAACTGAACTGAAATAAATAATTGAATCTTTTAGAAAAAAATTTTCTTTGCTCTATTTTGTTTTAAATTACTTAAAATACTTTATTGAATTTTTTTGTTAAATTTCTTCTAACTAAATGGTTGAATTGTTGTTGTGGCATTGGAGACAATTCTTGAATTTTTGTTATGCTAATATTTTTTGTTCAGATTGGATTGTTGAACTTGGATGGTTGTAATTAGCATTAAACATAATTTTATAATTTTTGTTAAATTTTTGATGTGATATTGAACTGATTTGTTAAATATTTGTTGTTTAATTTTTTTAAAAGAAATGGCGGCGAATCAAGCTAATGCAAGTGAAAATCCGACTAACAATCCAACTTCTCAATCAGGAAGTACAACTGGAATTGCTAGTAAAAGAAAAGTTGTTAAGAATGCTCTTGAAAGTAGAACTGATGTAGGATGGGAGCATGGGATATCTGTTGAAGATGGAAAAAAATACAATGCAAATATTGTCATAAGGTTTTTTTAGGAGGAGTTTATAGATTGAAACACCATTTAGCGGGAACTCAAAAAGATGTTGGTGTTTGTACAGCTGTTACTGATGAAGTTAAAAAGTAAATGTGGGATGTTGTGAGTGGACTGCAAGTGAATTTGATCAAGAAAACAAATATGGGTGGAGTTTAAGAAGAATTTGAGGGAGGAAGTATGTTTAGAGATTAGTGCTTTTTTCTACAATATTGGTACTCCTTTCAACGTATCAAGGAGCGAGGAATATACCAGAACGTTTGAGAAAGCTATAAGATATGGAATAGGATTCAAGCCACCCTCCTACCATGAATTAAAAGTTCCTCTTTTGAAAAAACACGTGAAACATGTTCAATAATCACTAGAGAAACATAGAACATATGGAAGTAAGTTGGTTGTACAATAATGACTGACGGTTGGACAGATAAGAGAAGACGAACCATCCTGAATTTTTTTATTAATAGTCCTAAAATGACTGTGTTTTTGAAATCTATTGATGCCTCTCATATTACTAAGATAGTTGACAAAATTTTTAAAATGATAGACGATGTAGTTGAAGAGGTTGGTGAAGAAAATGTCATTTAAGTTGTCATCAACAATGCGGCCAATTACAAAGCTGCAGGAGAAATGCTAATGAAAAAGAGAAAAAAAATTGTTTTGGACGCCTTGCGAAGCACATTGCATTGACTTAATGTTAGAAGACTTGGAGAAAAAATCAATACTTCACATGGACACGATTTATAGCGATAGAAAGATTACTACTTATATATATGCTAGGACTGCTCTCATTTTACTACTATACATCCACACCAAAGGAAAAAATTTGGTGAGGCTGGGTATTACCTATTTTGCAACTTCCTACCTTATTTTGGGATGCCTCAATGACAACAAAGGTTTCTTAATAAGAATATTTTTTTCTAATCAATGAACTTCTAGAAAGTTTGCAAAAATAAAAGATGGAAAAATAATTGCAAGTGTGGTCTTGGATAAGATGTTTTGGAAAGAGGTGGTGATTTGCTTGAGGGTTGCCTACCCTCTTCTTCATGTACTTCGTATGGTGGATTCAAAAGAAAAGCCAATAATGGGGTTTATTTATGAAGAAATAAAAAATACAAAGGAGAAAATACGAGATGCATTTCAAGGAGTTGAGACAAGGTAAATCGTCAAACTATTTTTTTATTTTATTAATGCATGAATAATATTATTTATTTTGTAACTAATTTATTAATCTTTCTATATTTTAGTTACATACCTATTTGGGATATTATTAATGCAAGAAGGAACAACTAACTTTATAGGCCATTGCATGCTGTAGGCTATTATTTGAATCCTCAAAGTCATTATAGTTCTGGTTTTAAAGTTGCTTATGAGTTGAAGAAGTAGTTTTATGCTTGTATGGAAAGGATGATAGGAAATCCAGATCTAATAACTAAGATGGATGTTCAACTTGAAGATTTTAAGACCCAAAAAGAGTTTTTTGGTAGTAAAGTAGCTCAAAATGCAATTTCTACTAAAATTTCAACTCAATAGTGGGATTCTTATGGGGATCAGCATCCAGAACTTCAACAATTTGCAATTCATGTCTTAAATTTGACATGTAACGCATCTAGATGTGAACGCAATTGGAGCACCTTTGAGATGGTTAATATTTAAATATAATTTATATTTTTTTCTATAAATTTGGTTGTTAGTTCTTTAATTTCTATTTTATTATTTAACTAATATCTTTTATATACATTTGAAAAGTTCACACAAAAAGGAGAAATCGTTTGAAGGCTAAAACCATGAATGATGTTGTGTTTGTGATGACAAACTCAAGATTAGCAAAGAAAAAATAAATTAGAAAAAATCTTGATTATGACTATAGTCTTAATGAGTTAGACTCTGATGAAGAGTGGACTGTTGCTGATGAGGATGGAGAAGAAGAAGATTTGGATGCTCTAATTCCAGATCCTGATTTGAATGATGGAGAAAATGGTAATAAAATTGTTGGTGCTTCTAAGGATCCTTTAGTAATTCCTTATCTTGATGATGATGTGTTTGAAGAACTTCTACAAGAATCTTCTCCTACTGTTGCTGAAAATGAAGATGATAATGCAGAAGCTTGTGAAATTCTTGAAGATTTTATGATTAATGAAAAATAGAATGATTATTAAATGACTTATTTAGACTTTAGTTAATTAGTTGTTTATTGCTACTAGTTTGGTTAGTTTATTTGCTAGTTGAATTTATTTTGGTGTCGTATAAATTCGTGAGTTGTGAATTTGTGTTTTAATTTGTGAGTTGAATTGTGAATTTGTGTTATGAATTGTGACTCTTAACTTATTATGGTATATATTAGTTATAGTCTTTTAGGTAATTTGGTTTATTCGAGATTTATTTTATTATTTATGAAATTAATTTTCGCTATCAAAATTTTCATAATTTTTATATTTTACGAGTCACGTTTATGTTTTCGTCTTACGATTCAACGAATTACGATTCTGAACTAGGTTCACGAGTCAAGATAAAAACTACGAGTTCACTACCTTGCTCATTACAATTGAAATAAAATCTTTCCCTCCAAATTAAAGAGTTTTCTCCTCCTCCTCTATTCCATTGACCCTTAAGGTGACCCTTATTCGAAGCAACATTTAACAAAAGTTGCCTTAGATAGAAAAAGACAACATTTTTTATGAGTTGCCTTTGAGTAAGGCAAAGATAACAAAATTTTTGGCCACCCACAAAAATTGTTGTCTTTGATATCTAAAGCAACACTAAAAAAATATTACAATAAAGAACATTTAAGACAACATTTTTAAATAAAAATACAACATTTTATAAAAGTTATAAAAAAGATTGAATAAATAACATTTATAAAATGTTGCCTAAAATTATTCACAATTAAAATTTTTAGAAAGAAACTTTTAATCATCTTCCCACCAATTATTTCCTAATCAAATAACTTAAAAAAAAAAAGAAAAAGAAAAGAACATATTTGCTTCAGTTCATCACTACTGTAAGCCCTAACACTTGAAACCAATCCCAAACGGCGACACACCCTCCTGATGGGATATTTTTGTGGAAAAACGAATTTCTCCAAAACACCCAAAACTAACCGGCAAGTGCACCGGGTCGCATCAAGTAATAATAACTCACGGGAGTGAGGTCGATCCCACAGGGATTGAAGGATTGAGAAATTTTAGTTTAGTGGTTGATTTAGTCAAGCGAATCAAGATTTGGTTGAGAGATTTGTGATTTGCAGAATTTAAATTGCAGAGAAAGTAAAGAGAACTGAAAGTTAAAGTGCTGAATCTTAAAGAACAAGAAAGTAAATGGCAGAAACTTAGAACGCAAGAAATGTAAATTGCAGAATCTTAAATTGCAAGAAATGTAAATGGCTTGAATTGTAAAGGGAATTGGGAATTGGATTTGCAGAATTTAAACAAGGAAAAGTGAATTGCAACGAACAGAGAAGTAGAAGATAACTTGGATTGAATCAGATCTAAAAACAGAAATGTAAATGAGATTGAAAAGCATTAAACAGAGGAAGTAAAATTGGAATTCAGATCTCAGGACCCAAGAGACTAGATAACCAAGTCTAGATCTCAATGCCTTCCTAGATCCAACAAGAACAATTGCAAAGGAAATGTAAATTGCAAAGAAAATAGATGAAGAAGCAATTAACCGAAATTGAAATTCAATTAAGCAGAGAATTAAACAAGATCCCAAGGTGAGATTGAAACAGATTTCCTTCAATTCTCCAACCCAAGATCCAAGACAATGAAAGTAAAGAGTGCTGAGCAAGAACAAGGAAGAAGAGAGATCAATTCTCCTCCCAAATTCTCTTGAATTAAAACAATAATGCCAAAAATGTAAAATGAGCTCTCTACTAAGTGCACTAATCAAAACCGAAAAGAAAAAGCTCCCTCAAAACTTAAATCCTATGCTATTTATACACTTTCTTCAAATGGTCTTCAAGCCTTCAATTGGGCCTTTGCTCATGATGGAATTGGGTTGATAGAGGCCTTGGTTGATTGCTCTTGGAGTTTGGAGAAGAACCGAATTGAACCGGGTTTGGAATCATGAAAGCTTGAGTAAAAGTTTGAGTAAAAGTTTGAGGCAAACTTTTACTCAAACTTTTCACATCAGCCACCCTCTTTTGCTGATACCAACGTTGGGGCAAAAGTTTGGGGTCAAACTTTTGCTCCAACGTTGGCCTCCCCTTGCATACTCATGGCGCCAACGTTTGCCAAAAAGTTAGAGGCAAACGTTGGCGCAAACTTTTGCTCTCCAGGGTGTGTTGTTCATGCGCCAACGTTTGCCAAAAAGTTTGAGGCAAACGTTGGCGCAAACTTTTGCTCTCCAGGGTGTTGATTTGTGATGCCAAAAGTTTGCCAAAAAGTTTGAGGCAAACTTTTGGTCCAGCTTTTTGCTCCCTGGTTCATTTTCACTTATTCCAAAAGTTTGAGCTAAAGTTTGAGGCAAACTTTTGCTCAAACTTTTTGTCCTCTCTTCCTCCTAGCCATTCCTTCTTGCTTCAACCTTTCTCCAAGCTTTCTTCACCTATCATTAATCAACCAAACACATCAAAGCTATGCTCAAAATCATGAGATATTCATTCTTTCATAATATGTGACAATTATAGCATAAAACCTCATGAAATAGCATGAATTCATACATGGTTGATTAAATCAAAGGAAGCATGAAAATCTACCCAATTGGCTTGCTTATGGCTCAAGAAAGTGCATAATTCAATTGAAAACAAAAGAAAAAGGCTAGTGAAACTAGGCTAAGATGACTTGTCATCACAACACCAAACTTAAAGCTTGCTTGTCCCCAAGCAAGAAATGATTTATTGAGAAGAAAGAATGAAATGGAAGAGGATGTTCATGCTAGTAGAGTGTTATTGGTAGTTCATGGGGTTTTATGTGGATATGTACACACTCACCTCTTATTAACTCTTAAGCCTAGAAAGTCTCCTTCAAGCTTCAAGTAACATACTGCTATGACCTCTCATTATTCCTTTATCCTTGGCTATTATTTGGTTCATAAGCTTTATTTGAGTGTCATGTGTAGCAAGTTCATTTCCTTTTCTTTATACTTGACACATTATTCACTATAGACACTTGGCTCATATTCCTTCTTAGAACATTGATGCCCAGCACCTCTTTGGGCTACTAAATGCCTTGTAGTTAGGTTGCTCTTGATAGTGGACTTTCAGCTGATGATCCCGGGTTAGTTAACCCAAGTCATCAAGTGTTGATGCACTCCAAAGAGCTTAATAATCCAAGCAGATCCTAATACAAAGACACCACAGGCATATATTCTAAGGTTCAAGCTATTGGTGTCCAGCTTTGTTTCTTTTTGTTTTTCTTTTGTTCTGCCACTCTTTGGCTATTTCTTTTTCTCCCCTTTTTTCTTTCTTTTTGTTTTTCTTTCTAACCAAGGATTTTTATTTGATTGAGATTCATAGACAGTAGGCCACTCTATACTTAGAAGGAGACATCCTAGTTCTTTTATTCACTAAAGTGAGCTATTATACAATCACACACACACCACCACTTACTTTTATTGTACTTCTATCTAACAGAGAACTATCTCACTTCACATTCAAATATTTCTTTTATTGAATTGAAAATGCAGGGGACAAAGCATGCTTTTTGTTCAGTGAAAGTAAACACACAAGCACACACATAGACTAGCTTACTTATTCTAAGAGTGATTCTACTTGTATTAGATGAACACTTTAACAAAACACAAGTCAAAACATTTTTCAACAGTAAAAGTTAAGTGTAAATACAACCTATTGGTTTGCAGTTCCTTTGTCCTTCCTTCTGTTGTGCCCTTTTGAGTTATGATGCATAGTGTCTTCAAATGGTGGTGAATTCCCTGCATAATTCTCAAAAGTTGCTTGCTTCTCAAGCCCTTAGATGACCAGTTAGTATGCATGAATTGAGTGTGGCTTGTGGATTTAATTTGGTGTGGGAACACCAAACTTAAGTTCTTGCCACTTCTCTGGATACAGCAGGTTAACTCTAGGCAAAATCTTGTGTCCTTGCTAAAGGTTATGAAGTTAAGACTAAAAAGCAGTTAAGTGGTTGAATAATCTGTTCGATTGCTTGGAACTAACAATGTGCAGGAAGTTAGAATGTGCTTTTGAATGAGGTTTTGGTGGAACACCAAACTTAGAATCCTCCATTCTCCCTTAAGTTGTTTTTGGTGTGCAACACCAAACTTAGCTCATTGCAATACATATCAATTATTCAACATTTTTATTGAAAAAGCTATGAAAAGAAAACTACCTCAGGTTGGGTTGCCTCCCAACAAGCGCTCTTTTATTGTCACTAGCTTGACATTGGAGCTTTCTTTTATGGTGGTTGAGGATTGTAGTGCCTCAACTTGTCTCCCCTGACTGTGATCCTCCTCTTTGTTCTCTGGTGTTCAATTTCAGCATGTTCCAATGAGAGTATGTTGCTGACATTGTAATAGTCATCAGTCTGTTGGCTTGCTCCCAGTTGTTGATATATCAATTGCACTTTGTCACCTTTGGAAAGTCCTTCTGTTGGAATCTTCCTGTTCTTCCAACCCCTTTTTGTTTTGTTTCTGCGTTTCATCCCCTTTTTTGTTGATCTTTCTTTTATGGCTGTAGACTTACCTTGGGGATTTCTCTCTTCAGTAGCTAATACTCCAATATCCTCTTGGGCTTTTTCATCCTTCTGCACAATCTTCTGCCTTGGGATATTGTTGTGAATCACCTTGTCAATTTCCATAGAGTCCCTCCTCCTATTACTAAACTGGGCTTCTGGTAATACTTTCAGAGTGACACTCTTATCATACATCCTGAGAGTTAGTTCTCCTTGCTCTATGTCTATGATAGCTCTAGCAGTGGCCAAGAATGGCCTTCCTAGTATAATAGAATCACCATCATCCCCATCTGAATCCAGAACCACAAAATCTGCAGGGTATATGAAATTGTCCACCTTGACCAGAAGGTTTTCAATCATACCCCTGGGGTATACTGTTGACTTATCTACCAGCTCTAGAGATATCTGTACTGGTTTAACTTCCTCTATATGCAACTTTTTTACCAAGGAGGATGGTATTAAGTTGATACTTGCTCCTAGATCGCACATTGCTTTAGTGATGGTTAATTCCCCAATGGTGCAAGGTAGCAAAAAGCTCCCTGGATCCTCAAGCTTAGGAGGAAGTCCTTTTTGAATCAGGGCTCTGCATTCCTCAGTAAGCAGTATGGTTTCTTTCTCATCCCAACCTCTTTTCTTGTTGATAAGCTCCTTCAAAAACTTGGCATACAGAGACATTTGCTCAAGTGCTTCAGCCAAGGGAATATTGATTTCCAGCTTTTTGAAAGTCTCAAGGAACTTATGAAAATGTTGGTCCTTAGTCTCTTTGTTGAACCTCTGGGGATATGGCAGTGGAGGTGTGATGCTCTTTCCTATTTGCTGCTGTCCCTGAGTTACTTCTTCTGAACCGTGTGGTTGGTTGTCCTTCTCTTTGAGTTTCTCAATGCTCTTGTTTGGCATCACAACTTGATCCTTGGTTTCATCTGCCTTTGTTTGCTCCTCATCTTCTATTGGCCTTTTGCTGCTCTCTGCTTGCTTCTTTGTAGTGTCATTATTGTTCATCAATGTTTTCCCACTCCTTAATTGTATTGCCTTGCATTCTTCCTTAGGATTTGGAATTGTGTCACTCGGCAGAGAGCTTGAAGGTCTCTCAATAGAGATCTGCTTGGAGATTTGCCCCATCTGCCTCTCTAGGCTCTTTATGGAGGCTTCATGATTTTTGGTTGTCATTTCCTGGTGTTTCAACAATTTATCCATCAAGGTCTCCAAGTTAGTGAGTCTTTGAGATTCAGGTGATACTTGAGGTGGGTTATGAGATGTAGGTGGTGGATGGTAGGAATTTTGGTTGGTGGGTTGGTTATTGGATTGGTACTGGTCGGGGTTGGGGTAGTTGTTTTGAGGTTTTCTATAGGGGTTCTGGTTAGTTTGCTGCTGGTTGTGGTTTTGGTTGCTTCTTGGGTTGTTTTGGTTCGAGTTCCTCTGCCATGGTTGTTGGTTTTGGGTGTGATTATCTCCCCATCTGAGGTTTGGGTGGTTCTTCCAGGATGGATTGTATGTATCACCATACACTTCATTTGGTCCTTGGTTGTGCATATACTGTACTTGCTCTTGTTGTTGTTCTTCTTGAGTTTCTTCATTTTGCTCCCATGTGGATGATGGTTGGCTTGTATTAACTGCTGCAACTTGGAGGCTATCAATCCTCTTGGCCATTTACTCAAATTGTTGTTGAATTTGCTGCTGCATCATCTTGTTTTGAGCCAAGGTTGAGTCCACTCCTTCTAGCTCCATTACTCCTCTCCTTTGTGATGGTTGGCGATTTCTTTGGTGAGCAAAGAAATATTGATTGTTGGCCACCATGTCAATAAGATTTTGAGCTTCTTCTACTGTTTTCATCAGTTGCAATGATCCTCCAGCTGAGTGGTCAAGTGATTCTTGAGCCTTTAGAGTGAGTCCTTCATAGAAGTTCTGTAGCTTGTCCCACTCAGTGAACATTTCTGGTGGACATTTCCTCAGCAGAGCCTTGTATCTCTCCCATGCTTCATACAGATTTTCAGCATCCAATTGTGTGAATGTTTGCACCTCAGTTTTCAGCCTGATGACTCTTTGGGGTGGATAGAATTTGGCTAGAAATTTAGTCACCAAGTCATCCCAGCTAGTGATGCTTCCTTGAGGAAAAGTTTCAAGCCACTGTGCGGCCTTGTCCCTTAATGAGAACGGGAACAACAGAAGCTTGTAGGTCTCAGGATTCACGCTATTGGACTTGACAGTGTCACAAATCCTTAAGAAGGTAGATAGATGTTGATTTGGATCCTTCAATGGTCCTCCCCCAAACGAGCAGTTGTTTTGGACCAATGTAATGAGTTGTGGCTTCAATTCAAAGTTATTTGCATTGACATTAGGGGTGAGAATGCTGCTTCCACAATGTCTAGCATTTGCAAAGGTATAGGAGGCCAAAACTCTCCTCTGAGGTGGGTTGTTATTGTTGTTGTCTGCTCCACCAGGTGGATTGGTTGAATGTTCCTCCATATCTTGGAATTCTTCTTCTGATTCCTCTTCTCCAACAATATTTTTCCCTCTTTCAGCTCTTCTTAACCTCCTGAGAGTTCTTTCGTCTTGTTCATGAAAGGTGGGTGTGGTTCTTCTTGTACCTGACATACAAGCAAAACATAAGAAACACACAAACCAGTGACACTTCAATCTACTGCTAGAATGAAGTTTTAGTTAGCTTAAACAAAAATTCAAACAGTTAGTGGGTTAATTGAAAATTAAAGGACAGAAAAGAAAAAGTGCTTGATCTAGATCTTCACTTCACTTAATCATTGTCAATCTAATCAATCCCCGGCAACGGCGCCAAAAACTTGATGGGATATTTTTATGGAAAAACGAATTTCTCCAAAACACCCAAAACTAACCGGCAAGTGCACCGGGTCGCATCAAGTAATAATAACTCACGGGAGTGAGGTCGATCCCACAGGATTGAAGGATTGAGCAATTTTAGTTTAGTGGTTGATTTAGTCAAGCGAATCAAGATTTGGTTGAGAGATTTGTGATTTGCAGAATTTAAATTGCAGAGAAAGTAAAGAGAACTGAAAGTTAAAGTGCTGAATCTTAAAGAACAAGAAAGTAAATGGCAGAAACTTAGAACGCAAGAAATGTAAATTGCAGAATCTTAAATTGCAAGAAATGTAAATGGCTTGAATTGTAAAGGGAATTGGGAATTGGATTTGCAGAATTTAAACAAGGAAAAGTGAATTGCAACGAACAGAGAAGTAGAAGATAACTTGGATTGAATCAGATCTAAAAACAGAAATGTAAATGAGATTGAAAAGCATTAAACAGAGGAAGTAAAATTGGAATTCAGATCTCAGGATCCAAGAGACTAGATAACCAAGTCTAGATCTCAATGCCTTCCTAGATCCAACAAGAACAATTGCAAAGGAAATGTAAATTGCAAAGAAAATAGATGAAGAAGCAATTAACTGAAATTGAAATTCAATTAAGCAGAGAATTAAACAAGATCCCAAGGTGAGATTGAAACAGATTTCCTTCAATTCTCCAACCCAAGATCCAAGACAATGAAAGTAAAGAGTGCTGAGCAAGAACAAGGAAGAAGAGAGATCAATTCTCCTCCCAAATTCTCTTGAATTAAAACAATAATGCCAAAAATGTAAAATGAGCTCTCTACTAAGTGCACTAATCAAAACCGAAAAGAAAAAGCTCCCTCAAAACTTAAATCCTATGCTATTTATACACTTTCTTCAAATGGTCTTCAAGCCTTCAATTGGGCCTTTGCTCATGATGGAATTGGGTTGATAGAGGCCTTGGTTGATTGCTCTTGGAGTTTGGAGAAGAACCGAATTGAACCGGGTTTGGAATCATGAAAGCTTGAGTAAAAGTTTGAGTAAAAGTTTGAGGCAAACTTTTACTCAAACTTTTCACATCAGCCACCCTCTTTTGCTGATACCAACGTTGGGGCAAAAGTTTGGGGTCAAACTTTTGCTCCAACGTTGGCCTCCCCTTGCATACTCATGGCGCCAACGTTTGCCAAAAAGTTAGAGGCAAACGTTGGCGCAAACTTTTGCTCTCCAGGGTGTGTTGTTCATGCGCCAACGTTTGCCAAAAAGTTTGAGGCAAACGTTGGCGCAAACTTTTGCTCTCCAGGGTGTTGATTTGTGATGCCAAAAGTTTGCCAAAAAGTTTGAGGCAAACTTTTGGTCCAGCTTTTTGCCCAAAGTTTGCACAAAAGTTTGAGGCAAACTTTTGGTCCAGCTTTTTGCTCCCTGGTTCATTTTCACTTATTCCAAAAGTTTGAGCTAAAGTTTGAGGCAAACTTTTGCTCAAACTTTTTGTCCTCTCTTCCTCCTAGCCATTCCTTCTTGCTTCAATCTTTCTCCAAGCTTTCTTCACCTATCATTAATCAACCAAACACATCAAAGCTATGCTCAAAATCATGAGATATTCATTCTTTCATAATATGTGACAATTATAGCATAAAACCTCATGAAATAGCATGAATTCATACATGGTTGATTAAATCAAAGGAAGCATGAAAATCTACCCAATTGGCTTGCTTATGGCTCAAGAAAGTGCATAATTCAATTGAAAACAAAAGAAAAAGGCTAGTGAAACTAGGCTAAGATGACTTGTCATCACCTCCCGATCGCAGCTCTCCTCAACATACGACAACAGCTCTCGATCGCGGTGCTGTCCTCCATGTACGGCGACTCTGCGGTGCTCTCCTTCACGGGCGACGGCGCGATGCTCCCTTCCATGGGCCTCGGCGCGGTCATCTTCTCCACGCACGCTGCTCCACGGCTCCTCCTCCTCCTGTGTCAGCTCTACGTACGCGGTCTTCTTTGAGAAACCCCTCTCGTTCTCCTTCTTCCTCTTCTTCCCCTGTCTCGTCTCCTCCTCTTCGCAAGCTTTGACAACACTAAACGCTGTTGTAACCCCCCTCCTCCTCCTCTGCGTATTGGTAAGAAGCTTCTGAATTTTACTATGGAATGGAATTTTTGAATGCATTGATTCTGAATTTTAGTATGGGAATGTTCTGAATTTTAGTATGGGAATGGAATTTCTGAATGCATTGATTATGAATTTTACTATGGGAATAGAATTTCTGAGTTACATTGAATCTGAATTTTTGGGGCTTTTTGATAGTTCTGATTTTGGGGGTTTTATTTCAATTTTTCTGATTTTTTTAATGGTTTTATAAAAGGAAAAGCCTTTCTTCCCAGCAATAGTGTTATAATCAGGAATTTTTTTTCTCTGAGATTTTTGTCTGTGGTTGAACTCTAAAGAGCACATTGAATCGTGATTGATTTAATTTATAGCTGATGTTGGAGAATTGAGGCAACCATTTGGTTATCTTATTGGTGCTGCTTACATTACATGATTTGAGTTATACTTTTTACTATTTGTATGCTTGCTTCTTGAATTAAAATTGTCATTGATATAATTATTAGTTAGATTGACTAGAAACATGTAAAATGCTGGTGTTTAGTTTTGTTAACACCTAACATTGATCACAGAAATCTTAGTATTTTTACTGCTGACGTCGAGAGTTAGCACATAAACAATTTGCTTTTGTATGGACCATCATATATGTGATGGATTAAATGACAACATTCACATTATGACTCTTTGTGTTGCATATTCTTTAAATTTGGCCTCCTAAAAGTAATAGAACAGTTTATGATTAAGGGTTTTCTTTGTGCTGCATTCTCACTGTCATTAGGTACAAGTTCCAAGTCATGAACTAGAAATGGCCTTTCATCATTAAACTGGTAAGTTTATGATTGTTCATTGATATCCAATTTTATTAGACCTCTTAATATCCATTAGGTAAACTCTTTCAAAATGTTAGGTCCCTTTTTTTAATAATTAAAACCATTTACAATAAGAAATGAAGAACTGAATGTCATTAAAGTTGGCCTGCTATTGCTCTTTATTTTGGGCTTGTACTTGATGAACACTGAACACAAGTATACTTATTTTGGTATCTTAGACTTTAAGCATGTGTTTGCGAGTTAAAGTTTTCAGGTTAAGTTTGGAAGGGTAGAATGGACTTCGCCTTACACTTGAAAGCTGTTCCCTTCTCTCCATTTTAGTCTAAAATCAAAACTCACAAACATTTCCTTAGTCAATGTTTGAGTGTTCCATTTTCTGTAAGAAATATCACTCTTTATGATGTAATTTAATTTGCCCCTAAGTAGGTATGAACAAGTCTCAGGGCTCTCCAACTAGTGGTACAAAATATTCCATTTCGATCACAACGAAGGATGGCATGTTGCCTCTTGATATGTCTCCAAGTGCTTAGCCACAACCATTTTTGCCTCTTTTAGCACCTTCGCCATTGACGCCTTTCAAAAACTATTATATGCCTCAGTCTAAACTGTTAGGTACAGTAAACTTTTCCTTTTCAATTTGCTATTGTGAGATCATAGGTTGGAAATTTTCATTTGATAATATCTCATTTTCACATGTACTTATAACTATTTAACACATTATGGTTGGTGGTGAAATTGAAGGAAGTTAACTGGATAAATGGAGATTAAGTCTATTGTGATGCAAGTATATCTTAGAAATGATTTTGACTTATTCATTCATTAGGAAAATTCGTATATCCTTGCAAATGTGCTGACTTTGCATTTATTCCTAACTTCATCATATGATTAAATCCATTATCATGAATGAGACTATAAATAGCATCTTACCAACAAACAACGAGATCACTTTATTTTTTCTTCACCACATTATTCCACTCTTGTCATAGTTGTGTTTTGAGGTTAATCAGCCCTAACCCCATCATGAAAGGATAATTAAAAACAAGTGAACAATCCATTGTAAAAAATTATCTGAACTTAATTAATTATTTCGATGTCATGTAGAATTTGGCTGCCTTTTGCCGAGTCTTTCTTCGGACGCAGTATTTGATAAATCGTCCGATGTTGGGTTCATGTGTGATCTTAATGACAATATTGTAGCTCCATGGCCTTCATCATCATCGTCGCTGCTTCCGTCCTCATGCAATAGAAGTATGTATAAGCTCCATGAATATTTTCAATCAAATACATAAATAAATATTCTGTTATTCTTTTGCGCTATGTCTAATTTATTCGTTTCTTGGACTCTTGCAACTGCAGCGACGAAACTTCCATCGCTTCCCACAGCGACATCTTCACAAAATTGATATCCATTTAGATTTGACTGCAGAGTATACATGCTAATGGTTGGATGAAGATTTCTGAAGAGATAAAAGCGATTCTTGGCATAATAGTGAAGCACAAATTCTTTTTGGTTTCAAATGAAAAACTAGTTTTTTTTTGTTCAAGGTCATCATGAGAAAAACATGTATTTTGTTTACTTATGTTTATTATTTATTTGACTTGGTAACTTAGCAAGTATGTTAATTGGCACTTGAAAGACCTTTCTATATATATGCAATATATATTATTAGTTTATTTTCTCTATATTTATTAAATTGAATTTAAATATTTAAATATTATTAGTGTGTGTTATATATCCTTCAAATGTCATATAAATATAACAAAGGTAAAAAATATATTGCTTTAGATATAAAAAAAGAGAATCTAAGAAAAACTCATAAGGTGTTGCTTTAGGTCTATGAAAAAGGCAACTTAAAAAAAATCTGGACAGATGTTGCTTTAGGTATATGAAAAGGTAACTTAAAACAATTTGGACAAGTGTTGCTTTAAGTATTAGAAAATACAACTTGTAAAAAGTGTTGCGATAAAGTCTTATCTAAAGTGTTGTGTTTGGGTCTTCTAAGGCAACCCTTCGTGGAGTTGTTTTTTTTTTAAGGTTGCCATAAAAAGGCAATGTTTTTTGAAGGTTTCCATAAAAAGGGTTCCCTTTGATACACAAAAGCGTTGCCTTAGACCAAAGGTAACGGCCGTATAGCCAACCCCCAAAAAGCGTTGCATTTTGTCGAAAAGTGTTGCCTTTGATCAAAGGCAACACTTTTCCTTATTATAGGCAACGTTTTTAAAGGGTTGTCTCAACTCGAATTTGTTGTAGTGGCTTTCTCTATCTTTCTTATTCGTTCTCCCACTTTGTCTCTCTATATATTATTATCAATGACTAATTATAAATTTGACAATCAAAATATGTAATATAATATTTTTTAATTGTAATTAAAATTAAAATTAAATTGAGATATAACTATATTATATTATTAATTTAACAACCAAAATATATCACATAACACTCTCTCATTAACATTGAGATGAAATATTTCTCTTCAAAATTAATAAATTTTATTCCTCCATTCTTTTATCTACATTTGTCTCTTTCTCTATTTCTCTCTACCCTTCCCATTCTATATATAACTTATAATTTATATTTTATATTACTGATTTAACAAATTAAAATATGTCATGAAATGTTCTTTCATTACAATTAAAATAAAATGCTTTCTTCCAAAATTAACAAACTTCATCTCTCCTTCTCCTTCTTCTTTATCTTTCTCTTTCTTTTCTCTCTTATTTTCTATCTCTCTATCTTTTTATTCTAAAAAAATAAAATTAATAAAATAAAATAATTAAAAAAAGATCCAGTAATATTATTAAAAAAAATTATTATTATTATATGCATATTTTTTAATTTTTTTATTTAATTTTAAAACTTTATCGTTTATCTTTCTAATCTATATTTTCACTTCTCTTTTTTCAAATATTTATTACATATAGTTTGGAAAGAATACTAATGTTGTGATTAATAATTAAATTCAAGATTCGATTGTTTCAAAAAAAATAATTTTGAGTTAATTTTACAACTATTAATATAAATTTTACAACCAAAATTATTAATTTTACAACCAAAATGTGTCATATGTCATTTTTTTAATACTAATTAAAATCTAATTTTATATATAAAAAAAATATTATTTTCAAATAACAAGCATAAAAATTAAGTATTTTTATTTGTACAACAGAGACTTAACACCTAATGAAAATATAAAAGTATACACATTAAATTCTTTTAAGTTTTAGATAATGAATATTAAAATTAATTATTAGTAAAAAATTAAAATTTTTCATATGAAAATAATAACTAAAAAATTTATTATTTGATTTTTTTATCTATGGAGACCTTGGTCTTCTCAGCCAGTGGAGACCTTTGTCCCTTATGACCTTTTTGTAAAAATAATTTGATTTTATAAATTTTTCTACCATAATCTA
This sequence comes from Arachis hypogaea, assembly GCF_003086295.3. Lineage (NCBI taxonomy): Eukaryota > Viridiplantae > Streptophyta > Magnoliopsida > Fabales > Fabaceae > Arachis > Arachis hypogaea. The sequence continues at coordinate 40,460,304 of NC_092048.1, read as the reverse complement.
TAATATTAGTATAAAGCCTTCATAATTTTAAAATATTTATATTTTTGTAATATTATTACGGACAAAAACATTAATTAATTTATATATGTACAGAGGTATGATCCTTCACTATCACTTGAGGAAGCCCTTAATGACACAACGAGAACTGATTACTTCTATAGTCATCTTTACTATATTCAAACTGCAATTAAGTAAGTGTAATCATGTAATTAGAATTAATGTGCCTTAGGATAACTTAGTTGGATTTAAATTTAGGTGATCACTTATATACAGGAAGAAAATAGTGGCATGGTTGGCTTGGCAGCTATTAGAACATTTCCTTCTATTTTATGCAAGACATTGGAAGTACCCAAACCTTTGCCTATTCAATTGGAAGTTTGTAGCAATGTAGGCAAGTGTATCGAGAAAAAATTGTTTTTTCTCCATAGAACCATTATGTTGTTAGAAAAATGTGTCTGCATTTGGAAAATCTGCTAGGAGTTCTTTGAGCAAAAAGATTGTTTCTATTGAATAGAAGTTGAATTTAGCCAAAGATGTGAAAAAAAGATTTAATTTCTGTTTTTCCAAGTGCAGCTAGTTTTTTATTCATTTATTTTTTAATTTTTTGTTATTATTAATAAAAAATAATTCAGATTTTACATGATGTTTGGTATTTGACTGTGTTGGATTTCTCTTTCAGTGTTTTGGTTCACAGTGGTGGTGTGCATAGCAGACATTATTATGCATTTATAAGGCCAACTCTGTCTAAGCAATGGTATGTATCATGTTTAAAACTCTGAATTTATTGCCTTTTGAGTTATATGAATGAGAATGCAAAGTGCTACATAATATCAAAACCCCCTTTCTGTTGGGGAACTTGAATTATTTTGAGACACAATAATATATATAATTAGCTAAGCAACACATTTGGTGAAAGTTGTTTACTTGTTTCAAGTTTTGATGTTCAATAATATATATAATTACTCCGTGGTATTTGATGATTTGATCCCTTCAAATACTAGAATGTACGTGTTAATGCTTCAACCACGTGTATTTTTGATGTTGGTTAAACTTCTATTTTCTAATCTTAGTTGCTCTATTCTTGAAAAATCTGCAATGAGTATGTACAATAAATAATTTACAGGAGAGGTTGAAAAAAGAGCAGGAGGAAAAAGAACACAAAAAAAAAAGGAAAAGGCTGAGGCCCACCTTTAAACTGTTATAAGGGTTCTTTGTTGTTAACTTATTGTTTGTCCTTATAAATATGCTATGAGTTGCTAGATGCAATTGCACCTAGCTATTACTTAATAGAATATAATGCTTCTTAGGTGGCATGGGATGAAGATCTTGCAGAGCAGATTCAAAAGGATATATATTTTGATCTTGTAGATCATGACAAAATTAGGAGTTTCTGTGTCCAAAAGCAGTTGTCTTTTAACACATTTAAAGTATCACATTCATGAGTTTTAGTATTATGCAAGAAGTGTTTTTGACTTTTGAGCTAACTTTTTAGCCGCCGACCCATTCTATAGTCAAATATGTTTTGGATGGTTAGGCCGTGCTCAGCATACCAAATAAAGTACAGTTGCAACAAAGAAGGTTTAAATTTAGGTAAACAAGATAGAGGATATAAACTAGCTAAAAAAGTTTAAAATAGAAACAATGAAAGTAATTACCGCCCATTTTTCAAACTAGTGCTGCCTGATCTCAGTGGGTATCTTCATGTAGTTGGGCCAGGGCTGGCCGTACATTAGCTTAATAACATTCGTCATCTCCTGAGTACATGCATTCGGGTTCGACAAAAATCTATTAACAGCCCACAAACAATAATCAACCCTAATTATTAAATCTAGAAAACAAGAATAAGGAATCATAATCATGAAAACTAGAAAACAATAACCAGCAATCCAAATCAACCTAAATCAATTAAACAGGAATCATGTTTCAGGAATTTTCAGCAATAACAGAAATCATAATCATGAAAACTAGAAAAAAATAACCAGCAATTAACACTTAAATCAACTAAACTAGAAACAATTCAGGCACTTTCAACGATAACCAAAAACAGGAAATATATGAGCATTGAATGTGTTACTTACCTCGTGCTGCCATCAGGTCAAAGGCACAACCGTGTGGTGGGAGGTGGTGGAGGGGCATCAGTTGTTGCCTCACTTCTGTGACTGGACTCCAGGGTCGCGGCATCCGTAGCTCAAGTCGGCGTTGCCATGGATGCAGGCTACTAAGCGATCGCAGGCGGCGTTGCTGTCGTGGACGACGGAGGCATGTAGTTGGGGTTAGGGACCATGATGAACTGCTGGTCCACTAAACCCACAACTTGTGGCGTCACCGGCGTGGTTGGAGTTGAGGGAGAGGATTTAGAAGTCCTGAAGGTATCGAAAGAAATCCTCCCTCTACTCCGACCATGGCTACGATCATGACCAGCAGCCTGATCCGCAACACCTCTACCTATCGACATGTCTGCAAATAACAGTCATCAACACATCAATTAACATTATCATACAATTCCAAACACCTCAACAATTCAAGACCTAATGTATTGAATCTAACCTAACTTAATCAACCTAAATTCACTAAGATTAGAAAACTAAACCTAAACTAACTTTGAAAATGATTCAAAATTGAAAGTGAAATTCTAATCAAACCTAAACTAAATTAAACAATTAGCAAACAATCTCAGCAACAATTTCTCAGCAAAACAGTCATCAACGCAACAATTAACACAATTAGACAATTCTAAACACTTCAGCAATTCAAGACCTAATATATTAATCTAACCTAACTTAATCAACCTAAATCCACTAAGATTAGAAAACTAACCCTGAACTAACTTTGAAACTGATTCAAAATTGAAATTGAAATTCTAACTAAACCTAAACTAAATTAAACTAAAATTAAACAATTAGCAAAAAATCTCAGTAATAATTTCTCATCAAAACAATCATCAATGCAGGAAATAACAAAATTAGTGAATTCTAAACACTTCAACAATTCAAAACCTACTGTATTGAATCTAACATAAATTAATCAAACTAAGTTACAAATCCTAAACAAATTCAATTTACAAACCCAAGAATCACAATAGCATGCTTAATTACCTATGAACCAAGAGAAATCCTAATAAAAAAAAATTCTAATTTTACTCTAAATCAATTTAACAGCAAAAACTAGTTTAACTAAACCAAATTACTAACAAAAAACTAAAACCTAATTAAACCATAATGAATTTAAAACAGAGAAGATTAAATTGGAAATTGACAAAATTCCAAAACCAACCTCAGAGCAAGAAGAATGGAGCAACGGTGGAAGTGGAGGTTGCGGTGTTGGAGGTTGCTCGCCGGAGTGCGCCTCGGTGGAGAGAGCGGCGAACGTTGCGGTGGTGGAGGCTTAGGTTGCGGTGGAGAGGTTCTACTTCCCCAAATCCACGTGGAGTGTTGAGCGCGGCCGGCGGTGTAACACTCTATCACCCTAAATCTTACCTCTAGCCGTAAAGCAAAGGATAACAAAGTGCCACGATAGTTCTAAAGCTCATACCATACTATATATATAGAAATAAGTAGTAATACTAGAAGCCCGATGAAGGAATAAAGACTCAAATTCGCATAAAGCGGAATTACAAAGTGCGAAGCGTTCACACACGATAACTAAATGTGTTGGCACAAAAAGATACAAAACATAATATATACATATATAACCTTGTAGATAGCTCCAGGATACATAAGGTAATAATTAGAGTAAACAAGATATATATATATATATATATATATATATATATATATATATATATATATATATATATATATATAAAGAAAACTAGTCACAGCCTACGGAGTTTAGGCTGACTAGTCAAGAGATACAACAGAGTTTTATAAAAGGCTTACTTTCTATCTCTCAAAGGTTAAAGCAAAAGCCTCTAAGGCAACAAAGTTATATAAATACAAAGGATGAGAGAGTAACTACAACAAAAATAAAGTAGAATAAAACAAAGGAGAAACCATCCTCCGCTCTGTCACCATGTTCGCAAACTCACTAAGGTGGGTTGTGACCTGCATCTGAAAAACAATAACAACATATGATATGAGAATCGGAGGTTCTCATTATGATAACAGTGCCCAATTACACCATTCCACACCATCAAAATCATTATTCATCATCATCCAAAATCATCATAAACACTCATAGTCCTTCTCATTCCACAACAACAACACCATTAATCATCATTACTCATCAACAATATCAATAAACCCTCATCAACAACAATAAATCACAACATTCATCATCAACCTCCATAGTCATTAAAAATAAACAATCGACACCTATAATCAATTTACAACACTTACAACTCATTCAACCTTCATCATATATCATATATCCCACATCCCAAAACTTTATATCATCATCACTACCATACAACTTATCTTCAAACATCAAATTCACATACAATTAAACATACACCCAAACATTCAATCCTATCTTAGGACCACTAGCCTAAGTTTCACGAAACATTACATATTAAATAAAGAAAACCGAAACCATACCTTGGCCAATTCCCAATATGCTCAAATCCACCAAATTGAGTCCTTAAACAAGCTCAACAATGCCTAGCCACCAAAGATCAACTCCAAGTGCACCAATTCCTCAATTCAACTCAAACCAACAAGAATTTCCAAGCTAAACCATATAAATTACCAAAAATCAAAACTTAGGGTTCACAAATATGACAAATCACAAGAGTATAGAGCTTTCTTACCTTACCTACTGTGAATTAGGACAAAACCCAACAATAACTCGCTACTAGATCACACCTAAACAACCAAAAACACAAAATCTACTCAAAATAATATAAAAAATGCAAAATATATTAGGACTGGAAATTGGAGCATGGATTTCGAGTTGTTACCTACCTTGTTTAGATCGAATTGAAGAGCTCATCGAGAGCTTCGCGTGGTTGTAAACAGCTCATCAATCGGAGCACCGTAGCGCGAGTTATGGCTCTTGGAAGGTGGTGATGAATAGTATCACCCTCTCCTCTCTCTCAACCCACGTCTTCTTTCCCTTTGGTGCTGGAATGAGGATGCAAATCCTCATCAAAAGGTCTTATATATGTTGGGCTTGGGTCCAACTTGGACTCGGTCCAACCATTAGTATTTTTGGCCTGTTTGGCCCAACTTTGGGCCAAACTTTTAGAATTAGTGTCCGGTTTTCAATTTTAAAGTTGTTGCTAAGTTTTCCTACAGTTTTTATTACTCTTACGTAGTACCGGACAGACTTAAATCGGTACTACCAGCTAATTTACCGGTACACGTTTTTACATATACTTCAGCAGAAAAATACTTTTTCTTGCTCAAAAAATTTACCGAATCCGAATTTCACATTTATATTTTTAAAATAACATTTTTATATTTTCGAACTTATCCTGAGCAATTAAGTTATTATTTTATTCTAATTAATTGATTTATTATTTTATTATAAAATCCAGTTCCTACAAGCGGCGGAGGTTCTGGCGTGCCAAGAACGGTGGAGCGGCGGCGGCGGTGACGACGGGAGTGGGCAGAGAACTGGCGGCGAAGGTGGAGGCAGTGATAAGAGAGAGAAGGTAGTGATGAAGAGAGAGAAGGAGAAATTCGAAATTAGACAATGTTCGCGCTATCATTTAGGGTACGGTTATCGTCGGAAAAATCTTACATAACGTTTTTCATGTGCCCAAAATGCAGCGTTTCACTAAACAAGGTTACCGTCAGATTTACCCGCCGGTAAATCCGACGGTAGTGGGGCGCGCCATAATTTTTTTTCCGCCGAATATTACCATCGACGTTATCGTCAGAACATCAATTCCGACGATAATATTTGGCGGTTACGAGTTTATAGCCAAATCCGACGCTAAATCTGACGGTACTTAGCGTTTTTCTTGTAGTGCAACATATTGTAGTTTAGCAATTTTCTTTTAAAATATCATGTAAAAAATTACGGCGAGTTAAAAAATGTCTAACTTTTAAAAAAACACCTAATAGAATTGCAGCAGTTTATAACTGCCGAAATTTTTTTAAAAAATTAGTAAAGAAAATAGCAACGGTTTTACAACCACTGCAAAAATCAGTTATCTGATTTGCGACGATTATTCTAGCCATTGTTAAAAACTGCCACAAAAATTAATCCCCACGCCCTAAAAATTTTTAAACCGTTGGTATTCTGTTGTGCGGCAATTTAAAACCGCCGCAAAACCCTTATAATAACCACCGCTGTGTTCCGCTTCTCTTGTAGTGATAATTAGTCACTAATATAAAATATATATTAAAATATAAATACACATTAAAAATAAATTAAACCACATTTATATTTATAAACAAATATATTCATTACTATTTTAATAGTTAATTTTAATGTACAAATAACATTTTTTTTAACCGTTCTAAGATCAATCTCCAAATTTTTTTGCTCCATAAAATGTGATTTACGTTAAATTAAAGCGTCAGTTATTTACGTGATGCTAACCATAATCAAATTGAACTTTAAATGTGAAAAAATAACTTTCTTTTTCTCTCTATTTCTGAAATACACGCTTCCCTCCTTATGAGAATTAAATAATATATATTTTAATTTATTTACTAAAATACTTTTTAATAAATATTATAATTATATATATTAATACTAATAATATAAAAAATATATTTATTATTAATATAATAAATTTAATATATTTTTAATATTTTAATTTGTTATAAAAATATTTAATTTAAAATTTTATTTTTCATGATTAATGATAACGTATTAAAAATAAATAAATATATTATAATATAATAAATATATTTTATATTACTATTTTTACTACTATAATATTATTAATAATAATATAAAATGTATATTATTGTTAATGTAATAAATTTTATTTATTTTTAATATATTTTCATTAATTATGAAATATGTAAAAAATTTTAAATTAAATATTTTTGTAATAAATTAAAATGTTATAAATAAACAAAATTTATAACAATAATAATAAGTATATATGTTATATCACTACTAGAAAACTAGTTATTACAGACGGATATTTCCGACGGATTTTATCCCACAAAAATACAGACGGAATTTCAGAGGGATTTTTTGTCGGAAAACAAAAAAATAAATTAGCATAAATTACAGACGGAAAAAAATCCGTCTATAATTCTGTCGGAAAAATTAATTTTTTTCGTAGAAAATAGTTACAGACAGAAAATTCGTCTGTAATTAAATGGACAAATCATTGTATTTTATTAAATTATTACAGACGAAAAATCCGTCTGTAATTTAAAATTTTCCGCCGAAAAAAAAAAAACTTAAACCTAATCTAACCCCTCTCTTTCTTCAATATAGATTAAACAATTCACATACTGGACTCAATTCACAAAGCACTCCATGAAGATGAACACCGTCTTCATTGTGCCTCACGAAGATGAAGATGATTAACCCTAGCTAACCCTAACCCTGTCTTCATTGTGCCTCACTGTACCCGAACCCTCTCTTCATTGTGCCTCACAAAGAACCCCTAAACACGACGAAGAACTCCTAACCGCGACGAAGATCCCCTAATAGCACTCTGCGAAGAACGTCGCTGGTCACCGGCGCTCGCAATGCCTCCATCGAAGAACCCCTAACCGCGACGAAGAACCCCTAACCCTCCTTTGAGTTTCTTCGCTCTTCTCTCGCCAGTCTCACCCTCAAGCTCACTGAGTCTCACCTCTCTCACGGCTGGTCTCGCCGTCGACCTCTCTCTATCTCTCCGGTATATCGCTTCTCGTGGGCGTTTCAGACTCAAGGTCGTCGCGCTCTGTTTCTGTCGCTGCTCTATCACCGTCACTGCTCTATCGCGCTCTGTCGCAAGCGAATCGATGGAATTTGACCCAATCCCAATCGGTTCCTACTCCAAAGAGAACCAGAGCATCTACCAGCAGTTGTTTAAATTACGCCGATTCAGGTATGCATTGTTTAAATTACGCCGATAAACCTTAGGGCTCAATTTTTCTACGCCAGTTTTAGCTAGGTTTATCATACTCTGCTTTTGTGGCTCAATTGTTTAATGGTTCCAACTATTATATAAAGCAAAACAAAAAGTATACAAAATTAATTGAAGCAGAAAAGCTTGATTGAAGACACTGTGATAGTCAAGTTCAAATAAAGAGAATGTGACTAGTAACGAATAAATTAAAGTTGCATGATATTTCGTTAAATGCTAAAACATTTTTTAAATATATATAAGGCAATTTTGAACTATATAGTTTGCACATTTGTTTGAACTTCTGCAGCAAAGCATTGCCGTATGGAGTTACTCATGCAGTAAATGTTAGTGGCTTGCCCATGGTTTCTTGATCAAGTCCACTAATACTACTTTAGGAGTGAATTCATCTTGATTCACTTCCTATTTTCCTTCTTTTATGTTACTGTATGTAAATTAATTCACTTCCTATTTGCTTGTACTATTCACATTTCCCTACAAAATGCAATCCACCTGAACATTTTCTCTTATGGAACTTCCAGCAAGGACTTGATAGGATAGAGAAAAGAAGCAGGTGGGACAAAAAAGATAGGCAGATAGCCCTTGATAATTTGGAGCAGCAAAGCAGGACAAGATGGAAAGTAGAGGGAGCAAAGCAATGGCTGCACAGAAAAATGGGCGTCGATCGAATCAAGAAAGGAAAATGGAGTGGAGTCACCATTATATGCTCTCGAGGTACTCATTTTGATTGAAACAGAATTGAATATTAAACTAATAGTGATCATATATTTCTATTTGTGAAACCATTTCTCGCGTTCTATTGGATCTTTTTTTGGGGTAGATAAACCCTGAGAAATCTATGGAAGAGTTCCGAGCAGCTAGTCAAAAACTTGGTGATGGCGTGGGTGTAAAGTCTTTAATGCAAAGCACGGGACTTGGAATGATTGCTGACCAGATAGTTTCTACTTTTAATTATGAGTTTTTCTTAATCTAGTGTTAAGTTCTAAGCATTTTAATTCATATTTTAATTATAATTGATAATAGTTATTGAAAAATATTGTAGGTTGTGAAACATGAGGGGTGGGAGCGGTTGTATGGAGGTTTGATGCCATCTCTAGTGAGTACAGCTGCATCTCAGGTTTGTGAATGCTGCACTTTGTGCCAGAAGCTTCTTCATAACTTTTTGATCTTATATTTTAATGTTGAAGCAGTGGAAAAATTATAACTGTACAACACTTGTTTCTGATTTGTGTATCGAAGGTTTAATGACATCATCGCAATGTACACTTTATTACAATAGCTACCAGTGTTAAGAGTTTCAAGTAAAGCTTGAAGACTGTTCTTGTTGAAATTGAATAAGATTAATGAGAGAATGACTTGAAAATAGCAAGAAGCTAGTTTCTTATTCACCTGAATCACCTCTAAGATAATACTTTGATAAAGACTTCTTTGTTTAATGTTGTATGATTTGTAATGTAACTCTTTTCTTTTCTCATTGCATCCCCTTTCCTTGTTCTCTTTGCATTCCTTTTCCTTTTCCTTTCTCTTTTTTGTTTTGATTAAGCTCTGAATGTCAAATTGAAACATGATACTATTTTACTTCTGTAAGAAGGATACTGTTTCTTTCTTTGATTTTAGAATTTTCTTGATTGAAAATAGAAGGATTCATGAACAGAAGGATTCATGAACCTTTATGCTTGTCTCTTTACTTCCTTTCTAATTCATGTAGTGCAATAACCAAATTGTGCTTTTGCTTCTGCTTGTGGGAGTGATATAATATGACTACTGTTGTAGTATGCATTTTATTAATTTCTCTTATTTCCAGGGAACAATTATATCTTTTGCTGCCTTCACTCAGATGACTACTGGTTTTATTCAGATGGTTCTTACCATGGGTATTCATCAACTGAACTTCAAAAGGTGATCCTCCTGTCACTCTCTTTTCCTTTTGCCTACATTTCTTGAGTGTATTTCTAGTTCAGTAAATGTTTAACTTTTCTATTTTCCATACTCATTTTCAGTGAGTGGGGAACCAATCTCTTGGTTTCCTTGTGTGATACGCGTCTAAGCTGTGGTGACATGCTTTCATCCATAACAGGTTCATGTGCCCAACACTATCTCTGTCCTCTGTGCTTAGAAGGATTTTACTTTATTTCAAATGCTAGGCTATGAATGTTATTATTGGTTTATGTGTTTTCTCATGCTGTTATTATATTCTCCAATTTCCGGAACTCAAATATGTGGTGTTCATGGTACAGATGAAAGTGATTAACTATCCAATCCAAATAATTTTCTCCAGATGAGAGTTTTCTATGGTCAATCTTTACTGCTGTAAGCTTGTTCTCTTTTCCAGTATGTGAATTGTATAGTCTGTATCTACTTGAGTGGAGGTGAAGCCTAGTCTGATTTAGCTGTTGGCAAAGTGTTCTGGTGATAAGGAAGAGTTTACAAACTTACAACCCTATTTGATTTTTCTCACTCACTAAATTTTCAGCGTTGCATTGTTATTTCTGTTAAACTTGTAGATTATTATGATTATATATTTCTGTTAAACTTACAACTTTAGTTTCTCCGTGTTCATGCAAGTTGCATTGTTATTTATTTTATTTTGTTTTTGTTGTTGAAGTTATATTGTTGACATTTAGTTTTCATTCTGACACACTTGCTCTAATCCCCTATTTATATGGAATGAAGGATCTAATCTGATTATTCCTCGGATATGGACCTGATGGATTTCCATGACAAAGATGATTTTACGCTTTATTAAAAACATTTATGCTTTATGATAGTCTAATCTAGACATTATTTACACTTGCACTTTGTTTGGTCCTTTTAGCCATTCTTATGTAATCGGAGAAAGTTTTGTTGTCATTATTATAACACAATCCCATATTCTGCCTAATTTTAAGTCACTCTTTTATCCACTATACCTTTTTGTCTTAATGTGCACTATTAGCATTTTGGTTGCATCGGTGTTTTGCATGCAAGTGTGCAGCCATATGCCTTGATTTGTGATTTTAACATTTTGTAGTCATTTCTAACCTGTTATTTATTTATTTGTTGATTAAATTCTGTGCTAAAAGATGTGGAAATTTTGTGCTGTTTAAATAAAAATGACCAAAGTGAAACACTGAAATGGCTTGGTGACTGAGAGTCAATTCTCAATGTTTTTATTTCACCTCCATGTTATGTTTCTGGAATATTTCTATTATATTCTTTAATCCTAATATCTTAATTGTTTCCCTGTTCGTTTAATAGGCTGCGGAGGCATCTGTGAATGTGTTTTATTATTATACGTATGAAGGAAGTGTGGACATCGACTCTGTAAAAGATCCTGCATTGAAAGCTTCAATTTTAGCGCAAATTAATCACTTTGGGCAGACACCAAAGCAACTATTTATCAAGCCCCATGTTAAAAGGCGAACTAACAGAAAGCTTCCTCCTCATCCCCTTAAACATTCCACTTATCTTCTTTCACAGGAGATACGCAAAAGTTCATCTCCTATCACTCAAATTGTTATTCAAAATGATAAAGTTATGGTACCAAGAACTAATAGTTTGCTTAAACCAATGACATATACGACATATATTGCTTAGGGTTTCCCTGATCGTAGCTTGAGATTCATGAGCTATGATCAAGACAGGCTTCTTTCGACACACGAAAAATTTACATGGGGGTAATCAGAATTCCTTTCGACACACAAGCATTTTTACCCCCCATCAAGCAATCAATCCAGAATTCCTTTCCAGTCAAAACTTGTTCAGAAATGGGGTATGTTACACTCAACCTCATGATTATATACTAAAAATAAAAGCTCAATCATTCATTACTCTTTTTCTTTGTTATTCTTCTTGTAAACTTTTGCATACTAGCTTTACAGGAGTTTGCTGAGAGGAATGACAATGGGAAGATGGCTGAAGGATCAAAAGGAGAGGAAAAAGTAGGAAATTAGGATTCATAATGCTCAGTTGCATGCTGCAGTATCCGTGGCAGGCATAGTTGCTGCAGTTGCGGCCATTGCAGCTTCAATAGAGTGTACATTGTAGAATCAATACAGTGTACATAGCAGCCATAAGAAAGTGTACATAGCTGCCATAAAGTTCTACACTTACCATATGAGTGGTCTCTAGCTTAGCTTGCATTGTTCAAGAAATTTTAGAAAATTCTAAGGATGCTACTCTACTAATGTTTCTGAGACATGGATGTAATTTTCACTCCATATGGATGTATAACTGTATATTATTGAATAAGTAGAGTTATATGTAAAGAAATATTATATAGATAATCTATTTTTCATATATCTCAAAGAAGAAAAAAATAATATATAATTTATATGAGTTGAGTTGAATTTTTGTATATTTATTTTGTATGAAAATAGGTTTATTTTGCAATGAAAAAATTTTAAAAAATATATTTTACCTTACTGACAGATTTACAGACGGATTTTCTATCTATAATCAGAGTGTGAGATGATTTTCCAAAGTTTAAATTACAGACGGAAAATCCGTCTGAATATCTGTTTGTAATTACAAACGGAAAATCTGTCGGAAAATCTGTCTGTAATTACAGACGGAAAATCCGTCTGAAAATCCGTCTGAAAATCCGTCTGTAATTACAGACAGAAAATCCATCTGAAAATCAGTCTGTAATTACAGATGAAAAATCCGTCTGTAATTACAGACGAAAAATCCGTCGGAAAGTTCGTCGCATCAAGGAAATGGATGGAGAATTTACAGAGGAAAAATCTGTCGGTAACTGGTAAAAATCCGTCGGTAATTTTACGACGGAAAAAAATCCGTCGGTAAATAATTTCCGACGGGGCTTTTACAGAAGGACAAAATCCGTCGGTAATTTCGTCAGTAACCAAAAATCTGTCTGTAATAAAGACTAAATATGTCTGTAAATCTGTCTGTATTAATCCATTTTCTAGTTGTGTATTATTTTTTGAATCAACCAAATAATAATTATTAATTATATATAAAAATAATTATTAAAAATTATTTTAGTCAAATAGACTAAAATGTATAGTATTTAATTTTTGTAAAAAGAATATATATTTAAAAGTAGAGAATAAAAATATCATTTGAATATCTCAGAGAAATTGAACGTATAATTTTTTCTTTAAATATTTATAATAAAAATGAACCTTTCGTATATATCACAATTTACCGAACTGCAGTTGTAAAAAAGCTCTGTATAGAAACTATTATTCTAAAATTAGATCAAATGACCTAGTCAAAATGGATAAATATCATAACCATTTTAGTAATGGCGAACACAAATGCCTTCCTGGTAAAATAGGAAATGTAACACTCTTTAAAAAATAACTTACTATTGAAATAACACTACAAGAAAAAAGGCCTGTTGGGACACTTTTTTTGCCACGCTTAAAGTGATCAATGGCCACACTTTTGTTAGGGTGGCCATTAATTTGTGATTTGGCCACACTTTTTTTCGCCAAGCGTGGCCATATGGGGAAACGGTACGCTTTTATGAGGGGTCGCCATTGATTTGTGATTTGGCCACACTTTTTTTGTCACGCTTGAAAAGCGTGGCCATGGAGAGAAATTTGTACGCTTGAAAAGCGTAGCTAATTTGTCTTCCAATGGTCACCTTTTTAAAGCGTGCCCATATCCTGTGTCTATTTGGGCACCCTACAAAAGCGTACCGATAGAGTTCCCTCCCCCAAAATTTAGTTTTCCACCCATTTTTTTTCAAACACTTTTCTTTTTTGTTTTTTTTTTCTAACTTTTCACTTTTAAACCTATAAGTGATAACATTATACACTTTATGTCCAAATTCACCTCAACCCTAAAGAAGCCGTTGCACCCAGTAGCAGCTCGCCTTCATGTTCATCATTTTTAAATCTCACATTTCTATCCCATTCCCCTAACCCTAATTCACGCAGCAGTAGTGCCTCCCTCTCCCTCATTTTCAGCATCCGAGCATTTCTCCTCGTCCTCCATCTTTCTCCAGCGCCATTATTTTAGTCTTTCCCTTAACCCTCACAGACTCGACCCTTCTCTACTCTCCTCCTCAGCGCCACTCATCCCCTCCATCGTTGCAGTCCCTAGCTCACCCTTTCCTTCCCTCGCAGTCACAGCGGCCATCGCTCGTAGTCCTCCGCGGAACTCACCCGTCACTCGAAGTTAGACTCCGAAGCCGTCGCCCGTTGTCCTCCTTGGAACTCACTCGTTGCCCGTCATCCTCCACGGTACAACGCAATAAACAGTCGCATTCTTCTACATCCTTCACCCAACTCTCTGAAACTCTGCATCTATTTTTCTTATTTGCAGTTAGTTGTTGAATTTCTACCTTTTTTTACTTTTAATTATTTGTTCTAATTTTTTTGGATCTAATTATTTATTCTTGGTTGTTATTATTTTTTATTCTGATTTTTTTGTTATTATTATTTGTTGCTGGTTCTAATTTTTGGTTTTGGGTTTTGCTTGTTTTGAATGTTGTTTTTGAACCGATTTCTTATTCTTAATTTTAGTTCTGATTTGGTAATGCAGGACAACAGCATTAATGTTGGCATTCTGTGAACATCTTCGAGATAACTACAGTCTTGCTACTATAAGTGTAATAAAATTTTGGCATTCAAATCATTATTTGATCTTGTAGACAGTTTTGTACACAGTCATACATGGTTTCTTTGTTTGTTTTCTATGTGGGACCTTTGTTTTTTAAAAAATTATCATCAAATTATGATTATGACAAGACATTGATCTACACAACAAAGAGATAGTAAAACTTGTAGTGTTTCAACTCATACCAACCAGGACCAGGTAATGTTTTGAGCATGGTATAAAGCAAAAGTGTTTAAGCTTAAGCTTAACTAATTATTAGAAGGCATTATTAGACCCTGGTTCCTACAGTATTCTTGCATTGAAATCTATGTATTATCATTGGGTGTTTTTATTTTTTTAGACCCGCATCAATTCCTTTCTTGCATTAACTTCTTAAGCACTATGGTTTGCTGTTCATTAGACAAAACAATGATTTGGCCTAATGACACTTTTTCACATGTACTTTATTTTCTTTTGCCAGGCATGCATGTGTTTTTCTTTTATGCATTTCTGGTTAGTTAATTAAATGGAATAACTTTTTTACTTCAAAACCTAACAACCTGTATTTAAGCTTGTGTAACTTTATATACGCATGATGACAAGGTCTATAGTAAAATAACAAATTAAAGGGAATGTTACATAATTAATTTTGTAATGTAATTATATGAAAGAACAGGTATGTTTGGATAACACCTACTCCTCTCCAGGTTTCTTAAACCAAATTTGTCTTCTTCTGGTTTACCAGTATTTGCTTTTATATATATGCTGCTAACAAATAAGGGATATGCTTCTTTTAGTAGCATATAGTAAGAGATAATATGAAGCTGTGTGTGGCACCTGGCAAACTAGCCTCAAAGCTATGAAAGAATAATAAGGATTATTACATATGAATTCCATGCAGCATAATTCGAATAAATTCTCTCAAGGTGTTATGTCTGCTTTACTTTTAAGCGCCTACTTGTTCTTCGCTCGCAGTTCCCACCATGACAATATCATAACATGAAAAAATGCTAATTGGTTCTTTGTAAATTTGAGCTTATCTGTTTTACTTTATGCTTTACGCTTAACTACTTGAGTACATCTACTACCGGTAAACTAGACAAGCATTTTACAGCATAAATAAATAGGTAACGTGGTATCGTCACTCAACTTTGGTATCTTGGCTTAATTTCTGCTAAACTGAAGCAATTCACACGTGCAATCTATTTATATTAAAAGAGAAATCACGGCCAAAATTTTGATGATCTCAAGAATTAATCTCTTTTGGTTTCCAAGATTAGTGGATGGGTTTTGGAATTTTGGGTTTGATCCTTTTTCTCTGCAGATGTGAGCTGGTAGTGTTTTGTGGTGGTGTTCATAAGAAAATAGCTTTAGGGTTGTTTGAGCCTTTTGTTTCTCACCTCAAGTTTGTGAAAGATGAGATCTCTAAAGGTGGATACTCAATTAAGCTTCTCCCTCCAAACAATTCTGCATTCTGGTTCTCCAAGGCCACCTTTGAAAGGTGATTATTCCTGCCCCCCTTTTCTGGTTTTTCCTCTTTTCACTTTTATTCTTTTGTGGACAATCACAGTGTTTGTAAATGATTCTTCATTTGTTCTTTGGTTTCAATAGAGTACTTATCCTATTTCCAATTAAGTTTGAAGACCCCTGAATCAATGAATCAATGAGTCGATTACCTTTGCATTGAAAGTGCTGTAGTGCTTTAGATATGATTGGGAATGGTTTTTCAAATGCATACTGACTTAGGCATTTCTCAATGTTCTTAATTATTAGTTAATTAAGCAGGGATTGATGAATGAAATCCAACTAGTTGAATGATGACTATCACATTAATCATGGAATTAGTTTACTTGGTTTTATAGATTTGGAGAATAGAGATTCATTTTTTGTTGGATCTTTGATTCAAACTATTTCGACAATAAATTTTGAAAAGTAGTCTACGACATGTTGTGCATTTTTTTTATGATCTCATGTATTTTGCAAATGCATTTGGAGCATTGCGTTTGAGGTATGAACTGGAATTGATTAGCATATTAAGAAGGTTCTGTGTATTATTATGCATTAATAGAAAGCGGATTCTTACATGCTTACAGGGAAGCCTGCATTAAGAATATCCTTCATACATGCTCTTTTTCAAGAATTATGAGTGTTCCTGTTGATTGTGGATGTATTTCAACTGATTCAATGCATAATCTGATTTTATTTATTTTATATTCTAGGAGGTTCAAGCTTCACCTAAGGAGGCCGCTGAAACAGTGGTTTTGGTCATTGATGAGAAAGGTGTGGAGTCACTCATATCAGAGCTTGTGAAAGGTGTCAATGAGCCAAAGCTATTTTGGTCTTCACACGAACAGTTTTCTTGTTCTTTAAATCACACATTTTGACTTTTTCTTTGATTGTGGCTTTGATGATGTGTATGTTGTATTTTTCAAATAATAAATTTTATTTTTTTGTTGACAAATGTGATGAAAGTTTATGTATGTTGGATTGGTTAATTTAAAATTGTATAAAAAAATTTCCTTTGTTTAAATTAGTCATTCAAATTATGATGTAAAATTATATATCAATTTTGCAATGTTTAATTAGGAAGATTCATAAACAAGTATAGCTATAAGTATTTTGATCTAACTTATAGTCATATTTTTTGCTATTGGCAAGCTTTTTAAGCGTAGCCATATCTTTTCGTAATCATCAATAGCCACGCTTATCAAGCATAGTCATATTTTCTCCTATTGGCACGCTTAAAAAGTGTAGCCATATCTTCCCCTATTGGCACGCTTTCGAAGGGTAGCCAAAACCACTCCATTGGGCACGCTTCCAAAAGCGTAGCTATAGATTAAGACCTATGGCCACGCTTTTTAAGCGTGCCAATAGGTGAAAGCGTCCCAACAAAAAAGCGTGCCGATAGATCCACAAAAGCGTGGCGATAGAGCAACCGGCACGCTGGCGGATGTAACCCTTTCAAAAGTGTGCCGATAGCTCAAGAAGCGTGGCGAAAAGCTATCGACACGCTTTTTTGCACTTTTTGGCACGCTTTAAAAACGTGACAGAAAGCTTATTTTCTTGTAGTGTAATAAATAATAATTAATTATAAGTTTTAATTCTTTTTTGTTTTTTATGAAAAAATATAGATAACCCATTTAAAAATTTAAAAAAAATGGTTAACTTGATAACAGACTAAATTTATAGACTAATTAATGTATGTGGCAATAAATCCTCATCAACCTTTGAATATGTCTGTAAATATTTATTGAATATAATCAATAATATTTAAAAAATCATAAAAAATGATCAATCTAAATAATTTAAAATGATCTTATTTAATTTTTATTAATTATTATTAAAATATTTATATAATTAAAGATATAATAAATACTATATATAAACATTATATTATATATTATATATTATCTCTATAATATTTCCGTTATTAACATGACATTGATGAAATATGACTTAGCTTACCAAAGCATCTATCAAAATAATAATAATAATAATAATAATAATAATAATAATAATAATAATAATAATAAAAATCTGCCTATGTCAATCTCTAATTGACTTTTTAAAACATGTATACATCTTTCTCTATCGGCTATCTTTCTATATCTATCTATCTATCTATATCTACATGTATATCGATTTCTAGGTTTTAAACTCTGGTGTCAAACAATAATAGCCACGTCTCCTTTTCTCCGAAGAAGTGAAAACATTAGAGACACGTAGCAAGTTCCTAAGTCCAAAGACACAACACGTGTAACCACAATATTCAACTTTGAACATTCATCGCACAACCCTAACATTCGGTTACTGAGACGTATATACATATATAGGCTACGGCACAATAATAATATGTAATAATGTAATCACACGCATTTACGCACTTGGCGTTTCGATAACCATTATTGTTGTTATCATACATACATAGGGTTATGGAGGCACATAAAGAGAGAAGAGAGCAAGTAGAGAAAGATGAAGGATCAAAGAAGAAGGAAGAGAATAATAATGTTAATAAATTGATGGCTGAAACAGTGACACAAAGGGTGGTTCGTGAGAACGTTGTGTCATCAATAGGTCACGAAAATGAAAGAGCTCAAGATCCAAATGATGTATTGGCTTTCTCAAGATCTGTTCATAATGTCGACTCTTCACTTGCATAATTCAATCGTAATCTTTGCTTTCTTATGATTCGTCCCGCTTTTTTCTCTTACTTGTTACAATGATGTGTGTATATTTATTATTTAATATATCTATAGACATATGTCACTTCTTTCGGAATCTTTAGTTTCAATTTTTCTTTTTCATTTTTGTTCAAAATATGTTATATCTTATTAGGGTTTTATGCTATATTTCTATATCATCACTAGCAGCTTGTTGTATAATTATGTTTGTTAAATATAATTATAAATGTAAATTTAATTTAATTTTATTATTAATTTCATAACAAATATGTGGGTTATTTCGTAATTGTATAGATCTTGCATTGTACCCTTATTGAAATAACATAATTGTGAATCTATGGATATGCATGGATTAATTTTGTATATTCATTTGACACATTTTAAATAATATAGTATGTGTTTGTGTATGTGTACATAATTAGATATGGTTCTTTGTTTTTTTTTCTCTCTCTCCTCTAGTTCTCTTTTCCTCCTCTATCAGTCTATCTCGGTAGGAATAGGATTCTAACCCTTTTTTTCCTCTCTTATTTTTTTTTTCTCCTGATGATTATTCCCAAAAAGTCAACGTAAACTTTGAATTACTCATTGAATTTTCTGTAACGAATAAATATATAGCATGTTTAGGTAACCTCATGGAACAGCACATTATATTGACTTGTTAAATATTTTAAAACTAATAAAACTAGTAATGAAATCTTGTAAGTGATTTATAATTTAATTAAGTGCTTTTAGGTTCAAGTATTTGAAATAGAAAAAAAAAAAAAAAACTTATAGGTTATAGATAATAGATAATAGAAGGTATTTAAGAAAAAATTGTCCAACCATTTCTATATTCAAATTTCCGTTCTATACTATATATATAGTATACATATCATTAAGGGAGACTTCTACCGCGGTGAAAGAATATCAAAGTTTTTAAAAGACCAGAATCTTTATGCAATTTTTTTTTAATTTTAGGGTTCATTTGATATTAAATCAATTTAGAATTAAAATATATTCTTTTATTCATTTGTATATGTGACATAACTATATTTTACTCTTTTAATCGTCAAAATGACCATTTCATATTCCACACAAATAAATCTCTATTATATTTAATTTATTCTTCAATTTTTTTATTTTTTGGACAAATCCAATTATAAATTAAAATTACATTACATAAGTAAATAAGGGTTTTAAATTAAATATTTACTTTCGTTAATAATTTTGTTGAAAGATTCAAATTAATTATATATTTTTTTGGTACCAATAAAATAAAGCAAAGCAAATAAAATTAATATTTATTTTATTTTATTTTTATTAATATATAAAATAAAGAAATAACTGATTATTTTGATATTTACTTATATATATTATTTTTAACAAATTAATTTTACTAAATACATGTTTATTTTAAAAAGTTCATATTTTTCTTTCACTAAATTTATGTCTTAAAATTATTAGTATAATTGGACTATTTTTTAATTTATTCATTATAATTTTACTAATTTAGAGGTCATTCATGGAATATAAAAAAATAGTGTAAAAAATTTTTACATCTATAAAAATGATATATTCTCTCTAGTCCTTAAAAAATTACTTTATACTTTTTTCACCATAGACAAATCCATCATTAAGATCATCTTTGACAAATGTGGATTTATATATTTAAAAAAAATAGTGTAAAAAATCTTTACATCTATAAAAATGATATATTCTCTCTAATCCTTAAAAAATCACTTTATACTTTTTTTACCATAGACAAATCCATCATTAAGATCATCTTTGACAAATGTGGATTTATATATTTAAAAAAATCAGAAGAAAAACAAAATATATTGCCATGATTGGCAAGGATAAATGGATGTGTGTGTACACACATCATTATCAAGCTAAGTACCACTTTAGAAAAGGAAAACAAGGTTTTGCGATTATATTAATATGAATTCTGTTAGGAAACCAATTCAGTATCTATCAACTATCAGCCAATTCAAATGGGTTGGATTCCAAAGTCCAAATAACCAAAAAATCATCTACCCAAATACCTAGCTTTTACCCTAATTACCGTCAAAAATTTCAAAAATTACAGTTTCACTCACTACGCGAATTCATCTTCAACTACGACTCTTTTCTCTCCAGCTCTATACCATCGTCGAACTTCTTCTCCATGGCGGTGCGTTTTGCGTCTCGCCCACTAGTCGTCTTCTCTCCCACTACTAACCCCAATCAGCGTCGTCCAGTACTCCAGTGAAGAAGCCACTGTCGTCGCATGCGAGGAAGCCAACCCCGTCGACCGTGACTCTACTTATTGCCGCTTCTGCATCGGACGCTAGTCGAATATGCCGTCGTGGACTCGTCTTGACCAGCAGGTGCGTCAACAACATCCGCTGCCTTCAGCATTCATCGCGGCGTCGTGAAAATCGGCGCTGTCGCCAGGACGCCCCTGGCTTCCGTCTCCGTCACACGCTGCTGCACATGAACCACCTCATTCGACGCTTACAGGTCAGTGCATGTTAGGGTTTCATTAAAAATTGGACGTTACTAATCTGTGCTAGGGCTCAGGAACTATGGTTATTGTCGATTTATGTTTAATTTTGCTGAATTTACCAAGGTGTTCTCCAATTGGTTAGTATATTGTTAGGGTTTATGTAACAGAAGATACTTCTATTCTGTTTCTGGTTTTAGAAAAATGTATACTGGTTCTTGGGTGAAGATATTCTGGTTTTTGGTGGGTTGATAAATGGATTTTTCTCATATTTCAATTGTTGGATGTTTCTATTCATGCGAATTGGATGTCTATTTTTGTTGAGTATGCATATGATTCAATTATAATTCATTGGATGTTACTTTTTGTTATGAATCGATGATTTTTACTGAATGATCACGGATGTTGTTTTTACCATAAGATTGTTGGTTTTATTTAAAAGATTAGTTCTGATTAAACTTAATTTTAATTTATTTAAAGTTCGGTGTGAATTTAATAATATGAAATTGCTGCAAGAAACTGAACACGTTGAGAAAGATGATATTATAAACGAAAATGCGAATGTTTTGTTTGTGATATGTCAGCTTTTTTAAATTTTCTATAGAACTGTTCTTTTCCGTTCAATAGGTAAATGCTACTAATATTTATACTATTGGTATAATGTTCCTTGTTTTAATAGATAATGCGTGCACATGCTGCACTTGTATTTTTTTAATGTGGTTTGCGAGTTTGGGATAAAAATTAGACTAGAGTTAGTTTTATTTTGTCAGATTTAAAGTTTGGTTTGAGTCTAGACACCTAAAAATCATGCAGAGTGGAATCCATCATAATGTATACATGTGATGACATCACCATTTGAGACAATTTTAATACATTTTGGGATTTTTCTTGAGTTACAGCTGTGAATTTTTATAATACTTTAAGAATTGGATATATTTTATTTTGGTCATACTTAGTATCTTTCTTCTTGTAGGCAACTTGAACTTTTATGCAAAAATTTACGTCACATGTTTCTTTTGTTAAACAAATCGATGTTTCTTTTTATACTAAATGAATGATTCTTTTAGAAGGAATCATCATTTAAGAAGGGAATTAATTTTAAAGTAATTGAACCCATATTGTACTTAATGATTCAATTGTTGACTTATGAACATTTTTATAGTTAATATATAATAGACATAGATGGCTATTATTTCTTGCATATATCTTGACCATAATTGCTTTGTTTTGCTTTCACTCTCCAGGTGTATCCTGAATAGCCGAGCGCAATATGTAAAAATCTACGTCAGATGTTTCTTTTGTTAAATAAATGGATGTTTTTTTATACTGAATGGATGATTCTTTGAAATGAATCATCATTTAAAGTGAAAATTAACTTTGAAGTAACTGAATGCATATTGTACTTATTGATTCAATTGTTGTAATTTATGAGCATTTTTATAGTTAATATATAATAGACATAGATGATCATTCATTTGTTACATACATCTTGACCATAATTGCATACACCTTGACCATAAATAAATTAATAAATACTATGTATATGGATATGCATGCCAAATTCCCATTACTCTGACATGTTGCAAGCCCAACTATGTCTTTGCTATCTAGTTTCAAATAGAGTGCTTTTTCTTTAATTCACAAGGTGAGAAGCGCTGAAAGTATGGAATTTTTCTTATGATTTCTTCTGATTTGTCATAAGTTGATGATGTTATGTTCCATCATGTTTCAATTATCAAATGGAGGAAAAAAGAGTTTCTTTTTACTTTTTTTCTTTCTATTTTATGCTTTGATTGAGGGTTGAAGATGAGTTTAATTTTGAAATTGGCAATAGTGGTTTAAGGTTCTACCCCTTTTTCGGGTTTTTTATTTGAGCTTGTGCATGTTGGCTTTGAATTTCAATTATTATATCACTATGCGATGCCGTCGCCGTTTGAGAAACTTTTGATACATTTTTCTTTTTTAAAAGTCCTAGTCGGCATGTTTCTCCGAGTAGGTACCTGCTTGTTTTTGCAGAGATTTAAGTGGATATTACTTCTGTTAAGCATCAGTATGTTTTTTTTGCATATTAAATGGATGTTACTTTATATATTTTTCGAGTTTTCTTGTGTTGCAATTGTGGATGTCTATATTTCTTTAAAAATTGCATGATCTTTTTTTTTTAAATCCTACTCAGCATGTTTCTCTGTATAGGTACCTGATTGTTTTTGCAAAGATCTAAATGGATATTACTTCTGTTAGGCATCAGAATGTTCCTTTTTCTTACTAAATGGATGTTACTTTATATATTTTTCGATTTTTTCTTGTGTTGCAGTTGTGGATGACTATATTTCTTTAAGAATAATTGCATGGGATTTTTTTTAAGTCCTACTCGGCATGTTTCTCCGTGTAGGTACATGATTGTTTTTGCAAAGATCTAAGTGGATGTTACTTCTGTCAAGTATTAGGATGTTCCTTTTCCATACTAAATGGAACTTACTTTAACAGAAGCCATGTAAATGACAAATCAAAAAAGCTTATTCCATATAAGTAGAAAAACAAAACCCAAAAAACAGAGCATCACACGCGTATTAGTCAATGATGATTTTTTCTAATAGAATGATTAACAATGATGATTTGTCTAAACAAATTACATTTTAACTAACAATAATCACACAAATTTTGGCATCATTAATTCTTCTATTTTGATGATGGAATCAAAATTGTTCACAATAAGTAGTAGTTGCTTCTTGATACTTCTTTAACATGAAATGAAAAGAAAAGAATGGACTTGCGACTTTAAAATTCCTGCTTAAGAAACTATCTAATTGTGACCTATTCCTAATCATTAGCATAATATGTGACTTAAAAACTCAATTTTGTTACGAGATTTTGCTAAAAATCTAAGAGCAATGAAGAACATTGTTAAACTAGGATACACTCTTCTCTGAATCTTAAGACATGCTTATAATCCAATCATTAGAAATAGGAATAAAATTTTTGTTGCTGTTGTGTATATAATTCAATGTTTAGACATGTAACAAATGATATGAAACACAATCTCTTTTTGCCAAGGAGACTTGACGGAAGTGCTTTGTTACACTTCTAGTTATTTGTTTGTCATTCTTACAAAAATAATCAAATGAATAAAAGAATAAATTGTATTCTGTACACTCCTACTTACTACATGTCTCAACTAATTCTATATTCTTTATTCTATATTCTATATTCAATATCAATCTTCGATTTTGACTATACCAACATGGATATATAAAGGAAGAAAACAAACTACCAAGGACAAATTGCAAGTTGCAACCATCATGAATTGTAATTTCCCAAGTTGATAATCAATTTTGACTCATTCAGTTCCAACAATTTCATATCCCCTTTCTAATTTTTTGCTCTTCCACACCTTTACAGGTTCCAAAAGCAAGTGATGCCTACAATTGTTGGTTGCCCTTTGCTCTTATAAGTCCATTTTTCTAATTCACTCTGCAAAGAGAACAACCAAATAATAGATTGTTTAAAATAGAAACACACAATACTATCCCAAAAAACATCCAAATGTACCAAAAAAGAACATCTGAAAAATATAAAAATAAATATCAATTATTCAATTTCCCACATTCATCTTTAGTTTACAATGGAAGATTTCACCCTAGTCTAATTAATATTCCATCAATTATTCAAGTTTCACCTAGCCCATGGCAATGAACATAAGTTTATTATCTATATGCGCTATGCATAGCAAGTTGATTGGTCCATTATTTAAGAGTGTATCTAAGTATATTGGGAGAATGAGAGTTGATGGCCATAGTGACCAAACATGAACGTACTCTTTGAAAAGAATTAGATCTTTGCATATATGCTTCCGTTCCTTCCTGAAAGTTGCTTTTCTTCCTTTTTGAATTTTTGGAAAAATTCATACCAAAAACAACAAATAAAAATATAGAAACCAAGTAACCACTAGTAATAGTTATGAAATCAAAGAAACCTGCTTATAGAAGACAAGAAAAATAACTTGCAAGAATATAAGTAGTAGTAAACAGCTAGACAGAAACATTCAACCAACGTGAATGGTAGCAGGGCAATGGTTCTTACAACAGACCGGCGGCGCGATCACGTGGTGAGCAGACTACCCAACGGCACAAAAGGTGGCGCTCCAAAGGAAACAACGACGTGGTGGTCATGGCAGCTAGACTAGCGGCGCACTAGAGCGGCAACGAATCGACGCTTTGGACGAGGAAGAAGATCGATGAGATGAACGGGGAATGGTAATCACAATCCTTCCTGAAGAGGGGCAGTGATCCCTGGACGACAAAGTGACAGTGCGACGATAAAGCGAAGGAGAGGGGACGACGGAGCTGCTTCTGAGTTCTTTCGTGGCGGTGAAGAGGTGGCTGTGGGATGTTGCCTAACGGGGCAGTGTTAGGTGTCGCCGCAACTGTGCCAACTGGAGAGGAGTGTGGATGGCATGGCTGCAGGAATAGGAGAGAAGGAGAAGGGTTTCTGTAAACAACTATGAGAGTGGGTGGGAGTGGGAGAGAAGGGGAAGGATTTTTACCATTTTTTATTAGGATTATTCAATCAGCTCTTAATTATTCAAATTTTAAATTTTAAAAAGATTTAAAACTAATTGTTAAATAAAATTGTTTAAAAAGTTAGCTGGTTCATGTTGTTTTCCTATACTTTTCCTATTAATATTGCAAGGATAACATACAATAATGTTGAATGAAACATAAAGTATGTTTTTACATCATCAAGAATTGGCAGAAACTCTAGCTCAAACGTTAATTAGCTTAATCGGATCAAGTATTTATGAACTATTTTGAAATTCATGTGCATGCATAGCAAATAAGAGTATTGAATATAAACAACTTGGAAAAAAAACACTTCAATATAGTGGTTGGTATTTATTTATGTTGAAGCATTAAAAGAAAGAAGAATGATTCTATCTCCTTTTGAAGAAATATTAATTATAAGCATATTTGGCTTACGCGTAACCTTTCCGTATCTGTGTTTTAGTCATCATTTTCGTTATACCAAAAATTTTGAAAATATAATATATATTCAAAAAAAAAAATTAACCACACAAATTTTTATTCCTCTTTCTGTGATCGCATGCTGCGTCGCTCAACTGTCGAGTCTTGCTACACCTGCATCGTTATTCGTGTCGCTGACTAATACTATAAGAAAAATGTTGAGTACTATTAGATTTAGCATCGCACATTAGTATTAATTTTACCGGCAGATTTATTGACGGTTTAAGTGTGCAATTTGTCAGGTCAAATTATTATCGGCGGATTTTCGTTTTCGACAATAAATTCATAGGCAATAATTAGAAGAAGAACATAAAAAATAGGCGTGAAATGTAGCGTAAGATTTACCATCGTCTTGTTCCCATGATAAACACGTTTGGTAGAAAGTTGTGTTTTCTTGACCTGCAACACGTTAAAATCCGACGATAATCGTGCTCTAAATTCAAACCACAAACCCTCTTTCCCTTCATTTTGAATCTCTCTCTCTCTCTCTCTCTCTCTCTCTCTCTCTCTCTCTCACACACACACACACACACACACACACACACCTCTTGCCTCCAGTCTCTCTCTAACTCTCTCATCTCTCCTTTCCGTCAACACCTCTCCGGTAGCTGCTATCCCCTCCGGCAGACCTCTCCGACGGCACCCTCTCACAGTTCTGTTGTCGCTGCTGCTGAAAATGCTTCTGCCACCACTTTTGCTCTTCTTCTTCTCCTGCTACTGTTCTTCTCAGTGCCAGCATAGGAATAAGGTCATAAGCTCCTGCTCAACCATTTTCTTCTTCTGTTAAAGATCATTTCAGGTAATGCTTCTGAACTTCTAAAATAAGATTAAGGTCTGAGCTTACTTATTATTATAAAATAGAATTTGTGTTGATTATTGTTGATTTGTGTTTATTATTCAAATTTCTTAGTAATTATTGTTATTTAATTTATTCTTAATCTTTAACTTGAAAATTATTTTTGGTGCTTTAATTTTTCTCTCAGGTTGCTTGCTGTTTTAATTTGGTGATACTTTAGAATCAATTAGAGAATTTATAATTAGTTCAACATGCTATTATGTTTCTTGAATTTAAATTTGAATTTGTTTGGACTGGATTAAGGTCTGAGCTTACTTGTTATTATAAAATAAGATTTGTCTTGATTATTATTGATTTGTGTTGATTATTCAAGTTGCTTAGTGAAATTTTTATTATATATATTTTTTATTATTGTTCATTTAATTTGTTCTTAATATTTAACTTAGAAATTATTTTTTGGTGTTTTAATTTTCTTTCTAAGTTGCTTGCAGCTTCAATTAGGTAATAATTTAGAATCAGTTAGAGAATTTATAAAAATTAGTTCAACATGCTGTTATGTTTCTTGAATTTGAATTTGAATTTATTTGGACTGGATTAAGGTCTAAGCTTACTTGTTATTATAAAATAGGATTTGTGTTTGTTATTGTTGATTTGTGTTGATTATTCAGGTTGCATAGTGAAGTTTCCATTATATATTTTTCTTTTATTATTGTTCATTTAATTTGTTCTTAATCTTTAACTTGAAAATTATTTTTTGGTGCTTTAATTTTCTTTTCAAATTGCTTGCTACTTCAATTAGGTGATAATTTAGAATCAGTTAGAGATTTTATAAATATTAGTTCAACATGTTGTTACGTTTCTTAAATTTGAATTTGAATTTGTTTGGACTGCTTTGTGTTTTAATTGAGTTTTGATTGATGTTATGGATTGAGGTTAGTTAGATTTGTGAGAACCATAAAAGTAGATATATGTCCAATTTTAGGGGGATTATGTCAAAATTTTTTTTGAAATAATATAAATATTGACAGATTTGTGTTGTATATATGCTGATTAGTATTAATTGGTATTCTCATTACAAACATGATGACAGGTAGTAGAAGTGCCACGAGTCGGTCTCATGGTCGTGGTAGAGGGAGGGTTTCCACTACCGGTACCCTAGCGACTTCTCAGTCATCGCCCTCTACCTGACTACCCCGTCAACCCTTGTGACGTCACAGGCGGGTTCACTGGACCAGCAGTTCATCATGGTCCTGAACCCCAACTACGTCGCTCCATTTACTACGCCTCCTCCGCCGCCCCCTACAAGTCCAGCGATAGAGATCGCAGTGGGTGATTCCTCTAATTCATTCCAGCCAGATGCCTCTCCACCACCGCTTGTCATACGTATAAGCATTTGACTTGATGGCATGTAGGCATAAGTACTATTTTAATATCTTTTATCCGCAATATATTTTGAATTTGTTAAGTTTTACGTGTTTTTATGATTGCTAATCTTAAGTTTTTCGTTGATAGGTTTGCACCAAACAATAATAAATGTACACAGGAGATCTCCAATGTGATTAAGTCCATGTACGACAACCCATAGCCGAGCTAAACGAAGATTTCTGCTGAGACCAGAGAGTGATGGTTTCAGAAGTGGACGGTAAGAACCCAATGTTGTTGAATTAACTATATGTCAACTGTATTCTATTTTGACTAACTAATATTGTTTTGTTACTTTGTGTAGGAAAACTTTATGTGGGATAAGGAACATGATATCTTGATCAGGAAGATCTACGACCACTGGATAACTAGGAAACTAGGAAACTTAGTAGATGATGTAGGACGTTCGTCAGGGTGCGACCATCTCATGATTTGGCTCTGTCCAAATATTAAGAAGGAATTGAATGTCTATTTTAGTACTGATGAGGGGTTCAAGCGTCACTGTCTAACGAGCAAAACTAACAGGGGTTCGCCAAGGTCGTGGAAGTATACCGGTGGGTGGGCAACTTTCCTGGAGATGAAGAGTGGGCTGGTATGTAGTTTGCTAATCTTTGTTATTTATTACTTGAATTAATTGTTACTTGATTTATTTTATTAGTTAGCTTCAATATATTTAGTATAAGTCGTTGGAGCCTGAGGCGACATTGGTGGAGATGTTTAAGTATACCCATACGTTGAAGGCCAACAAAGAGAGATTTGCCGATGAGCGATCTACTTACAAACCACAAAACATCGACAAGTGCACCGAGTCGTATCAAGTAATAACTCACGGTGAGTTAGTGTCGACCCCACGATGATTAACGGATCAAGAAAACCATAGTCAACTGATTAATCTAGTTAGACAATCAAATCAAGGTTTTGAAAACTTTGAAACATAAATAGCAATGAAATAAAGCATGGCAATGAGTAACGTAAAGATAATATGATTAAGAAAGTTAAGGTTTCGAAGATATTAAAACATCTGGATTAATATTTTTTTTACTTTCCACCATAATCATGCAACGACTCTTTTATGGTAAATCATTAGTAATCAAACCCTAATTCCTTGGTAATTTAATTTCTCTTTAACCTAATTAATTGCTGATCCTTTAGTCAATTATTTAAGAAAAGAGTTGAAGAACGTTCATTGATTTATAAAACCACACAATTCATAAGACTCTTTCCTGGTTGATTTTATGTCACTTATCAATCCAGTTTCAAAACTTAAGAATTGTGATAATCGGTTTTCAAGCTTAATTCAATTAATCAACTTTTCCAAGAGGTTAAGAGAATTCAAATCAGAAAAGAATTGTTTCCCAACATATTCAAAACCTTTAAGATGAAGAACAAAAACCTTTTTTTAAGAAGAAATCAATTACATAAATTAAAGAAAAAAAACTAATATATTAAACCATGAAATTAATAGAGCTCCTAACCTTAATCGAGGAGAATTAGAAACTCATGTTCTTCAGAGAATCCTTAAGAAATTAAAACTGTGAATTTTCGAAGAAGAGAGAGTGGCCACCTGATACAAAAATTATTGTTGGTCTAAAATTTCTCTTGTAGAAATAAAAACTTCGTTGTAAGCATAGCTACTGATGAGCGGATAATTTATACGCTTTTTGGCATTATTTTTACATAGTTTTTAGTATGTTTTTGTTACTTTTTATTATATTTTTGTTAGTTTTTAAATAAAAATTACATTTCTAGACTTTACTATGAGTTTGTGTGTTTTTCTGTGATTTCAGGTATTTTCTGGCTGAAATTGAGGGACCTGAGCAAAAATCTGATTCAGAGGCTGAAAAAGGACTGCATATGCTGTTGGATTCTGACCTCCCTACACTCGAAGTGGATTTTCTGGAGCTATAGAAGCCCAATTGGTGCGCTCTCAATTTCTTTAGAAATTAGACATCCAGGGCTTTCCAGAAATATATAATAGTCCATACTTTGCCCGAGTTTTGATAATGCAAACTGGCATTTAAACGCCAACTTTCTACTCTATTCTGGCGTTAAACGCCAGAACTGGCATAAAAGCTGGAGTTAAACGCCCAAAATGGCACCAAAGCTGGCGTTTAACTCCAAGAAAAGTATCTACATGTGAAATCTTCAATTCTCAGCCCAATCACACACCAAGTGGGCCCGGAAGTAGATTTCTACATCATTTACTCATTTCTGTAAACCCTAGGTTACTAGTTCATTATAAATAGGACCTTTTACTATTGTATTTTCATCTTGGTTATTCTGGTTCCCCCTTTGGGGCCGAAGCCAATGACCACCATTATCACTTATGTATTTTCAACGGTGGAGTTTCTACACCCCATATATTAAGGTGTGGAGCTCTGCTGTTCTTCATGAATCAATGCAAAGTACTACTGTTTTTCTATTCAATTCATGCTTATTCTTATTCTAAGATATTTATTCGCACACAAGAACATGATGAATGTGATGATTATGTGACACTCATCACCATTCTCACTTATGAACGCGTGCGTGACAACCACTTCCGTTCTACATGAAAACAAGCTTGAATGTGTATCTCTTGGGTTTCTAATCTAAGATTAAAACCTTCGTGGTATAGGCTAGAATTATTGGTGGCCATTCTTGAGATCCGGAAAGTCTAAACCTTGTCTGTGGTATTCCGAGTAGGATCTGGGAAGGGATGACTGTGACGAGCTTCAAACTCACGAGTGTTGGGCGTAGTGACAGACGTAAAAGGATCAATGGATCCTATTCCAACATGAGTGAGAACCGACAGATGATTAGCCGTGCGGTGACAGCGCATTTGGACCATTTTCACTGAGAGGACGGACGGTAGCCATTGACAACAGTGATCCCCCAACATATAGCTTGCCATGGAAAGGAGTATGAATGATTGGATGAAGGCAATAGGAAAGCAGAGGTTCAGAAGGAACAAAGCATCTTCATACGCTTATCTGAAATCCCACCAATGAATTACATAAGTACTTCTATCCTATTTTATATTTTATTTATATTTTAATTATCAAAACTTCATAACTATTTGAATCCGCCTAACTGAGATTTACAAGATGACCATAGCTTGCTTCAAGCCGACAATCTCTGTGGGATCGACCCTTACTCACATAAGGTATTACTTGGACGACCCAGTGCACTTGCTGGTCAGCTGCACGGAGTTGTGAAGAAGTGTGTGATCACGATTTCGTGTACCAGCTACAAACCAACAAACAATTCTCACATCAAATTTAAAAGATTGGTTGTCACAAGTACAAACCCCAATAAAATTAACCGAAGTATTTAAACCTCGGGTCGTCTCACAAGGAATTGCAATGAAGTGATCAATTATTGGCTATGAAGGAATACGGGGGGTTTAATTTGGTAAAAGGGCAAGAAAGTAAATGGCAAGAAAAATAAAAGAAACAATTAAAGAAAGCAATTAATAAAGAGAGACATTCATGGCAATGATTGAGAATATAGACTTTCTATCCTAGTCACTAATCATAACAATGATTAACAAGAATTTATCTTATTTTGTCATCTCTAACAATGGAAGAAAGTACAATGTTGTCTTCACACGAGAGAAAGTCAAATAAGACTAGCTAACACTACTACATTATGAACATTTGGTAATATTTACTGCTTAACATTTGTTAAAGTGTTAGTGATTATTATAAAATTATATATAAGGTAACATTTATAATGAAATGTTAATAAATATATATAATTTTTTTAAAAAACTTCAAAAATATTACCTATTCCATGGTCAGTAATAACAAATTGAAGAAAACAAATCGTGGCTAAAAAAGGTTGAAGAAATACAATAATAACACTCTAGAAATCAAATTGGAGATCTAACCTAACAGTTGGGATGGAAGAAAGATTGGGGAATCTGCTAGCGCTCTCAACATCACTCCAAATCTCGTTCTCCTTCTCACACTCTCTCTCAATCTTACTGGCACTCTCGATCGTGCTCCTCCGCTCCTTGAATCTCTCTCTCTCTCTCTCTCGTTTCAACAAATTCTAGGGTTGCATTTGTTGTTCTCTGTTTTGAGGTGAGCTAATGGAAAAGAAGAAGAACCTCCTTTCGTGTTCTTTCTTCTCTTACTGATTTTGATCCATATCTGAATCATGCATATCTAATTTCTCGCGTCTGGTTCATCCTCTTGTCGCCTGCACTGTCGTTGTGCCGTCCTCTTCTCGTATGCGCCATCGTCTTCTCTATGTGCAGTCGTCTTCTCAGCGGTTCCATTGTTTGCTCGATTCACGGCTTGGTGAGTTCCAGTTCAGTTATCTTCTTGCTCCTTCAATCTTCTTTAATATTTACTTGATAATTAATATGTAATTAATTTGATGTTTAATTATTAGTTAATTTAGGTTTTTAATTGGTTATTTAGTAGTTAGGTTTTGAATTTAGGTTTTAATTAAGATGTTTATTTGAATTTAGGTATAAATGAGTTTAATTACACTGATTTTTTTAATTATTATTAATTCTATTTTTCCATTTGACTATAACAGTTCTAGTATTTAATTACACAAAAATCTCTACTGGTAATGATAAACAAGTTAAATGCTGGGATCTTTAATAGAATAAGGTGTTAGTCGTAAGATACATGGAGGTTCATTTGGACAAAGCTTAGCTGCTGTTGCTATTATTGTCTATACAAATGCTGTAAGTGGTCAAGTTGATTTGTTTTTGCTATGTGTTGCATTTAGAAGTTAGAACCATCACTAAATGCCTTTAATCTTTATTACATACTTGTTGGGAAAATCTACACTAGTTAGTGAGCTATCGAAAAGTGGTCTCTACATTATTTGTCGGTAAATATAGTAACCCTTTCCTTATCCTCATGCAAATATAGTGTTATTTTAGTGTTATTTAGTTTTAGGATGCTCAATGTCCGAACCTAATGCCCGCACACATTTTTTATGTAGTATTAAATCTCATTCTTCACTACTAATTTTTTCATACTGTGTGTTTGGCTGACTTGAAAGTGTAAATCCTAAGGGATGTTTTAGTGAATACTTCTCATTTTGTGAATTGATATTGAAATCAAATTTTTGAAGTTTAAGTTGCTTCAGTCGGCACTTGTTACTATTATATTATTAGAATGGGAATGAATACATATGTTATGTTTGACAATAAATCCAAATTTTTTTAGTATAAATTTTTTTATGAAAGTTCTTTGAGTTTTTGGGAGTGTATTTAAGATGTTTGAAGAAATGTCTCAAAAAAAAAAAAAGGAATGGCATGCGTGTGACTGTGGATAAGAAAGGCGATGAATTTCCCTTTCTTTGGAAAAGACTTACTTAAGTGTGGGTTTTGTTCATACCCTGGGTCGAGCTACCCGACCTGGGATGATTGGCGACAAAGCGACCGACCTCTTCAGGTCAGACTATCCGACCTCTTTTTAAAGAGAGCTCGGCCAAACCGACAGGAAAGCCCAGTAAGGGGCCCAAATAGAGGAACACGACCCAAATCCAAAGGCAGTCCAAGCCTATAATGATAAGGGCGGTTCCCTTGAAGATAAGCTGACCTCACTCAAAGATAAGATAAGATAAGATAACTAACTTATCTTATCTAAAAAGGTCACTCTACACCACTATAAATATACTGGAGCACCCAGGTATAACTCATACTCTGATTCTACTAAAAACCTGCTTAATACCCGTGCTAACTTAAGCATCGGAGTCTCTTGTAGGTACCCCCACCCTCCGGTGGCCAAGGATCAGCAGTGCAGCAAGTCCAACAAGTCGGACACAATAGCTCCGGCCGTCACCAGCCAGCCGGACACGCCCTCTCCGACTAGTACAGAAGATCTCATCCGAGATCGACCTCCAGTTTCAGGTAACCCTCAGAACATTGGCGCCGTTGCCAGGGAACCTGGAAGTCATCCCAACACCATGGCGGACGGCCATGACAACGACCACGATTCAGATCTAGAAAACAGAACACCGCACAAGAACGCGGACACTACACTGAAGGATGCTCCGAAATCCAACGGGGACAAAAACTCATCAAATCCCGGGGTAATAGAAGCACTTCA
Source organism: Arachis hypogaea (assembly GCF_003086295.3). Classification (NCBI taxonomy): domain Eukaryota; kingdom Viridiplantae; phylum Streptophyta; class Magnoliopsida; order Fabales; family Fabaceae; genus Arachis; species Arachis hypogaea. The sequence continues at coordinate 40,425,825 of NC_092048.1, read as the reverse complement.
AGATCGCTTAAAGCAACTCGAAAAAGAAACCCAACAACAATGAGAGGTTGGGAAGGATCTTCAAAGAGAGGTACGGCGACGTCGATAACTGGAAGACAAACTCCTACAACTTGAAGCCAATCTCAAAGCAAAGGCTACCTGGACCACTCCTGAGGAGAACTCTCGAAAGGATCAAGATCCATTCACTAGGGAAATCATGAAGACTAAAATCCCTAAAGACTTCAAACTTCTGGATATGACTTTGTATGATGGCACCACAGATCCCAACCATCATCTCAGCAACTTCAGAAGCAGAATGTACCTCATCGACGCTCCAGATGCCATTCGCTGCAAAGCCTTTCCAACAACTCTCACGAAGACAGCAATCAGATGGTTCGACAACCTACCACCCAAGTCCATCGCAAACTTTGATGACCTGGCCAAAAAGTTCCTGGCCAGATTCTCCATCCAGAAAGATAAGGCCAAGCACGCCCCCAGTTTACTAGGGATCAAGCAAGGAGATCGGGAGAGCCTCCGCAACTACATGGAAAGATTCAACAAAACATGCATGGACATACAAAGCTTACCAACAGAGGCCGCCATCATGGGACTCATCAATGGCCTACGAGAGGGACCTTTTAGCCAATCTATATCAAAGAAGTACCCTACCTCCTTAGACGAAGTACAAGAGCGAGCAGAAAAATATATCAACATGGAAGAAAATGCTCGGTTGGGAGAAACCTGAAAATCTGGGACCCCCTAGCGAGATAAAGACAAGGAATCCAAGAGGAAAGACAATCGACAAGGGGAGAAAATAAAAAAATACCATAATTACACTCCTCTCAAGGCATCCCTGGTCGACGTATATAAAGAAGTCTGCCATACAGAGAAAATTCCCCCAGCGCGGCCACTCAAAGGCAAAAGGAGAGGAGGAAACCGGAAGGAATACTGTGAATACCATCGAGTCCGAGGGCACTTCACCAACGAGTGCTTCGACTTAAAAAATATCATAGAAAAATTGGTGAGAGAAGGAAAATTAGATCGATTTCTGGCCACCCGAGATGATGACCAAAGAAAGAGACGAAGGGACGAAGATGCCGGACGAACCGAACGATCACCTCAGACACCAGAGAGACACGTCCACATGATACACGGCGGATTCGTAGGAGGTGGGATCTCCAAATCATCTCGCAAAAGATATCTCAAAGAAGTATATCATGTCGAGGGAAAGGAGGAAGCACCCAACATCCCTGCGATAACATTCACTAAAGAGGACGCATCCGGCATCATCCCGGGACACGACGATCCCATGGTCATCACTATCATACTGGCAAACGCTAATCTACGTCGCACATTAATAGACCAAGGGAGCTCCGCCGACATCTTATTCAAAACTGCCTTCGACAAGCTCGGCTTGGAAGAAAGGGAGCTTAAGGCATACCCAAACAGCTTGTTCGGACTGGGAGATACCCCAGTACAACCACTGGAATACGTATCACTGCACACAACCTTCGGAAAAAGGAACCGATCCAAGACGCTCAAGATAGACTACATTGTGGTTGACGTGAGTTCAGCCTACAATGCCCTAATAGGTCGGACCACACTAAATCAACTTGGCGCAATAGTCTCGACCCCGCATCTATGCATGAAATTCCCAACTACAGAAGGGATAGCTACAATAAAAGCAGATCAAAAGATGGCGCGTCATTGTTATAACGAAAGTCTAAACCTCAGAGGCAGAGGAGAAGAGTTTCATACAATTGAGCTTGGCGGAGTGCAGCGACGAGAGGAACTCCGTCCGCAGCCAGAAGGCGAGATAGAGAAGGTTCAGATCAGAGACACCTCGGACAAAACAACTAATATCGGAACAATCCTAAGAGGAGACTCAAAAGAATTACTGATACAATTCTTATGCGATAATGTCGATCTCTTTGCATGGAAAGCCACAGACATGCCAAGCATAGACCCCAAGCTAATGTGCCACAAGTTGGCGGTCTATCCATGATCTCGGTCGGTGCAGCAGAGACGAAGAAAACTTGGGCCAGAGCGATCCCAAGCTGTGGAAGAGCAGGTACAGGCACTACTGGAGGCAGGATTCATAAGAGAAGTCAAGTATCCACTATGGTTAGCCAACGTCGTCTTGGTGAAAAAATCAAATGGGAAGTGGCGAATGTGTACTGATTACACCGATCTCAACAAAGCCTGCCCAAAAGATCCTTACCCACTCTCAAGAATCGACGCTCTGGTAGATGATTCCTCCGGATATAGATACCTCTCGTTTATGGACGCATACTCGGGATACAACCAAATCCCCATGTATCCACCAGATCAAGAAAAGACCTCGTTTTTAACGCCAAAAGCAAATTACTGCTACATCGTGATGCCCTTCGGTCTCAAGAATATGGGTGCTACTTATCAAAGGCTGATGAACAAAGTCTTCTCAGACCACATCGGAAAAATCATGGAAGTCTATGTGGACGACATGTTGATAAAGACACAAAGTGAAGACACATTACTGTCCAACCTGACTCAAGTGTTCGACACTATAAGGAAGCACGACATGCGACTCAATCCTGTAAAATGCACCTTTGCGGTAGAAGCAGGCAAATTCCTAGGTTTTATGCTCACACAAAGAGGAATTGAAGCAAACCCGGATAAATGCCAAGCCATACTCAACATGAAGAGCCCCACCTGTGTCAAAGAAGTGCAGCAACTCAACAGGAGATTGGCCGCCCTATCCAGATTCTTAGCAGGGGCAGCGATAAGATCTCTCCCCTTCTATGCTACTTTAAGGAAGGGAAAGCAGTTCGAATGGACGACAGAATGTGAACAAGCCTTCCAAGACTTCAAGGAGTTCTTAGGACGGCCGCATATCTTATCTCGACCACGAGAAGGAGAACCGCTCATATTATATCTCGCAGTAGGAAGCCGGACAATAGCCTCAGCACTAGTCAGAGAAGACGAAAGTGGGCAACAACCCGTCTACTTCATTAGCAAAGCGCTATAGGGATCTGAGCTGAACTACCAAAAAATAGAAAAGTTTGCCTATACTCTCATTCTAACATCTCGACGACTTCGCTCGTACTTCCAGGCTCACACCATTAAGGTTCGAACCAACCAGCCCATAAAAGGAATATTGCAGAAAACAGATTTAGCAGGCAGAATTTTACAATGGGCAGTCGAGTTATCAGAATTTGACCTCCAATATGAAGCTCAGACGGCCATTAAATCACAGTATCTGGCCGACTTTATTGCAGAATTCACAGATGCCTTGGAAACCCCCACAGAATGGAATCTCTACGTGGACGGTTCTTCAAATAAGAATGGAAGCGGCGCAGGCGTGATAATAGAAAGCAACCAAGGAACCCAAGTTGAGCTCTCCCTCAAGTTTAGGTTCTCAGCCTCAAACAACCAGGCGGAATATGAAGCGTTATTAGCCGGTTTGAAGCTGGCTACAGAGGTTGGAGCTCAAAAACTCAACATTTACAGCGATTCACAAGTAGTCACCTCGCAGATAATAGGGAGCTATCAAGCCAAAGATCCCACCATGAAAAAGTATTTGGATAAAACCAAGGAACAGCTCGGACAACTCGGGGAATATAAGATCTACCACATACCCTGCGAACAAAACGCCCGAGCTGACGCACTCTCAAAACTAGCCAGCACCAAACCAGGTGGCAACAATAGAAGCCTCATCCAGGAAATGCTACAGAACCCGTCAATCTCGGAAGCGGAAAAAATCCTAGCCATAACAAGCCAGGACCAAGGATGGATGACGCCCATAATTAACTACCTCAAAGCAGAGACGCTCCCCACAGAGGAAAAGGAGGCAAAGAGATTAAAAAGGGAGGCACAGTACTACACTATTATAAACTACATCCTGTACAAAGGGATCTCAATACCACTACTAAAATGTGTTTCGACCAACAACACAAAGGAAGTGCTAGAAGAAGTACACGGCGGCATGTGCGGCAACCATCTCGGAGCACGAGCTCTTGCCAAAAAAGTACTCCGAGCGGGATTTTATTGGCCAACCCTACAGAAAGAAGCTATAGAATTTGTAAAGACATGTCCACCATGTCAGAAACATGCCAATTTCTACATCGCTCCGCCAGAAGAGCTCATCAGTGTAACCTCGCCCTGGCCATTTGCAAAATGGGGACTTGATCTTCTCGGACCCTTTCCCCAGGGATCAGGACAAGTAAAATTTCTCATAGTTGGAGTAGACTATTTTACAAAATGGATTGAGGCAGAACCCCTAGCTAACGCCACCGCTCAAAGAAGCCAGAAATTCCTATACAGGAATATTGTCACGAGGTTCGGGGTTCCATACTCCATCACCACAGACAATGGCACTCAATTCACAGACGCAGGCTTCAGGAGACTAGTAGCCGACTTGAATATAAAGTAAAATTTCTCATAGTCGGAGTAGACTATTTTACAAAATGGATTGAGGCAGAACCCCTAGCCAACGCCACCGCTCAAAGAAGCCGGAAATTCCTATACAGGAATATTGTCACGAGGTTCGGGGTTCCATACTCCATCACCACAGACAATGGCACTCAATTCACAGACGCAGGCTTCAGGAGACTAGTAGCCGACTTGAATATAAAGCACCAGTTCACCTCCGTCGAACACCCTCAAGCCAATGGACAGGCCGAAGCTGCCAACAAAGTCATATTGGCTGGGTTGAAACGGAGACTACAAGATGCAAAGGGAGCTTGGACTGAAGAACTTCCACAAGTCCTATGGGCATATTAAACAACGCCACACTCCACGACAAATGAATCACCCTTTCGACTAGCATATGGAGTAGAGGCAATGATCCCAGTAGAGATCGAGGAAGGGTCATCCAGAGTAGTTCACTACGATGAAGAGGCCAACTCTCAACTTCAGAAGGAAGAACTCGACCTACTACCTGAAATCCAGGAAAGAGCTCGGATCAGGGAAGAAGCACTAAAACGTCGAATGGCTTCCGGATATAATCAAAGGGTAGTGCCGAGAAGTTTCATGGAGAACGATCTCATCCTAATCCGAAATGATATTGGAATAACTCGACCAGGAGAAGGAAAGTTGGCAACAAACTAGAAAGGACCCTACCGAGTTGTAAAAGTACTTGGGAAGGGCTACTACAGACTGTCTGAACTCGATGGACGAGAGCTTCCCAGATCATGGCACGCCTGCAACCTAAGAAGGTACTACAGCTAGAAAATTAAAAGATCTCACTATTGGATGCACTCTTTTTCCTGAAAAGGTTTTTTTTAATGAGGCACCAAGTTGAGACTCAAACACTATTCGACATAAAGGGATAAAAAATTCCCACATGTATATATTTGCACTTTCCTTTGAATAAAATATATATTTTAGATATTCTACAAGTATTCAAGACGCATTAATCTGAAGCATTCATCGTCCGATTATAAAGCAACAGATTGGCAGAAAGTGAATAACAATTTCACTGCACGATCATGATAAAGACAATCGTCCGATAAAGGTGAAAACGCGATTCACCCAAAAGACGATCTAAAGATAGCAACCACCTTCTACAAATCGGCAAAGATGAATACAGAATAATGTAAGAAGTTATCGAAAGTGATCCAAAAAAGAACCTGACGAGGTCTTATGGATTGCTAAATAATAACTTAAAGACTGGCCGACGTTAAGAAGTCGGACCAAGTCAACCCAAGTTATAAGTAAACCCTGGAAAGAGGTCTGGCCAACCCTATTAAAGAGGATTACTTTAACTTAGAAGGGCCCGACATGACAAAGTCAGCCCAAAATGAAAAGTTATAAGAAGTAGTCCCTGAAAGAGACCTAACAAAGGTCCAAAAAAGAGGACTACAAAAATAACTTAGAAAGAGGACGATGCAAAGAAGTCGACCTCCTACAAACAAGTTATAGAAGTAATCCCTGAAAGAGACCTGACAAAGGTCCAAGAAAGAGGATTACAAAAATAACTTAGAAGAGATCGACCTAACGAAGTCGGTCTCCTACAAAAGTTATAGAAGTAATCCCTGAAAGAGACCTGACAAAGGTCCAAGAAAGAGGATTACAAAAATAACTTAGAAGAGATCGACCTAACGAAGTCGGTCTCCTACAAAAGTTATAGTAGTAATCCCTGAAAGAGACCTGACAAAGGTCCAAGAAAGAGGATTACAAAAAATAACTTAGAAAAGATCGATCTAATGAAGTCGGCCTCCTACAAAAACCAAGTTATAAAAGTAATCCCTGAAAGAGACCCGACAAAGGTCCAAAAAAGAGGATTACAGAAATAACTGGAAAAAGGACCAACGCAAAGAAATTGGTTATGAAGTGCTAAAAATACAAGCAAGAGCGAGAAAACCGAAGAAGCAAGTTGGACCCACAACCTCAAAGGATCCAAGCTACAAAGTATAAAGCAATCCAAAGAGGTCAAGACGCAAGATTCCAACACTCTCAGAAAACAGAAGAGATACCAAGTCAAGCGCAAAAAAGCATGATAAATCTACAAAGTTATAAAGCCTCAGAGGTCACCAAAATTTACCTAAAAAGGCTAGCAAGCTACTTTTGTTTTTCAAAAGTAAAAGTTGCTATGCAAGCAACTAGAAAATGTCAGCAATTAGCAAAACAAAGTTTAAGAGCCCACAAGCCGGGCTAACTGCATAAATATCCAGAGAGAGATCAGCAAACATCAGGAGCCTTCTTGGCAGCATCAGGACAAGGAGAAGGAGGGCGAGTTTGAATAGGCACAGCATCTACAGTCCCATCCTCCCGGTTCAGAATCTGGCAATCCGGATCAGACAAAACCGGGGGAGCAGAGGAGGTCGACACCTTGGCAGAGGACACAAGGGGGGATCAACGTCATCATCACCGTCGTCATCAGGGACAATCTTGCCATCCCTGACAACATTACCCAGGCTGAAGAGGGAAAGGTCGGCCTCGGGAGCAATGACCCGAACTTGCTCCTTCAGGTTCTCGTAAGCAGCAGTCACGCTACCAACGAGATGACCTTGAAGCTCGGAATAATCTTCCCGGGCACTCTCCAGCTCCCCCCTCAGGCGCATCACCTCCCGATAAGACGTAACGTAACTATCCTTATGCATCATAGCCGTATCCTCGGCCAGCCTCACAGAAGCCGCCAGGGAAAGGAAACTCGCCTTCTCAGTCTCCAAATCCTTCTCCAACTTGGCAACCTTTACCTCAAGCTCCTCTTTAAGGCCCTTCATCCGATCGAACTCTTGCTTTGCCTCCTCCATAAATTCTTTGGTGGCATGGAGAGGAAGATTCTGGGCAGTTCGGTACAGAGCAGCTCCCATATACGCCATCTTAATGCTGTTTTGGGTCATGAATTCCAGATGGCGAAGGATGGACACATCATCCATGGGAAGGGCACCATAGGGACCAATTTGCTGATCCACGAACTCAATTGCATTAAAGTCAGGAGCATCAAGGTTAAAAGGCTCAGCTGTTTTCTGTTTCTTATTGGGAGGAACGCCAGAAGGAGCGACAGAAGTCAGGGGAGGATCAGCCAGACGAACTCGGGGAGTGGGGATCACCTTCCTCGCCCCAGGAGAACTCGGCATGGACGGCTTCACACGCACTTGGGAAGATCCCTCCCCAGCCGCTTTGGCCGAGATGTTTTTGGCAGCAGTCGCCTTCTGTGCTCTTTTAAAAGCCTTCATAGACTCATTATTCTTCATTGCCTCTGCAAATAAAACACAACAGTAAGAAATTAAGCTGCAAGTCGGAAGGCATTTACAAGCAATATAAACAGATAATAAAGGGAACGCAAAATACCCAGCTCAGTGTGAAGAAGAGAGGGATTGGTTAAAAATTTCTTTGTATCAAGATAGGGAGGTTGACCCCAGTGTTCTTCCAAGACAGTCACAAAAGCCTGCTCAGCCTCATCCAACATTTCCCACGTGTATCTGGACACTCTCACATCTTTCTGCCATTCCAAGGGAAAGGCAGGCTCATCATTCTCATCCAGAAAAAAGGACTGAGCTCCTTCAACAGCCCGGACCTTGAAAAAGTAGTTTTTAAAATCACGAAACGATTCATCAAACATGGAAAAGACCTTCTTTCCCTGGGAAGATTGAAAGGAGACCCAAGCTGCCTTCTTTTTTACCACTCCAGGCTTCGTCAAGACAAATAGATAGAAGAAGAGAGATTGCGAGGGAGGAATACCAAAACCATGACACAACAATTGAAAATTTTTTATGAAACCCCAAGAATTAGGGTGAAGTTGAGAGAGAGCAACATTACAGGACCATAATAGGTCGGTCTCAAAATCAGTAAAAGGAAGGGTGATACCCAGCTAACCAAAGAAGAAGTCATAAGCATAGAAAAAAGGGCGATCTCTGACAACCCGAGTAGAGAAACAAACTCTCTCTTCAGAAGAAGGAGGGACAAGTTCATAATTCTTCTCATCACCAGGATTACTACAGACCCTATGAAACTGCCTAAGCTGCGCGCAAAACTCGGAATCAACCAAAGAGACACACATAAGAACCATTGAGTCCACCCAATCGGCCATGCCCTCGGGAACCTGGGAAGACATCTCTACAACGTTATTGCGAGAAGACATGAGGCCAACTAAATCCTACAATAAGAAAAGAAGATTGGATTACTAAAAAACATCCCGGACGAGGGGTGAAACAACTCGACAAACGAACAAATAGAAAAGGAAAAACCCCAAGACTCAAACCAAAGTCCTGGGGCATCCTTTGGAGGCAGTAACAAAGCAAGGTTTCAGGAAATTTCTACAGCTTATGTCCCGGCACTCATCAAACAAGAAAATAAAGGTTTCAAATGAAACAAAGGAAGTAAAAGCACAAAGTCATCTAAGTCACTACCTTTCTACAGTCTATCAGCAAAAAGCATTGTCAAACATAAAAAATGCCAAGCAGAAAACATCAAAGACGCAACCTTTTTCAGAATCAAGCAAAAACCATCGAAGGCACAAGCAGAAATGGCGACAACATGCAAAAGCCGTAAAAAAGATCCAGGCAACAAGAAAAGCAAAAGATTCACACAAAAAACGAAGAAATTCCATAACACGCAACAATCAGGCACAGTAAAAGCAGAAAGATCCAAACTTTCTTGGAGCAAAAATCAAACTTTCCAAAACCAGACATATAAAGAAACAGAGGAAGAAAAATCGAACCTGGAGAATAGAAGAAAACCTCGAAAGAAAGCTGAAGAGTAGAAGCAACAAAGCCACCCCTCGAAGCGGAAAACTGCGAAGATGGAAGGAGAAATCTGGAAATCGCCCCTCTTCCACAGAAAGCAATAGCAGAACAGACGTTGCGGGAAGGAACTACGAACTCCAGGCAAGAAACAGAAAATGAGAGAGTAAAGGGAGAAGTTACGAAGAAAAGCGAAGAAGAGAAACCGTTTTTGATTGAGAAATTCAAAATAAAAAGCCAAGAGAAAACGGGGCAATTAATACCAATTAATGAAGGTATTAAACCCTCTCACGTTCCCAAGAACAAAGCGCTGATATAAAAGCGCACGCTTTTAGAGGAAAACATTCTACATTCAAAAGATTCTACAAAAGGAAGAAATCGACAAAATGCTTGAGTTCGGCTTCGTCAGAGAAGGACCAAAGTCAAAGACTCGACCTCAACAAAAAGACCGAGCTCAAGCAGGGGCACTGTTCATACCCTGGGTCGAGCTACCCGACCTGGGATGATTGGCGACAAAGCGACCGACCTCTTCAGGTCAGACTATCCGATCTCTTTTTAAAGAGAGCTTGGCCAAACCGACAGGAAAGCCCAGTAAGGGGCCCAAATAGAGGAACACGACCCAAATCCAAAGGCAGTCCAAGCCTATAGAGATAAGGGCGGTTCCCTTGAAGATAAGCTGACCTCACTCAAAGATAAGATAAGATAAGATAACTAACTTATCTTATCTAAAAATGTCACTCTACACCACTATAAATACACTGGAGCACCCAGGTATAACTCATACTTTGATTCTACTAAAAACCTGCTTAATACCCGTGCTAACTTAAGCATCGGAGTCTCTTGCAGGTACCCCCACCCTCCGGTGGCCAAGGATCAGCAGTGCAGCAAGTCCAACAAGTCAGACACAACAGCTCCGGCCGCCACCAGCCAGCCGGACATGCCCTCTCTGACCAGTACAGAAGATCTCATCCGAGATCGACCTCCAGTTTCAGGTAACCCTCGGAACAGGTTTCCACTTACACATAAACTCCAGCATTGTCCGTATGCTTAATTATCTAGGCTTCAAGATGGCTAATCCATTTTGTATGTACTCATTAATCATTAAATCCAAATTCAAAGACATACAAGATGAGTTTCATCATTATTAATTGGTCCCTTGCTGGGTACATACACATGACTGACTCCTCCAGTAGATAACTATTTTTTTTCCTTTTTGATTTTCTAAATCAAGTCTAAATTATTATACTTAGTGCCTACAAGTACTTAAATAATAAAATACGTATATAAAAGCTAACTATTGAAGTATACTACAAGTTTTTATATTAATTTGCATAACAAGATATGTATCCCTTAGTTTTTGGTACGTACGAGATCAATGATAGATGAATTTACAGAGATATATATAATAGTATATATGAAAGAAAATGGTTTTAACACTTGTTAAGCAAGCACTTCTGATTCTGAGACTCTTTACCAGGAAGTGGTAGTTTTAATGCTAACAACCAATGGCGTGGTTTCTTCAAGCTTCTCAAGAAAGGCCCACAGATGTCATTTCAACCATTTCACCCTCTTAAGAAGGATGTTCCTAAGTTAACTAGAAGGAAGAGTAAGAAGGTTAGAGAGGATCTCATTCCTTCTTCTTTTGACTCTGAGTTTGGCAACTTCAAATCTTCACGGAAGAATTTCACTCTCTTTGAACTCCAGGATGCAACTGATGACTTCAGCCATGGTATGATTTGTCCAAAACTTATTAAAAGGCATATAATTTCTTGAAACAACATGATAGAATAAAGGCATATAATTTCTCACACCTTCTCTTTGATCCAATTTTTTCCACTTGGACCACTGAGAATGAATAAAGTTGCAGCTACATACTTGATTTGTTACCTTTCATAATAATTCACATCTCCTTTATGGTATTCTCTCTTTTTGAGACCTTTTATAATATGTAGTATCCTTCTTTCATATGCTTTCATTACTTGCTTAGGTTTATTTCTACAAACCAAAATGGACTAGTCCTCTAATATGTAACTTTTTTTGGCCCCATTTAAATCCTTTTTTTTTACTGCTGAAAGTTCCTCATTTTCTTGTCTTAGATTTTGCCATTATAGGCTTCAATTCCCATACAAGAGTTCTCCATCCCTATCTTCATACCACATACACATACCTCTTCCTAAGATTTTGTTTTGGCATTTAAATTAGGTGAATCTACAGCTTTATTTTTTTTCCTTTCTATGATTGAAGGTGTTGAAGCAGGGCTAGGACTGCTTGAACTAAGATATTGAGGTGTGCTTTGATTCAGAGTTGAATTGTGATAAAAATTCTCTGCATAAAAATTCCTTATTTTTTCCTTTTTAAATAATTATTGTCCATTAAAGAAGGCAAGTACACGATAAGGTATAAATTATAATGCATTGTCATTGGCTTGTGATAGTCATAGCAATAGCATATATAGTTGAAGTACCATAATCAAAGCCCATCCATAAGATAAATTAGAGGGCCTTTACACTTACCATGATATGATATGAATACATTAATGGCTTTTGTAGTTACTTATTTTATTTTATTTTTCTTTGACTGTGTACCCTTTAATCCAATAGTTATAATTACTTATTTTATTTTATTTAATCCAATAGTTGTAGTAAAGCCTATCTTCTTATAAACTCTTATTTATAATAATTTTATTGATAGAAAATCAATTCACTATGTACTATTTAACTAGTAGGAGATATCATGTAGATAGATTAAGAAGAAAATACAGAAGAAATTCAGAAAACATCAAACCTTTTTTTCTTTTTTCAGGTTTTGTTGTATGTTAATTTTTCTAAAAAATTATATTAACTTATTTTAGTTGTATGTTGATTTTGCAATTTTTGGTTGTTTCTGCAAGCTTCTAAACCTTCCCCTGCCCCTTCATCATTAGAAATATTCTTTTCTTGTTCTGATAGAAAGTTTCTGCCATCCTGATTTGTCTATATTCTTTGCACTGCTTCTAGGGAGGGACAAGCGTCTAGTTAAGTCTTTGGTTGTTGGAAGGCCAATTCTTCTAGCACTAGAAGATATTGATGGAGGTCCTTCTTTCCTTGAAAAAGCTCTTCGATTTCTAGAGAAGTACAGTATGTTAGTTCTTCAAACAAGTATCTAGTGCAACCAAATTTCATTTCAGTTTTCATCGTCCTTGTCTCAAATTTTTGGATTTAGATGTTTAGTTTTGTTTCCTTAGTTAAGTTGATATTCTATGATTCATATATATTGCAAAGCCATGTTGAAAAATGGAAATGCACTTAATTGGACATTGGGAAAGAGAAAAAATGTGAACTAAACGAATCAACTTTGCAGGAACTAAAGTTAAAGGAATTCTAAAACAGTTAGCAGATGTCGAAGAGGTTGATAGGATAGTTCAAGAATATGAGCAAGGTAAGGTGGAACCATTAATATGTCGGTTGATAGTATTCAATGCTTTTGCTATGACATATGAAACTAAGGAATTATTGTTCAGGGTGAATCCTCACCCATCACGTCCATCTGAAAATAATACTGTAAGCAGCTTATTGTTCCTTACCCGATTGTAAAATTCATGGTGTGCATATCTTTATCTCTATTAATGTATTGATTTATCATCTTTATCTCTGTGACGGTTGCATATCTGGATTTTGTATGAGTTATTCTGAATTCTCAAATAGAAAATCATTGATATTCAGCATTTAGAAGATATGAAGCAACATGGTGGCTTAGAAAAGTGGTTGGAGTTATTGCGGCCAAAGATTTACCAACTAAACCCTCTAAGGAAGAGTTTAATTTACTCACTTTTCTCGGATTGTTTGTTTAATATTTACTAATGTCTACAATGTGTTCTTTATTTTAAGGTTGTGGAGAGTCCTGTTGAGTCTGCATTGATCCCGGATGGGGCACCATTATTGGCATATTAGTACTTCGAAAATGTGAGAAATTTTCTGGTTGCTGTCCAATTATATAAGAGAATGATATTACTGTAAAATTAGTATGTTAATTGGTGTTATCTTGTGCTATTAGATGACAAATAGGGAGCACTTGAATTCCTCAAGTTAATATTAGTATGAATTTTATTATTTTGTTACTTGTAAATACTTATATGTAGTCAAACTAATCTTTACTATAGGAAAAATTTATGCTATGTAAGCATGTTGAAGAAATAGGAAAATTGACTTATTGGACCAATTTTAGTATTTAAATATCTTGGGTTTAATTTGTAAAGTGGGTGTTGAATATGTAATTGAAGAAAAATATTTTAATTCAATAGTTTGTGCATTTAAATATTACTAAAGATATATTGTAATATTTTTTTATTGTTAACAAAGAAGATCTTTTGTAACATTTATTAGAATATTGCTATAGAAGATCTATTATAACATTTTTTAAAGTGTTATTAGAAAGAGTTATTGTGACATTTTTTAAGTGTTATATAAAATATATATTGTAACATTTTTTAAGTGTTATAAAAAATATCTATAGTAACATTTTTTTAAGTGTTACAAAATATATCTATTGTAACATTTCTTTAAGTGTTATCAAGAAGGGTTTATTGTAACATTTCTCATAATATTACTATAGAAATCTATTGTAACATTTATACTAAATGTTATTAAATCTTTAGAAAAATGTTAGTAAAACTCTTTAGTAACATAGGGTATATTTAACATTTGTAAAAATGTTACTACTATACATTGGTAATATTATAATATAATTTGGTAACATTTTTTAAATGTTAGTAAAAACCAAGTATGTAGTAGTGTAATCTCACTCCAAAAGTCCTAATCAACTTACTAATTGAATTAGCAAAAGATTAGCGTTAATGGAAACAATATTAGCTAACAACTCTAGATCACCAACTTGAGTTGGGTATAAATGACTCAAGATTACCCAATTTCTCTTTCCAAACAAAGAATGCTCAAAAACTCTACTCTAGAATTCTACCAAGCATTTTGTCAAACACTTGGAAGGCATAAAAGGAAGGCATAATAAATTGCAAGGAAGAATAAAATCTAACAACTACCAATTGCAAGGAAATTAATAACAACAACTCAAATCAACAACAAAGGAACATGAAACATAAATTGCATTAAAGGAAAATAAAGGGGACAAGAGTACATCAACAACAAAGTAAACAACTACAAGGAGTAAAATACTAAACTAGGAAAGAAAAGGTAAAGGAACAAGAATTTGCAAAGGAAAAGTAAATCAAAGCATGAATTAAACCTAGATCTAAGATGCAAAGTACCCTAAGAACCTTAACTCTAGAGAGAAGAGGGAGCTTCTCTCTCTAGAAACTAAACTACATGATGCTAAGCTACCACTAATTGCTCCCCCTTTGTCCAAGCTTGAATTCTGCATGAAATACCCTCAGAAACAAGCTGGATCTGGGCCTGGAAAGCTCAGAAATCGCCCCCAGCGAATTCACTTTAATAAGGTCATGTGATCAGCGTCACGCGTGCGTGTGGGTGACGCGTGCGTATCGGTGACGCGTGCGCGTTGTTGGCCAAAATTCCTCCTCATGCGTACACGTGGGTGATGTGTGCGCGTGGCTTACAAATCTTCAACTCACACATACGCATGGATGACGCGTGCACGTGGCCCTCAATTCTCCAAATGCTCATTTCTTCATGAATTCTCCACTTTGCATGCTTTTCTCTTCACTTCTTCCATCCAATACTTGCCTTATGAACCTAAATTCACTCAACAAACACATCAAGGAATCAAATGGAATTAAGGTGAATTAAAATCACCAATTTTAAGGCCTAAAAAGCATGTTTTTACATTTAAGCACAAATTAAGGGAGAATTACAAAACCATGCTATTTCATTGAGTAAATATGAGAAAAGCTGATAAAATTCCCCTAAATTAAGCACAAGATAAACCACAAAATTGGGGTTTATCACCACCACAGCTTGCCTTTCTCTGTGAGTCATCTCACTTATTTATACTAAAATTCCTACTAATTCAAATACAAATTCAAATTCTAAAACTCATCTTATCTTAACCAGAGTGGTTAAGGTAACTTCCTAATTTAAATTTAAAAAAAATCTAAATAATATCTTTTCTTCTAATTAAAATATAAATTAAATACTTGAGACTACATTGCTGAGGGCGTGGGGACTACCCTGGGTGCAGGATATGGCGCCAAACTTGAGGTCACGGCGTTTGGCACCAAGGTTGCTTTGCAGACTGGTGCTAAATGCCAATGTCACGGCTTTTAGCGCCATGATTCCAGAGAAAAAGTATGACTTATTATATATTGTTGGAAAGCTCTTAAAGTTGAATTTCTAATGCCACTAGAACTACATTATTTGGACCGCTGTATCTCATGTTATGCTCATTGGAGTGTGAAGAGATCAGAGTTGACAACATCCACGAATTCACTTTGCACTCGTCTTCAATTCTTGGTTCCTCCTTGTGCTTTTGCTTCTGTTTTCCTAAAATTTTCCTACAAGAATCATAAAACCAAAAAAATCAAATTACTAATAAAATAGTCTTAAAAATCATAATTACCAAGCAAAAGTCATGAACTTTCTATGAAAAATGCCCAAGAAAACTATTTAAGATGCTCATGCATCACAACACCAAACTTAAGATCTTGCTTGTTCTCAAGCAAGCAAAGAATCATGGCTTGATCCAAATTTCTTAAACTTATGAAATAGGGGTGAAGAATTGCAATCTAAATGAGTTTGGTTAACTGTTTCACTTATGCACAATTCAACACAATTGATTATAATCTTCAAAGCCTCTGTCCGGATTAGATTATAGAATCCTTCTAAATGTTTTGTCTCAAGCTTTGCTCGACATAAAAACACCACAAGCACTTGATTGGGGAGCTCTTTGAACTTACAATGTCCTTTTAACATTCTCCATCATTGGTGCTCGGAGCCTTTGGCTTTCTCTTCTTTTGGGGGGTGCTTTGCACCTTGAGCCTTGCTGTGACTCTAAATGCTTTGTTTTCAAGCTTTTGCTTGATACGTAAGCACCACAAGTACTTGACTATGATGCTCTTTGAGCTTATTTTTCTTTCAATTTCCTTAGTCAGTGGTGCTCAGAGCCCTTGGTTTCTCTTATAACCCCATTTTCTTACTTATTATTTCTTATATTATTGCTTCTTCAAGATTTTGTCAAGTGTAAAGATCCCATAATAGTCCTATAGACTAAAGCCTCAAGCAATGTGGCTTAGATAATGTTGAACACTCTTAGTTAGTTTGGCTTCCCAAATTCAATTTGTCATGATCTTTTAGGATCATTTCATGTTCCTTTTGTTTCTTTCTTAGTACATGATCCTTGCTCACGTTTAGGAGCAATCACAATTATAATTGTGGGTTATGATGGACATGATATGTGCTTGACAATTAGAAATCTTAAATGCATTATATAAGATAGAATAAAATGAAACACATGCATATTATTAAAAAAAAGAAAACAAGCTTAGTTCTCACTGCCTTTCTCTTCACTATCTTCTTCCTCATCACTTTTTAGGCTATGTAGAGTATAGCCTCCAACACCAAATTTAGAATGATTATTTGTCTTCAAGCATCAAAGAAAAAAAAATAATGGTGATGGAAACAGGATTATCAAGTGAAAGAATTTAATTAATGCAGAGGCTTATTTAAAAGAAAACAAATCAAAATAGAATGAAATGAAAACTAAAATAAAGTAAGACAATGAGGTTGTTAATGTGTTTTCATGGTGAATGTGGCAACACCAAACTTGGTGTGAGAACACCAAACTTAGTGTGATACCATCAATGTGAACTAAGCCAAGTTCCTAGTGAAATGCAAGTCTCCTGTTGGTGTAGAAACATCAAACTTAATTCATGAAACACATGCACAACTTTAAACAAATAAAAAGCAAGAATGAAAAGAAAATACTGAAGGTTGGGTTGCTTCCCAACAAGCGCTTCTTTAACGTCACTAGCTTGACGGTTAGTTCTCGAATTTTATTCCTCTTCTTCTAATTGGTTAAGAGAAATGACTTCAAGGGAGAAGAGGGAAAAATTGATTCCTTCTATTTTGATTGCCTTCTAACAAACTTTCTTTTGTTATTAGCTTGACACCACTTGCTTGCTGGGGTAGGGGTTGGATTGCTTTTTGTTGACCTTCTCTTTTTCATGGATATTATCTTTTGTTTCTAGATTACAATCCTTCCTTGAGTGCTTTTCTTGCTTCCCTCCACTTCTTTGATTTCAGGACTTTGGTATTGTGTAATATCTAGAGTGTTCCTTTCATCAAGAACTTCTTGGATTGATGATTCAATTAAATCAACCACCTTGCATTTTCTTGATTCATTGGAGTGTGGACTCCCTTGGTTGCTATGCTCCCTTTCCTTTGCATGATTTTGCATGGCTTCTTTTGGGAGGGATTTTTCCTGTTTATTTGTCACCTCTTGTAGCCTCTTGAGCACCATTATGCCTTGTTTAACAAGCCACTTTGGAACTAGCTTCAGGGAACCAAAGCCCATTGCTTCTATCTCATCTAGCTTTGCTTGGGCCTGGTTTGTTTCCAAATCTTTGAACAAATCTGCGATGAAGCATGGTGAGCACCTTGTCTCTAATAATTTATGTCAACATAAAACAAGACCTTCATAAACAAACAAAATGCTAAATTAGAATGAAACACAAGTTTTTGAATGATGTAATACCAGCTTTCCCATGTCTTGAAGATGATTTCTTACAACAATCCAAAAATTATGTCCAGGTACGAAGTTGTCTTTTCTTCCCCAAAGTCAACTAAGTCAGCGGTACAAGAATGTGATGAAATAAAGTTAAGTGCTAGATAATAAAACAAAATACAATTCAGCTACAAAAACACCATGTTTCAGCTTTTGTTATTTTCTAGATTAACTATGTCTCACGTACAACGATAAGAAGACATAAAGTAATTCAAAAATCACCTATATTAATCAAAGAATTACTGTAATGCTAAAGGCACAAGTAACATATAGGCGTGCACATCAATATTACCAAAATTAGAATTACAACCATAGAAATTATGTTGTTAAAGTTCAGATAAAGGAGAACTACAATACAACACTTCACCAGATAATAGCAATTGTACCACAATGCAAACATAATAAAAGAAAACTTATATCTTGAGGATGAAATCTCAAGCGTTTATTGAAAAACAAGCAAATGTGTTTTTAAAGGTAACTTGTTTGAATAATTATTCAGTGAATAATTATTTGATGCATGAAGCATTTATTAATCGGAAGGTTACTTTTATACTTCCTTTTTACTTTTGAAAAGCAAGACAATGAATACAAATTTATAAACTGAATTGATTAACATACCAACCTGCTCAAAAAAAGTAAAAAGATTTAATACTACTTACTGCTGTTGTGTGTGTTGATAACCCACAATTTTGTGATTTATCTTGTGCTAATTTGAGTGGTTTTTATCAACTCTTTACTCACTTATTCATATGATTTGCATGATTTTACAATTCCTTCCCAATTTTGTTCTATGGTTGAAAACTTGCTTCCTAAGCCTTTAAATTGTATATTTTAATTTCCCTTTATACCATTCGATGCCGTGATCTGTGTGTTCAGTGTTTTCAGGCTTTATAGGGCAGGAATGGCTTAGAAGATGGAAAGGAAGCTTGCGAAAATGGAAGGAACACAAGAAACCAAGGAGCTGACCAGTGAGGAACGACGCGTGCGCATACCTAATGCGTGCGCGTGATTTGGAGCTTTCCATGGCGACACGTACGCGTGACGTGCGCCACGTGCAGAAATCGTAGAAAATACTGTGGGCGATTTTAGGCTGAGTTTGGACCCAGTTTTCGGCCCAAAAACACAGACTAAAGCCAGGGAACAAGCAGAGACTCAACGGACATTCACACAACTTACTTCACATAACTTATGTTTTAGATGTAGTTTCTAGAGAGAGAAGTTCTCTCCTCTCTCTAGGTTTTAGGATTTCTCTTAGTTTTATGTTTATTTCTTCTCAATTCCAGGTTCAATGTTCCTTTAATTTAGTTTCTCTTCTACTTTTAATTATCTTAGCATTCTAGTTTATTTATCTTCCCAATTGAATTTATAATTCTCATGTTTAATTTGATTTCTTTATTTAATGCAATTTGAGGTATTTCATATTTATGATTTTAATTTAGTTTTTTACATTCTTAGCTTGAATTGATTAATTGGAGACTCTTGAGTTATCAAACTCCTTTGTTGATTGATAATTGAAAGTTGTTAATTGACTTGAATTCCACTAACTCTAGCCTTTCCTTGGGAGTTGACTAGGACTTGAGGATTCATATTGATTTATCCATTTGACTTACCTTCATAGTTAGAGGTTAACTAAGTGGGAGCAATGAACAATTCTCATCACAATTGATAAGGATAACTAGGATAGGACGTCCAGTTCTCATACCTTGCCAAGAGCTTTTCTTAGTTATTGATTTACTTTCTTGCAATTTACATTCCTTGTTCAACCTTTCCAAAAACCCAAAAAAGATACAATCTCATAACTAATAATAACTACACCTCCCTGCAATTTCTTGAGAGACGACCCGAGATTTAAATACTTCGGTTTATTTTTATTGGGTTTGCTTTAGTGACAAACAATTTTTTGTACGAAAGGATTCTTTGTTGGTTTAGAAACTATACTAGCAATGAGAATATATTTGTGAAATTCTTTACTATCAAAAATCCATTCGTCAAAATGGCGCCGTTGTCGGGGAAATTGCAAACGTGTGCCTTATTATTGGTTATTGTAAATATTTGCCTTTTTGTTTCTTTGTTAGTGTTTCTAGTTTTAGGAGTTTATTTTCATTAATTTTTATTAGTTTTTGTTTTTACTTGCTACTATGAATTCTCACCCCTTTGGCTATAAGTTTAGTTCAAATTATGTTGCAGGGAATGGACGCTTTAATGAGATCATGCATCAAGGTCGGAATAATCAAAGATGGGAGGAGCCACGAGGATTTGATCAACCCTTTCGGCAACAACCTCCTCCAAGGTGCCATGGGCAACGACCATTCTACGATGCATCCCAAGACAATAGTTATGGTGGACCCTTTCGTGACAACCAACCTCCACCAAATTACTATTGTCAAGAGCCGTTCTAGGGTGCGTACCAAGACGATGGATATGATGGACCCCCTTGTAGCTACCAACAAGCCCCACCATATGCCTATGAACTCCCTCCTCAACATAGTTTTGAACCACCATACTCACAAGCCCCTTTCCACCATTCACCTCCATATGACCCTAACCCTTATCCACCATACCAACCACCCTATGAACCATATGAGCCATACATAGAACCACCCCACTTCCAACCCAATTACTCCCAAGAACCACCATCTCCATACCCACCATGTCCATATTCATCAACCCAAGAGCCATATGATCCTAATCATGCTATCCGAGCAGAACAAGAATCAAAGGATCGTCTCAAGGAAACAGTGGATCAGTTCCATGCAACCCTTCATCAATTGGACCAAATGGTAAGCCGAATAGCACCCGAAGCTCTCATGGCTAAAGAATCTCAACTTGAGGACCAAGGATTGAAGTGTGATGTGCAACCAGTGGAAAAGATGGAGAGTGTTGAGCCACCACATCCTTATTATGATGAACCACCCTCATATCATAAACCTTTTCTCCCAAATAATGAACCCTCATATCCACCCCAATCTCCAATGAATGACACTCTAGGTGTTCTTCTTCAAGGGCAAAGAGAGATGCAAAAGACGACACAAGAGTTCGTAGCTACCTTGACCGAGGTAGTAGGTAATTTATCCTATCTGTGCTTCAATACTCAAAGCACTCCCATGGCTACATATGGAGAATCATTAGAAGAGCGTGGCATGAATAAGACACTAGAAAATCTGGTGGACAAGGAGGAATTTGATTTTGTATTGGAGCGAGTGGAGAAGGCCAAAATTATCAAAGAAGAGGAAGTGGTTGAAGATTTAGGAGATGTGGAACCTCCATGGGAAACTCAAGTCATAGAGCCTCCTTCCAAGATATTTGAATTTGATGTTGAGGAGGGTGTACAACCTCCAAGGCATATCATGGTTGAAGACTTTGCAGAGGTTGATCAAGAGATGGAGATTAAAAAAGAAGAAGCACAACCTCCCATGCCCTTGGTAAGTAATGAAGAAGAGAATGACTTGGAAGAAAGCTACCAAGAGGAAGAGGTTGAAATTGAAGAAGCTTGCAAAGAGGTAGAAGTTGTCACGGAAGAGCTCAAGGGAATGGAGCTAGAAATCACCTTGCCAAAGTTGTTGGAGACCTCTCCCCCAAAGCCATCACCATCCATTCCTTTATTCAAATGGGTAAATCTTTCATCTCTAAGCTTAATTAGCCCACTTGAATATGCTTTGCTTGAGATGGATGGGCAACTTAGAGCTCTTTGTGACTATAAGAGTAAGAGAGAGATAGTTAGTGGTAAGAGTTGTCATGTAAGGTTCAATACGGTTGCATACTCCAAATTGACGTACAATGGTTGGTATAATTCTCAATTGAATGGGTCTAGGAAGTTGTTTGGATGTCTCAGTAAGAATTCTGATTGCTCACCACCCAAGTGGAAAAATAATGATCAACAAGAAGACGGGTGCAAAAGCAAGATTTGGGACCCCGGAATTCATTCTTGCAATCAACACTCTTAGGGCCTTGACACTTAATTTAACTTGCTTGAAGGATTTATGCAACTAGTGTGGGATTCCGGAGGCTATTGGAATTGCAAACATTGGTGGGAATTCCTGGATGAGTTCAAGCACAAGCCACCATGGCAGGGAGCTCACCAAATGTCCAACTTAAGGACTTTAACTAAAAGTGCTAGGTGGGAGACAACCCACCATGGTATAATTGTTCTTTTTCAGTCTCAGTTTTATTTTACTTTGTTTTATTCTTGGTTTTATTTTATTCTATTTTTATTAGTGTTCATTCATAATTTTTGCATATTCATCTGCATTATGCATTTTGCATTTTGCATTCTGCATATAAAAAAAAAGAGAAGCACACTACGCGCAAGCATCGCTGACGCGTATGCGTCATATGTGTGTTCGTGAAAAAATAAAAATTGAACAGCGAGTTAGGCGAGAGTGATGCTGGTGGCGTGCCTTGCGCACAAGCAAGTTCACGCGTACGCGTCGCTTGCGTTTTCACCAGTCCACGCGTACGCGTCTCCCACGCGTACGCGTGACCCTGCAAATAAGCGTAAATGGGTGTATGGCCAGAGAGTTATGATGGTGTGGGGCTGGAACTGTACTGGGAGCACCAGCCCCACCACGTGTACGCGTCCCTGATGCGTGCGCATAGTTTTCCCACAATGGCCATCCACGCGTGCGCGTCCTTGACGCGCACGCGTCATATGCAATTTTGGCTCTCGTGCGTATCTGAACAGAGAGTTGTGCGTGCGCGGGGATACCCTCGCGCCATTCGCACAACCAATATCACGCATACGCGTCACTTGAAATTCGCGCGATCCACGCGTACGCGTGCCTTACGCGTACGCGTCGCATGCGACGCCCAATTAAACCACCTCAGCGCCTGCTTTCAAATCACCCTCCCCCAATCCTAATTCTTTTCAATCCTAATTATTTCTTCCTTTTTCTTTCTTTCTTCTTCCTTATTCTTTGTTTCTTTCTAGTACCTTCTTCTTTCCTTTTTCATCCTCTTCATCAGGTTTCTTTCTTTCTTCCCCTTTTACTCTTTCATTATTACTTTAATTTTTGTTTCTTTCTTCTTTATTTTTCTTTTAGTTTCATTATCCATGATTTCTTTTTCTTTTCTTTTTCATGTATTTTTATGTTGGTGTTGGAACTTTATTTGGGTCTTATATTATTATACTCGAGCTTGTGGATATATTAGGGAGTGATTTGACAATTAATATTAATTTTTGGGTTGCATGCATGTTTGGAGTTCTTACTTTCCCTAACATGTTTTACATGCATACCAAGTATTTGCGAAAAGTCCGTATGGCATTGTGAATTCTTAATTATTCTATTCTTCTACTCTACTGCCTGTTTTTCACAAAACCCTTGCAATCTTTTATTGATTAAATATAATTGTCAACACAAACGTGATTGTTAGTTTGTTAAATTTGATAATCAAATTGAGCTATTAATGCTTGATCTATGCTACTCATGCCCTTGCCGCCATGCTGATAAACATCTTGCATCTAATTGCCTTAATATATCATGCTATATTTCCATTGATGTCCTAATTACATGGAGTCACGACAATGTGTTTACGAAATTCTTCTTTACCTTGGGATTGATTATCACTTGTATTTTCCTCCTCCTGGTTCTAGCTATTTGATTTCATGCCCCTTTCTTTTCTCCCTTTTCAAGATGACCACCAGGAAGGGTACAGAAAAAGCCTCTAACGACCCACCGGCGAGGAGAGGAACGAAAAGAGCACTGGCTGCGGAACCATCCTCAACATCAGTCAAGCCATCCACAAGGTGGGTCAAGAGGATCATCAAGGTCGATAAAACTGAGAACGCCTTTTCAGCAAGGGACACTGCGCGGTTCACTAACCGCTACTGTGAGCACCAAGGATATGATCCCCAGAGCTGATCAGTATGTCCCCAACGAAAAGTATATCAGACCTCCAGCATCTACTACAAGTTGAACTGCAGACCCGGCCGGAGATATTCCTTCTCCTTCCACATCACAAGCACCTTCAACAAATCAGCTGCTCCTTCAGATACTTCAGAGGTTGGACCGGCTAGACCGGCAGGCAAAGCGAATAGAGCGCCGTAACAAGTGCCGATTTACATACATCAAGGAGCTGATTGTTGGCAACCACCCACCTGAGGAAGAACCAGACACTCCGGACTCCACCTCACCTACCAGCACCGGGAGCCATGACGACCCCGACTGTGGAGATGTTGTTACCAGCCCCCCTTTGTTCCTGACTGATGGCACCGAGGACTGTGCCAAGCTTTAAGTGTAGGGAGGTCGGTCAGTACCTGACTCCCGGAGGTAATTTCTTTTTCTTAACACCAATAGGTTATATTTTTTTCTTTCTTTTGTTAGATAGGATAGATTGCATAATAATAAGTGTTTGCATATATGTTCTACTCGGTTGAAAAATAATAAGTTTCTTTTCAAGACCCTATTTTTGAAAATTTCACTAATTCAAATTAAAATTCTATGTTAAACTTGTATGAAGATTGTAACTTGGAACATGGTTTAGAGCTAGAACACACAACCCAGTGAGATTTTGAGCCTAATTTTATGGTTACATGATTTAACCATTATTTTTATTCTTGTGTGTTTCCTCTCCTCTATGATTGCAATCTATGGTTTGTTCCATTCTATATGTCCATTGTTTTTAATGTATTCATGCATATGGATGATTGAGGCCATCATTTGTTATTAGCTCACTATCCCAAATGGCCTACCATTCTAATTACCTTTGTTCGCCACTTTGAGTCTTCTCTATCCCCTTTTGTTCTTTATGTTACCCCAATTGAATCTTTGGCTAGCTTAAGATAGGGATTGTGTGTCAAATTAAGTATGGAAAACTATGAGAACTCTGGTTAATAAGAATGTGTATTGCTTAATTGATGAATATTAAGAATTTGAATGCTACTCATGTGAAATTATGAAAACCAAATGCATTGATGCTATAATGCTTTCAAAAAAAAGATCCAAATTTAGGGGAATGAAAGCACCCCAATGTTAAGTTCAATAAAAAGATCAATGCATGTGAGATAAAATAGAAGAACATTTAAATACATGAGTAAGTGAAAAGCACAAAAGTGAGACTATGGGTAGTTAGGCATGATTTTAGAAGCATAGGGAATGTGTGTGCGTTAGATGAGAACTTAGGTTAATCAAGGATTCAATTCTTAGCTCACTTGGCCATACATGTATCCTCACCCTTACCTAAGCCCCGTTACAACCTTGAAAAAGAGCTCATGATGTTTGCATGTATGCACTAAATATTTGTTGATTGGTTATATGAAGAACAAATTTTAGAACGCATGAATAGAGGAGACTAGAGTGGATTACCCTATACACTTGAGTGATTAGAGTGCGTATACACTTCCAGTGAGGGTTCAATGCTTGACTCTATGTTCCCAGCTCTTATGAGCTATCTTCTCACAAGTTTACTTATCTTTTATTGTGTGATTTGAGTTAGTGAAATCTGAATTTTATTTGTCTTGGAGAACTTGTTCATTTCCTTAACCAAGTAGGTATAGACATTTCATCATATAGTTGCATTCATATGTATAGGTTACATTGCATTGCATGAGTCCTGTTGTGCCTATTCATTCTTTCTATCTCCTTGAGCTTAGCATGAGGACATGCTAATGTTTAAGTGTGGGAAGATTGATAACCCACTATTTTGTGGTTTTTCTTGTGCTAATTTAAGTAGTTTTTATCAATTCTTTACTCACTTATTCATATGATTTGCATGATTTTATAATTCCTTCCCAATTTTGTTCTATGGTTGAAAACTTGCTTCCTAAGCCTTTAAATTATATATTTTAATTCCCCTTTATACCATTCGAGGCCGTGATCTATGTGTTCAGTGTTTCAGGCTTTATAGGGCAAGAATGGCTTAGAGGATGGAAAGGAAGCTTGCGAAAATGGAAGAAACACAAGAAACCAAGGAGCTGACCAGCGAGGAACGACGCGTGCGCGTACCTGACGCGTGCGCGTGATTTGGAGCTTTCCATGGTAACGTGTACGCGTGACTGGCGCGTACGCATGACATGCACCACGTGCAGAAATCGTAGAAAATGCTGGGGGCGATTTTGGGCTGAGTTTGGACCCAATTTTCGGCCCAGAAATACAGACTAAAGCCAGGGAACAAGTAGAGACTCAACAGACATTCACACAACTTTCATTCACATAATTTAGGTTTTAGATGTAGTTTCTAGAGAGAGAGGTTCTCTCCTCTCTCTAGGTTTTAGAATTTCTCTTAGTTTTAGGTTTATTTCTTCTCAATTCCAGGTTCAATGTTCCTTTAATTTAGTTTCTCTTCTACTTTTAATTATCTTAGCATTCTAGTTTATTTATCTTCCCAATTGAATTTATGAATTCTCATGTTTAATTTGATTTCTTTATTTAATGCAATTTGAGGTATTTCATATTTATGATTTTAATTTAGCTTTTTACATTCTTAGCTTGAATTGATTAATTGGAGACTCTTGAGTTATCAAACTCCTTTGTTGATTGATAATTGAAAGTTGTTAATTGACTTGAATTTCACTAACTCTAGTCTTTTCTTGGGAGTTGACTAGGACTTGAGGATTCATATTGATTTATCCATTTGACTTACCTTCATAGTTAGAGGTTAACTAAGTGGGAGCAATGAATAATTCTCATCACAATTGATAAGGATAACTAGTGTTCCGAGGGTTACCTGAAACTGTAGGTCGATCTCGGACGAGATCTTCTGTACTGGTCGGAGATGACGTGTCTGGCTAGTGGGTAGCGGTCGGAGCTGTCGTGTCCGACTTGTTGGACTGGCTGCACTGCTGATCCTGGGTCACCGGAGGGTGGGGGGTACCTGCAAGAGACTCCGATGCTTAAGTTAGCATGGGCATTAGACAGGTTTTTAGCAGAATCAGAGTATGAGTTATACCTGGGTGCTCCAGTGTATTTATAGTAGTGTGGGCTGACCTTTCTGATAAGATAAGTTAGTTATCTTATCTTATCTTATCCTGTTTTGGATGAAGTCAGCTTATCTTCAAGGGAACCGCCTTTATCTCTATAGGCTGGGGTTGCCTTTGGATTTGGGTCGTGTTCCTCTATTTGGGCCCTTTATTGGGCTTTCCTGTCGATTTGGCCGAGCTCTTTAGAAGAGGTCGGGCAGTCTGACCTGAAGAGGTCGGTCGCTTTATCGCCAATCATCCCGGGCCGGGTAGCTCGACCCAGGGTATGAACAGTGCCCCTGCTTGAGCTCGGTCTTCTTTTTTGAGGTCGAGTCCTTTTGACTTCGATCTTTAGTGAAACCGAGTTCAAGCATTTTGTCGATTTCTTCTTTTTTGTAGATTCTTTTTGAATGTAGAACGTTTTCCTCTAAAGGCGCGTGCTTTTATATCAGCGCTTTTTTGGGAACGCAAGCGATTTTAATATCTGCTTTTAATTGGCATTTAATTGCCCCATTCTCTCTTTGGCTTTTATTTTGAATTTCTCGATCAAAAAACGGTTTCTCTTCTTCGCTTCTTCTTTGTAACTTCTTTCTCACCTTCAACTTTTTCCTTTGATTTTTCTGAAGCCTCCGCCTGTAGCTTTCGCGTTTCAGTCGAGCGACGTTGCTTCGTGACTTTGCTTTTTCGTGGGGGAAGGGGTGATTCTGGATTTTGCCTTCCGCTTTTCTGCTTTTCTTTGTAGCTTTCTCATTTCCAGGTTTGATTCTTCTTTCTTTTCTCCCTCTACACTATTTTTGTGTCTGCTTTGGGAAAGTTTTTATCTTAGTTGGGAAAAGTTTAGATCTTTCTTCTTTCTGCTGTGCCTGATCACTGTGCGTTTCGTAGTTTCTTCGTCTTTTGCATGGTCTTTTTCGCTTTTCCTGTTGCTTGATACCTTTAGGGTTTTTTCATGTTGTGAAATGCTTTTGATTTTGAAGCTTTGGAATGATAATTTTGTTTGATTCTAAAAAAAGTTTGCATCTTTGACCATTTTTGCCTGGTATGTTTGCTGTTGTTTCTTGCTGATAGACTGTAGGAAGATGATTTTCTGTTTTGTTTGTGTTTTGTCTTTCTCCTATGAAAAATGCTTACTGTTTGAGGTCTTCTATTCTTTTTTGCGAGATGCCGGGACGTAAGTAGATTTTCCTTGATACCTCGCTTTGTTACTGCCTCCAAAGGATGCCCCAGGAGTTTTAGTTTGAGTCTTGGGGTTTCCTTTTCTGTGTATTCGCCCGCCGAGATGTTTTTGAGTAATCCATTCTTCTTTTCTTTTGTAGGGTTTAGTTGGCCTCATGTCTTCCCGAAATAACGTTGTAGAGATGCCTTCCCGGGTCCCTGAGGGTATAGCCGATTGGGTGGACTCGATGGTTCTTATGTGTGTCTCTCTGGTTGATTCTGAGTTTTGTGCACAACTTATACAGTTTCATAGTGTTTGTAGTAATTCCAGTGATGAAAAGAACTATGAGCTTGTCCCTCCCTCTTCTGATGAGAGAGTCTGCTTTTCTACTCGGGTTGTTGATGATCGCCCCTTCTTTTATGTTTATGATTTTTTCTTCGGTCCGCTGGGTATCACCCTTCCTTTTACTCAATTTGAAACCAACCTGTTATGGTCCTGTAATGTTGCCCCCTCTCAACTTCACCCCAATTCCTGGGGTTTCATAAAAATTTTCCAATTGTTGTGCAATGGTTTTGGTATTCCTGCTTCCCAATCTCTCTTTTTCTATCTGTTTGTCTTGACTAAGCCCGATGTGGTAAAAAAGAAGTCAGCTTGGGTCTCCTTTCGTTCCACCCAGGGACAGAAGGTCTTTTCCATGTTTGACGAGTCGTTCCGTGATTTTAAAAACTACTTTTTCAAAGTCCAGGCTGTTGAAGGAGCTCGCCCCTTTTTTCTGGATGAAAATGACGAACCTGCTTTTCCCTTGGAATGACAAAAAGATGTGAGGGTCTCCAGATATGCGTGGGAAATGTTGGATGAGGCTGAACGAGCCTTTGTGACTGTCTTGGAAGAACGCTGGGGTCATCTTCCCCATCTCGACACAAAGAAATTTCTAACCAATCCTACTCTTCTTCAAACTGAACTGGGTATCTTGTGTTTATCTGTTTATGTTGCCTGTAGCTGTCTTTCTGACTTATCCGACTTGTAGCTTAATTTCTGTTTTATTTGCAGAGGCAATGAAGAATAATGAATCTATGAAAGCTTTTAAGAGGGCACAGAGGGCGACTGCTGCCAGGAATATTGCGGCCAAGGCGGCTGGGGAGGGGTCCTCCCAAATGCGCGAGAAGCCATCAGTGCCGAGTTCTCCTGGGGTGAAGAAGGTGGTCCCTACACCCCGAGTCCGTTTGGTGGATCCTCACCCCACTTCTGCCGCTCCATCTGTTGCTCCTCCGAATAAAAAACAAAAAACAGCTGAGCCCTTCGACCTCGATGCTCCTGATTTTAATGCCATTGAATTTGTAGATCAGCAAATCGGTCCCTATGGCTCCCTCTCCATGGATGATGTGTCCATCCTCCATCACTTAGAATTTATGGCCCGAAATCACGTAAAGATGGCGTATATGGCGGCTGCCATATATCGAACTGCTCAGAATCTCCCTCTCCATGCCACTAAAGCGTTTATGGAGGAGGCAAAACAAGAGTTTGATCAGATGAGGGAGTTGAAGGAGGAACTTGAAATAAAGGTAGCCAAGCTGGAGAAGCACTTAAAGAACGAGAAGGCGAGTTCTCAAGCATTGGCAGCTTCTTTGAGGTTGGTTGAGGACACAGCCCTGATGCACAAGGATAGTTACGTTACATCCTATCGGGAGATGATGCGCCTGAGGGGGGAGCTCGACAATGTCCGGAAAGATTATTCTGAGCTCCAAAGTCATCTCGTTGGCAGCGTGACTGCTGCTTACGAGAACTTGAAGGAGCAAGTTCGGGTCATTACTCCCGAGGCCGATCTCACCCTCTTTAGCCTGGACAACATTGTCAGGGATAGCAAGATTGTCCCTGATGATGAGGATGATGATGATGAGGTCGATCCCCTCCCTGTGTCTTCTGCCAAGGTGCCAGCGCCTACTGTTCCTCCTGCCAAGGTCGACCCTCCCGCTTCTGATCCTGACTGTCAGATCTTAAACCGGGACGATGGTACTGTGGATGCTGTTCCTCTCCAGGCTTGCCCTCCTTCTCCTCAGACTGATGCTGCTAAGAAGTCTTCTAACCTTTAGCTGATTTATTTTGGATATTTTTGTAGTTGGCCCGGCTTGTGGGCTTTAAAACTCTTTGGTTTATTTTGTTGACACTCTTTCTGGTTGCTTGTTTAGCAATCATTATTTAAAAACACAACGAATAGCTTTTGAGCTTTTGGGTCTGACCCTGAGGCTTTGTTATTTTATGTCACGCTTGCTTGCGCCTGTCTTAGCTTCTTTGAGGCCTTGTTGCTTAGCTTCTTTGAACTGGTTTGTGGATCCGATTTAGCAATCCATGCCCGACTTCTTTGTCCTTTTCCAAGTAGTTGACCGATGTCAATCTTTTTCAATTATTTGAAGTAATTTTCTTTTTTGGACCTTGGTTAGGTCTCTTTTAGAGATTACTTTTATAACCTGTTTGTAGGAGACCGACTTCTTTATGTCGGTTTCTTCTAAGTTACTTCATAATCCTCTTTCTTGGACATTTGTCAGGTCTCTTTCAGGGATTACTTTTATAACTTTTTGTAGGAGACCGACTTCTTTATGTCGATCTCTTCTAAGTTACTTCGTAATCCTCTTTTTTGGACCTTTGTCAGGTCTCTTTCAGGGATTACTTTTATAACTTTCCGTTGTAGGAGACTGACAAACCCCATTTGTAGGGTTTATCTTGTATTGATTTTTTGGGATTTTATCACCTTTTACCCATATTTATTCAAGAAATAGCATGGTTTTGTATATTCTCCTTTAATTGTGCTTGAATGTGAAAACATGCTTTTTAGGACTCAAAATAGCTAAATTTAATTCACCTTGATTCTATTAGATACCTTGATATGTTTGTTAAGTGATTTAAGGTTTAGGAGGCAAAGATTGGATCAAGGGAATGAAGAAAGAAAGCATGAAAAGTTGGAGAACCCATGAAGAAATGGAAGAACCGGAAAGCTGTCAAGCCGACCTCTTCGCACTTAATCGGCCATAACTTGAGCTACAGAGGTCCAAATGATGCGGTTCCAGTTGGGTTGGAAAGCTAACATCTGGGGCTTCGAAACGATATAAGATTTGCTATGGTTGAACCGCGCATGGTGACGCGTACGCGCATAGTACGCGCACGCGCCGTTGCTGCCACCTGGTTCACTTAAAACAAAACGTGGCCAGCGATTTTAGAAGCCTTGTGGGCCCAATCCAACTCATTTCTGATGCTATTTAAGCCAAGGATTGAAGGGGAATCAGGAGACTTTTTAGATACTTTTCATACTTTAGAAGTTAGTTACCATTAGTTTAGTTTTAGCTTAGTTTAGTAGTGAGAATTAGTTTCTAGAGAGAGAAGCTCTCACTTCTCTCTAGAATTAGGATTAGGTTTAGTTCAATAATCTTAGATCTAGATTTTAATTCATGCTTTCATCTCCTTCTACCTCTCAATTCTTTGTTGTTACATTCATTCTTCTTCCATTCTTTTGTTGTAATTTCCTTTATGTTGTTCTTATGTTTTGTTGTAGATCTACTATTGTTCATTCCATTTTCTTTCAATTCAATAAGAGGTAATTCATGTAGATCTTGTTTCCTTTAATTGTTGTTGTTAATTCTTTACATTTGATTGTAGTTAGAATTAATTCTTGTTGTTGATTTACTATGTTTTTCTTTTGTGCCTTCCAAGTGTTTGATGAAATGCTTGGTTGGATTTTAGAGTAGAGTTTTATGTTCTTGGCTTGGAAAGGTAACTTAAGAACTCTTGAGTTACTAATGTCCAAGTAATTGATGATTGGGATTCATTGACTCTAGTTCTCACTAATTGAATTAGTGGAGAGTTAGGACTTATGGACTAGGATTGATATAGCTCATTTGACTTTCCTTTACTACTAGTTAGAGGATTATTTAATGAGATTAATCCTTGCCAATTCTCATATTGTGGTTAGTGATTAGGATAGAGATCTTTGACCACCAACCCTTGCCAAGACCTTTTTAGCCATTAGTTTACTTTCTTACCATTTATCTTTCATGCTTCATATCAAAACCCCAAATATAACTCACAACCGATAACAAGACACTTCATTACAATTCCTAGGGAGAACGACCCGAGGTTTGAATACTTCGGTTTATAAATTTTAGGGGTTTGTACTAGTGACAAACAACTTTTTGTATGAAAGGATTAGTGATTGGTTTAGAAACTATACTTGCAACGAGAATTCATTTGTGAAATTCTATACCATCAAAAATCTATTCGTCAAAATGGCGCCGTTGCCGGGGAATTGCAATGGTGTTATGTTATTGGTTATTGTATATATGTGAATATTTTGAATATGTTTGCCTTTTGATTCTTTGTTAGTTCTTACTAGTTTTTAGGATTTAATTTTCTTGCTTCTTATTTGATTTTATTTTTATTTTCTCTTGCTATCATGAATTCTCACTTTGGCTATGAGTGTGATTACAACTATGTTGTAGGTAATGGGGGCTACAATGAAGATGTGTATCAAGAATGGGATAACCAAAGGTGGGAAGAGCCACATGCACATGATCAATCTTCATGGCAACAACCTCCACCAATACACTATGAAGAAGAGCCATTCTTTGATGCATATCAATCTAATGGCTATGGTGAACTCCCTTGTGACTTTCAAGAGCCACCACCATATGCCTATGAGCCATACCCTCAACATAACCCTCAACCATACTCAAAAGCCACTTTTCACCAACCACCTTCATATGACCCTCATCCATATCCACTATTACAACAACCGTATGAGCCATATGAACCACATATAGAGCCACCACCATCTCAACATCACCACTTCCAAGAGCCACCCCCTCCATGTTATTACCAAGATGAACCACCTCAATTGTATGAAAATTTTCAACCACAAGATGAATACCACTTTCCACCACAACCTCCCATGGAAGAATATTCATGTCCATCAATCCAAGAGCCATATGATCCTAATCATATTATCCAAGAGGAACAAGAGTCAAGGGATCATCTCAAGGAAACATTGGATCAACTTCAAGCAACCATGGAGCGTGTTGTGCAACAAGTGGAAAGAGTGGAAATTATTGAACCACCACAACTCTACCAAGAAGAACCACCTTCCTACTATGAACCCTTCCCCCAAATTGATGAACCCTTCCATCCACCCCAACCTCCAATGGATGACATCCTTGATGTTCTCGTTCAAGGACAAGAGGAAATGAAAAGGGATGTGCAACAATTCACGGCCGCCTTGGATGAGGTGGTAAACCGGTTAGCATTCCAATGCTTGAACTCTCAAGGAACTCCCATGGCTACATGTGGGGAATCAAATGAAGAGCATAACATAAAAGAGAGATTGGTGGAGAATGAGGGAAGTTGCTTTGTATTGGAACAATTGGAGGAAGCTATGATTATTGAAGAAAGGGAAGAATTGGTTGAAGACTTAGGAGATGCGGAGCCTCCATGGGAATCTAGAATTGAAGAAAACCCCTCCAAGATGATTGAAATTGATGCTAGGGAGGAAAGTGCACACCTTCCAAGACATATTCCATATGAAGATTTGGATGGGATAGAGCAAGAAGTGAGTTCCCTTGGTGATGAAGATCAAGCATCAAACCTTAGTGGTGAAGAATCCTTTGAGCATGAAGAACCTTCTCCCAACAAGATGGAAAGCAATGTGGAGGTAAATTTTCTTACCCTCCCATTTATGGCTTGAGTAGGAGAAAAGGTTTATATAAAATTGTTGAACAAAGGATTATAATTGAGAAGTCTTGTGAAGAGGTGGAAATCCTTAGAAAAAGGAGGATGGGAATTGAATACGCTTTATCAAAACTCTTGGAGTTGTCTTTGCCTAGGTTGCCATCTACTCCTTCATTTGAGTGGGTGAAATTTATTTCTATTAGCTTTATTATCCCACTTGAATATGGTTTGCTTGAAACGGATGGCCAACTTAGGGAGCTTTGTGGGATGAAGCGTAAACGAAAAAGGTTTTGTGGTTGGCGTTGCAAATCAAGGCTCATTATGGTTGATGCATCAAACATGAGATATAAAGGTTGGAGTAGTGCTCACATAGATGGGTCTAGGAGGATTGTTGGCCACTATATAGAGAATTCACCTTACTCACCACCCGGTTGGACTAATAATGATGATCAACCTCAAGACGGGTATGAAAATAAAGTGTGGGATCCCGGATTACAAGAAGAGGATCAACATTGGGAGCCCCAAGCTTGTGAAGAACTCCATCAAGACTTGGCTCAATCCATGAAGAATCTTGGGGCACAATGGAGAACCAAGCATTGGTGGGAGTTCCAAGATGAATACAAGCACAAGCCACCTTGATGAGGAGCTCCCCATAAGTCCAACTTAAGGACAATAAACAAAAGTGCTAGGTGGGAGACAACCCACCATGGTAAAATCCTTTCATTTTCTCTTTTGTATATATTGGTAGAATTAGCTTAATTTCATGTTTTGTTTAGTTAGTTGAGTATGTTTGGTAGTTTAAGTATGCTAAATAAGGTTTTATGGTGTTTTGGTAGCTGTTTGGAGGTTTGGAATGCTTGGATTGGTGCAAAAACATAGAAAAAAAAATTTTGAAAAACAGAGCACCATCCACGCGTACGCGTACATGGCGCGTACGCGCACTTCCAGCATTTTCGACCATCCACGCGCGCGCGCCATGCGTGCGTACGCATGGATTGAGAAGTTCCAACCTCCATACATTTTCCAGAGAGTTGTGCCTGCGCCGCGCCAACGTTGTGCCTCTGGCACAAACCCCACTTGCGCACACGCGCACATGACGCGTACGCGCCACTCTTAAAATAAGCCAACGACGCGCGCGCGCCATGCGTGCGTACGCGTGGATACCCTTTCTCCCATCCACTTCTTTTCTTCTCCTCTTTCCAATTCTTTCCTTCCCCTTCTTTCTTCCCTTCTCCTACCCCTCATCCAACACTTCCAAACACCATGGATAACCATTTATTTTAGTTAGTTAATTAGTTAGTCGGTTAGTTAATTAGTTAGTTTTAGTTTAGTTTTCATTTTATTTTCTCTCTTTTCATCATAAGTGTTGGATTATTAACTTTGTTTATTATACGTTGCTGCCCTTATTGCCTAAATGCTATTTTAGCATGAATGTTTTTAGATAATCTTTGTTGGATTCTATGATTGAGGTTATATTTTGTTACTTGGTTTTGAGTTCTTCATGCTTACCTTTTGAAAAATACCAAGTGATGAGAATTGTCTTCGAGCTTATAACTCTTTTGAATTGCATGTTGTAGCTAGACGTCATGTGATTTGAACAGTATTCTGTGATTAGGCAACCTCTTGATGGATGATGTTGTGCATTTACCTTGATGTATTGTGTTTATGATTATATCCATCCATATGTTTGACTTGAATACTTTCATGCTTCTCTAATGCTTGTCTTACCTTACAAGCTTACTTGAAGCATCTCAAGCACACTAGAATGAGTACAGTGCATGCTTCTTTTGTGACATAGCTCTTTATACTAATGTGTGTTCTAAACCGCGCAATTTAAAATTCACACACTTATTTGTCATTCATGTCACACTAATTCACTCACTCATTTCTAGTGATCTACCTCATTCCAACAATGTATGCTTCTTTGCTTTTATATCTTCTCATCTTATGGTGTTATATTTTTGTTTTTCATAACGAATGCACCACAAGCAACCATGGAAGCGGAAGAAAGAACACATAGCAATCCGGAGAGTCGCCGTACCCCCTTGCTCATCTTTGAGTGCACCGAGGACGGTGCAAACTTTTAAGTGTGGGGAGGTCGTCCGACCGATCGGCGATCTTAGGTGACAAATTTCTAATCCCAACACTTTTGCATTTCATTTTAGGTTTTTTTGGATTTTTGTTGCATTTTCTTATTTTTGCATATATATACACAATAAGCTTAGTCAAAATAATGAAATTTTCCAAGGATTTCTATCTATAGGGCACCAATTGATTTGAGTGGAAAACTTTTCATAGAACTTGCTTGAATTATATATTTTGTGGAACATGATTTATGAGCTAAGAACACAAGCTTGTGAGATTTGAGCCTAACGGTGTGGTTACATCTTATAACCACTTATTTTTCCTTCTTGTGTGCATTATTCTCTTTCTATGATTGTAATCTTTGATTTGTTTGATTCTTTATGTCCATTATTTTGTGTATTCATGCATTTATGTGATTGAGGCCATCATTTTATTGAGCTCACTTACCCAAATAGCCTACCTTTTATCTTCCATTGTTAGCCAAATTTGAGCCTACGATTAACCCACTTGTTCTTAATTTAGCACATTACAAGCCTTAAAGCGAAAAACAATAAATGTCCTTATTTGGATCTTTGATTAGCTTAGGCTAGAGTGTGTGTATCATTCAAGTGTGGGAACCTTGGGACATTGGGTGAATAAAAGGGTAGTTTTGTATTATTATTGTAAATATTGGGAATTGGGTACATGCTCATGTATTGATTAAATGTATAGACCTTATGTATTGGTACTCTTGTATATAGTTTGAAAGAAAGGAAAAAATGAGAAAAACAAAAAAAAAATATATGAAAAGTATAGAAAAAAATGGAAAAAGAAAGAAAACGAAAAAGAAAGAAATAAAAAGGGGACAAAATGCCCCAAGGTGAAGCTCAATAAGATCAATGCATATGAGTTGTGAAATGAAAAGAAAATGCATGAGTATGTGAAAGGGTGAAAAATGGGTAGCTAGATTAGAACTTAATTATATAGGATGTCATAGGTTAGGTGGGAAGTTTAAGCTTATCAAAGATTCAAATTTCAAGCTCACTTGACCAAATATGCATCCTACCTTGACCCTAGCCCCATTACAACCAATGAAAAGACCTCATGATACTTGTATGCACGCATGAAATAAATGTTGATTGTTAGAAGAAAAACAAATCTTGGAAAGCATGAAATAGAGGAGAATTGAGTGAATCAACCCTAAACACTTGAGCGAATAGAGTGCAAACACATCCGGTGAGGGTTTGATGCTCAATTACATGTTTTCACCTATGATCATAATTTTCATGCAAGTTTATAAAAATATTTAATAACTCAATTCAATTGTGGATTAGACTTGCTAGTCCTTAGCCCTTGTGCATATATGTTTCTTGAGAATTGATTTATTTTGACCAAGCACTTGCATTCATTTAGATAGTTGCATATAGGTAGATTGCATTTAGTTAGTTTCCATTGAATAAATGTTGATACCCTTTGTTTCTCTCTTGGCTTAAGCATGAAGACATGCTTGGTTTAAGTGTGGGGAGGTTGACAAACCCCATTTGTAGGGTTTATCTTGTATTGATTTTTTGGGATTTTATCACCTTTTACCCATATTTATTCAAGAAATAGCATGGTTTTGTATATTCTCCTTTAATTGTGCTTGAATGTGAAAACATGCTTTTTAGGACTCAAAATAGCTAAATTTAATTCACCTTGATTCTATTAGATGCCTTGATATGTTTGTTAAGTGATTTAAGGTTTAGGAGGCAAAGATTGGATCAAGGGAATGAAGAAAGAAAGCATGAAAAGTTGGAGAACCCATGAAGAAATGGAAGAACCGGAAAGCTGTCAAGCCGACCTCTTCGCACTTAATCGGCCATAACTTGAGCTACAGAGGTCCAAATGATGCGGTTCCAGTTGGGTTGGAAAGCTAACATCCGGGGCTTCGAAACGATATAAGATTTGCTATGGTTGAACTGCGCATGGTGACGCGTACGCGCATAGTACGCGCACGCGCCGTTGCTGCCACCTGGTTCACTTAAAACAAAACGTGGCCAGCGATTTTAGAAGCCTTGTGGGCCCAATCCAACTCATTTCTGATGCTATTTAAGCCAAGGATTGAAGGGGAATCAGGAGACTTTTTAGATACTTTTCATACTTTAGAAGTTAGTTACCATTAGTTTAGTTTTAGCTTAGTTTAGTAGTGAGAATTAGTTTCTAGAGAGAGAAGCTCTCACTTCTCTCTAGAATTAGGATTAGGTTTAGTTCAATAATCTTAGATCTAGATTTTAATTCATGCTTTCATCTCCTTCTACCTCTCAATTCTTTGTTGTTACATTCATTCTTCTTCCATTCTTTTGTTGTAATTTCCTTTATGTTGTTCTTATGTTTTGTTGTAGATCTACTATTGTTCATTCCATTTTCTTTCAATTCAATAAGAGGTAATTCATGTAGATCTTGTTTCCTTTAATTGTTGTTGTTAATTCTTTACATTTGATTGTAGTTAGAATTAATTCTTGTTGTTGATTTACTATGTTTTTCTTTTGTGCCTTCCAAGTGTTTGATGAAATGCTTGGTTGGATTTTAGAGTAGAGTTTTATGTTCTTGGCTTGGAAAGGTAACTTAGGAACTCTTGAGTTACTAATGTCCAAGTAATTGATGATTGGGATTCATTGACTCTAGTTCTCACTAATTGAATTAGTGGAGAGTTAGGACATATGGACTAGGATTGATATAGCTCATTTGACTTTCCTTTACTACTAGTTAGAGGATGATTTAATGAGATTAATCCTTGCCAATTCTCATATTGTGGTTAGTGATTAGGATAGAGATCTTTGACCACCAACCCTTGCCAAGACCTTTTTAGCCATTAGTTTACTTTCTTACCATTTATCTTTCATGCTTCATATCAAAACCCCAAATATAACTCACAACCGATAACAAGACACTTCATTACAATTCCTAGGGAGAACGACCCGAGGTTTGAATACTTCGGTTTATAAATTTTAGGGGTTTGTACTAGTGACAAACAACTTTTTGTATGAAAGGATTAGTGATTGGTTTAGAAACTATACTTGCAACGAGAATTCATTTGTGAAATTCTATACCATCAAAAATCTATTCGTCAGAGACCGACTTCTTTATGTCGGTTTCTTCTAAGTTACTTCGTAATCCTCTTTTTTGGACCTTTGTCAGGTCTCTTTCAGGGATTACTTTTATAACTTTTCGTATTTTGTAGGAGACCGACTTCGTTAGGTCGATCTCTTTCCAGGTTATTTTTGTAATCCTCTTTCTTGGACCTTTGTCAGGTCTCTTTCAGGGATTACTTTTATAACCTTTTTATTTTGGGCTAACTTTGTTAGGTCGAGCCCTTCTAAGTTAAAGTAATCCTCTTTAATAGGGTTGGCCAGACCTCTTTCCAGGGTTTACTTATAACTTTGGTTGACTTGGTCCGACTTCTGGACGTCGGCCAGTCTTTAAGTTATTATTTTAGCTATCTGTAAGACCTCGTCAGGTTATTTTTTGAATTGCTTTCGATAACTTCTTACATTATTCTGTGTTCATCTTTGCCGATTTGTAGAAAGTGGTTGGCATCTTTGGATCGTCCTTTGGGTGAATCGCGTTTTCACCTTTATCGGACGGTTTATCTTTATCGTGGACGTGCAGTGAAATTGTTTTTCACTTTCTGCCGACCTGTCGCTTTATAATCGGACGATGAATTCTTCAGATTAATGCGTCTTGAATTCTTTGTAGAATATCTAAATAAACTTTATTCAAAGTAAAAGTGCAAATATATACATGTGGGAATTTTTTCATCCTTTTAAGTCGGATAGTGTCTGGGTCTCAACTTGGTGCCTCATTAAAAAACCTTTTCAGGAAAAAGAGTGCATCCAATAATGAGATCTGTTACCTTCCTAACTGTAGAACCTTCTTAGGTTGCAAGCGTGCCATGATCTGGGAAGCTCTCGTCCATCGAGATCGGACAGTCTGTAGTAGCCCTTCCCAAGTACTTCTACAACTCGGTAGGGTCCCTTCCAGTTTGCTGCCAGCTTTCCTTCTCCTGGTCGAGTTGTTCCAATATCATGTCGAATTAGGATGAGATCGTTTTCTGCGAAACTTCTCGGTACTACCCTTTGATTATATCTGGAAGCCATTCGGCGCTTTAGAGCTTCTTCCCTGATCCGAGCTCTTTCTTGGATTTCAGGTAGTAGGTTGAGCTCTTCCCTCTGAAGTTAGGAGTTTGCTCCCTCATTGTAATGAACTAATCTAGGCGATCCTTCCTCAATTTCTACTGGAATCATTGCCTCTATTCCGTATGCTAACCGGAAGGGGGATTCCTTCGTGGTGGAGTGTGACGTCGTTCGATATGCCCATAGGACCTGTGGAAGCTCTTCTGCCCAAGCTCCCTTTGCATCTTGTAATCTCTGTTTTAATCCGGCCAATATGACTTTGTTGGCAGCTTTGGCCTGTCCATTGGCTTGTGGATGTTCCACGGAGGTGTACTAATGCTTTATATTTAAGTCGGCTACTAATTTTCTGAAGCCTGCATCTGTGAATTGAGTGCCATTGTCTGTGGTTATTGAATATGGAACCCCGAACCTTGTGATAATGTTTCTATATAGGAATTTCCGGCTTCTTTGAGCGGTGGCATTGGCTAGGGGCTCTGCCTCGATCCACTTTGTGAAATAGTCTACCCCTACTATGAGAAATTTAACTTGTCTTGACCCCTGGGGGAAGGGGCCAAGAAGGTCGAGCCCCCACCTTGCAAACGGCCAATGCGAAGTTACGCTGATGAGCTCTTCTGGCGGGGCGATGTGAAAGTTGGCATGTTTCTGACATGGTGGGCATGTCTTTACAAATTCTGTAGCTTCTTTCTGTAGAGTTGGCCAATAAAACCTCGCCCGGAGTACTTTTTTGGCGAGAGCTCGTGCTCCGAGATGATTGCCACAAATGCCGCCGTGTACTTCTTCTAACACTTCCTTTGTGTGGGAGGTCGGTACGCATCTCAGTAATGGTACTGAGATTCTTCTTTTGTACAGGATGTTGTTTATAATGGTGTAGTATTGTGCCTCCCTTTTTAGCCTCTTTGCCTCCTTTTCTTCTGTGGGGAGTGTTCCTGCTCTGAGGTAGTTGATTATGGGAGTCATCCATCCTTGGTCCTGGCTTGTTATGGCTAGGACTTTTTCCTCTTCCGAGATTGACGGGTTCTGTAACATTTCCTGGATGAGGCTTCTATTGTTGCCCCCTGGTTTGGTGCTGGCTAGTTTCGAGAGTGCGTCAGCTCGGGCATTTTATTCTCAGGGTATGTGGTATATCTTATATTCCCCGATTTGTCCGAGCTGTTGCTTGGTCTTATCCAAATACCTTTTTATGGTGGGATCTTTGGCTTGGTAGCTCCCTGTTATTTGTGATGTGACAACTTGCGAATCGCTGTAGATGTTGAGTTTCCGAGCTCCAACCTCTTCAGCCAGCTTCAAACCAGCTAGCAGTGCTTCATATTCTGCCTGGTTATTTGAAGCCGGGAACCCGAACTTGAGGGAGAGCTCAACTTGGGTTCTCTATTATCACTCCCGCGCCGCTTCCAATTTTATTTGAAGAACTGTCCACATAGAGATTCCACTCTGTGAGGGTTTCCAGGACATCATTGAATTCTGCGATAAAGTCGGACAGATATTGTGACTTAATGGCCGTCCGAGCTTCATATTGGAGGTCGAACTCTGACAGCTCGACTGCCCATTGTAGAATTCTACCTGCTAAATCTATTTTCTGCAATATTCCTTTCAAGGGCTGGTTAGTGCGAACTTTGATGCTGTGGGCCTGGAAGTAAGGGCGGAGTCGTCTAGATGTTAGAATGAGAGTATATGCAAATTTTTCTATTTTCTGATAGTTCAGCTCGGATCCCTGTAGTGCTTTACTAATGAAGTAGACGGGTTGTTGTCCGTTTTCGTCTTCTCTGACTAGTGCTGACGCTACTGCCCAGCTTCCTACTGCGAGACATAATATGAGTGGTTCTCCTTTTCGTGGTCGGGAGAGGATAGGTGGTTGTCCTAAGAACTTTTTAAAGTCTTGGAAGGCTTGCTCACATTCTGTCGTCCATTCGAACTGCCTTCCCTTTCTTA
The DNA here is from genome assembly GCF_003086295.3 of Arachis hypogaea. NCBI lineage: Eukaryota > Viridiplantae > Streptophyta > Magnoliopsida > Fabales > Fabaceae > Arachis > Arachis hypogaea. The sequence goes on along the minus strand of NC_092048.1, from coordinate 40,384,068 downwards.
AAGTAGCATAGAAGGGGAGAGATGTAGCTCCTACTAAGAATCGGGATAGGGCGGCCAATCTCCCGTTGAGTTGCTGTACTTCTTTGACACAGGTTGGGCTCTTCATGTTGATTATGGCCTGACATTTGTTTGGATTTGCTTCAATTCCTCTTTGTGTGAGCATGAAACCTAAGAATTAGCCTGCTTCTACTGCAAAGGTGCATTTCGCGGGATTGAGTCGCATGTCATGCTTCCTTATGGTGTCGAATACTTGGGCCAGGTCGGACAATAATGTCTCTTCATTTTGTGTTTTTATTAGCATGTCGTCCACGTAGACTTCCATGATCTTTCCGATGTGATCCGAGAAGACTTTATTCATTAGCCTTTGATAAGTAGCTCCTGCATTTTTGAGACCGAAAGGCATCACAATGTAGTAGTAGTTTGCTTTCGGTGTTAGGAACAAGGTCTTTTCTTGATCTGGTGGATACATGAGGATCTGGTTGTATCCTGAGTATGCGTCCATAAACGAGAGATATTTATATCTGGAGGAAGCGTCTACCAGAGCGTCGATATTTGGGAGTGGGTAAGGATCTTTTGGACAAGCCTTGTTGAGATCGGTGTAATCGGTGCACATTCGCCACTTCCCATTTGATTTTTTCACCAAGACAACGTTGGCTAGCCATAGTGGATATTTGATTTCTCTTATGAATCCTGCTTCCAGTAGTGCCTGTACTTGTTCTTCCACAGCCTGGGATCGCTCTGGCCCAAGTTTTCTTCGTCTCTCCTGTACCGGCCGAGATCCTGGATAGACCGCCAACTTATGACACATCAGCTTTGGGTCTATGCCTGGCATATCTGCGGCTTTCCATGCGAAGAGATCGACGTTATCTCGCAAGAATTGTATTAGTAATTCCTTTGAATCTCCTTTTAGGATTGTGCCGATATTAGTTATTTTTTCGAGGTGTCCCCGATCTGAATCTTTTCTATCTCACCCTCTGGCTGGGGGCGAAGTTCTTCTCGTCGTTGAACTCCGCCCAGCTCGATTGTGTGGAACTCTTCTCCTTTGCCTCTGAGGTTTAGGCTTTCGTTGTAACAGCGACGTGCCATTTTTTGATCTGCTTTTATCGTGGCTATCCCTTTTGGTGTTGGGAATTTCATACATAAGTGTGGGGTCGAGACTATCGTGCCGAGTTGGTTGAGTGTTGTCCGACCTATAAGAGCATTGTAAGCTGAACTTACGTCGACCACGATGTAGTCTATTTTGAGGGTCCTGGATTGGTTTCCTTTTCCGAAGGTTGTATGTAGTGGTATGTATCCTAGTGGTCGAACCGGGGTGTCTCCTAGTCCAAACAGACTGTTTGGATATGCTTGAGGTTCTTTTTCTTCTAAGTCGAGTTTATCGAAGGCTGTTTTGAATAAGATGTCGGCAGAACTCCCTTGGTCTATTAATGTGCGGTGTAGGTTGGCGTTTGCTAATATGATGGTGATGACCATGGGATCGTCGTGTCCTGCGATGATGCCGGATGCGTCCTCTTTAGTGAATGTTATTGCCGGGATGTTGAGTGCTTCCTCCTTTCCTTCGACATGATATACTTCTTTGAGATATCTTTTGCGAGAGGATTTGGAGATCCCACCTGCTGTGAATCCGCCATGTATCATGTGGACATGTCTTTCTGGTGTCCGAGGTGATCGTTCTGTTCGTTCGGTATCTTCATCCCTTCGTCTCTTTCTTTGATCATCATCTCGGGTGGCCAGGAATCGATCTAACTTTCCTTCTCTCACCAATTTTTCTATGATATTTTTTAAGTCGAAACATTCGTTTGTGGAGTGTCCTCGGACTCGATGGTATTCGCAATATTCCTTCCGGTTTCCTCCTCCCTTTTTTCCTTTGAGTGGCCGTGCTGGGGGATTTTTTCTGTATGGCAGACTTCTTTGTATATCTCGACCAAGGATGCCCTGAGAGGAGTGTAATTATGGTATTTTTTGGTTTTCTCCCCTTGTTGATCTTCTTTTCTCTTGGATTCCTTGTCTCTATCTCGATAAGAGGCCCCTGATTTTGAGGTCTCTCCTAACCGAGCATTTTCTTCCATGTTGATGTATTTTTCTGCTCGTTCCTGCACTTCATCCAAGGAGGTCGGGTACTTTTTTGATATAGATTGGCTGAAAGGTCCTTCTCATAGGCCATTGATGAGTCTCATGATGGCGGCCTCTGTGGGTAAACTTTGTATGTCCATGCATGTTTTGTTGAATCTCTCCATATAGTTGCGGAGGCTCTCCCGATCTCCTTGTTTGATCCCTAGTAAACTGGGGGCATGCTTGGCTTTATCTTTCTGAATGGAGAATCTGGCTAGGAATTTTTTAGCTAGGTCATCAAAGCTTGAGATGGACTTTGGGGGTAGGTTGTCGAACCATCGAATGGCTGTCTTTGTGAGAGTTGTTGGAAAGGCTTTGCAGCGAACAGCATCTGGGGCGTCGGTGAGGTACATTCTACTTCTGAAGTTACTGAGGTGGTGGTTGGGATCCGTGGTGCCATCATACAGGGTCATATCCGGGAGTTTGAAGTCTTTAGGAATTTTGGTTTTCATGATTTCCCTGGTGAACGGGTCTTGCTCTTTGCGTGAATTTTCTTCGAGATTGGCCCGAGGGGCTTTTGATTTGAGATCAGCTTCTAATTACTGTAGCTTTTCTTCCAACTCCCGACGTCGTCGCACCTCTCTTTGTAGATCCCTTCCGATTTCCCATTGTTGTTGAGTTTCTTTTTCCAGTTGTTCTAGGCGATCTAGGAGCGCTTCTATTGCCCCTGAATTTGGTGAGTCTTTGTCTTTGTTGGTTTCCGGAGTATCTTGTAGCGTGACATCCGCGTTCTTGTGCGGTGTTCTCTCTTCCAAACCTGAATCGTGGTCGTTGTTATGGTTGTCCGCCATGGTGATGGGATGACTTCCAGGTTCCCCGGCAACGGCCCCAATGTTCCGAGGGTTACCTGAAACTGTAGGTCGATCTCGGACGAGATCTTCTGTACTGGTCGGAGATGACGTGTCCGGCTGGTGGGTAGCGGTCGGAGCTGTCGTGTCCGACTTGTTGGACTGGCTGCACTGCTGATCCTGGGTCACCAGAGGGTGGGGGGTACCTGCAAGAGACTCCGATGCTTAAGTTAGCATGGGTATTAGACAGGTTTTTAGTAGAATCAGAGTATGAGTTATACTTGGGTGCTCCAGTGTATTTATAGTAGTGTGGGCTGACCTTTCTGATAAGATAAGTTAGTTATCTTATCTTATCTTATCCTGTTTTGGATGAAGTCAGCTTATCTTCAAGGGAATCGCCTTTATCTCTATAGGCTGGGGTTGCCTTTGGATTTGGGTCGTGTTCCTCTATTTGAGCCCTTTATTGGGCTTTCTTGTCAATTTGGCCGAGCTCTTTAGAAGAGGTCGGGCAGTCTGACCTGAAGAGGTCGGTCGCTTTATCGCCAATCATCCCAGGCCGGGTAGCTCGACCCAGGGTATGAACAACTAGGATAGGACGTCTAGTTCTCATAACTTGCCAAGAGCTTTTCTTAGTTATTGATTTACTTTCTTGCAATTTATATTCCTTATTCAACCTTTCCAAAAACCCAAAAAGATACAATCTCATAACCAATAATAACTACACCTCCCTATAATTCCTTGAGAGACGACCCGAGGTTTAAATACTTCGGTTTATTTTTATTGGGTTTGCTTTAGTGACAAACAATTTTTTGTACGAAAGGATTCTTTGTTGGTTTAGAAACTACTAGCAACGAGAATATATTTGTGAAATTCTTTACTAGTAAAAATCCGTTCGACATGTGTCATAATAAAATTTAGCACAAGACACAATAACCTATGCAAATTGTTCAGACTTCAAACCTGTATTTATTATATCTAGATCTAGCTTATTGATAAAAAATGCTAAATAATGGTAGAAAGTAAACTAAACAAATAAATAACTGAGATATGCCTACAGTTCAAGTTAAGTTGTAATTTTAAAAAAGGTTGTGAAGACACATCTGAGGTAAAGTTTCCTAAATTAAAGTGACGAGGCTCACAGTGGCATGTTAATGCATGAAAGATAGGCTATACATAGCTAGATATAGAAGAGAAAAATGTAACATATCAAAAGGAATCGTAGTAAGGCTCATCATCACTGTTTTAATTTGTTATTTTTTCATGGATGGTGAATAATTTAACAGCGATAGGCTCCACAAATTAAATTGTTGATGGGGTTGTGAGACATATATACTAAACTAAATATATTACTAAATTATTCAAAAGAATATTAAAACCAAAAGATGGAGAAAAGGCAATAAATAGGTTGAGAATGGCAACAATATTGTATAGAAGGGGACCACAACTATGTTCCAAATTACTTAACACAGTCAAAATGCGTCAAAAAGAAACCATTTCAACATAAGAGCACTTAAGTAATTGATAACAGCATAAGAATCCTGATAACATCATTTTTGTCAAATAATTGATAAGAGCATAAGAAACCATCTTAGTGCAGGAAACTATGTCAACAAAAAAGCTCTTAATTCACCATTTTTCATTTTCTAAAATATACAACAAACTCAGAACCATGCTAAATCAATCTCAACCCCAATGTAATTCTCACAAATGAAACCCAGTACCAACAACTAGTGTAAATCTTGAAGACACACTTACCTCTTACTGCTGCGCCGGTTCCGGAGGAAAGACACGCTGCGAGGTGGGCTCGGACGTAAGATAGGGGGCGGTGCTGGGTGGGGGATTAAAAGAGGATAGATGTCGGTTAGGAATTTTCACAAAATAATTTTGTTGATAGTATAGTTCCAAACCTACAAACAACCTTCAATCAAAGTTTAATTTTTTGTGGTCACAAGTTCAACTAAATAAAAATAACCGAGAGTATTAGTCTCGGGTCATTCTCCCTAAGAATTACAATCGAGTGCTCAATTATTGGTTATGAGTTTCACAAGGTAGGGTTGATAAAACAAGAAATTAAAAAGGCAAGAAATTAAAGCAAAACAACTAAAGATAACAATTACTAAAAAGAGGCATTCATGGCAAGGATTGAGAATCAAGGTTTTTTATCCTAGTCATTAATCATAACACATTAATTATCAAGAGTTAAACCTATTTAGTCATCTCTAACATCAGGAGAAAGTTAAATAAGTCTAGTTAATCTCAATCCAAAAGTCCTAATTAACTAACAACTCTAGATCACCAATATAAGTTGGGTATTAATGACTCAAGAGCACCTAATTTCTCTTTCCAAGCCAAGAATGCTCAAAAAGCTACTCTAAATCCTAACCAAGTATTTTGTCAAACACTTGGAAGGCATAAAAGAAAAACATGATAAAATGGTAAGGAATAATGAATTCTACAACTACCAAGTGCAAGAAAATAACAATAACAACTCAATTAAACATCAAAGAAACATAAAACATCAAATTGCATTGAAGAGAATCCAAATCCAAGAATAGTGCATGAACATAAAAGTAACCAAAATGAGAAATTAATAAGAGAAACTAAGAGAACAAAGATGTAATAACAAGAAATTGCAAGAGAAACTAATTGAAAATAAGAAATTAAGCCTAGATCTAAGAGAGTTTGACCTAATTCTACCCTAATTCTAGAGAAAAGAGGGAGCTTCTCTCTTTAGAAAACTACCTAAAGTTATGATCATAAGCTACCCTAGTTGCTCCCCCCTTGATCCATCTTGAATTCAGCCTCTAATAGCTTCAGAAATGAGTTGGATTTGGGCCTGGAAGGCTTAGATATTGCCCCAGCGTATTCACTTTAATGAGGTCATGTGACCAGCATCACGCGTGCGAGTGGTTGACGCGTGCGCGTGACCTTGAGTTCAGCAAATCCTCATTTCTTCATGAATTCTCCACTTTGCATGCTTTTTCTTCACTTCTTCCATCCAATCCTTGTCTTATAAACCCGGAGATCACTCAACAAATATATCAAGGCATCGAATGGAATTAAAGTGAATTAAGATTAACAATTTTAAGGCTTAAAAAGCATGTTTTCACTCTCAAGCACAAATTAGGGAGAATTATAAAACCATACTATTTCATTGAATAAATTTGAGATAAGTTGATAAAACCCACCAAATTCAACACAAGATAAATCACCAAATTGGAGTTTATCAGGGATGCAGAGGCCAAATAGTTGCGGGGTTGCTAGTGACTTTATGAGGCCAGAAGAGTTCAGTCGCGACGTGTGTTGAGGCGGAGCTAGGATGCGGCATCGGGTTGAAGACCGGACGACTGGATGCATCTTCAAAGCACTTCTGATGGCGACATACAGTAGCAACAGTGATGCTTGGGCGACTGTGGGAACGTACTCGTAAGTGGCGCTGTTTGGTGTTCTAGCGGCGTTAACTCCCGTTGACGGCGGCGACCGGCGAAGACGGCAAGGCGGATGGCTATGCGGCACTGAAAGTGGAAATGGGTGTTGGGGGAGTGATTCAATGGTAAGAACATATGGGTAAAGGGTAAATTAGGGTTAGAGTAGTAAACTAGTGACATTAGGATTAACCTAGGTTAATTTGGGATGTGGCTTTTTGAATTAAGTGGGATTTGGGGTCCACCCCAATGAAAGTTGATAGAAATTGGCAGGATCCCTATTGGCAACGTAGTGGAATTGTTAAATAAAAAATTAAAATTGACTATTTATTTCAATTTTTTTTTAAAAAGTTGACATTATCGTCGGATTTATCGAGGGAATAATCCAACAGTAATAGTGCGGGGAACGATATATCTTAACGTCAAAATTATCGTCGAAAAAATTTGCCAATAACCAAGTGGTTTTTTGAAAAGGTAATCCGTCGCAGAATCCTATGTGTATCCTAAGTTGGTTAAGACTCATAAGAAAATCCAGATGATCTTCAAGAAAAACACAGTGGCTGCCACTCCAAATTACTTAGATGGATAATCTGAGAACGATGGTAATTTTGTCAATGTTGTTAACACGTGTTTTATGTCTGACTATGAGTCATACCAGGAAATAACAACTTTTGAACCTGGTCTTTCCTTTTTTGAACTAAAAATTATTTACAAAAATCTTTTGTAAAATTCTCAGAAATTATCCAAATCATGTCTTAAGTTAAAGACAGCTCAAAAATTTTAAACTTATGAAAATAGAGACCTGAAAACCAAATTTGAGTATTTTTAGAAGGAAAATAAAATCTTAAAAAGTGAAAATGAACCATTGCTTTTTAAAGTAATTCTTTTTAAAGAAGAATACTCAAATTTGACCATTATCAATCAGTCTATCAATAACAAGAAAATAGAAATAAGAAAATAGAAGATATATATTAAAGTTGTTGTTTACATGATAGAGTCATGCTATTTATAAGGATATTTCAAACTAACCTCATAAATATTTAGCTACCAACTACTAACTCTCAACTACTTATCATTACTCTAACACAACTAATTATTTTTTTCTAATACGCCCCACAAGCTGGAGAATGAAAAATATCAAGAACTTAGAGTTTTAAGAGATTAATATGAAAGGGATGAGAAGACGATGGCTTAGTAAAGATGTCAGCCAATTATCCTGAAGAAGAGACAGTAAGAAGTTTCATCATTCTAACTTGAGCCTTTTGACGGACCACATCACAATCAACTTCTAAGTGTTTAGTTTGCTCATGAAAAATAGGATTTGCTGCAATGTGTAAAGTGCTTTGATTATCGCAGAAAAGAATAGGAGTGCGACCAGTTAAAATTTGAAGAAAATGCAGCATATTGATCAACCATTGGAGCTCATAGGTGGTGTTTGTAAGAGCTCTATATTCTGCTTCTGTTAAAGACCTGGCAATAGTGGATTGCTTCTTTGTTTTCCAAGAGATCAAAGACTTTCCCAAAAAAAAAAAGCAATAATCAGTTAAAGAACGACGAGTATCTAGACAACCTGCCTAGTCAAAATCAATGAATCCATATATATGAAGAGAAGAGTCACGGGAAAAGAAAAGACCTCTGCCTGGATTAGACTTCAAGTATCTCAAAACCTGATTTGCTGCAGGAAAATGGGATTCTGTAGGAGAAGCCATGAATTAGCTAAGCTATTGCGTAGCGTATGTAATGTCAGGCCGGGTAGAAGTAAGGTACAGGAGGCGGCCAACAAGACGACGATAAATTAAAGGATCAAGAAGTAAAGGGCTACTATCCTTATGCAACTTTGTAGAATTGTCCATGGGAACAGATACTGATTTAGCACCCAACAAACCAGAATGAGCAACTTCAGTACTTTCTGAGATAAAGAAATTCCTTGAGCTGAATGAGCAACTTCAATATCCAAAAAATATTTAAGAATACCCAAATCTTTGATTTTGAAATGCTGATTCAAAATAGATTTAATGGTAGCCATCTCAAAAATAGAATTTCCAATGAGAACAATATCATCAACATACACCAATAAGACAGAAACTTCAGTACCAATAAATTTGACAAAAAAACTGTAATAAGAGAGAATCTGGTGGTACCTACAAGAAATTAAAAGTTTGGATAATTTTCATACCACATACGACTTGATTGTCGCAAACGATATAGTGATTTTAGCAGTTTACACACTGATTTGGATGACTAGAACTGATTCTAGGAAGCAAGGTCATGTATACATCTTCAGATAAATCTCTGTGCAAAAAAGCATTGTTAACATCTAGTTGATGGATACGCCACTTCTTCATGGAAGTCAGAGCTAATACAAGTCAAACGGTAGCTAGTTTCACTACAAGAGAAAAAGTCTCTAAGAAATCCACCCCTTCTGTTTGAGTGAATCCTTTTGCTACGAGACAAGCCTTATATAGCATTCCACAGAACCATCATAGCGATGCTTGATCCGATACACCCATCTATAGCCAATGGGTTTTACACTAGGAGGACAATCCATAACGGACCAAGTTTGGTTCAAATCCCGAGCAACAAGTTCAGCTTTCATAGCACTGCGCCAATGAGAATATTTATTGGCATCTTGAAAAGACTTTGGCTCAATTTCAGAATGTAAGGATAAAATGAATTTTTGATGAAAAGGGAAAAGAGAGGTCAGAGACAGAACATAAGAAATAGGATACCTATAAGTTGAAGATGGTGGAGTTGGAGTAGTGAGAAAAGAGCCGCAAATGTAGTCAGCGAGACGGTTTGGGGGATGTCTTTGACGAAGGCTGTGACGGATGGTAGGATGAATGGTTGAGGACGGTGTAGGAGAGATTATGTCTGATTGGGAAGCAGGAGACGTGGTTAAGGACTGTGAAGGAGGGGAAGAGATGAACTGAGGTGTATTAGGTTGATGATGAATTATAGGTGGGTCAATGGGTAATGGTTCAGGCCCAATGGGAAGGGAAATGGGTTTTTTGGTTGGTGTTTCATGGAATTGTTTTGTTTTGGACATGTGTGGGTTTGGTATGTTTAAAGGTGATTTAGTACTAATGGCAAAAGGCATTACCATTTCATAGAAAACAATGTTTCTGGAAATTTCAAACTTTTTGTTTTTCAAAGTGTAAACAATGTATCCTTTAGTTCCATTTTTAAAACCAAGAAAAACAGCTTTCTTTGCTCTTGGATCAAATTTAGAATGATTAGTCATGAGAGTAGATACATAGCATAAACAACCAAAAACATTATATTATTGTAGTTAGGAGGTTTATTAAATAAAATTTCAAAAGGAATTTTAAAATTATTTATAGAAGAAGGGACTCGGTTAATTAGATAAACTGCATGATTGATAGCGTAGGACCAAAATGATAGAGGTAAATTAGATTGGAATATGAGAGCACGAGCCACATTTAAAATATGTTAGTGCTTACGTTCCACTTTTCCATTTTGTTCGGGTGTTTCAACACAACTACATTGATGAATTTTGCCCTTTGAAGAAAAGAAATCATGTAAAAGAAATTCCAATCCATTGTCGAAACGTATATACTTAACTTTGGAGTTAAATTGTGTTTCAACCAATGCAATAAAATTCTTGACATGATCTTGTACTTCGCTTTTTTATTGCAATAAAACTACCCAAGTGAAACAGCTAAAATCATCAATAATAGTTAAAAAAATATTTATGATTATGGATTGAATTTTGTCGAAACAGCCCCCATATATCAAAATGCAATAATTCAAAAACTACATTAGCTTTATTAAAACTTGGAGAGAATGAAAGCTTCTTTTGCTTGGAAAAATGGCAAACATCACAAGGCTCATGATGGGACATAGAAATAAAGGAAAATTTTCTATGTAAAAATTTTAATCTTTGTCCAGAGAGATGTCCTAAACAAAAATACCATAAATTGAAAGATGTAATGGGTGTTGAATGAGTGGTGTTTATTGTATGAGTAGGAAATGGATTATTTGTTGTGATGGAGGTTTCAAGGACATACAAACCTTCTTTCATGCTACCCAAACCAATCATCTTCGAATTGTTGTCCTGTAAGAAACAAGAAGAATTTGAAAAAGTGAGTTGGCAATTGATCATTGGAGTTATTTTTGAAATAGAAATAATATTAAAATGAAAGTGGGGTAGGTAAAGAACATCATGAAGAGTTAATGAAGTTGAAAATTTAACAACACCTTTATAAAAAGAAGTAACTTTAGAACCATTAGGCATATGAACAGTAACTGGATTAATTTTAGAAAAAGATATGAACCGAGATAAATTATAGGTAATATGATCCGTGACACCAGAATCAATGATCCAAGTGTCTGTAAATTTATTTTGTGTAGTAAAATTATTTAAAATAGAATAAGTATGGAATGAGCGCAAATAATGGGTACCCAAAGTTGGGTTAGGAAAAAGTCCAATTTGGTTGGAGGGTGAGAGGCTTTTATCCTTGTTGTCTGAGGATTGAGATTCAACCTTTTTTAGAAATGCTAGAAGGATGTTGTGTTGGGCTGGAGTGAGACTCAAAGCATGCTCTGTGTGCGTTCTCTGATGAGGAGCCCTTTCTTCATGAACTAGGACATGATAGGGAACTGGCAGCGTGGGAGAACCAAGAGGCGGTATCGGCACAACGACGGCATTAACGGAGGTAAAGGCACGGTCAAGGAATTGTGGTCTCCTTGGGTGTCATGGGTGGCCAGGAGGGTAGCCATGTTTGTTGCAACAAACATCCATGGTGTGCCCCCCTTGACCACAATAAGAGCAAATTTTCGAGGAACTACCGCTGCCGTGTCTTGGGTTTGAAGAGGCATACCCACAACCACGGCCAAGAGGAGGACGACGAGCTTCTACAACAGCAGCAATGGTTCGTTGATCGTCCAAAATTCCAGATGCGTTTAGAAGTTGACGTTCGTGTTGAACAACAAGAGCGAAGACCCTAGTGACGAGCGGAAGAGGATCAAGAAGAAGAACTTGTGACCGAACTACAGAAAAACGCTCATTAAGACTTTTAAAAAATCGAATGATGAAATCTTGTGAGTGATATGTTTTGGCTGGGCAATTACAGACGAGAAGAAGATGTGAGTTATCAAGCTTTTCCTACAATGTCTTCAAAGAGGTATAAAATTCTATTACTTGCTGATTTCCTTGTCTAAGAGCATAAATTTCTTCTTCTAATTCTGCAATACGAAGAAGATCATTTTGGGAAAAATGCTCTTCAAAGTCAGTCCATATAGAAGAGGAAGTAGAAAAATAAACAACACTTTGGGTAATAGAGAGAGAGAGATGGGGAATGAAATAGCCAAGACAACACCAAATTATTACAATGCTCCCATATTGAAAACAGAGAATCATCAGTTAGAGCAGAAGGAATAGAACTAGTGAGAAAGCCATGTTTGTTTTTGGAGATGATGGCCACAGAAAAGGATCGACACTAAGAGTGATAGCTACTGCCAGTAAGAACAAATGTTGAATTTTCACTAGGATGAATATAGAAAGGACTAGTGGGATCTTGTGCTACGTTAGAAGATGATTCTGCTATGAGAGGAGAAGAAGACAATGGGGATTGATTATTTGGGTTTAAAGTTTCACAATGGGTAACAACAGAGCTCTGTTAGAGCTCTGATACCATAACAAGAAAATAGAGATAAGAAAATAGAATATATATATTAAAGTTGTTGTTTATATAATAACGAGTCATACTATTTATAAAAATATTTCAAACTAACCTCATAAATATTTAGCTACCAACTACTAATTCTTAATTACTTATCATTACTCTAACACAACTACTTATTATTGTTCTAATAATAAAAAAAATTACATATTTATATATCTTAAAAGGTAAAACCTCAGAAGATAAAATCTCAGAATAAAAAATCTCAGAAACTATCACAAAAAGATAGTCAAACCGAAAGAAAGGGGATATCTCATTTGATGAGTTAATAGAATTCTCGCTTTTGATCCTCGGAAATAGATAAATGTCAGTAAAAATCTGGATCTAATGCTTGGCTGTCAGAAATCACGTACCTTCTTATGTTTGGCTTGGGCTATATATGGAGAACACAAATGAGAAATCACGTACCTTCTATTTGTTTAAAAAATAGAATAGTGGAGGAATAATTGCATCACTTCTTTATCTTACTATTAGCTTGCATGATATCAAGATAAATTTAGGTATTTATTCAAGATTTTAGTCCAATCCTTAGAGTTTCATCTTACTGTTGTGAAAACAGATTCTGTAGTACTTGAAAATCATTACCATTCTTGTATATATGGATCAATTTTTGTTACAACAATTTAATACATTCAGTTTTTTAATTTTATTTTAGTAAAAAAATCCATGCTTATACTAATTAGTTTTAGATAATTTACACTTATATTTCTCTTACGTCATATCTATATAAAAATAAATTCAATTCTATTAAAGAGCCAACATTTTTTAACTAGTAACACTACAAAAAAATTTGGTAAAAAGAGTAATTTTTTAGGTATTTACGGCGGTTTGAACCGCCATTATCATCAAGTATGGCATTTTCGAAAAGCACCGTAATTCAGAGCGCCATTTTGGTTATTACGGCGATTTTCTGAAAACTGCCACAATTTTTCTAGGTTAAAACGGTAGTTTTCTGGTGAGTTAAAATGACGGTTCAAACCGCCATTATTTTTGGATAAAGGCATTTTCTTGGTGGTTAAAACGGTGGTCTAAACTGCCGTTATTTCCAGGTTAACTTGGCGATTTTTGGATAGGTTAAAACGGCGGTTTAAACCGCCATTATTACCATCACAGGTGGCGTTTTGGTCGGTTAAAACGGCATTTTTGAACCACCATTTTTACCCTGATAGTGGCATTTTGGTCGATTAAAATGGCGTTTTTGAACCGCCGTTTTTATCCTGACAGAGTGGCTTTTGGTTGGTTAAAATGTCATTTTTGAACTGCCGTTTTAACCCTGACAGTGACATTTTTTATCGTTTAAAAATTCAGTTTTTACCCTCGTTTTAATTTTTATTATTGGAAATCGTAATCCATAAACAAAATATTATATAACTCATAAACAAAGTATTAAACATAATATATGATTTTTTAGTATTGGAAATCAAAAGTAATAACTCTTATACAAAGTATCAAACATAACATAATTTTTTAACTATCAATGTCTTAACATGTAGCTCTTAACACATAAAATCTCCATCATATTTCACGCTGCTCTATTGCTTGCTCCAAAAGACCTACGATAGAATCTCACTCTCTTGATTCAATTCTGACAACAAAAATATAATTTGAAAACATAATAAAAAAGAATAAAGTAAGACAATTTGCATATTATCCAGAAAGCTTATGATAGTATCCAAAATATAAGCATAAAATGATCATTGCTCAATTCCAATTATAAAAGAGATTATTACCTAACAGGGAGTTAGTTACATTAGAAATATCCAAAATAAAAGTCAGTTAAATTCTGTTAATATACACTAGTTAGTTACATTGTGTTCTGAATTCTGGCATGACAGTTTGTATATATATACATAAGGGATCTTAGAACTCGTCTTGTCTAACTACACTCAATGAGAGCAAAAATCAGTATTCCTTTTCTTACTATTGTTTTCCTAAGTTCTTTCCCTAAGGCCGATATCTAAGATTTCATTTAAAAAATATATAAGATATTAATTTATATATAAATCAAATTTATCATAGTAAAGTAATTAAATTTACAATTAATAAATAATAAACTTATTATTGTAGTATAATAAATTTTGAGAATAGCAATAAGTGGTAATTATTTATTGAAAATGATGCAATTTTAATTTTAAATAAAATAATGAAAGTTGTATTTTTACCTGTGAAACTTGTTGATTAAGAATCATTGCAGTCAATTACTTTGGAATCTAAACCTCCTTCTTTAGAAGCAATGTAGAAAATTAGTGCTTGCAATTGTGCCTTAACAGTATCCAACTCTTCTTGCACATTGAAACCACAAGTGGATGATGTGCCAGCATCATTTGAAGAACCTAAGTTCATATGAGTAATCCTTGTAGTAGTGTTCTTGAAAGCCACTGTTGGGACAGCCCCCATACCTAAACTTCGAATACGACCAGGATGTTCTTTTTCAAGAACTACTCCAAGAGCATCAAGTGGAGAGTTACCAGTTAAATCCATTGATTGTTGAGTGTTATGTACTTCAATTTTCTCATATATATATATATATATATATATATATATATATATATATAAACAAAGAAAAAAATCAAAGAGTTAACAATTAATAGTTAAACTGGTTAAACCATTAACTTGGACAATACAAAATAAATTTAACCAAATAACTTATTACACTTTAGTCTTACCACTATCTCTTTAGCCTCATCATTCACATAACTTCCATCTTTTTAGTAAATAGAGAGAAATTGTATGTATAATTCGTTAGAACATTAACAAATGCATAATTTTTCAGTATATATAAAAATGTATTTTATGTTTTCAGATTTTTTTATTTTTTATTGATCATATTTAATACCAAAAATTAAAAGTGTATGCAATCCTTTTTTTTTTGGTCTAGATGCTTTGCACCTTAATTAGACCCCAATTCTCAACAATCATCAAACAAAAATGCATTATTAAAAGGCAAACAAAAAATTAATACTGCAATTAGCATCAAGTTGGATTTTACCAGTTGGTATTGAGCTTCTGCAAGTAATTAAGTTACTTTTGATATAAGATTTCAATTTACAGTCCATATCCAAATCCTCCACTCCACCAGCACTTAAATTACATGTATGATATAGCAAACTATTAACCAACGTTGACATATATGATCATCAAAGAAAGAGTAATAATTAATGTAAAAATTTGAACTGCATTTGTGACAAGAACATAAAGACTAGTAATTATTATTATCAACTCAAGTTAATTAGTTCAAGAAACTGACATGAAGTATAAGAATTGTAACTGATAAACCACTATTTTATGGTTTATCTTGTGTTTAATTGAGTGGTTTCATCAAGTCTTTACCTACTTATTCATATGATTTGCATGATTTTACAATCCCTTCCTAGTTTTATCCTATGGTTGAAAACTTGCTTCCTAGAGATCTTTAATTAGTATATTTTAATTCTCTTTTATACCATTCGATGCCGTGATCCGTGTGTTAAGTGTTTCAGGCTTCATAGGGCATGAATGGCTTAGAAAATGGAGAGAAAGCTTGCAAAAATGGAAGGAACACAAGAAACTAATGAGATGACCAGCGAGCACCGACGCGCACGCATGGTTCACGCGAGCGCGCGGAATGGAGAAATTTGCAGTGACGCGTGCGCGTGCCTGACGCGTACGCGTGGATTGGAGTCTGCACAAAGGACGTGCACGCATGGATAACGCATACGCGTGACAAGGAAATTCGCCAAATGACACGCACGCGTGACTGACGCGTACGCGTGATCTGCGCGATCTACAAAAATAACAGAAAATGTTGGGGGCGATTTCGGGCCGAGTTTTGACCCAATTTCTGGCCCAGAAACACAGACTAAAGCCAGGGAACCTGCAGAAACTCAACATACATTCACACATTCTCATTAGCATAGTTTTTTAGGTTTTTAGATTTGAATCTAGAGAGAATTTACTCTTCCTCTAAGTTTTGTTACATTCATAGTTTATTGCTTTTGTTTTTGGATATTGAAGAGTCATCACCTCCGTTGAAGATACTATTCTAGTTTGTTTTCTTACTCTTTTATTTATTTATTCCATATTCTTAATTCTTGTTTAGAGTGGTAATTGGATTATTTTCATGGATTGTTAATGCAAAGGATTACTTTTACTTTTAATTAATTTTGAATCTCTATTTTATTTAAATTATTATGTCTCTTTTTTATTCCAAACTCCCAATAACGAAGATGGTATCCATGTCAATAGAGTAGATTCCCTACTTGACATGGGGGTTGATTAAGAGGAGACACTTGAGTTGGAATGCTCAAGTGGTTAGTTAAATTAGAAGTTGTTGGCTAATTCTGTATTTACTAACGCTAGACCTTCCCAAGTGAGAGGACTAGGATTTGCGAATAAGACTTAGCTCAATCACTTGACTTTCCTTTATTTAGTAAGGGTTAACTAAGTGAAATAACAACCTCTTTATATTACACTTGAGAGAATTCCAACAAGGACAGAACTTCCAATTAATCATTCCCCCAGTCAAGGCTTTTTATTTTGAATAATATAAATTCCTTTTAATTTTCATTGCACTTAATTACAATTGTTTATTTTCTGTTATTCAACTCTCAAAATTCTCGAAAAACTCTTGATTAATAAATTAACACCCTTTCTAGCAACTCGTTGGGAGACAACCTGGGACTCATACTTTCAGTATTTTTATTCTAAATTTTTGTGACAACATTTTCTAAATTGGTGAGGCGGATTTTTGCTGGTTAAGAGCTATACTCGCAACGCTGTTCTTATATTATAATCTCTTAATTGGTATAACTTCTGCCACGCAACCAATTTTTGGCGCCGTTGCCAGGGAGTTGTAATTATGTGCTAAATTATTAATTAGTGTACATATTTCTATTTTATTTGCATTTTTTATTTTATTTTATTACCATGAGCTGTATGTTTCTTTCATTGAATGACGTGTTCACTGCCTGATCCGAGCTTAGCTGCATTTGATCCTGAAATTGAAAGAACTCTTTCACGTATTAGGCGAGCTCGACGTAGGTTAGCCTCTGAGGGTGGTGACGTGATTGTTATCGATTCACCAGTCTCATCTGAGGGCAAATCTGAACTGCCATCCGAGGAAGATACAAGCTCCTTTACTACTGATTCAGTTGATTCACATGCAGATAACATGGCAGCACCTAGGAGGATTACTCTCCAGGAAGCTGGAGCTCCAGATTTTACATTGCAGCCGTATCAAGTGCATCATCCAACTCTGGCTGCAGATTTTGAACTGAAGAATGCACTAATCAACTTGATGCCCAAGTTTCATGGCTTACCTGCTCAAGAGCCTATCAAGCACCTAAGAGATTTTCAGATAGCCTGTTCTACTGTAAGGCGTCATGGTGCAAATGAAACTTCTATTCTGTTAACCGCCTTCACATTTTCTCTTGAAGGAAAGGCGATGGAGTGGTACTACTCCCAACCTAAAGCAAATGTTACCAACTGGGATACACTCAGGAGAGAATTCCTGGAAAAATACTTTCCAGCTGAAGTTATAGATAGATTGAGAAAAGAGATTTCCTGCATTGTTCAAGGAGAATCAGAGACTCTCTATGAGTACTGGGAGCGCTTTAAGAACCTTCTGAACGCATGCCCCCATCACATGATTGACAGGTTAGTGTTGATCAGCTACTTCACTCAAGGCATGAAGCCTCGGGATAAAACTACACTGGATGGTGCTAGTAATGGTTCTCTGAAGAAGTACAAGACCGCAGATGAAGCATGACAACTGATCAGCGACTTAGCTGAGTCCACTAGAAATCATAGGCACAGGAACAACCACTCAAAGACTGTTGCAGAGGTTTCCTCTAGCAGTGAGACTACTGCTCTTACACAAAATATATGTGAAATAACCAACCTACTGAAGCAGATGCAGTTGAATCAACAACAAACTCAGCCTTCCCCACCACAACAAAGCCAACAGTTAGTCCCCCAAAGAGTATGCAGAATCTGTGCTGATTATAGTCATTATACTGATGAATGCCCACAGCTCCAACAAGAAGACAACACTGTGGCAGCTACTCATAACTTCTATGACCACCCGAATAAAGGATACAATCAACAAGGCGACAACTACAACCAAGGTGGAAACTAAAATCAGGGATGGTAGGACAACTCCAACCAAGGTTGGAGAGATAATTCCAACCATGGCTGGAGGGACAACTATAACAGAGAAGGCAGAGACAACAATAGAAATCAAAGGTGGAATAACAACAACAGACAGCAAAATTAGAACCAGCTTTACAGAGCACCTCACCTTAGGCAATCACAAATACACCAGCACAACCAACAACAGGCCCCTCAGATCACTTATCCTACTTCCTCATCAAATGACGAGATGCTTCATTCTCTTGCACAAGGACAACAAGACATGCAGACTACACTGAACTCTACTCTAAATGGTTTGAATGCCACTTTACAAGCTCTCGTCTCCTGGATAGATTCATTACCTGCTTTCACCAACCAGCCTTCAAGCTCCAGTAGAATTCCTTCTCAACCCTTACCTAACCCAAAGGGTGGCATCAATGCCATCACTCTGAGGTATGGAACCACACTGCCAGAGAGAAATCAAGAGGAGCCAAGCTCACTAGAACACGACCCAATTGAAGACTCAGTGGAAGTGGAAGATGTTGAAGAGGAAGATGAAGTACAAGACAAGGTTTAAGAAGAAGTAGCTCAGCAAGGAAATGGAGCACCAAAGGATGCAGAGGCTGCAAGTGGTGCCATTCCTATCCCATTTGAACACCTTGCACGGAAGTCCAGAAAGCAGATGGAACTTGATCCCAAAATGGTAGAAATTTTCAAAAAGGTTGAAGTAACTATTCCCCCTTTTTTATGTTATTCAGCAGGTACCTAAATATGCAAAGTTTCTGAAAGATCTATGCATACATAAAGACAAAATTAATAAATTAGAAACTATTCCTTTAGGTAGTTCTATATCTGCTTTAATGGGAGGTATACCTGAAAAATGTAGTGATCCAGGTCCATGTGTGGTTAACTGTACTATTTAGGAGTGTGTGTTAGTATAATGCCATTGTCTATATATGATGCTTTGAGGCTCCCTCCCTTAAAAAGGTCGGCAGCTCGTTTTGTGTTAGCAGATAAAAGCATTATTACAGTAGTTGGAATTGTTGAAGATGTATTAGTGAGCATTAAGGGGCTCACATTTTCCATTGACTTCTATATCCTGGAAATGCCCCCTAATGACTCAGGAAGACCATCATCAATCCTGCTTGGAAGACCATTCCTGAAGACTTCGAATTTCAAGCTGGATGCATTCTCAAGAACTTACTCCTTTGAGATAGATGGCAGAGCAGTGAGTTTCGGTTTAAATGAAGCTATGAAGCACCCTCCAGAAGATCACTCTATCTTCCAGTGCGACATCATCGATGAAACAGTAGCTGAAGTTCACCAAGAAGAAGTAGAAGAGAAGCACATGGAGCAAGGTCAAAGTGTGGGGACACCCTCTGAACATAATGAAGACACCTTGCCATTATCACTAGTTCCAGATAATCCAGAACCTAGCCATGAGCAGAAATTAGAATTAAAGCCACTTCCTCCACACCTCGAGTATGCTTACCATGAGGATAATCAGAAGTTCCCAGTTATCATTGCAAGGGAACTCACTTCCCAACAAGAGGAGCAACTGCTTAGTGTGTTGAGAAAACATAAGAAAGCAATTGGGTGGAGCTTGGTGGATATAGTCAGCATCAGCCCTCAGGTTTGTGAGCACAGAATATATTTAGAAGAGGGATCAAAGCCTATCCATCAACCCCAGAGAAGATTGAATCCCACTATCTTAGAAGTTGTTAAGAAGGAAGAGACCAGGCTACTTGAAGCAGATATCATTTACCCCATCTCAGACAGTGAATGGGTCAGTCCAGTACAAGTGGTGCCCAAGAAGTCTGGAGTCACAACAGTAAAGAATAAGCATGGAGAGCTCCTGACAACTAGAGTGCAGAATTCATGGAGAGTTTGCATTGACTAGAGGCGTCTCAACCAAGCTACTCACAAGGATCATTATCCCTTGCCATTTATTGATCAGATGCTTGATCACCTATCAGGTAAATCCCATTACTGTTTTTTAGATGGTTATACAGGATATTTTCAAATTCATATAGCTCCTGAAGATCAAGAGAAGACTACTTTCACATGTCCCTTTGGAACGTATGCATATAAGAGGATGCCTTTTGGCTTATGTAATGCACCGGCTACTTTTCAAAGATGCATGATGAGTATCTTTTCAGATCTTATTGAGAACTGTATGGAAGTATTCATGGATGATTTTAGCGTATATGGTGATTCCTTTAACCTTTGCTTGGATAGTTTAGCTAGAGTATTAGACAGGTGTGTCAGTTCAAACCTTGTATTAAATTTCAAAAAATGTCACTTTATGGTAAAACAAGGTATTGTACTGGGACATGTTGTCTCTAATATTGGTATTTCTGTAGATCCAGCAAAGGTAGATGTCATTTCTAGTTTACCTTACCCCTCCTCTATGAGGGAAGTCCGTTCGTTCCTTGGCCATGCAGGTTTCTACAGGAGATTCATCAAGGACTTCAGTAAGGTAGCATTACCTTTATCCAGACTACTGCAGAAAGATATTGAGTTCGAGTTCAGTGAGGATTGCATGCAAGCATTTGATAAGCTGAAGATCGCCCTGACTCAAGCTCCGATTGTGAGAGGACCAGAATGGAGCCAGCCTTTTGAGATTATGTGTGATGCCTCCAACCATGCAATAGGAGCGGCGCTGGCTCAGCGCGAAGGTAATGATCATTTCATAATTGCTTATGCGTCTAAGACCTTAGACGCTGCTCAGTCTAATTACACTACTACTGAAAAAGAGCTTCTTGCTATTATTTTTGCTCTGGATAAATTCCAAGCTTATTTACTTTGTACTAAGGTAGTAGTGTACTCAGACCATGCAGCTCTAAAATATTTACTAGCTAAAAAAGAGTCTAAACCAAGGCTAATATGTTGGATACTGCTGCTGTAAGAATTTGATCTAGAAATTAAGGATAGGAGTGGTAACCAAAATTCAGTGGCAGACCACTTGAGTCGCCTTGAGCACATTAAGGATGACTCCACTCCTATCAATGATACTTTTCCATTTGATAGCTTGCATGCAGTATCTGAAGTAGTTCCTTGGTATGCACCTGTAGCTAATTATCTAGTTAGCCATACTTTCCCTCCCAATTTTACTAAGCATCAGAGAGACAAGCTGAAAAGTGAGTCCAAATATTATATATGGGATGACTCATACTTATGGAGGTGTGGTGCTGACCAGGTAATTAGAAGGTGTGTGCCCTAATCAGAATTCCAATCCATTTTAGAGGCCTACCACTCTTCTGAGAGTGAAGGGCATTTTGGCCCTCAAAGAACAGCTAGAAAAATCTTAGACTGTGGATTCTGGTAGCCTACTCTTTTTAAAAATGCTGCTATTTTTTGTAAATCTTGTTCCCCATGCCAAAGGTTTAGTAATATATCCAAGAGGGATGAGATGCCTCAACAGATTATGCTTTTCTGTGAAATTTTTTATGTTTGGGGTATTAACTTCATGGGTCCATTTCCAAACTCTAGTGGTTACCTTTATATACTGTTAGCTGTGGATTATGTCTCTAAATGGGTAGAAGCAATTCCTACCTGTACTGATGATGCTAACACTATTGTTTCCTTTGTTAGAAACTATATTATCTGTCGCTTTGGATCACCACGAGCAATCGTGAGTGATCAAGGCACTCATTTTTGTAACAGGAGATTAACAGGATTACCGAAGAAGAATGGGATTGTTCACAAAGTAGCAACAGCTTATCATCCCCAGACCAATGGACAAGCAAAAGTATCTAATAGATAAATAAAGCGTATTCTGGAGAAGATAGTAAAGCCTCATAGGAAAGACTGGAGTGCTAGGTGATGAGCGGATAATTTATACGCTTTTTGACATTGTTTTTAGTATGTTTTTAGTAGGATCTAGTTACTTTTAGGGATGTTTTCATTAGTTTTTATGTTAAATTCACATTTCTGGACTTTACTATGAGTTTATGTATTTTTCTGTGATTTCAGGTATTTTCTGGCTGAAATTGAGGGACTTGAGCAAAAATCAGATTCAGAGGTTGAAGAAGGACTGCTGATGTTGTTGGATTCTGACCTCCCTGCACTCAAAGTGGATTTTTTGGAGCTACAGAACTCGAAATGGCGCGCTTCCAATTGTGTTGGAAAGTAGACATCCAGGGCTTTCCAGCAATATATAATAGTCCATACTTTGGCCAAGAATAGATGACGTAAACTGACGTTCAACACCAGCTTTCTACCCAAATCTGGCGTCCAGCGCCAGAAAAGGAGCCAAAACCAGAGTTGAACGCCCAAACTGGCACAAAAGCTGGCGTTCAACTCCAAGAAGGACCTCTACACGTGCAACACTCAGGCTCAGCCCAAACACACACCAAGTGGGCCCAGGAAGTGGATTTATGCATCAATTACTTACTCATGTAAACCCTAGTAGCTAGTTTATTATAAATAGGACCTTTTACTATTGTATTAGGCATCTTTGGATCTTTGGATTACCTTATGATCCTTTGATCACGTTTTAGGGGGCTGGCCATCTCGGCCATGCCTGGACCTTCACTTATGTATTTTTAACGGTAGAGTTTCTACACTCCATAGATTAAGGTGTGGAGCTCTGCTGTTCCTCAAAGATTAATGCAAAGTACTACTGTTTTCTATTCAATTCTTCTTATTTCGCTTCTAAGATATCCATTCGCACCCAAGAACGTGATGAAGGTGATGATTATGTGTGACGCTCATCATCCTTCTCCCTTATGAACGCGTGCCTGACAAACACTTCCGTTCTACATGAAATAAGCTAGAATGAATATCTCTTAAATCTCCCAACCAGAATCTTCGTGGCGTAAGCTAGAATGATGGCGGCATTCAAGAGAATCCGGAAGGTCTAAACCTTGTCTGTGGTATTCCAAGTAGGATTCAATGATTGAATGACTGTGACGAGCTCCTAACTCGCAATTGCAGGGCGTTAGTGACAGACGCAAAAGGATAGTAAATCCTATTCCAGCATGATCGAGAACCGACAGATGAATAGCCGTGCCGTGACAGGGTGCGTGAGCATATTATTCACTGAGAGGATAAGATGAAGCCATTGACAAGGGTGATGCCTCCAGACGATTAGCCGTGCTGTGACAGGGCATTGGATCATTTTCCTGAGAGATGACCGAAAGTAGCCATTGACAGTGGTGATGTATCACATAAAGCCAGCCATGGAAAGGAGTAAGACTGATTGGATGAAGATAGCAAGAAAGCAGAGGTTCAGAGGAACGGAAGCATCTCCATTCGCTTATCTGAAATTCCTACCAATGATTTACATAAGTACCTCTATCCTTTATTCTATGTTTATTCAATTAATTATTCGAAAACTCCATAAGACTTTTATATCTGCCTGACTGAGATTTACAAGGTGACCATAGCTTGCTTCATACCAACAATCTCCGTGGGATTCGACCCTTACTCACGTAAGGTATTACTTGGACGACCCAGTGCACTTGCTGGTTAGTTGTATCGAAGTTGTGAACCATGGTATTGGCACCATGATCTTGGCGCCATTGCCAGAGAAAGAAAGAGCCATGAATTTTACATAATTAAAGTGTAATCATGATTACGCGTACCAAGTTGCTCACGTTGCCAGGGATTGTTCGAGCCTGGACATCACAATTTCGTGCACCACTAGGCTACAAGATGCACTCTGGGCATATAGAACAGCGTACAAGACACCCATTGGGATGAGCCCCTTCCGCTTAGTGTACGGAAAGGCTTGCCACCTTCCAGTAGAGGTGGAACACAAGGCTTTGTGGGCTGTGAGGGAGTGCAACATGAATTTTGAGGAAGCTGGTGTTGAAAGGAAGCTGCAACTGGCAGAATTAGAGAACCTTCGTCTAGAAGCATATGACACCTCCAGGCGATACAAAGAGAAGATGAAGGCTGTCCATGACAAGCACATAAAAAGGAGAGAATTTAGACCAGGGGAGTTAGTTCTTCTTTATAACTCCAGACTGAGACTCATGCCAGGCAAGCTGAGATCAAGATGGGAAGGTCCCTGCAGAGTAGAAAAAGCAGAGCCATATGGAATTTTTCACCTGCGTCATCCTTCTAGCTCTAAATTCATTAAGGTCAATGGACATCGCCTAAAGCTTTATCACGGAGAGAAGATGAAGGATCACAAAGAGTTAGAGATTTTCCTCTTGGAAGACCCACCAACAGAAGCAGAATGAGCTTGAAGAACGTCCAACTTAAGGACGTAAAAGCAAAGTGCTAGGTGGGAGACAACCCACCATGGTATGATCATTCCGTTTCACTCTTAGTTTTATTTTATATTATTTAACTTTATTTATCTTAAATGATTCTTCTCATAATCTCTGCATATAGTCTGCATTTGCATTTGCATTTTGTATATAAAAAAAAAAGCACGCGACGCGCGAGCGTCGCTGACGCGTCCGCGTCATATGTGCATTCGAGACAAAGAAGAAAAGAAGCAGAGAGTCACGCGGGAGCATGGCTGGAGGCGTGCCTCAGGCACAAATACTCCCATGCGAACGCGTCGCCGACGCGTCCGCGTCACTTGAAAAATCAGCCTCCCACGCGTCCGCGTCACCCACGCGTGCGCGTCACCCACGCGCACGCGTGACCCTGCAAAATCGACGTAAAGATGTTTATGGCAGAAAGTTATGATGGAGTGGGTCTGGAATGGTACTGGAAGCACAAAACCCTATCACGCTTACGCGTCCCCCATGCGTACGCATCATTTTTCAAAGTAAGACCATTCACGCGTGCGCATCACCCACGCGCACGCGTCACCTTAAATTTTGGCAATGTGCATATGAAACAGAGAGTTGTGCGTGTGCGAGGCTGCACTCGTGCCAATAGCACAAATCAGGTCATGCGTCCGCATCCCTGACGCGTCCGCGTCACCTGAAAATAGCGCCAACCACGCGAACGCGTGCTCCACGCGTTTGCGTCACATGCAACGTACAGTTTAACTAGACCTGTGCCAGAATACCTATCTTTTCTTCCCTAATCCTAATTTTTTCTTTTCCCTTCTTATTTCTTTCTTCTTCCTTCTTTCTTCTTTATTCTTTCACACTTTTTACTTTCTCCCCCCTTCCTTTTCACATCCATTATCAAGTTTTTTTTTCTTTTCTTCTTCCCTTTTTACTTTTCCATTATTATTTTTATTCATATTTTCTTCTTCTTTTTCTTTTTACTTTCATTATCTATGTTTTATTTTTCTTTCTTTTTCTTTTTTACATCCTTTTAATTGGTGTTAGAAATTTGTTTGGGTGATTGTTTTCTTCTATAATTGCTTGTGGATTATTAAGGAATTGTTTGACAATTAATATTACTTCTTAAGGATTGTTTGCATGTTAAAATCTAATACTTTCAATAACACATTTACCATGCATGCTAAGTGTTTGTGAAAAAGCCCGTATGGCATTGTGCTTACTTAAATCATTCTATTCTTCTACTCTAATGCCTGTTTTTCACAAAACTCCTTAAATATTTTATTAAATAAATATAATTGTCAATACAAACATGATGGCTAGTTTGTTACGAGTGATAATACATTTAAGCAATTAATGATTGATCTATGCTACTCATGCCTTTGCCAACATGCCAATAAACATCTTGCATCTACTTGCCACTATATGCACTTGCTATATTTCTATTGATGAACTTCTCACATGTAGTCGCGACCATGTGTTAACGACATCCTTCTTTACCGTGCATTGATTATCACTTGTACCATCCCCTTCCTTGCTCTAACCCTTAGCTTTAAAAGTTACTTTCCTTTTCCCTTTTCAGGATGGCCACCAAGAAAGGTAAAGAGAAAGCTACTCCCAAACTACCAGCAAGAAAAGGAACAAAACGAGCACTAGCTGCGGAGCCTTCTTCAACAGTAGTAAAGCCCTCAACAAAGAGAATCAAGAGGATCATCAAGGTCGATAAAAAAGAGAAAGCCTTTCCAGCAAAGGACACTGCGCGGTTCACTAACCGCTACTGTAAGCAGATGTTCTCCATCCTGGCTAAGCGGAACTATAATAATGAATACCTTCTCATCTTTCTGAACAACATTGTTGAATTTGTTGAGCTCCGAATTGAACGAAGACAATGAGGATTCCTACGGAGACAGCCACGGTAAGTCAATCTTTCATGGGTAGTCGAATTCTACTCAAACTTTCACATGCCAACCCTGCAGTCTGCCTATGTCCGTCAGAAGCAAGTCCCCATAACAGACGAATCCATTCAGCGAGCTTTAGATCTTCCCCCTGCTTCAGAAGGATTGGACGCATTCCAAAAAGCCTCATTCAAACGCCAGACATACCAATTTGACTGGGACGTCGTTCTCAGAGTTATAGCATAACCTGGCAGCAGATGAACCTATGGATACCATTGATCCCGCCCTAAGGGAATATTGACTTCAACACTCACCTTGGAGGCTCGAGTATGGGCACAGATTATGTCCTACTACGTCTTTCCGAGCACTCACGAGTCCTCCTTCACTGCAGACATGGCTGTTTTACTCTGGTGTATCCTTACAGACCAGCCTCTCAATTTACCAAGACACATCCGGAATGCTATGGAACACATACAAATTGCGGACAACCTACCTTTTCCCGCCTTAGTTTCAGATCTAGTATCAGTAGCCGGAGTCTCCTACAGAGCTGGGGACACCAATACTATGATTCCACGGGATGATCAGATCGTCCCTAATGGGAAGTACATCAGACCTCCAGCAGCCACTATCAACCGGAGCACAGAACCAGCAGAAGATATCCCTTCTCCTTCCACATCACAAGCACCTTCAACAAACCAACTGTTCCATCAGATACTTGAGAAATTGGACCGGCTTGACCGGCAAGGAAAGCAAAGAGAGCGCCATAACAAGCGCAGATTTACATACCTCAAGGAGCTACTTGTTGGAAACCACCCACCTGAAGAAAACCCAGACACCCCGGACTCCACGTCATTTACCAACACAGGGAGCCATGACGGTCCCGATTGTGGAGATGCTGCTACCAGCCCCCCGTTGTTCCTAACTGATGGCACCAAGGA
This sequence comes from Arachis hypogaea, assembly GCF_003086295.3. Lineage (NCBI taxonomy): Eukaryota > Viridiplantae > Streptophyta > Magnoliopsida > Fabales > Fabaceae > Arachis > Arachis hypogaea. The sequence continues at coordinate 40,356,903 of NC_092048.1, read as the reverse complement.
CGGTGCCAAGCTTTAAGTGTGGGGAGGTCGGTCAGTACCTGATTTACGGAGGTAATTTCTCTTTCTTAGCACCAACAAATTAGTTATTTTTCTTTTGTTAGGATAGGATAAATTGCATAGTAATAGGTATTTGCATGCATGTGCTATTTGGTTGAAAAATAATAAGTTTCTTTTTAAGACCCTATTTTTGAAAATTTTCACTAATTTAAATCAGAAACTTTTGTGTTAAACTCATTTGAAGATTGTATTTGGAACATACATGATAGCTAAAGAACACACAACCTGTGAGAATTGAGCTTAATTACATGGTTACATTATTTAACCATTAAAATTTTTATTCTTGTGTGTTTTCTTCTCTATGATTGTAATTTTTACTTTGTTCCATCCTATATGTCCAATGTTTAATGTGTTATATGCATGCATATGAATAAGGCCATTATTTTATTAGCTCACTTATCCCAAATAGCCTACCTTTTCAATTACCTTTGATTAGCCACTTTGAACCTTTTAAATCCCATTTGTTCTATATTTTACCACATCACTAGCCTTAAGTAGAAAAACAAGTAATACCCCAAATTGAATCTTTGGTTAGCTTAAGATAGAGATTGTGCATCAATTAAGTATGGAAAAACTGTGAAAACATGGGTTAATAAGGGAATATGTTATGTTTTTACAATTAATAAAATATTGGAAATTTGGGTACCTACTCATGTAAGACCAGAAAATTAAAAATCTATGTGCATTAATAATGTTATGTTTACTTAAAAAAAAACCAAAAATATTCAATTGAGTAAAATAAATAAATGAATAAGGGGATAAAATTACCCCAATGCTAAGTCAAGTTAATAAAAGATCAATGCATGTGTGGTACAAGTTAAAAGAAAAGTTGATGCATGAGTATGTGATACAAAAGTGGGAAAATTTTGGGTAGCTAGGCATGATTTTAAAAGTAAAGAGTGTATGTATAGGTAAGAGCTTAGGTTAATCAATGATTCAATTTATAGCTCACTTGGCCATATATATATATATATATATATATATATATACCGTCACCTTTACCTTAGCCCCATTACAACCTTGAAAAGACCTCATGATGTTTGCATTGGTACATTAAATACTTGTTGATTGGTTAGGTGAGGAACAAAGCTTAGAAATCATGACTAGAGAAGAGTAGAGTGATTACCCTATACACTTGAGCAATTAGAGTGTACAAATACTATCAGTAAGGGTTCAATGCTTGATTCTATGTTCCTTGCTTTCATGAGCTGTCTTCTTACAAGTTTACTTATTTTTACTGTGTGAATTTTAATTAGTGATATTTGATTCATATTTGTCTTGAAGAACTTATTTACTTTTAACCAAGTAGGCAAAATCATTTTAGCATATAGTTGCATTCACATACATAGATTGCATTGCATTGCATAAGTCTTACTTTTCCCCACTCATTTATTTTATCTCCTTGAGCTAAGCATGAGGACATGCTAATGTTTAAGTGTGGGGAGGTTGATAAACCACTATTTTATGGTTTATCTTGTGTTTAATTGAGTGGTTTCATCAAGTCTTTACCTACTTATTCATATGATTTGCATGATTTTACAATCCCTTCCTAGTTTTATCCTATGGTTGAAAACTTGCTTCCTAGTGATCTTTAATTAGTATATTTTAATTCTCTTTTATACCATTCGATGCCATGATCCGTGTGTTAAGTGTTTCAGGCTTCATAGGGCAGGAATGGCTTAGAAAATGGAGAGGAAGCTTGCAAAAATAGAAGGAACATAAGAAACTAATGAGATGACAGAACTTCCAATTAATCATTCCCCCAGTAAGGGTTAACTAAGTGAAAATAACAACCTCTTTATACTACACTTGAGAGAATTCCAACAAGGACAGAACTTCCAATTAATCATTCCCCCAGTCAAGGCTTTTTATTTTGAATAATATAAATTCATTTTAATTTTCATTGCACTTAATTACAATTGTTTATTTTCTGTTATTCAACTCTCAAAATTCTCGAAAAACTCTTGATTAATAAATTAGCACCCTTTCTAGCAACTCGTTGGGAGACGACCTGGGACTCATACTTCCAGTATTTTTATTTTAAATTTTTGTGACAACCTTTTCTAAATTGGTGAGGCGGATTTTTGCTGGTTAAGAGCTATACTCGCAACGCTGTTCTTATATTATAATCTCTTAATTGGTCTAACTTCTGCCACGCAACCAGTAACTAATTTCACATTCCAAAACTAATAAATTTGGCATTAAAATGACATATTCACTTTTGAAATTCATAAATAGATGTAATGTAACATATTTCTGTCATTAATCACACGATTTAACCATCAATTTGATCACATTCTCTGTCTCCCTCTCTATCAACTTTATTATGTTAATTATGCTTTTAACAATAAACCAAACAAGAGAATCCCTCCATTCACAATAGATAAAACAAAAAGCAAGAAATGAAAAAAAGAAAAGAAAAATCCTAAAGCTTGAAATGAAGATCCAAATCAGAGCATTGCAAGAAAAAAATTTAGGATTTTTCTTTTCTATTGTATAAAGAATAATTGGCATATAATAGTAACATCCACAAAAGTTTCCTATGCCACCAAGTAGCTAAATGAATTATTCAATACCATGTATGTAACCATGTTCCTCTATCAAAAACTGACATTTTTAGTAAAACCATTTTAGAGTATTAGCAACTTTTAAATGGTTCTTCCAAATGTTTATGTTTGTCTTCCATTGCCCCTTTTTGAGAAGACTATATCTTCTATTTGATTCATTTTTATCAACGGAGTATCTATCATTGTTCTTCTTCTCACGTGATAGGTATTACTTCAAATCTTCAATAATCTCTTACTATTTTTTTATTGTAAACCAGAATTCAGAATAATATGTAAATCTTGTATTCTCTCTCTCAAACTATTTAAGGAACTATTAGCCACATCATAACCAATCTAATATTCCATTTTCACACAACATAGACAGAAAATGAGGGAAATAAATCAATAACAAATGAACATTGATTAAAGTATTAAACAACAAGTGCAGACCACATATATTTACATAGTAACTCAAGTTTCATGAAAATCTTTACAATAATAATTGACTTGCTATATAAGTCGACATCAGAGCAAAACCAGCAGATTCTACATAAATCACATCAAAATCTTCTCTATATCTACCAGCTAACTTTCAATTAACTTATAATCCTCTTTGATTCTCCTTGATATCTCTTTGATATCTTGTTTGATATCCGATATCCGTAATATTATTAAAAGCAAAAGCAAAGTATAACTAAGCATGCAGCAATTTGAAAGATTTAAGCTATAATTTACAAACCGAAGCTGAAAAAAGAAGAAATAACACTCACATATATGAAAGCTATTCTCTTGCGCTAGGTTTCCATCATCAAACACTGTCCTTATCAAAATTCATATCACATTTTCACCGTTATGACAAATTGTTAAGCAAGAAGCGAACGCAAAAAGAAAGAGAGATAGAGAGAGAGAATGACCATCAATGGAAGGAAAAGGAGAATGAAAGGGAGGCACTAAGAATTTCGGCGGAGAAGAAGGGCAGCAAGAAGCTAGAGGAGACGTCACCGGAGGAGATCGTCGCCAAAGGAGGAGATGCCACCGGAAAAGATCGTCAGAGAACGCATAGGATTGGAGATCGCCACACAATGAAAGCAGTAATGTACACACGCGTCTTCAGCAACCTAGTGTTTCTGAAATTAGGGTTAGAATTGGTCTTTTATATATATGGGAGATAATGATAGGTTGGAACCGCTGTAATGACCAAAATCGCCACCAAGAACAAATCACTTAAGGGCAACAACAAAGAACACCACAATATTGTTGTAAAATAACTAAATAAATAAATAAGAAAGAGGTAACAAATACAAAATGTAAAATATAATTAGATAACTCTAGTAGTAATATTCACCATAATTACTATCTTAATATAAAAGAGATGATTCATATATATTAAATATATATATTACTAATATTTGTAGTAACGTATGAAAGAAAGAAAGAGGAAAAGTTTTGTACATAGACAATATAAATAGAGAGAGAGAATTGTTATTGATGTTATTGTCTGAGGCTTAAGCCTCTATTTATACATGAGTGAAGCTTTGAATTTTCAAACTTCATTAATGCTCAATTTAACTTGGGAGCTTCACTCTTTCATAGCAAAAATCAGCTGCCCATGTATTGAATGGTCATCCACATCATCATGTTTATCACAACACTCCCCCTTGGATGACCATTTAGGATTATGCCTCATTAAAACCTTACTAAAGAAAACCCAATGGAAAAAACTTTAGTGAAGAAAAAAGAGTACAATATCCTTTGTGATGGGGACTGCCTCATTAAAAACCTTGCTAAGAAAAACCCAATGGGAAAAAAAACCTGACCAAGGAAAAAAGAGTACAGTCTCCCCCTCTTGTCGACATCATTTAATGTCTTGAAATCGGTGAATCCCAATCTCATGTACCAATCTTTCAAAGGAGGATTTTGGGAGTGACTTTGTGAATAAATCTGCCAGATTGTCACTTAAACAGATCTGTTGCAAATCAATTGTCCCTTGATTTTGAAGATCATGAGTGAATAAGAATTTGGGAGAAATATGCTTTGTTCTATCGCCTTTGATGTATCTGCCTTTAAGTTGAGCAATGCATGCTGTATTATCTTCAAACAGGACAGTTGGAGCTATCTTATGATCAATCAGTCCACATGATGATAGAATATATTGAATCAGACTCCTCAGCCAAAAACACTTGCGACTAGCTTCATGAATCGCCAGTATTTCAGTATGATTAGAAGAGGTTGCTGCTATCGTCTGTTTCATGGACCTCCATGATATAGCTGTACCACCATATGTGAACAGGTATCCTGTTTGAGATCTCCCTTTGTGTGGATCAGACAAGTATCCAGCATCTACATAGCCAACTAGTTGTGACTTGGATCCATATGGATAAAACAATCCCATATCAACTGTTCCATGAAGATATTGAAAGATTTGCTTGATTCCACTCCAATGTCTTCTGGTTGGAAAGGAACTATACCTTGCTAGTAGATTCATCGCGAATGATATGTCAGGTCGCGTATTATTAGCAAGATACATTAGCGCTCCAATGGCACTAAGATATGGTACTTCAGGACCAAGGATATCTTCATTCTCTTCTTTAGGACGGAATTGATCCTTCTCCACATCCAAAGATCTTACGATCATTGGGGTACTCAAGGGATGTGACTTATCCATATAAAATCTTTTCAAGATCTTTTCTGTGTATGTTTTTGATGAATAAAGATCCCATTTTTTATATGCTTGATCTGTAGGCCGAGACAAAATTTAGTCTTTCCAAGATCTTTCATCTCAAACTCTTCTTTTAGAGTTTTTATAATTGTTGGAATCTCTTCAGGAGTCCCAATAATATTTAAATCATCAACGTACACAGCAATTATAATGAATCCAGATGCAGATTTCTTTATGAAAACACATGGACAGATATCATCATTATTGAATCCATTTTTGGCCAGATACTTAGTAAGACAATTATACCACATTCGTCCAGATTGCTTTAGACCGTATAAAGATCTTTGCAATTTAACTGAATATAACCCTTGCGAATATTCACTAGATGGTTTAGATATCTTTAGTCCTTCAGGGACTTTCATATAGATATCCCGATCTAATGAGCCGTATAAGTAGGCTGTTACCACATCCATTAAATGCATATGCAGTTTATAATATGCAGATAAACTGACCAAATAACGCAATGTTATCGCATCCACTACAGGGGAATATGTTTCTTCATAATTTATATCGGGCCTTTATGAAAAATCTTGTGCCACAAGTCGGGCCTTATAGCGCACAACTTCATTTTTCTCATTTCGTTTTCTCACAAATACCCATCGGTATCCAACAGATTTTACATCTTCAGGTGTACGGACTACAGGTCCAAAGACTTCACGTTTTGCAAGTGAGTCTAATTCAGCCTTCATGGCTTCTTCCCATTTTGGCCAATCATTTCTTTGTCGACATTCTTCGACTGATCTTGGCTCAAGATCCTTACTTTCGTGCATGATATTTAATGCCACATTATATGCAAATATTTCATTGACAATTGTCTTATTTCGGTCCCATTTTTTTCCTGTAAAGACATAATTTATCGAGATCTCATCATTTTCACAATTTTCAGGTACGTGAACGTCTTCTGGCATTAAAATTATATAAGAATTTTGGACAACTGCAGGTGTCTTTACTGTGTCTTTTTCAACAGGAATAGTATTTACCTCTTTTCTCTTTCGAGGATTTTTATCTTTGGAACCGACAGGCCTGCCACGCTTCTGGCGTGTATTTGCTTCAGTGGCTATTTGTCCTACTGGGACATCAATTCGAATTGGGGCATTTTTCGCTGGTATATAAGATTTGGTTATCCTCTTTGTATCGAAAAATGCATCAGGCAATTTATTTGCTATTCTTTGCAAATGTATAATCTTTTGAACTTCTAGTTCACATTGCCCTGATCGAGGATCTAAATGCATCAAGGATGATGCATTCCAATTAAGTTCCTTTTCAGGAAGCTTATTCTCTCCCCCTAATGTTGGAAATTTTGATTCATCAAAATGACAATCCGCAAACCGGGCTTTAAATACATCTCCGGTTTGTATCTCAAGATACCTCACTATAGAGGGAGAATCATATCCAACATATATCCCCAATTTTCTTTGGGGTCCCATTTTGGTGCAATTAGGTGCTGCAATAGGAACATATATCGCACACCCGAATATTCTTAAATGGGAAACATTTGGCTGCTGGCCAAAAGCTAATTGCATAAGAGAGAACTGATGGTAACTCGTTGGCCTCAAACGAATAAGTGCTGCGGCATGTAAAATAGCATGCCCCCAAACCGAGGTTGGGAGATTTGTTCTCATAAGTAAGGGTCTAGCAATCAATTGGAGGCGTTTAATAAGTGATTCTGCTAACCCATTTTGTGTGTGAACATAAGCTACTGGATGTTCAACACTTATTCCATTAGCTATACAATAAGCATCAAAAGCTTCGGAAGTAAATTCACCAGCATTATCAAGACGAATTGCTTTGATTGAATTTTCTGGAAATTGTGCTTTTAATCGAATGATTTGAGCCAGCAATCTCGCAAACGCCAGGTTGCGAGAAGACAATAAGCACACATGTGACCATCTCGAAGATGCGTCTATCAAGACCATAAAATATCTAAAAAATCTACATGGTGGATGAATAGGTCCACATATATCACCTTGAATCCTTTCTAGGAATTCAGAGGACTCAAATCCAATCTTTACTGATGATGGCCTTAAATTAACTTCCCTTGAGAACATGCAGCACAACAAAATTCACTAGTTTTAAGAATCTTCTGGTTCTTTAGTGAATGTCCATGGGAGTTTTCAATAATTCTCCACATCATGGTTGTTCCCGGATGACCCAATCGGTCGTGCTAAGTTATGAATTTATTTGGGCTAGTAAACTTCTGGTTTACAGTAGCATGTGATTCAATTGCACTAATCTTGGTATAATATAACCCAGATGAAAGTGAGGGCAACTTTTCTAATATAACCCTTTTATTTGAATCATGAGTTGTGATACATAAGTACTCATGATTTCCCTCATTCATAGTCTCAATATGATATCCATTTCGGCGAATATCTTTAAAACTCAACAAGTTTCTTCGAGACTTGGTAGACAACAGTGCATTATTTATTATGAATTTTGTTCCTCCGGGAAACAAAATTATAGCTCTTCCGGAGTCTTCTATCACATTGCCTGAGTCAATAATAGTATTAACATACTCTTCTTTTGGCACAAAATGGGTAAAATATATAGTACTTTTAAGAATAGTGTGCGAACTTGCACTATCCGCAAGGCAAATATCTTCAGAATATGCCCTTGCCATTTTTCTTCAAAAACAAATGATAATAATAATAAAATGAGCAAAAGTACATGCACAGTAAAAATTATTCACATGAATACTTAACAAACACACATATTAAACTATTCCATCATTGATCAAATGGCCAATATTTCCTTCAAGATCCTCAAAGAAATTAGATACATCATAATGAGTGGTGAAATTTTTATAATTTGAAACAAATTTTATTTTCTTTCCTTTGTCATCCTTTTTCAAGGATGCTTGATAAAGATCAACTAGGTGCCTTTGGGTACGACAGGTACGTGACCAATGACCATTTCCACCACAATGGAAACATTTATCCTCAATTAATTTATTTTACCCATTGTTTCTTTCTTTATCCCACTTCTGGTGAGATCCTTTCTTGTGAACATAATTCATTTTCCTTCCATAATTTTCTTGTTGCTAAAACCTTGCCATTTACCTCTTTTAGGGTAATGATTTGCCGCATTTACTTCAGGAAATGGGGTGGCGCCAGCTGGGCGCGCTTCATTATTTTTAAGAGTAACTCATTGTTGCGCTCAGTAATAAGAAGGCAAGAAATTAGCTCAAAAAATTTTTAAATCCTTTTTCTCGATTGCTAATGCAAGAGCACATTCGAGGCATGGAAGGTCGAAAAAGTTTTCTCTAACATATCGGGCTTTAGGAAGTATCACATGATTGTACCTTTCTTCAAGGTCTTTCCACAGATCTGCAGGATCTTTTTATGTGGGATATTCATTTTTTTTTAATCATACGTCAAGATGACGATGAAGGAAAATCATAGCTTTGGCTATATCCTTCTAGGATGTATTATTTTCAGCCTTAATGGTATCTCCAAGATCCATTGAATCAAGATGGATTTTAGCATCTAACATCCATGATAAATAATTATTTCCAAATATATCAAAAGCATTATATTTAAGATGAGAGAGTTTCGACATAATAAAAATTTGTTACCTGGAGTCTTCCTAAAATTTCGTTAGAGCTTCGTGCTGATAACGTGTTGTAAAATAACTAAATAAATAAATAAGAAAGAGGTAACAAATACAAAATGTAAAATATAATTAGATAACTCTAGTAGTAATATTCACCACAATTACTATCTTAATATAAAAGAAATGATTCATATATATTAAATATATATATTACTAATATATGTAGTAACGTATGAAAGAAAGAAAGGGAAAAAGTTTTGTACATTAGGGATGAGCACGGGTCGGTTTGATTCGGATTTATGGTAAAATTAGAACCGAACCGATCAAAATATAATTGGTTCGGTTTGGTTCAGATTTGTGTTTTTTTGTACATGTACCCGAACCAAACCAAACCGATTAAGAACAGATTGGTTCGGTTCGGATAATTGGATACCCGATGACTTTAAAAGTCATTAAAAAAATCAAATTTTTATCTTAAAAATTCAACAAGTACAATAAACATGTAATATCAATAGAAATAATCAAAACATGTTAAATACCAAATACATTAAAAACTAAACTCATTAAAATTCAAACATATTAATAGTGAATAATCTTTGTCTAATGGAAAAGTCATACATATTTTTTATTTTTTATTTAATTAATATATGATCGGGTTTGCGAGTTGGTTCGGGTTCCACACTCTCAGAACCGATACCCGAACCAATCACTAACAAAGACCATCGGTTTGGTTCGGGTTCGGACGGGTAATCGGGTACCTGCTACCCGTGCTCACCCCTATAATGTACATAGACAATATAAATAGAGAGAGAGAATTGTTATTGATGTTATTGTCTGAAGCTTAAGCCTCTATTTATACATGAGTGAAGCTTTGAATTTTCAAATTTCATTAATTCTCAATTTAACTTGGGAGCTTCACTCTTTCATAGGAAAAATCAGCCGCCCATGTATTGAATGGTCATCCACATCATCATGTTTATCACAACAAATATCTAAATATTATGACAGGTTTTTAAAAACCGCCATAATATAAATGTCATTTTAAACTCTTTTTGTAATGTAACTTTGTTTTAATCAATAATAATCAATTAACAAGGTAGTATATGAATAAAGATTAAAAATTTGAATTTTTATTGTTATTATGAGAAGAAAAAAAATTAAAAAAATGTTAGAGTGATTTTTGGGCCAAAAAAATTTATTTTTAATCTTTTCCTAAATTAAAAACATAAAGAAAAACAAAACAACTTCAATAATTAAAAAACGCAAATATTTTCTTACCATTTCTACGAAGAAAAGGCGGCATAAATACAAGGGACACAATAACGCATGTGGGTTAATTAGTTGTTTAATACAGATTTATTAAATATTGTTACATAGCATAAATATCGAGTTAAACCCCAAAGTGGTCCCTGAGATTCACAAAATGCACCGATTTAGTCCCTGACTTCCTAATTGCACTAATTAAGTCCTCCAGATTGAAAAAAATGCATCAACGTGGTCCCCCTCATATTTTCCAGTCATGTTCGTTGCCGGCGGGAGTGACGTGGCGAATGAGTGCCACGCTGGAAGAGTGTAAAACGTCGTCATGTTGGGTTTTGGCGCTAAACCCACTAATAGACGACACCGTTTCAAGTAAGCATGTACAAAACGTTCAAACCCCCCTCCCCCAATATTCAAAGATCACTTCGTCTTCTTCATCTTCCCTTGAACTGAAAGCACCAAACCCTGGCATTGGAGAGCCCTGGTGTGGATTTTTGGAGTGAAACAATTTGGAATTCATAGGAACCTGGTCAACTTTGGCTGAAGATCGGTGAAGGAAGGAGCAAAGATTCTGCGTGAAATCTCCTGTGACAGAGGTAGGCATGCAGTATATTAGATAGTCTTGTTCTGTTTTACATAGTGGTAAGGTATCCATCGTTATGGATTTTACTTGGAAAATTGGTGTAGATTAATCGAAAACCATGGATACTATGTTAGTAGCTAGGGTTTTTGCATTGGGTGGTGCGGGTAGGGGTTATCAGAATGCTCTGTTTTCAAACAAAAAATATGGGCATTTCTATAATGGCATAGTGACTGAAGTAGTTGTTAGTTAGGATTTTTTGGAATATGATCTGTTGTTGTTTGCTGATGCGATATGTTAGTAAAAATGTTGTATATTTTTTTTTCATTACAGATAAAAAAGTTGCTGGATATAATGTTCCATCATGGTGGAACGTTTAAGAAGAATGGTGATGGAAAGTTGGTTTACTCACCTGACAATAGAGCTTGCTTAGGAGCGATTTAGATGAGGATACACTTGACGTCTTCTTCATCAGGAACTATTTTAAGGAGTTGGGATATGACAAGGTAGTTGAGTGCTGGTGGTTGGTTCCGGAGAGGAGCTTGGAGATTGGATTGAGAGCTCTGACCACTGATGATGAATTAAGGGAGATGTGCTTCCATGACCAGGAAAGAAGAAGAAGAAGAAGAAGAAGAAGAAGAAGAAGAAGACAATGAAGATGAAGAAGGTAGCTGACGAAGAACTGTTGCGTTACTTGTGAGTTAGGGTTTAAAAAGGGGTCAGGGACCAAATTGGGTCATAAAAACTTTCATTTGCTACATCAGCCAGCACTCATTCGTCACGTCACTCCCGCCGACAACGAACATGACCGGAAAATATGAGGGAGACCACGTTGATACATTTTTTTCAATCTGGAGGACTTAAGTAGTGCAATTGAAAAGTCAGGGACTAAATCGGTGCATTTTATGAATCTCAGGGACTACTTTGAGGTTTAACTCCATAATAATAATAATAATAATAATAATAATAATAATAATAATAAAGCACACATAGCACTACTGTGGCCGCTATTATTGTTTGTCGTCGACAATGTCTGAAAGATAATCTATATCGGCTATATAATTTAAGGCTTTCTGAAATATAGGCTAGGTTGAGTGCATCTTCACAAACTTTATTCTTATATATCTACTAATTTTCTATTGTTTATTATCCTAATTCATTCCTAGTCAGAAAAAATATTTTTTCGTTATTTTATTTTTAATATCTATTTGAATAATTCCAGCAGTCGTAAATATTTAAATTTTGAGCTTGGATTTCTTGACTTTATGGCAAACAGCTATCTCCGGATTAATAATTTCAATTAAACTAACTTTGCGAAAGCTACGTTCTTAAGCTTTAATTAAGAGAAAGAATGAGTCACGAGCTAATTATTTTTCATGCACGTAATTTTCTTTAGTTCTTTTTTCCTGGCTGTGATAAGTAATAACAAAAGATAATATGAATAATTTTGATCTATCGATATACACTTGTTTTTTTTTAATTATTATTTTAATGCAAATTGATCAAAACTCAAAAAAGTTAAAATTTTCCATTCCAGAACACATTGTTTGATACTTTGATTGAACATGAACTGACTAAATTAGATGATCTTCATAATTTCATTGATGACAACTTGATTCTCAAACTTCTTTTAATGTGCACGAAGGAAACTCACGCGTAGTTATTACCATCTAATGTTTCGCCAATAAAAACGTGACGAAAATGAATTTAATATGTGTGTTTTGCGGCTTTTCATTGACTCTATTGACTAGAGCAGTGGTGGCAGCAGCCATTCTTTACCTTAATTTCTAACCTTTCCTTCAAATAACTACGCAGCCATAAATATATAACTATTAGTTATTTCCTATTTATAGGGGATTAATAATGAGAGTTTTTTTTTTTTTTTTTCAATTTGTAATAGGGGAGGATTATGAATGAAACATAGCGTCTTATGGGATTTGGATTTTTTTTTTAAGCAAAAAAAATAATAAAATAATAAAATAAAAATTTTATTACTATTAAATTTATAATTTTTATTATATATAAATCTTATTATCTTAATTCAAGAATGATATATATATGAATTTGAAATTTATGTAAATCTCGCATTATTTTGTTGTTATTAGAGATAAAATTAAAAAAAAAAATAGTATACTACCTATATATTGTAAATAACACAAATCTTGTGTGAACTGAAAGGATTGTTTTTTAAAATATTTTAAATAAAATTTGATAATTATTAAATAACTATTACTAATATAAATCTATATATTCGGTCAACTTATAAAATCGTGGTAAACATTTCTTAATTTCTGTTTTTTTTTTTTTTACCATTATTTAGAAATAAAAAGAGTGTAACATAGTTAAATGGAATGGCAATCAATGTTTAAGTCGGACCTCACAAAACAAAAGTATTCAATCTTGGTGAAGTAAAATTTAAAATTGACCTTAATTTGTTTGTCCATGATTAGAATCTATTGTTGAGCATGGTGAATAATTCTCTGCTAGTTTAATTTATAGATACTTTGAAGAGTGAGATAACTTATAATTAATCCAATTTTTTTTAAAAAAAAATTATACCTAAAATAAAAACGAAATTCTTAGTACTCAGTTTAAGAAAGATGACGAAACCCCTTATTATAGTTAAATAAAAATTTCGAGGATGTATTTCCCTAAAGATATACTCAGAATTTTCGCCTCAAAAATAAACATATACTCTTTTTTAAAAAAATAAAAAATAATAGAATAAATTATATGATTTATTCCAAAGTTTTTGAAAATTTTTTTAAAATATCTTTAATATTCAATTTCTTTTAATTTTATTTTATTTTATTATTTTTTTTTTAAATTTAGGAATACTTTAAAACTTTTTCGAAATTAGAGATGACCAAAAAATATTTTTACTAAAAAATATTATAGGTAGGGCACTCAAAATTAGAGATAACCAAAAAATTTATACCTACAAAGGGATGCTAATGGAAAATTCGCAAAATTTTCATGGGAATGGGGCCAGTCCCCGCGAATAAACAAAAACGAGGACAGAGATCGGGGTACCTATCCCATAAAAACCCACAAAATTACCACAATGTAACTCTAGTTCTCATCTTTCTCACTCTTTGTGTAACTATAACTCTAATTCCTCTAGGGGTGAGCACGGGTCGGTTTGGTTCGGGTTTATGGTAAAATTAGACCCGAACCGATCAAAATGTAATTGGTTCAGTTTGATTTGAATTTGTATTTTTTTGTACATGTACCCGAACCAAACCAAACCGATTAAGAACGGATTGGTTCGGTTCAGGTAATTGGATACCCGATGGCTTTAAAATTCATAAAAAAAAAACCAAATTTTTATTTTAAAAATTCAACAATTATAATAAACATGCAACATCAATAGAAATAATCCAAACATGTTAAACACCAAATACATTAAAAACTAAACTCATTAAAATCCAAACATATTAATAATGAATAATTATTGTCTAATAGAAAAGCCATATATATATTTTTATTTTTTTATTTAATTAATATATGATCGGGTTCGCGGGTTGGTTCGGGTTCCGCACCCTCAAAACTGATACCCGAACCAATCACTAACAAAAACCACCGGTTTGGTTCGAGTTGGACCCGATTACTCGTTGGTTTCAGAACCAATTTAATTGGTTCGGTTCGGGTTCGGACAGGTAATCGGGTACCCGCTACCCGTGCTCACCCCTAAATTCCTCCCTCTTTCTCCAAACTCCAACCCTCACACCATGCGACGTTGCTAAAGCTTCTCTCACTGTGCATCGTCGCTACTAGCAAGCTGTCCTTTTCCTTTTGCCGTCATCATTGTTGAAGCTTCGTTTTCATCTTCTCATCACCGTTGATGAGTTCCAGTCGTAGGATTTCGCCATGAGTTCCAGCTGTCAACAACTAACTATCGCGTTCTAGTGTCACCACTTTAGATTTTGGTAAGCTTAGTCCTCTTCACTTCTGGTTGTTGATGGTATTAGGGTTTGTGGTTACTGGTTGCATTTTTTATTGATTTATTATTTATTTTTCTTCATATTACTGGTTGTTGTTGATTTTTTTGTTGATGGTATTATGATTTATTATTTATTATTTATTTTTTTCTTATTATTCCTCAGATTGTTGTTGCCTAGTGGTTCTTCCTAATGGCTACTGTTTGGTTAGTTTCTTGTTGTGTTGCTAATTTATTAATAATGTGTATAATATTTAAATTTTCAGGAACTAATTATTTAAATTTGTGTTATTACAGAAAGGGAGTACTATCACCGAGTTATGATTGGCCACCAATAATTGTTATGTTGTTTTTGATGAAAACCTTTCTATTTCATTTTATTTCAATTTGTATGTTAAAAATTTTGTATTTATGTTATTTTGTTGAATTTGTGTTAGATTGTGTTTAATTATTTGAATAATTTGATTGAATTATATTAGAATTTATTATAGATGTGTTAATTGTTTTTTTTTTAAATTAAAGCTTAATATTTATGGATATTTGTGGGTGTCTCGCCTGCAGGAGAATAAACGGGACCCTGTAACAGGGAGGGGGCGAGAACGGGGGTATTTTGCTAAATGGGGAGGGGGTGGGAAGGGTTTTCGCTCCCATTGAGACCAATTGTCATCCCTACTCAAAATGGTGAGTTGAGTAGGATTTTGACGATGCCACGTGTTAGTAGCAAAAAAATAGGTTTTTATTATGACATGCAAAACGACGTCGTTTCACAACTGTTCAAAATGCCGCATCTTAATGAGAGAAATAGGTCAACAACGGATATCTTATAAATAGGATCTGTTTGTCTAATGAAATAATTATTTAAAGACTTACTTGATTAAAAATTGTTATTTTTGGAGATCAATCTGTATTATAATAGATATAATGAGGAATTAATTTGTCTAAATATAATCTTTAACACACACATATTGGTGATGCATGTAACAGCCTAGTTTTGGCAAAATAAAATTTTTCGAAGATTCTGTGAAGTGGGCATCTCTACTACATAGGCATTTCGCCATCAAGTACCTCACCACATCACCAGTTATTAAACTAACGAAAAATTGGATTTTCGAGCCATTACGGCTAGTAATTTTAAAAATCCGAGTGACAAAGTTAGATTTCATCTAACAAACCGATTTTGAATATGCAGAAAAATAAATAATAATATTTTAATTATAATAATATTTTCAGATAATAATATTTTATTATATTAATATTTTATTATATTAGTATTTTATTATAATGATATTTTATTAATTAATTTTGATAAATCACATCTTATAACCTCCCTAGCCTTCCCCTGGTAGCCACCTCCTACTTGTTTTCCTTTTCTCGGGTATGATTTTGAGAGCCACCTCATGCTTCCTTTTTTTTCTTCATTGTAATATTGAGAAGAAGAATGAGAGAGAAAAGTTAAAAATCCCATAACCTTTAAGTTTGTATGGTTTGATCCTTTGGTTCTAAAACTCCAACGAAGATTCTAACCCGATTAAAGTATTCGTTTCTTCTTTCTCTTCTCAACCATATTAGATTTGTCAAGGAAGGAAGCGCACTAGAATTCACCGAGAGAAAACTGCTTTTTGTAAGCTAAAACAAAGAGATAAGGTTCGGAAAATTAATTATGAGTTAATTGTGTTTTTGATGTTTGGTTAATGGTTGATTGTTTGATGTTTGAAACCAAATGTTTACATGATGTTTTGACGTATGTGGCTAGCTAAAAATACTAGGTGCTGGATGCCCTCCCACTTGCAATTTTATGGGCGCTGGGTGCCCTTCCATGAAGTGCCCTGGGCGCTGGGCGTGCTCCCTGTGAAACCATATGGGTGCTGGGCGCCCAATGAGGCAAACTATATGGGCGTTGGGTGCCCAACCATGCAACCTTCATGGGTACTAAGCGCCTTGTTATTTAAAATTCCGGGCATCAAGCGCCTACACTTTATGACCAATTTTACGCTTTGAAGGCGCTAAGCACTGATTTGGGCGCTAGGCGCCAAGGTACCATACAATGAGGTTTTGTAAATAACTAAGGAAAAATATAACTTAGTGAAATTCAACATGAAAAGTGTAATTAGTTCAAAAACTAAAAGGTTAAAATATAATGAACTGAAGATTAAAGACTAGAATAAAAATAACTAAAGTATTAGGATCGCAGATTAATATTCAAAAGTTAAAGAGGATAAGAAAAATTAAAAGTTTAGGAATATAATGGTAATTACAGTAAAAGACGTAGAAAGACAATTTTAAAGCCAAGGACTTAAAGGTTCTCTTAATAAAAGACCTAGGACATAGTAAGAGAAGAGGATAAAGATTAATTAAGATATGAAGAGTGAACAGAGAACGACTAAAGACATGAAAAACAGAGAATAGAAAATAAATACCGAAGGAATTGCTTAAGAAAGTAGGACAAAAAAGTGAATTAAGAGAATTTACAAAGAAAGGACATACGGTTTAAGGACTGTAGTATGGAAAGATTAACGAAGTTGAGCAAGAGGATGCATGCATAGTAAGGTTTAGCGTTCCATCCCACTTGCTCGTTGTTTGAAAATAATAGTGGAGATGTCCACAGATTGAGAACTGTTTTTCAAATGTAAAGCGCACTTAGAGCAAAATGAAAGTCAAACTGAATGGTTATGCCATAATGACTTAATGCAATTCTGAAAGTCAGACTGAATGGCTTCGACCATAAGACTTATGCAGACTAAACATCTGAAAAGCCATATCTGGGACTTGTTCCCGGGTAATGTCAGGCTACAAGGTGTAAACCAACACGTGAGCTCATGATCTACATAAGATAGACATGCATCATGCTTGTTATGCATAATTTTCTGTTATTCAAATTGTGCAAATGTGTATGTTTTCTGTATTCTCGCTTGTGTGATGTTTCTGTACTTACTATTTGCCTATTATTTTTTGTATTTTAATATTTTTTGTATTTTCTATTTATACACTATTTTCTTGGTAAACAACAAAGCATTAATGAACTTAATTAACAACCCTGATCTTACTAAGAACCCCCAAGTTCTTACCCATTTCTCCCCTTTAGATGGAGCACTGACGACCCAGTGAAGATGTATAATCGTGTGGAAGGATTATAAATGATATTTTGCCGTTTGAAGACATTCAGTTTGGCCCAAGTTTTGAAGACCTAGACATTGTGTGTGTGTGTGTGTGTGTGTGTGTGTGTGTGTGTGTGTGTGAATAGTTGATAGCTGATTGGATCATTTCAATACACCTAATGCATATGGGTACATAACTGATTCATATAAGCTTAAGACTTAAAACTAAGAAGATATAATTTCATCTTCAGTTCTTCTTATGGAAGTTGAGGCCTTGTGTTTGTATGGATTGAAAGAACCTTGCGACAGTGTCATTTCTTGTAGCAGCTAATGTCTCAACAAAGACCCTATTGTGGGTTTGGATGGTGTATGTGTGGGACAACATTGTAGTATACATTTACTGTGTACTTCAAATTGATTACTTTGGTTTAAGAGGTTTGAAACCAATCAGTTGTACTCTAAAATAGAATCCAAATATGTCCAATATTTGTACTTTGAAAGTAATAATATGTTAAAAAATAAGTAATAATGTATAGTTGTATACTGAAATATAGGAAACTTAATATTATGAGAAACTATATTTCTAACTTTGGTAGTGTTTTCAAAACCACCCAAATTAATAGTCAAATTAACACAGAAGCTCCCTTATATGACATAATTAGAAAAATTGTCAAAACATAATGTCTAATAAAAAAATTAATAGTCAATATATAAATGAAAAGCAAGCATATGTTAGTTAACCATGGTGGATTTGTGATGTGTTTGACTCAAGGACACCCCCATATGCATCTGCTGCATCACTAAGGCTCCATTTATTTGTTGTCTTAACCAACAATACACAGAGACACAAAGACACAACAACACATAAACATGAACATACACAATTTTTTATTTTGTTTGGCAACTCCATACATAACAATACACTGGTATCACAAATTTATCAAAATGACAAAATTTATCCTCACCAATAATATTACTGTATCCACAACCACCGCCATCTACAGCCACCATCACCATCTACTATCACCATCACTACCACTATCAGATTTATCATCTTTATCATCATCTATAATTACCAAAGAATCACCTGATAAATTCTTTAACAATCACTATTTATCTCAAAAAATAAAAAGAAAAAAGACAGAGAAAAAGAGCAATAATCACAGTAACTATAACCAAAATTGAAAAAATCACAGGTGAATGATAGAGATGAGTGATGATGGTGAGAGAAGGGCAGAGGAAGGTGCTGTGATTTTCTGGGTCATGAGCGTTGGATGGCGACGACACTGTGACTTGCTGTGTCGCGAGGGATGGATGGGGAGGGTGACAGATCTAGACGAGTGACGACAGCGATGCAGAGGTGGCGCAGATCTGAGAAATGTGACAACAGAAGAGTGATGAGGAGATAAATCTGAGAACGCAATAGAGGAAGAGTGCGGCAAGAGAGAGAAAGAGAGAGAACCGTCAGAGGAGGGAGGCATGGCAGCAGGATCTATGGCCGACGGAAAAGAATCTGGAGGGAGGTAGAGACTACAGGAGAAGGAAGAAGGATTAGAGAGAAGGGATTAGGTGGGATAGGGTTAAGGGGATAAGGGGATAAGGCTGGAATTTTTGAAATTAATTAGGGACAAAAGTGAAAAAAATTATATCTTATAAGCTATGTCTCAGTATCCCAACTTTAAAGAGAGACATTAAAAACATGTATTTGTGTACATCTGTGTACCACAATGTCCATTAAAAATTCATGTCTCAACAAACAAACAGTAAATGTGTACCACTGTATATATGTACAGTATTCATGTCTAAGTAAACAAACGTAGCCTAATAGATTTATACGTCATCTTGCCAAAAATTATATATAGACAAATAAATTCATTATTGATTGGTCCCAGAAAATAACAATTATCAGTCAAGTATGTTTCCAAATTTTTGTGTTATTGGATAAAGATCCTATTTAAAAGGTATTTGTTGGAAATCTTATTTGTCCCACTAAAATGCAGAATTTTATTGAGTAAAGTAACAAATAAACCCTTGAGAATTTACACTTTGGACAAATTAGTTTCTAAAAAAAGTACCAATAAAGTCCTCTAAGATAGTAGATGACACACTACCTTCAAATTAGCCCCTATTATTAGGGTAGAAGGTCTTAATTTGAACTAATTTGTCTATGTTTGTTATTTTGGAGGATTTTATTAGTATTTTGTTTTAGGGATTAATCTGTCTGAAATGTAAATTCTCAAGGATTTATTTGTCACTTTACTCTTTTATTAAATAGCTACAAAATGATGTCGTTTGAGTATTTCGATAGAGACCTTTTTGTCTGCCATTGTCATCTATGGCCAAGTCACTCAATTTAGGATCACATATGATCATTACGTTAATAGTTAACAGGTCTGACTAACAGAAAAATTTATATAAAGCTCAAAAACTTTAAACGTAATAAAATTTAGTTAAAAACAAAATTATTCAACATAAAATATTTTGGGACCTATTTAGTATATGCAATAGAAATATAAACCAAGTGTCCCATTTAATCGAACAAGATTTTTTTAAAGGGATCTTGGTCATTCTTCACTTTGTTATTTTACTAAGTTTTTCATTTTAAAAGATCCAAATTCAGTCAGGATTAAATTCTTCTAAAGTGAAAAGTTTGATAAAGTAAGAAAGTAAGTGTTTAATTACCTTTGAATTAAGATAACGGAACTCACATATAAAATTAATACTCAATTTGGTTTCCGAACTTGCACGCATCTCAATTTAGCCTCTAAAATTTATTCTCCAAACTTTACAAACATGATTCACATTAGTTCCTAGAATAATTTTTAGCACATAGGCATTAATAGAGTGCTGGCATGAACAACTAGACGGTGATGCTAGGTAGCTAAACAATAGTGTATAATGTAGAGATAGCACAAAATAAATGCTATTCTCATGACAAGCGAGTGGATTACACCTGCTTATCAATTACCCACTTATCACTCAACCTTCTTTTGTATGCCTGGAGTCATTAATTTCATTCTCAAAATCCATTTTAGTTTCTTCTAAATCAAATCTCTAACATCTCTCATTTACATTTATATCTATTAAAATGTAATTTCTGTCTAGTAGATTAACATTCGAAAAAACTATCACATTAACCCGAGTGAAAGATCAAACTTTTTCTCCCAATTTCATTCAAACCATAAGCCCACAACAGAGAAGAACGAAAAGATGCAGAGAGAAGGAAACCCAGTAGCTTCATCATCGGAGCATCGCATAGCCTTGTCTCCTACTCGTATAGGTATGTTATCTAGTTTCAGCGATTAATTGGCATAGTAGGGCTTCATTATCAGCCATTTCATGTGTCCGGATTGGATGTAAATGATGAAAGTTTTAGTCTTTATTTTGCGTTGATGGGTTTGCAGAAAGGAAAAAGCTTGCAAAGATGGCATTTTAGGGGTGGAGATGAAGGGAAGACTGCAAAAATGGGAGGGTTTTTTGTTTTTATACTCAGCAATGATTTTTATGGGGCGTTACAGTACCCCTATTTTTTAATCTGTTCAACCTTTGTTTGATTTGCTATTTTGCTTGCTACGTGTTATGCTTTGTTTTAAGGGATTAATAATGTGTCCATTGTAAAGTGGTCATTTAGTTCAAGTTGCCTAAAAACTATGAGAAAGAAAAAATAAAGAAGGGAGAAAGAGATATACGCAGATAACATTCCAACAAAAGCAGGCACAAGAGAAGCCACACTTTCTTTCTCATTGTTGTTCTAACACCTTCAACTAATAAATCTCTTTATGCATGCATCTAGGGAATCGCTAGTTACTTGAAGAGGAGATTTTGTTTATTTTATAATTTTAATTCAGGTGTAAAATGGGGAACAGAACAATGATTATAACCTATACTGCATACACTGTATTCATTTCAACCTTTTTAACGTTCACGAATCTAAACACTACACGATACACTTATACAAGATTGTAAATTTATGCCCTGAAAATCATAAAGCAAAAAATCTAACAGATCCTTCTATTTCATGTCTGTCACTTAGATTATTTATTTTTATTAGTTGAATGATAGTGGTAATTAATTATAGTAGGAGTACATAAGGAGTACCTAAGGTTAGCTGCAAAAGATTTTTTTCATTTTTCTGTATTTATTCATTTAACAAAAAAAAATCTTCTAGTTACACATGCAATAGAGATGTTATTCCTTCATATTTTTTTATTGTGAATTACTTTATCTTTATAAAAGGTTGAGTTGAAATTTTGAATAGATTAGTACACATTCCTACACAATTGGTGTCTGTTAAGAACTGGATATACATACATATATAACTTGTTAAATAATGTTATATAGTTAAACAAATTAATTCACAAAATTTGTTTAGTTACTTAAGTGAAAGAATTATAAGAATATGGATACAAAGTAAATAATCATGATTTTGGTATTGAAATACATGAATCTTTTTATTTGTTTATTTATTTCTTATGTTAAAATATCAAAAAGAGAACTAAGCTGCAGTTTCTAAAGTTGACCACGTTGGCTTCTCTTCTTCCGTTAACCTCCGATTCTCTAACCTTCTCAATTAAACAAAGATGTTATATTAAGCAAAGATGTTATTGTAATGCTAGAGTAAGAAATGTTTCAATCATGGATGTTATATTAAGCAAAGATGTTATTGTAGCTATGCTATTAATAAACATGTTGGGATGTTATGTTTAAGTTAAGTGGATTATTTAAGTATATTTTCCAGTTGCTCGTGAACAGGTGTTCAAAAAATAAGAAGTAGGAATGGCTCGTACCAAGAGCAAAAAAGAGACACATAAGAGTAACACTCTCGAAAGAGGATGGCCAAAAAAAGCTGATGGACCAAAAAAGGTACGTTGAATGGTTAGTGATGAATTAACTAAACACTCAGATTGTTGTGTTTTAATAGTAAATGTTAAAACCGAATTCTCTTTCATTGTCACTGTGTGCTGATTATAATTGTTTATGTAGAAAACACTGGTATCTAGGTGCTCGCCATGTTGTGTGGCTTCAGTTATGAAGGAGCTAAGTTCAGAAGCGGATAGAGAGAAAATGATGGAGGTGGAGAACATGGGCCACTGGCTGCAATATGTGCCTGAATGGCCTGTCAACCAAGATATGATAGTGGCATTAGCATCATCATATAGTAGGGATGAGAAGTCATTGATCGTTGGAACAAGAAAAATCCCCATAACGGTTAAATCCATTGCATGGTGTTTTAGACTACTGAACCATGGTAAGCAATCTCCCAAATAAAATAGATAGAAAGGCAAAAAAAAAAAAAAGAAATTTTTTCACAATAATCTTGTTAAGTATATGTTAAATAAGTCAATAAAGATTTATACTGCATTGACTCATTTTGTGTTTGGTAGGAAAAAGTTTCAAAAAACCAGAAACACCAGCAGAGCACCGACTTTTTAACAGCTTCACAGAAAAGACACAAGCAAATTTGAAAAGGGATGTTATCACATGCTTGATGCAGTCCGATGACGATAGAATCAACTTCCGGAGATAATTCAGCATGTTGATAGCGAAGTATTTGTTCTTTCCCTCACAGAAGGCCACTGTTTTAGGCATACATATACGGACTGCCATTGATGTATCAAACCCAAGGAAGATGTATTGAGCGATGTATATTTACGATTTTCTAATTGAGGGAGTTCTGAGGTTTCAGGATGTAAGGAAGAAGATAGCGGATGGATGTATGTTCGCATTGCTGGTGAGCCGTATATCCTTAACCTTTGATTTGTTATTTGTTAGTCTATCGTATACCTTATTTATATTAATTACAATAACTTTCAGACTATATATCTCCATGCTAACAAGAATAGAGATTTAGAAAGATATAATGGGAGAGAACCGTGGATCAGAGAATGGTCGCTTGCTGATCTGAAGAAGATGGATGAAGAGGAAAGCACATCTCATTCGGTAAGGCATATGATAGATATATAATCTTTTAATAGTGATAAGTGTGAAAGATATGTTAATTAGATCACTTATTTTAAGCTCTAACGAAAATAAAACTTATACTTTGTCCACTATAGGGTCTTCTAAATTTAATTGGAAAGATGTCTTGGCTACCGAAAAAGTACAACCGCGTATCAAAGAGAGGATGCATTAGGGAAAAAACAAAGTTTAATAGAAAGACTCGTAAAGAAGCTCCCACGGTAGATGAGACTTAGACCGACATACGGGCTGGACATGCATCAGCTGCTAAATTTAATGAACATCTTTCGAAAAAAGGTAAGTCAATGATTTTTTAGTTATAGTATAAAATTTTATTGCTCTAACCTGCCTCTTTTTAATAGTATGCTAGTATAAATATTTTTTAGTTTTGGCATCTGTGTTAAATTAATTAATTAGTACATTTGTATATAAAGTTTACCATCTATAGCATAATTAATTGTTTATCAAATTTTAGAAGTGTGATATTGATACTATAACTTATAAATCTATCTTTAAAAAACTGTTCCAGCTACTTATGTTGAGTATCGACAGATTAATATGTATAACATCATTTCTACTCTCCCTTATATGCATAGTTAAAAACTTTGTTACTAAGCTACTTTGGTTTTAATATGTAACATGTATGAGTGTTTGATAAGCGTTATTCCAATTAAATAAAGATCTACCTAATGCTAATACTAGTTACCTTAAATAGGAGCTCGAATAGCTAATATTTGTCTTCTTAGTTCGGATGTTATGTATGTCTAACACATAAAGTTATCCGTGTGGCCTTACGAATGTTAACTTATTGGAATTGCGGATGACATTGTCAATTCTTTACTTTACTTTGCACGAAGCAGCATTGTGTAAACTTTCGAATTAAACTCATTTATACATTTGAGTGTACTAGATTTACTTGATCGGATTATATTTGTGTTAGGTGCCTTTTTTATTATCACCTATAGTTGTTCAACCTCCAATTTATTTAAACAGAAATTGCAGTCAAGAGTCACAAAACGGATGCATTGGGGGGATACAGTATGTATGAAGAAGACATGTACAAAAACGCCCACAGGGGATGAGACAATGGCCGATACGCCTATTGGAAACACAACAGATGATAATGTTGATGAAGGGCCTTCAGAGAAAAGGCAAGTTAATGATTTTTTAGTTATAGTATAAAATTTTAATGCTCTAACCTGCCTCTTTTTAATAGTATACTAGTATAATTTTTTTTTTAATTTGGGCATCTGTGTTAACATAATTAATTATTACATTTGTATATAAAGTTTTACCATCTATAAAGTAATTTTAATATACGTTACCTACATATAATATTGAACTTAGTTGATAAGGATAGCAACTATAATTAATTTTTTGTCTAATTTTAGAAGTGTGATATTAATGTTGTAACTTGTAGATTTACCTTGAATAGGAGTTTGAATAGCTAATATTTGTCATTTTAATTCGAATGTTATGTATGGCTGACACCTGATGTTATCTGTGTGGCCTTATGGTTGCTAATTGGTTGGAATAGCAGATGTTACTATCCATTCTTTACTTTACTCTACACGAAGGAGCTTTGGGTAAACTTTTGAATTAAAATTATTTATAGATTTAAGCATACTATATTTACTTGATCGGATTAGATTTGTGTAAAGTATCTTTTGTTATTATCACCTATAGTTGCTCAACCTCCAATTTATTTAAACAAAAACTATAGCCAAGAGTCCCAAAACGGATGCATTGGGGGGGAATACCATGTGTTTGAATAAGACATGTACTGAAATGCCCACAGGGGATGAAACAATGCCTGACACAACTATTGAAAACGGAACAGATGATAATGTTGATGAAGGACCTTCAGAGAAAAGGCAAGTTAGTTGAATTTAACCATAATACGAAGTATTGATAATTATAGTAGGTGCATGACTTTTTATTTCTAACTCTTTCCTGCTTTTCAGGTGGAATGTTTAATCAACAAGAGATGCTATCTATCTAATCTTATGAATGCTACACGAATTTCTTTACTTTAGTTCTCGCTAACACCCTTTTTGAAAATGCATGCTTCCTACTAAAGTATTAAAGAATTGCACGAGAACTTGCAATAGGCACTCACTTACGAGCACTTAATTGTTAATAAATGTGTAGGAATTCCGGAGAACTTGCAATGGTAGTGTATGTTATGCCAGAAGACCCAATTCAGGTTGACTTTTCAATCCCATCATTCTCACTTGGAATCGCTCAGATGCACATACCAAACTCATCGCCCGGATCTCCGGTAACAAAGGAACAAAATGTGACTCCAGATCCTGAAGCACCAAAAAATACAAGAAAATCATAAGATGTAGTGAACACACCAATGCCATCTGGGGGTGCTGCAAGGCCTACAAGTGTTGACATGAACAGGATATACAAGTGGATGACAGATCATAGGGCTTCACAAAATGCCACGCTCGCATGAATTCGGAATGGTGATGATGTTCAGTTGCAGCGAGCGGACCTGCAATCACTGGGCTGGCGTAGAAGAGTAAGCGATACGGTAAGACTGAACAAAAAACCATAATCAATTGGTGAGTATGTATTCTTCATTAAAGTGCTATGAAATGCAATGCGTTTATTCTATTCAGGTGGTTGATTATTGGTGTGCCATGTTCAATGTTTCGAGCAACGTAAGGTTTTGCATGGATTTTTACCGTATTCCATTGAGACTAATGGTTAGTACAATCTGTCCTTACCCACTTAATATTAAATAATACCCATAATTGCTTCGGTGAAGGATACTTTTGAAGATATACGAAATCTATAGTTATAAGTTATCACTCTTAATTACTTTCTTAAGTGTTTAACTAATCGAAAATGGGTTTGCAGGCCCTAATATTAACTGATGATAACATTGAACGATGTACGGGATCGAACACTGGATTTGTCCCTGTTCTTAGTGGCTTCATAGGCCGCGAGCAGCACTGGTTCGATGCGGGAAAGGCGAAACAAGTTAAATATGTAAGTAATTCACGTACTTACTTATCATCTATACACAAAATCTATTTTTCATTACAAGAATGCGAAAAAAAATTATATGCTAACATGCTTTATTCAACGATGAAGTGGTTTGTTCCTAGGGGTGGCAAACGGGTCTAAACTTGCTGGGCCAGCCCGCGTAACCCGCCAAAAAAGACGGGCCAGACTGGAAAATTGGGACCGTTAAAGAGCAAAAACCCGCCTAACCCACACTGCTTGAACAGCGGGCTTTAGCGGGGCGGGACAAGCTTCCCCGCCAGGCTTAGTTTTTTTAGTAAGGGGGTATTTTTACAATTTTTTAGCCAAAATCCAACTTCTCCCAACCTAACTTACAAGAGTGTGAAGATGAAAATTGAGTGTTTTGGATTATGTTTTTTTGGATTATGTATATTTTGCTTTGGAGACAATATTTATAATTATATTTTGGATTATGTTTATTTTGCTTTGGAGACAATATTTATAATTATGTTTTAGTTGAAAACTTGGTTTATAATTATGTTTATTAGATATTTATAATTAAAAAGACTTTAATCTTTGTGAATATAAAAAATATAATTTTTTTATGTCTTTAGAAATTATAGATTTATTAATATGATTGTGAAATTATATATATTATTTAGTAGTTAATAGTAAAAAAAAAGAAGAGTTTTGGCGGGCTTAGCCCACCAACCCACCAGCTTGCCAAAGGGCGGGCTTCTGGTGGGGCGGGACGGGCTTTCTCACTTGCCACCCCTATTTGTTCCAGTGTGTCAAAATGATAACTGGTTGCTATATGTGCTCTACTAGCATACTGATAACCTATGGGTGTTAGACTCCATTCACAATGGGCCACACTCTGAGCGGCGAGAGAAAATACATAAATATGTTGTAAGTGAGAATAGATTTGATTATCCATATTTTTACGGGTGTTAGTTGTTAAATTTGTTGTATGTTTTTTTTTCCTCCCTAATTTTTTTATCTGGCTTGTCATAGGGCTTTCTTCTCCAAGAGTTGGCTGCAACTATAGACTAGAGTATAGTATTTATAGCTGAGGGCTATGAGTGTTGCTATAAAACAATGATCCTAAAACAACCGAATGGGTAAGTGGGCTAGAGATAAAACAAAAAATGGTTAAAAAAAATCAACCGAATCAAAATTTTAATATATTTGCACGACTCTATATCGTTTTTGTTGCATATGTGGGACTGTGGCATATATGTCATAAAATGGATGAAAATGTGGGATCCAAAGAGCTTGGCAGGTGATGGATTGAACATGCCTATTTGGACGACGGTTAGTGTAATCCAAAACATATGTCGATGCTTATTTGTGCATTTAATAATTAATATATAACTCTTTTTGGATGAATTCTACTTATAATGGCTGAATTTATATTTTCTTCTATAATGTATTTTATATCAAACACATACACATCTGTTTGTTATCACAGTCCCAGCTGCAACAAATTCAGAAGAAAATTATAACCAACATACTAATTTGCAAAGACAACGTCTCCAGGAGTGTGGTAGAGGGTGTACTCAATGTGCCATGTCATCATCTGGAGGATAGGGGAAAGAAAAAAAGATTGAAGACCCTTGGACAAATCTAAGGATAAGATCACTGGTTCGAAGGGAGAAATGGGCTAAGAAAGCTAAACGGAACTATAAACCATAACTTAGGATTAGAGTTAGTATGTGTGTGTTTTCTGTTAATTTGATTCCAGAATTTGATAAATGTATTATGAAATACATATGGATGTTATTAGATTTAAACAAAAAATGGGTGCATCTTTTTAAGAAGTTACCTATACTGAACAGCAAGCTAAATATATCTACAAATAATTAATTAGGACTAGAGTTGTTGTGTGTATTTACTATTGATATGGTTGTAGGATTTTCTAGATTTTATCATGAAATACTTGCGAATATTATTGAATTTACATAGGAAAAAAAATTCACAAGAATTTAATATCACAATAAAAGATTTTATATGAAAAAAAATTGCTTTTGTTTTCTTTTAGTTTTTTTTATGTGTTTGGCTTGTTTTTGCTCAGATCGAGAACACGTTGATCGAAGTTTGAATTTTTTTTTGTATATCTAATGACAAATTTTTAATTGAAGTTTAAGATTATCTATACTTAACAGCCAACTAAAAATATCTATGCCTAAAACAATAAATTGTCGATTATGGATGTTATTCGGAAAAATTAGAGGATGTTATTGGATGTAAACAAATTATCAGCTGAACATTTATTATTTTAAATATTAGTAAAAAATAATAAAAGTAAAAAAGATTAAAAAATAAAAAGGTTGTATATTAGTAGCCCAAGTCTATTATTATATTTTATTTAATAATGGTATATGAAGTTGTAATAAGGTAAAATAAAGTTGAGTATATAAAAATATATAAAACTAACCACTAAGCCACCAAATCATGATAACGTAAAATCAAGTTGAAGCATGAACAAAGTACAAAGTAGTTGCTAAACTCTGATGAGGTAAAATCGATTCCACACAAACTCACCGGCAAGTGTACTAGGTCGCATCAAGTAGTAAAACTCACAAAAGTGAGGTCGATCACACAGGGATTGATGGATCAAGCAACTTTAGTGACGTGATTAGTTTAGTTAAGCTAATAGTGGTGAATTGAGTGAAATTGACAAACAGAATGTAAATGGCAGAGGAATTTAAATTGCAGAATGTAAATTGACAGAAACTTAAATGGCAAGAAACTTAAATTGCATAAAATGTAAAGGGCTTTGGGTGTAGGGAAACAGTAAATCAAGCAATTGAAATTAACTCAAGGGCAAGTAATAGAAAGAAAAATTCATTAGGGATTGGAGATATCACAATCCACAATGAATCAAATGGGTCTCAACTCCATTTTCAATCATATGAGTAGATCTATGGCAGATTGAAGTTGATTGGATCCTAATTCCTTGGCAATCCAATCTCTCTACTCACGATCAATCTTGCCAATTCCTTGATCTAATTGTCATGAGAAGAGGTTAAGTGCATGTCTCTCATCCATGAGCCACACAATCTCTCAAGATCTCAATTCCTCCCGAATGGTGTTGATCAAGAGAGTTGTGAAGGATAGAGCCTCAGTTCTAATGCTCATGATTCCCCTTCCGAGGCTCACACAAGCATTCACAAATTCAAACCCCCTTCCGGAGTGAATGAATCATCAATCAAACCAGAGGATATCCAATAGCTACCCAAACGGATTGAGAAGAAGAAGAAGTTCACTCAATCATGTGAATTATAATAGAGCTCCTCCCTTAATGAAATGGGGTTTAATGGATCATCGCTCTAAGCAGGAAATTAAAACAGAAATGTAGAATTGCAAAGAACAGAAGTGCAGAAAACTAAATTGCATAAGGATAGAATTGCAGTAAATTGAATTTGCATAAGTTGAATTGAATTCAATACTGAAATGTAAAAATGCAGAAAGGTAAGCGTATCAAACTATGCTAAGCTCTCTGGAGTCTCTAATCTTCCAAGAGAGCTCTGGAGTCTCTAATCCTCCAGCCTTCTATTCTACTCCTACTTCTACTGTCCGTGAAGCCCTCTCAATGAAATGAAACTGATGCCTTTATATAGGCTTTGCTAACCTACCAATTAAAATGAAATTCAAAACAAATTACAATTAAATGAAATTCCTATTCTAACTATTTCTTGTGCCTTTGAGTGATGTCAATGGGCTCTGCTTGCTTTGAAGTTTCAATGGGCTTGGAATCAGATTATTTTGAGCAAACATTCACTTCCAGGAGAGCGTGCGTACGCGTCCCATACGCGTGCGCATCCTTTTTGCATTTTGGCACATCCATGCGTACGTGTCCCTAACAGCGCTCTCCAAAAGAGCGTAGCACTCGAAATAAGAGCGCTCCCATGCGTACGCGTCAGCCATGCGTGCGCGTGGTTCTTCAGAAATGTCACATCAACGCGTACGCGTCACCAACCAAAATTTTCCACTCCATTATCGCAGGTGCTCTTTTGGAAAGGAACGTAGCGCTCTCGCCTAAGGAGCGCTCTCCGTGTTTTAATCATGGGCCATGCTTTTAAAAGCGTGGCCTAAGGCTCCAAAGCGTTCTCAAACTTCAAAGTGTGCCCCAAAATTCCTCTTTTCTCCTTTTGAGCTTATTTTGTGCTTTTTTTTGCTTCTTTTTCCACTTATTTCCTACAAAGTTTATCAAATCAAAAGATCAAAATAATATACTATTTAAGCACTAAAATACTCAATATTTAAGCACTAATCATTAATTTCTTGTATGAAAAAGCATAGAAAATATGCACAAGATGACATATCATCAAACTCTAAAGCTTATGATATGTAGTGTTGTTAAACTTCGAATCGTATAAAAATGCTTCCTGTGGAAAAAATTAAAAAAAAAAAGAGGAAAAAATAAATAAATAGACATGACATTAATAATATAAAAAAACACAAGATACATATACAATTGTTCGGCATTATGGAATGAATTCAATAGTGATGTGAAGGAACTAGAGTGCATAGCCAAATTGTCTGTCATTTCTGAACAAGCCCACTATGTATTTTTGTACGAAGATGCCACATTGGTAGGAGATGGTTGTGCATTTCCATTAGGTCCCTGAACACACAAATCATATTGAAAAATAACATCCTAACTTATCATCCAGTCAACACACTAAAAACAAACAAATGACGTGAAAAAGGGGGTAGATCTCATATTTACCTTGTTGTGATTGTGAGTGTTTTTGTGTTTGCGAGCCCTCTTTTTAAGAGATTTGTTTAGATCTGCCCCAAGTCTGGTGGACGTTGGATGACCCTGCATAGGAACACGACGTGGGCCCTGTAGCTCATTCATGCTAACGGGGCACTCATCACGCGTATGCGAGTTAATTGCAATTGGTACATGTGCAGCTTGATGCTCGGATTCCTTGTGTTCTTTGAACTTGTGCCGAGCACTGTCCATGGCATCACGCAATGTAGCAGCAACCTCTGGAGTAGCCACGAAATCCTGAGCGACATTGTAAAAATGAGAACACAATTTCCTAAAAATGATCATGTTGTCATCAGAACGGTCCATGTCAAGGCTACTTCTGATGTATGTGTGTCTCCGACTAACATTTTTACTCCATCGGGATAGAATGTATTGTGAGGACAATGTTGTTACACGAAAATGTAAAAGAACAGCAAGAATGTGGCAGCATAGAATACCATCCGATTGGAACATAAAGCAATCACATTGAACTTCTGATGACTGCAAGCAATAGACTACTTGGTATCTGCTATACACTAACATGTCAAAAACTATTCTTTGTTGGTCAACTTCACAAACTGTACTTGTGGCATGATGGTTGATTGAGGAGATGATGCAATTCACCTTTTTTATAAATTGATCCTGAATGTCTCAAAGCATGGAGTTTGTATATCCTCTTTGGAACTACTTCTCTATGGGTGAGCTGGAAACACAAGGGATAATCTCCCTTAAATCAGCAGCGTCACACTCAAGCTCCTTTTGCTCCTTGTCTATAAGACAGTTTTGGTATTGGCGAACAAATTGCAACAAAGAGCTTTTATTGTTTAAATATTTATCGAAAATTGCATGCATGCTCTCACTACGCTGTGTGCTCCTCATGCCAGCCCAGAATTCGTCTTTGAAAAATACTGGCACCCACATGTGTCGGTCAGCAAACATGATGCCAATGAATAAAAAAAATACAAAAAAAATAGCATAAGTTAACCCAAAAGTGCAAAATTCATATTGACTATAAAATAACATCTATAAAGAAGCCAAACACACGCAGCAATAAACTGGGAGATTATACTACGGTTTAGCCACTTAGAGTTGTGGAGGTCATACTCTTGAATAAAATCGTGCCAATCTCTCTCAAATGAGTTCTTAGATTTGGATTCAAACACAATCCTCATGTGTTGAGTTGATTGAAACGACGGTAACCTACCAGCTTGTGTGATATCTTCTTTAGGATATGCCATATGCACCATTTATGCCGTATGTTTGGTAAGGTGATCTCTAACGCAGAACGCATCTGCAGGCATTAGTCTGTTATAACACATACGGGGGACTTTCCCATGCACTTCACCCAAGTTCGAAAAAGCCATTGGAATGTACGAGTCTCCTCATTCCGCAATAATGTGCACCCAAGAAGCGTAGACATACAATGGTGGTTGACACCTACAAAGACCCGAACGGCATGTCGTACCTAAACAATGGAAATATAAAAACATTTAACGTATGTGTAAAATCCAAATGCCTTAACTGAAAAAAATCTAATTAAGTCGAAGAAAAAAAATAATAATTTGGTATCTATTAGTCTTGTAAGTAGTGTCAAACGTCACGACATCACCGAAATATTCCCATGCAGCTCTACACCGAGCATTGGCCGAAAACACATTTCTAAGGCTATAATTTTCGTCCACATATATTTCAAAGAAAAAGTTCGGATTGAGCTCCTTCATCCGTGAGAAGTGCTTAAGTAACTCTTTTAGATCCGTCTCATCCCCGAAAATGCGTAAGTAACGACTAATGTAATTTCTAACATCCTTCTCTATAAAAGTGAGGTTGGCAGGGCCACCGACGGCATTGGCTAGTGCCTGATATGTCTTACTCAGTCTAATGCCAGCTTGGTCATTTTGCTGTATTAGGTCCTTCACATGCATACTTAGCTGACAGTTTGCTAACAACATTCCAGATGGCTTCAGATTAAGCGGGTGTGAGTGGGATACCTCTACTCGAGAAATCCTTCACTACCCTGTCATCTTGTCTAATGCTACATAGCAACGAGCTTTGTAGTTTGTTGAGGCCACTGTTTTCCTTCTCTTGGATGCCTTTACACGGGATGTGTGGTATCCATCTCTGTTACAATGCAAAGCTTGATTAACAACCACCTTCTAACCATTTTTAGTCTCCCTACCGATGGTTCTTATTTTGATGACAAAACCAGTCCTTACTGCATATCGGTAATAATATGCACGCACATCTTCTAATGTGCCGAAGCACGTTCCCTCCTCGGGCTCTAGCTCCTCGTCACCAATAGCTTGGTTTATGACCTGAAAAAAAAAAGAAAAAAAACAAATGAAACTCAACCTGATAGTTAACTATACAAAAGTGGCTAATTTCACTGTCGAGTATAACAAATAAAACACACTACTGTAATTTTAGGTGCTAATTTCGTGCCATTATAGATGTAACGTGGATGTTAACTTCGTATAATTATGGATGTTATTCATATGAACTTATTGATTGCATAAAGCATGAACTTTACGAATGTTATGCATATAACTAAAGTGCTAAAATTGGCAGTTTACTGAATAGTACGGTATAAGTATAAATGCACATAAATAATACACAAAAAATAAACCGAGTTATTACCATACCTCATCAGAGCTAGTGTGGTTTTTCATATTCTCGAAAATGGGTTGACTGACAACAACCTCGTCAGATGAGTCCGTCTGTTGTTCAAAATCTTCAGCACCTTTTGTCATAGGTACCGTATTAAGGTCGAATTCAAATGCCATACTATTTGCAATGATAAAGACGATTTTTTATAAAATTCCTTAGTTTATATACTATTGTGCTTCCAAAGGTATTAGAGTTGTGATTTTTGAATGTACATAATTGAATTAACGAAAGATATATATTAGGGTAGTTTTCATGTTTCATATCTCTATTGAATAATGATAAATGCTTTAACGAAAACAAAGAATCAATTACAATTAACTCATTTAATACATATTATCGTTGCCGTTCTTTATTATTATTATTAATCTTTATTGTGTTCTTAAATATAAAAAATCAAGTTATAAAAAGGAATATTAAGTATTGATTACAAGAATGCCTAAAAATTAGGGATATGATATTATAATTAATATCATTAATAAGTGGAGTTGATAAGAATACGATAAGTGGAATGATAAAAGAGTGGATAAAAAATATAAATGAAGTAAATTATGGAAAATTTTGGCTAATTATGGTTGAAAATTTTTTGTTACCAAACTTTTTCCACAATTAGATGTCACGCCGGGACCTGTAAGACGATATCGTTTTGGCGCCCAAATAGTCCAAAAACGACGCTATATCACTTGCGCTATATCACTTGCTTTGAGAGGAAAATTTTCAATAAACATCATCTACGATATTGTTTTTTGGTATTTGAATGCCAAAACTAAAACGACATCATTTTACAGAGTCAACGTAGCATTCAACTGTCCACGTTAGTGTTTTGTTAAATCCATGTGTAAAAAATTGTCACAAAAACTAACATAAGTCAATTTTGTAAAGTTTGAAGACTAAATAAAGACAATTAAAACTTTAAAAACTATATTAAAACTCGCATGTAAATTCAGGGACTAAATTAGATATTATTTCTCACATATAATACAAATTATAATTTTATTATTAATTTCTTATTTTATTATTTTATTTTTTTTTTTTATTTTAGAGATTTAAATTCGCCCATTTAACTCCCATAATGCCGTGGCTACCCACAGGCAATATTATTTTCATTCTACTGGCTTAAAAAATTCAATTTGAAAATAAAATATTTGTACCAATAAATTTTTTAATCCATTACACAAATAAAAGGCCCATCAATCAAGCTCTTTTGTAGATGTGACATAGATAACACCTGCTTTTTAATATATTTATATTTTCGCCAAACAAGTGGATAAGTAGTTAACCTTAATAAAAGGCTGTTTGCAAGAAGTTAATTTCTTAATAAGGTATTATTATTATTATTATTATTATTTCCTTAAGAAGATAAAGTTCGCAGTCAGAAAAAGAAAGAAATTGTAAGAAATAAGAATAATATAATGTACAATTATCTCCCTGAAATTCATTATGACCTTCTATAGGTTAGATAATCTTACTTTAATATTTTTACTTTTGAAAAATTTACCACTACTAAATATTTTCTATGAGAGAGTTGTTTATACTCTAGTTATATCTTATAAAAAAAATTAAGTGATTAATATTTTTTATATTTAAATTAACACTAATTAATTTTCTATTTTCACTAAAAATATTAACGCTGATATTTTAGATACGGATTTGAATCCTCTAAATTTTAAAATTTTACTTTAAAGAATAAAGTGTGATTTCTCATCTTTAAATAATTTTTTTTTCATATTTTTTTTTTGTTTCACCTATAAAATAAATAGTAAAAAATTACACTTTATTCTCTAACGGGTGAAATTTAAAGTTTAGATTATCCAAATCCGATCCTCAACATATTTCACTTTTTCTTTATTAGTGCACCTAAGCTTTTGATTATTTGAAAGTTAAAAAAAAAAAAAAAAAAAAGTCAAAGTGTCAAAGTGGGTAGTATATCGGAGAGGGAATATTCCACCAATTCCAAAAACCATAGAGGGGATAGAGCAGTAGAAAAGTGTCTATAAATACCTCTTAGTTGGCAACAAGGGTATGTATGTGTGTGTGTGACACTTTTCTTTTGCAGAAAAAGAGAGAGAAGGCCAAGATTGGTAGGTACCCTACAAAGCACGAGCGAGCCCTCCATCCCTCACTCCATATTCAGCAACAATCCAAACAAATTAGAATCGAATCGAATCGAATCAAATCAGCGTTCAAGAAGCATCAGGAGAAAAATGTGGTTTGTGTATGTGTGCGATGAAGGGGAGAAAGAATTGGGAAGGCAACAAGCGCCAGGGTCATGCCCTTACTGCGGTGGCAAGGTTGAAGCCATGGATGTTGAGATCCAATGGAGGTGTTGCTTCTTGCCCATGTGCTTCAAGATCAAGAGGAAGTTCTTTTGTACCCTTTGTTCCAAACGCTTAGAATTATATTATTAATTAATTAATTAGTCCATAATAATTATGACTTCCTTTTATTCCATTATGTGTATCTGTGTGCTTAATTTTGTGGCTCTCTAGATTCTAGAACTAGGCCCTCTTTATTCATCCTCATGTAAATGGAAGTTGAACTAGTGTTTGGTTTTTCTTGCTT
Source organism: Arachis hypogaea (assembly GCF_003086295.3). Taxonomy (NCBI): domain Eukaryota; kingdom Viridiplantae; phylum Streptophyta; class Magnoliopsida; order Fabales; family Fabaceae; genus Arachis; species Arachis hypogaea. Next base: position 40,320,232 of record NC_092048.1, on the reverse strand, counting down.
TTCTGGGTTCTCTTCTTTCTTATTGTTCCCCTGTAAATCGTGATTCAGAGTTTTGCTGCCATTGACAATTGACACGTATATATTATGGTTTTTTCTCATTATCAAAGCATTAATTATTGGAATTTCATTTCTTCTTTTAATTTGCTTATATATGCACAAGTTTTAATTTAAATTTTCCTCTTTATATTTCAATCCAATGAGAAGTTGAGAAGTGTGAATGGAACAGTGAGTGCTTTAGTAGTTTCTTGGTTTCTTCATTAAAGGTAGCGACTGGGGAAGGTTTTTATTATCTTGTATGTGTGTTCTTCAAGCCTTCAAGGTTCAACTTTGAAAGTTAGCACATGTGAGTATGTGACAAAAAAGAGAGTTCGAGTTTAAGTGATGTGTAAATATCGAACATGCTTTAGCTACGGAAGAAGGAAAAACTCGCTATCTAAATCTTGATGCCTTAGCCACCGTACTACCTTCCCCGTTTCTTCCTTTGATTTTTGTTTGATAAAATTTTTTAGAGCTTATTAAACTAATCCGTATTAAATTGACCAAAACTATATGGGATATGCATCTCAATGATTTGATTTAAATAACAACTATGGGACCCTTAGTCATTTCTAGAAGTCATCTTGTCCCTTTTCCATGATACCCTGACATTGTTGATGATTGAGCACCATTTCAGGAAGAGGCATAAATCAAACGCATATTAACGTAAACAGCAATTAATTAACCACCACAAATTACATTAACATCTGTTCACAAACTAAAAAGTAGTAAAGTACCTAGGACGTTTAGGACTACTAATTGACATATTTTGCACCCTGTGTTTTTCCCCTCAAATAATCAGGATTTTTTTTTATCGACTATATTAATTACGAGTCCGTTAGAGAGACAATGAATTATTTGTACAATGTGTACAATGGACTATTGAGTTACAAAATGAACATCCCCATACTATTTAGAATAACCATCCGAATACTAAAGATAATAAACATCTTTCTAAAAGCTTAAACTGATTTTTGGATTTACCAAAAATCGAACTCTTGATCTTTCGGATCTAGAACTCTAATACCATATCATGATACCACTTATCCCAAAAGCTTCACCTGATGGGAAAAGATAACACTAATGATTATATCTCTAATACTCCCTAAACCTCCATTGTACACATTGTACAAATATTTCATTGGTTCCTCATACTTTCCCATTACGTATACACCAAAATCAGCCCCCAATTAATTACTATTATAAAATACATATTAAAATACAAATATTCATTGAAAATAAATTAAATCACATATGAATTTATACACAAATATATTAGTAGCTAATTTTAGTGTACGAATAGCATTTTTGTCTTTTCATATATACATATATATTTTATTTGGTACCAACTAATTGCTGAAATTCAAATGAAGGGAAGGACAATCATTTATTACCACGTGACTGAATAAAACTATAGACGCCGACATTTTTTACCGCTCAAGTTGTGTTTATTTGTATTTTCTTTGGCTTCTTTACGAGATTTCATCAGTTTCTTCAACATGAGTGAATTGATGTACCTATAGGCTTCAAGAAAGGATAGCTTAGTGCAAAATATCCAACAGAGTACACAAGATATGGCCGTCAATCAATAACTATACAAGTTGTTTGTCGACCTGAATTGAGCATGAAATTAGGGTTAAATTAGAATTGGAACTTAATTTCCCTACTCCATTTTTTTTTAAATATAAATTGTAAAAATTATTTCTTAAATTTTATCCGTTAATCAAATTAGTTCTCAAAAATTTCACTCAATTAAATTTGTACCGTAGATTTTTCAATCTGTTCGTACCTTTTTCAATCAATACATTATTATGACAACTTAAAATGTGACCCAACACATTTAAAATGTTTTATGTGAAAATATACCTATGGCGTTCTGATACGTAAACAAATGGTGAATTGGTACATGCGAATTAGTACATAATATGTCACCTAATTGGTGAATTTGTATAACTATGTTATAGCTACCACAATAACTCCTCTTTCTATAGAAGACATCCCTAAATCCACCACCACAAGTCTCTTTTAATTTCTATTCAAATTTGTTTCTCTTATCATTCCTCTCTGTTGCTCATATATTATTATATTTTCCATCGTCTAATTGTATTGATATTGAAGTTTGGACGGTGGTAGTAGTTGCGGTGGTTTCAATTGTGGCATGTTATGTTTTTCTTTATTTTAAATATGATGATTGGGTAAGATGTTGGTGAGACTTGGGGTTTTGTGCTGGTGGTTTTAGTTTGACTGGAAGTGAGGGTGGCAATTTTTGGTATTGATGGTGATGATAGAAAAAACTGGTATTGGTGATGACAAGGTGGTGAGAGAGAAAAAGAAGAGAAAGAGCTAAAAGAAGAGGAGTTTTGTGTAGTGGTATTGTTTTAGTTCGCGATAGTAGTGGTAGTAACGACAATAGTTTTTGTGATGGTAGTAATTAATGATAGCAAGAAATATTGGCGGAATTTGAAATAAAATTTTGGAGAGGCAAAAAAATTTAACATAAAAATTTAATAATAATATTTATATTAAAATAAATTTATAAATATAATTATTTTTTAAGTTTATTACTAATAAGATAATAAATAAATAATTTTATAAATAAAAAATATAAAATAGTTTATAATGGTATTCTCCGAGTCTTTAGTGACTTGAAATCTTCAATAATTGAATCAGAATTAAATTTTTCAGTAATTTATAATTTTTATTGAATTTTTTTCTCAATTTATACAAATACAATAATATCAATACTTATTAAATATTCTAATATTTTTTATCATATAAAAAATTAAATTAAATTAACAGTAAAATATAAAATAATATTAAAGTAAATAAATAAAAAATATTTAATTTTTTATATTTGAACTCAATGATAGAGGGAAAGGAGTGTTGCTTGTTGAATAGAGAAGCTGCTAGCAAAGCAGCGAATCTAATATGCTTTTAATGTTTAAAACTAAAAATTAATGTTTAAAATTAAAAATTATTGTTCAACAAAAGTAAAAGATAAGGATTGAATTTAAATATTTTAAATCATAATAAAATATTTGAGCCAACTAAATTATTTTTTATTTTTAAAAAATACTATTAATATTTTTATAAAAGGTTGGGAGGTCATAGCTCTTATTGTCTCAACTAAGCTTCTTCTCTGGCAAAAAATATTTTGGTGTATCAGTATATGTGATGATATGGTGGTGGTAGAAAAGTTAATGAAAAAAGATAAAACAATAAACTTAATTTTAGAAACTCTAACTTGGTCAATAATAGTTGCAAAACTGTCTAATTTTGGCTATGGCAGTGACAGTCAGCAACCAGTAGAGGGCAATGATTTGGAGGAAATTGTGAAGCAATGCGAGCTCATGGAGACTAGATCAACAGGGGAGCTCCAGCAGAAACGACAATAAAATTTGGAGGCAAGATATGGCCTAGTGAGTAAATATCGATATTATTTGATGAACTTAATTTTGCTAATGTTTTATTGTATATTTTTTATTTTTATAATCATTATATTACTAATGTCATTTATATTAGTAATTTATATATATCTATCTCTATATATATTATTACTTGTATTTTAAATATTTAACTTTTATAGTTATCCGTTTATGATATTTATAACTTAAACCATTGACTCAGCAGTTTAAAACCTTAACATGTATCACCTTAAGTGACATTTGTCCCTTTATATAATTAGCTAAACACCTCATCACCCTCATTAATCATTAATCTCCCTTCTTCTCTTCCTGATCACCGAATCTTAAGGAAAAGAGAGAGATCAAGGGTGAGAAGCCATGGAACTGTAAATTTTCAAGTTCCAATTTCTTGAATTTTGTAACTCTAATAAAAAAATTAATCCAATTAATAAAGTTTTCATATCTTCCTCCTCTTCACGTTGATGATGTCACTTTTGTTTGAGAAAAATCGATGGTTGAATTTTTCTCCAAACTTGCATGGTTCGGCCAAAGTGAGGAGAAAGTGGAGTAGCCAATTTTCGACGTTTTCTTCTTCAATTGTTTGGTCAGAAATCTTTTCTAGAGCTTCGGTTGTTGTGATTGTCGTACGGAGATAGAATTTGGTAATTTTGTAATAATTAAATGTGTTCTTCATGTGTGTTTATTGATTGAATGTTTGTGACTTGAAATTGAATGATTTTGTATTTGAATTTGATGAAATATTGTTGATTTAGTGCTTTATGTTTTGGTTTTGATGGGCTGCCAAAACCAATCTGTTATGGCCTGATTTGATGGTTGTTGTTAAGCTTGAATATTGAGAAAATTGATGAGATTTGGTAGTTTTAAGATTAAAGTTAAAGTTATGAAAAATTAGTAACCGTGAATCTTGAAAATGAAATTAATAATCAAGTATATATTTTGAAAGATCACAAGAGAAGATTTCAGTTTTGAGAAGGGATGTTGTCATCAACACAAAAATTATTTTGAGTACGAAAATGTAATTTGATAAAAAAATTCGAGACTAAAAATAGTAATTATATAAGATTTGGGAGTATTTTGAGTAATAGGTAAAAATTTAGGGGTAAAATAAATATTTTATAAAAGTACAAGAATATTTTTTATGATTATAATATATGTAAGGTTATTTTTAGTAATTTGTAAAATATGTTGGATTAAAAATAAAAATATTTAAAAGTTCGAAGTTGAAGTATAATTCTTAAAAGTTTAAGCATAAGACGTTAATAAACAAGTTTTCGCTACCAAAATAATAATGCTATTAATTTTTTATTACTAATATTAGGTTACTCATAATAATATAGTTATTATCTTTTTGTTAAAGATATTATTTTATATAAATAATATAACAGAAGAGTAAAGTAGTCATCTTTCCTAAAAGTTTTTAGAAAGATAATTTTAAAATCTTTGGATCCTCTTCACAAGACATATAGGAAAATATATGAAAAAAGACATAGAAATATATAAGACATTGAAAGAAGTGAAAGATAAGGAAGAGTTATAAATAACGAAAAAGAGATTTTTCTCTAATTGAATATTAAAAAAAACTGAAATAATTTGAAAGAATATTTGCCATAAAAAGTAGAGCAAGGAGACTGAAATAATGTTTTACAGAATTCATATGAAATAACAAATGACTCAAAATGACAATAGCTAAGACTAACCGAGAACTGAAAACCGAGAAAGATATAGAGATTAGTAAACGAGAACTAAATGATTGAATGTTCATCTGGTAAAGACGAGAGTTCTATTTTGCTTGCTCAATGCACAAACTGTTAAATATTTAAAGGCGGAACACCCATGAATTGAAAATTATTAATTATGGGATAAGCCACGAGCTGTTGACCTTTAAATGCGGAAAAGTCGACAGATTGATAATCATTGATTACGGAAATAACTCACAAACTGTTGTGTGTTGATCTCAGGGATACCCACAAACTGAGGGTCGTTGTTTTTTCCTTGTGCATATATAATGGCGTCGAGCTTTGCGCTGATTTTCGGTAGTCACAAATGAGTGGTATTATTAACTACAGACACATATGCACGAAAGACACAACGAGAAACCATATCCGAGACTGATTCTTAAGTAATGTCGGGTTGTAGGGTGTAACTGACACATGAGCTCATGACCTGCATAAGAAAGGAATACATCATATGTATTTGTGTGAATTGTTTGAGTGTGTTTTGTATTGATGTGTTGTGTTTTCTGTGAAATTCTGTATTATTTGACTTGTGTGAATTGCTTGTAAGTTGTAGGGTGTACCTTGTTTGTGCTTGTTAGTTTATGAATGTTTCAAGTAATGAGGTAACTAGGAATTGATTTATGTAATTAAGAACTGATCAATGTAACTAAAAACTGAGTAACATGATTGGGATTTGCTTAAAGTAACATAACTAAAAACTGAGTAACATGATTGGGATTTGCTTAAAGTAACATAATTTGAAGGAACTGACTAAAGTCTTTAAAGTAAGTCTTGAAGAATTCCAAAGGTTTAATAAAGGTATTTATCTATTTTATTGCTTATTTGCTGTATAATAAAGAATAAGATAAACTTAACTGCTATCTCAATGACTCCCCAGTTCTTATATACCCTCGGCTCTTTCGTCCAACCCTTTCAACTACAGGTGCGAAGGCTTATTGTGAAACTGTATAAATATAAAAGAATTTGTTTATGAATTGAGTTGTTAGAATTTATTTTCTCCTTGCCTTGTTAGTTGAAACTTTTATTTCAGAGGGGTAGGCTTGTATATGTTATTTATTGATTAACTATAATATTTTACTAGTAATTATGTGATTATTATTTATTGGAAGTCTTTGATGAACGATTTTTAATGAATAAAAATAAAATTTACTAAATTTTTTCTAAAACTAGGAATGTGTTAACATCATAAAGGCTTAGTGCTTGTTTGGGCGCCATTAAGTTGAAAAAAAAAAGATCTTTTTCAACAAAAAAATTCTTTTTTTTTTTATTTTTTAGCGTGTTTGGCAAATTTCTAATAGTAAAAATAAAAGCATTAGAAAAATAAAAAAATTTGAGAAGTTACAATTTACATCTTTTTTAAAAGATCTTTTTTTTAAAAAAAAATATTTTTTACGTAATAAATAAACAAAAAAAGTACTTTTATATGGTTATACCTAAATATAATTGATAAATAAAAATATCTTGTTGTATGAGATATGCAAACATAAAATTACTTTTACTTTTCTATAAAATCTTTTGAAAAAAAATAACTTGAAAAAAGATCTTTTCTTAAGAATTCATCCAAACAAGAGATGAGTACTGAGAGACAAAGAGAAAGAGATTGTGAGATGTGAATGTGAACGAGAGGAAAATTGGTAAGGATGGAAATGTCATTTTAAGAGGGTAGTATTAAGGTTTCAAATGACACAATATTAATTTAAATAAAATTAGTTTTTTACCCGCAATATTGACAAATTTCTAGAGATGAAAATTTGAAATTTCGTCGCTAATTTTTCAGTGGAACACATTGTTCTGGATCATTAAATGGTCCCATAACCAAACATGTTTTTTTAAGTTTTCTAATAACTGCTAAATTGTCTTTTTCTAATTTTAATTACAAATTAACCCATATATTTTATTTAATTATAAAAACTATTTTTTTCTTTATAAATTATTATTTTATGAATCAACTTTATGTTTATTAACAATAAAAAAATAAAAACAATAACGAATTAGATCTTCCATTGATGATCGTAATAAAGCTTTTGGCCAATATTTGATCTGTGACGTTCGTTCTCAGGGCCATAAAATCGTGTTTCCTTGAAAATCAATCGATTGGATTACAGTTTATCACAAAACAATCGATTGAAAATTGCAAGACAGCATGATTTTCGCATAAATTAATCGATTGGTCATAGTATTTCAATCAATTGGACGATGAATAACATGTGAATTTTTTATAATTCAATCGATTGTTTATATCTTTCAATCGATTGAATGTTTCAAAACAACCTGAAATTCACAATTCAATCGATTGTTCTTGTTTTTATAATTATGCTCAATGCAAGCCATCAATTCAACTAACTTAATTATTTTTCTAATAAATAACTAAACAAATATTTACATTACCATTTTTAAAATAGTGATGATTTATTACTTTTATTACTTTTTCAAATAGTATTATTGATCAACTAATTAGTTAAGCTATGAAATAATTATATATCTTTTAAGTTTATCAGTATTATATATAAATCCATTTTATCGGTTTTACATTATTCTAAAATTTATTTATATGGAATATTGATAAACTTAATTTTTAACTGAACCGAAAATAATTGAATCGGAATTGATTAAACAAAAAAAATTATTAAATCAACTGAATCAACGAACCAATTCTTTAAAAATAAAATAAAATATTTAATATTTATTAAAACAAAAATTGACCAACAAGAAAACCATAACACAAATATGTTCTCATTGTTTTGTGGTAATACTTGATCCAAAGGCTAAAAATTTTTTATATGGAAGCAAAATGAGTGATATATTTTAACATGGTAATTTTTAGTATTTTTTAAAATTGTGGGAGTACACAAATCGGACCCTCCGATTTATGTTTAAAAAGTTGAAAAAAATTCAGAGTACACAAATCGGACCCTCCGATTTGTGTTAAAAAATTGAAAAAACTGAGTACACAAATCAGACCATGCGAGTTGTTTGATTTTAAAATTTTGCTTAAGAAATCGCATGGTCCGACTTGTGGTTGGGCAAATATGAATTTCGGAAGCTAGAAAACGAACCCTCTGAGTTGTTTGTTGTTGTCAATTTAGAAATGGAATATCAAACGCAATTCGGACCGTCCGTTTACTGATGGAGAACTCACATGGTCCAAGTTCTGTTCCACTGACACCACATGGCTGTGAAGCACCTGTATTCTCCATATCCGAGTCCAACACCACTTTTGCTTCCATATTCAAATTAAAAAGTGTGATCCAAACATATATTTTGTTGCCGCTTCATTTGAGAATTGCGGTATGATTTCATTTCCATGTACAAATATATATAATTAAATACTGGTATTGATATATAGATCTCCATGATGACTCCAATCGGTTACCTTTGTCCGTTAGATTTTATCCGCAAACACATGAATAGATATAAACAAAAACAATCGATTGAGTAACAAAAACAATCGATTGAATTGTGAACCTCAGGTTGTTTTGAAGAATTCAATCGATTGGAAGATATAAACAATCGATTGAATTATAAAAAATCCATATGTTATTCATCGTCCAATCGATTGAAATACTATGACTAATCGATTGATTTATGCGAAAATCATGCTGCCTTGCAATTTTCAATCGATTGTTTTGTGATAAATTGTAATCCAATCGATTGAGTTGTAATTGAATCGATTGTTTTGATAATCCAATCGATTGGTTTTTAAGGAAACACGATTTGATTTCACGGCCGTGGACGAATGTCACGGATCAAATATAAACTTTTAATCCATTGGAATGGCCAAAAGCTTTATTACGATCAATGAAAGATCTAATTCGTTATTGTTTTTGTTTTTAATTGTTAATAAGCATAATAGTTGATTCATAAAATAATAATTTATAAAAGAAAAAATAGTTTTTATAATTAAATAAAATATACGGGATTAATTTGTAATTAAAATTAGAAAAGAACTATTTAACAGTTATTAAAAAACTTAAAAAAACATGTTTTGTTATGGGACCATTTAATGGTCCAAACATTCTGGGACCGTCGAATCCTAAGCCGACTAACATAGCGGTCATTTGGTTTTGCCAATTTAGTGAGGGATTTATTTTACAAAGCTCTCGCTAATTATACATCACTAAATTTTCCACCATATGGTGCGTGGATATAGTGACAAATTTTACGATGGAATAGTATCTGTCATTAAAATTTAGAAAAACGTTGCTATTTCAACTAAATCCGTTGGTAAAATTTGCCATTAAAATCCATTCGTAATCCAAAAGATTCAATGAAAATTACCAAGGACATATCACATCTATGACGTCCAGAATGTCTAATTTAATAGTTTATGAAGCTGAGTCCCTTTTGCTAACTTTGTAGGAGAATTGTATATGTGGTTCAAAATTGCTATTTTAAATTTGACACCTAATTTCAGAATTCATTCAATGGTTCTGCCTCCTCTCAATTACAAGTCCCTTATGCCAATTCTTTTCCTCTTCCATCCTTAGCTGCTTTTCATGAACCCAAAACCTACATTTCCACTTCATCCTCTGTGAATGATGCTGCCAACCTTCTTAATTCTACACACAGCACTCAAGGGCTAAAACAACTCTTACTTGGTACTTGCATTGGTAATGGTGAAAGTATTCTTATTCATCATCATGACTCTTTTTTGTTCTATCATAAACACAACAGCATATGTTTTAAACTGACTACCTTTTACATATTCCTCTAACAATTCATAATCTTTTAAGTTTCTCTAAATTTGCCAAAGGTAATCATGTCTCTTTTGAATTTTGACCTTTATTTAATTTGTGATCAAGTTACCAAGATCTTCTCCTAAAAGACACAGCTAGAGGAAGAATTTACTGGTTTTGACCACTTATTTTTTTTCTCTTGAACCCCCCTCTAAAAATGCTGATTTTAATTCTTCTTGTTGGCATACTTTTGCTGCTAGCCCTTAGGCACTTAGTGCAGTGTGCAATCCTTATTCCTTTCTTTTCTTAGCTTGTAATTTCTTTTTACTCGAATGTAAAAACTGACATAATAAATCAAATACTGTAATTCCTAATGCTTAACTAACATTTTCTAATACAACTCAGTTTTAACTAACTCTATATAATGTAACTACCTAAACCTAATATAACGGACTACACCAAAAATATAAAATTCTATAAAAATAAACATAAGTATATACAAATAAATTTTAAAAAGAAAAGCAAAATGGCGTTACAAAACCCAATTCCCATTGTATATTATTAGACGACACACTTGTTTAATTTTGAGTGGTATAATAATTAGAAAGACTACATCCTTTTAGCTTTAAGTAAATACTTGTTTTTAGATACTGCCACGGTATTTCTGCATGTACAAGACAGAATTCGAACCCCCGACACTTATTTAAGCGGACGAGTGAGATGACCACTCGACCAACCCAAGTTGGTTAGAAGATGGAAACCGAAATTTACTAGCTAGGAAGATCAAAATTAAACATAAAATTCCTTTGGTTTTAGTGATTCAAAATTAATAAGTTACTGCGATTGAACACTTAAAATTAGGACAAGACAAATGTAGTATCAAATTCATTCGTTGAATTTCAATTCATTAATCCGATACTTTACTTCCTTTGTTTTTTTTTTTCAGCGTTACCGAAGAGATCTGATTTATATATACACACATCTAGATTTAAACTCCTGTTCAAATGCTTAAATAATCCAATTACTAAATGCAAACTGGATTAGACATTTTAGTTTATTTTTGTTTCCTTTTAGTTTCAATAATCTCAAATAAAAGTTTTTGTAATTGCGCATCATTTTCTTTTGTTTAGTTGTGAAGAAAATTAAGAGAGGACAGGATAAATAATATAAAAAAGTGTGCGAGTCCCACGGGTTTTTCCCTTCCAAAACTGGGCAAGAAACTGTGGGAAGAAGCCTGTTCTAATAATACCCAATCAATACTTCTCGGCTCCACTGACCAGTGCTGCGCAGCAACTTCACTTCTTCAAGCAAAATAATTCTCATATATGATATAAGCAACAACTTGAGGCATATTAGTTTTGGTCTTTTTTATTTATTTATTTATTTATTTTTGTGAGTTTTAAAGGAACTCATGACTGTTTTGTTAGACCAATCATTGCAAGCATAAATTATTATTATTATTATTATTATTATTATTATTATTATTATTATTATTATTATTATTATTATTATGCTTTTAACCAAAATAAAATAATTTATACAATTATATTTTCTAAAATTCAAATTAATCAAATACTATTTTGTTATAGACGATGATATATATATATATATATATATATATATATATATATATATATATATATATATATATATATATATATTGTTTGAATTAGTAGAATTTAAATATTTAAATCAGTCTTGTTACACATTTAAATCTTTTTGATAATCAAATCCAATCAAATTGGTCTAAACCCAATAAAAATTAATTTTATTAGTGACAGCATGAATATTGTAACGACCCAACATTCAGTATGTCATGATCATCATACTGAAAATCGAGTGTTACTAACTTGCTTCCTAAATATAAATATTATAAAGATACGAATAATCGAAGCAACATACAGGAATATATATAAGAACAGAAGAATAAATAAAACACAAATAAACTGAACTCATAATATACATCATTTACATTATATACAATACAGAAGCATTATCCAAAAGAAGTCAGTTACTACATTATTCTTTCATACACCCATTATTCATAACTATGTACATATATAAACAATCGACACTCTGGGACTTGGCCTATAGAGAAAGTCCTTAGTCTGGCACTCGAATTTAGCCTAGCAAGTTTAATAAGCTCTTAATCTCTCTGTGGATCTAACCAAAAGTGAGAGTCTAATTAACATGAGATTCCTGCTAAGCTGAAGTGTCATAAAAAAAATTACTGTCGTACTCTAGCTATTGCTATCCAATGACAGAATCTGTACTATCTCTGGATCCTCCTCTAAGTCCTCATCATCATCGAAAATCACTATGACCTCATGGTAACTTCTGGTACTACTATCACTGCTAACATCCATGTGTGCAGGGTCATCCACGAATATAGATCCGTCCGCTGGTATCTAATCTAATCCTTCTGCTGGAGGTCCTAACTGATTTTTGGACTGCGCGCCTGATCTACTGGCTGTGCGAAAAAACGGTGTCCAAGTCGTGGTGCATCTGGATGCAGCCATGACAGCGGAAACTCATACAATGCATCTGGATCGAAGTAGGGAGTGTTTATAAGGTGCTGAAAATGGTGATCTCGTAGTATATATAGGCATATATGAGGCTCCGCGGCTATAATATAGAAGCTATGAAATACTGAGTCCTCGTATATATACAGGTGATCAAGCTCGTAGAAAAGAACCCCTTGTCTCCGTCTGAAAAGGGAAAGGAAAGGGGTAAGAATTGGAAATCCTTAGTATAGTAGGGTAGTTAGTTAGGTTCATTTTAATTTATGCTAGCCAACAGCAACAAACACCAAAATACAAACAACTTTAACAAATCAAAGATATAGAGAACAATCAATTAGAAAGCACATATGCATAATCACAACAAAAAAAAAAAACACATAACAAAGAAATATGCGCAACCAATCATGATGCATGTCTATTCCTAGTGCAGGTAATAAAATCATCTGTCGGTTTCTACCCGCTCCCGATGTAACCCAGCAACCTTTGTCTGAGTATAGCTTTCTAGTTAGCATAACCTCTATAAGCAATCTCTGTCTTACAGATGTGACTCTCTCGAGTCGATATATGCCGTACATAACTTCTGTAAGCAACCTTTGTCTTACAGGTACAACTCACTCTAGCTGTTGCATGTCATGATAAACCTCTGTAAGGACACCACCTTATAGGTGCAACCATCATCCAGACTGGTCGTTGTATCTCTGGAAAGCAAATTTCGGGGGACTCACCACCATATCTTTACTGCGCCCTTAGCAACAGATTCAAATGCTTTCTCTTTATTTATTATTCTTTTCTTTTCTTTTATATCACAATTCAACTCCACACTCTTCCCTCACCTTCTCCTAAATATTTTATAAATGGAGAATTATAAGATTCTTAACTTAGATTTGTCTTTCTAAAATTTATAGAAAAGATTACTGTTTTACTTTTTTATTTATTCAAATAAAATAATATCTTTAATAAAAGAATAATAATTATATTGTTATGAGTAAACTAGTATTAATAAATAAAGAGTAGTAAAATATTATTATTTTGATATCACAAACTTATTTATTAAAAACTTATCCTTAAGCTTTTAAGAACTACACTGTTAACTTCGAACTTTTAAAATGTTTATATTTTTGGCCAAACATATTTTATAAATTACTAAAATATTTTTACAAATAATTATTTATCCCTGAATTTTTTATTAATATACAGAATACTCCTAAACTTGTATAATTACTAATTTAACCTCAATCTTTTATCAAATTATCTTTATACACTTAAAAAATAAATCAAATGTTGGTGATCATTCCTTTATCAAGAAAGCTGAACATCCTTATTGATTTTCTCTGAGTTTTTCGTTTGAGTTTTAAATCAGTTTTTAAGCTTTTCAATTACCGATTTTTCTCAACTTTTATTTTAACCTTTCACACATCAAATCTTATAAAAATTTTCAAGAATCACACTTGAAATCAACCCCAAATCAATCAAAAACAATTTAATTCATGGTTTTTCCTAATGGCCAAACTATAAAGCTTGGAAAACATCAAATTTTCAACCGAAAATCAAGAACAAATTGATCCGATTTCAAACACCAAATATTAATTTATCAATCACACATTAAGAACACATTTAATTATGACAAAATTATCAAACCCTACCTCATTGTTGTAACCACCAACATCGAAGCATCAAGAAAGTTTTTGGACTGAGAAATCTAAGAAGAAAACGTCAAAAATTGGCTACTCCACCAACACCCCACTACAAGAAAATGAAGCATTTGTAGCAAAAATTTTGTGACAAATTTAAAATTGTTACAAATTTTTTTTTTGTAACAAAAATTAGTGATTGTTACATAATAACAATATTTTGTAACAACAATACAATTTATTACAAAACGTTCTGATATTTTGTAACAACTTGATTTTTTTTGTTATAAATTATGTTGGCTTTTGTAATAAATCAGTATTTTGTTGTAAAATTTTATAATATTTTGTGACAAAAGATGAAGTTTTTACAAAAATTCGAAATATTTTGTAACAAAATATTCATTTGTTTCAAAAGCTACAATTGTTTTGTAACAAAAAATTAATTTGTCACAAAATTTAATATTGTTTGAACCAAATTATTTGTTTGTCATAAAATACAAAGATATTTTTGTAACTAAAAAAATTATTTCAAAATATTAAAATTTTTAAAGGTGAAAAAAATTTGTTTTTAAATTTTTTACAAAATAATTTTACTTTTGTTTAAAAAATTTAATTTTTTAAAATATTATTTGTATTAATTAATTATTTTTTGTAAAAAAATTTAAAGATTAAATTATTAATTTAAATAATTAGAGATGTTATTTTATATTCTTTTGAAAAATTAATATATAATTTTACTAATAATCAATTTCTAAATATTGACTAAAAACTAATTTTTGAAATTAAAAAAATTTAATTATTAAAATTAAATAAAAATAAGTATGAAAAAGTAAAAATCTAATTCTAAGTTTCTAACCCTCGCTCTCTCATCACTCTCTGTGCTTCGCCTCTCCTCTCATCTCCTCTCGCAGTTTCTCAAGTGCTCAACAATGGAGCTCCTGGAGGAAGACCCTGCGCCGTCAGCAATGCCTTGTCTCTGCCTCTCCTTTGCACTCGCATCTACCAGCGCCGTCCTCTTCTGCATCGCCGTTCATGTTCGTCATCTCCTCTACGTCGTCGTCAGTTTCTGCTCCGTCATCCACGGTGGTGCTCCTCTACGTCATCGCCGTTTGTGCTCGTCTGCCATTGCATCCTCTGATCTGCATCGCCATTCCTGCTCGTGCTGCTCCTCTGCTTCTGCTACCCTGGTCCCTAGTCCCTAGTACGTAGTCCTCTGTCTCTGTTACCCTAGTTCATCTCGGCCGTTCTCCTTCCTCCACGGTGGTGCATCTCTACTGCTCGTCCCTTGGTTGCTGGTTTTTTATCTGCTGATGGTAAATATTATTTGAATATTATTGCCTATAATATTGTTCTTTAATATTCTTGTTGTCTATGAACGTATTGTTTTATAATCTGTTTGCTAATCTTTTTTTTTTTTTTGGTTCTTTGGGAAGTTGATTTTGATTTTGTTTGTTCTATGATTTTGAGTGTCTTTTGTGATTTTGTCCATGGTTATGTGTTACCAATTGATTTTAGGGATAAACTTACAAATGTTGTTCTTGTTACTATTGTAATATATAAATCTACTGAGCTTCATATGTGGCTGAAAGAAAAGAAAAAGAGGTATGTGAGTCTCAATTTAGGATAATTTTAATCATTATTATTTAGGATTTTAACATTGAGTTATGTTATATTTTAACTTATATAATTGAACTTATAATTGCTGTTGCATGTGATTATACATACACTCAGTAGGTATTGAAATCTAGGGCTTTTGAAATGATTTGAACAAAATGAATGGGAGTGAAACTAGAAAAGGATAATGGTGTGGGCTTCTTTATTTGAGAATTCTTTTTATAGGTAAGGATATGGAAATACTAAGTTTAGTTGTTTGAAAGCTTAAAGGTTAATAAGAAAATTTTAACGAATACAAAGAAAGTGTTTCAACTAACTCACCATTATGTTCTATTTTCCTAAAATGTGACCAGTCCAACTAACTCTGATTATAATTTTTTGTGCAATTATTTTTCTACTGCAGGACCCTTGTCCCATTATTTCATATATACAAGACATTAATTACTATCTAACTGGACCACTGCAAAATTGGATATCGAAACTAGGAGATTTTGTATAAGTTGTCTTCCAAATGCTAATACACTATTCTTTGAATTAAATTTATCAATTTATTTTGTGTAAGTTATCTTCCAAATGCTAATATACTATTCATTGATTTATTTTCTTCGTTATTCTTAATACTCCTCATTGGTCTATTTCAATGATATTTCATCATTACCATAAGGAAAATAATATTCTGAGAATATCTTTTCATGTTTGTCAATGAATTATTCTACAACCTTTTTGAAGCATGCTCAAACATATTCTTAGAGAAAAAATTGATTGGAGTAAAAGTTTGACTCTAGCACACTCATGACTGAAAATAACTACACTTTAACAAGATTATATTGAGTATTTAAGGTTTTTCTATATCTGAACACATCCAACTAGCTTAATTCAAGCTCTAAACTTGCAGATTTTTCAAATCCAATTCCTTATCATATATTATTTTCCTATTAGTTTCTTATCATAATTTGAGCTCCAAACTTGCCTTATTAGTTTCTTATCATATATTATTTTTCTATGTCATTGTTTTGTCAAAGGTACACCTATATTCACTTTTATTGATTCATGTGTTAGCTGACTTTCTTGGTACTGTCCCAAGTTGAAATGTGTGAAAAGGAATCAGAGTTGAGCCAAATAAATAATTGAAGTTAAGGTTTAACTAATTTAGTTATTGATCAAGATTTTGGCTTTAGTAGTTAGAGAAAATTTAATTAGTTGAATTCATAGGTTACAAAAGAACTAAAGCCAAATGAAGTATTTACTATTATTTTATTTTTATTAAGGTTCAAGTGCCTGATATCTTGGTATTTACTTTGAAATGCGAGTTGTTTTATTTCTGCCTGGTGTTTTAACTAGGCAAGTCAGAGTAAAGGTCTTTACTCCCTTTGTTAGATCATCCGGAGAAAGCTGAACTTGAGTCAGTACTTGACTGCTCAGATTCAACTGTCAAAACTAAACTCCAGCGCATCATATTAATCCAAACATATCTTTGGTAATAATTTTGTTGGTTGTTTGAACATTTATCTTTATCTTTAAAAAAAATGTTTTGGAAGTACTATTATTTTAATTAGTTCTGTTTTAGAATTAGGTATATACAGTAGTTATTCTTTGAGATTATGGGGGATGGTGCTAGACTTTTATAGTTATCGAAAATCATATTGAATCTATATGCTTGAATTAAATATATCATTCCTATCCTTTGAGATTATAAGGGATGGTGCTAGACTTTTATAGTAAATTATAACTTATAAACATGCTTGCATTGCATAAGTATGTTCTTTTTGTTAAATGAAAATATGCTAGATGAATTGTTTGGTATTGATAATAAAACAGCAAGCATAGTTATTCTATGTTTTCTTTCTTCACTTGACATATTCTTATAAAATTTTGCTTATTCGTGCTACTGCAGAATCTTGCTCCTGAACGTGTCTTTGATGATGTTGTTCTTTGCAATTTAGTTTACCATCTGGTGATCATAAATTTTCTCAGTTAAATTGAGTTTATTTGCCTCCAATTGAACTCCAAGGGATAAAATGAAAAGTAAAATACATGAATCTTGTTTTGTTATAGTATTTGTAGACTCAGTGACATTATAAGTCCTTGTTTAAATATATTTCCATCTTTGGATTCTGAATGTACATAGGTTTTTTTTCCTCTTCATGTAAATGGTTTTTGTAGTGATATATCAATTAATTTTAAAAAATACAATTTGGCAAATTATGTGAGTAATTTGTATTAAAAAATTGTTATAAAATAAATATTGTGCTTTTGTAACTAGAGGAATGAAAAATATTACAAAATCAAGTTATATTTTGTAATAAAATTTTGTGATAGGAAAAATTATATTGTTACGAAAAACATCTCATTGGATAAAATTTGTTATCACTTTTGTAACGACATTTGGTTTTTTGTATCAGAAAAATTTGTTACAAAATATTACTTTGAATTGTAACAGTTCCATTTTTTGTTACAAAATTTTTTTGTAACGGGACATACTGCAACGGCCTTTTTTTGTTACAAAATCCTTTTGTTTTAAAATTTTGATTTTTTTAATAATTTTTTTGTTACAAATATTGCTTTTTCTTATATTACCACCATTTGGCCAAACCATATACGAGAGAATATCCACTCCACGCATAACTTCCCTCCAAGAAAACTGGCATCGTTGTGAAGAGAAAAAAGAGACGAACACCTTAATCGATTTAGATTTTTGATGGAAGTTACGGAACTCAAGAATCAAGCTTAGAAGTTCATGTTCTTGGAATTCTTTCTTTTTCTTTTCTCATGGTTCGGTGAAGAAGAAGAGAAACGAGATTAAGATGATGATGTGGTGTTATAAAGGGATGTGTGTCATTAAGGGGCCACATGTCGTGTTATTAGAGTGATTAGTCATCAAAATTAATCATGGCTAATCAATAAATATCTTAAACGGATAATTACGAAAGTTAGATGTATTAAAACATAACTGATAATATATATGGAGGTAAATGTATTAGTTAATAATATAAATTATATTAGTAACACGAGGGGTTATAAAGGATAAAAGATCTATGATAAAATATTAGTAGTGTTAAGTTCATCAAAGAGTACAAATATTTATTTATATCGGCAGATACTGAACTTAATAATAACATTATCATCAAAACTCTATTTTAATTATAGCGAGTAAAATAAAATAATAACATAATAATATTACGTTATTATTTATTTTCTTTCAACCTAAGATTCGAAACCAGTTTGTCAAACTAAAACTAATCACGGAAAAATCAAATTTTCGCAAATCACTGTTTTATCATAAAAAACTAGGGCGTTACAAATATACGCTGCAACTCTCAGCCACTAATGTAAATGTGAATGCTTATATCCTTTTTCTTCGCATTTCTCTCCTTCTGTTTTCTCGCATTCCTTTTTCTTCTTCGCATATTTTTTTCCATCATCGTTTTTTTATTACTGCTGTTGTTGCTGCATTTTTTTCTCCTTTTCTTTCTAGTAATTTTGCATCATTTATTTTTTCTTCTTTTTTTGATTTTATTTCTTTTAAGAGAGTGAAACAAGAAGAATTATGAGAAAATAAAAGAAGAAGAAGATGATGAAGAAGAAAAAGATGAAAAAGAAGAAGAAGAAGAAGCAAAAGATGAGGAGGAAGAAGATGAAGAGTTTTGAATTATGCAGAATTTGTTAGAATAAATAACACTAAAATTTCTTAGCAATAACATATAAATTTCTTAATTTTTACACCAAAAATTTTACTACAAAAGTATAAAAATATCTTTTTTAATGCTGCATTTTATATTCTTTTTTTTTTAGTTTTCTTTCTTTCTTCTGTTGCTCTTATTTCTTCTTTAGTAGCATTGCTTTTTATACTATACTTGAATGAACATGTTTATAATGTATTACAATCTTATTTAACTGAATGAATGTAGGTTCCTCATCTTCCTAGTGATTTTGTAGCATTATGTATTTTTTTTTGTTTTTATTCTTGTTAAGAGAGTAAAAGAAGAAGAATCATAAGAAGGTAAAACAAGAAGGAAAGATGAATAATAAAAGAAGAAGAAGGAGGAGGAGGAGAAGGAGTAGTTTTGAGTTATCATTAAATAATTTTGGTACATTCTAGATTTAAATAAGGTGCATTTTTGGTCCATGCTTATTTTGAATTGAGTTCGTTTGTGTGACGTCATCATTAAATAATTTCGACACATTCTGGATTTAAATAAGGTGCACTTGGTCTGTGCTTGTTTTGAACCGAGTTTGTTCATATATCGTCAGTAATTTCGGTGCATTCTGGATTTAAATAAGGTGCATTTTTAGTATGAACTTGTTTTGAATTGAATTTGTTTGTCTCTCGCCATCATTAACAAATTTCAGTGCATTCTGAATTTGAGCTATTATATAAAAGAAGACGATGATGATGATAATGATGACGGAGTAGGAGGTAGAAGAGGAAAATGAAGGAGGAGATAAAAAAAATCCAAATAAAAAAAGGAGGAGGAGATGGAGGTGGTAGCATAGTGGTGGTGACGATGACGATAATAAAAGAGAAAAATGAAAAAAAAAATGAAGAGAAGAAGAAGACGACAATAATGACAATAACAATAATAATAAAAGTGGAGGAAAAGGAGGAGCAAAAGAAAGAAAAAAATTAAATGAAAAAAGAAAAAGAAGAAGAGAAAGAGGAAGAGGAGATGGCGGTAATAATGACAATAACGATAATAATAAAAAAAGAAAAAAAAAGGATACAATAACATTTAAGTGAAAAAAAATACACAAATTTAAAACCCTTAATAACAACTTGATTAAACTTGAATATATATTTTGCTTAATTATAAAACTTTTTTCTATTTAAATACACAACTTTTTAACTTATATACAGGTATAATTGTCTTTTAGTAGTACCATCTATTCTTTCTTTCCTTTTTTATTCATCCGACTTCCATATCCTCTTCCTCTATCTTCTTCTCTCCTTCTTTCTTTTCATCCAAATAAAGTTTTAACAACAAATGAAAAAAATAAAATAATCTCACTTTATCAACAATTTTCAAATAATAAAGAGTAATAGTGATTTTTTAATTTTTAATGAATGTTTTTCGAACCTCAAAAGTGAGTTTCTAATTTAAACTATCTATTTTACGATTATTTAACGATATTAATTACGACTTTCACTCCGATTTACTTTTTGATTTCTTTAGCATCAAATAATTAATTATTGCGTTACCAAAATAGATACTCACTTTTGATATTTTTTTAAATAAATATAAAAAAATATTTTAATTATCAAAATATGCAACCATTCGAAAAATGAAAAAACAAAAAAAATACATGTGTAATTTCTAGCATACGACTCACGAAATAGATAAAAACTTCATTTCGTTGAAGGCGACGAATGGGTGGTACGAGAGACAACACAAAAGTTATCATTCCATATAAAAGGTATGCATAAAATAATAGAGTAATCATTTCACTATTTGCAATTTTGCATGCAAGAAATGGACTTGACTCCATTTCTAGTCCATTTTGCGTATGCATGAAGTGAAACAGCTGCTCTATCATTTCGTGTGTATTTTGACTATTTTCCACGGAATGGTACCCTTTTTTCTTGGTCTAAAGCAAAAGAAAGGAAATGAAATTTTATCCAATTTCGTGAGTGGTATGCCAAAAATATTAAAATAGTACACGTATACATTTCTATTATTTTTGAATTGGTGTGTATTATTATGAAAATTTAAACATTTTTCGTATTTATTTATTTTTTAAAAAGCGTAGTTTTTAGTGTATAAATAATATGCATTATTCTTTTCTTGAAAATTCAAGGTCTTCCAATAATTCCATCACACATTCCATTTTCTACAACATGATCGTCAATCATCGTCGTAAAGGAAATATCCAAACATATCTCACAATGTGGGAAAGTTGTCCTCAAAAGTATTCTCATAAAAGAAAGCAACTAAGCTAAGCTAGTTTATACGTATTTGTTTGTCCATTTTCGAAAAGCTGTTAAAGCCAACGCATCTTTTGGCTCAAGTTTCGCTGCTTGTTCCTGTTTGGTACATACTCAACGGTCACGGTCACGAGTTGATGCATTATTAAAACCTATAAGGAAAAAAGGAGTTATATATATACTTATTTTCATCGCGTACATTTAATTTTATCATTATTATCTAGTCAGATATAAAAATTAAGATAATATTGAATTTAGTCTTTGAATTTATATATAAATTTTAATTTAATATTTAAAATTTCAATTGATGTTATTTAATCTCCAAATTTTATAAACGTAGTTTATATTAGTCTTTGAAATAATTTTCGGCACACAAACGTTAATAAAGAACTGACTTATTTGGCATTCAAATAATCTAAAAACAATATCGTGTCACTTGTTTTGGAAGTAAATATTTCAACAAATATCACTTACGATATTGTTTTGGACTATCTGAGTGTTAAAACTAAAATGACATCGTTTTATAGAATCTAGCATGACATCCAGCTATTTATATCAGTATTTTGTTAACGTCTGTGTGTTGAAAATTATTTCAAGGACTAACATAAATTATATTCATAAAGTTTGGGGTCTAAATTGATACAATTAAAACATTAAAGACTAAATTGAGACTTATATGCAAGTTTAGAAGCAAAATTGAGTATTATCTATATAAAACTTATTCTATTAAAAAAAAGTTATAAAGTTTACTTGAAACAATAATCTCACACTTAATAAAAGGGCTGTATATTTTCTTATTATATCAAAAGAAAAGTGAGTATAAAATAACGAGTAGAAATCATATATTTTAAATTTGAAGAAAGAAATAATTAGATTTTCGAAAATTTTGATTTTGAACTAAGGGTAAAGTATTAAATTGGTCCCTTAGATTCGGGTATAATTCTGTTTTGATCCTTAAGGTTTAAAGTGTTCTATTTGAATCCAAAAAAGTTTCATTTAGCATCAATTTAGTCCCACAGTGAGGTCAAAATTAAATAATTAACAAAATGTCCTACATAACAACAGTACAAGAACAAAATCGATAATCTGGAGAACAAGTACAAGCTCCAGAGGTATAAAATCAACCATTGATACATCAATACATTTATTTATCATTTTCTTTAGTTTTATAGAAAATATTTTATTTATATTATAAAAAATAATAAATAAATGTATTGATGCATCAATGGTTGATTTTATACCTCTGGAGCTTGTACTTGTTCTCCAGATTATCGATTTTGTTCTTGTACTGTTGTTATGTAGGACATTTTGTTAATTATTTAATTTTGACCTCACTGTGGGACTAAATTGATGCTAAATGAAACTTTTTTGGATTCAAATAGAACACTTTAAACCTTAAGGACCAAAACAGAATTACGCCCAAACCTAGGGGACCAATTTAGTACTTTAGTTATTGAAAAAAAATATCAAGTAGATCCTCTATGATAATAAAGGTGTCCATATATGTCGTCCTTCTGTCAATAAATAGTGCAAAAAGAAATGGAGTTATCCATATGTTTTGTTATTTACAGTGGTGTATATTTCGTTACTGTCACATGAGTATAGAAATGATGGAGTTTTAGATAATGAAACATTTATTATCTTGAGTTTTCATATAATTCTTATCAATTACTCTCTATTTATCACGGATTATATTAAAACAGGTAAATTTCACTCTAAAAATTGTTATCTGCATGACGATCTTTTATAAATAAAAACGTCACAGCAGTTAATGGTATATACAAGGACTACCATTAAATTTTACATAATAAATTATTAAAAGGATATCACGTGTCTATCGTTTACTATTGTTAAAGACTAAATTAATACATTTTTTTCGATAACTAATTAATTTAAAATTGAAATCTTCAAAAATAATCTAACTGTCACTTTACTTTATATTTTTTTAATAAGACAAGTAATTTTACAATAAATTTATAAGTTCTTATGATAAAAGAAGTATCAAATAAATTGTTGAGTTAAAATACTAAAATTAGATCTTTGAAAGATGATAATACTAAACATAATTCATCATTTTATAAAAATTGTAGTTATTAAATTTACTGTGATAATTTTTTAAAAATTTATTTGACATTTTTTTTAAAAAATACCTATAAATTCATTATATATAGATATTCTTCAAGGATTTATTTAATATTTTTTCTTTAAGAACTTACAGTCAGTGAGTGACAAAATTTTATTTCACAAACCTACCTGTCTTTCTCTTGTGTCTTACTGTCGGTAAAATAAATAAATAAAATAAAGCCAAGCTCCTTGTACGGTGGTTGCTCATTAACTTGCATTGTAGTGTAGCGATATATCATATACGTACGTGTCATGTGAAGAAAAGAGAGCTTCTTCAGAAGAATTCAGAAACTGACATGGCTCTGAATGACAATCACATGCATCGTCGATTATGTGTTAATTTCACTACTGTTACTTTGGTACCCTATTTTGGTAGATTGGTCCTCACTCCTAATTTTTTTTATAATATTTTTTAATTTAACATATTAAAAATTAATTTATTATAAATTTAAATTTTATTTAAAAATTTATTATTAATTAATAAATTATAGTATAAATAAGACAAAATTTAAAATTTTAATATTTATTTAAATAGATAAATAAACTAATTATTCGACCAACTCAAATTAATTTGGGAGCTATTTAAATAAAAACGTCAAAAACATCTTTTTTTAAAGATATTTTTTAGTAATTAAATTAACATATATAATCGATTAAACCGTGTTATTTTTGTCAAAATTAGGCCAGACAAATAAATTTGACCGAAAAATGGTGAATCAAATTTTAAATCGATCTAAATTAATATTATTTTTTACAAAAAATGACTACAATACCCTTATTATAAAAAATGACTAAAATACTCCTATTATATATATTAATTTTGAAAACTCTAAATCCTAACTCTATGACGAACTGACGGCAGAGAGTTCACTACAACAGGAGCGGCAGATAGCGGCGGTTAAAAGCTCGGTAGCGGTGGTTTAACCGCCGCTAAACATACAGCAACAGGTAACTGATCGCTGGAACTAAAGGTGTAATAGCCCAGACCACCCGCTAGCACGATATTGTCCGCTTTGGCACACAAGGCCTCACAGTTTTGTTTTTGACAATAGGGATGATAGCTGAAACCCCCCACACTCACTCGTCAAAACGTGTCATGCTAGGGAGAGGTATCCACACCCTTATAAGGCATGCTTCGTTCTCCTCCCCAACTGATGTGGGACCTTGCAATCCACCGCTTAAGGGAGCCCATCGTCCTCACTGGCACATCGATCCGGGCTCCGGCTCTGATACCATCTGTAACAGCCCAGACTACCCGCTAGCACGATATTGTCCGCTTTCGCACACAAGGCCTCACGGTTTTGCCTTTGACGATAGTGATGATAGCTGAAGCTCCCATACTCACTCGTCAAAACGCGTCATGCTAGGGAGAGGTATCCACACCCTTATAAGGCATGCTTCGTTCCCCTCCCCAACCGATGTGGGACTTTACAAGTAAAACAAAAGGCAGAGATTACAGAATTAAAGACAGCAGCAGCAAAACATAAGGCAAAGGCAGCAGAAGAAATGGAAAAGAGACAGACCATGGTGAATTTGGTAAAATACATAATCCAACAGCAAGGAGACACTTTGTCACCTGAAATTGATGCACAGCTAAAGTCTTTGGGGAGTGGAGCACAATAGAGATCTTTTAACAATTAAATTTTTTTCTTCTTTCCTTTATGAACAGTGCACTTTGAGATCAAATTATTATCAACTATTTTATTTTGTCATCTATATATATGGATCATTTGGGATATCTTAGTATTGTGTTTTATGTCAAGTATGCTTTTTTTTAATTGTAATTGCAAACATAATCAGTTAAATTAATACGAAACATTTTTAAATTAAAATATTTCATGAATGTTGATTGTCATATGAACACAAAATTCAAATAAAGTATTTATTTGAAAAAAATTTTTACCTTTAGTAGCGGTTACTATTGAATGCTGCAAAATCGAATTTTTTAAACTAAATTAAATAGCGGCGGTTAATTAACCGCCGAAAAAAGTTTCTCAATCCAGCCCTGGAAAGCACCAGCGGTTCTCAACTGCTGCAAAATGTATTCACCTATAAAAGAGGTTTGGCAGCAGTTATTCCTGAGCAGGGATGTACCACGACGAAGGGAATTAGAAGAAAAGCTGTTGAACCTGGAAAACAACTTAGTTGAGTTCACAAACCAAAGAATTAACTTTGCCATGCATTCTGATCCCAATAAAATTTTAAAAGAAGACAAAGACTTTTTAGATTGAATTTATTTGTAATTTTTCGAATTCAAATATATCATTATCTTTTCCTGTACATTTATGATTGACTGCTAATATACCAGATCTTATTGTACACAGGGTTATCTAATTATAATAATTTGTTCACATGGGTAAACAATAGTTTTAATCTTTCTAATAAAATTCATTATACCTAAAATTAATCAAACGCTACTATAACGGTTTAACTTACTTAGGAAACGAGAAAAGAATTAAAAACCATAACTTAGGAGGATTTTATATTTTTTTCCTCCATTTAATTATGTTAAGTCCTTGTGAAATGATGCAACGCGTGGTTGAGTCATTCTGTCTTCACTGGTCCTTGTTGAGGATTTATACTAAACATTGGTAGTCTAAATTTGTTATGGTCAACATAATGATTATTCAGAAAATACTTACTAGTATTGTGTTAAGCTCGATTTGGCTTAGAAGTCAGATCAATGTTATTTTATATTGAACCAAATCTTGTCAATTTCAGTTTTAAAAAAAAATATGTTTCATATTATGAAAATTTCATAACAAACCGTTTCTGATCATTTGGTTTTAAATTTTAAATTAAGTTTTGTAAACGATAACATTGCTACTTTTTCTAACAATCCATAACAGATAAAAACTACTTAAAAAAGGTACGTAGTCACTGTTGCCACCAAACCATTTTTTTTAGCTGTGCACAAACTAATTTTCCTATATTCTTTAATCATGATATTAACATGCGGTTCAAATATCATCTATCTTTTTTTAAAATATCCTGTCAACTAAATTTAAGCCTTTATAAAAATTTGGATTTTTTAAGCCTATATAAAGATTTGTATGCTACTAATTATCAA
The DNA here is from genome assembly GCF_003086295.3 of Arachis hypogaea. NCBI lineage: Eukaryota > Viridiplantae > Streptophyta > Magnoliopsida > Fabales > Fabaceae > Arachis > Arachis hypogaea. The sequence continues at coordinate 40,293,478 of NC_092048.1, read as the reverse complement.
AATTCTCAACTTGCAATGTCAAAAGTGTCAGGTTAGTTTTTCACCATACATATCATTAATAACTCAAGAATTAATGTATTAAAAAATTTATGCTCTCCTCTATCCATCTCTTTCTGTTATGCCAAGCGTAAAAGCTTTTTGTGCATTGAATTATAGTATTTAAATGATTAATATGCACAATTTTTTTTTAATTTTCGAATTTATACATACAAAAGCTTATAAATCTAGTTTGTATTTTGCCTCTTTTAATCATATAACAATTACATGTTGGCAGGAGGATTTATTTACTTTTATTATATACATAAATTATCCCAAACGATCTTTGTTTCCTGGTTATGAATTACATACACCCAAGTAAATTTGCCAAAAAAAATATAGGAGTCAACAGTAAGAGATTTAGAATTAACTAATTAATGGCACTAAAATTGACATCATATGCATTTTGGGCTTAAGGTAAATTTTAACTTTCAATAGATTAGTTCTCTGGGATGGGTGATTATTACTTTGGGTAAGCCAAAATTTTAATTCATGTATGAATTAAAATTGGTTGAATTGTTCCTCCATTTGAATGGTAACATAACTCTACATCTTTTTTTGAAGGATTGAAAGTACACTTAGTTGGGTATACAACATAAAAAGTTCGATCAATCTACAGCCTCTACTCATCCATTTTTTCTAAACAAGGTAAGTCATCACCCTCAATAAATTACACATAGTATTTACTTAACCTTTTATTTTATCATTGACATGGTGGTTAGTCCATGATTCTAAAACTAAAAAAGGATAAATTATTATGTACTTGTAAATACGATGATTACAAGAAGCTGAAGGTTGTAAGTAGTGTATATGCCTATTGATTAACAATAAAAAAAATTCTCAAGTAACTTGCTGGACAATAATGACGAACAAAAGAAAAAAAACAAATTAAAAAAATGTAAAGCAGTTAAATTTACAAGGTAAAAATCTTAATTAGTTAACTATGGTATCTTAAGTTAACAATAATCAAGTTTTAATTTGTTAGCCATATAATAAAAGAGTAACTTAACACAGATGAGTTATAATTACGTTACATATATCTATGGCATCATTCTGCAATTCAGTTAAGAGTTAAATCTAAAAATTAACCAGTCACTTCAGAATATAACGCAAAACTAGCCCTTTACCAATTCAGATAATTCAGCAATTTAAAACTAAATTAGCAATTTTGCAACAGCTCGACGAACAAATAAAACCAAAGCAAGCCTTTGAAAAATCAACACAAAAATCAGTGACCATTTGTATCCTAATTATACATTTTAATTAATGTAGGAAACAAATTGTTTGTTCAACCAACAATTTATATCTCTGTTTAGTACCTCAAATCCCATACGACTTCTTTTCTGGTACCTTTTAATCATGGCCTATCTGACTTTAACATCTTTATCGCCCATCACAAAAACTTAGAATCCCTTTTGTTTGCATGTATCTAATGTTATTTTAACATTGTTAATTAATGAAGTCCAAAGCTATTATAGGCCAAAGGTCAAAACAAAATAAATGTAAATAAGGTTACCTGAAGTCTTGAACGTTGAATTAATTATAGGATGGGGTAGAAACGTACGATGCTAACAAGAAAAGTACTTTCAAGATGTTTGCGGCATTGATGTGGACTATTAGCGATTTTCTAGGATTGGAAAACTTATCAGGGTGGAATACGCACAGCGGGTTAGCATGTCCTGTTTGTAATTTTGATGCTAAGGCACATCGATTGACGTATAGTCAAAAATGGTGTTTTATGAGTCATTGTCGTTTTCTAAGTCAGGGTCATAAATTTAGACTGGACCAGTTAAGATTCGACGGGCAAGTAGAAAACAGGGATCCTCCAAAGATGTTGTTTGGAACAGATATCCTAAGACAACAATCAAATGTTCACATGTCATTCGAAAAGATGACAAACGCCATAGGACAAAAAAGACGCAATGGTGAAGATGCCAACATGGGTGAATCAAACTGGAAGAAGAAGAGTGTTTTCTTCGAACTGGGAAGAAAATATGCTACGTCATAACCTAGATGTTATGCACATAGAAAAAAATGTCTGCGATAACATAGTGTTCACTATATTAAATGATAGTGGAAAGTTAAAGGATAATCTAAAAGCTCGAAAGGATTTACAATACATGGGTATAAGGCCGGAGTTGTGGCCGTGCGAGGGTGGAAAATATCCTTCTGCAGTTTTACCATGTCAAATGCACAAAAGGATATATTTCTAAAGACTCTTTAACATGTCATCTTTTCAGATGGTTATTCAAGCAATATTACACGTTATGTTGACTTGCGACAGCGTAAGTTGTATAGTTTGAAAAGTCATGATTGTCACGTTCTGATGGAACATTTGCTTCCAATTCTAGTAAAGAATGCACTGCCTGCCAATGTGGGTACCGTAATTTCTAATCTTTCATCATTTTTCTGAGCACTCTATGGGAAAGCCGTTAACCCTCTACAGTTCGATGAACTCCAAAATTATGTTGTTCATACCCTGTGTCATATGGAGATGATTTTTCCTCCATCATTCTTCACAATCATGGTACACCTTATCGTGCATCTTGTAGAAGAAGTAAAAATTGGTGGCCCAGTATATTATCAGTGGATGTATCCAATAGAGAGGTTAGTTCCTATGTAAACCTGTTTACAACATGCGGTTTCATTAATAAATTGTACTACTCATATGACATGGTTGCCGTTGAAAGGTATCTGGGATGTTTGAAGCAATATGTGCTCAACAGGGCTCAAGCAGAAGGCTCAATTGCAGAGGTATACTTATCTAAGGAGATTCTAACCTTTTTCTCTAGATATCTGGATGACATTGAGACTAGGATGAATCGACCGGTGCGAGTTGACAATTAACCTAGTGGAGTGATCCCTGATGCATGTGAAATGATGTTCCCAAAAATTGGAAAGGCGTTAGGGGCTGCAACTTATTTTAAGCTAAGCCAGATGGAACAACATCAAGTACATCGTCACGTGCTAATCAACTGCGAGACTGTTTCTGAATTTATTGAGTAAGTGATCTTATGTTAAATTTCAACTCTTGGAGATAAATCTGTTAAGCCTTTCACTATTAGTGAATAATGTTGTGCTATTTCAAATAGTTCATTTAGACAAAAAACGAAGAGAATGCTACGAGGTCAAACAAGGTCGCAATAAAAAATAAACAGCATTGTGCACAAGAAATTTGTTCAGTGGTTCAAGCAAGAGGTTAGCATACAGTAAGCATTATGCCAAAGTCAAATGATAGCATGAAACATACTATAATACTTTAATTTTGTTGCATGTAAGAATGGATGTTATATGGTAGCAGTTTTCGATGGAGAGCACTGAGTATTCAAATGAGATTAAATGCCTTGCATGTGAACCCATACTGCAAGCAAGATGTTATGGGGCGTACAATGTCAACGGGTATAAGTTTAGAACTATGGCAAAGGATGAAGGGATGAAAACCCAAAATAGTGGAGTATATGTCTCGTCTAATACATGAAGTTATGCAAGCATGCGTGACCAAAAAGTTGCTATTGGTAGTGTTCCATATTATGGCAAAATTGTAGACATAATTGAATTGAATTACAGCTGTCGGTTCTCAGTTGTGTTGTTCAAGTGTATTTGGGCAGATACGACTACTACTAGAGGAAGCAAACAAGATCATTTGGGTCTTACTAGTGTTAACTTCTCTCGTTCAATACACACTGGTGATCAAGAAGACGATGAACCGTACATATTGGCATCAGAAGCTCATCTTGTATACTATGTGGACGATGAAGTAGATAATGGAGCGTAGTTATTCATGTGAAGCCACGAGACTTGTATGACATGGGAGAAGAGAATGAAGAAGCTGAAGTTGGTTTCTCTCCACAGCCAGGGTTAAACATGTCAACAGCAGAGGACATTGGAGAGATACAGTTGACAAGGGATGATGATACAGAAGACCCCACAAACAATGTTTCTGAAAATATTAATGATGTTGCAGAATGAAACATGAGATTGTTCAACATAATTTTTAAAGAAGATTTGTGTGTTTAATAAGTTATCAATTAGTTTTTGTATATAGTTGGCTGGTTACATTACGATTTGCATTTTCGTATTTCAATGAAGTCTTTACTGGATTAACAGCTTTAATAAATTAAAGCTTTTTCCCATTTCTTCCATTTTTTGTTTATCTACATTTATTCCAGAATGAAGTATCTATATTGTTTGATGTTGTTGTTCTTAATGTCGGTTTTATTAAAAGATAACATGTCTAATAATCATTAACTAATCTTAATGTTGTTATGACTAATAAATATTAGTTATTTTAAAATGATGGAATAACAAGGCAAGTGGAAATGAATGACTTTTCATCATGCTGTGCAAGCCTGACATTTACTACAGAAATGGCTGTAGCCTCGCCATTCTCTTCGTTAGAACATGCAATTGCTGTTGCTAGAGACATATGATTCCGTAAAGTGAATGTTAGGTGTTGGTTGGAGGCTATATCAGGACGCTCTTGTTTCAAGGAATACTTAAAAATGGCAAACAATTATACCATGCAGGTTCGTTCCTTAGGCATACAGTTATTGATTAATTGAATAATGTATATGTTAAGTTTATATACGAGAACCAAATGTATTGGAATAATATTTGTTATGTTAACATTCAAATGTGTAGGATCTTCATAAATGGGGATCAATGTACGAAAAGAGGTTTGGGTATATTTTTGTGACATGTGCATCTGGAAAGAGTTCTTCTGAAATACTTACTGAATTGAAGGTAAGAATAGATTCCTAATACAAAAATTTCATTGTAAATAAGTAGTGTATTTTACAAAAAAATACTATAAACTATATCTAGTATTATGTAGATGCGCTTCAGAAACAACCATGTTGTTGAGTTGGATATTGCATCAAAGGAGGAAATGAAGTATATAGAATTGCACATTACAGATCTTCTATCTAAGAGATATGCCCAGAGTACTAATAAGGGAGATGGTAACTATTGTTTATTTTTTATTTGTTCTAAAAGTTTCTAATGATATTAACATACCATGTTTTTACTAAATTAATTTCTAACGAATGTCCTTCTTGTTGTATGATGTTCATATTTTCAGTGTTACCTGAATATTCAGGCGAAGTAGTTAATGACAGTCTAGATGGGATAGAGACTGGTTCAGAAGAAAATTTAGATGAAATTTTCTCTGTTGGAATTAACATATCCATGCAGCCTGATCTCAAAAAGGTTCCGGAAGAAGACGAAGAAACTTTAGATAACCAGCAAATACAAGATCATGTACATGTTGCAAATAGGGGCTTCGATTTGAACAAAATGCCATGGTATGGAGATGAAATATTAGATCCTGTAACACGTGAAAGTCATAGATTCTTGACAGAGTATTTTTACCCAGGTCAATAGGATGTTGAAGAGAAATTTTGACCTTGTATTTTAAGAATTAGGTCGCGTCCACTTAGTTTAATGGTTTGATTGTAGTATTACATATGTGACTACTTTTGGAATTTCAAGATTCGGGTTGAATAAGGAATATTTTCGAAAAAGCCCCAGTTTAATTTATGATCGATTAAAGCTAGCATTAACTGATACATTTCTAACATATTTCTTTTTCATTTATGCTTGAATGCAACCTTATAATATCTTATAGTAAATGAGAAAATATAATTTGTAAATTTATTCACATGAGTAAAAAAAATCTCTTTTTAAAGTGATTAATCTTTTTTACATAAAAAAATCCAAAAATTGGTGTCACGGTTTAGGTAACAGTGACTCAAACAAATTGAGCAAAATTAACTAATTAGACTCTATAAAAAAAAACAAATACGGGCAAACCCAAATTATTTACCAATAAAAAAATTCTAAATTTGTGAAAGACAACATTAATTCAGAATAACATTTATGAAACTAGTGAGACTACATCCAAATATGAGAGTGAGGAACTAAGCAAATTTGGTGGCGGTTGGAATAAAATCGCCGCTAAAAGTAAGTACTGGTTCAGCAACTATGTGTGCAATTTTGTTACATTCAGCAGCGGTTGATCTTAACCGCCGCTAGATGTGAAACGGATAGCAACTCCAATGACAAACCTCTGCATTAACCGTCGCTATTCTTCATTCAGCGGCGGATTTCTACAACCGCCGCAAACCGGCCACCGCTATCTGCCGGAATTGTTGTAGTGGTTAGAATTTAGAATTCTCAAAATTGATAAGGGTATTGTAGTCATTTTCTATAATAAGGGTATTGTAGTTATTTTTATAAAAATTAATATTAATTTAGATTAGCTCAAGATTTGATTCATCATTTTTTCGATCAAATTAATTTGTCTGGTCTAATTTTAAAAAATAATATAATTTGATCGATTATATATGTTAAATTTTAATTAAAAATATCTTTAAAAAAAATATTTTAGACGTCTTTATTGAAGTCGCTCCTAATTAATTTTTTCTACTCTACCTATACACCTTCATTATGCTCTTTAGATCAGGGTCCAACGGCATTTATGACTACAATATTGTTGTTCGTCATAACAATAAATATATGACTATTTCATATGCACGTTTTCATAACATTTTATATTATGCAATCGTAATTTACTATAATAATATACAAATTATGAGGTATCCATGATCCATGCATAAAACTAAAGGAACTTTATTGGACTAAATTACTTTAAACAATAAACCAAAATTTTTATATTCATAACCCTATATATGGCTTGTCTGATCTAACAGTTTAACAATACCAAAAAAAAATTAAGATTAGGGTTACTTTTAAAGATTGATAATGAAAACAGTGTCATATAATATCCGATCAATTAGCTTCAAAAAGTGATTAGAAGGTGAAGAAGTTGTGTTCTTGACCTATTTAAAGAAGGAGATAATTTTTTAATTACAAGTAGAAAATGAAAAAATTGAATGTGATTACGGTTCTTGTTTTCAATAAATATTATTTTTTATTTGAAAGAAAAAAGTTGAAAACATTCTTTTAATACAATACGATTTATTCGGTTGAATTTCGGTTAAATCAGTTAAACTATTAAACTGTTAAATCAATAATTAGAATGGTTCGATTGTCGGTTTGATTTTTAAAACCTAACCATTAACTTTAATACCCACTTTTTGTTGGGGAAGAACACAAGAAATTTTAACTAACAGATTAAGTGAGTTACTATAATAATAGATCAGACATCATATCATTACCCAAAACCTTAAAATAATAGGGTTTTAAGTCTTTCTTTATTATATATATTTATTTAATCCATTCTCAATTAAGATAATAATTTACCTCTCATACTTGATATGTCAGCTCCGCTTATGTGGTCGAGTTAAGTGCACCCGCATGAAGCATTCTATCATCACTTTAGATAGGAGCAGAATGGATAACATGCAACTAGTTCTTCGAATTGATATATCATATTGTTGGGCCATTGTGGGGAGCTCTCGACCACCAGAAAGATTTTTGGGAGGAATTAAGTGAGAGAATATAAGATGAGAAGACACCACATCTAACTCAAAAACCTTAAGGTAGTAAATTAATGGGTCTCTCATCTTATAAACACCTCACTCTTCCTTACTTTTTTCAATGTGAGATTAATTTCATATACTACTCCTCACACTTGCAACATGACAATATCTCCCTCAAGTGTGAGCCTCCGCATCAAGCATCAACTCCCTCTAGCTCCTCCACCACATATGAGTATTCGTTCATCATACCGCCACACTACACTGCGGGACACACCGTCCTAACTATCTTTGTGGGAAAGACTTTTGATGCTTCACCTTGAATACTCATTAAACCAAACCGATTAACCATCGGCTCTATTACCACTTATTGGGCTACCGTGGGGAGCTCTCGACTACCAAGGAGATTTTCGGGAGGAATCAAGTGAGAAAACATAAGATGAGAAGACACCACATCAAACTTAAAAACCTTAGACATAGGTTCTTTGTCTAAGTTCAATGGTTCACAAAATTCAAAACTTAACGAAATTCGAGTCGTCACATGAATTGGAGCATATGATTTCCCCGTCTCTCCCTTTTCCTGGGAATGCTTACAATCACAAGCAAGTAATTGAATGAGTGGGGGGCTTTGGAAGCACATGCGGAATAGAAAGAAAAGAAAACCCACAACAAGCTGGAACAAATTAAGATCAATAGGAAGATGAGTTATCTAAAAATTCATTTTTGACAAAGTGCATGCGACAACGATCTATATAGAAGTGTTCCTCGTTGATGCATTCCTGTTAAAAAAGATACAAACACTCATATTTCTGCTCTCGAATTCGCTTGGATTATCAATAAGAGTTCCATCTTGAAAAATGACATCATTTAAAAGACAAATGCCACCACTGTGAGGCGAAAGGGAGTAACTTGTATGATCTTATAGTGCATTTATTCCCATTATGAGAATGAAATGATGCTCTACCTACTCGTGCTAGCCGCTTACCTACTCGTGCTCATAGCTCGATTAGAAGTTAAGAGTGTGGTCAGACAAAAAAAAGTAGTCATCTGTTTCAAGTGATACATGAATTACTCAGTAATGCTTCGTTGCTTGATGTTTTCCCACTTAGAAAAATAGCTTAATGGTAGAGAAAAACCTTGCCAAGGCTGAGGTTGAGGTCACGTCTCTTTTACTCTTAGCTTTGTCGTTTAGTGGTAACAAGTAGAGTAGGTACCGCCTCAATCCAATTCCTCTTTCCGTAGCCTCCCTAACACACATACTCCTAATACAAAAGAAATAGATCTTAAGTATGGGTCTCCTCGATTACCCTCCCCTTGAACATGAACTAGTCGAAAGGATGAACCCACACCACATTTTATAACCTTCGAACCAAAACTGCCAACTAGAGATGGAATTCCAACTCAATTGAGAGTTCTGTGACCGGTTCAATTCAAAGGATGGTCCAACAATAATGGAAAGGCCATCCCCCTATCTCTTTTTAGACCCCTCATTCTACGATGTTGTTGTTACTTTTTTATTCAAATAATGAAAGCTTTTCGTTTTATGAAGACCCTCCACTTTTTTTTATCTTATTAACAGAGATGTTTCTTAATGATGAAAGCCATAGAATTTAAGACTCGATTTGAATTAGAGGGCTAAGCCAAGGATAAGAAGGCTTTCAGGGACTAGGGAAGACGTGTGGATTATAGAGCTAGAGGCAGATCAGAGATTTGTCCATTGGTGTTGGGCATAGACGAGCCTTAACTAGACTAACATTGACGAAAAGAGTGAAGAAAAAAAATTCTCCCATCGTATCGTTAAACCGGTGTATAATTTAATATTATATCTAGGATTCAAGTTGAATTGACCTTCCCTTTTGTCTCAAGGTGAGGCAAGGTAGCTTGCTCAAATGTTTGTTTTTCAATATCTCGACTACTCAAGAAACTTGACTAGCAGTTACTCTAGCCTGAAGTGGATTCTTGCGAAAGGGCGAAGCCTCACCTTGAAGTAGGAATGTCTTCGTTGCTGGGATGGGTTCCAACTGGAATGAAAAGAGGAGGAACAAAGACTCCAATTTTACTGGAGATTCATCATTGGCTAGGGCTTTTGAATCAAAGCATGGACATCCACAACTAAGATGGAACAATAAATAATCAATTGAAGAGATAGGTTAGTAAACTTTTATTAGGACTTTTATTGATTATTGATTTGACTAGTAACAACAAACTGTGTATGATAGGGCTTCAAGGAGACACAGGAGATGGATGTATGAGTCGTCAATTAGATAGACCAATAAATGATAAAAGGGATGAGATCATTCGACAAATTAGTGATCCATGGCCCTACCTCACAAAGAGATATCCCTAGAATAAGAGGGGATTGGTTGATTGGAAAGTTCGGGTAGGAGTAAGACTATGGGTGAATGCAGATTGAATAGGATCGGGTATAAAAAAATCTAGATCAAACTACCCTAAAATATTGGATCCAATGTTTGTATTTTTTAGCCTTGGATCTGATTTAATCCGCACATTATCGGATTAGATCGAATATTGGATATATCACCAAAACAAAAGATTAACAAAAATTATCACAGAATTATGGGATAAAAATAACAAATATTAACAAAAAAAATAAAGTATAGAAATAGGATTTTGAATGCGAAATAGAGTATAGAAATAGGATTTTGAATGCGAATCACAGCATGGACTATAGAAATAGGATTTTAAAAAAATTATAAAAAAATTAACAAATATTAACAAAAATAACCATATAGAAATAGGATTCTGAAGTAATACAATTAGCTTAAGGGAGAAAAAAAAAGAAAAAGGTTTCTAATTAACTAATTTAGTTATGGAGAGAGCCAAGACGGGAACCTCGATTGTAATTATTAAATCGCAGCATTATAGAAAATGCAGAGAAGGAAAAGTAGAATGCAAAAGGCGAAGCAGAACCCGATTAGATGTAGAACGCGATCAAAGATGTGAACAGGAAACAACGAATCGAGGCGGTGCCGATGAGGAACACAAGAGATAGAAAAGCTGGGAATCGACACAGCACTGGTGAAGAACATACGTGATGGAGAAATCTGAGAAGTCAGCAGAGAGAGGGGGATAAGCTTCGATTCCAGTGACTGAGGAAAAAGAGTGAGGTTCGGTGATTCCGATGATTCCAATGGCGCAAAGGATCGACTATTCCAACAACGCAACGCAAATGATGGACAATGGTTGTATTGGATGACAGTGAGAAGAGAGAATGAGCCGGTGAGAAGTATGCCAATTGAAAAGGGAGAGAAAAATAGGATTTTGACTCTAATTAGGTTACATTCTTAGTTATTTATGTTTTAATTTTTTTTTTTTGAATTTGTCGATCGAATCTGTAGGTATTTAATTGAAATCTACAATTAGATTCTATTAATTTACAAATTGAATTGAATCTCTATCCACAATTTTCGGACTAAATCCAGATAAACACGATATGAAGATTGAATCTGATCCATTGAGATCCGTTTGTTGTCACTCCTTGCCCTATTTGGTTAAGCAGCCTCATTCATCTTCCTATTTTTTTTTCAACACGTACAGTTGGTTAATTATAAAGTTCCTATTTTGGTTGTATTGCAAAAGAAGAGGGAGAAAGAATGGGTACAATTCCACCAGAAGCCTATATTTTCGACCAAAAAAAACTGAAAATAAAACAAAAAATCTGTATTTACTAACCAAATGAACTCAATAAAAATGATAAATATGACATATTATTCATAAATAACACAATAATGCAATATGATAATTTTGACATTCAAATTAATTTTTATCATAATTATTTAAAAAGAAAATATTGAAAATTAATTTTTAGATAATTATCATTTGCTAATTTTAAAATTTAGATTTATCATTTAAGATTTAAGATTAAAAACTTATGATTTAAAATTTAAAATTTAAAATAAATACAATATTTTTTAGAAAATTAGTTGATATTAATTGAAAATTGTTTATTCCTAATATTATTCTTAATTAAAATGTTATATTAATTTATGCCTTAGTTCACATAAAATTTTCAACATGGTCTGGATTCTCGTTATAAATCACGTCTAGTGTGTTGGTTCCGATTAATAAAAGCAGTGGTTGGCTTGGATCATATGCACTCCCCACATGTTATGCCTTCTTCCTATCCCCCACCTACCATTCAAAAAGTTTCGAAATCTTGATAGTTGAAAATATATATATCTCGTATGTTCCATAGCAGATAATGAAAGTTAGGTTATCCTTGTCAACTTCTTACATTCTTTTTTATCTTGTTTGAGGAGTTTAGGCAAATCTAATTTCAGTATAAGAAAAGGGTTTACAGTTAATGACTAAATGTATCAAAGAATGGTACAAATATAATTTCATATGCATGCAAATATAAGGGGAGAACGAAGAGACTGCATGATTAGATTTATGTCTTTATGCTGCGTTTGTTTAGATAAGAACATTTATACATAAAATTATATTTCACAGATAAAATATAAATAAAAATATTTATATTTTAAATATTAAATTAGTATATTTTATATTTTTTTATAAAAATATAAATATATTAATAAAAAATATATTTTATTTTTATTATTTTTATTAATTTTTTATAATTATATTTTTTTAAATTATGTGAAAAAAATAAATTAAATTTTTTATCATTTATTTTATTTTGTATTTAGTTTATTATTAAATAAAATATTAAAATAAATTTTTTTCTGTTTTTATTCTTTAATTTGTATCTTATTATTAGTGTCCTATCTTATTCTATTCAAAAATTCAATGCAACCTTAGTGTCGGCATGCGTTAACTATTAATTGATCTAATTATTTTGATGTATTAAATTTCGTGTATATGTATTATAAATTTATTTTTGATATACTAATAAGATAAAATATTTTATACAATCATCCAATTATATTTATCTTTTTAATAATTATTTATGCAATTAATATAAAAATTAATTTTTTTAGATATAATTAGATAGATGTCTAAAACTACTTTGCAATACAAAATTAAATTCATGTATTGTACGTAAACACCTAAGATATATTGGATGCACGGGATATGTTATCTGATTTAATAATATTAAACAAATATGATCAATAATAATTAAACCAGAAATAATAAAAATAATGTGGAAAGCATGGCGAACTACAGAAAACAGAAAGGACCTTATATCAATCATATAATACTTGTGATGAAAAGAATTGCATTACGGTTGGTTTAAGAATGATGAGAAGTAGGTCGTGAACATAAGTACTAAGATGTCACTCTTTGAGATGAAGTTTCTATATATTGTTATTATAATATAATTATGTAAAACTAATTTAATTCTGAAGGTTAGTTTAAGAGTCAAAAAATGTTTTATATTTACAAATATTATAAAAATTTTATATTTGATACTTTTGACCTAAGTTGTAGAGTTGAATTAAATTTAATTAATTTTGAAAAAAGTTTAAATTCGTAAATGAAGAGGGTAATTATTATGTTATTAAAAAAGGTTGTATATTTTGTTCTCTCTTCACTACTTTTAAATCTTGAGTAGGGTGTTTTTGTTTAGAATTTATTCTTGATTTCACCGTAGACAATTGTCTTACTACATGCACTTGAATACTAATTCCATATTTATTTGCTTATATGCACATGATTAGTTGATAACATTAGTCAATTCATTTGCAAATCACTAGCAATATATAAAATGAATGCATGTAATAAGAAGAAAATATAAACTTAAAAAAAAATCAATTTATAAAGAGATGTGAAAAATTGTGGACGGTGCATTATTGTTTTCTCAAGTTTTATAATAATCCACTATTTAAGATTAAAGGATAAACACGAATTGTTTGTGTCAAGAATAAGCAAAGTATAACTATATATCTGTGTACGTGTAACCTTCCGTAATTGGTCATGGAAATTGATTGATTGATATTGATATTGTAATTAATCTAATCTGGACTGGGTAAAATTTGCCACGTAGCCATTGCATAATATTTGGCAGCTATTGAGTGCTAATAAAAGGACCTATATACTTTTTCTTCGTAGTATGCCCTTTGTTTTAATGTTTCCCTATTCAACGCATACATGAAATGGGAATGCGACAAGGATGGAAAATGACACCATAGTTTATATAAGGCAACCTTTAACGTGGAGTAATCCTACTTGGTTTTCGATTAGTACTAATTAAGTGGAAGAAAGAGGTGCGTAACTTGTAATTAGTAACCATCTCCAATTCCATGAAAAATGCTAATTACTACGGTCGGAATTGACATTATTAGAGGTAGGTATACGTGATAGAGGTGAGCAAAAGTTACAAAATTAAGATCAAGATAGATTAGGTAGTTAAGTGGATTTTTTTATCTTGATAAAGTTACTGTGTATGTATAATTATATGGGAATAGATCTTCTTAATTTTCTCATCTTATATTCTTTAAATGGGATAAAAAAAATATGTAAAAAAAATATTAAATGGTGAGAGATTATATTTTATTAAACAATTGAAAAAAAATGAGATAATCCATTCTAATAACTCTATATATATAAAGGAGAAAAGTACAAAAGAGTAAACAACACCAATAATAATAATAATAATCTCAATACTCATTTACTATTAGTTTCTCACTTTAATATTTTTGATCCATTCTCTAAAAAAATCTTATATGACATTAGAGCCGTATTAAGTTTTAAAATAGTTCCTAAAATTGTGCTCGAACCTCAAAATAATTCCTTAAAATGATGTCGTTTTGAATTTAAAAAAAAAAAAAACGTAGCGTAAAACCCCAATTTAAAAAAAAAAAAGAAGCGTAGCGTAGGACCCAACCCTCTCCCCCCCCCCTCAATTTTCACTCTGTTCCCTTCCCCATTTCTAACCCTTTTCCCTCCCCCAACCTTTTCATTCCCCTTCTCCATCTCCAACCCGTCCATTTTCCTTCCCCAAATCCTTTCCTTTCTTTTTCTGCTTTTCCAACCTTAATGTCCTTCTCCTTTCCTTTTCTCCTCTGCTTCTCTAACCTGAGATCCTTCCCCTTTTTCTTCTCCTTTCTAATTTGATGTCCTCTCCCTCCCCAACCATACTCTCATACTCACAGGAGCTCTCCTCAACCTTTACTGTCGCCGTCTTTCGCCTGCCTCCGTCTCAGTGCCGCGCCGCTCATCCCCCACCCCAACCTATAGTCTCTCACACTTAAACACAGTATAGGCAGAGGCACAAAGCCTCAACCTTCTCTGTCATAGTTGCACCGCTCGCCAGCCTTCGTCTTATTGCCGCACCACTCGCCAGCCTCTATCTCTGTTTGGTCTCCTTCTTCTCTTCTCTGGCACGGTTCTCTCTCTCAGCCATGGTATTTTTTTTTAATTTTTTAATTATTCAATCATTGTTCTTTAATGTTCTGGGTGATTGTTGCTGCTGATCTTGTTTTAATATAACAATAATAGTTAATTTTAGTTATTTTCTATTTTGTAATTATCAAGGTTCTGAAAATCAAACCGGTCATCGAACCGCTCTAGCTACTGGTTCACTGGTTCATAGGTTCAACCGGTTCGACCGTGGTTGAACTGAAAAAACCGTTTTATAATAAAATAATAAATAAAATATAAATAAACACATGAAAATATAATTATAGTCTAATGTAAACTTTAAAATATCATTCAAATTAAAAGTACTACATAAACCAGAATATTATAATCTCATTCAAATACAAATTCAAAAGTCAAAAAACAAAACAACCAATCAAACATAACATAGCAACATCAAAATAATCCAAATTTGTCATCAATCATCAAAATCCTCTATAACTTGCTGCAGATTTGCGTCATTGATATCATCACCTTCATTTCCACTACTTGGACCAGAAAAAGCAAGTGGTGCAGCATAAAATGTACTACTACTACCACCACCACCACCTTGATCTAAATCAGCATCAATCTCATCTAACAAAATATAACACATTATCAATAAATTAAAGATCAAAATATAATGCTTTGTCATTTTGTTAACAATTAAATAAACATTGAAGAACCAACTAGAAATATTATATTGAATCCATCTATACAATGATTCCCATAAGGAATGGGGAATGATAAGGAATCTCATTAAGGAAAGAACTGGAAATGGAAAATACCTTCCTCCTTTCAGATGTCAATTGTGGGAGAGTCAACCTTATAACTTCACCGTCATTATTTGGAGTCATACCAACATCAGAGCTAACTATGGCTTTCTCAATACCCTTCAAGCTGAATGACAATACAAAGAACCAGGAGTTCATTAAGAAATACTCTACACACAACATATACATGTGATTGAAGAATGCCTCAAATGAGATTGTATGCACTAATAAGCACTTCTCGCTCAAAACTAATATAATAAAATCTACAGAGTGTACATGAAGTAACAAAGACACATAGACCATAACAAAAACTCCTTTACTGTTACAATAACATGGATAAGATCAAATTAATGTTTTTGATCTAATTCAACAATAATCAATCATTATCCTTTATCATGGATAAGTGCACAACATACCTTGATTTGTCATATGGCTGTACCAGAAGAGAACTGGCATCAGGGGTGCTAATTTGAGCAATGCTCTTCAAGCTAACTGGACTTCCATAGTATTCCACCTAGAAACATGTTATAAAATTGCTCATCTACAGAAAGAAACTATTGATGAATACATTGATATCTAGTTCATCGTATAAATAATGCATTATGGTATAAGCAATGTGGTGGGTTGGATCAAAAGTACAAGTTGCCAATTTGGTGTGGCAGTTTTCTCAATGTTCCGTAGAATTGTTAGCAATACTAAATAACAATGTGACAAGCAGATGAAGTACAAATAAAAAGTAGTCCACCAATCCAAGTCAAATGTTGGAGAAAAATTGAGAAATAAGATTGATCAATCAGAGTTCACAGTTTCAGAGTTCAATAGTTCATCATGTCACAAAATCAAAGAGCTACTCAATGAACAGAGTTCACAGTATCAGAGTTCATCACAGTATCAGAGACTCAGAGTTCATCATGCAACAGTTATTCAGCCTTTCAATCAAATAATCATAAGTTCATAACCAATTAAAAGTTTAAAACAACAATTACAGTTAAAAAAAAACTTTTAAAGAGAGCAGAGATTGTAGTATCGTTGTGAAAAATCCAACTCGACCGGGGTTAGTCAAGGGGGAAGATGGGGAAGATGAATGTACTTACCTGCTCAATCAATTAAGGAACGAACTAGATCCTTCAAGATAGAGCACAGAGCGGGACAAGGAGCACGACGGTGGGGCTGATGCGGTGGACAGAGGCGGCGTGGGGGGACAGTGGCTGCGCGATGGAGGAACAAGGCGAGACCCGTTGCAGCGACGACGGTGGCTTCAAAGTTCGAACAGCGGCGGCGACAACCGGCAAGCAAGGCGGTGGCTTCGACGGCGGTGGCTGGACGGAGCAGGTGTGGGAGTGAGGGAGGAGCTCGAGTTGGAGAGGAAGGAGGAGGAGGGTCGCGTGAGTGAGAGAGTGGCAGAGTGCTTCGTTTGGATTTTGGGGAGAGGTTCACGTAGTTAGGTTTTCCGTTTCGCACAATCATCGAAACGGCGCCGTTTGGTGAACTTTCTTGAAAACCGGCCGGGTTCCGGTTCGGTCGACCTACCGGTTCGACAGTTCAATAGCGATTTTTGAATTTAGCGGTTATGGCTTCTAACCGAACCGTCTTACTCACCGATTCACGATTCAACCGGTTCGACCGGTCGGTTCGAACCGGTTTTCAGAACCTTGGTAATTATTACTGGTTTTTTTAATTGTTGCTATTTTTGTGCTTCTTGCTGTTTAAGTTGATTGATGCTTGCTATTTAAGTTGATTGATATTTTCTTATTAATGTTGATTTTTTTTGTGATATCTTGTATTGTTAGTTTTTACTTTTTGTGATCTGTTGATGAAGAAAAAGAAGATTATAGTTGAAGAAGAAGAAGAAAGGGATTGTTGGTTTTTTTTAATATAAAACGACAACGGTTTTCTATGCATCTTTTTTCTTTTGCTTCTTTCTTTTTTTTTTTGGTTCAAAATGACGTCGTTTCAAGGTTCCGATGAACGGAAAATGTCTCAGAGACTATTATGAGTTTCGGAGTGCAATTTCGAGGATAAATTTGAGAATTATTTGTTGGGAATAAGTAGTATGACCACAATCAAATTAATTATGTGTCAAATAATTTGTTATTGTTATTATATTAAAATGTTAATATAATAAAGTTCATGATTAAATTTAGAAATTGATCATTGTGACAGTGATCATAATATTGAGAGATAAATCTTTTATAATTTAATCTAAATTGTTCTTGGTTATAGGATTATTAAAAAAGATATTAATAATCCAAAAGGATCAATATATATATATAGATGGTGCATATAGAGATATGCCTATTGAACTGACTCACTTTGAGAATTCCTAATGGTTTTAATTATCGCATATTTGTCAATAGGATATTCTCAAGATGAACATAGTAATAGAGTTTCCTTTGACCTGCTACTGTCATAGTAGTTAACAATGTATTTATTATACTTTGATTTCGGACACCTAATACCCTGGGGTGCTAGTTGAATGGATATTGGGTATGATTTAAATACTTGTAGAATTAATGATTAGTCAATAAGAAATCCATCAACTCTCGGTAAAGAGTTTGAGCTCTATAATTATAATGACTGAGATGAATAAAATCTTGGTCAAGGAGATTGAATGAATAAAGAAATGAGTTTCTTAAGTCATTCACATTTTATTATAATAATGATAACAAGTTAGAGTTTGACAATTAAACCATATTCTAAGGGTTAACCAAGAGTTAAAAAGATGGAAGGAATTATACTTTGTTCTTCTCATGTTTTTAGTAAAAATATATTACTTCATACTATCAGGTCATTGAGGAGTGTTGCTAGACGCCAACCTTGATTAGTAAATTTAGTATGACTAATTTACTATCTGCTTAGTATTGAACTTATAGGGTCACACACTAACGAGTGTTCTAATCTTTGCTATAAAATTATTTAATTATTATTTTGATTTGATCAAATAAATAATTATATTAATTCAAATAGAATATTATTGTATTCTTTGCTAGAAGGTTCCGGAAGAGTTACAAATTTGTTTCCTAAAGGAATAAAATTCATAATAAATAATGCACTATTATCTACTAAGTCTCTAAATAACTTGTTGAGTTTTAAAGATATTTGCTTAAATAGATATCATATTGAAACCATGAATGAAAAAAATCATGAGTACTTATATATCACAACTCATAAATCAAATAAAAGTGTTATATTAGAAAAGTTATTCTCACTTTTTTCTAGGTTATATTATACTAAAATCAGTGCATTGAATCACATGTCACTGTAAACCATAAGTTTACTAGCCTAAATGAATTCATAATTTGGCATGATTGATTGGGACATCCTAGAACAACCATGATGCAGAGAATTATTGAAAATTCCTATGAACATTCACTAAAGAGTCAAAGAGTTCTTCAATCTAGTAAATTCTGTTGTGCTGCATATTTTCAGGGAAAGTTAATTGTAAGGCCATCACCAGTAAAAATTATATTTGAGTCCCTTGAATTTACAAAAAGAATTCAAGGAGTTATATGTGGACTAATTCATCCACCATATGGATCTTTTAGATACTTTATGGTCCTAATAGATACATCCTCGAGATGGTCACATATGTGCTTATTGTCTTCTCACAACCTGGCATTTGCGAAATTATTTGCTCAAATTATTCGATTAAAAGCACATTTTTAGCAAAACTAATCAAAGCAATTTGCCTTGATAATGCTAGTAAAATCACTTTCCAAGCCTTTGATGCTTATTGTATGGCTAACGGAATAAGTGTTCTACATCCAATAGCTCATGTTCACACACAAAATGGATTAGTAGAATCACTTATTAAACGCCTCAATTAATTGCTACACCCTTACTTATGAGAGCAAATCTCCCTATTTATATTTGGGGTATGTGATTTTATATGTTGCAACACTTATTCGTTTGAGACCAACACGTTACCATCAATTCTTTCCCCTACAATTAGCTTTTGACTAGGGCCAAATATTTTTCGTTTGAGAATATTTAGGTGTGAGATATATGTTAAAATTGTCTCACCTTCTCGTACCAAAATGGGACCCCAAAAAATTAAAAATTTATGTGGGATATAATTCTCCCTCTATAATATAGTATCTTGATATACAATCAAGAGATATGTTTAAAATCCGATTTGTAAATTGTCACTTTGATGAATCAATGTTTCCAGCATTGGGTGAAGAGAATAAGCCACTTGAGAAAGAACTTAATTAGAATACATAATCGTTAATGCATCTAAACACACGATCAGGATAATATGAACTAGAAGTTCAAAAGATATATATTTGCAAAGAATAGTAAATGAATTGCTTGATGCATTTTCTGACACAAAGAGGATAATCAAATTTTACATAGCAATTAAAAATATTCCAATTCAAATAGATGTTCCAGTTGGACAAATTATTACTGAAACAAGTATACGCTAGAAGTGTGGTAGACTAATTGGTTCAAAAACAAAAATTCTCAAAAAAAAAAATTAAGTATTTGATATTATCGAACCAAATGGTATTCCTGTTAGAAAAGATAAAGACATAGAAAGAACACCAACAATTATCCAAGTGTTGATTCTAAATGATGTTCAGATACCTGAAATTTTTAAAAATTGTGAAAATGGTGAGATCTTGATAAATTATCTTTTAAAAAAAATAAAACCAAAATAAAATAATTATCAATTAAATATTTGTATATAATATAACATTACACGTCATACATAAAAATAAGGATTTTGAGGGAAGAATAATAAAAAGATATTGGCAAATAAATAATTAGCCAAAATGGGAAGATTGGCAAAATTTTCTTATTTTGTACAAAGATTCAGCAGCATTAAACAAGAAGTCCACTTTTTTTACACAGAACCTAGTAGCTAGTTGTGAACATCAGCCCAACCCAGCTAACTAGGCCTCGCCGAAGGTCCAGAAAAAAAACGGAGCTAGAAACCCAACAGCACCAACACACTTTTTTCTTTTTTCTTCTATAAGTTTCTGATATACTTTTTCTATCAATCAATAACATAATATCTTTTGACGAAAGAAAAATTTTGAGATGGAAATTTCTCGTGATTTTTAAATGTGTGCCCCAAATCAAAGAAATTGTTGGCGTAATAACGAAGATATAATGTTGCCTAAATCAAACTCAGCCTCACACTAAAAGAGTTTACTATTAGAATAAAAGTTATAATATTAGTTAAGCCGTAAATTTATAATATTAGTTAAGTCCTGTATACATTCATTTTGTAAACATATATAAAAGAAATTGGCTTCCAATTAGATGTTAATATTAACTAGAACCAATTGTTTATGTTCAAATATGATACATTCGTAACAGCATGGACTAACATCCAGGGAATAACTTGACAAAATACGATTATTTTTCTTCAAAGTCAGTTACGAAGCTGAAAATTATATGCTGTTTTAACTGAATTATAAAGTAATAATACAAGAGTTTGAAATGGATACATCATTGTAAAGTAGAACAATAAAAGGAGAAGAATATAAAATAGGAAAGAATTGATGAGCTAAGAGACAAATGGAAAGAGCCAATAAGCAATAGCTCAAATGGCATAGTCTTTCCATACTCAATTAAGAGGTTGCGGGTTCAAGTCTACATATCTTCGGTTAAAAAAAAAAAAGAGATAAATGGAAAGAGAATTAATCCAGGGATAATTAGGAAAAAATTGAAAGATGAATTATAAAGAGAAAATAATATCAAAACTAATTTATTGCCTTTTTTAATTTTATCATTACTATTCTATTTATAGTAAATTCTACTATTAATGAGAATTATCTAGTTAGGTGATTGAACCCAATTTTATTCTTTACATTACTTTTTTTATTAATACCTTTGTCCTCAAAGTTGTATTAAAATGTATGACCTAATTACAATTAATAATAATAAATCCTCAAATATATTTTTTATCTTATTTTTATTTTACTATCTAAAATAAAAATTATCACCGGAATCCCATTGTCTTAAAAATACTAGATCCAGCATGTGTTTATAATAATTTTCATTAGGACCTGGTCCAATAATTATTGATTTGAATTGGGTTTGATACAGGCTTTGAATGTCCAACTTCAGAATAGGAGTTAATATCTCCATCATTCTCATCAATTTCTCATTGTTGAAGAGAAAAGACACTATTTTATTAATGGTAAATGCTATCTTACCTTCTCTAAAATAACATGTAAGTTATCTTTTCTGATGTGTCACATTCTAATTCGATGTTTATTTTAATATATTTGTTATATATTTATTAAAATATGAATTTAAATTTTTTTTATATTAACTAAATTCTAAACTAAAATATTAATGTGACAAATTAAAAATAGAAATACAAATTAGTGTCACCGTGCAGTCTTTAAATTTAAAAATTTATTCTACATAATTTAGTTTAGAATTATATGAAAAAAGAAGAAGAAATTAAAACATTTTATATCTTATTTTTTAAAAATTAATGTAGCTAGTTTGTAATTATTTTTTATGAAGTCTGGATTTTTATTTAATTTTTGTTAGAAATAAGAGATTTTGTGTGAAAAATAAAAGAGTAATATATAACATTATTTTTTAAATATTTTGTTAAATTTCCAACAAATTTTAGTGACCCGAAATTAATTTCTTATTTTTTATTTTATTAGATAAATTAGACATCCAACAAATTCTACTAAAAATTTAAAATAAATAAACACCTATTAGAATATGGCACATTAGATAGAATAATTTACATGTTATTTTAGAGAGAGTAGGTTAACATTTACTTTTATTAATACTTAATAATATATTCTACTACTAATGAAAATTACCTAATTGGACTATTAGATCTACTTTGACTCCTTACAGACAAACTATAAGAGCATACGAGTAAAGAAAAAAAAAAGGTAGTTAAATTTCTTTCTTCGCTCTTATATCCAATATGAATATATGTTGATTTTAATGCTAAAATGTTTTTTACATGTATCTACCATGTCCCCTGAAAGGCCGAGGTATAAACCAACTATAGGAAACTAGAAGAGCTATACCTTTATCATGCTTAAGTATACTAGAATAAATTAGAAAAATGTCAGAAAACACACACTTTTTTGTTTTTATCAGTATTAGTCAATACCTTGTTTCTACATTATTAGAATTATGATCTAAAATTTTAAGTTTTAGTATAAAAATATTTTTGTTGGTCAAATATTGATCAAAAATAAAAATTTTATCGATTATGTAATATTATTTATAAAAATATTATAATTATTGTTGTTATTGAATTTACTAATAAGTTCGGCCAAATTTACTCAATTGGTTGACTCTTGGCTAGCTATATTGTGATTTCTTTTGTATAAATCTCGTGTAATAATAATTGATTTTACTTGTATACATATTAACGCACACTACTAAAAAAAATTATTTGTAGCGATAATTTATTTTATTTTGGAGAGTTGGAGATAGCTGTTGAGGGAAGGACTAGTACTTAATTGAGGCAAGTTAAAGGACTCAGCCACAGTGGGCTCATCTTGAAGTAAAATAAACGACAACTTTGCTCTTGGTATTTATAGAGCAGCTTTTGAAAAATGACAAGTATTAAAAGAGTTTTTGACATTTGTTTTCAATGGACACCTTAAGTCTTTTTGTTAAAAGCCATTTGCTATAGTTTAGTATTGTTAAATGAGTTAGTTTGGTCATTTAGATCCCATTCATTTAAATTTGAGATTATTCTGTTGAAACTTGATTTATTCACATAATTTTTTAACGTAGATTATTTATGATCAGCTAGATAGGTTAAATAGATGACTTTTTTTTATTTTGTTTTTTAAAAATATTTTGGATAAAAAATATTATTTTTAGATAAAAAATTTTAAACAAATAGTTTTTTTTATAGGTTGGATTTTCGAGTCAGATCACAAAAAATATTGGCCAAAAATGCTATTTTTTATGAAAAATAGAAAAATTAAACGAGTCGTCTGATTGGTCCGCAAATTAGCTCATTTAATCCATAAATGGGCTGACTCGATGGGTTTAATTTATTTTAATGGTCCTACTATAGTTAATGGATATGAATTAAGTTGTCTAATTTTAAAATTTTAAAAAATTAATATGTACATTAGTTAAATTGTTTGGTATTTTAAATCACTCAACCAATAATAATTTACTTATCAATCTCAATGTACTTACTAGTTTTGTAACTATTCTTTTAAAAATGTGGATTTATACTTAGAGATTATTAAATTTGGGCTAACTTAAGTATTTTACAAGAGTACGAGTCTTTTAAAAATAGTGTTTATACTTTATAATTAATCTTCTTATAGTGAAAATTTTATTATACTTTATGGTGGAGACTGAATTTATATCACATTGCACTTCTGATTGAATCAGAATATATCGTGGTGTTACTTATTCAGTTATTCTCTCTTTCTCTTCTCTAAATTATTAATTTCTTTTCTATTATGCGAAACAAGACAAAAGTCAAATAATCTTCCAATTTTAATATACTACAAATCAAAATTAAAAACTACCAAAAATAAATTTCTTAATTCAACCTCTTTTTCAACTCGCTTAAAAACTTTCACTTTTTTTTTTATAAACAATTTTATTTTCTTTTCTAAAACTCACTTGCAAACCTTCACTTTTGTTTCTAATTCTCTCTGTGAACATTTCGATGTTGCTTTACCTTATCTTTCTTTGGAAACTCTCCTTTACTGGTGTAATGGTAGTGAGACTACAACCATAATCTTTTACCAATTGTAATAAAATATCATATCTTTGATAATTAAAGTAAAAAGAATTGAGGCAACATTACCTCATTTTATTGTTATCATCGCAAAGCAAAAAATATATATATACACACACTAGCGGCTTAATAGATACTATTATGTCTCTGTTTAGTCGTTTTCTAATTATTTTTAAAAAAATAAATTTTATATTTTTAAATTATAAATTTGATCTTAATAATTAAAATATTAAGCATAAAAATTTCATAAATTATTTAACATTTAGAATGTATGAAATAAATAAATTTAAGTTAAATAAGGTATGACAAAAAAAATATATTATGTTGTTAATATGTGTAAAAAAAATACAAAATTATGAAGATTTGTAAACATTATGTATAAAGTAGTTATTTATAAATTTTGTTAAATTTATCTGTTTTCTCAATTTTATTTCATTTAAAATATATATATATATATATATATATATAGATAGATATATATAAATTTATATTCAAAATACACTTTATCTATATGCATAATTTTAATAGATAAAAAAATATATTTTTCTTTTTAATTTTATATTCAACATCTTAGACTATCTTTAATTTATTATTTTTTAAAATTATTAATTTTTATTTTCATCATATCTTCTTTGTATATTAAATTATCATTTTTCATAGTTATTATTATATTGCATTGTTCTTTTCTCCTTTTTTATTTTCTTCTTCTAATTCCACCTTCTCTTTACTATACTTCAATTAATTACCACCATTATAATTATTTTTTTTTTACAAGTTTTTAGTAAGCCGTCTTTTATTGTTTTAAGAACAAATTTAAA
Source organism: Arachis hypogaea (assembly GCF_003086295.3). Taxonomy (NCBI): domain Eukaryota; kingdom Viridiplantae; phylum Streptophyta; class Magnoliopsida; order Fabales; family Fabaceae; genus Arachis; species Arachis hypogaea. The sequence continues at coordinate 40,268,382 of NC_092048.1, read as the reverse complement.
ACATAATGCATTCAATTTTTTTTTTTTCAAATTATCAATATTTAATGTCAAAGATCTTAAAAAATAATACCAAAATATATCTTCTTAAAAGAATATTATTATATGAATACTATTATTTAAGTTACATTGATAAAATTGTGAAAGAATAAGAAAAGAAAAGATGAAAAAATTTTATTGATTGTTGATTGATTGAATTGAATTGTAAACTATAAGAGTAAAACTAAATATATATAGAGTGTTGGGAATGAGTAGTATGACCACAATCCAATCAATCACGTGTCAAATAATTTGTTATTATTATTATATTAAAATGTTAATATAATAAGGTCGTTGATTAAATTTAGAAATTTATCATTGTGATAGTGATCATAATATTGAGAGATAAATCTTTTATAATTTAATCTAAATTGTTCTTTGTCATAAGATTATTAAAAAGGACATTAATAATCCGAAAAGATCAATATATATATAATGGTCTTCATTGGATGAAGATTAATAGATCTCATTTATTAAATTATATATATAGATGGTGCATATAGAGATATGACCATTGAACTGACTCACTTTGAGAATTCCTAATGGTTATAATTACCGTATATTTGTCAATAGGATATTCTCAAGATGAACATAGTAATAGAGTTTCCTTTGCCCTGCGATTGTCATAGTAATTAACAATGTATTTATTATACTTTGATTCCGGACATCTAATACCTTAGGGTGCTAGTTGAATGGATATTGGGTATGATTTAAATACTTGTAGAATTAATGATTAATCAATAAGGAATCCGTCAACTCTCGGTAAAGAGTTTGAGCTCTATGATTATAATGACTGAGATGAATAAAACCTTGGTTAAGGGGATTGAATATGAATGAAGAAATGAGTTTCTCAGGTCATTCACAGTTCATTATAATAATGGTAACAAGTTAGAGTTTGACAATTAAACCATACTCTAAGGGTTAACCAAGAGTTAGAAAGATGGAAGGAATTATACTTTGTTCTTCTGAGATTCTTAGTAAAAATAGATTACTTCATACTATCGGGTCGTTGAGGAGTGTTGCTAGACGCCAACCTTGATTAGTAAATTTAGTATGACTAATTTACTACCCGCTTAGTATTGAACCTATGGGGTCACACACTAACGAGTGTTCTAATCTTTGCTATAGAATTATTTAATTATTATTATTTTGATTTGATCAAATAAATAATTATATTAATTCAAATGGAATATTATTATATTCTTTGCTAGCACCAAGAATATAATAATAGTATGATAATTGAGAATATTAAATGAGATTTGAGAATAATTAGTTATTCTATTTCTGAATTTGAATTATAAATTTGGATGAGATCCAAATCGATTATGTTTTAAATTGTTATGATATGATTCATAAAATTTAAAAGATTCAGATTTGGAATTTAAAGATATGATTTAAATTTGAATTGAGAATCAAATTTAAAATCAGTAACAAATCTCATACTATATATATGTATGCCAATAATAGAGAAACATGGTGAAAAAAGAGAGAATAACAAGAGTTTTATTTCTTTACCTCTACACACATAAATGTATGTGAGCCTAATTCTTAGAGAAAAATTTTATGGCGTGCAAAAGTTGCAAAGAGGTTCTCAATTTAGATAAGATATCCATTGGTCAAAGAGTTAACAGCAAAGGTTGGTTTCGGTGTGGATATGCATAGCGCCTTCGTACGATCGAAGGAGAAAGTGATTTTACTAAAGCGTCTAAAGGTATTTAGATCTGATCTATATATTATATTTATATTATTGGAATAAAGTTTAAGCACAAAATAGATCTTTAAGGATTACTTTCTTTTTCTTCCGCTGCGTGTTATGAACACATGGTAATCCTTTAGTGGTATCAGAGCTTTGGTTTTTTTTGTGTTTAAATTTTTATTCCTATTTTCTTAAAGTTTGTGAATTAATAGGATTAATTCAAATTATTTTTAAGCATGTGATGCAGTTATTTCCATTGAGATGGTTTTTAATAAATTAATAGTTAATTTATTTTAATTATTTAATTGTGATTAAATTATCATTCTTTTAATATAAAAGTTATATTTATAATCAAATATTTTGTTTGATTTTATTTATTTATTAAATTTTATTGTGATTTTGATCACAATAAAAGGAATAAGATGCAAAATATCTTTTGTTTGTTTTTTATATATATAAGTGTATATATAAAGGTCAAATTTGATTTAATAATTTTTTAAGACTAAACGTTAGTACATGAAAAATCAAATTTTGATTTGATTGATGTGTTTTGAATACTATAATTTTAGAAATTATTTTTTTCTAATATTCTTTATTATAAAGAGCGGCCTGACAACCAAGAGTTTTATTTCAAGATAATAATCAGTGTATACATTTGATGTATTAAGGATTAAATTTTATATTTTTACATAGACAACCTGTGAGTATAAAATTTAATCTAAGAATACTGATAGAAATTCTCTAACAATAGAGATAAGTCCTAAAAGTTAGGATATTGTCAAAAATAAATTTATCTCTTGTTTACAAGGAACTACTAACAACCAGGAGACTTGTAATCACGGATAGAATTTATTGATGTATATGATGATGCATAAGGAGAATTAATTTTATATTTGAACCTAGACAATTTAGGGGTATAAAATATAATTCAGTTAAATAATTGTCTGACAACCAGATAATTATTTGAGATTATAATTGTATCCGATGCAATTTAATCATGTTTATTTGGAATAGATATGAGTAACAACTTGATAACCAAGGTACTCATTCATGATTCTAAATCATTTTAACAGAAATATAGATTTCTTAATTTACTTTTATATTTTAAAATTTTAAATATGTCCATTTTTTGTGTGACATACTTAAAAGTAATATATTGGCTAACATCTGAGAATTGTTTTCATGTATGAAAGGGTTATCATGGAGATGATAATTTTATTAAAATAATATTCTCCAAAAAAATTAGTTTTGGAATGGTCAAAACTTTGGAAGTATCTGTAATATTATTTTACATGGGTTGTTTTGACAACCATAAGTTCTAATTTCAAAGGCATATTCCCACTATTTATTACTGAACATTTTGAGAAGATGTGGTGCCCAAATTAAGATAGTATGACTATCCAAAGTTTTGTTTAAACTAGTGGGAGTATTGGACCATGTATTTTGAATTAAACAATTTTAGAAGTTGGAATGCCATTAGGCAAATGGCTTTAGGGAGATTTGTTCTTGCAAGTATTTTTAGAGATTTATTTTGTTACCAACAATTTATAATTGGCCCTAATATGATTAAGGTTTATGATGTTTTGGAAAAACTCAATATGAATATTGAGGATGTGAATCAAAATTGCTTTTAATGGATAGTTTGACCAATAATAAAAATATTGAGTATTTTTATTATAAGAGTTTAAAGTAAAAATTTCTAACATCTAATTAATATTCTATTGAATAAAAAATGAGATTCTCTCAACGCACAAATACTAGTACTCTATGTACTCCATCATGTTTAAAGAAATATGGAATCTGATTTAGCTGAGGATCACTGTTTGTTAAATATTTGGACTACATTTTAGAAATGTTGCTAAATTAACAAATTTCTCACTAAATCAATTTTTTTATTCATATAAGATATGGAAAAGGCATAAGCTGAAACTCAAGAACATTAGAGTTTGAAGATGTCTTATATGTGTTAAGAGATTGTACAACAATGGATTTATATTAGATCCAATAAATGAGATTTATTGGTTACCCTGAAGAAATAATGAGATTATTTTTATCACTCTTCTTATGATAAAGTGTCTGTGAGATAAGAGGTTAAACTCCTTTTTAGAAAAAGGATTCCATCTTAAAGAAAGAGTGGGAGTACAATTACTTTTATTAAAATTGTATACCACTCAATAGAGGATATACTTTATCGTCAAAGGATAAAATGTTTTTGATCGTCAAACTAACTTTTTGAAAAAGTAGCCTATTTGTATAAATAATACAATTCTATAAAGATAGATCTAATGGTTATTTAGATTTTTTATAATCATGTTCAATAAGGATTGTCCTTAAAATAAAATTATGCACTATTATAGTGGAAGATTTTATGTTTTGAGAAAATGTGATATTTATTATGCACTAAGTGTATTTTACAAAAGGTCAAGCAAACATGCATGCTCAAGAGTAAAGATGTTTAAGGTCAAAAGAGTTTTGATAAATACAAATGTGCATTGTAAAATTATACACACGATTGATTGGCTCAAGTGCAAGTGGGAGATTATTGTGATAATAGTATGCTCAAGATCCAATCTATCATGATTGGCTCTCGTGCAAGTGGGAGATTGTTGGGAACGAGTAGTATGACCACAATCCAATCAATCACGTGTCAAATAATTTGTTATTATTATTATATTAAAATATTAATATAATAAGGTCGTTGATTAAATTTAGAGATTTATCATTGTGATAGTGATCATAATATTGAGAGATAAATCTTTTATAATTTAATCTAAATTGTTCTTTGTCATAAGATTATTAAAAAGGACATTAATAATCCGAAAAGATCAATATATATATAATGGTCTTCATTGGATGAAAATTAATAGATCTCATTTATTAAATTATATATATAGATGGTGCATATAGAGATATGACCATTGAACTGACTCACTTTGAGAATTTCTAATGGTTATAATTACCGTATATTTGTCAATAGGATATTCTCAAGATGAACATAGTAATAGAGTTTCCTTTGCCCTGCGCCTGTCATAGTAATTAACAATGTATTTATTATACTTTGATTCCGGACACCTAATACCCTAGGGTGCTAGTTGAATGGATATTGGGTATGATTTAAATACTTGTAGAATTAATGATTAATCAATAAGGAATCCGTCAACTCTCGGTAAAGAGTTTGAGCTCTATGATTATAATGACTGAGATGAATAAAATCTTGGTCAAGGGGATTGAATATGAATGAAGAAATGAGTTTCTTAGGTCATTCACAGTTCATTATAATAATGGTAACAAGTTAGAGTTTGACAATTAAACCATACTCTAAGGGTTAACTAAGAGTTAGAAAGATGGAAGGAATTATACTTTGTTCTTCTGAGATTCTTAGTAAAAATAGATTACTTCATACTATCGGGTCGTTGAGGAGTGTTGCTAGACGCCAACCTTGATTAGTAAATTTAGTATGACTAATTTACTACCCGCTTAGTATTGAACCTATGGGTCACACATTAACGAGTGTTCTAATCTTTGCTATAGAATTATTTAATTATTATTTTGATTTGATCAAATAAATAATTATATTAATTCAAATGGAATATTATTATATTCTTTGCTAGCACCAAGAATATAATAATAGTATGATAATTGAGAATATTAAATGAGATTTGAGAATAATTAGTTATTCTATTTCTGAATTTGAATTATAAATTTGGATGAGATCCAAATCGATTATGTTTTAAATTGTTATGATATGATTCATAAAATTTAAAAGATTCAGATTTGGAATTTAAAGATATTATTTAAATTTGAATTGAGAATCAAATTTAAAATCAGTAACAAATCTCATACTATATATATGTATGCCAATAATAGAGGAACATGGTGAAAAAAGAGAGAATAACAAGAGTTTTATTTCTTTACCTCTATACACATAAATGTATGTGAGCCTAATTCTTAGAGAAAAATTTTATGGCGTGCAAAAGTTGCAAAGAGGTTCTCAATTTAGATAAGATATCCATTGGTCAAAGAGTTAACAGCAAAGGTTGGTCTCGGTGTGGATACGCATAGCGCTTTCGTACGATCGAAGGAGAAAGTGATTTTACTAAAGCGTCTAAAGGTATTTAGATCTGATCTATATATTATATTTATATTATTGGAATAAAGTTTAAGCACAAAATAGATCTTTAAGGATTACTTTCTTTTTCTTCCGCTGCGTGTTATGAACACATGGTAATCCTTCATAGAGCATTGTCCTATGAAAGATAATAGCAAATAAAGATAAGATAAGAACAACTAAAGATAAGATAAAGAAAAGATAAGATAAGATAATAAAGACCAAAATTGTAATTAAATTTATGTATTCTACTAGACTGAATTTGTAAGTTACGAGACATCTTTATTGTTATCATGGGTTAAGGTGGAAGAATAGTTTAATATATTATAGTTGTACTTAATCATGCATAATAAATAGTTCAAAACTATGACAGAAATATTAATTTATTTAATAAAGATAAATGTTCTTTTCTTTGAAAATTTATTGTTAGAGATTTGTGTTAATTAAATTACTTAAAAACAAATTTAATAAATATTCTTACCTAATATATTATCAATACTATACACAAAAAAATATATTATTGTATAGGATAAATTTAATTTATCTTTTCACAATATAATTAAAAAAGTAAAACAAAAAATGCATGGGCTCAAATTTTAAATTAAGAATTTTTCATAATAAAAATATAAAATTAGACTATGAAACAAATATTCAACCCAAAAGTATTGAGTTAATAAAAAAAAAAAAAAGAAAACATCATGTTTACACATGGTGCTGTAAACAAAATCATTAAGATATGAATAACATAGTATTTACCGTATTATATATTCTTCGTACAGTGGATGCAAAAATACTATGATTGGAAAAAGATTTTTTTTTTTTTTGTGACTTATGATTGAAAAAAGATTGAAAATATAAAAAAGTACAATAAAAGCCTAAAAAATAGAGTAAAGAAAACAATGAAAGTTACACTAAAAATATATTACGTAATTGTAAACAAAATCATTGAATCATGAAAAATAGAAAAGTAATTGTATTGAAAATGAAAAAAAAAAAAAACTAAAAAAACATAATAATTGAATTTTTCATTGTTCATATCTCAAAAAAAAAATCAATATTATTCCAATCTAAAACAAATTAAAAAAAAAAACAATGTAATGAATTAACAAAACAAGAACAATATAATAAGTTAAAAATCAACTCTGAGTATTAACTTTTTTCTACTGTACTCTCTAGTTATTTAAATTTTATTTTTTAAAACACTCCTCCCTACTAATGCTAAAATCTAAATTTAATTTACTAAAATTAAATTGAGTCGATTTCATAATTTATTTTTTGAGAAAAAATTTATTATAATAAAATATAATATAACAAAATATATAATCTAATACAAAATATTTATCATAAAATAAAATATTTTTATCAATGAGTCATAAAAAAATGAAAACAAACAAACAAAAAATTGTACTCTCTTTTAATATTTATTATAAAATAGTACTCTCATCAATTATTTAATATTTATTAGTATGAGATCATTAAATATATAGTACTCTAATTAACTGTGAGTATATTAATTATATGATACTTTTTAATATACTCATAGTACAAAATTACATATTTGGTGAGTATTATATTGTATAACTAAAAAAATTTAAAATAAATAAAAAAAATACAAATTAAACAACAAAATAATAAAATTATTAACACTGTTGGGACTTTTGTTCTAAGATCAAAAATGCTACTTTATACTCGGTAAAAAAATATTATTATGCTTAAAAAATCAGTCATAAATTTCAATAGGACATTTGACTTAAAAAAAATAAAATTAATTAATATAAAAAAATCAATCATGTCATGTATATATAAAAAGATTAGTCACTCGTGAACATGTTAAATATAGAGTACTCTAATTAATTGATGAGTATATTAATTATATGATATTTTTTAAAATATTTATAATAAAAAAATACATATTTGATAAGTCCTATATTGTATAATTGAAAAAAATAATTAAAAAAAAGAAAGAAATATAAATTAAACAACAAAATAATAAATGAATAATAATGTTGGTACTTTTGTTCTAAAAAAACAATGATTCTCTAATTTAATATATATTTTTTCACCGAAGATATGGAGACTCGAATTCACAACCTCTTAATTAAGTATGGGAGACTATAACATTTGAACTATTGTTCAGTAGGACATTTCACGAGTTAAACCCCAAAGTAGTCCCTGAGATTCAAAAAATACACCGATTTAGTCCCTGACTTCCCAATTGCACCATTTATGTCCCTGAGATTGGAAAAAAAAAATGCACCTAGTGAGTCCCTTCCCCTTCCCCTGAGATTCTTAATTCATAATGAACGCCGAAATCACAGAATGATCCAAACTTCTGTGATCACTTGATATGGATGTGGCTAGGCAAGTGTGAGGGCCATTGTACCGTTTGACCTCCCAAAGGCCCTTGCGCTTCCGGAGACTTAGCCGAATCAACCATGTGCAACCATTCCCGAACTCGGAACACTTACCCACATACCGGCGGTGATCGGACTCCACCACCTTGTACTGTACCCCTCGCCGGATGCTGTAAGTCTTCACACTTAACAGGGCCTCATCTTTATCCTGGAATTGCTGACCAACTTGGAACTCTGTGATACCAGCATTCCCTTCCGCATCTCTAGCTCCGAATCCAACAGGGTGCCCTAGCGCACCCTCATGCATCATGGCGTCCAGGTCCAGCGAAGAAAAATATGGTGGATACTGCTGTGTGCCAGAGCTAGAACCACCGCCAGCCAATGCAGGCCCAGCCGCTACAAGCTCGTCCCCGCTATCTTCCTCAATCGTTTCGGGCTCAACGTCGTCCTCATCAGGATCACCCAATTCTCCGTCTCCGACGCCAACCGGTGGAACGCCGTGTAAAGCGTTTGGCAGAACATCAAAGGATCCTACCTCGTCGCGGACGCCGTCATTCAAATCAACAGCAAATGACGGGGAGGCGACAAGTTGGGCCGCTGGCTCGTAAACTGGGACGGAGGAAGAAGCCACAGCAGCCATCGAACTGGAGCCAGCTGCATTGGCTACATTGGCGGTATTCCGGTTCGAACCGCCTGAGCTGGATACCACATCAACCAGCTTTGCCAGCAACTCTGGTGTGCGGACCTCCGGAAACTGCCTCCGACAAAGAAACATGACTTGGAGGTCCTCATCACTACCAATCGTGAGACAATCATACTTCACCGTATCGTGCAGGATCGTGACTGGAATGCGATAGAAAAACTTCTTAATCCGCTTCGCACCTTCCAGGCCAAGTTTCATCAGCACAGCTCTAACCAGGTCATCATAGCTTGTCGTTCGATTCACCACAATATAGAGAGGATTCTTATCTGTGAACTTCACTCCGGACCGAGTTTTCCTCTTGATGGACCCTCTGTGGTGTACCAAAACAGCAAAACTCTCCTCTTCGCTAGCCATCTTAAGTCCTCTAATGAGAGCAAATCACGTTTACAGCGTTTATATAGAGCTCTGACTCCTACTAATTCGAACTAACCTGGTTCGAACCATGATACATGTAATTCGAACCAGGCTGGTTCGAATTATAACAATCAGCCACTCTTTGGTTCGAACCAGGTACATGTAATTCGAACCAGCTTGGTTCGAATTACTTCAGTCGACCTCTCTTCCCATAATTCGAACCAGCCTGGTTCGATTTATTACACTTGACTAATCTCCACATAATTCGAACTCAACCGGTTCGAATTACATGCTCTCCTGGTTCGAACCTGACCGGTTCGAATTATTCACATTTTTTTAGTGGTAGTTCGAACCAATGTGGTTCGAATTACTTGCTAATAGAGTTCGAACCTTGTTGGTTCGATTTATATAAAAATGCCTCCTGGCTTATTGCTGAAACAAATTTCTGTTTGGCGTATTTTGGTTAAACTTTTCTGCATGTGGCTTAATATGGTTTTTTGCCCTATATTTAATATAATTAAAAACTTTAATTTTCTTCTTAAACTCTACTTTTAAAAATTTCTATTAAATTCTCTTTAATTTCTATCTAATTCTCTCATCTCTTAATACAATATCGTATCAAAAAATTACATTAATTTTGGCTTATTTATTAAATTTAAAAATATAAAAACACATACATTTGTCGAACTGAATTTTTTTTATAAACTATTTTTTCCATTTACTTTTTATCTATCTTTTTATTTATTTATTTATAATTTTTTATCATCATCATTATTATTATTATTATTATTATTATTATTATTATTATTATTATTATTATTATTATTATTATTATTGTGAACAATTTTTCTTTTAATTCTTTTGTAAATGCAGTCTTTATTTAATTTGGAAAAAAAATAAATATGATTTAAATTATAATTATTTTCATAATTTTTTTAGGTAATCATCTAATAATATAAAATTTTTATTATTTTTTTTTGTAGCTTCTGGACGGAGAGGTGTTGCTGAGAATACTGGTTCTAATCCATTTTAATTCAATTCCACTAGTAAACTTATTAAGAGTGAGCTAACTTAGAGTTAATTAGTTCAAAAAAAAAATGAACTAAAATAAATATAAAAAGATTAAAATTGACAACTAATAATAGATTGAACTAAAATTTGAGTGAGTAAATTTTAAAATTCCTATATTTATTTAATAAAATCTAAAAAAATTTAACACTTTTAGTATATAATTAATAATAATTTGATAAAATTATTTATGTGAAAAAATTTCACTTTAAAAAAACTAAAATTTAAAAATATAAAATCTAAAAATACAAATAAAAAATAACTTTGTAATAATTTGATTATTTTTGTTATTTTATCTAAAAAAATTGTTAATTAAAGTGTAAATAATATGATTAAAATTAGTAGGATTAAGAAATATTAAAAATATAATATTATAAAGAAAAAATAAGAGAGATTTATATAAGGATTAATTTGATCACTTTTTAAAATTTTAGGGATGAAAATAATTTTTGCGTGTATTTTCTAAAACTAATTTGATTCTAAATAAATTTATGACATGTGTTATTGGTCTGACACATTAATTAATATGTGACATATCATCATCTAATTTTTAGAGGACCAATTTAACTTATATTTTATTTAAAACTAATATGATTAATTTAATTTTTTTAAATCAATTTAAAAAATAGATTTCTTTCAAATATGAATTTGAATATTAATTTTTATTTAATTAATTTTATGCATTCAGAACCATTTTGATTAGAGCTTTGTTGCGTACGTTTACCAAAACGCATAAAAAATACCCAATACCCGCATGCTCTTATTCGGCTTCACATAAATTGATGGCTATGGAGACTATTCTAAATCCAGCTTGGACATAAGCTTCACATAGCTTGTCCTTGTTATGCTTACCTTTCTAACAGGTTGCACGTCCTTCGTACTCCTATCTGGTCTGTGTCTGTTGAGATCACGTCCTATCAATCTGCACCTTTTAAATTTTTTATTTTATATCTAAACGGTATATAAAAATAGAATATCAGGTTCCGGTATCGCACAATACTATACCAGAACCGCTTCCTATATTATTATGAGATTAGTACCTAAGTAAAAAATATGCTCCTAAGAATTATGAATAGAAAGTTAAAAAAAAATATTTAGAGTTCAACAAATAATACAACATCGTTGAATCTTTAGGTTAAAGTGTGAAAAAAGAAGGATCAGGGGCATAGGTGTCCGAAACAAAAAAAAAAGTTAGAATTTAATTGTTAAAATTGTTTTGGTGTGACATTGAAGCGCTTAACAAGATCAAAAAAGAAAAGTATAGAAATAAAATAGTAATATTGGTCTAAGAATTTTTTTTTAAATAATTTTTTTAGAGCTTCACTCAAATGAAACATTTATTATATTTACAAGAGAAAAAGTTTTATAGTTATAAACAATATTAATTTATATTAGCGCTAATTGAAATAATTGTTTAATGAAAGAATTTGGATTTTTAATATATTATGTACTGTCATTATCTAATATATATAACACAGATAATATATAAATGTTCTTTACTAATATATTTTTTACTAATGTTTTCTAAGAGTTGAATTTATATTATTATTATTTTATTGTTAGTGTAACACATGTGATATCTTGACTAATCTTAAATTTTATTATTAATTACATTTAGTGGATAGTTGTATCAATATTATTAATAGAATAAGAAATTCTTTTTAATTTTACAATAATAAAATTCTTTGGTCCATTTTTATATTATATTATTACTTGAGGTGAATAGCGCATAATTTAAACACTACACAAGATAAAATCCAATTACTTTTGAAATAAAATACAACTACAAAGGGGAGAAAGAATTTATGAAAGAATTATTATTATTATTATTATTATTATTATTATTATTATTATTATTACCCAGATATATTGTTGTAAGTGCCAATTGATAATTTTTGACCCAATAATCTATTTCGACAAAAAAAAGTCCACAAATTAAATTAGACGTTAAATAATGAAATTATACTTAATTAGTTTAGAGAATAAATTCTGACACATCTGTAGCAGCTAGAAAATCAGAAACTTATTATATATATCCCACTTTTAGAAAACAGGTGTCAAACTCAAATTTTAGACACATAAGTTCTTCACACGCAGAAAAAATTTGTTTTTCTCACTGTAGCATTGGCCTTGTGATAAAATATCCAATTGACAGTCCCAAAAATTTTATTTTTCTACTCATGTCTTAAAAAAAATAGCATCAAGAGTTCATTTTATCATTAGGTTGTGGTACTTCATCTAGTCTATCAATCAAAATGCAAAAAAAAAAAAATTATGTTCTTAAATTATTACATTTCAACCTTTTTTTTTTATTTTTAGATTTCTTTGAACCATATTTTTTTGGGTTAAATACCGTATTCACCTTTATATTTATTATAAAATAGTACTATCATTAATTATTTAATATTTATTATTATGAACATATTAAATATATAGTACTCCAAATAATTAATTATATAATATTTTTTTAATATAGAGTACTATATTAAATATCATGAGCATATTAAAAAAAATACATATTTGACGATAATTATATTGTATAATAAAAACCAATAAAATTACCATATTTTAATTTTTTTATATGATTTATTGATCGGAGTACTATATAAAAAATTATTTTTAATGGAGATTACAAATAAAAAAAATTGGTAACAATTTTTTTAATTTAAAATAACCAATGTACAAATTAAATTAAAATAAAAAGAGATTAGTTGTTATTAATAAAATTGATTATAAAATAAAATTTATTGAATTTTTTCTTTAAGGCAAGTGACAAATATAAATAAAGAGAAAGACAAACATCAAAATTTTGAAGATATAATAAAATAACTATTTTCTTAAAGATAATAAAAAAAATAAATTTAGCACTAAAACTTATATTTTAACATCATATATTGTAATGTTTACCTCTTATTCTAATGTTTAGATTACCAAGGAGAGTTGATTTTTAAGAATTTTTTTATTTTATCAATTTTAGGATTATAATTCCTCTAACTCTTTTTAGGATTCTAAAATTTTATATTTAGTCATTCAGTTCCACCCCAATATATGCATTATTTTTACTCTAGATTTTAATTTTAGCACATGCATTTTACTTTACCATAATATCTCCTTAGGTTTTAATATGCTATTTTAATTATCTTATCACCAAATATGAATAAATATAAAAAAAATAAACACTACGTTAAAAGATTAATTCTATTAACTAAAAAATGTATAAATAAATATAATAAATGAATATATAACTTTATCCAACTCTAATATCAAATACTTATATTTTTTTTTAAAAGTAAATAATATTTCACTTTATATTAATAATTTTCAATCTGATTACAAATTCAATTTTCTGTGAGATTTTTTTTAATGAAAGAGTTCAACACAATAAATGAAGTAAAGAGAGCAAACAAATAGAAAAACCACTAGATTAAGGCACAAACCATACAACACAACTACATGATATCTATTGTCATCTTCGGCATTGCCATCAACAACAGAAGGGATTCACACATAACCACTCCTTAAAGTTCTTGAAGGTCAGGTGAATTATATCGTCAACCCCTTTTTCATTATTCTGAAAAATCCTCCTATTCCTTTCAAGCCAGATATTCCAGATAATAGCAGAAAGATACCATCCACCTTTTGCGTTCCCTGCTTCCTAGTTGATAACTCAGTCCAACTCTGAAAATGCTCCTTTAGCGTCCCTAGGCATGACCATTGCCTTTCAACAAAAGATAGCCATGCACATCAAACCTGCCAAGAAAATTCACAAGCAAGAAACAAGTAGTGACTAAATTCAACACCTTTATTACACAACACACAGGCCACATCCTCTTGGTTAACTACTCCTAAACGACTCAGCCTCTCCTTTGTATTGACCCTTCCAGTCAAGACAAACCAGATAAACAATTCAACTCTTGGTGGCACTAGACCTTTTCAAATTGTCCTAGTAAAGCTGAAACTCGCTATATCCTCCGGGAGCAATTCCACCTGCAATTCCTGCACAAAGAAATTAGTAGAAAATACACCCTGTTTATCAAATTTTCACACCACTATATCCTCTCTGTCATATACAAGATTCACCAGCCTTAATGTTTCATGAAATTGGTGCACTAGGTCCAACTCCCATTGGAATAGCTCTCGCCTCCATTGGAAATTCCACCTGCACTCTAACCCGTCCCAGAACCCACAATCCTCTATGACGGATCCTCTTTGGTTTGAAACTGAGAAGAGTCTCAGAAAAATATCTTTCAGGGACCCACCACGCAGCCAGACATCCTCTCAGAACCAAGTTCCTCTCCCATCACCAATCTCCATGGACAACCCATTAATCATCTTCTGTCTTACTCGTTGATCCTTGAACTGTATTTGGCAAATATCCTTCCATGCCCCCCGAGTGGGTAGTATTTGGGATGACAGCATCATACTGGGATTCAGATTGTTGCAAGAGCACACCACCTTCTTCCAGAAGGGACAGTCCTCCTTCGAAAATCACCACCACCACTTAAATAGAAGGGCTATGGTACGCACTATGGCATCCCCGACACCTAACCCATCTAGCTTCTTGGGAGCCTGTACCACCTCCCACCTGATCATGGCCATACCAAGCCTACCATCCTCCTTACTCCATAGAAACCTTCTCTGTAGGTAAATCAGTTTTTCTGTAACAGCCTTTAGCATTTTATACAAACTCAAATAATAGACAGACATGCTGTTCAAAACAGATTTAATAAGCACCAGCTTACCGGCCTTATTGAGTACCTTAGCTTTCCAAATGCTCAGCTTCTCCTCCACTTTTTCTATGATGGGCTTCCAAGTCTTCACCAACCTCGGATTCGCTCCTAGTTGGATCCCCAAGTATTTTACCGGAAGAGATGCTTCCTTACAGCCCAGTACACTGCACATACGCTGTACCCACTGAACATCACAGTTAATAGGAATCCAGCTAGACTTATCAAAATTAATACTCAGCCCCGACATAAGCTCAAAGCAGCGAAAGATCCTCTTGTAATTCTTTATGGTCTCTTCTTCCGGGGGGCAGAACAGAACAGTATCATCCGCAAATTGAAGATGTGAAAACTCAACATGGTTTCTACCCACCAGTAATGGCGATAATCTCCCATTTCTCACCGCCTCTCCAAACATCCTATGTAGAACGTCAACCACAAGTACAAAGAGAAATGGAGACAGCGGATCCCCCTGTCGCAATCCTCTTTCCATCTTAAAAGGCTTAGATGGCGATTCGTTTATCAGCACTGACATGGAACTCGTACCTACACACTCCATAACCCAACTCCTCCATCTATGTCTAAATCCCATCTTCTGCAACACAAGGTCTACGAAACTCCGCTTGACTCTATCATATGCTTTCTGGAAATCTAACTTTATTATTGCCACCTCATTCTTCCTCTCTTTTATCCATTGAACAGTTTCGCAAGCGAAAAGAGCCCCATCGTGAATCTTTCTGACCCTTGACAAAGGCGCTCTATGTCTCACCTACCAGTCGTGGCATGATTGCTCGCATCCTCCTAACCAGTATCGTTCTACCCCTCTCTGTGTACATAGAGAGGGGTAGAACGTTAGGTCAGGTCAAGGATCCTAGTGTTTGAAACCAAGATGAGTATCGACGCTTGGAGAGTCTCTCTCTCTCTCTCTCTCTCTCTCTCTCTCTCTCCTCTCTCTCCTCTCTCTCTCTCTCTCTCTCTCTCTCTCTCTCTCTCTCTCTCTCTCTCTCTCTCTCTCTCTCTCTCTCTCTCTCTCTCTCCTCTCTCTCTCTCTCTCTCTCTCTCTCTCTCTCTCTCTCTCTCTCTCTCTCTCTCTCTCTCTCTCTCTCTCTCTCTCTACATATATATATATATATGTTTTTTTTATGATCTAAATGGTGACTAGTTGAACTAAAAATTCCAAAATATTTTGTTCCTCAAAAAATCATAAGTATTGTCTCACAGCATCCTTAAAAAACCATGTATTGCCTCACAGCATCCACATTATCTCCAATGCCTTGCAGATAAGGATGAGGTTAGATTTGTTGAAATATCACACTAAAGTGACAACAAAATTAAAAAACAATAACGTTCTACATTTAAGTAAAATATTTAACTAAGTTGTTATAACAATTTTTTAAATCACATGCCTTTTTCTTTTTTTTTTCTTTTCTTTTTTCTTTTATGTTTTCTTCTTCTTCTTTTAAATTTGCGCACGCAAGTTATTCTTCTTCCCTTTTTCTTCTTTTTCTTCTAAATTTGCGCCCTCCAATGTTGTGTCTTTATCTTTTTATTTTTCTTTTTTGTTATCGTCATCACCAATAACACCAACATTTTGCAAACATCTTTATTAGTTATGATTTTCTTTGCTACCATCATTAAATAATTTTGATTCATTTCTTAATTTATTTCAGTTCATTTGTGTGTTAATTGAGGTTCACTTGATATGCTGATAAGTATTGACTAAATTTTTTATTCCTTAAATCATTTCAGTTTAATTTCTTAGTTTAGTTGAGGTTCATTTGGATCCAGAAATGAATTCGATGTGTTTTTGTTAATGATTGAATCTTTTTTACTGTTTGTTTAAATTTGAACTAATTTCAGTTCATTTGTGTGCTAATTGAGGTTTATCTGATGTTGCTGATAAGTATTGACCAAATTTTTTATTTCTTAAATAATTTCGGTTCATTTAGTTTAATTGAGGTTCATTTGGATCCAAAAATGAATTTGATGTGTTTTTGTTGATGATTGAATTTTTTTGACTGCTTGTTTAAATCTGAGCTAATTGAATGGAATAGAGTGGGATCTAATACAATTGAAAAAAGTGATAATGAATAATTTCATTCTTCTTTGCTAAAAAATTTGGTCAATACTTATAAGCAGCATAAGTGAACCTCAATTAACATAAACACATCAATTCATTTTTGGATCCAAATGAACCTCAAATAAACTAAGAAATGAACTGAAATTACTTAAGGAATAAAAAATTTAGTTAATACTTATCAGCAGCATTAGGTGAATCTTAATTAATACACAAATAAATCAAAACTAATTAACAAATAAACCGAAATAAACTAAAAAATAAACTAAAATTATTTAATAATGACGTCAGAAAAAATCAGAATCAATAAAGATGTTAGTAAATGTTGGTATTAATGGTGATTACGATAATAAAAGGGAAAGAGAAGGAGAAAGAAGAGGAGAAAATGGAGAAGAAAAAGGAGAAAACAAAAATAAAAAAAGATATGTTTTGCAAAACACGTGTGTGTACACAGTAGTGTAGTTTTTGTTAAGTTGGACTAATTTAGTTAGATTTAGTTGCCCAAAATATTTAGATGTATAATTGGACTGATTCAAAAAAACTAGATGACTTGCATTCATTTTCAAAAGCCTAATAATCCTTTTTTTTTTCTTTTTTTTTTACACTTACAAATAAAATCATCGCACTATAGCCGTAATGATTTCATGCTTATTGTGATACTATTCTCTTTTTAGGTTTTCTTAATTCCCATTCTTTTTAAAAGCATTTAATTAATTTGCATTCTCAACAGTGATGTTTGGGTACAAAGCACCATCATCGTTGTGAACTTTTATTTCCAACTGAAGACACCATTAATAGCCCTTTTAGAGCACTAATTCAATCAGAAAGCAAGGAGGGCCCTAAAACAAATGAAGGGTACCCCTAATATATTATAAAAGGACACTAAAATGGAGTTTGTAATGATGAAAAACCTTAATCAGATATACATCCTTTTGAGAAACTCAAT
This sequence comes from Arachis hypogaea, assembly GCF_003086295.3. Lineage (NCBI taxonomy): Eukaryota > Viridiplantae > Streptophyta > Magnoliopsida > Fabales > Fabaceae > Arachis > Arachis hypogaea. The sequence goes on along the minus strand of NC_092048.1, from coordinate 40,250,316 downwards.
CCATTCACCTGTTTTGCCATTTCAAAATCGGGGATGTTGACATTAACTTTTTTTTTTGGTTCACACTTGATGTTAATGAAACTATTCATGCAATTTTTATCTAATAGCATAATTTTTATTGTGGAATATATATCATAATATAGTGAAAATAAATTGAAGGATCCACTCCTAGAAAGAAAGCTAAGGATTTTTTATTTTTATAAATTAAATAAATGTAATAATTATCGAAATAAATAATTTAAAAAAATTTATCGAAATAAATACTCTTCTTTTATCTCGTTTATACAGTAAATGAGATAATTTTGCATATATCTCATTTATAGTGTAAACGAGATAAGACAGGTGGACGTGACACGTGTATATCTCGTTTACACTGTAAACGAGATACATATATATATATATATATATATATATATATATATATATTTAAAAAATTTGAAAATAATACAAAATATTAATAATATCAATAATCAAAACTTTTAGTATGCAATTAGTACATAAAAAGGTAGGGGTGAACACGGGTAGCGGGTACCCGATTACCAGTCCGAACCCGAACCGAACCAATTAAATTGGTTCTGAAACCAACGGATAATCGGGTCCAACCTGAACCAAATCGATGACCTTTGTTAGTGATCAGTTCGGGTATCAGTTTTAGAGGTGCGGAACCCGAACCAACCCGTGAACCCGATCATATATTAATTAAATAAAAAATAAAAATATATGGCTTTTAGTGAGTTTTACAACTCGTAACCCTAACACTTTGAAAATTAGATAAATATTTCTATTGCCCTTTTGTATTTAGCTTCTAATGTTTGGATTTTAATATGTTTTGATTTTAGCTTCTTTGAATGATTATTCACTAGACTTTTATATTTAGCTTCTAATATTTCTATTGCACTTTTATATTTTTATTAGACAAAGATTATTCAATATTAATATGTTTGGATTTTAATGAGTTTAGTTTTTAATGTATTTAGTGTTTAACATGTTTGGATTATTTCTATTGATGTCACACGTTTATTGTACTTGTTGAATTTTTAAAATAAAAAATTATTTTTTTATTATGAATTTTAAAGTCATTGGATACCCAATTACCCGAACCGAACCAATCCGTTCTTAATTGGTTTGGTTTGGTTCGGGTATATACACAAAAAAAAGTAAATCCGAACCAAACCGACCCTTGCTCAAAAGGTTAGTAGATGAGATTAAAATGGATATGTTTGATCAATTAGTACTCAAAAAGAGTACATAAAAATTTAAAATTATATTATGATCGAATTGGATTGATTTAAATTAGTACATAAAAAGAGTATATATATCCTGGTTCAGCCACTAGGTGTAATGTGGCCTACATCCAGTCTCCATCACAACAATGATGAAATTTCACTATGTTATTACAACATTACAAACACCAATTTCTCTCTAGAAACTACCCATTCCTATCTGGGACAAATCCAGATTCTACACCCAATCTGAATTTGACTAGGACTCAAAATCTAGCTTTCAACTGTCAAATGCTAACCCAACTTGCAAGGAAATTCCCACAGAATTATGACACACAACAGAAAGATGTACAAAGAAAACTCTGAGACATCTATGGCCTTTTTTCTAATATTGATCACTGCTTTTTTTTCCTCTTATTGGCTTTTTCTTACAAACCTCACCATGTTTGTCTTTTACCATGAGACTCAGACAGACAATACTAAGAAAAAAAAACAAACAGAACATCTTTGAAGGAGAAGAACTCAGAGAGCTTGGGTAGCTATCAGAACTCTGTGCTTTTCACTTTCTCTCGTTGATCTCAACCCTTGACCGTTCACCCTTAATATAGAAGGGAAAGCTTTCAAGGTTGAAATCGGTTCAACCAAGCAACTTCTTCTTCAACCAAAAATAACTTCGGTTCGGACAAAGAGACGAGAGAGGGAAAACTAAACACCACCATGCATGTACCTCTCTCAACCCTTTTCATCAAGCTTTTTCAATCTGAGCCTTTGATCTTGGCTTTGGCCCCAAGAATGGATTCGGACCCTTGATGAATCTTTGACCCAGAGCCGCTTCTTTCCTTCCATTTTTGCTTCTTCCTATGCGTAGCTCCAAGGGCTATCTTCTTTCTTTGATGAACAAAAATGGAAATAAACTTTTGCAACTGAGATCTTATTCTCTGACAGAGGCGGATCCTTTATTTTCTTGGTATGGAAGATCTTGAAACTCTTCTTCAAAATCTTGCCTTCAATGACAAAGATCTTGCCATGCCTTACTTTAGATCTTCCTTCCTCATAGCCTTTCTTCCATAGATTTTTCTTGTAACTTCTTTTTCTTCTGATGACTTCTATCTTCTTCTCTGTTTGATTGATATGACCAAAAGACAAGAGAGAGGAGAGAGAAGAGACAAAGTTTTTAATGCAATATTAAACCCAATTTAGTTTTGAGTTTCGGTTACCTATGCATACATTTAACTAAATTGAAATTTGAGTTCTAGTAACCAATGCATAGAGTAACGTATAGATCTTTTAATATGATTAAACCTATTTGAATTTTCAACTTCAAGTTACCAAGGTGACCAAAGCATGCTAGAAACTCTTGGGCCATTTCCTTCATACTTTTGTTTTATCAAAATGGGCTTGTAATTTGGACTTATCTCAATTTCAAGTTTCAGTCACTTTATGTTTGAGTTAATTTTGCACAAAACTAAAATAATTCATTGATCAAAGTGGGCTATTCTAACTTTTGGCCCAATCCAAAATCTATACAGTAACAAACATATCAACCAACCAATTTAAAGCAAATAATAATTTTCTAATCAATATTTAATAATATTTGATCATCAAATTTGATACAAATTTTTCAAACTCAACACAATGCTTACCAGATTTAGAGTAGCCCAACTAATTAGAGCAGAGAGAATTGTGAAGTTCCACAACCTATTGACTAATAAAAGGAACTCAAGTGTTTGGCTATAAAAGTTATATGAACTAATTATACTTACTTTTCTAAGTTTTGGTTTAAACAAAATCAGTATCATGTTATATTTACATTTTTGTTTAGTGTTATATTTTACAAATAAAAGTTAAATTGAATTTCACAAGAAACAAAATGATATATAAGATCAGAATTTACTTTGTAAACTGAACCTGATCCTCCTTTTCCTAGTTTCTTGGAATCATTGAAGTAATTTGTTGTTTGTTCAAAAATTTTATATGACATATTTAGTAATAGTCACCTGTCAAAACAGAATATTAAATTAAATATGTATACTTTGAATGAGAGACATGAACATTGTCATGTTTGTTTCAAACAACTATTATGCTATATACTAAAATTTTTCTACCAACCTTAATCAGTAAAAAATGGTACATCCTGAAGACATACAAAAGATAACTATTTTGAATCAATAAAATACTAAATCCTTATAGATATATCTCAAAAAATCTGCATCAATAAAAGCGAATAACCTCTAATGGAAACAATTGAACTAATAATCACCTAAACTATGAACCCTAACATCTTTTTTACTTCAAGAAAAATCAAAATTTTCAATAGAAAATAACAATTTTTCATTTATGTCTCTTCACCTTTATAATATATCAAATCAACTTAACTAAATCTATATCAAATTCACTGCCTTGACCTGAAAAATTTACAGAAGATAAGAGTACATTAGAATATAAAAAGCAGGATTTGTGTATAACTTTGCCAAAACTATATCATCAAATTATCACAAAAAATAATATCTTTGAAAAAATTTGAAGAATCGAAGAAAGCAACAAACAAGAAAAAATTATGAAAAAATCCTCATTGTAATGACTCGACACGACATGAAAATCAATTCCATCAGATCTGATAGCTTTGAACGTATCTTCAATCGAAGCTTATAGAGACTCGCTAGCTCGACTTCTTGATCTCCTCAGCTAGCAGCACCGAATCTGCGCCCAAACCACACCACTGAATCTGCGCCGAAACTGCACTCTGAGTGCTTCAAGCCGTCGGAGAAAAAGCAGAACCAGCGGCACAACCCATGGTGGAAGACGACGTAGAAACAGAAGATTTAAAGCATTACCTCAACAATTTGAATCAAATCGTCACTGAGAGGTTAACGAAAATTCAAAGGCTCCACGATCTCCATTCATAACTCCACCGGCAACGCTTTGACGGAGGAGACGACGGCGACAAGGAGATGAATGGCGGTGACAAAGAGATGAATGGCGGCAGTGATATTGAGATTTTAAGGTTTCACAGAGGTCCATCTCCTCTCTCTCTCTCTCTCTCTCTCGCTCGCTCGAAGCCCCTATTTTGAGTTCTAAATGTTCTTTTTGTTTTTCAATTTTTTGTTATGGGTTGTTATTTATTTGGGCTAGAAGTTTTTTTTAGTATTGATTGGGTTGTGGGAGTTATTGTTAATGATTTAGGGAGGTTTTACAAGTTGTTACGATTAAAATATATTATGGAGGTTTATAATAACTCCCACAAAAAAAACTTCTACAAACAAACAAAAATTTTGTAATGACACCACCTCTGAAGTCTCCAAACAACTCAATGACTGTAACCCCAAACTCATCTTAACCTTGCTAGACCATGGGATAAAGTGAAGACCTTTAGTCTCCCCACAGTTTTTCTCGATTCGAATCCCACCATCCACGTGTCATCATCACAACGGGCCTCCAAGATCATGAGCTTCGACGATTTGGTGAAATTCACCAGCACTGAAATATAGTTTCCAAAGACTAGCGTGAAGCGGAGCGACATGGTGGCACCATTGTACTCCTTCGAAACAACAGAGTTGAGCAAGGGCGTTGTCTGACACACCAGAACTTCATCAATGCGATGAAGATGATATGCATGGACGACGAGATGGCGGAAAAGATGCACGACGTGTTCCTATGCGTGCTACCAATGTTCCACAAGTTTGGGCTTGCGGTGACCTTGTATGCGCAACTACAGTATGGGAACACGGTGGTGTGCTTGAAGAGGTTTGAGTTGAATGCGTTGTTGAGAAGCATCGAAAAGTACCGGAATTAATTTCTTCAATGAGTATTCTCCAAAACGATGTAGTTTAAATCCAAAGACTAATTTATTTTGTTTACACACGTGAATAGCTGACTATCATATGTGCTAATTTAAGTTTTCATGTCAGTATTTTCTATTTATCATTCATGAAAAATAAGATTAGAAACTAATTTATCTTCTAGAATTAGATTTAAAATTTTTTTTGTGTATTTCAAAAAATAAATAACTAAAATATCTGATTTAAATAATTACTCAAATTTTGTTATTGCTTCCTAATTAATTAGGTAGTATTTTTCTTTCCGTCACCCATTATATAAGAATTATCATGGGCCACACATAATAATAATAATAATGATAATAATAATAATAAGGGAATATATATATATATATCTATCATTCAACTATCATGGAGTAATAACTTTGCATAATTAAAACAGCAAGTCACTTAAAGTGGTTCCTTTTTTTCTTTTTTAAGCAATGATAATAATAATAATGTTACTCGAAAAATCAAAGCCATGATGGTGTTCTCCGATGGTAAGACAGGACCCCCATACGCCGTTCAATCATGCTACCTTTAAGGGTCAAAGCAATGATAAAGAATATTGAAGAAAACAAAATAAAATTCAGAATCACAAAAGTGTGAATGTCTTGTAGTGACTGATTTTTTTAAATATGAAAGAAAATATTGGTGTTTTTTTTTGTTTTTTGAAAATTGGATTATTTGGTGTAATTATATGCAGGTAAAAAGTCAACACATGAGAGGCGTGTTGCAATACGTGAAGACGTGTTGGATAGGTGGCAACATTCTGACTAATATGTAAGGAACGTGTTGAACAAATGGCAACATCTTGGTCAACACGTGGGAGCGTGTTAAAATACGTAGAGAGCGTGTTAAATAATTTTTACAATACTGTAATACACTTTAAATGTTAATACTCAACCAAAACACCACCTCTATTTTCATATTAAAAATCATTTCTATCTTGTAGTGGGGGTTTTATTTTTATTTTTAATTCTATCTCTGGGGACTTTTTTTTTTTTTCCTTCTTCATTGGGTTGCTGCATATATATTTGTGCATGGATACATGAGATACTCATCAATGATATGGGTGTTCATTGGTTAAAGAGTACATATGAAGAAAAAGAAAGATGATAAACATTAGTAAGAGAGCATATTTGGGTTTATTTTAACCTACTTTACCAAAAGATTAAAATTTTGTCACACAAACTAAATCAAACGCATTTAATATATGCGGTTTTAATTATGAGTTTGGTTAATGTAGATAAATGTAAATAATTAAGATATACAGTAATAGTTATTATGAACAAAATTATAATTCACCATTTATATCACAAGTAAACAATAGTTATCCACACACAATACTTTCTTTTAAAATTAAATCAACATGTAATGATAAGTTGGTAACTCCAAACATTTTCTTACAAAATAATTTGTTGTTTGCATAACTAAATAGTTAGAAATTTAATTATTTATATATTTTTATATATTAAATTAATTTTTAAGATAAATAATTTTATAATATAATATTAATTTATTTTATGATAAAAATATTTAAAATTTATTTTTTTTAAAAAAATACATAAAGTGAAATATTGTGTAATATTAGAGAACCATAAAAAGTTATTGTTTTTGGACATCACTTAATTATTAATATTTAAAAATATAAAATAAAATATATTATTAAATTATTAAACAAAAAATTAAATTAATAATTAAGTAATGACCAAAATCAATAAATTTTAATTGTCCTTAGCATTTTTCTTTTACTTATTTGTGCAATATTGTGCATTACTAAGGAAGAAAAGTTTTTTTTTTTTTGGTTTAAACTCATCATTGTTATGTACAAATAGTAATACTTTGAAACTGGACTAGCCCACTAAAGTGGATGAATCATTCTGTCACCAACAATCATAAGCAATTTATTTAAGAAACTCATTAAGCTTAATGCCAAACAAATCATCAGGTATTTCAAGTTTCCAACCTTGATCATATAGAATTTCAAGATAAAATCTTTATATTAATATATTATTCTATTCAATCCATTCTTTGGTTCCATTTCAACAACTCTGCCTCTTCAATCAATGATATATGTATTCTAAAAATCTTCTTAAACAGCATATCATAAATAATAAGTAGACAAAATAGTATTTCATTTAGTAATTAAGAAAAACCTGCTATGAGAATCAACCGTGTCTGTACAAGTACATTGATATTATAACAAGATGCTGCTCCTACTTTTGAAGCATGCACTCAACAGATTCCATCAAACAGCTACATATAACAATTTTCTGAGGCTCTACCTTAAATAGTATACAATCACTAGATTCTATGGACATTTTAAAAAAGATATATAGAAACCCAAAAATAAATACAATGAGTAAAAAGGAACTATAAACAGATGAAATAATAATTAAATTAAAACAAACACATTCTATAATGAAAATTAGCAAGTTACACAAAAGGCTAGCTATTACTCCCAATAATTTTACATATTCTTATGGACCATAAATTTTACAATTCCCCTCTCTCTCTCTCTCTCTAACCAACCCCCCAAAGTCAGTTTTTTCTTCAATCCATGAAGTAGTTAATTTGGATATTCTTGGGCAAACATGAATTCATGAACCCGCCACCACCCCCACTACTATTATCAAATTTACTATTATATCCTTTACCATTACCACCCCCCAAACAAAGTGTAATATTAAAAACTATACCCTCCTTCCCATGATCACAGTTAATAACTGTCTCTAATAACTTGTTTTGAAAAATGTCTTTCAGCCATTTCTCAAACACGCTGTTAGTAAAATTACCACACCCAACACCAATTTCCTCTATCACCTTTTCATCTACATTGAACTTCACCATCTTCTTCTCAAAAACCTCATCAAAAGACTCTTTGATCTTGTTCAAAAAAAATTCCTCTTTTTCTTTCAATCTAGCTGGACTTTGGTTGAACTCAAACCTGTTCTCAATTGATTCAAGGAACCCATTTGAGTTCATGTGTTCAGCCATTGTATCCCTGGTTAAATCACTTGAAATTGGGCTACTCTCATCTTCTTCTCCATCATGGTAGTCTTCTTCATCTGCTTTCATGTTAAGATCAAGGGTATTGGAACTCGATTGTCTTGAAAAGTCTTTCTTCTTGTTTACTTGTCCCTGAAGCAACAAGTTCTCTTCATTCTCTTCAATTCTTGGACTCTTGTTAATCTTTCCAAACAAGTCTAGTTCATGAGCCCTTCTTTTCTTGTGGCCCAAGTAACAATCAGCTGCCAATGATGAAGATGAAAAATCCATGGTGCTAGCCTTGGTTTCAATCTTGAACACCAAATTCATCACCGATGAGTCCTTGTCCTTGTTCTTGATCACCTCATCGCCGTCGACCCCACCCGAAGTCAAAATGAATATAGCTTGCTTTAGATTCTCGTCTTTTTTGCTTAAATTCCCAAACTTTGATGCCTCAAACTCATCACCAACAAACTTCTTGAACCGGGAATCGGCCAAATCGAAATCTTCAATTAAAACAACAACCTTCTCTTTGGTTCTCAGTGATGTAGCAAGAACTTCAGGAAATATGGTAACAGAAGAATGCCCCACTTTCTTCATATCCAAGTGAAGGAAAACATCATCATGATTATCCACAAGGCCGAATCCAAACACGGATTCAGCGATGGCACGCGCCAACCTTGTTTTGCCAACAAAGTCATTCCCCTGCAAAAGAAACCATTGTTTCTTTGTTGTTATTCCTGAATCAAGTTCAACCAAGGCCTCTGCTATTGAAGGAAGTGTTTCAGATTGCCATGGAACATTTTCCTGCAACACTTTACAAATATGAGCTCTACTTTGAAGTACCAGTGTTTGGCCCGAACCATCATCATCTCTGAAATTTGAATTTCCAAGAGCCAGAGAAATATTTACTTCTTGATTGTCCAAGGTGGCTGATCTTGTTATTGATTCTTGTTTTTTCTGAGTGACCTCGGTGAAATTGAACTCAATGGTAGAGCATGATTGTTGGCGCCGGAACCGCGGCACCAGGTGGTGGTGGTGGTGGTTGTTGTTGGAGTTATGATGATGATGATGAGGCAGAACAGGATCAGCAAAAGATATGGAAGTTGAATTTGAATCTGGGAAGAGAGTGTTTTGATTTGGCCACCATGGGTATGACGAATTGTAAGGATAGATCTTTGCATTGTTATTGTTACCATATTGCCCAAGTTGTTTGCTATGGTGGAGACAGTTGCAAAGTCTGTTCCATTTTCTCTTCAGCTCTCCCAATTCATCCTGAAAATAAATAGTTTAATTCAGTTGTTAAATAAGCCACTATTTCTCAGTTAGTTGAAATGAATTTAAAGGCCACCGTTTGTTTGATTAAAAAGATAAATGTTTTACTCAGAAATCAGAATAGAATGTAAATTGAAATCCCATTTAACAGCGGATAATGGATAAGTTGGCATGATATTCTCTAAAAAATCTCACTTATTCTTGATTTTTTCTTAAAAACATAAAAACTTTTTACAATAAGGAGTGTCAGACTTTAATTTTGATACATTGACTGTAAAGCGTTCTGTATAGTTGTGCAATCATATGTTCTTTTGGATGACCATTACCTGATATTACAAAATTAGATGCCCAGGGCATCAAAATTAAAAAATAAATGTTTGAAAAATTAAAATATTTTTTGTTGTCAACAAATATCATTCTTTTGAACATTTACTAGCAATATCATTGTAATAAACATTGTAACTTCAAATGACATAATAGTCTAAATCTTAATTTCTTGTAAAGCTGCTAAAGATTGTGTTTAGTACCTTCTGATAGGATTCGGTGGTATGTGTCTGAAGCCAAGAAGGCAAGAGTTTCTTGTGTCCTGGCTTGAACAACCCAAGTTCTTTTTCATAATTGGACGCACATTCTTCACAACAATTCAGTTTTTCTTCCTCGTCGTCCTCCTTCTTGTTACTCAAGTGCATTATGTCAAACATGTGAGAAGAGTTGTGGGGCATGCTCATCTTCGAATCATACACACTGAAATTAAATAATAATGAGCAATCAAAACCAATTATTATAATGTTATTTTTTAATTATTAAATAAATATATATATGATGCATGTGAGAATCCGTAATGTCTAAGATGTTAGAAAGTGACAAAAACAAAGTGTAGCAGAAGCAGAAAGCCAGAAAGGTATTGCGTTGCTTCACTTCCACCTTACCAACCAACCAACCAACCATGTTTTCTTTTCTGGCAGTGGCATATTGTTCAGGGAGACCGTACACCCCCCCCCCCTTCCCCCCGCCCGGGCTTAGCAACAAACACTGCTTCCTAAGCATGTTTAAGAAAGTAATTAAGGGAATGAGATGATTATACCTGGAAGTAGCATGGAGAGTCAAGGCAAGTCGAGCTGATGATGGAACAGGAACAGGCTGAAGAGCCCAGTGGTTCTCAAGAGGTGGCTCCCTTCTTTGACACTTTATATATGTTTGGTAACTCGCTGTTCCCATTAGCCACACCTTCTTATTATTACTATTCTTTTCATTAAACAACTTCCCAATCTCTTGTACTACATGTTCAACTTCTCCTCCTCCTTCACCTTCCACCGTCCACTTCAAGTCCCCAACATAGAAAATGGCACCTCCTCCTTCTACTTTTCTCTTCAGTGCTGCGAGCTTCATTTCCACTTCCTCCCTTTTCATCTGCCCTGAGAATTGGAACTTGATCAACTCTGTGTTCTTCAGCTCATCAGGTACATGGCCTCTTTCAAGCTTCACCATCAGTTCCGCCATCACTGCCTCGCTTATCGACAAAGAGTCGCCAACTATCACAGTGTTCCTCTTCTTGCTTAACAGCGCATTAAGAACCGCCATCATGTCTTCCTTGTTGCAAGACTTGTGCTGAGGGGAAAACAGCATTGCTGAAGATGGAAGGTACTCAGAAGAATTACCACCCAAGAAATGATGGTGCTGGTGCTTGAGGGTCTGCCTGAGAGTGCTGAAAGTGTTGGTGTTGTTGGAGTAGAAAACAGAACAAGGTCCAGCAGCAGAAGAGGAATGAGAAGTTGGAGAAGAAGAAGAAGAAGAATCTTCAATATTAGTCTTAACAGCGGTGCTGGAAAATCCAGCTTCTCTCATGACCCGACTAACAGAAGGATCATCAAGAATGGAAATAATAAGGTGTTCAAGCTCAACTTTGATAGCAAGAAGAGGCTGCTGTTGGTGCTGCTCAATGCAGCCACGTCGCTGGTGAGCCTGGGCTCGTTTAAGCGCAGCAATGAGAGCATTGGAAAGAGAGGGATTAACGCTGAGAAAGTTAGGCGGCGTTGGCGTTGTGGTAGGGAGTCTATTGAGAGCGACATTGAAGCAAAGCTCAAGCGCCCTGCACTGAAGAGGGTGTTGCTGGTGGTTGGGAAATTGAGATCTGAGGCATGCTCGGCGGAGAGAGCTGGCTCTCAGAGACAGCAAAGTGGCGGCCACGTGGAGAGGGGTCACCTGTGCATGGCCTCTCCTACGCGCCAACACCAGCGCGTGCTTCACCACTGAAGCCGCCTCCGCTGTGAGCGTCTGTTGCAATGTACAACCTCCTGAGCGCATAACTTGCTAACAACACACCCCCCCTCACCCCTCCCCCCCTTAAGAATACTAATCTCAACTTTCTCTCTCTTTTTCTTCTTATGCTCTTCTTTTCCCCTCTCTCCAAAACACCCCCCACTCTATTTCTCAGCTTCCCTTTGGTTGCTACTTTGGCGTAAGCTTCAACGGAATAATGCGCACTGCACTAACAAAGAGGAATGGAAGTTTTGTTAAGGGCTTTGAAATGCAAGACTACTAGGCCTTACTCGCTTCTTTATACTTCTTCTCGCTTATTTTGTTTTTTATTTTATTTTATTTTTACTCTTTTGCTTTTAGTTTAAACGTTAAAGACGCAGCTTTTTCTTTACTTTTTATTTCCACTTCGTTCCTCTCTTTCTTCTCTTTAGTAGCCTAGAGTTATTATAGAGTTAATTATTCTCTATATTGATAACTATTTATTATCAATTTCTTACTTAAATAAAAAACAACATGCGGTTACAAATATTCTTTGAAAAGAGAAGTAATGTGTTAATTGAGGTCATTCCATTTTTGAGATATTATTTGATGTAATCTTTCGGACCTTATTATTAAAAAAAAAAAGAGAAAATTGACGCAGTGCATATATATGTATAAAGAGATATATATAAAGCTGTTGTTGATTGCAGTCATATCTTCTGCCTATAGATGAAATAGCAATATTATGCATGCATGTTGATCATTATTGTCATGCTACAAAGGGGGGCATAAAACTATTTCATTCTCTGTTGATTGATTATATAACATATACATTATGTATGGTTAAGTTCCTAGCAAATAATATAATTTCTGAGGTTAGTTGTTGTTTAAGAAATCAAATTAAATAATTGGAGCAATAGCACTATATAATGGGGACCCACAACTCAAAATATTTTTTTACTTGGGGTCACAAGAAGAGTAGAGGACATACCCTACTTATTCCACATCATCCTTTGAATAGACAGACAAGCCCAGCAGAAATTCAAAAAAAGGTACTAAAGGAGAAAGGTGAAAAAGTTGGAAAGAAAAGAAACTAGTGTGATCAAAGATCAAAAGGAAAATAAAAAAAAAAAAGTTAAAGTGGTGGATTTATTAGAGTTGTACAGAGAGAATATAAATTTTTTTATAGTTATTTTTTATTATTTTATTATTCAAAATGTGGGTCTTAATTTTTTTAATCTCTCTTTCATTCTATAAGGTAGTGTTTGGTGAAGAGACAAAGACGGAAATACTGAGACTGAGAGACAGAGACTAAGAGACAGGGATTGAAATAAATCTCAGTATTCTGTTTGGTGTAAAATGGGAGACAGGAATTGAAATAAGAATGAAACTCTAATTTAATTTACACAAATGATAAAATTGGAATTAATTAATTGAAATGAAAGTATTTTAGGTATAAAATGTTATTAAAGTTTTAGTCTCCATCTTTAAAAATTTCAGTCCACTGTACTCCTACTTTTTGGAGATACTGAAATACTGAAATTTTAGAGACAAAGACAGAAATTTTAGTATCAGTCTCTGAACTAACAAACACGATACTAAGTCTCAGTCTCTGTCTCAGTACCTCAAAACAAACGCTACCTAAAAGAAAAGATTTGTAAACTTACATCTTTACCATATAATTCATCATATATATTTAACTTTTCTAACTTCCCTTTTTTACTCTCATTGATGTGAATAGTAATATTATCAATTAGTTCATATTAATTAGCAAGAGTGAATTAACTATTAGAAATGCTTTTATTAGCTTGAAATAAAAGATAGAATGTAATAAGGTAAAATACTGTTTTAAAATTGAAAAGTGTACAATTTGATTATTCAATTATTGAAACTGATATTTTGGTTTTGCTAATAATGTATTATTCTACTATTAACTCTTTTTTCAAGAATGTTGGCAAGTTCTTTTATGAATAAATGAGGTCTTGACTCTTGAATTTTAGTTTTTTAAAACAGAGTAAGTTAACACATGGAAAACAATTATGTTAGGTACCAAATGAGGAGTACACTCAAGTAGCCTCTTTTTTTAATATCTTTTAAAAAAAATGTCAATTCAAATTATCATAAAAAATATTTAAACTCTAATGATAAAAAAAAATTTAAAATTTAAAATCTATAATATATATATATATAATCAAATAATAATTAACATTCAAAATCATTTTAAAAATTTTAAAATTATTTTAAAACATAAAAAATCATATTAAAAATTTTAAATTTATTTAAAAAATTCTAAAATTATTTTAAAAATTTATAAATTCATTTTAAAATTTCACTTTAAAAATTCCTAATAAAAAAAATATGAAACGTAACAAAATGAAACATTCTAAAACCTAGCAAAAAATGAAATATCCAAAAAAAAATTTAAAATTTTTTAAGAAAAAATGTCAATTCAAATTATATGAAAAATCCAAAAACTAATAAAAATATTCAAAATCTAAAATAAAATAATAAAAAACATCCAAAATCATTTTAAAATTTTCAAAAATCCCTAATAAAAAGAAACATCTGAAATGTAATAAAAAGAAATATCTAAAACCAAACAAAAATTAAATATTCAAAATCATCTTAAAAATTTTAAAATCTAACAAAACGAAATACAAAAAAGTTGGAAAAAACATCCAAAAACTGACCAAGAAACAAAAAACATCTAAAACTATTAAAAAAATCCAAAACCTAAAAAAAAAATCAAAAACATAAAAAAAAAATTCAAAACTTAACCAAAAAAAACATCTAAAACTAGTAAAAAAAATATCTAAAACCAAGCCGCATCAGCAATAGAAGATTCCTCGCTAATCGTTTCATCGCGACTCTCGGCAAGGTAACATTAGCGGACGTGTGGCGGTCTTCTCTGATCCATGACGTGATGTGATGCGTTCGCGAGGGTAGGGCGCGACAGTGGTCGGCGACACTATTTTCGCGAATGGAGAGTCTATGTCTCTTGTCTCCGGAAGGAGGCCGATGCGTGCGGTCGGCGGTGTGGTCGGGCGGGGAGATGGTGGCAATGTTCTGCGGCATTACGATCACAATGGGAGCTGCATTTCTATCGCAACTACAAAGGGAGGTCGTAGAAATTAGATTGGTTTTTCGGGATTTTTTTAGTTTTTATTAGAAATTTTTTTAAAATTATATTTTTTTTGAACATTGTAAAAAAATTGTTCAAATTAACTACACATACAGTTGATCTCCTAAACTTTTTTTTATTAAAAATAATTATATTATGTTGAAAACTCAAGACGTAAAGTTGATAGTTAAGAGTCGTTAGATAATTTGACTAAATTTTCATCTAACGGCCCTAAACTATCAACTTTACGTAAAATCAATTGCACTTGAGTTTTCACCTTATATACTATTATAGACCAATTTAACTTCAGCCAAATCAATTAAAATACAACAAATTTCATTATATCTTAGTAAAAATCTAAATCCATCTATGAATATCTACTAGATGTATGTGATCATAATTTGGATTAAAAAATTGACACATAGAGCTAATAATTAAGGCTTATTAATAATTATAGTGAGTGAAGATAGAAGGGTAAGAGATAAAAAGCAGATGTTGGTGTCTCTCTTCACGCCAATCCTCGTAGAGAGACAGCATTTTATTCCCCAAGTACCCAAAAAGCATCCCTCTGTCTGCTATCCTTCGTAGCATTATTGCCCTTCTCTCTCTCTCGTGCAGCTGCAATCACCTTTTCTCCATTAATCTCATCTCATTATTTCCAACCACCCACATACCCTTTTGTATTACCAAATAAAGCAAGCACAACTGAGTTACACTGTTATAATGCACACTCAAATTTCTTTGTTCCCTTTAGTAGTGTAGTTTTAATTATACTCGCCAATTCAATTTGATTTCAGTTTTCATTAACTAATCTAATTGTAAATTACCTTGATATTTCTGTGACTAATCTTTATGGGAAAGTCAACATCATGCAAATAATGTGCTTAATTCAATCAACTGTTATTATAAAATATCCTTACGCTGAGAGATTGTGAAATACTTCATATTCGCAAACTATTTAAAAAATTTATTCTTAATAGATATAAGACTTATAATAACTTGAAAAAGGATATACGTCATTGAAAATTAAAAATCAATTAAGTATTATATATTAAGAATTTAGCTAATAAATATTTTAAAAACACATGCTAAAATTAAATAAAAAAAAAATACTAAAAGATCAGTAGAATTTATTATTTTTGTTTATTATTTTAGTCATTATTTTAATTTTTTTAGTCTAGCAATCTAATAATATATTTTAACCTATATTTTTAAACATTAATAACTAACTACTAATAAAAAATAATAAATTTTAATAATTCTTTAATATTTTTGTCTTATAATAAATATAAAATAAATACATTAAAAATTTAAATATTTTATATTTTCAATAAAAAATTTTTAATTAGTAATCTTATCATGTACATACAAGATAACTAAACTCATATATTAAAAAATAATTCTACTAGATAGATAACGAAAATTATAAACAACTTGAACAATTGACAGCATTTTTGGTCCACAAAAAGTAAAAAAAAAAAAAAGTCAATCACAAATTATCCTTACTTTCACCTTTTATATTTTAACCATCCATCCTTTTACCGCCGCATGCCCCCTCCCCAACCCTTATTGCGTCGTCAAATCTCTCCCTCACCAGCCAACTTTAGCGCTGCCGAGCTTCTCCTTCATCAAGCCGTCAGTTTAAAATGAAAATAGCCATCCACATACCTAGGTAAGATGAACATCTAGCAAATATTATTGTATCTACTTAAATCTAATCCAAATTAAATAAACATCCACTTTAGAATGAAAATAACTATTTACATACCTAGTAAATTTAATGAACATCTAGTAAATTTCATTGTATCTATTTAAATCTAATCCAAATTAAATAAGCATCCACTTTAGAATGAAAATAACTATCCGCATACATAGTAAAATGAACAACAATTCAAGGCAGCGGTCCTGGAGTTGTGAACAGCAATTCAAGGCGGTGATCCAAGGAAGGAAATAGCAGCGACTGCAGGAGAACAGGATGGTAAATCAACTATGGGCTGCGACTGTGCGGGTTTTGCGGGACAGTGGCACTCTCGGAAAGACAAACACCTCAGATGATGGCTGCCTCCGGCGACGACGGTGGAATGTGGAAGTGGACCAGCAGCATCTTCATTCGGAACGCGCAGCGCAACGCAAGGAAGAAGAGGACGAACAGCGACTTTGCTTGCATGGTCAGTGGTTGCTGCGGCACGCAGGGGAGGAAGCTGTGATGGCACGGTGGGGGTAGTGCAAGAAAAAATCCGTGCAGCGTGACGGAGGATGCTGGCGACGACTAGTGAGAGATGGGAAATGCAACTAGGGAGAGAAAGAGAAGGTTTTCTAAAGTAAAATTAGGTTAGTTGATAGTGTTTTTTTAAATGGTTTTTAATTTTAAAATTAATTTTATTTTTTTTTAATTTGTTGTTTGTGTTATTTATTGTATGCGTTGTTCTCCTATACTTTCTCATTAAAAAAAAAATTTCAAAACTCGTTTTTTCTTTTTTATGCACTAATTAAGCATTAAATATGTTAGTAGAAATATTATTAGGATAATTAATTTGTGTACAACTCTTGTACATTAGTATTAGAAAATAATTTAGTCTAAAATAGGTGGTTGTAACAAGAGTTATACAAACTTGTTTATTAGCATGCATTTGTGTTTCATTTATTATGCAAAGCTGCGATGGTGGTACCTCACTTGTTGTTTCTCGGTAGCCAGAAAACATTGTCCTGCAAGAGTTTAATAATGGACTTTCAGTAATGTTAACTTTTTTGACTACTTTCATCTCAAGTTTTTCTTACCCCTCCATATATAGATTAGCTAGCACAATATAATTATTTATGCATTATTCGCTCTCGCTTTCCTCAATTCTCCTTTTTGGATATGCGATGCAAGATTTATTTTTATCTTCTGTCACTATAGCTAGGATCTTATCGAGATACATTAAAGGTGGCTAGCTAGAATCTCATGAGATGATCCATACCATAGCATATAGAGCACATACATGTACATACCAATCCATAAAATATAATTGCCGTTTAATTAATTTCTATACCTATAACTGAATCGGTTTGTAAATAAAAGAAATAATCATGCATGCTGCAGGTTGCTTATAACCTACAAAGTAATGACAGGACAATCTTTTTCTTTTTTACCCTAAAATTATTCTCAAAATATATTTTTATTCTTATTTTAAAATATCAACCTGTCACTTTTTTTAACATTTTTTTGTTCTCTACGATTTCTCTTGCTTCTGTCTTAAGATAGTAATGGAATGATACTTTAAAATTTGTATGATAATCTATAGTTAGGAAACCAACATTATATTAATCAATTTCAGTTAATATTATAGTAAGTTGACAAACAAGTTCAGCACAAAATCTACTAAAAATCAGTTTTTGTTGGGTTTAAATCTCAGATTTTTTTTAATATTTTTATTTTTTAGAGTTTCACATTTGTTTTTCTTACAATGAGTGTTGGCTTCAATATTGCCTATTGGCCATACAATATTAACTCTTAAGACTTTCTCTATAATTTAATTTCTCAATTTGAAGTTCCTAAGATCATGGTTAACCCGCAAATCGATATATGAAGTTTTCATGAATGAGATATTCACTTGTTAGAGCTACGTTTAAGTTTTTATTTTAGTTTTTAACATCCCATATGTTTAGCCTTCTACAAAATATAAATAAGGTGGTTATGATGTAGTAGTAGTAGGCTTATTAGCACCATGCAAAATAGTTTTTACTGAGATTTTAGAATGGTAGACCTTGACCAACTGTATCAGAAGGAAACATATGGGTCCTAACGTAGTCACATTAATGTGACCCTTGCAAGATTCGAATAAGCATGATGAGAAAATTAATCATTATATTTGCTTTACTTTTGAACATATCATTTTTTAATAAAAAAGAAAATGGAATATATATATATGGATATCAGATAAATTTTTAAAAGTTATGGGGAGAGCTTGATCTTGGAAGTATTATATAATAACGTGGATTCCAAGGTTGGGATCTGTTTCAAGAATTTAAAGAGTATAGATGAAAAAAATTAAGAAAAAAGTAGAAATATAAAACAGAAGATATATAGGGGGGAGAAAAAGGTATAATATAGTCTAATTAATCATATTCCTTATTATTCTCCGGTGCATCAAAAGGAGCCAAAGGAATCTGCTAGTTCATGCCTATAACAAAGAATTAGTGCTTCGCTTGAAAGTGTTTGGAAAGAACATTCAAATTGTATAAAGCTTCGAACTTCAAAGTAATAAGGATGATTGTGTAAAGTGGAATACAAGCATTATCTTCTTTTCTTTTTATTCTTTCTTTTTTTTTCGTTGCAATTTTTTTTATGGCCTATAATATCCATATTTCTTTTTTCTTTATGGTGATTAAGAAAGATCAGTATTAGAACAAATTTATATCATCAATAATAATCCCTGAACTTTTAAAATTTTGAGATTAACGGAAAATTATGACATTACTTTTTTTAAAAAAATTAAACTGTTAGAGTATAATTAGAATTAATTAACATCAATTATAATTATTTAGCATATCTGTATATTTATTATAGGATATTACGTTTTTATTGTTTTGATTTTTCTAGCATCTATATATAACCTTGTATATATATATTGTATTATTCTTTAATTTATTGAATAATAGACAACTCTTTCTTCAGATTACTCTCTTGTTTCTAACATGGTATTAAGGGTATATGGTTTTTTTTTCAAGAAAAATCGTTCCTAGCTTTTCATGTTTTCTTCTTCCGACAGCCTCTTTGTACCTGTTTTCAATTTCTTTCCCGATATTTTTCTTTATCAGTGACCTCATCATTTTCTTCATCTCGTCGTCCTGAGTCCAACGAGTCTAACCACGTCGCCGAAAATGCCCTGATACGCCAACGCAAGCTCCCTGCCTGCCATCACCTCTTCTCCCTTCTAGACACATCCAGAACTGTTGATCTACATCCAAGATCAAGCTCTATAACTGTCCACGTGTCGAAGACGTAGCTTCAGTCAACCCATGTGTCAGCCCGCACATCGCCCTGACCCAACCCGACGCCAAATCTGCGCTCCAGCTCATCGCCGTGTCATCCTTGGTGTGTTTTCTTCCTCCAATCCAACGTCCCCACGTGTCCTCCTCTACTGACGTGGATGTTGACGTGGCAGATAGTGAGACCTTTCCTAAGGTTTTTTGGTGAGCTCTTTTCGATTTTGTCCTTCGTTTTCTTAATTTCTACCCCGATTTTGCAGTTTCTTCTCTCTTTCATCTTTGTCTCTGCTATTATGAAAAAATCAGATATTTTTGGCCTACAGACAGGCAGGGTAAATTTTGTTAAAACTGTCATCGTTTTGGTCACCTACTCCCAGACTACCCCTCTATTGAATGTTGAAAGTACAAGTAGAAAGGACACATTGACTTCAATTGTCCAATATTATTTTTTCATTATTACAAGCTCTCGGGACATTTGATTGCTACCTGTTCTACTCGCCCACCACATCCTGATCAAATCAAGTATCATTCTCGTCCCAAATTTTTCGAAAATGTGCCTGCTTCTGCTACTGCTACTACTGAATCTACCAGCTTTGCTTCTCTCAACCTGTCTCTTGTCTCTCTATCTGATATTACGTCTCTTAAGTATCTTCTCTTCTCTTCTCTTCTCTTCTGGTAATACTCCTGCTGCTTTTTCCAGTCCTCCATATAATTCTAAATGGTATTTTGATTCCGGTTGCTTTTATCACATATCTCCTTTGCATAATCTTTTCTCGTCTTTGTTTACTATTACAAAATGCACCTTTTGTCAATACTATTGATGGTTCTCTCTTACATGCAACACATAAGGGTTTTATTTCACAGTCAAATCTTAATCTCTTTCATAAGGGTTTTGTCAACTTGTTGATCTCGATTTTGATATCAATTTTCCTATTTTTGGTTATCGTGTGTAGGATCGTCGAACGGGATAAATCATCGGGACTGGACGTAAGATCGGAAGGTTGTTTAAGCTCGAGAATCTTCATATTCCTCCTAGGTCAAATTTCTGTGCTATTTTTTCTCTATCTACCCTTCACTTGTAGCATCACTGTTTTGCCACAGCTCCTTAGAAAAATTGCGTCCTCTTGTGTCTACGGCTATTTTAGGTCAGGTTAATAATGAGTCTTTTGATTGTATTTCTTGTCAAACTGCAAAACAACCAGCTTTATCTTTTCATAATAATTCATCTCTTGCTTGCTCTCCTTTTGATCTTATTCACTCTAATGTTTGGGGCCCCGCTCCCACCGCTTCTATGGGAAGGGCTCGATACTTAGTAGTTTTTATTGATGATTATTCACGCTTTACTTGGATTTATTTGATGACTAATCACCCTGAGCTACCTCAGATTTATATTAACTTTGTCACTATGATTAAAACTCAGTTTTCCAAGGTCATCAAAGTTTTTCGACGTGATAATGCTATGGAATACCGTGACTCCAAATTTTTAAATTTTCTTACTAAACATGGTACTTTGTCTGAGTTTTCTTGTTCTAGTACGTCTCCACAAAATGGACGGGCTGAACGCAAACACCGTCACATTCTTGATTCTGTTCGTGCAATGCTTATTTCTACTTCATGTCCTGAGCGTATTTGGGATGAAGCTGTTTTCACTGCTGTCCATGTTATTAATAGACTTCCTTCTTTTGTCCTTGGTAACATTATTCTCTTTGAGCGTTTTTATCATACCCCTCCAGATTACTGTTCTCTTCGCGTCTTTGGTTGTGTCTGTTTGTTCTTCTTCAACCTCATGAACATAGTAAACTTGAACCTCGGGCTCGCATGTACTGTTTTCTTGGTTATGACACTGAACACAAGAGTTATTATTGTTAGGATCCTCTCTCTAGACGTATTCGCATCTCTCGTCATGTTGTATTCTGGGAGCATCACATGTTTTCTAAGTTCTCCTCATTTGAGTCTATTCCTCCTACTCAGTCACCATTTTTCACTAACTCCAATATTGATTCTTTTTTCTAGTGATGATTCTATAGGTTCTACCTCAAGTCAACCTCTCGAGCCACCTACTCTTTCGCCTTCTCCATCTCCCGATGATTCCTAACTGGACGATGATCATGCTCTTGCTGTCATAGCTCCTTACTCCCATCGTTCTTCTAGGGTAAGAAATTCACCCCCTTATTTTCTTGATTATCATTATTTTTCTACTATTTTTCATTACCATGAACCTAATCATTCCGAGAAGCCTCCACAAATTTAAATTGGTAGCAAGCAATGCAGCAAGAAATCCAGGAACTTGAAAAAACACACATTTGGGACTTAGTTGATCCTCTTTCTGATTATAAAATTTGTGGGTAATAGATGAATATACAAGATCAAAACTTGTTCTAATGGTTCTATTGACCGTTATAAGGCACGATTAGTTGCTCAAGGATGTACGCAAGAGTATGGTATTGATTATAAAGAGACTTTTGCTTCTGTTGCTGGTCTCACATCTGTTCACGCTCTCCTTGCCATTGCTATAGTCAGAAAATGATCTCTTAGTCAGATGGATATGAAGATTGAATTTCTTAATGGGAATTTAAAAAAAAAAGTCTATATGAAACCACCCTGGAATATCCTTGTCCTTCTAGCAAAGTCTGTCTCCTTCGTAAGGCACTTAATGATCTTAAGCAAGCTTCTCGTGAATGGTTTGACGAGTTCAACAGCACTATACACAATTTCAGTTTTACTTGTAGCCCTCATGAGAATGTTCTCTTTATTCGTAAAAGTGAATATGAGGTTATTCTTCTACTTTTGTATGTTGATGACATTCATTACTAGAGACGATGTTGATGGTATCTTTGATCTTAAAGCATCCCTTCACCACACTTTTGAGATGAAAGATCTTGTTCTCTCAATTATTTTCTTGGTCTTGAAGTCATTTTCTCAGATGATGGCATTTATCTCTCTCAAACTAAGTATGGTTTTGATCTTCTTGTTCGAGCTGGAATTACAGATAGTCACATTGAGTCCACTTGAGCCTAATGTTCGGTTTACTCATATGGATGGCACTATTTTGGATAATCCTACTCTTTATCGATAGTTAGTTGGAAGTCTAGTCTACTTGACTGTCATACGACCAGACATCGCCTATCTAGTTCATGTTCTATCTAGTTATTGCCAGCTCCTCGTACTACTCACTATGTTGTAGTTTTTTGCATTTTTCGCTCCATTAAAGGTACTCTATTTCATGATTTTTGCTTTTTTGCCCATTCATCTTTAACTCTTCAAGCATACTTAGATGCTGATTGGGCTGGTGATCCCACTGATCGTCATTCTACTACTGGTTATTGTTTGTTTCTTGGTGACTCTCTCATTTCTTGGTGAGCCAAGAAACAAACATTTACTGCTCGATCAAGCACTAAAGATGAATATTCTGCTCTTGCTAAAACCACTGCTGAGATTGTCTCGATTCATTGGCTTCTCGAAGACTTGGGTGCGCTTCAGTTGTCCCCAACTAATGTTTATTATGACAACCGCAGTGCTATTCAGATTGTTCATAATTGATATTTTTTTATAAATGCACCAAACACTTTGAAATTGATTGCCATTTTGTCCAGCAATGTCTCCTTATTGATGTTGTTCGTCTCGTAGTTATTAAGACTTTAGATCAAACTGCTGATATCTTGATGAAGGTTCATCATCATGCTCGTTTTTGGATTCTAATGTCCAAACTCAAGATGATATCTTTAGCAACCACTTGAGTTTGATAGGGATGTTAGAGTATAATTAGGATTAATTAGCATCAATTATAATTATTTAGTATATCTATATATTTATTATAGAAATTACACTTTTATTAATTTGATTCTTTTAGCATCTATATATAATCTTGTATATTATATTATTTTTTAACTTACTGAATAAAAAACAACTCTTTCTTTAAATTACTCTCTTGTGTCTAAAATAAACTATTAAATAGAAGTATATGAACATTACAAAGATTATGAGATATATATAGCGACGGTTTTCATTAGATTTAGTGTTAGTTAACCGTCATTAAATAATTAAGCACTGTCCAATCAAGCGTATTTAGCAACAGTTTTCAGATCCCTGGAATAAAAATTAAAATCATTAATAAAAATTTAACCTTATATTTTTATCCGAACCAAAGATATTCTTTTCCTGTCAAATTCTTTGATCTCATCTCTGCCATATTAGTAATTACTTTATGAAAAGGAGAATGTATTGAATTGATCATCTAATTAATTAATATCCCCTTTTAAGCTTAATGCCTCTTATTGATTACACTTGTCTCATGATTGAATGCTTAACACATATATATGATCAGATTGCTTAATGTTAAAAAAGGTAAATTAAAAAAGATAAAACAGTGAGCTACTATTATTATAGATGGAGCCCTCACGTAAGTAGATAATAATGAGGCTCAAGCTCATTTTCTTGTCATCAATGCCAAAAACCCTTTTAAAAGGATTGAAATTGGGGGTGCCCAAATCATTGGAACATTATTTTTCAAAGTAGTATGAAAAGTGGAGAAGAAAATAGGGTTTCTCTACTTGGAAGAAAAGGATCACCTTTATGCATTAATTGTGATGTGCAATTTTCTCACATTTTGTTTAAAGAAAACAAAAGGAAGAATAGTCATCATGCATGTTAATCTTTGGATGATGGAGTTGATCGAATGATTTGGTTTGCATGTACTCAAACAAAATTTCAACAAAGTGGGAAAGTTAAAAATTGAAGGGTTCATTAACTGAGACTGCTTATGAGGCCCACTTAAGAAAGGCAATTAACAAATATGAACTAATTTAATTGGGGTCTAATTGGTTTTTATTTTCAGTTTAAGACATTTTGCAAACAAGTTAAAATTTATTTGTCTTCACTATTTCTCCTATAAAATCTTTTTTAAAAATAAAAAATATTAAAAATAAAATAAATAACAAACAAAAAATAAAAATGCTCTTCGTTTTTGAACTCATCACAACTGTGAAAATTAAAGCGGCTCATAATTCCCATTTTCGAAAAATAATAAAATTAAAGGAAAAAAGAGAAAAAAAAAAAAAGAAAACAGAAGTAATAAAAATTTGTGAATATCTCTATGTATGACCTGGAACTTATTTTTTGTTGCAATAATGCTACATAGACAAAAATTCACAACTAATAAATAAAAATATATATTCGATAATATTTTTATTTATAAAAAAAGTGTGAATCACATTTTTTTAATTTAATTGATATAATTAATTTTTTTATAATTATTTTTTATTTAATTATATAAAAAATTAATCTAAATTTTATGTGAATCAAATTTTAAAAATTTCTTTTATTATTACATTCAACAATTATACAATTTATTTTTGAAATAAAAATTTTTAAATTATCATATCATATTTTATAAAAAATTTATATCTCAAATTGGATTAGTCTCAATTTATTAAAAATAAAAAACATAAAAAAATTATTTTATGATCTGCAAAATAAATAATAATAATAAATCAATCTCCATTAGTTGATTATAAATATTATAGGTTTGAATATAAGATACGCTTTTATTGCTATTAATATAAATTATATACCCAACATAGAAATAATAAACGTATAATGGTATTTAAAGGAAAATAAAATATTATTAATACCAATTAAATAATATAGATTCATTAGTCTTCAAGGCAATTACCATATTAATATTCATCCAATTAATGAAAATTAATGTTGCATATGCGCGTGAGGTATATGTATAATAATAATATATGTGATTAATCTAGTAGTTAACTCATTAATCCGTTTAAGTAAGTATTGGGAGTACTTATATATAAAACAACCTATTGATATAAATGAAGTCAAAATTAAAATTTTTTGACAATTTTAAGCTGAAAATTTTTGCCTCCCAAATATTTCTGTTCCAGGCTTCCAGCTAATGGAAACACTCATTCTATTATAATTAAAGGGGAAAAAAAAGTAAGAAAAAGAAGTCATTAAATGAATCAAATTAAAAGGGCATTCCCAGCTGATATTTCAGCTCGTGCATAATTTAAACCTAGAACCGATGACATTTGTTGACCACCGTTGCCAAAAAGTCAAGTTCATATTACTAGTGACGATATTTTTTTAACAAAGGGTGATCATAAATTAAATCATGATCATAACTCCATTCTTTATTATAATCTTTTGAGTAATGCCATAGTCAAAGAAACTGATCTGATATGAACAAAAGGGAAGATTGAGAAGCTCATATATCAAGAACAAATGGACTGAGCAAGCTGTTAAGGTTTGATTTCTCGGTAATATTGTTAATATTTTAGGAGGTAGATTTTTTTTTTTCTCTCGAAAAGGGCTAACAAACTGTATCTTCAGATATCACGCGCCAGATTGATATAAGATACCGAAGCAATATTATTTAAATGATGATAATATAGGCTTTGATTAATTTCAATAACTCTATTTACATGTTGTTCTTTGTTTGCTCCTCTTTTATGTGTTAGAACTTTTTTTTAAAAAAAATTTCAACAACTCTATACAGTTTTATGAATTGTGATGATAAAAAACGAGTATTGTTTTATATATTGGAAAAGTTTAGGGCCAGCAATTTTATTGAATTTTAGTCAGTATGTAACCAGCAGAAAAAGGTGAGTCATTAGATGAAATCTCACACCAATCTCACACTATTAAATTATCATTGATGCCTATTTGATGGCTACCAATCACAAAAATTGCTGTCCCCTAGCATTGCTCTTATATATATATATGGAACTGTTAATGTGAATTATTCTGGATGTCATGTAAACAAATAGTATTGTAACATGTGATATTATTGTCATGTGTCGTTAATCGGCTTATCATTATATTATTATTGTGGTCAAATTATGATATAACATGTGTTATTAATAGTTCATATAATCAAGTCGATAACAAAAAAATGAATTAAAGATTAACATAGCATATTTTGCTAATTTTAAAAATATAATTATTACGATTAAAATCTCAATAATTATTTAACTGCACGAGACTCATCTCAAAAACTTTTTTGAAATTTATTTAACTCATTCTTTTATTAATTGAATGTGCTAATTTTGAAGCCAACACCTACTAAATCTCTACAGCATAAAAGTTATTATTAGACACTCTTTAACGTAAATTGTCACGTTGTTAGGTTTAAGTATGCTAGTGTCTACTCATGCTAAATCGTTGCATGCCTGAAAATATTAATTAGTAAGTAAACCTTATAGCGTATAGCGTTTTAGCAGGTTATTCGATTTTAAATGTTTGGTTTTGCTATATAAATTGTTGCATTGTGCAGAGTATCATGTACAAAATTTAATATATGCAATTTTCTAATATTAGAGGATAAATTTGCAACAAAAATACTTTAGAACAATATTATGGTAATAATATTATTTATTTATTTGAAATAGGTAAAGAAAGAAAGAAACATTTTCCGGCGTTGTATAAATGATGAATTGATGAGTGATCGATGAGGCAAAAAGGTTGATATACGGATTCATAAATATTATGTAAAGATTAAGATGACCACGCCCACCTTTCTAAGTGGGAATGTGGAGAAAAGAAAGGGAACAGAGAAAAGAGAAGGGAATGTCGGATGGGTCCCGCAATTCTTGTCACAGTGGGATCCACACAAATTATTTCATTTTTGTGTTATATGACCATTGCGTCTGCAAATTATTTTTATTATATTATGGTGGCAAATTTTGTGTTTAATCAGAAAATAATGTATTTTGGTGTTTAAAAAGTTCAATTTAAATAAATAATTTAATTAAATTTTTAAAAAATATAAAAATTTATATTAAAATTAGTTTATAAATAAATTATTTTATATTTAATTTTTTAATCATAAAAATATTTATTTTAAAAGAAAAGAATAATTTTTTAATTTACTCTAAACACTTTAAATAATTTTTTCAAAAGTTATAAATTAATTTTAAAATTTACACTAAATATTAATATTGTAATTTTTATAAATTAAAAATAAAAAATTACTTATAAATTTATCTAAACTGATCCTAAGTATATGGTGCAATATAGGATTTATTTCCAGTAATTTTACTTTATTAATTTCTTTTAAAAACACAAATCGTCTCCGATAATTTTGCTAACAAATGCAATTCTTTTAGTATTTAAAAAAAATATTAAAAAACAAAAAATATCCCCACTAATTTATGTTTCAAGAAAAAAAAAATTTGAATTCGCCCCCAATGATTTCTGGATATCTAAAAAATATATTTGCAAATTGCTGCGATTTTTTTTTGCTTCATAGAAATTGTCCCCATTTTCTGACAAACATAAAAAAAACTACTGTATTTTGAGAATTCATAAGTAAATCTTTAAGATCAAAATTTTTTTTTTGCCCTATTGCATATGTATCCTTTAATTTGTACATTTTACTTATTTAAATAGGAGAAAGTAATATCTTTGTCTCAAATATGTGAGATAAATATTAATATTATTTTTATATTTTTGTTATATTTATATTTAAAATCTTTTAAAAATGATTTAATATTATCTTTATTTTTTCCACTCAACTTGCAAATACATTCTAAGAATCCATTTTCCACCGCCTTCTTAGAAATGGCCTTGGTAGAATGGTAGCAGGAGCTTCTTTGTTTTCGAACCAGTTATAAAAAGGGGATTGGAGGTCATTTTCAGAGAGAAACACATGAAGTAGAAACGGTTTGAGTCATTTTTCCATTGAAAGTGGTGGAGTAACATAGTTGTGATGAGAAGAATGATGAACATGATTAACTTTGGATTCTAAGAACCGGTGCAAAACCTAAAAATCATTTGAACCAGTAGGTAAATTGCATATAATTTAAATTATTATATAACCTTATTCAACTTCAGAGAGATAGCCATGTTAAATTTAACATTTAATATTGACAAGTAAATCAAGAAAGAAAAATATTTATTTTTTCTTTTATATTATATATTTTTTGATTTAAAAAAAAATATTTTTTCATAAATGCATAAACATTATCTGTGATTGAAAGAAAAAATATGGTTGTTGTTCTGAATATATATAGACATAGGGTAGTGTACTAGACATATTCCATATATTGGCAGTCATACCTGGCTGAAAAGTTAGTGTAGAGAGGGGTTTTTTTGGGGAGGTGAAAAGAAGGGCTAGCGTGCTACTTTATACAATAAATGTCCCCAGAAACACATACCAGCTTCTATCATAACAGTCTCTTTTGCTTTTCCAATTACAGATTTACAGTTCTCTTCTCTCTTTTTATTTAACGTACTACCTCCTCTCACATGACATTCCCCACAACCCTTTTCCTCCGGGGAATCTATCTATCTTTTTAACCTTCACTCACTCGTTAATTGCTTATTTCCTAGTATACCTACTATTTGTACCATTCTAGTACTATACATAGTTAGTTACCGCTAATTTAATTTAATTACTTATTTTGAGGAAGTCATATATATGGGTTTTGCTTATCTATAACTTAAGGACACATAAATTAAGAACATCATAAATAAATATTTTATAAAAATTATTAAAAAAATTTTATTATTGGATGTTTAAAATATATCTTTATAACACAAATATATTTAAAAAAAATTTCAATAATTTTTTTATCTAGACGTGATTTTGAGCAATATAATCCAAACAACATTTAGTTTACTACAATCCATTTTGACATAAAAATTATCAAACATAAATCATGATTAACACCAACTCACTTTTAATCAAAATCAAATTTACAAAATCGATTTTATACAAACTTCCATTTATAAAATTCAATCGAATATTATATTGTTCACATCTAATTCATGGTTTTCAAATACTGTAATTTATTGGGAAAAAAAATAATACCACACAATTCAATTATATTAGGTAATACATTAAAATTAGCTATCAAAATAAAATACACATTAAAATGAGTTAAGTTACACATATATTTATACATAAATATATAATGTCTGATTTTGATGATTAATTTTAGTATACAAATAACATTTTTATACTTAATTATATATTAGTCTTGCCATCCTTTCTCAGCTATTGAATCCACTAGTCTTTCATTCCTAGATTAAGAACAATACTATATGACCAGCAAATATTATCATTTTTTGTCAATATTTGGTCAATACTAATTTGCACCCATATTTATAGATATTTTGCACATAAAAATCATATAATTTGTACCTATATTTATCATAATTTTGCACATATGAATAAATATAGTTTACACCCATGTTTTTCAGAGTTTGTATACATAAATTAGTAAAATTTATTTATTAGGGATAATTTAGTATTTATACTGACCAAATAATAACAAAAAAAATACTAAAAGTTGCTGACCCCAAAAATTTCACCTAGATTAATCCTCTTTGAGGAAGAGACTAGCTAGGCTATAAGTGAGAGTGATAGAATCGACTCCGCTGTGAATGCTACCGATGCTGATATTGGAGTAGCTAAAAGACGTAGTAAAGTACAACCATCCAATAGCAATTCTATTGTACATTTATCTTCTTCTCTCAATTTCTTTTCATTAAGCTATTAAACTGTGTGCTGAGGACACTAGCAGATACTTGAGCTGTAAGAAAAATTACGATTTAAGACTATTTTCAATAGACAAAATCAGATCATAAAATATAAAAGTGATGCCGCTCCTGAATCCTAAATAGTTGCTTAGGTAGCTTATAAATATCATATAGTAACCTCTAATACAATCATCTTCTAGGCAAGTTGTTACCATTTTTGTAGGATAATTCACGTTAATAAAATGAATGAAGTTAAAATTACGTACATGTAATTGGTTACATGTTTGTCCTAAATACATGTATTTAAATTGGATCAGGGTAACTCGATTTTAGCCATTTACATATAATTTGAATTAGAAAAACTCGAATAGACATGCAATAAATTAAATCAAATTGATCCAATTTGACTTACTCGAGGAGAAGTGAGTTAAAAATGGGATCCTATTAAATCGAATCAGGCTATTTCGAATTACGAAAGGATACAATTCCAAGAGTAAATCGAATCACTCTAATTCATTTTACTAAAAGTACTTCTCTGTATAAGTCGAACACTATTAGAAAAACGCTGAGTATCGCGAAAATATCATAAGAAAAACGAATAAAATCAAACGGTACAACGATTACCATCATATTTTTCGTCAAAATTTATTCGACATAATAAACCTCGTTGGTAATATGATACCGGCAAATTTTTGCATTCGACGGTAATTTTTGTCGGATTTAGCGACGGAAGAAAACATAATCTGTTGATCGTTACCGTAAAAAATTTTTTGATAGTAACATTGGCGCCATATCATACGTCTCTGCGCTATCTTGCCGGCAGATTAATCCAATGGTAATACTGAAAAATGACTGGCTGTTACCGTTGAAATAGTCTTTTTTATTTTTTAAATAATATTTTTTCGTTCATCTATAATCTACCCCGATAATTAATAATTGAAATAGTGCTTTAAACCTGATGTGAAATATCAAACATATAAATTAAAAATACGAAATGATGGTAATTGAAATATCTGAATCAATAGTAATTATATTACATTCTTCTCAAAGTTTGGTAAAGAAATACATATCATAGAACAATATTTACATTAACCCTATTAAGATTCTCATATTCTTCCTCTAGTTTACCATCCTCCTCTTCCGAGGTAGTTTCTTAATCATCGAACTCATCTTCCTCTTCTTCGTCGTCATCGACCCCGTCTTCTTCTTAAAGATCGCCGTTCTCTGGTTGTAGTGCATCGGCATCTATTTCAAGGTCAATGATGTCATCATCCATAATAGCCGACTTAAGGGTGATCAGCTCACCGATATCAACCACCATTTTCGAAAGAGTTAGGTCATCAATCTGGTAAGGTTCCTGACTCTCTGTCCTATCATTAGACTCGATGCGGCCTCTTGGCTTAGTCTTAACCACAACCACCTAACTATACTTGCATGAACCTGGATAAGGCAAATAGTATACATGTCGTACATTTTGAGATAGAGTAAAAGGATCGTAGTGCCTATATTTTCTGGTTACATTAACTTCAGTGATATCGTAGTCCTTGTGCTTTCGTGTTCCTTATTGTGAACCTAGATCATACCATTCACATTTAAACACGCACACCTTGTACGTAATGTGACAAAAATACTCTAATTCAATTATGTTGTGCAACACACCAAACTAATCAGAATGACCCCACCTGAATCCCAACGAATCCAAACTCCGGTGTTATCTATTTTTTTTTTAATCGACCACTTTAAAGAATGGAACCAATATCTATTAATATTGTATATCGGGTAGTTAGTGCCCTTATTCATTGGACCCAACTAAGTATAACTAGTTCCGAATCTGTTGTGTCAGTTAGATGCACACTGACGTATTCTCTGAACCAACGTGAAAAATTATTCAATGAGGTATCAGGATTCGCCTCTTGAAATAATCTATATGATAGAATAGAATAAAGAAGTCTTGATTAGATTAAGAAGTCAGTATCTTACTGATTGTAATATCTACAAAGACTTAAAAAACTCACCTGAGATAGGGTGAAATCTGGTCATAATTAAGCAACACATGCAGATGTACGGCATCGGTTTTCTTCTGCTCTAATTAGTAGTCACTGCCCATACCCCTTGTTGCTCCTTCGGGAGCAAAGATTGGATATGTTCCATTTGACGAGGATTCTCTCCTCTTATCGTTCCTTGCAACCCTTGTTTTACATGACTCAACATGAGGCTGAAAATAGAATGAGCAAAATACAGATGTTTCCTTAGCTGGGGATACTTCACAGATGTTGTCCTCAATTCGAGCTTTGTTCTTCATGGTGCGCTTGAATGAACCAATCATACTCTCAAATGGGTATGCCCACCGAAATTGAATTGACCCATATAGTATTGCTTCGTACGGTAGGTGGATTGCTAAGTGTTCTATAACGTTAAAAAAGGATGGAGGGAATATCCTCTCTAACTTACAAAGAATGATGAGAATGTTCTTGTCCATGACTGTGAGATTATTAATGCCAAGTTTCATAGCACATAACTCCCTAAAGAACTCACTTATTTTTGTGAGGGATTTTCAGATGTTGGTTGGAAGTTTTTTGAACACGACACAAAAAAAAAAGACTCCATGAAGACGTAATAATCATAACTCTTCAATCCAGCAAGCCTTTCCTGTGACACGTTTGTACACCTGCTCAAGTTAGAGGCGTAACCATTAGGAAACCTTAATCTTCTAATCCAGTTATAAACATTTTGTCTCTGGTCTTTTGTTAGAGCAAACACCTCTTTTGGTTTAGTCCACCGCCCGTTATTAAGTCTCTTTAAGTTTAGATCTGGCTGCCTGCGGATGTCCACTAAGTCTAACCTACCTTATCATTATCTTTTGTTCGCTCATCGTCCATTATTGTGTACATGATATTATCAAATACAATTTTTTTTGACGTGCATCACATCAAGGCAATGTCGAATCAAGTTGTCTTTCCAATAAGTCAACTCCCAGAATATAATCTGTTTAGTCCAATTATGCTCCCTGTTATAACCCGGGGGTCTCATACCTACCCCGTTATCGATGATCCTTGGGATTTTACTAACATGATGCCAAACTTGACTACCACCCAACCTCATGGGTGCCTTTTATTGTTCAGTTATATTCTTTTTGAACGAGTCCTTGTTACACCAAAAAAGATGATCCATGTTGAGAAATCTTCGATGGCAATCAAACCACGAATTCTTACTGCCATTCGTCAATCAAAATGTCTTTGTATCCTACATACAAATGGGACATGCCATTCTGCCCTGAGTGAACTAACCTGACAGCATCCCGTATACAGAAACGTCGTTAATGGTCCACATCAATACAACACGCAGTTGAAAATTTGTCTTCGTCAAAATATCATATGTTTCTAGCCATGGATCCATAACTCCTTTAACTTATCCACCAAGGGCTGCAAGAAGACATCTATTTTTGCCTTTGGATTGCTGGGACCAGGTATGATGCAAGTTAGAAACATGTATGAGTCTTTGATGCATATTTCGGGACTCAGGTTCTAAGGTGTCACGACTACAGGCCAACAAGAGTACGCATTACCAAAATTAGACTTCAGTGCGAACCGTCAGAGCACAAAGCTAGTCTAATATTTTTTGGCTCGTTCACAAATATAGGATGGACTCGATCAAAATGCTTCCAGGCTTTTTCATATGACGGATGCATCATGATTCCATCATCTCTCTTGTTGTTACTATGCCAAGTCATGTGAGGGATCGAACTCATCGATACATACAATCGTTTCAGTCTAGGGATTAAGGGCAAGTAGTACATTCTTTTTATTGGAACTCTCTTTAACCGCATTTACTACTCTGTTCTCTCTCGACTTAAAACTTCAGTGATCTATAGAATCTGGATTCAGTTAGTCTGCATCCCTCTTGTAATACAGTATACAATCATTCAAACAACAATCAATTTATACTTAATTCATACCCAATTTCGAAACTAGCCTCTTTACTTTGTAGTGGTTTTGGGGGATGCCAGTGGTCCTGACAGGTACCGGTTTGTTGCAAAAGGTGGCCCACTTATCAAAAGACTCTTGGGTATGATTTGACTCCGACTTAATACTCATCATTCTAACACATGCAGACAACTCCAAATGAACATACCTCTCGAACAAAGGTCTCGCAGCAGATTCTAATAGATGATAAAATCTCTTTGCCTCCGAGTTAGTCCCTTGTTCAACCTCTTTCAATTCCGTAATACTTGTTGCATCAAATACCATCTCATTGTATCTCTCTTGGTTACCCTTTCAAGTCTTTTCTTTCATGTTTAGTTCTTTCATCGTCCGAACACTAGTTGATCGACAATTAGACCTATTCAAATTCAAGGCAGACCGGTTAATTCTCTACTCATCCACTTCTATGTGTTCTGTCCACATCCAATATCCATCTTTGAACCCGTTACGGTAGAGGTGAAGCGTTATATCCATATGTCCACTTAGTCAGCCGACACTTTTCACATGAACACCTAGATACCCCTTCAAACCTAAACGGTTCCATGCTGAA
This sequence comes from Arachis hypogaea, assembly GCF_003086295.3. Lineage (NCBI taxonomy): Eukaryota > Viridiplantae > Streptophyta > Magnoliopsida > Fabales > Fabaceae > Arachis > Arachis hypogaea. Next base: position 40,215,652 of record NC_092048.1, on the reverse strand, counting down.
CATATGCGAAACAAACGCCTCAACCCCCTCAAAGAATTTAGGTTTTAAATCTCCTTGTCCACCGTTATCCCTATCATACATCCATAAGCGATGACTTGGAATCATATTGAAATACACACCATAGAATTCAATGAACAACACAAATTATTGAATTTTTTAGGAAATCCGGTAGAGTGTACCCTATAATTAGAATCTTTCGCTAAATATAATTATCATTTTCTGACAAAGCAAACATGTTTTAAAACAAACTAAACAAAATTTTGGCAGAATTTTCTCTTAATTCAGAGACATCCATCAAATAAATATAATAATTTTCACAGAAAAAACAGCTGCAGGCATAAATTAGAACAAACTCAAATTCAATAACACATCAAATCCTAACCGTTCTAGTGCACAACCCCTTATAACTCAACAATTTTTTAGTAAACAAGGGTTTTGAGAAGGCACCTCTACGTGACCTTCTCTCACTTCCGTCCTAAAACTCTATTTTAGGAAAAGTAAGTCTAACATAAAACTTAAAATATTGATTATAGTTAGAGATAGAAAACTTACCTGAAATACGGATGCACAAAATATAGAAGAAGCGAAATCCAATTGATCTCAGAGAAATAGCACCGTCCTAATTAAAAAGAAAACTTATTAAAATCACAAGGTAAAACTAATTAATTCAACAAACTATACAAAGTCTTCCAACAATGTCGAACACTCTTAATTTCACTTTACTTAACCTACCTTAACTTAATTTACTTTCTATTTACATTAAATTAATATAAGAAATCCTAATCACAAACTTTATTACCCTAATTGAATCAATAATTTGGTAATAAAATATATAACAAAATCCTAAACTCAGAAAAAAAAAATAAAAACCCTAAACCAAACCCTAATCACAAACTTCATTATCCTAATTTAATCAATAATTTGGTAAAATACCTAACAAAATTCTAAACTCACAAAAAAATATGAAAAACCCTAAAAAAACACTATACCAAATCCTAATCACAAACTTCATTACACTAATTTAATAAAAAACTTTATAAACAACTTAACAAAAAATAAAAAATATGCCAAAATTATCTCTGATGGTGGCTTTAGGATGGGGGAGGGGTGGTGGTAATAGGAGGTGGCAGTGACGGCGACAACGTCACTATCACCGTTGGTAGTGACTACGAATGCAAACAACAACGGCATTCCCTACGACTCCAGGCATTTTTGATAGCTCTAGCGGCGGCGGCAACAAAGGCTCCAGCGGGTGGCGGCGACACCAGCCGCTTCAATGCCGATGAGAGAACATGAGAGGAGAGAGAGAGAGAAGAGAGAGAGAGTGAGTTTGCAGAAGAGAGGGATAGGGGGTTCACGTTTGAATTTTACCCCAATATTACCGTCAAATTTACCGGTGGAACATTTCGACGGTAAATTGCATAAACGCAGCGTTTCTCTAAAGTGAGTTACCATCAGCGAAATCCGACAGTAGATCCGCTGGTATAGTTGGTGCCATTAAAATAATATTTTATGCTGCTTATCATCGTCGGATTTAGAGTCGAAACATAAAAGCCGACGGTAAACAATTCGGAAAACCAAACCTAGCGTGTACTTGATGCAAAAACCAATGTTAAATTCGATGTTAATGGACACCGCTAATTCGTCAGTAATTCCAATGGTATTTAGCATATTTCTTGTAGTGGAATTGAGATAATTCGATTTATGATAGTACTTATTACGAAATAGGTTAATTCAATTTATCAAGGGCTATGTCCGATAAATACAGGAAAAATATTTGGTCCTCACCAGAGTGGCACTTACAAAGACTAATGATGATAGTTTTTTATTTATTGTGCACTATACAGAGGGACGATTATGGAAAAAATATGAGATGGAATAAAATTTATTAATAAAGATCCAATAAGTGTCTTTATCAGACAGTTCACGAGTTTTGCTAAGCTGCAAAGTAGTATAATACAAAAACTGGGAGTCTATAGCATCAAACATATGGAGAAATTATTTTACAGGATTCCAATTTTTGCCGTGGGAGATTTTGTGAAGTACGATGCATTTGTAATAAAGAGTGATGATAATTTGCAAGTTTTGTTTCACTGTTGTTGTCCGTTTTCTGATGTGAGATCTCATGAATTGTTGGCCATGTTTGGAGATGTGTTGCAGTTCAGGAGAATTGCATTAGAATCCTCAATCTGTATGCTAAGAGCCTCTAACTCAATGCTTGTTGTTGCCTATATATCTATGGCTGCAGTTGAATTTGAAGCAGTGTTGTTGGCCTTTATGTCCTTCAAAGTTGATCCAAACTGCGTTAATGATGGAGAAATTGGTGATAATCGTTCTTTTGGTGAGCTTACAATTGCGATGGCTACTTCTTTTGGGATGATACTCGCTTCAACGGGGGATAGAAAACTAGATCCCATGAAAAATGTACTGTGGGGGTGATGATGATGTGGAGCCCGCCATGATAGCTGAGGATAACGATGAGGATTTAGAGAGGAGTATTTTAGTTGGTCAGGGTGGCTCCTCGAGTTATGGAACTCAGCAATATCTAATCTATTGCACTTTTTAAATTTAAACTTGGAGGCCATGGCACAGTAGAGTTTTTTAGACGTAGAATCAGAATTTGGGGCCAAAGATTTATAGAATACATCAGCTCCAAATAAATTTCAAGTTGGTCAATAGTTTCAGAGTAAAGAAGAAGCCATACCAACTGTCAAGACATATAGCATTTGTTGTGGGGTTGAGTATAGAGTGTTGGAGTCATATCACATTAAATACTATGGAAAGTATAAGGAGTTTGAAAAAGATTGCAGTTGGTTGATTCAGATCACTCTTCACCAGCGAAAGGATATTTGGAAGGTCAATGGACCTCATACATATCTGGCCACAAAGATTTTTAGTGATCATATCATGAAGCTTGATTACTATGTCATACGTGCTTTCATCTTTCCTATGATCAGAGCTGATGCAGTTGTGTCGATTAAGGTATTACAAAATGCGACAGAGGCAAGTTATAGTTTCAAACAATTTACAAGAAGGTTTGGTTGCCTAAGTAGAAGGCAGTTGCGAATATTTATGAAAATTGGGAAGATTCATACAATAAGTTGCCAAGATAGGTTCTAGGCGTGCAGACAACAATGCCAGGTAGTACTACAGCATTGAAGACGAGTCCCTTCCGAATCGGAGACTAAGTTCACTCCCACTATGTATCGAGGCTTTCAGTTATTGCAAGCTACTAGTTAGTATTGATGGTTTTGACTACTGGTTTGACATTCTTTGAAGTGAAAATTTGGCCATGTGTGAGTGGGCTAACAGGTTGGAGTACGACAAGTGGATCCAGCATCGGGACAATGGTCATAGGTTTGGACACATGTCCACTAATATCTCCGAGTGTGTTAACTGTTCTGAAAGGCATACAGAACCTTCTAGTATGTTCCTTAGTGAAGTCCATATATTAGTAAATTTTATTCTCTCTTGCATTTTTTTTAATCGTCACTCTATAATGTATAAGAACTAAAAAATTATCATCACTAGCAATTTTGAATGCCACTCTGATGAGGAGCAAACGTTCTACTCGTATTTATCAGACATATCCCTTGCTAAACCAAATTAATCTATTTCGTAATAAGTACTACAGTAAATCGAATCAGCTCGATTCGATTTATATAGATAAGCACTTTTATACCTTTGGAATTGTATCTTTCTATTTAATAGGATCCTATTTTTGCCTCGCTTCTCCTCTAGTAAATCGAATTAGATCAATTCTATTTAATTTGTTGTATGCTAATTCAAATTTTTCTAACTCTATTTACATGTAAATGGTTAAAATTGAGTTATCTTGATTCGATAGATATAGATGTATTTAGAACAAACATGTAACCAGTTTGACGAACGGATTTTTGCTAGTAAAGAATTTCACAAAAGTAATCACGTTGTAAGTATAGTTTCTAAACCAACAAAGAATCCTTTCGTATAAAAACTTGTTTTTCACTAAAGCAAATCCAATAAAATTAATAACCGAAGTATTTAAACCTCGGGTCGTCTCTCAAGAAATTGCAGGGAAGTATGTTACTATTGGTTATGAGATTGTATCTTTTTGGGTTTTTAAATGTTGAACAAGGAATTTAAATGACACAAAAATAAACTAACAATTAAGAAAAGTCTTAACAAGTATTGAGAGTTGGAATTCCTATCATCACTATCATCATCAATTATGATAGTAACTGTCTTTTGCTTTCACTTAGTTAACCTCTAACAATGAAGGAAAGTCAAGTGAGAAAAGTTAACTTAAGTTCACAAGTCCTAATCAAAGACTAGATTTAGTGAAGCTTAAACCAACTAGCAAGTCTCAATTACCAATCAATAAAAGACCTTTGATAATTCAAGAGTCTCCAATTAATCAATCCAAGTTAAGAATAGAAAAATCTAACTTAAAACCCTCCCAAGCATTTTATCAAACACTTGGAAGGCATAACATAAAAGCATAGAAAACTAGTAGGGAATGTAAAATCCAAACAACCAATTGAAAGCATCAATAATCATAAAAACAATCATAAATCTGAAATACCTCAAATTGCATTAATATAGAAAATCAAGTCTAACATTAGAATTCATAAACTAAATTGGGGGAAATAAATAAACCAACAAGAGGAATAGATAAACTAAAGTACTAGAACAAATAAAAGTAGAAGAGAAACTAAATTAAAGGAACATTGAACCTAGAATTGAGAAGAAATAAACCTAAAACTAAGAGAAATCCTAAAACCTAGAGAGAGGAGAGAGCCTCTCTCTCTAGAAACTACATCTCAAACCTAAATTGTGAATTGATGAATGAATGATTGATGCATGATTCCCCCATTCTGCAGCCTCTATTCTGTGTTTTTGGGCTTAGAATTGGGCCAAAAAGGAGCTCAGAAATCGCCCCCAGCGTTTTCTGCAATTTCTGCAAGTAGCGCATGTCACGCGTACGCGTCAGTCACGCGTACGCGTCAGTCACGCGTACATGTCGCTCGTCTTTTGCGCTAGACACGCGTATGCGTCGTCCATGCGTGCGCGTCGCTGCCAGCTTCTCAAAACTTCATTTTTCGCGTTCCTTCCACTTTTGCATGTTTCCTTTCCATTCTCTAAGCCATTCCTGCCCTATAGAGTCTGAAAACACTTAACGCACATATCACGGCATCGAATGGTAATGAGAGAGGATTAATAATTAACAATTTTAAGGCCAAAGAAGCATGTTTTCAATCATAGCACAGAATTAGAAAGGAAAATGTAAATCATGCGAATTATATGAATAAGTGTGAGTTTAGTGGATAAAACCCACTCAATTAAGTACAAAATGTATCACGAAATAGTGGTGCATCACAGTTCGTTTAAGATATGTGTGTAATTTTGAACTCCATTCATTTTATTAACGTGAATGATCCCATTTTTGTATGTCTTATATATATTACAATAAAAATATTTTTTTTTAAAACTTGTTTGGTTGAGCTCCTAAGAATTTTTTTTAAGTTGTCTTTTTTTAAAAGATCTTATAGAAAAAGTAAGTAATTTTATGTTTGAATATCTGATACAAAAAAATTTTTTTATCTATGAATTATGTTTGGGAATAACAATATAAAACTACTTTTTTGTTTATTTATTATGTAAAAAATATATTTTTTTAAGAAAAAATTTTAAAAATATATAAATTATAATTTCTCAAAAAAAAATTTTAGTATTTTTTATTTTTACTGTTAAAAATTTACCAAATTTGCTAAAATATATAAAAAAAAATATTTTTTATTTAAAAAAATCTTTTTTATTATTTAACTTAATGACATCTAAACAAGTATTAAATATATTTTTTTAAAATAATAATATATATTTAAGTATTTTTATTAATTAAATCTAATTAAATTTAACTAATATAACAAAAATAAATTATAACTAGCATTATATTATTTTAAATTTTATTATTTAACTTAATTAAATTTAATTCATAAAAGAACTTGACGTGCAGCATTATTCTGTTTTCTTTAACATACATGTGAGCGTAAAGCCAAAATGTTGTAAACAGAGATTCTTTCCTTCAAATTTGTGTGACGTACGTGGTACTGCATGCAGCTCTCAATCCCTTCTTTCTCATAAAGTTTTTAAGTAATTTATTTTCTAATTTTACATTAACGAGTTATTGTATGAGTTTAGGGCCTTGAGAGCGGTAAAATAATTAATCAAACTTACGAAGATAGAGTGACATAAAGAGGTAACAATAATGTAATAGTCAAAGATATGTGGAGATTTAGGTAAAATAATTTTCTATTTTTGGGTGTTCCGAAAGAAGTGATGCCAAAAGAAGGTAATGGTCCTTTTCTTTCTTGCTTAGTCATGAATGGGAAGTAGATGGAAAGATGACTTAATAATTTATGATATCTCGTCAGAATTATTTTTCACTTTTTACTTTTTAAGATCATTATGTTTTCACATTCTTCCGGTGCAAATCCATTAAGATGCTTCTAGTTCTAGCTAGGAGGTTTAATTTTAAATATAAATTATTCTCATTTCATTAACTTAGTTATTTTCCTTTGAAAAAAAAAAGAAGCTATTATCATAAACTAGAGAGTACCAAATACTAACTTGATCAAACTAACTTTGATCCATAATCAATCCACTCATTCTTTTAAGAAAAAATTAGAGTTTGAATCTCACTATATATACAATAATTTATTGGTTATTAATAAATTTTTAAATAGATTAATTTTTAATTTATTAAACTAAAAGATATTACGAAAAAAAATAACTTTAAAGTTATCAAACTCATGAATTTAAGTAAATTCGTGAAGTTGACCTAAATTTAACTCGTAGATACATACGAATTTACTTATTATGAATGATATATATACACTCAAATCTATGCCTTTAAAATTAATAATTTTAATCTCAAAATACATAATAAATTAAAATAATACTACTATACATTTATAATAAGTACTTTAGATCACGCATTCAAATCTTTTACTATTATGCAATTAGTATAACATAGAACACATGCAATTAAAGTTTTATATAACATATAATCGAAAAAAAATAATAAATCAATAATTAAATGTTTTATTAAACTAAAAATCTAAAACTAAAATTCTCTAATATTTTCATCTTCTATGACATCAACATTATCATTTTTACCATCTTCATAAAAAATATCGTTTTCTTAAGGTTCATGTTTGACATAACCAACAGAATCATCATCATTCACAATTTCACATGTTCATGTATGTTCTTTTTCCATTGAACTTTGATTCGGATCCCCAATGAATTCACACTCACCCCCTCATCCATGTTGAATTCATTACTATTTAGATTTGGAATAGCGAATTCAGTAATAGAATCATCATTAGTATTGTCATTAGTTGGTGGGTGAAAATCAAGGTTCGGAGAACCAGGCCGGTGATCGAATTGATCTAGTCACTAGTTTACTAATTTATTGGTTCAACCGGTCCAATTGTGATTTAAACGAAAAACTATTTTAGAATAAAATAATAAATAAACATCTTAAAATATAATTATAATCTAATATAAATCTTAAAATATCTTCTAAATTTAAAATATTACATGAAATATCATCAACTAAAGTCATATGATCTTATCAAAATACAAACTCAAAAGTTAAATAACAAAAGAAATATCTAAATATTAAATATCAAAATCCGCAAAAACTTGTTGTAGATCTTTTTTTGTTGTAAATTAGAAGAAGCTTGTAACTGACTATCGTTAGAGTTAGGAGGATTAGGATTAACAACATCATTCAAAATAGGAGGATTGGCAGACAAATTATTATTCACAGATTTATTATTATCAGCAATCGCTTCTTGATTAAAACTATCATCCATAACTGAAGTCAATAAATCATTAATAAAGTAAAAAATAGCTGCAGTATAGCAGATCCAGAAATCAAATAATCATTCAACAAATAATCATCTATAACTGAAATCAATAAATCAGTACCACAGTGAAAAATATCAGCTCTCATCAACATAATAAAAAATACCAACAGCACAACAGAGCCAGAAATCAAATGAATTAGCAACAAAAATTCAAAAACAGCAACAAATAATCAACCTAAATCCTGAAATCAATAAATCATCAACAAAAATTAAAAAATAACAGACCAAAAAATTCAAAAACAGCAGCAACATAGCAAAGCCATTTTTTATTAATAATTTTAACAACACAAAAACCTTGTAATCTTATCAACGATTTTACATTCAAAAATTAGAAATTCAGAACGGAGCATAAAAGGAAAAAGTATTGTTTTGACTTCTAAGCACTGACACTAACCTTCGACAGCGGTGGAGTGCAATGGAGAGCAGGACAATGGCGAGACGACGGTGAGCAGCTTGAACAGAGAAGCCACAGGAGGATGGAGGATGGATGCCAAGACGAGATAGAACAGAGGGTTTGGGATAGGGATAGGGCAAAGAGGGAAGTCGCAGAGGCGTGGACAACCAGGGACGGCGGTGGTGGAACCGTCGAGGAAGCTAATGTTTTGGCCTTTTGGGTTTACACGAAGGGCTTTTCCCTTTCTTTCTTAACTGCACAAAGGAAGGTGTTGGAGGAAGTGAGGAACGCGTGATGAACTTGTTTCTGTTTTTTTAAATCTAACAAAACAGTGTCGTTTAGTAAGAACTGGTAGGTTTAGTGGTTTTTGGTCGATTCTTTCCTAGGTGGTTTTAGGCATGGGACCAAACCGTTGGCATCGCCAGTTTTTTGTTGGACCAGTTTAATCGACTGGCCAGTCCAGTCTGGTTTTAAGAACCATAATGAAAATGATACTCAACACTTTTAGCAACATTCTCATCAACCTCTTCAGTTATCCACTCATCATCAGAATGCACTGCTTCAAATTCAAGTTTTAGAATTTTCTTATTTGATTATTGTTTAACTTTAAATTGTATGTCATATATACTAAGTCATTCATTTTCTTTTGATGCAACTGATTTTTTCTTTTTAATCTAAAAACATGTAGTAGCAGTAGTTAATAAATATACAAAAATCAAAGTAAAATAAACGAAGAATAGTTTCGAGAATCACCATTTTAAATGCACTCCAATTATACTCACATTAAAAAAAGCTACAAGTTAAGCTTAGAACTCGGATAACAAACTTTTTTAGTTCTAGACAACTATCTCTATAAAAGTCTCGTCATTCAACCGCTAGCATGATCTTCCTACTACTCTTTGCAGGTTCATTACCAAAGAGGCCTCTAACATAATGAAATTCAGGAAGCTGTACACTAATGTTACTCCTCTCTAACTGGTTATGAACCAATTTTCTCATATAAATGTATAGTCCAAGTCTAATGTGAGCATCATTAACCATGAAAATAGGTTCATTGTAGTAATGAGGATTAAAATAATACGCAGCAACATGTAATGGCGTATGCAATCTGCTTTTTCATCTCTCATCAATAATTTTTCATATAAGCTCATAACTAAAAATAACAAATGCAAATGAATAAGAATAAGAAAATCAAATAAAAAACTAAATAAGAAAACAATATAACATGATACATTGATAATAAAATTTTAAGAAAGTCAAGTTTTTTCTTTTTTTGACACAATTGAAACCTGTTCGTTAACTAACATTCTCAGACATTTTGTCTCTAAATCAATAATATTAAATAATCAAATTAGTAAGGTTGTCTCTAAATAAACATTCTATCCATAAATCAAATAATTAACTATGAAAATTGAATCATATCATATACTAACACAATAACATTCGCTACAATAAACTCACTGTAAATCATTAGATTTGTTGGCAAAATTACGAAAAAAATCTGTTGGCAAATTTATTACCATCGGATTTAGTGTCGGACATAATTCAACGGTAAAATCTTTGCCGGTAATTGATTACTGTCACGTTTTATAATTCAATGATAATTTCCAGCGAAATTAGCAATGGATTTCATTAAATGGTTGACGAAAAATTGGAGGTGGCTACCGTCGGATAATTTTCGTTGGTAACTTTGACGCCACATGTTATGGTTTTGCGCTACATTACTGTCGGACGATAAAATATTATTTTATATTTATTTAAATAAAATTTACTGGCGAATTAACCGACAGTGAATGTAAATCTTTTTGTTTTTGTAATCTGCTGGAACCTAATAGTCAACAATTAATAGTCAAATCCCAAATAGAGAAAATCAAGTAGTACTTTTAATGAAAATAATAAGCTATATATATAATGTGAAATTCAAGTGTACAGAATAAAAACTCTAAAAAAACAAAATACTGTCAAATAAAACAAGATAAAACCTTAATCACTATGGGTCCTGATAGTCATTGTCGTCATCATCCCTGGTCTTCCTGAGGCAGTGGGCTAGGGAGAGGGGTGAGGGTAACCTATCTGGAGGAGGGAGAAGAGATGTAGCTCGGTTTCACGCGATAAAAAAAATTAAGGTGAGTCCACGTAGTCTTTAGAGGAGAATGGAGGTAGCTGGCGCTGACGGAGGGTGGCTGGAGCTGGGACAGAGGAAGAGAGAGGAGAATGGTGGAGAGAGAAAGGGTTTTTCGAAAGTGAGAGGGGAGGGCCTCACATTTTGAATTTAGGACACCGTTGGATTTACCAGCGGATGAATCCGACGGTAATTTATTCAAGTTCACCAAAATTCAGCTTTCCACTAAATGCCTTTTTTATTCGCCGGTAAATCCAGCCTTAGCTTTCGTGCTTATCATTTTATTTTTCCCTCCAATTATTACCGGCGAATTTTTCATCGGAAATAAAAATCCATCAATAATGCTTTGAGATGACAAATTTGTTGCCTCTGCTGCTGGTAAATACGATAGTAAAGCCAGCGCTAATTTGCTATGCTAAATCCGACGGCATTCAACTTTTTTCTTGTAGTGATTGTAATTTACTAAATGTGCAACTACAATAACTTTCAATAACATAAATCAACCTCATTCTCCAGCACAACTAAACTAAATTCAACTTTTTCCCCTTTACAAATTACAACTAGGTAAGATATACTGTGAAAAATAAATTAAGAACAATGATCGTCAGACTATTAGAGAACAACTAAAAAAATGAAGTCAGTAACAACTAAAAAATGAAGTAACAACTATGAAAAATTTTTCTTAAAAAAATACTTGAATGGAGCAAAGACACAGCGTAGTCGTGTAGCGTAGTGATGGAGTCGGATGGGGCAAGTAGAGTAGAAAATTAGAGAGTGAAAAATGGCGAGAGACGACGAAGCAGAGCAGACTACAGAGATAGGAAAAGCACTCAAACGGGCAAATGGCAGACGACAAAAGCACGAAGAAAAGTAGAGCAGAAAGAGAGACAGAGAGAGAGAGAGGGAGAGAGAAAGAGAGTCATAGAACCAGGGACGTCTGGATGTGTGTGCAACACTACAAGAAAAACGCTCAATACCGTCGAATTTAGCATTGCAGAGTAGTAGCTTCTTTACCGGTGGTTTTGACGTCGAATTTGTAGTGTTAAAATATTACCGGCAGATTCTCGTTTCTAATTGTAAATTTGCCGGTAATAATTAGATAAAAAATAGGAAATAGGCGCAACATTTAAGGTCGGATTTACCGACAAAAAATTCCAACGGTAAACCTACTTAGTTGAACGCTGTGTTTTGGTAACCCGCAATATGTTACGTCGGATTTATCCGCTAGTAAATTCGACGGTAATTGTGCCTTAAATTTGAACAGTGGACCTTCTTCCCCCTCATTTGAATCTCTCTCTCTCTCTCTCTCTCTCTCTCTCTCTCTAACCCTCTCACCTCCCACACTCTCTTTACCCCTCTCATCTTTCCAGCAGCCCCTTCCTTCGTCGATGCTGTTCGTCATTGTTGCTTCTTTCGGATTCTATCGCTGCTGTTGCCACCGCTTCTACCGCCCTCTTCTTCTCAGCGCTGGTGCTCTTCTTCATGTAATGCTTCTAAACTTTTCATTTTCTAAAATAGGAATAAGGTCTGATTTGTTATTATAATTTTGGTTATGATTTGTTCTGATAATTTTGCGTTTGTTATTTTAGTTCTGATTTGTTTTGATTTGATATTATAATTTTGGTTCTGATTGTTATTATAATTGTGTTTGTTATTTGATATTGATTTGTTATTATAATTTTGGTTATGATTTATTATTATAATTTTGTGTTCATTATTTGACTCTGATTTATTATTATAAGTTATTATAATTTTGATTTTGATTTGTTGTTATCATTTTGTGTTCATTATTTGCTCTGATTTGTTTTGATTCTACTTAAAACATATTTTAAGGTGTTGTTGATTAAGTTATTGGTTTTATTATGAACAAATTAAAATACCTAAGTAGTTAGGAACTTAACTAGTTAGTTAACTGATTAAATTATTTTGGATATGTTGTGGCTATTTGTAAGTTTTAATTCATGATTAAGGTTGGTTGGATTTGTATGAACTGTAAAGGTGGATATATGTCCAACTTTAGGAGAGATTATACCAAATTTTTTTCCAAATAATATAAATGTACATAGAAATTGTGTTGTGTTTGCTGATTTATGTGATTTAAAGTGTCTTTGAATTTTATCTTTGCTATTACATTATTTTTGTGACTATTGTTAATTGATATTATCTTTGTAGACTTGATGAGAGGTAAATGTGTCACAGATCGATCACGTGAACGTGGTAGAGGAAGTGATTCTACTAAAACCCTTGGGATTTCTCAGTCATCCCCCTCTATGCTGACCACCCTGTGACGTCACAGGCAATGGGTGCACAGGACCAGCTGTTCATCATGGTCCCTAACCCCAAGTTGATGGCTCCTACTACTGCGTCACCCTTGAAACCAGGAAGTTGTCCATCTACTTCATCAGATTAGACTCCCCCACCACCTCCATCCGCTCAACAGCGCACTACCTCGACGCTACCGCCTCCAATGACAGACATTGCGGTGCCAGAATTGTAAGAACCGCGAATTAATTAACCAATTAATTAACATAAAATAATAATAATTTAATTGCCCGGTATAGGTTCAAATTTTTAGAATATTAATTATAAAATTTAAATACGATTTTTTGACTCAATAGATTTTTCTGAGTTGGAAAATGTAATTTTCTTCGGAAAATTGCATAAAAACGCGAACCGGTCAATTAACCGGTAATACCGGCTTAACTCGGTCCGGTATCGTGTGAGAATAATAAAAACAGTAGAAAACCTTAGGAAAATATTTAGAATTGAAAACTGGACATTAGTTTTAAAGGTTTGGCCCGAAATTGGGCCAAACGAGCCAAAAACGCTAACGGGTTAGACCGGGCCCAAGTCCAATATATTTAAAGCCACTTAAGTGACAAATTCAGCCACTTCCTCCCATTACAGCAGCAGCAACGCGAGTTAAGAGAGAAGAGAGCAAGGGTTCCAAAATTCACTATTCACATCTCACTTCAATTGATCATATCTCGAGCTACGGTGCTCCGATTCGTGTGCCGTCAGCGGCTACGCGAATCTCTTGCCGAGCCCGTTACTCTCATCTAACTCTTATAGGTAAGATTTCGAGATTTTCTTCCCTTCCTGAAGCCCTAAGAATTTAGAATTTGTGGGTTTTGGTTTTGAATAGATTTTGTGTTTTTAATTGTTTAGGTGGTACTTAAGGTTGGGCAATTGGTGGTTTGTGTCCCAAACACCATAGAAAAAGTTAAGAAAACTCTTTACCTTGTGAAATTGTGATTTTGATGAACCCTAGATTTATTTGGTTATAAATTATGTGTACATATAGCTTGAAGTTGTAATTGTTGGCATTTATTTGGAGCTTTGGATTGATTGTTGGTGATTGGTGACTTTTGGTTAGTTGAGGCTTGTTGGAAGCAAATCTTGGTGATTTTGGGCATATTGGGAATCGACCAAGGTATGATTTCGGTTTCCTCTATGTAATATATAATATTTTTGGACACTTAGGCTAGTGACTCATAAGATAGGTTGGATTGAATTGATTGTTGGATTTGATACTGCATGATGATATTGTTAAATTGATGATGTGTGATAATGTTAATGCTTGTGATGATTTTGATGTGTTGAGATGAGAATTATGATGAGTTGTGATAAATGAAGCTTATAAGTAGTGAGAATTGGTGCAAGTGATTAGTATTGAATGTTGATGTGCCAATTTATGGAATTGTGGGGTTATAGAGGAGGAATTGAATGATATTGGAGTGGAATTGGTTGAAGTGTCATGGAAAGGTAAACTGTGATATTTGGTAGTGTTGCATGGTGAGATGGAATAGGCGTTGAATTGGTTTGGTTATAAATTTTATGGTGTTGAGAATTTAGTGAACTTTGGTAAAAATGGATCTTTAGTGAACTTCGACAGATCATATCTTGAGCTATAGTTTTTGAAATTGAATGAGTTTTACATCAAATTAAAGATACTTTAAAGAGCTTTAAAACAATATAAATTTTATTGAAATATGAATTTTGTAGAGAATGATATGATCGTTGGAAGTTTGAGTCAGAAATATGAATTCTGTAATGTTGCAAAATTTGTGATTTCTGGTTTGTGTGCGCACGCACACTGCTGTGCGAATGCTCTGATTAGTGGCAATTTTTGACTTGTGCGTACGCACAGCCCCATGCGTACGCACACTCTGTGAAAATTTAAAAACGTGCGTACGCACACTTTTGTGTGCATGCACACACAGGGAAATGCCTACTGATGAGAGCGCTAGCATACTCTGGTGCGCACGCACACCCCACGAATTTTGCAAGTTGTGCGTACGCACAAACTCGTGCACACGCACACGCGGGAAGGTGCATTCTGTTGAGGGAGTTCGCATGCATCTGTGCGTGTACGCAGAATGGAAACTTTTACTTATTGTGCATATGCACACCTCTATGCGTACGCACACTTCTTGAAAATCCTCTTGGGCGTGCGTACGCACAACCATATGCGTATGCACACTGCCCTATTTTTCAATAAAAATCTTGTTTTTGTCTGTTTTACCTTCCCGGCAAGCTTGTAAACTTCCGTAACACTTATCTAAGATACTTTAGCATGTTTTTAGGTGTCAAAACATGGGGGATGCTTTAGGTAAGTTTAATTAGATATTTTTCTTGTAAAAAGTTTAGAAAACGGAGATTTAGGTTTCTGGAGTATTGAGGATGGATTAGTTGAGAGATATGATGGAGTACTATAATAACGATTGACATAATGAGTAGTGAAAATTATGAATTGATGGTGGTAGAGACGAGTCTGGGACTCAGAACGGAATGATAGATTACTGATATACTGAAAAATGATTTTTGAAAACCACTGAAATACTGTTTTATACTGAAATTGTTGAGATGCTATGCTCCTGGCAGGGCCGGTTTGGTTAATCCCGCCCGTTGAGGTCGCGGCGACGACGTAAGGGCGGTGGTTAGTCCCGCTTACGTTGAGATGTGAGATCCGTGGCAAGAGTATCCTGCTTGTATCCCTTAGGAATCACTATAGTGTGCAGGCACTGACATCCTAGACCGTGATCCCGGCACGATATCTCGGGGGTTCCCATTATGAGACCGAAGGGCGACATCTCTATGGAGGTGTGTCGGGTTGGCAGTTGAACCGACGATGTGATATCACAGCCAATAGGACAAGCATTCATCATGTGCATCTTCTATCTGATTGCTTGCATTGCTGACTTGAATTGTTTGCCTAATTGTATAACATGCTTAGTTGTTTCCTGAATTACTTGATATATATGCTTATACTTGTGCTTTACTTACATTTCTATTACTTGTGTTTTCTACTGGAATTGAGGATGATCAGAAGGCAGTGGCGATGGGATCGCATGGCGGTTAGGTTGGCGAAGACTGTGGGACAGCGGTGAAATGATAGTTAGAAATCCCTTAAGTTAGTTTACCCCTTTTTATAAAGGTTTTAAAGTTATGGTTTTAATTTTAGTATGATTTAAGTTGAATCTTATGAATGATATGAAGCTTTAGGATTGCCTCTGGCGTCCTGGGGTCTTATATCTTACATTACTGGGCACTGTTACCATACTGAGAACCTCCAGTTCTCATTCCATACTTTGTTGTTGTTTTTAAGATGGAGGTTGTAACCCACCTCGGTGAGTTGCGAGATGGTGACAGAGCGGTGGACCTTGATTATCTTTTGGAGTCTTTTGAACTCTTTTGTTTAGATTCTCTCACTTTTGTATTTACTTTTGCCTTAGAGGCTTACTTTGAGAGATATATTTTGTATATGCTATTTTAACTATCAAAACTCTGTATGTCAGTATTTAACTAGTCGGTCTAAACTCCGCTGGCTTAGGCTAGTATCTTATGATTATTATACTCTTATATATCTACATATATCTTGTTATCTTACATAGTGGATCTTGTCTTTTATGCTTGTAGCTTTGTGTGAACGTTCGCACTTTGTAATTCCGTATTTAAGCTTATTTTCTTCATCAGGCTTCTAGAATTATTACTCATTCTATATATATTTATATATAAGCCTTAGAATTGTCGTAACCTTTGATTAACCTTTGCTTTACGGTTATAGGTAAGGCTTAGGGTAATTAGGGTGTTATAGGAATCCTCTCACGGATCCCAACCAGATGCCCCTCTGCTACCTCCCATCGTACGGATGACGATTTGACCTGATGGGACTTCGGCATGAGTACTATTTTAAGTATTTTATATGCAAACTATTTTAGTTAGTTAGTTTACCTTAGTTACACTTAATTTTAGTTATTTTATATGCAAACTATATGCAAACTATTTCTTCTCCCACAACCTCCGCACATCTACATTGACACATTCATATGCCTCTACCACCATTTAGCCTGTCGATTCCGAGGATGGCGTGGATTTGAGGGAGCAGGAGCTTCTCCTCACACGGAGCCTTCATCAACAGTCTCAGCAGCTGCAGGAGTCTGAAGAGAGGCATCAGAAGATCTTCTCATGTATGACAGACATAAATGACCTCAGGTTGGAGTGGAAGTGGGAGCTGGAGCGGCTTCAGCGGATGGAGCGACACATGACGTCGTACGAAGATCAGATGCACACTGGTGGCAGCGATGTTGATGGAGGGCACAGACATCACCATCTAGGCCGGTGCCTCAGTAGCAGGACCACCGGAACGACGACAACGACAACTTTCAGTGACTAGATTCTTTTTATACATTATTTGATTGTATCATATCCTCTGTTATTTAACTTTTTATTTTATTTGTACACTTGATAATTTAACATGTTTGCCTTCTATTATTTAGAATTTGACTACTAATTATACAAAAAATAAATTTAAACAAAAAATTTAGAATTTAACAACTAATTTCATCAAAAAATATATTAAAAAATTGAACTTACCTTTAAATTTTCTGAAGAAAATATCCGACGGTAATAATGCGGAAAAAATTGTTTGGCGCCAAAGTTACCGTAAAAAAAAATTCACCGGTAACTGACACCAGATATTCGTAAAAACCAATTTTGCCACTAAATCTCCCGCAAGTTATTGGCGAAAAACAAAATCCGATGATAAACATTTACCGGCAAAGTTTATACCATTGGATTAGAACCGGCGATAAATTTATTACCGGCGAATTATTTTCATTTTTTTGCTGGTAAATTCAACATTATTTAACGGTTTTTCTATAGTGCAAAACTGAGTAGACGAAGGAGAAGCAGGCGACCGATAGCAAAAGGCAAAAATGCAAAAGTCAGAACAATGAGAGAATGAGAGTTGAGACTTTTATAATGGCGGAGAGTGAGAGAGGAGGGATAATTGAGCCCTAAGCACTAGAAGAAAACATTTTTTTTGTCTTTTTTCTTTTTTTTTTTGGCCAAAATGGGCGCCCAACACAAGCTCGCAAACTCCCGCACAAGGTTTATACGGTCAGATTTATTTCACTGTTAAATTAGATAATAAACAAATTATTGGTAGATTTTTTTTGATAAATCCGGTGGTTTTCGACAACTTTCTTATAGTGGCCTCCAAACTTACAATTTTGACCAAATTTAAACGAGTCTAGCTGAATCTACTAGAATTTACTCAAAACTAAATTTACAAATTAACTCATGAGTTTAACGACGATTACTAACTTGATCTAAGAGGAAGAGGGGGAGGAGGGGGGAGGGTTTTGATAGTCACTCTTATTCATAATTAATAAGAAATTGAAAAGTCATTTTTTGGTCAATAAAAAGAAAATCGAAGCTTTGACATTTGTTCAAAGGAGAGTAAGTTTATTTCCACTTTAACCACATTCAGATCACTTCTTCCTCCAAGTTTGACATCAAATTGCATTATTTTAGGTTAATGCAAATTTTATATATAATATCTGTATGACATGTAAAGTTCTAATACAACAATAAATTTTGTAAAATTTATGTCAATAAAAATTATTGAACGGTGTTTCTAGTTTAGATTCCTATACTTTTTTATTTTCTTACATGTTAATTAAAGGAACATCTGTGCATGTAAGTTGATGTTCAAGCAAAATGCTGATGAAGAAGAACCAGTTAAAGTATGCTATTTAAAGAGACCTATACACAGAAACACAAAGCATGATAAGATAGGTAGGTCAATAATGGTTGCTCCAAGTCTACATTTAAAAGTTTTATTTGATCGCTATTTTCACTAACCCTATTTTCATCAATTATTGCAAAACTCACCATTCAAATCCATTATATAAACCACAATTTATTTGAAGTCAAATATTACAAATATCATCCCCCCCCCCCCCCTTCTGTCATTGACTCTCTTTGTCTAGGAAGGAATAGTGCAAGTGTAATATTTTGAAGATAAATTCAATTTTCCTTGCTATTGATGTCTTACAAAATTAAAGAATAAAGAGCACACTACAAAAAAATCTGGTTAAAATGACGGTTTTTTTTTAGGTATTTACAGCAGTTTGAACCGTCATTATTACCAGAAACGGCAGTTTTAAAAAATGACGTAATTCTGGACGTCATTCTGGTTAAAATTTAAACATGCATATGTTATATGACATATTATTGTATATGTCATACTGAACATGCAAGATAAATAAGTAAAAACATGGTGACATCATTATATTAATAATAAAAAATAGAGTAACAACTAACTACTTGATTCATATTTTCCAATTTTAAAAATGAAAAAGTTAATTTTCATATTTCAATGATCGATGATCAAAACAGTACAACTCAAAACACCATGCAAGTGCAGAAACTAAAGACCTAAAGTGATCCTTTTATTCCTTGTCTACTAGTAAATTATAGCACTAAAGAATTAGTTTTTCTTTTTTCGACAGAAAGGATTAGTTTGTTGATACTACATATATATGCTTGTTTTAACTCGATCACACTAAATAAAGTACTTTTACTTTTGTTTGAAATGCTATAATAATGGAATTAATTAGATATTGGTTATTATATGTTAATATAAATATAATTCCTTTCACATGCGTCCAATTCAAATACAAGAATAAGCTTATCGCAAATTATTAAAATTAAAATTGAATGAGTCTAAATTTAATCTAAAAAATTTAATTGAATAGATTTTGATACCATATTAAAAATGGACTTAATTCACACTTAATCTTAAAAATATCTTATATTTATGAAATATTCAGAGATTTTATATAAATAGTACTTATTAGTTGAGGGAGAGAATGGGCTTTTGTTACTGAATTCTAAGTATGACTGATTAAAGTGTGTGACCGTAAAGCGGAGAAAGTGAAAGGGAAAATAAACATAAAATAAATAAATAAATAAATAAAAAACATAGAAAAAAGGGAAAGTTATGAAAGTATGGTATATGCTCCTTTATTATTTTCCTCTAACAAAAACCCATCATTACAGCCACTCTTTCGCTTTATTCACTAATCCCTATGAAAATGCCATGAATCTTTATTTTCTCTTTTATCACGTATTCCCTTTTGTTAAATTATTCACATAAAAACGACCATAGTGAATAGTGATGATATTTAATTTGGAAAAAGCTGTTCCTGAAATAAGAATAGAAGGAATGGAGTTTTCTTGGTAAGACACATGGTTCAACATTCGCTATTCTTTTTCCTATTGCCTCTACGTCTTTCTATATAAATTAAACTTATCAAAAGTACTATGATTCAACGATACCATCAACATCAAAGAAAGCCCTAGAGTTTGATCTAACATAATTACTATGATCCCTCTTTTTTTTAGCTTTTTCTACGCATAATTTATAATTGAATTATAAGTTATATTCTTAGTCTATAAATACAGTATATTACTCTATATTCTCTATTCATGGAGTCATATATGCATTAACACACATATAATTTGATTAATTAGTTCAGTATAGCGAATGTAATTAGTTTGAATGAAATCAATTAGTTATCAATTTCAGGTTAAAAAGTTGGGAAATAATAATCTTATTCTATTTCTTTAAGACTTTTTTACATTGTATGATCTGATTTTATAAATTTAAAAAAAAAAGAGTGAGATTATTAAAATAAGAGTAACATTATCCATTTTTTTAAAAAGTCACTAGGATCATACTGAATATCATAGTATGTAATATGTATAAAGTTTTAAATTTATATTTCATTGCTAATAATGTATTGCCAAAGAGATAATTTTACAAGGTTAAAAGAAATATGTAAATACATATAAAAATCTTTTCAGTTAAATTTATATATGTTAAAATGCTTAATTAAGAGTTTATATAAAATTGAAAGTTTAATTTCCTTATAGAGTTATAGCTTAGAATTACTTACCTTTGCTTGGTACGCAATATATATGTTGGATTATTTTTTGTGAACTTACAATAATAAATTGAGAAAATCTAGATGACTAACAGCTTTTTAGTAATCTCATTTTCATTTTTCATGTCATCATCATGCACAAAAAAAAGAAAAAAAGAAAGAAAATAATATAATATATTTAGTTAGATCCTTTGTTCTCTCTTTTATTTATTTATTTATTTATTCATTTATTTGAAGTGATAAGGATTAACACGAAAATTGTTTAATTATTAATTACTATAATATGTTATGTGGCCTAGCTAGCACTTGTTGTAGTGAATGGTTCGGATACATTATAAACTTAACTTTGGTGGATAAACTTAGCTCATTTATTTGGGTAATCAAAGTATGCTGCTTCTTTTCTTTTTCATGATTTTTAAAGAAGTTTTACAAATATGATTGATTTAATTTGTGTCAATTATTTTAACCCAATATGTGACATACTTTTTAATTTTACCCTTATGTATTAATACCGTTTATTAATAATAATCCGCATTACAGGTACTTTTAAAATATAATCTAAGAGCGTCTCCATTGCTTAATTTTATTTTGGTCTTACAAAATAAAATATTAGTATTTATGAAATTATATATCGTAAATAATAATTTAAAAATAAAATTAAAATTTGTCTTTCTAATATTTAGTCTCAATTTAATTAAAATTTTATATTATTTTTAATTATTTTATTAAGATAGTTATACAAATAACAAAATTTTATTAGTTTTCATCAAGATAATACTATCTCTTTAAAGTGAAATTATTTTTATTTCATCTATTAATTTCAATGCAAATTTAATCAAGTTAGGTTAATCTAGTGGTTAGCTCTAGGACTGCACATAGATCGGATAATATCGGTATATCCGCGGTAATTATCCACATCCGATCCAAATTTTGCGGATATTATCCGATCCGCAGAGCCATCGGATTGGATTCGATCAGCACAATGGTAGGATCGGTTTATGGATTTGGCAGTGATATCCGCAGATTCGATCCGTAAATCCGCATATTCGCATGTCTCATATAAATAGCATAGTTGTTGACTTGATGTTTTAGTAGGATGAATTGTTGATTTAGTGTGTTATTTCACCAAGAGTTGTATTATGAATTTTAGTGTGTTGTTTTATGAATTTTATGGTATTTTGTTTTTAATTTTTTATGTTATACTTCAACTTAAAATAATTAAACTTAGATCTTGTGTTATTATTATTTTTTTGTTATCAAGAGAACTTTTATTGATAATATTTTAAGAGTAAATAGGCTTAAACAGGTAAAAAAATGAATTTTCTGGACAATTTTTTGTAAAAACAGCTAACAGGGCCTTAAAAAAAATTTTGTTGAATTATGCTGATATACCCGATATCCAATTCGACCCGATCCGTAAGTCAGATCCAACCTAAAAAAAAGGATATCGTATCTGATCCGATCCGATGAGTACAGTGTAGATCGGATAGAATTATAGGCTATATCCGATCCGATCCGATCCGATCCGTGTGTAGCTCTAGTTAGTTCACTAGTCCGCTTAAACAAGTGTCCGGAATTTAAATCTTGTCGTGTACATACAACAACTCATTAACTAGCAAAAAAATCCTTAAATAGAGCCGAGTACTTTTTTATCTCTAATATTTTTATAATTTTTTAAAATATATAGTTGTAATATTTAATTTTTTTATCTTGCCTTTTCTTATTGAAAAAGGGGGAGATATTTTTTCCCTAGCCAGTTAGAAATAAAGGTTTATTACATATCCTATAAGATAGAGTCAACATTCATCAGTTTTATTTGTTTGTTATAAAAAGTAGGCTTATCTATTTGAGTTGTTTTTTTTTTTTACTAAAGTTTTAAATGTTTTTACTAGTATAATTATCTTTTATATATTTATATAATTTTATTAAATAGTAAAATAAAATTAATTTCGTTATATATTTAAGTATTTTTGTCAACCAATTTTAATTAAATTGGCTCATATTCAACAAAAATCACTTACACAATGTACACATAAATTAGGCACCTCTTTTTCGCATATTTTTTTCAATATCATTTTTTATTGCTTCTGTTGCTACGTATTTTTTATTTTTTCTCCCCCTGCGCCTTCTGGTGTTATTGTAGGAGTTTTTTTTTATTTTTTTGATGATGATGATGATGATGATGATGATGATGATGATGATGATGATGATGATGATGATGATGATGATGATGATGATGATGATGATGATGATGATGATGATGATGATGATGATGATGATGATGATGATGATGATTTTTATATTTATTTTTTTTGGCACAGTTAAGCCACAATTAGTAGTCAAATTAAAACTCTTGTTAACGAAATTGTTAGCAGAAATCTAAAATTAGAAAAAATTAACAAATTATTTTATTAAAATAAATAGTCCGAATACAATAAAATATCACAGAAGTAGAATACAATGAAGTAGACAAACAAGAAAATGAAACCCCTACAGAACCCGATAATCATCGTCGTCGTTGTCGTGGTCCGCCAACTGAGGCGACGGAGTAGGTGCCGACGTCAGTGTCCCACAACCAGCGTCGTTGCTGGTTGTACTCCTCCATCTGCTCTTGTAACCGATCAAGCTGCTCCAGCTTCTTCGTCAGGTCCAAGCTGATGGCAATGGCTCATCCCACGCGTGTAAGAAGGTCGTTGTACTTTTGCTCAAATTGCTCTTCTTACTGGTGAAGCTCCTGTGTCAGCTTCTGCACCTCCTCCCTCAAGTCGTTAACTTCTTGGGAATCGACAGGGCTGGTGGCAGAGGCAGAGGCAGATGAAGCCGCCAACGCAGAGGAGCGGAGGCCACTGGTGAAGAATGACCCCAACCTGAAGCGGCGATTCTTGTAGAGTTCAGAGGCGGTCTCGTGCCAAATGCTATCAAGATCTACCACTGAGGTCTCGGAACCAGCTTCGTCGTTCTCACTAGACGGCTAAGATTGCTAGGTTACGCCCTCCAACCTCTGCGAGTAATCCTTTTGTGTCACACACGTCGTGATTAAGATAACAGTTAAATAATTGTATTTAAACCAAATAAATTTGAAACTTAGGATTAATTTAAACTCACATAATAGACCACTGGTCGGTAGTCAGCAAATCTCTCCTTGTTGGCTTTAAAGGTATAGGTATACTTAAAAGTCTCCGTCAGTGTCGCCTCACGGTCCAACGACTTCGACTACAAATTAATATATCAACTAATAAAATAAATGAATAAATTAAACAACTAATTCAATTAACTACTAAAATATTAAACAATGACAATTCTTACCAGTCTGCTCTTCGTCTTCATGAAGGTCGCCGACCCACCTGTATACTTTGACAACTTGGGCGAAGCCTTATTAGCGACACTCGTCAGATGACGACACTTGAACCCCCATCATAAGTAAAATAGGCCTCCAGGTCCTTCTTCATGGTTGGACGGATCCATGACATTAGGTGGTCGTGCCCCTTACGAACGTCGCTCAGCATCTGCTGAAAACATTTAGCTACCCGGTTGTCGTAGATCTTCCTGATCATGAGATTATCTTCCGCATCCCATATGAATTTCAACTACACAAAGTGATTCACCAATATTAGTTAGTCAGAATAAAATATAGTTTAAATGCAGTTAATTAATTCAACATTCCGCCCACCTCTAAAACCATCGATCTCTGGTTTCAGCTGGGATCTGCGTGTAGGTCGGCCACAGGTGGTCGTCCATCAACTTAAGGATGTCGAAGATCTCCTATGTGCAAGTATTGGGGTTTGGTATAAACCTAGTCAAGAAAAAACCTAACATTAATAAACACATGGAACCACATAAACTTAAGATTAACAAACATAAGATTAAAAAATTGTATGTACTCACGCCTGCATGCCATTAGGCCAAATTCTCAATCGGATGACGGGCGGTGGTGGAGAGATATCCTGTTGGGGACACTGGAAGAATCACCCACTGCAGGCTTTGTCGTCGCTGGATCTGCAGGGGCGTAGCAGAAGGAAGCACGTAGTTCGGGTTTGGGACCATGATGAATTTTTGGTCCGCTGGACCCACCTGTGATGTCACAGGGGTCGACAGGGTAGTCGGAGTAGAGGGCGATGACTGGGCAGTCCTTGGGGATTCGTTGAAAGCCCGCCCTCTACCACGACCATGTGACCCACTCGACCTACCTTTGCCACCTGTCATCATGTTTGTACAGTGAATATATTACTAACACTAACCAAAACACAATTAAATCTTCTAACTCTAAACATATTAATACACTCAATACCATAAACATACTAATAACATAACAAATACCAATAAATAATAGCATAAGAAGAAATTCAAGAAATAACAAATAATTATAACAAATATGAGAAAAGGTATGAATAACAAATAATTATAATAAATAACCTAAAATACTTAAAATAAAAATTTTCAGGAGGGACCAATTCATATCACAATTATCACAAATATCTACCAGCCCTAAACATATTTTTAAGACTTTCGAAAACATACTTTTAATTTTTCAATTTCACTCAAAATCTTATAAAAATTTCGACAGTCTTCCCTAAAATTCGGATTTCTCTTCCTCTTAAGGGTTCCATCCAAACCAAATATCCATCTAACCCAACATACAAGGGTTGAAAACCTAATCCATCCGCCAAGAGGTTTCAATCATTTTTACTAATCAACTCAAATGTATAGTACATTTAATAGATATTCAAAGCAATCTAACTTTGTAAAATAAACAAACATACTAAATCATATAATTTATTTTAATTTCTTCATCACAAACCAATTTTAATAATCAGAAGAATCAATACAAATCTAACATAATCAACACAAATCCTATTTTCTAATAACTAATAAAAAATACAAATAAGCCCTAAATTACCATATGATAACCAAAATACAAATCTTACATTAAGTTAATTTTAAATCCTAAATTAGTATATAATAATCAAATTCTAAATCCCTAAATTAATATATAACTAATAAAATCCAGAACTTTTGAAAAATATTATTATGAGTCAATTTCAATTTATTTATTTATCAAAGACCTTAATTTCAGAAATTATTTTATTAAAGGTAATTAAATTAAATTTTAATGATTAAATTAGAATTTTTATCTAATTTCACAATTATTAGATAATTTTCTACATTTAAATTATAAAGTTTTGTGGTTGTAAAATAATAAGAATTTTATATGATTTGATTTAAATAATTGAGATTTTAGAATTTAATACTTTAATTTTTATGAATAAAAAAATTAATTATATTATCTCTAATTCTTGAATTAGAGTATTTTCTTTTTTAAATAATTTGTGATTTGATAATTAAATAGTATTTTTATAAATATTAGTGTTGGATTAAAATTGATTTTTCAATTACTCTATTATCTCTAATTTTATTAAAATTACCAAAATTACCCTTACCCCTTGTTAATTCAAAAACCCTAACCCTAGCTATACGCAACACACTCACCTTCTTTGCCCAATACAACCGCCACCCCCCTTACCCTTTCAAACGGAGACACACACCACCTACACACGCACGGACCAGTAGAGAAGATGAGAGGGGATTGTTCGCGCTGCCACCATCCAGCCCGTCGCGCTGCTGTCGTGCTGCCGATGCGGGTGCCGAGAGAAGGAGAGAGGGAGCTTGCGAGAGACGTCGCCAAGGAGCCATGCGAGAGAGAAGGAGACACGGAGGGAGGAGCTGCCGCCACCACCCATGTAGGTGTCTTTGCACGTCGCCGTTTCCGTTCGTGCAAGAGTCGCCACAGTTCGTCGTTCCCCGCGCGCGTCGTTTATGCCGCCGCCGTTCTTCGCCATTTTTCCCACCGTCGAAGCCTAGATCGTCGTCGTCTGGGTCACGTGGAAGAGGGAGGAGCCGCTGGGTGTCGCCGTGCCTTGCCTCCGCCGCCGATGGTTCACCATGGCCGTGGTGGGGGAGCTCGGATGGGAGAGAGAACTTTGACGTTGCTATTGCGAAAGTCACTGCCGGAGGAGGTGAAGGCTGTGTCACTGTGATTCTGGCTGCCGGGAACGGTTCTGTGGCCGCCAGAACCACCGTCGAAGCTTCTGCAGTTTGGTTCAGTCATTACTCTTTTGTTACGGTAAGTGTTTATGTTTCAGAACCTTTGAAAATCAGTATTCTGTTGTGTTTGGTTAGAGATTCTGAGGTTTTGATAACATAGGGTCGAGTTCTAGTTATTGCGACAATGGAAGCTACCGCTGCTGCGAGCCGGGAGGAAAAACAGGTTTGTCATGTAGTTGAGTCACGATCGAGGTAGCGGCGCTTTTCTTAAACTTATTTTATTCTCAAGAATTGTTATAAATCGATGTTGATGCAAATAATATATTTTTGGTGATTATGTGAGTCTTATGGGTTGAATTGAGTTGATTTGTATGAATGATTTAATTATTGTAATTTACAGGATTGATTAATTCAAATTCTGGGTTTTCGTTGATTTTCTTTAGTTGATTTATAATTGATTAAAATATCAGAATTGGTTTTGTTTGATTTATTGGAAATGATTTTGAGAATTGAAATTGATTTGAGATATTGGAACTGGTTTTATTTGATTTATTGGAAATGATTTTGAGGATTGAAAATGGTTTGGTTGGGACTCTTGAAGGGTAGCAAAGTCCATATTTTAGAGGAGATACTGTCGAAATTTTTATAAAAATTGGAGATTTGGTTTGAAGAGTTATTTATAAAGTTGATTTCAAGGATTACATTATTCGATTTCGATTTATTAAGAAAAGAAATGAATTATATTTTAGAGCTTTATTTATTCAGGAAAGTATCTTATTTTGAGTTTGATTTATTAAGAAAAGAATTATATTTTGAGCTCGATTTCATATGAAAAGAGCTATGTTTTGAGTTTGATTAAAGAATTTCATTTTTAGAGGTTTTGATGGATTTATAGAAGTTGAATCCGATTAGTGAAGCAAGATGATTTTGGGTCTTTGAAAAATTATTGAACTCGAGAATAAAGTTAAGAGTGTGTCAGACAATATATCCTCGGAATGATAGTGTGCCAGGAACTATATCCTCAGAACATGTGAGTGCTGAGGTAGTATCTCGCTCACATAACCTTCTCTGCCGTAAGAGTGTGCCAGGTACTATATCTTTGGAATGAGCATGCAAGTGTGACAGGCACTATATCCTCGAAACGATAGTGTTCCAGGCACTATATTCATAGAACGATAGTATACAGGGCATTATATCCTTGACGTGGAAGAAGGGCTACATCCAAAAAGATGTGTCGGGTTAGGAAATTATAACCGACAATGTGATATTACAGTCATTAGGAAAGGCATGCATCATATGCATTTATGTGACATTATTTGGGTGTGTATATTATACTTGGTTTGCCTATGTGAATAATTATGTTTAACTGCTAGTTACTATACTTGATGTAATTGCTCTTGATTGTGTTTGAACTGCATTACTTGTGATTATGACTGTTAGTTCGGATTATGGTGGTTGGAGTGTGATTTAATGTTGTGTTGGGCCGGAGGTCATAATTTGGTTATGTTTGGGCCGGAGGCCGTGATTAGATGGGTCAGTGTAAGTTTGATGGAATTACTTCTTTGGTGCATGCAGTGAAAGGTTAAGAGATGTTGTGTTTAATTGAAGTTTTTATAAATTCAAATAGGAACTCAGATTTTTGGTAATAAACTAATGGTTTTCAAAAAGGGTTTGGATTTTTGGATGATTAACAGTTAGTTTTCAAAAAGATTCATAAGATGAGCAATGATCACTATAATTGAAAAACAGTTTTCTTTTAAATATCCTCTTATAACAATTCTTAAAAACCCCTTATTGAGAACCCTTTCGAGGATGATGTTCTCACCCCTACAGATTCCCTTTTCAAGAAACGGATGGAGAAATTTGTGAAGAGATCTTTATGTTCTTGCTTATACGATATTGTTGTACGAGCTTAGTTATTATTTTTCCCTTGCCCTTGTTATTATTATATTTTTGTAAGAGGGATAGGGGTTTTAATGATATGTATGTATGTATATTTTCAAGATATATATATATATATAAAAGGATTGTGATTGATTTTAGTTATATATGCATGTTTGATTGAAATAAAAAGTAACTCCAATTTTTAAAAGAAAATAACGATACAGTTTCGAGTTAAAGGCTCATATTTTATTATTAAATATATATGAAAGACATCGTAATACTTCTCGTTATCAGAGTGGCACAGCCGGAAGCATGATATTCTGGTAGTAAGGGTATTACATAAGTAATCCATAAATTAACATGTAAATAAATTTTAAATTATAATTTATATAAGAGAGAAATGCATGGAACTTGACGGCGACGGAAGGAGATGCAACGGCAGCGGTGCTGGATGGCGACGGCGGCGGTGCACTGCTGGACGGTGACGATGACGGCGCGGTGTGGTGCGGCGATGGGGATTTGGCTGGTTTCCGTGAGAGTGGCGGGAGCTGGAGTGGCGGCGGCGGGAACACGTACAGAGAGAAATGGAGAACAGGGGTTTAGAAAAAGGCTTTTCAAAATGAAGGGGGAGCGCGTTTGTGCTCTCAATTTTAGAGCTGATTATTGTCAGGTTTAATGTCGAATAAATCCGATGATAACTCCTTGCGTGTCACCGAAACGCAACGTTTAACTAAAATATTTTACTGTCAGATTTTACCAACGGTAAATCCAACGCTAATGTTCGCGCCTATTCCCTCCCATTTTTCGTCAAGTATTACCGTCGAAAAAGTTAATCCGCCGGTAACTATTTGATGTAACGATTCTATCACAAAACCCTCCATAAATCTGTCGATAAAGCGGATGGTAACTCGAGACACTAAATTTGACGGTATTCAACGTATTTCTTGTAGTGAAGAAGAGGAGGAGGAGAAGGATTTTGAATTGTGCAGGATTTATCAGAAAAATAGCACCAAGACTTTTTAACCGTAACACAGAAAATTTTTTAGTTTTGACACAAGAATTTCTTAATTGTAGCACACAATTTTTTTAACCAATTAGAAATTATCAGAAATTAAAATAACATTGAAATTTTTTAACCGTGACATAATAAATTTCTTAACTGTGGGACATGAAATTTTAAAAAACCAATTAGAGGTTATTAGAAAATTTCTTAACTTGTATAGTCCTTTGAAGATTTCTTATATTGTTCACCAAAAATTTGTGTGCCATTTCTAACTAAATAATGTACTTTTCTTATTATTGAGCTAATTGAGTGATAGTAAACTCATATATAAGAGGTCTATCCATTTCTATTTTATTTGCAATAAATTAATATTTTTTTTATTCTAAAACACATTTGAATATATTTTGTTAGTTGATGAGTTAAGATTTTGAACTTATAATTTTTTAATCTATATTATTTTTAATTAAATAATGTATTTTGTTATCTCTAAATCGATTGTGGTATTAAAGTAATATACAAGAGATTTAGTTATTCATATAGCATTGTATAATTTGATTGTGTTTTAAATTTAAATATATTTAAATATATTTTATTGTGATATGAGCATGGGTGCAGAATTAAAAAATAATTGTGTTATTTTAAATAAATTTGTATAGACTATTTGGTGAATATTTAGTGGATTTTTACTTATGTTTTTATGTCAGTTTTAATATTTTAAGAGTTCCTAAGTCATTATAACTACTAGTGGGCCTTTAATTGCATTTTCAAAGCTTAGTGAGACTTTAATACTTAACAAATTAGGTAGAGACGCCTTTTAATTTTTCTAAGAGGGTTTTAAATGTCCAGTGTTGATTTTTAATAAATGCTTAATGGATTGGCTAGTAAGCTTGTCATTCACTTAACACTATATAAAGAGCCTCCATGATATATGTAAGAAAAAGATGATCAAATACAATTTTTGAGTTTTCTTTCCAATAAAAAGCTTTTTTTTTTGTTCTCTTGTAGATAACAAATACTGATCTTATGACGATTATTTTGATCTTATGAAGGGATCTTGTGGCGATCATGCATATCTTATCAAGGGATCATGTGGCGGTTATTTCAATCTTATCAAAATAACATGTGATAATTATTTTGATTTTATTAAGACAACTTATGACTATCATTCTGATCTTATCAAGACAATTTGCAGCGATCAAAACTAAGAATTATTAATCACCTTCTCATCTATTCTTCAGTTTGACGCCTGTATCCTTCTTTACAATCAAATTCTCAAAAAAGAAACACCATTTGAAATTTTTTTTTTTAATAATTGAAAGAGTAAAATGTAATATTTTACTATTAATTTTTTTAAATGGGATCAAAAATAGATATGAGAGAAAGAATAATGTAAGGTTAAAAATCACACTTTACACCATCAATTTTTTTTAACAATTAAGGGTGTGTTTGGGGTTCACGTTGGGAAATAGAAAAGTCCATTTGAGAGTCTTGAACGTTCCATTGTCATGTTTGGCAACTTTTTGGAATCCTTAATCCAGAAGTGTTTTCACCTCTGAACGTACGTTCACGTGAAGCTAAAATTTCAAACTTCTGCATTCACGTTGGGAAGATTAATTGTCGTTGGAGGAATTATGTAAGAAATTTATTCCATATCTACCAACTGTACCCTTCATTTCTTCTATAAAAAAGATGCACATAACTACATAATTTCACAGTAGTTCTGTATATTCTTTTCTGTATGTTCTTGGTTACAAAATTTTTTTCCAGATTTATTTTCATCACTGTCAAGATAAAGATGTTAATTTTTTTTATTATTTTTAGTTTTTTCTTTCATATTTTGATTTTTATGTTTTTTACTGTATTTTTTATTTATATGATAAATATTTTTCATATCATTTTTTTAGTATTTTGATGTTATTTTTTTAATTTTCTATTGTTATATTTTTATTGTATTTTTTTATTTATATGACAACTATTGTTGATATAAATTTTTATTTTTATTAATTTTTATGAAATTTTTATTATTTTTTGTTTATATAAATTATTTTTTCTATCCTTTATTGTACTATATTCATGTTGTGTATAAAATTTTTTATTTTTTATTTGATTTTATTTATATGAATTTTATTTTATTTTTATTATAATTTTTTTGTTCATATAATATATGTTGTTGGTTGTGATTATTATATACCATGTTTGTATGAATTTTTTTGTTTTTGTTTTTTTATTTTTATTGTACTTCTTATTGTACTTTATTTTTGTTTTTATTATATGCTAATTATAATTAACAAAAGAGTCATAAATAATAAAAATTTATAGTCCAAAAAATGATACTAAATTAAAGAGTACTAACGACACTAAAATAAATTATAAAATATTTTTTTGTTTAATATTATAAAATGTATAGTACTCCCTTTTATATTTTTATTTCTTATTATTTTTTAGTTCATATGAATTTTTTTTATTATTTACTATTCTTTATGTTTAATATGTAAAGTGTCTTTTTTATTTTTATTTGACTTTGTTCTTTTTTATTTTTTATTTATTTTTATCATTGACTTTTTTTATATTTTTTTATATTATAAAATAAATTAATAAGATTTATTCAAATATCTAAAGTAAAATAATAGAATAATATTCAAAATTATTTTAATTAATGTCTCTTTTAGTAATTTTTCATCTAAAAGTGATTTTAAGTAGTATAATCCAAACAACGTTTATTTTACTATAATCTATTTTGACATAAAGATGGCCAAACATAAATTATGTTAACACAAACTTATTTTTCATCAAAATCAAATTTGCAAAATTAATTCTATGTAAACTTTCGTTTGCAAACTGTAATCCAAACACACACTAAGATGATCCATTTCTCCATTTGGTCTAGACACGACACTCATCACATGATATCAAACCCACAAGTTCTTGATACCATTTGGTATTCAAAAGCACAGGAATGGCACATAATAAAATTCTACAATTGTCCAAATAAATGCAAGCAATGTTTCGTTCATTTCAAGAAGCATATGATTTGAGGATGAATCTTCTTCAAGAAGGGGAGTATGCTATGAGCACGGTGCAGAATTCAAGAATAACTTATGTTATTTTGATTAATTTGTATAGATAATTTGGTGAATATTTTAGAAGACTTTTAGTTATTTTTTATGACTAACATTATCTGAACCCAAAGATAATATTGAAAATCAAGGAATGGTTGAATTGACCAATTAATATAAAGGAACAAGAATACCAATGAGTGAGTGACAGGGAGAGTGGTGGGGAAACACTGGGCGGGGTAGGGCTAGGCATGACCGACATCTAGGCAAGGATCCAAGGGTTTGGAATCGAGAAGCGTTTCTTCGTTTGGAACAAGATTTTTTCACCGTTTTTGTTGACCAGCTACCAGAAGACATATCGAAGAAGGAATTGTTTGGATTGTTCTCATAGACGGGGAGAATCAATGACATTTACCTTCCTAGGAAGCTGAAACACGGGGTGGTCTACTTGTTGCGTTCATCCGTTATACGACTAAGGGTGGAGCCTTGAAGGCTATTTCGGAGATGAATCGTATGTGTTTAAGGGGAAATGAGATCTTTGTCGGCGAGGCCAGGTTCAGGAGAAAGGTCTCGAAGGGGAAGACGATCCTGGATAGTGCTGGGGTAAGGATGGATACAGACCATATGATAGCTGATCGGGGAAATTTTCATGAGAAGAATGCGAGTCCGGTGGTAGAAATGATGACTGATTGCGGGTTAAATCCTGCTCAAACTAAGGATCACTTGAATGCAAGGGAACGCTTGGAACATGAGAATGACCCACAGAGAAGGTGTTGGCCGATTGATAGAGAGGGATCGGGTGCAAGTGTCATACAGGTTACAATGGCGGAGAATAATTTGGATTGGCTGCGCCGGAGTATTGTTGGGAGTACTTTGAATGCTATTGATTTCCGTTTGTTGAATGAGATAGCTCGATCGGAATGGCCTCATGTAGTTCAGGTTTGTGAGATGGGGGCTTACAAAGCCTTGCTAATCTTTGACAGTGCTCACAATGCAGACGAGGCGCTCACGTTTAACATGAATGGGCTGTTAAAGTTCTTCTATCATGTTGGTAGATGGAGTGAGCCTGATCGGTGTGATAGGAGACGGCTCTGGCTTCGGTGTATCAGAGTTCCGATTCATGTGTGGTCCGAAGCTACGTTCCGCTTGATTGGCAAGCAGTGGGGAGATGTGGTGGTTTGTGATCCTGCGACAATCTCATGCTCGTCGTTTAGTGTTGGTTGGGTATTGATTGATACGTGTAAGTTTGAGGTTATTCATGAAAGGGTCCGCATCTCGGTAGGTACGGCTATGTTTGACGTCTTCGTCTCAGAGATGGGAGGCGGTACTTCTGCTTCACTGGGTTATGCGATGAAGGGTGGGATGGGAGGTAACCAGAACTCTGTAATTGGAGGAGGTTGTGCTAATATGGGCCAGGCGACCCCTGTTACTGGAAAATGTAGTCAGAAGCGGCGGGAGATGTGGGATGCAGCGGCAGAGTTGATGACGTTACCGGTAAGGGAGGAAGAGCAAATAAAGGGTAGTTGTGTAATTTCTTCGGAAGATTTGAATGAGTGGAGTAACAAAATTTTGAATTTGAAAACGGAAAGGACTAAAGTTAAGGAGTCTGACCTTAATTTGACGAAAGCTGGTTTGGCGGGGTACATAGCTCATGATGCGGACGATGATTCGGAGAGAACTATGTCCTGGGATTTGGAGCACGGTACGGAGGCTGGAGTAGATATTACTAGTGTTAGGAGGTGGGTGGGTCCTAGTCAACCTTCTTTTATTCCTAATAGTGCTAAAGCCCAAAATTTGCTGTCTAAGACTAAGGATTTGCAATTGGGCCTAAAGATTTGTAGCCCACATGATGGGAGTGTTGGGATGCAGCAGATGGACTAGGCTAATAGCATCAGGGAGGATGTGGCCTGTCGGGTCGGACCGGGTGTTGGTGTGCTTGAGGAAAAGAGGGCTGACAGGGGGGAGTGTCTCCAAGGCGGCGTAGCCATTACAAGCAGACGAAGAGGCTTGACTGGTCGGGACGAGTACAGGTGCGAGGGGGGATGGACTCAGCTGGGGCGGAGGGAGGACCGCTACCGGGTCACGCAGTGCTAAACGGAGACAAAGGGGGTTGGCCGAGACTTGTCTCTGGAAGCTATGGAGGGTCGGTTCGGGAGGCGGAGGACGGGATCTCTGTGGACGAACGAACGGCGCTTCTGATAGCGATGAATGGCAGGGTGGGTCGGGAGGGAGATCTCGGTGGTATCAATCCAGCTATACACGCCGATTTGGGCTTGAATCAGGTGACCGGGGACTTGGGTGAGGTGATTCTGGGCCGGGTCGGAGGCGGGATGGAGGTTGGCAGTTGTGGAGGCATTGGTTCTGGGGTTGTCGAAACTGATAACGTTGATGACGAGGGGCGACGTGATTCGGCTGATGATTTGGGCGTGAATGCTGAAGCACGCTGTGATGTTTGTTGCAAAGACAACAAATTTATGACTCAGGGTAATTTGGATAGCAACTCAGCTGTAGATGGAGCGCTGGGTCTGTTGGAGCAGTCGGGAATTGGGGAAGCCATTGCTGGTTTGGACGAACAACTTGAGGTTGACAGTGACGCTGGTTCTGAAACAGCTGCTATCAAAAGAACGGAGGAAATGCAAGAGAACCAAAAGGCTTGGGAATTAGCTGTGGAATTTGGAGTTGTGTTATACAATGAGGAAGAGGATATCATGGCAATACTACAGGCACAAAATGAGAAAATAGCACTAAAGAGGAAGCAGGCTAAACACAAAGAGAAAGTTCGAAGAAGTCGCCCGAAAAATAGAAATAAGGTGTGTACCAATTTGTTAAAATGAGTTTTGCATCATGGAATATTCGGGGGTTGGCGGGGATTGGAAAGTTGAGTATGGTCAAAAGCTTTCGAAAGAAATTCAATGTGCAAATACTAGGCTTGATAGAGACAAAAAAAGAGGTGGTGACTAAATTCGATGTAGTACAACTATGGGGTAATGTTGTAGTGGGGTGGGAGTTTGTGGAAGCAGAAGGAGCGTCGGGAGGCCTGTTGTTGATGTGGGATGCAACGGTGTTTAAATTAAGCAACTGTTATAAAGGGGCTAGGTGGTTATGTGCAGATGGAGTGCTGTTAAAAAATAATTTTCGGTGTGCGTTCTGTGTAGTGTATGGGGAGCATGTTAGGGAGGACAAGCTTGTTGTGTGGGAAGAGTTGAGTTTTCTGGCTGGTTTATGTCAAGTTCCTTTCTGTTTTATGGGGGATTTCAATGAGATTATTCAGGTGGAAGAGAGGCAAGGGGCTGTTTCGTTGCCGAGGTCTGCAACAGAATTTAAATCTTGGATTCACGATATGGAGCTAGTGGATCTAGGTTTAACTGATCGTAGGTTCACTTGGTTCAGAGGCCAGTCATATAGTTGTATTGATAGAGTGCTGGTTAGTTTGGAGTGGTTAGAAGAGTTTCCTCAAACAAGATTAAGAGGAGGTCCAAGAGGGTTGTCAGACCATTGTCCACTTATTCTGAATGTCACAAGGTTGGGAGGGGGGCCGCGACCCTTTCGGAGTCTGGATTCATGGTTTACTCATGATGGGTTTTTGAGGATGGTGATGGAGGAGTGGAGGAGCCTAGGGGAAGTTCAATTCTTGGACAAGTTAAAGGCTTTGAGGGGTCCGTTGGGCAAATGGCATAGGGAGAATTTTGGAGATGTGGAGATGAGGATTAATAAGTTTGAAGAGAAGATCAGGAAAGTGGATGACTTGGTGAGCAATAGAGTGTGTGATGGAACTACGGAAGCGAGAAGAAAGGCACTAGTGAGCTCCTGTAAGAAATGGTATATCAGGAAGGAAGTATATTGGAAGCAGATGTCACGGTCCAAGCATGCTAAGGAGATGGATAAAAACACTAGATACTTCCACAATCTAGCCTCGACTCATAGGAGGAACAATCGGATCGATGCCTTAAGGATCCATGGACATTTAGTGCGGCAACAGTCTCAGATTAAGGCTGCAATAGTAGACTTCTATAAGGAGTTGTACCATCAGGAGCCATCACCAAATATAGGATTTCGGGAAGGTCTGGTATGGCAAATAACTGAGGAGGAGGCAACAGAGTTGGAGTTGATGCCGAGTGCCGAAGAAATAAAGTCTGCAGTGTGGGATTGTAAGTCAGCAAAAGCACCAGGGAGTGATGGGTATAACATGAATTTTATAAAGAAATGCTGGGAAGAAGTTGGGCGGGAGTTCACGGAAGTAGTGATGGGGTTCTTCCAATCAGCTGTGTTACCTACAGGGTCGAATGTCACGTGGGTGGTGCTGGCACCGAAATTTGTTGGAGCTATAGAGATAAAAGACCTTCGACCGATTAGTATAGTGGGTTGTGTCTATAAGGTCATATCTAAGGTGTTAGTTCGGAGGATGCGGAAAGTGATGCCAGCTCTAGTGGGCGATACTCAGAGTGCATTTGTGCAGGGCAGAAAAATTCACGATGGGGCTTTGATAGCTTGTGAAACAGTGCACTGGCTAAAGGCACGAAAACGGAGATCAGCGATAATTAAATTGGATTTTCAAAAGGCTTACGATAGGGTCAAATGGAGCTTTGTGGATATAGTGCTGCAGAAGATGGGCTTTGGAGATCGGTGGCGGGAGTGGATTCAAGAGTGTGTATGTTCTGCATCTATGTCAGTTCTTATAAATGGATCTCCCGCTAAGCCGTTCAAAATGGAAAGGGGTCTACGACAGGGAGATCCTTTATCTCCATTTCTGTTTGTCCTGGTTGTTGATGTGCTTCATAGAATGATCGGGGAGGCAGTGAGGAATGGGCGCATATCGCCGCTGTTGGTTGGTAGAGATAATATCGAGTTATCGCACTTACAGTTTGCGGATGATACTATACTTTTCTGTCCTCCAGAGGAAGAGACCATAAGGAATTACAAGCACCTACGGCGTTGCTTTGAGCTGATGTCTGGCTTGAATATTAATTTTGAAAAGTCTAGTTTCATTCCGGTTAATTGTGAACAGCAGTGGACGAGTAAGATGTGTCTCTTACTGGGATGTAAGGAGCAAGTACTCCCTGTCCGGTACCTTGGGATCTCTTTGGGAGCAAATCCGAGGCTAGTTAGGATGTGGAAACCAGTGCTTGATAAGGTGGAAGCAAAGCTGAGTCTGTGGCAAGAAAAGAGCCTAAATAAAGCGGGTAAGCTGGTACTCATTAAATCTGTCCTTAATAGCTTGCCTATATACTACCTCAGTTTGTATAAGATGCCAAAGGCAGTAGCGGAGAAGTTAATCTCCTTACAAAGACGGTTCTTATGGAGTAAAGAGGATGGGCGGGTTGGGTTGCCGCTAGTAAGATGGGAGGTAGTGATGGCCCCTAAAAAGGCGGGTGGGTTGGGAGTAGGCGATGCAGTGGTTCGGAATACAGCTCTTCTTTTTAAATGGTGGTGGCGGTTTTTGAAAGAGGATTGCCCCTTATGGAAAAAAGTAGTGTGTTCTTGTAATAACTTGAATCCTTCTGAGATGCTACGGGGACAACTTGTTCCCCTGAGAGGGGGCCCGTGGAAGGATATTTGTCAGCTTCAAATCAGAGAGCCACAAGTCAGGGAAAAGATGATTAGTGGCTTGTCAATGGATGTAGAAAACGGCAGAACAATCCGGTTTTGGGAGGATGCTTGGTTAACTGGTGGTGTCTTGAAAGAACTGTTTCCAAGACTTTTCTCAGTCTCAAACCTTAAAGGATCTTTTTTAGGGGACTGTGGATTTTGGGATGGGCTAGAGTGGATATGGAGCTTCTAGTGGAGACAGGAGTTGTTTCAATGGGAGTTAGAACTTTTGAACTAACTTCATGTCATCCTACGCTTAGTTTCGCTAACAACTGAGAGAGAGGATCGGGTGGTTTCGAAATTTCATAGAAGTGGTGTTTTTTCTACTAACTCCTTTGTGCAGGTGATGCAGGACGCAGTACTCCCGGAGGAAATAACAAGCTATAGTTTCACAAGTGCTATCTGGAGGGGTTTCGTCCCGCCAAGGGTCGAATTATTTTCTTGGTTTGTTTTGATTGAGAGGGTGAATACTAAGGACAGATTGTGCAGATTAGGTGTCATAGACCAGCTTGATAATATGTGTGCTTTGTGCTGTAAGTCTGTGGAGTCTGCTTTTCATCTCTTTCTTGGTTGTGAGCTCACTTGGCAGGTGTGGAGTGCTTGACTGTTCGCTCTGGGAAGAGAATGGTCCGTTCCAGGTACACTGAAGCAACACTTTGAGAGCTGGACGAATGCTTCACAAAGAAAGTATGAGAGAAAGCGGTGGTTGAGTGGTTTCTTTGCTGTAATTTGGGCAATTTGGCTTGAGAGGAATGATAGGGTGTTCTGTAATCAAGGCTCAGGTGTAGTGGAAATCATTAACAGGTCCTTTATACTATCTGATGAATGGATTGGTGGTACTACTCTTGGTTGTTGATGGCAATGCCGAAGATGACTAGGGGTTGTTTTACCACGTTGGGTCGTTAGTGATGTTTTTATTTTAGTTGTACTTATGTTTCTTCCTGTTTGCTCCACCGGTGGTGTAGAGCCTTTTCATTAAAAAAAAAAAGATGATGACCATTAATGGACCTTTAATTATATTTTCAATACTTAGTAGGATTTTAATGCTTAGTAGATTAAGTAGAGGCTCCTTTGTATCTTTCTAAGAGAATTTTAAATGTCTAATCTTGATTTTCAATATAGTGGAGCAATAAATGCTTAGTAGATTGCTTAGTAAGCTTGTCATCCATTTAGGACTACATAAAGAGACTCTATGAGATATGTAAGAATAAGATTATCAAATATAATTTTTGAGTTTTCTTTCTAATGGAAGAGCTTTTTTTTGTTCTCGTGTAGAGAATAATGGCTAATCTTATGGCAATAATGTTAATCGTATTTAGGAATCTTGTGGCGATCATACTGATCTTATTAAGAAATCTTGTGGCGATTATTCCGATTTTATTAAAGTAATTTGTGACAATTATTTTGATCTTATCAAGAGATCTTGTGGTGATCATCTTGATCTTATTCAGGTAACTTGTAGTGATCATTCTGATCTTATCAAGACAACTTGTGGTGATCAAAACCAAAACTTGTGACACACCTTCTCATCTATTATTGAGCGTGGTGTTTATATTCTTCTGATGTTTACAACTAAATTCCAAAAAGAAACACCATTTCGTCCACTGATATTCGTCGTCTTGGTTGATTGAGTCAAGGTTTTGGACTTGTGATACTTTAAAGATTTTTTGTGTTATTGACGGAGGAAAATTGTCGGTAAAGAATTTCTCAAAAAATTATTGTTGCAAGTATAGTTCTAAACCGACAATTAATCCTCAATTAACGTTTAATTAGGTTGTCACAAGTACAAACCCCAATAAAAATAAACCGAAGTATTCAAATCTACGGTCGTCTCTCAAGGAATTGCAGGAAAGTGTGTTGATTATTGGTTATAATGTACTTCTTTTTGGGGTTTTGAAATAAGTAACAAGAAATATAAATAGTAAGAAAGTAAGGAAAACTCAAATGGTTAAAAGGTCTTGGCAAGGGTTAATGGTTAAGGATCTCTATCCTTGTCACTAACCACAATATGATAGTTGTAGGGATCAATCTCATTTAGTCATCCTCTAACAATTGAAGGAAGGTCAAATGAGCTTCATCAATTCCAATCCATAAGTCCTAGCCACTCACTAGAATTAGTGAAAGTTAGTGTCAATGGACATCAACTATCAATCACTTGGGCATTAGCAACTCAAGGTCACTCAAGTTACCAACCCAAGTCAAGAATAGAAAAATCTACTCTATAGCTAAAAGAGACATTTCATCAAACACATAGAATACAATAAAGAGAAACATTATAAAATACAAGAATTAATAAAAGTTATAACTAACACAAGCAAGAAAGCAATAAGAGAAACCAAGGCAAACATAAAAAAAAGACATGAAAACATAAAATTGTATTAAAAAGGAAATTGAAAGTAACACAAGAGTTCATAAACTAAATGAGCAAAATAAAGGAATCAATAAGAGAAGTAGATAACTAAAGTGTTAGAACAAATAAAAGTAAGAGAAAACTGAATTAAAATAAGACTGAAATCTAAACCTAAGAAGAAATTGAAAGAAGAAACCCTATACCTAGAGAAAGGAGAGAGCCTCTCTCTCTCTAGAAACCTACATCTAAGACCTAAAGTATGAATGAATGAAAGTTTGATGAATGTCCAGCTCTACTCCCCAACCTCTTGTCTTCATTTTCAGGCCTGAAACTGGGTCAAAAGCAGCCTAAAAATCGCCCCCACGAATTCACTTTACTAAGGCACGTGACGCTTGTCACGCGTACGCATCAGTCACGCGTACGTATCGTTTGAACTCTAGCTGGCCACGCGTAGGCGTTAGCCATGCGTGCGCGTCGCTTGGAAAATGGCTTGGTCACACATACGCGTCAGTAATGCGTACGCGTCGGGACCAGCTTCTCAAAACATCAATTTCTTGTATTCCTTCCACTTTTGCATGCTTCTTTTCTATCCTCTAAGCTATTCCTGCCTTATAAACTCTGAAAACACTTAATACACATATCACGACATCGAATGGTAATAAGAGAGAATTAAAAATAAGCAATTTTAAGGTCAAAGAAGTATGTTTTCAATCATAGCACAAAATTCGGAAGGATTTATAAAACTATGCAATTTATATGAATAAGTGTGAGAATAATTGATAAAATCCACTCAATTCAATACAAAATAAACCGTAAAATAGTGGTTTATCAGTTATTCACAAAAAATTCCTATGTCATTTACAACTAAATGATGTGCTTTTGTTATCGTTAAATTAATTATGTAATATAGAACTAAGAAAAGTAGATAATGATGATGATAATAAAGGAGGAGGAAGAGTAGGAGGAGGAAAATCAAAGAAGAGAAAAAATCGAAAATAAAAAAAGAGAAGAGATGGTGATGATTAAGATCATGACAACGATAATAATAAAAGTGTAGAGTGTATATACGTAAACTTGACTTAGTTGGACTTAGTTAAAAAATACATTAGTTGTCTAGCATTTTCGAAACCCAATCAAATATTAGAAGTGAATAACTTGTTAAAATTAGTTTTCAAAATTTTAACTCTCTTAAAAAAAATCAAGTTAAAAAGTCAATTTTGTTAAGGAAAAAAAAAAGATTAGAAACAAACCCATCGTAAGTTTCAGAGTGCATCATAAGGCCAATTATTTAAGCCCAAAATTTGAGGTTTAAAATTAATGTGGACCTTTTGGAGTGTTGGACCTAACCGTTGCTTATCTTGGCCAATGGCTATTGTTGTAGTTCCATTCCATGTATAAGTGTTTTACTAAAAAAGGAGCTCAATTTCCTTGTTTTCCTGCGTTGGTTGTATGTTGGTCACAAAATATTGAGACATGTAGCATGACCTTTTTTTGTTATATTAATAATATCTAATAAGTAAAATCTGATCTCTTTTTATTCTTTTCAAAATTAAAATAAAAAAAATCTAAACCTAATTTTAATGTAAAAGGAGAAATTAAAGAAAGAAATCATTGTAGAATTAACAATGCTGAAATGAAAGGAATAAAGATGAGAGCATGAGGGTGAAGATTTTATTCTGTTTCTGTGTATGTCTTTTGCAACCTTTCTGCTGGATCTGACAAATTTGTATAAAGAAGCTGCAACACATATGTATGTCCTCATATGCAGATCAATGTAAGAAGCAGCTGATATATAATTTATAATTGAGAACTGAGACAGTATCATATTCAACATATGAGAACCACGCACAACAAAACAAAGCCTATGCCTATCTATGTACCAAAAATAACAATAGGGTCAGATTGAGAGTACCCAGAATAATATTAAGCCAATAACTCTGCCTTCTGTCCCCTTTAATTTGCTGCTGGTACAAAAAATAGACCTTTCAAAAATAAATTACTAGCCCTCCCCCTAATAATAATAATAATAATAATAATAATAATAATAATAATAATAATAATAATAATAAAACACCTAAATTAGTTCCAACAAATTTAAAATTTGTTATTTTTACTTTCTAAAAAATTTTTATTCTCTAAAAATCTTTTAAAAATATTCTTATAAAATAGATTAGTTCTTTTATCATTTTAAAAAGAATTAATTTGTCTCATAATAATATTATTTAGAAAGTTAATCGTGTTATAATGAAATTTATTAGAATTTACTTATCTAATACAAATATTAAAAATTTGTTAAAGATCAAAATATTCCATCTAGAACAAGTTAAGAATTTACTCAAATCATAGTAAAGGTGGTGTTGTGTTGTGTGTTCATGAGTGAATGCTGGTGTTGGAATAGACCAATCAATTTAACCTGTATTATTATTATTACTATTGTTCCCTCAACATTGTGTGTTCTGTGCCCAACTGATGGCGTTAGTTGTCCAACCTGTTTACCAATATCAATTTGAGCACGCTCTATGATCGTATTATTATTATAGACAAATACGATTTCGTACTTTTCTTATTTTTTGTTTTATCCCATTTCCCTTCTTCACTCAGTTGGATTTTCAGGATTCAGGACCACTTTAACAATTTGATTCCACAATACTTACTTTGTTAATTTAGAGGTGAGATAATTGAGAATTTTACATAGAATATTCCGATTAGTGAGGCAATTCAAACAATTTAATTAAGAGAAGAAACTACACTTTCACATTTCACATTGTTCTTAATACAACTAATTAATAACTTTTTACTTTTTATTTTATACTAGCTTAATAACAATGTTTCCAATAGAAATAGCAATAGAGTAGGTAAGAACGAATTTTCGTCTTACCCAATCCCATTCCGTTTTATCTTAATTTTTATAGGTCTCGTCTTGTTACTACTTACAGATAGAAAGATTCTACACCCTAATCTATTCTTACGAGTATCCGCCCCACTTTTATTCGCCCTTATAATTTTTAATCCAATAAAAAAGTTATAATATATCAATAACAAAATTGAATTTTAACATAATAACTAACTTTCTAACAAATTATAACATTACATCAAATCATCAAATTATAAATTAATTAAATAAAATAAATTTGAGCTCTCAATTACAGACCCTAATTTGTTAAAAGATGCTTATATTTGGTTTAAATAAATTTTTTTATTTATATATATATATATATATATAGCGGGGCCGTACACCGTAAACACGACCCGCTCTGTAACACTCTCACCATTAAAATGTCATGCTTTTGGCTGTGCTACTCTAATAGTGAGGATATTACATTATGGTAAAATTAGGGTTAAAGTTTGTTTTGGGAATAAGGGTAGTTTGGTAATTTTTTTAACAATATTAGGAGATAGAGTAGTAATTTAAAATCAAATTTTACATACTAAAATTATTTCAAAAATATTATTTATTTATCAACTTACTAATTATTTTCAAATAAGTACTCTGATTTAAAATTAGAGATCATCACATTAATTTTCTTTCATTCATCAAATTAAATTCAAAATCTCAATATTCAAATTAAATTAACAAACTCTCGTTATTTTTCAATAACTAAAATTTTAAATTCTAAATAAAAAATACCCAATTATTATGAAAATTATATAAATCCTAATTAATTTTAAATTGAAAGTCTCATAACTTTGATTTAATTACTTTTGGTAAAAATAACTTTCTAAAAATAAAACCATAAATAAGCATAATAAATTAAAAAAAATTCATTATTTAATTTTTAAAAATCCTAACTCCAATTTTACTCTAACCCTAACACACCCTCACACTCTCCTTCATCATCCCTCAACGATGTCACCCCTTTTCACACACACCCTCATCCACGAAAGAAAAAGAAAGAAAAAGAGAGAAGAGAGAGCTCGTGGAAGAAGAAGAGGAAGAAGCAGAGGAAAACGATGCCGGTGGGTGCCACTGCCACCATCGCCGCCGCCGAGCCAAAGGAGAGAGAGAGAGAGATGTGACGAGGAGGAGTGGCAGGAGCTGTCGTCACCATTCCTTCGTCACCGTCGTTGAAGCCCGTGTTGACGTCGTGCTTTGTCGTTGCCACTGCTGTAGAGAGAGAGAGAGAGAGAGAGAGAGAGAGAGAGAGAGAGAGAAAGAGAGACGCGAGCCAGTGATTAAGAGGAAGAAGTCGC
Organism: Arachis hypogaea; assembly: GCF_003086295.3. NCBI lineage: Eukaryota > Viridiplantae > Streptophyta > Magnoliopsida > Fabales > Fabaceae > Arachis > Arachis hypogaea. The sequence goes on along the minus strand of NC_092048.1, from coordinate 40,170,873 downwards.
CGCCGTTCATGTTCGTCGCTGCCAGCTTCGTTGCTGGTGAAGCTCGACTGCCGCTGCTAGAGCTTGTTGCCGTCGTTGTCGCTACTTCGATGGGAGCTGCCGCCGTTGATGTGATGAGGAGAAGAGGAGCGCAAACGGGAGAGAGAACAAGCAGGTTGTTGCTGCGGGAATCACTGCTGGAAGAGGAGGAGACCGTGTCGTCGTGATTCTGGATGCCGGTAATGGCGCTGTTGTCACCGGAACCACTGCCAGAGCTATTGATGCTCTGTTCCATCGTTTCTTCTTAGTTATAGTAAGTTTTTTTTGTTCCGGAACACTCAACGTTAGTGCTCTGTTATTAGTTCGTTAAAGATCTTAAGGTGTTGATATCATAGGGTTGAGTTATTGTAGTTGTATGCTGCGTTTGTGACTGTCGCTACTGCGGGGAGTCCTTAGAACTGCTAGAACTGCAATTGTAAGCTGTGTTTGATAATATTGTTGTCGCTGCTACGAAATAAAAATAAAAGGGAGTTGTCGCGTAGTTGAGTCGCGATCGAGGTAGGGGTTGTTTGTTTTTAACAAATTTGAAATGTTTTGAGAGTTTAGAAAAATATGTGTATTTGACTTGATGAGCGTTTTATGGCTCGATTATCTCCATTAAAGTTTGATTGATTCGATTTTATAATTTAAGACTTGTTTACGTAATTGTACGAAATTGGCAATGGATTAAAAAGAAATTTAATATTTTAATAATAGAATTAATTAGTAACAATACTTGAAGCCTCTTAGTGGGTGGATTAGGATTTGAACAAGTTGTTTGCTGACCTGATGTGTGAAAATTTAATAACATAAATACCATTAAATATAACAAGCCAAGAATACTTATGTTGAGAAATTATTGGATATTAGAAAGGTTAAGGGTTTGAGAGATGTTTGATTTGGATGGAGCTCTTGAAGGGTGGTAATGTTCGAGATTTAGGGGAGGTTCTATCAAAATTTTCATAGGAATTTGGGTGAAATTGAATAATAAAAATAATGGAAATTGATGTTATTTTCAGTAAAAACTAGAGACTTTGTTTTGAAGTTTTATTTGGTTAGTTTTGACTGAAGAATTACATTTTGAGAAATTTTAGTGAATTTACAGTATTTGGATTTAATTGGTGAAAATAAAATGATTTTTGGGTGTTTTTAGGAAAGTATTAAACTTAAAAATGAAGTTAAAAAAACTTATTTTAGAAACTTGGTTAAACAAAATAAGTTTTGTTTGATTAATTCTGATTAAAGAATTTTATTTTGGGACTCTTTAGCGAATTTAAAGCAATGGAATTGATATTTTTTAAGAATAAATGATTATGATGTTGTAATTAAGAGTTTGATTGAAAGATAGGGTGATTTTGAGTCTTTTGGGAGGGGGGTTGAACTTAAAATTGAAATGAAGTTATTTTGATAACTTGGTTAAAGAAAAATGAATTTTTATGATTGTATTAATTTGAAAAGTTGTTTGATGAATAAACTTCTTTGATTTGACTAACAACGAAGAGAATGAATGAATAATTAGAGTTAACTTGAAAAGAGTTTTAACTAATTAAAGTTTTAAAAAAATAATTAATTATCAACCCAAGGACTAGAAATAGGAAATGTGAGTTTGAGGTTTTAATAGGATTAAATCTACGAGTTGAGGAAAAAAGAGATATTTAAGGAATATGATGATGAAGTTGTGATTTCCAAGAACCATGAGGTAAATGTTAAGGACTCTAAGGTTTATTTTAACTTGAATTTGAGAATTCTAAAAGTTAGTTTGTTAGCCCCTAAAGTGACTAATTAAAGAAAGATATAACGAGATTGAATGAGAAAAAGATTAAGGTTGATTATCGATGATGTGTTTGAGTTAGGTTAAGGTTAATTATAAATGATTAGGAGTATGGGTTAGTTTATTTGCAACCTTGACCTCGAGTATAGGGTGTTGTGTTAGACGCCTCATATCCGCAAGCTGTATGTAACGGCCTAAGCCCAACCCGGTGAATATTAAAGTGTACGGAGTAGAAAGTAGAGTTGAGTTGATGGTTATATCTTGTTATGAGATCATTAATGAGAAACAATTTTTAATTAGAGGCTTATAACAAAGTGAGATTGATACGACGCTTGTGATGAAAATTGTGATTTAGTTGAGATATATGTAAGAGATTATGATTGAGGGTGATGATTATGTTATTGATGATATTATTAGTAATGATTATGATTGTGTTTATGATAATGATAATGGTTTTGGGTGATAAGGATTATGATCAACTTGATTATGATGGTTTTGATTGATGATGATTATTGATTGGTAAGGACGTGGGTTTATCCCGCTTGCATTATTGATATTGTGGGATTTCATCCCCCCTATGGTAAGGATGGTGGCATAGTCCCGCTCGAATTACTAATGAGACACCTGCACCTAGTAGATGTAAAGATGGTGGTTTTGTCCCACTTGTTCGGTGTTGCGGGGTAGATGTGGGAATGGTGGTTTCGTCTTACCCATATTCTTTCTGTTTATAAGTGTTGCAGGGCACTCAATCCCTGGATTATCTAGCCTCCAAGAGAAGGTGGACAGAGCACTCTCCCTACGAGACCAGCTTATGATAAGCTTGGAGTGTTCCTCTTGGGGATACGCGATAGAAAGACGATATCCTGTTTAGCTACCGGATGTGTCAGGTCTGGCAATATAACCAACATGTGAGCTTACAGCCAGTAGGACAGGCATGCATCATATGCATTTGTTTGATTTGTTTGGGTGTGCATTTTATTGTTGTGTTGTGTTATGGTTATGTGATTTATCTGATTATGTGCTTTATATGTGATTTTTTTGTTTGTTTAAATTGTTTGATTTGATTGTGTTTGCGGACGTACGAAGGTGACAGAGGTTGAGGCGGATTGGACTCAGTATTGTCCTGAGACTTTGGTTTATGTGTCAGATGGATAAGAATGAGTGATGGTAGTTTATTGGGTAGAAAGCTCTTAGGTATGTCTTTGGTCCCTAAAGAAAATGTTTAAAGATTTATTCTGGTTTTTCCAAAACATATATGACTAAGAAATATTAAAATATGAAATTGTATATAAGTGAAAATATTTTGAAAATAAAGAGACTAAAGACCACAAGCTTTTATAAAGATAAACTTTTTTGAGATGTGCGTTGACCAGATGCATTTATTTCTATTAAGTTTGTAGCATTCCCTTATCCTATGGAGGACCTTGGGTTAGATGAACTCATCTTCCTCTTCTTTGTCACCGTCGGCTTTGTCTTCTTGATGATCATTGTCCTGTTGTGGTAGTGCATCGTCATGTATTCCAAGGTTAATAGTATCATCATCCATAACAGCCGACCTAAGGGTAATCGGCTCACCGGTATCAATCACCGTTTTTGAAAGAGTTAGGTTATCAATCTGATAAGGTTTCTGATCCTCTGTCCTATCATCAGACTTGATGCGGCCTCTTGACTTAGTCTAAACCACAACCACCCAACTAGACTTGTATGAACCCAGATAAGGCAAAAAAACATCTGTCGTGCATCTTGAGGTAGAATAAAAGGATCAAAGTGCCTATATTTTCTAGTTACATTAACTTCAGTGATATCGTAGTCCTTGTGCATTCATGTTTCTTGTCGTGAACTTGGATCATACCATTCATATTTAAACACACACACCATGTACGTAGTGCGATAGAAATATTCTAATTTAATTATATTGTGTAACACACCAAACCAATCAAAATGACCACTGCTTGAATCCCTACGAACCCAAACTTCGGCGTTATCTGTTTTTTTCCTAATCGACCACTGTAAGGTATGAAACCGATATCCATTAATAATATACATCGGGTAGCTAGTTTACTTATTCATTGGGCCCCAACTAAGTGTACTAGTTCCGAATCTGTTGAGTCAAATAGATGCACGCTGATATATTTTTTGAACCAACGTGGAAAGTTGTTCGATGAGGTATCAGAATTTGCCTCTTGGAATAACTTATATGATATAATAGGATAAAGAAGTTTTGATTAGATTAAGAAGTTATAATGTTACCGATCATAACATTTATAAGGACTTAAAAAACTCACATGAGATATAGTAAAATCTGGTCATAATTAAGCAACACATGCAGATGTGTGGCATCGATTTTCTTCTGCTCTAACCTGTAGTCACTTTTCACACCCATTTCATCTCCTTTCGGGGCAAAGATTGTATATGTTATTTCACCCGACGATGGGTTAACTCTTGGGTATAATTTGATCCCGACTTAACAGTCATCATTCTAACACATGTAGACAACTCCGAATGAACGCAACCCTCAAACAACAGTCTCGTAGCAGATTCTAACAGATAACAAAATATCTTTGCCTCTGGGTTAGGCTCTTGTTTAGCCTGTTCTAATCCCGTAATACTTGTTGCATTAAACACCATCTCGTTGTATCTCTCAGGGTTACCTTCCCAAGTCGTGTCTTCTATGTTTAGTTCTCTTTCCACCCGAACCCTCGTTGATCGATAGTCGGACCTATTTAAATTCGAGGCAGACCTGTTAACTCCCTGTTCGTCCATTTCTCCGTGCTCCATCCACATCAAATACCCATCCTTGAACCCATTACAATAAAGGTGAAGCATTAATCCGCAGGTCCTAACCACTTAGTCAGTTGACACTTTTCATATAGACACCTAGATACCAATTTAGACCTAAATGGTTCCATACTGAACACATGCGCAACAAACGCGTCAATCCCCTCAAAAAATTCAGGTTTTAATCCCCCCCGTCTACCGTTATCCTATCATACATCCATAGACAATGACTTGGAATCATATTAAAACACACCCCCTAGAATTCAATGAACAAGACAAAATTATTAAATTTTTACAAAATCCGACAGAGCATACCCTATAATTAGAATCTTTCGCCAAATATAGATATCATTTTCTACAAACCAAATAAGTTTTAAAAGAAATTACATGAAATTTCGCTAGAACTTTCCTTTAATTCAGAGACATCCATGAAATAAATATAGCAATTTTCACAGTGGAAACACTGCAAGCATAAATTAGAACAAAAACAAATTCAATAACACATGAAATCCTAACCATCTAGTGCGCAACCCCTTATAACTCCACATTTTTCCAACAAAGAAGGGTTTCGAAAGGTGCCTCTACGCAACCTTCTCCCACTTCCATCCTAAAATGCTATCTTAGGAAAAGTAAGTTCAACATAGAACTTAAACAATTGATTATAGTTAGAGATTGAAAACTTACTTGCAACACAAATGCACAGAATACGAAAGAAGAGAAATCCAATTAATCTCAGAGAAATAGCACCGTCCTAATAAAAAAAACTTATTAAACTCACAAGTTGAAACTAATTAAGTCAACAAACTATACAAAGTCATCCAACAATGTCGAACACTCTTAATTTCACCCTACTTAGCCTACCTTAACTTAATTATAATTTCTATATACACTAAATTAACATAAGAAATCCTAATCGTAAACTTCATTTCTCTATTTTAATCAATAATTTGATAATAAAATACATAGCAAAATCCTAGACTAAAAAAAATCTGAAAAGACTAAAAACCCCCAAACCAAACCATAACCTTAAACTTCATTACCATATTTTAATCAATAATTCAGTAAAATACCTAATAAAACCGTAAAGTCACAAAAAATCTGAAAAACAGTAAAAAAATATACCAAGTCCTAATCACAAACTTCATTACACTAATTTAATCAATAATTTCATAAACTATTTAACAAAAAACTCTAAACTCACATAAAAATCTTAATAAAATTAAAAACTATGTCAAAATTACCTTTGAAGGTGGCTGCAGGATGCTGGAGGCATGGTGGAACCAGTAGTGACGGCATTCCCGACGGTAGTGGCCATGATGAATAGTGGCGACATTCCTAACCTTTCCAGCAGTGACCGACAGCTCCAATAGTGAGAACATCCAGTGGCGGTGACACCAGAGGCTCCGGCGGGTAACAGCAATGCCAGCAGAACCTCCTCCGACGAGAGAACACGAGAGGAGAGAGAGAAGAGAGATAGAGAGAGTGATCTTGGACAAGTGAGAGAGGAGGGGTTCGCGTGTGAATTTTAAAATAAATTTACCATCAGATTTACCATTGATATTCTCTGATGGTAAATCGGTTAAACGCAGCGTTTTACTCGGAAAAATCTGACGATAAAATCGCCGGTAAAGTTGATGCCAGCAAAATCATATCTCACTCCACTAATCACTTTCGGATTTAGAGTCGGAATATAAAATCTGATGGTAAACATTTCGAGAAACCCAAGTTACCTTGTATCCAACGCAAAAACCAATGCTAAGTCCGACAGTAATTGACGCCGTTAAATCTGACGGTAAATCCGACGATACTCAGCATTTTTCTTGTAGTGTCTAACTCTTTAATCTGATCTTGAATTTGTTTTGGCGCAAGCACAATCCCTAGATCTTAAGCAGTTTTGAACCTTGAGAGTTATGATTCGTAGTAAGCTAATTATGCGATTTGGTTCTCTTACTTTATTTTCTTTATCTTATATGTATCTTACTCTGATCGTACTCCTATCTATCTTGTTGAATGCCCTGGCCTATTGTTCATACCCTAGCCCAAAGCCTAAAGCCAGACCCAATAAGGATGAAAGGCTCACCAAAGAGGGTGGCCTCTACCCCATGCCTGGCCTCTTTTAAAGAGGTCGGATACGATGAAAGAGACCAGTTTGTACTTATCTAAATAAGTAACTACCTCTCCGAATCTCTCTAACTATCTCTATCTTCCCTGAAAGATAGATCCTAACAAACTCCCAAGATAAAGGGGACGATTATCCATCAATAAAGGTGGAACAACTTCAACAAAGGCAGTTATTAGCTCTACTATAAATACACTGACACCCTTTAGGTATACTCACGTTCTAATCTACTAAATACTTGCTTAATGCCCTTGCTAACTTAAGAATTGGAGTCCCTTGCAGGTACCACCCCCACCTCTTCAAGAGGAACTCGGACGGCAACACCTCAGCATGAGAACAAGTCGGACGCTGCCTCATAAGTAATCTGGACCTTACGTCCAGGCCCAAATCAATGTTTCAAGTAACCCTCAGAACATTGGCGCCGTTGTTGGGGACTTAGAATTCAACCCTTGATAATTGCGGACGATCACTACGAAGATGACCACACGACATCCGAATCAGAACCTGAGCCCCACCATGATGATCTCACACTTGCAATACATCGTCCCTGGGAAAGAACTTACACTCCCCACGGAGAAGTGACGTGTGAGCATCTTTCCTATCTTTTTCTAGTGAATTTGCATTCAAATTTGTGAGCTTAATCAAGATTTAAATACTTCTTAGCCACTATAAATGCTACTTTGAGTTGTGTGCAATTCTGTTTATTTCAGGTAGCATTCGGGTGAATTTGATGGAGTTTTTGTAGAAGAAGAGAAGAAAGTGAATTATGCTATCAACTCTGACCTCCTAGCACTCCAACGGAAATAACTTGAGCTACAGAGGTCCAATTGACGTGTCTCCAGTGGCATTGGAAAGCTAACTTCTATAACTTTTTAACTATGTATAATAGTATACACTTTTTCTCCAACACACTCGGCCTTGGTGGCGCCTAACTTAGGATTCTCCAAGTTAGGCGCCAAAGGAGGACTTACACGCCAATTGCTTGCTGCATAGGTGGCGCCTAACTTGGCTTTTCCCAAGTTAGGCGCCAATACCAAAGGTCAAAGCTTTGCTGCCTCATCCATGCCTAACTTCACAATTGTGAAGCTGCACGAAGATTTTTATTAATTTTGTTTAAAACTTTAATTTATTTATAAATAGGAAAAGATATTATTTAGTTTTAGAAAAGATATTTTACATTAATTAGGATTAGATATAAAAGGGAAAAGAATCAGCCCTTCAGGCTCTCACTTCTTCTCTCTTCCCTCATTCCGCACTTTACAATTTTTCAGAACCCTAGTTTTCTCTTTGAGCCATGAGCAACTAAACCTCCACTGTTAAGGTTAGGATCTCTGTTTATTGTATGGATTGATACTATTACTTTTCTATTTTAATTCATGTATTGATTTCTATTTCAAGAATTGTTTTTGTTCTTCATCTTATGAATCTGGGTAGAACGGAAGTATGACCCTTATTCTAATTGAGTTCTTGTAAACTTTAAAAAAGCTCTTTACCTGAACAACAACTTGGAAATAAATTCTCATAAATAATTAATTATCTGGATTAACGGGATACGTGACATATAATCCTCTTATATTTGAATAATTAGGATTTCTGTGGCGCATAAACTAGATTTGAACTTAACCCTCTAATTGGAATCAAGTGACCAAGGAATTGGCTGTTGATGAAGGTTAGAGGAGACTAAAAATGTCCAAGGAATTAGGGTTTAGTCACATATAGTTTGCCATGAATTGAATCTTGCATGATTAAAATAGTTGGTAAGAAAAGTTAATCCGAAAAATAAATATCTCTGAAACCTTAACTGTTTTACTCATATATTTCACAACCCGTTTAGTGCTTGCTTTCTGATTTTCTAAATTTACTGTTTGTTGCAATTGAACTCTCGAAACACCATTTTTTGTTTGTCTAACTAAGTAAATCACGCAATCATTGTTTCTTAGTCCATCAATCTTCGTGGGATCGACCATCACTCACCTGAGGTATTACTTGGTACAACCTGGTGCACTTGCTGGTTAGTTTGTGGGTTATAAATTCCACACCAAGTTTTGGCGCCGTTGCCGGGGATTGACTATGATTGACAACTATTAGTTGTTTGATTTCTTAGATTAGGCATTTTAGCTTTATATTTATTTAATTTTACTCTTAAATTTTTGAAAATTTGTGCTACTATATTTTCCTAATTTCTGAAATTAAGTTTGGTGTTAACTAGTTATTTTTAATTTAACTTTCCTATTTAATTTTTTTTAAATTTCGAAATTTTCATTTCAATTTTATTTATAATTTTTTATTTTTTTAATTATTTAGTTGTTCTGTTTTATTTCTTTACACAGGTTACCTCACTGGGAATTCTCTGCACTCTGACGTAGAGACTCCCACTTTTCTTGTTTTCTGTTTGTTTATGAGCAAGAATAGGGACAAAGAACCTCTTATAGATTTTGATTCTGAACTTGAAAGGACTTTGAGGCGGCACTTGCAACAAGCTAGACTTTACAAGGCTAGTGAAAATCTAAGTGAGACCTTTGAAAAGGAAGCTGTAGAGTCCACTATGGATCCTAATCGTGCTGTTAATGCCAATGTGGTAAATCCGAATGAGAATGAACAACCTAGAAGAGTGATTGGCTCATACACTGCCCCCAATCCAGATCTCTATGGAATAATATTGTGGTGCCTCCTATAGCTGCAAACAACTTTGAGCTGAAGCCTTAGTTAGTCACTCTGGTGCAACAAAATTGTCAGTATCATGGACTCCCACAGGAAGATCCAAACCAATTTATCTCTAACTTCCTGCAGATTTGTGACACTGTGAAAATAAATTGAGTGAATCCTGAGGTTTACAAGCTTATGCTCTTTCCATTTGCTGTGAGGGATAGAGCAAAACTGTGGCTATATTCTCAGTCCAAGGAGAGCCTGAACACTTGGGATAAGGTAGTCACTGGATTTTTGTCCAAATTCTTCCCACCACAGAAGCTGACTAAGCTAAGGGTGGATGTTCAGACCTTCAGGCAAAGAGATGGTGAGACCCTCTATGAAGCCTGGGAGAGGTACAAGCTGCTGACCAGGAAATGGCCCTCTGACATGTTTTCTAAATGGACTGGTGCACGAAATTGTGATGTCCAGGCTCAAACAATCTCCGGCAACGTGAGCAACTTGGTGCTCTGATCTCAATACATAATTGTCACAACTTCGATACAACTAACCAGCAAGTGCACTGGGTCGTCCAAGTAATACCTTACGTGAGTAAGGGTCGAATCCCACGGAGATTGTTGGTATGAAGCAAGCTATGGTCACCTTGTAAATCTCAGTCAGGCAGATATAAAGTGATAATGGTGTTTTCGAATATTATATAATAAAATAGGGATAGAGATACTTATGTAAATCATTGGTAGGAATTTCAGATAAGCGAATGGAGATGCTTTTCGTTCCTCTGAACCTCTGCTTTCCTGCTATCTTCATCCAATCAGTCTCACTCCTTTCCATGGCTGGCTTTATGTGATACATCACCACTGTCAATGGCTACTTTCGGTCATCTCACGGGAAAATGATCCAATGCCCTGTCACGGCTAATCGTCTAGAGGCATCACCCTTGTCAATGGCTTCATCTTATCCTCTCAGTGAATAATATGCTCACGCACCCTGTCACGGCACGGCTATTCATCTGTCGGTTCTCGATCATGCTGGAATAGGATTTACTATCCTTTTGCGTCTGCCACTAACGCCCTGCAATCGCGAGTTAGGAGCTCGTCACAGTCATTCAATCATTGAATCCTACTCGGAATACTACAGACAAGGTTTAGACCTTCCGGATTCTCTTGAATGCCGCCATCATTCTAGCTTACGCCACGAAGATTCTGGTTAGGAGATCTAAGAGATATTCATTCTAGCTTAATTCATGTAGAACGGAAGTGTTTGTCAGGCACGCGTTCATAAGGGAGAAGGATGATGAGCGTCACACATAATCATCACCTTCATCACGTTCTTGGGTGCGAATGGATATCTTAGAAGCGAAATAAGAAGAATTAAATAAAAAACAGTAGTACTTTGCATTAATCTTTGAGGAACAGCAGAGCTCCACACCTTAATCTATGGCGTGTAGAAACTCTACCGTATGAAAATACATAAGTGAAGGTCCAGGCATGGCCGAGATGGCCAGCCCCCTTGATCTAAGAACAATGCGTTCAAAGATGATCCTAAGATCCTAAGATGATTAAAAGATTAAAACTGAGACCAAAGATGCCTAATACAATAGTAAGAGGTCCTATTTATAATAAACTAGCTACTAGGGTTTACATGAGTAAGTAATTGATGCATAAATCTACTTCCTGGGCCCACTTGGTGTGTGTTTGGGCTGAGCCTGAATGTTGCACGTGCAGAGGCCATTTGTGGAGTTGAACGCCAGTTTCTGTGCCAGTTTGGGCGTTCAACTCTGGTTTTGGATCCTTTTCTGGCGCTGGACGCTAGATTTGGGCAGAAGGCTGGCGTTAAACGCCAGTTTACATCGTCTATTCTTGGCCAAAGTATGGACTATTATATATTGCTGGAAAGCCCTGGATATCTACTTTCCAACGCAATTAGAAGCGCGCCATTTCGAGTTCTGTAGCTCCAGAAAATCCACTTTGAGTGCAGGGAGGTCAGAATCCAACAGCATCAGCAGTCCTTCTTCAACCTCTGAATCTGATTTCTGCTCAAGTCCCTCAATTTCAGCTAGAAAATACCTGAAATCACAGAAAAACACACAAACTCATAGTAAAGTCCAGAAATGTGAATTTAACATAAAAACTAATGAAAACATCCCTAAAAGTAACCAGATCCTACTAAAAACATACTAAAAACAATGCCAAAAAGCGTATAAATTATCCGCTCATCACAACACCAAACTTAAATTGTTGCTTGTCCCCAAGCAACTGAAAATCAAATAGGATAAAAAGAAGAGAATATACTATAAATTCCAAACTATCAATGAAACATAGTTTCAATCATATGAGTGGGACTTATAGCTTTTTGCCTCTTGAATAGGAACTTCAGATTTCGAATAGTGTTATTGACTCTCCTAGTTCAGTATGATGATTCTTGAACACAGCTTTTTTATGAGTCTTGGCCGTGGCCCTAAGCACTTTGTTTTCCAGTATTACCACCGGATACATAAATGCCACAGACACATAATTGGGTGAACCTTTTCAGAATGTGACTCAGCTTTGCTAGAGTCCCCAATTAGAGGTGTCCAGGGTTCTTAAGCACACTCTTCTTTTGCTTTGGACCTTGACTTTAACCGCTCAGTCTCAAGTTTTCACTTGACACCTACACGCCACAAGCACATGGTTAGGGACAGCTTGGTTTAGCCGCTTAGACCAGGATTTTATTCCTTTAGGCCCTCCTATCCACTGATGCTCAAAGCCTTGGGATCCTTTTTATTTGCCCTTGCCTTTTTGTTTTAAGGGTTATTGGCTTTTTCTACTTGCTTTTTCTTTTTCTTTCTATTTTTTTCGCCTATATTTTTTTTTCTGCAAGCTTTGTTTTTTTGCTGCTTTTTCTTGCTTCAAGAATCATTTTTATGATTTTTCAGATTATCAAATAACATGTCTCCTAGTCATCATTCTTTCAAGAGCCAACATATTTAACATTCTTAAACAACAACTTCAAAAGACATATGCACTGTTCAAGCATTCATTCAGAAAACAAGAAGCATTGTCACCACATCAATATAATTAGGCTAAGTTCAAGGATAAATTCGAAACTCATGTACTTCTTGTTCTTTTGAATTAAAACATTTTTCATTTAAGAGAGGTGATGGATTCATAGGACATTCATATCTTTAAGACAAAGTTACTAACTACTAATGATCATGTAATGAAGACACAAACATAGATAAGCACATAGAAAACGAAAAACAGAAGAAGTAAGAACAAGGAATGAGTCCACCTTAGTGATGTCCTTGAGCTCTTCTATGTCTCTTCCTTGTCTTTGCTGCTCCTCCTTCATTGCTTTTAGATCTTCTCTGATTTCATGAAGGATGAAGGAGTGCTCTTGATGTTCCACCCTTAGTTGCTTCCAATAATTGTGTGGAAGAAAATGTATCCCCTGAGGTATCTCAGGGATCTCTTGATTTGTAGTCAAATGTTCTACCACTGAGCTATAGACCCTTGATGGAAGCTTTTGTCTTCCCTTTCCTCTTTCTAGAGGTTTCTCTGGCCTTAGGTGCCATCAATGGTTATGGAAAAAACAAAAAAGCTATACTTTTGCCACACCAAACTTAGAATGTTGCTCGCCCTCGAGCAAAAGAAGAAAGAATAGAAGAATAAGAAGAAGATATGGAGGAGATGGATGGGAGTGTGTATTCGGCCATATGGGTGGGATTGGGTGGGAGAGAGATGTTGAATTTTTGAAGGTAGTGGGTGTATGGATGTGAGTGATAAATGGAAAAAAAGAAGGGATGATCATGAATGGAAAGAGAGATGATGAGGTAGGTGGGGATCCTGTGGGGTCCACAGATCCTGAGATGATCCTGTGGGGTCCACAGATCCTGAAGTGTCAAGGCATTTACATCCCTGCACCAATTTAGGCATGTAAAATGCCATTGCACACAACTCTGGGCGTTCAGCGCCAGGTTGGTGCCCATTTTGGGCGTTCAACGCCCCTTTGCTGCCATTTCTGGCGTTGAACGCCAGAACCATGCTTGTTCTGGGCGTTCAGCGCCAGGATGCTCCCATTCTGGGCGTTCAGCGCCAGAACTATGCTCTGTTCTGGCGTTTGAACGCCAGACAGATGCTCCTCCAGGGTGTGATTTTTCTTCTGCTGTTTTTGATTCCGTTTTCAATTTTTATATTTATTTTGTTTATTTTGTGACTCCACATGATCATGAACCTAAGAAAACATGAAAAATAAGAATTAGATAAACATTGGGTTGCCTCCCAACAAGCGCTTCTTTAATGTCAATAGCTTGACAGTGGGCTCTCATGGAGCCTCACAGATGTGCAGAGCTTTGTTGAAACTCTCCAACACCAAACTTAGAGTTTGGATATGGGAGTTCAACACCAAACTTAGAGTTTGGTTGTGGCCTCCCAACACCAAACTTAGAGTTTGACTGTGGGGGCTCTGGTTGACTCTGCTTGGAGAGAAGCTTTTCCTGCTTCCTCTCCATGGTTGCAGAGGGGGATCCTTGAGTTTTGAATACAAGGGAGTTCTCATTCCATTGAAGGAATATTTCACCTCTGTCAACATCAATCACAGCTCTTGCTGTGGCCAGGAAAGGTCTTCCCAGGATGATGGATTCATCCTCTTCCTTTCCAGTATCCAGGACTATGAAATCAGTAGGTATGTAAAGGCCCTCAATCTTTACTAATACATCTTCTACTTGTCCATAAGCCTGTCTTCTTGAGCTGTCTGCCATCTCTAGTGAGATTTTAGCAGCTTGCACCCCATAGATTCCCAGTTTCTCTATTACAGAGAGGGGCATGAGGTTTATTCCTGAACCAAGGTCACACAGAGCCTTAAAGAGCATGGTGCCTATGGTACAGGGTATTATGAACTTTCCAGGATCCTGTCTCTTCTGAGGCAATGTCAGTTGATCCAGATCACTTAGTTCATTGATGAACAAGGGAGGTTCAACTTCCCCAGTATCAATGCCAAATAATTTGGCATTCAGCTTCATGATTGCACCAAGAAACTTGGCAGTTTGCTCTTCAGTAACATTCTCATTCTCTTCAGAAGAGGAATACTCATCAGAGCTCATGAAGGGCATAAGGAGGTTCAATGGGATCTCTATAGTCTCTAGATGAGCCTCAGAGTCCTTTGGTTCCCCAGAGGGACGCTCCTTATTGATCACTGGACGTCCCAGGAGGTCTTCCTCCTTGGGATTCACGTCCTCTCCTCTCCTCAGAGGTTCGACCATGGCACTTATGTCAATGGCCTTGCACTCTCCTTTTGGGTTCTCTTCTGTATTGCTTGGGAGAGTACTAGGAGGGATTTCAGTGATCCTTTTACTCAGCTGGCCCACTTGTGCTTCCAGATTTCTAATGGAAGACCTTGTTTCATTCATGAAACTTACAGTGGCCTTAGATAGATCAGAGACTAGATTTGCTAAATTAGAAGCATTTTGTTCAGAGTTCTCTGTCTGTTGCTGAGTTGATGATGGAAAAGGCTTGCTATTGCTAAACCTGTTTCTTCCACCATTGTTAAAGCCTTGTTGGGGCTTTTGATCCTTCCATGAGAAATTTGGATGATTTCTCCATGTTGAGTTATAGGTGTTTCCATAAGGTTCACCTAAGTAATTTACCTCTGCTATTGCAGGGTTCTCAGGATCATAGGCTTCCTCTTCAGAAGATGCCTCTTGAGTACTGTTGGATGCAGCTTGCATTCCATGCAGACTCTGAGAAATCATAATGACTTGCTGAGTCAATATTTTGTTCTGAGCCAATATGGCATTCAGAGTATCAACCTCAAGAACTCCCTTCTTCATAGGCGTCCCATTGATTACAGGATTCCTTTCAGAAGTGTACATGAACTGGTTATTAGCAACCATGTCAATGAGTTCTTGAGCTTCTGCAGGCGTTTTCTTTAGGTGAATGGATCCACCTGCAGAAGTGTCCAGTGACATCTTTGATAGCTCAGATAAACCATCATAGAATATATCCAGGATGGTCCATTCTGAAAGCATGTCAGAAGGACACTTTTTGGTCAACTGTTTGTATCTTTCCCAAGCTTCATAGAGAGATTCACCTTCTTTCTGTCTGAAGGTTTGAACATCAGCTCTAAGCTTGCTCAGCTTTTGAGGAGGAAAGTACTTGGCTAAGAAAGCCGTGACCAGCTTATCCCAAGAGTTCAGGCTGTCTTTGGGTTGAGAATCCAACCATAATCTAGCTCTGTCTCTTACAGCAAAAGGGAAAAGCATGAGCCTGTAGACTTCAGGATCTACTCCATTAGTCTTAACGGTATCACATATCTGCAAGAATTCAGTTAAGAACTGAAAATGATCTTCAGATGGAAGTCCATGAAACTTGCAGTTCTGCTGCATCAGAGAAACTAATTGAGGTTTCAGCTCAAAGTTGTTTGCTCCAATGGCAGGAATGGAGATGCTTCTTCCATGTAAATTGGAATTAGGTGCAGTAAAGTCACCAAGCATCTTCCTTATATTATTATTATTTTCGGCTGCCATCTCCTCTTCCTGTTCAAAAATTTCTGAAAGGTTTTCTCTGGATTGTTGTATTTTAGCTTCTCTTAATCTTTTCTTCAGAGTCTTTTCAGGTTCTGGATCTGCTTCCACAAGAATGTTCTTATCCTTGCTCCTGCTCATATGACAAGGAAGAATGGACAGGAAAATGATAATAATAATAGAGATCCTTTATACCACCGTATAGGGATCCCTGTGTGAGTGGAAGAAAAGAGGGGGAGATAAAGAATGTGATGTAAAGGAAGAAACACAACTGTACGAATGGAAGAGATGTGAGATGAGATGTTAGGATATGAATGAATAAATAGAATAGGATGGGGGAGGTATAATTTTCGAAAATTATTTTGAAAAGGAGTTAGTGATTTTTGAAAATTGGTTTTTGAAAATTTGTTAGTATTATTCGAAATTTTTTTTTTGAAATAAAAAATAAAAATAAAAATAATTAGTTAATTAAAAAGAAATTTTTGAAAAAGGGGGAGATATTTTCGAAAAATGAGAGAGAGAGTTAGTTAGGTGGTTTTGAAAAAGTTAAGAAACAAACAAAAAGTTAGTTAGTTAGTTGAAACAAATTTTTGAAAAGATAAGAGGTTAGGAGGTTAGGAAAGATATTTTGAAAAGATATTTTTGAAAAAGATAAGATAAGAAGATATTTTTGAAAAGATATGATAAAATTAGTTTTGAAAAAGATTTGATTTTTAAAATCACAATTAATGACTTGATTCATAAGAAATCACAAGATATGATTCTAGAACTTAAAGTTTGAATCTTTCTTAACAAGCAAGTAACAAACTTCAAATTTTTGAATCAAAACATTAATTGTTTATGTTATTTTCGAAAATTTGATTAAAAATAAGAAAAAGATTTTTGAAAAATATTTTTTTGGAATTTTCGAAAATAACTAAGAATTTTTGAAAAAGATTTGATTTTTGAAAAAGATTTTGAAAAAGATAAGATTTTCAAATTGAAAATTTGATTTGACTTATGAGAAACAATTTGATTTTTAAAAATTTTTGAAAAAGTCAACTCAATTTTCGAATTTGATGAGAGAAAAAGGGAAAGATTTTTTTTTTATTTTTGAATTTTTATGATGCAAGAGAAAAACACTAAAAGGATGCAATGCATGAAATTTTTAGATCAAAACAATGAATGCATGCATGAATGTTATGAATGTCAAGATGAACACCAAGAACACTATGAAGAACATGATGAACATCATAGACACAATTTTGAAAAATCTTTAATGCAAAGAAGACATGCAAGATACCAAACTTAGAAATCTTTCATGTTTAGACTCTAAGAAACGAAAAATGCATATGAAAAACATGAAAAGACACAAAACAAAAAATCATCAAGATCAAACAAGAAGACTTACCAAGAACAACTTGAAGATCATGAAGAACACTATGAATGCATGATACTTTCGAAAAAATGCAAGATGCATATGCAAGTGACACCAAACTTATAATGTGACTCAAGACTCAAACAAGAAACAGAAAATATTTTTGATTTTTATGATTTTCTAATTTTTTTGGATTTTTATTTTATATTTTTCGAAAATTAAAAGGAAAAATAAGGATTCCAAAATTTTTAATATGAATTCCAGGAATCTTGCCATGTTAGTCTAAAGCTTCAGTCCAGGAATTAGACATGGCTCACTAGCCAGCCAAGCTTTCAAAGAAAGCTCCAGTCCAAAACACTAGACATGGCCAATGGCCAGCCAAGCTTCAGCAGGTGATCAGAAACAGTAGCAGGTGGATTAACTCCAACTAACTTGCTCTTGATAACAAATTGCTGCCTCAGTCCAAATGAATTTAGACAAGGCTTTACAGCCAGCCAGGCTGCAACATATAATTACATGGGCTGGAGTGATTAGTTGAATACTAATCCCAAAGTAGTTTGGGTATGGCTTTACAGCCAGATATGATTCAACATATTTCATGAAACACTAGAATTCATTCTTAAAAATTTTGAAGCCATAGAATAATTTATTTTTGAAAACATTTTTATTTTTTTCGAAAACAGATGAGAAAATTTTAGAAATTTTTTTTTTGAAAAATTTTTGAAAATAAAATAAAAAGAAAATTACCTAATCTGAGCAACAAGATGAACCGTCAGTTGTCCAAACTCAAACAATCCCCGGCAACGGCGCCAAAAACTTGGTGCACGAAATTGTGATGTCCAGGCTCAAACAATCCCCGGCAACGTGAGCAACTTGGTGCTCTGATCTCAATACATAATTGTCACAACTTCGATACAACTAACCAGCAAGTGCACTGGGTCGTCCAAGTAATACCTTACGTGAGTAAGGGTCGAATCCCACGGAGATTGTTGGTATGAAGCAAGCTATGGTCACCTTGTAAATCTCAGTCAGGCAGATATAAAGTGATAATGGTGTTTTCGAATATTATATAATAAAATAGGGATAGAGATACTTATGTAAATCATTGGTAGGAATTTCAGATAAGCGAATGGAGATGCTTTTCGTTCCTCTGAACCTCTGCTTTCCTGCTATCTTCATCCAATCAGTCTCACTCCTTTCCATGGCTGGCTTTATGTGATACATCACCACTGTCAATGGCTACTTTCGGTCATTTCACGGGAAAATGATCCAATGCCCTGTCACGGCACGGCTAATCGTCTGGAGGCATCACCCTTGTCAATGGCTTCATCTTATCCTCTCAGTGAATAATATGCTCACGCACCCTGTCACGGCACGGCTATTCATCTGTCGGTTCTCGATCATGCTGGAATAGGATTTACTATCCTTTTGCGTCTGTCACTAACGCCCTGCAATCGCAAGTTAGGAGCTCGTCACAGTCATTCAATCATTGAATCCTACTCGGAATACCACAGACAAGGTTTAGACCTTCCGGATTCTCTTGAATGCCGCCATCATTCTAGCTTACGCCACGAAGATTCTGGTTAGGAGATCTAAGAGATATTCATTCTAGCTTAATTCATGTAGAACGGAAGTGTTTGTCAGGCACGCGTTCATAAGGGAGAAGGATGATGAGCGTCACACATAATCATCACCTTCATCACGTTCTTGGGTGCGAATGGATATCTTAGAAGCGAAATAAGAAGAATTGAATAGAAAACAGTAGTACTTTGCATTAATCTTTGAGGAACAGCAAAGCTCCACACCTTAATCTATGGAGTGTAGAAACTCTACCGTATGAAAATACATAAGTGAAGGTCCAGGCATGGCCGAGATGGCCAGCCCCCTTGATCTAAGAACAATGCGTTCAAATATGATCCTAAGATCCTAAGATGATCAAAAGATTAAAACTGAGACCAAAGATGCCTAATACAATAGTAAGAGGTCCTATTTATAATAAACTAGCTACTAGGGTTTACATGAGTAAGTAATTGATGCATAAATCCACTTCCTGGGCCCACTTGGTGTGTGTTTGGGCTGAGCCTGAATGTTGCACGTGCAGAGGCCATTTGTGGAGTTGAACGCCAGTTTCTGTGCCAGTTTGGGCGTTCAACTCTGGTTTTGGATCCTTTTCTGGCGCTGGACGCCAGATTTGGGCAGAAGGCTGGCGTTGAACGCCAGTTTACGTCGTCTATTCTTGGCCAAAGTATGGACTATTATATATTGCTGGAAAGCCCTGGATGTCTACTTTCCAACGCAATTGGAAGCGCGCCATGTCGAGTTCTGTAGCTCCAGAAAATCCACTTTGAGTGCAGGAAGGTCAGAATCCAACAGCATCAGCAGTCCTTCTTCAACCTCTGAATCTGATTTCTGCTCAAGTCCCTCAATTTCAGCCAGAAAATACCTGAAATCACAGAAAAACACACAAACTCATAGTAAAGTCTAGAAATGTGAATTTAACATAAAAACTAATGAAAACATCCCTAAAAGTAACCAGATCCTACTAAAAACATACTAAAAACAATGCCAAAAAGCGTATAAATTATCCGCTCATCATGGACCTAGCTGGAGATCTTTTATGAGGGCCTCTGTGAAATGTCCAAAATGTGTTTAGATAATTCCGCAGGTGGTTCATTGCACATGAAGAAAATGCCCGAAGAGACCACTGAGCTTATTGAATTGGTTGCTAACAACCAATATCTTTACTCCTCTAACAGGAATCTTGTGAACTCTGGGACTCTTCAGAAGAAAGGCATTTTGGAAGTAGAGACCTTGGATGCTATTCTTGCTCAGAACAAAGCCATGTCTCAAAAGATTAATATGCTTACTCAACACTTGAGTGGGATGCAATTTTCAGCCGTCAATGCTCAGAATGCCCCTCAAGAGGCTCCATATGACATGAATGGTGGCTTCATTCAAGGTGAGAATTATGACTATGCTCAATTTTCTTATAAACAGGTCAACTATATGGGGAATGCTCCTAGAAATCTCAATAATGATCCATATTCCAAGACCTATAATCAGGGGTGGAGAAATCACCCAAATTTAGGGTAGAGAGAGCAACCTCAGAGGCCACAGAATTTTAATAATAATTCTCAGGGTAGAGAATAATTTTAATAACCACCAGTTTCAGTCATCTCAGCAAGCAACTCCTCAGCCTCAGAAGACTACTGATTTAGAATCTATGGTAATAAGCTTTATATAGGAAACTAGAGCATCAATCAAGAACTTGGAGGTTTAGATGGGTCAATTAGCCACAAAAGTTAATGAAATTGATCAGAGGACCACTAATAGCCTTCTTGGTAATACAATTCCAAATCCAAGAGAGGAGTGCAAGGCCATCACCGTGATAAGTGGACAAGTGGCAAGTATGGAAGCACAAGTTACTGAGGGGCCAGTTGAAAAAGAAGTTCCAGAGGAGAAAAAGGAGGAGGTTGAACACGCCCCACCTAGGCGAGCAGACAACCCTTTTTCAGTCACTCTTGACACACATCCGACATTACCTAAGGCTCCTGAATACAAGCCTAAGATGCCATACCCTTAGAGACTTCAAAAGGAGACCAAGGACAAGAAATTTTCAAAGTTCTTGGAAGTTTTTAGAAAGTTGCAATCAATATTCCTTTTGCTGAGGTTTTGGAGCAAATGCCTCTCTATGTCAAATTCATGAAGGAGTTGTTGTCAAAAAAGAAGCTTTTAAAAGGAGATGAGACAGTGGTCCAAACTAGGGAATGTAGTGCCATAATTCAGAAAAACTTGCCAAGGAAGATGCCAGATCCAGGGAGCTTTCAAATTCCATGTACCATTGGGAGCACCACCTTTGAGAAAGCGTTATGTGATCTGGGAGCAAGTATCAATTTAATGCCCTTGTCTGTGATGAAGAAGTTACAAATCCAAGAGGAACAACTCAAAAGGATAGCATTACAGATGGCAGACAAATCTCTAAAGCCTGCGTATGGATTAGTAGAGAATATCTTGGTCAAAGTGGGTAAATTCTTCCTCCCAACAGATTTTATGATTCTTGACACGGGGGAGGATGAGAATGCCTCTATAATTTTAGGAAGGCCATTCCTAGCCACTAGCAGAGCTTTAATTAATGTGGAAGAAGGAGAATTAGTGCTTAGAGTGCATAATGAGCAACTGGTCTTTCATGTGTTCAAAGATATGCATTCAGCAGGTGAAGAAGAGAAGTACATGCAGACTGAGCTTACTAATTCAAACCTTCAAGAACCCCCTGATGATGCACAACAGAATCTGCAGCGCAAACCTCCTTTGGTAACAATCATCAAAATTTCCCCTGACATCAAACCTAAGTTTGGTTTCGGGAATGCATCATCCACCAAGGAGGAGGTTCTCAAGAAGAAGAAAGTACCCAGGGAATGGAGAAATAAAATTCCCACTGAAGACTTCTCCCCAGGAATGAAGGTGGTATTCACTGCATGCCCAATCTTGCCTTATACAGTGAACAGGATCCTGTCTCTTGAGCATATAGAGTTGAACCATGAGAGCATAGGAAAGAAGTTCACAGTGAGGGGTGAAGAGCTGAGCCCCTATAATCCTCCTCCCTAGAGGAGCTGACCGTCAAGCTAGTAACGGTAAAGAAGCATTTGTCGGGAGGCAACCCGATGTTTTCATATCCTTGAGCTTGAATTTTACTTTGAATTTTTTTATTTCATTAGTTTTGTTTGAGTTTCTATTTTTTTCCCCTTTATTTTACGTGTATTTTGATCATACAAAGTGATTAGAGCAGAAACAGGTGTATTAAGATAGAGTTTCAGACACCCTAGAGGAGCTGGATGCGGACAGGGTGGAGAAGACCCATTCGTAGAAGAGATCATGCAAGCCAAAGTTCCAAGAAATTTCAAAATCTCTGATATGGATCTCTACGACGGAATGACGATCCGAGGCATCATCTCATCAATTTTAAAAGTCGGATATACCTAGCCGACGCCTCTGATGCTACTCATTGTAAAACATTCCCAACGACTTTGACCAAAGCTACGATGAAGTGGTTTGATAACTTACCGCCCAGGTCGGTAACTTGCTTTGACGACCTGGAAAGGAAGTTTCTTACAAGATTCTCAATTAAGAAGGATAAGGTAAAGCACGCACCATGCTTGCTAGGAGTCAAACAAGAGGCTGGAGAGACACTCTGAGATTATATAGAAAGATTCAACAAAGCGTGCTTAGAAATACAAAATTTACCTACTGAAGCAGTCATAGTGGGATTAGTTAATGGTTTCAAAGAAGAGCCATTCTCTCAATCCATATCCAAGCGACACCTGGCTTCCTTGTATAAATTGCAAGAGCGAGCAGAGAAGTACATCAACATGGAGGAGAATTCCCGACTAAGAGAACTGCTCCTGAGTCCTAGCCTGTCCTATCCAACTCGGGAAAAATAGAAAAAACCTAAGAAGAAAGAAGAGTATAACTCGGAGAAATCTCGAAGGTATCATAACTATACTCCTCTCCGGGTCTCTCTTGTGGATGTTTACAGAGAGTTATGACATATCGAGAAGCTTCCACCTCCCAGTCTGATCAAACACAAAAGGCAGAAAATCGAACAGAATACTGTGAATATCACAAACTCTATGGGCATTCTACCAATGATTGCTATAATTTAAAAATGACACTGAAAAGTTGGCCAGAGAAGGTCGACTAGATAGGTACTTAGCAGATAGGTTGGACGATCAAAGGAAAAGGAAAAGAGATGAAGAATAAAGACGACAAGAACGTTCACCTCAAACTCTTGAGCAACACATACACATGATTAATGGGGGGATTTGCTGGAGGAGGAATATCAAAATCATCACGAAAAAGGCATCTTGGTGTACCAAGTCGGGGAAGATAGAAGATTTCCCGACTCGCCAACCATCTCGTTCACTAAAACAGACGCTCAAGGTGTAACACCTGGCCATTACGACCCCGTGGTAATAACAATGATCCTTTCCAATGCAAACGTCCATAGAAGACTAGTGGATCAAGGTAGCTTGGCAGATATATTATTTAAACCCACTTTTGATAAGCTCGGACTGGAAGAAAAGGATCTAAAGACATACCCAGATAATCTCTTAGGATTGGGGGACACACCAATCTAACCTCTTGAGTACATCTCTCTATACCCTAGTTTTGGAAAGGGCACCAGGTCAAAGATGTTAAGCATTGACTACATCGTGGTTGACGTCACTTCGGCATATAATTCCCTAATAGGTCGGACAATCCTGAACTGACTTGCAGCAGTTGTCTCTATGCCTTATCTATGCGTAAAGTTTCTAACTGTAGAAGGAATTGCTACCATAAAGGGAGATCAAAAGCTAGCACGCTAATGTTACAACGGAAGTCTCAATTTAAAAGGCAGTCCAAGCAGAAAAGAAGTCAACACTATCGAGTTCGGTGGCATTTGAACTCAAGAGGAACTATGCCCCCAACCTGGAGGAAAGATAGAAGAAGTTCAAATCGAAGATCAACCTGAGAAAACAACAAATATAGGGGCAACCTGGAAGAAAGGCTCAAAAAGAAGCTCATTGACCTTCTAAGAAGAAATTTTGACCTCTTCGCTTGGAAAGTCTCCGACATGACTGGTGTTCTGAGGGTTACCTGAAACTGTAGGTCGATCTTGGACGAAATCTTCTGTACTGGTTGGAGCTGATGTGTCCGACTTGATGATGGTGGCCGGAGCTGCCGTATCTGACTTGTTGGACTTGGTGGCGGTGCTGATCTTTCGTCACCGAAGGGTAGTGATACCTGCAAGGGACTCCGATGCTTAAGTTAGCAAGGGTATTAAGCAGGTTTTTTGTAGAATCAGAGTATAAGTTATACCTGGGTGCTCCAGTATATTTATAATGGTGTAGAGTGACCTTTCTGGAGATAAGATAGTTATCTTATCTTATCTTTGAGTGGAGTTATCTTATCTTTAAGGGAACCGCCTTTATCCTTCTAGACTTGGGCTGCCTTTGGACTTGGGTCGTGTTCCTCTATTTGGGCCCTTTTTGGGCTTCTCCTGGTGATTTGGCCGAACTCTTTAAGAAGAGGTCGGTAATGGGCCAACCTTCCAAGAGGTCGGTCATGGGCCAACCTTCTAAGAGGTCGGTCATGGGCCAACCTTCTAAGAGGTTGGTCATGGGCCAACCTTTTAAGAGGTCGGCCAACCCGGTCCTTTATAGCTCGAACCGATGTATGAACAGTGCCCCTGCTTGAGTTCGGACCTTTCCGTGAGATCGTGCTTTCAGAGCTTCGATCTCTTTGAGGAAGTCGTGCTCAAGCATCCTGACTTGTTTCTTCATTGCTTTGCAATCCTTGCAGATTTTCTAGAGGTTTGGTACTTCCCAGTCCGACCTCTTTTGAGTGGTAGTGTGGGTTTTCTACCCTTGCCTTCTGGATCACGCCTTACTTTAAGTTTGTGTTGACAACCCTCTGCTTTGGCGAAGTTATCCTTGCGGCTTGATATTCGCGCTTTTAGTGACTTGTCCGATGACTTTTTAGTGTTCTTTATATAGAACCTTTTTTAGTCTCGGATGACGTTTGTAGCCCTGTTTGAGATTGTGCCTTCTTTGAGCGGAGTTGTATCCCTTTTAGCTAAGCACATTTGAGTAAGTTGTTTCCCAAGCTTTTGGCTTGTTCTTTTTTGAGATCGTACTTGCGCCTCTTCTTAGCTGATGTTGACCTGTACGTCTTTGCCCCTGCTTGAGTTTGGACCTTTCCGTGAGATCGTGCTTTCGGAGCTTCGATCTCTTTGGGGAAGTCGTGCTGAAGCATCCTGACTTTGGTCGATCTTGAGTAGTTTCTCCTTGTGCGAGTCTGGTATTGCCCTTTTTAGTTTGTTGAGAGGTCTTTTCAGCCTTCTTCCGACTTGTTTGTCTTCACTGCTCGGGCTTTTTAGTCATAATCCAACAACTTTTTAGGTAGTGTTCCGATGGGAAACCTTTTTATAGTTTGTTTGGACGACTTTTTAGCTCCGTCTTTGAGGCCGTGCTTTTCGCTTTTTAAGTAGTGTCTTTTTTCAAGACTTCGTACTTTTCAGTCAAGCACTTCTGGCTTTGGCCTTTTGACCTTTCCTTGGCCTTTGTGAGATGTTTATAGAGTGTTGGTACTTTGTTGTTCGACCTCTTTTTGATTTGTTTAGTCTGTCTTCTGTTTAGGCGGGATGACCTTTGGGGCTAACTTGTCCGACAACTTTTTAGTGTTCTTGGTAGAATCTTTTTAGTTAGTCTGAACAATTTTAATAGCCTTGTCATGGAGCCATGGCTTTTTCGGCAAAGCTATGTCCCTTTTAGCGCACGTTTTTCATTGATCCAACTTCTCTTGTCGATTCTTCTTTAGCTTTCGTTGGTCCGACTTCTCTTATCGGTCCAAGCTGTAGCTTTCGTTGGTCTGACTTCTTCTGTCGGTTCAAGCTGTAGCTTTTATTGGTCTGACTTCTTCTTGTCGGTCCAATCTGTAGCTTTCATCGGCTTGGGCTGACTTCTTTACGTCGGTCCCTTCAAAGTTATTTCTAGTAATCCATTTTATTTGGACCTTGTCAGGTCTTTTTTATGGATTACTTTTTATAACTTTTGTGGTTTTGTTAGGCCGACTTCATTACGTCGGTCCCTTCTAAGTTATTTCTAGTAATCCTCTTTTTTAGGGCTGGCCAGGCCTCTTTCTAGGGATTACTTTTTATAACTTTTGTTGTTATAGTCGACTGGTCTGACTTCTTTATGTCGGTTCGTCTTTAAGTTATTTCTAGCAATCCATTTTTTGTTTAAGACCTCGTCAGGTCTCTATCTATGGATTACTTTTTATAACTTCTTGCATTAATCCGTTTTGATCGCTTTATCATCTTGCCGATTTTGTAGAAATCGAGCGGTGAGTTTGGTTCTCACTTGGCCGACCTTGTCGAAGTCGGGCAGTGAATTCGGTTTTCACCTTGCCGACCTTTGTCGAAATCGGATGATGAATTCGATTTTCATCGTGATCGAGCGGTGAATTTGGTTTTCACCTTGCCGACCTGTAGCTTTGTAATCGGGCAATGAACTTTTGCGTTCAGATTAATGCGTCTTGATAGAGAGACTTTGTAGAGAATCTACAATCTTTTAAACAATAAAATAAAGATAAGAGAGTGTACATGTTAGTGCTTACTGATGAGCGGATAATTTATACCCTTTTTGGCATTGTTTTTAAGTAGTTTTTAGTATGTTTTAGTTACTTTTTATTATATTTTTATTAGTTTTTATTCAAAAATCACATTTCTGGGCTTTATTATGAGTTTGTATATTTTTCTATAATTTCAGGTATTTTCTGGCTGAAATTGAGGGACCTGAGCAAAAATCTGATTTAGAGGCTGAGAAAGGACTGCAGATGCTGTTGGATTCTGACCCTCCTGCACTCAAAATGGATTTTCTGGAGCTGCAGAGGCCCAATTGGCGCGCTCTCAATTGCGTTAGAAAGTAGACAACTTGGGCTTTCCAGAAATATATAATAGTCCATACTTTGTCCAAGATTTGATGGCCTAAACTGGCATTAAAAGCCAGCCAAAAACTTTCTGGCGTAAAACGTCAGAACTGGCATACTTTTCGGCGTTAAATGCCCATTTTGGCACCCAGGGTGGCGTTTAACTCCAATATGAGGCATATGCACGTAGAAGCTTGAAAGCTCAGCCCAAACACTCACCAAGTGGGCCCCGGAAGTGGAATTATGCACTATCTACACCTAGTTACTCATTTTCTGTAACCCTAAGTTACTAGTTTAATATAAAAACTACTTTTAGAGATTCATTTAGCACCTTATGACATTCTACACTTCATATTGTATCTTCTACAGCATGAGTCTCTAAACCCCATAGGTGGAGGTGAGGAGCTCTGCTGTGTTTCAATGGATTAATGCAATTACTACTATTTTCTATTCAATCACGCTTGATTCTATTCTAAGATACTCATTCGTACTTCAATATAGAGTGTGTGATGATCCATGACACTCATCATTATTCTCAATTCTATGAACGCGTGCCTGACAATCACTCCCGTTCTATCTGAGCTCAACGTAGTCATTGGGCGACAGCTTGAGTACGTATCTCTTGGGTTTCTAATCCACAGACCGAGTCCGGAGGTTAGAACCTTCGTGGTATAGGCTAGAATCAATTGGCAGCATTCCTGGGATCCGGAAAGTCCAAACCTTGTCTGTGGTATTCCGAGTAGGATCTGGGAAGGGATGACTGTGACGAGCTTCAAACCTGCGAATGTTGGGCGCAGTGACAGTGTGCAAAAGGACAAGGGTTCTATTCCGACGCTAGCGGGAACCGACAGATGATTAGCCGTGCGGTAGCTGTACTTGGTATTTTTCATCCGAGACAAAAAATTCGACAGTTGATTAGCCGTGCAGAGATCGTACCTGGTATTTTTCATCCGAGAGGATCATACAGCTTGTCATTGAAGGAAGCCATGCGTGTTTGGAGAAGAAGACAGTAGGAAAGTAGAGATTCAGATGACAGAGTATCTCCGGAACCTCAACCTGTTTCTCATTACTGAATCACAAGTACTATTTATTTCATGTTATTTATTTTTCATAAATACAATCACTCTTATCATTAATCTCCTGACTAAGATTTATAAAATAACCATAGCTTGCTTCAAGCCGAAAATCTCCGTGGGATCGACCCTTACTCACGTAAGGTATTACTTGGACGACCCAGTGCACTTGCTGGTTAGTTGTGCGGAGTTGTGAAAAGTGTAATCACACTTTCGTGCACCAAGTTTTTGGCGCCGTTGCCGGGGATTGTTCGAGTTTGGATAACTGACGGTTCATCTTGTTGCTTAGATTAGGAAGAATTTACCTTTTTGGTTGGTTTAGAGTCACTAAATTCGAGTCTTTTATTTTCTTTTCAAAAATCTTTCAAAAATTTTTATTTTTCTTTATTAATCTGTGATTTGTCTTTGAGTCTTTTATTATTGTTCTTGTTAAAATTTTTAAAAATCCTTGTTTTATTTTTCTAAATTTCTTTATGAAATTTTTAATAAATAAATAAAAATCAATAACCTCATAATTTAGTCTTCTGTCTGAATTTAGTTTCATGTTTTAAGTTTGGTGTCAATTGCATGCCTTTATTTTTCTTTCAATTTTTTGAATTACATGTTCTTAGTTCTTTCTTGATCTTAAAGTTGTTCTTATTTATTTTCCTTGTTTGATCTTTAGTTTTTCTTGTTTTGTGTCTTTCCTTATTTTTCTTGTGCACTTTCGAATTATTAGTGTCCAAAGTATAAAATTTTTTAAGTTTGGTGTCCTTTGTGTCTTTATTTTCTTAAAGATTTCCAAAATTTGTTCTTGGTATTCATCTTGATCTTCAAAGTGTTCTTGGTGTTCATCTTGACATTCAAAGTTTTCCTGTTTGTTTTCTTTGCTTTGATATAAAAATTCTAAGTTTGGTGTCATTTTATTGTTTTTCTCTTTCCTCTTTAAATTCAAAAATATCTTTTCTCTTTATTTTAATTGAATTTTCGAAATTTCCCTTTAAAAATTCAGATTTTTATTTTAAAATTTTTATCTTATCTTAGTTTTACATTTCAAAATTCAAATCTTTTTCAAAAAAATCGTATCTTTTTTAAAATCTTATCTTATCTTATTTCAAATTCAAATTTCAAATTTCAATCAAATTCCAAAATTCAAAATTCAAAATTCAAAATTTAATTTTCAAATTTAAAAATAAAATCTTTTCAAAATTTAAATCTTTTTCCAATCTTTATCTTATATTGTTGACTTTTTCAAAATTCAAAATTCAAAATTCAAAATTCAAATTTCAAATTTCAAAATTCAAAATTTTATTTTCAAATTTAAAATTTAAATTTCAAAACTTTTTAATTTAAATTCCTTATCTTCTCTTATCTAACTTATCTCATCTTTTCTAATCTCAAATCTTAAAATCAAATCTTTTTCAAATCTTTTCTTTTATTTATTTTCTTACAAGTATCTTTAATTTTAAGACATACCTTTTTCAAAACTTCCTAACCAATTTCTCTCCATTTTTCGAAAATTCTCACCCACATTTTTTTCGAATCTTTTTAATTAATTAATTAATTAATTTAGTTTTCAATTTTATTTTATTTCTTTTTCTTCTAATTTTCGAAATTATATTCAATTCTTCATTTATTTTATTTTATTTTATTTTCTTATAATTTCGGTTTTCAAAAAAAAATTTACAATCCGCATCATCTCCCTTTCTCCATCATGGACCTAAGTGGAAATGAACAGTCCAGAAGGACTCTGGAGTCATATGCTAACCCCACTACTGCTGCAAATGGGAGTAGCATCTGTATACCTCCCATCAAAGCAAGCAGTTTTGAGCTAAATCCTCAGCTCATTGTCATGGTGCAGAAAAATTGCCAGTATTTCGGTCTTCTACAGGAAGAACCTGCTGAGTTTCTGGCGCAGTTCTTGCAAATTGCTGACACAGTACATGACAAGGAGGTAGATCAGGACGTATACAGGCTGTTACTGTTTCCGTTTGCTGTAAAAGATCAAGCTAAGAGGTGGTTAAATAACCAACCCACAGCAAGCATAAGAACATGGAAACAGTTATCAGACAAATTCCTAAATCAATATTTCCCTCCAAAAAGGATGACACAGCTAAGGCTGGACATCCAAGGCTTTAAACAAGAGGATGATGAATCCCTTTATAATGCCTGGGAGAGGTACAGAGGGATGCTAAGGAAATGCCCCTCTGAAATGTTTTCAGAGTGGGTGCAAGTAGTCATCTTCTACTATGGACTTACAGAAAAAGCTCAGATATCTCTAGACCACTCAGCTGGTGGATCTATACACATGAGAAAGACTATTGAAGAGGCTCAAGAGCTTATTGATATAGTTGCTAGAAATCAGCATCTGTACATAAGTAATGAGTCTTCCATGAAAGAAGAAGCTTAGTCCTCAGGAACAAGTTGCTGAACTCAATCAGCAACTATCTTCTATAACAAGGCAGTTAGCAGAAGTTAAGGAGATAATACAAGAAACCAAAAATGCTAACAAGGATATGATATCACAATTGAATCAGACAAAACAGCAGTTATCAAAATAGATAACAGAGGAGTGCCAAGCAGTTCAATTAAGAAGTGAAAAAATATTAAATACCTCAACTCAAAGTAGTAGAAAGCCAAGAAAAGAACAGCTGACAGAGGATGAGCAACCTGCTACCCAAAATCCCTCTGAGGACAGTAAGAGCCCAGGGAGGAATAAGTCTGGCGTTCAAACGCCAGAAAATGGTGAAAAACTGGCGTTAAACGCCCAATCCATGTTCAGTTCTGGCGTTCAAACGCCAGTGAGGGATCAGACACCTACAAGTGCTGATAATAACTCCCTCAAGAAGGCTTCTCAACCTGCCTCTGTAGGAATAAACCTGCAGCAACTAAGGTTGAAGAATATAAAGCCAAAATGCCTTATCCTCAGAAACTCCGCCAAGCGGAACAGGATAAACAATTTGCCCGCTTTGCAGACTATCTCAGGACTCTTGAAATAAAGATTTCGTTTGCAGAGGCACTTGAGCAAATACCCTCTTATGCTAAGTTCATGAAAGAGATCTTAAGTCATAAGAAGGATTGGAGAGAAACAGAAAAAGTTTTTCTCACTGAAGAGTGCAGTGCAGTCATCCTAACAAGCTTACCAGAGAAGCTTAAGGATTCCGGAAGCTTTATGATACCATGCACACTAGAGGGTACTTGTACCAAGACAGCTCCATGCGACCTTGGGGCAAGTATCAATCTAATCCCTGCATCTACTATCAGAAAGCTTGGCTTGGCTGAAGAGGTCAAACCAACCTGGATATGTCTTCAACTTGCTGATGGCACCATTAAATATCCATCAGGCATAATTGAGGACATGATTGTCAAGGTTGGGCCATTTTCTTTTCCCACTGACTTTGTAGTGCTGGAGATGGAGGAGCACAAAAGTGCAACTCTCATTCTAGGAAGACCCTTCCTAGCAACTGGATGAACCCTCATTGATGTCCAAAAAGGAGAGGTGACCTTAAGAGTCGATGAGGACGAGTTCAAGCTGAATGCTGTTGAGGCATTGAAGCATCCAGACACATCAAAAGACTGCATGCGTGTTAATATTATTGACTCCCTGGTAGAGGAGATCAACATGACTAAGAGTCTCGAATAAGAGCTAGAAGATATCATTAAAGATGTCCAGCCTGATCTGGAGGAATCAGAGGAAATAAAAGAGCCTCTGAAATTTCCTCAGGTAGAGGAGAAACCTCCTAAACCAAGCTCAAACCACTACCATCATCCCTGAAATACGCATTTCTGGGAGAAGGTGACACTTTTTCGGTGATCATAAGCTCTGCTTTAAATTCACAAGAAGAGAAAGCACTACTTCAAGTGCCAAGGACACACAAGGCAACTCTTGGATGGTCCATAAGTGATCTTAAGGGCATCAGCCCAGCAAGATGCATGCACAAGATCCTATTGGAGGATGATGCTAAGCCAGTGGTTCAACCACAGAGGCGGCTAAATCCAGCCATGAAGGAGGTGGTGCAGAAAGAGGTCACCAAGTTACTGGAGGCTGGGATTATTTATCCCATTTCTGATAGCCCCTGGGTAAGCCCTGTCCAAGTTGTCCCCAAGAAGGGAGGCATGACAGTGGTTCATAAGGAAAAAAATAAACTGGTTCCTACAAGAACAGTTACAGGGTGGCGTATATGTATTGATTACAGAAGGCTCAATACAGCCACCAGGAAGGATCACTTTCCTTTACCATTCATAGACCAGATGCTAGAAAGACTAGCAGGTCATGAATACTATTGCTTTTTGGATGGCTATTCAGGTTATAACCAAATTGTAGTAGATCCTCAAGACCAAGAGAAAACAGCATTCACATGTCCTTCTGGAGTGTTTGCCTACAAAAGGATGCCTTTTGGTTTGTGTAATGTACCTGCAACATTTCAGAGATGCATGCTCTCTATCTTCTCTGATATGGTAGAAAAATTTCTGTAAGTCTTCATGGATGACTTTTCAGTATTTGGAGATTCATTCAGCTCCTGCCTTGACCATTTAGCACTTGTTCTGAAAAGATGCCAAGAGACTAACCTAGTTTTAAACTGGGAAAAATGTCACTTTATGGTGACTGAAGGAATTGTCCTTGGGCATAAAATTTCAAACAAGGGAATAGAGGTGGATCAAGCTAAAGTGGAGGTAATTGAAAAATACCACCACCTGCCAATGTTAAGGCAATTAGAAGCTTTTTGGGGGCATGCAGGATTCTATAGGAGGTTTATAAAAGATTTTTCAAAAATTGCAAAACCTTTGAGCAATCTACTAGCTGCTGACACGCCATTTGTGTTTGACACAGAGTGTCTGCAGGCGTTTGACACTCTGAAAGCTAAGCTGGTCACAACACCAGTTATTTCTGCACCAGACTGGACATTACCATTTGAACTAATGTGTGATGCCAGTGACCATGCCATCGGTGCAGTACTAGGACAGAGGCATAACAAGCTTTTGCATGTCATTTATTATGCTAGCCGTGTTTTAAATGATGCCCAAAAAAATTACACAACCACAGAAAAAGAATTGCTTGCAGTGGTTTATGCCATTGACAAGTTTAGATCATACTTAGTAAGATCAAAAGTGATTGTGTACACTGACCATGCTGCTCTTAAATATCTACTCACAAAGCAGGATTCAAAACCCAGGCTCATAAGATGGGTGTTGCTTCTGCAAGAGTTTGATATAGAAATAAGAGACAGAAAAGGGACGGAGAACCAAGTGGCTGATCATCTGTTCCGGATAGAGCCAGTAGAAGGGACTTCCTTTCCCTCTATTGAGATCTCTGAAACCTTTCCGGATAAGCAATTGTTTGCCATTCAGGAAACACCATGGTTTGTAGACATTACAAACTATAAAGCTGCAAGATTCATACCCAAGGAGTACAGCAGGCAACAAAAGAAAAAATTAATTACTGATGCAAAGTACTACCTGTGGGATGAACTATATCTCTTTAAGAGATGTGCAGACGGAATAATCCGTAGGTGTGTGCCTAGAGAAGAAGCACAGAAGATCCTATGGCATTGTCATGGATCACAATATGGAGGACATTTCGGAGGTGAGCGAACAGCCACAAAAGTCCTCCAATGTGGCTTCTACTGGCCCACTCTCTATAAAGACTCCCGAGAGTTTGTGCGTAACTGTGACAGCTGCCAGAGAGCTGGTAATCTGCTTCATAGTTACGCCATGCCTCAGCAAGGGATCTTAGAGATTGAGTTGTTTGACGTATGGGGTATTGACTTCATGGGGCCTTTCCCACCATCATACTCAACACTTATATTCTGGTGGCAGTCGACTATGTATCCAAATGGGTAGAGGCCATTGCAACACCCACCAATGATACTAAGACAGTGCTGAAGTTCCTCCAAAAACATATCTTCAGCAGGTTTGGTGTCCCTAGAGCACTAATCAGTGATGGGGCACTCACTTCTGCAACAAACAACTTTACTTTGCTATGGTCCGATATGAAATTAGCCACAAGGTGGCAACTCCATATCATCCACAGACAAATGGGCAAGCTGAAGTCTCTAATAGAGAAATAAAAAGAATCTTGGAACGGACTGTAAGTACCCATAGAAATGATTAGGCAAGAAGCTTGGATGACGCTCTGTGGGCATACAGAACAGCATTCAAGACTCCTATAGGGACCTCTCCATACCAGCTTGTGTATGGTAAGGCCTGTCATCTGCCCGTGGAACTGGAGCATAAGGCCTACTGGGCAACCAGGTTCTTAAACTTTGATGCCAAATTAGCTGGAGAAAAAAGATTGCTCTAGCTGAATGAGCTAGAGGAATTCAGACTCATTGCTTTCGAAAATGCCAAGCTTTACAAAGAGAAAGCAAAAAGGTGGCATGGTAGAAAGCTGTCATCTAGAGTCTTTGAACCAGGACAGAAGGTTCTGCTGTTTAACTCTAGGCTCAGATTATTCCCCGCGAAACTAAAATCCCGGTGGAGGGGACCATATGTGATTACAAGTGTGTCACCATATGGCTATGTGGAGCTTCAAGACATTGATTCTAATAAGAAGTTCATTGTTAATGGACAGATAGTCAAGCATTATCTTGAAGGAAATGTTGAGGAAGAATGCTCAAAGTTGAGACTAGATTAAAAGCTTAGCGAGGTCTAGCTAAAGACAATAAAGAAGCGCTTATTGGGAGGCAACCCAATGTTTACTTATCTATGTTAATTTTCTGTTTTCTATTTTTATTTTATGTTTTCTTTAGGATAATGATCATGTGGAGTCACAAAAATCAAAGCAAAATAAAAAAAAGCATTAAAAATAGCTCACCCTGGAGAAGGAGCTTACTGGCATTTAAACGCCAGTAAGAAGCATCAGACTGGCGTTTAACGCCAGAAAGAAGCAGCAGTCTGGCGTTAAACACCAGAAACAAGCACCAACTTGGTGTTAAATGCGAATAAAGGGACAAAAGCTGGCGTTTAATGCCAGAAACAAGCAGCAGTCTGGCGTTAAACACCAGGATTGCACTCTAAGGGCATTTACACGCCTAAATGGAGTAGGGATGCTAAGTCCTTGCCCCCTCCCATCTCCTCCTTTTTTTTCTTCTTTTGCTCGAGGACGAGCAAATATTTTAAGTTTGGTGTGGAAAAAGCCCCACTTTTTAATTTTCCATAACCATATGGCACCTTCCATGAGATTAGAGAAGATCAAAGAGCTATGAGAGAGGAGCAACAAAGGCAAGGAAGAGACATAGAGGAGCTCAAGAGCACCATTGGTTCTTCAAGAGGAAAAAGACGCCACCCTTACTAAGGTGGATCCGTTCCTTAATCTCCTTGTCTATTTATTTTTTCTATTTTCGTTCTCTATGCTTTATGCTTATTTATGTTTGTGCCTTTATTACATGATCATTAGTGTCTAGTGTCTATGCCTTAAAGCTATGAATGTCCTATGAATCCATCACCCTTCTTAAATGAAAAATGTTTTAATCACAAAAGAATAAGAAGTACATGATTTCGAATTCATCCTTGAAATTAGTTTAATTATATTGATGTGGTGACAATACTTTTTGTTTTCTAAATGAATGCTTCAACAGTGCATATTTTTGAATTTGTTGTTTATGAATGTTAAATTTGCTGGCTCTTGAAAGAATGATGAAAAAGGAGAAATGTTATCTGATAATCTGAAAAAATCATAAAATTGATTCTTAAAGCAAGAAAAAGCAGTGAATAACAAAGCTTGCAAAAAAAAGGGGGGGGGGGCGAAAAGAAAAAAAAGAAAGAAAAAGAAAAAGCAAGCAGAAAAAGCCAATAGCTCTTTAAACCAAAAGGCAAGAGCAAAACGCCAATAATCCTTTAAACCAAAAGACAAGGGTAAAAAGAATCCAAGGCTTTGAGCAATAATGGATAGGAGGGCCCGAAGGAATAAAATCCTGGCCTAAGTGGCTAAACCAAGCTGTCCCAAACCATGTGCTTGTGGCGTGAATGTGTCAAGTGAAAAGCTTGAGACTGAGCGGTTAAAGTCGAGGTCCAAAGCAAAAAGAGTGTGCTTAAGAACTCTAGACACCTCTAATTGGGGACTTTAGCAAAGCTGAGTCACAATCTGAAAAGGTTCACCCAGTTATGTGTCTGTGGCATTTATGTATCCGGTGGTAATACTGGAAAACAAAGTGCTTAGGGCAACGGCCAAGACTCATAAAGTAGTTGTGTTCAAGAATCAACATACTGAACTAGGAGAATCAATAACACTATCTAAATTCTGAGTTCCTATAGATGCCAGTCATCCTGAGCTTCAAAGGATAAAGTGAGATGCCAAAACTGTTCAGAGGCAAAAAGCTACTACTCCTGCTCATTTAATTGGAACTAAGTTTCATTGATATTTTGGAATTTATAGTATATTCTCTTCTTTTTATCCTATTTGATTTTCAGTTGCTTGGGAACAAGCAACAATTTAAGTTTGGTGTTGTGATGAGCGGATAATTTATACGCTTTTTGACATTGTTTTTAAGTAGTTTTCAGCATGTTTTAATTACTTTTTAGTATATTTTTATTAGTTTTTATTCAAAATTCACATTTCTAGACTTTACTACGAGTTTGTGTGTTTTTCTGTGATTTCAGGTATTTTCTGACTGAAATTGAGGGACCTGAGCAAAAATCTGATTCAGAGGCTGAAAAAGGACTGTAGATGCTGTTGGATTCTGACCTCCCTGCACTCGAAATGGATTTTCTGGAGCTACAGAAGACCAATTGGGGCATTCTTAATTGCGTTGGAAAGTAGACATCAAGGCTTTCCAGCAATATATAATAGTCCATACTTTGCCCAAGTTTTGACGATGCAAATTGGCGTTTAACGCCAAGTCTTTACCCTATTCTGGTGTTAAACGCCAGAAACAGGTTGCAAACCAGAGTTAAACGCCAAAAATAGGCTACAACCTGGCGTTTAACTCCAAGAGAAGCCTCTACACGTGTAAAGCTCAATGCTCAGCCCAAGCACACACCAAGTGGGCCCCGGAAGTGGATTTCTGCACTATCTGCACTTAGTTACTTATTTTCTGTAACCCTAGCTACTAGTTTAGTATAAAAACAACTTTTAGAGACTTACTATACACCTGATGACATTTTTAGATCTGAACTTTGTACTCTTTGATGGCATGAGTCTCTAAACTCCATTGTTGGGGGTGAGGAGCTCTGCTGTGTCTCGATGAATTAATGCAATTACTTCTGTTTTCTATTCAATCACGCTTGTTTCTATTCTAAGATACTCGCTTGTACTTAACCGTGATGAATGTGATGATCCGTGACACTCATCATCATTCTCAACCTATGAACGCGTGCCTGACAACCACTTCCGTTCTACCATAGATTGAGTGTGTATCTCTTAGCCTCTTGGTTTATGATCAGAGTCTTCGTGGTATAGGCTAGGATTATTGGCGGCCATTCCTGAGATTCGGAAAGTCTAAACCTTGTCTGTGGTATTCTGAGTAGGATCTCAGATGGGATGACTGTGACGAGCTTCAAACTCACAAGTGCTGGGCGTGGTGACAGACGCAAAAGGATCAATGGATCCTATTCCAACATGAGTGAGAACCGACAGATGATTAGCCATGCGGTGACAGCGCATTTGGACCATTTTCACTAAGAAAACGGATGGTAGCCATTGACAACAGTGATCCACCAACATACAGCTTGCCATGGAAGGAGACCCGCGTGCGTGAAGAAGAAGACAGTAGGAAAGTAGAGAGTCAGAAGACAGAGCATCTCCAAAACCTCAATCTGTTCTCCATTACTCCATAACAAGTACTATTTAATTTATGCTTTTTACTCTTCATAAATATAATCACTCTTATCATTGATTTCCTGACTAAGAATTACAAAATAACCATAGCTTGCTTCAAGCCGACAATCTCCGTGGGATCGACCCTTACTCACGTAAGGTATTACTTGGACGACCCAGTGCACTTGCTGGTTAGTGGTACGAGTTGTGAAAAGCGTGATTTACAATTCGTGCACCACAGACGCAAAAGGATCAATGGATCCTATTCCAACATGAGTGAGAACCGACAGATGATTAGCCGTGCGGTGACAGCGCATTTGGACCATTTTCACTGAGAGGACGGATGGTAGCCATTGACAACGGTGATCCACCAACATACAGCTTGCCATGGACGGAGCCTTGCGTGCGTGAAGAAGAAGACAGTAGGAAAGCTGAGATTCGAAAGATAGAGCATCTCCAAATCCTCAATCTGTTCTCCATTACTGCACAACAAGTATTATTTATTTTATGCTATTTACTCTTCATAAATATAATCACTCTTATCATTGATTTCCTGACTAAGAATTACAAAATAGCCATAGCTTGCTTCAAGCCGACAATCTCCGTGTGATCGACCCTTACTCACGTAAGGTATTACTTGGACGACCCAGTGCACTTGCTGGTTAGTGGTACGAGTTGTGAAAAGTGTGATTTACAATTCGTGCACCAAGTTTTTGGCGCCGTTGCCGGGGATTGTTCGAGTTTGAACAACTGACGGTTCATCTTGTTGCTTAGATTAGGAAAATTTTGTCTTTTGGTTCAGAGTCTTTTATTTTCGTTTCAAAAATTTTCAAAAAAAAATTTATTATTTTTCTTTATCAATCTTTAGAGTTTTTCTATTTGAGTTTAGTTTCATATTTTAAGTTTGGTGTCAATTGTATGTTTTTATTTTCCTCTAAATTTTTGAATTTGTGTTCATTGTTCTTTCTTGATCTTCAAGTTGTTCTTGCTATTTTTCTTGTTTGATCTTTAGTTTCTCCTATCCTGTGTCTTTTCTTGTACGTTTTCAACCTATCAGTTTTCAAAAAAAAAATTTATACATTAAATACCTTTATTAAAACACTTTAAATTTATAGCTCAATTGGCTAGAGTGGTGTGCTTATGTTCTTGGTAATTGGGAATCTTTCTTTTAAAATTTTTTCAAAAATAATTTTTCTTTGATTAAATCTCATGTCAAACTTTTAAGTTTGGTGTTCTCTTGTAATTTTTTTATTTATTTTCGAAAACTTATTTTTAGTTTTCTAAAAGTTTTAAGTTTGGTGTTCTTTTTATGTTCTTGTGAGTCTTCAAAGTGTTCTTGAGGCTTCTTTGTGTTTCGATCTTAAAATCTTTAAGTTTGGCGTTCCTTGATGTTTTCCCTCCAAAACTTTCGAAAAACAAGGAGCATTAGATCTAAAAATTTTAAGTCTTGTGTCATTCTATTATTTTTCTCTTTCCTCATTAAATTCAAAAATATCTTTTCTCTTTATTTTAAAAATCAAATCTTTTCAAAATTCAAAATCTTTTTCAAAAAATCATATCCAAAGTTTTTCAAATCTTCTCAATTAAGCAATTATTTTTATTTTCAAATTTATTTTTCTCTTGGTTTTCGAAATTTATATTTTAATTGCTAAATATTTTATTTTATTTTATCTTATTATTTTTATTTATCTTAATAATTTGGTTTGTCCTACTTAAATAAAATAAAAACAAAAATATATTTTCTTTGCAATTCATATCAATTCCATTTTATCCATAATGGATCTAAGTAGAAATGAACAGTCCAGAAAGACTCTGGGATCATATGCTAATCCCACTACTGCTGCATATGGGAGTAGTATCTGTATACCTCCCATCAAAGCAGGCAGTTTTGAGCTAAATCCTCGGCTCATTGTCATGGTGCAACAAAACTGCCAGTATTCCGGTCTTCTATAGGAAGAACCTACTGAGTTTCTGGCATAATTCTTGCAAATTGCTGACACAGTACATGACAAGGAGGTAGATCAGGATGTATACAGGCTATTACTGTTTCTGTTTGCTGTAAAAGATCAAGCAAAAAGGTGGTTAAATAACTAACCCACAGCAAGCATAAGAACATGGAAACAGTTATCAGACAAATTTCTGAATCAATATTTTCCTCCAAAAAGGATGACATAGCTAAGGCTGGACATCCAAGGCTTTAAACAAGAGGATGATGAATCCCTTTTTAATGCCTGGGAGAGGTACAGAGGGATGCTAAGGAAATTCCCATCTGAAATGTTTTCAGAGTGGGTGCAATTAGACATCTTCTACTATGGGCTTACAGAAAGAGCTCAGATATCTCTAGACCACTCAGCTGGTGGATCTATACACATGAGAAAAACTATTGAAGAGGCTCAAGAGCTTATTGATATAGCTGCTAGAAATCAGCATCTGTACATAAGTAGTGGGTCCTCCATAAAAGAAGAAGCCAAAGCAGTGTCTACTGAACTTGGCCCTCCAGAACAAGCTGCTGAATTCAATCAACAATTGTGTTTTCTAACAAAACAGCTAGCAGAATTCAAGGAGATGCTACAAAACACTAAAAATGCTAATAAAAATATGGAAGCACAATTGAATCAGACAAAACAGCAGTTATCAAAGCAGATAACAGAAGAGTGCCCGGCAGTTCAATTAAGAAATGGGAAAATATTAAATACCTCACTTCAAAGCAGCAAAAAGCCAAGAAAAGAACAACTGACAGAGGATGAGCAGAATGTTACCCAAAATCCCTCTGAGGACAGTAAGAGCCCAGAGAGGAATAATTCTGGCGTTCAAACGCCAAAAAAGGATGCAAAGTTGGCGTTAAACGCCCAACCCACACACAGTTCTGGCGTTCAAACGCCAGAAATAGGCAAGAAGCTGGCGTCAAACGCCCAATGGAAGCTCAGTTCTGGCGTTCAAATGGCAGAAACAGGTAAGAAGTTGGCGTCCAACGCCAATCAAGCTTCTAACCCTGGCATTCAAACGCCAGTGAGGGATCAAACACACAAGTGCTGATGACAACCCCTCTAAAAAGGCTTCTCCAACCACCTCTATAGGAAATAAACCTGCAGCAACCAAGGTTGAGGAATACAAAGCCAAGATGCCTTATCCTCAAAAACTTCGCCAAGAGGAGCAGGATAAGCAATTTGTCCACTTTGCAGACTATCTCAGGACTCTTGAAATAAAAATTCTGTTTGTAAAGGCACTTGAGCAAATACCCTCTTATGCCAAGTTCATGAAAGAGATCTTGAGTCATAAGAAGGATTGGAGAGAAACTGAAAGAGTTCTCCTCACTGAAGAATGCAGTGCAGTCATTCTGAAAAGCTTTCCAGAAAAGCTTAAAGATCCCGGGAGCTTTATGATACCATGCATATTAGAGGATAATTGCACCAAGACAGCTTTATGTGATCTTGGGGCAAGCATCAACCTAATACCTGCATCCACTATCAGAAAGCTTGGTTTAACTGAAGAAGTCAAACCAACCCGGATATGTTTCCAACTTGCTGATGGCTCCATTAAATACCCATCAGGCGTGATTGAGGACATGATTGTCAGGGTTGGGCCATTCGCCTTTCCCACTGACTTTGTAGTGCTGGAAATGGAGGAGCACAAGAGTGCTACTCTCATTCTAGGAAGACCTTTCCTAGCAACTGGACGAACTCTCATTGATGTCCAAAAGGGGAAAGTGACCCTGAGAGTCAATGAGGATGAGTTTAAGTTGAATGCTGTCAAAGCCATGCAGCATCCAGACACACCAAAAGACTGCATGAAAGTTGATCTTATTGACTCTTTGGTAGAGGAGATCAACATGGCTGAGAGTCTCGAATCAGAGCTGGAAGACATCTTTAAAGATGTTCAGCCTGATCTGGAGGATTCAGAGGAATTGAAAGAACCTCTGAAACTTCCTCAGGAAGAAGAAAAACCTCCCAAACCCGAGCTCAAACCATTACCACCATCCCTGAAATATACATTTCTGGGAGAAGGTGACACTTTTCCGGTGATCATAAGCTCTGCTTTAAATCCCCTGGAAGAGGAAGCGCTACTTCAGGTGCTAAGGACACACAAGATAGCTCTTGGGTGGTCCATAAGTGATCTTAAGGGCATCAGCCCAGCAAGATGCATGCACAAGATCCTATTGGAGGACGATGCTAAGCCAGTGGTTCAACCACAGAGGCGGCTAAATCCAGCCATGAAGGAAGTGGTGCAGAAAGAGGTCACCAAGTTACTGGAGGCTGGGATTATTTATCCTATTTCTGATAGCCCCTGGGTGAACCCTGGCCAAGTTGTCCCCAAAAAGGGAGGCATGACAATGGTTCATAATGAAAAAAATGAAATGGTTCCTACAAGAACAGTTACAGGGTGGCGCATGTGTATTGACTACAGAAGGCTCAATACAGCCACCAGAAAGGATCATTTTCCTTTACCATTCATAGACCAGATGCTAGAAAGACTAGCAGGTCATGATTATTACTGCTTTTTGGATGGCTATTCAGGCTACAACCAAATTGCAGTAGATCCCCAAGATCAAGAGAAAAAAGCATTCGCATGCCCATCTGGAGTATTTGCCTACAGAAGGATGCCATTTAGGCTGTGTAATGCACCTGCAACCTTTCAGAAATGCATGCTCTCTATTTTCTCTGATATGGTGGAAAATTTTCTGGAAGTCTTCATGGATGACTTCTCAGTATATGGAGACTCATTCAGCTCCTGTCTTGATCACCTGACACTAGTTCTGAAAAGATGCCAAGAGACTAACCTGGTTTTAAACTGGCAAAAATGTCACTTTATGGTGACTGAAGGGATTGTCCTTGGGCACAAGATTT
Source organism: Arachis hypogaea (assembly GCF_003086295.3). Taxonomy (NCBI): domain Eukaryota; kingdom Viridiplantae; phylum Streptophyta; class Magnoliopsida; order Fabales; family Fabaceae; genus Arachis; species Arachis hypogaea. Next base: position 40,128,570 of record NC_092048.1, on the reverse strand, counting down.
ACCACCACCTGCCAATGTTAAGGCAATCAGAAGCTTTCTGGGGCATGCAGAATTCTATAGGAGGTTTATAAAGGATTTTTCAAAAATTGCAAAACTTCTGAGCAACCTACTAGCTGCTGACATGCCATTTGTGTTTGACACAGAGTGTCTGCAAGCATTTGAAACTCTGAAAGCTAAGCTGGTCACAGCACCAGTTATTTCTGCAACAGAATGGACATTACCATTCGAACTAATGTGTGATGCCAGTGACCATGCCATTGGTGCAGTATTGGGGCAGAGGCATGACAAGCTTCTGCATGTCATTTATTATGCTAGCCGTGTTTTAAATGATGCCCAGAAAAATTACACAACCACAGAAAAAGAATTGCTTGCAGTGGTTTATGCCATTGACAAGTTTAGATCATACTTAGTAGGATCAAAAGTGATTGTGTACATTGACCATGCTGCTTTTAAATATTTACTTACAAAGTAGGATTCAAAACCCAGGCTCATAAGATGGGTGTTGCTTCTGCAAGATTTTGATATAGAAATAAGAGACAGAAAAGGGACAGAAAACCAAGTGGCTGATCATCTGTCCCGGATAGAACCAGTAGAAGGGGCGTCCTTTCCCTCTATTGAGATCTCTGAAACCTTTCTAGATGAGCATTTGTTCGCCATTCAGAAAACACCATGGTTTGAAGACATTGCAAACTACAAAGCTGCAAGGTTCATACCCAAGGAGTACAGCAGGCAACAAAAGAAAAATTAATTACTGATGCAAAGTACTACTTGTGGGATGAACCCTATCTCTTTAAGAGATGTGCAGATGGAATAATCCATAGGTGTGTGCCTAGAGAGGGAGCACAGAAGATCTTATGGCATTGCCATGGGTCACAATATGGAGGCCATTTCGGGGGTGAGCGAACAGCCACCAAGATCCTCCAATGTGGCTTCTACTGGCCTATCCTCTATAGATATTCCCGAGAGTTTGTACGTAACTGTGACAGTTGCCAGAGATCTGGTAATCTGCCTCATGGTTACACCATGCCTCAACAAGGAATTTTGGAGATTGAGTTATTTGATGTATGGGGTATTGACTTCATGGGGCCTTTCCCACCATCATACTCAAACACTTATATTCTGGTGGCAGTCGACTATGTATCCAAATGGGTAGAGCCATTGCCACACCCACTAATGATACTAAGACAGTGCTGAAGTTCCTCCAGAAATATATCTTCAGCAGGTTTGGTGTCCCTAGAGCACTAATTAGTGATGGGGGCACTCACTTCTGCAACAAACAGCTTTACTCTGCTATGGTCCGGTATGGAATTAGTCACAAGGTGGCAACTCCATATCATCCACAGATAAACGGGCAAGCTGAAGTCTCTAATAGAGAACTAAAAAAATCCTGGAACGGACTGTAAGTACCCGTAGACAGGATTGGGCGAGAAGCTTGGATGATGCTCTGTGGGCTTACAGAACAGCATTCAAGACTCCTATAGGGACCTCTCCATACCAGCTTGTGTATGGTAAGGCCTGCCATCTGCCCGTGGAACTGAAGCATAAGACCTACTGGGCAACAAGATTCCTAAACTTTGATGCCAAATTAGCTAGAGAAAAAATATTGCTCCAGCTGAATGAGCTAGAGGAATTCAGACTCACTGCTTTCAAAAATGCCAAGCTTTACAAAGAGAAAGTAAAAAAGTAGCATGACAGAAAGCTGTCATCTAGAGTCTTTTAAACAGGACAGAAGGTTCTGCTATTTAACTCTAGGCTCAGGCTATTCCCTGGGAAACTGAAATCCCGGTGGAGGGGACCATATGTGATTACAAGTGTGTCACCATATGGCTATGTGGAGCTTCAAGACATTGATTCTAATAAGAAGTTCATTGTTAATGGACAGAGAATCAAGCATTATCTTGAAGGCAATGTTGAGCAAGAGTGCTCAAGGCTGAGGCTAGATTAAAAGCTCAGCAAGGTCCAGCTAACGACAATAAAGAAGCGCTTGCTGGGAGGCAACCCAGCCATTAGCAAAGCTTTTTATTTATTCATTTATTTATTTTTAAGTATACAAGTTTAATATAAATAATCTTCAAGGTAAAGAATTAATTGCATAGGTTCACAGGGTTACAGAAGGATTCAGAATACAAAACAGGGAGAAGGAGCTCACTGGCAAGAAAATGCCAGTAAGGGGTACAATTGGGCGTTAAACGCCCAAAAGAAGCATCTACTGGGCATTTAACGCCAGTAATGATACCTTTTTGGGCGTTAAACACCAGAATGGGTACCATTATGGGCGTTTAACGCCATACTTGCAGCATCCTGGGCGTTCAGAAAAACGCCCAGTGATGAAAGATTTCTGGCGTTTAACGCCAGCCAGAAGCAACAGCTGGGCGTTAAACGCCCAAAAGAGGCTACAGATGGGCGTTAAACGCCCAAAACAAGCAGCAGTTGGGCGTTTAACACCAGGATTGTGGAGGGGAGGAAGTTTTTGTTCCCAACTTGGATTTTTCATAAATTTTCATATTTCCATCCATTTTTCTTCAATAAACATTTTCCCATACTTTCATTTTTCAAACTTTTTCCAAAAGAAAAAATTTTTTTTTTAAATATCTTAATCCTAAATTTAAATCTTTCTCAATTTTCTTCAACCTCCTCTCAAATCTTTTTCAAAATAAATCTATCTTTTTCAATTTTTTTTCAAACTCATCAATATCTTTTTCAAATCTTCACAATATTTTTAAAACAAATCTATTTTTTTCAAATATCTTTCATATCTTTTCAATTTTAAATTACATCTTTTCCAAATCACATCTTCTATCATATCTTTTTCAAAAATTTTCGAAAACCCACCCCCTTCCCTTTAAATCCTCGTTCGGCCTCCCCCTCTCTTCCACAATTCGAACTTGGCTATCCCTCTATCCCTCTCCTTTCTTTTCTTTTGCTTGAGGACAAGAAAACCTCTAAGTTTAGTGTGTTTATCCGTGATCACTAAGCCAATACCCACTAAGATCATGGCTCCTAAAGAAAAACAAACCAACTCAAGAGGCAAGAAAGAGAATATTCCAAAACCACTTTGGAATCAAGGGAAGTTCTTAACCAAAGAACATTCAGACCATTACTACAAAATAATGGGTCTAAGGTCAGTGATCCCGGAAGTTAAATTCGATCTGAAAGAAGATGAATATCCGGAGATCCAAGAGCAAATTCGAAACAGGAGCTGGGAAGTCCTAGCTAATCCTGAAACAAAGGTGGGAAGAAATATGGTGCAGAAATTCTACTCTAATCTGTGGCAGACAGACAGGCAGAGAATAGCTGGAACCGCATTCTATGACTATCGAACTCTGGTCAGAGGGAATATTGTTCACACCCACCCTGACAAAATAAGGGAGATCTTCAAGCTGCCTCAACTGCAAGATGACCCAGACTCCTTTAATAGGAGAATGATGAGACCAAATCAGAGCTTGGACAAAATCCTAGACGACATATGTCTCCCTGGAGCCAAATGGACAACCAACACAAAGGGTGTCCCAAACCAACTCAAAAGAGGAGATCTCAAACCAGTCGCCAGAGGCTGGCTGGACTTTATTGGGCGCTCTATACTGCCCACTAGCAACTGCTCTGAAGTCACCATCAAAAGAGCAGTGATGATTCATTGCATTATACTGGAAAAAGAAGTGGAAGTTCATCAGCTGATTTCTTGTGAGCTTTACAAAATTGCAAACAAGAACTCCAAAGATGCCAAATTGGCTTACCCAAGCTTGATCTCTCTGTTATGTAAAGATGATGGGATAAAAATGGAAGTAGATGAGTATATCTCAGTTGAGAAACCAATCACCGAAAATTCAATGGAAGGACAAGTGCAGGACGACCCCATCAAGAGGAGAGCACAGGAGTTCCTCCCGAAAATTTCTCAATTCGAATACTGGGGGCGCCTAGAAGCAACTATCACCAAGTTGCAAGAAGCTATGGATCAATTGAAGGAAGAACAACACAATCAAAACAGCATGCTCTGCAAACTGCTTAGGGAACAAGATGAGCAAGGGCGTGAACTGAAAGAACTGAAGCACCAGAAGCTATCTCTTGAAGGGCCAAGCACCCCACAGACCAAAGAGGCATCTACCTCCCAAAGCAAAGGTTATTGAGTCCTAACTCTGTGATAACCTTTTATCTATTTTAAGAGTATATGTGTATTAAAATTAGAGTCAATTGTCTTTATGTCTTTAGTTTCTTTTCTTTTATTGCTAAGTGTCTGCTTTTATGCCTAATTTATATTATTTCCATTAAATAATAAATAAAGATTACAGTCTATGCCTTAAAGTTATGAACATCCTATGAATCCATCACCTTTCTTGAATGAAAAATGTTTTAATTACAAAAGAACAAGAAGTACATGGTTTCGAATTCATCCTTGAAATTAGTTTAATTATTTTGATGTGGTGACAATACTTTTTATTTTCTGAATGAATGCTTGAACAGTGCATATGTCTTTTGATACTGTTGTTTATGAATGTTAAATATGTTGGCTCTTGAAAGAATGATGAAAAGGAGAAATGTTATTGATAATCTGAAAAATCATAAAATTGATTCTTGAAGCAAGAAAAAGCAGTGAATACAAAAGCTTGCAAAAAAAAGAAAAGAAAAATGGCGAAAAAAAAAAGAAAAAAAAAACAAGCAGAAAAAGCCAAAAGCTCTTTAAACCAAAAGGCAAGAGCAAAAAGCAAATAGCCCTTAAAACCAAAAGGCAAGGGTAAAAAGGATCCAAGGCTTTGAGCATCAGTGGATAGGAGGGCCTAAAGGAATAAAATCCTGGCCTAAGTGGCTAAACCAAGCTGTCCCTAACCATGTGCTTGTGGCGTGAAGGTGTCAGGTGAAAACTTGAGACTGAGCGGTTAAAGTCGAGGTCCAAAGCAAAAACAGAGTGTGCTTAAGAAATCTGGACACTTCTAATTGGAGACTCTAGCAAAGATGAGTCACAATCTGAAAAGGTTCACCCAGTTATGTGTCTGTGGCATTTATGTATCCGGTGGTAATACTGGAAAACAAAGTGCTTAGGGCCACGGCCAAGACTCATAAAGTAGCTGTGTTCAAGAATCAACATACTAAACTAGGAGAATCAATAACACTATCTAAAATCTAAGTTCCTATAGATGCCAATCATTCTGAACTTCAATGGATAAAGTGAGATGCCAAAACTATTCAAGAGGCAAAAAGCTACTAGTCCCGCTCATCTGATTGGAGCTAAGTTTCATTGATATTTTGGAATTTATAGTATATTCTCTTCTTTTTATCCTATTTGATTTTCAGTTGCTTGTGGACAAGCAACAATTTAAGTTTGGTGTTGTGATGAGCGGATAATTTATACGCTTTTTGGCATTGTTTTTACATAGTTTTTAGTATGATTTGATTAGTTTTTAGTATATTTTTATTAGTTTTTAAATAAAAATCACATTTTTGGACTTTACTATGAGTTTGTATGTTTTTTTGTGATTTCAGGTATTTTCTGGCTGAAATTGAGGGACCTGAGCAAAAATCTGATTCAGAGGCTGAAAAAGGACTGCAGATGCTGTTGGATTCTGACCTCCCTGCACTCAAGTGGATTTTCTGGAGCTACAGAAGTCCAAATGGTGCGCTCTCAATTGCGTTGGAAAGTAGACATCCAGGGCTTTCCAGCAATATATAATGGTCCATACTTTGCTCGAGTTTAAATGACGTAAACTGGCATTCAACGCCAGTTCTCTGCCCTATTCTGGCGTTAAACGCCAGAAACAGGTTACAAGTTAGAGTTAAACACCCAAAATAGGTTACAACCTAGCGTTTAACTCCAGAAACAGCCTAGGTACCTGTAAAGCTCAAGTCTCAGCCCCAGCACACACCAAGTGGGCCCTGGAAGTGGATTTCTGCACTATCTATCATAGTTTACTCAATTTCTATAAACCTAGGTTACTAGTTTAGTATTTAAACAACTTTTAGAGGTTTATTTTGCATCTCATGACATTTTCATGTTTTTCATTGTATCTCTACGGCATGAGTCTCTAAACTCCATGATTGGGGGTGAGGAGCTCTGCTGTGTCTCGATGAATTAATGCAATTACTTCTGTTTTCTATTCAAACACGCTTGTCTCTGTTCTAAGATATTCACTCGCACTTAACCATGATGAATGTGATGATCCATGACACTCATCACCATTCTCAACCCATGAACGCGTGCCTGACAACCACTTCCGTTCTACCTTAGATTGAGTGTGTATCTCTTTGATTCCTGGTTCACGTGTTTGATTGCATCTCCTGACAACAGAACATTCGAATCTGTGAGATCAGAGTCTTCATGGTATAGGCTAGAATTATTGGCGGCCATTCCTGAGATCCGGAAAGTCTAAACCTTGTCTGTGGTATTCCGAGTAGGATCTGGGATGGGATGACTGTGACGAGCTTCAAACTCACGAGTGCTGGGCGTAGCGACTGACGCAAAAGGATCAATGGATCCTATTCCAACATGAGTGAGAACCGACAATGATTAGCCGTGCGGTGACAGCGCATTTGGACCATTTTCACTGAGAGGACGGATGGTAGCCATTGACAACGGTGATCCACCAACATACAGCTTGCCATGGACGGAGCCTTGCATGCGTGAAGAAGAAGACAATAGAAAAGCAGAGATTCGAAAGACAGAACATCTCCAAATCCTCAATCTGTTCTCCATTACTACACAACAAGTATTATTTATTTTATGCTATTTACTCTTCATAAATATAATCACTCTTATCATTGATTTCCTGACTAAGAATTACAAAATAGCCATAGCTTGCTTCAAGCCGACAATCTCTGTGGGATCGACCCTTACTCACGTAAGGTATTACTTGGACGACCCAGTGCACTTGCTAGTTAGTGGTACGAGTTGTGAAAAGTGTGATTTACAATTTGTGCACCATGGTCCAAAGCAAAAAGAGTGTGCTTAAGAGCTCTGGGAACCTTTAACTGGGGACTCTAGCAAAGCTGAGTCACAATCTGAAAATGTTCACCCAGTTATGTGTCTTTGGCATTTATGTATCCTGTGGTAATACGGAAAATAAAATGCTTAGGGTCACGGCCAAGACTCATAAAGTAGCTGTGTTCAAGAATCAACATACTGAACTAAGATAATCAATAACACTATCTGAATTCTGAGTTCTTATGGATGCCAATCATTCTGAACTTCAAAGGATAAAGTGAGATGCCAAAACTGTTCAGAAGCAAAAAGCTACTAGTCCCGCTCATCTAATTGAAACTAATCTTCATTGATATTTTGAAATTTATTGTATTTTGTCTTCTTTTTATCCTAGTTTATTTTTAGTTGCTTGGGTACAAGCAACAATTTAAGTTTGGTGTTGTGATGAGCAGATAATTTATACCCTTTTTGGCGTTGTTTTTAGGTAGTTTTTAGTATGTTTTAGTTACTTTTTATTATATTTTTATTAGTTTTATTCAAAAATCACATTTCTGGGTATTACTATGAATTTGTGTGTTTTTCTGTAATTTCAGGTATTTTCTAGCTGAAATTGACGGACCTAAGCAAAAATCTAATTCAGAGGCTGAGAAAGGACTGCTGATGTTGTTGGATTCTGATCCTCCTACACTCAAAATAGATTTTTTGGAGCTACAGAAGCCCAATTGGCGCATTCTTAATTGCTTTGGAAAGTAGACATTTTGGGCTTTCCATCAATATATAATAGTCTATACTTTGTCTGAGATTTGATGGCCCAAACTGGCCTTAAAAGCTAGCCAAAAACTTTCTGGCGTAAAACGCCAGAACTGGCATACTTTTCAGCATTAAACGCCCATTTTGGCACCCAGGGTGGCGTTTAACTCCAATATGAGGCATATGCAGGTGGAAGCTTGAAAGCTCAGCCCAAACACTCACCAAGTGGGCCTCATAAGTAGAATTATGCACTATCTACACCTAGTTCCTCATTTTCTGTAACCATAAGTTACTAGTTTAGTATAAAAACTACTTTTAGAGATTCATTTAGCACCTTATGACATTCTACACTTCATATTGTATCTTCTACAGCATGAGTCTCTAAACCCCATAGGTGGGGGTGAGGAGCTCTACTGTGTTTCAATGGATTAATGCAATTACTACTGTTTTCTATTCAATCACGCTTGATTCTATTCTAAGATACTCATTCGTACTTCAATATAGAGAGTTTGATGATCCGTGACACTCATCATTATTCTCAATTCTATGAACGCGTGCCTGACAACCACTCCCGTTCTATTTGAGCTCAACGTAGTCATTGGGTGACAGCTTGAGGGCGTATCTCTTGGGTTTCTAATCCACGGACCGAGTCCGGAGGTTAGAACCTTCGTGGTATAGGCTAGAATCAATTAGCAGCATTCCTGGGATCCGGAAAGTCTAAACCTTGTCTGTAGTATTCCGAGTAGGATCTGGGAAGGGATGACTATGACGAGCTTCAAACCTGTGAATGTTGGGCGTAGTGACAGTGTGCAAAAGGACAAGGGTTCTATTTTGACGCTAGCGGGAACCGACAGATGATTAGCCGTGCGGTAGCTGTACTTGGTATTTTTCATCCGAGACGAGAAATCCGACAGTTGGTTAGCCGTGCAGAGATCGTACCTGGTATTTTTCATCCGAGAGGATCATACAGCTTGCCATTGAAGGAAGCCATGCGTGTTTGGAGAAGAAGACAGTAGGAAAGTAGAGATTCAGATGACAGAGCATCTCCGGAACCTCAGCCTGTTTCTCATTACTGAATCACAAGTACTATTTATTTCATGTTATTTATTTTTCATAAATACAATCACTCTTATCATTAATCTCCTGACTAAGATTTACAAAATAACCATAGCTTGCTTCAAGCCGACAATCTCCGTGGGATCGACCCTTACTCACGTAAGGTATTACTTGGACGACCTAGTGCACTTGCTGGTTAGTTGTGCGGAGTTGTGAAAAGTGTAATCATAATTTCATGCACCACTTACCCTTCTAGGTCGGGCAATCTTTTTAGATCTCCTCCTGGCACTCTCTTTAGATTGTAGGCATGCCATGACCTTGGTAGCTCTCGCCTCTCGAGGTCGGATACTTTGTGGTGACCTTTCCCCAGTACCTCTGAACACTTGGTATGGTTCTTTCCAGTTGGCTGCTAGCTTCCCTTCTCCTGCCCGACATGTTCCGATGTCATTCCGGATTAGGATGAGATCGTTGTTGGTGAAACTTCGCTGGATTCCCTTCTGATTGTATCTTGAGGCCATTTGACGCTTTAATGCTTCCTCCCTAATCCGAGCTCTTTCTCGGACTTCTAGAAATAGGTCGAGTTCTTCCCTTTGGCTTTGGGAGTTGACCCCTTCATTGTAGAGGATCATTCTGGGGGATCCTTTTTTGATCTCTACTGGGATCATTGCCTCCATTCTGTAAGCCAATCGGAAGGGTGATTCCCCCGTGGTGAAGTGTGGAGTTGTCCGATATGCCCATAGGACTTGTGGGAGCTCTTCAGCCCAAGCTCCCTTTGCGTCCTGTAGTCTCCGTTTTAACCCAGCTAGTATGACTTTGTTGGCAGCTTTTGCTTGTCCATTGGCTTGTAGGTGTTCTACGGATGTGAATTGGTGCTTTATTTTTAAGTCAGCCACCAACTTCTTAAAACCTGTGTCCGTGAGTTGAGTGCCATTGTCTATGGTGATAGAGTAAGGAACCCCAAACCTTGTAATAATGTTTCTGTACAAGAATTTCTGACTTCTTTGAGCAGTGGCATTAGCTAGGGGCTTTGCCTCAATCCATTTTGTGAAGTAATCCACCCCTACAATGAGGAACTTGACTTGTCCCGATCCTAGGGGAATAGTCCGAGGAGGTCGAGTCCCACTTTGTGAACGGCCAAGGTGATGTTACACTGATGAGCTCCTCTGGTGGGGCAATGTGAAAGTTAGCATGCTTTTGATGTAAAGCTTTGACTTTGTATTTGGGTTTTTGCTCTGTTGTTGCCTCCAAAGGGTGCCCCTGGACTTTCGTGTGAGTCTTGGGGTTTCCTTTTTACTGCTGTATCTGACACCTGATGTTTTGCTGTTATTGTCCAAGTTGTTTCCTTATTTGCCCGAGTTGTTTGGTAGTAACCCCATAGTTGACCTATGTCTTCTCGAAAAAACAATGCTGAGATGTCTACTAAGATCCCGGACGGCATGTCTGATTGGCTGGATTCCATAGTTTTAATGCGTGTTACTGTGGCTGACCGTGAGTACTGTGTGCGACTTAGGAAGTTCCGTAGAATTTGTAGGGATATGGATGGGGAGAAGAATTATGAGTTGATGTCGCCGGACCCTAAGGAGAGAGTTTGTTTTCTTTCCTTGACTCCGGGGGAACGACCATTTTTCTATGCTTTATGACTAATTTTTCAGTCAATTGAATATTACCATCCCTTATACTGCCTTCGAGATCGACTTGTTGTGGTCTTGTAATGTAGCATGGATGAGGCTTCTGTTATTGCCCCCTAGTTTGGTGTTGGCTAGTTTTGAAAATGCATCAGCTCAGGCATTCTGCTCCCGAGGTATGTGTCGGACTTCATATTCCCCGAATTGTCCGAGCTGTTGGTGCTGGCTGGTTTTGAAAGTGCATCAGCTCGGGCATTCTGCTCCCGAGGTATTTGTCGGATCTCATCCCCCGAAATGTCCAAGCTGTTTTCTATTTTTGTCCAGGGTCCCCCAAATTGTCCGATGTATTTTTTTGTGGTGGGATCCTTAGCTTGGTTGCTCCCTTCTATTTGTGAGGTGACTACTTGTGAATCACTGGACATGGTAAGCTCCTACCTTCTTAGCCAGCCTTGAACCAGCCAGTAGTGCCTCGTATTCAGCTTGGTTATTTAGCTTGATTTGACTTCCCTGATCGCTTTCTATAATTACACATGCACCACTCCCGGTTTTGTTTGAAGAGTCGTCCACGTAGAGATTTCATTTTGTAGGAGTTCCCGGGGTGTCAGTGTACTCAGTAATGAAGTCGGCCAGATACTGTGATTTGATGGCTGTCCGAGCTTTCATATCGAAGATCGAATTGGGATAACTTGACTGTCCACTGTAGGATTCTTCCAGCTAAGTTTATTTTCTGTAGGATGCCTTTTATGGGCTGGTTGGTCCGAACTCTGATAGTGTGAGCTTGAAAGTATGGGTGGAGTCGTTGAGAGGTGAGTATGAGGGCGTAGGCAAACTTTTTCTATCTTTTGATAGTTTAGTTTGGCCCCTTGTAGAGCTTTGCTGATGAAGTAGACGGGTTGTTGCCCACTTTCGTCTTCTCTGACTAGTGCTAAGGCTATTACCCGACTTCCCACTGCGAGATATAATATGAGTTTTTCACTTTCTCGTAGTCTGGTAAGAATGGGTGGTTGCCCCAAGAATTTTTGAAATCTCGGAGGGCTTGTTCGCATTTCGTTGTCCTTTTCAAACCTCTCTCCTTTCCTTAATATACCTCTTTGAGGTGTCTTTTACAAGATGATTTAGAGATCCCTCCTCCTACAAATCCTCCATTTATCATATGAACATGTCTCTCAGGGGTGTGAGGTGGACGTTTCACTCGTCTGACCTCTTCGGTGTGAGGTGGACGTTCAACTCGTCCGACCTCTTTGGTGTGAGGTGGATGTTCCACTCATCCAACCTCTTCGGTGTGAGGTGGACGTTCAACTCGCCTGACCTCTTCAGTGTGAGGTGGATGTTCCACTCGTCCAACCTCTTCGGTGTGAGGTGGACGTTCCACTCGTCCGACCTCTTCGGTGTGAGGTGGACGTTCCACTCGTCCGACCTCTTCGGTGTAAGGTAGACGTTCAACTCATCCAACCTCTTCGTCCCTTCTTTTTTTTCTTGGTTCATCCGCTTTATTGGCTAAGTACCGATCTAATCGCCCTTCTCTTGCCAATTTATCTATGACATTCTTTAGGTCGAAGCACTCGTCGGTAGGATGTCCGTAGATTCGGTGGTACTCGCAGTATTCTGTCCGATTTCCTCCTCCTTTTTGCTTTTGATTGGGCGAGGTGGTGGGATCTTCTCTGTGTGACATATTTCTCGGTAAACATCAACAAGAGACACCCGAAGAGGGGTGTAATTGTGGTATTTTCTAGGCTTCTCACCGGGTTGATCTTTTTTTTTCTTGGACTCTTTATCCTTGTCCCGTGGTGGGTTAGGAGAATTCGGTTTTTGAGCTCTCTCCTAGTCGAGAGTTCTCCTCCATGTTGATGTATTTCTCTGCCCGTTCTTGAACCTCATTTAGAGATGTTGGGTACTTCTTAGATATTGAGTGGCTGAAAGGTCCTTCTCTTAGGCCATTGATAAGTCCCATGATGGACGCTTCTGTTGGAAGACTTTGTATGTCAAGACATACTTTGTTGAATCTTTCCATGTAGCTGCAAAGGCTTTTCCGATCTCCTTGTTTAATTCCCAGCAAGCTTGGAGCGTGTTTGGCTTTGTCCCTCTGGATAGAGAATCTGGTGAGAAATTTCTTGGCTAAGTCGTCGAAGCTTGTGATGGATCTAGGAGGCAAACTGTCGAACCACTTAATTGCCGTCTTTGTTAGAGTAGTCGGGAAGGCTTTGCATTGAATAGCGTTCGAGGTGTCGGTGAGATACATTCTGCTTCTGAAGTTGTTGAGATGATGGCTTGGATCTGATGTACCGTCGTATGGGGTCATATCGGGAGCTTTGAAGTCCTTTGGGACTTTAGATTTCATGATCTCTTTGGTGAATGGGTCTTGATCTTTGTGGGGGCTATCTTCATGACTGGCTTCGAGCTTTAAGAGCTTGTCTTCTATCTTTCGACGTCGTCTTGTTTCTTTCCGAAGGTCTTTTTCGGCTTTCCGTCGATGTTCAGCTTCTTGTTCCAGCTGTTTAAGGCGATTTTGTTGCTTACGGATAGCTTCCAAAATTTCTGTGTTTGGGGGTTGCTTATCTCCCCCATTTTGAGGTGTGTCTTTGGAGGTGGCGCCTGCGTCTTTGTTTGGCATTCTGTCCACCAAACCAGAGTTGTGGTCGTTGTCAAGGTTGTCCACCATGATGATGGGATGACTTCCAGGTTCCCCGGCAATGGCGCCAATGTTCCGAGGGTTACCTAAAACTGTAGGTCGATTTTGGACGAGATCTTCTGTACTGGTCGGAGCTGATGTGTCCGACTTGATGATGGTGGCCGGAGCTGCCGTGTCTGACTTGTTGGACTTGGTGGCGGTGCTGATCCTTCGTCACCGGAGGGTGGTGGTACCTGCAAGGGACTCCGATACTTAAGTTAGCAAGGGTATTAAGCAGGTTTTTTTTAGAATCAGAGTATGAGTTATACCTAGGTGCTCCAGTGTATTTATAATGGAGTAGAGTGACCTTTCTGGAGATAAGATAGTTATCTTATCTTATCTTTGAGTGGAGTTATCTTATCTTTAAGGGAACCGCCTTTATCCTTCTAGACTTGGGCTGCCTTGGACTTGGGTCGTGTTTCTCTGTTTGGGCCCTTTTTGGGCTTCTCCTGATGATTTGGCCAAACTCTTTAAGAAGAGGTCAGTAATAGGCCAACCTTCTAAGAGGTCGGTCATGGGCCAACCTTCTAAGAGGTCGGCCAACCCGGTCCTTTATAGCTCGAACCGATGTATGAACAACTGGTATAGATCCCGACCTGATGTCTTATAAGCTTGCCGTGTACCTAGGCTCCCGACTTGTCCAGCAAAAGCATCGAAAACTTGGGCCAGAAAGGACACAGGTCGTGGAGGAACAAGTGCAAGCATTGTTGGAAGCTGAATTGGTAAGAGATGTAAAGTACCCACTATGGCTGGCAAACGTGGCTCTAATGAAAAAGCAAAATGGAAAATATAGGATGTGTGTAGATTACACCAACCTCAAGAAAGCTTATCCCAAGGATCCCTACCCTCTTCTAAGTATCGATGCTCTGGTCGATTCAGCCTCGGGTTATCGGTACTTGTCCTTCATGGATGCCTACTCGGGATATAATCAAATCCCGATGCATAAACCAGACCAAGAAAAAACCTCATTCATAACTCCTAAGGCTAACTATTGTTACATAGTAATGCCTTTTGGATTAAAGAAGCCAGAGCCACATACTAACGACTGATGAACAAGGTATTTTCTCCCAACCTAGGGAAACTCATGGAAGTCTATGTGGATGACATACTCATCAAAGTTATTTTAGTAATCCTCTTTCTTGGACCTTGTTCAGGTCTCTTTCAGGGATTACTTTTATAACTTTATGTTTTGGGCCAACTTCATCATGTCGGGCCCTTCTAAGTTATTTTAGTAATCCTCTTTTATAGGGCTGGCCAGACCTCTTTCCAGGAATTTACTTTTTATAACTTTGGTTTTGTGACTGATCCGACTTTTTTACGTCGGCCAGTCTTTAAGTTATTTTTTAGCAATCCATTTTATTAAGACCTCGTCAGGTCCTTTCTATGGATCACTTTTGATAACTTCTTACATTATTCTATTTTCATCTTTGCCGATTTTGTAGAAATTGGGTTTAAACCTCGTTTGGTCGATCTTTTGACGAATTTTGGTTTTCATCTTTGTTGGTCTTTATCATGATCATGCAATGAATTTGGTTTTCACTTTCTGCCGATATGTGGCTTTATAATCGGACGATGAGCATTTCAGATTAATGTGTCTTGAGAATTTGTAGAAGATGTAAACAAATTTTATTCAAAAGAAAATGCAGATATATACATGTGGGAGTTTTGTCCCTCTAAGTCGGGCAATTTGTAGGTCTTTGGCTTGGCACCTCATTAAAAAAACCTTTTCAGGAAAAAGAGTGTGCCTTGTCCTAAGATCCTTTATCACCCCTAACTATAGTACCTTCTTAGGTTGCAGGCATGCCATGACCTAGGGAGCTCTCGCCCTTCGAGTTCGGACAGTTTGTAGTAGCCCTTTCCAAGTACTTCTATGACTCGGTAGGGTCCTTTTCAGTTCGCTGCCAGCTTTCTTTCTCCAGGTCGAGTTGTTCCGTTATCATTTCGGATTAGGATGAGGTCGTTCTCGGCAAAACTTCGCGGCACAACTGGTGCACGAAATTGTGATGTCCAGGCTCAAACAATCCCTGGCAACGTGAGCAACTTGGTACGCGTAATCGTGATTACACTTTAATTATGTAAAATTCATGGCTCTTTCTTTCCCTGGCAATGGCGCCAAGAACATGGTGCCAATACCATGGTTCACAACTTCGATACAACTAACCAGCAAGTGCACTAGGTCGTCCAAGTAATACCTTACGTGAGTAAGGGTCGAATCCCACGGAGATTGTTGGTATGAAGCAAGCTATGGTCACCTTGCAAATCTCAGTTAGGCAGATATAAATTGATAATGGTGTTTTCGAATAATAAATAATAGAATAGGGATAGAAATACTTATGTAAATCATTGGTAGGAATTTCAGATAAGTGAATGGAGATGCTTTTCGTTCCTCTGAACCTCTGCTTTCCTGCTATCTTCATCCAGTCAGTCTTACTCCTTTCCATGGCTGGCTTTATGCAAGGGCATCACCGTTGTCAGTGGCTACATCCCCTCCTCTCAGTGAAAAATATGCTCACATGCTTTGTCACAGCACGGCTAATCATCTGTCGGTTCTCGATCATGCTGGAATAGGATTCACCCTCCTTTTGCGTCTGTCACTAACGCCCAACAATCGCGAGTTTGAAGCTCGTCACAGTCATTCAATCATTGAATCCTACTTGGAATACCACAGACAAGGTTTAGACTTTCCGGATTCTCTTGAATGCCGCCATCATTCTAGCGTACGCCACGAAGATTCTGATTAAGAGATCTAAGAGATATTCATTCTATCTTATTTCATGTAGAACGGAAGTGTTTGTCAGGCACGTGTTCATAGGGGAGAATGGTGATGAGCGTCGCACATAATCATCACCTTCATCACATTCTTGGGTGCGAATGGATATCTTAGAAGCGAAATAAGATGAATTGAATAGAAAACAGTAGTACTTTGCATTAATCTTTGAGGAACAGCAGAGCTCCACACCTTAATCTATGGAGTGTAGAAACTCTACCGTTAAAAATACATAAGTGAAAGGTCCAGGCATGGCCGAGATGGCCAGCCCCCTAAAATGTGATCACAGGATCAAAATACAATCCAGGATCCAGGATGATCCAAAGATGTATAATACAATAGTGAAAGGTCCTATTTATAATAAACTAGCTACTAGGGTTTACATGAGTAAGTAATTGATGCATAAATCCACTTCCGGGGCCCACTTGGTGTGTGCTTGGGCTGAGCTTGAGTGTTGCACGTGAAGAGGCCATTTGTGGAGTTGAACGCCAGTATTTGTGCCAGTTTGGGCGTTCAGCTCTGGTTTTGGCTCCTTTTCTGGCGCTGGACGCCAGATTTGGGTAGAAAGCTGGCGTTGAACGCCAGTTTATGTCATCTATTCTTGGCCAAAGTATAGACTATTATACATTGCTGGAAATCCCTGGATGTCTACTTTCCAACGCAATTGGAAGCGCACCATTTCGAGTTCTGTAGCTCCAGAAAATCCACTTTGAGTGCAGGGAGGTCAGAATCCAACAGCATCAGCAGTCCTTCTTCAACCTCTGAATCTGATTTTTGCTCAAGTCCCTCAATTTCAGCCAGAAAATACCTGAAATCATAGAAAAACACACAAACTCATAGTAAAGTCCAGAAATGTGAATTCAACATAAAAACTAATGAAAACATCCCTAAAAGTAACTAGATCCTACTAAAAACATACTAAAAACAATGTCAAAAAGCGTATAAATTATCCGCTCATCAACAACCTTTTGATTGTATCTCGAAGCCATTCGACGTTTTAATGCCTCTTCCCTGATCCGATCTCTTTCTTGGATTTTTGGAAGTAGGTCGAGTTCTTCCCTTTGAAGTTGGGAGTTGGCTTCTTCATTATAGTGGATCACTCTAGGCGACCCTTCTTCAATCTCCACTGGGATTATTGCCTCCATTCCATACGCTAATCGGAAGGGTGATTCCTTTGTGGTGGAATGTGGCGTTGTTCGATATGCCCATAGGACTTGTGGGAGCTCTTCAGCCCAGGCTCCCTTTGCGTCCTGTAATCTCCGTTTTAGCCCAGCCAATATGACTTTGTTGGCAGCTTCGGCTTGTCCATTGGCCTGGGGATGTTCTATGGAAGTGAATTGGTGTTTTATGTTCAAGTCGGTCACTAACTTTCTGAAGCCTGCATCTGTGAATTGGGTGCCATTGTCTGTGGTGATGGAGTATGGAACCCCGAACCTTGTGACAATGTTTCTATATAGGAATTTGCGACTTCTTTGAGCAGTGGCGTTAGCTAGGGGTTCTGCCTCGATCCACTTTGTGAAATAGTCTACCCCTATTATGAGGAATTTGACTTGTCCCGATCCTTGAGGGAAAGGTCCGAGAAGGTCGAGTCCCCATTTTGCGAATGGCCATGGTGAGGTTATGCTGATGAGTTCCTCTGGCGGGGCGATGTGAAAGTTGGCATGTTTCTGACATGGTGGACATGTCTTTACGAACTCTGTGGCTTTTTTTGTAGAGTTGGCCAATAAAATCCTGCCCGGAGTACTTTTTTGGTAAGTGTCTGCGCTCCGAGATGATTGCCACAGATACCACTGTGTACTTCTTCTAAGACTTCCTTTGTGTTGGAAGTCGGTACACATTTTAACAATGGTATTGAAATCCCTCTTTTGTATAGATTATTATTTATGATAGTGTAGTATTGTGCCTCCCTTTTTAGCCTCTTTGCCTCCTTCTCCTCTGTGGGGAGTGTTTCTGTTTTGAGGTAGTTAATTATGGGAGTCATCCATCCTTGATCCGGACTCGTTATGGCTAGGACCTTTTCTTCTTCCGAGATTGACGGGTTCTGCAGCGTTTCTTGGATGAGGCTTCTATTGTTGCCCCCTGGTTTGGTACTGGCTAGTTTTGAGAGTGCGTCAGCTTTGGGTATTTTGTTCTCGGGGTATGTGGCGGACGCCATATTCCCCGAATTGCCCGAGCTGTTCCCTGGTTTTGTCTAGGTACTTTTTCATGGTGGGATCTTTGGCTTGGTAGCTCCCTTCTATTTGTGAAGTGACTACTTGTGAGTCGCTGAAGATGATAAGCTTTTGAGCTCTAACTTTCCTAACCAGTTTCAAACCAGCTAGTAGCGCCTCATATTCAGCTTGGTTGTTTGAGGCAGGGAACCCGAATTTGAGGGAAAGTTCGATTTGGGTTCCCTGGTCGCTTTCTATTATCACACCCGTGCCGCTTCCAGTTTTATTTGAGGGACCATCTACATAGAGATTCCATTCTGTAGGAATTTTCGGGGTGTCTGTAAATTCTGCAATAAAGTCGGCCAGATATTGCGATTTGATGGCTGTCCGAGCTTCATATTGAAGATCGAATTCAGACAACTCGACTGCCCATTACAAGATTCTGCCTGCTAAGTCTGTTTTCTGCAAAATCCCTTTTATGGGTTGGTTGGTTCGAATCCTAATGGTGTGAGCTTGGAAGTACGGACGCAGTCGTTGAGATGTTAGTATGAGAGCGTAGGCGAATTTTTCTATTTTTTGGTAGTTTAGCTCGGATCCTTGTAATACTTTGCTGATGAAATATACAGGTTGTTGCCCACTGTCGTCTTCTCGAACTAATGCTGAGGCTACTGCCCGACTTCCTACTACGAGGTATAATATAAGTGGTTCTCCTTCCCGTGGCCAAGATAGGATAGGTGGCTGTCCCAGGAATCTTTTGAAATCTTGGAATGCCTGCTCGCACTCCGTTGTCCATTCAAAACTCCTTCCCTTCTTTAGAGTAGCATAGAAGGGGAGAGATCTTATTGCTGATCCTGCTAGAAATCTGGACAAGGCTGCCAATCTTCCATTGAGCTGTTGTACCTCTTTGACACAAGTCGGGCTCTTAATATCGAGTATGGCCCGGCATTTATCCAGATTTTCCTCGATTCCTCTTTGTGTGAGCATAGAACACAAGAATTTTCCAGCTTCTACTACGAAGGTGCATTTTGCAGGATTAAGTCGCATGCCATGCCTTCTTATAGTGTCGAATACTTGGGTGAGGTCGGACAGTAACGTCTCTTCACTTTGTGTCTTTATTAACATGTCGTCCACATAGACTTCCATGATTTTTTCGATGTGATTCGTAAAGACCTTATTCATCAATCTCTGGTAAGTGGCTCCTGCATTTTTAAGTCCAAAAGGCATGACGATGTAGCAGTAGTTTGCTTTTGGGGTTAAGAATGAAGTTTTTTCTTGGTCGGGTGGGTACATTGGGATTTGATTGTATCCCGAATATGCGTCCATAAACGAGAGGTATTTGTATCCGGAGGAGGCATCTACCAGAGCGTCGATACTTGGGAGTGGATAAGGATCTTTTGGGTAGGCTTTGTTGAGATCAGTATAGTCGGTGCACATCCGCCACTTCCCATTTGATTTTTTCACCAAGACGACGTTAGCTAGCCATAGTGGGTACTTGACTTCTCTTATGAATCCTGCCTCCAGTAGAGCTTGTACCTGCTCTTCCACAGCTTGGGATCATTCTGGTCCGAGGTTTCTACGTCTCTGTTGTACTGGCCGAGATCATGGGTAGACTGCTAGCTTGTGGCACATTAACTTGGGGTCTATGCCTGGCATGTCTGCAGCCTTCCATGCAAAGAGGTCGACGTTATCTCGTAAGAACTGTACGAGTGATTCTTTTGTGTCTCCTTTTAGGATTGTACCGATATTGGTTATTTTGTCCGGGATATCTCCGATCTGGACTTTTTCTACTTCACCTTCAGGTTGTAGGCGGAGTTCTTCCCACCTCTGAACTCCACCGAGTTCGATGGTGTGGAATTCTTCTCCTCTTCCTCTGAGGTTTAGACTTTCGTTGTAACAGCGGCGTGCTGTCTTCTGGTCTGCTTTTATTGTAGCTATTCCTTCTGTAGTTGGGAACTTCATGCATAGATGTGGAGTCGAGACTACTGCGCCGAGCTGATTTAAGGTTGTCTGACCTATTAAGGCATTGTAGGCTGAACTCACGTCGACCACGATGTAGTCTATCTTGAGTGTTCTTGACTGGTTTCCTTTTCCGAAGGTCGTGTGTAATGGGATGTATCCAAGTGGCTGAACCGGAGTGTCTCGCAGTCCGAACAGGCTGTTTGGATATGCTTTGAGTTCTTTTTCTTCCAAGCCGAGTTTGTCGAAGGCAGTTTTGAACAAGATTTCGGCGGAGCTTTCTTGGTCTACCAGTGTGCGGTGGAGATTTGTGTTTGCCAGTATAATAGTGATGACCATGGGATCGTCGTGTCCTGAGATGATGTCGGATGCGTCCTCTTTGGTAAAAGTAATTGTGGGGATGTTGGGTGCTTCCTCCTTTCCCTCGACATGATATACTTCTTTAAGATATCTTTTGCGAGATGATTTGGAGATTCCTCCTCCCGCAAATCCTTCGTGTATCATGTGGACGTGTCTCTCTGGTGTACGAGGTGATCTCTCAGTTCGTCCGACATTTTCGTCCCTTCTCCTTTTTCTTTGCTCGTCATCTCGGGTGGCTATATATCGACCTAATTTCCCTTCTCTTACTAGTTTTTCTATGATGTTCTTTAATTCAAAGCATTCGTTGGTGGAATGCCCATGGATTCGATGATATTCACAATATTCAGTCCGATTTTCTCCTCCTTTTCTGCCTTTGAGTGGTCGAGTTGGGGGTATTTTTTCAGTATGGCACACTTCTCTGTAGACATCCGCAAGAGACACCCAAAGAGGGGTGTAATTGTGATATTTTTTATTTTTTCCCCATGTTGATCTTCTTTCTTTTTGGATTCTTTATCCTTATCTCGGGAGGAGTAGTTGAATCCGGATTTTGAGGTCTCTCCTAGTCGAGAGGTTTCCTCCATGTTGATGTACTTTTCTGCTCGTTCTTGCACTTCATTCAGAGATGTGGGGTGTTTTTTCGATATAGATTGGCTAAAAGGTCCTTCTCGTAAGCCATTGATGAGACCCATAACGGCGGCCTCTGTTGGTAGGCTTTGTATGTCCAGACATGCTTTATTGAATCTTTCCATGTAGCTGCGGAGACTTTTCCGATCTCCTTGTTTGATTCCTAATAGACTTGGGGCGTGCTTAGCCTTATCTTTTTGGATGGAGAATCTGGCCAGGAACTTCTTGGCTAAGTCATCGAAGCTTGAGATGGACCTAGGAGGTAGATTGTTGAACCATCTAATTGCTGTCTTTGTTAAGGTAGTCGGGAAGGCTTTGCAGCGAACTGAATCTGAGGCGTCGGTGAGGTACATTCTACTTCTGAAGTTACTGAGATGATGGCCAGGATCTACTGTGCCATTGTATAAAGTCATGTCGGGAAGTTTGAAGTCCTTTGGGATTTTGGTCCTCATGATCTCTTTGGTGAATGGGTCTTGGTCCTTACGGGAGTCGTCTTCATGACCGGATCGAGTAGTCTTGGTCTTGAGATCTACTTCGAGTTTTAGGAGCTTGTCCTCTAACTCGCGGCGTCGCCTAACTTCCCTTCGTATATCTCTCTCAGCTTCTCGTTGGTGCTCTACCTCTTTTTTGAGTTGCTTTAAATGATCTTGAAGTGCCTCCACGGCTCCCACATTTGGTGAATCGTTATTTTTGTTAGGGTGAGGAGTATCTTTTGGTGTAGTGTCCACGTTCTTGTGCAGCGTTTTATCTTCTAGATCTGAATCGTGGTCGTTGTCATGGTCGTCCGCCATGGTGGTGGGATGACTTCCAGATTCCCCAGTAACGGCGCCAATGTTCCGAGGGTTACCTGAAACTGTAGGTCGATCTCGGACGAGATCTTCTGTACTGGTCGGAGATGACGTGTCCGGCTGGTGGGTGGCGACCGGAGCTGTCGGGCTCGACTTGTTGGACTGGCTGCGCTGCTGATCCTTTGTCACCGGAGGATGGTGCCGTGGTGGTACCTACAAGGGACTCCGATGCTTAAGTTAGCAAGGGTATTAAGCAGGTTTTTAGTAGGATCAGAGTATGAGTTATACCTGGGTGCTCCAGTGTATTTATAATGGTGAGAAGTGACCTTTTTTAGATAAGATAAGTTAGTTATCTTTATCTTATCTTATCTTTGAGCGAGGTCATCTTATCTTCAAGGGAACCGCCATTATCTCTATAGGCTTGGGCTGCCTTATGATTTGGGTCATGTTCCTCTATTTGGGTCCTTTATTGGGCTTTTCTGGCAATTTGGCCGAACTCTTTAAGAAGAGGTCGGATGGTCTGACCTGAAGAGGTCGGTCACTTTGTCGCTAAACATCCCGAATCAGACAGTTCGACCCAGGGTATGAACAGTAACCTCACCCTGGCCATTCGCAAAATGGGGACTCGACCTTCTCGGACCTTTCCCTCAGGGATCAGGACAAGTCAAATTCATCATAGTAGGGGTAGACTACTTCACAAAATGGATCGAGGCAGAATCTCTAGCTAACGCCACTGCTCAAAGAAGTCGAAAGTTCCTATATAGAAACATTGTCACAAGGTTCGGGGTTCCATACTCCATCACCACGGACAATGGCACTCAATTCACAGATACAGGCTTTAGAAAGTTAGTGGCCAACTTGAACATAAAACACCAATTCACTTTCGTAGAACATTCCCAAGCCAATGGACAAGCTGAAGCTGCCAACAAAGTCATATTGTCCGGGCTAAAATGGAGATTACAGCACACAAAGGGAGCATGGGCCGAAGAGCTCCCACAAATCCTATGGGCATACCGAACAACGCCATATTCCACCACAAAGGAATCACCCTTCGGATTAGCTTATGGAATGGAAGCAATGATCCCAGTGGAGATTGAAGAAGGGTCGCCCAGAGTGATCCACTATAATGAAGAAGCCAACTCCCAACTTCAAAGGGATGAACTCAACCTACTTCCAGAAATCCAAGAAAGAGCTCGGATCTGGGAAGAGGCATTGAAACATCGAATGGCTTCGAGATACAATCAAAAGGTAGTGCCACATAGTTTTGCCGAGAACGACCTCATCCTAATCCGAAATGATATCGGAACAACTCGACCTGGAGAAGGAAAGCTGGCAGCAAACTGGAAAGGACCCTACCGAGTCATAGAAGTACTTGGAAAGGGCTACTACAGACTGTCCGAACTCGAAGGGCGAGAGCTCCCTAGGTCATGGCACGCCTGCAACCTGAGAAGGTACTATAGTTAGGGATGATAAAGGATCTTAGGATAAGGCGCACTCTTTTTCCTGAAAAGGTTTTTTAATGAGGTGCCAAGCGAAGACCTACAAATTGCCCGACTTAGAGGGATAAAACTCCCACATGTATATATCTGCATTTTCTTTTTGAATAAAATTTGTTTAGATCTTCTATAAATTCTCAAGACGCATTAATCTGAAACGCTCATCGCCCAATTATCAAGCTACAGATCGGCAGAAAGTGAAAATCAAATTCACTTCACGATCACGATAAAGACCAACAAAGATGAAAATCAGATTCGTCAAAAGGTCGACCAAACGGGGATTAAACCCAATTTCTACAAAATCGGCAAAGATGAAAACAGAATAATGCAAGAAGTTATCGAAAGTGATCCATAGAAAGGACCTGACGAGGTCTTAATAAAATGGATTGCTAAAAAATAACTTAAAGACTGGTCGACGTAAAGAAGTCAGACCAGTCACAATAGCCAAAGTTATAAAAAGTAAATCCCTGGAAAGAGGTCTGGCCAGCCCTATAAAAGAGGATTACTAAAATAACTTAGAAGGGCCCGACATGATGAAGTCGGCCCAAAAACATAAAGTTATAAAAGTAATCCCTGAGAGAGACCTGAACAAGGTCCAAGAAAGAGGATTACCAAAATAACTTAGAAGGGCCCGACATGATGAAGTCGGCCCAAAAACATAAAGTTATAAAAGTAATCCCTGAAAGAGACCTGAACAAGGTCCAAGAAAGAGGATTACCAAAATAACTTAGAAGGGCCCGACATGATGAAGTCGGCCCAAAAACATAAAGTTATAAAAGTAATCCCTGAAAGAGACCTGAACAAGGTCCAAGAAAGAGGATTACCAAAATAACTTAGAAGGGCCCGACATGATGAAGTCGGCCCAAGAACATAAAGTTATAAAAGTAATCCCTAAAAGAGACCTAACAAAGGTCCAAGAAAGAGGATTACTAAAATAACTTAAAAGGTCCCGACATGATGAAGTCGGCCCAGAACAACAAGTTATAAAAGTAATCCCTAAAAGAGACCTAACAAAGGTCCAAGAAAGAGGATTACTAGAAATAACTTAGAAGAAACCAACATGATGAAGTCGGCCTCCCAAAAACCTTAACGTTATAAAAGGTAATTCCTAATAGAGACCTGAACAAGGTCCAAATAAAACGGATTACTAGAAATAACTTCAGACCAAAGGGAGGAAGCCGACATACAAGTTGGATCCAAACATCCACAACCTCAAAGGAATCAAGCCACAAGTATAAAATACAAAGACAATGCAAAAAAGTCGGACAACAAAGTTCCAACACTCCCAAACAGATGCAGACAGATGCAGACAAACATGTTATGAAAAAGCACAACTTATAATAATAACAAACTCAAGAGGCTAGCAAAAGTCAGCCCCAAGAGCTTGAGAAACCACTTTGTTTTTCAAAATAAAGTTGCTAAACAAGCAACTAAGAGAGTATCAAGAAGTCAGAGCTACCAATTACAACATATAAAAGGTTCAAAGCCCACAAGCCGGGATATTTACACAAATGACCAGAATAATCATTGAGGATCTGAAGGCTTCTCAGCAGCATCAACACGGGGTGAAGGAGGGCGAGTCTGAAGAGGCACCACATCCACTGTCCCATCATCCCGGTTCAAGATTTGGCAATCAGGATCTGACCGGGGATGATCAGCCTCAGCTGAAGGAATTAAAGAAGTCGGCACAACAGAAGTTTTTGCGGCAGGCACAGGAGGAGGTTCGACCTCATCATCATCATCAGGGTCATCAGAGACAATCTTACCATCCTTCACAATGTTGTCCAAGCTGAAGAGAGTAAGGTCAAGCTCGGGTTTTGGAGGGTGACCTAAAAGGGTCTATGATCACGGTTTTACAAAAGGGTGACCTAAAAGGAGTCTATGGTCACGGTTTTTTATGGTGACCTAAAAGGAGTCTATGGTCACAGTTTTGGAGGATGACCTAAAATGGGTCTGTGGTCACGGTTTTACAAAAAGGTGACTTAAAAGAGGTATATGGTAACGGTTTTATCTTATTAAATTTTTTTATATTTTAAATTAAAATAATTATATTATATTATAATTATCCTAAATTCCTATTTTATCTTATTTTTTATAATTTGAAATAAAAAGAAACTCCAACCTTAAAACGAAGTCGTTTGACGTTAATAAAAAAGCTAGTTACTCCTTGCTCAAACTCTCTCCTCTCCGGTCTCTCACTGTCTCCGATCTCGCACTCAAAGTCATCGTGCTCTTTGTTTTGCCACTGTCTCGCACTCAGTCGTGTGCCTTCCCTGCACTTTTCGTCGGCGGTGGCAGAAGCAGCACGTCCCGGCACTAAAAAAGATACAATTATTTTGTAAGAAAAAATTACTTTGTCACAAAATTCATATTGTTTGTAACAAGTTATTTGTTTGTTACAATATTCAAGAATTTTTTTTATAACTAAATCAAGTTTTAATCATTTGAGTTTAAATTAATTAAGGTTCTCATATAATTTTTTATGATTTTGGGTATTTTTCATATATTTAAAATTTAAAATTTTAATAATTAAAAACTAATGAGAATTTTATATGATTTAATTTAAATATTGAGATTTTAATCCTAATTTTATAAATATAAAATCAAGTAGAATACTTTTAATTTTAAATTAAAAATTTATTTAAAACTTAAAACTAATTTGTAAGTTGACAAATAAATATTATATTTCTAAAATAATTTAAATAAATTATGATTAATATTAAATTACTATTCTATCTTCTAATTTTATTAAAATTCCTATACTACCCTAACCCTAATTTTCAAAACCTAACCCTATCCTAATTTCAAACACACACACCCACTAACTCTCACACACTCAACAAAGAAAGAAAGAAAGAAATACAGAAGATAGGGAGCATGGGAATGAGGGATTTAGGGGAGAGCAAGAAGAGAAGAAGAGGAGGAAAGGGGAGGACGGCACTGGTGGAGGGAGGATCGCCATTTGCCATCGCCATCACCGTCGCAGAGAAGAAAGCCAAAGGGGGAGAGAGAATGACGTGCGAGAGAGAGAGAGAGAGAGAGAGAGAGAGAGAGAGAGAGAGAGTTCCTAGACACAAATCAAGAAGTGGAAAGGGAGAAGAGAAGGAGGAGACGATAGGCCGGCGAAGCTAGGGGAGGTTGTCACTGCCGTCGAGCTAGAGAAGAAGAGAGAGACGAACAATGAAAGAGAAAGGCAGCGTTGCTGCCGTCACTACTTGGGCTCGTTGGCGAGCTGCATGCACGCCGCTATTAGAGTGGTCGTCGCCGTCGCTGGGCTATTGCGTCGCTGTAGAAGCTAGCTGTCTGGAGTTGCCGTTCTGTTATGTGTAACACCCTACCACACAGATCTTTACGCCTACGACGTAAACTAGAGGTAGCGAGATGCTACGACCTCTAAAAATAAAAATACATATATAAATATAGTAGAAAGAAATTATAACTAGGAGCCTTAGAAAAGAAGCTAATCAAAAGCGTATTAGAAATGTATCACACTCGTTCGGGTAAATGTAAACGGATGAACAAGATAGGACGAACAGGATAAACTATATACATAAAGATCGGAGTTCCAAAAGATACACTTATCAAGCTCTAGACTCGACCTACGAAACTAAAGCCAGCCAGAATATACAAACATACATATACAACCCAAAAGCATCCCAAAAGATAAGACAAAACACCTGTTTCTCTAAGTTAGCTTCTAAGAAAGACAAAATATAATATATACAAGGCGAAGAACCTATTACATATTTATACATAAAAAAAATACAAACACTTAGTTCCAAAAGAGTTCTTCGCTTTCAAAGAGTCTCCAGAATGCTCACTGAGGTGCCTCTCGACCTGCATCTGAAAAATAGCAGAATATGTATGGAATGAGAACCAAGGATTCTCAGCATGGTAAAGATGCCCACATAGTTAATATATAAGGTCACGAGAAAGCCAGAGGTATTTCCTAGAACTCCAATACTCAGAATCAAACTTAAAATCAATACTAAACCATAAAGTTTAATAATCTACCCAAAGGATTCCCATTTCTAAACTAACTCTTCAACTCCTGTCTCTTTCAAACCTCCGAATCACCAGTGAAACAACCCTCAACACGCCTCCACTATATGAGGGGTCTCTCAGATGCAAAAACATACAATACACTCAAGGAAAATACATATATAGATAACAGGTATAGTAGATAGGACAAATAGCAGTTAATTACAGCTAAACAATTAGGCAAGCCAAAATAAAACATACTCAAACAAAACATACAAGTGCATATGATGCATGTCTGCCTTATGGCCGATGATATCATTTGTCGGTTATATAACCATACCCGACATGTCCTGGTAGCTAACCTTGGACAGAAACACCCCATCGCGGAACAAGTGGGTCTGAGCCACAACTCCCTTGCTACTACTCGCTTAACCCAGAGCAAGTGGAATGAACCATTACTACTGCTACTACCCAGGCAGGTGTTTAAGAACTCAACCCAGAGCAAGTGAAATAAATCACTACTACTGCTACTGTCCAGATGTCTCAATCACTGACCCAGAGTAAGTGGGACGAACCACTACTGCTGCTATTACCCATGTATCTCATTCAAAAATTTATTCTCAATATCATTTCAATTCATTCAAAAATAATAATTAAAATTGATCATAATCATCATCATCAATCAAAGTCATTCATCATCATCTCATAATATCATAATCATTCTTATCATGTCTCATTCATTATTTATAATATCTCATTAAGTCAATCATTCAATTCTCAAATCTCCTTTGATACCAAAACTAGCTCCATCAACACCCTTACCCCTATTCCGTAGCCTAAAACCTAGATATCCGACCTTAAACAGAGTTTTTAGAGGTTTGGAGAAACTGGAGTAATGATTGATAGTTCAAAAATTATGAATTTTCAACAAAATGCTGGTTTCAAAGGGTCACAAGCTTTGTCAGGAAGGTCAAACAGTTAAAAACAAAATTTTAGTGCAAAACAGGGCATCATGCATATGCATGGTACTATGCGTATGAACGCACCAGGCGAACTTCCCTTCGTGTTTGTACGCATCATGGTGTGCGTACGCACAACTTGCAAAATTCCTAGTGCACACTCCCTCGTACGTACGCACGAGTCTCACCAACGCTTTGATCTATGCGTGCACACAATAGTGTGTGTACGCACGCACACCAAAAATTCTGGTTTTCTGCAAAATTGTGTTTTTAAACCCAAACTTCAAAAGCACATAACTTTTTTATTAAAAATTATTTTTAGTCTATTCTTCGAACATTATAAACTTTACAGACCTAATTTTCATTCAAAATAAGTTTCACAAAATTTAGGGGTCTGGAAGTCAAGTTATAACCCACCGAGGTTAGTTAAAAATCATATTGTTACCAAAAACTCAAATCTCAAGTTTTTCCAACTTTTCAAATCTAAAACTAACCAAATTCCTAACCAATTCAACACAAAATATATCTACACAATATCACATACTTCCATTAACTCTATAATATACCAACATTCACAACCATATAATCCATTCAACAAATTCATCATAAATTTTCCATCAAATTCAACATCAAATCATCAACCTTTTTCTTATATATATATATATATATATATACATTGCTAGCATCAGGAAATGGAATAATCGAGATTCTCGAGTAACCGGTTGAGCCGCTAAAGTAGCTATAGTGGTAATAAATTCCGTCAATAAAATGGGTCCTATAGAGAGTCCATCTATTCCGAATCTCCAGTAAAAATCAAAAAAATTAATCCATTGATAATTTTCTGTCAGTTGGATTAATGGATCATCCAATTGGAAATGATAACAAAATGCATAGGCTGTTATCAGCAGATCGATTAAACATATGCAAATTGTTACGCTCTGACCCGAGTAGCATGGGGCACGTGGAATCCCGTGTGAATCAGCAAGGACCACCTTGTAAGGCTAAATACTCCTGGGTGACCGATAGTGAAGTAGTACCGTGAGGAAAGGGTGAAAAGAACCCCATTGTATATATATATATATATATACCATAACTTCTCACACAACTCAACCAAGCCTCAACAATACCAAGAACATTCCTCAACCAATTTATTCAACACTTTTCACTTCAAAATCCACCATAAAAAATCAAACAATACTTCTCATCAATCCTCACTAAAAATCAATCATCATCATTTTAGAATCATCAAAATCATACTCCAACAGATACACACTCATTAAATCCTCATTTCAAATTCATATATCACATACACAACTTAATCAATAATTCATTCAGTTTATTCCTATCTTAAAGTTTACTAACCTAAGTTTTCACGTAACATTATACATTAACTACGAGAAATCAAAATCATACCTTGGTCGATTCATCCCGAAGCCAAAGACACCAAATTTCAAGCTTCAAAGACTCCAAATTAGTCACAATAAATTCCAACTACCCAAAGCTGAGTTTCAAGCACTCCAATTCAACGATTCAACACCAAATTTAACACAATTCAATCTAATTCATACAATTCAACAAAATTAGTACTAGAATTCACAAAATTGGACAACCCACAAGGGTTTAGAATTTTCTTACCTTATCCATTAATGATTAGGGTAAAATCCAATCATTATTCAATATTATATTGCACCTAAACTACCAAAATTGTCAAAATCTCTCAATTCCCAAACTAAAAATATGAAAAATAAGAGAACAAAGAACTGGCATGAAAATTAAAGATCCTTATCACTTTGTTGGGTTAGAATCGAAGAGCTCGACGAGACGAACGTGTGGCCGCGAACAATGTGGCGATCAGAGCTCCAAATTAAAAGTTATGGGCGATTGAAATCGAAAGTGAATAGTATCCTAGGTTTTCATTCCTCCCTTCCCCTCTTACTGTGGAGCCCTCACTCTCTGTGTGGAAATGAGTTGAAAAGCTCAAGGTTGATGTATATATATGTTGGGACTTGGATCCAGTTTAGCTCGTTGGCCAAATTTCAGGCCAAAATTTTTAAAATTAGTGTTGAAATTTGTATTTTAATTATTTTTACTTCTTCAAATTATAAAACTTAATTTCCTAATTTCTTTGACTCATAATTAATTTATTAGTTAATTATTTATTAATTTTCAGGGTTTTATGTTACGCTCTTACTCAACCATGTTCTTGGTTCACTGCTATTATTAGTTTTTCAATTGTTCTTCATTTTAATTTATTCTTGATTTTGATTTTTGGGTTTACTACTGCTATTCTTGATTATGATTTTTGGGTATTTGCATTCTAAAATTTTGTCGTAGTAGCCGTCACCAACCAACCCTTTCCTCGCTAAGCAACAGCATCTCGAGCCCTCTCCTGCTACTGGTTCAATTTATTGTTGAGTTACTGCCTTGTTGGGTTTAGAAATTTTATTAATAGTTTAATTAAATGATTTTGTTGAAGATGGAATAATTCTACTTGTTCAATTTATTTCTGAGTTGCTGCATTGTTGAGTTTAGGAATTTTATTAATACTGTCTTATTCTGCCTTGCTGATTTTGTTAATAGTTGAATTGAATGATTCTGTTGAAAATAGAACAATTTATTTGCTGATATTTTAGCTATATGTTCAATTTAGTTTGAATTTTTTACTTAATTTTTTTGTTGTTAGATTCTCTGACTTTGGATGCTGAGTTTTTTAATTTATTTTTTGTTGCTGATAGTTTGAATTCTTGTGTAGATTTGTTGTTTCCAGTGTTGCATAATTACCTGATTATTAGAATTATTATCAAGGCGCATCATTTATAGAAAATTATTTATTCATATTTACTGTGAAGCAAATTCCTTTGTTTTCAATTTTGCATCATGATACCTAGACTTACACCACAAATTTAAATCAGAGTTTTGTTATTTTTCATGAAAAAATAATGCTAGATTTGGTAATTCAGGTCCCAAATGAATGGATGAGTTAATTGACTCGAATCCAAGAGAAAATTTTTTACTATATATACAGTAATTAGAAGCAGTAGATAATATTAGCAGCATGTTTTTTATTACTAGGTTCTTTTTTCTTTATGTTGTGGCTTTGATATTGTTCTCTATGCTGTTTCGATTGCCACAATGACAAGTGTAAATACATTAAGTGGATTCCACTCTAAATCCTTAATTTTACACAGTTGATTGTCACCCAAATTATATAGTTCATCTTTCCATCTTTTTGCAAGTTAACTTTATGTTACTTGCGTGAGTTTTTATTTGGAATCTGCCAATAAATAATGTGATGTCAAAATATTTTTAATTTGCAAGAAAATTAAAATTTTATCTATTAGAAATCAAAATATTGACTGCAATTGCTTTCATACATTTTATTACAAGTTAAAAATGTAAAGCAACGGTGCTTGCCATTAAATTATCCCATGTTGGAGGAGTATGATTTCAGAAATGATACTGTGAGTTTACATAATTTTTCTTTTAACGAAACCTTTAAAATTGTAATTATGTTTACTGATAGTACATCTTTTGCTAATTTATAGTTACGAACTTTGAATTGGTTATCTTGCATGCATTTAGTTGTATTCTGTTAATACTGCAGGTGAACCCTGACATTGACATATGGAACTAAAGCTTCAAGCACAACCACAACCTTATCAAGAGAAGAGCTTTAGCAAAATGTTTGAAAATGGTAATACTGATAAGTTAAACAAAGAATTTATCTCTTATAATTTACTAAATTTAGAGCACACATCAACTTTTGTTTTTGAATTGATTGAATTTATTTATTTATTCATTTTTTTTTTAATTTGGTCTTAAACTTAGGTCTACAACATAATTTTCAAGTGCTTCATATTAAACCATAACATATAGTTTAAAAACTTAAACGCGTGTAACTCTTCTATTCTATGCATTATTATACCTCATTATATGCAGAACATGATGGGAGAAGAGGTTTTGGGCAAAATAACAAGGTCAGGAGAATAAGTTTTAATTTGGGCAGGTCTTTTCCCAAAAAGGATTAAGATTTCAAGATTTGAACACAAGATCTGAATATTTTAATGTCTTCTGTACTTTTTTTTTAAGAAATTTTATTTGATATTACATATAATGAATATATTACATTCTATTTTGATTTGTGTTATTTGCACTAAAAATATATCTAACTTATAATATAAATTTTATGATTTAGATTTTTTGAATTTTTCGTTTTTAGACTTATTTTATAATTATCATAATTTTAAGATATAATTATATTTAAAAAAAATAAATCTCAAAAAATATAGTAAATTATAGTCACGATTTTAAAATATGCTGACCATAGATAAGCATAGACAAGACTATGATTAAGGTTTTTCAAAAGGATGACCATAAAATAAGCTATGGTCACATTAAAAACTGTGACCATAGATAAGGCTATGGTCACAATTTTTCAAAATGGTGATTATAGAGTAGGCTATGGTCACGGTTTTAAAATAGAACCATAGATAAGTTATGGTCATGCTAAAATCGTGACCATAAATTAGACTATAGTCACGGTCATACAAAAGGGTGACCATAGAGTAAGTTATGGTCACCATAGAGTAAGCTATGGTCACGGTTTAAAACAGGAGTGACTATAGAGTAGTTTATGATCACGATTTTGAAATAGGGTAACCATAGATAAACTATGGTCATGCTAAAACCATAGATTAGACTATGGTCATGTTTTTTTAAAAGGGTGACCATAGAGTAAGTTATGGTCACCATTTTAAAATAGGGTGATTATAGATAAGCTATGGTCATACTAAAACTGTGACCATAGATTATAATAGCCTATGGTCGCGATTTTACAAAAAGGTGACTATAGAGCAAACTATGATCACGGTAAAAAAACGTGTATTTAAGTATCAGAATTTAAATATTGCAATCGTGACCATAAAAACTGTTATTATAGATAAAAAAAATTGTGTCCATAGATTTATGACTATGCTAAATAGGCCACGGTAAAAAAACTGTGACTATAGGTCAAAAACTACGACCATAAACCTATGATCACTCTTTTCACTAGTTATGGTCACAATTTTTTACTGTGTCCATAAACTTTTTTTTGTTATAGTGTATAATGGTTAGAAGTTCAATTATCATTTTTTAATCGTATAAAATATCATTCTTTTTGTGAAATAAACAGGAGGAGTCGGATGGAATATTATTAAATAATTTTTTGATTGATTTCACTAGGAAATTAATTAGGAATGTAGTCAATTGGAACTAATTAATTAAAAAATAAGTTTATTACGAAAAAAAAAATTTTCATTATCTTAATTTTTTAAATTTTAAAATTAAAAATAAAAGAAGATTAATTGAGTAAATTTATATTGTAGTTAGTTTTCTAAATTTTTTTTAGATATACCACAAACGTTGCGGGTTCTGTAAGGGTTTCATGCGAATCCAAAAAATGCCTAAGAAAGAGGGGCATACAGTAAAATAGGGTACAAGAGAGGAAAAGTTTCGAAAAATGAGAGCGAATGAAATTAAATCCCTGAAAAGATTCCATATTGTATTATTCACTTGCCAATTCCCATTCATTCATTCATTCATTCAGCATGTAAATCCATATACGGCAGAGATAGAAAGAGAATAAGAATATTATGTACAACAAATAAGAATGTCTTTGAATTATGTCACTGAAAACATGTCTCATCCATCAGCGACAGGTTGCATTGGGATATATATAAATGATATCGACAACAATTGAGAGTTGATGTAGTTTTCAATCTGTCTCTCCCTTTTGTCCATTCCACAAACTCATCAATCATTCTGCTCCTTAGTTGAATTGTGCAATACTTTTTATGTATTTATTTCAATACGAATCATGAAAAACATGGATGCAGATAATAGTGAGGGCATTTATTAATTAAGATCATCAAATTCCAGGTAGATAGATATATGGCTATCTTTTTTAAAAAATAAAATAAAATAAAACTCAGTACTACTTCGGTCTGTATAATATGCATAGTAACTGGTCTCTATGACAAAGGCATGAAATTCCCTTTATATATCTGGAGAGGAAAACACCAATTCAAGGTTATTGAAAAGACCAATTCATTCTGCCTCGGAGTTCAGTTACTGTTTATATTGAAGTCCCAATCTTGTAAGCCCTAAAGTTAATATATATATATATATATATATATATATATATATATATATATATATATATATATATATATAAGAAAAAAAAAAGTAAAAATTTAGATATAGTTAACTTTATATAAAATTAATAGTTAAAAACAGTTAGATAATTTAATAAATTTGACTAAATTATACTCTTAGTTATTAACTTCACATAAAATTAAATGCGTCTAGATTTCCATCTTATAAAAAAAGGATTTGGATCCTCTAAAGTTTGAATTTCACTTTAGAGAGTAAAGTATGATCTCTCACCATTGATTTCATAAATGAGACCAATAATAAATATGAAAGAGAAATTATTCAAGGAGAGAATATCACACTTTACTCTCTAATCTTTACTCTTTAACGTAAAATTCAAACTTTAAAAGATCAAAATCCTAAAAAAAAATCATAAAGTTGATAAATGCGTTAGCCTTAAAATAAGAAAAAGGTATTTGGGGTTGTTATGGGCTTGATCAAAGACAAAACATACACTTTTTATGTACGCAATATATAATATAACTCCAAGGCAAAAAGCTAAGCAGTCCCTTATAACAAAACTTTTCCCCTTGATGACAATGTACACATCACTATTATAGTCAAAAAGCTTCAATTGCACCTTTACACCTTTTTGTGAAACCTACCCTTTAATCAGTAATAAGAAATGTATGATGTAGGATCTTAGTATTTAAATCATTGGATTGAGGATCAAATCAGAAAAAAGCTTTCTCCGTATCTCTCTAATGCTCTAATCTGAAAATGAAGGCGCATGCATATTTATGCACAAAATCAAAGAATTGATTCAATTCCCACCAAAAGGCACAAGAGAACTAAGTGGAGGGTTTTTCTTTTACTTTTTAGAAGTACCTAGTTAGAGCTAAATATGAGAGAAAGCTATAAGGATAGGATAGGCATATAAAGTAACCAGTGGTAGAGGTTCATAGAATTGAGTGTTAATAGTTAGTTAATAAAATCATATTTTGTGGCTGAATGGCAAAATTTACTGACAAAACTCAAAGAACGTAATATCTTTATATCACCTCAACACGCTTTTAACAGGTTTTGCTTAGGGCTATCATTGTTGCCGTTTAGTGCTCCGGTGTTGCTGCAATTGGCTCCGTTGAACAAAAACTCGTCGCCCTCTACTTCTGCGCTTTCAATTGGGGCCAACATCACATAACACACACCAAATTTCAATGGCATATTTTTTCCTTTCCACCTCAAAGATTTAGGGTTCAAATCCTAGAAATTGCAATTCAGAAAAAATGTGATAAATGTGTAAGGAGTATGTGAGTATCTTGTGTACCTAGAATTAGAGGTTGTCAAATTCACTAAAAAAAAAGAGTTTCTCCCCAAAATAAAAAATGTTATATGCTCATAACAACTCAACCAATAATTCTACTATTATATAACTATGCTACGTGTGCACTAAAATCAGTCATTAAAATTAGTTATTAATATAAAATATATATTTGAATACGAATAATATTAAAAATAAATTAAATCACACATATATTTATACACAAATATAATAATAACTAATTTTAATAGCTGATTTTGGTGTACAAATAATTTTATATATTTATATATAAATAAATTCTATAATTTTTTTTCAACTAGATTTTGATATTAATAATTTTATAATTAAGTATTTATTAGTATAAAAAATATTAGAATCAATAGAATATTTTTTCATAAATTAAAATCTTATAATTAGATTCTTTTTAAATTTTGGTAAAAAATATTAAAATTAATAAAATATTTTTTATAAATTAAAATTACCAACAATTAAAAATTTATTAGATTTTTTATCATATATTTTTTGAAAAAAATATTTTTTTTATTTTAATATTTTTGATACGTGAAGGACTCAATTATAAAAATTAAAAATGATATAAAGACTAATTGAAAAGAACAAAAATATAAAAATTTAATTT
This sequence comes from Arachis hypogaea, assembly GCF_003086295.3. Taxonomy (NCBI): domain Eukaryota; kingdom Viridiplantae; phylum Streptophyta; class Magnoliopsida; order Fabales; family Fabaceae; genus Arachis; species Arachis hypogaea. The sequence continues at coordinate 40,092,393 of NC_092048.1, read as the reverse complement.
TAAATTTAATAAAATTATAAAACCTAAAAACATAATTAAATAATAGTTAAAATATAATTTATTTTTAATATATATTTTAAATTTTAATATATATTCTATTCAAATGGTTAATTTAGTGTATACATTTAGATCATAAAATTTAACCATAAATGATTGCTTGCATTTATTCAAATTATGAATCATAAAGGATAAGGATTGAAAGTTAGCACTCTTGAGGATTGATCCTATGATTTCCATAATATTTCCAATTAAAATTGAGGATTTTGTTTGTCGTTTTATCAGGAAACTACTAATAATCAACCAATAAAGTAGCAAATAAAAAAGAAAAAGTATAGGTAGATAATAAAAATACGGAATAATAGATATATCAAATGTTTAATTTACTAGGTATGCGAATAGTTATTCTAATATTAAAATTTAGGTGGATAATTTGGGGTGTAGTGTGTTTTTATTTTATTGGGTCAATTTTAGAGCAAATTATTCACATTATTCACAAAAGTCATTATTTACCTAGCAAAGTCTAATAAAAAAATAAAATGATTTGAATTATTATTATGAAAAAAGAAAAATTAAAAAAATATTAGTTGATTATTGACGGAAGAAAAAAACTTATTTAATTTCCTTAAAACTTGTCCAGCTTAACCAATTTGAGATTAACATTTTTTTTTAATTAAGAAAGCAAGGTGGCCAAATTGTAAAAATATAAAGATGCGAGTAGATCCATGAAGAGAATTATTGGTGAAAGGTGCAGCAAAATACATTGAGAATAAGCAGAGTTGAAAGGAAGGGAAGATGTGATGTGGGAAAACGCCAAAGGGAATGAAGCCAAAGACTCAGCGCGCAACTTGTCCGTCGCAAACAGTACACTGTAATAGAATGAAGTTTGAAGAACGCGTGCCCTTTCAACTTGCTGACACAACCTCTCTCTCCCCCGCCCCAACATTCGGATTCTCTTTGGACTATCCATAACTCCGTCACTTCTCTCAAGAGTCAAGACACAATCAACATTCTACCTTTCACTCTCTTTTTCCTACTACTCTCCTCATCTTTAAAATAAGGCTTTTTTTTTTAATATAAGATGGGTGATATATTTTAATTTTTAAGCAACTACTTAAATCAAAATGTTAAAAATATTTTTTATAAAAATATTTTGTATAAAAATGTGATTTACCTTTTTGATCGCACTTTAAATAAAAATAACATTTTTATAATATATTAAAATCTAACTCTACAATTCATTATCTAAAGACCGAAAAAAATTTCACATAAAGACAATTATAAAATTTTTATTAGAGTACCTACCATACTTTAGTATGTAATTCTGAGTATTATTTTAAAAATTGTGGAAGGTACAAAAATTATTTAATTCGATTTCTTTACTTCAAATGTTTTAATTTTTTTTTAAGTAGGAACCGAAAGATTCGATATCAAAAATTAGACCATCTAATTTCTGTACCTTTCAAAAATCGAAAGATCAAATTTCTATACTACTCTAAATTAAACGGTGCCACAGTTAATAATAATGCCCTAATAATCCTAATTCAACAAAATATCATTGTCGATCCAATATAAAAAATAAGGAGTGTCAAAATAAATATCACTCAAGAATCCAAAAAATTTTGATATTGAAATAAAATATAAAAAATATTATATGTATATTAAAAATTAAATATTAACTTAATAATAATATATTTGTATATAAATATATATATTTTTTAGTTTATTTTTAATATTTATTTTATATTTTAAAATATAATTAATTTGATGGATAATTTTTTGTACACACATAAGATGGTTAGTAAATTATAAAATATAATTATATTTTGTTATCATAAAATTTGATTAGTCTTTAAATTATTTAACAAACAAATTAAAATATTAAAATAATAATATATAATTTAGAATTTTATTCTCTAACCAAATTTTAGATTTTAAAAAAATTAAATAATTTTTTTATTGTCAGAATAATTAAATATTTCTTTTTTATATATATTATTAAATAATTATTTAAAATTCATTTTCTATACTATTATTACAAAATTTATTCTTTATGATATTTATAATTAAAAATATTTTTTTCAACTAATACAGTTACTGTAAAAAAAATTAAAACTAATTTTTGAAAAAAATACTAATAAATAAATAATATTTTTTAATTTTAATTAATTTTATAATAATTTATTGTAATGGAATTAAATTTAATTATTTAATAAAAATAAATAAATATTATTTTTATGTATTACTGAAAAAATTATTAAATTGTCACAAATTTTTAAGTGAATCCGTCTCAGAATTTAACATAGTCATTATTATTATTAAGATTAAGGAATGTATTATAAAATAACTAAATAAGAAAGATAAAATAAAGAAATATAAATGAAAGACGCTAGTATTAATATTCACTAATATTAATATCATCCTACCGTAATAACTATGATTTATATATTAATACTATATTTATAATATGAAGAGAAAGAAAAGCTTCGTAGAGAGAGAAGAAATGCTTTTATTGATGTGTGTATTTGCCTGAGGCTTAGAGTCCTATTTATATGCATACAGGAAGGTAACTTTTTCAACCTTATTAAATATATTCTCTCTTGAGAATGTGAGCTTCACATGGGAATGGGCATCCACGTCCCATTCTTATCACAACACTCCCCCTTGGATGCCCATTTAGGATAATTGCCTCGTTAAAACCTTACTAAAGAAAAACTCAGTGGGAAAAAAAAACCTTAGTGAAGGAAAAAGAGTACAATATCCTTTGTGACGGGGACTGCCTCATTAAAAACCTTGTCAAGAAAAACCCAATGGGAAAAAACCTGATCAAGGAAAAAAGAGTACAATCTCCCCCTCATGCCGACATCATTTAATGTCTCGAAATCGGCGCATCCCAATCTCATGTACCAATCTTTCAAAGGAGGATTTTGAGAGTGACTTTGTAAATAAATCTGCCAGATTATCACTTGAGCGGATCTGTTGGATATCAATTGTCCCTTGATTTTGAAGATAATGAGTGAAGAAGAATTTGAGAGAAATATGCTTTGTTCTATCACCTTTGATGTATCCGCCTTTAAGTTGAGCAATGCATGCTGTATTATCTTCAAACAGGACAGTTGGAGCTATCTTATGATCAATCAGTCCACATGATGACAGAATAGATTGAATCAGACTCTTCAGCCAAAAACACTCGCGACTAGCTTCATGAATCGCCAGTATTTCAGCATGATTAGAGGAGGTTGCTGCTATCGTCTGTTTCGTGGACTTCCATGATATAGCTGTACCACCATATGTGAACAGGTATCCTGTTTGAGATCTCCCTTTATGTGGATCGGACAAGTATCCGGCATCTGCATAGTCAATTAGTTGTGACTAGGATCCATAGGGATAAAACAATCCCATATCAACCGTTACAAGAAGATATCGAAAATTTTGTTTGATTCCACTCCAATGTCTTCTGGTTGGAGAGGAACTATATCTTGCTAGTAAATTCACTGCGAATGATATGTCAGGTCGCGTATTATTAGCAAGGTACATTAGCGCTCCAATGGCACTAAGATATGGTACTTCAGGACCAAGGATATCTTCATTCTCTTCTTTAGGACGGAATTGATCATTTTCCACATCCAAAGATCTTACGATCATTGGGGTACTTAATGGATGTGACTTATCCATATAAAATCTCTTCAAGATCTTTTCTGTGTATGTTGTTTGATGAATAAAGATCCCACCTTTTATATGCTCGATCTGTAGGCCAAGAAAAAACTTAGTCTTTCCAAGATCTTTCATCTCAAACTCTTCTTTTAGAGTTTTTATAATTGTTGGAATCTCTTCAGGAGTCCCAATGATATTTAAATCATCAACATACACAGCAATTATAATGAATCCAGATGCGGTTTTCTTTATGAAAACACATGGATAGATATCATCATTCTTGAATTCATTTTTGGCCAGATACTCAGTAAGACGATTATACCACATTCGTCCAGATTGCTTTAGACCATATAAATATCTTTGCAATTTAACTGAGTATAACCCTTACGAATATTCACTGGATGGTTTAGATATCTTTAGTCCTTCAAGAACTTTCATATAGATATCCCGATCTAATGAGCCGTATAAATAGGCTGTTACCACATCCATTAAATGCATATGCAGTTTATGATATGCAGATAAACTGACCAAATAACGCAATATTATCGCATCCACTACTGGGAAATATGTTTCTTCATAATCTATATCGGGCCTTTGTGAAAAACCTTGTGCCACAAGTCGGGCTTTGTAGCGCACAACTTCATTTTTCTCATTTCGTTTTCTCACAAATACCCATCGATATCCAACAGGTTTTACATCTTCAGGTGTACGGACTACAGGTCCGAAGACTTCACATTTTGCAAGTGAGTCTAATTCAGCCTTCATGGCTTCTTTCCATTTTGGCCAATCATTCCTTTGTCGACACTCTTCGACTGATCTTGGCTCAAGATCCTTACTTTCATGCATGATATTTAATGCCACATTATATGCAAATATTTCATTGACAGTTGTCTTATTTCGGTTCCATTTCTCTCCTGTAAAGACATAATTTATCGAGATCTCATCATTTTCATAATTTTCAGGTACCTGAACGTCTTCTGGCGTTATATCAGAATTTTGGACAACTGCAGGTATCTTTACAATGTCTTTTTCAACAGGAATAGTATTTACCTCTTTTCTCTTTCGAGGATTTTTATCTTTGGAACCGACAGGCCTGCCACGCTTCTGGCGTGTATTTGCTTCGGTGGTAATTTGTCCAACTGGGACATCAATTCGAATTGGGACATTTTTTGCTAGTATATACGACTTGTTTATCCTATTTGTATCGGAAAATGCATCAGGCAATTCATTTGCTATTCTTTGCAAATGTATAATCTTTTGAACTTTTAGTTCATATTGCCCTGATCGAGGATCTAAATGTATCAACGATGATGCATTCCAATTAAGTTCCTTTTCAGAAAGCTTATTCTCTCCCCCTAATGTTGAAAATTTTGATTCATCAAAATGACAATCCGCAAACTGGGCTTTAAATACATCTCCCGTTTGTATCTCAAGACACCTCACTATAGAGGGAGAATCATATCCAACATATATCCCCAATTTTCTTTGGGGTTCCATTTTGGTGCCATTATGTGGTGCAATGGGAACATATATCGCACACCCAAATATTCTTAAATGGGAGACATTTGGCTGCTGGCCAAAAGCTAATTGCATAGGAGAGAACTGATGGTAACTCGTTGGCCTCAAACGAATAAGTGCTGCGGCATGTAAAATAGCATGCCCCAAACCGAGGTTGGGAGATTTGTTCTCATAAGCAAGGGTCTAGCAATTAATTGGAGGCGCTTAATAAGTGATTTTGCTAACCCATTTTGTGTGTGAACATAAGCTACTGGATGTTCAACACTTATTCCATTAGCCATTCAATAAGCATCAAAAGCTTGAGAAGTAAATTCACCAGCATTATCAAGACGAATTGCTTTAATTGAATTTTCTGAAAATTGTGCTTTTAATAGAATAATTTGAGCCAGTAATCTCGCAAACACCAGTTGCAAGAAGATAATAAACACACATGAGACCATCTCAAAGATGCGTCTATCAGGACCATAAAATATCTAAAAGATCCACATGGTGGATGAATAGGTCTACATATATCACCTTGAATCCTTTCTAGGAATTCAGGGGACTCAAATCCAATCTTTACTGGTGATGGCCTTAAAATTAACTTCCCTTGAGAACATGCAGCACAACAAAATTCACTAGATTTAAGAATCTTCTAGTTCTTTAGTGAATGTCCATGAGAGTTTTCAATAATTCTCCTCATCATGGTTGTTCCCGAGACCCAATCTATCATGCCAAGTTATGAATTCATTTGGGCTAGTAAACTTCTAGTTTACAATGGCATGTGATTCAATTGCACTAATCTTTGTATAATATAACCCAGATGAAAGTGAGGGCAACTTTTCTAATATAAATTTCTCATTTGAATCATGAGTTGTGATACATAAGTACTCATGATTTTCCTCATTCATAGTCTCAACATGATATCCATTTCGGCGAATATCTTTTAAACTCAACAAGTTCCTCAGGGACTTGGTAGATAATAGTGCATTATTTATTACAAATTTTTTTCCTTCAGGAAATAAAATTATAGCTCTTCCGGAGCCTTCTATCACATTGCCCGAGCCAATAATAGTATTAACATATTCATCTTTTGGCACAAGATAGGTAAAATATATATTACTTTTAAGAATAGTGTGCGAACTTGCACTATCCACAAGACAAATATCTTCAGAATATGTCCTTACCATTTTTCTTCAAAGACAAATAAAAAAATGAGTAAAAGTACATGCACAGTAAAATTATTCACATGAATACTTAACAAACACATACATATATCAAACTATTCCATCATTGATCAAATAGCTAATATTTCCTTTAGAATCCTTAAAGAAATTAGATACATCATAAGGAGTGGTGGAATTTTCATCATTTGAAACAAAATTTGTTTCCTTTTTTTTGTCATCCCTTTTCAAGGATGCTTGATAAAGATCAACTAGGTGCCTTGGGGTACGACAGGTACGTGACCAATGGCCCTTTCCACCACAACGAAAGCATTTATCCTCAATTGATATACTTTGCCCATTATTTCTTTCTTTATCCCACTTCACGTGAGATCTTTCTTGTGAACATAATTTCTTTTCTTTCCATAATTTTTCTTGTTATAAAAATATTGCCATTTACCTCTTCTGGGGTTATAATTTGCCGCATTTGCTTTAGGAAATGGGGCGGCGCCAGCTGGGCGCACTTCATGATTTCTTAAGAGCATCTCATTGTTGTGTTCAGCAACAAGAAAGCAAGAGCTCAAAAAAAATTTTAAATTCTTTTTCTTGATACTGCTGCTGCAGGAGCACATTCGAGGCATGGAAGGTCGAAAAAATTTTCTCTAACATATCGGGCTTGAGGAAGTATCACATGATTGTACCTTTCTTCAAGGTCTTTCCACAGATCTGCAGGATCTTTTAATGTGGGATATTCATTTTTCATCATACTTCAAGATGATGACGAAGAAAAATCATGGATTTGGCTTTATCCTTCTGGGATGTATTATTTTTAGCCTTAATGGTATCTTCAAGATCCATTGAATCAAGATGGATTTTAGCATATAGTATCCAGATATATCAAAAGCATTATATTCAAGATGAAAGAGTTTCGATATAATAAAAATTTGTTACCTGGAATCTTCTTAAAATTTTGTTAGAGTTTCGTGCTGATAACGTTTTATAAAATAACTAAATAAGAAAGATAAAATAAAGAAATATAAATGAAAGACGCTAGTATTAATATTCACTAATATTAATATCATCCTACCGTAATAACTATGATTTATATATTAATACTATATTTGTAATATGAAGAGAAAGAAAAGCTTGGTAGAAAGAGAGAAGAAATGCTTTTATTGATGTGTGTATTTGCCTGAGGCTTAGAGTCCTATTTATATGCATATAGGAATGTAACTTTTTCAACCTTATTAAATACATTCTCTCTTGAAAATGTGAGCTTCACATGGGAATGGACATCCACGTCCCATTCTTATCACAACAGAATGGACCATTCCGCTAAAATAATAATAATGAGGGATAAATTTGTCATATTTTAAAATTCTAAAATATTATCTCATACCGATAATTTTATTTCCATATGATTAGTAAATTTAAGTATAATAAAAGAGAATGAACCAAAAAAAAAAAAAAAAAAACCGAAAGACACAAAACTTGTCAACAACTAAATTATACGATATTTACTCAATATATATTTGAGTTGTTATTACTTATTATATGTGTGTATCATAGATATGTTACTCTTATGGTAACACTTATTATAACTTCTATATATCTTAGACTCACTTAATTTCAATGCTAATGATATTACTATGAGAATTTATTTGATCTAATATTATTGAGTTAATTATTTATAAATATTCACAGTTTAAATAATTATTTTAAAGAGAGTTATTAGGCCTATTTATAAAAAACTAAGAATAAACAAAAAAATAATGATAAAAATTTAAAAAAATATTAAAATTAAAAAATAATAAATTAAAATTAAAAAAAATTACTCTACTCTCTATTTAATTTTTTTATGCAACAAAAAAAACTCAATTTACATTACTTGTTCACATTATAATTTGTGATAAATTTAAATTGAATCCAAGAAAATTATTATATATTCTATCTAATTTCTTGATATAATAAAAAAGAGATTTACTCAACTTCCCTTTTTTATATCATGATGATTTCATCGTAAAACTAAAAAATAATTTTTTATTACTCTTATTTATTTTTGTTCTGATACCAAATAATAAAAAAGCAGATAAATAAACAAGAAGACAATAATTGAAATTGAAAAAAAATATATACATTAAAATAAAAAAAATCACTTTACTTTCTATTTAATTTTATTATTCAACAATAAAAAGACTAACTCTACCTCATTTGTTCACATTATAGTTTGTGATAAATTGAAATTAAATCGAAAGAAATCACTCTATATCTTCTATCTAATTTCCAGATGCAATAAAGAGAGACTCATTCAATCTTACTCATCTACAATATAATTTTATCATGAAACAAAAAAATATACTTTTACTCGTCTTATTCATTTTTGTCTAACGACTACAATAATTTAAAAAGTATTTATACATCTCATATTAAGTTAAAGATAAAAATCTTAAACCCACTAACATAAAACTTAATATATTAATAAATAAATTAAATTAAAATACATAAAATTAAACTAAACATTCTAACACTTAAAAATATAAACTAATAACTACAAAATAATTAATACTTATATCCCTCGTGTCACAAACATCTAAAATACGCATCACCTGTTTAATCTCAATTTTAATAATATTTTTCAAATTGGCGAATACTAATATGGTCCAGAAAAATAGAGGGTAGCACTCTTTTGTCTAATTGATCAAGAATATTTAAAAATAAACCTTCGAATTTACATGGAAATTTAACTAACCAAAAATCAGAGGATCGTGATGAATGATCCTTTTGAGTCATTATACTTGTTAATCGCTAAGCTTTATTTTACCTTTAAAAAAGACTCCACTTCCACTCTTAGTGTCATCATTGCAGCTGAGTTGGTGGGGATGTATGGAATTTGTTAATTAAGCCTTTAATATCAACTTCATGTGTTTATTCTTTTCTTTGGTAGGAATAATGAAGTGATTTCCCTTTGCTTGAGCTTCTAAATTTCCTCTCTTATTTGTTTATTCTTTCATCTTTTTTGTATATTACTTTGTTTCTCGATCACGCTTTAATTTGACTGTTAGGAAAGCAGTTAGTGATAAAGACCTTATGATCTATTTGTTTTTTAAAATTAAGATACATAAAACATAATTAATAAATATAGTTTACTCAGGGCAAAGATCATTATTTACAAAGAAAAAATGATAGCAGAAAAATATAATATCTGAAGTTCTAACACTGTCCAAACACATTTTTACTCTCTCACGGTCTCACCCATCCACTCGTGACTCGTACATATCTAGGGATGGCAATGCCATTCGAACTCGCGAGTATCCATCCCGCCCTTATCCGCTCCGCATCGTGACGGATTTTTAGCGGGACGGGGTCGGATTTAGGTAATATCTGCCCCTACCCGCTCCGCTATATATATAATATATATGATTTTAATATATAATATGTATAATATATGTAAAATAATTAGTAAATGATTAATAATATTGTATCATATTTAAATTTTTACTTTAATTTATGTTATGTATGTGATGATAGTTATACAAATTTTGAAATTTAATTTTATTTATTGAATTTTAATAATTATAGGGGCAGGGCGGGTACCCGCAGGGACGAGTTAGGGTTTAATATTTTACTACCCGCGGGTAGAAACAGGACGGATTCTATGCGGGTTGTTGTACGGCGGGGCGGGGTCGGGTAGAGCAAAAACCCGCCCCTACCCGCCCCGTTGCCACCCCTATACATATCCTACCAAAACAAGTAGCTATGCAATATTATAGGTCATAGTCAACGGCGGATTTACGGGGCCTAAGGTGGCCATGATGTTCCCATTTTTTTTTTAAAAAAAATTAATATTATTAGTTTATTATTATTATATAATATATATATATATATATATATATATATATATATATTAATTATAGATTAAATATATTTTATTATATTAATATACTAAAAAAATTTACATATTAACTAATATGTATAAATTATAATGTGTATTATAATATATTAGTAGCAATTAATAACTAGGTTAAAAAAATAAAAAATGTATAAATATATAAATAATTAAAAAATTGTTAAAAAATATAGGTTTGTATTAATGTAAAAAAATAACAACTATAAAAATTTTTTTTATTTTGATTCTTTTTATGACAATAGAAACAATTAAATAGATTTTTTAAACAATAAAAATTATTAAAATAAGACTTTAAAATAAGGTAAAAGATGAATTTTTAGCAGATTATATGATTGTATATATTAAAGAAGAGAATACTTCAAAATTTATTTCAGATGATAAATTTATAATTTTAGTTATATAAAATATCACAAAATAAATTTAAAAATATAAAAATCCTAAAGTTTGTAGTTAAATATTAATTTTTATATAATATAATTATTAATATTGACTTATATACTATAAATTATATTTTATTAATTTTTTATTTTATTATATTTTAATTTATTTTGTATTTAATTTGATCCCTCTTATAAAATTTTTAGATCTGCCATTAGTCATAGTATTATGCTACTCTTTGTTTTTATAACCTCCATTTCAACACTGTCTTCAAGACAAATTATAATAACACAGAGATAAAGCACCACCCCACTTTGAATTCTCTAAGTTCCAATAATATTATTTATTTCTTCTTCAATGTTTTAGCCATGTTCTACTTTCTTTTAGATCTACTAAAACCCGTTGCGATGAAAATGCAAAATCCGACCTTCATATCTTTGCCTAGAAAGCTAATCATGGTGTTTGAAGAGTCCCCTCATTTAATTTACCACCGTTAAAAGAAGTATAGGGAGTCAATAGAATAGTTGTACAATATGCACAATAGAAATTTAAAGATGTCCAATTTAGTATTATAGATATAACCATTAGTATTATTTTTTTCTATTAGTTTAAACTTTTGGAATGAGTAGTTTCATGACATGATATCAGAACTCTAGATCCGAAAAATCAAGAGTTTGATCCTTGGTGAACCCCAAAATCAACTTTAAACTTTTGGGATGAATAATTTCATGATATGAGATGTTTATTAAAGTTATCAAGTACAACCTTACTTCTAAGTGCATATTACTAGATCAACAATATTTTTTGTACACAAAAAATTTATCATCATCCTAATAAAATATATATTAAAATATAAAATATAAATTAAAAATAAATTAAAAAATATATATTTATTTAAATATATAATAACTAATTTAGTGAATAATTTTTAGTATGTAAATAATATTTTTATTAAACAATAATATTATAACAACACATTTTCTATAACATTTTCTCTCAATTTCATCCCACAACAGTTGTTACAAAATTCAAAAAGTGAATCCGGTAGATGGACTAAAAATTTTTTGGTCTTTATTATTTTAATTTTTTTTCTGTTTTTCTTTAAATATTTAATATTAGAAAGTTAAGCTTATGTTTCTTATTTTAATTTTTACCTTTTATTTTAGGGTTATTTTGTGGTGTCCAGTGTCAAATTTTGGGTTGAAAATTTTTAGATATATACTCGGCTAGACTATAATTAAAAATTAAGAAATTGTTTTTATTTTTAAAATTAAATTATCATTAGTTATATCTTAATCATTTTAAATTATCTTAATTCATAATTTAAACTCTAAGTGAACCCAATTTTAGATCCATTGAAACTATAAAAAAAATATGTGTTTTATTTATCGTTACAATTTTTGTCAGATTAATCTAAAATTTTTTATCATCAAATTCAGCAATGAAACATTTAACAATGGAACATTTAACAGTATAACAATAAGTTACTATCAAATTTAATTTTTTGTCACAAAATCCAACGCAAATTTTTTAGTCGAAATTGGAATATAATGGCACAAATGTTATTGTCGGATTATCCGACGATGAAGTGAAACACTAAAATACGCAGTTCACTATCGTTGGATAATTCTTACGATAAATCCGACACTAATGAGGAGGTAAATTCGAATCACCATCTTCCTTTTCTTCACTTCTGCGCGTCACCCATAACCCCGACCCCTCTCTACCCTCAACAACCCGACCACCAATTTCCTCCACAACCTCTCCTTCAGTCACTGCAGAGCATTACTGCCATTGTAATTAACCTCTAATGCACCCTAGCAAGCCACATTGTCATTACCTCCACTACTCTCTCTCTCTCTCTCTCTCTCTCTCTCTCTCTCTCTCTCTCTCTCTCCTAAAAGAAATGTCAAAAATATATATTGGTCTAAGTATGAACTAATGTTCTAAAAATCGGACCGAACCGGTTAGTCAAACCAGTCAGACCAAAAAGCAAACACTAATCCTCTTCGGTAAAACTGTCTAATTTGAAAACCAATATTAAACTCAAAATTGGCCAAAATTTGGTCAGTTGAACCGAATCAAAATTTGGCCAGTTTTTTTTAATCCAAAAAGGACCAGAAATTTAAAAAATAAACTTGAATCTCTAAATGAGTATAGTTGCTATGTGAATTTGAGAAAGAGATGACGGAGAGATAGGGGAAGGAAAATGATGAACCTAAAATTATAGCATAATGATTTCAAGCTAAGAATAAAAGGTAAGAAACCTTGAGATTTCACTAATAAAAATATAAAATGTCTAAAATATACTTATAACATAATTTCACCTCTCACTTTTTCTTGAAGAATATTATCCTCTGACTCATCTTTATCCTCAGTTTTTCCATAGCTCTTACCCACTATTCCGAGGGTTACCTGAAATCAGATGATTTTTGGGCTTGGATGCGAGGCCCAAATGTTCAATGGAGTGGTCTCCGACTTGTCTTGCGTCAGAGAGCCGTCGTTCGAGTTGTGTGTTTGAAAAGGTCGGGCTGGTACCTGCAAGCACTCCAATGCCTAAGTTAGCAAGGGGTTAAGCAGGTTTTCGATATATTGCGACTTAAGTATACCTGAAGAGTATCAGTGTATTTATATGGAATGAGCGAATAACCACCGTTACAGTAGTTTCACTTCTGGTGGTGGATAACCATCCTTTTATCTTAGGGTTGTTGAGATCTCTCTTCTAGAAGTAGGTGAGAGATTTGAGGAGGCATTTGCTTACTTGATTAAGCTTTAGGCCGCCCGTTTTTGTCGAATCCGACCTCTTTAAGTATGTGGTAGAGGCCATCCTTTTAATTGGACCTTTCTGCCTTATTGGGCCTGGCTTACAATTTGAGTCAGGGTATAAACAGTGCCCCTACTTAAGTCCGAGCTCTTACTTCAAGTCAGAGTCAAGTATGAAGCTGGTGATTTTTAGGTCGGCTTCTGTGTTTAAATCGGGAAACAGACGTGATTTCAAATTACCAACCGTCGCATCTGTTGGCTTTTCGTTTTGACACGTGGGGTACGGTTACGTTGGTAACGGCGCACTCCTTAAATGAGTGGTGGTTTTTTACAGTCTTGCCCCTAGTACCTTATAAATACTTCCCCCTTTTTCTATTTCTTTTATTTCGTCTTCCTCTGTGAGTTTAAATCTTTTGCAAACTCTTCGTGCGTCTTTCGTCTTCCCCCAGCCTCTTTATTTCCCTTTGTTGGTGCCTCAAGACGATCACTTTTCCTCTACTAGAACTTCCTTCTTCCATTTTCCCGAAGAAAGGTTAGCTTATCATTACCTTTAAACTTCCTTCTGGGTTTACAACATTTCCACTGTCTCTGGATTTTCTGTTTGATGAATTTGGTGCCTGTTGAAAGATTTAAGTAGCTTTTGCATGCCTTTGTTGTCGTATTACTACAGTATGTGTTCACGGATTTGCTGTGCGTCACTGTTTTTCCCAAAAGATTGTTTCTTTGTGGCTGTTGGTTGTTCTTTGTTTGCAAAAAGAGAACTTTCTCTGTTTCAAACTTGTAATGCTTTTTTTTTGTGTAATGTAAGTATCTCTTATTATACATCCTTTTACCTTTCTCGAAAATGTCTTCTCGAGTTCCCGAAGATTTGTTAAAATTGGTAGATTCTTCTGTACTTTCATCCCATCCAATAGTTGATAATGTTTTTGTGGAAGAGCTCTATAAGCACCATAGGATTTGTAGCTCTGCCGAGGACGAGGCCAAATATAAAATAGTAGTCCCTGACCCTGAGGACCGTGTTTACTGTGGGAGAGCTACTGAGTCAGAAACTCATTTTATTTTCATGTATGACTGTATTTTTACCCGTTTGAGAGTTACTTTTCCTTTTTCTGATTTTGAGATAGAAGTGTTGTCCCACAGCAGAGTGGCACCTTCCCAGCTCCATCCCAATTCTTGGGAGTTTCTTAAAATTTACCAGCTTGTCAGCCGTGAGCTCAGATTTTTGATCTTTTTAAGAATCTTTTTCTACCTTTTTCATTTAACAAAGCCTTTTAGTGCTTTGAATAAACAAAATAAGCAACAGTGGGTCTCCTTCCGAGCTATCCAAGGTCGGAAGGTATTTTCTATTTTTGATGAGTCATTCCACGACTTTAAGAATTTCTTTTTTGAAGTTTGAGATGTTGAGGATCATCATCCCTTTTTCTTGAGTGAAAATAATGAACCCTGTTTTCAGTTGTACTAGGCAAAAACAGCCCCTATAGAAAAGTACAGTTTAATAGATTTGGACGAGGTAGAGGAAGTTGTGGTTGAATTCCTTCGAGAGGCTTGGGGACGGGCTCCAAACCTTGACACCAAGAAATTCCTTCTCGGAACTCCGAGTTATATCCGTACTGAGATAGGTAGCTTTTATTTTTATTTTGTAGATATTTTCTTGCTTTTCCGACCTGTCTGCTGACGTCCTCAAGTTTCTTTTTCAGAAAAAATAAAAAGTGGATCTAAGGCATACCTTAAAGTCTAGGAGGCCAAGAGGTACGCCCGCGCCCGAGCTGCTCAATCATAGGAGGGCGGGATATCACAATCACCTTCTCCTAAGAAGTCGGACTCGGGGACCTCTTCTTCTTCCTTGGGTAGGTCGATAAACCATCTTCCTCCTCCTCCACCTCCTCCACCTTTTTTAGTCCCTACCCCACCTATCCTTCACTTTTCGAAGCCAAGTTGCAAGAAGAGGAAAACCTTGGAATTCGGTGTTTCCAATATTGGTGACGCTGGATTTGACGAAGTGAAATTCTGTGAGAAGCACATCATCCCTTACAGCTCTATTTCCATGGATGATGCTTCGATCAGAAATCATCTCTAGGTTTTGATCCGAGGAGGGATAAGGACTGCTAGGGTTTACACTTCCCTCCTGAAAGAGTTGGATAGGGCTCCTCTGAACGCCACTTAGCATTCTCTGGAGGCCCTTCAGGCCGAGGTGGCCGCTCTTCAGGGCGTGGAGAAGGAGCTGGAGGAGGAAAAGGCAACCCTTCAAACCGAGCTATGGAAAGCTTGGGAGGCAGACATGCAGTCCCTTGCTTCTCGTGCTATGGCCGAGGGGTTGTTAAAAAAGGCTAAACAAAGTTATGCAAGAATTTTTTGGGACAACCTGGATTTAAAGGAGCAGATGGAGTGGCTTTGGGAGAGTTATATGGACTTGGAGGAGTCTGTTGCTGAAGGTACTGAGGAGGTGTTTGAGGTGCTCAAGCAACAAGTCCAAGTTCTTGCTCCCGACTTAGATTTGTCACCTCTTTACGACTTTACCCTGATAAGGTCGTAATTGACGGAAAGATCGTATCTCCTCCTCGTCTTGCCACTGACTCCGAGCTAAAAACTGCTGGGCAGCGCTTGGTGGAATCTCCTCCCCGAGAAGTCGCTACTTCCTCAGAGGTTCCTCTGAGTTCTTCAAATCAACCCGAGGTCGTTCCATCCAAAGAAGTTCCTCCGACCCCTCCGACTTCCACTGCCGATCCGTCCTCTGATCCTGTTGATGACCCGAATCTTCTCCTTGGTCCTATTTGATGTTTCTGTTAATGCCCGACTTTTGGGACTTTTTTATAAACATTTTTATGTATATTTTGAATATTTTCTGGTACGTTCGTTTCTGACTTTGATCCTTTGGAAAGGATCTTTTAACAACCGTTATTATCTTTATGAATGTTGATCCTTTTTAATAGGATTTTTCAACTGTCCCTTTTTTAAGTATCTCACAAGGGTTTTATTTGAATTTTCCTTTGAAGATGTTATTGCGCTTACTTAGTCATACAGCCGCCATCAAGCTATTTTAGTGACTGTTGATAGGGCTCTTGATGAAACCTTTTTATTTTTAGGATTTCCTAAAACTTATTTGCATAGTATCTTTAGGGTTTGTAGAAGTGAGTTTTTCCATTACTTAGCACAAACGACCCACTTTTGTTGAATCATTTTCTTAGGTTATTTTCGCGGTGCCCTTTATTCTGCTCAGAGGCTTTCCGACATATAGGTTGCTTGCCTTCTTATTTTTGAGTTGTCATGATCGTCATTTACAACCTCTTTACACTGACTTGTACCTCGTCGCTTCATCTTGCCGACCATATAGGTCGGGCAAAAGATTTTTATTTTTTTTCGAGCTTAAGTCAATGCGTGTCGTAGGAATAATAATGGAATTTGAAAATGGAAACATTGTCATTAATGCAACGTGACATACAAAGATGCTTTGGCTACTAAGGGAATAAAATTTTTGCCCCTAGTCCCCACTTTGATGCCTGGTTAAAACCCCCTTCAGGAAAACCCTCCTCGGAAAAAAACCTTGAAGTCGGAAAAAAGAGTACATCAGGGAGTGAGGTTTGCTTCTACCTATGATATCTTTTCAAATTGCAAGCATGCCACGACCTTGGGAGCTCGGCTCCATTCAAGTTGGACACTTTGTAGTAACCTTTCCCCAAAACTTCAAAAATCTTATAAGGTCCTTTCCAATTCACAGCAAGCTTTCCTTTATCCGACTTGTTTACCCCGATGTCTGATGAGCGGATAATTTATACGCTTTTTGGCATTGTTTGTAGGTAGTTTTTAATATGTTTTAGTCACTTTTTTATTATATTTTTATTAGTTTTTAAATATAAATCACATTTTTGGACTTTACTATGAGTTTGTGTGTTTTTCTGTAATTTTAGGTATTTTTTGGCTGAAATTAAGGGAGCTGAGCAAAAATCTGATTCAGGCTGAAAAAGGACTGCTGATGCTGTTGGATTCTGACCTCCCTGCACTCGGAATGGATTTTTTGGAGCTACAGAATTCCAATTGGCGCGCTCTTAATTGCGTTGGAAAGTAGACATCCAGGGCTTTCCAGAAATATATAATAGTCTATACTTTGCTCAAGGATAGACGACGTAAAATGGCGTTCAACGCCAGTTCTATATTGCATTCTGGCGTTAAACGCCAGAAACATGTTACAAGTTGGAGTTAAACGCCAGAAACAGGTTACAACCTGGCGTTTAACTCTAGAAACAGCCTAGGCACGTGTAAAGCTCAAGTCTCAGCCCCAACACACACCAAGTGGGCCCCAGAAGTGGATCTCTGCACTATCTATCTTAGTTTACTCATTTTCTGTAAACTTAGGTTACTAGTTCAGTATTTAAACAACTTTTAGAGATTTATTTTGCATCTCATGACATTTTTAGATCTAAACTTTGTACTCTTTGATGGCATGAGTCTCTAAGCTCCATTGTTGGGGGTAAGGAGCTCTGCTGTGTCTCGATGAATTAATGCAATTATTTCTGTTTTCTATTCAAACACGCTTGTTTCTATCTAAGATGTTCATTCGCACTTCAATATGATGGATGTGATGATCCGTGACACTTATCACCATTCTCAACCTATGAACGCGTGCCTGACAACCACCTCCGTTCTACCTTCGATTGAATGAGTATCTCTTGGATTCATTAATTAGAATCTTCGTGGTATAAGCTAGAATCCATTGGCAGCATTCTTGAGAATCTAGAAAGTCTAAACCTTGTCTGTGGTATTCCGAGTAGGATTCAAGGATTGAATGACTGTGACAAGCTTCAAACTCGCGAGTGTTGGGCGTAGTGATAGACGCAAAAGGATCAATGGATCCTATTCCAGCCTGATCGAAAACCGACAGATGATTAGCCGTGCGGTGACAGCGCACCTGGACCATTTTCACTGAGAGGACGGATGGTAGCCATTGACAACGGTGATCCATCAACACACAGCTTGCCATAGGAGGAACCTTGCGTGCGTGAAGAAGAAGACAGGGAGAAAGCAGAGATTCAGAAGACAAAGCATCTCCAAAACTCCAACATATTCTCCATTACTGCATAACAAGTATTTAATTCATGCTCTTTTATTTTCCGCAATCCAAACTGATAATTATAATTGATATCCTGACTAAGAATTACAAGATAACCATAGATTGCTTTAAGCTAACAATCTCCGTGGGATTCGACCCTTACTCACGTAAGGTATTACTTGGACGACCCAGTGCACTTGCTTGTTAGTGGTACGAGTTGTGAAAAGTGTGATTCACAATTTCGTGCACCAAGTTTTTGTCGCCGTTGCCGGGGATTGTTCGAGTTTGGACAACTGACGGTTTATTTTGTTGCTTAGATTAGGAAAATTTTTTCTTTTTTTTTAGAGTCTTCTATTATTGTTTTTGGTTGAAATTTTTTTTTTAAAATCCTTATTTTCTCTTTTTAAATTTTTTTTCGAAAATTTTATAAACTGATAATTGAGTTTTTCTGTTTGAGTTTAGTTTCATATTTTAAGTTTGGTGTCAATTGCATGTTTTTTTTATTTCTTTTAAATTTTCGAATTTGTGTTCATTGTTCTTTCTTAATCTTCAAGTTGTTCTTGTTTATTTTCCTTGTTTGATCTTTAGTTTTTCTTGTTTTTCTTGTGCATTTTTGAATTATTAGTATCTAAAAAAATTATTTATTAAATACCTTATTAAAACACGTTAAATTTATAGCTCAATTGGCTAGAGCGTTGTGCTTATGTTCTTGGTAATTGGCTATCCTTTTTTTAAAACTTTTTCAAAAATAATTTTTCTTTGAATAAATCTTGTGCCAAACTTTAAGTTTGGTGTTCTCCTGTTAACTTTTCTTTAGTTTTCAAAAATTTTATTTTAGTTTTCTAAAAATTTTAAGTTTGGTGTTCTTTCTTCATGTTCTTATGTTCTTGTGAGTCTTCAAAGTATTCTTGAGTCTTCCTTGTGTTTGATCTTAAAATTTTTAAGTTTGGTGATCCTTGGTGTTTTTCCTCCAAAATTTTTGAAAACAAGGAGCATTAGATCTAAAAATTTTAAGTTATGTGTCTTTTGTGTGTTTTTCTTTTTCATCATAAAATTCAAAAATAAAAAAAAATCTTCTCTAACTATTTTTGAGCAAATATTTCGAAATTTTTCAAAAAAATTCAGATTTTTATTTTAAAATTTCTATTTTATCTTATCTTAGTTTTAAAATTTCAAAATTCAATTTTTTTTTTCAAAAAAATCATATCTTTTTCAAAATTTTATCTTATCTTATTTCAAATTTCAAATTTCAACTTCCAAAATTTTCAAATTTAAAAATCAAATCTTTTCAAAATTTAAATATTTTTCAAATTCTTATATTATATTGTTGACTTTTTTGAAAATTCAAAAATTCAATTTTCAAATTTCAACTTTCAAATTTCAATTTTCAAATTTCAATTCTCAAAATTTCAAATTTCAAATTTCAAATTTCAAAATTTTTTAATTTAAAATCCTTATCTTCTCTTACCTAGCTTATCTTATCTTTTCTAATCTCAAATCTTAAAATCAAATATTTTTCATATCTTTTCTTTTTTTATTTTATTTTATTTTCTTACAAGTATCTTTAATTTTAAGACATATCTTTTTCAAAACTTCCTAACCAATTTCTCTCTCTTCATTTTTTTCGAAAATCCTCACCCACATCTTTTTCAAATCTTTTTAATTAATTAATTTAGTTTTCAATTTTCTTTTATTTCTTTTTCTTCTAATTTTCGAAATTATAGTCAATTTTTTATTTATTTTATTTTATTTTATTTTAATTTCGATTTTCAAAAAAAAATATTTTAAAAATATATTTTCTTTGCAATTCATATCAATTCCATTTTATCCATCATGGATCTAAATAGAAATGAACAGTCCAAAAGGACTTTGGGGTCATATGGTAATCCCACTACTGCTGCATATGGGAGTAGTATCTGTATACCCTCCATCAAAGCAGGCAGTTTTGAGCTAAATTCTCAGCTCATTGTTATGGTGCAGCAAAACTGCTAGTATTCTGGTCTTCCACAGGAAGAACCTACTGAGTTTCTGGCACAATTCTTGCAAATTGCTGACACAGTACATGACAAAGAGGTAGATCAGGATGTATACAGGCTGTTACTATTTCCGTTTGCTGTAAAAGATCAAGCTAAAAGGTGGTTAAATAACCAACCCATAGCAAGCATAAGAACATGGAAACTGTTATCAGACAAATTCCTGAATCAATATTTCCTTCCAAAAAGGATGACACAGCTAAGGCTGGCTATCCAAAGCTTTAAACAAGAGGATGGTGAATCCCTTTATAATGCCTGGGAGAGATACAGAGGGATGCTAAGGAAATGCCCTTCTGAAATGTTTTCAGAATGGATGCAATTAGACATCTTCTACTATGGGATTACAGAAAGAGCTCAGGTATCTCTAGACTACTTAGCTGGTGGATCTCTACACATGAGAAAAACTATTGAAGAGGCTCAAGAGCTCATTGATATAGTTGCCAGAAATCAGCATATGTACCTAAGTAGTGAGTCTTCCATAAAAGAAGAAGCCAAAGCAGTGTCTACTGAACTTGGTCCTCCAGAACAAGTTACTGAAATCAATCAACAATTGTGCTTTCTAACAAAACAGCTAGCAGAATTCAAGGAGATGCTACAAGACACTAAAAATGCTAATAAAAATATGGAGGCACAATTGAATCAGACAAAACAGCAGTTATCAAAGCAGATAACAGAAGAGTGCAGAGCAGTTCAATTAAGAAGTGGGAAAACATTAAATACCTCACTTCAGAGCAGCAGAAAGCCAAGAAAAGAACAACTGACAGAGGATGAGCAAAATATTATTCAAAATCCCTCTGAGGACAGTAAGGGCCCAGAGAGGAACAACTCTGGCGTTCAAACGCCAGAAAAGGATGCAAGGTTGGCGTTAAACGCCCAACCCATGCACAGTTCTGGCGTTCAAACGCCAGGAACAGGCAAGGAGCTGGCGTCAAACGCCCAATGGAAGCTCAGTTCTGGCGTTCAAACACCAGAAACAGGTAGGAATTTGGCGTCCAACGCCAATCAAGCTTCCAACCCTGGCATTCAAATGCCAGTGAGGGATCAGACACACACAAGTGCTAATAACAACCCCTCTAAAAAGGCTTCTCTAACCACTTCTGTAGGAAATAAACCTGCAGCAACCAAGGTTAAGGAATACAAAGCCAAGATGCCTTATCCTCAAAAACTCTGCCAAGAGGAGCAGGATAAGCAATTTGCTCGCTTTGCAGACTATCTCAGGACTCTTGAAATAAAAATTCCGTTTGCAGAGGCACTTGAGCAAATACCCTCTTATGCCAAGTTCATGAAAGATATCTTGAGTCATAAGAAGGATTGGAGAGAAACTGAAAGAGTTCTCCTCACTGAAGAATGCAGTGCAGTCATTCTGAAAAGCTTCCCAGAAAAGCTTAAATATCCCGGGAGCTTTATGATACGATGCATATTAGAGGGTAATTACACCAAGACAGCTTTATGTGATCTTGGGGCAAGCATCAACCTAATCCATGCATCCACTATCAGAAAGCTTGGCTTGACTGAAGAGGTCAAACCAACCTGGATCTGTCTTCAACTTGCTGATGGCTCCATTAAATACCCATCAGGCATAATTGAGGACATGATTGTCAAGGTTGGGCCATTTGCCTTCCCTACTGACTTTGTAGTGCTGGAAATAGAGGAGCACAAGAGTGCAACTCTCATTCTAGGAAGACCATTCCTAGCAACTGGACGAACCCTCATTGACGTCCAAAAAGGGGAGATAACCCTGAGAGTCAATGAGGATGAGTTTAAGTTGAATGTTGTCAAAGCTATGCAACATCCAGACACATCAGATGACTGCTTGAGCATTGATATTATTGACTCCCTGGTGGAAGAGGTCAATATGACTGAGAGTCTCGAATCAGAGCTAGAGGACATTTTTAAAGATGTTCAGCCTGATCTGGAGGATTCAGAGGAATTGAAAGAGCCTCTGAAACTTTCTCAGGAAGAGGAAAAACCTCCTAAACCCGAGCTCAAACCATTAACACATCCCTGAAATATGCATTTCTGGGAGAAGGTGACACTTTTTCGGTGATCATAAGCTCTGCTTTAAATCCCCTGGAAGAGGAAGCGCTACTTCAAGTGCTAAGGACACACAAGACAGCTCTTGGGTGGTCCATAAGTGACCTTAAGGGCATCAGCCCAACAAGATGCATGCACAAGATCCTATTGGAGGATGATGCTAAGCCAGTGGTTCAACCACAGAGGCGGCTAAATCCAGCCATGAAGGAAGTGGTGCAGAAAGAGGTCACCAAGTTACTGGAGGCTAGGATTATTTATCCTATTTCTGATAGCCCCTGGGTGAGCCCCGTCCAAGTTGTCCCCAAAAAGGGAGGCATGACAGTGGTTCATAATGAAAAAAATGAACTGGTTCCTACAAGAACAGTTACAGGGTGGCGCATGTGTATTGACTATAGAAGGCTCAATACAGCCACCAGAAAGGATCATTTTTCTTTACCATTCATAAACCAGATGCTAGAAAGACTAGCATGTCATGATTATTACTACTTTTTGGATGGCTATTCAGGCTACAACCAAATTACAGTAGATCCCCAAGATCAAGAAAAAACAGCATTCACATGTCCATCTGGAGTATTTGTCTACAGAAGGATGCCATTTGGGCTGTGTAATGTATCTGCAACCTTTCAGATATGCATGCTCTCTATTTTCTCTGATATGGTGGAAAATTTCTGGAAGTCTTCATGGATGACTTCTCAGTATATGGAGACTCATTCAGCTCCTGTCTTGATCACCTGACACTGGTTCTGAAAAGATGCCAAGAGACTAACCTGGTTTTAAACTGGAAAAAATGTCACTTTATGGTGACTGAAGGGATTGTCCTTGGGCACAAGATTTCGAACAAGGGAATAGAGGTGGATCAAGCTAAGGTAGAGGTAATTTAAAAATTACCACCACCTGCCAATGTTAAGGCAATCAGAAGCTTTCTGGGACATGCAGGATTCTATAGGAGGTTTATAAAGGATTTTTCAAAAATTTCAAAACCTCTGAGCAATCTGCTAGCTGCTGACACGCCATTTGTGTTTGACACAGAGTGTCTGCAGGCGTTTGAAACTCTGAAAGCTAAGCTGGTCACAGCACCAGTTATTTCTGCACCAGACTGGACATTACCATTTGAAATAATGTGTGATGCCAGTGACCATGCCATTGGTGCAGTACTGGGACAGAGGCATAACAAGCTTCTGCATGTCATTTATTATGCTAGCCACATTTTAAATGATGCCCAGAAAAATTACACAACCATAGAAAAAGAATTGCTTGCAGTGGTTTATGCCATTGACAAGTTTAGATCATACTTAGTAGGATCAAAAGTGATTGTGTATACTGACCATGCTGCTCTTAAATATCTACTCACAAAGCAGGATTCAAAACCCAGGCTCATAAGATGGGTGTTGCTTCTGCAAGAGTTTGATATAGAAATAAGAGACAGAAAAGGGACAGAGAATCAAGTAGCTGATCACCTGTCCCGAATAGAACCAGTAGCAGGAGCATCCCTCCCTCCTACTGAGATCTCTGAAACCTTTTCGGATGAGAAATTGTTTGCTATTCAGGAAGCTCTGTGGTTTGTAGACATTGCAAACTATAAGACACAAGGTTCTCCTTCTGTAACCATGGAGAGGAAGCATGAAAAGCTTCTCTCAATACAGAATCAAACAAAACCCCCACATTCAAACTCTAAGTTTGGTGTTGGGAGGCCACAACCAAACTCTAAGTTTGGTGTTGAGAGGCCCCAACTCTGCTCTGATTATCTGTGAGGCTCCATGAGAGCTCACTGTCAAGCTATTGACAATAAAGAAGCGCTTATTGGGAGGCAACCCAATGTTATTTAACTATATCTATTTAGTTTGCATTGCTATTTTATGTTTTCTGTAGGTTGATGATCATGTGAAGTCACAAAAACTACTGAAAAATTAAAAACAGAATGAAAAACAGCATTAAAAACAGTTCACCCTGGAGGAAGAGCTTACTGGCGTTTAAACGCCAGTAAGAAGCATCAGACTGGCGTTTAACGCTAGAAAGAAGCATCAAGCTGGCGTTAAACGCCAGAAACAAGCACCAAGTTGGCGTTCAACGCCAAGAAAGGGGAAAAGCTAGCGTTTAACGCCAGAAACAAGCAGCAGTCTGGCGTTAAATGCCAGGATTGCACACTAAGGGCGTTTCGCATGCCTCAATGGAGCAGGGATGCTAAGTCCTTGACCCCTCAGGATCTGTGGACCCCACAGGATCCCCACCTACCTCACCATTCTAATTCAAACCATTCCCCTCCCATACCCACCCATTCACACACCTCCTTCTCCTCCACTTCTCCTTCTACTCCCTTCTATCTTCTTTTGCTCGAGGACGAGCAAAAATTTTAAGTTTGGTGTGGAAAAAAGCGTTGCTTTTTGTTTTTCCATAACCATTTATGGCACCTAAGGCCGGAGAAACCTCTAGAAAGAGGAAAAGGAAGGCAGTTGCTTCCACCCCCGAGTCATGAGAGATGGAGAGGTTCATCTCAAGGGTCCATAGTTCAGTGGTAGAGCATTTAACTGCAGATCAAAGAGCTATGAGGAAGGAGCAACAAAGACAAGGAAGAGACATAGAGGAGCTCAAGAGCACCATTGGTTCTTCAAGAAGAGGAAGACGCCACCCTCACTAAGGTGGACCCGTTCCTTAATCTCCTTGTTCTTATTTCTCTATTTTTCGTTTACTATGCTTTATGTTTATTTATGTTTGGGTCTTATTACATGATCACTAGTATCTAAGTGTCTATGTCTTAAAGATATGAATGTCTTATGAATCCATCACCTTTCTTAAATGAAAAATGTTTTCTGAAAAAGAAAAAGAAGTACATGAATTTCGAATTTTAAAATAGTTTAATTATTCTGATGTGGTGGCAATGCTTTTTGTTTTCTGAATGAATGCTTGAACAGTGCATATGTCTTTTGAATTTGTTGTTTATGAATGTTAAAATTGTTGGCTCTTGAAAGAATGATGAAAAAGGAGAAATGTTATTTGATAATATGAAAAATCATAAAAATGATTCTTGAAGCAAGAAAAAGCAGTGAAGAACAAAGCTTGCAAAAAAAAAAGCGAAAAAAAAAGAGAGCAAGAAAAAGAAAAAGCAAGCAGAAAAAGCCAAAAGCTCTTTAAACCAAAAGGCAAGAGCAAAAAGCCAATAGCCCTTAAAACCAAAAGGCAAGGGTAATAAAAAGGATCCAAGCCTTTGAGCATCAGTGGATAGGAGGGCCTAAAGGAATAAAATCATGGCCTAAGCGGCTAAACCAAGCTGTCCCTAACCATGTGCTTGTGGCGTGAAGGTGTCAAGTGAAAACTTGAGACTGAGCGGTTAAAGTCGAGGTCCAAAGCAAAAACAGAGTATGCTTAAGAACCCTGGACACATCTAATTGGGGACTTTAGCAAAGCTGAGTCACAATCTGAAAAGGTTCACCCAGTTATGTGTCTGTGGCATGTATGTATCTGGTGGTAATACTGGAAAACAGAGTGCTTAGGGCCACGGCCAAGACTCATAAAGTAGATGTGTTCAAGAATCAACATACTGAACTAGGAGAATCAATAACACTATCTGAATTCTGAGTTCCTATAGATGTCAATCATTCTGAACTTCAAAGGATAAAGTGAGATGCCAAAACTGTTCAGAAGCAAAAAGCTAATAGCCCTGCTCATCTAATTAAGACTGATCTTCATAGATGTTTTTGGAATTTATTGTATATTCTCTTCTTTTTATCCTACTTTGTTTTTAGTTACTTGGGGACAAGCAACAATTTAAGTTTGGTGTTGTGATGAGCGGATAATTTATACGCTTTTTAGCATTGTTTGTAGGTAGTTTTTAATATGTTTTAGTCACTTTTTATTATATTTTTATTAGTTTTTAAATAAAAATCACATTTTTGGACTTTACTATGATTTTGTGTATTTTTCTATAATTTCAGGTATTTTCTGGCTGAAATTGAGGGAGCTAAGCAAAAATCTGGTTCAGGCTGAAAAAGGACTGCTGATGCTGTTGGATTCTGACCTCCCTGTACTCGGAATGGATTTTTTGGAGCTACAGAATTCCAATTGGCGCACTTTCAATTACGTTGGAAAGTAGACATCCAGATCTTTCCAAAAATATATAATAGTTCATACTTTGCTCAAGGATAGACGATGTAAACTGGCATTCAACGCCAGTTCCATGTTGCATTCTGGCGTTAAACGCCAGAAACAGGTTACAAGTTGGAGTTAAACACCAGAAACAGGTTACAACCTAGCGTTTAACTCTAAAAATAGCCTAGGCACGTGTAAATCTCAAGTCTCAGCCCCAGCACACACCAAGTGGGCCCCAGAAGTGGATCTCTGCACTATCTATCTTAGTTTACTCATTTTCTGTAAACCTAGGTTACTAGTTAGTATTTAAACAACTTTTAGAGATTTATTTTGCATCTCATGACATTTTTAGATCTAAACTTTATAATCTTTGATGGCATGAGTCTCTAAACTCCATTTTTGGGGGTGAGGAGCTCTGCTGAGTCTCGATGAATTAATGCAATTATTTCTGTTTTCTATTCAAACACGCTTGTTTCTATCTAAGATGTTCATTCGCACTTCAATATGATGGATGTGATGATCCGTGACACTCATCACCATTCTCAACCTATGAACGCGTGCCTGACAACCACCTCCGTTCTACCTTCGATTGAATGAGTATCTCTTGGATTCATTAATTAGAATCTTCGTGGTATAAGCTAGAATCCATTGGCAGCATTCTTGAGAATTCGGAAAGTCTAAACCTTGTCTGTGGTATTCCGAGTAGGATTCAAGGATTGAATGACTGTGACAAGCTTCAAACTCGCGAGTGTTGGGCGTAGTGACAGACGCAAAAGGATCAATGGATCCTATTCCAGCATGATCGAGAACCGACAGATGATTAGTCGTGCGGTGACAGCGCACCTGGACCATTTTCACTGAGAGGACGGATGGTAGCCATTGACAACGGTGATCTATCAACACACAGCTTCCCATAGGAGGAACCTTGCGTGCGTGAAGAAGAAGACAGGGAGAAAGCAGAGATTCAGAAGACAAAGCATCTCCAAAACTCCAACATATTCTCCATTACTGCATAACAAGTATTTAATTCATGCTCTTTTATTTTCCGCAATCCAAACTGATAATTATAATTGATATCCTGACTAAGAATTACAAGATAACCATAGATTGCTTCAAGCCAACAATCTCCGTAGGATTCGACCCTTACTCACGTAAGGTATTACTTGGACGACCCAGTGCACTTGCTGGTTAGTGGTACGGGTTGTGAAAAGTGTGATTCACAATTTTGTGCACCAATGTCATTCCGTATCAGAACTAAGTCGCTTGTGGCGAAGCTTCTTCGAATGACTTTTTTATTATATCTGGCGGTCATCCTTTGCTTTAACGCTGCTTCTCTTATCTGGGCTTGTTCTCGGACTTCTGAGAGTAGTTCTCGTTCTTCTTTGTGGGCTTGAACATTTTCGACCTATTTATAAAAGCTTACCCTTGGACTTTGTTCATTGATCCCTATTTGGATCATGGCTTCTATTCCGTATGCAAGTCGGAAGGGCGTCTCTTCAGTCGTGGAATGGGGCGTTGTTCTATAAGCCCATAGAACTTGTGGAAGTTCTTCTACCCAAGCCCATTTTGCTTCTTGCAACCTTTTCTTTAGTCCAGCTAGTATGACTTTATTGGCTGCCTCCGCTTGTCCATTGGCTTGGAGATGTTCTATCGATGTGAATTGATGCTTTATCTTCATGCTAGATACCAAATTTCTGAATGTAGAGTCAGTAAACTGGGTACCATTATCTATAGTGATGGAGTGTGGAATCCCGAACCAAGTAATTATATTTCTGTACAGGAATTTTCGACTTCTCTGTGCTGTGATAGTAGCTAGTGGTTCTGCCTCTATCCACTTGGTGAAGTAATCTACTCCGTCAATGAGGTATTTGACCTGTCTCAGCGCTTAGAAAAAAGGTCCGAATAGGCCCAATCCCCATTTTGCAAAAGGCCATAGAGAGGTTATACTAATGAGTTCTTCAGGAAGAGTGACGTGGAAATTGGCATGCATTTGGTTGGCTGACATTTCTTAACGAAGTCGGTGGCGTCTTTTTGCAAGGTCGGCCAGAAGAATCCAACTCGAATTACTTTCCTAGCTAAAGCCGGTGCTCCAAGATGGTTTCCATAGATGCCATTATGTACTTCTTCCAAGATTTCTTTGGTTCTAGAAGTTGGAACACACTTTAACAATGGTGTGGATATTCATCTTCTATAAAGGACGTTTTGTACTAAAGTGTAATTCTGTACTTCCCTCCGAACTCTCTTGGCTTCTTTTTGTTCCTCGAGTAGGATGTCGAATTTCAAATATTTGATTAAGGGAGTCATCCACCCGAGGTTTAGGCCAGAAATAGGAAGAACATCTAATTTGTGGTCCGACTTGAGTTTCTTGTATCAGACTTCTATTATTTTCTCCTAGTTTGGTACTTGCCAATTTAGAGAGGACATCTGCTCTGCTGTTGAGTTCCTGAGTTATGTGTCGAACCTCGGTATCATGAAATTATTGAAGATGCTCAAGTGTTTTCTCCAAGTATCTCTTCATATTAAGATCCTTTGCCTGGTACTCCCCGTTGATTTGGGAAGTTATTATCTGAGAATAACTGAAGACTACTACTTTAGTCGTGTCAACTTCTTTGGTAAGTTTCAAGCCTGCAATCAGAGCTTCATATTCGGTCTGGTTGTTAGAAGCAGGGAATTTAAATTTCAGGGAGACCTCTATTTGAGTTCCCTCTTTGCTTGGTAAGATGATGCCAGCACCGCTTCTGACTTTGTTGGAAGACCCATTTACATAAAGATTCCAAGTCGTAGAGATTTCGCTCTTATCGCCTGTGTATTCTTCTAAGAAGTCAGTAAGGCATTGGGCTTTAATTGCTGTCCGAGTTTCATATCACAAGTCGAACTCGGATAACTCTATAGCCCATTGAACCATTTGACCTGTAACATTTGTTTTCTGAAGGATTTGCTTCATGAGCTGGTTTGTTCGGACTCTTATTATATGAGCCTGGAAGTAAGGTTGAAACCTTCTAGATGCTACGATTAAGGCATATGCAAACTTTTCAATTTTTTTATACCTTAATTCAAGTCCTTGAAACACTTTGCTAGTGAAGTAGATGGGGTGCTGTCCGACTTCATCTTCTCGAACTAAAGCAGACGCTACTGCTTTTTTGACAATAGCTAGGTATAGTACGAGCTTTTCTCCTATTTCTGGCCGAGTTAGAATGGGAGGTTGGCTCAGAAATTTCTTGCACTCTTGAAAAGCTTATTCACATTCGGACGTCCACTCGAATTGGCATCCTTTTCTGAGTAGTGAAAAAAGTGGCAAGGACCTCAAGGCTGATCCTGCCAAAAATATGGACAATGCTGCAAGTCGGCCATTCAGCTACTGGACTTCTTTCAAACAATTAAGTAGGACTCTTCATTTCTAGGATTACTCTACACTTGTAGGGGTTAGCCTCAATTCCCCTCTGTGTGAGCATAAATCCCATAAATTTTCTGCTTCTACTGCGAAGGTGCATTTAGTGGGATTTAGTCTATCCCATGTCTTCTTATGGTGTCAAAGACTTGTGAAAGGTCAATCAGGAGATTCGCCTCTTCCTTGGTTTTTACTAAAATATCATCTATATATACCTCCATTAGGTTCCCGAGGTGGGGTGCAAACATCTTGTTCATCAACCTTTGATATGTGGCCCCTGCATTTTTTAATCCAAATGACATAACCACATAGCAATAGTTCACTCTGGGTGTGATGAACGATGTCTTCTCCTGATCCAACTTATACATCAGAATTTGGTTGTATCCCGAGTAAGCATCCATACATGATAGATACTGGTATCCTGAACTGGAATCTACCAAAGTATCGATATTTGGTAGCGGGTATGGGTCTTTTGGGCAAGCTTTATTGAGGTCGGTATAGTCGACACACATCCTCCACTTCCCATTTTGCTTTTTTTAGCAGCACTACATTTTCCAACCATGTTGGATACTTGACTTCCCTGATAAATCCAGCTTCTAGCAAGGCTTGTACTTGCTCTTCGACCACTTAAGCTTGTTCCGGTTTGAGATTTCGCCTTCTTTGTTGAATAGGTCAGGACCCAGGGTAGACTACCAGCTTATGTGTCATAAGCTCGGGATCTATTCCGGGCATGTCGGAAACCTTCCAGACAAAGAGGTCGGAGTTTTCTTGTAGGAGCTTCACGAGCTCTTGCTTCAAATCCGCCCTTATGTTAACTCCTATATTAGTGCTCTTTGTAACACCCTAATATTCAAATCCTTATGCTCGAGTCATAAGTCAATGATAATAAGGTGGTACGACTCTCAAGGTGGGTTTTTAATATATAGATATATGTAATTGAAGGGAGTATTAACGAGAAGCCTGAAAAGAGTGAAATAAAATCATGAACGAATAACACTCTTGCATAAGTGATGAGCGGATATTTTATACGCTTTTTGGGGTTAATTTCATATAGTTTTGATTATGTTCTAGTTAGTTTTTAGTCTATTTTCATTAGTTTTTAGGAAAAATTCATATTTCTGGACTTTACTATGAGTTGTGTGTTTTCTGTAATTTCAGGTATTTTTCTGGCTGAAATTGAAGGAGCTGAGCAAAAATCTGATTCAGGCTGAAAAAAGACTGCTGATGCTGTTGGCTTCTGACCTCTCTGCACTCAAAGTAGATTTTCTGGAGCTACAAAACTCGAAATGGCATGATTCCAATTGCGTTGGAAAGTAGACATCCAGAGCTTTCCAGAAATATATAATAGTTCATACTTTTCACAAGGATAGATGACATAAACTGGCGTTCAATGCCAGTTCTCTGCCCAATTCTGGCGTCCAGCGCCAGAAAAGGATTAAAAGCTGGAGTTGAACGCCCAAACTGGCACAAAAACTGGCGTTCAACTTCACAAATGGCCTCTACACGTGAATTGCTTAAATCTCAGCCCCAGCACACACCAAGTGGGCCCCAGAAGTGGATCTCTGCATCATCCATCATAGTTTACTCATTTTTTGTAAACCTAGGCTACTAGTTTAGTATTTAAACAACTTTTAGAGACTTATTTTGCATCTCATGACATTTTTAGATCTGAACTTTGTACTCTTTAACGGCATGAGTCTCTAAACTCCATTGTTGGGGGTGAGGAGCTCTGCTGTGTCTCGATGAATTAATGCAAGTATTTCTGTTTTCTATTCAAACACGCTTGTTCCTATCTAAGATGTTCATTCGCGCTTAACTGTGATGAAGGTGATGATCCGTGACACTCATCACCATTCTCAACCCATGAACGTGTGCCTGACAACCACCCCCGTTCTATATCAGATTGAATGAGTATCTCTTAGATCTCTTAATCAGAATTTTCGTGGTATAAGCTAGAATTGATGGCGGCATTCATGAGAGTCCGAAAAGTCTAAACCTTGTCTGTGGTATTCCGAGTAGGATTCAAGGATTGAATGACTGTGACAAGCTTCAAACTCCTGAAGGCTGGGCGCTAGTGACAAACGCAAAGGAATCAAGGGATTCTATTCCAACCGGATCGAGAACCAACCGGTGATTAGCCGTGCTGTGACAGAGCGCGTGAGCGTAGTTTTCACTGGAAGGATGGAAGGTAGCCATTGACAATGGTGATCCACCAACACACAGCTTGCCATAGGAGGACGTGCGTGCGTGAACAAGAAGACAGAGGAAAGCAGAGATTCAGAAGACAAAGCATCTCCAAAACTCCAACATATTCTCCATTACTGCATAACAAGTAACCTTTAATCCATGCTCTCTTGTTTATTTACAATTCAACTGATAAACATAATTGACTTCCTGACTAAGATTTACAAGATAATCATAGATTGCTTCAAACCAACAATCTCCGTAGGATTCGACCCTTACTCACGTGAGGTATTACTTGGACGACCCAGTGCACTTGCTGGTCAGTGGTACGAGTTGTGAAAAGTGTGATTCACAATTTGTGCACCAATAAGGTAACAAAAAGATAAAGTGCGTTCAGAAAACAAGGGTATCGATGAAACAGTAAACAAGGATAAGATAAGACAGGATATAAATATATAATATAAGTAAATAGTCACTAGTCGTGACCCGCGAAGTTTAGGCCGACTAGGGTTAGAGAAGTAAAAGCAGTTTGACAATAGTAATTCCTATCTCTCCCAAAAGATACATAAAGGCCTTTATAGGCAAATTTTTAAATGAAATAGATACATAACATGAGTTCTTCAAAACCTGCATGGAGAGAGCTCTAAACAAAATAAAACAGAGAATCCAAAGATCTTCGCCATCTCTCAGATAATCCACAGCTCACTGCTGAGCACCTGGACCTGCATCTAAAAAATAAGATATATATACGGAATGAGAACCCTCGACCCATGGGTTCCTAGTACGGTAAAAGTGCCAAATAAATACAATGCACTATAACATAAATTCACTAAGCATCTTAAACTTCTTATCTCGTCATATCCATCCTAAATTCTCACTAATCCATAACTTGGCAACTATCATAGGGGATTCTAATTCTAAACCAATATCCTTCATACTCTCACTACTCTCCAACAAAATAAGCCAAGATCCAAACCATCTCCCGAGTAACTCAACTTTTACACAAACACAAACAATACATACAAGTAATGCACAAGTAAGACAATTAGATATAATCATGAAACATGTACAATTAGGCAAACCAAAGTAATTAGTAAACCCAAACAATTCAAACAGATGCATATGATGTATGTCTATCCTACTGGCCGTGAGCTCACGTGTCGGTTACTTTGCCAGAACCCGACACACCCGATAGCTAACCCGGATATCATCTATCTGCATGCCTCCACATTCTTGGGATATTGTGCCCGTCACCCTCATAGCCATATAGTGCCCGTCGCATTTCCTGGGATAAAGTGCTCCCACACTCTTGGGAGATAGCACCCGCATGCCATTCTCTTGGGATATAATGCCCGTCACACTCATGGGATATAGTGCCGTCACACTCATGGGATATAGTGCCCGTCACACTCGTGGGATATAGTACCTGGTGCACGAAATTGTGATCTCAACGGTGCCAAAAACTTGGTACACACGATTGTAATCTCAACTCCTTTTCACAACTCCGCATAACTAACCAGCAAGTGCATTGGGTCGTCCAAGTAATAAACCTTACGTGAGTAAGGGTCGATCCCACGGAGATTGTCGGCTTGAAGCAAGCTATGATCATCTTGTAAATCTCAGTCAGGCAGATTCAAATGGTTATGAGATTGTGATGATTAAAATATAAATAAAATATAAAATAAGATAGAAATACTTATGTAATTCATTGGTGGGATTTCAGATAAGCGTATGGAGATGCTTGTAGCTTCTAAATCTCTGCTTTCCTACTGTCTTCATTCAATCATTCATACTCCTTTCCATGGCAAGTTGTATGTTGGGGGATCAGCGTTGTCAATGGCTACCATCCGTCCTCTCAGTGAAAATGGTCCAAATGCGATGTCACCGCACGGCTAATCATCTGTCGGTTCTCACTCATGTCGGAATAGGATCCATTGATCCTTTTGCGTCTGTCACTACGCCCAACACTCGCGAGTTTGAAGCCCGTCACAGTCATCCCATCCCAGATCCTACTCGGAATACCACAGACAAGGTTTAGACTTTTTGGATCTCAAGAATGCTGCCAATTGATTCTAGCTTATACCACGAAGACTCCGATCTTTCGGAATGGAGGCTAAGAGATACACACTCAAGCTATTACAGATAGAACGGAAGTGGTTGTCAGGCACGCGTTCATAGGTGAGAATGATGATGAGTGTCACGGATCATCACATTCATCAGGTTGAAGTGCGAGTGAATATCTTGGAATAAGAATAAGCTTGAATTGAATAGAAAAACAATAGTCTAAGCATAAGAGTCTAAGGACTAAAAAAATAGTCTAAGCATAAGAGTCTAAGGACTAAACGTCCAAAGATGGTCTCAAAGACTTTAAAATAAATCTCTAAAAGTAGTTTTTATACTAAACTAGTAGCTAGGGTTAACAGAAATGAGTAAATGATGCAGAAATCCACTTCCGGGCCCACTTGGTGTGTGCTTGGGCTGAGCATTGAAGCTTTCACATGTAGAGACTCTTCTTGGAGTTAAACGCCAGCTTTGGTGCCAGTTTGGGCGTTTAACTCCAGCTTTTAACTCAGTTCTGGCGTTTAACACCAGAATAGGGCAGAAAGTTGGCGTTTAAACGCCAGTTTGTGTCGTCAAAACTCGGGCAAAGTATGAACTATTATATATTGATGGAAAGCCCAGGATGTCTTCTTTCTAACACAATTAAGAGCGCGCTAATTGGGTTTTTGTAGCTCCAGAAAATCCATTTTGAGTGCAGGGAGGTCAGAATCCAACAGCATCTGCAGTCCTTTTTCAGCCTCTGAATCAGATTTTTGCTCAGGTCCCTCAATTTCAGCCAGAAAATACCTGAAATCACAGAAAAATATACAAACTCATAGTAAAGTCCAAAAATATTATTTTTATTTAAAAACTAATAAAAACTTAGTAAAAACTAACTAAATCATACTAAAAACTATCTAAAAACAATGCCAAAAAGCGTATAAATTATCCGCTCATCAGTACCCGACACACTTACAACAGAGAGAAAACATATACATTCTCATCATCAATCATTCCTTAATCATGTCTCATAATCACACATTCATTTATTCATAATAGTCTCAATCATCATCTATCAGGGATATAGTGCCCAGCACACTCTTGGGATATAGTGCCCGTCACACTCCCCAACCACATTCACTACTTATCATTACCACCCTTATACCCTCTCCCGTACTCTCACATTTCATCAATTCATATCTCAATTCAATCTCAAGTTAATTATTCACTTCTCGTTCAATATTGTCAACACCTTATTACTTAATTACTCGCTTTATTCACACTTTTCAATTCCAACCCCCCACTTCAAAATCTCTCTTCACCTCTAAGTCACCATCCCTTCCTAGTTTAACCTCCTTCATTACCATTATAATTTAATTCTAGGGTCTTAGAGAGTGAAAATAGAGGTATAGAAGTTCGAAATTAGGTTTTAAAACATAAAATTTAACTTTGCTAAAAATAGGGGCCACGCGTACGCGTGGGTGTGCAATTTAGCCCATCTCGTGTACGCATAGCCTTGTTTGCGTACGCATATACGCTGGACAGAAAAGAACCTTCACGAATGAGGGGTATGCCTACGCATACACTGCAGTTTGATCAGAAATGGCTAAGTCTGCAGAATTTCAGTTTTACATACCGAACCTTTGACGCACATAACTTTCTCGTTTTAAAATATTTTTCATCCGTTCTTTGAAGTCATAAATTTCACGGACCCAATTTTCATGTGAAATAAGTTTAAAACAATTTGGGGGTCCGGAAGCCAAGTTATAGCTTGCCGAAGTTCGACCAAAAATCTAATTTTCACAAAAGTTCATAAACCTCTATTTTACCAAAAAATCATAACTCATTTCTAACATTCCAGGCTCACAAACAACATCAAGGCATATCACATCATACCTCATTCAACTATTTTTTTCACCCAGTTACTCAATTACATATACTCCATATATATTACTCTATCTCTATCATAGCCAACATCATACAACAAACTTTTCATCACATTATCAACATTCACAATTCATTATCAATCATCATCAAAATCATCAATCATCAACCTTCACTTACCGTTCTTACCTCGTTCCGGTCTCCGGCCCAAATTCACGGCCTCCGGCCCAATATTTCATCAATTCAGCATAACTTATAAACACACAATAGGTATTCAACACTAATATCAATTTCATAAGTACAGTATTAATTTCCTTCATGCATCCTCTACACACATCAATCCATCCAAACATATCATTCAAGCTTAATTCTAAGGGTATCTAACCTAGGAATTCACATCATATTACACGGTAATTAAATGAAACTTAAACCGTACCTCTTGGAGCCAAAATAATTGAGCTTCATCTTGGAAGTCTCCACCAACCCTTAGCTCCAAGCCTCACCAAAGTCCCATAAGCAATATTAATCTCCCAATTGTACACCAAAATCACCCAATACTCTAACATAATCAATTTTCACACTTATAATCGGCTCACTTGAAGCTCCCAAAAGTGACGAATTTCTTGCTTTACTGTACAAGAACAACTGGGATATTTTCAAAGAAAAAGTGTGTGATTTCATAGTCAGATGTTGGAATGACCTGAAACTCATTCAACAAGCAAATGAAACTCTCATTGCTCTTGTTCCTAAATTCAACAACCTAGATTACATCAGCCAATTCAGACCTATAGCATTGTGCAATGTAAGCTATAAGATTACTAAAAAGATCCTAATTGAGAGAATCAAGCCACTTTTGGAAGAGAGAATTGGAATCCACCAGTCAAGCTTTATCCCAAGGAGAAAAATACAAGACAACATCATCATTGCGAAGGAATTTTTGCATACTTTGAAAAGAATGAAGGGGAAAAAATACTTTTGTGGCTATTAAAATAGATTTTGAGAAGGTGTACGACATAATTTATTAATTTATTAATGGAAAAACCACCAAAAGTACCCATGAAATTTATGAACACTGACAAAAGTACCCATAAACTAAGAAAATTAACGTTGTACCCATAAAAGATGGGTTCCGTATGACAAAAGTATCCAAATCTTAATTTTTTGTTGAATTTTTAATAAAATTCCTAAACTACCCTACACTCAACCTCAACTCACTTTTTCAACATTTCATAACTCAATTTGCACCAACTCTTGTCATGGAATCCAAAACTACTCCTACAACAAACCAGACCGAAATTAATGGTAGTGGTGGTGATGGTAGAGGATCGGACCTCAATCGATTCACTCATAAGTTTATAATCCATACCCAAACCAAACTAATCAAACACCAAAAAATACTCAAAACAAAAAAATTTTCAAATCCATTCAACCAATTTCAATTCACTTTAGCAAAACTAGAAATAGAAAAAGCCATCAACCATAAAAAATCAACAAATCTATTCATCCAATTTGAAATTTATTTCATCAAAAATCAGAAGTAGAAGTAGCCATCAACTGGATCTTCTGTAGATCAATCTCAGCCTTCATAAAAAATAGAAGCAGATTTAAAAAAAATAGAACAGTATCATTTTAGTAGTAACTAAATCAATTTCTGAAAAGAAGAAAAATAAAATAAAAATATTTTTAAAAAAAGAAATACATTTTTCTTCGCCGGCCGACTGTAACATCGTCAATGGCAAAACCTCCATCCACAGTGCCGCCTCCCTTTCTTCTCTGATTTCTCTTTACCGAACCCGCTTTCTGCATGCAAGAGTACCACAACCCCTCTCTCTTCTCAGGTATGCGACGACAGTGCTCTCCTCGGCTGGGTCAGACGCGCCACGACGACGTTCTTCTCGGCTACAACAGGCGCACCATGGCAACATTCTCCTCAAGTTGGGTCACAGGTGTGCGATGAAGGTGTTGTAGTCACCTTAATAGTGAGAGGGAGAAGCAGTGAGAGGGGAAGAGATTGGCGGTAATGGAGTTGGTGGGTGGCGAACGGCAATGAGGAGGTAGGAGGAGAGTTTCTGTGACTCTATGAGGGTTTTTGAGGGATAAGTGAGGAGAGAGGAAGAAGAGAAGAGAGGGAGTGACGGTAGAATGGGGTTAGGGTGGGGTAGTTTAGGAATTTTATTAAAAAAATAACAAAAAATTAGGATTTGGATACTTTTGTCATACGGAACCCATCTTTCATGGGTACAGCGTTAATTTCCTTAATTTATGAGTACTTTTGTCAGCGTTCGTAAACTTCATAGGTACTTTTGGTAATTTTTCCTTTATTAGTTCTAAATCGAAAGAATTTAAACTCGTGGAGAAAGTTATCAGTATCCTTATTTGTTGTGTTTCCACCGTCTTTTAAAATATCCTTTAAAATAGGAGTAAGAGAAGAGGACATCATATCCCCATATCTCTTCGTAATTTGCATGAACAAGTTGTCTCAACTCATTGAGAAAAGGGTACACCAAAGAATGTGGAACCCGATAAAGGTCGGAAGGTCCCTCCTCAAAATTTTCACCTCATGTTCGCAGATGACCTCCTGTTTTTTGCGGAAGCTTTTACAAACCAAATGCAAAAAATAAAAGACACTCTGGAGATTTTCTGCAAAGCTCCAGATCTGAAGATCACAAAGAAAAGACATCTATTGTTTTTTTTTCTAAAAGCATTGTCAGAAAAGCAAACTACAAAGAGCAGAAGGAGCTTGTTAAATATTTAGGAGCTACCATCATCAATAGCAGTAAAGCAAAGGAGAAGTTCGAGGACATTATTAGAAGGGTAACAAATTAAAAGGATAGAAGATTAAGTGCTTATCTCTAACATGGAGACTAACCTTAGCTCAAGCATCTTTAAACTCAATCCTAAACTATCAAAGGCAGCACGAAAGAATTTCCAAAGGAATTTGCAACAAAGTAGAAAGAATTCAAAGAAGATTTATTTGGGAGGATGATCCTAATCATAAAAAGATGCACTTAATTGGCTGGAAGACTTTGAAGGGGGATGGACTTTAGAAGACTAATGTCGATGAATAATGCCTTTTTAGCCAAAGTAGGCTTTGGCAATTATATGAAAATACTGATCAATTATGGGCTAAAGTTTTGATTCATAAATACGATGATAGGAGATTGGTGAAAAACAACATGGAGGCTAGAGCAACAGACTCAACATTAAGGAAAGAAATTATCAAGCTGAGACCTCTGATTTAAGATAACTCATTCCATCTCATAAGGAACGGTCTTTCCACTAAGTTTTGAAAAGATCACTGGATAGAAGGATAGGGTACTCTGGAGACACATATCCTCTTGCAACACATTGACACCAACAACCTAGTTTGAGAATGGACAAATGAGGAAGGAAACTGAAACTTAGAGCAACTCAAGCAAAACTTACCCCAATTTGCTGTCCAGAACGAAGATGACTGGAGAGGATGGAAATACTTAGATGATGGGAAATTCTCAGTGAAATCAACCTATAGAGCACTCAATAATTGGATGAAATAAAAAACAACTATCAGTAACATATGGAACTAGAAAGGTTCTCAAAAAACCAAAGTATTCATGTGGAATGTTTTACACAAAAGAGCACTAACCAATCTAAAAAAAGTTAGAATATTGGAATGAAATGGAAATTGCAACTACTGCCAAGGGGTACACGAGAACCTTCTATATTTGTTTAGAGACTGTCCGAAAATCTTAATGGTTTGGACTTCCTTCCTAAATCCCAGAAATATTCAAAGTTTCTTTCACCTGAAATAGGATGAATGGATTTAATTAACCTAACCCAAAATTTGGGGGACACACAAAATGCAAAATGGGTAGAATATATTTATGTTTTTGTGTATTTATTTATAATTTTATATATTAATTTATTATAATTCAATTATTTTGATTGAACTATTATCGAAGTTCTAAATTAATAAACCAATTACTAGAGTGGTTCAACAATTGATTCCATACTTCCATTTTTTAAATCTTGGTATGAACAATGCTAGACGTTTAATTCTATTTGCCATTAAAAGAAACTTCTGAGAAAAAAAAAAAAAAAGCAACCTTCCGAGTTCCGACTAACAAAATACCATAGCAAAACCAGGAAAAAGTGGGGAAAAAAATACACATACAAAACTAGATTAGAGTCTTAAATGTTTGAGCATGTGCTTAATGACTTTGAAAGAATACTTGTCGAGCGAGAAGTCGAGAACACCAAGGACAACCATAAGTCCATAACAATATTTGTTTACTAACTTTTGGCAAAAGTAGAGAGTGAAATACTCCTACGGTAAAATCTTTTATGGAAAATTTTTGGAGGATAACAATTTTTATTAGGGAAAGTATATAGAATCAAAAAGTTACCAGCCAAAAACTAAACAAAACCATATTAATTTATATTAATAATTAATTAATTTTAAATTTTTTAAATTCAAAATTTAAAATTTAATTAAAACCTAATTAAAACTATAAAAACCTTTCTCTTCTCTCTCATATTAACCTATTCACCTTCAACAATCACACACACAAATTTCTCTCTCTCTCAGGTTCTCTCTGCCTCTTCACCGGAACTCACTCCTCTGTAACGGAGTATGTGCTGCAAGGTGCCGGTTATCATCTCGTTCAAATCTCTACCGCAGAACCTATAGAACTTGCTGCCAGCACTGCAACTGTGTGCTCCCGGGTACCGCCAGCAACCAAGAAAGAGATGCAGAAATTTAAATAAAATAAAATAAAAAGTAATGCTAAATTTTTCTTTTTTTCGTTTCTGTTTTTTTTTTAGCTGGACTAAACAAAAGAAGAAGTATAAGAGATGAAGCGAGGTGGACGGACACAGGAGGGGGCTCTCGGTTGGGGTGGGGATTTGGTTTCAGATGTGGTTTTGAAAGGATGAACGGGTAGTTGAAGAGAAGGGTGTTGACCGCAAATTACACACTTGATCTTAGTCAAAAGAAATTTTTAAATAATTACATAAATATAAAAAAACATCCATTTAATATGAAAAAAAATATTCTAATATTTAACAAAAGAAATATCCAGTTATAATTTAAAAAAAATTATGAAATTTTAAAGAAATAAAGACATTCACATTTGTAATACAAAAAAATTCGAAAAATATATAAAAGAACATCCATTTAGTATGAAAAAGAAATATTCTGATACTTAGCAGAAGAAACATCTATATATATTAACTTGTAGAAATTTTGAATTTACTCAAACGTATTTGGCTGGTTTTTGGCTAATACCCTTTTGGTTCCTTAGCATTACTCTTTTTATTATATTTAGCCATCATTTGACTAGCATAAATTTTAAATTATCTTTAATAAATAAATTTTATTAATTCATATGTACAATTTTAAAAAATATAAAAATAAATTATATTAATTCATGTATGCAAACTTTGATAAATATATGTACAAACTATATACTTTTTATGTGCAAAATCTTTATAAATATAAGTGTAAATTATTGCTGACTAAATACTAACAAAAAATAATAATATTTGTTGAAAATATAGCATTGCTTTATTTAATTTTTTTATTGTCACAAATATGATCAACTAGAATAAGAAATTACTCTTATAAATCTAAACCATCCAAGCGTAATAAATATATGATCAAGATCTTCATATAGTAAAAGGTGCATATTCTTTAAGTTAATAGGAAACGTTTAAGATATGTACAGGCATGAGGAAAGAGATTGGGTATATTTATTATCAAAAAGCATATTTATTTATTATTTATAGACACGAAATAAACATTTTTTTAAAAAAAAATAAAACAATACATGACAGATTGAAGAAGATTCAATTTTTTTTCAAGTAAGGAATGGAAAATTGAATTGGTTAGAGGGTAGAAATAAGGCTTTAAAGAAGACTGAATTTTTTTTTTTTCCCACAATAAAGACATACAACTAGAGTTTATCTATCATGTGGCTTAAGGATACATGTTAAGTTTATAAATTAAAAAAAAATTATTAAAAATATAAAAAATTTAAATTTTTAATGTATTCGTTTTGTTTTTATTAAATAAAAAAATTTAAAATTTTTTTATTAATAATAAACTTATCATGTATCCTATACATGTTAGCTAAACTCATTAAATTAGAAGGGAGTAGTGTCGACTGTTAAATTTAAATTTGAACAAAATGTAGCATTCCACAATCCACATTTCCTAGAGAATGAAAGGAGTGAAAACGGCAGTGACAAGAGTTTGCTAAGATCAATTCAGAGTTTTCTTGCAAGCAATAATGACTTAGTATTCCAGTAAAATAATAATAACTTAATATCTCAACCTCCATCCAAGCAATTACTTTTAACAATTACTTAATGCAATTCTGCTACCAATTTCTCACACTTGGACTGTAGGAATAGTGGTTAGTCTAAACTCTTCATTATATTTAAAGTTTGTAAATTTGTTAATGCTTAAAAATATGCTTAAGTAACAGAACAATTTCGAAGTGAGAAATATCTTGAAAGAATTTTGCACGTGGAGTCATAAAAAAAATGATTAAAAATATTCGTAAGAAAATTCCATATGCTAGAGCTTTTGAGTTGTCCGTATATCATTCGTGTTGGAAACCGTATCACCATGAACTCAAGTTGCTAGCTCGAGTTTTCCAACATTACTTCACCTCTTGAGAATGAGACAACTTCCTTTTGAGCACCTCATTCTCCTTTCTTAGTTTCATGATTTTCTGCTTCAGTGTCTCCACTTGCCAGTTTGAGGTCATTTCTTGCTGCTGGTCTACCAACTTCTCTTTGCAAATCACCACTGCAGGGTTCAGAAAAACATCGGTTCTTATTTCTTGATGACATTATTATTACCAAAATGCCGATGAATCAAGTAGAATTAGACTTTAGGTTTTGGAGAAATGTTGTGTACACATTCTATATCATACTCAAACCCGACACACACCTCTCCGTTAGATCATACACCTCATTTAAATTTAATGGTGTAGAGGTATGTGTCCGTAT
The DNA here is from genome assembly GCF_003086295.3 of Arachis hypogaea. NCBI lineage: Eukaryota > Viridiplantae > Streptophyta > Magnoliopsida > Fabales > Fabaceae > Arachis > Arachis hypogaea. The sequence goes on along the minus strand of NC_092048.1, from coordinate 40,049,348 downwards.
ACAAGAGAAGAAAAACAATTGCAAAAATAATGTGAATCTTATTCCTGTGATGCCTACTTCTCTATTACCAAATAAAAATTCTTCAAAACAATAATGCAACATAGAATGATAGAATAACTGATATGGGAAATCAATCAACACTTACATTCCTTTTCCAGTTTCTTTATTTTTCTGTTTAACTCATTTTTTTCTTCCTGCTCAGCCAGGAGGCAATCTCTCAAGTCTTGAATCTCAACATTATCTGTCAAATGATGATGTGCAAACATATCTTCAGGCCTTTACCAACATGTGGAAACTGAAAACAATGCAATTGTTGGAAAAACAAAGTGCCTTACATTTTGATTCCACTTCAAAATGGATTTGGTCCAACCTGTTAGCTAGGACTTGCATATGATTTTTATGTGCTGTTAAATCTTGATGCAGCTGATTTGTGGTTGATTCATATGTGGCTTCCTTATGTAGACATGCCCTGAAATAACAGAAAGAGATCAATGAAAATAAACAGAAAAGCTTCACTGCCAGACACTTTTTTACGTGAATCGTCAAATACTCACTTAATCTCAGCTTCTAATCTTGCAATTTTTTCTTCATATTCTTGCTGAAGCAGTTTCATAGCCTTTTTATGTTCCTGCTCCGAGAAAATAACCAAGGGAGGTGACGAGTGTATAATCAAAATGTTATGGAAATTTACTTAAATTTTCATCCTCAAATTAAATGGGTTAATTATTCAAAAGATTTTAAAGGAACTCACATCTTCTTTAAAGAAAACTTCTTTACTTGCTCTTTCCAGTTCCTCTTTCATGTTGAGGCATTTTGTACGGAAATCAACCTGTATGTAAATAGCAGTCAAAGAGTATTAAGATTAAGAGAAAAAATTTTACATAAATTAAGTCCGTGAAAATTTCTTTCACCCTATTTCTACTCTCAGGCCTCGTACCAAACCCACAGTTATAAAAATTTGCAGCTAACTTTGGATAAAATTGGTTAATTCAGCTGAAATTGCAATTGGATAGTGGTTGTAAATAATCATAAAAGTCACGATGTTGATGAATTTATTGTAGCTTCAATGATGACACTGCAATTACGTACCGCAATTTACAACCAACTTTCAATCATAGATCCAAAGCATGTTTATTTCATCCTTATAGTACCACCTTCTCTACTCAAACAAGAAAACTGAGTCCAGGGCATAACTTCAAGCACCTGATCAGCCAGATTCTTTAAAGACTCCATGTACCGTTTCGCCATATTTTCATTCTCTGCACAGAAACTTACGAACTCAATTTTAGCAATACGAAACACGCAGATGCAAACAAAATTCTCGATTCTGAAAAATAATATTAATTATTATTATTATTAAGAACCTCTTCTGAGGGTGATGCAAGTAGCTTCGAGTGATTCACGCATCTTCAACTCTCTAGCGTGGTTAGATTGCAAGGAGTGCATCTCCGAAATGCCGTTCTTAACATCCTGAAACACAAACCGAAAAGCAAATCGACATTGAGGAGTGAAAATTATGAACAACGAAGAAAATATTGGAATTGAGTACCTCATAGATCTGATCGAAAGCAGAGAGCAGTGATTCCATTTCTTCGTCGCTCGTTGCCGCCATTTTCTTTCTCCCTTCGAAAATTCAAATGCTGTTTTATATAAGTTTTACTTTTTTTTTCTCTCCAGCAATTGTGCAATTTCGTAGTGAGAGGTATTGGGCAAACGTGGGGCTTAGCCCAATTCGATTATGTATCTCATCTCAAGTTCTCAACTTGGTTTGAACCAAAATAAGTTTCCACGACAAAAAAAAATATCCAAAATAAATTTCATGAAAAAAAATGAACATGGAGATATTGGAGAAAGTAAGAGTAAAGTGTCGTTTTTGTCCCCAACGTTTTGGGTAAGTCCCAAAGTTGTCCCTAAGGTTTCAATCGTCCTATTTAAGTCCCTAACGTTTCAAAATTGACTCAATGTTGTCCTGACGTTAGGGATCCGTTAACAGAATTAACGGTGGGACAAAATTGAGACGATTTTGAAACGTTAGGGACTTAAATAGGACAAAAACGTTGGGGACAAAAATGATACATAGAAATAAATTTTAATTTTATCCTTTAATAATATCATTTTTTTACTATACATAGTATTCAATTATTTTTTAATCACATCTAAGTAAATTACACTTAATCATATTACTTTCATTTTAAATAAATTATTTTTTTTTATAATTTTACTCTTAAAGATTTTTAGTTCTCATGAAATATTTATAAAATGACTAGTATATAAACTTGCAGAAAAGAAAAAAATAATATATATACAATAAAATATAAATTATACCTTTTGTCTCTAATGTATCAAAATTCTTTAAAATTATAAAAAAATAAATTTATTTAAAATGAAAGTAATGTGATTAAGTGTAATTTATTTAGATGTAATTGAAAAATAATTGAATACTATGTACAGTAAAAAATTAATATTATTGAAAGATAAAATTAAATTAAAATTTATTTTTATGTATTGTTTTTGTCCCTAACGTTTTCGTCCTATTTAAGTCCCTAACGTTTCAAAATCGTCTCAATTTTAAAAGGTTAGGGACTTAAATAGCACTATTGAAACGTTAAGGACAACTTTGAGACTTACTCCAAAAGTTAGGAAAAAAACGATACTTTACTCGAGAAAGTAATGTAACACGGGAAAGAGAAGAAAAGCTGAGAGTAAAATCTGGTGAATTTACTACGACTAGAACGATTGTAGCAAAGAGATGCAAAGAATTGAGATGATGGTATACTGGTGTTAGACAAAATATAATTTTTATAAGAAAATTATAAAAAGAAATAATTAGTTATTTAGTAATGTTCCTATATATAATATTTATATCTATTTTAAATTAAATTAGATCATTTGATAGTTAGTTATTTATTTAAATTTTGAAATTAACAGCAAGCAAGAAGTGCGGGAACAGCTACAAGAAATTCAAATTTCCTGCAAGTGGTGTAGATTAGGCTAGTCTATAAATAGAGCTTTAGGAACACGTTGTAATGAGTTCAGTTTTTCTTGGAAAACACTTAGAGACCCAAAACGCTCTCAGCCCCTTGGCATCACAGAGTAAAATTGGGAATCTTAAGTAATTCCTCTGAACTCAAACACTTGTACTTTGCTTTCTTTCAGTTTTTACTAATAAAATTTCTTTACTTTTACGCCTTTTTCTCTTTTACGTTCATGTTTCTTCTTTCACCTTCTTTTTAATTTCCTTTTTGTTTTAATTTCTGCATTTTACTTTGCCTCCGGCACCTTGTATGTTTTCCTTTTTATCTTTAATTTTACTTTCGAAACTACAATTGAGACTTTGAGACACCCACAAAAGGAGTTGTTTCCGCTCCTTGAATTAAGATTGTGAAACAAAACTCGAAAATTGTTGATTTATTTGTTGTTAACAATGGAACAAAAATTCGAGTAAAACAAATTGGCACGCCCAGTGGGACCTTGTCAATAGATTGTAGCTTGTCAAAAGAAAATCAAGAGTTTTAAATTTGCATGTGGTTGCGCAGTGGTAAATTCGTGCGTCCAGAGCCAAGGAAATCAGCGTCAGTTGACATGTCAAATACTTCTGCAGCATCTTCTTCTACTTCTAGTGATGAGATTAGAGGAAATGAATTCGGGAATTCTCCTGTGATTTCAAATGCAGAGCCTACCTTGATGTCAGTGAGGCATGATGGCGTTGGCCATGCCCATACAGGGTTAAATGCAACTCACATAAATACCATGGGGTGGCCACCATATGGCTTGCCACCGGGTATGTCCCCTCCATGGTGACACAAGGATTGCCTGTGCCTCTCTACTCAACTTTTCAAAATCCTCTTTATCAAAATCCATATGGCATGTCAAATGTACCTGTTTCTGGGGTGTCAGGTTCACACGTATCACAACAAAATTTTTCACATGCTATTAATACAGGAAATAACAGTGCATCTAATTCTACTACGTCCACTGTCACTAGGGTAGAAAATTCCAGACCTGTATTTCCTGACATGTCAAGAGCAATGCCTGTTAATCAACCTAGTCAAACTGTGGGATCTTTAGCAAATATTAGGCAACAGATGGATGAAAGTCACCATGATCTAGTAAACATGTTAACTCATCAAATGGTGACAGTTTTAAATCCTCTTCTAGAAAACACAAACACTAGAATTGAACAATTAAATAGGCAAGTCAATAGGATTGCTACTGTGGTAAATTTAGAAGAAAATGATAACTTGAGTTTAAGATTTGATAATGTCAATCAGAACGGTGGAGCAATTCCTAATTATGATGTTCATATGCCTAGACATGGTCAAAATGCTGATGATATGTTAGAAAGACTTAGACAAAATAACTTAGGGGGGCATTATAATCTAGCAAGAAATGTTGAACAAGTTTTAAACCGTTTGGGATTTAATGTTGGTTGCTTGAATAGGCCATATTTTGTGTCTGCTTTTCCTGAGTGTGTCCAACAAGCAGAGCTACCAAGGGGTTGGAAAATTCCAAAATCCCTTACAAAATTTTCTGGAGAAGAAAATGAATCTACAGTAGAGCATATTGCTCGATATACTGTTGAAATTGGGGAAGCAGCTTCTAATGAATATCTCAAGATGAGATACTTTCCTTCTTCTTTAACAAAAAATGCATTTACATGGTTCTCTAACTTGAGACCAAATTCTATTCATTCTTGGGCGCAATTAGAGAGAAATTTTCGTGATCAGTTTTTTCGAGGTGAATTGAAAGTTAGTCTTACGGATTTATTCTCTGTCAAACGTGCAGAAGGAGAATCCATTGATACGTATTTGGCGCGGTTTAAAAACATGAGGAATAAATGTTTTACTCCGATTTCAGAATCTGAAGTTGTCAAAATAGCTACTAATGGGCTAGAATTCGGAGTTAGGAAGAAACTTGTTAATCAACATACTTTAGATCTTTCCCAATTAGCTGGGAGAGTAAGACAGATAGAACAAATTAAGAAAGAAAAAGAAATTCTTAAAAGGGATTCAAAAAAGGTTGCATATGTTGATTGTTTTTTCGATAGTAGTGATATGAAAAAGAGATTTATATTGCCGAATTACGTGGGGGTCCTCCTTATGTATGCAAATCTTTGAAGCCGGTTAAAGGAAAGGAAAAAGTTTCTTCTTATTCTAAAGTTGAAAATAAGACTTATTCTTTTGATATTTCTAAGGCAGATCAAATATTTGAAGTTTTATTAAAAGATAAGCAGCTTATTTTACTTGAAGGAAAAAAGATGCCTACAACTGATGAAATAAAGAATAAGAAATTTTGTAAGTTTCATCAAGTATTTTCGCATACCACTAACAATTGCGTCCGTTTCAGGGATTTGATACAAAAAGCAATTGAGGAGGGAAGACTGAAGTTTGAGGATAAAACTACTATGAAGGTGGACACTGAACCATTTGCTGCCGACTCAAATTATGTTGAGCCATTCGATTTGTCAATCAACATGGTAGAAGTTGATGCCACGATGGTTAGTGCTAAAAATGAAAATAAAGACCTGAGAGTCTTTGAACAAGATAAGAAGCCAGTTTATCCTCGTCCTGGTGAGGATTTGTTAGATTTTTTGTTGAGAATTAAAGAATCTGACAGCACCATTGCCATGTGCCCAAAGTGCAATGCTGTTTTTGACAAGGAAGCTGCAAAAGAGTTTGAGAAATACAAAGTTGAAGAGAAAGAAAAGGCTGAGTTGAGAAAGAAGATTGCTGAAAAAGAAAATGAAACTAACGAGCTAAAGCGGAAGATAGCCGAGGGAAAACAAAAGTTGGGCGGTCAAACTCCTTTGAACAAGTGCGTCAACAACACTGGAGTACAACCCGTCAACCAGAAGATGAAGACTGTGGTCATGATTGGTGGAAAACCTGATGGATTTTCTCAAAAAACAAGAGTTCCTTCCACCAAAATTTCAAACAATAAATGGGTCCAGAATGTGAGAAATGTGCAGAATCAACCTACTGCTTTTGCAAGAGGAAAAAACAAATGGGTGAAGCCTAGACCTTTTAAGCCCAGGTACTATGAGTCTCAGTTATGGAACATGAATCATGCACAAGACAGGGGTAGTATATATATTCCAAAAAATGCGCCTGTTCCCTCAAAGCCAATTTATTCTTGTTATAATCCTAACATGCAGCAGGTTCATAATTATTCTCCTTGGTCAAACTGTCAAAATATTCCAAAATATTCTCCTTTTACAACTTTTGAGCAGAAAGAGAATATACATGAGTATGTTCCTTTGGATCCATACAAGGGACACGGAGTAGATTTTCCTCCTTTGCCAACCATGGCCAAGTCTATAGAAACAGGCAATTCTTCTAATCACCCTAAGTGCAATAAAAATGTCAAGAACAATCTTGCTGGGAAGAGGGTAATGGTTGAAAACAGGGGAGAAAAGGATGAAGATTTAATTACTGATAATTTTGACACTGGTTTTGATGATAGCTTAGAAGCAATATTTGGTGTTAAGCAACCTATAGCTGTGGTGTCAATACTGCCTGAGGAGTATAGTCAAGTCCAGGAAGTAGAGTCATTAGAAGATGATTGTTATGATGTCTTCCCTGGAAGCGAATGCTTATTGCTAGATGACAATATGTGTGGTGGAGGATTAGTTGAGAAGCCTACTGAAGATGATAAGGAACACTTACGTCCACTGCATATCAAGGCTCGTGTTGACGGAAGGATAGTCAATAAGATTTTGGTTGACGGGGGAGCTGCTGTTAATCTCATGCCTGAAAGAATGATGGGAAGGCTTGGAAAGACTGAAAAGGATCTGATTAAAAGTAGCATTGGGGTGACAGATTTTAATGGAAAGACTTCTTCTGTTAGAGGTGTGGTTCTGCTGTCAATTGAGGTTGGTTCTGTCAATAGGCCAACTCTATTTGTTGTGGTTCCTTCAAAGGCTGGTTTTAACTTGCTTTTGGGACGTGATTGGATTCATGGAATGGGTGCTATTCCATCCACTTTACATCAAAAATTGATTTTCTGGAATGAAGATGGAGGAGTGGAAGAAGTTCTTGCTGACAATAGTACCTGTTACTATGATAAGATGCATGTGGAGTTCAGGATGTATAATCCTGGAGTCAAGCCGCTGACAGTTGACACCAATGCATTTAATCCTGAAAGTATTGAGATGTGTAAAATAGATATGAATGGTTTTATTTAAAAAAAAATGCATCAAGTTTAAGATCTTGGACAAAAATAATCTCTCATTGACTTTTGGGTATGTACTTCATAAATACAAAAGCCTAATTGACTTAGAAATTCTGTTGAGTCTCTTAGCGCTTGGAGTCAAAACTATTAGAATGTTAGTGTGGAGATTTTATAGGATTAGAAATTTTATCAAATTTAATTGACACCTGGAGTTTAACATATGAAAGAAACGACTTCACGAAGTTAAGATGTTGTTACTTCTGAAGTTAGGAAAATTGTGTCAATTAAAACAATGAAAGTGTGTATCAAAAAAAAAAAAAACTCTTAATTGAAATATTAAAAGTCAAAACAAAGGTCAATTGATACACATTTAATGTGCTGAAATTAGAACAGATATCATTTGACACACTTAAAAATTTCATACAAAAGAATAGACCCCATTGACAGTTCAACTATTAATGTAAAAATTTTTTAGACTTAGAAATTCTGTTAAGTCTATTACTAGTAGGCATTTAATCTGTCAAGCGGATGTGTCTAAAATGTCAATTGACTCTCAATATCAAAAATTAAAAAAAATGTCAATAAACAACTAAGTTTTCTCACTTTTAATCATTGCATATCTTCAAGTGAGAAATCTTGGGGGGCATCTTGTTAGACAAAATATAATTTTTATAAGAAAATTATAAAAAAAAATAATTAGTTATTTAGTAATGTTCCTATATATAATATTTATATCTATTTTAAATTAAATTAGATCATTTGATAGTTGGTTATTTATTTAAATTTTGAAATTAACAGCAAGCAAGAAGTGCGGGAACAGCTACAAGAAATTCAAATTTCCTGCAAGTGGTGTACAAAGAGTAACTGCCCATTGAGATTAGGCTAGTCTATAAATAGAGCTTTAGGAACACGTTGTAATGAGTTCAGTTCTTCTTGGAAAACACTTAGAGACCCAAAACGCTCTCAGCCCCTTGGCATCACAGAGTAAAATTGGGAATCTTAAGTAATTCCTCTGAACTCAAACACTTGTACTTTGCTTTCTTTCAGTTTTTACTAATAAAATTTCTTTACTTTTACGCCTTTTTCTCTTTTACGTTCATGTTTCTTCTTTCACCTTCTTTTTAATTTCCTGTTCGTTTTAATTTCTGCATTTTACTTTGTTCGAAACTACAATTGAGACTTTGAGACACCCACAAAAGGAGTCGTTTCCACTCCTTGAATTAAGATTGTGAAACAAAATTCGAAAATTGTTGATTTATTTGTTGTTAACGATGGAACAAAAATTTGAGTAAAACAACTGGTATCAACAACGATCGAGCGATGATCATGATTGTAGTGACGATAACAATTTAAAATCAACCATAAGCATGGGACTATAATAACTTTTTCTTTTTCCTCTCGGTACATATATACCATTAAAATGGTATTACTATTGTATAGTGAAATAATAATCGTCACCAACTTAAAATGATATTTTTCTTTTATTTTGAACATTTTTCTGCTGCAGAATTGTTCCGGTCTCAAGCAACTTTTTTAGAGTCTTTATTTATTTATTCATGCAACTTTGAACAAGGATCAACAAGCTTTGGATATGTAATAGAGTGAAAATTTCCACCCCATTTCCCCTCCAACCAAACATATTGTGGAAAATACAAGAAAAAGGAGATGGAATGGTTATGGTTTTAGAGTTTAAGATGAACACGAGAACACACTGCTGCTTTCTAACCAAATGTATCACAAGTGGTTTGAATTTCTAATTCCATTCTATACTGTTAGCACTAAACACAATGCATCTGGCCTTTGTCTAATTGTCTTCCACTCTATAGTAACTGACGACCTACAAGAATTACAATATTGATGGAGAGGGTAGAGCGGAAGGGAAAAATAAATTAGAGTCAACTTTCGAACTCAAGTGGAAAGGCTACATGTACCTAGTATAGGTGGTCCCAAACCATGACAGTAAGATGGATTACACAACAATGAACGGAGAGATAAAAAGACCACTAAAGAGTAACAGTCTTTTCAAGAAGAAAGTCAGACACACAATCTGGTACTCTTCACGTGGCTCAGTTGGCGAGAACTTCCGGCGTAGCACGGTCATCTTGACAGCCGTTGATCCCACAGGATTTGTTCATCGATCTTGCTCAGTTTCTTATCATCAAGGCGTTTCCATGTCTTGATTCTCTCCACACCCATCCAGGAATTCTTTCCCTTCTTAAGTTCAGCCATGATGATCCTTGCTCTCCTTGGCCAACCAGGCTTCCCATAGGCATGGTATCCAAAGCCGCCACCATAACAAAACCATATCCCATCCAAGTTTCCGCAGAAATCATTCGTGTGGTCATGGCCCATGAACACAGCCTTCACATCTCCCATGGAGACAAAGGTCTTCAAGGCCCCTGAGTTCACTCTTGGACAAGCTACGGCCTCTTGAAATTGGCCAACAATCTTTTTGTACCACAGCTGTGGAATTTCTGGGATCGGAATATGGAAAAATGCAAGTGCTGGTGGTTTGCTGAGGGGAATATCCTCACTTGGATTAAGAGGATCCTGTTTTTGCCCCTGTTAGTATGTGACCTGCAAGATGTTAATGTGAATCTAAAATAACATAAAATAATATTGTACAATTAAACATAAAATAATATAAATAATATTGCACAGTAGGACTAACACTTTTCACCATGACATTAATAATTTTGCTTAGATTAAGTGTTAAAGCTATGATGGTATGCTATCAAAGGTGAAATTCAAAAGGATGAAGGAAAAATGCTATTTAACCATCTAAACAATCACTATCTACCACCACCCAAAATTAACAATAAATAGAGAAAATAAAATATAAGTAAACTATCTTAAGCTCTAAGAAACTATAAGCCATATTAGGCGCAGAATTTAGAAAATTAAAGGTGTTGAATTCTTTTTCTATATTCACAACATATTAAAAGCATTTGAATGGTAGTTAAAACTCAACTTTGTCGGCCAAATGTATATGGCTATATCAACTATCAAGTTAGTCTTCTACAGAGTTTGATTCTTTATCATTGAGTAGATTGCTTGATGTCTAAAATGGACATCAGTTTAATTCTTCAACGTATCTTGGGATACCAACTTGATCCTTAATTGAATTGATTATTAATTTACCCGGTGCATGACTAATTTAAGAATTTGCTCTATCATTAATGACCAACAGATAACAATATTCAAACCAAACATTGTTAATTTCTTTTTTGGGATAAAAGAAGAATTTAAAAATCAAACATTGTTATTACCTGGAGCCAATTAAGTTGAGATTCCCTTATACCCTCATATGTTCGAAATCCCTGATAGAAAGCCCTTCCTCCACTGTCAAGAAAGAAAAGATTCAAAATGCTACTGTTTGCCATCGTGGAACCTGGAGCACCATATACTTTTATGTTATAATTCCCAAAGCCATCAATTTTAGTTGTCACACCACCTTTAGTAGTTCTAGTGAGACCATCAAATGATGGATTGATTTGAGAGACAGAATAATCCATAAGGGACATGAAGCTCATTAATTCTTCCCGATTCATAGATGATTCATGGTCATGGTTCCCCAGGACTGCTGCCCAAGGAATGCCCGACTCCATGGCAGGACCAAAGGCCTTACTAAGAGATTCTGCAGCATCAGGTGTACTTGATCCAAATATGTTATCCCCTAATTGGGATAACTGAACCAATGTTAATTAGGCACGAATGGCAAATCAAACACACACTCAAGAGAATATTTCTGAATTAAAAAGAAGACATTAGTACATTACCATATGGTAACTAAACATGAAAAGTAGGACCCCAACGAAAAGCAGCACAATTACCTTCAGCCATATTAGATATTGAACAGAGAAATAGTAGCGAAATATTTATTTTAGGCAGACATAAGTTGGAAGAATTATTCTAAACCAGATAATGCTTAAACACTGCTAGTTCCAAATACATTTGGATAGGTAGAAGATTAGCAACCTATTCAGAAAATTCCAAACAAATATTGTGTCTATAAACCCTGTCATTTGAAATCAGTAGGTACATCAAGCTCTAAGCAGTTGAACTCTGTCATTGAGTCCTCAAAGCTAAAAACCTAATTCCAAGCAGAACCTAACTTGTTTTAATTCTTTCTGTGTTTGATTTAGCAGGGGTAAGAAGGAATGGGAAAGTTTAGATATACCTTGAAGCTTGAATTCTCATTGTTTTAAGAATTGGGAGTTCTGGAAATGCTAATCTTAAATTCTCTTCATTGTTAAATGAAAAAAGAATTTGATAGTTTGACATTCTTTTCTTTATGATCACAAGATAGTAAATACATTTGCTTTTTCATTTAATATTTTCTTTGTTAATTGACTAATATGATAGACTGATATTTACATTGTACTCCTCAGGTCCTAAATAAGTGTCTCGTTATAATATGCACATGGATTAAGGAAATAACTGAAAACATCTTGATTTTCAATAAACTACATTAATTGTACAGAAGAATTACATACTCCTTATACTTTCTCATTCCATTTACTTTCTTTCATTCATTTAATAGAGTTATTAGTGGAAAAAAAATAATTATTGTTGTCTAACTTTTCTAAATGAACACTTATTTGGAACCAAATCAAATTAACACTTAATCAAAATGCAAGGGAGTAAAAAATACTCCTAAATACTACTAGAAACCAAATTCAAAATTAGATATTTTCAATGTCTTAAAATCTTAAAAAACAAACAAATTTTCCATCAATTAACAATTAAGAGGATCTACAAGGAGTCCAAATCATTTCTCTTATTAAGTATTAGGATTTAGGAGGATTTAATACAAGATGTTTTAGAAAGATAAATTAAACCCTTTTATTTCCCTTTTTCTAAATGAAGGTAAAATTATGCCATCTATCCTAGTCCTTATTGCTTAACCCTCCTTTCCCTAAATACATCCCTTTTCATTGCTCTACACTTCCCGCTGCAGTACGTTCTTATTTTTACTACAAATAAACCATAAAGCGATAGAAAGCTTTTCTATGAAACTTTCCTTTAATCTCCCAAGACCAACATCTAAACATAACAGCGACAAACCGTAAAATATCATTTCGTGCATATCCAATTAAGAACAAACTTCTTTTCACTACAGCTACATTTAGTATGTATTTAAGTCAACTCCCCTAACTTCCAAACTTCAAAACATTTCAGAAAAAGAAAATGTATTATGTATTATCATCTCCTACGTAATCAAAAGCATACAAGCCATTCACATCCATGCTTTACCAATCAAGCAAGACACAACAAGAAAGGAACTAATAACAATTAACAACAAAAAAAGTCAGAGAAAGTAGCAATAATTAAAGAAGTGTACCAGTGAAGGCAATGAAATCAGGATTCTCGGCGCGAATGATGCGCTCGAGAAACTGAGTGGTGTTGAGATCGGAGCAGAAATCGAACTCGGAGGACAAGACGTCTCGGCAGCGAGTGACCTTGCCGATGCCGTAGTGCATGTCCGCCACCTGAAGGATCTTGAAGGTTCCATCGGAACGGAAGCGAAGGGGGAGATCGGCGACCTTCTTGACGCGCACTGTTTCGTCTCCGTCGAGGTAGAGCTTGCGAGAGAGCAGGTGAGCGGCTGCCAGCACCAACAAGAGATAGAAGAGAGAGTTTTTGCGGTTCTGATGATGCTTTGTGTAAGGATCCATCACTGTGAATGTAATTTGCAGAGTGCCTGCTTTGCTATCGGTCACCTCTCCGACTCCAACGGAACGCTCCCAAAACCATATGTTTATCTGGTAGTTATTGGCAAACAGTTTCTGTTACCCTGTTTTTGGTCTGAAGGTAAAGAAAAACGGCAGGAGAAGCAATTTTCAGTACTTTTATTCGACAGTAAATAGCCATTTTGTAAGTGTCAAAATTAACTTTTGACAAAACAGACTTTAATATTTATTTTGATAAAATAACTTTTAAAAAATATATTTTATTTGATAAAGTGATTTAAACATTTAGTCAATAATTTATTTATCCAGACAACGATTAAATTTTTTATATAAATTATTAATTTATTTTTATTTTTTATATAAATTATTAATTTATCTTTCTCTCATCATTATTATCTCTTTACAAAATTTGAATCATTGGTGTGCTGCTAGTCAGAGAGTTCCTTTTAGGGGTGAGCACGACCCGGTCCGGCCCGAGATCCGGACCGGATCCAATAAAATTTGAGTCATGAAGACCTGGACCCGAAGAGATCCGGGGTTGACCCGACAGAAAAAAAATGAAACCTTGAAACTTGGTGAAACTGGGACCGGGCCATGGCTCGGGTCACCCAATAACTCAATTATGCGCTCATAGTCTCATACAATTTGAATCAGGGGGAAAAGGGGCTAGGGCACATTAACGCATCTGAGAAATTCAACCTCACTCCCTCAGCCATTCAACCTCACTCGCCCAGTCCTCAGTCCTCAGTCCCCACTCCCAACTCCCCACTCCCCAGTTCGACAGTCTCCACTCCGCCACTTCCCACGGCCGACGCCGACCAGTGACCCCTGACCTCATCTTCTCTCCCCACGGCCCACTCTCAGTCTCCTAGCAAGCAGCCACGGACGACGTACTCCTAGCAGTAGCAAGCACGCATCACGCAGTCCCCTGCTACTCCATCCTCGTCTTCCCAGCAAGCACGCACCAGGCAGTCTCACCCTACTACCCAGTCTTGAGTCTCTGGAGAAGCCGTTCGTTCGATGGACGACGGTGCTGCCCTACTTCTCGTGACGTGTCGCATCTGTGCTTGGCCCGGTCGTCTTCTTCCCTGCTCATCTGCTAGTCCTTCTCCTTCTGCTCCGCTCTCTTCTTCGGTCTTCTTCTCAAGTAAACAATTAATTTTGTTATTTAATTAATATTCTGATTAGGGATTAGGAATTTTGATAATTTGATTATAAAAATTTGTGAATTTAGGGATGTGGTTGTTGATTCTGATTATTAGAATTATGATTAAGGTTGTGGGTGTTGATTCTTTATTATTGTGAACTTTGATTATTGTGAATTTAGAGATGTTAAATTGTTGATGTGTTTGGTGTTTACTGATTTTTTTGCTAATTTATTTAGTTGATTATTATTTTGTTTAGTGACCAGTGTAATGTTTAGTTGATTATTATTTTGTTCTTCATGCATTATTATAAGGTTTCTATCTTTATGATTGAGGAGAATACAAGAACGAAAATTGAAGCTCAAAATCCTGTTGCTTCTGCTGAAAATCCTGCTGCTTCTGCTGAAAATCCTGCTACTTCTGCTATTAATGCCGCTACAACTCCTGCTGAACCACAAGTTAATGAAGAAGATAAGGATACAAACATTGAGAATCCAGAAGCTTCTCGTAGGGGAAAGAAATCGTATGTTTGGCAGTATTTTACTGAACTTCCGTTGGCTGAGACAAAGGGACAGCACCAGGCCAAATGTGATCATTGTCAGAAAAAATACGGTTGTCATCTTACTAAACATGGAACAAATTCTCTAAATAAGCACTTAAAGGGTGCTCATAAGTGGATATTTACTAAAGCGGAAAAGAAGGGGACACTTCATGGCTATATACCCAAAATTGAGGAAGAAGAGGATCTATGCAAAGCCTTTAAGGGTTATAACTTGGAAGATTGTAAGAAGTCTGTTAAAATATTTTCATAAAATTGCATGTTACATCAAACAAATATTTTCATGAAATTGCATCTGTTGCTTCTCAATTAACATCTTGGAGCCAAAATCACTGAATTGTTAGGAAGCATGGCATGTTCTATGAAACATAAATATGATAACTATTGGGGACCGGTTGACAAATTTAATCAATTGTTACTTGTTGCTGTTGTATTGGATCCTCGGTACAAACTAGATTATCTCTGTTGGTGTTTGGAGGATGTTTATGACAAGGAAGTGTCTACTAGCATGACTGGTTTTGTTAAACTCACATTAGACACGTTGCATAAGTTTTATGAAAAAGAGGTTGCCGATGATAAAGGGAGGGATGATGGTGGAGATTCATCTAGAGATATTTTTTATGACAATATTAAAGTCTCAGCTGGTGCCAAGGGCATTTCTGAAAATAGAGTGAATATGTGGAAAAAACAAAAAAGAGGGAAGGCTAATGCAGATAGCAAGTCAGATGTGGAGAGATACTTGGCCGAGGATACTGTGGAAGATGAGAATTTTGATATATTGGCTTGGTGGAAAGTGAATGCTTCAAAATACAGAATTCTTTCTCTCATAGCCCGTGACATCTTAGGTATTCCAGTTTCAACTGTTGCTTCTGAATCATGCTTTAGCACTGGTGGACGTGTGGTTGATGTCTTCCGTAGCTCTTTGTCACCATTAATGGCTGAAGCTTTGATATGCACTCAAAGTTGGTTGTGCTTTTTTAAACAAAGAGATGGAGATCAAGAGTTTGATTTATTTGATAGTAGTCAGAAGATTGTTGAAGGTACATTTATGATATTTTTATTATTTGTGACTTATTTATTTCAAGTAATAATCTTTTATATGAAAAATGAGTAACTTTATATGTTTTGTAGGTTTCATTAATGCATCCACATCACAAGGAACAAGTTGACAACATTAATGGCTATTGATGGATGATGGTTATTCATGTGGAATTATTGTTTTGTAAACTTTAATATTTTGATTTGTTTAGTTATTATAAGATTAAGCTAATGTTTTATATTTAGAATGCATAAGACTTTAAGACTAATGCATAATATTGTGTTGTTTGTATTGATTTAAATATTTAGTGCTATTAGACAATATTAGTATTGATTGTGGTTATGTTTTAATTTTAGAAAAGGTAAGGTAATGTGAATGGCCCGGTTTTGGCCCGGTTTTCACCCGGTATAGTCGTGGCCCAAAAGGGTATAGGTTTCATCGGGTCTAGGGTCGGGTTCGGGTCTCATAAATGGGCCCGGTGCATATTTCGGGTCGGGTGTGGGTCACGTCAAACCTGGTTTCACCCGGCCATGCACACCCCTAGTTCCCTTTATTCGCGCCACCATCATAAATAGGGATGTTCATAAAAAAAACTAAAATGTGGTTAACTGGTTAAAAAATCATAACCACATTTTGGTTAACCAGTTTAATAAAACAATTTTAAAAACTATATCCATATTTTTTAGAATTGATTAACTAAAGCCAAATTAAAAAAAAAATCGATTTTTAAGCAGTTAACCAAAACTAAAACCGGTTTTTCTCCCTTCTCTCTCCTCCTATCTCTCTCTTTCCCTTTTTTCTCTCCTTCTCTCCCTACTCTCTCTCTCTCTCATTTTTCTCTTTCTCCTCCTCCTCTTTGTCTCTCTCCTTCTCTCTCTTCCCCTCTTCCCTCTCTCTCTCTCCTTCCCCTCTTTCACAACCTCCTCTCTCTCTCTATTTCTCTCTCTTTCTCTCTCTTCTTTTTTCCCGTCTTTCTCTCCCCTCTCTCTTTCTCTCTCTCCCTTCCTTCCCCTCTCTCTTATCTTTCTCTCTCTCGCTCCCTCTTCTCCCCCTTCTCTCTCTCTCCCTTTTCCCTCTTTCGCTCTTCCTCTCTCTCCCCTATCTCTCTCTTTCCCCTTCTCCCTCTCTTTTTCTCTCTCTCTCTCTCCCCTCTCCCTCCTCTCTCTCTCCCCTCCCCTTTTTTTTTTCTCTCTCTCTCTCTCCCCTTTCCCTCTTTCTCCACCTCCCTTTCTTTCTCTCTCCCTTATCTCTCTATCCTTCTCTCCCTCTCTCTCCCCATCTCTTCTTCTCTCTCATTTGCTCTTACCCTCTCTCTTTCTCTCCTTCTCTCTCTGTCTCTCTCCTTCTCTTCCCTCTTTCTTTTCCTCTTCCTCTCTCTCTCCCCTTGTCCTCTTTCTCCCTCCCCCTTCTCTCTCTTCCTCTCTATCTATTCATCTCTCCCCTTCCCCTCTCTCCCCTCCTCTATCTCCTCCTCTTCCTTTCTCTCTCTCTCCTCTCCTTTTCTTTCTCTCTCCTATCTCTCTTTTTTCTCCTCTCTTTTTTCTTCTCTCTCTCTTTCTCTCTCTCTCCCCTCTCCCTCCTCTCTCTCTCCCTCCCCTCTCACTCTCTCTCTCTCTCTCTCTCTCTCTCTCTCTTTATCTCTTTCTCTCTCTCGCTCCTCTTTCTTTCCTTTCCTTCTTTATTTCTCTCCCCTCCCCTCTTTCTCCTCCTCTTTCTTCTTTTTCCTTCTCCTCTTTCTTTTCCTACTCTCTCTTTTCTCTTTTTCTCTCCACCTCTTCTCACTCTCTATCTCTCTCCTCTCTCTTTTCTCCTCTTCTCTCCAAAGCGAGAGAGAGGAAGAAGAGAGAGAAGAGAGAGAGAGGAGGATATAGAGAAGGAGAGAGAGGGAAAAGGGAGAAATGAAGAGAGAAAAGAAGGGGTGGAGAGAGAGAAAAAGAGAGAGAAAGAGTGAGGGCAAGGAGAGAGAGAGAAAGAAAGAGGAAAGAGAGAGAGAGAGAGAGAGGAAGACGAAAAGAGGGGAAGGAGAGAAAGAGGAGAAGGGGGAGAGAGAGAGAGAGAGAGAGAGAGAGAGAAGGAAGAGAGGAGAGGAGGGAGAGAGAAAAGGAGAGAAATGGAGAGAAGAAGATAAGAAAAAGTTACTCGTATCATTTAGAAAGAAAATTATTTACATTAGAAAAAATTATTTATAGAAAATGCTGAAAAGAGATAAGAAAGAAAAAGGAACGAAGCAATGGAAGGGATTTCATTATTTACAAATGTTACTCATATCATTTAGAAACAAAAAAAATAATTTTTAGACTAAAAAAATTCAATTTAAAGAAAAAGGTTAAAAATTTGGGTTTTGTCTGTAAAAAAATTAATTTTTGTGTAAAAACTGATTTTAAAGTATAAAAACTAATTTTTTGGTATAAAATTGATTTTTATTTTAATAACTGGTTAAAAACCGATTTCAAATTTTACTAACCGGTTAATGACCAGTTTTATCATGTACAACCAATTTGGTTAATTAACCATGACTATATTTTTGGTTAACCAAAAAATTGGTTTGGATTTTGAATTAACCAAACCATGAACACCCCTAATCGCAAACATCACCTTTGAATCAGTAAACTACCTCAACGACCCAAATTTCAACTTTGTTTAGCAGTTAATTAGCACCCGACGCATGCCCCAATGAGGAAATGGAGCACCCTTGCATGCTCCAAATAACGGTGTTTGGGTGCGGTGGGTTCACGTTGCATGATGCCATCCATCATGTGCTTGATGACGGTATAGGCGGGAGCTTGTTCTTCAACCTGGTGGCCGAATTGGCTCGCGGGTTGACTCAAATACTGGTTGAACAAGTTTGGAATCGTGAGGTGTTGTTGAGAGCAAGGAACCCTCCCCGGGTGGAGTCAGCGTTGGTCGGAAAGTTTGTGAATTTGGAAAAAGGGTTTTGCCGAACCAAACAGATGCCTGTGATGTTGTGAGGGAGCGCTTCCACATTCAGGACGAGTCCCTGGAAGCATTGAGAGATCATTGTTTGAACAATCCAATCTCAAACTCACAATTTTTGAGGTTCTTTCTGCTTACATTTAGAGGTCCAAGTAAGTAGTACTCTTCAATTTGTCAATTTTTAACATTAATTACAATTATAGTATACTCAGTTAACATACAAAGAGTGGTAAAACCAGCACTGTCAGATGAATATTGGGGTAACGTACTAACATTTGTGTTCTAATGTATGTTGAGGTGACTGTGAAGGATTTAATAGAGAGACCCATTTGAAAAATAGTGGAGCTAATCAAGAACTTCCTTATAGGGTGGGAGTAATAGCAGCGATGATGATGGAGTGAGTGAGTTTGGATAGTGAACATGGATAGTAACAGAGAAATGAGATGGAGAAAAAGAATGGGGTGGAATGGGAGTGACGATAGTGATGATAATGATAGGGGTAGCTTAGTAATGTCATTAAAATTTAATTGTTGACTGAATGAATACATTATTGACCAAATATTTAGGTCACTTTGTCAAATAGAATATATTTTTTGGGAGTCATTTTGTCAAAAATAAATGCTGAGCCGTTTTGTCAAAAATAGAATCTTTCGGGTGTCAAAATGGCTATTTACTCTTTATTCGATGAATGCTAAAGTACCATTAGAATTTATTATTTTTGACTATCAGATAGCCATTAATGTTTAAAGTATGAGATAAAATATATTGTTGAATTACTAGGCTATAGAAAATGAATTGATAACTAAGTGATGGCCAAAAATAATAAATTTTGATGATTTTTTAGTATTTTTTATTTAGTCATTATTTAATTAATACAAATATTAAACTGTCTTTATTAAATAAATTTTACTAATTTATATATATAAATTCTAAAAAATATAAATACAAACTGTATTGAATAATGTATGCAAACTCTAATAAATATATGTGTAAATTATATACTTTTTGTATATAAAACTTTTGTAAATATGAGTATAAATTATTACTAGTCAAATATTAGCCAAAAATAATAATATTTGTTGATCACGTAGCATTATTCAAGAGATAAATTGATTTGACTAACTAGAGAATAGAATTGCAACTTCCTCTGATAGAAAATGTTATTAACTTTTATTTTTTGGTATAGAAAAATGTTATTAACTTATTATTACATTTTTATACTAGTCCAACTCACCAAATGAAGATGTTGAAGAGATTTGGATGGGAGTCGAAACTAGAAAGGAGTATTGTGAAAAGAAAACACTAGGTGTATATCAAAATTAGTCATCAAAATCAGTCATCAATATAGAATACATATTGAAATACAAAATATACATTAAAACTGTTTGTACCCTAGCCCAAAATTTAAAGGCAGGCCCAGAAAACAGACAAAGCCCAAAGTCATAAACTCTACATATTCGACCTTCCCGGACCGACCTCCTAGCAATAGGAGTGTTCAAATCTAAACCAATCCAAATTAAATCGCTCATCCAATCCAATCCAAACTGAAAACCAATTAAAACCACACTAATTTGGATTTGATTGGATTCTATTTTTTACAAACCGCATGGATCGCATCGAATTTCAGATCTACTTCTCAAAACCGATCAAATCCAATCCAAACTACACTTATGTGGCTGATCTGAATGCTCTGGCTGAAAAGGGGATTGATTTTAAAGAAAACTTTGTTTATTTGGACTAGGAAAAATTTTTTAAAATCAGAAAATCAGTCTGCCCTGATCTAGTTAGAAAGTTTTATGCCAACATGTACTACCATGAAGGAAGCATTCAATCATATGTTAAAGGCCGAAAAATATAATTGAACAAAGAATCCCTTAGTGATGTCTTTGATTATTACGATGTTGGCGTGAATGCATACATCTCAGGTAAATGAGATCATGATCTGGGTATATCATATGAGGAGGTGTTGGCTAACATATGTGAGAATATATCTCTCATAGATGGTATGACTCCTAACCATAGAGTCCCAGGTCTTGTCAAAATCCAACTTTACCTCCTCAGCACTCACATTTTCATGTCCCAAAGTAGTTCATATCAACGAGTCACCTTCTGTGATACCTTGATTCTCTATGCAATACTCAACAAAACAGAAATCTCTTTTGCATATTTGATGATGTTCCATATACATGATTGCATCAAAAGTGATAAAAAAATATATCTCTTCCATATGATATGTTTCTAACTTACATTTTTTAGCATTTCGTTGTTGATCTGAACAATGAGCACCAAGAAAATATAATTTCTTTACTTAAGACGGTGGTGCAGTAAAGCAATCAAAAGGAAAAGACACAAAGGTAGCAAAGGATCCGATTTTGAAAGAAGAAGAAGAGGATGAAAGTATTCCTTCTCCATCTGCTACAAGGATATCATCCTCTCACAAGTACTTAATGAATGGCATTGTCAATGATATCTTATAAGAATTTGTGAATCTCACAAAACAAATGATCAACTCAAGCGAACAAGATAGAAAACTAGCAATTCAAAATGAGAACTCCTTTCAGAAGTCTCAAAGCTGAGTTGAGGTGCTACTCAAATACATAGATTTTTTGGAAGACAATCAAGCAATATCCGAGCAAGAAGAAGATCTTCTTGGAATCGAGAATGAGGGATCTGATGTCTAGCTTCTGTTTGATGTTGTTGCTCTTTAAAAAATTTGTTTTCTGATGTTATAATGTTTAGTCTTTAAATTTATTGTTTGCATACTGTTTACTTGACTTTGGATTACTGTAATAGTCATAGGTACTTAACATTGACACTAACACAACTGCCTGTTTTTGCACTTTTGGTTTACATATTAAACTACTTTTTGTGCAAATTTACCCTCTTTGATAATAAAAGGGGGAGTAAGTATTTGTGAAAATGAATTGAAATTGTTGTGATGCTTGAGGCAGGCTGTAGTTTCTGTTTTGAAATTATTATTTACAGTTTTGATTGGGAATATTGATTGCTCTTATTGTGAATATTGATTATACTTGCTTATTAATCATAGCTCAGTTTGGTATCTGGTTTTTTAAGTAGCTCTGATTAATGTTTGTTTTAAGGCTGTTTGATAATGCTTTTCGAATAGATAAATAGCCTTGTAAATATTGGCTAGTGATCAAACAGGTTCACTAATATATAAAACTGTTTGCAATTTTTGGATGTTTGGCATGGTTTCTATGTGAATTTTTGTTTATATCAGGTTAAGAAATGCAAACATTCAGGGAGAATCTAGTGATTAAAAGAAAAGAGTGTTTCAAATCAAAGGAAACATTAAAGGGAAGTTCCTAAAACTCTTTTTATTTCTTTTTCAATTCATTTCATAATGTTTGTCATTAAGGGGGAGATTGTCGAGTTTGAAGAACTAACAACCTATTAAAAATGATGACTAAACATTATTATTAGATTAAAAGTTAATTATATGTGTGATAAGTTTGTTTAGTGTGCAAAAAATTAATTTAATCACACTGGACCAAAGAGTAAGAAAACAGGCCCAACAAACTAATGAAATCCAATATTAGTTCAGTTTAAACACACATACACTTAAGCTCAAGGAAAGAATTGTTGATTACAACAACAAATTCCTATCTGAAACAAAGAAATACTTCAGGCCTCATATTGATGAAGTAAGCCTATATCCATAAACAAGCCCAATTGATGGTCCAAGTCCAATCATTCACTTGGTTGCTAACTAAGAGAATGAGTTCCATTTGCATCTGAACCAAAACACCACACCGCCGAAACCAAACTCTCTCTTCTCTTTCTTCTCTCTTTTCCATCACCTACGTGATTTCTCAGAAGAAAAAGCAAGAAAAAAGAGAAGTTTTGAGTTAGGGCAAAATCAAAGAACAAAAGGTGAGTTACCTATTTCAATCAAAAAAGAAAGAAGTCAAAGAAACTAGGGTTAAAGGCAAAGATCACATTCGAATGGCAAATCACAAAAAGCATTTCCACATTTATGCTTCATTGAAGCTCGGTGAAGAAATCTTCTCATTGCATACACAGAAGTTGAAAGTTGAAGATGATGAATCTCTGCTATGAATCAACGTTCAAGAATCAAACTTGGAGGCAAAGTAAGTGATGAGCGGATATTTTATACACTTTTTGGCATCATTTTCATGTAGTTTTTAGTATGTTTTATTTAGTTTTTATAGGTTTTAGTGTTAAATTCACATTTTTGGATTCTACTATGAGTTTGTGTATTTTTGTATAATTTCAGGTATTTTCTGGCTGAAATTGAAGAGTTGGAGCAGATGATGATTCAGAGACAGAGAAAGCACTGCAGATGTTGTCCGGATCTAACCTACCTGCACTCGGAAGAGCTTTTCTGGAGCTATAGAATTCCAAATGGAGCCCTCTCAAAGGCTATAGAAAGCTGACTTCCAGTGCTTTCCATCAATATATAATAGTTCATACTTTGCTTCAGATTAGAAGGCCCAAAACTGGCATCCAACGCCAGCTTCCTGCCCCTTCCTGGCGTCCAGCACCCAAAAGCAGAGATCAGCGTCCAAACACCCTATGAGGACCCCCTAAATGGCGTTTCACGCCCAAGAGACTCATAACACGTGGATCTCATGAAATCTCAGCCCAAACACTCACCAAGTAAATCCCAGAAGTGGATTTTAGCATTAAATAGACTGGTTTACCCTTACTAGTCATTTGTTTAGTATTTAAGGGATTAGATTCATGTTATACGCAGACTTTTACTTCAATTTTACCATTATACATGTTTTACATTGCATTTTATTTCAGTATGAGTTTCTAAACCTCCTACGTTGAGGGGAGGAGCCCTACTGAGTCCTATGAATTAATAAAAGTACTACTGTTTCTTCTCCGATCCGTGTTTGATCTGTTTCTAAGATGTATATCCGATCTTTATCATGATGAATAGGATGATTGAAAAATTAGCTCTGTTCATCACACTAAGACGAACGTGCCTGACAAACACCCGTGTCTACTTGGGTTCGTGTGAATACGTGACTCGAAAGCACGAGCCAACAGCTATGTTTATGCATCTCTCAGACGGTTAATCCACGACTTTGTTGGGGACTTATCGAGACACCAGTTCAGCCGATTTTCGAGAGATTAAGGTCTCCGTGATATAAGCTAGAATCCAAAGAAGCAGCGTTCTCTGATCCGGAAGATTTGACCTTGTCTGTGACGCTTTGAGTAGGATCGCCAGGAGAATGACTTGCTAGCGCTTCACCCTTCGTCAGACTGGATGACCACAGCCAATGGCGTTCAATTTGTAGCAGAGGAGATCAACGACCACAGCCCATGGCATTGATCACATACAGCCTGCCATAGAAGAGATCACTCACAAGCAGAGAAGATAGTACTACAAGAATTAATTCAGAAAGACTAAGCAACTCCAACCCTTAACTATTCTCTTTTCGTAGTTTATACGACTTCTGAGTTCTAATTACCCTGTTATTTATTCCCTTTATTTTTATGCAATTAAAAATAACATACCAACATCTCTTACTCTTTCATCTGCCTCACTAAGACCTGCAGGACAACCATAGATTGCTTCAGACAACAATCCTCGTGGGATCGATCCTGACTCGCTCAGGTATTACTTGGACGACCCAGTGCACTTGCTGGTACAACAGTATGAAAGTGTGGGATTTGTGCTACCAAGTTTTTGGCGCCGTTGTCGGGAATTGTTGAGTTTGGACAAACTGATGGATTATCTTACTCCCTAGATCAGGTAATTTATTTTATTTTTATTTTAATTGAGTCTTATTTTTGTTTTCTTCTTCTTCAAATTTTTTAAAAAATTAAATAACTTTTCAAAAATAATTTTTATTTTACTTTGTTCAATTTTTGTTCTTTGTTTGAGTCTTGTGTTCTTGTTGAGTCTTTTTTTTTATTTTTCCTTCTCTATTTTTTTCGAAAATTTCAAAAAGGTTTTTCAAAAATATTTTTATTTTCGTTGTTCAATTGGTTAGAGCGTTGTGCTTATGTTCTTGGTAATTGTTGTTCCTTTGAGTCTTTCTTTCTAAAAATTTTCAAAAATAATTTTTCTTTGATTAAATCTTATGTGAAGTTTTTATGTTTGGTGTTTTCTTGTTATTTTCCTTTTGATTTTCGAAAATTTATTCTTGGTTTTCTAAAAATTTTAAGTTTGGTGTTTTTTTATGTTCTTGTGTTCTTTGAGTCTTTGAATTTTGTTATTTGTGTTCTTGTTAATCTTCAAAAGTGTTCTTGAGTCTTGTATGTGTTTTGATCTTAAAATTTTTAAGTTTGGTGTCCCCTTGTGTTTCTCTCCAAAATTTTCGAAAAATAGGGGTGCTAAATCTAAAAATTTTAAGTTTTGTGTCTTTTATGTGTTTTTCTCTTTCATCAATAAATTCAAAAAAAAAAATTTCTTTTCTAACTTAAAATTAACATAATTTTCGATTTTTTTTAATAAAATTCAGATTTTGATTTTAAATTTTTATCTTATCATATCTTAGTTGTCAAGTTTTTAAAAATCAAATTTTTTAAAAAATAAAAATCATATCTTTTTCAAAAAAATTCTTATCTTTTTCAAAATCTTATCATATCTTTTTCAAAATTTAAAAATCTTATCTTATCTTTTTCTAATTTCAAACTTTAAAATTCAAATCTCTTCTTATTTTAAAATCAAACTTTTTCTTAATTAATATCTTATCTTCTCTCTCTTCTTTTACAAAACCTCCTAACTAACTTTTCTATTCTTAATTTTCGAAAATACTTCTCCTATTTCTCTCTCTTCTTTTTTTTCAAAACCTCCTAACTAACTCTTCTCTTCCTTAATTTTCAAAAATAATATCTCTTCCTCTCTCTCATCTTTTTCAAAACTACCTAACTAACTCTTCTCTCTCTCAATTTTTGAAAACTATTTCTTCTTCTCTCTCCCCTATTTTCGAAAATTTAATATTTAAAATTCAAATTTTTTTAAATTAATTTAACTAATTTTCAAAAATTAATTAAATAAATAAAATAAAAACAAAAATGTTTTAACTCTTATTTACTTTTTCTATTTATACTGCTCTTCTTCTCACATCTATATCATTCGAACTCTACCCGTTCTCTATTCTTCCTTCTCATCTTTCATCCTCTCTTATTTACTTCTATCCCCTGTTTTCAAAGTGTTCTTTTTCTACTTCTTCAACTTCTCTTTTCTTTCTTCTTCTTCTTTCTTCACATCTGACTCTAAGCAGGAGCTTCTTGTCTATTGGCATATAAAGTCTTCTTATTTTCTTTTCTTTTCTTTTCTTTTCTTCTTGTTTATGATCAGGAAAACAGGGATAAAGAACCCCTCTTGAATCCTGATTCTGAACCTGAGAAGACTCTAAGGAGGCGTTTACAATAAGCTAAAGCACAACACTCCGAAAGAGATGTTTCAGAAAGTTTTGAACAAGAACAAGGAGACATGGCTGAACCTCAAGAGGAGCCAAGAAAGGTCCTTGGTGACTTCACCATGCCTACCTCTGACTTTTATGGCAGAAGCATTGCTGTACCTGCCATTGGAGCTAACAATTTTGAGCTTAAGCCTCAGTTAGTCTCTCTTTTGCAGCAGAACTGTAAATTCTATGGACTTTCACTGGAAGATCCACATAAGTTTTTAGCTGAGTTCTTACAGAGCTGTGATACTATAAAGACTAATGGAGTTAATCCTGAAGTATACAAGCTTATGCTCTTTTCCTTTGCAGTAAGAGACAAAGCTAAACTATGGTTGGAAGCCCAACCTAGAGAGAGTCTTGACTCTTGAGAAAAGCTAGTTAATGCTTTTCTAGCTAAGTTCTTTTCTCCTCAAAAGATGAGCAAGATTAGAGTGAAAGTTCAAACCTTCAGACAAAGAGAAGGTAAATCCCTCTATGAAGCTTGGGAAAGATAAAAGCAACTGATCAGGAGATGTCCTCCTGACATGCTCTCAGAGTGGTCAATCATAGGCGTGGTCTATGATGGTTTGTCTGAGATGTCCAAGATTTCATTGGACATCTCTGCAGGTGGATCCCTCCACTTGAAGAAAACGCTTGCAGAAGCTAGAGAACTCATTGAGATGGTTGCTAACAACCAATTCATGTATACTTCTGAAAGGAATCCTGTAAACCATGGAACCTCTCAAAAGAAAGGAGTTCATGAAGTTGAGACTCTGAATGCTATCCTGGCTCAGAATAAGATCCTGACCCAACAGGTCAACATGATCTCTCAACATCTGACTAGGCTGCAAGCTGCAGCTGGCAGTAATCAGGAAGCTTCTTCTGAAGAAGAAGCTTATGATCTTGATCAACCCACCATGGAGGAGGTGAATTACATGGGAGAGCCCTATGGAAACACTTATAACCCTTCATGGAGGAATCATCCTAACCTCTCATGCAAGGATCAACAGAAACCTCAGCAAGGTTTCAATAACAACCAAGGTGGTAGGAACCAAAATTGGTTCAACAACAGACCACCATTCCCATCTTCTCAAGGAAATATGAAAACCTCTAATCAGAGCCTTTTTGACTTAGTCATTATGGTTTCCAGCCTCACTAAGACCACCCATAGTTTCATTAATGAAACAAGATCCTCCATTAGAAACTTGGAGGTACAGGTTGATCAACTGAGCAAGAGGATCCCTGAGACTCCTCCAGACACTCTTCCCAGTAATACTAAGGTTAATCCCAGAGAAGAGTGTAAAGCCATAACCATGGAGGTAGACGCCGAATTAGAGGAGAATGGGAATGCGTTGAACGTCAGAGAAGAAGCCTTCACTGGGCGTTTAACGCCTATCCTGGCAGAAAAACTGGCGTTGAACGCCAGCTAAGGAGCACTGGCTGGGCACTCAACGCCAAAACAGGTAGTTTTCTGGCGCTGAACGCCAGTGAGGAACCCCTCACTGGGTGTTCAACGCACAACCATGCAGCCATTCTGGCGCTAAACACTAGTGAGGAACCCCTCACTGGGCATTCAATGCCCACCAGCCCAGGGAAGCTGGCGTTGAACGCCAGCAAGGACATCCCTGCTGGGCGTTCAACTCCCAGAATGCTAGAGGGACTGGCGTTTAATGCCAGTCAGGGTGGACAGCAAGGGCATTCAATGCCCAATAAGCTCACAGAGCTGGCGTTGAACGCCAGCCCAAGCACACCCTTTGAGTGCCTGAATCCCACTCAAGAACCCTCTAACCCAGAACCAAAGAAAACCATAAAGACAATTGAGGTTCCTTTGAATGTACTTCTGCAGTGCATAAGTTCTGATGACTAATCATCCTCATATGAGGATGAAGACTCTAGGGAAGAGCAAGTTGCTCATTTCCTAGGAGCTCTAATGAAGCTAAATACCAAGATATTTGGTACAAAGCCTCTGGAGGAAGAACCTCCACTGCTCACCAAAGAACTCCATGCTTTGGTTCAGTAAGAGCTACCTCAGAAGCTTCCAGACCCTGGACGCTTTCTGATTCCTTGCACCATAGGCACAATGGCCTTTGATAAGACTCTGTATGACCTAGGTTCAAGCATCAATCTCATACCACTCTCTGTAATGGAGAAGTTGGGAATCCTTGAGGTACAAGCTGCACACATCTCATTAGAGATGACAGACAAGACTATGAAGAAGCCATATGGCTTAGTGGAGGATGTATTGGTTAAAGTTGAAAACCACTACATAGGAGAGGATGAGGATGACTGTATCATACTTGGCAGACCTTTCCTAGCCACAGCTAATGCCATCATTGATGTGGCTAAGGGAGAACTAACCCTAAAGTTAGGGGAGAATCACATCTTATTTAAGATGCCTCATCCTAATTCTCCCTCTAAAAGAGAGATAACTATGTAACACTTAGTGTGCTAACCCTCTCTCTGTGTGCAGAGCTCTACAGAGCCCCCAGACATCAATTCTAAGTTTGGTGTTGGGCAGCCCTCAACAAGCTCTAAGCATAAAAGTACTAAGAAGAAAGTACCTAAAGGCTGGAAGGACAAGAAAGTTCCTACAGAAGGCCTCTCACCTGGCATGAGAGTTGTCTTCACTAAGAAGCCAGTCCTAACACATAGTGAGTCGTGTCCTATTTCTAGAGCATGTAGAGCTCATTCATGAGAGGACAGGAAGAAGATTCACTGCAAGGGGCGAAAATCTGAGCCCATACTCACCTCCGTAAGGAGCTAAAGGTTAATCTAGTGGCGTTAAAAGAGCACTTGTTGGGAGGCAACCCAACGTTACTCAACTATGTTTATTTTCTTTCATTTTGTTTTTCTTTCAGTTATTAGAGTCATGATCATATGCATCAGTCAAAAGACAGAATTCCCAAAAGTGAAAACAGAACACTCTGGAAAGAGTGTCAAAGTTGAACGCCAGCCAGAGTATCCCTGCTGGGCGTTCAACGCCCCAAGAGGGGAACATTGCTGGCGTTGAATGCCAGCCAGGGAGCAGCCCCTGGGCGTTCAAACACTAATGCAGAAGCAAGGAATTGAATTCCCTAGTCTCTTAGGACTAGTAGGTCCCACGGAAGCTCCACTACCCCACATTTTTCTTCCCCATTGATCATATTTGCTCGAGGATGAGCAAAACTCTTAAGTTTGGTATTGCAAAAGCTTTGCTTTGTGACTTCTACCACTCTTAAGTATAGAAGAAGAGGATGGAGCAAACTAGAGAGCATGCACATGAGCCTGTGCAGCCGCCTCAACAAAGACAAAGGAGCGACATTGAAGAGATCAAGCACTACATTGGATCCTCAAGGAGGAGCACTAGCCACCATCATTCAGGTGGATTCATTCTCTTTTACTCCTTTTCCTATTATTTTTCTATTTTCTGTATGTTTTATTATCTGTCCTCTTGTTCTTATTGCATGATCATTTGCATTGATGTCTTAAAAGTTGTAAAATGTTCCATATATCTCTCACCTTGCTTAAAATAAAAATTTTTTTTGAAAAGAACTGAGAGATGCATGATTTTCAAGTTTAAAATAAGAGTAGTTTAATTATGTTGATGTGGTGTCATTTGCTTTTGTTTTCTGAATATATGATTAAACGGTGCATATTTGAAGTTGTGACTTTAGAATGTTGGCTCTTGAAAGAATAAGAAAAAGGAGGGCAGATTGAAAAAGCCAGTAACCCTTTAAACTAAAAGACAAGGGTAAAAGGGCCCAAGGCTTTGAGCATTAGTGGTTAGGAGGGTCCAAAGGAATAAAATCCTGGCCTAAGCGGCTCAAACAAAGCTGTCCCTAACCATGTGCTTGTGGCGTGAAAGTGTCAAGTGAAAAGCTTAAGACTGAGCAGTTAAAGTCGTGGTCCAAAGTAAAAAGAGTGTGCTTAAAAATTCTGGACACCTCTATCTGGGGACTTTAGCAAAGCTGAGTCACAATCTGAAAAGGTTCACCCAGTTAAAGTGTCTATGTCATTATTGTATCCAATGGTAATACTGAAAAACAAAGTGCTTAGGGTCACGGCCAAGACTCTGAAAGCTGTATTCAAGAATAAAAAAGAGCTTAACTAGGAGAGTCAATAATATCTTCTGGATTCTAAGTTCCTAAAGATTCCAACCATTCTAAATTTCAATGGATAGTGAGATGCCAAAACTATTCAAAAGCAAAAAGCTACTAAGTCCCACTCATCTATTTGTAACTAAGCTTCATTGGAAACTTAGAAATTTATTGTATCTTAATTTTCTTTTCTATTATATTGTGTTTTTAGTTGCTTGGGGACAAGCAACAGTTTAAGTTTGGTGTTGTGATGAGCGGATATTTTATACGCTTTTTGACATCATTTTCATGTAATTTTTAGTATGTTTTATTTAGTTTTTATAGGTTTTAGTGTTAAATTTACATTTTTGGATTCTACTATGATTTTGTGTGTTTTTGTATAATTTCAAGTATTTTCTGGCTGAAATTAAGGAGCTGGAGCAGAAGTCTGATTCAGAGACAGAGAAAGCAGTACAGATGCTGTCTGGATCTAACCTACCTGCACTCGGAAGAGCTTTCCTGGAGCTATAGAAGTCCAAATGGATCCCTCTCAAAGGCTATAGAAAGCTGACTTCCAGATCTTTCCAGCAATATGTTATAGTCCATACTTTGCTTCAGATTTGAAGGCCCAAAACTGGCGTCTAACACCAGCTTCCTGCCCCCTTCCTGGCGTCCAGCGCCCAAAAGCAGAGACCAGCGTCCAAACGCCCAATGAGGACCCTTTAGTTGGTGTTCCACACCCAAGAGACCTTATAGCACGTGGATCTCATCAAAGCTCAGCCCAAACACTCACCAAGTGGGCCCCAAAAATGGATTTTAGCACTAAATAGACTGTTTTACCCTTACTAGTCATTTGTTTAGTATTTAAGGGATTAGATTCATGTTATACGCAAACTTTTACTTCACTTTTACCATTATACACATTTTACATTGTATTTTATTTTAGTATGAGTTTCTAAACCTCCTAGGTTGAGGAGAGGAGCCCTGCTGAGTCCTATGAATTAATAAAAGTACTACTGCTTCTTCTCCGATCCGTGTTTGATCTGTTTCTAAGATGTATATCCGATCTTCATCGTGGTGAATAGGATGATCGAACAATCAGCTCTGTTCATCACACTAAGATGAACATGCCTGACAAACACCCGCATTTACTTGGATTCGTGTGAATACGTGACTGGAAAGCACGAGTCAACAGCTATGTTTATGCATCTCTCAGACGGTTAATCCACGACTTCGTTAGGGACTTATCGAGACACCAGTTCAGCTAATTTTTGGGAAGATTAAGGTCTCAGTGCTATAAGCTAGAATCCAAAGAAGCAGCGTTCTCTGATCCGGAGGATTCGACCTTGTCTGTGACGCTTTGAGTAGGATCGCCAGGAGAATGACTTGCTAGCGCTTCACCCTTCGTCAGACTGGATGACCACGGCCAATGGCGTTCAATTTGTAGCAGAGGAGATCAACGACCATGGTCCATGGCATTGATCACATACAACCTGCCATAGAAGAGATCACTCACAAGCAGAGAAGATAGTACTACCAGAATTAATTCAGAAAGAATAAGCAACTCCAACCTTAACTATTCTCTTTTCATAGTTTACACGACTTCTGAGTTCTAATTATCCTGTTATTTATTCCCTTTATTTTTATGCAATTAAAAATAACATACCAACATCTCTTACTCTTTCATTTGCCTCACTAAGACCTGCAAGACAACCATAGATTGCTTCAGACCACAATCCTCGTGGGATCGACCCTGACTCGCTCAGGTATTACTTGGATGACCCAATGTACTTACTGGTACAACAGTACGAAAGTGTGGAGATTCGTCCTACAAGTAAGAATGAAGGGTTCATATTCAACAAGCAATTTGAAAAAGGATGAAAGAGAAGATAGAAAGTTTGGATGCATGTATAATTCAGTCATTGCCTCTACTCTATCTCTCATCTGTGGCACCGCTGCTGCTACTGATTTTTTTGGGAGAAGAAGTTCAACGTGCTGGAGAAAAGTTTCAAGCTTTGGAAGCTTTACTCCTCTATTAAAGGGGTGAATGGCCAAGGATTGAGGCAAGGAGTGAAAGTACAATGTATGGATTCCCATAGCTTACAGAGTTATTACCATTCTTCTCCTTCATGGTTCTCATTGAATATCTTATTTTCTCAGTTTAATATTTCTTTGTTTTCAATGGTAAATGGCATTACAGTGAGGTATGTAAGAAAAAACCATTGAGTAAAAAAAGACAAGAGAGTTAGACTTGGAGAAAAATCAATGTTTATCCCAGAAATGCTTTATAAATTTTTTTGTTTTGTTATCATGATCCTGAGGGAATTCTCTTACAAGTTGGGTGAGCACTTTACTATTGAAAGTTAGGGTGAGTTTCTAGTCAATTCTGGTTTGGATTAGAAACTAGATTTGTCACACATAGGATTTGGTAGAATCCTAGAAAAAATTGGTAAATATAATCTTGTTCAAAGATAGTGAAATTCCGTCATAATTGTAATGGAGATTGGATGTAGGCTACATTACACTGAGTAGTTGAACCAGGATATATAACTATGTCATTTTTTCTCTACTCTGTTTTTGGTTTTTCTATTCAGGAGACAAAACTAAATAATTTCCTACTTATTCTATCCAACTAGACTTCATAGTTATATACCTTGCATGTATTTCAATTTTGACTCCTTTTTCGATAAAAGACAAAATAAAATAATCTTTTATTTTTCACTTGAGACAACACTATAAAATTCAGAAGTTTCATCCAATTTTAAATTTACTCCAGTAAAATAAAACGAAGCCAAGATTTAACACCTTTTTTAATTATTGATATCCATCAATATTTTATCCCAAATTATAAAATAAGCACTATATATATTAAGTAAAGATAGAGTATAATGTTTGCAAACGCCAATGTCAATCTTATATACGCAAACGTGATATAAGCTAATAATTAAGTAGCTTAACCATACAAAGCCAAAAAGAAGGTATATTTCTTTGAATAATACACAAAAAGTTTGTTATTACTTTCAAGAAAGAAAAGCTTCATTGACAACTACTTATTTTTTCTTAGAGAGATTTATTAGTCCTAGTGTTAGTATGAATTGGAAGAGCCTAAAAATTGTTCTATTGGTTGCAGCTGTCATTGTCTCTGCAGAGATACCACTTGGCCCTTTTAATCTTACTATTATTTGTTTTGGACACTTAGCGAGTTGTTGGAGAGATCTACCATGCACATATTGTCCTTGAACAAGTATATTTTGAAATTTCAAATTAGTAAGAGTAACTTATTTAGCATACAATGTTATGGATAAAATATAGAACCCCCAAAACAATTCCACTTATAGTATTTACATGCCTCCCAAAATTAGGTACCATATTGGAGGTAGTATTATGTTGTACAGCAGCAGGTCTTGTTGCATCAGGCTGAATTACCACATATATGAAACAATTATATTATGATAATAATAGTGTCCCTGATGATTCATAATATAAGTTAAATAAGTTCTTTAAAATTTTTATTATAAATCAGATAGGTTCCTTAACCGTCGTTATTTATGAGTATTTAAAAATTAAAATTAAAGACAAATTTGTTCACTTAAAACGATATTGTTTATTGTTGTTGTATTTTTTTAGTAGTGATGCGTATCACTTTACCTGACACATCAGAGAAAAATAATAGTTTTTACCGGCTAAACCTAACTAGTATGGAGATGGATCTGACATATTTCTATGGATCTTGGAGACCAAAGACCTAATTAATTTTTTTGAGAAGTAAATTCATCCAATGACAAATTTTTTTGTTGGAAATCTATTTGAGATATTACTCAAAATAAAATTAAAAATGAATTCGTCTATGGAGGTGGGTGATGGCAGGAGGACTCTTTTCTGGGAAGATGTCTGGTTACAAGGCGGTTCTCTCAAGATGAGGTTTCCGAGACTTTTCTCTATTTCAAATCAGCAAGGATCTGTTGTAGGGGATTGCGGGTTTTGGGATGGGTTAGAGTGGGTATGGAACTTCCAGTGGAGGCGAGGCCTGTATCAATGGGAGTTGAAATTTTTGAATAGGTTACATGAGGCTTTAAGGCCTATAAATCTAGCAAGTGATAAGCAAGACAGACTTGTGTGGAAGTATGGCAAGGAAGGAATTTTTTCAACTAACTCTTTTGTGCAGGTGGTGCAATCAGAGACTATCCCAGAGGATATCACAAGCTTCAGCTTCACCAGAGCCATTTGGAAAGGCTTGGTGCCACCACGAGTGGAGTTGTTTATTTGGTTTGTTCTGATAGGTAGAGTAAATACTAAAGAAAGACTACATCGACTTGGAATACTTAGGAATGGGGACAATATTTGTGTGTTTTGTAAAAGAGATGTTGAACATATTTACCACTTGTTCTTGGGGTGTGAGTTTGCTTGGCAGGTATGGTGTCGTTGGCTTTCTGATCTCGGAAGAGCTTAGTCTATTCCGGGCTCATTAAAGGAACATTTTGAGAGTTGGACAGGCGTCATGAACAGAAATAAGGAGCGGAATCGGTGGCTAAGGTGCTTCTTTGCGGTCATTTGGAATATATGGCTTAAGAGGAACAGACGTAGTTTTAATTCCAAAGAAGGTGGTTCAGAAGAGGTGTATCAACGGTCCTTGACCAGTTATGGAGAGTGGAGTAGTAGGAACCTTGTTGTTGTTGATGATAATGCCGGAGATGACAACAGGGGTAGTTGATTTACTTTGCTTTATTTTCTTTATTTTCGTGTTCCCAGTTTGCCTGTCTTATGCTCCACTGTATTGTGTTGAGCTCTCTTATTCAAAAAAAAAATGAATTCGTCATTTATAACTTATAGAGATTATTTTAGACTAGATTGGGTTTTTTTTTTTCTTTTCTTTCCTTTTTTTCAATCACAATGATTATGCTTGTGCATAGGGGAAGAGAAGGTAGAATTTACTGGAATGGATTCTCTTATTTTTAATGTAAATAAAAGTGTGTTTGTTTGTGGAAGGGAAGGCAAGGAGGCCACTATGTGAAAAAGTTTCACGCTTGGGGCCTAGTGGGCAAGCGTGAGCAACATTATTGCTATGCTAATGCTATATTTCATACATTTCTATGGTCTCTCTCCAATTTCCCTAACAACCCCAATATCCGAGAAAAATGTGCTCATCTGACCCAGGTACTTCAACTATTTTTTTGCTTTTTGTTAGGTTGATACCCATCGACATAGTTATATAGTGGCCTCCAACTACACTGAGCCACGTTGGATTTTTTTCCCTTTCATTCGTTAGAAACTAGAATGAGCAATGCCACTTTAATTGAATGCTCTTTTGGTCGGTGCACTTCTGTTATGGAATGGAGACTAATGCTTAATTAGTGTATGTTTGACATGTGTTATATATCAATTATATGATAAGATAAATTAATAACATACATGCATTATGATCTTTGTTGTTTCATGCAATTGTTGTTAACATATTTTATTTCAAATATTTTGATTATTTTCAGGAGGAATAACATATAACATATTGCATCACCGATAAAATTCTCATATCTATCAACAAGATTTAAAATTTTCATATTCAAGCATTTATCCAGGAACTTTGATAACGTTAACCATCTTTCTTCATGTCCAAACAAAAAAAGCAAGAAACAATAATAAGAAAGAAAGAGGAAATTGGTAATTGAAAAATATAAGTTGTAATCGTTCTTCTGCTGAGCACAGCACTAGCCGCAAAATTGAAGTGGGCACGGCCATATGCCATTGCCAACCATGGATGCTGTGGTCGCTTCCACTCGTTCTTATATATTATTAGTTATTATTTATTGCCATTATACAAAAAGAACAAGAAAGAAAATCATGAAGTGGTTTTACGTTACGTACACATGCCTGCTATTATTGTGCTTCTTAGCGCCTTCCAAATAGAAAATAATCCTCACAGGCCGTTTTTCTTATTCTTGATTAAGACTCGTACCCTAAATTAGTTATTTGATATGAAATATGGAAACTTTGTTTAGTCGTCAAGTTTACATATTGTACATATTTTAGATACTATATACTCATATGACACTCTCTACTGATATGTACGTTTTTTATATTCAATTATGTTTTAATAAAAAAAATATTTTTTTTTAAATATATTTGAACATACTTAGGTACAATTATGTAATTAATTTGTCCAATTTTATTCTTGATTTATACTCTTGAAATAGGTTTACAGAAATACTATATTATTTATTATTAATATATAGACAACTATCTAAAATACTTTATATAATTAAAAAATAAATTTAAAATATTAATAAATTATTAAAATATTATTATAATTTATTAATAAAATTTTTTGTATTTTATATATAAAGTAATGCTAAAGAGTCATTAAAATTTATTATTTTTAGTTATTAATTAACTATTAATGTTTAAAAGTAGGGGTGTTGATGGATTGGATCCAATTCGCATATCCGCGGTATTTATCCGAATCCGATTCAAAAATTGCGGATATGAATCCGATCCGCAAGGCTTTTGGATCGGATCGGATCAGATCCGCACACTAATCAGATCGGATTGCGGATTTTGTGTTGGTATCCGCAAAAATAAAGAAATAAATAAGTAAATATTCTTTTTATGTTTTATTTCAACTAATAATTATCATATAGGTTGTATTATTTTAATTTATTATTTAAGAAAAGTATGTTAAATATTATTTTAAGCGTAAATATATTTAAAAGAATAGAAAAAATGAATTTTTATTGATATGTTTTTAATAAAAATAAGCTTTTAAAAATATTTTTGTGTTTTGCAGATATATTTGATATCCGATCCGATTGCGGATCGGATCCAACTTTAAAAACTGCGGATATTGGATCCGATAATTTTAGTGCGAATCGGATCGAAATTTTGGCTATATCCGATCCAATCCGATCTGCGTTCACGCTTATTTAAAAGTATATTGTTAGATTATTAGACTAAATGAATTAAACTAAACAAATTGAATTAATAACTAAATAATAATTAAAAATAATAAATTCTGATATCTCTGATATTTTATATATATATATATATATATATATATATATATATATATATATATATATATATATATATATATATATATACCATATTTCCCCATATATATCTAACAAAATTTGAAATTAATATATTTGTATATCTCACGTCCTTTGTTCGTGTTCGTGGAGTGTAAGTCTCTATGATTCATATCTTATTTAGCAAACAAACTTAGTTTTACATTCAATAATAATATAATGTACTTTTTGACCTTCATGTATATGGATATACCAAAACTATATACTAAGAGGATCTATTGATGTTTATGAATAAAATATATTAGTATTAAATATAATTATCTTTTTTTTTTCCTAAAGAAGGAAAAGTGTTTTGAGTTTTAATACATTCATCAGTGTATTAAACTTTGTAAGAACTTTAATTTACTTAGCACACTTGTTACGAATTTGTAAAACAAATATTATATAATTTTTTACAAATTATTTGTGTTAGAAATCCATCGAAAAAATCTGTGTGAGACATGCCATACGGCTCATCAATAATTAGCATTTTGATAAGAGGAGAGAAAAAATCTACAACCATGCCTTTGATGATGACATAACCCCGGAACCTTAGGGGATGAAACAAAAATAATACAATAAGATAGACTTATGGGTTATGCCACGTATATAAAATATAATATGTACTATATTAATTAACACAGACTTGTTGCTTTTGCAATCTTTCGTAGACAAGAAAACTCATCAGTTATGCATTACTCTCATACTCTGGACCATTTTCGAGTTTTATGATCGCATAGTACTACTCTTTTCTTGTCCTGATCCTAATATATGATATATCCACAACACATTATTTTTACATTTAATACTCCATACAAACCGTCCATTACAATTCTAACTTCATATATTTGGGGAAGATAATAATCAACTAAAATATATAAACAATTTCTATATATTTTCCTACTCATCTTTTTAACGCCTTGTTGGCAAAGTTCTTTGAGGGAGTTACAATTTTTAATTAGTAATTATAAAATCATACTGAAAAGACGGAATTCTAATCATTTAAACGTAAATATAATTAAATATATATAATATCTATCTTTTATTTAAAGTAATTAGTGAATGGTGACTTTCAGTATTACCTTAATGTAACCGTGCAATTTTTCATTTATTGAAAATGCTATAAAAGTTTGTTTTTAATTTTATCAGAAAAATTGTTTTTAATAAAATTTAAGTTTAACTGCTACTTATGGATATTGTACCTAAGCGAATATTAGTAAACTTTGTCAAATCATGTGTCGTGTTTGCTAGTCTCTTTTAAGCTAATGAAAATTTATTTATGCGGTTGAAACAAGCATTTTTTTTTAGAAGTAGAAAATAATTTTATTGGAATAAAAAACAGTTAGCTATTTGGATATAATAAAATACATAAATAATATTGTTATAGAAAATTATAATTGTAGTCTTAAGAATAAAACTATTTTACATAACAGTATAACACGGTATTTTTGAAAAATTTAAAGATTTAATTATTTCATTATATATTTACGTATTGCTATAAAATAAAGTAATTACATAAAGTTTTAATAGAATATAATAACTATCTTATCTTTTTAGTGGAATTTTAATTAAAAATAATTTATTTTAATAACCACAATATATAAATTAATTCCATTTTTAGGATAGTTCAATAAAAAAAATCTCATATGAATTTATATAGTAGTTAAGATTTTAATTTTTTAAATAAATATATTTGTTTTTATTAAGAATATATAAATTTGTAATTTTATATTTTGTAAAATTTTTCTCTCTTCAATTGCTTCTGCTTCATCCTATTTCTCAAAAATCACAGAAAATTATTTGTTATTTCATTTTTTTAGAAATAAAAAATGACTAATAAAATAAAAAAGTACTATGTTTTTAAAAAAAAAAACATTTTTTTTCTTAAAGAACAAAGAATCAAGCTCAATGTATTCATGCTATATTATTGCATGATAATACAATCTCTTATATTTTGTTAATTGAATATTATTACTTAAAAGAAAATAAAAATAGGAGCCATAACTGCCAAATTCGGAAAGTCCAAACTGTCTATTGCCGAACCATAGACAAGGAAAGGCCGAAAGGCTGATGCTTAGGAGTTCTGATCCCATCCCCCTCCCTCCCTCAAAAAAAAAAAAAAAAAAAAACGTAAATAATAAATAAAACTAAACAAAGTAAACCATAAAAAAGACTTCAAATTATTCAATTATTGATAAAATTACTTTTAAATTTATTAATGATAAAAAATTCCAAATTATTTTTAATGCAACAAAAATATTTAATTCTAAATATTTTTTTCAAAACTAATTTAGACATTTTCATATAATTTGTATAACTATAATTAAAAAAATAAGATATTTTATTCTTAAATTTAATAATTTTAAACCAATAAATATTTTTGTGAATTTATTCTTTAAACAATCAAAATATTTTGAAAAATAAAACAAAATATAGAGGTCAATTTTCGATTTTTCGTTAAGCAATTTGCTAAATATAAAATTACAAAGTCTCTTAGACTCTTACAGCTTATAAAAGTATTTTTTTATTTAAATAAATAAAAAAGAGAGAGGGTGATGGCATTCTCGTTATTAAAACCAAATACATTGGGCATGAGGTAATTCCATCCATAACTAATGCCTACAAAACCCCGCCTCTCACTCTCTCTCCCCACACAAAAACAAACTCTTAACAGAACGAAACAGAAAAAGGAAAAAGAGAAAACACAAACCAACCATGAGAACTCAACGGCCTCACTGTCTCCTCTTCCTTTTCCTTCTCTGCTTGCTAGCCACATTCTCGAACCTCCACCGGACAGTCACCGCAGTTAACGATGCCGAATCTCCCGCTGCACCCGCAGTTGACGACGGCGATACAACCTTCATCCGAACGAGCTGCAACAACACGCTCTACCCGGACGTTTGCTACTCCTCCCTCTCTCGCTACGCCAATGCGGTCCAGCAGGATCCCGGCCAGCTCGCTCGCGTCGCTATCGCCGTCACACTCTCCAAGGTCCACCGCACTGCCTCCTACGTCTCCAACCTCACTCGCGAGGCCGACTACACCGCCGATTCGCGCGCAACCTCCGCGCTTCACGACTGTTTCACGAATCTCGGTGACGCCGTCGACGAAATTCGCGGTTCGCTGAAGCAGATGCGGCAAATTGGAGCCGCCGGAACCGGCGCCGGCTCGTTCCTGTTCCAGATGAGCAACGTACAGACGTGGATGAGCGCCGCACTCACCGACGAAGAGACTTGTACGGACGGATTCCAGGATGTGGCGGAGTGTCCGGTTAAGGCGGACGTGTGCGACCGCGTCACGAAGGTGAAGAAGTTCACGAGCAACGCTTTGGCTCTCGTCAATACCTACGCAAACAAGGGAGCACCGTGATTTCCGGACTACGATTTCAACCGTTTTGATTACTTTGAAAAAAAAAAGGATAGGTTTTACTGTGTGAGTCAAAATGTGTAGTGTGTGAAAAAAAAAAAAAGGAAAGGAAAATATGTGAATCCTTCTCTGTGTAAATTCCGGTCTTCCTGTAATTTTGATCTTTTAGTTTGGGTGGCTTTTACTTTTTAGTATTTTGTGGTAACTAAAGGTTTAAGAGTAATTAAAGTGACGTTTTTACTTTTTATTACTACTTTTTCTGTTATGCTGTGTTTACTATTTTATTTTCGGAAATGTTGTGTAACTAAAGAAAATCAGCCAAAAACAGTCATAACTTGTCTTATTTAATATTCATTAATTGTTGCGATAATTAATTAATGCTAAATAAGGTAAGTTCTGACTATTTTTCTGGTCTACCTAACATTACCTTTTTTTTTTTAAATTGAGAAGTATTATAACTTATAAGAAATGAAAAAAAAATTGGGGTGAGATAATAACACCAACCAGCGTACGAATAATGATGATGATGAGTTGAGATGACTATTGAGTGTGAAATTGTGAATGGTCTAGCTTTACAGGTTCAAAATGTTTTCATCGCATGTGAAAAGGAAGTGATGTGGGTGTGGCCATCCGATGATATTCAGGCCTATGATTGATTACATTTTTATTCCAATTCGCCATCATAAATAAAAATGAACTTTAACACGCAAATTGTATGTTGAATTAATTTTGCTTGCAAGTTATATATTAACGCATTCAGATGAAGCCTTAACTTGCAACCACACAATGCCTTTATGATAATTATCATCGAATTTAATTTCAGGGAGATTTCCTTCAATCTTGCAATGGAATGAGACATGATAGAATGCGCAAATGACCCTGATCTGGAGGGTCCACAACAATCTTCATCAACCAGATTCCACTAACTTTTTATTTATAGAACTACTGCAGGCCATGAAATGATTAATCTTCTTGATTATGTTCCCATGCACGAGCATTTCACTTTTCTCCTTCAATTATGGTGTTTACACACATACAATCTATGCTTCTTGGTTCTTTTCATCCCTCTTTTACTTTCCTAACTAAAATTAAAAATGCAATGCATGTTAAGATATGAATGAGACAGGCTACCTCTTTAAACACAACTTTTTTTAATTTTATGAGAAAGTGTAGCAGTCTAATCAACCTATAAAGAGAGAGTCTTTTTTTTTTAACCAAATGAACTCAACACATTTCGTGGAGCAAGTAGAAAAAGAGAACATATAAACACGAGATACTAAACACAATAAAAGGTATATTCCGTTGTCATCTCCGACATTGTCATCAACAACCAAACGGATCAACTCCGCCCCAAACTCTGTAGCTCAAATATGATATAATCTTGATCTCTTCAACTCAAAAAATTCTTTAACAGTTCCCGGCATAGTCCAGTCTCTACCATCACACGTTAGCCAAGCGCACTACACATGCCATGTAAACTCGCAACCAAAAAACAAATGATGCACAAATTCTATATCCTTTTTACACAACACACAGATATTATCATTATAATTAATAATCCCGAATCTATTCAGTCTCTCCTTCGTGTTGACCTTGCCAACTAAAACGAACCATGCAAAAAGTTCAACTCTTGGAGGAATCAGGTCTCTCCATATGGTACTAGTGAAACTGTAACTTGTGATGTCTTCTGGGAGAGTTTCTTTTTGTAGTACCTGCACAAATGAGTTAGTGGAAAAAATACCTTTTTTGTCAAATTTCCATATGACAAAATCCTCTTTATCAACCGACAATTTCACAACCCGTAAACGGTCATGAAGTTGGTTGAGCAACTCTAACTTCCATTAAAATTATTCTCTCCTCCATTCGAAGTTTCATACCTACTCTAACCATCCCAGAACCCATAGTCCCCTATTACAGATCCTTGTTGGTTTGAAATAGAGAATAGTCTTGGAAAACTATCTTTTAAAGAGTCACTTTGCAGCCAACCGTCCTCCCAAAAACGAATACGTCTGCCATTTTTCACCTCCATAGACAAATCACCAATCATCATATTTCTCACCTGTTGCTCCTTCATATTAAGCTGACAAATATCTTTCCATGGGCCTCCTATAGATGGTAAAGGTTGTTGTGACATCATTAAAGTTGGGTTTAAATAATTACAAGAACAAACAACATTCTTCCACAATAGGCAGTCCTCCTTAGAGAATCACCACTACCACTTGAACAGAAGCAACACATTCTTGAGTAGCGCATCTCCGACCCCCAACCCACCTAGCTTCTTAGGAGCTTGAACCACCTCCCATTTCATAAGTGGTATGCCATTATTCCCATCTTCTTTACTCCACAGAAACCTTCTTTGTAATCCAATTATCTTTTTTGCAACCGCTTTTGGCATCTTATACAAGTTTAAGTAGTAAATCGGAAGGCTATTTAGAACAGATTTGATGAGAACCAATTTACCAGCCTTGTTAAGAGATTTAGCTTCCCATAAGCTCAACTTATCTTCCACCTTGTTTATGATCGGTTTCCAGGTCTTCACCAACCGAGGATTAGCGCCTAAGGAAATTTCCAAGTACCTAACCGGTAACGCAGCTTCAGTACATCCCAACAAACCACACATATTAGTCACCTATTCCTTCTCACAGTTGACTGAAATCAAGCTTGACTTGTCGTAGTTAATACTCAAGCCAGACATTAACTCAAAACAACGCAGAAGTCTCTTATAATTCAATACTGTCTCCATATCCTGAGGGCAGAACAAGATCGTGTCATCTGCGAATTGGAGATGTGACAGCTCTATGTTGTCCTGTCCCACCAGCAATGGAGAAATACGTCCATTCCTTACTGCCTCACCCACCATCCTGTGCAAAACGTCAACGACAAGGACAAATAGAAAAGGAGAGAGGGGATCTCCTTGTCTGAGTCCTCTCTCCATCTTGAACGGCTTGGAAGGTGACCCATTAATCAACACCGACATAGACGCTGTGGTCACACATTCCTTCACCCATGTCCTCCATCTAAGTTCAAAGCCCATCTTCTGTAGCACTATATCCACAAAGCTCCATCTTACCCTGTCATAAGCTTTCTGAAAGTCTAATTTGATAATTGCTGCTCGCTTCCTTCGCAGCTTTAGCCATTGGACCGTCTCACAAGCAATGAGAGCACCATCATGTATTTTGCGGCCCTTTACAAACGCAGACTGGGTCTCCCCCACTAAACATGGCATCACTAGGCGCATTCTTCTTACCAGCACTTTTGATATCACCTTATAAATACAACCAACCATATTAATCGGTCTTAGGTCTTTGATTTTCTTTGCCCCCACAAATTTTGGAGCTAGCGCCACCCAAGTTACATTAGCCTCTGTTGGTAGCTTCGCACTCTGAAAAAAACCCAATACAGTTGTAGTAAATTCCTGGCCAATCTCGTCCCAACATTTCTTTATGAAGTTCATATTATAGCCATCACTACCCGGAGTTTTACTTGACTCACAATCCCAAACCGCCTCTCGTATCTCCTCCGGAGTTGGCATTACCTCTAGCACGGCTGCCTCTTCCTCCTCAATCTGTTTTACCAACCCATCACGGATGCTAATAAAAGGAGCATGTTCCTACTGATACAGATCTTTATAAAATCCTGTAATCGTAATTTTTATTCTGGCCTGATTCCACACCAATCTTCCACTAATCACTAAAGAATCAATTCTATTGTTCCTCCTTCTAGCTGATGCTAGGTTATGGAAGTACCTGGTGTTCTTGTCCATATATCT
Organism: Arachis hypogaea; assembly: GCF_003086295.3. NCBI lineage: Eukaryota > Viridiplantae > Streptophyta > Magnoliopsida > Fabales > Fabaceae > Arachis > Arachis hypogaea. The sequence continues at coordinate 40,005,172 of NC_092048.1, read as the reverse complement.
AGCATGTTGAGATCGAGACATCTGCTTCCAACGAATCTCCTTTCTAGCATACCACTTCGCACAGCAAGTCACAAGAGCCTTCCGTCTAGCCTCCATTGTTTTGTCATAAGAACCCGCACTAACGATATCATCAATCTTCTTTATCTCTTCCTCAAACTTCTTTATCCTGCTGTTCATATCCCCAAAATTGTCCTTGTGCCATCTCCTTAGCAGTACTCTCAAAGCCTTCAGCTTATTTGTGAATTGGTCATCACCCAAGTTTTTCCACTCATCCTTTACCATCCTCAGAAACCCTTCATGTGTAAACCAGGAATCTAGACTACGAAAAGGTCTTGTACCCGCCCAAAGTCTTGTATCTTCTAGAATCAACGGGCAATGATCCGATTGGCCTCTCGGACCCCCTTTCAATCGAGTATCTGGAAACTCCTCAAGCCACTCCAAGCTGACCATCATCCTATCAATGCAACTACAAGATTTGCCTCGAAACCACGTGAATTTTCTATCAGTTAGCGGTAAGTCTATGAGCTGTAAGTCTTGTACCCACTCCATAAAATCCTCAGCTGATGCTGGTAGACTAACGGCGTCTTTCCTTTCCTCCAGCCGTAAGATCTCATTGAAGTCTCCCATGAAGCAAAACGAAACCTGACATAAACCCACCATATAGCTTAATTCCTCCCACATCACCAGTTTCTCACTCTGCACATGTGCACTATATACAAAACAGAACGCACAGTTAAAATTACAGTTTGTCAGCAAACCTTCAACACAAAGCCAGCCATCCCCTTTATAGCAATTCGACCGTACAAAAAATAAATTATCCAACATCAACAATAAACCACCAGAGGCTCCAGTTGATCCCACATATTCCCAATCCACCGTGTCACAACCCCACAAACATGCTACATCAAATTTAGTTACTACCTCCTTTTTGGTTTCAATCAAGCCTAACATATTCAACCTATACTTTTTCTTCAAATCTTTTACCATACTCATCTTTCCATTCCCTCCTAGCCCTCTAATATTCCAACAACTATAAATCATTTAAAGGAATTTCTACACACCTTATTATGTTGTTTGGGCCTGCTCTTCCTAGCTTTCTCCTTTTGTTTTGCCATCCTTCTTTTTGTTGCAATAGCCTCATTTTGTCTTTGTAAAATAGCCATAATGTCTTCTTCATCATCGTAAAAAACCGCCCCAGACTCCGTTGCTAGCTTCCACGTTTTCATATTCTCTGTTGACTGTATTTCCTGTGTCAGCCTCTGATCAGAGTTAGGTTTTATTCCTTCAATTTTTGTCTCAGAACCAGCATCCTCTATAACCTGTTTGTTTATGTTTTCATGACCCACACCATCATCTTGACCTCCTACCTCTCCCACCTTGCTCTCCCTACCCCGGCACAACATGTCTTGACCTCCTAGCTTACCCCGGTTGCTCACTTCACTGCAGGACCCCTCCACTTCCAGCTCGTCCTCGGAATTAGCCAGCTTATTCCGCGCCGCCATGCTTCCTCCATCAACGTAGTTCTGGACCGGAGTTAGGTTGCCGCTCTTCCCTTCCCATCTGGCCCGGCGCTCAACTCCTCTCAACAGCGCACCGAGACACGAGTCACACACAGCCTGCGCGTCCATGTTAGCTTCCTCGAGTCTCGAAGGAGAGGCTGCGCATCCTTTCCCATGCTGCGTTGCCTTACCGATACAATGGAGCTGCTGCCCTTACCCTGATGCGCGTGAATGCTCCTGACCTGGCCCAGGAACTCGTGCGCAAACTTGTTGAAGCTAAGCACCTGCCAGCAACCCGTCTAGCCTAAAAGCTTGCACTTTCCCACCAGTTAAGTGGCCCATCATAACATCTGGTTGGTTACAAGTTTTTTGGGCCTCCCTTATTTTTAAAAACAACCCCAGCTCCTTCCCACCTTGTACCCTCCTTTCTAGTATTTTGGCCCCACTTCCATTATCAAGACACACCTCTGAAACGGTTCTCTCTGATTCACACTCAATACAATTATCAAATCCTTCACAATCAGCCGCCTCTTTAAATCTTTTAAATTTGAATGGAGCCGTTAAGCCTTGCACTTGATCCGGACATAAATTCTCTTTATTGCATTCATTCAAAAACGTGTCTGTTATTACCGTTCTACCTTTATCTTCATCTCCATCATGCTCTCGTGCGATGATTAGCTCAGCCACCGGATCCCATTTTGCTGCCATTGACAACATTCCGCCTACATGTGAACTAGAAGATTCACACGTTGACGTAACGCATACATCTTGTAGTAGGCATTCGTCTCTATGAATTTCACGTCCACTTTCCTTAACAAAGACATCGAAGTCACTGGTGCCTACTGTGATCTGAATTCGTTCCTTAATAATATCGTCAAAGATACTAGTATCGATTAACACTCGGCCAACACTGAAAGATAAGGCAGACTTCGTCATTTCATCACACTTGACAACTTCCCCCCATAGACTGCCTATCGTATTAAAAGTTTCCACTGACCAGACATGTAAAGGCACTCCATAACATTCTAACCATACTCTTTTAATCGCACTACACTCAGATTCCTCCCATCTCCACACACTGTAAAAGAATTTGAGGAAACTATTCATTTTGAAGGTAAACGCCTCCTCCACATTCTTCACAGTATCAAATACTAATAGGGCTTTGTACGCTCCCAGCACCCTGATTTCAACATGAGGAAAGTTCTTAACGATAGCTCTCCGTAATGATTCGAAGTCAATGGCTTTTGTCGTACCCCCTACTAAGCTCCTCAACAGCCAATCAAAATTATCCTTCGCTATTGGTACTTCAACCTTCTTCGTCCCGCCATTCTTCTGGGGGTCGTTTACGGGCGTAGCATTCCTAGAATCTTCCACTCTTGTTGGACTTTCACCTCTCCGAGGATGCCTGCTTTCCACCTCAGTTCTTATAAGGTCTTCTTTGGATACCCCAGTGTCCTTCCCTCCCGTAACCCTTTTGTACTTAGCCTCACCTACGTAGATAATCTTTTCTCTTAGTCTCATCTGATGCATTTCAGTTATGGCCTTTATCGCCCCCCTTTCGTCGTATAGCGAATAAAAGCAAACATGTGAATCTTTTCATTTTTCATCTTCTGCGCCAGATAGATGTCGTTGATTCGTCCTGTCCAATGGAACAAGTGAAATAATTCCTTTTTTGAAATATTTTACGGCAAATTGTCAACAAAAATAGAGAAAGAATCGTGTTCCAAGCGTTGATACTCTTCTCGATTCCAAACCCCAGGATCGTTTTTTTGTAAAATCCTAGATCTACCCCACTCAGTGTTTCCCCCTCTCCCTCTCTTTCTCCCTCTCTCTCTCATTATGTATTATTGTACATCTACCAAAAAGAGACTAACAGGATACTATAAAGAGAGAGTCTAATTTAATCTATTATATATTACTCATTTTACAATTAAAATATACTATATGTTACTCTCTTATTATAATTCAAATCAATTTTTTTTCTAAAATTAAAGAGTTTTTATTTCTCATTCTTACACTCATTCTATCTCTCTTATATATCATTATCAATGATTAATTACAAATTTTATAATCAAAATGTGTAACATAATATTCTCTAATTATAATTAAAATTAAAGTAAAATTAAAATATTAAAATTAAAATTGAATAGCTATATTATTATATTATTAATTTAACAACCAAAATGTATCACATGATACTCTCTCAGTAAAATTAGAATTTTTTTATTTAAATTAAAAAATATAATATTTACCGATTTAAATAAACGTATAAGTATTTACCAAAATACATTTAGATTCATATCTCGGATACAGTGGAAAACGGGTGCACTAACCCCATTTTGTGATACGGGATGCGCTGGTCATATCCCGGGTGCATCCGAGATATGAACAAGAGAGCATCTCGAATACACTGCATCCGAGATATGTTCATATTCTGACATGGACCAGTGCATCCGAGATACGTGCAAGGAATCAAGACAGGGGCACTGCATCCGAGATATAGTCAAGATTCAATATGCTTATAATATAAATAAAAATAGCATAACAAATAAAAAAATTACATAACTAATTAAATTTGTGTTAACATAACTTTTTAAATAACTTTTTAAATAATAAATTTAAATTCTTCCAAGAGAATTTATTAGATATTTTAATATGAAGTTCTTTTAAATACTGTTATATATAAAATTTAAGAGCATATCAGTACTTTTATACCCTGTTTAAAATTTATAATTTAAGGAGAGACAAACACAAGTGAGAAAAAGAAAGATATTTATTTCTATTAGAAATTTGGAAAAAAATTAATAAGCACATATAGATTAATATATTTGTTTCTATTATTATATTATCTTTGTTTTCATTGAAATTTATGTTAAAAAAATTATATTATTAAATTTAACATGAAACAATATTTATCTTATTATAAGTATCAAAAATAAATAAATAAATAAATAAATTTAAAATTAATAAATATTGATATATAATATATTTTTTAAAAGGGTTTTTTACTTAAATAAAATAAACCAATACCAAAATTACTGGATTCCCCTAAATCAAATTTTGAAACGTAAATATCATCTTTCTACTATTATATAAATCGTTACAGGGGCATGAGGATTATATAATATGTTAACCATGCCACCCAAGAACGATTTATGCATGAATGATCAAGGAGAATAGAGAGTAAATCGTTACAGGGCACACAGGTTATAGGTAACGCATAAATCGTCCCACTCTACAAAGATTCACGTGATTTTGAGCTAAAACACAAAGGCTTGGCACGATTAATGTGTTAAAACAAACCCTCTCAAGCCTGGCACGATTTATGTATAATAGGATACTTTTATTTATAATATTTTAATTTAAATTATATCTATTTAAATTTTAACTTAAAAAATAAAAATATACTTTTTATAATTTCAATTATTAATTTCATTGAGAAGATTAAATTAAATTAAAAAAATACTAACAAATTTTAATAAAAAGAATACTAAATTTTAATACATAAATTTAAGTTTTTTTCTTTAAAAAAAATTATCAAAAGGTGTTAAAAATATTAATTTTGCATAATATAAATTTATGTTGCTTTAAGTAACATAAATTTAAGTTTTTATGAAATTTTTAGTATTCGTTGTTTATATAATTTTTTTAATCATTTTTATTAATGCATATTTTTTATAGAATTTTTTTGTCATTTTTTTATTTGGATTTTGTATAAATTCTAATTATTAATTCTATTAAAAAAACAAAATTAAATAAAAAAAAGAATATAACAAATTATAATAAAAAAAGTACTAAATTTTAATACATAAATTTAAGTTTTTTTTTAAATATCAAAGGATATTAAAAAATATAATTTTGCATAATATAAATTTATGTGTTTTTAAGTAACATAAATCTAAGTTTTATAAAATTTTTAGTATTTGTTATTCATGTAATTTTTTTTTAATAATTTTTATCGATGTATATTTTTTATAGAATTTTTTCATCATTTTTTAATATATAAATTATAAAAAATATGCATCGATAAAAATTATTAAAAAAATTACATGAGCAATCTATAAAAAATATGCATCAATAAAAATTATTAAAAAAATTACATGAATAACAAATACTAAAAATTTTATAAAAACTTAAATTTATGATACTCAAAAACACATAATTTATATGATGCAAAATTATATTTTTTAACACTTTTAGACTTTTTTTAAAAAAAAACTTAAATTTATTTATTAAAATTTAGTACTCTTTTCATTATAATTTGTCAGTATTCTTTTTTTTATTTAATTTAGTTTTTTAATGGAATTAATAATTAAAATTATAAAAAAATAATTAAAATTTATACAAAGTCAAATAAAAAATATGACAAAAATAATTCTATAAAAACTATGCATCAATAAAAATGATTTAAAAAATCAACAACGAATACTAAAAATTTTATAAAAACTTAAATTTATGTTACTCAAAACAACATGAATTTATATTATTCAAAATTATATTTTTTAACACCTTTTGATATTTTTTTAAAGAAAAAAATTAAATTTATATATTAACATTTAGTACTCTTTTTATTATAATTTGTTAGTATTCTTTTTTTTAATTTAATTTAATCTTATTAATGAAATTAATAATTGAAATTATAAAAAGTATATTTTTATTTTTTAAGTTAAAATTTAAATAGATATAATTTAAATTAAAATATTATAAATAAAAGTACCCTATTATACATAAATCGTGATAGGCTTGAAAGGATTTGCTTTAACACGTTAATCGTGCCAAACCTTTGTATTTTAGCTCAAAATCACGTGAATCTTTGTAGGGTGGGACGATTTATGCGTTATCTATAACCCTGTGTGCCCTGCAATGATTTACTCCTTATTCTCCTAAGTCATTCATGCATAAATCGTTCTTGGGTGGCATGGTTAACATATTATATAATCCTCATGCCCATGGAACGATTTATATAATAGTAGAAAGAGGATATTTACGTTTCAAAATTTGATTTAGGGGAATTCAGTAATTTTGGTATTGGTTTATTTTATTTAAGTAAAAAACCTTTTTTAAAATTAACCAAGCTTAATTAATTACTAAGCTAAAATTTAATTGTCTAAACATAATTGAAATTATTAGTTTTTTTTCAAAAATTGGTTAAGATAAAAAAGAATATTATCTACCTATTAATATTCTTTAAATTGATAATATATCAAATTAATTTTAAAAATATATATAAAATACAATATTTAATTATTTTAAAATAAAGAGAAGAAACTTTATAAGCATATCGGATCTTGACTATATCTCGGATGCAGTGCTCCTGTTTTGCTTCCTTGCATATATCTTGGATGCACTGCTGCATATCAGAGATGCTCTCTTGTTCATATCTCGGGTGCATCCGGGATATGACCAGCACGTCCCATATCACAAAACGGGGTCAGTGCACCTGAGATACGTTCGTTTTTTGGTTTTTTTCACTGTATCCGAGATATGACTCTAAATGTATTTTGGTAAATATTTATACGTTTATTTAAATTGATAAATATTATTTTTTTTAATTTAAATAAAAAAATGCTTAAAATTGAGATGAAATATTTTCCTCCAAAATTAATAAATTTTATTCCTCCATCCTCTTATCTAGACTAAACCACCAAGAGTAACCATGAAAGATTGATTCACTAACAAAAGTAACTATAAAAGGTTGTAATTCATGAAATACCCACAAAAATTTAATCATATGTATAAAAATAACCAAACATGAGGTAGCGTTACAGAGTGGTTTATATGGGCAGTTTTCTTTTATGATGGCACGTGTTATTAAGCCCACGTATATTTAATACTGTTTAGGGACAATATGAACCCTAATTCTTCGTTCTTCGTTGGAACCCAATCTTCGCAGAGGAAAACCGTATCTAAGCACAACCATCCACCGTTTTGAACTACTCCACAGTAATATAGTTGAAAGAATTTGAGCAATGTCAAGGAGAGAAGTAACGAAAATGGATTTTCTCTTTCTTTTTTTTTTAAATTGAGAGAATAAAGTATGATTTCTAACCTTCCAATGATTTCTCTTTTATATTTTCTATTAGTCCCACTTATAAAATTGATGGTGAGAGATCACATTTTCGTCAAATGAGAAAAAATTGAAAGGATCTAATACAAGCGTAGGTAGCAGCTTTTCAGGAGCTACTCCACAGTTCTTTCATCCTTTGTTCTCTCAAAATTTTCTCTATGATATATCTCTAGACTCTAGAGTGATATGTATTGTAGCCATCTCTGTAAAATAATAAAAAATTTACCATTAGTGACAATCTCACCAACTCCCTAAGTCCTAACCATGTATCGCCTAACTTCACCATTACTTTGATTTCAAGAACAACAATTACACTATAAAAATTATACAACTTAAATAAAGGGACGAAAATATAATGTACGTTATTGCAAAACCAAACCTTATCATAAATAAATACAATTGATCTAATTTTTGCATATTGAACGAAGAACTCTTATAACTTAGAGGTTTCAGTCATTGAATTACTTTGTTTATGAAAGTATTATCTCTCCAAAGCCTTCAAATGTGACAGAGATCGTCTTTGAACACATTTCTTCGAGAAAGCAGCAATCTCCCTCTCCAATGTCGTCGCAAGAATAGAATAAGAGAACAACGGGTTACGCTAGAGAAGAAGATCAAAAACTGCTCCGTTAGAGGATGATTGAGTTTCGCGCTCAAAAAGGGTTAACACTTCCTATTTTTCGTTTATTTTCACTTTGAAGGAGTAAGTCATTTTTTTTAATTAACTAAATAAATACAATTTCTACAAAAAAAATTAATCCGCCTAAGAAAATCTTTTTACCACGTTGGAATGGCTGTGGACACATTACATATCTTAACAAAATTCTTCTAACGTATCTTTTTGTCATGCCACATTGGAATGGTTGTGGACACGTTACATATTTTAACAAAACTCTTCTAACGTTTGGTCACATTTGACAAACGAAACTCATTAATTGTGGGCATCTGACTTATTACAATTTCTATGGTTATTTTTAGGGGTGTGCATGGCCCGGCCCGGCCCGAAGACCCGGCCCGGTCCCGAGCACTTTAGGGGCTAATTTTATGTGATTTCATCGGGTCTAGGGCCGGGTATGGGTCTCAAAAGTAGACCCGGTCATTATTTCGGGTCGGGTCCGGGTCATAGCTCGGGTCACCCGAAATCGGCCCAGTGGCCCGGTCATCATACACAATTAATATTTTGTGTTATTAGTGATGGATGATGGCTATTATTATGTGAAATTTAAGTATTGTAAACCTTAATATTTTGTATTATTAGTCATTATATATAAGACTATAAGTTAATGTTTTATGTTTAAAATGCATAAGACTTTAGACTAATGCATAATTTTGTGTTATTTGTATTGATTTAAATATTTGGTGTTATTAGGCAATATTAGTATTGATTATGGTTATACTTTAATTTTAGAGAAGAGTTACTTCTTATTATATTTTTCTAAGTGAATTTTACCATGTCAAATAATGGTTGGAGTCTTGGAAATTTGGATATTTTTACATGCTAACTTACAAGAAGGTATCAAGGTAATATAATGTTAACGGCCCGGTTTTCACCCGGTTTTTACCCGGTATAATCGTGGCCCGAAAGTGTATAGGTTTCATCGGGTCTAGGGTCGGGTTCGGGTCTAACAAATAGGTCCGGTATATATTTCGGGCCGGGTCTGGGTCACATCAAACCCGGTTTCACCCGGCCCATGCACACCCCTAGTTATTTTTATCAGCGAACCAATCTTTCATGGGTACTTTTGGTGGTTTAGTCTAATATCTCTTTTTCCTTCTCTATTTCTCTTTACCCTTCCCACTCTATATGAATTATAATTTATATTTTATATTACTAATTTGACAAACCAAAATATGTCATGAGATATTCTTTTATTACAATTAAATAAAATATTTTTTTCAAAATTAACAAAATTCTTCTCTTTTATCTTTCTCTCTTATTCTTTATCGCTTTATCTTTATGTTCTACAAAAAATATAATTAATAAAATAATATAATTCAAATAAATTAATAAAATTACAAAAAATACATTAAATCTATAATTAAATATAAATAAAAAATAATCTTATAATGTTATTTATATCAAATATATTATTATTATATGCATATTTTTTTATTTAGTTTCAAATGTTTACCGCTTATCTTTCTAATTTATATTTTCACTTCTCTTCTTTTAAATATTTATTACAATAATTTAGAGAGAACACTAATGTTGTAATTAATAATTTGAATCAAGATCTAATTATTTCAAAAAGAAGTGATTTTGAGTTAATTTTATAACTATCAATATAAATTTTTTTATACTAATATCTAATTATATTTTTATATATAGTGATATAAAAAAATATTATTTATAAATAATAAGCATGAAAATTGATTATTTTTATTTGTGCAACAGACTTAACACCTAATCAAATATAAAAATATACACATTAAATTCTTTCTATTTTTAGATAATAAATGTTAAAATTAATTATTAGTAAAAAATTAAATTCTTTCACATGAAAATAATAACTAAAAATTATATTATTTGATTTTTTTATTTACAGAGACACTGGACTTTTTAGTTGATGAAGACTTTTGTTCTCTGTAACATTTTTATAAAAATAATTTAATTTTATAAATTTTTTTTACTATAATTTATAATATGAAGACAAAGCCAATGCAATTTCAAAAAATTTATATTTATGTAATAATATTACAGACAAAAGCACTAGTTGCTTCTAATATTAATCCGTTCCCATAATCGGTAATAATAAGGGTGCAAACACAAATTAGATTTTGGGGGCAAAAGTAGTTAGAGACAAACGCAGATTGAATCGAATATGGCCAAAATCTTAATCCGATTCGCACTAAAATAATCGGATCCAATATCCACCATTTTTAAGCTTCGATTCGATATATTGGATATCGCAGAACATAAAAATATTTTTAAAAGCTTATTTTTATTAAAAAGTATCAATAAAATCTATTTTTTCTACTCTTTTAAACATGTTTACTCTAAAAATAATATCAAACATACTTTTCTTAAATAATAAAAAATAATACAACATATATGATAATTATTAGTTGAAATAAAGCATAAAAAAATATTGATTTATTTATTGATTTTTGTGGATCCACATGTATGCGGATATATATATAAAATCCGCAATACAATTCTATTAGTGCGTGGATCAGATCTCACCCAATATCATTGCGAATCGGATCTATATCCGTAATTTTCAAATCGAATTTAGATAAATATTACAGATTAGATCCGATTTATAAACACCCTTTGGTAGTGTGAAATTGAAATATCAGTTCATCTACATCTACACAGAACACATGTTGCCTAACCTGGCTGTTCTAGATAAAAGAGAACATAACCGACCAAGTGATTAAGGTCGTAACTGACCTTACGGGATAACGGCTGAATACCACAACGGATATGTCACCATATTCTGTAATCGCCGAATCCTGGCAAATAATGTACCGTAATGAGGACTTAATGCCAGAAAAACTGCAGTCCCAAAGGGCAAAGGCTAAAAGGGAGAGGCAACCACCAGGTAAAGACACGAAAAACTCACTTTACAACCTCATGCTCTACTGACTTTAGCATTGGAGTGTCTTGTAGGTTGTCCACCCGGCTTGGTTTTGCACTTAACGAAGTTGGGATCTCCTGTCTCCACCCCTTCAGGTCGCTTCCTCGCTCCGAGCATGAACATTTGGCGCCTTTTGTGGAGATCCCGCTCTGTAAGAATCATGGCCGAGTGATGCATTCAATCTACTATTAATTTGGAAACTCTGTTGAAGAGCCAACAATTGGAAGATGAACACGAGACAAACGTCACACAGAGTCGAGAGGAAGTCCCTCCTGGCTACGAAAATCGTGAACACATCAACCAAGAAACTTGTCATTTTGCTGGCTTTGAAGATGACTTTCACCATGCCATACAAGAAATGCAGCATAGGGTACAAGAGTTGGAATGATACCAGCTGAAACTTCAACAGCAATTGGCTGAACGCTCATTATTTAGGCAGTCCCGTTCTCAAAGTTGCCCAGCTAAGGAACGGGAGGGACCTTGTGCTAGAAACCATGAACACAGGAGGGAGCATCGACAAGTTTCATCTTCTCTCCCATGTCGTAAAGACGAGAGAAGATCACCCCGACGATACGGTCTCGGGCAAGGGAGGAGTCCCAATCCGCCCAGTCTAAAAGGAGGAGAACTCCGCAAAGGAGTCTAACTCCTTAAAGGCATAGGGAATCCCGAGATCACGTTATCATGGGTCAAACCCCATTTGCCTCCCACGTACTCCAAGTTCGATTGCCAAATCATTTCGACAAGCCAACAGACTTGAAGTATGACGGAAAGATGGATCCTCAAGAGCATATTGATGCCTTCGAGGCCAGGATGAATTTGGAAGGGATTGAAGACGCAATCCGGTGTAAGGCTTTTCCGATAACATTGTCGGGACCTGCCATGGTATGGTTTAACACCCTTCCTACATGGTCAATATCCTCTTTTGTTGATATCAATGTCAAGTTTTTAGCTCACTTCACTACCAAGAGAACTCAAGCAAAACACCCCATTTCTTCGTTGGGAGTAGAACAAAGGGTGGGTGAAAGCATTTGAGACTACTTTGATTGGTTCAACAAAGCACTTTTAGAGGTAAACACACAAACCCTTGAGGTCGTGTGCTTATGCCTAATTGCTGGATTATTGGAAGCAGATTTTCGTAGACACCTAACCTCCAAGGATGTAAAATCCATGGAGAAAATCCATCAGATTGCGTTGGAGTACATGCGAGACGAGGATGTGTCAAGGGTAGTTTCTATCAAAAGGAAGAACCCAGCACCGTCTCCTCAGAAGGGAGGTATCTCGGCGCAAACTTCAAAACCTTCAGTTCTTTGAGTCGAGAAATTCACCTTCTACACTCCATTAGTGGCCTCACTTTTCGAGGTTTATCAGCAAGTTTCTCATCGAGGTATTTTACCAAAAGCAAGGCATATCTGACCGAGAGTCTCGTTAAATAAATCCCAATACAGCGACTACCATAAGTCCCATGGTTACAAGACTAAAGATTGTATTAATCTGACAGATGCCTTGGAGCAGACAATCCAAGATGGAAAGCTTACTGAATTTGTCTAGCACGTACGACTTCCAAGACGGCGTAATAAGGATGAAGATCGGGAAACCAGAAATTCAAGGAGCTCCAGACCTCTAGAGAGCATGGAGGACACAGCTCAGGTCATAGTCAACGTAGTGGGTGGAAGGAATAGGTTGTCGAGGTCTAACAACACTATAAGAAGAGACGTTAAAGCCGCAACCTCGGAAGTTATCAAAGTAACAAGTGTTCCACCAGTCTAGTTCACATCGGAAGACTTCCAGATCACCACATCGGATGAGGACGAGCCCCTCGTTATCACAGCCAGGTTGGATAATGGCATTGTAAAGAGGATCCTCGTTGATACCGGCACAGACTCAAACCTTCTTTTTAGGAATGTATTTGATGTCCTATGGTTAAAAGATCAGCACCTAAAACCCCATCTCCTAGGGATTTTTGGCCTGGGGGATCATTACATCACACCAGATGGACCCGTGGATCTCCTTTTTACTTTAGAGGAAGGCACAAACATAAGGGCAGTACAAGTCGAGTTCGTTGTCCTCCAGAATTATACAGTATACAATGTCATTTAAGGAGGAAGAGCCTCAACAATTTGTATGCGTTCATCTCAATCAAGTTCTTGGTCATGAAGTTCCTGAAGGCGAAAAATCGGGTTACAACGATTCGAGGAGATCTGGTGTTCACAGTCAAATGTAACAAAGGTAGTCTGACACTTCGAGATAAGGCCAAAGAGTCTACTGGAGTCTTCCTTGTTGACTTGGATACCTGTATTCAAGAGAACCCGAGGCCAGAGCCCAACGGAGCGCTCAAAAAATTTCAAATAGAGGACAAGCCAGAAAAATATACTATGATTCATAAAGAGCTACCTTACCCCCTGAAATCGGAACTCCAAAGTTTCTTGAGAGGTAATGTAGACTTATTTGCTTGGGAACCTAGTGATATGCCTGGAATAAACTTTGCATTTATGTCCCATCAATTGGCTATTGACCACGCTTTCCAGCCGGTTGCGCAGCAACGTCGAAAGATGTCACCCGACCAAGCAACCGAGGTCAAAAGCCAAGTCCAGGGATTACTAGATGCCGGGTTCATCTGAGAATTAACTTATTCCAGTCAGTTGTCGAATGTGGTGATGGTGAAAAAGTCTAATAAAAAGTGGCAAATGTGTGTGGATTACACCGATTTAAACAAAGTCTGCCTAAAAGACTATTTTTCTTTACCCAATATAGATGATATGATTGACTCCTCCTTGGGATATTGGGTTCTAAGCTTCTTAGATGCTTATAGTGGTTACAGCCAAATCCCGATGCACAAAGCTGACAAGGAAAGAATAGTTTTCATTACCCTGGAAGGGATTTACTGTTATACTGCAATGCCTTTTGGTTTAAAAAATGCAGGAGCAACATACCAAAGGCTAATGGCGAAGGTTTTTAAGCAACAGACTAGGAGGAACATGGAAGTATACATTGATGATATGCTGATCAAAACCAATAAAGATTCCGACCTGATCAAATATCTCAAGGAAGTGTTTGATTGCCTCCAACTTCACAGGATGAGGTTGAATCCAGTAAAGTGCACTTTCGGAGTTTAGGGAGGTAAATTCTTAGGGTTCATGGTTATCCAAAGGGGCATAGAGGCAAATCCTAAAAAAGTTCCAGGTAATCTTAGACATGTCGAGTCCTCGAAATCACAAAGAAGTTCAGAGCCTGACAGATCGGTTGGCTGCCCTATCAAGGTTTTTAAGAGCTCCTGCCACTAAAGCCAAACCATTTTTTAATTTAATGAAGAAAGATGTTGACTTCTCTTGGATAGAGGAATGTGAAGCTGTTTTTCAACATTTCAAAAACATACTTTCATCTCCTCCTATTTTGGCAAAACCCAAGCATGGCCAGCCTCTATATCTATATTTGTCCATGATTGAAGAGACCTTGGCTTCGGCCTTGGTCTTAGAAGATCGGGACAAACATCAATGACCAGTGTATTTTGTTAGCAAGGTCCTTCAAGGACCTGAGCTGTGGTACTCAAAAATTGAAAAACTCACTTTCGCATTACTTACATTGGCACGTCGATTGCGCTAATATTTTCAAAGTTATCTAATAATTGTGCGAACCGATCAACCGAACAAAAATATTTTGCAAAAGCCCGACCTCGCAAGTTGGATGATGAATTGGTCTGTTGAGTTGTCCCAATTTGATGTGCGTTATGAACCACACTCAGCCATTAAGGCTCAAGCTGTGGTCAACTTCCTAGCTGAGATGACGCACCATGATCCCGATATACCGACATGGGAGCTTTACGTAGATGGACCCTCCAATGTCCGGTATGGAAGAGCAGACCTCATCTTAACTAAAGGAGAAGTCGTGGTGATTGAAGCCTCCATTAAATTTGACTTTCCTATTTCAAATAATCAATATGAATATGAGGCTTTGCTTGTAGGGGTGGCACTAGCTCGGGACGTCGAAGCAATGGACATAACTGTATTCAGTGATTCACAGTTGGTGACCTCTCAAGTTAATGGAGAGTACCAAGCAAGGGACCCATTGTTAAAACAGTACTTGAAAAAAGTACAACAAGAGGTAAAAACCTTTAATTCTTTTTCAATCAGGCATGTACCTAGAGAACAAAATACTCATGCTGATGTGTTGTCCAAACTTGCAAGCACTAAGCCTGGTTCAGAAAATTATAGTCTAATACAGGAGGTGCTTACAGAGTCCATTGTGATTAAATCTGATGTTCTGACCTTGTGCTCATCTACTATCAATACATGGATGAACCCAATCTGTAAATATTTAGAGCACGGGACATTGCTTAATGATCCCAAGGAAGCGAGCAAATTACGACTTAAAGCAGCCAAATAAACTATGATAAATGGTCAACTATATAAAAAAGGACATGTCCCAGCCATTATTGAAATGCTTAAATGACCAACAAACGATGTATGTACTGTAGGAAGTTCATGAATGAGGCTGTGGACATCATTTAGGGGAAATTTCTGGCATAGAAAGTCATCAGAGCCAGATACTATTGGCCGACGCTCATTAAAGATGCCATGGAATTCATAAACAAGTGTGATAAGTATCAACAACACAACAACCTCCACCAAGCACCTCCCTATGAGCTCGTATCCGTCATACCGACTCGACCATTCGCCAAATGGGGTTGGACTTGTTGGGACCATTTTTGCAAGGTCCTGGGTAGGTAAAGTACCTTATAGTTGCTATAGACTATTTAACCAAACGGATTGAAACTGTGCCATTGTCTAGCATCAGTTTTTCCCAATGTCGGAAGTTCGTCTGGAAAGACATCATAGCGAGGTTTGGAATTTCCAAATCCATTGTTACGGATAATGGGACCCAGTTCATAGACGCAAGATTTCGAGAACTTCTTTCCAGCTTGGGAATCCGGAAAATATTTGCCTTGGTGGAACATCCTCAGGTAAATAGGCAAGCCGATGCCACAAACAAGATAATCTTGAATGGGTTGAAGAAGATACTGGATGAACATCTCGGTTCTTAGGCTGACGAGGTGTGGTCAGTATTGTGGTCATATCGAACTACAGTGCACTCCACCACCAACGAAACTCCGTTCAAACTTACCTATGGTGAGGATGACATAATCCTAGTAGAACTTGGAGAGCCAAGCCCGAGAAAGCTTCTTGGAACATCGGCAACCCACGAAATCTTGGACTTAATTGACGAAGTCAGAAGTATGGCCAACTTAGTAGAACAAGCTCTGAAGCAAAGAGTCGCTAAAAGATACAACGCAAAAGTTCGACCTAGAAACTTTTAAGAAGGGGACTTGGTTCTAAGGCAAGCCGATGTCAGGATACCGGGAACTCGGGATAAGCTAGCTCCAACCTGGAAAGGACCTTTCAGAGTAAAAGAGGTATTGGGAAAAGGAGCATACAAGCTAGAAACTTTGGACGGCCCGAGGTACTGAGAAGTTGGAATACAACCCATTTGAAAAAGTACTTCTCTTAGGTGATGGTCACACTTTATGAAATAATTTTCTTTCACTTTACGAAATAAAGGACATTCTTTTCCTAGGAAACCAGGTTTTTAATGAAGCCTCATTTGTACTATTCAAAACTCCCCTTTTTTCAATTTTCCATATAAATGTTTGAATTAATTGAAGTCTTATTATGAATTCAATGTTATGTATGGAAAAACGTCACCTTACTCGTTTAAAATCGAAATCGAACTAAAAGTAAAGTTTGAAACAAATGATTTAATAAAGAAACAGACATACGATGAGCAATACAAAATAAAATGCTAAGCATTTAATGACCCCGACATAACGGGGATAAATTAACGTTAAATCCCGAAAAACAAATGGGAAAGATACTACAAAAAGTGTCACAAATACCAAGGTACCAACCTTAAAATACTTAGAATATAAGTAAAAAAAATTGTATGTGAATTACAAAATGGAAATAATCTTTTCATCCACAACTTTTTTGAAGGCATTGACTTCAGAGACATCCAAGTCGGGAGCCTTCAGCTTAATTTGTTCCTTAATATTTGTCTCGGCATCAAAAACATCGTCGATAGCCCCTTGCTCGGCCCTCCAGACAGCAAGATCAAGTTCCTCGATCTTCTTCATTAACTCGGAAACTTGCTTCTTCAAGGTCGCCTCCCTTAAATCCAAAGCAGCTTGAGCTGACTTCAAAATTTTTAACTCATCTTCCAGGGAAGTATGCTTGGTCTAAATAGCAGTAATTGAGCTATTGAGATCCTTCATTTGGTTGGAGGCCTCAGCAATCATCATGTCCTCAGCAAGGAATTCTGAGCAAAGACTCATAATCTCCACTTTTACATCCCGGACGTAAGTCGGGGAACGCAGGAGCATCCTTTTGACCCGAGGAAGGGTGTCCTTCAGCGGCATATTAGCAAGAGCTGCCCGAATAGTTTCATCCATGAAGTGTTTGTCCACAAACTCGGGAGCCTAGAATCCCTGGTCCAAAACATGCTTAAAGTTCGGAGGGGCAGAGATAGTAGCATCATCCTAGCCAACATTTCAGGGCCGCTTTCGAGAAGGGGAGTTGGCGGGGAAATTTTCCTCTACAACAAGCACCTCGGGGCCTTGCCCCTCCCTACTCCCTTCCACCACCCGAGGCTGGGGCTGACGACTTATGGTAGCAGACGACGAACCCCATCGCCACCAACTGTGATAGGAGGTTGAGATGCCAACCTCCTCTTTATCTCGGCAATAGCGGCAAGTCCTCCAGCCATGTCAACTGTAAGACAAAAACAAAGATAACTCGTGAGATAAAGAAATCGAAAATAAATGGAGATGCAGAGAGTTGAATGCTTACTGATGGCATTCCGAGCAGCTTGCTCGTTTATAAGAATGTCCCTCAGAATTAATAGATGCTCACTCCACAGCATCATTAACAAATTAATACTAAGGAGCCTATCAGTATTCACATGGCAAAGTTGGATTTTCGACTAAGAGACATTGTAGTTCCAATAAAGATTAAACTTCTTAGCGCCCTCCAAAGTCAGGAAAAAAGGAGTGGTGCCCTCCACAGCCCCTCAATCTTAAATTTTTTTTTCTTGAACCCATGATAGGATTATTTGAATAAAGTAAAAATTCTTCTATTTGGGACACATCGGAAAGAGATGAACCCGCGACCTTGAGACCTAAACGGAACCGTCAAAGTAAAAAAAGTAAAAAAAGATCCTAAGTGTGGGTACGATTTCGAGGAACGAGCAAAAGAGCTCGAAACCTCGGATAATCACCTGAGTGTTAGGATGCAGTTTTAAAGGAGCACACCCCGTGTGAGTCCAAATGCTCACTTGAAAATTGAAAAAGGGCAGGTGAACCCCAATCTGGGAGAACAAAGTTTCGTACATCCACAACCAATGCGAGACAGTACCAGCGTGCTCATTTATGTGGCATAAACGATCCCCAGATCTCAGGACGACATTGAAAATGTACAAGTTGCTAATATCAGAATCAAAAATAATTTGAGCTTCCCACAAATTATCAAGCTCATCTTGCATGATAGTGGAAGGAGTGGTTTGAATCTCCTCGGACATCCAACCGTAGATATCCACCTCGATCTCACTATTCATCCTCTGAATAGGGACAGGTCGGGGTCTCGGCAAATTTGCACTACCACGACCATGAGCCACAATGACCTTTTTCCTAGCCATTACCTACAAGGGCACCACCACTACGTTACTACCACTATCAGAAAGTAAAATCCTAATACTACAAAATTTTGGCTAAGAAAGCAAAAACAAAATCCAGGAAGCACAAGAATAGGGGCAAGCAAAATCATCAAATTATTTGAAAAAACTCAAACAATGGTATCCCAATGACACTCAGCCTAATCAAAAGTAAATAAACAAAAGAAAATGCGTGGAAAATATTAAGAGGCATCAAACAGTACCCACATAACAGGAAAAATAAACAAAGATTCACAAGCAAAAAGCTCCAAAAAAAATTACATGCAAGAATAGAGAGGTATCAGAATTACTAGCCTTAAAAACGTTGATAGAAGGGGTATCGACGATAATAAACTTGACAAAGACAAAGAAGAAACTGCTTGAAAAAGAAAAAGACTCCGTTCGCACGAAGTGAAAGAGTTTTTGGAGAGAGTAGGATAGTATTGGTAAAAGTTAGAAATGAAAGGTAAAATGAAAAATAAAGGTTATTTAATTTCAAATTAATGTTACATTTATTGCAGAAAGAGAATAGAATAGATGGTTCGTCGAACGAGAGAATTATAACCGTTTTAAAATTAAAGGAAACTGAATAGTTTCCTTCAATGAACCCTTTGAAATTCATCTAAAGGAGGGCTTAACTCATGAACTCGGATGCCCCCGACTTGAGGGCTCAGGTCCAGGAATCCGAGTTGCGAGCCCTGTTCCAGACAAAAGAAAACATAACCGACCAAGTGATTAAGGCGGTAACCGACTTTACGGGGTAACAGTCGAATACCACAACGGATATGCCACCATATTCCGTAACCGTCGAATCACGACAAATAATGCGCCGTAATGAACACTTAATGTCGGAAATTGAAGGGGAGAGATGGTTGTGTATAGAAGGGGAATTGACAAACAATAATTTTTATTTGTGCTGGTTGCTTGGTGTATGGTGCGCATACAAGGGAAGTGAAGCTTGTTGTGTGGGAAGAGTTGAGTTTTTTTATCGGAAATATGTCAGGTTCCTTTTTGCTACATGGGTGTCTTCAATGAGGTTGTGCAGTTGGAAGAAAGAAAAGGCGCTAGTGTGTTAACAGCATTATCGAACTGATGGATATAGAGTTGAATGACCGTAAGTTTACATGGTTCAGGGGGTCAATCGTGTGGTCAAATTAATAAAATATTAGTGAGTTTGGTTTCATTGTTATATTTTGGAACACTTGGTTGAAAATGAATGACAGAATTTTCAGGAATCAATAATCAGGTATTGCAAGAATAATTAACAGGTTGATTAAGAGTTATAAAGAGTAGAGTGAGTGAGATTTGATCTTTTGGGTTGATGGATTTTGTCAAAGATGTTTAGAAATTAGTTTATTTTATCTGTTTAATACTTTTTAATTGAGACGCTAATGCTCCACCTTATTGTGTTAAACTTTTTATTTCAAAAAAAAAAAAAACGACAATCCCAAAAGACAAAGACTAAAAAAAAGAGACAATCACCAGATAAAGACACAAAAAACTCACTTTACAATCTCACGCTCTATTAACTTTAGCATCAGAATATCTTATAAGTTGCCTATTCGATCTGATTCTGCATTTAACGAAATTAAAATCTTCTATTTCCACTGCTTTAGGTCGTGACTTCGCTCCGAGTACAAACACGGGCATTTAAAATTAAAACTGGATCGAATTCCGAAGCATACAAGATTCACATCGCATATTGTACTTAAATCGTGATTGCTGATCCACTATCTAATTAGTTTCAATAAAATTTAAATATCATGGACTCCGACTAGCTCGTGTAAGTGTAACCCTTTTACTTTAGAAAATTGAACAGAAGCGAATAAATTATGCTGTACGGTACCCCACGACAATAATTTTAATGGGATAACATTTATCAATAATACAATTCTGCTTTTATTTTATATTGATAATAATAAATAATAAACAATAATGATGCTGTCTGTTTTCCCTTTCATTACATTTTACTAGTTTAGTTAATTAATTAAATATTAAAGTATTCGAGTGTAGCCGTATACTTGAATTTTAAAACCTTTCAGCTTAGTTGAGTGGCACGTTCTGCGGATGCACTTTTGTGTAATATAAATGGACCATGCTTGTGTTAGGTATACTTTCACAATCTATTCATCCATATACGCCGTAAAGATACACCATAAACACCAGCATGGTTTTTTGTCTCTATGCTTTGGCTTTTTAACATTTCAATTAATTAAATAATAATTTAATTATATACTAAAATTAGTCACTAAAATTAAATATAAATTAAAATATAAAATATATATTAAAAATAAGTTAATCTATACATATATTTATATATACAAATATATAATAACTAATTTTACTATATAAATAATATTATAAATAAAATTTAATTTTGATACAATATTAGTATAAAATTGTTTTGCACATACATTTAATCACGTAATATTATACCAATAAAAATAATTATTTTTCATATTGACCGTGTAAATAGTCATCTGAAAAACAAATGTAATTGCACAACTATATAAAATATTTTACATTATTAGTGTATAAAAATTAAATTCTAAATAAATATTATCTATACCTACAAAATTATACATATTATAGACACAAAATTATACAAAGAGTATTTCTAAAAGAAATTTAATTTTGACAAAAAATAAAATAAAATAAAATAAAATATTTAAAATGAAAATAAGACATTTCATATATTAAAAATGAAATTGGTAGTTAGACCAAACGTTAAAGACTAACACCATAGTGAAAAGACAGACTCTGCTGATCTGCTCATTTTATTATTCTTTGAAAAACCAACCACCATTTAAAACCTTGTTAAGTTTTTCTCTGATAATAATACACTAGTTGTGCCAGTTCCTAAGAAATACCTTGATGCAGCAGTCAGATCTGAATTGTTTGATGAGTAATTAAGTAGCTTGTCACGTCAAATAATTTAGAGAAAAGAAATCGTGTGTAATGGTACGGTCAGATACACTAATATGCCAATTATTGAGTTAGCTGCACTTAATAATCGAGAAATTTTGTATTAGTTAGTATTAGTTGTCGTTATTGTTTAGGGTACAGATAGCAAAACTTGCATAATCTCTTGGGATAATTTCCCTTTCTTTTTGAGGGCTGGAGCAGTGAAAATAACGTACGCATGCATAACGCATTACGTTTCACTACTAGAGTTATTAATTAATTGGATAGAATTTGGAAGCAATGGATTAAATAAGAACACATACATCATCAATTTGAATAAAAGGATTGGAGGATTGATTGCTCGGTGGATGGTTGTAATTTCTAGAGGGTTCCAACCACATTAGCCGTTATCAGAAGTCTCCGTCCATGATGAGTCTCCAAAAATAGCGATGAAAGTGACAGAAGCAGAAAAGGTTAGGGGAATTGTTTGGCTTGTTTGAATGTGCATTATTTGGACTTGGATCGCAGATGCAACCCGTGAAGGAGTGAAAAGACCAGAAGCCGAACCAGGCAGGTACCTATTCAAAGTGCGACAAAAGTGTTAGTAATTAAAAAACCATAAACAGAAGCACACATCTTTTCTATTATTTTCTTCATTAATTAACAGCTCCATATTAGTGGTTCACGGGACAGAATCACACAATTCTTGTTTTCTTTCTTCTAATTAATTAATGAATTAATTTATGACATGAAGCTTTCTATGGTCCCCTCATCATAATTTAATTTGTTCCTTCTTCTGCTCTATGTCCTAAGTTTGCTTCACTGAAAATTCGCGGCTGGCATTATTTATTTTAATCATCATACTTTAATTTAGTCAAATTTCGGTTTTAGTCAGATGCTTTTGTTTTTGCAGCTTACAATGTTTTCTCTTCAATTTAGGAAAACTGAAATAGTAGTGATAGATTGCATTGATTGCACAACATTTTGAGTAAAATACAATAATATTTTATACCGCAAGTCCGAAGAGGTCAAAGTGAAGCAATTGTGGAATCACGGGAATGTGAGACAAAAGACCTACCAAATCTTAAATGTTTCATGTGAAAAATATTTGAATAATAGGTTAAAACTTCAGAGGTAATTGTCTTCCGGTAAAATTAATAGTGTTAGATAATTTGATATATTTAATTAAATTATTATCTAAAATTTTTAATTATTAATTTTGTAGAAAGGAAATTGCATGTCTCTTCTAAATAATAAAAAATGTTATATATAACTAAAAATTAATCACGCATTATGTATTTATATATAAATATATGTGTTGTTTAATTAATTTTTAATATATATTTATAAGAATAACTTATTTAATAATTGATTCTTTTATACATATAATATGATTCTCGAATAATAATCCTCTTATTTGAAAAATTAAATACTTTTCATTTCAAATAATCATTATAGTATTTTACGGTCTTCTTTGTTTTTATGTAAGAAAATTTTTTAAAGAATTTTCCAACGAAATCTCTTAACTTTTTGTAGACTTTAATATTTTTATAATATTAATCAATATTTATTTATAGAAAATTGAATTACTTTTTTAATTAATTTAATTTTAAAAGTAATGAAAAAACAAACTGAGAAGAAAATAGGAGGGGGGGGGGAGGGGATCGCATATTGGGCTTAAAATTGCATACTGGGCTTAAGTTCCAGTCTAATTTAACGTTGGACTACAAACCCAACAGGCCAACACCACTCTCTTCGCAGTTCACGTTTCCTTCGATTTTGTTTTTGATAAAAAAAAAAGAGAAAAAAAAAACTGCTGTAAAATAAATAAACAACAGAGAGAAAATAAATATAAAATAAAAAATATAAATAAATAATTGAATAAATTACCATTTGTACCCACGAAAGATACAGACGCTGAGAAATGTACCTATATAAGAATAAAACAACAATTGTAACCACAGAAGATGAATTATGTGTGCCAAAAGTACCCTAACAGACCAATTGCGTAACCAACGTTCGGGTACTTTTGGCACACGACGGTCATCTTCCGTGGTTACAATTGTCGCTTTATTCTTATATGGGTATATTTGTCAGCGTCTGTATCTTTTATAGGTACAAATGGTAATTAATTCATAAATAATTCTAGTATTATTACTCTAATTAATATCTCAATATAATAAAATGATTCATATATATATATATATATATATATATATATATAATATTGTAGCATTTAAACAAGGAGAAGAGTATTTATTGTTAGAGTAAAGTATCATTTTTATCCTCAACATTTGGGGTAAGTCTCAAAGTTGTCCCTAACATTTCAATCGTCCTATTTAAATCCCTAACGTTTCAAAATTGACTAAATGTTGTCCTGCCGTTAGGGATCCGTTAACAGAATTGACGGTGGGACAAAATCGAGACGATTTTGAAACGTTAGGAACTTAAATAGGACGAAAACGTTAGGGACAAAAATAATACATAGAAATAAATTTTAATTTTATCCTTCAATAATATCAATTTTTTACTGTACATAGTATTCAATTATTTTTTAATCACATCTAAGTGAATTACAGTTAATCACATCACTTTCATTCTAAATAAACTATTTTTTTATAATTTTACACTTAAAATAATATAATTTTTTATAAATAAATTTTACACTTTCATTCTAAATAATGTAATTTTACTTTCATTACTTAATCACATTACTTATAATTTTTTTTTATAATTCTACACTTTCATTCTAAATAAATTAATTTTTTTCTAATTTTATGCTTAAAGTAATATAATTTTTTTATAAATAAATAAATTTTATACTTTCATTCTAAATAATGTAATTTTACTTTCATTACTTAATTACATTACTTATAATTTTTTTTATAATTTTACACTTTCATTTTAATCACATTACATTATTTATTTAGAATAAAAATATTAAATTTATTTATTTATAAAAAAATGATCTTACTTTAAGTGTAAAATTATAAAAAAATAAATTTATTTAGAATGAAAATAATGTAATTAAATGTAATTTACTTAGATGTGATTAAAAAATAATTGAATACTATGTACAATAAAAAATTGATATTATTAAAGGATAAAATTAAAATTTATTTCTATATATCGTTTTTATCCCCAATGTTTTTGTCCTATTTAAGTCTCTAACGTTTCAAAATCGTCTCAATTTTGTCCCGCCGTCAATTCTTTTAACGGATTCCTAACGGTAGGACAACATTGAGTCAGTTTTGAAATGTTAGGGACTTAAATAGGACGATTGAAACGTTAGGGACAACTTTGAGACTTACGCCAAATGGGGGACAAAAACGATATTTTACTCTTGTTGTTATTGCTTGTGTATATTGCCTCAAATCATGTCTCTATTTGTATATGCATAAAGTCCTCATTTTCAACCTTCATTAAATGTAATTTTTCTTGATAATATGAGTATTCTAGCATGGAAAAGTTAAGCCGTCCATGGACATCCATATCACAACACTTTCTCTTGGATGTCCATTTTAAGATTATGCCTCGTTAAAATCTTAAAACGAATGAAAAAAAACTTTAGTGAAGGAAAAAGAGTACAATATCCTTTGTGATGGGACTGTCTCATTAAAAACTTTGTCAAGAAAAACCCAATGAGAGAAAACCTTACCAAGGAAAAGAGAGTACAGTCTTCCCTTCTTGTCGACATTATTTAATATCTCTAAATCGGCGCATCCTAATTTGATGTACCAATTTTTCAAATGAGGGTTTTGGAAGTGACTTTGTAAATAAATCTGCCAGATTATCGTTTGAGCGGATCTGTTGGACATCAATTGTTCCTTGATTTTGAAGATCATGAATGGAGAAAAATTTTGGAGAAATATGATTTGTTGTATCGCCTTTGATGTATCCACCTTTAAGTTGAGCAATGCATGCTGTATTATCTTCAAACTGAACAGTTGGAGCTATCTTATGATCAATCAGTCCACATATATGATGACAGAATATATTGGATCAAACTCTTGAGCCAAAAACACTCGTGACTTGCTTCATGTATCGATAGTATTTCAACATGATTAGATGATGTTGTTGCTATCGTCTGTTTTGTGGACCTCCATGATATAGTTGTATCACCATATATGAATAGGTATCCTGTTTGAGATCTTCTTTTGTGTGGATCATGCAAGTATCTAGTATCTGCATAGCCAACTAATTGTGAATTAGATTTATATGGATAAAACAAATCCTTATCAACTGTTCTATAAAGATATCGAAAAATTTGTTTGATTCCATTCTAATGTCTTCTTGTTGGAGAGGAACTATACTTTGCTAGTAAATTCATCGCAAATGTTATGTCAGGTCGTGTATTATTAGCAAGATACATTAGTGCTCCAATGACACTGAGATATGATACTTTAGGATCAAGGATATCTTCATTTTCTTCTTTAGGACGGAATTGATTCTTTTCCACATCTAGAGACCTTACGATCATTTGGGTACTTTAATGGATGTGACTTATCCATATAAAATTTCTTCAAGATCTTTTCTGTGTATGTTGTTTGATGAATAAATATCCCATTTTTTGTATACTCGATTTGTAGGACGAGACAAAAATTAATCTTTCCAAGATCAAACTCTTCTTTTAGAGCTTTTATAATTGTTAGAATCTCTTCAGAGGTTCCAATATTTAAATCATTAACGTACACAGCAATTATAATGAATCTAGATGCAAATTTCTTTATGAAAATACATGAGCAGATATCATCATTTTTAAATTCGTTTTTGATTAGATACTCAGTAAGACGATTATACCATATTTGTCCAGATTGCTTTAGACCATATAAAGATCTTTGCAATTTTACTGAGTATAACTCCTGCAAATATTCATTGGATGGTTTAGATATCTTTAGTCTTTCAAGAATTTTCATATAGATATCACGATCTAATGATCTGTATAAATAAGCTGTCACCACATCCATTAGATGCATATGTAGTTTATGGTATGCAAATAAATTGACCAAATAATGCAATGTTATTGCATCTACTACAGGAGAATATGTTATTTTTATAATCTATACCAGGCCTTTGTAAAGAATCTTGTGCTACAAGTCGAGCTTTGTAGCATACAACTTCATTTTTCTCATTTCATTTTCTCACAAATACCCATCTGTATCCAACAGGTTTTACATCTTTTGGTATACGGACTGTAGGTCTAAAAACTTTACGTTTTTCAAGTGAGTCTAACTCAGCCTTCATATGCTTATTCCCATTTCGGCCAATCATTTCTTTGTCGACATTCTTTGACTGTTTTTGGCTCAAGATCCTTACTTTCATGCATGATGTGTAATAACACATTATATGCATATATTTTATTGATAATTATTTTATTTCGGTTCCATTTTTCTCCTGTAAAGACATAATTTACCGAGATCCCACCATTTTCACAACTTTCAGTATTTTCAGGTACCTGAATATCTTTCAATGTCAAAACTATATCAAAATTTTTGACAACTATAGGTGTCTTTACTATATCTTTATCTTTTTAACAGGGATAGTATTTACCTATTTTCTTTTTCGAGGATTTTTGTCTTTGGAACCGATAGGCCTACCACGCTTCTGACGTAAATTTGTTTTGGTGGCTATCTGTTCGACCAGGACATCAATTGGTATATAGGATTTAGTAATCTTTTTTGTATCAGAAAATGCATCAGGCAATTCATTTGCTATTCTTTGCAAATGTATAATATTTTGAATTTCTAGTTTACATTGCCCTGATCGAGAATCTAAATGCTTCAAGGATGATCCATTCCAATTAAGTTCAATTTCAAGAAGTTTATTCTCTCCTCCTAATGTTGAAAATTTTGATTAATCAAAATGACAATCTGCAAATCGAGTTTTAAACACATATCCTGTTTGCATCTCAAGATATCTCACTATAGATGGAGAATCATAATCCACATAAATTTCCAATTTTCTTTTGGGTCCCATTTTGGTGCGAGAAAGTGGGGCAATTGGGACATATATCGCACACCCAAATATTCTTAAATGGGAAACATTTGACTCCTGACCAAAAACTAAGTGCAGAGGAGAGAATTGATGGTAACTTGTTGGTTTCAATCGAATAAATGCTGCAGCATGTAAAATGGCATGCCCAAAGCAGAGATTGGGAGATTTGTTCTCATAAGTAAGGGTTTAGCAACCAATTGGATGTGTTTAATAAGTGACTCTACTAGCCCATTTTGTGTACGAACATGAGCTACTCTGCTACTGGATGTTCAACACTTATACCATTTGCCATACAATAAGCATTAAAGGCTTGGAAAATGAATTCATCAACATTATCAAGTGAGGGCAACTTTTCTAATATAACCTTTTTATTTGAATCATGAGTTGTGATACATAAGTACTCATGATTTTTCTCATTCATTGTTTCAATATGATATCCATTTCGGCGAATATATTTAAAACTCAATAAATTTTTTAAATACTTGGTAGACAATAGTGCATTATTTATTATAAACTTTATTTTTCTGGAAAACAAAATTATAACTCTTTAGGAGCCTTCTATCACATTGCCTAAGCTAATAATAGTATTAACATATTCTATTTTTGGTACAAGATGAGTAAAAATATATATTATTTTTGAGAATGGTATGTGAATTTACACTTTTTGCAAGGCAAACATCTTCATTATATATCCTTACCATTTTTTTTAAAAACAAATAATACAATAAAATTGTATTTCTAATTGGAATTATTTTTCTAAGAATCACTGTTTATAAAAATAGTGTCATATACTAAAATTTTATTATCATTACTATTATTTTTTTCGGTGTTCTTCAATGAGCAGAAATAGAACAGTAATGGCAACTCCCACCACCATCACCTCCTCTCTTCCAGCAACCAGCTCTAGTGGCAAGGACGGCGAAGGCTTCGGCGGCGACGTCTTGACTCAGCGGCGGTGCAGGAAACAAAGGTGTTGGTTGCGGCAGAGCGCGGCGGCTCTTCTCTTCCTCGCATCGTCGGCGGCAGCAGTGGCCCCTCCTGGGTGCTTTCCTCAGTCACGCGTTTTTCCCCTCCATCAATCGGCGACGGCGAGGCAGCAATAGCAGCGGCGCCTCCTCTCCCTCACGTGCGTCACTCTCTTGCACCACCAGATCCAGTCTCTCTTAACTCGGTTCGGCGGCCCAATGGCGGCGGTCGGGGCAGGACAGTTCCACGAAGTAGCTCGGTGAAATGGCGGCGACGCGAGATGGATGGTGGTAGGCGCGACGGCTGGGTCTCCCTCTTCTCCCTCTGGCCCAACTCACTTCTCCCTCAGACCTATCTTCCTCTCTTTTTCTTCCCCGACGCAACCCTCTCTTCCTCTCAGCTTTCTCGGGTCTCACTCTCCCTTCCCTGCTTCCCCTGTTTCCATTTCCCTTCTCTTTTTCTTTCTTAGTTTATTCTGAAGTTATGCTTCTTTTGGGGAAAATGGGGTGTGGGGGTGGTGGCTAGGAGTTAGGGTAGAATTAGGGTTTAATTTGGGACAAATGTAAAATTAGGGATTCTTGGGCAAATTAGGGTTTTGTTAAATTTTAATAAAATTAAGAGATATTATATTAAATTAAATTCTAAATTAATCCTTTAAAATTTTTTAAAAATATTATTAAATTATCAATTTGTTGATTAGATTTTAATTATATATTCTAATTTAAATATAAAATAATATAATTAATTTTCTTTGTTTATAAGAATTAAAGTATTAAATTCTGAAATCTTAATTATTTAAACTAAATCATATAAAATTCTTATTATTTTATATTTACTAAACTTTATAATTTAAATATAAAAAATAATTTAATAATTATAAAATCAGATAAAACCTTAAATTACTTTAAACTCAATTAATCAAAATTTACTTTAATTATCTTTAATAAACTATTTTCTGAGATTAAAGTACTTAATGAATAAACAAATCAAAATTAGCTCTTAATAAGATTTTTTATTTGAAATTTCTGGATCTTACACATTTAATCTTTAATTTTTATAAAAAATAATTAATTATTACAAATAATATTTTAAAAAATTAAATTTTTGAACCAAAATAAAATGATCTTAAAATTTTAACATTTTAAAATATTTTTTTTAGTTAAAAAACTTCTTGTATTTTGTGACAAACAAATAATTTGTTACAAATAATATTAAATTAAGTGACAAATTAATTTTTTGTTACAAAATAGTTATAGTTTTTGAAACAAATGGATATTTTGTTACAAAATATTTTGAACTTTTGCAACAACTTCATCTTTTGTTACAAAATATTATAAAATTTTGCAACAAAACACTGATTCGTTACAAAATCCAATATAATTTGTAACAAAAAAATTAAGTCGTTACAAAATAACAAAATATTTTGTAACAAATTATATTGTTGTTACAAAATATTATTATTATGTAATAATTACTAATTTTTGTTACAAATATTCCATTTTCTTGTAGTGACATGATGACAGAATATATTGGATCAAACTCTTGAGTCAAAAACACTCGCGACTTGTTTCATGTATCGATAGTATTTCAACATGATTAGATGATGTTGTTGCTATCGTCTGTTTTGTGGACCTCCATGATATAGTTGTATCACCATATATGAATAGGAGATCTTCTTTTATGTGGATTATACAAGTATCTAGTATCTGCATAGCCAACTAATTGTGATTTAGATTCATATGGATAAAACAAATCCTTATCAACTGTTCTATGAAGATATCGAAAAATTTGTTTGATTCCATTCTAATGTCTTCTTATTGGAGAGGAACTATACCTTACTAGTAAATTCATCGCAAATGTTATGTTAGGTCGTGTATTATTAGCAAGATACATTAGTACTCCAATGACACTGAGATGTGATACTTTAGGATCAAGGATATCTTCATTTTCTCCTTTAGGACGGAATTGATTCTTTTCCACATCTAGAGACCTTACGATCATTTGGGTACTTTAATGGATGTGACTTATCCATATAAAATATCTTCAAGATCTTTTTTTGTATGTTGTTTGATGAATAAATATCCCATTTTTTGTATACTCGATTTGCAGGACGAGACAAAAATTAATCTTTCCAAGATCAAACTCTTCTTTTAGAGCTTTTATAATTGTTAGAATCTCTTCAGAGGTTCCAATATTTAAATCATCAACGTACACAGCAATTATAATGAATCTAGATGCAAATTTTTTTATGAAAACACATGAGCAGATATCATCATTTTTAAATTCGTTTTTGATTAGATACTCAGTAAGACGATTATACCATATTTGTCCAGATTGCTTGACCATATAAAGATCTTTGCAATTTTACTGAGTATAACTCCTGCAAATATTCATTGGATGGTTTAGATATCTTTAGTCTTTCAGGGATTTTCATATAGATATCACGATCTAATGATCTGTATAAATAAGCTGTCACCACATCCATTAGATGTATATGTAGTTTATGGTATGCAGATAAATTGACCAAATAATGCAATGTTATTGCATCTACTACAGGAGAATATGTTATTTTTATAATCTATACCAGGCCTTTGTGAAGAATCTTGTGCTACAAGTCGAGCTTTGTAGCGTACAACTTCATTTTTCTCATTTTATTTTCTCACAAATACCCATCTGTATCCAACAGGTTTTACATCTTCTGGTATACGGACTGCAGGTCTAAAAACTTCACGTTTTGTAAATGAGTCTAACTCAGCCTTCATAGCTTATTCCCATTTCGGCCAATCATTCCTGTGTCGACATTCTTCGACTGTTTTTGGCTCAAGATCCTTACTTTCATGCATGATGTGTAATAACACATTATATGCATATATTTTATTGATAATTATTTTATTTCAGTTCCATTTTTCTCCTGTAAAGACATAATTTACCGAGATCCCACCATTTTCACAACTTTCAGTATTTTCAGGTACCTGAACATCTTTCGATGTCAAAACTATATCAAAATTTTTGACAACTATAGGTGTCTTTACTATGTCTTTATCTTTTTTAACAGGAATAGTATTTACCTCTTTTCTTTTTCGAGGATTTTTGTCTTTGGAACCGATAGGCCTACCACGCTTCTGACGTGAATTTATTTTGGTGGCTATTTGTCCGACCGGGACATCAATTGGTATATAGGATTTAGTAATCCTTTTTGTATTAGAAAATGTATCAGGCAATTCATTTGCTATTCTTTGCAAATGTATAATATTTTGAATTTCTAGTTTACATTGCCCTGATCGAGAATCTAAATGCTTCAAGGATGATCCATTCTAATTAAGTTCATTTTCAAGAAGCTTATTCTCTCCTCCTAATGTTGAAAAATTTGATTAATCAAAATGACAATCTGCAAATCGAGTTTTAAACACATATCATGTTTGCATCTCAAGATACCCCACTATAGAAGGAGAATCATAATCCACATAAATTTCTAATTTTCTTTGGGGCCCCATTTTGGTACGAGAATGTGGGGCAATTGAGACATATATCGTACACCCAAATATTCTTAAATGGGAAACATTTGACTCTTGACTAAAAACTAAGTGCAGAGGAGAGAATTGATGGTAACTTGTTGATTTCAATCGAATAAATGCTGCAGCATGTAAAATGGCATGCCCAAAGCAGAGATTGGGAGATTTGTTCTCATAACTAAGGGTCTAGCAACCAATTAGAGGTGTTTAATAAGTGACTCTACTAGCCCATTTGTGTATGAACATGAGCTACTCTGGTACTGGATGTTCAACACTTATACCATTTTCCATACAATAAGCATTAAAGGCTTGGAAAATGAATTCATCAACATTATCAAATGAGGGCAACTTTTCTAATATAACCTTTTTATTTGAATCATGAGTTGTGATACATAAGTACTCATGATTTTTCTCATTCATTGTTTCAATATGATATCCATTTCGGCGAATATATTTAAAACTCAATAAATTTTTTAAATACTTGGTAGACAATAGTGCATTATTTATTATAAATTTTAATTTTTCGAAAAACAAAATTATAACTCTTTAGGAGCCTTCTATCACATTGCCTAAGCTAATAATAGTATTAACATATTCTTTTTTTGGTACAAGATGAGTACAAATATATATTATTTTTGAGAATGGTATGTGAATTTACACTTTTTGCAAGGCAAACATCTTCATTATATATCCTTACCATTTTTTTTAAAAACAAATAATACAATAAAATTGTATTTCTAATTGGAATTATTTTTCTAAGAATCACTGTTTATAAAAATAGTGTCATATACTAAAATTTTATTATCGTTACTATCATTATTATTTTAGAACTAAGATATATAGCGATTTTGAAATTCATAAACATAAATATTTTATTAAACATTATTTATATACATCATACTTGAAATTTAAATACATAGAAGATAAAATTTAACAAAAAGTTTTTTAGATTATTTATTTACATAAATACTTAACGAACCTAAATATTAAACATTTCCAACATTGATCAAATGGTCAATATTTTCTTTAGGATTCTAAAAAAAATCAGATACTTCATAATGAATGATGTAATTTTTAACAACATCCTTTGAAACAAATTTTGTCTCATTTCTTTTATCATTCTTTTTCAAAGATGCTTGATAAAGATCAACTAAATGCCTTGGGGTATGACAGGTATGTGACCAATGACCCTTTTCATCATAACGGAAATATTTATCCTTTGTTGGTTTATTTTGCCCATTATTTTTTCTCTATCCCACTTCTGGTGAGATCATTTTCTTGTTAACATATTTTTTTTCTTTCATAATTTTTCTTATTACCAAAACCTTGCCATTTACCTCTTCTCGGGTTATGATCTGCTGCTTATGAAGCACGACACTTCACTAAGTTGCTGTGTCTGCGTGTCGGACACATTTCGGACACGACACTCGTCCGATATGCGTGTCCAACCATGTCTTAATAAAAATTAAAAAATTCTTCTCTAGACCCATTTGCACACACCTAAATGCCATCACGTGTCAGCGTGTCCATCCTTGTTCTTAACGTGTATTGTTAAAATAAATTTAGAAATAGTATATATTATTATTTATTAAAATAAAAAATATTTTAAATACTTTATATAATTAAAATAATTAAAAAATAAAATTTTGTTTTAATATCAACAAAGTATCAAAATATCATTACTATTTTTTTAAAAAATACTTCATATTTTATATATATGTGTGTTTCCGTGTCTTATAAGATTTTGAAATTTGTGTGTCGTCGTGTCCCGTGTCGTGTCATGTTTCGTTTCCGTGCATCATAGTTTGCCGCATTTGCTTCAGGAAATGGGGGCAGCGCCAGTTGGACGCACTTCATGATTTTTTAAAAGCAATTCATTGTTACAGGTAGCAACAAGAAGGCAAGAAATTAGTTCAGAATATTTTTTAAACTCTTTTTCTCGATACTGCTGTTGTAGGAGCACATTCGAAGCATGGAAGGTCGAGAAAATTTTCTCTAACATGTCATTATCAGTTATATTTTTTCCACATAATTTCATTTGTGAGATAATTCGGAATATTGCTGAATTTTTATTCATTTATGGATTTAAAATCTTGTAGACACAAGTATGTTCACTCATATCGGGTTTGAGAAAGTATCAGAGTCTTTTAATGATTATACATTTCTTCAAAGTTCTTCCACAAATCTACAAGATATTTTAGTGTGAGATATTCATTTTTCAATCCTTCGTCAAGATGACGATGAAGAAAGATCATGACTTTGGTTTTATCCTTTTGGTATGCATTATTTTCAGTCTTAATAGTATCTCTAAGATCCATTGAATTAAAATAGATTTCGACATCTAGTATCCATGATAAATAGTTATTTTCAAATATATCAAGAGCATTAAATTAAAAAAAAGGTTTTAACATAATGAAAATTTGTTATCTGAATTTTCCTAAATTTTGATCTGAGCCACGTACTGATAACGTGTTGTAAAATAAATAAATAAATAAATAAAAATTAAAAAAATATAAATAGATAATATAATATTAATATTTACCATAATTAATATCTTAATATAATAAAAATAATTCATATATATATATATATATATATATAGTAACATATAAAGAAGGAAAAGAGTATTTATTGTTATTATTGTGTATATTACCTTACATCATGCCTCTATCGCACGGATTGAATCCTCATTTTTAATCCTTCATTAGATATAATTTCTTTATACATGGATTGAATCCTCATTTATACATGGATTGAATCCTCATTTTTAACCTTCATTAGATATAATTTCTTTTGGTAACATGAGCATTTTATCGCACGTAAACATCCATATCACAACAGAGTCCTCCTTGTCTATTATTTTCTTGCTTCTTTGACTCTGTTTTGAAATCAGTTTTGGAATCTTTGTAAATTGGTTTGGTTGAGTTTTGAGTATTATATGTTTGCAGTATGTCCAGAACGCCTGAACCCAAATGATTTTGCACTGCTTCTGTTTAGATCTTGCAAAGCATAGAGAAAGAAATCAAAGCAAAAGTAAAGCGAAGCGAATGTGAGGTTTGAGGACATTGGCCTCAAATGTCGGAGTTCTTGATCGTTCGGTATGTTCAAATTCATTTGTTTGTTAGTTTTTGAGTCTCCTTTCTACCATTTGTTTGGAATCTTTGTAGTAATATTGTTCGGTCAGATAATGCATATTATCTGTTTGTAGTATGTCCTGAACCCAATGATTTTGCTTTGCTTTCTGTTTTGTTCTTGCTGTTTCTCTGTAACTATTCATGGATACTTCTTACAACGGTTATTTATTCTTTTAAATGAATTATTGACACAGAACCCCAAAAAACTCAATCTGTTTCCTCTACGTCATTCTTAAATCTTTTGTTTACGTTCTTATTAATTAAGGGGTCTTTGTTCCTCAAAGCGTTACCTTTGATGGCCGTCCACCAAAGGCCACCCATCTTCTTCCTCTGCAGTGTTTCCAACATCGTTTGAAGTTCTTTCCAATTTCCATAACCAGAACTGTGTCTTGTGTTTCTTCTTCAACATCCCATTCACTACAAGTGTACAACCACCTCCTTCAGCTTCTGAAGCACTCTCTTCCAATGCTAAGTTTCCTTTGGCTCACAAGGACTCTGCCTTCTGCGGACTGCGGTGAATTGTCTTCAAAGGACGTTGGGAAAAAGTTTCAGCTTTGTGGGTGGCTGACCCTTCACAGGGTCCATGGTGGCCTCACATAGTGACATTTCTCTAACTCCGGGATCATACTGTGATTGTTCAGGTACTTAGTATACTCTTGCAAATACGTGGTTTCTTCTGTGATTTTATTTTACTGGGGAAGAATATGAAAATTGCATGATGGTATACTTAACCTAATTCATTTCTAAAGAAGTAATTTTGTATCACTGATGCTGCCCTTATAATCAGAACATATTTATGTGTTTGTCACTATGGTACTTTCAGTTATCCATAATTGCATACTAAGATACTATTACAGCTTTTAGTATCCTATCTGCTTTTTCTGGTCGTGGCATACGTGGACTAATTAAAATTTAAAATCAGGTTACAACCCTTCCAGATGAATTTCCAGATGCGCACTCTGGTACTAGTGACCTGAGACCTGAGTACGAGTATGTTGTTGCAATTGATGGTATTGTCAGGTCTAGGCAAAACGAGTCAATCAATAAGAAAACGAAAAAATCTCCATTATATGTTTTCATTGTTAAACAAAATGATTCCAATTTGCTATCAGATTGATAGTACTCTGGTTGTTGAATGTTGATAATGTCAATTCTTGTCATTATTTCTTCATTTGCTTGCTTGCTAGTCTGGAAAGGAATATGCATTTTAGGAACCAATCAGTGCCTAGGATCTGACGATCTTTTCTCTTTCTGTTTGTAGGGAAAAAGTTGATGCGGAATTCCATTACCCAAACTTGAGTCTTGTAGCTGATTGGTGAGGTGATTTAGGACAGTTACTGTTGGCGATTTTGCAAATTGTTTGAGTAGCAATATTTATGCCTATTTTGAAACTGCTCTTCACCTAGATTTACAATGCATGTTCATCGCATGGCATAAACAGGAAGTGATTGTGCAGGTTTTCCTTGATATTAAAGTATGTGCAATTACCAAATCCATTTCCCAGGCTTTTACATATGCTGAAGCAATGAACAGACACAGCTCAGACAGGCAGGAACTTATACTTGTTTCAACGATTTATACGCCCTTCATAAATGTCTCATTTTGATAATCTAAATTTGTATCTCTCACGGGAACTGCCAGTTCACGTGACATGCATTCTATGCCAATTTTGGGGCCATTGCGTCTAAATCTGTGAAACAAAGAAACGAGCGATTTGTAATCATGAGGTAGGTTCATGTTTTGATGTGTTCAAATTTGGTTCAAACCTTCTACATGGACTTGCATTGCCGCCATGATTTTCCTAGTACACATCTCCAGTTATTATTTTAGATAAGCTTCATTGCATGAAATGCAGTTTATCCAAATTAGTACATAATAACACTGACTCTCCCTTTTCTGAATTATTTTATATTTTAACATATATTTTATAAGAATAATTGATTTGGTAGTTAATTTTTAATATGTACTTAGTAATAATTGATTATCGACCTCTTGATAAAAAAGAAAAACATATGCCACTTGAGCTAAGACTCATTAGCATATAGTATAGTTGTTAAAAATAGGAGCTTCATTTAGCACATTTTTGTTGCGTTAGTTAAAGCATGCCCTAATTGGGCCATAGAGGATGTGTTAACCAATTTAGATAATTATAGGATTTTAATATTGATGGAATTTGATGCGCATATAAGATTTTGTTGGGCCAAGAACTAAGAAGCATAAGGGGGACCGGTTATTTTATGGGCACCCACTTTATTTATGTTTGTGTAGGGGCATAGCCTATGGGTTGGATACAATGGAAATGTACTAATGTTGGCAGAGCTAGCTAGGCTATAGCTCTATGAGGAATGTAATTGCATTCCAAAAGACAACAACTGCACAGATATCTTTGTTAGAGCAACTCCAAGGCCACCAAAACCATCCCCATTACAGAATTCATTTCAATATTTATTTATAATTTACTTATTATAAAAAATAATTTTACATTAATTTTTGTATTGTCTTTTTTTTCTATTAGAAGAAATTAAATTTAATTAATTTTATTTAATTAATTAATTAAAATATTAAAAATAATGTAATTATTTTTTATAATAATATTATTAAAATTTATAAATTAAGAAATAATTTATCATTATAAAAAATATTAATAATAAAAAATTAATAATTTCATAAATAACGATAATGCACAATATCTAATTCGAGATTAAACTAATTTATTTAAGATTAAATTAATTTACAAAATTACTTAATATAAAAAATACATAGTTAAACTTTATAATTGACCACAAACATTGTGAAATTGTCATATGTATTCAATCAAATCCTCTTTCAGTTGTAATTTGTAAATGATGATGTCTATTCCAAAGTTGAACATTTCTTTGGAGAAATTGATGGTATGATGCAAAATCTTACTCTCCTAACTAAGGATGTAATTCTTGTTCCTTCATCGCCGTTGAATTTGTAACTCCTATTTTTTATTGTCATAATCTTTTCTCTATGTTCCATCTCTTGTTCTTTTTTCTTTTTCCTATCCATTAGTTCCTTTTCTCTAACATTCTTAATATTTTTCATGGAAGATAATTTCTTAACAATAGATGATTTCTTTTCGCTAATATATTTAGACATATGTGCTTTTTTCTTATCCTTTCTTTTGCTCTTCTTTGATCTTTGTGGGCGAACGGGATAGTCCACACCGATTTCCTCTGTCAACGGTATTTTTAGATTTGATGATGATGAATATGTTCCAATTGCACTGATATTGGTTCTGTTTTAGCCTCCATTTTGTGTTGGTAGTTGGTAGTTAGTTTCTCCATTTTTGTTCCAAATGAAGCATATTTCAATGCCTCTCAAAAGTGAATTTTTGACCATAATTTGTAGAATAAAGTTTATAGGCCAACTCTTTCGTATCAACAGCATTCGATCCACTCTTTATGTTTCGACTAGCTTGATCGTAGCAACTAGCAAATTGTGCAACTGCCTCGTTGATCTTATACCATTGTTTTTTACATGCAACTATTTTTCTTTTCATATCAGCGCTAAATTCTACCCGTAGCTGTGAATTTGATAAAAAATGTTTTGCCCTTTTAGTTGGTACCAACTATAGAGTCAGTTAAAACATTCAACCATTCATTGATCAACATCTCATCCTCTTTCTATTTCCAATGTTAAATACTATCTTGTATATGATTTTCAATGTCATCATCATTGAAGTCGATAATATCTAATCTACAAAGGTTGGCAAAATCTGAATATTATAAATTTGGACTAGATTGTATCGGAATCTGAAAGGATGGGTTAGAAGAGTCACTAACACTTGATTAGTCATGTCTCGATGTACTAAATTGAGTTAAAACGGCAAGGTGGTTGAAATAATTAAAGAAATAGTTGAATTGGTTTGGATTATTTTTTCGAAAAAAAATAATATTAGTAAAACTTTGGTTTTGTAAATTTGAAAAAAGATTAAAGAAGAAGAAAAAAAATTGTAAAACTAAACGTGTATGTGAGTAATATATGAAGTAACAACATATTATTTTATTAATAATATCGATCAGATGTTTTTATTAATATGGGTCCATCTAGTGTACAGATACATTTTGGTACAGATTTACAGATTTTTGTTTTTATTTGGTTTAAAAGCGTATCACTAAAAGTGTTGCTTAAAGAGAAAGTGTTACCCTTAATCGTTAACTTGGCTCTGATACCAATTTTTACTCTTTATATTTTACTTCGAATAAGTTTATAATTTGTATAATTTGCAAAATTTTACTCTTCATATTTTACTTCGAATAAGTTTATAATTTGTATAATTTGCAAATTCATAAAAAATGTTGACCATTTCTACTAGTATTTATAATTCTGATTTCATTTGTATAGTTTTTCAATCTTGTTTTAGTTTATAATATTCTTTTTTGCAAGGATTATTGTATATAAAATCTTTTATCTGTTTGTCTTTTTCTATAATATAATTTCTCAAATCTTCAAAAACTTCTTTATTTCTATACTTTCTGTTGTTTCTAAATATCTTTTTAATTTTTCAACCTCATTCTCCATTTTTTCTTTCAACAGCTTTAATTCTTTCAAGTCATAATATGGTTTTCCAGGCATTTATAAATTTTTTAAGTTTAACTCCAACTTGTTTATATTTATTATTATTTCTATCCTTTTTATTATAAGGTCATCAATTTCGATATGAAGATTATTTAATTCCCTTTATACTCCTTTATTTTACTTTTTTAATTTTTTCGCTCTTTTTCTTTTTATTTTATTTTCTGGTCTTTCAATCTTCGTATGCTTCATTATTTATTTTAGAATTTCTGCAAATTCTATCATCGCTTCATCACTATTTTCTAGAGATTCTATTAATTTTTCTAGCTCTTCAACTTCTCTTTTTAACTTGTCATAGATTATTTTTAGAGCTTCAAATGCTCTTTGATTTATTTCAGAAAACTGTAAATAATTCAAACGATTTTCTCTTTCAAAGAGCTCTTGTTTCTTATCTTGATAAGTTACATATATTTCTTCTTTATTTATTGTCATAATTTAGTA
The DNA here is from genome assembly GCF_003086295.3 of Arachis hypogaea. Classification (NCBI taxonomy): domain Eukaryota; kingdom Viridiplantae; phylum Streptophyta; class Magnoliopsida; order Fabales; family Fabaceae; genus Arachis; species Arachis hypogaea. Next base: position 39,964,777 of record NC_092048.1, on the reverse strand, counting down.
TTTAGGGTTTCATTTAATTTTTCGACCTTTTTTGTTAATTCTTTTATTTCAGAATTTTCTTCTTTAATCTTTAACTTAGATAAACTTAAAGGGCTATTAATTTTAGATTCTCTTATTTGAAAATTTAATGAAACCAATTTTTCTGATGGTTCTTTTAATAATAGAACTGAGTTTTCAATAGCTTTATATTTTGGTATTTTTGTTTTTACAATTTTCTGAAATAGTTCATCGACATAAATTCTTTCTCTGTTTTTAAATATTATACTATGATGGCTATTTATTAAAGCATAATTTATTGCATATGTTATTGAAAATGGTTCATCATCTTGTTCCATTAGATTCTTTCTATGAAATTTATAAGCCAAACTTATAGATCTTCCAAGATTTTCAGTTGATAAAGGTATAGCATATCCAAGATGGGCATTAAATTTAACATTTACGTTTGCCAAATTTCCATGAACAATTCCAATTATTTGATCTATCGGGTCATCAGTAATTCTTTTGTCACAGATTGCTAAACTTATTGGTGAATTAATTCCTTTCATATATGTAGATTTGATTAAGACTTGTATAGTACTAATATGAATCCATCCAATTTTAGATCTTTTTTGTTGATCCTTAATTTTCTCAATCTGTTTACTTAATTCTTCATTATTTATCAAAGCTATTTCAAGTTCTCCATTGGCAGATTTTATCTTTATAGGAGCTTCAAGTTGAATTTTTCCATAGTATATTATATTTTTTCTGTTAAAAACTTCTTTTAAAAGATTTTGTTTATTAAAGTTTTCATTTGATTTGAGATTTAATTCTATTTTTAGAACAGCCTGTTTTTCATTATCTAATAAAGCAGTTAATCTATAATAATCAGATTCTTCTGTTAATTCTAAACTTTCTAAATAATTCATAATTTAAAGATTAAGATGAAGATGTACCTTTCTGGAGAAAAACTTCCTTTATTTAGTATATTTTACATAAGGTGTTTTTATCTCCAGAGGGGAGATTGTAGATGCTAACTCCAGAGGGGAGTTTAGAATTATTTTTCCCTAAGGGAATTCTTTCTCAGACTATAGAATCGCCTTGGCAGCTTCCTCCTTGCTCTCCTAGCATATGAGTACTCTTAGCCTCCTGCTTTCTATTGTCTGATGATTCTACAATTGCCTAAGCAACCTATTTATAATAGTTGGGTTTGATGGACAATTCCCATCCTTACCCTTCTTATGACGTCATTGCTTACGTCATTGTTTGTTCTTTTGCACCAGCTACATTGTTGGTGCTCTATGACCTAAGTGCTTACGTCACTATGCAATAATGTTGAGAGATGCTTCAGATGCACTGTCCTCTTCTTTTATCATGTGACCCTCAGATGCATTGTCTCCTTCCTTCATCATGTGAGTTGATTCCGTTTCATTATTGCTTTCTTCAGATATCTCTGAGGCACATAGCTGGCACTTTTGGTCTTCTCTGTCTTTTATTAAATAGCAGAGATTCCTCTTTATCCCTTCAGGAAGCTTTTCTAAAAGTCCAGATAAGTTGTAGAATGCTGATTCAAATTCCACCAAGAGTCTCATCTCTCTTTCTTCAATTTCATTTCTTTTACTGGACACAAGCAGAGTATTTCTACTTTTATAATTAATCCTTGTGTGAGATTCCTTCGTTATTTTTTGAGTTCTTTCAAAGACCCTTGCTAATGTGCTGGCTAACCTTCCTTCATGACTGTAAATCGTTAAATCTTGAATCTGATCAATTGGTTGAAAATTTCCTGGGAATGAATATTACTTGGTGTGCTGGAACCAAGCATTCTTCTTCTTCATTAAAAATAGGTTGACTGTTTGTAAATTTTAGGGATATATCCCTTGGATTTACATTGTCAATCATATTTTTAAATCTCTTTACTGCATCAACGAATCCTGCAGGAAACTCACTAATAATTTTTAGATCATTAAAAATTAAAATTGTATCAATTAATCCATATTGGAAAAACTGATAGGTGTCTGATGGGGAAGCATCTGGGAATACAACCAGCTTTGTTAGCTGTTCTTTGGCAATAAGATAATATCCCAAAATTGCCCTTTTTTCTTCAGTCCAATTCAGGACTATGTTAAGGGTTTCTCTGAGATTTGATCTACAGACCCTTTTCTTTTCCTTGATTTCAGCCCTTGTAGGAATGTTTCTTATTATCCCTGTTCTCTAGGTTTGAACTGGAGCTTTATCTGCTCTTTTTAAGGTTTGCTCTGGATGGAGAGCTTCATATTCCCTGAAGGATTCTTTTGCCTCTTCCAGTGTTAGAAAACCTCCTTTATGAATTATCCTTGGTTGATGTGTGAATGGTGCTGCTTTTTCCCAAGCATCATATACTCCTTTCATGGGGCCATTATAAATTACATAATATTTTTTATCTTGGGTGGATTTTTTAATGATTTCAGCAATTTTTTTATTTTCTGAAATTGTCCACCACGCTTAGCTGGCTGAACTCTGATGGTTTTGCTTGTTGTGTTGATTTCATTGCTTCGATGGCCTTCTTGAGAGATTGGATCTGTGTCCTTATTTGCTGACAATGCTTGCATTTTTCGAGTTCTTGCTCATACTTTTGAATTTCTTGATCTAATGTGTTGTAGACGAACTCCATTCTCTTGTTAATGTATCTGCAATAACATTTTTGTCACCCTTAATATATTCAATTTTTATTGGATATTGTAACAAAAATAATTGCCATCTTACCAATCGTCCATGGTTATAATCAACTTTTAAATTATATCGTATAAAACCTGTTAGGTAACTTGAATCTGTCCTTAATGTAAATTCTCTGGGTAGTAAATCAATTTTCCATTTCTTAAGAGATTTAATTGCTGCTAGAGTTTCCTTTTCATGAGTGGTATATCTCTGTTCTGTTGGAGTAAAAGTCCCTGAAATATACCTGCAAAGTAATTCCTTTGGGGAATTTTTAGAATCTAGTGATTCTTTTTCTTGTTCCAAACTTTTTATAGCTTTCTTAGCTTTTAGACATCCTGACCAGGTTATGTCTGAAGCATCTGTTTCTACTATTAAGTAGTCATTTTCTTCTGGAATATAAAGTTCTGGAAGTTTTTCACATAATTCTTTAATCTTTTGAATTTGCATACTATCTTTTTCATCCCATTTCCATTCTTTTTTAGTACTTATTTTTGGAAATAAGCTTTTAGTGTATTCTGTTATATTTTTTAAAAATCCTTGATTAGAAATATAATTTATACACCCTAAAAATCTTTGTAATTATTTTCTATCTTCTATTTTATTAGGAAATAAATTTACCTTTTCTAGGACATTTGGCTGAAGTTTTAGCTTTCCCTGAGTGGATAGAATTAATCCAAGAAACTCTATTTCTTGTTTTGCTATTCTTGCTTTCTTTTTGCTAAGAACTAATCCTTTTTCTTTACATCTTTCTAAAACTATTAATAATTTTTGAAGATGATCTTCTCTATCCTATTTTGTAAAAATTAGTATATCATCAATGTACACTAAAACAAATTCATTTAACTCTTTTAGATTTTCTTCCATAAATCTTTGATAAATACCTGGGGCTTGTTTTAATCCGAATGGTAATACATTCCATTCATAGAGCAACACACTTGTTGATTCTTTTGTTGGGCAAGTAAAAGCAGTTAATTTCTTTATTTCTTCGTATAAACGAAGTTGCCAATATCCTGATTTTGCATCAAGAGATGAAAACCAAGTTGCTCCTTTGATTTTTTCTAAAATAGAATCTTTTCTTGGAAGTTTATGAGCATCACCAATAGTTGCTTCATTCATCTTCTTATAGTTAATAACCATTCTTCTTTTTCCCCTTTTAATTTCATTATTGTTTTCGACATAAAAGGCTGGAGCCGCATGAGGACTTTTACTTAATCTTATAATTCCTTTTTCCAAAAGATCTTTACATTCTAGTGAAAACTCTTCTCTATCTCTTGCGGAATAAGGAATTTTATTTGGAACATTTATCTCTTTTGTAGGATCTTTTAATTTAATACTTACTAATTCGTTATTTGTATTTTTAATATCTAAAGGATTTTCAGCACAAATTTCATCCAAAAGTTCTTCTATCTTTATTTCAAGATTATTTTTTGGGATATTTATCTGAAAGTATAAATTTAAATAACATGTCTCTAATATAGAAAATATTTTAAATTTTAAGATCTTATCTATAGTAGTAGTCGGTATTTTTATACGTTTTGATTTTTGATTTATTGAAGAATCGTGTGGAGCTTTTAAAACTATATATGTTAATTCTTGAATGAATGGATGATATAGCTTTAAAAAAATATTTCCTATGATAAAATCCATTCCAGAATCTAACATATATATAGATGGAACAATGAACCTATAATTTTGAATAAAAATTTCAACCATCTCTACTTTTTGGTTAATTTTATGTAATGATTTGTTAGCTATTCTAACTCTTAATGGTTTCTTTAATTTTTTCCAATCAAGTTTTATATTTGAACTAGCAAAGCATTGTGTTGCTCCAGAATCTATGAAAGCATTTATAAACTTTTCTGTTATTTTTATGGTAATAAATGTAGCATTATTACTCAGTCTCTGAGTCTGTTTCCGAGACATATTCAAAAATATAGTCTAAATTATCATCAGATTCCTCTAAAGGTTCCATGAAACAAGACTTAGCAATTTCTATTTGTTTAGTAAGATCCTTTTTATCCTTCTTTTTCGGACATTCATTTGCATAGTGTCCTTCTTCTTAGCAATACCAACATTTACAATTTTCTTTTTTATTCGGGCAATAGTTATTTCTTTGTCTTTTGTTTTTATTATTATTTTTCTTTCTAAAATATCTCTTTTTTCTCCAGTTTGGATAGTATTTTCTTTTTCTAAATTGATATTTTCTTTTTCTTTGAAAATTTTTATTAAAACCATATTTTTGAGGTATCTCTTCATTATCTTGACAGCAAATTCTAATTATGTTTGTAAATCTTTTTTGAGTTGCTTCTTGCATACAACGTTCTTTTATTTCCTCTCTTATTGCAGGGGTTGCTCCACCAAAGTTATTTTCAATTGTTTCTCTATTTATTTCTCTTATAAATCTTCCCATTATAAATTCATTAGCAGGATATGGAAGTTTTGTTATATACATACTAAGATAATGATTTTTATCTTCTTCTTTTAATTTGTAATAATGTATTCTATATTCACATATATAAGACTCCACATTACATAGATCATATATCTGAATATTAGCTAAATGGTTTTTTGCTTCTTGATATTCTTTATTATAAACTTCTTGTCTATGATCTATAATATTTTTTCCAAAAAATTCCTTATATAGAATCATCATTATATATAATATCTTATCATAAGCTGTAGTTTTTGTTGCTAATTCTTCTATTATTTGGTTTTCTATTGATGTCATATAATCTCTTATAGTTCCTTTAGTATGAAACCCTATGTAATTCCAAATATCTCTTCCAGACAATTCACTAAATTTTGGATTAGTAAAGGCTTCTAATAAAAAGGAATTCAACCAATTTTCAAAAATTTCTTTTTCGTTCTTTTTACAGTCTAAATCGAGCATTCTTTCTCCTTTCATTTCCTGGATTTTAGGAACATATTTTGATGGTATTTTTGTATATTTTGAATCTTTATTTGTAAACCCTTTTTTAAAAGCATAATTATCAAAACCTGTTTCCCATTTAAATTGAGATTGATTATCCTTAGATGTTCCAGCTTCATTTTTTACTTGTATTGGAATTGCTGGTTCTTCGTCACTTGAATAATCTAGAATGTGTTCTTCATTTTCTATATTTTCAGAATTTACTAATTCTTCTTCTATTTGAAAACCGTGTTCCATAATATTATTTTCTTGAGCCATTTTTAATTGTTTAAAAAGCATTGTAACTTCTTCTAATTTTTCTTCAATATTCATAATTTCAATGGTGGTTTTACTTTTAAGTCTGTTATGTTGATTATATTTTGGAATTTTTCTTCTTTGGGATTCTCTTTTTCCTTATTTCTTTGAAATTTTATGGATATTAATATTTCTTCAAGCATATCTACTATAGAATTTAATTGTGGGTTAAAAGTATGATAAAGATGTGGGGAATCATTTCCATGGTAACATTTTTTAGAAATTCTGTGTGAAAAATAAGTTTTTTCAGGTTTTTGAAGTCCTTCAATAAAACTTATAGTAAAATAAAGATTTTGAGAAAAATCATTTTGTATTGATTTTAAGAATTCGGTGTCATTACAGTTAACATTAGTTAAAATCATTAATTTTTGATCTATTAATTTTGATAACTTAATTATTTCTTCTCTTAAATCTTCTAATTTACTTTTTTCCATTAGGTGACGCTTTTCTTTGTGAAGAGCTACGGTTTTAAGTAAAAAGTGTAGCTTTAGAAAGTGTGGTTTAAGTAAGCAAATCTTTAAATCTGTACAGTTTTAGATCTGTACCATATAATTTTCTTATTAATATATATGTTATATAACGTATATACAACAGTCATATACTCAATATATATTAATTAACGTACACCTCATATATATATATATATATATATATATATATATATATATATATATATATATATATATTTTAATTTTTTTTATTAACTTACAATGTGGTAAGAAATTATTAGATATTAAAAGCTTTCCTTTAGAGGGGATTCTTTAGCCTTGATTCACGAGAAAGGCCTTTCTCCGTTGAATATATATTATATATAACATATATATTAATAAAAATATATGATCGTTATTATTAATAAATTAATATTTTATTATTTTATATATATTACTTACGTATATTTTTATTTTTATAATTTTTTTTAATTTATGAAATTAAAATTTTACTAATATTATTTTTTGTTTAAAAAATTAGATCAAAACAATTCAATTCTTTTTTAATTATTTACAAAATTTTTCTCAAACTCCAAATTTTTTATAATCTCAATTTTTAAATTCTCAAATTCCAAATTAAAACTTCACACTACTAAATATATTTTAAAGTTTAAATCTATAAAATCTTTCTACTTTCAATTTTTAAACTCCTTATAATAATTAATTCTCTATTTTTCAACCGCATAATCAAAATTCAAAAACACCACATTATTCATTATTTAATTCTACTATTGAAAATATTACTCCAAATCCTTGTCGTTCCCAACTCAATTAAGTGCATCAAGACATGACTTATCTGGCATTGATGACTCTTCTAACTCATCCCTTTAGACTCCGATACAATCTAGTCTAAATTCATAATATTCAAATTTTACCAATTAGATGCTATTGACTTCAATGATGTTGACATTAAAAATCGTAGGCAAGATAGTATTTAACACTGACAATGGAAATATGATAAGATGATCAATGAATGGTTGAATGTTTCAACTGACCCTATAGTTGGTATCAACAAAAAAGACAAAATATTTTGGAATCAAATTCATAGGTACATGTAGAATTTAGTGCTGACATGAAAAGTGAGCAGTTGCACGTAAGAAACTATGGTATAAAATCAACAAAACAGTTGCACAATTTGTTGGTTGCTACGATCAAGTTAGTCGAAACATAATGAGTGGTTCCAAGCAAGGGCGGAGCTTAGTTAAGATAAGGGGGGGCCATGGCCCCCCAAATTTTTGGTAAAAAAATTAGTAATACTTCTTCAAAAAATAAAAAATTAGTTTAATTGGCTCAATATTTTACTATGACTTAAAATACCAAACTTCATCTTTTGTTTTTATTGCACAATAATTTTTAATTTTAAATATTCAAAACATGTTAAATTTGGACTTAACTAAGAGTATTCATATTTCGTAGCTCTTCTCCATTCAATAAGCAACACTTTCTCTACCTTTGAGTTCAAATATAAAAAATTAGGTATTTTTTATTTATGTAATTTAGTATTATTTTACATTTTACATTTTACTGTTTATCTAATTTAATTTTTTATATCATAAAAAATTAGAATATTCAATAAGTATTGATATTATTGTATTTGTATAAATTGATAAAAAAATTTAATAAATATTATAAATTTTAATATTTGTCATTCTAACTTCTTTTTTATATATTTTACAGGATATATATTTAAATTTTTATATAAAATAATCATGAAAAATCAAAGAATTGATGCATTTTTTAAGAGGAAGGCTAATATTTAAGAAGGAGAACATATAACTTTTACAATATCAACACCTGTAGATAGTTTTTCTACTTTAATGAATCACAAAAAAAGTGAGATACAACCTCCAAAAGTTCAAAGAGTTGCATCTGATGAGTTTGACCTTAATTCTTTGGAACAAGACCCTGGAAAACGGCTTTAAATTTGACAATATCACTTAAATCAGAGAGATGAGGTTAGACGAGCTTATCTTAAACGGAGTCCATATCAAAAGCATCTTGACAATTATCTTCTATCTGCCCCCCCCCAAAAATTTTGTTTCAAGCTCCGCCACTGGTTCCAAGGCTGATGATATAAAGGAGTTGGTCTATAAACTTTATTCCATAAATTGTGGTCAAAACTTCACTTTTGATAGTGATGGTAATCAGTGGCTAAAAGAAGGGGGGTTGAATCTTAGCTTCATTTTTCGCAGAGTATTACTTTTACTTTTTCAATAAATTTCAAGAAATATTTTTATTTTTGTCTCATAACAAGTTGAGAGACATTTTAGTTTTGTCTCGTAACAAGTTGAGAGACAATTTTTATTTTGTCTCCTAAGAACCGGAAACAGATAAGAAGCAGAGAAGAGAGAATCACACCAAGATGTATCCTAGTTCAGCTGCTAAGTGCAATGCAACCTACATCCAATCTCCATCATAACAATGACGGAATTTCACTATCTTTAACAGATTACAAACACCAATTTTTTCCCTAGGATCTACCCAATCCTATATGGGACAAATCCAGATTCTAAACCCAATTTGAATTTGACTTAGACTCAAACCAACTTTTAACAGCAAAGTGCTAACTAGGGTGGCAAAGTGGGCTGGCCCGCCTCTCCCCGTCCCGCCCTGCCAAAGCCTGCCCAAATATGGGGCGGGCCGGCCCGCCCCGCCAAACTAATATGGGTCCAACTTGCTACCCCGCCCCGCCAAAGGACGGACTGGCAGGTTGGCGGGCCGGCCCGCCTCTTTTTTTTTTTAATATTTTTTAACCATATATTTTCTTTTATAATTAAATTCAAATTAACATACTAACTTACTAAGTACTAACGATTATTTTATTTTATAATAAAATTATTTCATCGAATTAGTTTTTAACATATAAAGTAATATCTTAAATTAATTATTAATCCATAAAAAATTTATAATTAACCATTATAACTTTTTTCATTGAAAATAATATAACAAATAATAAGTATCAAAGTCTCAAACATAAGTGGATAACAATAATAAAACAAACACATAATCCACACATAAATCCTACTATAATTAAAATAAAACACACAACATAATTCATAAATCAACAAGACACCCAAAAAATCCTGAAATCAATCCACATAAATTAATTATCAACTTCCAAATCAATAAAATTTGAATCTGATCCAGAAGTTGAAACACCGCCTTGCCTAACACCACTACAAGAAAATAGAATATTTGTAACAAAAATTAGTAATTGTTACATAATAATAATATTTTGTAATAACAATATAATTTGTTACAAAATATTTTGTTATTTTGTAACGACTTAATTTTTTTGTTACAAATTATATTGGCTTTTGTAACGAATCGGTGTTTTGTTACAAAATTTTATAATGTTTTGTAACAAAAGATGAAGTTGTTGCAAAAGTTTAAAATATTTTGTAACAAAATATCCATTTGTTTCAAAAACTCTAACTATTTTGTAACAAAAAATTAATTTGTCACAAAATTTAATATTATTTGTAACAAGTTATTTGTTTGTCACAAAATACAAGAAATTTTGTAACTAAAAAAATATTTTAAAATGTTAAAATTTTTAAGATAATTTTATTTTGGTTCAAAAATTTAATTTTTTAAAATATTATTTGTATTAATTAATTATTTTTTTATAAAAATTAAAGATTAAATGTGTAAGACCCAGAAATTTCAAAAAAAAAATTTATTAAGAGCTAATTTTGATTTGTTTATTCATTAAGTACTTTAATCTCAGAAAATAGTTTATTAAAGATAATTAAAGTAAATTTTGATTAATTGAGTTTAAAGTAATTTAAGGTTTTATCTGATTTTATAATTATTGAATCATTTTCTGTATTTAAATTATAAAGTTTAGTAAATATAAAATAATAAGAATTTTATATGATTTAGTTTAAATGATTAAGATTTTGAAATTTAATACTTTAATTCTTATAAACAAATAAAATTAATTATATTATTTTATATTTAAATTAGAATATTTAATTAAAAGCTAATCAACAAATTGATAATTTAATAATATTTTAAAATAATTTTAAAGAATTAATTTAGAATTTAATTTAATATAATATCTCTTAATTTTATTAAAATTTAACAAAACCCTAATTTGCCCAAGAATCCCTAATTTTACATTTGCCCCAAATCAAACCCTAATTCTACCTAACCCATAGCCACCACCGCCACACCCCCTTTTCCCCAAAAGAAGCATAACTTCAGAACAAACCAAGAAAGAAAAAGAGAAGGGAAATGGAAATAGGGGAAGCAGGGAAGGGAGAGTGAGATCCGAGAAAGCAGAGAGGAAGAGAGGGTTGCGTCGGGGAAGAAAAGGAGAGGAAGAGAGGTCTGAGGGAGAAGTGAGTTGCGCCAGAGGGAGAAGAGGGAGACCCAGCCGTCGTGCCTACCGCCATCCATCTCGCGTCGCTGCCGTTTCGCCGAGCTACTTCGTGGCTCCGTCCTACCCCGACCGCCGCCATCGGGCTGCCAAACCGAGTTAAGAGAGACTGGATCTGGTGGTGTGAGAGAGTGACGCACGTGAGGGAGAGGAGGCGTCGCTGCTACTGCTGCCTCGCCGTCGCCGATTGATGGAGGGAGAAAATGCGTGACTGAGGAAAGCACCCAGGATGGGCCACTGCTGCCGCCGACGATGCGAGGAAGAGAAGAGCCGCCGCACTCTGCCGCAACCAGCACCATCGTTTCCTGTGCCGCCGCTGAGTCAAGACGTCGCTGTCGAAGCCTTCGCCGTCCTTGCCGCTAGAGCTGGTCACTGGAAAAGAGGAGGTGATAGTGGTGGGAGTTGCCATTACTGTTCTATTTCTGCTCATTGAAGAACACCGAAAAATATATTGCTGCTGCTGCAGTTTCAAACCCAATCTGGTTCCAGTTTTGGTTCTGTTTCGAGCTGCGTTGCCGTCTAAGTAGTCACCAACAACAGCTGCCGCTGCTGGAGCTCACCGGAGCTGCTGCTACGCCGTTCCTTCTTTTATTCTTAACTTCAGTAAGTTGTTCTCGCCTTGAAACCCCTTAGGTCGCTATTCTGTTATCTTACGCTGAGGTTTTGCGGTGTTATTTGCTATAAGTTTGAGTTCCAGTTATTATATGTTGTGAATAGAGTTGTTGTGGTTGCCGCAAAAGTGGTTAAGGACTGATGTTGCGGTTGCTGCTGATCACGGATCGATAGAAAAGGTTTTCTTTGATGCGTTTGGTTTATGGGTTTCGACTTTCTGAGGTAGGGGCGTTTTTATTAAAATTCATTTTTACTCTTAAGAATTAAACTGAATTGCCTTGAATGAATGTCATGTCTTACTTGACTGTGGCTAGTTCTGAATATTGAGTTGGTATTGAGATAGTGAATGAAATGTGATTGCTTACTTGACAATAGCTTATTTGCTCTGATTCTATGACATGAATGTGAGTTTTAAACTTCCACCTATCTTTGATTCAAGAAATGATTATCAGATTTGAGATTGTTAAGTGAAATGTTATGGTTGCACTAATTTTCTAGCTCATGTTATGGAAAAATAGTATTTTTAATCTGTATGACAGATTAGTTCACAGTTTCTTAAGAAGTCTTAATTATCAAGAAACAAATGTGTTATCTTTCTTGTGACAGCTAATTGCCTTGTGTTATTTTTCATGAATGCATTGCTAATTGCTAATTGCTCTGAACCTTACTTGATTTTTTGAAGCTGCCATTCTTTATGAATGCATTGCCAATTATTGATTGCTCTAAACCTTGCTTGATTTTCTATAGCTGCCATTCTCTATTTCCAAACTTTCTCTGCATCGCTTCTGCAATAACAAAAACTCTGTTCAGGTACTTCTCTATTTTCTTATCTTGTGTTTTGACATAAACCTTATTATGGAACTTTATGAGTGTTAAAGCATAAAAAAAATTCAAGTATATTTGTTATGAAGATTTTGGTGAAAATTGTGTTTTGTAATGATTGTTTGACAATTGATACTTATGTAAATTTAATAAATTTGTTCACTAAGTTGTGATTGAATTGTGATTAGTTAGCTCAAGTTTATATATTGAATTGTTAATTCTTGATAATTTACATTCTTGATTGGCTAGTTTTGAACTCTGAGAATATATTCTTAAGGAATTAGTTAATTTTAACTTGTAAGTTCTAAATTTTTACTCGGATGAAGATAGTATTATGTGTTATTTTTTAATTTTGGTTTTCATTGTTTATATTTGCAGGGGTACAAAGTTGATGCCAACATGCTAGACTTTATATTGACTGAAATATACTAGAAGAGTCAAGAATTATAAATTTGATATGATACAATTTTATGTTAGGAAAAAGTGTGTTTAGTTGAATTTGTAGAACTTATTTTATTGTAAAAGAATCTTAAAGACATGTAAGATATTTTAATTATCTATATGATTATATATCATATAAATGTTGAGTTACTGGGATTAGAAAAGTAATTGATATATCAATTATTTAATTAAATATTTTAAAATCAAATTTCTATTTTTGTAACTAAGAATAAAAAATGTTACAAAAATAAGTAGTATTTTGTAACAATATATTATGACACAAAAATCTAAATTGTTACAAAAAATATTTTAAAGGTGAAAAAGTGTTACCACTTTCGTAACAAATTTTGGTTTTTGTATTAAAAAAATTTGTTACAAAATATTACTTTGAATTGTAACAATTCTATTTTTTTTTACAAAAATTTTTTACTGCAACGGCCCTTTTTTATTACAAAATCCTTTTGTTTCAAAATTTCGATTTTTTGTAACAATTTTTGTTGTTACAAATATTACTTTTTTTTGTAGTGCACCTTGAGGATTCACATCTTCACCTTCACCTACAATTAGAAGAATACCCAAATTTAGAACAAGATATAAATACTTAAGTATTATATAAATATTAAATTAGTAACTAACAATCTAATTACCATCAACAAAGCCTTTATTCCAATTGCGAGTACAAATCACAGCTTCAATATTTTCTGGCAACATTTGACTTCTATATTTGTTAATGACATGAGCTCCAATACTAAAGGCAGATTCCGATGCAACCGTAGTAATTGGAATACTCAATAAATCACGTGCCATGATTGATAACTTCGGATAACGACTCTCATATAATTTCCACCATTTCAAAACATCTAAATCTTCAAAGCAATCCTTTGACAAAAGTGGCTCCTCCAAGTATGTATCAAGTGGATTCTTTCCACTAGAGACCTCAGCTTGATGGTTACGTTTCATCAATTTCTAGCAAAATAGAAATAATAACATCTTGTTAGGATAGAATAATGACAATCAATAATATAAGAGAATTAAAATATGTTAAACATTACTTACGCCAACAATTGCAAGTCGCTTCTTGCTTGCACTTTCAGGGGTATGAGTCATGGATGAAGATTGAATACTAGGTCCTTGTGCTTCAACAGTTGGAGGAGAATTCTTGTCATATTTTTCAAAAAACTTGTATAATTTCATTTTCACCTGTTCCACCTTTCCTTTTGCAGTCTCAGCATCAATCTCTTCATACATAAGCTCTAAAGTAGAAATCTTAAGCCTAGGATCAAGAATAGCACCAAATGCAAGAATGACACTATACTTTTCCCAATACTTCTTAAATTTGTTCATCATCTTTTCTCCCATTCTCCTTAGAAGCTCATCTTCACTTCTCAAACTTCCCATCAAAACACATTGAATATGATATACTGTAGAAAATACAAATTCGAAGTAGGGTAAGATGTGCCAGAAATCAAATTAGTAGTTTCATAAAAGGGGTATAAAAATTCACATATCCTTTCAGCTCTCCCCCATTCATCAACCGAAGGACAATACTTATAAGCATGATCGGTTGCCTTCAAATACTCAAAGGCCTTCTGATGAGCGGATAATTTATACGCTTTTTGGCATTGTTTTTAGTATGTTTTTAGTAGGATCTAGTTACTTTTAGGGATGTTTTCATTAGTTTTTATGTTAAATTCACATTTCTGGACTTTACTATGAGTTTGTGTGTTTTTCTGTGATTTCATGTATTTTCTGGCTGAAATTGAAGGACTTGAGCAGAAATCAGATTCAGAGGTTGAAGAAGGACTGCTGATGCTGTTGGATTCTGACCTCTCTGCACTCAAAGTGGATTTTCTGGAGCTACAGAACTCGAAATGACGCGCTTCCAATTGCGTTGGAAAGTAGACATCCAGGGCTTTCCCGAAATATATAATAGTCCATACTTTAGCCAATAATAGATGACGCAAACTGGCGTTCAACGCCAGCTCTCTACCCAATTCTGGCGTCCAGCGCCAGAAAAGGATCCAAAACCAGAGTTGAACGCCAGAAATGGATCAAAACCTGGCGTTCAACTCCACAAATGGCCTCTGCACGTGGAAAGTTAAAGCTCAGCCCAAGCACACACCAAGTGGGCCCCGGAAGTGAATTTATGCATCAATTACTTACTCATGTAAACCCTAGTGACTAGTTTATTATAAATAGGACCTTTTACTATTGTATTAGACATCTTTGGTCTCAGTTTTAATCTTTGGATCTTTGGACGCCTGGTTCTTAGATCAGAGGGGCTGGCCATTCGGCCATGCCTGGACCTTTCACTTATGTATTTTTAACGGTAGAGTTTCTACACTCCATAGATTAAGGTGTGGAGCTCTGCTGTTCCTCAAAGATTAATGCAAAGTACTACTGTTTTCTATTCAATTCATCTTATTTCGCTTCTAAGATATTCATTCATACTTCAATCTGAATGTGATGAACGTGACAATCATCATCATTCCCTATGAACGCATGCCTGACAACCACTTCCGTTCTACCTTCGATTGAATGAGTATCTCTTAGATCTCTTAATCAGAATCTTCGTGGCGTAAGCTAGAATGATGGCGGCATTCAAGAGAATCCGGAAAGTCTAAACCTTGTCTGTGGTATTTCGAGTAGGATTCAATGAATGAATGACTGTGACGAGCTCCAAACTCGCGATTGCGGGGCGTTAGTGACAGACGCAAAAGGATAGTAAATCCTATTCCAGCATGATCGAGAACCGACAGATGAATAGCCGTGCCGTGACAGGGTACGTTGACCATTTTCACTGAGAGGATAAGATGAAGCCATTGACGAGGGTGATGCCTCCAGACGATTAGCCGTGCCGTGACAGGGCATTGGATCATTTTCCCGAGAGATGACCGAAAGTAGCCGTTGACAATGGTGATGTATCGCATAAAGCCAGCCATGGAAAGGAGTAAGACTGATTGGATGAAGATAGCAGGAAAGCAGAGGTTCAGAGGAACGAAAGCATCTCCATTCGCTTATCTGAAATTCTCACCAATGAATTACATAAGTATTTCTATCCCTATTCTATTAACTATTATTCGAAAACACCATTATCAATTTATATCTGCCTAACTGAGATTTTCAAGGTGACCATAGCTTGCTTCATACCAACAATCTCCGTGGGATTCGACCCTTACTCACGTAAGGTATTACTTGGATGACCCAGTGCACTTGCTGGTCAGTTACACGGAGTTGTGAACCATGGTATTGGCGTCATGTTTTTGGCGCCATTGCCAGGGAAAGAAAGAGCAATGAATTCTACATAATTAAAGTGTAATCACGATTCCGCGTACCAAGTTTTTGGCGCCGTTGCCGGGGATTGTTTGAGTTTTCGGCAAGCTTTTGGTCCGGTAACATCAGTGCCAATTTTGATCCGGCAACAGCACCAAGTTTTTGGCGCCGTTGCCGGGGATTGTTCGAGTATGGACAACTGACGGTTCATCCTGTTGCTCAGATTAGGTAATTTTCTTTTTATTTTGTTTTCAAAAATTTTTCAAAAAAAATCTTTCAAAATTTTCTCCTTTGTTTTTTTAAAAAAAAATGTTTTCAAAAATTTTATTCAAAATTTTTAAGAATGAATTCTAGTGTTTCATGAAGCATGTGAAGCCTGGCTGGCTGTAAAGCCATGTCTAAATTTATTTGGACTGAGGCAGCAATTTGTTATCAAGAGCAATATACTCTGATGTTAAATGCTGAAGCTTGGCTGGCCATTGGCCATGTCTAGTGTTTTGGACTGGAGCTTTCATTGAAAGCTTGGCTGGCTAGTGAGCCATGTCTAATTCCTGGACTGAAGCTTTAGACTAAGAATGCAAGATTCCTGGAATTCATGTTAAAAATTTTGGAATCCTTATTTTTTCTTTTTCATATAATTTTCGAAAAAATCCAAAAAAAATAGAAAATCATAAAAATCAAAAATATTTTTCTGTTTCTTGTTTGAGTCTTGAGTCATGTTATAAGTTTGGTGTCAATTGCATGTGCATCTTACATTTTTCAAAAATTCTCATGCATTCATGGTGTTCTTCATGATCTTCAAGTTGTTCTTGGTAAGTCTTCTTGTTTGATCTTGATGATTTTTTGTTTTGTGTCTTTTCATGTTTTTCATATGCATTCTTGAATTCTTAGTGTCTAAGCATTAAAGAATTCTAAGTTTGGTGTCTTGCATGTTTTCTTTGTATTAAAAATTTTTCAAAACTGTGTCTATGATGTTCATCTTGACATTCATAGTGTTCTTGGTGTTCATCTTGACATTCATAGCATTCTTGCATGCATCACATGTTTTGATCTAAAAATTTCATGCATTGCATCTCTTTAGTGTTTTTCTCTCTCATCATAAAAATTTCAAAAAATCAAAAAAAAATATCTTTCCCTTTTTCTCTCATCAAATTCGAAAATTTGAGTTGACTTTTTCAAAAATTTTTAAAATCAAGTTGTTTCTTATGAGTCAAATCAAATTTTCAATTTGAAAATCTTATCTTTTTCAAAATCTTTTTCAAAATTCTTAGTTATTTTCGAAAATTCCAAAAATATTTTTCAAAAATCTTTTTCTTATTTTTATATCAAATTTTCGAAAATAACATAATCAATTAATGTTTTGATTCAAAAATTTGAAGTTTGTTACTTGCTTGTTAAGAAAGATTCAAACTTTAAGTTCTAGAATCATATCTTGTGATTTCTTATGAATCAAGTCATTAATTGAGATTTTAAAAATCAAATCTTTTTCAAAACTAATTTCTAAAATATCTTCTTATCTTACCTTTTTCAAAAAAGTTGGTTTCAAAATATCTTTTCTAACCTCCTAACTTCTTATCTTTTCAAAATTTGTTTCAACTAACTAACTAACTTTTTGTTTGTTTCTTAACTTTTTCAAAACTACCTAACTAACTCTCTCTCTCTAATTTTCGAAAATATCTTCCCTCTTTTTCAAAAATTTCTTTTTAATTAACTAATTATTCTTATTTTTATTTTTGATTTTAAAAATTTTCGAAAAATACTAACATTTTTCAAAAACCATTTTCGAAAATCACTAACCCTTTTTCAAAAATTATTTTCGAAAATTTTCCCTCTCCCATCTTATTCTATTTATTTATTCAGCTACTAACATCTCATCTCACATCTCAACCCTCCTCACAGTTGTGTTTCTTCCATTATATTACATTCTTTGTCTCCCTCTTTTCTTCCACTCACAAAGGGATCCCTATACTGTGGTATAAAGGATCCATATTATTATTATTATTTCTCTGTGCCCTCTTCTTTGTCATATGAGCAGGAGCAAGGATAAGAACATTCTTGTGGAAGCAGATCCAGAACCTGAAAGGACTCTGAAAAGGAAACTAAGAGAAGCTAAAATACAACAATCCAGAGATAACCTTTCAGAAATTTTCGAACAGGAAGAGGAGATGGCAGCCGAAAATAATAATAATGTAAGGAAGATGCTTGGTGACTTTACTGCACCTAATTCCAATTTACATGGAAGAAGCATCTCCATTCCTGCCATTGGAGCAAACAACTTTCAGCTGAAACCTCAATTAGTTTCTCTGATGCAGCAGAACTGCAAGTTTCATGGACTTCCATCTGAAGATCCTTTTCAGTTCTTAACTGAATTCTTGCAGATATGTGATACTGTTAAGACTAATGGAGTAGATCCTGAAGTCTACAGGCTCATGCTTTTCCCTTTTACTGTAAGAGACAGAGCTAGATTATGGTTGGATTCTCAACCCAAAGACAGCCTGAACTCTTGGGATAAGCTGGTCACGGCTTTCTTAGCCAAGTACTTTCCTCCTCAAAAGCTGAGCAAGCTTAGAGCTGATGTTCAAACCTTCAGACAGAAAGAAGGTGAATCCCTCTATGAAGCTTGGGAAAGATACAAACAGTTGACCAAAAAGTGTCCTTCTGACATGCTTTTAGAATGGACCATCCTGGATATATTCTATGATGGTTTATCTGAGCTATCAAGGATGTCATTGGATACTTCTGCAGGTGGATCCATTCACCTAAAGAAAACGCCTGCAGAAGCTCAAGAACTCATTGACATGGTTGCTAATAACCAGTTCATGTACACTTCTGAAAGGAATCCTGTGAATAATGGGACGCCTATGAAGAAGGGAGTTCTTGAAGTTGATACTCTGAATGCCATATTGGCTCAGAATAAAATATTGACTCAGCAAGTCAATATGATTTCTCAGAGTTTGAATGGAATGCAAGCTGCATCCAACAGTACTCAAGAGGCTTCTTATGAAGAAGAATCTTATGATCCTGAGAACCCTGCAATAGCAGAGGTGAATTACTTAGGTGAACCTTATGGAAACACCTATAACTCATCATGGAGAAATCATCCAAATTTCTCATGGAAGGATCAAAAGCCTCAACAAGGCTTTAATAATGGTGGAAGAAACATGTTTAACAATAATAAATCTTTTCCATCATCCACTCAGCAACAGACAGAGAACTCTGAATAAAATACTTCTAATTTAACAAACTTAGTCTCTGATCTATCTAAGGCCACTGTAAGTTTCATGAATGAAACAAGATCTTCCATTAGAAATTTGGAAGCACAAGTGGGCCAACTGAGTAAAAGGATCACTGAAATCCCTCCTAGTACTCTCCCAAGCAATACAGAAGAGAATCCAAAAGGAGAGTGCAAGGCCATTGACATAAGCACCATGCCCGAACCTGTAAGGGAAGGAGAGGACGTGAATCCCAAGGAGGAAGACCTCCTGGGACGTCCAGTGGTCAATAAGGAGCTTCCCTCTGAGGAACCAAAGGACTCTGAGGCTCATCTAGAGACCATAGAGATTCCATTGAACCTCCTTATGCCCTTCATGAGCTCTGATGAGTATTCCTCTTCTGAAGAGAATGAGGATGTTACTGAAGAGCAAACTGCCAAGTTTCTTGGTGCAATCATGAAGCTGAATGCCAAATTATTTGGCATTGATACTTGGGAAGTTGAACTTCCCTTGTTCATTAATGAACTAAGTGATCTAGATCAACTGACATTGCCTCAGAAGAGACAGGATTCTGGAAAGTTCATAATACCCTGTACCATAGGCACCATGATCTTTAAGGCTCTGTGTGACCTTGGTTCAGGAATAAACCTCATGCCCCTCTCTGTAATAGAGAAACTGGGAATCTATGGGGTGCAAGCTGCTAAAATCTCATTAGAGATGGCAGACAATTCAAGAAAACAGGCTTATGGACAAGTAGAGGACGTGTTAGTAAAGGTTGAAGGCCTTTACATCCCTGCTGATTTCATAGTCCTGGATACTGGAAAGGAAGAGGATGAATCCATCATCCTAGGAAGACCTTTCCTAGCCACAGCAAGAGCTGTGATTGATGTGGACAGAGGAGAATTAGTCCTTCAATTGAATAAGGACAACCTTGTGTTTACAACTCAAGGATCCCTCTCTGCATCCATGGAGAGGAAGCAGAAAAAGCTTCTCTCAAAGCAGAGTCAACCCAAGCCCCCACAGTCAAACTCTAAGTTTGGTGTTGGGAGGCCACAACTAAACTCTAAGTTTGGTGTTGAACTCCCATATCCAAACTCTAAGTTTGGTGTTGGAGAGTCTCAACAATGCTCTGAACATCTGTGAGGCTCCATAAGAGCCCACTGTCAAGCTATTGACATTAAAGAAGCGCTTGTTGCGAGGCAACCCAATGTTTATTTATCTAATTTTATTTTTGTTTTTCATGTTTTCTTAGGTTCATGATCATGTGGAGTCACAAAATAAATATAAAAATTAAAAACAGAATCAAAAACAGCAGAAGAAAAATCACACCCTGGAGGAGCATCTGTCTGGCGTTCAGCGCCAGAACAGAGCATGGTTCTGGCGTTGAACGCCCAAAATGGGCAGCTTCTGGGCGCTGAACGCCAGAACAGGTATGGTTCTGGCGTTCAACGCCAGAAATGGCACACAAATGGGCGTTGAACGCCCAAAATGGGCACCAACCTGGCGCTGAACGCCCAGAGTTGTGTGCAAGGGCATTTTACATGCCTAAATTGGTGCAGGGATGTAAATGCCTTGACACCTCAGGATCTGTGGAGCTCACAGGATCATCTCAGGATCTGTGGACCCCACAGGATCCCCACCTTCCTTCCTCATAATCCTAGTTTTTTTTCCACATCTTCTTCTTCATCTATTCCTTCTTCTTTTGCTCGAGGGCGAGCAACATTCTAAGTTTGGTGTGGTAAAACAATTATGTAAAGGATCTATAGCTCAGTGGTAGAACATGTGGCTGCAAATCAAGAGATCCCTGAGATACCTCAGGGGATGCACTTCCCTCCACATAATTATTGGAAGCAACTGAGGATAGAAATACCAAAAATCACTAGGAATCAAGCCACAAAGGCAAGGAAGAGACATAGAAGAGCTCAAAAACATCATTGAAACGCCATCATCACTAAGGTGGATTCATTCCTTGCTCTTATTTCTTCTGTTTTTCGTTTTCTATGTTATGGTGCTTATCTATGTTGGTGTCTTCATTACATGATCATTAGTAGTTAGTAACTATGTCTTAAAGATATGAATGTCCTATGAATCCATCACCTCTCTTAAATGAAAAATGTTTTAATTCAAAAGAACAAGAAGTACATGAGTTTTGAATTTATCCTTGAACTTAGCTTAATTATATTGATGTGGTGGCAATGCTTCTTGTTTTCTAAATGTATGCTTGAACAGTGCATATGTCTTTTGAAGTTGTTGTTTAAGAATGTTAAATATGTTGGCTCTTGAAAGAATGATGACAAGGAGACATGTTATTTGATAATCTGAAAAATCATAAAAATGATTCTTGAAGCAAGAAAAAGCAGCAAAGAACAAAGCTTGCAGAAAAAAAAAAGGCGAAAAAAAATAGAAAGAAAAAGAAAAAGAAAGCAGAAAAAGCCAAAAGCTCTTAAAACCAAGAGGCAAGAGCAAAAAGCCAATAACCCTTAAAACCAAAAGGCAAGGGTAAATAAAAAGGATCCCAAGGCTTTGAGCATTAGTGGATAGGAGGGCCTAAAGGAATAAAATCCTGGTCTAAGCGGCTAAACCAAGCTGTCCTTAACCATGTGCTTGTGGCGTGTAGGTGTCAAGTGAAAACTTGAGACTGAGCGGTTAAAGTCAAGGTCCAAACCAAAAGAAGAGTGTGCTTAAGAACCCTGGACACCTCTAATTGGGGACTTTAGCAAAGCTGAGTCACAATCTGAAAAGGTTCACCCAATTATGTGTTTGTGGCATTTATGTATCCGGTGGTAATACTAGAAAACAAAGTGCTTAGGGCCACGGCCAAGACTCATAAAGAAGCTGTGTTCAAGAATCATCATACTAAACTAGGAGAATCAATAACACTATCTGAACTCTGAGTTCCTATAGATGCCAATCATTCTGAACCTCAATGGATAAAGTGAGATGCCAAAACTATTCAAAAGGCAAAAAGCTATAAGTCCCGCTCATCTGATTGGAGCTATGTTTCATTGATGGTTTGGAATTTATAGTGTATTCTCTTCTTTTTATCCTATTTGATTTTCAGTTGCTTGGGGACAAGCAACAATTTAAGTTTGGTGTTGTGATGAGCGGATAATTTATACGCTTTTTGGCATTGCTTTTAGTATGCTTTTAGTAGGATCTAGTTACTTTTAGGGATGTTTTCATTAGTTTTTATGTTAAATTCACATTTCTGGACT
Organism: Arachis hypogaea; assembly: GCF_003086295.3. Lineage (NCBI taxonomy): Eukaryota > Viridiplantae > Streptophyta > Magnoliopsida > Fabales > Fabaceae > Arachis > Arachis hypogaea. The sequence goes on along the minus strand of NC_092048.1, from coordinate 39,942,437 downwards.
TTACTATGAGTTTGTGTGTTTTTCTGTGATTTCAGGTATTTTCTGGCTGAAATTGAAGGACTTGAGCAGAAATCAGATTCAAAGGTTGAAGAAGGACTGCTGATGCTGTTGGATTCTGACCTCCCTGCACTCAAAGTGGATTTTCTGGAGCTACAGAACTCAAAATGGCGCGCTTCCAATTGAGTTGGAAAGTAGACATCCAGGGCTTTCCAGAAATATATAATAGTTCATACTTTGGCCAAGAATAGACGACGCAAACTGGCGTTCAACGCCAGCTCTCTACCCAATTCTGGCGTCCAGCGCCAGAAAAGGATCCAAAACCAGAGTTGAACGCCAGAAATGGATCAAAACCTGGCGTTCAACTCCATAAATGGCCTCTGCACGTGGAAAGTTAAAGCTCAGCCCAAGCACACACCAAGTGGGCCCCGGAAGTGAATTTATGCATCAATTACTTACTCATGTAAACCCTAGTGACTAGTTTATTATAAATAGGACCTTTTACTATTGTATTAGACATCTTTGGTCTCAGTTTTAATCTTTGGATCTTTGGACGCCTGGTTCTTAGATCAGAGGGGCTAGCCATTCGGCCATGCCTGGACCTTTCACTTATGTATTTTTAACGGTAGAGTTTCTACACTCCATAGATTAAGGTGTGGAGCTCTGCTGTTCCTCAAAGATTAATGCAAAGTACTACTGTTTTCTATTCAATTCATCTTATTTCACTTCTAAGATATTCATTCGTACTTCAATCTGAATGTGATGAACGTGACAATCATCATCATTCCCTATGAACGCGTGCCTGACAACCACTTCCGTTCTACCTTCGACTGAATGAGTATCTCTTAGATCTCTTAATCAGAATCTTCGTGGCGTAAGCTAGAATGATGGCGGCATTCAAGAGAATCCGGAAAGTCTAAACCTTGTCTGTGGTGTTCCGAGTAGGATTCAATGAATGAATGACTGTGACGAGCTCCAAACTCGCGATTGCGGGGCGTTAGTGATAGACACAAAAGGATAGTAAATCCTATTCCAGCATGATCGAGAACCGACAGATGAATAGCCGTGCCGTGACAGAGTGCGTTGACCATTTTCACTGAGAGGATAAGATGAAGCCATTGACGAGGGTGATGCCTCCAGACGATTAGCCGTGCCGTGACAGGGCATTGGATCATTTTCCCGAGAGATGACCGAAAGTAGCCGTTGACAATGGTGATGTATCACATAAAGCCAGCCATGGAAAGGAGTAAGACTGATTGGATGAAGATAGCAGGAAAGCAGAGGTTCAGAGGAACGAAAGCATCTCCATTCGCTTATCTGAAATTCTCACCAATGAATTACATAAGTATTTCTATCCCTATTCTATTAACTATTATTCGAAAACACCATTATCAATTTATATCTGCCTAACTGAGATTTGCAAGGTGACCATAGCTTGCTTCATACCAACAATCTCCGTGGGATTCGATCCTTACTCACGTAAGGTATTACTTGGACGACCCAGTGCACTTGCTGGTCAGTTACACGGAGTTGTGAACCATGGTATTGGCGTCATGTTTTTGGCGCCATTGCCAGGGAAAGAAAGAGCAATGAATTCTACATAATTAAAGTGTAATCACGATTCTGCGTACCACCTTCCGATACTTGATAGCACTTTCGAGCATAATGTACGTAGAATTCCATCGAGTAGTAATATCTATATGCAACCCACTTGTAAAATTCAAACCATGAATCGCAGAAACACATTCTTTAAACCTTATCATTCTACTTTCCGATCCCCTCACATATTTCATACTTTTCCTAATCTTATCCAATTCATCATGAGTAATTTTTAATCCATCTTGCACAATAAGATTCAAGATATGAGCAGAACAACGAATATAAAAGAATTCCCCATCACACAACAACTAATCATGCATATTTAATGTACTTTTCAAATGATCTTGGCATGTATCATTAGCAGATGCATTATCTAGTGTAAGAGTCATAATCTTCTTTTCAATTCCCCACTCATTTAAAAGCTCAAAAATCTTGGAAGACAATTCAAATCTCGTGTGAAGAGGAGGCATATGACAAAAACTCAAAATTTTACTTTGCAATTTTCAAGTTGAATCAACAAAGTGAGCAGTTAAGCATAAATAACCCTCTGTAGTGATGGATGTCCACAAATCAGAAGTCAAACAAATTCTATTAGGAATGCCTACTAAAGTACTTTTAAGCTTTTTTTTTTCTTTGTGTAAATTTTCAGCACATCCTCCTTAAGAGTATTTCTAGTAATTAGGCCTAGAGTTGGACTGATGTATTTTACCCAATTCCTAAATTTCTTATTATCAACAATAGAAAAGGAAACATCACAATCAATCACAAAAGCAGCAAACATCTCACGCGATACATGATTATCTATCTTGAGAGCCCCTATTTTATTTTGCATTTCTATCAAAGTTTGACCAATATCTTCAAAGTCTATTTTCACGCACCTGTCTAAATGACGCTTAAGTGACGATGTCCCATATTGTTTACCACCAGCCTTAAACTTCTGTTTGCATCCATCACATTGAGCACGATCTATACCATCATCACCAGGTCCAAGCTTTGTGAAATATCTCCACACATCAGATGTTGTTGCCTTCGTCTTTTTCTTTTTAATATCTTCTGCCATTTCAGATGTTTCCATATTTTTAGGATTTTATGTTACATTCCCACCATCAACTTCCATAGAGAAAGAGTTATCCATAGCAAAATCAACAACTCAACCTAAATAACACAAATACATCAGAACAAGTATGAAAGAAGCTAAGCATCAGAACTGAACCATCAATAATTTTCGATAATTTTGCATCAGAACAAATACACCAAGCATCCCAAAAAGGCAAAAAGCAATAAAGCAACGAATTAAAACATAATTCATATCAAAGAAAATATATCAACATAAATAAGAAATTAAGAATAAACAGTCAATAGCATATTCAATCAAGCTACAAGCCACCAAACTAGTTTCAATGTTTGACTTTATTCATAAATTAGAAGTTAGTTAGCATTTTAAAAATAGGAAAAAGAAGCTGTCCACAAAAACATGAAAGAATCTGTCCAGTAAAATAAATTAAATTTCATAAACAAATTCACAAAAAATTTGAAAAGCATGAAACAAGCTGTCCACAGCCACAAACACATGAATATATGATTATATGATAGAGCCCTAACAAAAACAAATAATAGGTAAACTGTAAACTGCTAACTCAATTTGTAAGGAAATCCCCACAGGATTATGACACATAACAGATAGATGTACAAAGAAACTACATCCGTTAAGTCTAGACAGAAACATTAATAGAGAAGGCAAAAGGTCTGACAAAAATAGTGATTAGGAATCACAATGTTATTTTTCAATTGATAAGGGACTAAATAGAAATTCACATAATGATTAAGGATTGAGGATTGGGATAGAATTTTATTCTAAACTAATTGTGTTTTTTCTAACTATCTCATCTTTTTTTCTCACATTTATTTTATTAATCTTTTAACAAAGGATTACATACCACATAGACATGTTTTTTTTGTGACTAAAAATAAAAAACAACCAAATAGAAAAGAAAAGAAAAAATAAAGTCCTAAACGACTAAAAAGACGTAGGACGGTCTCGTTGAATACTCAACTCAAATTTCTTCCAAGGCACTGAAAGCTCGACATGCGGAGAGTGTGATCTCATCGCCGTCTTTGCCATGGTGTTCGCTACGGTTTTTGCATCTTTCAGGATCAAGCAAAAATCAACACGCTACTTCCAAGTCATGATATCGATGACTTTAAGTACTAAAGGATCTACACAACCAGCAGTGTCATGAGAATTGGTAACAAGATTGTAAGCCTCTAGACAGTTTGTTTTACAAATCACATCTCTTTGTCCCAAGTATCAGGCTAGCATAAATCCTCTCCAGATAACAAACAACTCTCCTTGAAGAATATTGCAGCTCTCAATTGTTCCCAAGCAGCCACTTTGCCAGTTTCCCTTCTAGTCCCTGCTAACATAGGCAAAACTAATCCGATCACCAGAATCAGGATAACTAGCATCACAATTGATTTTAAAAGTACCCACCGAAGGGGGAACCCAAGAGCAACTAAACATAGAAGGAATAGAAACTCGTTACAATTCAAAAATATTCTGAAACTCTTTCTCCATAGCTAACGCCATACGAGCCACTTTAAAGGATATCCAAGGCTCCTGATGATTAAAAATATCATTATTTCTAACTCTCCAAATTCACCAAAGACCAGAAAAGAATCTAAAAGGGTGCTATTTGTTGTGGAACAAGAACCAATTCTTCAAATCCAGAGGGCGACAGAAAACCTCCAGAGACTGCCAAACAAGCTTGGCTTTTGGACAATCCCGAATACAATAAGAAACTGTTTCCTGGCAAATCAAGCAACTGGGGCAACTATCTGAAGGAGTCAAGCCTCTCCTAAAACGAAAAACAACAGTGGACAGTGCTTCTAGAAGATAAAGTCAAGCCAAGAATTTAATCTTTTTCGGAACAAACTGACGCCAAAGCCAAAACCAAATCCCTCTCTCCTCCCATCCAAACACCTTTTTGCAGAGTCAAAGGTAGCCATTGTGAGCATAAAAAATATTAGACACCACCCCAGACCAAGTCTAGCCTACCACTGAACTCGCTTGCACATTCGGATTGTAAGAGAGAATGTTGTCATGCAAAACCTGGTGAAGAGGAGAATAGACATTCTCAAGCTACCACTTTCCAGCCGACTAAAGATCTAAAATCCGAAGATCCAAATAAGAAATATGAATATAATCCATCTCATTACAAAGTTGTCCCTCTTTCCTCCATATAGAATACCAAAAATTCTGATTTAAATCCCCAATGCACCATTCAAAACTATCATTCAGAATATTCTAAGTTTTACACAGACTCCTCCAAACATAAGATCTTTTATTTAGACGCTGAGTGGCTGAACTCGTCATCCAAAGAATACTGGTATTTATCTGCCAGCAGCTGAACCCAAAGTTTGTGAGGGTGATGAATTAGTTGCTAAACTAGTTTACCAAGAAGAGCAATATTAGCACAAAATGAATCTCTAATTCCTAGACTACCAAATTTTTTTGGGGTGATCAACACCTTCCAACTAATAAAATTTAGCCCCCAACCGTTGACATGATCTTTCCAGAGAAAAATTCTCATCATAAATGCTATAGAATTTGTTATTCTTTTAGAAAATAGAAAAACTTGCATGTGATAGATAAAAATAGCAATCACAATCGAATTGATCAAACAGAACTTATTTATCCTGTTGAGTAAACACTATTTTTAGCTGGCTAACTTTCTCCTGATGTTATCCACATAGACATGTTTGGAGGCATCGTTGAGATATTTAGATTTTTAATTGATATATTATGTTGTGACATGGATGGATAAGGATAATGGATGCCCATTTATGAGTGGCACATTTTTCCTATGTTGAAAGAAATAAATTCTTAGAATGAAGAAGTTTGAAACGTAAACTTTATGTGCCTATAAATACATGTACTGAGGCAAAGAGAATATACACAGCAACAATAAATATTATTTTCTTTCTTTCCACACTATTAATATCTCTCTCTTTATATTTCTCTATTTTATTTGTTACCTCTTTCTTATTTATTTATTTAGTTATTTTATAACACGTTATCAGCACAAAGCTCTAACGATATTTTAGGAAGACTTCAGGTAACAAATTTTTATTATGTCGAAACTCTCTCATCTTGAATATAATGCTTTTGATATATTTGGAAACAATTATTTATCATGGATACTAGATGCTAAAATCCATCTTGATTTAATGGATCTTGAAGATACCATTAAGGCTGAAAATAATACATCCCAGAAGGATAAAAGCCAAAGTCATGATTTTCTTTCGTCGTCATCTTGACGTATGATTGAAAAATGAATATCTCACATTAAAAGATCCTGGAGATTTGTGGAAAAACCTTGAAGAAAGGTACAATCATGTGATATTTCCTCAAACCCGATATGTTAGAGAAAACTTTCTCAACCTTCCATGCCTCGAATGTGCTCCTACAGCAGCAGTATCGAGAAAAAGGATTTAAAAATATTTTGAGCTAATTTCTTGCCTTCTTGTTGCTGAGCGCAACAATGAGTTACTCTTAAAAAATCATGAAGCGCGCCCAGCTGGCGCCACCCCATTTCCTGAAGTAAATGGCAAATTCTAACCCCAAAAGAGGTAAATGGCAAAGCTTTGGTAGCAAGAAAAATTATGGAAGGAAAATAAATTATGTTCACAAGAAAAGATCTCACCAGAAGTGGGATAAATAATGAAATAATGGGCAAAATAAATCAATTGAGGATAAATGTTTCCGTTGTGGTGGAAAGGGCCATTGGTCACGTACTTGTCGTACCCCAAGGCACCTAGTCGATCTTTATCAAGTATCTTTGAAAAAAGACGACAAAGAAAATGAAACAAATTTTGTTTTAAATGATGCTGAAAGTTCCACCACTCATTATGATGTATCTGATTTATTTAAGGATTCTGAAGAAAATATTGGCTATTTGATCAATGATGGAATATTTTGATATATGTATGTATTTGTTAAGTATTCATGTGAATAATTTTACTGTGCATGTACTTCTACTCATTTTATTATTATTATCATTTGCTTTTGAGGAAAAATGGCAAGGACATATTCTGAAGATATTTGCCTTACAGATAGTGCAAGTTCGCACACTGTTCTTAAAAGTAGTATATATTTTACCCATCTTTTGCCAAAAGAAGAATATGTTAATACTATTATTGGCTCAGGCAATGTGATAGAAGGCTCCAGAAAAACTATAATTTTGTTTCCTGGAGGAACAAAATTTATAATAAATAATGCACTATTATCTACCAAATCTTTGAGGAACTTGTTGAGTTTCAAAGATATTCGCCGAAATGGATATCATATTGAAACAATAAATGAGAAAAATTATGAGTATTTATGTATCACAACTCATGATTTAAATAAAAATATTATATTAGAAAAGTTACCCTCACTTGCATCTGGGTTGTATTATACAAAGATTAGTGCAATTGAATCACATGCCATTGTAAACTAGAAGTTTACTAGCCCAAATGAATTCATAAATTGGCATGATAGATTGGGTCATCCGGGAACAACCATGATGAGGAGAATTATTGAAAACTCTCATGGACATTCACTAAAGAACCAGAAGATTCTTAAATCTAGTGAATTTTGTTGTGCTGCATGTTCTCAAGGAAAGTTAATTTTAAGGCCATCACCAGTAAAGATTGGATTTGAGTCCCCTGAATTCCTAGAAAGGATTCAAGGTGATATATGTGGACCTATTTATTCACCATGTGGATCTTTTAGATATTTTATGGTCCTGATAGACGCATCTTCGAGATGGTCACATGTGTGCTTATTATCTTCTCGCAACCTGGCATTTGCGAGATTACTGGCTCAAATTATTCAATTAAAAGCATAATTTCCAGAAAATCCAATCAAAGCAATTCATTTTGATAATGCTGGTGAATTTACTTCCCAAACTTTTGATGTTTATTGTATGGCTAATGGAATAAGTGATGAACATCTAGTAGCTTATGTTCACACACAAAATGGGTTAGCAGAATCACTTATTAAGTGCCTCCAATTAATTGCTAGACCCTTGCTTATGAGAACAAATCTTTCAACCTCTGTTTGGGGCATGCTATTTTACATGCCGCAGCACTTATTTATTTGAGGCCAACGAGTTACCATCAGTTCTCTCCTATGCGATTAGCTTTTGGCCAGCAGCCAAATGTTTCCCATTTAAGAATATTTTGGTGTGCGATATATGTTCCCATTGCACCACCTAATTGCACCAAAATGGGACCCCAAAGAAAATTGGGGATATATGTTGGATATGATTCTCCCTCTATAGTGAAGTATCTTGAGATACAAACTGGAGATGTATTTAAAGCCCGGTTTGCGGATTGTCATTTTGATGAATCAAAATTTCCAATATTAGGGGGAGAGAATAAGCTTCCTGAAAAGGAACTTAATTGGAATGCATCATCGTTGATGCATTTAGATCCTCGATCAGGGCAATGTGAACTAGAAGTTCAAAATATTATACATTTGCAAAGAATATCAAATGAATTGCCTGATGCATTTTCTGATACAAAGAGGATAACTAAATCTTATATACCAGTGGAAAATGCCCCAATTCGAAATGATGTCCTAGTAAGACAAGTAGTCACTGAAGCAAATTCACGCTAGAAGCGTGGCAGACCTGTCGGTTCCAAAGACAAAAATCCTCGAAAGAGAAAATAGGTAAATACTATTCCTGTTGAAAAAGACATAGTAAAGACACCTGTAGTTGTCCAAAATACTGATATAATTTTAACGCCAGAAGACGTTCAGGTACCTAAAAATTGTGAAAATGACGAGATCTCGATAAATTATGTCTTTACAGGAGAGAAATGAGACCGAAATAAGACAATTATCAATGAAATATTTGCATATAATGTGGCATTAAATATCATGCATGAAAGTAAGGATCTTGAGCCAAGATCAGTCGAAGAATGTCGACAAAGGAATGATTGGCCAAAATGGAAAGAAGCCATGAAGGCTGAATTAGACTCACTTGCAAAACGTGAAGTCTTTGGACCTGTAGTCCGTAAACCAGAAGATGTAAAACCTATTGGATACCGATGGGTATTTGTGAGAAAACAAAATGAGAAAAATGAAGTTGTGCGCTACAAAGCCCGACTTGTGGCACAAGGTTTTTCACAAAGGCTCGGTATAGATTATGAAGAAACGTATTCCCCTGTAGTGGATGCGATAACATTGCGTTATTTGGTCAGTTTATCTGCATATCATAAACTGCATATGCATTTAATAGATGTGGTAACAGCCTATTTATACGGCTCATTAGATCGTGATATCTATATGAAAGTTTCTGAAGGGCTAAAGATATTTAAACCATCCAATGAATATTCACAAGGGTTATACTCAGTCAAATTACAAAGATCTTTATATGGTATAAAGTAATCTGGACGAATGTGGTATAATCGTCTTACTGAGTATCTGGCCAAAAACTGATTCAAGAATGATGATATCTGCCCGTGCATTTTCATAAAGAAAACTGCATCTGGATTCATTATAATTGCTGTGTACGTTGATGATTTAAATATCATTGGAACTCCTGAAGAGATTCCAACAATTATAAAAACTCTAAAAGAAGAGTTTGAGATGAAAGATCTTGGAAAGACTAAATTTTGTCTCGGCCTGCAGATCGAGCATATAAAAAATGGGATCTTTATTCATCAAACAACATACACAGAGAAAATTTTGAAAAGATTTTATATGGATAAATCACATCCCTTGAGTACCCCAATGATTGTAAGATCTTTGGATGTAGAGAATGATCAATTCCGTCCTAAAGAAGAGAATGAAGATATCCTTGGTCCTGAAGTACCATATCTTAGTGCCATTGGAGCGCTAATGTATCTTGCTAATAATACACGATCCGATATATCATTTGCTGTGAACTTACTAGCAAGGTATAGTTCCTCTCCAACCAGAAGACATTGGAGTGGAATTAAACAAATCTTTCGATATCTTCATGGAACAGTTGATATGAGATTGTTCTATCCTTATGGATCCAAGTCACAACTAGTTGGCTATGCAGATGCTGGATACCTGTCTGATCCACACAAAAGGAGATCTCAAACAGGATACTTGTTCACATATGGTGGTACAACTATATCATGGAGGTCCATGAAACAGACGATAGCAGTAACCTCCTCTAATCATGCTGAAATACTAGCAATTCATGAAGCTAGTCGTGAGTGTTTTTGGCTGAGGAGCCTGGTTCAATATATTCTGTCATCATGTGGATTGATTGACCATAACATAGCTCCAACTGTCCTGTTTGAAGATAATACAGCATGTATTGCTTAACTTAAAGGCGGATATATCAAAGGTGATAGAACAAAGCATATTTCTCCTAAATTCTTCTTCACTCATGATCTTCAAAATCAAGGGAAAATTGATGTCCAACAGATCCGCTCAAGTGACAATCTGGCAGATTTATTTACAAAGTCACTCCCAAAATCCTCCTTTGAAAGATTGTTACATGAGATTGAGATGCGCCGATTTCGAGACATCAACTGATGTCGACAAGAGGGAAAGAATGTACTCTTTTTTTCTTGGTCAGATTTTTTTCCATTGGGTTTTTCTTGACGAGGTTTTTAATGAGGCAGTCCCCATCACCAAAGGATATTGTACTCTTTTTCCTTCACTAAATTTTTTTTCTACTGGGGTTTTCTTTAGTAAGGTTTTAACGAGACAATAACCCTAAATGGTCATCCAAGGGGGAGTGTTGTGACATGGATGGATAAGGATGATGGATGCCCATTTATGAGTGGCACATTTTTCCTATGCTGAAAGAAATAAATTCTTAGAATGAAAAAGTTTGAAACGTAAACTTTATGTGCCTATAAATACATGTACTGAGGCAAAGAAAATATACACAGCAACAATAAATATTCTCTTCTTTCTTTCCACACTATTAATATTTCTCTCTTCATATTTCTCTATTTTATTTGTTACCTCTTCCTTATTTATTTATTTAGTTATTTTATAACAAATTAAATATTTGCATCTTTTATGATTTTTTTAGGGTTAAGTATGGGTTTGGTCCCAAAGGTTTTCAGCCAGAATCGAAACCGTCCCTCATCTAATTTTCGATTTAGAATCATCCTTAACGTTTTTTTTTCGTATTAAAATTGTCCTTTTTATTTTTTTGGACAAAAATACTCTCACCATTACCAACACAATTACCTCCTCCACCACCACCAACACCACCGCCACAACTTCCACTAACAGCACCACCAACACCACCACCAGCACCACGACCACCACCAACACCACCACCAACGCCGCCGCCATCTCCCTCCCCTCTTTCCCCTTCCCCTTCCCCCTCCCCGCCTCCCCTTCCCCCCGCCCCCACCCGCACCCCGACGTCCCCTCCCCCTCCCTGTCTTCCCTTCCCCCCACCCCCGCCCCCTCCCTGCGTCCCCTCCCCCTCCCCGTCTCCCCTTCCCCCACCCCCCACCTCCACCTCCACCTCCACCTCCACCTCCACCTCCACACAGAGAAGCAGAAACAGAAAATCAATCAATTCAAGCACAAATTTAACACAAGCAGAAACAGAAAGCAACAAATCAACAAATCAACACAAAGCAAAATCAACAAATTCAAACACAAAGCCAAATCAACAGAAAAACACAAAGCCAAATCAGAAATTCAAAGCACAAAGAAGCAGATGCAGAAGGCAAAGACAGCGGCGGACGGTGGTTCCTCAAGTACTGGCAGAAGGTGTTCCAATCAGAAATTCGAAGCTCCGGTTTGTTGAAGGCGACCTCTTCTCCCTTCGCATTCCCTTCCCCCTTTCCCCGAGGAGCAGAGCGGCGACGGCAGCAAAGAGCGGCGGCGGTAATGAAGACCGGTGGCGGTGGCGAGGAGAGTAGAAGAAGAAGAAGAAGAAGAAGAAGAAGAAGAAGAAGGTGGTGCGGCGGTCCCCCTTCCCCCCTCCCCCTTTTTCTCGCGCCCCTGCTTTCTTTCTCTCCCCACCCCCTTCTCGTATCCCTTTCTTTCTTCTTTTTTTTTTTGTTTATTTTATTTTATTTTATGAAAATAGGGGTAATTTAGGAATTAAATTAAAAATTTTATTAATACGAAAAAAACATTAATGATGATTCTAAATAAAAAATTAGATGAGAGACGGTTTCGATTCTGGCTGAAAACCTTTTGGACCAAAACCATACTTAACCCTTTTTTTTTAACTCAATAGAATTATGACAAAAGGGAAAAAAAAAGCATTCCTCAATAGGCTCGTTTGCCGATGAAACAATCAAACTATTAACCTTTTCGTCATCACTCTTCTAGCTCAGGATTTTTTATTTTTACAAATTAAATAAATATAATAATTATCAAAATAAATAATTTAAAAAATATTTACTTTAATAAATACTCCTTTTTTATTTTATTTATACTGCACATATTTTGTTTATAGTGTAAATAAAATATGTGTATTTTTTTATAGTATAAACGGAATATATGTATTTATAAATAATTAAATATAATTTTTAAAAATAATAAAAAAATATTAATAATATAGTTTGAATCAAACTTTAAAAATAGAATATTTCAGATAACAGAGAAGATGGACGATTTTAAACAACAAGAAAAATAAACCGTTCATTTTAAATAATAAGAAAGATTGATTGTCCATTTATACGTTAACACATTTATGTGAAAGCACGTAAGTGCACCGTCCCACTATTAACACGGTTGCCCACTATTAAATATACTCCTATACAATAAACAAAATTTAAATATATTTTAAATTTTTATATACTCTCATACAATAAACAAAATTTGAAATATAATTATATTTAAATTATATTTTAAACTTTTATGTACTCCTATGGAACAAACAAAATTTGAAATATATATAATTTGAATTTAAAAATTAATACTCAAGAGAGTACCTAAAAAATTTAAAAATTTTGTCGGTTAGAAGCAATAGGATTAACAGTGGCTAGTTAGAAAACGTGCTTATGTGCATTTACGTGCTTTCACGTAAACGTATTAACATGTTTATTTTAAATGGAGAATTCATCTCCCCTATTATTTAAATGTACATAAAAAATTTTAGATTAAATTATGATCCAATTGGATTGATTTAAATTTGAAAAATAAAAATAACTGTTTGTCAATTGTTAGGAGAAGAGGTTGATGGAGTTAGTGGGAGATAACGTATAACCGTTTCAATTCTCTTCCCACTATCTCCATCAACCTCTCCTTCTAACAATTGTCAAATGGTTATTTTTATTTTTTAAAATTTAAATCAATTCAATTAGATCATAATTTAATCTAAAATCTTTTTTTATGTACCTTTTTTAGTACTAATTGATCAAATATATCAATTTTAATCTTTTCTACCAACCTTTTTATGTACCATTTGCATGTTAAAAGTTTGGATTATTGATATTATTAATAAATTTTTTTTTGAAAATACATATATCTCGTTTATACTGTAAACAAGATATACACGTGTCGCATCCACCTCTCAAATTATATCGTTTACAGTGTAAACGAGATAAGATAGAAGTATTTATTTTGGTAAATATTTTTTAAATTATTTATTTCTGTAATTATTATAATTAATTTATTTATTAAAATAAAAAACCCTCCAGCTCTTTATAATAATTATAATATCATTAATTTTTCCATTCATATGATCCATGAGATCTGTGTTTGTACGGGAAGAGCATGTTTTGCTGTCAATGAGACTGAAAATATGGGGAAAAAATGTTTCATTTTTGTTGGCAAATGGCAATATGTGCAAAAATGAATAATTTATTATATTTTATTTTTATTGCCAGTACTAATAAAAATTATGTAATTTTAATTTTCATAATTTCAGTCTGCAAAAATATAACTATTGTGCATATTAATAAATTCTTGTGGTCTAATTTATTTGGGTAAATAATGAATTTTTTTAATTTAAATATAAAGAAAAGCCCAACATTGATGGATGCATCTTCCTATTTTTGAATTAGATGTTCCACCCTATTAATACCTCTTTGATTTATCTCCACCCATTTTTGCTTTATTCTTTCTTATTGAGAGAAATAATAATCTAAACTTGTTTTGTTTAAATTTAATATTTGTAATTTTAAACATGTAACATCTATAGTTATACTTGTATTATATCTAATATTACGTATTTATTGTAGTGACAATTAATGACTGTAAAATGAAGTAACTGCAGACTGTTTTAGTTTATTTCTATTATTTACAAAAAATTATTCATTCTTATTATTGTGCTAAGCAATTCTTTATGTATATCAAGCAAGCATGTATTTGTCACAGTTAGAGCTGGAAGTGAGTCAAGTCAGCTCATGAGCCAGCTCGAGCTCGATTCGTTAACAGCTCGATAAGCTAAGTTCGTGAGCTGGTGAGCCAAGCTTGAGCTTGAAATTGAGCTCATAAATTAAATGAGCCGAGCTTGAGCTTGGATAAGCTCAGCTCATTAGCTCGTGAGCTGGCTCGATTATATATATATATATATATATAACAATCTTAATTATTTAATATTTATATTTATTTTTTACATATAATTTTAATATAGGACATAAATAAAAAATTTATAATTTATTGATAGATAAACAATATATAAAATTGATCTTTTTAAATATTTTTAAAAATATATAAGTTATAATTTATTGATATAAAATTATAGATTATGTATCTATGTTTCTTTTATTTGAGCCAGCTCGTGAGCTCAAGCCAGCTCGTGAGCTTTTGGTGAGTCGAGCTTGAGCTTAAGAAATAAGCTCGATTGTTAACGAGCCGAGCCGTGAGCCAAGCTCAATTTTCGTGAGCCGAGCTTGAGCTTGGTCTAGCTCGGCTCACTTCCAGCCCTAGTCACAGTTATGGACCTAGATAAAATTAGGGACTGATTATTTGAACATAGTCGATAGGATTGCAGACAAATATGACAAGTTAACCAAGGACTAGTTTTAGTTGGCTTTACCAGAAACTAGGTTGTTGGGGACTATTTTGGACATGGAATGTTTAACGAATCGATTCGATGGTTTTTGTCCAACAACTATATTTAATAGTTTTATTTTATTCCTAGCAATTTTTGTTTCGGAAGTATTGTTTACAATTTCTATTATAATAATAATACCTTACTAACCATCAAAATATTTTACACTTAAGAAATGACTTTTCACTATAAATATACTCCGAAAAAGAATTGGCTGACTTTACCAACTTGAACAAGAAATTCTCTTGCATACCCTTAAGCGTATATATGAGATCATCATTTTTAATTACTCTACTGTAAGCATATAAATAACTGTATATTATATGCACCATTTTTGTATATACTTTTTGGTGTATTTTTTAATTTTTGTATTAAAAATAATTGGTAAGAAATTAAAAAAATAATTGTCTTTTATACCATAAAAGAGATAGAGCAAAAATAGAGCAATAAACATTATTCTTCATATTCTTATTTTTATACCATACAAATCACAGACAAGTTTAAGCAGGTGGCTACCGTAGGGTAGAGCATGGAGCAAGACTTGATTTTCCATTATATATTTATATATTTAATTTGAGTTGGAGTATTAGTCTAATTAAGCCCAACACATTTAGACGATAAATCTATTACGCAACTACTTGGTCATAATTTGAGCAATTAGTTAAGCGTGTGGCCTGCATATAAAGTTCCCCCAATACCCCAACTACTACTTAGTAAAGCTAGAAAATGAGAACTATTGTTACAAAATCGACTACCCGGATTCTTATAACAAAATTGGTACAAAGAAGAGACCCAACATCGTTATAGGTCAATGGCTTATCCTTCCACACACTACTAATAAATGGTAATTTGGATGCTATAATTAAGGTCTAATCATACATTTTGTTAGTAAGTCTTAATCACGTTTTTGCCTTCATTCCAACGATGAGTTGCCACTTTCCTTTATAAATAATTAAGAAAAAAGTTGATAAGTGTATCAACTTCCGCTTGTCCCTGGACAAGGACGCTTAATTAGTTGATCTGATATGTTTTATAAATTATTAATATGAATTCATGAAACTAATTAAGGATATATACCTTTAAAATTATGTGGTTGAAAATGTATAGGGAAATTTCTTCCATTTTATGAAATTAAGTCTTTTCGAGTTAGGTACAAAATTTCATGCAAGTATTTAAGTACGTGGAAGGTTTGATCTAACTTATTATTATACGAATTCTGTAATTGTGTTGTGATTGTTCCCAAAGTAGGATCAACACAGTATAAGCAATAAGAAAGATAAATTAACGGCTTACCCAAGAAGATTAACACGAGTACATACAATGAATTAATATATAAATAGATGTATGTGAAGGAAAAAAGTTTACAATCCAACCTTACTTTGAAATATTATGCCAATAATCTACATGATCCAAAATCTGATTGGTACTGGAATTTGATTAGATGGAATCACTTCACACTGTTTATTGCATAAGAAAGCACTAATAGTGCATTGACCTTTCTAATACAGCACTAATAAATATTAATATTTAATTTAGCCAATAATAATTTACATCTATATTTATAAAAATTTGTATACATAAAATATATAATTTATTTTTATATTTACTAAAATTTTTATATATAAATCAAAATAATTTATATTTATATTTATTAAAATTTATATATATAAATCAGTAAAATTTATTTATTAAAAATAATTTAATATTTATACTGATTAATTACTCCACAAAATTGTTAAAAACTACTGCCATCCTTCTAAACCCTAAATGCTAATCACACGTAGATTGTTCTTAATAATTACAATTCTTGGTAAAATTTTCACAACATAGATATAGTGAACACTAAATTATTGCTAAGCATATTTAATACTTTGTTTAGAAATATATGCGTGTTACTCTTCACACAACTTGATGAATAAATTGTTTAATTTAAGAAAAATAAAATAAAATAAAATAAAACGCGATAAGTAGTCTCTTTGAAGGCCGGTTAAGAAACTCTAGAATTAGTCCATTATTATATTAAAAATTGACTTAAAACAAGAAATATATATAAATGTGTGGTGAAGGTTGCTTATAAATTTAATGGGGCGCGGCAAGTCTACTAATTTGGGACACAACTTTCTATTATGCCTTTGCTCTTGGTGGTTGGAGTAGTCTTTGTCCTAATGAAAGGGATTACGAAAATGACTCTGCTCTATAATTTCAATTATGATGAAGAAATTAGATAACAATTACCAATTAATATATATTTATATAACGAACAATGCATGAAGAAGCAAAACAAAAGCAGAAATTAATGTATCCAATTTCTAATAATATGCCAGAAATTATTAAAGGCCAAAGGATTGACACGTATGCATTCACATTAGATACTTAGACGGAAAAGCAAAGGATAAGAACGATTTAAGCACTTTGAAGGGGGTGCCACGTGGCGAAACAGAATTGTAGAATACGTATGCGTACATGAAAGTATACGACTGACCAACAACCGTATCTGTTTGTTGCTTAGCTTTTGGTTCTTGAATTGGTGTGGTGGGAGATAGAGAGCATTCTGTCGTCTATGATGAGTTGAAGCTGTGACACATTAACCTAATCCTAATTATTACTGGTTCAGATTCCAGTTTAGATTGAAAAGGCAAAATAGGTATCATAATCAAAACCCCAAAGATTCACGAGCTATTTCGTGTTATTAGGAGAACTATTCCGCTTATGTGCTACCAAAGGATGCCACATCTTCCAACCCTAATTAATGTATGCATG
This sequence comes from Arachis hypogaea, assembly GCF_003086295.3. Taxonomy (NCBI): domain Eukaryota; kingdom Viridiplantae; phylum Streptophyta; class Magnoliopsida; order Fabales; family Fabaceae; genus Arachis; species Arachis hypogaea. The sequence continues at coordinate 39,925,074 of NC_092048.1, read as the reverse complement.
ATATATTACTTTTCTATCTTTTCTGTTAGTTTCTCTTGATTGGATTTCGGAACAACATATATATAGCTCAAGTTATTAGTTACTTACCGTAACTAATTAACAAGTTACCCCGAACCTCTTTTACTGGGTTTCTGTAAATTTTTTTAATAGATTTTTTTATTAATATTATGCTGATACCTTTTTTATCAACAAAAATCAAATTTTAAATTTTTAAACTATAGAAACTCTTATGTTATGTTATAAAATTATTTTTCTTAAAAATTTATTTTTAACATGAAACAATATATATAAATATAAATAAAATTATGAATGATATATTAAATAAAATAACTTAAGTTATTGTATTTATGATTTATAATAATACTGATCATGCGATTATTTTATCTTATCTTTACTTAATTTAATATTTCTTATATCTATTCTTCGATATCGGATATCTAGTATAAAAATATATGTGGTATCAATCCATATAGTTAGACAAAAAAAAAAAAAAAGCATATTATTATATTACCAGAAGAAATACTATCAAGATTCAAGATTTTGGGTACTTATAAAGCTTCATTTAAACATCTTGTAACAATCAAAGTTAGTTTGAAAGAAATTTTCCTACTTACACAAGAGAGGTGAGGATAAGGAATTTGTTTAAACATAGTATCAAATCAACAAAATGCAATGGCAGCTGGACGTGATGAGTGAACGGAATATGCCGGCCATTATCTCTAGAAATTAGTTGACTAATGCTTTCAAAAGTCTTATTATGCATGGACCATGAGTTTAAGTTGTTATTATTATTTGACATGTCATAATAACAATGTGAATGTATTAGCTTTTGTTTTGAATTTAATTTTTAGACTATGGATGTAGTTTTTCTAAAAGCACCCTTTTTAAAATTTTATTTAAAATAAAGGTAATAAATATAATTTTCTATTAATAACATATCAAATAATGAATGATATAAACCAGATAACTTACTAATTTACTCGATCTTAAAACACATATGAGAATTTTTCAAGCTATAACTAGCCAAAGGTCCAATATTTGAAATTTTACATAGACTAAGTTGTCGCGCAAAAAGAAATTCATGTGGCAGAAAACAAAATCTAATGCATACTGAGGTGTATAAACTAGTGGACTAGCTTGACCCCTTCAACGAATTTAATTATCATTAAGTTTATTAGAAAATCATAGTTTTAATAATATTTCTGTATATACAAACTTAAAACCCGGAAGATTCCTCACAGTATGTATGACTATTCGAATTTTAATTTGTGGAAAACAATATTATTACTTTATTAGTGACTTGAACATCATTTCTAAGTCATTTGTTTAAAATAATGTGATATACAAGCTAAGTTATTGAGCTTTTGGGACGCCTAGATGGATTATATATATTATTATTTTCTTCAGCCTAATAATGACTGTTAATTTATTATTATTTTAATTGTGTACCATAAGATGTACTTATTATAAATGCATCAAGTAATGAAACACGTATGAAGCTATTGGTTAGTTAATTAACATTGTAATCAATAATGTTCCGTAAACATCATGCAGGGTCCAGTTAATCCCTATCCCTATAGCGAACATTATTTTAAAATGTATGCAAAAAAAACCCTAATAAAAGTGCATCGTGAAAATGTGTTGTGCATCCACACCCACAAGTATGTGTACCTGCATGGCCTACCAAAGCCAAGTTCCTAGCCTATATATACCTCCATTTCCTTGCACTTACAATTCATCATAAGCACTCAACCATTTCTAGGAAAATCTTGTCTATCTCACACATCCTAAGCTTATTTGCATTGCCATATACAATATATATATCCTAGAAAATATGGAGAAGCTCTTTTCATTGAACTGTTGCATTGGTTACATTCTTATTGTTTACTCTCTCTTTGCATGTGTGCATGGCAAAGAACAATTGTCATGCAATCAAACACCATACCCAAATGTTTGCAAGCATTACGTTGAGACAGCTACAAATACATTATTCTCAGAAACATCATCGACCCAAGATGAACATGTTTCTTCACCTTCTTATTCGTTCCACGGCATGGCCCTTAAGGTCACCATGGACCAAGCCATTAGAGCCCATGAACTAGTCTCAACCATGGACCCTAAAAACTTCAAAGAAAACAAAAAAGCCAAGATGGCTTGGGAAGATTGTTTGGAGCTCTATGAGGACACCATTTATCAGCTGAACCGTTCAATGAAATCGAAAAACCTAAACGACAAGTTAACATGGCAAAGTGCTTCCATTGCAAACCACCAAACATGCCAAAACGGTTTCATTGAATTCAACTTGAATTCTCACCTAAACTTGTTCCCAACCATGCTGTCCAACTTCTCCAAATTGCTCAGCAACTCCTTGTCCATGTTAGGATTTGGTTGAATTAGTCCCACATTGCTTAGGATAGCAAATGGAGTGGGTGGCCTAGGCTATAAATATGAGGCTAAGTTCTCCATTTGTTTTTGCACCAGTCAGAAACACTTTAAGCTTGTATCTGATTTTTCTTTTCCTCTGTACTCTTTGATTAGAGAGTGTTGTGAGGTGTAGTTAGATATTTGCTTTGAAAGAGTGTGGGTGTACTGGGGTGCCGGTGAGAGAAAGAAGTCTATGTGTTGTAACAATTTTCACATAGTGATATTCTCTGGTTGTCATTTGACAACGGCCGTGGTTTTTTCTCCGGTAATTGGAGTTTCCACGTTAAATTCTTGTGTTGTGATTGTGTCTATTTTATTTCTCTGTCAAAGGTGTTTTCTCAAGGGGGAATTGTGTCTTATTCCCAACAAGTGGTATCAGAGCTTCGGTTCGGTGGGATTTATTCTTAGTATGCTCTGTGGTTGCAGCCTAGTCTGACCTTCCACATCAGAAAAGAATTTTGTCCTGTGGCTTGAGGTTGATCTTTGGTTGCTGTTGTTGTTGCTGGAAGGCAGTGTGACACTGTGAGAGTGCAGTTTGGAAAAGGTTCTGGCTAAGGAAAGACTTGGTATTTAAGTGTGTCCATTGTGACCCACCTCTCTTTCCTGGGGACCCTTCCTAGTGCACGGTCTACAGTTGAGTTATAATATTCCAGTATACGGTTGCAACAATGTCAGGATATTCAAGTGCTGTGAAGCTTGAAATAGAGAAATTTGATGGAAGAATCAATTTTGGCTTGTGGCAAGTACAAGTCAAGGATGTGTTGATACAATCAGGTTTGCACAAGGCGTTGAAGGAGAAGATCTCTGGTTGCTCTCTCTATGAGAGAAGATGATGTTCTCTAGAAGACAAGAAGTATCCTCATGGTATTACCGCACTGCCATGGATAAGGATAAGTTGTGGCAATCGGGTCCACAATTGCACACGGGCATTGGTTGGCGTTGAGATGCAAGGTGTGTGGCGGAGTTAGGTCGATGGCTGAAGAACTTCCAGGAAAAGCCAATTTGGAAGTTGCACCATGAATTTTCAGCAAGGTTTCGATCTGTACCAAGGCGAAATTCTTGGAGTGGTCTAATTCCAAGTGAGTATACTTTCATGGTGGAGTATGATAGTTCTCTGAACTATGATTGTCGGTATAGACAATGGCAGCAAAGAATTGTCGGTGTTGACAATGGAAGCTGAAGATGTGTGACTATTTCAATCAAGGTGGAGATTGTTAGGATTTGGTTGAATTAGTCCCACATTGCTTAGGATAGCAAATGGAGTGGGTGGCCTAGGCTATAAATATGAGGCTAAGTTCTCCATTTGTTTTTGCACCAGTCAGAAACACTTTAAGCTTGTATCTGATTTTTCTTTTCCTCTGTACTCTTTGATTAGAGAGTGTTGTGAGGTGTAGTTAGATATTTGCTTTGAAAGAGTGTGGGTGTACTGGGGTGCCGGTGAGAGAAAGAAGTCTATGTGTTGTAACAATTTTCACATAGTGATATTCTCTGGTTGTCATTTGACAACGGCCGTGGTTTTTTCTCCGGTAATTGGAGTTTCCACGTTAAATTCTTGTGTTGTGATTGTGTCTATTTTATTTCTCTGTCAAAGGTGTTTTCTCAAGGGGGAATTGTGTCTTATTCCCAACAGTCCATCACCAAGGCCGTGTCCATGTTAGAAGCGGAGCAAGAAGTCAGAGGAAGGAGGAGGTTATTGCTTTCATCATCATCAAATCATAACAAACACGGACATGGCTTCCCTGAATGGCTATCGGTTTCCGATAGGAGGCTTCTTCAGGCGGCGACACCACCAAAGGGTGACGTGGTGGTGGCGCAAGACGGGAGTGGGAACTACAAGACGATAACGGAGGGAGTGGCGGCCGCCGCTAGGATTGGGGGAGGAAGGAGGGTTGTGGTGCACGTGAAAGCAGGAGTTTACAAAGAGAATGTTGATATCAAGAAGACAGTGAAGAACATAATGATAGTTGGAGATGGAATTGACGCTACCGTTGTCACTGCTGACGGTAACGCACAAGATGGATCCACCACTTTCCGTTCAGCTACATTTGGTAACTCTTCATATTCATATTATTATTATTATTATTATTATTATTATCTTACCATGCACACGTTACAATAAAATATTATAATAATGATGAACCAATTCAAAGATAAGCGTACCCCTGGACGCCGGAAAAGGACATGCACTGTCACTGGCGGTACTCATTTCTGTACAACAAAGTGATACGGATCATCAATAATCAATTCATCATCATTTTCCTTTTCCTATTCGCATGTCATTTTACAACATCTCATCACTATTATTGCTACTTTTCTTCCAACCTCTAACTTTTTATACTCCTACTACTGCATACTAAATTATTTTTATTATATACTAATATCATTTATAGCCTTTCATTAATATTAATTTCTTAATTATCATATAATTAATATAATATATTTTCTTAACACTACTGTGTTTTCAAACTTAAAAGAATCTTAAAAAATATTTTAATATGAACCTTATTAATATCACATAAAAAAATTTGGTAACAATTTTTATGTAATTATTTTTATGTAAAATTAAAAATTAAAAATTATTAAATAATTTAATTAAATTTTTATTTAATAAATTTTGTCTATTGAGTTTACATAAAGATCGATATATGCACATTTTTACCAGAATATTTTCAAGTGTTTTATAAAGCCTAAGCCACGTTGGTAAATACGGTATTTTTCATATTCCATGGATTAATTAAGAAACAGATAATGAATTAATTATACCTAAAAAAACTTATGGACTAAATTAATTAAGGAAATTAAATAATTATAAACGACATAAAAGAAAAGAAAATCAAATAATTATTAACGAAAATTGTTATAAAGATGGTGGTGTGATATTTAATTTGTTTGTGGCAGGGGTTTCCGGTGACGGGTTCATAGCGCGGGACATAACCTTTGAGAACACGGCGGGTCCACAGAAGCACCAGGCCGTAGCTCTCCGGTCTGGCTCCGACCACTCCGTCTTCTACCGCTGCAGCTTCAAGGGCTACCAAGACACCTTATACGCCTACGCCCAGCGCCAATTCTACCGCGACTGCGACGTGTACGGCACCGTGGACTTCATCTTCGGCGACGCCGCCTGCGTCCTCCAAAACTGCAACATCTACGTCCGAAGACCCATGGGCAACCAGGACATCACCGTCACCGCCCAAGGTAGAACCGATCCCAACGAGAACACCGGCATCGTGATCCACAACAGCCGCATAACTGCTGCCGGCGACATGAGATCCGTTCAGGGCTCCTTCAAGACCTTCCTCGGGCGTCCATGGCAGAAGTACTCAAGAACCGTGATCATGAAGAGCGGCCTAGACGGCTTGATTAACTCGGCCGGTTGGAAACCATGGAGTGGAAGCTTTGCTCTCAGCACACTCTATTATGGTGAGTACATGAACACTGGTCCTGGTGCTAACACTGCTGGTAGGGTTCACTGGCCTGGCTTTCATGTTATTAGTAGTCCCTCTGAGGCTGTCAAGTTTTCTGTTGGTGATTTCTTGGCTGGTGGTTCATGGATTCCCGGCACTGGTGTCCCCTTTGATGCAGGTTTGTAAATCATTTCAAAATATTATCATAAGGTGAAAACTCAGGTACAATCAATGAAATTTATTACCCTTGAATTTTCACCTTATCATAATTTCATTTAGTATCCATACGTATTTCTACTCAACCACTATTTCTTGTACTCATCTATCCTTCATTTTTTTGTTATTATAAAATATAACGCCGAAAAAAGAAAAAGGCGATTTATTTTCTAATAATGAGTTTGAATGAAATAAGATGTGTACATTAGAAACTAAAAAGCAATCAAGGTTGTAAAATATACAGGGTAGGGAACCAGTATATTGTCACGTAGTTTGTGTTGGGTGTTAATTTGCCTTGTATAGACACGGGACAAAAAAGATGCTGTACTTGGTTTTTATGTCTACTACTATTTCCATTGCCTTCACGGTACTGTATGTAATAGTTTGTGCAATTTGTAAAATCCATGTGTATAAGGATTTATAGATATAGATAGATAGATATATAGATATATTATAGTGTCACGTATATAGTTTCAATAAAGTTGTAAAAAGGCATCAAGCCCTTGCTGATTTGTTACGATAATATAAATTAATTGGTTCCATATGTAGAGATGTCAAGTCGTTTCCTGTTTTCTCATCAATTGGAAGGGTTTGTTAAAATTCCTGCATAAGGACCCACAAGCATGCACAAAATGGATAATGACGGACAGATAGAAATTAAAATATTGATGTAAACTGTAAAGAATAAATAAAGTAGTTCTCCTTCTAGAAAACAAACAAGCTAATTAATTAAAATGACGTGCCGTAACACTGCCCATTTTTTTCCTTTTTGTTTTCTGAAGTAGTCAAATCGAGTATTAGGAAAAATTAGAAGCGAAGAGTACACTTAAAAGAAATTACAAGATAACACAAGTAAACATCACGAACCTACATGTAATGTAATAATCAATAAGAAAGAAGTATAGGAAATTAATTTTTAATTAATTACTATCAATCATTTTTATTATAAAATTATTCTTAATTTTCTTAGATAATTTAATTAGGATTTAGAGTTATAATTAAAATTAAAATTAAAAATTAAAAATTAAAAAATTAATTGACGTTGACTTAAAAAAATGGACTAAAAAAATATTTTAGACTTATGTGAGAATGCTTTATGATGAATCCTAGCGTGGCACTAATCAAACATATGTATGTCCCTAGCCATAATTCTTAACTATGCATCTCATAACAAATTAAGTAAATCTTACTGATCATCAATCTTATTTTTATATTTTCTAATACTTACTATAACTATTAAAATTAATTATAAAATGTAATTAATTTTCTAAAATTGACAAATACTTTTTGGCCTTCAATTCATATTCCTATTTTCTTTCCTTCCCATGAAAGATATGACAACTGTGTTCATTTATTTTTGGCATCAAATAATGAGTATACATGGTTCAGTTTTAATTAATTAGATTTAACAGAATACAATTAGCTAGCTATCAAGATTGTGGCCCTCTTTAATTAATGTTAAATATTTGTATTAGGAAAAGTCTAGGAGGTTTGGCCAGTATGTAATTAGCAAAATAAAAATGAATAATCATACACTGTTGGATGAAATCTCATACCATTAAAAACATCATTGATAGTTATTTGATGACTACAAATCACAAAAGTTACTGCCTCCTAGCAATTAGTAGGAAGTTAGATAGATTAATGATGATAAATAAAGATGAAAATAAATAAAAGTGTTATTGGGTCTACAGGTGCATTCTGTTATTTCTGTTGTTCATAATTTTCATTCTCTACTTAGCAGAATTTTAGCCAAAAATGCTGAACGAGGATGAGATAGAGTGATAGATTATTGAATGGTTCAAAATTCACATGTCATTCATATATGCATATAGTCAAGTCTTTTATATTGTCCTGTTAAGCCGCCTTGCACCAAGTTATAAGGTATAGCATATTCTCATTATAATACACACATATGATAATGGAAATTAAAAAGCATAAGATAATGAAGGAACGTGATAAAGATGTTTAGAACTTAACCTCGCAAAATGGCCCACTACCTTCTCTCCAATCAACTACTCTATAAACAAGAAAATAACATCTCCATTTAATATTAGAAATCAACATTGAACCAACCCGGCACGACGAAAAAATTTGAAGTAATGAAGGTTTATATTCACCTTTAAATTATCATGTAAATTAAGTTAATATATACAAAACTTTTTTAAATTAACTAATTGATGTAGTTCAATTATATATTCGACTAAGATGAGAAAACAATAATATTGCATTACGCGGCCTATAAAAAGCAAGAACATTTTCTTTTTTAACATAATCAGATAATCCTTGAATCGAAACAATCTACCATTGCAAAAATTTTGGCTAGGTTAGGTAGATTTTCTCACTCTGATAAAGATATCTTATATGTAAATTTATTCGAGCTTTATTTTTTTTTCATTCAAATACAATAATTTTTTTAAATTAGTAATTTTTTTTTATTTTTTATAATTTTTTAATTTGGTCAAAAAATTAAAAATTAATCTATTATAAATTTAAATTTTATTTAAAAATTTGTTATTAATCAATAAATTATTACTGTATACATAAAAAAAATATGATTCTAAAAAAAATTATAATTCTGTTACATTATCAACAAAAATTTTATTAATTTCTGTTAACTTTTATTTATAATTATGTTAAATAAAAATATTTTTATAAATATATCTTTTGAATGTATTTTTTATATATATGTTTAAAATATAATAATTAATTATTAATAATAAATTAGTAGATAGTATATATTAGTAGTCAATACTTTTTCAAAGTATTATAAAACATGTATGAATTGTGCAGAATAATTTACTAACTAACGTTGACAACTGATAGTGAATAATATTCATAGACAATATTATTTGCACTCAATAGTTAAACACCATCACCGAATACCTCAGTTTACGTTGTATTCTATTGGTTGATTAATTATTATTATATTGTGGGATCCAGCTCAACTTTTACGTTTGTCGTTTTCGTGGATGTTGCTTTATTAAGGGTCCATTTGAAAAATTTTAAAAGTAATTTTTTTTATGAAAAGTAGTAGTATTAATGTCTAATGTAATTTTTAAAATCAAATTATAATTTTTTAAGAAGTTATTTAGGAGTTTATAGAGAAGTAAAAAAAATAATTTTTTTTATAATACTTCTATTTTTTATCATATTTCTATAAAATAAATATTTCTAGAATTAAAAATCTAAATACAAAATAATTTATTTATAAATTATTTTTAATAGAATTATTTATTGTTTAAGTTATTTTATTAAAAAAAACTTAATTAAGTTAGTTACCCAAACTGTACCTAATACACTTTGTTAAAAAGACGTTTATCATTCATATTGTATTATCGGCTTATTATTTATTTGATTACTAAAATATAGTTTGGCAAATCACTGAAATCAGAGACTCTTACACATCTTCATCATAATAAAAGTGAGCTTTATTAATGATTATTTTATTTAAATTATAAGACAGACCATATTATTTATATAAATTTTGACGTGTAAATATTTAAAATAACATATATACTTGTATTTATTATATAAAATTTTTATCAGTAAATTAATTATTTGTATATATACAACGATATTTTTATTTTATTTTTTGATGTGACGTATTTTTTTTACAAATTCTATCTAAAAAGTATAATTGTACGTGATTTTGGAGAGTATATGAAAAGAATCCTTAAATTAGACGCAAATTTATAAAAAGTTGGATATGATGCTTGAAAACTATGGGACATGTCTTATATATATAGGGGCCAAATGATCGTACTTGTTGAACAAAATAGATGCATTCATGTCTTTTTGTCTTGTTACCTTCATCTTCATATATATAATTAATGATATCGGTGGAATTGTATCATTGATTTAAATAGTATAAATTTAGAAGAAGTATAATAGATGGCTAAAATTAAAGAATCATTTTAACCCAAATTTTCAAAAAGGCTTTTAAGTTAAATATTTGTGAATGTATTAGAACTTAGAAAGAACAATTTTGAGTTTTCTTATCTAGAACTGGTTAAACTACACGCTCGTTGGCATATTCATTCTTCTTCTTCTTTCTTTCTTTCTTTTTTTTTTAAATTTTGTTATTATTATTATTATTATTATTATTATTATTATTATTATTATTATTATTATTATTATTTTGTTTTCTTCCATGAAGGTCCATAAAGATTTCCGCATCCAAGCTGTTTTTACTTAACAACAATGAAAGGTGGCAACAGTGGCGGAACTTGAAACAAAATTTTGGGAGGTCAGATAAAAAATAATTGTTAAAATATTTTTGATATGGACCCCATTTAAGATAAGCTCGTCTAATCTCATTCTCTGATTTGGGTGATATTGCCAAATTTAAAGTCATTTTTCAAGATCTCGTTCTAAAAAGTTAAGGTTAAAGTCATCAGATGAAACTTTTTGAACTTTTGAAGGTTATATCTCACTTTCTTCGTGATTCATTAAAGTAGAAGAACTATCTACAGGTGTTGATATTGTAAAAATTATATGTTCTCCTTCTGAAATATTAGCCTTCCTCTTAAAAAATGTATCAATTCTTTGATTTTTCATTATTATTTTATATAAAAATTTGAATATATATCATGTAAAATATGTAAAGAAGAAGTTAGAAGGACAAATATTAAAATTTATAATATTTATTGAATTTTTTTTATCAATTTATACAAATACAATAATATTAATACTTATTGAATATTCTATTATTTTTTATCATATAAAAAATTAAATTAAATAAATAGTAAAATATAAAATAATATTAAATTAAATAAATAAAAAATATCTAATTTTTATATTTGAACTTAAAGATAGAGAGAGTGTTGTTTATTGAACTTATTAGATATTTAAGTCATAGTAAAGTATTTTTGAACTATTTTTTATCTTTTGAAAAAGTACTACTAAGTTTTTTATAAAAAGTTTGGGGGGGCCATGGCCCCCCTTTGTCTGAACTAAGCTCCGCCACTGGGTGGCAAGGTCTATTTAATATATAAAAGTTATGGGGTCCAGATAAGAAAGCACTATAGTCTTCCGTCAAAAAAGATAAAGGAAAAATTTAAGGATTAACAATTTTATTAAATTTTGGCCAGCATGTAACCAGTAAAAAAAAAAAAGAGTAATTTCACACCATTAAAAATATTAGTAATAGCTACTTGATGGCTACAAATCACAAAAGTTACTAACCTCCTAACACTCCTTAAAAACAAAAACTAAACTTTTTCTATGACGACACGTGAACAGAACACTGTTAGGATGGCTTTTTAAGGCGTTCTATCAAAAAGGGTTCTTAAAAAGGTCTTTATGGATCGAATTTGATCTGTATATCTACGTTATTTATTCGAATCTGATCTAAAAATTATGGATATAGATTCGATCTGCAAGGCTATTGAATCGGATTCACGTATCCACAAAAATAAAGAAATAAATAAATAAATATTTTTTTATGTTTTATTTCAACTAATAATTATTATATATGTTGTATTATTTTAATTTATTATTTAAGAAAAGTATGTTTAATATTATTTTAAAAGTAAACATATTTAAAAGAATAGAAAAATAAAATTTATTGATATTTTTAATAAAATATGTTTTTAAAAATATTTTTGTATTTTGCGGATATATCCGATCCGATTCGCAAATGTACAAATCGGATCCAAGTTAAAAAATTACGGATATTGGATTCGATCCAATGATTTTAGTGCGGATCAGATAGAAATTTTGGTCATATCCGATTCGACCCGATCTGATACGCGTTCACCTCTACTTCTTAAGAATATATCAGTACACTCAACGAGACAGCAACAATGTTTCCTCCGAAAAATGGAGTAATTTGGTGGAATTCTTGGTGGAACTCCTGCAAATATGAAGTATTCAATGATGCAGTGACTCTTTCCGTGCATGTTGAAGGAAAAATGCGTCTCGAGACGCAGCATAAAAAAAACAGTAACTTGGTTACAATTATTCTTAGAATGGTGAGCGTATAGGGGTGTTATTACCTTGTAGTTTGGCGCTCTTGACAAGTGTTTAAAAATTGAACATCTTTCAGCTCACTAGAAGATTTTTTCGCTCATTGCAGGGATATGGATATGAAAAATTGTGTATATATAGTAGGATGCTCAACCTTATGTACACAAGTAAGTTATAGCTCATTCCCCTCTATATCATAATTTTTACCCACTCAGAATCGTTTTGTTATTGTTGTCAGGTGAAATATGGCCGGAACAATTGATTTTGCTGCTGAAATCAATGATACCAATCTTTCTTGGTCATTGGTTGTGGGGATGGCTTGATTGTAAGACTTTTTCAGGTGTTCAGCTTGGAGATGGTATTACAAGATGAGAAGGTACGTCTATGAGTGATTCTAATGGCTTTGATGTTCTATTTTTATGCATAGTAATTTGTTTTGTTCGTGTTGTTTCAAAAATATATTGCTAGGTGATAGAATTCATGCAACCATCTCCAAACCTGTGTTGGAAGGGTTTAGACACCAAATAAAGAAGCATGGTATTTACAGTATGCGAAATTTTATTATTAAAACTAACAATGATAAGGTTAGGACAAGTCCACACAAGTACAAGCTCAGTTTTTATACAAAGACTGAGATAATATTCCAACTAATTGAGATGCTCGCTTTTAATCCTTTCAAGTTTTGTCCATTTACTGAACTTGAGTCAAAAGGTACCACTGATGAAAATCTATTATTTGGTAAGTTCTATCAATTTAGTCTTCATATTCTCCTCTCAATGTTATGTAATCTGATTTAAAGTAATATATTTTAATTGCAACATTATTCAACGTAGATTACATAGTGATGTTGTAGGAAAGGAAGAGGCTAGGGATCTTATCACACACACGGGTCAGGAAAGCAAGCATAATACTCTGTAGTTAGAGGACCTAGAGTAATATTTAATATTTGAATTGATTTCACTTTAAATTCTCTTCCAAAATTTAGCATTCGATGCCAACGTTGGGAGAAGTATCAGTACTCAAACTAAGTGTGACATTGGTATTATGTCTTGGTGTCCCAGAAAGAATAAAATTAAGTGTGTGATCTTGCCAATAATACCATTAGAAGTTAATTTTGTACTTTAGTTTTTGATTTGGGAAAACCAGTGAAATTAAATTATAGGAGCACTTTTTGCTATGCATAAGCTGAAAACGGATATTGTTCCCTATTCATAACGAATTACTCAACTTGAGACCCAACCTTAATACTCTGCCACAGATGAGATCAATGCAGGAATTTTTTTAGTGAAGACTATAGAGAAGGTTCTCAATATGGCTCAGGTGAGGTTGTTATATCATTACTTAGCCCATAAGCATGTTTTAGCTCATTTGTGTGTAATTTGTTAGGAAATGTCGTGCTAGATTATTGAAAATATTATGTCTCTAGAGGTTGGCAAAGGTGACTGGTTTTACACTTTATGTAAAACATGCCCGAAGAAGGTTATAGAAAGTAAAGATAGGTGTTGGTGTGACCATTATAGACATGTAGGCTTCAAAGCTATGTTGAGGTTAGTCGTTATTAGCATACAAAACTGAAATTTTACTAAACTGATATTAATATTAACAATGTGGTACTTTGAGTGTAGCTGTATGTAATGTTGTTAGTTTTTGTTTATTAAATTCTGCTGACATGGTTGTGCAGGTATATGATACAAGTAATTGTGACTGATGAATCTGGGTATGTAAAGCATGGTGTGGAACAAAGAAACGGAGCAGATGATGGAAAAGCCTACTGACAAGGTTAACAAGATATGTGTAAGTGAACTTTACATGTTTATAACCATATAATGAAATATAAACTATCTATTTTTCACTAACAACAATTCCTAATATGCATGTGAAGAAGTGGAAAAAGAAAGGGACTCATACCTGAAATATTAGTAAGAATATAAATACTATTGAGGGGGTATATATTGTCACCAAGATTTTAGATGATGAGTTCCTCATGTCCAATTTTGGGTGTGTTGGCTCTTCTGTTGATGTCTCTGTAAGTATAATTTATGTCAATACTACTAAGAGTGAATACTCTTTTGGATAAAAAAAGATTGCCCATTGTTAGAGAAGATCAGAAAATGTACTTGCTTATTACAGAATTCTCAAATGATGGGTAATAGCTCTCTCTCTCTCTCTCTCTATATATATATATATATATATATATATATATATATATATATATATATATATATATATATATATATATATATATATATATATATATATATATATATCATGTTTTATTGTTAATATTTGTTGTGCGAAAAAATGGTTTGAAAGGTAAATCATGAGCATGGGATATAAAATCATTATTCGGTTAATGTCAACCAAAGGGTTCTGCTATGAAAAGAAACGGTGACAGCTCCTATCAAACTCCAGCGAAGAGATCATTTTCTGATACAATTGATGGATACCCAATAGAAGCAACTGTTGTAACACCCTACCACACTGAGCTTTACGCTTAAGTTGTAAAACAGAGGTGGTGTGGTATTATGACCTCTAAAATAAAATGTGTACATATAATAGCAGAAAGATTGTAATATACTAGGAGTCTTAAAGAATAAGGGAAATAAAAATCGCAAAATAAAAGCGCAATACTCAAGAAACGAGTTATATTGCATGCTAAGAAAGCTATAACCATCAAACATGAGATTATAAAAGTAGGAATAGAGTGCCAAAGATATAAAATAACAAGCTCTTAACTCAGTCCGCGAAGTCAAGACTGGCCGGAGAATATTTACACATGTATATATACATATCCAAAATCCAAATGTACATAAACAAAATCCTGCCTCTCCATAAACCTCTAAGAGGATAAAAAAGAATAAGTTATGCGGAGAGAAAACTAAGTACATATATATATCACTGCACAACAAAATAACCCAGTAACCACTTCGCCTCAGGGGTCCAGACGCCTAACGAGATGCCTCTCGACCTGCATCTGAAAAAATAACAACATAGTATAGAATGAGAACCGGAGGTTCTCAGTATGGTAAATGTACCACACACATAAGATATAAGGTCTTGGAAATGCCAGAGGCAATCTTAGAACGCTGACACTCAGATTATAGAGCTTAAAGTATTAAACAGAAGCAATAAAAGGTGGTTTTCTAAGAGTATCTAAACCTGACTTAACTTAACCTTAAATCTAAATCCGATAATGTCATTCCTCCATACCTCCATCTCTATCAGTATTTCACAGACAATTAAACAGATAAAAGCAAGCACAAGAAGGTTACAAATACAACAGGTAACAGTTATACATTTAGCATGGTAAATACACTTAGGCACACCCAGTTAATGCACAAACAAGTAATTCAAGTAGAGTGCATATGATGCATGCCTGTCCTATGGCTGATGAGGCTCATCTGTCGGTTATCCAGCCAACCCGACAAGTCCGAAAACCTTAGACTGTCCCTCGACGTGCATCCCCAAGAGTCTATGCATAACTTTTTCTCAAATAATCATTATTGCTCAATGGGGGTTAACATTCCCGGGAATTTATAAGTGCCCGGTCACCCTTACGTCGTAGGGTCAACAGAGTATCGAGATGTCAACCTGGTACACGTGGTGGCAAGCCACGGTACTTTATCCAGGAAATCTCGTATCTCAGATCATTTAATCATTCAAGTCAAGTATCATACATGATCATTCATTTGATTATCAAGTCAAGTATCATACATGATCATCTGTAACATTTCATTGTCATTTCATCACTTTTCAACTTTATTTCAACTCCAAGTTAACCCCATTTCTTAACTTCATCCGAATATCAGGTTTAATACCATTACTAATGACTAAAAGAATGAAAATAGAGGTTTAGAAGTTTGAAATACAGTTTAAAACGTTGAAAATCATGTTTGCTGGGATCGGGGCCACGCATACGCGTAGGAATGTACAAATGCAGCTCGCGCGCGCGTCTTCTTGTCACGCGTACGCGTAGGTGGATACCTCATGTCACGCGTATGCATAGGGCTACTCGCGTCGCGCAACCAAAATTTTCATTTCATGCATATGCGTGGGCCACGCGTACGCCTGGACGTACGTTGTTCCAAAAACAATAGCAGGTCAACCAGAGAGTTTCAAACCCATGAAATCCTACTGCATAATCACATATTTTCATCCAAACTTCCGACGGGCATAACTCAATTGTCTTAAATCATTTTCCTTCCGTTCTTCAAACGGCATAAACTTTACGAATCCAATTTTCATTTAAAATAAGTTAGAATCAATTTGGGTTTTCAGAAATCAAGTTATAGCCCGCCAAAGTTCAGCCCAAAACCAAAGTTTTGCAAATTCCTCAAAACCTTATTTTCATTCAATATTTTCATTCCATACATTTCCAACCTATCAATATCAACTCAAAATGCCAACAATAATACTCAATATACTCTACATCATTTCATCAACCACCATTCAATAGTATTACACAATTTCATATTTCAACAAATCCATCAAGCTTTCCTTCAATATACCTGTAATCATATAACCAGTAATTCAACCATGATTCTTTCCAAATTAACATAATAATAATCTCCTTCCACAATCAATCACTTATTATCTAACAAACACCAACCAAATATATTCATCACAAATTGCTAAACATTAAACACGCACCTGCATTCCAACTTATCATATGGTCATCTAGCCTAAGTTTTCACAAAACATTATCTATTAAATGAAAGAAACCTAAACCATACCTTGGCCAATTTCCACGTAGCGACCAAAGCAATTTATTTAAAACCAAGGCAGCCCCCCCAAAACTCAATAAACTCTAGGCTCAACTTCCTCCAAGTTCCAATATTCACAATTTCAAGCTCAAATTATTTATTCTCAACCTAATACACATTTATAAAATATATATATCCAATTTAATACTCAAAGCTCAAGTTCAATGAAATTAAAATAGAATTATCGTATCCTTATCTTACCCAAGCTTCACATAAACAAGAGTAAATATTTTTCTCAAGCTAATTGGATCCTAAAACATCAAAAAGCAAAGAAATTCAATACCCGTACCATACTTCCAAGAATTGGGGGAAAGGAGTGGTTGGGAGTAATTAATGGCCTACCTATGAAATTGTTCCGGTAGAAACGTAGAGCTCGATGCGGTGGTCACATGGCCGCAAATGGTGCGGCGATCAGAGCTCGGAGGGAGGAGTTACGGCGGGTTGAAATTTGCCGTAAGGGTTCGGGAGTGTTTCTCTTCTCCCTGGAGCTTCAGTTGCGTTTCTTCTGAAATAAGCGAGAAGAAAGGCTTGGATTCATTTAATAGGTTGGTCCGGTCGGACCGACGGCCTGGTTCGGGCCCGATTCAACCGGTTTGGTCCACTCTGTCTAATTTCGGACCGATTTCTTCGAAATTAGTGTCAAAATTCTCGTTTCGATGAGCTCTATCCTAATTTAATATAATATTCGCATTTTTAATCTTCCTTATTAAAAACTAATTTATTAACTAATTATTTACTAATTTAATGGAGTTTACATCCTACCCACCTAACAAAGAATTTTGCCCTCAAAATTCAAATTCAGTTACCTAAAAAGAGATGTGGGTAGTCCTTTCGCATATCTGATTCAAGTTCCCAAGTATGTTCCTCAATACCAGCTTGACTCCAAGCTACCTTTACCAATGATACTTCCTTTCCGCGTAATCGTTTAATGCTAGTGTCATCAATTCTCACCGAAATTACTGGGAGTGTTAGATATTCTCTTACTTGAATCGGTTCTGGTTCCAGAACATGACTCGTATCAGGAGTATACTTCCGAAGCTGTGATACATGAAACACGTCGTGCAAGTTCAAAAGATTTGGCAGTAAGGCGATTCTATAAGCCACCGGCCCAATTCTTTTCAGGATTTCAAACGGTCCAATATAACGGGGATTCAGTTTCTTAGTCTTAATAGCTCTTCCCACTCCAGTGGTTGGGGTAACTTTCAGAAAGACATGCTCTCCTTCTTCAAATTCCAAAGGCTTTCGCCTCTGATAAGCATAGTTCTTCTGACGGCTTTGGGCTATAAGCATTCGGCTACGAATGTTCTTTATCTGCTCAGTAGTTTCAGCTATCATCTCAGCCCCTAATAAACTTCTTTCTCCAGTTTCATATCAACATAGCGGAGATTGACATTTCTTGCCATATAAAGCCTCATATGGATTCATTCCGATGCTTGCATGGTAGCTATTATTATAAGCAAACTCCACTAATGGCATATATCGATCCCAGCTCGTCGGCTGGTCCAAAACACAAGCCCTTAGCATATCCTCTAAGGTCTGGATGGTTCTCTCTGACTGACCATCTGTCTGAGGATGATATGTAGTACTTAAACTCAACTGGGTCCCAAATACACGCTGAAAAGCTCCCCAGAACCTTGATGTAAAATGAGGATCTCTGTCAGATATAATGGTAGAAGGCTCGCCATGCAACATGACAATCTCTTTGATATACATTCGAGCCAATTCTTCCGTTGTGCAACTTATTCGGATAGGAAGAAAGTGAGCTAATTTTTTCAGTCGATCCACAACTACCCAAATAGCATCACAACCAGACCGGGTTCTGGGCAAACCTATCACAAAATCCATTGCGATACTCTCCCATTTTCATTGTGGAATCTCTAAAGGTTGAAGGGTTCCTAATGGTC
This sequence comes from Arachis hypogaea, assembly GCF_003086295.3. Taxonomy (NCBI): domain Eukaryota; kingdom Viridiplantae; phylum Streptophyta; class Magnoliopsida; order Fabales; family Fabaceae; genus Arachis; species Arachis hypogaea. Next base: position 39,906,393 of record NC_092048.1, on the reverse strand, counting down.
TCTGATGCTCAATATTAACCTTCTGTCATGTTAAACATTTAGATACATGCAATGTGACATCATTCTTCATCCCTGGCCACCGAAACATCACTTTCAGATCTTGATACATCTTGGTGCTTCCTGGATGAATTGAAAACCTGCTTTTATGAGCTTCCTTCAAGATACTTTGTCGCAAGTCTCCGACATCTGGCATAACGATCCGGTTTTTGAACCTCCATAAACCATCCTGACCTTCTGACACTCTCCACTATTTTCCTTGTTCAATTGCTGGTAATACCTTACGTAATGCTTCACTATCTCGATGAGCCTTCAGAAGTTCTGATTTAAAATCACTTGAAATCTGCAACTGACTCAAACACAGAATTCTAGATTCTTTCCTAACTCCCAGGTTCAAACCTTGAAATGCCTTTAGTAACTCTTCTTCTCGCAACATCATCCAAGCTGCATATAAAGACTTCCGACTCAAGGCGTCTGCCACAACGTTTGCTTTTTTTGGATGGTAATTTAATTCAAAATCATAATCTTTCAGAAGCTCTATCCACCTCCTTTGACACATATTCAACTCTTTCTGCTCAAAAAGATACTTTAAACTCTTATGGTCTGAGAAAACATGAAACTTAACGCCATAGAGATAGTGCCTCCAGATCTTTAGAGCGAACACAACAGCAGCAAGTTCCAAATCATGTGTCGGATAGTTCATCTCATGCGGCCTTAATTGCCGTGAGGCGTATGCTACAACATTCTGGTGCTGCATCAGAACGCACCCTAAACCTTTTAATGATACATCAAAGTACACTTTAAATGGTTCACTTGGCTCATGCAACACTAACACGGGTGCGGTAGTCAACCTGTGCTTTAATGCTTGAAAACTCACCTCATACTCCGGAGTCCAGAAAAAAGGCGTATCCTTCCTAGTCAGCTTAGTTAAAGGTAAGGTAAGCTGTGAAAATCCCTTAATAAATCTGCGATAATACCAGCCAAACCTAGGAAACTCCTGATCTCTGTCACTGAAGTTGGTCGCTCCCAATTCATTACTACTTTCACCTTAGCAGGATCCATAGCTATTCCCCGCTTACTCACCACGTGACCAAGAAACTTCACTTCACTTTTCCAGAACTCGCATTCAGATAACTTAGCATACAACTTCTTGTCTCTCAGAATTTGAAGCACAATTCGCAAGTGATCGGCATACTCCTCCTTAGTCTTAGAGTAAACAAGAATATCATCAATGAAGACAATAACAAACTTGTCCAGGTACGGCTGGAAAATTCTATTCATATAATCCATGAATACTGTCGGAGTATTAGTTAACCTGAAAGACATCACCGTATACTCATAATGACCATAACAGGTTCTGAAAGCAGTTTTTGGAATATCTTCATCTCTAACCCTTATCTGATGATGCCCGGATCGCAAATCTATCTTAGAAAACACACCGGCACCCTGTAACTGATCCATTAGGTCGTTGATTCTAGGTAACAGATATTTATTCTTCACAGTGATCTTATTCAACTGCCGATAGTCAACGCACAAGCGCATACTCCCGTCCTTCTTCTTTACCAGTAATACTGGCGCTCCCCACGGAGAAACACTTGGTCGGATAAAATGCTTACCCAACAGATCTTCCAACTGAGCCTTTAGTTCAGCCATCTCTAACGGTGACATCCTGTAAGGAGTAATCAAAATCGGACCAGCTCCAGGCACCAACTCAATTGAAAATTCAACCTCGGTTAGGTGAAAATTTATTAATATCATCCGGAAATACATCTAGAAATTCACATACAACCAGAATTTCCTCTAAACTCTGATCATCACCTGATACTCCTGCAGTTAATAACATAACCCTGACATTCAGTTCCAGAACAATTTACTATCATAGAGTTCAAATAGTAACTGTTCACCACAACCGGCGCTTCTGATCCTTCCGGCATAAACTATACTGATTTCTCAGAACAATCAAGCAAAACATGATTCTTGGATAACCAATCCAATCCCAAAATAAGATCAAGACCAGTCATCAATAAACAAATCAAATCATGTACAAATTCACGTTGTTGTATTCGAAAAGGAACTTGTGGAGATCCTAACCTAGTCACCATAGCTTCATGTGTAGCATTATGCACTTTCAAATCATAACCTAAAACCACCATTCTCAATGCTAACTCATTAGCCTTTTCAAATGCAATAAATGAATGAGTTGCTCCTGAATCAAATAAAGCATTTAAGATTTTACCAACCATTTCACAATTACCTCTAATCAGTGCCTCAGATCCCTCAGCACCTGCTATAGAAGTGGTATATACTCTCCCCGACTGCTATACCCTGCCAGTTTCATACTTCTTCTTCTCCGGACAATTATTGGCCATATGCCCGGGCTGTCCACAAAGTAGCATACCCCAAGTCCTAATCTGCACGGAACTCCAGGATGATACTTTCTGCACCTCTGACAGTTCAAATCATGCTGTGGCTGCTTTCCAAACCTTCTTCCCTGATTAACATTGGTATTCGGCCTTCTGTAATTACCCTGGCCTTGAGTCTGTTGCGGATCAAAGCCTCCACGCTTGAAATTCCTACCTCTCGGAGCAAAGTTCCTCCCTGAAGGCCTCTGGAAAGGCACCCTCAAACTTTCTTTTTCTGCTGCCGTCTTTCTCACACATTCTTCTACCACCCTACTCTTATTCACCAATTCAGAAAATACTCTGATCTCCATTGGGGCAACGAAGCTCAGAATATCACTCTGAAGACCTCCTTCATATTTATTACACTTCCACTCAGCAAAATCTTCAGGCGCACCTTGACAGATACGAGAAAAGCGACATAACTCCTCAAACCTGCTAGTATACTCAGCAATAGTCATCTGTTCCTGCTTTAACTGCATCAATTCAAGTTTCTTGGCATTTCTGGCTGAATTAGGAAAGTATTTCTTATAGAATTCTATTCAAAAAACCTCCCAAGGAATCGCAGCACCATCAAGCTGCAGGATATGTCGTGTTCCCTGCCACCAATACTGAGCCTCACCTTGCAGCTGATAAGTTCCAAATTCAACCCATTGCTCTTCAGGAACCTGTTGGGCCTGCAATGCTCGTTCCATAGCTTGAATCCAATTATCTGCATCAGTGGGATTTGAGTTCCCCTGAAGGTCGGAGGGTGAGCTTTCAGAAATGTAGTAAGTGTCATAGGACCGTCCTCATCATTATTGTTCCCGTGATTACCCTGATTTATCTGATTACCCAGTGCCTCGGCTTTCGCCAGCATAGTTGCAGCCATATTTCTCAGGGCAGCCATGAAGTCTACTGGATCATTCTCTGTCGAGCCAGGAGTAATGGTGCCTGATAAACCCCATTTTTAGGGTTTATCTTGTGCTTAATTTAGTAGATTTTATCCATTACTCTCACACTTATGCATATAAATTGCTTGTTTTACATTTTTCTCCCTAATTCTGTGATATAGTTGAAAACATGTTTCCTGGACCTTTAAACTGTCAATTTTAATTACCCTTTATTACTATTCGATGCCGTGATCTGTCTGTTAAGTGTTTTCAGGCTTTAAAGGGCAGGAATGGCTTAGAGGATGGAAAGGAAACATGCAAAAGTGGAAGGAATGCGAGAAAATAAAGTTTTGAGAAGTTGGCAGTGACGCGTACGCGTGACTGATGCGTACGCGTGATAAGAATTTTTGCCAAGCGAAGCGTACGCGTGATCTACGCGTACGCGTGACATGCGCCACGTGCAGAAATTGCGGAAAGCGCTGGGGGCGATTTCTGGGCTACTTTTGGGCCCAGTTCCAAGCCCGAGAACACAGAATAGAGGCTGCAGAGTGGGGAAAACATTCATTCATTCATACAACATTCATTCACATAATTTTAGGTTTGAGATGTAGTTTCTAGAAAGAGAGGCTCTCTCATCTCTCTAGGTTTTAGGATTCTTAGGTTTAGCTATTCTCAATTTCAGATTTCTATCTTAGTTTAATTAGTTTCTCTTCTACTTTTTTTTATTTGTCTTAGCATTCTAGTTTATTTATTTTTCTTTGTTGATTACTTTATGTTGCCAATTCAGTTTATGAATTCTCATGTTAGATATGATTTTCTATTTAATGCAATTTGAGGTATTTCATATTTATGATTGCTTTCTTCAATTTATATTATTGATGCTTTCAATTAGTTGTTTAGATTTTATATTCTCTTCAATTTATATTATTGATAAAATACTTGGTTGGATTTTAGTGTAGATTTCTCTCCTTTTGGCCTTGGTTGAGTAATTGGAGACTCTTGAGTTATCAAACTCTTTTGTTGATTGATAATTGAAAGTTGCTAGTTGATTTGGATCCTTCTAAAGCTAGTCTTTCCTTAGGAGTTGACTAGGACATGAGGAATCAAATTGATTCATCAACTTGACTTTTCTTCATAGTTAGAGGTTAACTAAGTGGGAGTGAAAGAGTGGAAGATTGATAGTTTAGAGGTTATAGTAAACTCTCGTTGTAAGTATAGTTACTAAACCAAGCAATCAACCTTTCTTACAAATGTTTTGGTTGTCACAAGTAACAAACCCCTTAAAAATTGATAACCGAAGTATTCAAACCTCGGGTCGTCTTCTCAAGGAACTGCAGGGAAGTATGTTCTTATTATTGGTTATGGAGATTGTAGAATTGGGGGTTTTAAGAATGAGGGACAAATATGACAATTGATTTAAATAGCAATTAAAATAAATAAACAAATACTGTAAAGCAAGCTTTTGGCAAGGTATGAGAAATTGGAAGTCCAGGCTTAGTTATTCTTATCAACAACAATGAAAGTCGAATCTTAATTCCACTTAGTCAACCTTTACTAAAGCAAGGGAAGGTCAAGGGACAAATTGGTTTGATCTTCGAATCCTATTTATTTCCTAAGAAAAGATTGGGATTATTGAAGTTCAATTCAATTAGCAAGATAACAATTATCAATTATGCTGTTGAATTGGATGACTCCTGAGTTACTGATTTCTTAACCAGAACCAAAAGGGGAAAAATAAATCTACTGGAATAAAGATGCCTTCAGAGTAAAAACAATAATAGCATAAATGAGAGAAAGCAATATTAAACTGGAATAACTCAAATAACATTAATTCAAATAATCTGGAACATAGAAGAATTCATAAATCAAATTGCAAAAGTAATTAATCAACTAAGGTAAAGGAACATTAAACCTGGATCGAGAGTTACTCCTAAAACTAAGAGAAGTCCTAAATCCTAATCCTAAGAGAGAGAGGGGAGAACCTCTCTCCAAGCTAATCTAAATCATGGAAAGTAACTAAATTGGCGACTCTCTCTGAATGGATGCATTCCATCACTTCATAACCTTTGGTCTATGCCTTCTGGACTTGGATTTGGGACAAAAAGGGCTTCAGAATTCGCTATGAGCGTTTTCTGTAATTTCTGGTGCATGGCTGACGTTAGGATTTTTGCCAGTAAAGAATGTCATAAAAATAGTCGCGTTGTAGATATAGTCTCTAAACTGACAGAAATCCCTTCGTACAAACGTTTTTGGTTGTCACAAGTAACAAACCCCTTTAAAAATTGTTAACCGAGTATTCAAACCTCGGGTCGTCTTCTCAAGAAATTGCAGGGAAGTATGTTCTTATTATTGGTTATGAGTTTGTGAATTGGGAAAATTTGGAGTTTGGGCAATGTGCACGGGTATATTTAAATGACAAGTAAAATAAATTAACAATAATAAAATCTCTTGGCAAGGTATGGAGAACTGGAGGTCCTATCCTAGTTATCCTTATCAATTGTGATGAGAATTGGATTCTTCCCCCACCTTATTAACCTCTAACTATGAAGGTAAGTTAAATGGACAAATTAATTCTAATTTTCAATCAACAGTGAGTTTGATAACTCAAGAGTTACCAATGTCTCAACCAAAGTCAAAAGAGAAAAATCCAAATTATTTATATAATAAAAAGGAGCAATCATAAGTTTGAAATACCTCAAAAAATATATTAAAGAGAAAATCAATCTAAACATAGAGAGTCATAAACAAAATTGAGAAAAGAAATAAAAGAACATTGAACCTGGGATTGAGAGTCACTCTAAAACTAAGAGAAATCCTAAATCCTAATCCTAAGAGAGAGGAGAGAACCTCTCTCTCTCTAAAAACTACATCTACTCCTAAAATTATGAATTATGAGAGCCTCCTCATGAATGGATGCAGTCCCTCACTTTATAGCCTCTAATCTGTGTTTTCTGGGCCGCAAACTGGGTCAAAAACAATCCAGAATTCGCTGGTTTTGAATTTTGCCACGCTGGATTTCCGTCACTGCAATGCGGCCGCATGGATCACGCGGTCTCGTCGCCTAGCGTCAGGGGAACTATAGCATATTATATATCAAATCGAAGCCCCGAACGTTAGCTTTCCAACGCAACTAGAACCGCATCGTTTGGACCTCTGTAGCTAAAGTTATAGTTGTTTGAGTGCAGAGAGGTCAGGCTGGACAGCTTAGCAATTTCTCCAACTTCTTGTATTCCTTCCACTTTTGCATGCTTCCTTTCTACCCTCTGAGCCATTCATGCCCTGTAATCTCTGAAATTACTTAACACACATATCAAGGCATCTAATGGTGATAAGAGAGGATTTAATATTAGCAAATATAAGGCCAAAGAAACATGTAATCAATCATAGCACAAAATCAGGAAGGAAATATAAAACCATGCAAATATTATGAATAAGTGGATAAAGAGTTGATAAAATCCACTCAATTGAGCACAAGATAAACCATAAAATAGTGGTTTATCAACCTCCCCATACTTAAATACTAGCATGTCCTCATGCTAAGCTCAAGAGAAACTATAAAGATGAAGAGGAATGGTAGAACGTATAAAATGCAATCCTATCTATATGGATGCAACTAAATGTGAAATGCTTCTACCTACTTGGTTAAAAAGTAAATAAGCTCTTCAAGACAAACATAAATCAGATTTCACTAATTCAAATTATATAGTAAAAGACAAGTAAACTTGTAAGAAAATAGCTTATAAAAGCAGGGAACATAGAATTAAGCACTGAACCCTCACTGGTAGTGTATATCACTCTAATCTCTCAAGTGTATAGGATTTTTCACTCTACTCTTCTCTAGTCATGTTTTCTAAACCTTGTTCTTCATCTAACCAATCAACAAATATTTAATGTACCAATGCAAACATCATGAGGTCTTTTCAAGGTTATAATGGGGCTGAGGTAAAGGTAAGGATATATGTATGGCCAAGTGAGCTATAATATGAATCTTTAATTAACCTAAGCTCTCACCTAATATACATATACTCTATATAACTTTAAAATCATACCTAGCTACCCATAATTCTCACTTTTGTATAATTCCTATACTCATGTACCAAATTCTCTTTAATTTTTATCACATGTGCATTGATTTTTCATTAACTTAACATTGGGGTAATTTTATCCCCTTATTTATTTGCTTATTTATTGAATATTATTTTTTTCTTTTTCTTTTTCTTTTCTTTCTCTTTTTTTTTTGAATCATAAAAGCAAACATAACTTATCAATGCATATGGATTTTTTATTATTTTTCTATTTTGATTTTTCATGAGTAGGTTCCCAAATTCCTGATATTCAAATAAATTAGAAACATTATACTTTTCCTTTATTAACCCATGTTCCCACAGTTTCCCCATACTTAATTAACACGCTATCTTAAGCTAGCCAAAGATTCAATTGGGATATTTAATTATTTTTCTGCTTTAAGGCTAGTGATATGGTAAAATACAGAACAAGAGGGGGTTAAAAGGCTCAAAGTGGCTAACAAGGGTGATTTAAAGGGTAGGCTTATTTGGGATAAGTGAGCTAAAATCAAATAATGGCCTCAATCATATGCGAACATGTAAATACACTAAATAATGGACATATAGGTTGGAACAAAATATAGATTACAATCATAGAGAAGGGAACACACAGGAATAAAATATTTATGGTTAAATAATGTAACCATGTAAATAAGCTCAAAGTCTCACAGGTTGTGTGTTCTTTGGCTCAAAAACCATGTTCCAAATACAACTTCAAACAAGTTTAACAAAAAAATTTTGGTTTTAAATTGGTGAAAATTTTCAAAAAATAGGATCTTAAGAAGAAACTTATTATTTTAACCAAGCAGTAACTAAATGCAAAAATCAAATAAACATGCAATTAAATATGCAAATGCAACAATTAACAAAGAAAATAAAATATTGGTGTTTGAGACAGGAAAGTACTAACCCATGGAGATCGGTATCGACCTCCCCACACTTAAAGATTGCACCGTCCTCGGTGCATGCTAAGATGTGCAAGTGGATGGGGTTGTGGTTCCTCAGTTGGGGCTCTTTTTGTTCCTTTCCTTGCTGTTGATTTGGGAATGGCTTTCTCTTTTCCTTTCTTGGTGGCCATCCTGAAAAAGGGAAGAGAAAGTAAATTAAATTCAAATAGATATATAGCAAGGAAGAGAATGGAAGAGTGGTGATGGATGCACATTAGGATGTAATTGACATTAACACATGCTCTCGAGTACATGTGAAAAGCCAGTAATGAAAAATAGCCAGTGCATCGAAAGATAAGTGGATGCAGGGTGTTTATTGACATGCCGGAAAAGGGCATGAGTAGCATAGACCAAGCATTACTTGTAATAATTTACCATGTTTGTATTGACAATTATATTCAATTAAAATAGTAAAGGGAGTTTATGAAAAGCAAGCATTAAATAGTATAAAGTATAATAGAGAAGTGCATAATGTCATACGGGCGTTTTCACAAACACAGAGCATGCATGGTAAATAATCTAATGAAAATAATAAATTGAACATGCAAGCAACCCTTTAAAAATAAATATATATAATTGTCAAATAATTCCTCTAATAACCCACAAGTAAAAAATTTCTAACACCAATGAAAACAATGCAATGAATGAAAGTATGTAAATAAACTAAAATAAATTAAAAAGAAAAATAAGAGGGATGAGAAGGGAAAGAAGATAAGAAAGGAAGAAGAAAGAAATAAGAAAAGATAAGAAAAATAAGGATTAGAGAAGAAAAGATAAGAAATTTGGCTGATCTGGATAATCTGTGCGCCGCTTGTGACGCGGACGCGTGAGTGACGCGATTGCGTGGTCCGCGATAAGGTCAGGTGACGCGGACGCGTGGGTCACGCGATCGCGTGGCCTGTTTTGTGCGATTGGCGCGAGTGCAGCCTCGTGGTCGCGCAACTCTCTGTTCGAACTCTTTTTGCCAAAATTCTGGGTGACGCGATCGCGAGGTCGACGCGATCGCGTGAGTGGCCATCCTGGGGATATGACGCGGACGCGTGGGGCACGCGTTCGCGTGGTGAGGCTTGGGCTTCCAGCACGATTCCAGCCCAACTCCAGCTCAACTTTCGGCCATGCACCCGGTTGACGTCGATTTTCAGGTCACGCGGTCGCGTGGGTGACGCGGTCGCGTGAGAGGCCATTATTCCCAGGTGATGCGGTCGCGTCAGCGACGCGGTCACGTGGGGTGATTTGTGCCATTGGCACGCCTCCAGCGCTGCTCCTGCGAAACTCTCTGTTCATTTATTTTTTCTTCACTCCCCTTGCGACGCGGACGCGTCGCTGATGCGATCGCGTCGCGTGCTCGCTTCTTTTTTTTTTATAATCTGAAAAATGCAGAATGCAGTGTTAATATGAATGTGATGCAAAACTCCAGGTTCAATATAAAAAAATAAAATAAAATTCAAAAACAAATAAAACTAAATAAAAATGAAAAAGGACGATCATACCATGGTGGGTTGTCTCCCACCTAGCACTTTTAGTTAAAGTCCTTAAGTTGGACATTTGATGAGCTTCCTGTTATGGTGGCTTATGCTTGAACTCATCCAGGAATCTCCACCAATGTTTATGATTCCAATGTCCTCCGGGATCCCAAACTAAGCATGTAAAGCCCTTAAGAAGCTTTAAACAAATTCTTAGGCTCCCGGGGTGACAAATGCCAGAACAGATTCCAGGATCCCAAACTTTACTTTTACACCCGTTTTTGTCTCGATTTGCATTTTTCCAGCCAGGTGAAAGGTGATCTAAATTCTCACTGCAGTGACCAAACAGCTTCCTAGACCCATTCAGTTGAGCTTTATACCAACCTTTGCGTTTGAACTTAAAGCTTCCAACCATGATGAACCTTGCAGGACAATTCTTACCACTGGCCATCTTCCTCTTACTCTTAATATCACAAAGAGCTCTAAGTTGACCATCCGTCTCCAGTAGCCCATATTCAAGTAGAATTAGAAAGCTAAGGGATATGAATTTTACCCATTTGAATGTTGTGAAGGATGATGGCAACTTAGGGGGAGGTGTTTTTAATGAAATTGCAAGTTCCACTCCCTTGTGCTCTTCTCTGATAATTACCACCTCCTTGCAAGCTTCTTCAATTTCAACCTCTTCCTCTTGGTAGCTATCTTCCAGTTCAATCTCCTCTTCATTGCTTTCCAAGGGCATGAGAGGTTGTGCTTCTTCTTCTTCTTGAATCTCCATCTCTTGATCAACCTCTTCCAAGTCTTCAACTGTGATATGCCTTGGAGGTCGTACACCCTCTTCAGCATCAATTTCAAATGTCTTGGAAGGGGGTTCTATGACTGGACTTTCCCATGGAGGTTCTGCATCTCCTAAGTCTTCAACCACTTCTTCTTCTTCTTGAACAATGACAGCTTCTTCTACTTGTTCTAGTATGAATTCATTCTCTGTCTTGTCCACTGGAGTTTCTGGTATCTCCTTCATGCTATGCTCTTCACTAGACTGTCCACATGGGGCTGTGGCTGATCCTTGTGTATTTAAGCGTCTAGAAGCCCATTGAATTAATACTTGCTCCAGTTGTTGAACGGTTGCCTGAAATTTAATTACTGTTTCCCTTAGGCGATCCTCTGCTTCTCGGGTTGCCGAACTTGGACATGCTACAAAAGAAAGTGGTGGTGGTTGGGAGTGATTGGATTGGAATTGTGGTGGTTCTATATATGGTTCATATGGCTCATAAGGTGGTTAGTATGGTGGTTGAGGGATAGGGTCATATGGAGGTGAATGGTGGTAGTTGGCTTGTGAGTGTGGTGGTTCAAAATTGTGTTGAGGAAAGGGTTCATAGGCATATGGTGGTGGTTGTTGATAGTCCATTGGAGGTGGTTGTTGCCATGAGGGTTGATCAAATCCTTGTGGCTCCTCCCATCTTTGATTGTTCCAACCTTGATGCCTGTTCTCATTGTAATTTCTTCTTCCTGCAACATTATTGTAACCAGACTTATAGCCAAAGGGGTGAGAGTTCATAGTAGCAAATAAAAAATTAAAAACAAAAATAAAAATAAATTTAAATTAAAAGGTTATTTAAATTTTGAATTTGAAGATTAAATTTTGAAATTTGAAATTTGAAATTTTGAAATTTGAATTTTTGAAATTTGAATTTTTGAAATTTAGAAATTTGAAATTTGATATTTGAAATAAGATAAGATAAGATAAAAATTTTAAAAATAAAAACCAATAAACTCTTAACTTAAGAAAAAAACAAAAATAAAAATAAAAACAAATAAACAAGCAAAAATAAAATATTTACAATAACCAATAATAAGGCACACGTTTGCAATTCCCCGGCAACGGCGCCATTTTGACGTTAGGATTTTTGCCAGTAAAGAATGTCATAAAAATAGTCGTGTTGTAGATATAGTCTCTAAACTGACAGAAATCCCTTCGTACAAATGTTTTTGTTTGTCACAAGTAACAAACCCCTTTAAAAATTGTTAACCGAGTATTCAAACCTCGGATCGTCTTCTCAAGGAATTGCAGGAAAGTATGTTCTTATTATTGGTTATGAGTTTGTGAATTGGGGAAATTTGGAGTTTGGGCAATGTGCACAGGTATATTTAAATGACAAGTAAAATAAATTAACAATAATAAAATCTCTTGGCAAGGTATGGAGAACTAGAGGTCCTATCCTAGTTATCCTTATCAATTGTGATGAGAATTGGATTCTTCTCCTACCTTATTAACCTCTAACTATGAAGATAAGTTAAGTGGACAAATTAATTCCAATTTTCAATCAACAGTGAGTTTGATAACTCAAGAGTTACCAATGTCTCAACCAAAGTCAAAAGAGAAAAATCCAAATTATTTATATAATAAAAAGGAGCAATCATAAGTCTGAAATACCTCAGAAAATATATTAAAGAGAAAATCAATCTAAACATAGAGAGTCATAAACAAAATTGAGAAAAGAAATAAAAGAACATTGAACCTGGGATTGAGAGTCACTCTAAAACTAAGAGAAATCCTAAATCATAATCCTAAGAGAGAGGAGAGAACCTCTCTCTCTAAAAACTACATCTACTCCTAAAATTATGAATTATGAGATCCTCCTCATGAATGGATGCTGTCCCCCACTTTATAGCCTCTAATCTGTGTTTTCTGGGCCGCAAACTGAGTCAAAAACAGTCTAGAATTCGCTGGTTTCGAATTTTGCCACGCTGGATTTCCGTCACTACGACGCGGCCGCATGGATCACGCGGTCGCGTCGCCTAGAGTTAGGGGAACTATAGCATATTATATATCAAATCAAATCCCCGAACGTTAGCTTTCCAACGCAACTGGAACCGCGTCTTTTGGACCTCTGTAGCTAAAGTTATAGCCGTTTGAGTGCAGAGAGGTCAGGCTGGACAGCTTAGCAATTTCTCCAACTTCTTGTATTCCTTCCACTTTTGCATGCTTCCTTTCTACCCTCTGAGCCATTCATGCCCTGTAATCTCTGAAATTACTTAACACACATATCAAGGCATCTAATGGTAATAAGAGAGGATTTAATATTAGCAAATATAAGGCCAAAGAAACATGTAATCAATCATAGCACAAAATCAGGAAGGAAATATAAAACCATGCAAATATTATGAATAAGTGGATAAAGAGTTGATAAAATCCACTCAATTGAGCACAAGATAAACCATAAAATAGTGGTTTATCAGTGGCCTCTATCACGCGTCCGCGTGGGTCACGCGGTAGCGTTGTTTGGAGCTTTTTCTTGCCACGCGGTCGCGTCAGTCATGCGGCCGCGTCGCTGCTTCTTCACGCTTGGCACGCGATTGCGTCGTCCACGCGATCGCGTGGATGCCAGTTTCTTCAAGGACTCCATTTTGCGATTTCCTTCTATTTTTGTATGTTTCCTTTCCATCCTTTGAGTCATTCCTGCCTTAGAAGATCTGAAACTACTCAACACACTAATCACGGCATCGAATGAAAATAAAGGTAATTAAAGTAATTAATTTTAAAGCATAGGAAATATGTTTTTCACATACATCACATAATAAGGAAGGGAAAGTAAAACCAAGTGGATGAAGGATTGAATAAATCACTCAAACTAAGCATAAAATATATCATAAAATATGGGTTTATCAGGGAGCAATGGACAATTGATGTCACAATTGATAAGGATAGCTAGGATAGGACTTCTAATTCTCATACCTTGCCAAGAGCTTTATTAGCTATTAGTTTAATTCTTGCAATTTACTTTTCTTGTTCCTTATTCAAAACCCCAAAAAGATACTTTTTCATAACCAATAATAACTACACCTCCCTGCAATTTCTTGAGAGACGACCCGAGGTTTGAATACTTCGGTTATTATTTTTATAGGGGTTTGTTACTTGTGACAACCAAATTTTTGCATGAAAGGATTATTTGTTGGTTTAGAAACTATACTTGCAACGAGAATTTATTGAGGAATTCTAAACCGTCAAAAATCCGTTCATCAAAATGGCGTCATTGTCGTGGAACTGCAAACGTGTACCTTATTATTAGTTATTGTGAATATTGTGAATAATTTTGCTTTTTTGTTTCTTTTTTAGTGTTTCTAGTTTTAGGAGTTTATTTTCATTAATCCTTATTAGTTTCTGTTTTTACTTGCTACTATGAATTCTCACCCCTTTGGCTACGAGTTTGGTTCAAATTATGTTGTAGGGAATGGAAGCTATAGTGAGAACATGCATCAAGGTTGGAACAATCAAAGATGGGAGGAGCCACAAGAATTTGATCAACCCTCTCGGCAACAACCTCCCCTAATGTGCCATGGGCAACGACCATTCTACGATGCATCCCAAGACAATGGTTATGGTAGACCTTATCGTGACAACCAACTTCCACCAAATTACTATGGTCAAGAACCATTCCAGGGTGCGTACCAAGATGATGGATATGGTGGACCCCCTTGTAGTTACCAACAAGGCCCACCATATGCCTATGAACCCCCTCCTTGATGAGAAATTTATCATCGATCTAGAATTAATCAAAATATGATCTCTTTGTTGCAAGTATAGTCTAGATCAACAACTAATTCCCAATCAAATTTAATTCCTAAAGATGTCACAATACAAAACAATTATTATTAACCGAGAGTATTTAACTCCCGGGTCGTCTTCCCTAGGAGTTGCAAATGAATGTCATATTATTGGCTATGAGAGGAGAGCATGGGGGTTGTGAATGCAAGAGAGAGCAAGGAATTAAAATGGCAAGAAATTAGAGTGCAAGAAGATATCTTAGCATGCAAGAAATTAAAGGTCAAAGCAATTAAAGGCAAGAAGGAAAAATTAAATGCTAAAAAGAACTCTTGGCAAGAAATGGGTAATTAAGGATTCATGTCCTAGTTGTGGACCACAAACATGGTAATTGTGTGTGAAGTAATCCCAATTAGTCAATCCTACATCGAGGATAAGTCAATTAGGCATAATTAACCTCAATCCCTAAGTCCTAAGTCAACACTAAAATGGTCACCTAGATTCTAGGGAAACCAAATTAATTAACAACCCTCACATAATGTGGAATGGACATCCACCACTCAAGTTCACCCAAACACCCAAATTCCCAACCAAGAGTGAGAAAGACTAAGAAAAATCCCAACCAAACATTTTGTCAAACACTTGGTGGGTGTGAAAACAAAGCATGGTAAAATGACAAGAAATAATAAATGCTACAACTACTAAACAAGGAAAATAAAGATAGCAACTCAATAAAGCAATAAATGACATGAAAACATAAAATTGCATTAAATGTAAATTAAAATGACAAGAGTGTTCATAAGCATAAAAAAGCAACAAAATGAGAAATTAACATGATAAACTAAAGAGATTAAGACAACAAAGTAAAGAAAGGTAGAAGAAACTAGATCAAAATAAGAATTAAACATAGAAATTACAAGGAAATTAAACTAAAAATCCTAGGTTCTAGAGAGAAGGGGGAGCTTCTCTCTCTAGAAAATGAAATACATGACTAAAATCTAACCCTAATTTCTTCCCCCTTCACATGGAGTGAGGCATTGTCTAATATAGGAAGAATCAGCTTCAGAAGGTCAAAAAATTGGGCTCTGGAAGCCCAGAAATCGCCCCCAGTGATTTGCATTAATGAGGTCACGCACTGGGACGTGTGCGGACGCACAGGTGTGTGCGTCCGCACACATGGTTTTGCGGCTTTTGTGTGTACGCACAAGTGGTTGTGTGCACACACACTCCAATGTGTGCTTCTCCTTTGTTTTCTCCATGTTTTCTCCCTTTGTGCATGCTTTTCCATCACTTCTTCCATCCATATTAGCCTTGTAATCTTGAAATCACTCATCAACCACATCAAGGCATCGATTGGAATAAAAGTGAAATAAAATTAGCTATTTTAAGGCCTAAAAAGTATGTTTTCACAATTAAGCACAAATCTATAGGGAGAATTACAAAACTATGCTATTTAAAGGAATAAGTGTAGGAAAAGTTGATGAAATCTACCCAAATAGAGCAAATAAATATCATGAAATGTGGATTCATCACATCCCCACACTTAAACAATAGCATGTCCTCATGCTATACCAAAGGAGATGAGAAGGGGAAATAACATTTATTCCAAAGCAAGTAAACTACCTACATGCAATCTACCTAAATGAATGCATCTACTTAGTCAAAATAAATAAATTTTCAAGAACACATATATGATCATAAGGGCTAAAGCAATCTAAACCAAGCCAAATCCATAATTGATTAGATTTATTGAAAAGCATTAACAACTTGCACGATAAGCAATAATAATGGGTGGAAACACATAATTGAGCAATTGAACCCTCGCCGGATGTGTATCCGCTCTAATCACTTAAGTGTATAGGGTCATTTCACTCATTTCTCTTCCAATCATGCTTTCTAAGATTTGTCTTTCATCTAACAATCAACACTTATTCAATGCAGGCATACAAGTATCATGAGGACTTTTCATGGTTGTAATGGGGCTAGGGTAACGGTAAGGTTATATATGGTTAAGTGAGCTTGATATTTGTATCTTTGATTAGCCTAAGCTCTTACCTAACTTACATAACGACTTATACAACTCAAAGCAAACCTAACTACCCATTTCTCACTTTTCTACTCATGCATTTCCTTTTTAATCACAACTCATATGCATGGTTATTGTAACTTTACTTTGGGCACTTTGTCCCCTTTTTTTTTTCTTTTTTTTTTGCAAACTAAAAAATATATATATATATATATACAAAAGTGACCATGCATATGGTTTAAGCATTTGATGCATGAGTATGTACCCAATTCCCAAGAATTTCAACAAAGTACAAAAATCCACTTTTACCTCAACCAAAGTTCCCAAACTTCCTCACACTTAGATGATACACACTTCACTAGCCTAAGCTAATCAAAGATCCAAATGAAGGGACATTTATTATTTTTTACTTTAAGGCTAGTAATGTGCTAACTTTAAGAACAAAAGGGGATTGAAATAGGCTCAAAATTGGTTAACAAAGGGAGATAAAAGGGTAGCCTTTTTTGGGATAAGTGAGCTTAATGAAAAGATGGCCTCAATCATGTAAATGCATATATACATCAAACAATGGATATAAAGAATCAAACAAATCAAAGATTGTAATCATAAAAAGAGAACAACACACACAAGAATAAAAAATAGTGGTTATATGATGTAACCATACAATGAGGATCAAAACTCACAGGGTTGTGTGTTCATAACTCAAAAACATGTTCCACAATATATTTCAAGCAAGTTTCAATCAAAAGTTCCAACTCAAATCAATTAGGATGATAATGCCCTATCAAGAATGTTTTTCTTGAAAAATTTCATTAAATTGACTAAGATTATTATGTATGCAAAGACATGCAATAAACTAAGAGAAATGCAATTAAGGTACTAACATATATATAACCTAAGAAGAGAAAATGCAACTAAGAATTCAAAAAGAAGATGAAAGAGTTAGGATCAGAGTATGTCACCCAAGATTGCCGATTGGCGACAACCTCCCCACACTTAAAGGGTTACACGGTCCCCCGTGCACTCAAAGGTGAGCTAGGGGGCTGAAGTGACTTCGGATTGCCACCTTTAACTGTTGGATCAATCGGCTGCTGCGCTCTCTTCCCGCTTTCCTTGTTGTACATAGTGACTCATCCATGAGAAATAAAAGATAAGATAATAAGATGAGTGAATGCAAAAACGAGGAAGCAAAGAGTGTTGTAGTGAGGTGAGAAGCACTGGGATGTGGTGAATGAATAAGTTTGTGATATGAAGAAAACAAGTGTGAATTCTAAGTTGTGCACGATTTAGAACACACACACACTAGCATGGATACTAGGTCACAAGTATAAAATAACATGCACTTCACTCATCCTAGTGTGCTTGAAATACTTTAAAGGAACTTGTATGCCAAGATAAACAAACAAGCAATAAAGAGGCATGAAAATATTCAAGCAAGAATTAAGGAATTGCGAAATGGATAATGAGCACACCTAATTGACATGAAGTGGAAAACATGACTAGCATAGTCCACAAAGCTTGAAAAGCTCAAAAAGTGTCATTAGGCAAGCTTAGGATCCAATTTCGCCCTTGCTTAATTCCAATGCATGAACTAGGTGACTTAAAGAAAAATCAATCATAGCAATCATCACCTAACAAAAAATGCATTGAGAAAGAACAAATTGCCTAACTTAGATAATGAAATCAAATTACATGGTGATCAAACATGCAATTTAGAAATCTAACAAGCATTCCCAAGGGCAATATTATGAGTGCTTGGTATGCATAAAATTGAACATGAAGAACTCAATACCAAGCAACAATTTATAACCTCAACAAAGATTTCCAACAGTGACAGCAATAACAATATCAACGATTCAGCAGCAATATCTCAACACAATCAATAAATCAACTCAATCGTCCAATACTTAGCATCAAAAACTGAGAATTAAACTAACTAACTAAGCAAATAACTAACTAACTAACCCAAGGTGAGCATGGTGGGTGGTGAATGATGGTCGAAGAAGGGAAAGAAGAGAGGAGAAGAGAAAAGAAGAGAAGAAGTAGAGAGTAGAGAGAAAAAAGAAGTGTAGAGGTGAGAAAACAGGGGCGTGCATATGCGCCGACACATGTGCGTACGCACACGATGAGGAAAAAGAAAGGTGTGCACTCGCACACTGATGAGCGGATAATTTATACGCTTTTTGGCATTATTTTTAGGTAGTTTTTAATATGTTTTAGTCACTTTTTATTATATTTTTATTAGTTTTTAAATAAAAATCACATTTCTGGACTTTACTATGAGTTTGTGTATTTTTCTGTGATTTCAGGTAATTTCTGGCTGAAATTGAGGGACCTAAGCAAAAATCTGATTCAGAGGCTGAAAAAGGACTGCAGATGCTGTTGGATTCTAACCTCTCTGCACTCAAAGTGGATTTTCTGGCGCTACAAGAGTCCAAATGGCGCGCTCTCAATTGCGTTGGAAAATAGACATCCAGGGCTTTTCAGAAATATATAATAGTCTATACTTTTCTCGAAGATAAATGACGCAAACTGGTGTTCAACGCCCGTTTCTTGCCCATATTCTGGAGTTAAACGCCAGAAACAGGTTGCAAAGCAGAGTTAAACGCCAGAAACAGGTTACAACCTGGCGTTTAACTCCAAAAACAGCCTAGGCATGTGTAAAGCTCAAGTCTCAGCCCCAGCACACACCAAGTGGGCCCCGGAAGTGGATTTCTGCACTATCTATCATAGTTTACTCATTTTCTGTAAACCTAGGTCACTAGTTTAGTATTTAAACAACTTTTAGAGATTTATTTTGGATCTCATCATGACATTTTCGATAAAAAACTTTGTAATCTTTGACGGCATGAGTCTCTAAACTCCATTTTGGGGGTGAGGAGCTCTGCCGTGTCTCGATGAATTAATGCAATTACTTCTGTTTTCTATTCATACACGCTTGTTTCTATCTAAGATGTTCATTCGCACTTCAATATGATGGATGTGATGATCCGTGACACTCATCACCATTCTCAACCTATGAACGTGTGCCTAACAACCACCTCCGTTCTACCTTCGATTAAATGAGTATCTCTTGGGTTCCTTAATTAGAATCTTCGTGGTATAAGCTAAAATCCATTGGCAGCATTCATGAGAATCCGGAAAGTTTAAACCTTGTCTGTGGTATTCCGAGTAGGATTCAGGGATTGAATGACTGTGACGAGCTTCAAACTCACAAGGGTTGGGCGTAGTGACAGACGCAAAAGGATCAATAGATCCTATTCCAGTATGAGTGAGAACCGACAGATGATTAGCCGTGCGGTGACAACGCACCTGGACCATTTTCACTGAGAGGACGGATGGTAGCCATTGACAACGGTGATCCACCAACACACAGCTTGCCATAGGAGGAACCTTGCGTGCGTGAAGAGAAGACAGGGGGAAAGCAGAGATTCAGAAGACAAAGCATCTCCAAAACTCCAACATATTCTCCATTACTGCATAACAAGTATTTAATTCATGCTCTTTTATTTTTCGCAATCCAGACTGATAATTATAATTGATATCCTGACTAAGAATTACAAGATAACCATAGATTGCTTCAAGCCAACAATCTCCGTGGGATTCGACCCTTACTCACATAAGGTATTACTTGGACGACCCAGTGCACTTGCTGGTTAGTGGTACGAGTTGTGAAAAGTGACATTTATAATTCGTGCACCAAGTTTTTGGCGCCGTTGCCGGGGATTGTTCGAGTTTGAACAACTGACGGTTCATCTTGTTGCTTAGATTAGGAAAATTTTATCTTTTGGGTCAGAGTCTTTTATTTTCTTTTCAAAAATTTTCCAAAAATTTATTATTTTTCTTTATTAATCTTTAGAGTTTTCTGTTTGAGTCTAGTTGCATGTTTTAGGTTTGGTATTCTTTGTGTTTTTGTCATTCAATATATATATATATATAGTTTTTCTCTGTTTAATCCTTGCATTTGTTGAATGTGTCTATGTTCTTGTGAATAGTTGCTCCTTTGATTCTTTCTTTCTAAAATCTTTTCAAAAATAATTTTTCTTTGATTAAATCTTGTGTCAAGTTTTAAGTTTGGTGTTTTCTTGTCAGTTTTTATTTAATTTTCAAAAATTTATTTTTGGTTTTCTAAAAATTTTAAGTTTGGTGTTCTTTTTTTATGTTCTTGAGTCCTTTGAGTCTTTGAATTTTTGTTCTTCGTGTTCTTGTGAATCTTCAAGGTGTTCTTGAGTCTTTCTTGTGTTTTGATCTTAAAATTTTTATGTTTGGTGTTTCTTGGTGTTTTTCCTCCAAATTTTCGAAAATAAGGAGCATTAGATCTAAAAATTATAAGTTTTGTGTCTTTTTATTATTTTTCTCTTTCCTCATTGAATTCAAAAATATCTTTTTTCCTTTATTTTAATTGATTTTTCGAATTTTCCTTTTAAAAATTCAGATTTTATTTTAAAATTTTTTATTTTATCTTATCTTAGTTTTAAAATTTCAAAATTCAAATCTTTTTAAAAAAAATCATATCTTTTTTAAAATCTTATCTTATCTTATTTCAAATTTCAAATTTCAACTTCCAAAATTCAAAATTCAAATTTCAAAACTTTTTAATTTAAATTCCTTATCTTCTCTTACCTAGCTTATCTTATCTTTTCTAATCTCAAATCTTAAAATCAAATATTTTTCATATCTTTTCTTTTTTTTATTTTATTTTATTTTCTTACAAGTATCTTTAATTTTAAGACATATCTTTTTCAAAACTTCCCAACCAATTTCTTTCTCTTTATTTTTTTTTCGAAAATCCTCACCCACATCTTTTTTTCAAATCTTTTTAATTAATTAATTTAGTTTTCAATTTTTTTTATTTCTTTTTCTTCAAATTTTCGAAATTATAGTCAATTTTTCATTTATTTTATTTTATTTTATTTTAATTTTGGTTTTCAAAAAAAAAATATTTTATTTGCAATCCGCATCATCTCCCTTTCTCCATCATGGACCTAAGTAGAAATGAACAGTCCAGAAGGACTCTGGGGTCATATACTAACCCCATTACTACTGCATATAGGAGTAGCATCTGTATACCTCCCATCAAAGCAAGCAGTTTTGAGCTAAATCCTCAGCTCATTGTCATGGTGCAGCAAAATTGCCAGTATTCCAGTCTTCCACAGGAAGAACCTATTGAGTTTCTGGCGCAGTTCTTGCAAATTGCTGACACAGTGTGTGACAAGGAGGTAGATCAGGACGTATACAGGCTGTTGCTGTTTTCGTTTGCTGTAAAAGATCAAGCTAAGAGGTGGTTAAATAACCAACCCACAGCAAGCATAAGAACATGGAAACAGTTATCAGACAAATTTCTGAATCAATATTTCCCTCCAAAAAGGATGACACAGCTAAGGCTGGACATCCAAGGCTTTAAACAAGAGGATGATGAATCCCTTTATAACGCCTGGGAGAGGTACAGATGGATGCTAAGGAAATTCCCCTCTGAAATGTTTTTAGAGTGGGTGCAGTTAGATATCTTCTACTACGGGCTTACAGAAAAAGCTCAGGTATCTCTAGACCACTCAGCTGGTGGATCTATACACATGAGAAAAACTATTGAAGAGGCTCAAGAGCTTATCGATATAGTTGCTAGAAATCAGCATCTGTACATAAGTAATGAGTCCTCCATGAAAGAAGAAGCCAAGGCAGTATCAACTGACTTTAGTCCTCAGGAACAAGTTGCTGAACTCAATCAGCAACTATCTTCTATAACAAGGCAGTTAGCAGAAGTTAAGGAGATGCTACAAGAAACTAAAAATGCTAACAAGGATATGGAATCACAATTGAATCAGACAAAACAGCAGTTATCAAAACAGATAACAGAGGAGTGCCTAGCAGTTCAATTAAGAAGTGGAAAAATATTAAATACCTCAACTCAAAGCAGCAGAAAGCCAAGAAAAGAACAGCTGACAGAGGATGAGCAACCTGTTACCCAAAATCCCTCTAAGGACAATAAGAGCCCAGAGAGGAATAAGTCTGGCATTCAAACGCCAGAAAAGGGTGAAAAACTGGCGTTAAACTTCCAAGCGGAGCAGGATAAGCAATTTGCCAATTAATCAAAATAGGATCTCTTCGTTGCAAGTATAGTCTAGATCAACAACTAATTCCCAATCAAATTTAATTCCGAAAGATGTCACAATATAAAACAATTATTATTAACCGAGAGTATTTAACTCCCGGGTCGTCTTCCCTAGGAGTTACAAATGAATGTCATATTATTGAATATGAGAGGAGAGCATAGGGGTTGTGAATTCAAGAGAGAGCAAGGAATTAAAATGGCAAGAAATTAGAGTGCAAGAAGATAACTTAGCATGCAAGAAATTAAAGGTCAAAGCAATTAAAGGCAAGAAGGGAAAATTAAATGCTAAAAAGAATTCTTGGCAAGAAATGGGTAGTTAAGGATTCCTATTCTAGTTGTGGACCACAAACATGGTAATTGTGTGTGAATTAATCCCAACTAGTCAACCCTACATCGAGGATAAGTCAATTAGGCATAATTAACCTCAATCCCTAAGTCCTAAGTCAACATTAAAGGGGTCACATAGATTCTAGGGAAACCAAATTAATTAACAACCCTCACACAATGTGGAATGGACATCCACCACTCAAGTTCACCCAAACACCCAAATTCCCAACCAAGAGTGAGAAAGACTAAGCAAAATCCCAACCAAGCATTTTGTCAAACACTTGGTGGGTGTGAAAACAAAGCATGGTAAAATGACAAGAAATAATAAATGCTACAACTACTAAGCAAGGAAAATAAAGATAGCAACTCAATAAAGCAATAAATGACATGAAAACATAAATTGCATCAAATGTAAATTGAAATGACAAGAGTGTTCATAAGCATAAAAAGCAACAAAATGAGAAATTAACATGATAAACTAAAGAGATTAAGACAACAAGAAAAGAAAGGTAGAAGAAACTAGATCAAAACAAGGATTAAACATAGAAATTACAAGGAAGTTAAACTAAAAACCCTAGGTTCTAGAGAGAAGGGGGAGCTTCTCTCTCTAGAAAATGAACTACATGACTAAAATCTAACCCTAATTGCTTCCCCCTTCAAATGGAGTGAGGCCTTGTCTAATATAGGAAGAATCAGCTTCAGAAGGTCCAAAAATTGGGCTCTGGAGGCCCAGAAATCGCCCCCAGCGATTTGCATTAATGAGGTCACGCACTGGGACGTGTGCGGACGCACAGGTGTGTGCGTCCGCACACATGCTGATTTTCCGCTTGTGCGTACGCACACATGATTTTGCGGCTTTTGTGTGTACCCACAAGTGGTTGTGCGCACGCACACTCCAATGTGTGCTTCTCTTTTGTTTTCTTCATGTTTTCTCCCTTTGTGCATGCTTTTCCATCACTTCTTCCATCCATATTAGCCTTGTAATCCTGAAATCACTCATCAATCACATCAAGGCATCGATTGGAATAAAAGTGAAATAAAATTAGCTATTTTAAGGCCTAAAAAGCATGTTTTCACAATTAAGCACATATCCAGGTAGAATTCCAAAACTATGCTATTTAAAGGAATAAGTGTAGGGAAAGTTGACGAAATCCACCCAAATAGAGCAAATAAATATCATAAAATGTGGATTCATCACTCCTCAACATAGCTTTGAACCACCATACTCACAAGCCCCCTACTACCAAACACCCTCATATGATCTTAACCCATATCTACCATACCAACCATCTTATTAGCCATATGAACCATATATAGAACCACCCCAATTCCAACCCAATTACTCCCAAGAACCACCACCTCCATATACACCATTTTCATATCCATCAACCCAAGAGTCATATGATCCTAATCATGCAATCCGAGCGGAACAAGAATCAAATGATCATCTCAAGGAAATAATGGATCGATTTCAAGCAACCATTCATCAATTGGAGCGAGTGGTATGCCAAAGAGCACACGAAGCTCTTATGGTTAAAGAATCTCAACTTGAAAACAAGGAACTGAAGTGTGTTGTGCAACAAGTAGAAAAGATGGAGAGTGATGAACCACCACATCCTTATTATGATGAACCACCCTCTTATCATGAACCTTTCCTCCCAAGTAATGAGCCCTCATATCCACCTCAATCTTCAATGCATGACACTCTTAGTGTTCTTCTTCAAGGGCAAAGAGAGATGAAAAGGGAAGTACTAGAATTCACGGCTGCCTTAACCGAGGTAGTAAATCGATTAGCTTCCCAACATTTGGACACTCAAAGTACCCATGGCTACATGTAGAGAATCAATAGAAGAGCCTAGCATAAAGGAGACACTAGAAACTCCGGTGGACAATGAGAAATGTGGCTTTGTATTGGAACAAGTGGAGGAAGCCGTAATAGTTGAAGAGGAAGAAGTGGTTGAAGACTTAGGAGATGTTGAACCTTCATGGGAATCTAGAGTTGCGAAGTATTCTTCCAAGAAGATTGAAATTGATGTCAAGGAGGCCAGTGCACAACCTCTATGGCATATTCCTTATGAAGACTTGGATGGGATAGATCAAGAAGCAAGTTCCCTTGGTGATGAGGGTCATGAATCAAGTCCTCCTAGTGATGAATCTACATCCGCAAATGAACTCCTTGAATATGAAGACTCTTCTCTGATTGAGTCTGAGAATGATGTGGAAGCGGAAGTCCTTTGCAAGGGTCGGACGGGAGTTAAGTACGCTCTGTCAAGAACGTTGGAGACTTCTCCACTTAGGTTGCCATCTACTCCTTCATTTGAGTGGGTAAGGCTTGTCTCTATTCGCCTTACCGTTCCACTTGAATACGGTATTCTTGAAACGGATGGCCAACTTAGGAGGCTTTGTGGCATTAAGCGTAAGAGAAGGATGTTTAGTGGTTGGAGTTGCAAATCAAGACTCATCAAGGTCGATACTTCAAAATCTAGATGCAAGGGTGGAACTAGTGAATATTTGGTTGGATCTAAGAGAAGAGTTTGGTATTGCATAGAGAATTCAGACTGTCTGTCACTTGGTTGGAACAACGATGTTCAACTTACAGATGGGTGTAGAAAAAAGATTCGGGATCCAGAAAAATATGAGGATCAACTTTGGGAGCTCAAAGCATGTGAAGAACTCCATCAAAGCTTGGGGAATTTACTTGGAATAGATAGAGCTTATTGGAAGTCCAAGTACTGGTGGTAGTTTCAAGATGAGTTCAAGCACAAGTCACCATGACAAGGAGCCCACCAAATGTCCAACTTAAGGACAATAACTAAAAGTGCTAGGTGGGAGACAACCCACCATGGTACGATCTTTCATTTTTATTATTAGTTTTATTTTATTTTATTTTTATCAGTGTCCATTCATAATTTCTGCATCATCACCTGCATTTTGTGTAAAAAAAAAAAGGAGCAACCCACGCGTACGCGTACGCGACGCGTAGGCGTCGATGCAAATCTCACTCCCCCATCCAACGAACAGAAAGTTGTGATGGAATCGCGCGGCTGGTGTGCAAAAAGCATAATTTGACCCACGCGCAGGCGTCCACGACGCGTCCGTGTCATCTTCAATTCTAGCACACCACGCGTGGGCGTGCCTGACGCGTACGCGTCGCACGTAAATGCTGCCCCATTCAATCTGAACAGAGAGTTGCACAAAAACGACGCTGGAATTGTGCGTTTTGCACAAATTTGGCCGACGCGTATGCGTGCGTCACGCATACGCATCATCTTCATTAAGCTCTCTTCACGCGTTTGTGTCTATGACGCTTACGCGTCGATGCATTTTTATCTCGTCCACGCTCAAGCGTGATCCACGCGTATGCGTCGATTTGATTTCATTAACCCCAGACGCGAGAACCCTACCCCTTCGCGTGCCCTCTCTTCTCCTCTTCCCTCCAACGTCTCCTTCTATTCCCTCTCTTCCCTCCATTGCAACATTCACTACTCACCACCATCACCCCCACACCGCTGCTCAGTTCGGCAACCCCGAACCGCGGCCGACCACACATCCCTCTCCTTCCTCTCTTCTTCTCCTTCTTCTCTATTCTCTCGACCCTTCCCGCCTTCACCAAGCACTGCCGCAGACAGCCACTGTGCCACTGTGCCGCCGCCATCTCTAAGCAGCACTACCCTTTCCCTTCCTTTCCAATTCTGTTACTGCACCACCCAAGTTCCCCTGTCTTCCTTTGTATTTCTTTTCTTGCTTTATCATTCTGTTTAGGTAGTTTTGTTAGCTTTGTTTAAATTTTGCTTAGTTTAGTTAGATTAGAGATGCATGTTCTTATTTAATTTTAGGTGGTTAGGTAGCTAGGATGTGGTTAGTGGATTTAGGTCTGATAATTGCTCTGTTCTTGCTGTCTGGGAATGGTTAATTCTTCTTTGTTTGTGGTGCTGTTTAACCCTGTGCTTAATCGATTTATTGATGCTACTGGCTGCTCTTTGGAATACACAAAGTCTGAATTGTGTTTGCAGTAATGATGATGTTGATATTCTGTAATTCTTTCCATGCTGCATATGCTTGATTGGTTATGGAATAAATGCTTATTGCTGTCTTGTTGGCTCATTTGCTTAAT
Source organism: Arachis hypogaea (assembly GCF_003086295.3). Classification (NCBI taxonomy): domain Eukaryota; kingdom Viridiplantae; phylum Streptophyta; class Magnoliopsida; order Fabales; family Fabaceae; genus Arachis; species Arachis hypogaea. The sequence goes on along the minus strand of NC_092048.1, from coordinate 39,879,535 downwards.
TCTTATAAATTTACATATGGTTTTGATGTTTTTAATTGTTAATGAATTCATAGAAAATCCGAATTGTTTAATTGAGTTTGAGAAATAGCAAATTCGCTACTATGCTGATATGGGCTGTTCTATTCTGCTTGATGATGCTCGAGTCACATGAATTTCCTTGTTCTTCATGCTAATTGACATATATTAAAATTCATGCGTTTGAAATTGCTACTACTGATTGAAATTGCTAGCTTATTGAATGGTTCATGTTGCTGTTCTTCTGGAATTTACTTTGAATCATCAATTGCTCCATTTCAAATTCCATTTCAATTCTGCACTTAAGTGTTTGAACTCAACCGTACTTGCTGTTGATTAACTCAGTGTTTTGATGCTGTTTTGGTTTATAATCTACATTGAGTTTATGGATTGAAATTTCTGCTCATGTCTGAAAATACACCCTTTTGTTTATATGACATTATAGTTGCTGGTTTTGCACAAATTGTTCTGAGATTCATATGAGTTGCTGATTCTGTTTGAAATCAAGCCTGAATTGTTGATTTGCTGCTGTTTATTTACTCCGGGAACGCTCACATTACTGCCGGAATGCTGCCTAATTTTTCTGAAAACTGTTTTACTCAACTTCCACTCATGAATTGACTTTAGTACTTTTGAATTGTGATATTATTTGGTTTAAACCAAAGCCAATTCATGGGATGATGGGTTAGCATTTCCATTCCTTTTGGTTTCCTTTCTATTTGAAATGCATTGTTGATGATTTTAATTCTATTTATGCTTCTTTCATTACATGTTTTATCATCAATGACTTGCATTGTATGCTTGAATGTGAGCTTGCTTGTTCTTAAACCTTTTGAACTTATTTTAGTTAGGAACTACATTACCATGCCACTAATTCTAACCTACTTCTCTAACTTTTAACTAAATTGACTTTCTCACTTTTCTTTTTCATTTTCACCCTTTTTCAAACTAACTCTTTTAATTCCTTTCGAGGCATGATACCTGTTGTTTTTTAACAAACAAGCAATCTAGATTTCATTGTATAAATTATTGGATTGTGATTTCTGATTGACTTCTTTGAATCCTACCTTTCTTTCATTCCAAGGATTTATCTCTTTATGACTCACTGCTTGCTTTGGCTTTCACTCCTCTGTTGCCTATCGCCTGTTTGTTTTGCTTACATATTGCCTATCTTCATGCTTTAGCTTAATTTGATAATCTGTATCCTAAAAATTCTATTTTTCAGGATGTCTGATAGGAAAGGAAAAGGCAAGGCTAAGGCCAGCTCTGGTAAGAGGAAGAGAGGACAGTCATCCGTTGCTCTATCGGATGTTTTATCAGATGAATCTTGGCGTGAAAAGAACTTTACTGATCAAGAAAAAGCCGATCAACTTGTGCCTGCTACTGACCCAGTTAAATTTGCAAATCTTTACTCTGAACTCAAGTTTCCGGTCTTTGCGGAAAAAGGGCACCTCTATTTGGAAAGGACGCATAAAATACCAACCGAATTAAGGAAGTACACTGAATATCAGATCAAACAGAGAGGTTGGGTGTTTCTGGATAGAGATCTGACAGAGGTAAACGCATCATGGGTCCGTGAGTTCTATTGTAACTATTATAAGACGACCCTTGATGTAGTGCAGCTTAGGAGAAAGCAGATCTTAGTCACAGAGGAGGCGATAGAGGATATCCTCCACTTTCAGCCTAAAACAGATGATACAGATGGTTTTCAGAAGGCCGAGGAGTCTATTAGATTCATGAGTTTTGTTTGAGATGCTGTCCGACGTACCATAGCCATTGATCCTGATGTTCCGTGGGCTATGGGAAAGTCAAAGTTAACTCCACGGGGTATAAAGATTATTTATCTCAATGATGAGGCTAGGCTGTGGCAACAAATACTGAGTAATTATGTTATGCCTAGTACTCACGAGTCAGAAGTGCCAGCTGCCATGATCATCCTTATTTGGTGCGTCATGGAAGGAAAGGACCTATACCTTCCAAGACTCATCAGAAAGTACATGTCTAGAGTTCATGTCAGAGGCACCCTGCCATTTCCTTATTTAATCACCCAGATGAAATTGATGAAATTTCCAAGGAATGTATCTTTTTCTTAAAACAGGCATTTAAGATTCACATTGATTTGAGTTAAAACTTTTTTCTTAAAACTTTTTGTATATATATATATATATATATATAATTGGAATATGGTTTTTGAGCTAAGAACACACAACCCGTGAGTTTTTGAGCTTAATTGCATGGTTATATTATTTAACCATGATTTTTTTATTCTTGTGTGTTTCTTCTCTATGATTGCAATCTTTGGTTTGTTCCATTCTATATGTCCATTATTTAGTGTATGTTCATGCTTATATGTGATTGAGGCCATCATTTGATATTAGCTCACTTATCCCAAATAGCTTACCATTCCATTTATCTTTGTTTGCCACTTTGAGCCTTCTTAACCCCTTTTTGCTCTTTATATTACCACATCACTAGCCTTAAGCGAAAAAACAATTAATTAACCTATTTGAATCTTTGGTTAGCTTAAGATAGAGATTGTGTGTCAACTAAGTGTGGGAAAATATTGGACCTATGGTTAATGACAATGTGTTTTTGCTTATATTGACAAATATTGGGAATTTGGGTGCCTACTCATGTAAAATTAGAGAAACATATGCATTGATATATTATGCTTTCATAAAAAAAAGGAATAAATGAATAGGGGAATAAAATAACCCCAATGTTAAGTTCAATAAAAAGATCAATGCATATGTAATGAAATTAAAAAATTGATACATGAGTGTATGAAAATATGTAAAAGTGAGATTTTGGGTAGCTAAGCTTAATTTTAGAATTGTATAGAGTATGTGTATGTGTTAGGTGAGAACTTAGGTTAGTCAAAGATTCATATGATAGCTCACTTGGCCATATATATATATACACTCACCCTTACCTTAGCCCCATTACAACCTTGAAAAGCCCTCATGATATTTGCATTTGTACACTTGATAATTGTTGATTGGTTAGATGAAGAATAAAGTTCTAGAAAGCATGACTAGAGGATATTTGAGTTGTTTAACCCCAAACACTTGAGTGATTAGAGTGCACATACAAATTCAGTGAGGGTTCAATTGCTCATTTCAATATGTCCATATTTGATCATTGCTTGTCTTGCAAGTTTGTAAACTCTTCTGATTAACTCAACTCAATTGTGAATGTGACTTGATATGATTGACTTTAGTCCTTGATCGTGTATATATGAATTCTTGATAATTTAACTCACTTTGACCACTATATATATATATACATACAGATAGATAGTACTTAGAATAGCATGATGCATGTAGGTAGCTTGCATCTAAATAGGTTGTATTGCATAAGTTCCACCATTCTGCCTTCACTCTTTTGGTTCTCTTGAGCTTAGCATGAGGACATGCTAATGTGCAAGTGTGGGGAGATTGATAAAACCCAGGGTTTATCTTGTGCTTAATTTGTAGATTTTATCCATTACTCTCACACTTATGCATATAAATTGCGTGTTTTACATTTTCCTTCCTAATTCTGTGATATAGTTGAAAACATATTTCCTGGACTTTTAAACTGTCAATTTTAATTACCCTTTATTACCATTCGATGTCGTGATCTGTGTGTTAAGTGTTTTCAGGCTTTATAGGGCAGGAATGTCTTAGAGGATGGAAAGGAAACATGCAAAAGTGGAAGGAACGCGAGAAAATGAAGTTTTGAGAAGCTGACAGCGACGCGTACGCGTGACTGGCGCAGAAGGAGATTGACGCGTACGCGTGACCTATGCGTACGCATGACATGCGCCACGTGCAGAAATTGCAAAAAGCGCTGGGGCAATTTCTGGGCTACTTTTGGGCCCAGTTCCAATCCCGAGAACACAGAATAGAGGCTGCAAAGTGGGGGAAACATTCATTCATTCATACAACATTCATTCACATAATTTTAGGTTTGAGATGTAGTTTCTAGAGAGAGAGGCTCCTCTCTCTCTCTAGGTTTTAGGATTCTTAGGTTTAGCTATTCTCAATTTCAGATTTCTATCTTAATTTAATTAGTTTCTCTTCTACTTTTATTTGTCTTAGCATTCTAGTTTATTTATTTTCTTTGTTGATTACTTTATGTTGCCAATTCAGTTTATGAATTCTCATGTTAGATCTGATTTTCTATTTAATGCAATTTGAGGTATTTCATATTTATGATTGCTCTCTTCAATTTATGTTATTGATACTTTCAATTGGTTGTTTAGATTTTATATTCTCTTATTGTTTTTCTATGTTTTTATGTTATGCCTTCCAAGTATTTGATAAAATGCTTGGTTGGATTTTAGTGTAGATTCCTCTCCTTTTGGCCTTGGTTGAGTAATTAGAGACTCTTGAGTTATCAAACTCCTTTGTTGATTGATAATTGAAAGTTGCTAGTTGATTTGGATCCCTCTAAAGCTAGTCTTTCCTTAGGAGTTGACTAGGACTTAAGGAATCAATTTTTTTTTGTGACTACTTAAGGAATCAAATTGATTCATCCACTTGAATTTCCTTCATAGTTAGAGGTTAACTAAGTGGGAGCAATGGACATTTGATGTCACAATTGATAAGGATATCTAGGATAGGACTTCTAATTCTCATACCTTGCCAAGAGCTTTATTAGCTATTAGTTTAATTCTTGCAATTTACTTTTCTTGTTCCTTATTCAAGACCCCAAAAAGATACTTTTTCATAACCAATAATAACTACACTTCCCTGCAATTCTTTGAGAGACGACCCGAGGTTTGAATACTTCGGTTATTATTTTTATAGGGGTTTGTTACTTGTGACAACCAAATTTTTGCATGAAAGGATTATTTGTTGGTTTAGAAACTATACTTGCAACGAGAATTCATTGAGAAATTCTAAACCGTCAAAAATCCGTTCATCAGTGCCTATCCTACCTCTACCACTCCTGCGACCACGTCCGCGAGTCGACATCTGGTCCCTATATACACCAAACAAGTGATATTATGTTGATCAGTCTCAATATTGCAGGTCTAATGCTTTAAGTTCCAAATACATGCTCACAAATGTATATGCCATATATATCAGTCAGATATCCTAATAGCACATAAACACATATATAGAGAATGCACAAAAGCATAATCAGTCCGTCTTTTAGGCTCTATAGGAATGAACAGCTCTGATACCATAATGTAACACCCTATTACACTGAGCTTTACGCATAAGTCGTAAAATAGAGGTGGTGTGGTATTACGACCTCTAAAATAAAATGTGTACATATAATAGCAGAAAGATTGTAATATACTAGGAGCCTTGAAGAATAGGAGAAATAAAAATCGCGAAATAAAAGCGCAACGCTCAAGAAACGAGTTATCTTGCATGCTAAGAAAGCTATAACCATCAAACATAAGATTATAAAAGTAGGAATAGAGTGCCAAAGATATAAAATAACAAGCTCCTAACTCAGCCCGCGAAGTCAAGACTGGCCAGATAATATTTACACACATATATATACATATCAAAAATCCAAATGTACATAAACAAAATCTTGCCACTCCATAAACCTCTAAAAGGATAAAAAAGAATAAGTTATGCAGAGAGAAAGCTAAGTACATCTATATACATCACTGCACAACAAAATAACCCAGTAACAACTTCGTCTCAGGGGTCCAGACGCCTAACGAGATGCCTCTCGACCTGTATCTGAAAAAAAATAACAACATAGTATGGAATGAGAACCGGAGGTTCTTAGTATAGTAAAGGTGCCACACACATAAGATATAAGGTCTTGGAAATGCCTGAGGCAATCCTAGAATGCCGACACTCAGATTATATAGCTTAAAGTATTAAACAGAAGCCATAAAAGGTGGTTTTCTAAGAGTATCTAAACCTGACTTAACTTAACCTTAAATTTAAATCCCATATTACCATTCCTCCATACCTCCATCTCCATCAGTATTTCACAGACAGTTAAACAGATAAAGCAAGCACAAGAAGGTTACAAATACAGCAGGTAATAGTTATACATTTAGAATGGTAAATACACTTAGGCACACCCAGTTAATGCACAAACAAGTAATTCAAGTAGAGTGCATATGATGCATGCCTGTCCTATGGCTGATGAGGCTCATCTGTCGGTTATCCAGCCAACCCAACAAGTCCGAAAACCTTAAACTGTCCCTCGACGTGCATCCCCAAGAGTCTATGCATAGATTTTTCTCAAATAATCAATATTGCTCAATGGGGATTAACATTTCCGGGAATTTATAAGTGCCCGATCACCCTTACGTCGTAGGGTCAACAGAGTATCGAGATGTCAACCTGATACACATGGTGACAAGCCACTGTACTTTATCCAGGGAATCTCGTCTCTCAGATCATTTAATCATTCAAGCAAAGTATCATACATGATCATTCATTTAATTATCAAGTCAAGTATCATACATGATCATCTGTAACATTTCATTGTCATTTCATCACTTTTCAGCTTTACTTCAACTCCAAGTTAACCCCATTTCCTAACTTCATCCGAATATCAGGTTTAAGACCATTACTAATGACTAAAAGAATGAAAATAGAGGTTTAGAAGTTTGAAATACAGTTTAAAACATTGAAAATCATGTTTGCTGGAATCGGGGCCACGCGTACGCGTGGGAATGTACAAATGCAGCTTGCACGCGCGCGTCTTCTTATTACGCATATGCGTAGGTGGATACCTCATGTCAAGCGTACGCGTGGGCATGCTTGCTGGTCCATCACGCGTATGCATAGGGCTACTCGCGTCGCGCAACCAAAATTTCCATTCCATGCGTAAGCGTGGACGTACATTTTTCCAAAAACAATAGCAGATCAACCAGAGAGTTGCAAACCCATGAAATCCTGCTGCATAATCACATATTTTCATCCAAACTTCCGACGGCGATAACTCAATCGTTTTAAATCATTTTCCTTCTGTTCTTCGAACGGCATAAACTTCACGAATCCAATTTTCATTTAAACTAAGTTAGAATCAATTTGGAGTTTCAGAAACCAAGTTATAGCCCGCCAAAGTTCGGCCCAAAACCAAAGTTTTGCAAATTTTTCAAAACCCTATTTTCATTTAATATTTTCATTCCATACATTTCCAACCTATCAATATCAACTCAAAATGCCAACAACAATACTCAATATACTATACATCATTTCATCAACCACCATTCAATAGTATTACACAATTTCATATTTCAATAAATCCATCAAGCTTTCCTTTAATATACCTATAATCATATAACTAATAATTCAACCATGATTCTTTCCAAATTAACATAATAAAAATCTCCTTCCATAATCAATCACTTATTATCCAACAAACACCAACCAAATATATTCATCACAGATTGCTAAACATTAAACATGCACCTGCATTCCAACTTATCCTATGGTCATCTAGCCTAAGTTTTCATAGAACATTATATATTAAATGCAAGAAACCTAAACCATACCTTGACTGATTTCCACGTAGCGACCAAAGCAATTTATTTAAAACTAAGGCAGCCCCCTCAAAACTTAATAAACTATAGGCTCAGCTTCCTCCAAGTTCCAATATTCACAATTGCAAGCTCCAATTATTTATTCTCAACCTAATACACATTTATAACACATATATATCCAATTTAATACTCAAAGCTCAAGTTTAATGAAATTAAAATAGAATTATCGTATCTTTACCTTACCTAAGCTTCACATAAGCAAGAGTAAATATTTTTCTCAAGCTAATTGGATCCTAAAATATCAAAAAGCAAAGAAATTCAATACCCGTATCATACTTCCAAGAATTGGGGGAAAGGAGTGGCTGGGAGTAATTAATGGCTTACCTATGAAATTATTCCGGTAGAAACGTAGAGCTTGACGCGGTGTCGCATGGCCGCAAACGGTGCGGCGATGAGAGCTCGGACGGAGGAGTTACGACGGGTTGAAATTTGCCGGAAGGGTTTGGGAGTGTTTCTCTTCTCCCTGGAGCTTCAGCTGCGTTTCTGCTGAAATGAGGGAGAAGAAAGGCTTGGGTTCATTTAATAGGTTGGTCCGGTCGGACCGACGGCCCAGTTCGGTCCACTCGGTCTAATTTCAGACCGATTTCTTCGAAATTAGTGTCAAAATTCTCGTTTCGATGAGCTCTATCTTAATTTAATATAATATTCGCATTTCTAATCTTCCTTATTAAAAACTAATTTATTGACTAATTATTTACTAATTTAATAGGATTTACAACTGTCTCTACAAATGCACAAACATCAGCTAACAAGACATTCAGGTCAAATTCTGGGAAAAAAGATGGAGTGAAAATTGTGTAGTAGTTGTTTGGTGTTGAACTTTTTATTAACAAGTCTCTAATTTAATGTTATTAGGTGTTAGTGTGAAGTAGTGTAGTTTAGTCCTTAGAGATCATTATTAGTAGTTGAAAATATATATTTAAAGAAGATATACAATGCATGTAAGCATGTTCATGTACTACATAAACATATATATTAAAGCTTATTTTCCATGTCTACTATATTGTGTTGTACTGTAATGCTTTGCTTCCTATAAATTAATATAGGTTACTTATATTCAACTTGCTTTAAATTAATTTACTAGTGTTGTTAGTTGAAGTTTTTGACTTTTGGAAGAAAGTTAAGATGAAAGTGTATTAAAACTACAATTTTTTTTACTGAAATCCATGATTATTTGTTGAAATAAGTATTATTTAAATTGACCATATTCAAGGAACCATCATCTCTTTATAAGTTTAGCTCCTATGTACATTATGATAGATTATGCTTTTGATGTAAGGATGCTATACTATGCAAGTAATAATGCAATTCAGGGTTAATCAAATTATTTAACTGTGTATATCTGGTCACAAAACCACTATCAAAACTACATTTTATGGAAACCTGTTTTTGAATGGAGAATAAGTGACATCGCTGGACTAACATTATATATTGAGAATGGCTATAAAAGACTTTGGTGTTAATCTGTTAGGTTAGTTTTCTTCAATGTAGTTGGTTTCTTTGACATGTGTTTTATTTGTTCAACAAACAATATAACTTGCACGATTGACCGGCTAAACTGTTATTGATTTTATTTGAGAATAGTTTTACTGAATATTTTTTCATCCAAGCACATTTTCTTAATCAATTGACAAAATTAATTACAAATAAATTTAGAAACCAAAGTTTTATATGATGTCGTGATTTTATGATATAGAAAAGGTATGAAAAAAAGGCTTATCGGAAGATAGTGAATTTTAAGAAGAATAGATCTACAGATGTACCTGAACAAACTAATGTAAAAAATCATAGCTCAAATGAGTATCATTATGATACACATGTGAAGTGTGTTTTATATTGTTATCATAATTTTTTGAAGCATTCTCTAAATTATGCATTATTAAATAAAGGTTTAGTTACTCTGTTGATCCCTATAGTTTTATGAAAATTTTAATTAGGTCCATGTATTTTTTTTCTTTTTAATTGAATCCTTGCACCAATTTTTTTTTTAATTTGGTCCTTACACTTTTTTTTTCTTTTATTTGGATCCCTGCACTAATTTTTTTTTAGTTGGGTCCCTATAAAATTAAGCCAATTACTGCCAAAAGGGACTTGATTAAAAAAAAATTGGTACAGAGACCCAATTAAAAGAAAAAAAAAGTATAGGGACCTAATTAGAAATTTCGTGAAACTATAGGGACCAATAGAATAATTAAACCTTAAATAAATTCTCAATTGTTATTAATATAAATGCATCCATTAATCAGGATGCAAGGTATATATTCATCACAAATTTCTCATGTATGAGAATGGTGGAAATGGTAGCTTAATGACATATTTAAGAACATTTCATAGTTACTAATGAAACAACAAATAAATGTTTGGGTATAGCCAAATAAAATTCGCTCAGTGTTGTTAGTACATCATCAAGTCATACATAATTAGAATTATTAATAACAGTGAAAATCTAGGTACCCGAGACAAATTTTGCTACATAATACATTACAAGGACAAAGTAGTGGTTTGAAATACATAATAAAATTGTAACTATGCCGATGCATATGATTTGAAAGGTTGTTAATCCAAGGAGAAAAATACAACATCCCTTGAAATTATGGTAAGGTTGAGAGACTACTTTAAATAATTGAAGTAAATGGTTCTGAATGAAAACTTACAATTTGTTTCAAATTATCCTTGCATATAATTAGTATGGCTTAATCCATAAAGCCCTTTAATAGCACATTAAGCAGAAATTTTGTGTTTTAATATTAATCTATTAATTTAAGCCTCACGAAAGAAAACATTTTTATATTGAACAATTTTTTCTGCATCAAGGTAGAAGCCATCTCCTGCTAAATTTTTTTATGCAACATCAAATTATTTCACTTTGTTCATCCTTAAAAGGCTTCATTAATTAGTGTAAATAAGTTTCATTTTTGTTGTTTATATCAAGATGCAAACAAGATATGATTTGCATGCCATCCTTTAGAAAAGTAAATTTACATGATGTTGATTTTAAATATTTAATTCATGACTTCCAATATAAGTGGGCTCATATACATAAACTTTATTACGAATAATGTCATAATGGAAAGTCAAGAATTGTTTTAAGTTAATTTTACATATAATTAGTTTGGCTTAATCCTTGAAGCCCTGAGATAGCATGCTATGCAGAAATTTTGAATACTATATTAGTCTATCAATTTAAGCCTAATTAAAGCAAGTATTTTTGTATTGAAGAATTTTTAATGCATGAAAGTTGAAGCCACCTACTACATGAAGGAGTTAATCTATATTAACCATTACGGAATGATAAGTATTGTAAATAGGCAGATCAAATGTGTGACCCTCTTTAAAGAGTGCATACTTTGAACAATAAATAAGTCTTAACTAATAGCTTGATTTTTTTTGTAATACTCAAATAAAAAATTTATTACCGAAATTTATAATGCTTGATAAAAAAATATGGTAAGTAATTGTGAAACAAATCTTAGTCGTTGAGATTTATATTATCAATATTGAAATTCACCAACAACTAAATTCCTAAAGTTTTCTTGACATATAAATTTAGACTGAATTTTGAACCAACAAAAAATTATCTAAAAAAATAAACTAATTCTAAAATAAAGCAACTAAATAAGTGTCTGAAAATAAAGAAGTATGTCAACTTAGTAAAATAGAAGATATGTTACTATTTTAAATTACAAAATTTTAAGTGACATAGTGTAAAATATTACAAAAGATGAGGAATTATTTTAATCTAAAATGAATTTTACAATTGAATTATATATATTTACAAAAACATTCACCATCAATCTAGCATCGACAAGAAATACTAACACTGGCTAGGGTGAAATAACTACTTTGAAATAAACAACTATTGTTGGGATATTCTGTTTTTTGTTTGGAAAGCTAGAATCAACGATGAGCCAAAGACAATAACACTAGCTGTAGAAAAGCATAAAATAAAAATTAAATAAATTAGTTGCTGAAATTGTCTTATTTTTTCACCAGAATGTATCATATAACTGTAATAAATATGTAATGATAATTAAAGTAAAACAACAAGAACTTATTCTACATTATACCTTGATGAAAAAAATTATTAAAGTAAAAGAGTATGCCAAAATTTAGTCACACTGACTAGGTAAAATAGCTACCTACAACTAAAATACTGTTCCTGAAACATTTTAATGAATAGATATAGATAACATGTTATAGTTAATATTTTATATAAAATTTCTAATTACATAACATTAGTTACCCTATTATCTACTATCCAAGAATTTTATTCTATTGAAAAATTTTTAAATACATCTACTAATTATGTATCTATTAGTTACATAAATGATGTCAAATTTTTACTAAATTATTCTAACTTAGTGGATACATTTAGCTAGGTGGACAATATGATAGAGATATTTACATATTCTGACTTTTAAATTATGCTAACTAAAAGAAGGTATAAGAATAATGCAATCTTGATTTTTCAAATGTCTTAGTTGTGGTTTAAATATTGAGTTTCAATAATGACCTTGCATAGATAATCTAAATGAAGTTTGCTACAGAGTGACTGAACGAAAAATTCATACAAGTCATTTTAAATATATTGGTGTAGGAACTATAACTTACTTAACGGGTATATTGTAACTCACTTGAAGATGTTCATTTTACTACTACATTTTAGATTTTAGTAACATTTACCTGTAATATTTATTAAAATGTTAGTAATTATCATAAAATTAAATATTAAGTAACATTTATACTCAAATGTTAGTAAATACATTTAATTTTTTGAAAAACTTACAAAAAGTATTGCCTATTCTCAACTAGATCTCAAAATCCAAACACGGATTTTCATTCCCAGTTTCTAACTCTCGCTCTTAGTGCTCTGAAATAGTGAAACTATCTCTCCATCCTCCTCAATTTCTTGCTTTGCCTCTTCAATCTGTCGCTCCCCTCATCGATCTCATGGTTCGCAAATAGAAATCACAAATCACGTGCTCTACTCTGAATCCACCTCTTCATTCTCTCATTTGCTATTTTCATCGAAGTCGTCGCCATCGTCACCTCCATTGTGATTATAGGAAAGGATATATCGAATTCAATTTGAAATCTCTGCTCTAGAATCTAAATTGGAAACTCTCGAGATACATAGATCTTAACCTATTATTTCATAACAAATAGAAGAGAAATTATTGAAATTACTTCTCTTATCTTTTTCTGAAGTAGTAATTGCATGAAAAATGAAAATAGTATCTTGTGCAGATTGATAGTAACTAATTAATTGCATTTATCAGTCAAATGATTAAAACTTCTCATGATCGTAATTGAAATTACTCATTTCGATTTGAATTGTATGATGTTGAAGCTTCTTATTGCAGAATGAAGAAGAAAAACTTCAATTGCACAAGTAAGTTCTCTTATCTTTCACTGAATTTGTTTTTTCATTTGGCTTCTCAATTATAGCTAAAAAATTATACTTAAGGATTTTCATTGTTATGCGAATGAATATATATTTTGTGTTTGACAATGTATCCTAAAATTTTTTTAGTATAAATTTTTTTTATGAAAGTTCTTTGAGTTTTTGGGAATGCATTTAAGGTGTTTGAAGAAATATCTCAAAAAACTATTATTATATATCTTAGAGGAACATAGACATAGTACAATTTAAGGAAGTTTGCTTTACCTTAAAATTTAAGATCAAAGTATAGTACAATATTACTATCTTGATTTTACAGTCAGAGATTCTGATCAATATAATGCATATTTTTTATTTGGAAGGTGAGGATATAGATGCGTTAACAATCAATATTTGTATAATCTTCTATTAATAATAATCTTTTTAAGTTTACTTTGCTCACCAAAATTGTGCATTTAAAGCGTGCTCACTTTTCTATATGTATTCATCTATTAATTTGCTACTCAAATCAAATTACTTGAGACTCAAATAATGGTTATTTTCATAAACTAAATAGAAAAGTTATCTATCTAGGAGCAATCAGAACATAGAAGAATAGGGCTCGGCTATGATGATCACTTTGATAGAAGTGAATACATATCTTTTGTTTGTAGCACTTATTACTGAATTGAATTGGAGCAGCAGAACCCAAAAATCATATCATAAAACTTATATATATATATATAATAACATTTTTTTGGTTTGTTTAAATACCATATCAAGTAATCAATATAGATTAGTTTTTAGTTTGACATTGTTGTGGAGCACTAGTGATGAGATCAGTTGTAGCTCAGGAACAAAAGTATATTTGCAAGGCACTGCATACACTACAAGATTTTTACTATTTGGTGGAGGTTTTATCGTAGAAGTTTTTGAAAACCTCCCCAACATCATTTATTTGTAGCAATTTACAAAACCCCCCAAATAAATTTGCACATCTTAAAACAGCACACACCCAAGGTCTACCCAAACACTCAAAGCCCACACTAAAGATGCAAAATAGGGCTAGCTTTGAGTGAGAGGGGGAGTGAACAAGATCTACTTATCGAAACCCTAAATTATAGTCGACGATGTCGCCACCGCCGCTTTCATCGCCATCGCCACCGCCACAGCCATTCATCTCCTTGCCGCTAGCGCCAATGCCATCACGTGCTTCGACAATCTCTGTTCCTAGCCCGTTGTCTCTTCTATCGTCGCGTCACTTGAGGTCGCGTTACGGTATCTTTTGAGATTTTCTTCTGTATTCTTTTGTGCATTCCTATGGAAGCTTTTTTTTGTTAATTTTGTTATTTTCTCAACATTTATTTAGTTTGATTGATTATTCCTTTGATTTTGGATTTGGCTTGTTACTTTTACGATTATTCAATAACTTGATAGCGATACAATTAGTATTGATATTTTTTATAATGGTTTGAATCTCATATGAGTTGAACAGACCTTAATTGCGACATGCTCTCATGTTTAAATTGCTAATGCAATCTCCTGAAAAATGAAAACTGTATCCAATCCAAAGGGCTGAAATTTTCTAATTGGGTCACTGTCTGAAGTTATCAGTTTGAAAGATATGCCTTTGAAATTCAGAAAAATCAGTCGTTACATTGGTGTAGCCAATGCACTTAACCCACTTATTGTAGCTTAATATATGACAAAATGAAATTTAAGAAGAAATTTTTGTCTTATTGATTTGAATTAAGAAGCTAGCTTTAATGTAAGAGGAGAAGTAATAAAAAGCTATTCTTATTAGAGGATGTATGACTTTTTTTATTGATTAAAAAAAAAAATATATATATATATATATATATATATATATATATATATATATATATATATAAGTGCTCTTATGTTATCTATATAATTAACTCAGCTTCATATTTGCCTACATGCTTGAAATTTTCAAGCTCCAAGTCACTCGTTAATTATTCAACATAAGAAATTTATAATAAATAATCAATTAAATCTTTCTATATCAATACTAATTTTTAGCATTAAAACATTTCTATATAACACAGAAGTGTTATATGGCTTTTCTTTAATTCTTGCTCATTTTTTATGTTAGGAGTGATTATTAGTTATTTTGTTTTGGTTGGTTGATATGTATTTTGTATTTGTATTTTATGTTCTTATTTTTTAAGTTTGACTTATAAAATATGATTAAAATCAATTAACATTTTTTACTATGTATGCGACTTAGGCTTTTTTAGGTGAATGTTCATCTTCACAGAAAAATATTATAATTCTGCTATATTAGTTTATTTTTCAATGGAATATATTTCATTAAAAAACAAAAAAGTCATAATTTCAGCCTCTATAACTTTAATTTTCTGGATGTTTTCTTTTTCATGGTTCTCAATCAGAACTGCAACAACTATCAGATGACAATCCTCAAAAGTGAGTCTTTGTTCTTTAGATGATAACGCTTACCACTTTTTTTTATTAATGTGGATTTGGATTCGGATTGAGTCTTCAATAGATTAATGGTGATGTTGTGTTGTCTTTTAAATTATGCAAATTCAGTATTGTTATTTTTGTGGCTCCTAATGAATATTAGGTTTACTTTCTAAACATAGTTGTTGATGGTCATCCAACTGTAGTTAAAAGTATTGTATAAAAGTTTGCAGTATTTCAGTTATAGCAAGTGCTACTGCTGCATACAAAAACTTTATTTTATCTATTTAAACTATGTTGAATCAGCTAACTGTGAATATGTGATTGCTTACTATGTTTAAGCTATATAGTCAATCATCATACTTTACTTCTTCCCCTTCTTCCTCTTTTTTTTCTTATATGCTGTTATGGTTTGGTTTCAAATTCTGCTGAGCTTTATAAAGATCATGCTATATTGTTTATACCTTTTGCAATTGCTTGAGCAACAGTCCAGCCAGTAATAGTTGTTTGTAAGGTCACAATTTCAATTGTAAAATTACATGTTTCAGAAGAGTGTAAATTTTTGTTTTGCAATGTAGGTACCTTCCTCTCCTCTTGTCTTTGCAATATCATATCACAATTTCTTTTATTCACTTGTACAAAAAATAAAAAGTTTTCTTTTTGCTACATAATCCTTTATTTTCAGCTTTAATTTGGATCAGAATAGAATAGAGCTATTTCCTCTATATTAATTATTCTCTTTCATTTTTTTATTTTTATTTTACAAATTAAACTCACTCGTGGATTTAATTTCTGGTTTTATTAGGCATTTGCTTGGGTTTCTTCTATTTCTGGGATTGACTCTCACTAATTTGATGAAGCTTAGTGTCGTCGATCACCAATTTCCAGGTAATTTTCTTCATTTTCTTTCCTTACTTCAAAAATTTACAAGATGCTCATCCATGGTCAAAGAGGAGGACAAGTGAATGATATTTTGTTTTTGTTTAAAATGGTGGCTTTTAATCTTAATTACATTTTTTTAAAATTCAAACCAGGTTTTATTTTTTATTTATTTGTTTAACTAAACGCCTAAACCTTTAAGTAATAATGGTTGTATGTATACATCATTGTATTATTGCATAACTGCACTATGTCGCTGTATTATTGGCTAATAATAATGCTGTTGGTCCTTCTTCTTCTTTTTTTTCCTCTTTCTTCTTCATCTTCTTGTAGACAAGGTGTTTGATAAAATGTTGAGATTATGAATGGGGTATCTGAAGCTGGTGGAACTGTTTGTGAGCTCTTTAGTTCATTTGCTTTATGAATTCTACATTTTCAGCTCAGTTGTTGCTGGATATTTATCTGAATCGCTCAATAAAATTCTGTACCAAAAGCCTAAGAAGATTGTTGACGTCGTCAATGAGGTCAATGAGAAGAGAATAATTTATACTGATGAAGGATACAATGCTGTTTCTACCAATGAAATTCTTGTTCATGGGATTTTTGGATTTGTCAAAGGGGTAAGATTTACCAAGTACCAAGTACCCAGTACTAATCTCCTTTTCTTTTTCTGCTTCAAAGTTACACTTTTTTTTTAGCTTTTGTTGGGTTGGGCTAAGTTTTTCTATCTTCTAATGAATAATAATATGATAAATTAATAATATAATTTGATTTTAATTTCTTTGCTGGATTTTTTATTATACATAATTGTTGTTTTCTCTTTTAGAAATTAGGTGCTTTGTCATACTATGCTGGGGTAGAGAAGAAAGATGAGAGAATTCTGGTTCCAGATTTGGTATCTTTAACCAACGTCCATGATAGGTGGGGTTTTAAGGCTTAAGAGAAAATAAAATAATAATTAGGGTTTTTTATTATACATAATTGTTGTTTTCTCTTTTAGAAATTAGGTGCTTTGTCATACTATGCTGGGGTAGAGAAGAAAGATGAAAGGATTTTGGTTCCAGATTTGGTATCTTTAACCAACGTCCATGATAGGTGGGGTTTTAAGGCTTAAGAGAAAATAAAATAATAATTTATTTCTGATGTTCATTCATGGGTTTTCCTCTTAATCGGTTTGTGTGTGATTTTTCAACAAATTTCTTTTTTAATTCTCATTACTTATTTATTTATTTTTATTTCAGGACACAAGAATTGTTCTATTATTTGAAGGGTGGCCAAGTGAATTATGGAGAAGAGCACAGCAAGGCTTGTGGACACTCTCAATTTGGAAGAATCTATGAACAAGGTTTGAAAGATCATTCATTCATTCAATGCTTTCAGTTTGTTCTTGTTTTGTTGCACCGCACCCTATTTTGCTTCCTTTGTATTTTTCCATAGAGTTTCAATGGTGCATTTGTTGTGTTATTGGGATGGTTGTGCACTAACCTGAATGGGACGAGATCACCCTATTCACTTGTAGTTAGATAGAACAATACCATATATAATTATCTTTGGAACTATTGACATTGAGATTTTTTTTATATATAGAGTTATGTCTTATATTGAGGAATTGTGTTATAAAAAATTTAGTTTTTAAATTTTGATATTAGAAAATAAATTTCTAATTTGAGAGTATGTAAATGAGATGAGATTAATGAATGATTTGAAATTAAAAATAAATAAATAATTATAGAGTTTATGGAGGTTTGAAAATCTCATAAAATAGTTTATTTTTGTTAAATTAAAAAAATCAATTTATGAGAGTTTTAAATTGTCACAAAAGTGATTTAAAACCGTCACAAAAGTCTAATATAAAACCCCCACTAAATACACACAAAACCTCCCACAAAAGACCTCGTGGCACCTCAAATTTTGGGGGCTTTAGAAACCCTCACAAACTATTTGGTGGGGGTTATAAACCTCCACAAATAAGAGAAAAAACTTCCACAAATAAACAAAAACCTTGTAGTGATATATACCACTTATTTCTTGCTTTTGGGTTTATTGTGCAATTAAATGGGGTTTTATGTATATTAGCATTCAAAAATTGAATTACTATGCTAATTGTTCTGGTGCCAGTTACATAATAGATGGCTTTTTATTTTTAAAATTTTAATTTTTATTATACAGTTGAGTTGCAAGGTTGACATTCTCAATTCTTATAGATGGATAATTGCTCAATTATTTATTTGATTCGTCTTTAATTACTTATTGACCTCTATTATTTTCTGAATACAATGTGGATTCACCATAAGGTATCATTTTTATTTTTTGTTTACTTTTTCTTTAATAAAAAATTTGAATCTACCGTATATACTAAACTTAATCGAAGAGGGAGATTCAAATGAACTATTCCATGAGGTAAGTGAAATTGTTAGCTCTTTGTTTTTTTCTTTGTTTTTCTATTTATGTAGATATTCTTTGATGTTCTTTCTTATTTCAGTTATTCGAGGTTATGTTGGTTAATGGCAGGATGTTCGATCCTCTAGAAAACCAAAATTTATAATTGACTAAGAAGAGGAGGAGAGTGACAAGTCCGATGGTGAACTTGACATCAATGTTGGGCAAAGTGTTGGTTATGATATTGTTTGTACAATTCGTGACATTGGTGATAAAATACATTCGTATGTCTTCTCAATACAAGTTCAAGGTTATAAGGACTTCATTATTTTTCTCCCCATCTTTTATATATTGCTAAGAAATTAGGCCATTTTTACATTTGTTTTATTGAACTAGTTACTTTTGTTTCAATAATTCAGTTGTGAAGGAAGATTCTTAAGATCCTTCCATCCAACTATAGAGAATAGTAAAGATTCATTTTGTGATTCTCTTGGATTTACTAAAACTCAAGTTACAGTAAGTAACTATCACATATCTTCAGTTGTTCTAAGAATAAATATAACTTGAGCCATATTTGGATGTATTTTCTCATAAGGAATGAAAAAAAGAGAGTAAATGGGAGCCAATTATCTTGGTTCTCCTCTTCGGTTATACTATATAATAAAGTATTTCAAATTGAATAAAAACTAAGATTTTTTACTAGCAGTTTTGAAAGTAAGTGATGCTGAATACTTTGCTTGAAACTTCCTATTGCTCAAACTCAGAGTTAGCAATATATTTCTCTACTTCCAATTGTAGTTTTATAAGACGAAATCTAAACTTTGCAGGCCTTTTCGATCCATCATGAAGCATGAGTGTTGATTAGCACGCGTAATGAAGATCAAGTTGAATTAAATAATAATTATGCTTTTAATTTTGTATTTAATCATGTAAACATATTGAAGAAATAGGAAAAGTGACTTATTGTATCAATTTTAATGTTTAAATATCTTGGGTTTAATTTGTAAAGTGGGTGTAGAATATGTAATTGAAGAAAAAGATTTTTAATTCAATATTTTGTTCATTTAAATGTTACTAAAGATCTATTGTAATATTTTTTGTTGTTAGCAAAAAAAATATTTTGTAACATTTATTTGAATATTGTTATAGAATATTGTAACATTTTTAAATGTTACAAAAAATATCTATGGTAATATTTTTTTAAATGTTACAAAAATTATCTATGGTGACATTTTCTAAGTGTTATAAAAAATATCTATTGTAATATTTCTCTAAGTGTTACTATGAAGGATCTATTGTAACATTTCTCATAATATTACTATATAATATCTTTTGTAACATTTTTACTAAATGTTATTAAATCTTTAGAAGAATGTTAGTAAAACTCTTTAGTAACATAGAGTATATTTAATATTTGTTAAAATGTTACTAATATACATAGGTAATATTTTAAAATAATTTTGTAACATTTTTTAAATATTAGTAAAAATCAAGTATGTAATAGTGTTTATAGCGGTGTCATTAAAGAAGTAATGATTTATGTATCTTGCAATAAGATTTTAAAATCACTTATTCTATATGTATAGTCATATTTAACCAATCCCTTCACAAATTTATTATGGAAGCATGCCGCTCGATAAGGGAAGGTTTGGCTGTTTATGTCAAATGAACAAATGAAGGGATAATTTTGTTAATAAATGTAATTAGCTTTTTGGTAAAACATTGAATAATCTAATTTTTCAAATGAAATAATTAGAAAAAAAGAAGAGAAAATGGATATACTCTATTATACATGGATTCAAAGCCATTCCAGCATTAATGCTGAATCTCCTATCAGATTAATTTTTAGCTAATTGTAACTCCACTTAAAACTTGCCTCTATTGTAACAAAATATGTCTTAGAAATGCTTCCTATTTTCTCCTTGCTATGACATATGCGAGGCCCTTACTACCTATCCGCTCATTTTGCCATCCCATAATTCGAGATCAATGCCTTTAATGAGGTACCAAATGTTCCCTCTCTCTCTCTCTCTCTCTCTCTCTCTATGCAAATCGGATTTCTTAGCTGAGGTGGAACATACCAAAACAATATTCCTCTGTGGGTTATTAGGAAATTTCGAATATTTACTAAAAAAGAAGTAAATAATATTTTTTTAGGCCTCTTTCTATTTAAGTTGGAGTATAAATACCCATTGAATATAGCAGCTGAATCATTAATAAGCTACCCTTCTATAAATAAAGACAAGTTATCATACCAGATCAACATATATCCTCACCCATAAAGCTCATACTCCTAACTCTCATATTTTTCTACTCTCAATTCCTTTAATAGTGCATCTTATATTTTACCTAGAATGAGTGATATTCCTTCTCACTCCATTTCTCTCCCTGAATTACCTAATGAACTTCTCCTAGATATATTTCATAGCTATGATGCTTTAATAATTTTGAATTCTCGCATGACGTCTCGCTATTGGAGAGAATAACTCAGTAGCTATCAATTTGTGAAACATGTTGCTGAGATGTGAAAAAATCATGCTTGCACAATAATGCTACATTTCTGCTATTCATCCTCTTTCATGAGCTCTCTTGAAAATAGAGTCGTTTGTATTGGATACTCTTCCATGGAAAAAAAGTTACTTGCTAGCTTGGAATCCAATTAGCAGGAGGTCCAAACTCATCCCAGATCCTGTCTACATTTTTGAACCTCAAATGGCTTATGTGTATACTTTTTTATACTATCCTTACACTCTCGACTATGCTATGGTGTATGTATTCTAACACAGCGACAAAACTACTGCTTGCACACTCACCATGTATACCAGCACCACAAGAAGTAGGGATGTGGTTTTGCCATGTCCATCATATGTGCAAAGGTTAGATTCAAGTTAGGTTACACTTGATGGAGTTATTTATTAGCTAACACGCTCACTTGAGGATGTTGAGCAAATATCTCCATATATTGTATGCTTTTATATATTATCCCAAACCTTTCAACAAATTTTTGTCCCTCAACAAACTTTAGGACATTGTTACATGCTACTGATTCTTAACCAAGAACTTTGTCTTCATCTAACCATAATAAAAAAGAGTTCAACACTGCTCTTTGGCATATCAATGCTACCGAGAACGGGCCAACTTGGACTAGGTTATTTATGTATAATGGCAATGATCCTCTATTTACTCCTATCATCTTTGTTGCTGAAGATATCATACAAATCAAAGAGAGATATTTTGAAGTTAATGGAGTGGATGATTCAAATTTTTCACACTTCCATATCTGTTGGTATACTCCTATGAACAACACAAGGAGAACCCTTCATTGGAAAGAATATGAAGATGAAGTTAGACTCACGTCACTGCATGTGTACCATAACACATTGTATCTATCCAGTGTAACTTTGAGCTTTCACATACGATCTAAAGATTGTGCAAGGTTACAAGAAGTTATATTGTGATGGGTCTGAATTAGTGCAGTGTTATTTGTAGGAATTTTTGTTTCACATTTAAGGATAATGCATGTATTCTGCTCTATGTTGTTGTTCTGTGGTTTAGGTTAAATCCTATGATCTAAGTGGTCATTATTAGTCGTTGAAAATATATATTAAAAGAAGATATGCAGTGCATGTTCATGGAATGCATGAACATATATATTAAAGCTGATTATCCGTGTATATTATGTTGTGTTGTACTATAACGTTTTGCTTCCTATAAATTAATATAGGTTACATATATTTAACTTGCTTTAAATTAATTTACCAGTATTTTTAGTTGAAGTTTCTGACTTTTGGATGAAAGCTAAGATGAAGATGTGTTACAATTACACTTTCTTTACTGAAGTCCATGATTATTTGTTGAAGTATCATTCAAATTGATCATGTTTAAGGAACCATCATCTCGTAATAAGTTTAGCTTTTATATACATTATGGTTAGACTCTGCTTTTTTATGTAAGGATGCTATGCTATGTAAGTAACAATGCAATTCAGGGTTAATCAAATTGTTTAACTTTGTGGATATCTGGTCATGAAACCACTATTAAAACTGCATTTTATGGAAACTTTCTTTTGAATGGAGAATAAGTAGCATTGCTGGACTGATATTATATATGAGAATCACTATAAAAGAATTTGGTGTTGATCTGTTAAGTTAGTTTTCTTCAAAGTGGTTGGTTTCGTTGACATGTATATTTGTTCAACAAATAATATAACTTGCACGATTGATCGGATAAACTGTTACTGATTTTGTTTGGGAATAGTTTACTGAATATTTTTTTATCGAGGCACATTTTCTTAATCAATTAACAAAATTAACTACAAAGAAATTAAGAAATCGAAGTTTTATATCAGCTATATGAGTAGCAGTAAAAATCAATAATAGTAAACTAGTCATGCTTATTTCTGTTTAGTTTTCTAATGATGATGTCGTAATTTTATGATATAGAAAAGGTATGAAAAAATGCTTATTGGAAGATAGTTAATTCTAAGAAGAATAGCTCTACAAATGTGTCTGAACAAACTAACGCAGAAATCATAACTCAAACGAGTATCATTATGATACACATGTGAAGTGTGTTTTACATTGTTATCAAAATATTTTGAAGCATTCTCTAAACTATGTATTATTAAATGAATTCTCAATTGTTAATAATATAAATGCATCCATTAATTAGGATGCAAAGCATATATTCATCACAAGTTTCTCATGTAAGAGAATGGTGGAAACGATAGCTTGATGACAAATTTAAGAACATTTCATAGTAACTAATGAAATAGTAAATAAATGTTTGGGTGCAGCCAATTAGAATCCGCTTAGTGTTGTTAGTACATCATCAAGTTATACATAATTAGAATTATTAACAGCAATGCGAATCTAGATACCCGAGGCAAGTTTTGCTACATAATGCATTACAAGGACAAAGTGGTGGTTTGAAATACATCATAAAATTGTAACTATGCTGATGCATATTATTTGAAGGGTTGTTAATCAAAGGAAAAAAAGACAATATCCTTTAAAATTATGGTAAAGTCGAGAGACTACATCAAATGATTGAAGTAAATGGTTATGAATGGAAACTTATGATTTGTTTCAAATTATCCTTGCATATAATTAGTATGGCTAAATCCATAAATTCCTTTATTGGCACATTAAGCAGAAATTTTGTGCTTTAACATTAGTCTATCAATTTAAGCCTCATAAAAACAAATATTTTTACATTGAAAAAATTTTTGTGCATTAAAGTAGAAGCCACCTCCTGCTAAATTTTTTTTATGCAACATCAAATTATTTCACTTTGTTCATCCTTAAAATACTTCATTAATTAGTGTAAATAAGTTTCATTTTCATTGTTTATGTCAAGATACAAACAAAATATAATTTTTGTGTCATCCTTTGGAAAAGTATATTTACATCACATGCTTAAGTTGACTTCAAATATTATGACTTCCAGTATAAGTGGGCTCATATACATAGACTTTGTTACAAATAAGTCATAATGGAAAGTCATGATTTGTTTTAAGTTACTCTTGCATATAATTCATATGGCTTAATCCATGAAGCCCTAAGATAGCACATTATGTAAAAATTTTGAATACTACATTAGCCTATCAATTTAAGCTTAACTGAAGCAACCATTTTTGGATTAAAGAAATCTTTTATGCATAAAGGTTAAAGTTGCCTACTACAAGAAGGAGTTAATCCATGTTAGCCATTACGGGATGATAAGTATTGTGAATTGGCAGATCAAATGTGTGACCCTCTTCAAAGGGTGCACACTTTGAACAATAAATTATTCTCAAATCTCTGGTTCTCATTCCATACATATTTTGTTGTTTTTAGATGTAGGTCGAAAGGCACCTTGCTGAGCATTTTGGAGATCCTGTGGAAGCAAAGAACTATTTTAGGGCTTGAGATTTTGTATTTTGTTTATGTATATATATATGTTTTCTCCGCCCTGTATATATTGTGTATGTCCCTCCTAGAGGTCGACTTGGAAAAACATATGTTTATTTTGTAGTTTGAGATTTGTCTTTTGGGATATATATATATACTCTGGCTGGCCTTAGCTTTGCAGATCGAGTCTAGAGCTTGATATTTGTATCTTTTGATACTCTAATCTTTAAGTATGTTTTACCCTTCTTCTCAATCTTGTGTATCCATTTTACATTTATCTAGATAAGTGTGATGCAATTTTCTGTTTTAAATTTGATTAACTTCTTCTTCAAGGCTCCTAGTTATAATTTCTTTCAACTATATTTATATGTCTTTTCTTTTAGAGGTCGTAGCACCACACCACCGTTGATTTACGACCTAGGCGTAAAGCTCTGTGTGGTACGGTGTTACAGTGTGAGTACAGCTTTATCTATATCAGAAATTGAAGCCTCAAATTTCATGACAATGGATACATGTAAAATAAAAAACTCTCAAACAACCTCCCTAAAAATGAAATAGTGGTAGAGTTCTTTGATGCCATTGTTACCACAACAACCACTCCTTCACCATTGAAAGGCTAAAATGAATCGGCCAGAGCAAAGTTTTCATAATGCAAAAGAAGCAAGGAACAATAGATTTTTGAAGCTAGCTGGAAAAAATAAAAAGAAAGCTCAATGATTCTACCCGCAAAGGTGCTTACAAAACATATCTTTAGAGTTTGGATGAATCAATTTTCATGCTGCCTTCATAATGTGTGTGGGCATTAACAAGACTTCTCTTATCTTATATGATGCATTGTAGAGAACTCTGAGGTGGGACATGTAACACCCTACCACATAAAGCTTTACGCTTAAGTCGTAAAACAGAGGTGATGTGGTATTACGACCTCTAAAATAAAATGAGTACATATGATAGCAGAAGAATTATAATATGCTAGGAGCCTTGAAGAATAGAGGAAATAAAAATCGCAAAATAAAAGCGCAACGCTCAAGGAATGAGTTGACTTGCATGCTAAGAAAACCATAACTACTAGCAAGTGTTCAACCTGGTACACGTGGTGGCAAGCCACGGCACTTAATCCAGGGAACCTCGTATCTCAGATCATTAAATTATTCTAGCCATATAAATAATTCAATTATAATTCATCAACATCCACATCATTCTCAATTGCATCTCATTCATCATCATACATCAATCATATTCAATCCTTATCTTTCATTATCACACCTCCCATTCTGTCCATCAATAGTTTCAATTCAAAACATAATTCATTCTTTTCTAAATGAATCAAACTTAAAACATGCTCATTTTCTTAATAACTCAAAATCAAACCATATAACCTTTGAATCTAAATCTTTTTAAATAATCATCTAAACAAAATCTCTAATTTTTATAAAATGTCGGCAGCATCTCCTCTAAAACTCGGACTTTGCCACCCTTTTCGGGTCCAAACCTGCATTCTTTCCAATTCAACATACCCTTCCTCATCATCATAACAATCACCATAATAAATCTACCTCAGATCAACAATTATACTGATACAATATTCAAATCCAACAACCAAAATTTAACTAAAAATCAAAGTTCACAAATCCTAGGCTTTTAACACAAAATACCTCATTTTTCATTAAAAAATTTCCATTCCAATTATTTTCAAACCTATTACCACCAATCCAAATTGCCAACAATAATCCTCAACAAGCTCCATATCTTTTCATCAATCATCATTCAACCAAACCAAAATATAGCCATATATTCAACAATTCAATCACATATCCTTTCAAAGATCCAACTAGCAACCAATATCATCTTACAAACAAATCA
Organism: Arachis hypogaea; assembly: GCF_003086295.3. Classification (NCBI taxonomy): domain Eukaryota; kingdom Viridiplantae; phylum Streptophyta; class Magnoliopsida; order Fabales; family Fabaceae; genus Arachis; species Arachis hypogaea. The sequence goes on along the minus strand of NC_092048.1, from coordinate 39,853,167 downwards.
CCAAACCAAACCAAGCATATTCATCAACCCATTACTAAACATTAAATATACACCTGCATTCCAACTTATCCTATGGTCATCTAGCCTAAGTTTTTACAGAACATTATATATTGAATGCAAGAAACCTAAACCATACCTTAGCCGATTCCCAAATATTATTCCAAGACAATTTCCCTAAAGAATACAGCCCTCAAAACTTCAACTAATCCGCTTCCTCCAAGTTTCAATATTCACAATTTTGAGCTCTAATTATTTATTTTTAACCTAATACACATTCATAACACATATATATCCAATTTAATACTCAAAGCTCAAATTCAATTAAATTAAAATAAAATTATCATATCCTCACCTTACCCAAGCTTCACATAAGCAAGAGTGAATATTTTTCTCAAGCTAATTGGATCCTAAAATATCAAAGAACAAAGAAATTCAATATCTCCACTAATTTTCCAAAAATTGGGGAAGAAGAGGCTGAGATAAAATAGAGGGTTACCTATAAAATTGTTCTGATAGAAACGTAGAGCTCGACACGGTGAACGCGTGGCCGTAAACGGTGCGGCGATTGGAGCTCGGACGGAGAAGTTATGGGACTTTGAGTTTTACCGTAAGGGTTCGCATGGCTTCTCTTCTCCTTATTATGCTTCAGCCTGATTCTACTGATTGAGGAAGAAGAGAGGTTTTAATTCATTTAGTTGCTGGGCCGGTTGGGCCCACGGGCCCGGTTTGGGTCCGGTTCAACCAGTTCAGCCAGTTCGATCCAATCTTGGACCGATTTCTTCGAAATTAGTGTCAAAATTATCGTTTCGATGAGCTCTACCCTAATTTGATATAATATTCACGTTTCTAATCTTTCTTATTTAAAGCTAATTTATTGACTAATTATCTACTAATTTAACCGGAGTTTACATCCTACCCACCTAATAAAGAATTTCGCCTTCAAAATTCAAATTCAATTACCTGAAAAGAGATGTGGGTAGTCCTTTCGCATATTTGATTCGAGTTCTCCAGTGTGTTCCTTAATACCAGCTCGACTCCACATTACTCTTACCAATAATATTCCTCTCCTATGTAATCGTTTAATGCTGGTGTCTTCAATCCTTACCGGAATTATTGGAAGTGTTAGATCTTTCCTTACTTGAATCGGTTCCGGTTCCAGAACATGACTTGCGTTAGGAGTATATCTCCGAAGCTGTGACACATGAAACACGTCGTGCAAATTTGAAAGACATAATGGTAAGGCAATTCTATAGGCTACCGGCCCAATTCTCTTCAGGATCTCAAACGGTCCAATATAACGGGGATTTAATTTCTTAGTCCTAATAGCTCTTCCCACTCCAGCGGTTGGTGTAACTTTCAGAAAGACATGTTCTCCTTCTTCAAACTCCCAAGGCTTTCGCCTCTGATCAGCATAGCTCTTGTGGCGGCTTTGGGCTATAAGCATTCGGTTACGAATCTTCTTTATCTGTTCAGTAGTTTCAGCTATCATCTCAGGCCCTAACAAACTTCTTTCTCCAGTTTCATACCAACACAACGAAGATTGACATTTTCTGCCATACAGAGCATCATATGGAGCCATTCCAATGCTTGCATGATAGCTATTATTATAAGCAAATTCTATTAATGGCATATACCGATCCTAGCTCGTAGGCTGGTCCAAAACACAAGCCCTTAGCATATCCTCCAAGGTCTGAATAGTTCTCTCTGACTGACCATCTGTCTGAGGGTGATACACAGTACTCAAGCTTAACTGAGTCCCAAATGCACGCTGAAAAGCTCCCCAGAACCTTGATGTAAAACAAGGATCCCTGTCAGATATAATGGTAGAAGGCACGCCATGTAACCTAACAATCTCTTTGATATACATTTGAGCCAATTCCTCCATTGTGCAACTTATTCGGATAGGAAGAAAGTGAGCTGATTTCGTCAGTCGATCCACAACCACCCAAATAGTGTCACAACCAGACCGGGTTCTAGGCAAACCTATCACAAAATCTATTGCGATACTCTCCCATTTCCATTGTGGAATCTCTAAAGACTGAAGGGTCCCTGATGGTCTCTGATGCCCAATCTTAACCTTCTGACACGTTAAACATTTAGATACGTGCAATGCCACATCATTCTTCATACCTGGCCACCAGAACATCACTTTCAGATCCTGATACATTTTAGTACTCCCTAGATGAATTGAAAATCCGCTCTTATGAGCTTCCTTTAAGATACTCTGTCGTAGGTCTCTAATATCTGGCACAACAATCCGGTTCTTGAACCTCCACAAACCATCCTGTCCTTCTGACACTCTCCACTGTTTTTCCTGTTCAACTGCTGGTAATACCTTACGTAATGCTTCACTGTCTCGATGAGCCTTCAGAAATTGTGATTTAAAATCACTTGAAATCTGCAACTGACTCAAACACAAAATTTCAGATTCTTCTCTAATTCCCAAATTCAAACCTTGAAATGCCCTTAGTAATTCTTCTTCCCGTAGCATCATCCAAGCTGCATATAAAAACTTCTAACTCAAAGCCTCCGCCACAACGTTCACTTTTTCTAGATAATAATTCAATTCAAAATCATAATCTTTCAGAAGCTCCATCCACCTCCTCTGACGCATATTCAACTCTTTCTGCTAAAAAAGATACTTCAAACTTTTATGGTCTGAGAAAACATGAAATTTAACGCCATAGAGGTAGTGCCTCCAGATCTTTAAAGCAAACACAACAGCAGTAAGTTTTAAATCATGTGTCGAATAGTTCATCTCGTAGCCTTAATTGCCGTGAGGCGTATGCTACAACATTCTGGTGCTGCATTAGAACGCACCCCAAGCCCTTCAACGATGCATCACAGTACACTTCAAACGGCTCACTTGGTTCAGACAATACTAACACGGGTGCAGTAGTCAATCTGTGCTTTATTGATCAAAAACTGTCTTCACACTTTGGGTCCAAATAAAAAAGCGTATCCTTCCTAGTCAACTTAGTTAAAGGTAAGGCGAGTTATGAAAGTCCCTTAATGAATCTCCGATACTATCCCGCCAAACTTAGGAAACTTCTAATCTCTATTACTGAAGTTAATCACTCCCATTTCATCACTGCTTCTACCTTAGCAGGATCCATGGCTATTCCCTGCTTACTCACCATATGACCGAGAAACTTTACCTCACTCTTCCAAAACTCGCATTTAGATAACTTAGCGTATAACTTCATGTTTCTCAGAATTTGTAATACAGTTCGTAAGTGATCAGCATGCTCCTCTTCAGTCTTAGAATAAACAAGAATATCATCAATGAAGACAATAACAAACTTGTCCAAATACAGCCAAAAAATCCTGTTCATATAATCCATAAATACTTCCGGGGCATTAGTTAACCCGAAAGACATCATTGTATACTCATAATGACCGTAACGTGTCCTGAAAGCAGTTTTCGGAATATCCTCGTCTCTAACTCTTATCTGATGATACCCGAATCGCAGATCAATCTTAGAAAACACACCAGCACCTTGTAACTGATCCATTAGGTCATCGATTCTAGGTAACGGATATTTGTTCTTCATAATGTTCTTATTCAATTGCCGATAATCAACACACAAGCGCATACTCCCATCCTTCTTCTTTACTAGTAATACTGACGTTCCCTACGGAGAAACACTTGGTCAGATAAAATACTTACCCAACAGATCCTCTAGCTGAGCTTTCAGTTCAGCCATTTCTAAAGGTGACATCCTGTAAGGAATAATCGAAATCAGACCGGCTCCAGGCACCAACTCAATTGCAAATTCAACTTCCCGGTTAGGTGGAAATTCATTAATATCATTCGGAAACACATCTGGAAATTCACATACAATCATAATCTGCTCTAAGCTCTGATCATCACCTGATACTCCCGCAGTTAATAACAAAATACCCTGACATTCAGTTCCAGAACATTTTACTATCATAGAGTTCAAATAGTAACTATTCACCACAATCGGCGCTTCTGACCCTTCCGGCATAAATTGTACTGACTTCTCATAACAATCAAGCAAAACATGGTTCTTAAATAACCAATCTCCCGACTATCACAGCGTCACCTGCCTACAGGATACATTGTGTCCCCTGTCACCAATACTGAGCCTCACTTTGCAGTTGATAAGTTCCAAATTCAACCCATTGCTTGTCAGGAACCTGTTGGGCCTGCAACGACCGTTCCATAGCTTGAATCCAATTATCTGTGTCAGTGGGATTTGAGGTTCCCCTGAAGGTCGGAGGGTAAACTTTCAGAATATATCAAGTGTCATAGGACCGTCCTCATCATTATTGTTCCCATGATTACCCTGATTTATCTGATTACCCAGTGCCTCAGTTGTTGCCTGCATAGCCACAACCATATTTCCCAGAGCAGCCATAAAGTCTAATGGACCATTTCCTACCGGGCAAAGAGTAACGGTACTTATTCTATCTCTATCTCACCCGCGACCGCATCTGCGAGTCGACATCTGGTTCTCATACACATTAAATAAGTGATATTAAGTTGATCAGTCTTAATATCGCAAGTCTAATGCTTTAAGTTCCAAATACATGCTCACAAACGTTTATGCCATATATATCAGTCAGATATCCTAATAGCACATAAACACATATACAGAGAATGCACAGAAGCACAATCAGTCCGTCTTTCAGGCTCTATAGGAACGAACTGCTCTGACGGAGAAGTTACGGGACTTTGAGTTTTACCATAAGGGTTCGCATGGCTTCTCTTCTCCTTATTATGCTTCAGTGTGATTCTGATGATTGAGGAAGAAGAGAGGTTTTAATTCATTTAGTTGCTGGGCCGGTTGGGCCCACGGGCCCAGTTTGGGTCCGCTTCAATCGGTTCGGTCCGTTCAGTCCAATCTTGGACTGATTTCTTTGAAATTAGTGTCAAAATTCTCGTTTCGATGAGCTCTACCCTAATTTGATATAATATTCGCGTTTTTAATCTTCCTTATTAAAATCTAATTTATTTTCTAATTATCTACTAATTTAACCGGGGTTTACAGGACATCCCATGTGTCAACAACAACATATTGTCACAAAGCATTAACTTCAACATTATGCATGCCAATAATTTGAGCATAGAACACCTTTAAAGGAGTTGCCTGTACCCCTATTACAAGGTATCTGACATAAATGGTTGATATTTTTACTTAAAAATACCTTTCATGCAAGATAAAAAAAAAATTATATTCAAACTTTTTACCATAACACTTGTGTAAACCTGCTTATTTTTGTCAACAATCTTCATTGTTGTATTTATAGTCATTGTTCCTGCTTTAACACTTTGCTGCCCCAAGTAATTAAACGAACATGTCATGTGGAATTAGAGAAAATATGGATTATGGTTGATATTATACCTGGCTATTTAAACATATTAACATTAACTATGTTTAAGGACACAAAACACCATGCATGTTATTCGATCTCCAGCTCACTCCCACTACCATGCCAAAAAGCATTCAACAAGTGTAACTCTATGACGCCACATATTGAGTCCATCTTCACATACCATCAACCATGTTCAATCATCCCAGCTAGCATCGAATACATTTCTACTCCCAGGTCAAAGTGCTAATTTTCTTCCATTCTTATTCAATGTTATTGAATAATTCTTATCCATATTCATGTTACTGTGTTAGCATAATCATAATAATAAAGAAATTCATTGAAGGTCTATAACTTTTTAGGTGTGACCACTTTTCACAATCTTATCTCAAATAAAAGTGCAAGTGTGCAACTCATGACGTTGCTCCAGGCCATTCTAGGCATCAAACTCCCAGATGGCAGTCTCTAAGTGCATCTTGGCCTGACACAATCAATTTAGAATCAATCCCTATGCATAACACCACCACATTTCATACAAATCAAGGTTGTGAGAACCGAACCGGTCAACGAACCGATAGAGTAACTGGTTCACTAGTTTAGTGGTTCGACCGGGTTCAACCAGGGTTCAACTGGTTTAATTAAATGTTAAATAAAATAATTAAAAATTAAATATATAATTTCAAATATTAAAAAAAAACATAATCAATCATCAATAAAACCACATGTTTTAGTCTATGCCAACATTGTTCCAAGCAGGTACTTCATGGCTACAAAGGGTCTTTATGGATGCTCCAATCTCAGTTGACAACAAAACCACCATAGCAATATTCCAATACAAAGGCATCTCAAATACTGATCCTTTCTCTTCCTCAACTTCAACTTTCTGCTAGAAATGACTCAGCTTTTGCACAGAATCTCAACAAGAAACTCAGAAGCCTAAACTTTGATCAATACCCTGCTCTTGTTCCTCTCAAAGCTAATAGAAACCTCGTCTACACTAGTAAAACTCAGCAAACTCCACAAACTCCACAAACTGTATGAAGGTACATCCAATGTAAGACCCAGAATCTTTGAAAAGTCTTTTTATGATCAAGTCTCAAATCATATAGTTATTTATAGCCTTAATTTCAGAAATTATTTTATTAAAGATAATTAAGGCAAGTTTTGATTTATTGAATTTGAGATAAGTTATGGTTATTATCCAATTTCACAATTATTGGATTATTTTCTATATTCAGAGTATAAAGTTGGTAGTTGCAAAATAATAAGGATTTCTATATGATTTGAATTAAATAATTAATATTTTCAATATTAATACTGCTACTTTGGAAAATAAAGGATTTAATTATACTACTCCTAATTATTTGATTTGGATATTTTATTGAAAATAATTTGTGAAATTGGTGAGCAAATAGTATTTTCTATATATAATTAGTGTTGGATTTAATTTGGATTTCAATTATTATATTGTTTCCAATTTTTAATTGAAATTACTAAACTAACCCTAACCCTAATTTTCACCCAACATTTTACCCTTTCTCCCTAACCCTCAGCCGCACCCCCTACCCTGTTTCTCCCCTCTCACCCCAATGATCACACACACAGAGAGAACGGGGGAGGAGCTCAGAAAAGGAAATCAGAGACGCGAGGGGGAAGAAGGTCGCGCCGGAGTGCTGGGCTTCGCCGCTACCATCTCGTCACAATCGCCATCCAGCCGCCTCGCCACCACCGACGCGTCCTGCCGTCGCCGCCACCATGAAGTCGCAGATCTAGCCTGAGTAAGAGAGAGAGAGGTCGAAACGGAGAGCTAAGCGAGGAAGGGGGTGGTCGTGGGTCGTCGTTGTCGGGGCTTCCGTCATGTCTTGCCGCTCGCCGACGCCAACCGATGGAGGAAGTGCAGCGCCGCCGCGGGTCCATTACCGTTGAACTCGAAGGAGGAGGAAGGCCGCCCAGTCACACCGAGCAGGAGAGACAGAGTTGAGGCGAGCTGGGAGTCTGACCACCAGGCATAGCTAATGTTTGCGTCGCCAGCGTCGCCTCGATTGGAACCGCCACGCCCAAACACGCCGCTGCTGTGCTCCTTGCCGCAGCGCCGCTGCCGTTGCTCACCTTTCGTAGTTGCAGCACCGCCACTGTTGAGGGGTCTGCCACCAGTCCGATCTGAGGGGGAGGAGATGTGATCGGAAGAGCAGGCAGGGAGCTATTGCCGCTGCTGCCAGCTCCTGGATGCCATTCAAGCCGCCGCTCCTGCCGCCGTCGCCGGAGAAGTATGCCGGTAAGGGTTTTAATTTGCGGTTTTGGTCATTTTGGATCTTGAGAAGGTTTTAATGATGCGCGGTTTTTATAGTTGATCCACCAGAGCTTCTGGCCGCCGCCGGAGCTGCTGTCGGGCCGGTTCAAAATCGCAGCTGCTTCGTGTTGAAATTCCGGTAAGAAATTATGTTTCGAAAGCCCTACGTTAGTGTCCCGTACGTGTATTAAAGCCCTTACGGTATTAATGTTCTTAGAGTTTAGTAACTGAGGTTGCTTGTTGTAATTTAGAGCTGTTTATGCTGCTGCAAAAATGTGTGGGGCTGTGCTTTGAAGCTGCCTTTGATTTCGAGTTGAGGTGAAAAGAACTTATGAGGCGTGTGGATTATGGATTTGCGTTTTGAGGTAGGGGCGCTTTCCAAAAACTATAGTTTATTATTGGAATTATTACATATGGGTACTGATGTGAGATATTGTGTATTTGGTGATTGTATCTGCCTTATGTATTAATTGATTGACTCGAATGACTATGAATGTTGGTTTGGCTGAGTTGTTGTGTGGCTTTGTGAAATGTAATGTTTTGAAGCTGATTCTTTAAATATTTGAAATCTGAGTTTAATCCGTTGAGGATTGATTTGAATTGAATTGATTATTTTGATGATGTGAAAGATAGAATACCCTTGAAATTCAGCCTGGGTTGCTTTAATTGATTTGGTTTTGATAAATTATTTATTGCTGAACTGATTCTTTAAAGCTTTGGAAATGAGTTAAATCGGTTGATATTGAGTTGACTTTGAAATGGTTTTCTCGAGATATGCCACTGAGGCGACTGTTGGAATTTAGCTTGCTTTGAATTGGTTTCTGGTTTTGAGCTGTTGAAAAGGAATGAGAAACGGTTTAGTTGGGACCCGAACCGGGTGGCAAAAGTCCAAGTTTTAGGGGAGGTGCTGCCGAAATTTCTACAAAATTCTACTCTTGTTTGTAAAGTTATTTAAAAAGGGTTGGATTTGAGAAATTGTATTAATTGATTTATTAAGAGAATATTTATGTTTTCAAGCTTAATTTATTTAATGAACTTTATGCGTTGAGTTCGGCTTATTTAGAAACGAACTATTTGTACAGTTTGAATCACTGAAGGAAAGAATGATGCTCTAATATTGATTTCAATATAAAAAGGAGCTTTTAGTGATTTTAAAGGAATTTAGACTTTTGATTGAGTAATCAAGTTTGAGGCATTTTGGAAGAGCTAGAAAAATGGGTTCCAAAAAGAAACCTGAAAGTGGTTTGATTCAAATGAACCGGTTCCGTTTCAAATGAGTTGATTTTTGGACCGGGTTGGAACTTGTGATTTTGTATGATCGGTTTCATAATAAATTCAGTTTTGTTTACTTGAACCGGGAATCTATGATTTTAAAAGTTTCAATGAATTTTAAGGAATTTATATAAGTTGACCTTCCCTAAAGACTTGGGACTCTGGCAAGAAACTTTTGTTATAAAATCCCATTGTTGGATGGGTGATTTTGAATGTTCCCAAAAAGAATCTTTAACTTTCCATGGTTTTGGAAGTTTTGGAAAGAGAATGCCGAGAGTGGCTTTATTTTAAAAAGGGAACTCACTTTGAGTAAATTTGGCTTATGAGCCTGAGATGATTTGAGAAATGAGATCTTTAAAGCCAAGGCTAAAAAGAGTTGAAATTTGATTTCAAAGTGAAATGGCTTGAGAAAAGTGATTTATGGCTTAAATGCCGGTTTTATGAATTTGATGATGTTGAATGGTGGAAGTGTTGTTTTGTTGTGAGCCGGAATGGCCGTGTATGCTATTGAACTATGGCTGATTGCCGAATGAGTTGTGAGCCGTATGACTGATCATGAATTATGAACTTAAGCCGAAGGGCTGTATTTATTAATAAATTGGCTGGTTCTGAATTGAACCGTGAGCCGGATGGCTGAGATGGATGGTGATCCATGGTTGAGTATAAATGCATGTATGCAATTGAATGAATTGTGAACTTAAGCCGGATGGCTGAGATGAATGTTGTATGCGAGTATGCTTGTGTTTTCTCTCTGGTTGTAAGGGTGACAGGGCACCGATACCCTCTAATGGCGACAGGTCACAGATACCCTCTAATGGCGACAGGGCGCAGATACCCTCTAATGGCGACAGGGCGCAGATACCCTCTAATGATAATAAAGCGCAACAGAGAGACTGTGTCCGGGTTAGCTACCGGACACGTCGGGTTGGCTTGGTAACCGACAGATGATATCATCAGCCACTAGGGACAGGCATGCATCATATGCATTTGTGTGACATTGGTTGGGTGTGCATATTATACTTGGTTTGCCTATGTGATTAATTGCTAACTGTTCTACTTGTAATAATTGTTTGTTTGTGCTTGAACTTCCTATCTGTGTTTGCATCTGGGACTCTGTTGGATTGTGGTGATTGGTTGTTGGTTGGATTGTTTGGGCCTAGGGCCGTGGTTGAATTGAGATGGACCGATGGTTGGTTTCGGTATTGTGGTTATGGCTTGGAAATATATGAAAGGCTATTTTATTTCAGCATAGATAAACCGTTTTGAAAGGCTTTTGAGTTTTTGAGAATTGAATGATTTCTCTTTCAGAAAAGATTTCCGACTTTACTTTTAATGTAAACCGTTGTTTTTGAAAAGAGGTATAAGACGGTTATTAATCACTGGTACGGTTTATCTTCACGTATCCTATTACAGTAATTCCTAAAAACCCTCTACTGAGAACCCTTTCGAGGATGATGTTCTCACCCCCCTACATTTTTCCCCTTTCAGGATATGGGCGCAGAAGTCACGAAGAGTTTATTTAGTTGTGGTTGAAATGCTCTGTATTGCTTTAGACTATTATTTGTACCCTCGCCTTTATCTTGAGATATTCTGTAAGAGGGATAGGAATTGTATTGTCTAATGCTTGTAATATTATTTATATATATATGTGTATATATATATGGAAGTACTCTTTATGAGCTTTTGTAAGTTGTATGGTATTTGTGGATGTACGTTATCGAACGAAAGTATTTTTGGGAACGGTATTGCGGTTTAAAGTTTTAAACAGGCTCATATTCTAGTATTAAATAATATAAGTGTCGTCGTAAAGTCCGAGCTATCAGAGTCGCGCAGCCGGAAGCGTGAGCTTTGGTAGTTAGGGTGTTACATTATGGTATCAGAGCAGTCCTTCCTGTAGAGCCTGAGGAATGGACCGACTATGCTTTAGTTGCATACTCTGAGTGTTTGTCATGTATTAGGTCTTGTCGAATGACGAGAATTAGAGCTTTATGCACATGACAGTCTATTGATTAACGCTGTTAGTCTTGCATTGCATAATTCTTGGTATAAAGTTTGGCCGGCTTAATACTAGTGAATTATGTATATGAAAGCACTGATAGCTTATCATAGATGAAATCCGAGTTTTGAGTAAAGCGAATCGCGGGTTTTGGAAAAGTTGGAAACTATTTCTCGAGGCTATTCAGTTGTGTGTCTTGAATTTTGTTCGAGTCGACCTGTTCTTTTATATCCTAACTTGAAGTTCTTGTTTGCTAGTCCTTTTTGAAAAGTAGTTTGATTTTTCAACTATATTCCTCTATCCATATGCATTCTTGTTTGACCTTAAGTGCATATGCTGGTTTAAGATCCTTGTTGCATCTATCTTCCTCTGTTTGAGTTCTTCTTGATTCAAGTATTCTTTGATATAGTCTTGAACTTGTCTTAATGTGCTGTGACTTTTAACTCTGGGTTCCGAGTTCATTCTTAGAGAACTTGTTGATTCAGTTTTCCTCTTATTTGACAGTGATTACAGCTAATTTTGAGATTTTTATAAAAATTGTTGTTGACTAGATATACACTTATCTATATGTGGAACTTTGGAAATTTCTTATACAGTTTAACAACTATTTATTTCTAATACATCACCTGTACTTTTACTGGTTTGCGGAACTGCATTTACTTCAAATACAATTTGACCTTCTAGTAATTTTACTATAGTGCCAACGCACATCTTCATTTGATTGTGTATTTGGGGTATTTTTCAAAATTCTGGAAAGAAAGGGGATTTCTCGCTTTTATCCCAGTTGAGTTTCATTTGATAAACCTTACTTAATTTATTTTGATTTGACCCTGATTTAGCATACTACATGGTTTATGCCATTGTTGTTCTCTTGAAAATGTTGGACTCATAGCTTTCTTCTTATGAACGGACTCGTTCCTTCTTAAGCTTTTCACCTCTATGAATGTCATACGTGACCCTGTTTTTAACTAATCTTTTACATCTTGTGAACATTACTACTGATCTTGGTTTGTCCTCTCTTGTGAATCTCATCCTTATGTGGGTCAATTTAATTCGTTTCAAAATAGTGCATCGTTTATCCTCTCATTATCTCTACCAGAGTTTTTAGTCAAAGATTTATTCTTGAAAAACTACTAATGATTGAGTTGCCTTTTCCTATAACTTTTGTATTCTTTTGGATCAATTGAAAGCTTGTTTGATTTCTCATACCTATTGGATCTTGCTTGAACTACATTGATTTAAGATTCTTTCTTGCATGGCTTGACTCCTTTTAAGTATAATGCTAATTTTCTTGAATATTCTTCTGAGATGGTGATTTCAAGTATACTTTTGGAGTCTTGTTTTGAACTTTTAAGGAAGTTTTGAATTCTCTTTGAAGAAATTCTAAACGGAATTTATTTTCTGTTGCTTGATTGAGATTGAAACCATTGTTCAATTTTTGATAAAATTGTTTTAAAGTTGACATGCGCTATTTTAAATGAGGTTTTGAAAAGTTTCCTTGTTTAATGGAAACCTGTTCGTTTGTAGCGCACCACTTGTTTCCTCTACCAATTTACAAGCAAACTTTTACCTCGGATTTTCTTTTCCAAATAGAGCTTAACTTTCTCTTTCGTCCTTGCTATAAATGTTATACACGCTTGTTTGAATATGGACTTTGGAAATTTTTGAACAAGCATTTGATTTCTCTTCCAAGTTTTATGATTGCTTTTGGTTGAGTTGTGCACCTAGTTATCCTTCTAAAATATTTGAGGAGATATTTTAGCCTTTAGCCAAGCTTGTGTGCACCTTGTTTTTTTTTAAATTCTACATGGTCTGTTTCAACATGAAATTGTATTACAGCAAAGCCACGTTTATACTTTTGTTACTCTCTTGAAGAATGTTTATTACTTAACTTTCTTCTAAGCTGCGAAGTGATATTCCTGCAAGTTTTCGATTCTTTTATGAATAATATATTCGGAAGTGTTTTTAATCGTGCTTTTGAAGTTCTGTGAGTTTTGTCTTGGGTTTGAGAGATTCTTCTCTATAAACCTCATATTTCTTCGACTCAGCTTGAATTTGTTTCAAACTAATGCGCTGATTCTCCTTCCTATTGATCCTATTGAATTTCCTTGATCCAAGGATTATCTTGAAGTTGTCAATTGAATTGAGTCTAGCAAACTTCATTTCTTGAGTGTCCTTGTTTATTTGGAATTGGATACATTCTCTCAAGTATTACCCTTGACAATTGCCTCTCCGTTCTAAATCTGGTATCCTTCTGAATAGACTCAAGAATTGTTTTGATATCACGTGCGACTTGTAGACATAGTAATGCGATGCATTAGTTCTTTAAGACATGATGTGTGTATACGGAAGTTGAAGCGGTAGGTGTGCAACGTTATGAGTTGTGGGCGTTTTGTTCCTTGTGAACGGGTTTGCGGTTGTAAGGCTTGTGATCGAGTATGGGATTGTAAAATGCTTGATGGAGTTGGAAAGTTGAAACCTTGAGGTAGATATGAGATTAGTGTGCGAATATTGAGCACATCGTTTTAACTCCATCCTGTTTTATAGCCTTTGATGCTTTGCCCTACTATCACATGATTGACCCATGTTATCTTTTGTATCGAGCCTACCTTGTAACGTTTGCTTTGCAATCACACTCCTACCTTTACATCCTTATGCTTATGACAATCAAAGTATTTGAAAATCGTATATATGTTTATATGTTGAGATATTTTACTTCTTCCATAAATGTGTTCAAGGGTGAACTATTATGGAATTTCTTTCGTTTTGTATCAATTTTCGAGGGCAAAAATTTTTATAAGGTGGGTAGAATGTAAGACCCAGAATCTTTGAAAAGTCTTTTTATGATCAAGTCTCAAATCATATAGTTATTTATAGCCTTAATTTCAGAAATTATTTTATTAAAGATAATTAAGGCAAGTTTTGATTTATTGAATTTGAGATAAGTTATGGTTATTATCCAATTTCACAATTATTAGATTATTTTCTATATTCAGAGTATAAAGTTGGTAGTTGCAAAATAATAAGGATTTCTATATGATTTGAATTAAATAATTAATATTTTCAATATTAATACTGCTACTTTAGAAAATAAAGGATTTAATTATACTACTCCTAATTATTTGATTTGGATATTTTATTGAAAATAATTTGTGAAATTGGTGAGCAAATAGTATTTTCTATATATAATTAGTGTTGGATTTAATTTGGATTTCAATTATTATATTGTTTCCAATTTTTAATTGAAATTACTAAACTAACCCTAACCCTAATTTTCACCCAACATTTTACCCTTTCTCCCTAACCCTCAGCCGCACCCCCTACCCTGTTTCTCCCCTCTCACCCCAATGATCACACACACAGAGAGAACGGGGGAGGAGCTCAAAAAAGGAAATCAGAGACGCGAGGGGGAAGAAGGTCGCGCCGGAGTGCTGGGCTTCGCCGCTACCATCTCGTCACAATCACCATCCAGCCGCCTCGCCACCACCGAGGCGTCCTGCCGTCGCCACCACCATGAAGTCGCAGATCTAGCCTGAGTAAGAGAGAGAGAGGTCGAAACGGAGAGCTAAGCGAGGAAGGGGGTGGTCGTGGGTTGCCGTTGTCGGGGCTTCCGTCATGTCCTGCCGCTCGCCGACGCCGACCGATGGAGGAAGTGCAGCGCCGCCGCGGGTCCATTACCGTTGAACTCGAAGGAGGAGGAAGGCCGCCCAGTCACACCGAGCAGAAGAGACAGAGTTGAGGCAAGCTGGGAGTCTGACCACCAGGCATAGCCAATGTTTGCGTCGCCGGCGTTGCCTCCATTGGAACCGCCGCGCCCAGACACGCCGCTGCTGTGCTCCTTGCCGCAGTGCCGCTGCCGTTGCTCACCTTTCGTAGTTGCAGCACCGCCACTGTTGAGGGGTCTGCCACCGGTCCGATCTGAGGGGGAGGAGATGCGATCGGAAGAGCAGGCAGGGAGCTATTGCCGCTGCTGCCAGCTCCTATATGCCATTCAAGCCGCCGATCCTGCCGCCGTCGCCGGAGAAGTATGCCGGTAAGGGTTTTAATTTGCGGTTTTGGTCATTTTGGATCTTGAGAAGGTTTTAATGCTGCGCGGTTTTTATAGTTGATCCACCAGAGCTTCTGGCCGCCGCCGGAGCTGCTGTCGGGCCGGTTCAAAATCGCAGCTGCTTCATGTTGAAATTCCGGTAAGAAATTATGTTTCGAAAGCCCTACGTTAGTGTCCCGTACGTGTATTAAAGCCCTTACGGTATTAATGTTCTTAGAGTTTAGTAACTGAGGTTGCTTGTTGTAATTTAGAGCTGTTTATGCTGCTGCGAAAATGTGTGGGGCTGTGCTTTGAAGCTGCCTTTGATTTCGAGTTGAGGTGAAAAGAACTTATGAGGCGTGTGGATTATGGATTTGCGTTTTGAGGTAGGGGCGCTTTCCAAAAACTATAGTTTATTATTGGAATTATTACATATGGGTACTGATGTGAGATATTGTGTATTTGGTGATTGTATCTGCCTTATGTATTAATTGATTGACTCGAATGACTATGAATGTTGGTTTGGCTGAGTTGTTGTGCGGCTTTGTGAAATGTAATGTTTTGATGCTGATTCTTTAAATATTTGAAATCTGAGTTTAATCCGTTGAGGATTGATTTGAATTGAATTGATTATTTTGATGATGTGAAAGATAGAATACCCTTGAAATTCAGCCTGGGTTGCTTTAATTGATTTGGTTTTGATAAATTATTTATTGCTGAAATGATTCTTTAAAGCTTTGGAAATGAGTTAAATCGGTTGATATTGAGTTGACTTTGAAATGGTTTTCTCGAGATATGCCACTGAGGCGACTGTTGGAATTTAGCTTGCTTTGAATTGGTTTCTGGTTTTGAGCTGTTGAAAAGGAATGAGAAACGGTTTAGTTGGGACCCGAACCGGGTGGCAAAAGTCCAAGTTTTAGGGGAGGTGCTGCCGAAATTTCTACAAAATTCTACTCTTGTTTGTAAAGTTATTTAAAAAGGGTTGGATTTGAGAAATTGTATTAATTGATTTATTAAGAGAATATTTATGTTTTCAAGCTTAATTTATTTAATGAACTTTATGCGTTGAGTTCGGCTTATTTAGAAACGAACTATTTGTACAGTTTGAATCACTGAAGGAAAGAATGATGCTCTAATATTGATTTCAATATAAAAAGGAGCTTTTAGTGATTTTAAAGGAATTTAGACTTTTGATTGAGTAATCAAGTTTGAGGCATTTTGGAAGAGCTAGAAAAATGGGTTCCAAAAAGAAACCTGAAAGTGGTTTGATTCAAATGAACCGGTTCCGTTTCAAATGAGTTGATTTTTGGACCGGGTTGGAACTTGTGATTTTGTATGATCGGTTTCATAATAAATTCAGTTTTGTTTACTTGAACCGGGAATCTATGATTTTAAAAGTTTCAATGAATTTTAAGGAATTTATATAAGTTGACCTTCCCTAAAGACTTGGGACTCTGGCAAGAAACTTTTGTTATAAAATCCCATTGTTGGATGGGTGATTTTGAATGTTCCCAAAAAGAATCTTTAACTTTCCATGGTTTTGGAAGTTTTGGAAAGAGAATGCCGAGAGTGGCTTTATTTTAAAAAGGGAACTCACTTTGAGTAAATTTGGCTTATGAGCCTGAGATGATTTGAGAAATGAGGTCTTTAAAGCCAAGGCTAAAAAGAGTTGAAATTTGATTTCAAAGTGAAATGGGTTGAGAAAAGTGATTTATGGCTTAAATGCCGGTTTTATGAATTTGATGATGTTGAATGGTGGAAGTGTTGTTTTGTTGTGAGCCGGAATGGCCGTGTATGCTATTGAACTATGGCTGATTGCCGAATGAGTTGTGAGCCGTATGACTGATCATGAATTATGAACTTAAGCCGAAGGGCTGTATTTATTGATAAATTGGCTGGTTCTGAATTGAACCGTGAGCCGGATGGCTGAGATGGATGGTGATCCATGGTTGAGTATAAATGCATGTATGCAATTGAATGAATTGTGAACTTAAGCCGGATGGCTGAGATGAATGTTGTATGCGAGTATGCTTGTGTTTTCTCTCTGGTTGTAAGGGTGACAGGGCACCGATACCCTCTAATGGCGACAGGGCGCAGATACCCTCTAATGGCGACAGGGCGCAGATACCCTCTAATGATAATAAAGCGCAACAGAGAGACTGTGTCCGGGTTAGCTACCGGACACGTCGGGTTGGCTTGGTAACCGACAGATGATATCATCAGCCACTAGGGACAGGCATGCATCATATGCATTTGTGTGACATTGGTTGGGTGTGCATATTATACTTGGTTTACCTATGTGATTAATTGCTAACTGTTCTACTTGTAATAATTGTTTGTTTGTGCTTGAACTTCCTATCTGTGTTTGCATCTAGGACTCTGTTGGATTGTGGTGATTGGTTGTTGGTTGGATTGTTTGGGCCTAGGGCCGTGGTTGAATTGAGATGGACCGATGGTTGGTTTCGGTATTGTGGTTATGGCTTGGAAATATATGAAAGGCTATTTTATTTCAGCATAGATAAACCGTTTTGAAAGGCTTTTGAGTTTTTGAGAATTGAATGATTTCTCTTTCAGAAAAGATTTCCGACTTTACTTTTAATGTAAACTGTTGTTTTTGAAAAGAGGTATAAGACGGTTATTAATCACTGGTACGGTTTATCTTCACGTATCCTATTACAGTAATTCCTAAAAACCCTCTACTGAGAACCCTTTCGAGGATGATGTTCTCACCCCCCTACATTTTTCCCCTTTCAGGATATGGGCGCAGAAGTCACGAAGAGTTTATTTAGTTGTGGTTGAAATGCTCTGTATTGCTTTAGACTATTATTTGTACCCTCGCCTTTATCTTGAGATATTCTGTAAGAGGGATAGGAATTGTATTGTCTAATGCTTGTAATATTATTTATATATATATGTGTATATATATATGGATGTACTCTTTATGAGCTTTTGTAAGTTGTATGGTATTTGTGGATGTACGTTATCGAACGAAAGTATTTTTGGGAACGGTATTGCGGTTTAAAGTTTTAAACAGGCTCATATTCTAGTATTAAATAATATAAGTGTCGTCGTAATGTCCGAGCTATCAGAGTCGCGCAGCCGGAAGCGTGAGCTTTGGTAGTTAGGGTGTTACATCCAACATAAGATACTATCTTATGTAACTTTGCTACCCTCACTCGAAGTATATAAAAACTTTAAGTCGCCAGGAGAATGCCTTCAAATCGTGCATATGGCTCCGAACTTTTTGACTGTATTGCTCCAAAGTATGTGCCTGCTCAATTACTAAACCAGCAAACAATAACCTCAGTAACCAAATCATGAATAGAATAACAAATTAAATAAATTAATAACCTCAGCAAACACTTACTAAACTAACAAACAATAACCTCAGCAAACAATAACCTCAGCAACAAAATCATGAATAGAATAACAAATAGATTAATAACCTTAGCAAACAAGTACTAACCCAGCAAAAAAAATCATGAACACTTGAACATAAAATCAGAACAGAAAAAAATAACCTCAGCAAACAATAACCTCAGCAAAAAAAATCATGAACACTTGAACAGAAAATCAGAACAGAAAATAAAAAAAATGGAACAGAGCTGGAAGCAGATGCCGAGGAGATGGCTGCGAAGTGCGAAACATGGAACACAGTATTACTTACCGGCGGCAAGCAACGGCAACGACAGAGGACGTGACACCGGCGAACACAGAGAAGCGAGCTCCGCTATGACAACGACGCGGTGGGGCTGCGGTGATCAAACCCGTCGCTATGGTGGCTGCGGGATACGGTGGCGGCGGGCTGTAGTGGCGGCGCGATTGGTGGCTGCGCGATCCTCAGAGAAGAAAGGAGAGATGAGTTTGGGAAGAAGATGGATTACGGCCTTACAGGGATTGATTTAGGTCTTTGGGATTCACTTCAGTTTTTCCGTTTTTCACTTTATCCATTTTTTTAAAAAAAAAAAAAGATAAAACGGCGCCGTTTGGAAGTTTTATTTCGAACCGGAAACTCTCCAAAAAATCAGACGGTTTTACCAGTTCACTGGTTAACCACCGGTTTGACCGATTCCGTAACCAATTTTCTACCAGACGGTTTATAAACTCACCCGGACCGGCTTGGTAACCGATTCTCGGTTAATCGAATTGAACCTGCCAGTCCAGTTTGGTTTTCAGAACTGTGATACAAATAGAGGTAATAGATAATTATTGCTTTTGAAATAGTGTAATGAATTATCTCCCAATGTGTATATGCCTTTCAAAATGGATTTGCACCTTTTACATCAATAGAATTATTTTCTTCAGACCCTATAGGTCATCCAAATACAGTCAATAGAAATAATACAAGTGAGTATGAGACTAACACAATTGGTAATTTCACTTTTACTGAACATTAAAATCCTATAGTGGCTACTTCAGGTAATAGAATAAAAAATTTGTTTGATTATATTATTTGTTGAGTTTGAAGAATTAACAACATAGTATAGATGATGACTAAACATTATTATTGGATTAAAAGCCAATTATATTTATGACTTGTTTGTTTAGTATGCAGGAAATTAAACTAATCAACATTGGCCCAAGAAGCACTACCACAAATATGGGCTTTAGCAATGCCAAAATTTGTAACGCCTTAAACCGTTCTCTTAGATGGTTTTAGACAACGGTTTTTTAAAGTGTTACTATTGAAGTTCAATTTTTCATTACGCTATAGCAACAAAATAAAATCATTCTCTTTGACTATTTTAAAGAACGGTTTTATAACCGTTACAATGATTTGTTTTTAGGCAACGGTTTTTTATTGTTGTTTAAATATTTGTACAAAGGATACGCATAAAAACCGTTGCCAATGTTGTAACACTTTAAAACCGTTCTATTAGATGATCTTAGAGAACGATTTTTACAATGTTGCTGTTGAAGTTCAATTTTTCAATACTTTATAGCAACAAAATAAAACCGTTCTCTTTGACTATTTTAAAGAACAGTTTTCTAACAATTACATCAATTGTTTTATTAAGAAATAATTTTCTAATATTGTTTAAATAATTTAACAAATATTATTTATGGAAAAAATAAATTTAAAACAAATATTAGTTTTTGTTCCATTCAATTTCCACTCTAAAATTTTACATATAATATTTTTTTATACTTAAAGAAAAATAAAAAAAATAATCAGAACCCTAACGCAAACATCTCGCGAGTTCCTTTTCCCTCCCTCTAGCGAGCCCTAACCCACCACCATAACCCGCTATTCATCATCTTCCCTCCCTCTACTAGCAAGCCCTAACCCACCACCATAACCCACCATTCATCATCGTATGTTAGCCATCATCGCCTAACTTCACGCAGCCTTCCCCATACCATCGAGTCCCAACCCACCGTCGAAACAAGCAGTTTGTGGTGTTTAAATTAGTTTTAAAAGTAATTAAATTAGTTTTATTAATATTTAGAGTTAAGTTAATTAATATTGTTGTGTATTTTTTATAATTAGTTATTTCACATAATTTGAAATTAAAAATTCAGTAATGAAAGAACTATATATAATTTGATTTAAATAATTTCTATTATGAATAAATTATGATTTATTTTATTAATTTGAATTCTTAGAAAATTAATTTATTAGGAATGGTTAAATTAATTTTTATAAATACTTCAAGTTTAAGTCAAGTAATATTTATGTGTAATTTTTATTATAATTAGTTATTTTATATAAATTAAATTAAAAGTTTGATAATAGAAAAATAATGAAAATTTATATCATTTAATTTGAATAATTGATATTTTTGAGTTTAAAATGTATTTCAAAAATGTGATTAATATATTCATTTTATAATTTAAAATTAGAAATAATTATTTGAGCTCATTGATATATTGATAAATAAAATTTTTTATTCTAAAAATAATTTTTACAATATTATATTTAAATTCTAAATTGTTATTCTATCTCAAATATTTTATAAAATTATTATATTACTCGTATATATTTTTCCCTAACTCTAAATTCCCAAATAAAATCCTAATTTAACAATCCCTAACCCTAACATAATGTAAACATACACACATAGTCACATATAGAAGGGGAAAAGAGAGAAGGGGAAACAGAGAAGGGGGAAACGAGAGAAGAGTGCGAGCTCGAAAAAGAGGGGATCAGAGAACAGGAAGGAGAGGAGAGGGAAAAACGAGAGTGAGTGAGAGACACGCATAGAACGCGCGACACGAGGAAGAGAAGGATCTCGTCTTCATTGCCACCGCTACCGTTGTTGGAAGTCGCCATTGTCGCTGGAAGGAACCAAACAAGGAGAGGAGATCGATGTTGATGCTGCCGCAGAGAGGAAGGAAGGGACGCGTGTGAGAAAGTGACGCAACAGAGGAGGAGCTGTTCTTCTGCCGCTGCCGTCGGAACTCCTGGTTGCCGCCGTCATTCATGTTGAGTTGGTTGTGCCCTAGCTACCAGAACAACCATTTCTGAACTTTTATTGCTCTGTAACAATCCTATAGCTCAGGCAAGTCAATTTTTCATTGTGAATCCTTTTTTCAAATTGTGTTCTGTGTAGCTTGTAGACTGGTTATAGTTATTACTATTATATTCATTGTTATCTGTATGAAGTTAAGTATATATATATTCTTGTATTGATTACTATACTTAGTTCGAAAGGATAATTCCTCTCTATCTCTCTCTCTTGTGTATCAAAGAAAGAGACCAATATATATATAGGATAATTCCTCTCTATCTCTCTCTTGTGAATCAAAGAAGGAGACCAAAATATATATATATATATATATATATATATATATATATAGAGTAATGGTAGTTCTTAAAGTTACATATAGAAGTGAATTATGGATATATTTCACCATAGATAAAAGGTAAAAAAGGATTAAATGAGAGGTTGCAGTTGAAGCTAGCATTCAGTTATTATTTTCATGTGTTAATTAATAGTTCGAATAAAAATAAAACATTAATAACTATTTTGGTTGATGGATGAAAGACCCGCATACTGCGCTTTTAGCCATCACAGCATCAGTGATAACTTGTGAACAAGTTCAACTCTACAATCATTCATTCATTCATATCACTCTCTTTCTTTCTCTCCACCGTACCAACCAAATGCACTACACTCTTAATTTTCCTGCCAGTAGCTTCCTAAGTAGAGTGCTATATATATTTACAGCAGCCTTCTAAGTAGACCAATCCATCTTAAATTCATTGTTATAGTCAATTATCCTTTCATTGTGAATCATCTTAATTGTGAATCCTATAGCCATTAGACTGGTTATAGTTATTGCTATTTTTATTCCTGTGGATTTTCCATTTTGGTAATTACTGATTGATAGAATTTTCTCCTTCATGTGTGCTACAGTGGCCAGCATGTTCAATGATGCAACAAGCGAGTTTGATGTTCTAGTGGCCTGTGATGTCATCGGAATGGGTCTTAATTTAAACATATCTAGGATCATATTTTCAACCTTGAAAAAGTTTGATGGTTTTGAATTTCGGGACTTGACTGTACCTGAAATAAAACAAATTGCAGGTAACACAAGATTCAACTATAAGTAGATAGACACCTTTTTGAAAAAAAATAAAGTCAAGAATTGTATTTTATGTTGTTATTAGAAATTAATCAAATTATATTTTTATATTCTATTCAAATTTGGAAACTTGAATATTTGAATCTTATTTTATTCTGGGGTTTTTGAATGCAAACTATTGTAGGGAGAGCTGGTAGATATGGGTCAAATTTTTCTGTTGGAGAAGTAACATGCATAAATGCAGGGGATCTATTTCAAGCCTATTGTTGATAACTTGATATGAATAAATTTCTTTATTTCAAGACTTCTATTTTGATGATTTATGTTTAACACTTAATCTGATGTAGTGTGCTGGATTACTTCCTACTTCACACTTTTGCTATTTTTTGTTTTGTTTACAGGAAACCATGTTAAAGGGAAAAACGAACTTAATTAAGGTCACAAATTTTGAAGAGCAAATGTTAGCGAGTAAAAGTCATGAACTTGTAGACATGATGATGATAAACCTACTTGCTACTTAGCTATTTAAACTCTCTTTTGTTATTGTATTTTTTACAAAATTAGATGATATAGTTCGAGGTTGTTATGACTTAGACTAGTATTATGGTATTTTGAAAAATGATGATGATAATTAGAAGTAGTTATGACTTAGACTAGTATTATGGTATTTTGTAATGATGATATAATGTGATTGTGGATCTTACATAATACTTTATAAATCAAATTTGATGGTAAATGATCAATTAGTTTTCTTTAGTAATTTGATTCAAATAATTAAGGTTATTTATTAACACTAAATTAAAAAAATAGTTGAAACTAATTTCAATGCAACATGAGAAAACTATTGTAAATAAAAAATTATATAATTACAAAAAACCGTTGTTAAAAGTTACAAAAGACAATTGTGTTAAAACTGTTGCCAAAGGCAGCTACAAAATGACAATGGTATTAAAATTTTTGCAAAAAAACAACACCGAAGGCGACGCTTTTAAACCGTTGCCTTTGTGAATAATAAAACTACAACAGCTTAAAACCGTTGCCTATTCAGTTATGGTTTTAAATTGTTACATCATGAAAGAGAACGGTTCTAAACCGTTGTCTATCCAATAACGGTTCCAAACTGTTCTTTAAAAATGGCAGTTAAAACCGTTGTCTATGCCAGTAACTATGACAACAGTTTTTTTGGTTGTCGTTACCTTAGTTAAAAAACTGTTGCCTATGTACATTGGCAACGGCCGCATATACCACAGGTAGAAAACCGTTGCCAAACCATTGCCTAAAGTTTTAGGAATGGTTTTTTGATCTATGACAACGGTTTTTGACCGTTGCAAAAATCCTTATTTATTGTAGTGAAGCAAGAAAACAGGCCCACACATATATACACTCAAACTCAAGGAAAGAATTGTTGATTACAACAACAAATTCCTAATTTGAAACAAAGAAATGCTTTAGGCCTAGCCCAATTGATGGTCCAAGTCCAATCATTCACTTGGTTTCCAACTAAGAAAATGAGTTCCATTTGTATATGAACCAAAACAACACACCGCTGAAACTAAACTCTCTTTTCTCTTTTTTTCCATCACCCATGTGATTTCTCAAAAGAAAAAACAAGAAAAAGAGAAAAGCTCTGAGCTAGGACAAAATCAAAGAACAAAAGGAGGGTTACCAATTTAATCAAAGAAGAAGGAAGTCAAAGAGGCTAGGGCTAAAAGCAAACATCACTTCCGAAGCATCATCAGAGACATATTTCCACATTTATGCTTCATTGAAGCTTGGTGAAGAAATCTTCTCCTTGTATGCACAGAAGTGGAAAGTTGAAGGTGTTGAAGATAATAAAACTCCACTTTGAATCAACGCTCAAGAATCAAACATAGAGCCAAAGCACGAATGCATAGTTCAGATTCAAGAAGCAATTTGAAAAAGGATGAAAGAGAAGATAGAAGGTATGGATGCATGTATGATTCAGTCATTATTTCTACTATATCTCTCCTCTGTGATGCCGCTGCTGCTATTGATTTTTTGGGAGAAGATGTCCAATGTACTGAAGTAAAGTTTCAAGTTTTGGAAGCTTCACTCCTCTATTAAATGGGTGAACGGCCAAGGGTTGAAGTAAGGAGTGAGAGCACAACGTTTAGGTTCCCATAGCTTGCAGAGCTATTGCCATTCTTCACCTTCATGGTTCTCTTTGAATATCTTATTTTCAATCTAGTATTTCTTTGTTTTCAATGGTAAAAAGCATAACAGTGAGGAATGTCGTAAGAAAATTCATTGAGTGAAAAAAGACAAGAGAGTTAGACTTGGAGAAAAGCCAATGTTTATTTCAAAAATCCTTTTGTAAGTTTTTCTGTTTTGTTGTCATGATCCTAAGAGGATTTCCTTCCAAGTTGGGTAAGCACTTTACTGTTGAAAGTTAGGGTGAGTTCCTAATCAAATCTGGTTTGGTTAGAATCTAGATTTGTCCCAAATAGGATTGGGTAGAATCATAAGAAAAATTAGTAAGTGTAATCTTGTTCAAAGATAGTGAAATTCCGTCATAGTTGTGATGGAGACTAGATGTATGCTATATTGCACTGAGTAGCGGAACCAGGATATATGGCTGTATCACTTCTTATTCTCTACTCTATTTCTGGTGTGTCTATTTGGGAGACAAAATAAAATAATCTCCTACTTATTCTATCTTGTTAGACTACACACTTATATGCGTAGCATGAACTTCTGTTTTGGCTCCTCTTTCGATGAGAGACAAAATAAAATTCTGAAGTTTCATCTAATTTCAAGATTATTCAAGCAAAGTAAAAAGAGACCAAAATTCAACCCACTTCTCTTAGCCATTAATATCTATCATTATTACCAAAGTAAGAATATTGAAGTTCTATATAATTTTTTTATGCTCCAAAAAAGATTTTAGATCTTAGAAAAGTTTTTTTAAATAACATTTCTGATTCAATCTTTTGAATTGAACAAACTTCCAATGATTAACTACCAATGCACAATCGAACACAAGTGAGAGAGGATTGAACAGGTTTACTGCTAATATTGCTGATCCAAATTAGTTCTTTACGATTCTAATCTTCCCTTACCATACCTTTGTCTCTATTCATATCTACCATAAGAGATATCTAATTCTGAGTTGAGTGCTTTAATATTATAAATGGTTCCAAGATAACCATCTTTAGTTTTTTATTTTTTCGACTAGATTCATCTTAATATATAAAAATTAAATAGCTTTAAACTGCCCTTCGAATTATATCCATCATTCCATTTCTAGTTTCAATGCTTTATCAGATGAAGTCAGAAGATTAGATTTATCATAGTTCAAATGAATTTAACGAATATAACCCCCTTCCTCCTAGCCATACTTTGTGAACAAGTAGAATATCTAAATTGTGCTGATTTTGTGTTGTCTCTTTGACGGCTGAAAACTATTTAATAGGATGTGTAACAATGCAACACATGGCAACAATGAGGATTAATTAGTTAGACTCTTAGGTGCCAATATATCAATACTAAAGTATATTAGATTTAGACCCACGCAATTAAAAATTTAATACTATAGAATTTTTTGTACATAATTTTTCAGATAACTAAAATGATAACAAATAAGTTTTTTTGTCTATAATTAGTTCTGAAATAATCTATATAATTCTTAAAACAAAAAATTAAATCATGAAAAACTTTATAGTATAATATAATGGCATAATATAGTATAATAAAAACTAATTCTAACAATGTATTATATATATATTAATTAAAATATTTACTTAAGTCAAATTTTTTGATAAAGTATAGAAAAATAATCATTTTTTTATTTGATTTTGATAAATTTGATTTAAAAAAATATATAAATACAAAGTAATACATCACATTCAAACAAAGTTTGACTCGTATAAATTCTACTTCGAAATGTGGCTGATTTTTTTCTATATGAAAAAAAGAAACATGAAGTGCAATGAAATGGAGGAATGGAAAGAAATTTCACTGGTATGGTATCAGAGTAAAATGTAAGTTACGTTTTACAAATTTCAATAGTTTAATTTTTTTTTATTTGTCTAAACTAACAAAACGTAGCCTCCGTTTTAAAAATTTAAGGTTTTTTAATTTTTTTTTTAATTTTTTTCAGCCCAAACGCATCCTACGTTTTATGGATGAGCAAAAAAATTTTTTTTTCGAAACAACAAACGCAACCTGCGTTTTTTGGGCTGTCAGAATTTATTTTTGAAGGGAGCAAAATGCAACCTGCGTTTTTCAGGTGTCATAAACTTTTTTTTGGAAAACATAAAATGTAGGTTGCGTTTTTTGCGAAAAAATTATTTTAATCCATATGGTTGCCTATATATACGATCCGGAGTTCATTTGGAGTCCTTCACTTCACTTCTTCTCCTATTCCTCTCTCTTCTGTATGTGTTAGAGTTGTGAGGATTTTTTTGACAGTTTTCTGTGTCAAAAAAGTCGAGTTAGGTAAGGTTGAAATTATGAAAGGTGTCGCAAATTTGCGAGTATATTATAATGGAGAGATTATACCCAACACACACGAAGGAGTGACTTTTTTTTGTGAATATCCGTTTTCATTTGCTATTCCATGTACCTTGAATTTTGTAGAGTTGCAAAATGGTATTTGTGATAACATACAAAGTCACATTTAAAAAAGGGTGAGCAGTATTTTATACAGAAATCCTGTACAAGTATTTGGTGGGCAGATACAGTTTCAAATAATATCCATCACTGACAACGCAAGTATGCAGTAGATGTTCTATATTTATCAGCAAACCCGATTTCACGTGCCGATGATAGAGTTGTACGTGGAGTTCGAACAGCAGTCGGGGCTGGACGCGGTTGGCGAGGTCAATATTGATGAGCTCGGGGATATAGATTGGGAAGAAGATAACAACGACAGTGAAGAGGAGTTCGAAGCCAACTACGAAGTTGACGACGAAAACGATGACAGAGACTTGGCAGGCAATCTGGCGGTAGAAAATGAAGCGGAGGCGATTGTAAGCCAGCACCCCTTTGGTGTTCCGTCTTTTATGCGGACTCTAGATCTCGAAGCCATGCATGCCTCGGAATTTCCTGAGTATGCGAATATCGGTATGTTATGATTATTCATTCAATTTACCACTAGTGTGCATTTTATTTGCCTTGTCTAACAGATGGTGGTGCGCATGTCATAGGTGAAGGCAACGCTGCGGCGGAAGATGGCGAGTTTAGTGTTAGAATGGAATTTGGTTCAAGAGAGTCGGTGATATCTGCAATCAAAAGCTACACTATCTCTAGAGGAGTTAATTACACTGTGTATGAGTCTGAGCCGCAGATATTCTATGCGAAATGCAAGGGGTATGGTGCAAGGTGCGATTGGCTTATCTAAGCTAGCTTGATTAGAAAGAAAGCATGTTGGGAGATCAGGAGATACAATGGAAAGCACACATGCACCATGGGCACGATTTCACAAGATTATGCGAAGTTGGACTCGGACACAATTGTAGATGCCATTAGGCCGTTGGTCGAAGCAGACCCTTCGATAAAGGTGAAAAAGTCTGTTATTGGAGAAGTTCAATCCATGTTCAACTACACAGTGAGTTATCGCAAGACTTGGTTGGCAAAGCAGAAAGCTGTCGCAAAGGTTTTCGGTGATTGGAAAGTTTCTTACCAAACTCTGCCAGTATGGTTGAAAGCAATGACTGTGAAGATGCCGAGGTCTCGTGTTTAAATTAAAATTCTCCCCGTTTACCGTGAGAGTGAGGAGGTTCAAGGTGTAAGAGTTCTGCACCACGTTTTTTGGAGCTTCTATCCGTGTATTGTAACATTCAGACACTATAAGCCGCTGGTCCAGGTTGATGGCACGCACCTGTACGGAAAATATAAAGGTGCACTTCTGGTTGCGGTTGCACAAGATGGGAACAAAAACATTATGCCTATTGCATTTGCGATAGTCGAGGGCGAGACGGCAGACGCATGAGAGTTTTTCCTAACCAATTTGCGGAGATATGTCGTTACCGTCGATGGTGTGGGTATTATTTCTGAATAAAAACATTGGACATTAATGGTTACAACTTACATCGTCAACTCCCATGTCGTCGAGTCCCCGCCTAAAATGCGCAGTAGGTCGCCGTATATATCTTGTATGTCGGCGCCAATGACTCCACCTAACAAAGAACAGAATAATAATATTAATAAGACTAACAAATTAATAATAATAACAATAATAGTAACAACAAAGACAGTAATAATAATAATAGTAATAATAATAACAATAACAACAAAAGCCAATACCGTCGCGCGAGTGGAATATCAACATCGCCGAGCTGATCGCGGGGTATATGTGCCAAGAGCGGCATACGCTCCCACGCCCAAACAAAAAACAGTATCATTGGGCCATCCATCTCTTTGCAGTTGTATCGTGATGCATGACAAAACGATCTGTATATGTGTGCTAGACTGGCTGCTCCCCAACTGTATCCGGTGAAAATCCCGAAGTAGCAGTAGAAACTTCGAGTTCAATGAAGTGGTCGACTTATCCGGAAACACAACTGTTCCGAGCACGCAGAAATATGCGCCCAGACGTACCGCTCAACAGATTCCTAAGTGTCACAAGGCTCGGTGTCTCTGCACCGCCGGACCCAGACAATATTAACCTTCCCCAACATGTGATCTTCTGGACTGGGCTCTTGACCAAAACACGCAATGCAGTTCTCTGCCAAAAACTGGTGACTGTTGTCTGATCTACCCGTAACAGCCTCCCCATTAATCGGGAGACCAAGAATATAGCTCACATCTTCCAGCATCACCGTCACTTCACCGACCGGAGGATGAAATGTGTGAGTCTCCGGTCTCTAGCGTTCCACCAAGGCACTCAGCAGTGCAGAATGACATCTCATTTCGCCTACTCGCGAAACGTGTTCAAACCCGGTCAATGCCAGTGACACTGTAGCTACCTCGTTAAAGGTATCGGGCGGATCGAGTTTTCTGGGCAACAAATTCCGGTTAGCCTGAAAAAAAAAGGTTTAATTACTCTGTTGGTCCCTATAGTTTCGTGAAATTTTCAATTAGGTCCCTATACTTTTTTTCTTTTTAATTGAGTCCCTGCACTAAATTTTTTTTTTTTCAATTAAGTCCTTCTTAGTAGTAATTGGCTTAATTTTATAGGGACCCAACTAAAAAAAAATTGGTATAGAGACCTAAATAAAAGGAAAAAAAAGTGTAGGGACCCAATTAAAAAAAATTGATGCAAGGACTCAATTAAAAGAAAAAAAAGTATAGGAACCTAATTGAAAATTTCGCAAAACTATAGAGACCAACAGAGTAATTAAACAAAAAAATAATAATGATTAAATTATCATTAATACTACTTAATAATTTATTCAAAAAAAATAACAATAATAACTAAACAATTTTATTATTATATTAAAAAATAATATCAAATTATTAAAAAATAATAATAAGTTATTAAAAATAATAATAATAATATTTATTTGTTAAACAGTATTATTTATTTATTATTAAAAAATAATTATAATTATTATACAGTATTCTATAATGGCTAACAATCATAATAATAATGTCACTAACAATAATAACAATAATTAAAAAAATAGTAACTAAACAGTATTATTACTGTTATTATCTTAAAAAATAATCATAAATTATTAAAAAATAATAAACAATTATTTACTTTCCATTAAAAAACAATAACAATTTATTCCTATTATTACACATATTATTTATTTATTATTAAAAAATATTAATTTTTTTTATAAAAATTAATAACTTATTATTAAAAAATATATAATTTATTTACACAACCGCCGTATAATACAAATTAATAATAAATTATTTAAAAATAACAACAAATTTTTAATTTATTTTTATAATTTATTAGGCAGTACGCCTAGTATGATAAAAATTAATAATAAATAACTAAAAAATAATAAAAAATTTATTACACAGCCATTTTTATTATTAGAAAATAATTATATAAATAACAATAACAATAACAATGTCACTAACAATAACAACATTAATAATAATAGCAATAATAGTAACAGTAATCACAATAATAATAATAATAACAATAATAATAATATTAAAATTAACAATAACACTATCAAAATAAAAAAAAAAAATATTTATCCATTGAAATGATCAAGATATTTAATAATGTGTTCTTCCGGTTTGATAAAATTATGAACCATTTTTTATTTTTTTACCGTATACTTTTTTTTTCTCCCACACTTCTTCACTTTTACTTCTTCAATTTTTCTTCTTACTGGTTTCACTTCCGTTACTCCTATCTACGTTTAGTCTTCGTTTATATAAACAAATTTACCACCCAAAATGACGCGTGTCACGCATGCAGCGAAGGTGGCTGCCAAACGCAACCTCCGATTTGCTCTGGCAGACTGACAAACGCAACCTGCGTTTTGCCTTCTCCAATGCTGGTCAAAAGTGAAGCAGTTTGCATGCAGGGGACACAGGGTCACGTTTCGTCCTTTGGTTGCCTGGGCCTGCCAAACGCAGGCTACGTTTTACAGCTTGCTCCTCTTCCTTATTTTTCGTCCCAGCCAAAACGCAACTTACATTTTGTGCTCTCTGAAAAATGTCAGCTCCACATTTATGCATAAGACACCATACATCCATTTTTTACCAATTCACCATTTTCTAATCCATTTATAAATTAATTTCTATCGAAATGTTTTTCCGTCAAATAAAATTCTATAATCGTTTATATAAGTTAAAAAAATAAAATTATAAAAAATTAAATAAAATTAAAATATTTTTGTAACAATTCTTTTTAATATCATTGAAAATCAATTGACTTTACAAGTTATAATTTAATTTCTAAAATTAAAAAATCTAAAAAAATATATAATATACAGGTTATTTGATTTATAACATAAAATATATCAAAATAGAATAGTATTTTAATAAACAGAGTTAATGACAAACAAATAATATGATAGTTTTTTTAAAAAAATAATTTAATAATAATATTAAATTCATTAATTAAGAAAATACTTATAAAGGTTATTAAACAAATTTATTATTAATATTAATTAGAAGATAATATTAATGAAGACTTTTGAATAAATAAAGACAATTTTAAAAAAATAAAAAATCTAGAAGAATAATAACAACACAAAAAAAAATTTATGTGATAATAGAGTAATAGATAAATATTAATTTCTAATTGTGATAAAATTTGTACATCAAGTTTTATATAATATAAAATAGATTTCACTTCAAAAATAAAAATTGTTGACTAGGTTAATGTTCCTATAAAGTATCTTTCAATAGATATATATATACTTCAATAAAATTTTATAACCATTATGAAACGAGAGACAGCTAGGTGGGTATGCACTAGAAAAAACTTAGAGATAAGGTGGTACACAAAAACCTATAAAAAAAACTCAATATTCTAATTTAAGGCATTTTTTAGTTAATGAGTCAAATAAAATTAGATTTGTTTTAATGCTAATATTTATTTTTTCTGTTTACACGATTAAATTTATGTTATGTTTGGTCCAATAATATCTTTTAACTTTAACTATTTACGTTAATATTTTTCTTTTAACATATTATTCGAGAAGTTTTTAAAAAATAAAAAGTTTAATTTATTCAACTAAGTCTATTTTCCTGTTATTGTATCCCGTTAAGTTTAATTGTGACGTTAATTTATTTCACTTAAGCTTAATTAAATTGAATCTCATTATAGTTGATTAAGGTTCAGTTTGAGAAAATAGCTTACTTAAGTTATTTTTAAAAACATAACTTAAATAATAAATGATTATATTAAAAATAGCTTATAAATAAGTTATTTCGTATTTAGATTTTTAGTTTTAAAAGTATTTATTTTATAAAAATGTGATAAAAAAGTGGTAGTATTATGAGAAAAGTCATTTTTTTTTTTTACTTTTCTATAAACTCCTAAATAGTTTCTTAAAAAACTGTAATTTAATTTTAAAAATTATATCAGACATTAATACTACTACTTTTCATAAAAAAAAAATTCAAACAAACTATTTTTAAAATTTTTCAAACAGACCCTAAATACACAATCAACAAAATCCAAATCATTTTGAAGGTGCACTCCCCAATTGGCTAGGTTAGTTTACACTTCTTTTTTGGTTGCATTCTCGGTGCAATTAATCTTTTTTACTATAGAACCATCATAAATAAAAATAATTTTTCTGTTGTCAGGTGATAATATCTGCAATAATTCTGAAGTAGCTAATGATGGTATATTATATCCTTAGCTCGCAACACTTGCAATAATGCAAATTTGCTATGCTTTTTTTTGTGTGTGATGCATATAACACATCACTTTTTTATTTTTTTATTTTTTTTTGTAACTTACTGAAATATCGGCGGTCCAAAATTTCTATGCCAACTGTGGAACTCTATTCTAGTATGATAAGTGTATAGAAAAGCATTATAATGCCAAATTTCCAAATTTCACTCTGTGTTGCCGGTGAGATCAAGTTCAACTTCCTTTGATGCAAGCACCATCTAAATCGTTGCAGAAACTTTATTTTGACGGCAATGAGCCAATGACAAATCATATCACTTTCGATTGAATATAAAAATTTGCACAATTATATATATATGATACTCAAAATGAGATACAAAATTAGATCACTGCTGTGAGATAATTTACATACCATTTTTTTAATTCTCAACCAAAAATAGGTTAAATTTTAATTCAAAGTCACGACACTCATCCGTATTTATATGATTTCAACTTATTTTTTCCAGCTCAAGGGAAAAATTGAACAACCTTTATGCGAATATTGTCTCTATTCTCAAAATTATGCTTGATGATCATAACTTGCTTGTAAAATTATTTCAGCTTCTTGGGATGCACTTGCTGCTGCTGATTCTATTTGGCTATGTCTCATAGGTAAGAGAGGAAAGATGGATGCAGATATAATTTGCCTTCGGTTTCTGAAGTTGTTGCCTTAGTTGTTGGTGATTTTGATGGATCTACAATAGAGTGAGATATTATTGTCGAGGATAAATCAGGGTCACTTCAAAGAATAATTGAGTTGCACCCTTCCTATCTAGGCTAACAATATCGACTTTTATTCCCTTACCGTGAAGATGGGTGGAGAAGATATTCCATTGAACAAAATTAAAAAAGGACAAACAGCTGAAGACAAATATGTCACAATGTGAGACTTTTATTTCATTCTGAATCCAAGATCGACCTTCACACAATGGTTGATGCATTCTAAATGGTTGAAAGCGCTAGGTTAAAATATGTTTACACCCACTAAAATGACTTTAGAACTGAGATAGACAATGGCCTTCGAGATGCCATTTTCAATGGCGAGACAAATGCTACCTCAAAAGGAAAGAGAATTATACTCCCAGCAATATTTACTAGTGGGGCAAGATACATGATACAAAATTATCAAGACACAATGACGCGGTTATCCAAATTTGTTTATCACTTTTACTTGCAGTCCACAATGGGATGAAATACAATGATACTATGCAAAGCACAAGGTCAAACCAGAAGACAGGCCATACATCATTTGCAGACTATTCAAAGTTAAAGTAGACAAGATGATTAAGGATCTTAAATACAACAAATTATTTGGTTCTACTAACGTAGGTACCTAATTTACATACAAGCTTCGAAAATTTTTTTCCTATGTCGTTCATAGCTGCTTCCTTATTCTAAGTTAGACATGTTAATACCATTCAGCTGCTATTTTTTTCTAGTTATTTATACAATAGAGTTCCAAAGGAGAGGACTTCCACATGCATATATGTTGTTGTTCTTACATGAGCAAGATAAGTATCCAACCCCAGCAGACATAGACAAAATCATCTGTGCTAAGATTCTCGATCCTAATGTTAATAATGCATACTATGAAGCTATCAAGAGTTTTATGCTGCATGGTCCATGTGGTCTTATTAGCAGACCAACTTCGCCTTGCATGGAAGAAGGACATTGTATACGTCATTTCTCTAAGAAATTCTATGAAGTTACTACAGTTGACGAAGATGGTTACCCAAGTTATAGGCATCGAGATAATGGACGCATGGTGAAATTGTCTGGAATTCATCTTAACAACAGATATGTCGTGCCACTTAATAAATTATTGTTACTAAAATACTGTGTTCACATTAATGTGGAATGGTGCAACCAATCAAGATCTATCAAGTATTTGTTCAAATATGTAAACAAAGGGAGTGATCGTGTCACAGCCTCATTTTACACAAACTCCACCAGTGATAATTCAAGTATAAAAGTTGATGAAGTGAAAATGTTTTATGATTGTTGATATATATCTTCTTGTGAAGCTTTCTGGAGGATATTTTTCTATGACATTCACTATAGAAATCCATATGTTGAGAGGCTTAGTTTTCATTTACCATATCAACAACCTGTTGTATTTATAGATAATGAATCATTAGTTGAAGCTATTGTAAAAGAGTCTATTTCTAGCTTGGTTTGCAGCTAACAAAATATATGCAGAAGCTAGAGAACTAACATATATTGAGTTTCCAGCCAAGTTTGTTTAGAAACCTTCACCTCGAGCTTGGGAACCCAGGAAAAGTCATCAAGTCATTGGAAGGATGATCTTCGTTCCACCATCATCTGGTGAGTTATATTACTTAAGAATGTTGTTAAATATTGTAAAGGAACTAACAATCTATGCATATATTCAAACCTACAATGTGGACTACTTGATGATGACAAAGAATATATTGATGCCATTAAGGAAGCAAGTCATTGGGGCTCAGGTCATTATTTGCAAAAATTGTTTGTGACTCTATTGTGATCTAACTCAATGGTGCGACTTGAAGCTGTATGGGAAGAAACTGCCATGAAATTATGTGATGGAATTTTGCATAATCACAGAGCCATGTTTGGCCTATCTGGTAAGCAAACAACTGCAATGAACAACCTTCTATTAAATTTCTATCTTTAAAATGTTGCTTATATGTTTTCATAGTAATTCTTTCATCTACCATATATTTTCCATAATTACAGAAAATAATATTTTTACTTTGTCAACATTTTAGATTTGGTGATCAGCGATGAAGAATTAAAGGACCTAACATTGATTGAGATTGAACAAATCTTGAACAGTAATGCAAAAAGCTTGCCGAATTATCCGACCTTACAATTTCCATCAAAGGATACCAACCATCTTAGTACATGAAACAAGATGATCTTTGATGAGTTAAATTATGATAATGTTGAATTAGAAAGGCAACACATTGAATGCCTCTCCAAATTAACAATATAGCAAAGGAGAGTATATGATAAGATCATGAACGCTACAAAAAGTTAACATGGACGTGTGTTCTTTTTTTTTATGGCCATGGAGGTACAAGAAAGATTTTTCTTTGAAAAACTTTAGCTTTAGCACTGAGATCAAAAGGACAAATAGTCCTAACTATTGCATCTAGCAGCATTGCCTCTCTATTGTTACCTGGAGGTCGGACTGCACATGCTAGATTTGCCATACTATTAACCCCAGATGAATTCTCTACTTGCAATATCAAGCAGGAAAGTCCATTGGCAGAGTTAATTGTAAAAGCAAAGCTAATAATCTGGGACGAAATCCTATGATGAGAAAATTTTGCTTCGAAGCGCTAGATAAGACCATGAAAGATTTGATGAAGTGCAAAGATAATGAAAGCCCACAGTTGCCATTCGGAGGGAAAACAATAGTCTTCAGTGGAGATTTCAGGCAAATCTTGCCAGTGATTCCAAAGGAAACAAGACAAGATATTATAAATGCGTCTTTGAATTCGTCATATTTATGGCAACATTGTGAAATACTAAAGTTGACTATAAATATGCGACTGCAATCCATGGCTGCAGATAGTGGCATACAAGATTTGAAGCAATTTGGTGAATGGATTCTTCAGGTCGGCAATGGAATATCGGAAGGAGTAGGGAACGAGAGCAATTTGATTAGTATATCTCATGAATTCCTTATCACCTATTATAATGATCCAATTCAAGCAATGGTTGAAGCAATCTATTCTAATTATATTTCTGGCATGGATAACCAAGGTCATTTGAAATTAAAGATGAGGTGAATGATTACATGACCGAACTCAACTACAATGAACGCAAGACTTATATTAGTTCCAATAAATGTTTGTTTGAAGGAGGTAGAAATGAAATTGAAGGCACACACTAGAGTTTTTAGCGACAATTAAATGTTCTGAGGTTCCAAATCATGAATTGAAGTTAAAGATTGGTTGCCTTGTTATGCTAATTAGAAATATTAATAACTCTTTAGGGCTTTGCAATGGTACTAGATTGATAATTACAAGACTTGGAGATAAAGTTATCGAGGCAAGATTATTAAATTCCAACAACTGTCTCGATAAGGTCTTTATTCTTAAAATGACACTCACACCAACTGATGTCAGGCTACCATTTATATTCCAAAGGAGATAATTCCTTCTTATGCTATCTTATGCAATAACCATAAACAAAAGCCAAAAACAATTATTAGACAACGTCAGATTATTATTAAAAAATTTGTCTTCACACACGGTAAACTATATGTTACCATCTCAAGAGTCACTAATAAAAAAGAATTAAAAATTTTAATTGCTTATGATAAAAACACTGACAAAAAAAATGTTATCTACCCAAAAATATTTAGAAATGTATGAAAAAATCTTTAATATTAGTTATTTCTTAATTATTATCTCAGATATATCTATTTGGTTTGTAAAAAACTTATTTTTCTTTGTTTACATTAGTCTAACTTTAATAATACATAAATAATTTTTATATCTCAAAATTGTTCAAGAATTAAATATTATTTTCGAAAAAAATTTTTCTAGTGTCAGATCTAATAGAATTGACTTGAGAAGAGTAAGGTGGGTCAGAGATTTAAATTTTCGAATAAAATTAGGATGAAACTTAATCCTATTATATACTACCTATAGCTACTCTTAGAAATGGCCAAAATTAGACAAAGAGACATGTATGTATATAACAAAAAGTGTATAATACATAATACATAAATACAACATAACATAATAACGTCGTTAATTTTTGCAATTGTTAAACACAACTTGATCATTGAGTATTACTATATAGTAATAACATTTTTAAAAGAATACAAATAAAAAAGGTATAGAAAGGCAAATGCAGAAAATAGGAGCCATCAATAGTGCGTGAAGGAAAAGCTATCAAAAAATTAATAATCTACAAAACTAAAAGGGCAAAAGTAATAATTGAATGTAGACCTTAATCATATATCACTTGTTAGTTTAAATTGAAAGTACCTATAAAATAGATTCATATGTACGCATTAGATTAGCTTAATACATAAAATAGATTCCACTAAAAAAAATATGTTCACTACCGTTAGATTTATCGGTAGAATTATTTAAAAAATTTGCTAATAATATATTTACTATTGAAATAAATTTAATGGTATAAATTTTATCGGTAATTATTTATTAGCGAAATTTTTTGTTTGTCACTAATAATTTTCGACAAATTTAGCGACAAATATTAACTTTTAATTGGCAAAATTTTAGAGCTTGTTACTATTGGATTTATCTCCTGATAAATTCGATGGTAATCTTAAATTTTATTTTTGTTAAAAAAAAGTTGTTTAAAAATTCAATATATAATTTTAAATGTTTAAATTCAATAATTTTCAAACTAACAAAATTCAAAATTTTATAATTTTTTATAATAATTTGTCTATAATTTTCCGTTAAAAGTCCACAAATAAGTTCACACATCAAAATTTAAGAATAAAGAAAAAAAATAATAATTACTCGTGTACGAAAAAAAGTACATATACTCTAAATCCAGAAAAGATGAACTTACATAAGGTTCGATATGAAAAATAAGATACCTCATGATGGCTAAGTAAATTGTATAGTTGAAATTCTCTAGACAATAAAATATTGAAAAAAATTAATTATACAAATAGTATATCTATTTAAGATTTCAAGTAATTTACTAACATACATATGTATATGTCTCTCAAATGGTATATCTATTTAAGCTTATACAATTTTAGCAACTTATAAACCTAGTTGAAAGTTTTACATCATAAACCTACTGTCTACAAGCACATTTTCTGGAATAACAAGCTGTACACCTTCAATTGCAAACTATAAACATAATCAACATACAAATTATAATTAAACAAGCAAATTAAAGTTCATATATTCAAATGAATAAATTGCAACAAACTTAGTAAAATAACAACAATCAACTCAGTGAAATTAATTCAGAAAATAATTAACTTAGACAATAATAAAATCAGAAAATTAACAACAATCAACAATAAGTCAATAATTAACTTAAAAAATTAATAAGCTAAAATTAACTCAGAAAATTACAAACAATCAACAATTATTAACTCAGAAAATAATTAACTCAAACAACAATAAACTCAGAAAATTAACAATCACCCAAAACACCATCAACTCAAAGTAAACCCTAATGGCTTAAATTACACCCTACCTAAGCTAACATTATTTAATTTCTAATTATACTAAATTAATATAACAAACCCTAATCACACACTTTATTAAAAAAATTAATCAATAATTCAATAAAATACCTAACAAAATCCTAAACAAATAAAAAAATCTAAAAAATACAAAAATTATAGAAAAATTATCTCTGATAGTGGCTGCAGAATAGTGAAAGCGTGGTGGTGATAGGAAGCAACAGTGAAACCTATAGTGGTGGAGTTAGGGTTTAGTAACATAACAAACAACCAAAAGAAAAAAATAGACAACAACCTTACCTTGGCGCGGTGGACCAACCACGATGATAGCGACAAGGCGACGATATCCAATTGACGGCAAGGGACACCAACAGCGGCGGCACGACGGAGGCTTTCCACGGAGACTCCAGCAGCAGTGATGAGGATGTGCTAATCTGCAACGACAATGTGGCTTACCGGCAGCTCCAGGTGGTGGTGGCGCAACCTTCTTCAATTCAAAGACCAGAGGGAGAGAGATGAGAGAGAGACGAGAGAGAGAAGAAGAGAAGAGAGAGAGAGAGTTTGCAGAAGTGAGGGAGAAGGGCTTCACATTTGAATTTTATCCCAAATTTACCGTCGGATTTATCGACAGAAAAATCTACGGTAAGTATTCGTCATTGCCTAAATGACGCATTTCACTAAATCTTGTTACTGTCAGAATTTTTAGATGGAAGATCTCGTAAAATCTGACGATAAATTCGGCGCTAATAAAATTAATTTTCGTGCCTCTATTTATCGTCGGATTTAGCGGTAGAATTTTAAATCTGACGGTAACTTATTCGAATGACGAATTTTTACTCATAATCGTCCAAAAATCTGCCGCTAAATTTGTCGATAACGTCCATCACTAAATCTGACGATAAATCCGACTATAAATCCGATGTTATTCAGCGTATTTTTTATAGAGTTCCATCTATATCTAGTTTATATTTTTTGCTTTATATCCCAATAGAATTAGTAATATCAGATTGAGCTGAATTATCAATTTTTGAATCTCGTTAATATTTTTGCAAAACTAACCACAAAACTAACCTTTAGGGCTCTTCATTTTTCTTTTTAAGATCATTATTTCCCTCCGTTAATAAATGCTCCTTTATTTTTCACACTAAATAAGATCCTAGCTACGTATTACCTTTACATTATCATTGTCTTCATTTATTTTGCTCACTCGATGTGAGGGTATCTTGCTAATTAGTACTGAAAGGCCATGACCCATGATGGATACTCACAGGCCTGAATTTGAATCCCCTAAAATTAAAAATAATATATTAAAGTGATAAAATAAAAAATAATTATGATTAAATTTATAATTTCTATTATTTGTAAGATTTACTATTTTAATTGAAGAATGATTAAACACTTATTTCTTACTTTATTAATCTTTTTATTTTAAAAAAACGTGATCC
The DNA here is from genome assembly GCF_003086295.3 of Arachis hypogaea. NCBI lineage: Eukaryota > Viridiplantae > Streptophyta > Magnoliopsida > Fabales > Fabaceae > Arachis > Arachis hypogaea. The sequence continues at coordinate 39,812,807 of NC_092048.1, read as the reverse complement.
ATTGAAAATAATATTGTGAGAAGAATAATATTGCATGATTAATAAAATTTATATATAGCCAATAAAAATAATTTGTATACAAAATTTTAAATCTTAAATCTTAAATTTTAATAGTATAAAAATAAAGAATTAACTAATATTAATAAAAAATATTGACCTCCTAACATTTTTTATTATGAAAAATTGGTGTGTTTGAATCATGTTATGCTTTGATGTTGTTCGTCCGTAATTATATTCAGCTAAAATTGTGAGCTTCGAAATTCAGCTCTTGTTCTTGTGCATGCAGAGCTTAATACTTTAGAATAATTGGTTACATTATGAGACAATATTATTCATTAATCGACGTATATTTTAAGATGAATTATGCAATTATGGTAACTCCATCCTTAAAAGAGTGTTATCATTTTATGGTTGTTCTGAGAGCTTGTAACCTTTTTCTCTTAGTGATATTATTATACTCATTATTGTGTAGATAAATTATAGGATTCAATTTCACTTCTCACGCTCAAAAGAAAATGACGAGAAAATGCGAAATGGTCGATCCTAAAACAAATACCGGATTGTCTGATGTGACCAAGAAACGGAATCATCCACTGCTCCATAGGATCTTTGTATTCAATCAATTTCATTATGAACGGCATTGACAAGGTTTGTTTGAAACATTTGCAATGGGATACTCTAAAAATGTAAAGATAAAACAAAGTTTGATTGATCTACACTCAACCATTTTCAACTCCATCATCTAAATATAACGTACATATTTATAAGATTTTCAGGTACAAATGAGTACTACAAAATAAGCATCTCATTCTATTATTCTGTATACTACATGATATACAGAATCAAAGGCACACCAAGAAAACCTGTAGCTTTTAGTTTTATTAGCAACATCTTTTGTTGTTGGAAACATTGAACATGCAACTTGTGCAGCACAGAAACGTTGGATTTATCAACAACTATCCCCTGACAATGATGCAGTGGAAAAGTCTGTTGCGGATCTTGGAGGAGATGACATAGTTGGTTTTGGTGGCATTTCCATAGACTCCATGCTACCTTCCAACATGTCAATCACTCTGCTTATGGTTGGTCTTTGAGAGGGAATTGTCTGAATGCACCACAAACCCACCATAATCATTTTCTTCGCCAACTCATTTTCTTCTGTGCTCATCACCCCATCAAGCCCCAAATCACTCCCAACCTCAAGCTTCTTGTAAATCACCAATTGTGGAAAGTATATCTCGCTCGAGCGACTCGCTTCAACATTCGCATTCTTCTGCCCTCCAACCATTTCTAGCAGCATCATTCCGTAGCTATAAACATCAGATTTATGAGATACACCTCCGAAACTCTTGTTGCACATCTCCGGAGCCACATATCCAACTGTGCCTCTAGCATATGACATTGACATAATGCTCTCATCCTTTGTGCCGAGTTTAGCTAGTCCAAAATCTGATATTTTTGGACGATAATTTTCGTCCAAAAGAATATTATGAGGCTTAATATCAAAATGCACAATCTTAGTGTTGCATCCTTTGTGCAAGTACTCCAATCCTTTAGCTATTCCGATTGCAATCTGGTACAACTTGTCCCAACTCAGGGCCGGAGTGCTTTGATCGGCCTTTTTGTGAACAAATTTTTCGAGAGAACCATTAGGCATGAATTCATAGACGAGAGCTTTTCTGCTTCCTTCGAGGCAAAATCCGACAAGAGTGACAACATTAACATGAGATGTTTTGCTAATGCTGGCAACTTCATTGACGAATTCTTCGCCGTTATTCCTTTTGGAGTCATTGAGCATCTTTACAGCCACAGAGGAACCATTGGGTAATTTTCCCTTGTAAACAGAACCATAACCTCCTTCTCCGAGTTTGACTTTGAAGGAGTTGGTCATTTTCTTCACGTCAGAGAAATTATATCTTTTTATACCAAGTGGACCTTGGCTTTCTAGAAAGGCTTCTATATTTCGATCATGCTTATTCATCAATCCTAATTGATTCTTTATGAACTTCCACACCTTAGCTTTATTGCGGCATATGATCACAGCAATCAGAGGTAGTCCAATTCCAGTTCCTAGGAAACCTGTCAGTACAATTCAGCATCAGCAAATCTAATTCCAAACTTGATTCATATTATTAGGTAACAAATTTATTTGAAAAAACTTGTACCTAAAACTAGCTTCAAGACTTTGTGCTTCGAACTACCTGCCAAGAGGGGGGAAAATTAATCATAATTAGATGAGTAGTGTGGAGAAGTGATTGTCAAATGGGAAAATATTTCACTTTTTGAGTTTTACAACTTTAGATATAAAAAAAGTAGAGAATGTTACAGCTACTTTCCTTAAAAAGAAATATTCAATGCTAAATAAAGCATGCGTTACACGATATCTGCTGATAGTATCCGTCACACCACAGCATCATGTAGGATGCATTAAATTACGGAGAAAGGTAGTGACAAGTCAACAACTGTGGGGAACTAGGTGACAATTTAGACATGTTAAATTTGTTCCTATGTGACAATGTCAATCATCTTTATTATTTTAATATCTCTTTCACTAATTAAGCTAATTGGCAATGTTTATCCCATCAGATTTATTATTTCACAGCTGCAGAGAGTATGCATTTTTATAAACACGGAAAATAGGGGCATTGTTAGGTGGGAACGTCTTTAAGTCAATTTTAATACGCTAGAAAAAAGGTATGTGCTATAATTTAAGAGTATCTTAAGGAGCAATCATTGCAATGGAGAATTGGAGATCCCATTTATATGTAACCAAATCCATCTCTGTTCTCATGACACACATGCTATATTAATTTATTTAGTACAGTAGAGAGGTTAGACACCTAAGTCAATGTGAACACAAGAAAATTAGTCATAGTTGGTTTTTCGATACTAGTAGTGATGGTGCTCTTCTGCTTTTAGCTTTTGGTATAAGATTATAATATAGGGAATAAAAAGACCATTTGGTAATTGGATTTTATTTATTATTATTGTTAGATGAATTTTGACTCTCTTTCTGTTGTTTTTGGACTACGATTGGCATAACTCCGATCCCATTGCATTCCTCTTCACACATTTGAACTTAATCCAAAGGCTAATTGAGAAGTCCCTTAAGACTAATTATTATAAAAAATCAAGATAATTATACATTTGTGTTGTAGAGTTTAGATAAATGTTTATTTTTTTTAATTTTTACAATATTTTCAATCAAATAAGTTATGTACTAATTTGTCATGAATCTGAATTTTATTTAAGAATTTATGATGGTTAATAAATTGTTTTATAATCCATATATAAGACAGAATTATTTAAATTTCTAATACTTATTTAAGCCGATAAGTGAACTCATTGCTAATTCATCCAAACTTAGATAAACTTAAATGGTAAATTTGCAAGAGAAAATTAAAAGAGAACATACTTTTATGAGAAGAACAAGCAGAAGCATGAGTTCCAGTGGGGCAATAACATGAAAACTGAGAGGAATCAGTTTCGTTATTGGTGCCACATACTCCTCCAGATTCCGTGCATGTTTTGCACTTTGAAGACAAGTCTGCATCATACTGAACATCAAACCCTTCATCCAATGCTCCCTTGAGATTATTCCCTACAGAACCTGAAACTTGCACTTGAACACTAACCCCACAGTTCCGAAACTGCTGAGCCTGAGTTCCATTGACAGCATAGAAACCACGTTTGCTGCTATCATTCTGGCACGTAAAATTGTTGGTGTAATGACTCCCAGATGGACAATCGTAGAATATAGTGATATTGTGAAGAGTGTTTGGGAGAAAATGAAAGGGACTTCCATTGAGAGAAGTGTTGGTGAGGTTGGAAGAACAGCGATCATAGACAAAGTCTGTTCTGACGAGTCTCATGGTACTCTGAGTTTGGTTTATGGCAAGTACATGGAACTTTTGCAAACCAATTTGAAGTGAAGTAGTGTTGTTGGTGCAGGTGAGTTTGAAACCATTGGTTCCACAAAACTGGGGTCTGTTCCCTCCCCAGAAAGGGTACGATGCGTTGGTGATGCGTGTTCCGCAGCTGAATGGTTTGCTGCAAATGGAGTATGAGGTGTCATTGTTTTCAGAGTAGGATTGCTGCAGAGTTATAAAGAAGAAGAAAAAGAAAACAAGAATGGTGTTACTCATGATTCTATGCAGAGAATGAAACAAGGTTATGGTCTTATGGAGATGGAGGAGCTCTTATTAGTTATTATTACTGTTGAGGAGCTCTTATTAATAAATAATAATGACTCGGAGAAGCTAATAAAGAGAGTTTCTTAGTTGTTTCACTTTCAGGGAATAGAGGAAAACAACAAATTAATCACGCGAAAAATTTGGACTTGGACTTTGGCTAGACTTTTCTTGGAAGCGGCGGGCTACTACATAATATTTTATAGAAAAATCGTTAAAAGTTTTATTTACTTAAAATTTCTTTAGTCCATACCGTTTAAATTTTATTCATTTAAATAACTAACGTATATAAATAAATTGAATTGGATTAGTAGTTAGTTTATTAGTCTATTTAAATAAGTATTAAGAATTTAAATTCTATTTTATGTATAAAATAACTAATTACGACTAATGATAAATTCTTAAATAAAATTTTTAATGACAAATTAATTTTTCACATGTTAGATTGGGGAGATACTGTGGAAAAAAAAATCTAAAGCATATATAATATTATATATTGTGTAGACTAAAGTGATTAGTGATAAGCGTGTTCATTTGAAAATTCTAGGAGGAGAAGATAAGAGAGCGATAGATTCATGTTTGGTTAAACAAGATCGATGGCATAGTGCTGAAATGAAACCCATGATTCAAGACTTTTTGGACGTAAAAGGAGTAGCTTGAAAGTGAAATTTCATCGGAGCCAGGTGTACCAAGACTATTATACTAAACGTTTTTATATTTTTAAATAGGGTTAAGTACTGAAATCGTCCCTAAGGTCTGGGGTGAAAATCAAAATCGTCCCCACCCTTTTTTTGTTATTAAAATCATCCCCAACGTTACAAAATGTTATAAAATCGTCCTTTTGTCCATAAATAAAATTTTTCGGACAATTTTGCCCTTATACAAAAATTAAAAAGTTTCTCCCCCTTCACCACTAACCTCTGTATTATCATCAACCCTCTGCATTATCATCATCACCACCATCGCTACACCATAACCACCAACAATCCAGCAACACCAACAGCAACAATCAAAATCAAATCAACAAAAATTTTAAATTAAACAATTCATCAATCATTAACTATAATTTCAGATCCAAAATTAACAACAACATAATTAAAAAATTTTAAAAAAGAAGTACAGGATGAACAAGAACCCACCACCACCACCACCATTATCATCATGGTCATCATCATCATCATCATCATCATCATCATCATCATCAGAATAACAAGAAACCAGAAACCACAAGAAACCACAACAAATCAGAAACCAGAAACCACAAGAAACCAGAAACCACAAGAAATCAGAAACCAGAAACCGGCGAGGAGCAGCGGTGGCGGCGGCAGCGAAGAGCGGCGGCGTCCGTGAAACCCTTCGCGTTCCCGAAACCCTTCCCCCTCTTCTTCCCGAAACCCTCCCTCCCCCCTCTTCTCCCTTCGCGTTCCCTTCCCCCTTTCCCTGAGGAGCAGAGCGGCGGCGGCAGCGAAGAGAGTAATGAAGACCAGTGGCGGTGGCGAGGAGAGTTCCCCTTCCCCCTCTTCTTCCCGAAACCCTCCCTCCCCCCTCTTCTCCCTTCGCGTTCCCTTCCCCCTTTCCCCGAGAAGCAGAGCGGCGGCGGTAATGAAGACCGGTGGCGGCGGCGAGGAGATGATTATTCATCTGCTTCTCACGTTCCATGAATAGAAGAAGAAGAAGAAGAAGAAGAAGAAGAAGAAGAAGAAGAAGAAGAAGAAGAAAGTGGTGGTGCAGGGCGGCAAGGCGGCGACAAGGCGGTGCGATGGTGCGGCGGTGGTGCGGTGGTGCCCTTCCCTTCCCCCTCCCCCCTGCCCCCTTTTTCTCCCCCCCCCTTTCTTTCTTTCTCTTCACACCCCACCCCCCGTTCTCTGTATCTCTATCCTTTCTTTACTTTCTTTTTTATTTATTTTTTATTTATTTTATTTTATAATTATATTTATTTTATTTTATAATTTTTTTAATGAGGGGTAGTTTGGTAATAAAAAAAATAAAATTGGTAAAAAGGATGATTTTAAAACGTTTTTGAATGTTGAGGATGATTTTAATAACGAAAAAAGGTCGGAGACGATTTTGATTTTGACCCCAGACCTTAGGGACGATTTCAGTACTTAACCCTTTTAAATATTAATGATTAAAAATAATAAATTCTGATTATTTTTAAACATTCCTCTTCTTAAATTAAAATAGTAGAATTTATGTATAATAAAAATAAATCTAATGATGATTAAATTCTCTCTCTATTATTTTATTAATTTTTTTTATTTTAAAAGATTTATATTCATTAAAAAATAATAAAAATAATATAAATAAACAATTTAGTACTATTTCAAAATTTAAAATTGTTTTAATATTTAAATTATTTGTAGAATATATGACTAACATAATTTATTTATTAATCTGTTTGTGACATATATATATAAAATAAAGATTGCTATTTATATTTTGATAATGTCATTTTATTTTTAAAAAACTTATGTAAGCATACAATATGTAATACCCTCACTATTAGAATGTCACGCTTTCTACTGCGTTACTCTGATAATAAGAGGTATTACGACGACTTCATGTACTTAATAATAAAATATGAGCTCTTGACTTGAAACTGTGTCACTGTTTTTTTTTTTATTGAAAAATCGGAAAAAATATTTTTACAATAAAATAAACAAGCATATACATAAACAAAACTCCTTACCCAAGTGACTTATACATGTTATATACATACAAATCATATAACTCCTATCCCTCCTACATAATTATAAAATTAATGGCGAGGGAAGAATAAATAATAACTGAACTAATACATCCATATCGCATAAGCTAAACTTAAAAATTTTTCATAAGCTTCTTCGTCCGTTTCCTGAAAAGAAAGTCTATAGGAGAGTGAGAACATTGTTCTCGAAAGGGTTCTTAGTAGAGGATTTTTAAGAATTATTGTAAGAAGCTATTATAGTTAATTAAAAACTATTTTCAAAACATAATGATTATCAATTTGTTATTCAAATCTAAAATTCGAATAACGGCGACGAAGGCGCGACAATGGCTCCAGTGGCAGCTCCCTCACAAGCTCTCTCTCTCTCTACCCAATATCTCTCTCTCTCTCTCTCTCATCGTCAGTATTGGTGGCAGCAGCGGGACGGATTTGACGGCGAGGCGTGGTGGCGCGGCGGCAACGCTCTTCCTCCCTTCTCCTCTCTCCTTCCTTCTCGTTCTCCCTTTCTTCCCTCTGCTCTTTCCCGTTCTCTCTTTTCTCTTTCTTTCTTCAGCGTCTTTGTGTGTGTGTGAGTGGTGTTATATGTGTGTGTGGATGGTGTTACGCGTGTGTGTATATGGAAAAGATGGGGTGTGACGGTGGTGAGGCGGTGGCTAGGGATTAATGGGTTCAATTTGGGGATTAGGGTTTTGTGTATGAAGTTGGAGATTTTGGGCAATTTAGTAATTTTAATAAAATTAAAGGGTAATATAGTAATTAAAAACTAATTTTGAATCCAATAGTAATATTTATACAATTATCATTTAATTATCAATTTACAAATTATTTTCAACTCAATACTCTAATTCAATATTTTGAGATAATCATATTAGTTTTTTTTTAATTATAAAATAGAGCTAAAAATCTATTATTCAAATTAAAGCATATAAAATTCTTATTATTATTCAATTACTAAAACTTTAAATCATATATAAGAAATTTCTTAATTGATATATAAAATTTTTTAAAAATATAATTTTAATTAAATATAATAAATTATAAATAAATTTTTATTTAATTTTTATAAATCCGAGATCTTACATCCTACCCCATTTATAAAAATTTTCGTTCTCGAAAATTGTTATAATAAAATAAGTTTAAACTTAAATTAAAGAAAATAGAATCTATGAATAGAAGTATAGGCATTGTCAAGGATGAATATTTAAAAGGGTCAAGTAAGCAATCAGATTCACAGGCAAGCAAAGGTATACAAGAAAAAATAAGTATGGTTGGAAAACATTCGAAACAAAGAATTCCAAAGAAAACAATGAAGAAAGAGATGGCACAAGTTCGCGTGGCACAAATAAAGATTATACATCAACCCGAAACTAACTCCATAACTTCTAACGCTCCCAAATCCCGTAATTCTCATTACATATTACTTCTATTTCGTCAATGACAACCCATTAGTGTTCCCATGTACATAAATCATTAGTATTAAGTTGGCCAGACCTAATACCATGAAGTATGCAATGGTAGACTAACAGCGTTAATCATCAGACAGTCATGCATATAAAACTCGAACTCTTGTTATCAGAACAAGTCATAAATCATGACAGACTCTCAGAGTATGCAGTGAAGCATAGTCAGTTCATTCCTCAGGCTCTATAGGAAAGACTACTTTGATACCATAATGTAACACCATCACTATCAGAATATCACGCTTCCAGATGCGCCACTCTAATAGCAAGAGGTATTACGATGACTTCATGTACTTAATAATAAAATATGAGCCCTTGACTTGAAACCGTGTCGCTTTTTTATTTGAAAAATCGGGAAAAAATACTTTTACAATAAAAAAAACAAGCATATACATAAACAAAACTCCTTACTCAAGTAACTTATACATATTATATACATACAAATCATACAACTCCTATCCCTTTTACATAATTATAATATTAATGGGGAGAAAAGAATAAATAATAACTGAATTAATACATCCATATCGCATAAGCTAAACTTAAAAATTCTTCATAAGCTTCTTCGTCCGTTTCCTGAAAAGAAAGTCTGTAGGGGAGTGAGAACATCGTCCTCGAAAGGGTTCTTAGTAGAGGTTTTTTAAGAATTAATGTAAGAAGATATTATAGTTAAAAATTATTTTCAAAACATAATGATTATCAATTTGTTATTCAAATCTAAAATTCGAATAACGGCGACGAAGGCGCGACAACGGCTCCAGTGGCAGCTCTCTCTCTCTCTCTCTCTCTCTCTCTCTTAGTCAGTATTGGTGACAGCAGCGGGACGGGTTCGACGGCGAGGCGTGGTGGCGCGGCGGTGACGCTCTTCTTCCCTTCTCCTCTCTCCTTCCTTCTCGTTCTCCCTTTCTTCCCTCTGCTCTTCCCCATTCTCTCTTTTCCCTTTCTTTCTTCAGCGTCTCTGTGTGTGTGAGTGGTGTTGTGTGTGTGTGGATGGTGTTACGCGTGTGTGTATATGGAAAAAGATTAGTTGTGGCGGTGGTGAGGCGGTGGCTAAGGGTTAATGGGTTCAATTTGGGGATTAGGTTTTGTGTATGAAGTTGGAGATTTTGGGCAATTTAGTAATTTTAATAAAATTAAAGGTTAATATAGTAATTGAAAACTAATTTTGAATCCAATAGTAATATTTATACAATTATCATTTAATCATCAATTTACAAATTATTTTCAACTCAACACTCTAATTCAATATTTGGAGATTTGAAGTTTTCTTTAAATTATAAAATAGAGCTAAAAATCTGTTATTCAAATTAAAGCATATAAAATTCTTATTAGCATTCAATTACTAAAGCTTTAAATCATATATAAGAAATTACTTAATTGATATATAAAATTTCTTAAAAATATAATTTTAATTAAATAATAAATTATAAATAAATTTCTTATTTAATTTTTATAAATCAGAGATCTTACATAATACAAAAAGATCATATATGAAATGTTATTATTAAAATAGGGTGACAATATCATCATTCTACACTATTTTTTATAAATAAATATTTGTAATTTTATAAGTAAAACACAAAATATTGTAAATAAAAACACAAAACTTCTAAATTTTTTGTTTTATTATTTTGTTTATTCTTCTTTTTCTCCTACTTTTTTTTATTTCTATTACTCTTTAGTTTTTTCTTTTTTTGTTTATCCTCTAAAAAGTTAAAAATAAAAAGAAGACCCAGCATAAGAACAAAAAGACAAAGAATGAAAAAAAAAACAAAACAATAAAGATAAGAGCAACAACAATAATAAAAATATAAAAGAAGCATGAAATTCATACGGTGAATGGTGTAGATAAATTTTGAGTAAACATTCAATTCAGTCCTTTTAAATTCTCAATTAGGATAAGACAACTCATGTCAATAAAATACACCTGTTTTGGCCCTTATCCATGACTAACGTGAGTCACGGTGGTCCCTCTATTATCTCTCTTCGTCAAACTTAACGAAAGAATCCTACATTGTAGTTAACGACGCTAATGTGGACATTTAGTCAGAGTTAAGTGTCACGTTGGCTGAGCAAGAATAGACCGGGGTCTAACTGTCACATTGCATTCTTCAAAAACGACGTCATTTCTAAAACTACAAAATAAAACGTCGCACACACCCATATAACCCCCAACCCATAACCTTTATTTACAGAATAATCAGACCCTTGTAATATTCTTTGCGGGAAAAGAGAAATACTTGATGGAGTAGCTGGCGATGGTGCTGACAAGGCCCTAGACGACCCTTCTAATGGCGCAATTGACTAGAGAGGGTCCTTTTTGAGATGCTTTTTCAAAATCATAAAGTTGGTGTTAACTTACAAGATGGGACATGCACTTGCAATGTTTAACAATTGACTGGTAAGGTTTTAATATGCACATTTATGTTATGCTTGGTTTTATATATATGCAGGTTTCAATTATATGCACATTACAATTATAATTGGTTTTATAAATCTTGGTGTGTTTCTGATTATTCAATGTGTGCTTCTGAGTATATTTTGTTTTCTGATTGGATAATGTGTATAGGTATGTCTTGTAGACATGCAGTTGTAGCATTGGCTAAAATGGGCCTTAAAGCTTAGGACTTTGTCCATAAATAACTAACTATGGATGCCGTCAGATCAACATATTCATACTACATTAAGCCTGTCAATAGTTAATAGTACTGGACACCAACTGATTGTCCAAAGCCGCTGCCTCCCACAATAAAAAAAGCTACTCACAAACCCAAGTTGAAAAGAAGAGCTGACCTAGTTGAGAGAAAGATAGGCACAACTAAAGCAAAAAAAGACTTTCATTGTTACCTACTCTAAGTGTGGCCAAAAAGTCATTACTACAAGACATTCATTAATAAGCTATAAGACCCTAATTAGAAGTCCATGATTGAAAAGGAGAGAAAAACACAAAAGGAGATAACAAATCAAAATCCATCTACCATTTTCATGACTGATCAGGTACTACTCCATATGTCACATCCTACCACATAGAGCTTACGCTTAAGTCGTAAAGTAGAGGTGGCGAGGTATTACGACCTCTAAAAGAAAACACACACACACACACACACACACATACACACACACATATTTGAAAGGAATTATAACTAGGAGCGTTGAAGAAGAAGCTAAGTAAAAGCGCAAATAGAAAATTGCATCGCACACGTAGGCTACGCATAAAAAGAGTAAATTAGTGCTTAAGGAAAGATAACATAGATATATATAGGGATCAGAGTACTAAAAGATACAAAATATCAAGCTCTAGACTCGACCTGCGAAACTAAGGCCGGCCGGAGTATACATACATATATATACATATCCCAAAGTTATTTCCAAAACATAAACAAAACATCTATTTCTCCAAAAGTAACATTTAAGATGGAAAAAATATAAAATATATACAGAGGAGAATCTATTTATATATATACATAGCATAAGTACAAAATACAGCATCCCAAAATAAAACTTCGCTTGCATAGGAAATCTCCAGATACATCATGTAAAACCCGGTTAATTAATGACTAATTAGCCCATAAATTAAAATATATTCTAGGAAGTGAGAAATAAGATTTTTATGGTTTAATATGATAGAGAAAATTAAAACAAAAATTTTGGCACCAATTTTAAAGAAATTGACCCAAGATTGGGCCGAACAGGCCAAACCGGGCCAACCGGACCCAAGTTGGGCCCAAGGCCCAGCCAAGTCTCTCTTTAATAAAGAGAGCTCAGCTCTCTCTCTCTTCAAAACACACACACACACTGGTTATGGAAAGGGAAACATGAAACCCTTGTTCCAAAAATCATTTCCAACTTCAATCCTTGATAACTTTTGATCCGGAGCTCCGATTGACGAGCATTTTGCGGCCACGCATCGGGCTTGTCGAGCTCTTCAATTCTATCTAAACAAAACTGTAAGTAAACTGCTTTTGCCTAGCTCCATTTCTGCTGGTATGTTCATTTCGGGTTTAAGGTTTGAAAGACTCAATTCCTTGATGATTTTTATATTTTAGGGGTTCACTAGACTTGATTCCTTGTGGGTATTACTCAAAGATCAGTGGATAGAGGTAAGGAAACTCTAAACCCTTGTGGTTGTCCAATTTCATGTGCCCTAGTATTAAAATTGTTCAATTATATGAACTAGTTGAGTTTATGTTGAATTAGAGTTGAAATTGCCAAATTGGAGCTTGATTAAAGTCTTGGAAAGGCTTGGAGCGAGCTTTTGGTGCTGGAAGACCCATTTGAAAGGTGTTGGAGTCTTGAAAGTTGAGGAAAAGTTAAATTGAAAGTGTTCCGGGTTAAGAGGGGAATCGGCCAAGGTATGGTTTCGGTTTTCTGTATCTAAAATTTAATGTGGTGTGAAAACTTAGGCTAGTGACCCATAGGATAGGAGTTGAATTTGTGATGATGGTTGATTGGTTGAAATGCATGATATTGATTATGTGAGTATTGGTTTTGGAGGGTGTAAATGATGTTCTTGTTGTTGGTACTTGTGAATTGTATATGATGATGATGAATGGTATGTTGACTTGATATTGAGATTGGGTTTGATATGGATATTTGATAGTGTATGTTGAATATTGTGGAATTGGAAGTATTGGATTGGAATTTAATGAGAATGTGGAATTGGTAAGGTGATGAATGTGTATTGCCTATTGTTGTACTTGAAATATTGAGTTTGAGATTGATTAAAGTGAATAATTTTAGTAGGTTGTAGATTGTATAAGAAAGTTGGAATGTGGTTGAGATTTAAAATAGTAAGGTTTTGGGTGGCTTTGAATGAAATTGGGGAGTGTATGTTTTGGAAAATTGGAGGTTTATAAAGTTGGTAAAATGAAATTTTAGTGAACTTCAACGGAACATATCTCAAGCTATTGTTTTTGGAATTTGATGCTTTTTATATCAAAAGAAAGATAATTTCACAAGCTTTAAAATGGTTTAAATTTGGTGGAAATCTGAATTTTGTGGAAGGAGATATGATCGTTGGAAGTTCGGGCCAAAAATCTGAATTCTACAACTTCAGCAGATTTTGTGATTTCTGGTTTGTGTGCGGACGCACAGCCCTGTGCGCATGCACACTCGGCGAGAATTTGGTCATGTGCACACGCACAGCCTTGTGCATATGCACACGCAGAGACAGGGCTATTGGTGGCAGCGCCAGCACGCCCTGTGCGCACGCGAAACCAACGAAGGATTGCGAGTTGTGCGTACGCACAAGCCTGTGCGCACGCACACGTCTAAAGATATTTCTGGGCATGCGCACGCACACCCCTATGCGTCCGCACGCGACCCAGTTCTTTTCTAAAGTTTTTGTTTTCAAGCCCTTCACTTTCCCAACAAGCTCGTGACCTTTTGAGGTGTTATTTCACACTTATAAACCCCAATTTCATCCCCTAAATCTTAAATTGATGTAAAATGCCTAGTGAATGAGAGTGAGTTAGGGAAGAGGGTAACTTGTGGGTGAAGAAAGAGGATGTAGTGAGAAGTTATGATTAATGATGAGGTTATGAGTTGTTGAGGATGATGGTGGAATGACTGAGTATATGGAATGAGCCGAAGGGCTGTGTATAAGATACGAGCCGAATGGCGGTGTATATGATATGAGCCGAATGGCTGTGTGTGATATAAGTCGGGTAGCTATGTGTGATAAATTGTAAATTTTGGTTGGAAATGAAATGTGAATGTGAATGATTTGTGTATCTTGAGTTCTCTTTCTCGAAAGTGCGACCCCAGAGAGATGGTGGAAGGTGAGGATCCCCTTCCTGGTTTCTCCTGGTATTGTAAAATCGTCGCCAGCGAGATGGTGAGAGGTTAGGATCCCCTTCTTGGTTCCTCCTGGGCATATGAGAACGTACCTCCTGGGTAAATGCAAAGGGTTATGGTTTCGCCCCACTTGCTCCATGTTGGTTAGTATAGAGGCTCCCCGGGTGAACGCAAGGGTTGTGGTTCGTCCCACTTGCCCCGGGTTATGATGAGTGATGATATGGTTATAAGGAAAGATTATGGAATGTGTATGGATGGATGTGAAATGACTATCTGAGACACGAGTTTCCCTGGATGAAAGCAGTGACTAGCCACCACGTGCTCCAGGTTGAGACTCAATACTCTGCTGACCCTATGTCGTAAGTGTGGCCGAACACTGTGAAAGGTCCGGATGAGCTCGCCCCCGTGATAAACACCAAGAGTAGGTGTTGTATTATGATTATGATTATAAATATGAATATGTTATGATTGAGTATTACTCGAGTTGGGGATGCACGACAGAGGGACCGTCCAATGGTTAGCTACCAGGACTTGTCGGGTTGGCTCTATAACTGACAGATGAGACTCATCAGCCGCTAGGATAGGCATGCATCATATGCATTATATGTGATTTGTTTGGATTACCTAAGTGATTGCATATTAAATGTTACTTGATTATTTGCTATATTTGAATCCTATTTGTAATTTCTCTGTTTGTAATAACTGTGTTTGTTGCATTGGTTCCGATGGTGGTCGGGAGGTTCGGAGGAGTTGGAACGGGGAGTTTTAGATAGTTTTGAAGACCCTTAGCTAGTTGCCAGTTTTATCTCTATGGTTTAGTTATGCTTTAAGTTTTAATTATCTGTTGGAAGTTCTAGGATTGCCTTCGGCTTTTCCAGGACATTACATGTTAGATATGTGGGCACTGTTACCATGCTGAGAACCTTCGGTTCTCACCCATGCGAATTTTGTGGTTTTCAGATGCAAGACAGGTAGTTCCTCGCTGAGGCATGCTGGAAGCTTCTGATGTTGCGAAGATCTAAACCTTTTGGGTTTATTTTGGTTATTTGTATTTTTTTAGATACTTATTATCTCCACTTATTATATATATGCTGTATTAATTCCTCTTAGAGGTGATTTTGGAGACTCAGGTTTTGTAACTCTATATTTTGGGGTTTTCTTTTGGGTTCTCCTATATATCTATATGTATATACACTTATTCGCTCGGGCCGGTTTATCTTCACGAGTCGAGTCCTGAGTTTTGTTATATGTACTTGGAATTCTTGGTAACATAACTTCTTAGCTTGTTCTCTCTTGCACTGTCTGCTTTATCGTTTCGTGAGTGTTACGTTTTTTTTATTTAACGATTTTGTTTTATCCCTTCCTTCAAAGGCTCCTAGTTATAAAAATTCTTCACTATATTATATATTAAATTTTTATTTTTAGAGGTCGTAGCGCCTCGCCATCTCTGTTTTACATCCTAGGTGTAAAGCTTTGTGTGGTAGGGTGTTACACATCAGCGAGGTGCCTCTCGTCTTACATCTGAAAAATAACAATATATGTATGGAATGAGAATTGAAGGTTATCAGCATGATAAAGGTGCCAACATAGATAATATATAAGGTCTCAAGAAAGTCAGAGGCATTCATAGAACACCTACACTCAAATTTCAGCTTAAAGATCCAATTAAATTAGAAATTAGGTAAATTATCTAAGGTATACAAGTTCTAAATCTAACTTTAACCTAACACTTCACATTCTGTCTCCTCCAACCCTCCAAATCACCGGTGGAACAATCCCCCCTCACACCTCCGCCAAGAGGGGTCTCTCAGAAAACATAAACATACAATTCAAGTAAGAAAAATACAAATAGAATACAAATACAACAAATAGGCAATTAGCATATAAGCATAGTTAAACAATTAGACAAACCAAGATAATGCACACTCAAGCAAAACATACAAATGCATATGATGTATGTATATCCTATGGCTATTGAGCTCAACTGTCGGTTATACAGCCAACCTGATATGTCCTGGTAGCTAACCTTGGACACTCCCTCTGTGCGCGCATCCCCAAGCTTAATAATATCCATAGAAAAATCTCAAGCTCATCCATGGGAGAGACAATCACTCCAAGCTCAAATATATATATATCATGCACATGGGAGAACCCAGGGAGTTAAAGTGTCCAGTCACATCTTATGACAGAAGGTCAATTTGTCTCAATTTTATAAGCCAAATAGACTTTCAATTCATCATTATCAATATCATAATCATCATTAATTACACATCATGTATCATTCATCACTTCATTGGTTTAACAATTTGACTATTCACTTCTCAATCTCTTCCTCAATTTTCTACCTAACTCATTCAACATGTTCTCCCTTGTTCTAAAGGTTAAAGACTCACTAACGGACCCTAAATAGGTATTAAAAGAGTTTGAAAAGTTAGAGAAATAGTTTAAAACTTATGTTCGCGTACGCGAGCCCTTGGGCAGGGAGGCATCCCCACGTCGTACGCGAGCCTATCCTTAGGCCAATTCCACATGCATTTCATGTTCGCGTATGTGGGACGTCTGGAAGAACCCAGGGTCTGCGTCGTGTGCATGTTTGCATACGCATCTGCATCAAAAACATCAAAAAAAGATGTTAAGTTTGCAGAAAATAGGTTTTGACACCAAATTTCAAACGTGCATAACCTTTTCATTAAAAATCATTTTTAGTCCGTTCTTCAAACATTACAAACTTCGTGAATCCAATTTTTATTTGAAATAAATTTGACAAAATTTGATGGTCTGCAAGCCAAGTTATAGCCCACCAAAATTGGTCAAAAATCAAATTTTTGCCAAAAGTACCAAACCTCTAAATTTCCAAAACTCTCAATTCAAAACCAATGTTATTACACCCAAGATAGCACTAAAGGTATTCCATGCAATTCCATATCCTTCCCACAACATGCCCATACTCAATTTTACCATTTTCGTTCTAATTAATCCAAAATCAAAACCACACAATTCATTATTATTCAATCTATCATCATCACAGCTTATTATCATCACAATAATCAATAATCATTATCAATCCTCATCAACATCAATAATCAACACATTCTCATAATAAACTCAATATTTTTACCAAAATTACTAAACCTTAACAAGTTTACATAATTCAACTTATCTTATGGTCAACTAGCCTACGTTTTTGTGTTACATTACACATTATCTACAAGAAACCAAAACCATACCTTGGTCGATTCCTCCCTTGAAATGGTTTGGTTAGGACCCTTGAAGGATGGAAAAAGTCCAAGTTTTAGAGGAGATGTTGCTGAAATTTTTATAAAAAATTAGAGGCTTCGTTTGAAGTGGTTATTTAGAAATATTTGGATTTAATGATTTTATGATTTGATTTTTAGTTATTAAGAAAATGATTATGTTTTGAGTTTGAATTTATCGATGAGTGGAATGGGAGGTATGATGAGATTGAGTGTGATAATGAAGGATGATGAGGATTGATTTTAAAGTATGATTTTGAATGAATAAAATGATTTTGAGAATTGATTTGAAAATGAACTTTAAATCTGACTGAGATATATGTGACCGAGTAAAAGGCAGTGGCATTGTTCACTTGCTCCGGATAAAAGTTCGAGATGTTGGGTAAGAGGCAAGGGGTGAGTTCTGTCATCGCTTGCTCCGGGTCAAGATTTTAAAAGATTATGGTTTTGAATATGAGTTTTGACCTGTCAAGAATCATGGTGGTATACCGCTTGTCCAGCATCGCAATGTTTATGGGGATCGTGGTTATATATTTACCTCCCACGGGTGTGTGTTTTCCAATTGAAAATCTTGCAAGGATCGTGGTGGTGTACCGTTCGCAATGGTGGGGATCGTGGTGGTATACCGCTCACCAGGTGGGGATTGCGGTGGTGTACTACCCACCGATTTTCAAGAGGACGATATCCAGGTTAGCTACCAGATGTGTCAGGTTCTGGCAAAGTAACTGACACGTGAGCTCACGGCCAATAGGACAGGCATGCATCATACTGCATTTGTTTGCTTTGTCTGGGTATGTTTAATTGTTTGGTTTTGCCTATTTGATGATTTATGTCTAATTATTTGTTGTACTTGCTGTAATTGCTCTCTAATTGTATTTGCCTTGCATTGTTTGTTCCTATGATTGATTCTGTTTTGATTTTAAGTTTTGATGATGATTTAATTTGAACTAGGCCGGAGGCCAAGTTGTTTTTATTTGGGCCAGAGGCTGAGTTAATTTGATTTGAGCCAGAGGCCGTGATTGGTTGGATCAATAGTAAGTTTTGGTTAAAATAGTTTCTTGAAAAGCGGTGAAATGTATGGAATGTTATTTTGCGTGAAATTTTTATTAAAAAAGTATGAGTTTTAAGTTTGGATTATGAACTAACGAATCACTGTGATTGAAAATAGTTTTATTTAAAATGTCTTCTTATGAAAATTCTTAAACCCTCTACTTAGAACTAGCGAGGACGATGTTCTCACCCCCCTACAGACTTATCTTTTTAGGACAGACAAGGAAGCGTGTGAAAATTTTGTTAAGTTCTTAGATATGATATTTCTGTTTGTATATACAAGTTGTAGATTTCTCTCGCCTTTATTATTATATTCTTGTAAGAGAGATTGGAGTCGTGACTGTAATGACCTGTATATATAATATTTGTAAGTTGCTTAAGTAAGAAATTTTGTATATATGTATATGCTTGTTGTTTTGATTAAAAAGTATTTCCATATTTTTTAAAAGAAAACAACGATATGGTTTCACGTCAAAGGCTCTTATTTTATTAGTAAGTATATGAAGTCGTCATAATATTTCTCGCTATCAGATTGGTGCAGCCGTAAGTGTGACATTCTAATAGTAAGGGTATTACATTAAATGTATGAATTGTTGTGTTTTTCTGTTTCAATTCTACAATACATCCCTATGGTCCTTGCTAAATATTTAGTACCATTTAGCATTGACACTAGATGGATTATCAATAGCCTTCCATCACTTATTATGAACATATGGATTATCAATGGACTTCCGTCACCTACTATAAACATATTCTGCTTTAAGGTATTCAACAGTTCTGGTAGAGGGAAGGAGTTCAATTTTGGTCATGGTTGAAAGATTTTTTTTCGAGATATATAGGATTGTATTAGGAGTTGTTTGTATTTTTAAGGTTTTATCAATCTTTCTATTTGAGGTTCATGTTGATATAGAAAGATATTGTGTATTTTAGTTATATTTGGACTTAGTTTTATATAAGAGTAAATTCTTGTTTTCAAATTTTACACAATATCACCCTTGCTTCTTATTGCAGCTGAAAATGTTGTATACAGAAATGTTTTACCAGTTCCACCGTATTCATACACAAAGAAGAATCCACCTAAATTTAACTGAACAACCTTAACAATCTCATCAAATGCATGGTGTTGTTCATCATTCATTTTCTGTTTTGACTCATTGCATTGTGAATGTAAGATACCACGGTCAAAATTAAGCTCATCAATAATCATTCTATCATCTAAACCATCAATATTATCTTCACATGGGTATGGAATGGTTTTAAAATCTCTAAGTGATCTGCCATTTGCTTGCATTTATTCTTCAATCTTTATAGGAGTGAGGTTCAAAATCTATTCATCTATTAAACATAACTCTATATCCGAAAGAAATACAAAAGAACACAGATATTGTAAGACAATAATGTCTTAAAGTGTAAAATAAATTTAGGATACTACATATTGTATACATTACCTTGATTATGGTGTTTCCTTCTCATTTCAAACAAAATATCATCTGCAAAATATTTGTAGCATGTTTCCCAAACATATTCAAGTCTAGAAAGTGTATTTAAGATTAACAAAACAACAAAAAGTCCACGAAGGTATTTAGCTGAAGCCCACGTGCTAGCTTCTAGAATTGCATCAATAAATCCTCTGTCGTCTTGGAGGAGACTAAGTGCATAGCATATGTTTTACAAGAACTATACGAAACCCGTTTCACTGTACGTATGTCTTTGAAGCTTTTACAACCACGTTGGATGTTAAGTAGAAGTCTTAAGTAATAATCTTCACTATTACCATGTGGTACATGGCTTAGCCTACCTATTGAGAAGCCTATCTTCCTTGGAACCCACATAGAATGATCCTCCTTCTATACAAACTTATTTGAAAACTCACTATATGTAAGAGTCCTACCAATTTTCATATCTTTTATTAGCAGCCATCCATGCCAATAGTTTAGTCAGCTTTCCATCGGCACGTTCAATTACATCTTTTATGCTTTCGTTGTCTCTAAAAATAATTGGATACTCATTTGATGGATGAAATGGAAGTCTAATAACAACATATTCTTTCACTTGAATATCATAACCAAATATTTTTCAAGCTGCTTCACTCGCAGATATATACCTGCAATCATAGTAGTTGCATATCTCGTCAACAACTTGCATTCCACTACCATCATCCGATGTCTGAAAGAATGATGTAGTGACTTTGTCATTTTCTTTGTGTACATATTTGAATAAGTACTTAATGGCAGAAGTTTAACATGTATACTCGACGTTAATGTGACAACATACTTTAATAACAAACATGGATTGTAAGGAACAATGTATGAATTATCAAGCAAAACGTTCCTCTTTGCTATAGTACAACATCAACCCTCTTGTACTTTGGGAAACCAACCTCATCAGTAATGGTCCTAACACGGAATGCTTAGGGAAGAATTTACTGCAACGGCCATTAATCATGCACAGGCTATCCTTGTTGTACTTCCCTCAAGGGCCATGAACTATGAATTTCTCCACTGCTGCATATAATTTAGGCCTAGACCTTTGATCAGGTATCTCAACAGTAATGTGCCTATCTTTTAATCTGGCCGATCTTGTGCTTGTAAACTAGTTTTTTGTAGCAATCTTTTAATCTCAGTCTACTCGGTATTGCTTGTGATAGTTATGAATTAGCTTGGGTAGCCAGCATACTTACATATCGCAAATACATCTTTACAGTTGTTAAACAAGTATCTAGGACCTCCAGTAAAGCTACTCGAAAGAAAAATACGTTGGCCAGTGACAATAGCATCAGCTTCATCTCTAGTAAATGATTCGTGTAGGACTTTATAATTTTCAACTCTTAACTTATATTGGTTGAATCTGAAAAAATTAAGCCTATCAACCTTTATCATTGTCTATGCATCAACTAAAAATTGTTGAAAAAGCCTACCTGATTGTAACAACATAGGCAATTTTGTGCTCTCATTTAAACACGATAACTAAAGAGTTGTTTGTGTTTTTAAGGTTTTATCACTCTTTCTATTTGAGGTTCATGTTGATATAGAAAGACATCGTGTGTTTTAGTTATATTTGGACTTAATTTTATATAAGAGTAAATTCTTTTTGCAAATTTTATACAAGTGGATGGATAATTTTTTTTTTATATATACTTTATGAATCTGTGCTCTTTCGGACATTTTATTAGTAGATCTATTTTGTGATAATTTTGTCTTTTTTTAGTGTGACCTAATTAAGTATACGATGTTGTCCATATTAGGTCATCCAATTGAGTAGTTGTCATGTAACCATATAACATGTACATTCATATTTAGCATTTTCGTATTATAATTAGTTCCGATTTTTTCACTAATAGAATATTCTACTTTAAGTTTTTCAATAGTTATAGTAGACAAACTAAATTTAAGTTTGGTTTTAGATGGAGGAATTTTGTTATGCTGCCTACAAGTTACAACCGGGGATGTTTGCATATTCTAAGATTATATCAACGTATCCATTTGAGACAAAGGTTGATATACTCAGAAATGTTAAGGTATAGTGTTCAAAAACTCATCCTTTACGTTCCTAAAAAACAGTGTAAGCATTTCACTCATGTCCTAAAACAAAATGGAGTTAATAAAAATAGACCATAAAAAATTCAGTACAATGTAATGGATGATACAAAAACAAAGAAATATATAAAATAATAGATAGAAACATAAATCATATCAGGGTTAAGCTTAAGGTAAAAAGATGGTGCTTTGAGATATCGGCTAATCATGACATTCGACGAAGTAACTAATACTCTAAGAGGACTAATAAATAAATGAGATGCAGGGAGAGGAGAGGGTAGGGAGGACAAAAACCGAGATGAATGTGTATATATAAAGGATACATATTGCTGTATTAGTCAAAATTATATAAATACATTAAATTATATAAATTAGATAAATGAAAATTTGCTTCAGCATCATAAAATGACCAATAAATGTATCCATATCTACATGCTTGTAATAGTTCAAAAGATCAATGAAAAAAAAAGGGACAACACCTTGTGATTGAACTAAAAATATATCGGTATACAATACGATAACGACGATGAATGAAGAATGTGATTGGGTCATTAAAAAAGTTAGAGAAGAAAGATGTCAGAAAAGAGAAGATGGAATTAAATAAAAATTAATGAAGGTATTGAAAGAGGATCAAAGCAAAGAGGATGGGAAGAGAAACTGGGAATAAAAAAGAAGGAGCATATATGATCATCAGAAAAAAAGATCACTGTATGAACTCCCACTGTGAATTACTCTTGTTGGAGACACGTAAAAATTTCACTACTAAAATCCTCTTTTAATGAATATGTATTAGATATTTAAAATCTTTCTTTTAGTGCCACATCACATACTGACTGCGTCCATATCTGACATTTTATGTTATAATCATATTAAATTAGATTGGATGTGTTTCAAGATAATTTACCTTTTCTATTTTGGTATACATTAAAACTAATTTTAGGATACTTCTAGGATCCCAAAACCAGAATTTCAGAAAACTTAGAGTATCTGTAATGCTAGTTCTAATTTTAATTTTATTTTGGGTCTTATAACAATATTTGTAAGATTATATGTCATAAATAGTGATTTGAAATTAAAAGTGAAATTCGCTCCTTCAATACTTAGTTTTAATTCAGTTAGAATTTTATAGGTTTAATTATTCTGTTGGTCCTATAGTTTCGTAAAATTTTTTAATTAGGTCTTTATACTTTTTTTCTTTTTAATTGGGTCTCTGCACTAATTTTTTTTCAATTAAGTCCCTCTTAGTAGTAATTGGCTTAATTATAGGGACCTAACAAAAAAAAGAATTGGTATAAAGACCTAAATAAAAGGAAAAAAAGTGTAGGGACTCAATTAAAAAAAAATTGGTGCAAGGATTCAATTAAAAGGAAAAAAAGTATAGGGACCTAATTGAAAATTTCGCAAAACTATAGGGACCAATAGAGTAATTAAACCAATTTTATATTATTTTTAAGGATAAAGTATACTTTTTGTTCCTAAATTTTGATAAAAATTTTTAAAATACTCCTAAGTTTTATTTTGTTTTAATTTTGTCCCAAAAATTTTCGATTTGTATCAAATATACCCCTAACAGCTAATTTTTCAAAAAATTTAAGACCAATTCAACAATAATTTCATAAGAACAACCCTCAACACAAGCAAATCAAGTATAATTTTTATGTATTATTATTAGATTGGTCTTGCATTTTTTGAAAATTTAGCCGTCGAGGATATATTTGATGCAAATTGAAAATTTTTGGAACAAAATTGAAACAAAATAAAATTTAGGAGTATTTTTAAAAATTTTGCGAAACTTTAAAAATAAAAAGTATACGTTACCCTATTTTTAATTATTTTATTAATATAATCATATGAGTGATTCATTTTTATTAATTCTTCATCAATGTAATAATAATATATTTTTAAGGTTATACCGATTTTATTTCATAAATTAATTTTAATATAAATTTTAATTTTAAATTAATTCTCTTCTTAAAAATATTAAAAATGATACCCTAAAAATACTCGATTAAAAATACTCTCAACTATATCTGTTAAGGGTTTAAATGTTAATAAGCAATGTCACTAAAAGTGATCAGGAACAAGGACAATTGTAACATGACAAATTAAATACTGGTTCATAATCAAGAGTCAAACTTGGACTTAGACTACCACTGGTGCTGGACACAAGTCAGACTATCCTTTTGCTTGGGCTTGGGTTAGAGAGGGAGTGCAACACTGGCCCAATAAGGGCAGGTTGAAGTGTTGAACCACCCTAGCTAGTCCATCTAAACCTATACGCTAGTTTTTTTATGGGTTTCAAAACTTCTAACTGGTTACTACTGAATTGCCAAAGAAGTTGCATATATACAGTAGGTAGGGGTCTAAATCCAAATATCAATTGGGCCACTCAGAATCAGAAGTTGAAGCTCCAGTCTTTGAGAAGCCGTAAGCCATGGCATTCAGTTCCCAGTCTGGCAACTCATTATTATGGCTATGGCTACTGCTTGGCACATAGCCAAAATACTTGCTTTCATCATATTCAAGTGTAGCTGCTGCCGCTTCATGGTTGTTTGCAAATTGCTCCTCCCCTATTTCAGTCATATACATTGATTAAATCAGTTTGAATCCATGAAAGAATTATCTAATTGTAAAATGCCAGGTCATCAACATACCTTGTGTTAACAAAGCAACGTTATCATTCAAAACGGCTTGATCAATTTCCTCCAACTCATTCCATCTGCTATATGCTTCGCTCACCATTTTCTCTAAATACACCTGCAGGCGAATTATGGGATCAAATCAAAGTCCAAGAATAAATTAAAACACTTGCTTGATAATATATATAATTAATTAATTAGATAGATATGCATACCCTATTGTAGCTGTTTAGGTCTCGGCCTTGCAGGATTTGGCCATTGATATCAGCTCTAATCAACTGGCATATAGGACTCAGATAGATGGTATAATTAGCATGACTGTACATATACACTTTGTTGCCCATGTTACATGTCTTTGCATGCTTTATTGTCGCTTCCCACATTTTCTCCGACATCCCAATCCCTAATATCTGATCGTACACATAATACTACTCATTAATTCATCCATGTAAATATTACAAAGTTATTTAATTTGACAATAATGAATATTGTTATACCTTTCTAAGCATTTGAGGATCAACAACCGATAACTTGAGGAATTCTTGGACTGTATTAATCCCCTCCGCCGAGAGTTTTTTGTGGAAAGCTCCGTCTTTCCCGATCTTTTCTAGGCGCCACACTTGGTCGTCCAACATTGGTGGGTGATGCTTTTTGTACACTTGAGACCATCAAAACACAAGAATTATATTAGCACACAAATTCTTTTTCAGAAGGGAAATAGAAAGAGGATGGAGTAAGAACTCACATTCACCACGGTGATCCTTAACTACGAAGGCTTGAGTGATGCCTTCACGAATTCTGATAGCACCTTGTTGGTTGGGAGAAACCCTGACAGCAACTCTGAACTTTCTGCTACGGATCCAGCTAGAGTTATCGGTAAACTCAATGTCCCCATTCATGGGTGCAATGTCATCCCTCATGGTGAGATTCAATTCTCCGCTGAGCAAGGGCCTCTTCCCTGTTCTCTCCTTCACTATATGCCTGTTAAACTGCTCGCTGCTCCACCACGATTCTTCGCCGGGAAAATCACCATCAAGAACCACCAGCTCTAGCTTTACGGGATAGGGAAGGCTTGTTCGAACCATTTGATCATTGTTGGTTTTGTCAACAAGAATCACTTGCATGGGGTTCCCTTGTGCGTCGAGTATTCTGCTTGAGGTGAATATGGGCAGGGAAAGTTCGTTTGTGAACATGAGTTGCAACTTCGGTGGTTGCTCCGATGATGACGATGATGCCGCTTCAATTCTCAGTGAAGGGGAGCGCGTGTAGTTACTTCCATGACGGTGTCTTATTATGACTCTTTCCACCTCTTCATTTACCACTTTTCTTAGCAAAGGTTCCAACCCTGACAACAGGCTCTGCATGTTTTTCACCCTTACTGCTTCCCCTATTATCCTGTGCCAACAATTAACAATTACTAATTATTAATTAACTTCAGTTCATCAAACATGTTATTCAATTCAATCTAGTAAATAAATAAACATACGAAGCAAGAGAAGGCCTATTCGGTCTCATGCGTTTGTCGCTTGCCTCTTCTGCATCTCTATCAGAATCGTCAAACAACCGTTTAGACGCCATTGATGACAATTATTATTATTATTTAATTTCTTCTCAACACCAGGAATTTATATAAATATACTGGAGAGAATTAGAGACAGATTGCAGTGATGTATGTGGGGAAATATTGGAATGGAAGAGAATAGATGAAGCAAGGTGTATGTGTGGATGATAACTGAAAGAGAGGAGTTCGAGTATATTTCTATATATACCGGTCAGAATTATTGTGAAATACTAGAAGCAGGTTCTTGGAATGTAGGAGGAAATAGCCAAGAAAATTAGCTACCTAGAATTCGTATCATACCATGTAAAAAAGACTTTGACTCTTAACACTCGCTTCAGAAGTCAACCTCAAATATTTTCGTTTAGTTTTGTTTTATACTATATAATATTACTATCTGTATGTATGTGTATATGATATGAAAAATTAAAAATCATCAAGTAAGCTAGGCAAATTTGAAAAGGTTGGTAAAAGTGTAGGACCCAGAGAGTTATATGGATTGAAATTGAACGGCACCAGCATTCACATAATCACATGTAATCTGATACCATCAGATTCATAGCAGATTATTGCTTGCTAAAAGTGAAAAGTGGCCGCCGATACCGTCAATAATCCCATATATCTTGATGCATGAAGTGAGAGGTACCATCACCAAAAGAGGATTAATCTTTTGATTCGGAGCACTAATTGTGATCAAGTCAAGTGTACGTGTTAGTTATTTGATGTGATGACTTATAAGTTATGCTTGTTTTCTTACGAGAAAATGACATTTATTTAACAAGATATTTTCTTTTTATTTATAAAATACATAATCAATTCTTATAAAATTAAAATAATACATTTTTTAATTTATTTGATCAAAATATCCTTCCCTAGTTATTATTGTTATATATATAAATTAGTAGCAATTATTTGGTTGATTTAAATAATAATAATGTAAAATAAATTCATTATTGTAATAAAAGTTATTTATTTTTAATATTTCATCACATAATATAAAATATTTTAACTTGTTCTAAAAGTACTTCACTTAAAATCTTTATATATTTGATGATTAATGATAAAATATTAAAAATAAATATTACTGTTTAAATCAGAAAAATAATTATATGTTTTATGTTATATTTAAATCAACCAATTAATAATAATAATAAATATGTATTATTATTATTATCAAACAATAATCACTAATTTATATATAATTATATTATAATAATTATTGAAAGATATTTAGGTCAAGTAAATTAAAAGTAGTTTAGTCATTTTAATTTTGCAAAAGAAACGAACATATATTCTTTAAATAGAAAAGAGGAAATGTTGTTTAAACATCTCGTATAAAAACACCAATTGTGGTCTTTTTTTTTTTTAATTTATTTATTTCACATCTAACAAAAGCATACAATGATCTTTTTAGTTGCATACCGTATATGTAAAACAAAACGATAATAAGCAGTTTATTTATTTATTTTTTAAATGTTTGATAATAAAAAATTAATAAAAATAACTAAATTTATTTTATTTAATATTTATTAATTATTGTAATTTATATTATTTAATATTATAATAATTAATAAATATTAAATAAAATAAATTTTGATTTTTTTTTGTCATCTTAATATTATTGGTTTTTTTTTTTTTAACTTTGTAATAACTAATAAGCAGAGAGTGGCACCAAAGTACGACGGCAAATACAAGCAGAAAGATTATAAAAATTGTTTATTACTGCCTTATGTATAATCTAGTAATTTTCCAATAATTTGCTTTCTTTTATATATGTTTTTTGCGTTTACCAGTTTAGTCAAACCACATGCTTCAAGTCACCAAAAAAAAAAAAACCACATGCTTCTAGGAAGGATCCAATGCGCGTTTGTTCTCAACTATACGCTGTTCGAGCTCATTTTACCGACGATTATTCTCGTGTTGCTATGAAGATAATTACATTGTACTAACTTAAAGGTGGATTTTTTTTAATTATTTAAGACACATTAATTAATAATGGAATGTAAATACAGTAGATATATACTTCTATTCAAATAAAGTCTTCATGAGTCACCAAAAAAAATAAAGTCTTCATTCTTTTATACATACATTTGTCAGAAACAATTTAATCCGAAACAAAGTATTTCAAGAGAGATATGTCTAAAATAAATACAATAAAAAATATTAAATTTTAAATATTAAATTTTTATAAATTATTTTCAGTAGATATATATATTTATTGAATGTATTACATTTTTACAAATTGTCTAAAATAAACACAATAAAAAATATTAAATTTTAAATATTAAATTTTTATAAATTATTTTCAGTAGATATATATATTTATTGAATGTATTACATTTTTACAAATTATTAAATTTTCAGTAGATATATCTATTGAATGTGTTACATTTTTATAAATTATTAAATTTTATTAAATATAAATTAAAAATTAATATAAAAAAAGAATATTAATAAATTATAATAAATATAGAATATATTATTTTTAATATAAAATATACTAGACGTTATTAATACATAAATAAATAAATAATTAAATATTTTTTAATATATAATATTTTAAATAAAAAATATAACATTTTATTTTTAAATAATAAATATAAAATATATAAATATAAAAATATTTTATTTATTAAGATCAATTATCATGTAATAAAATTTTTATGATATTAAAAAATTATATTAAAATAATATTCTAAACTGTAAAATAAACCGCGAGACCCCTTCAATATATTTATACTAACGCATAAACTGTTATATCTCTCTCACGGTTTATGCACATTTTACATTCATCCGTAAACCGCGACATCTCTGTAGCGGATCACGTGTATTCGTAAATCGCAAGACCCCTATTGCAGTTTACATAGATTATGAAAAAAATATATGTTAGTATCCTTCTTCCATTTTGTGCATTTTTCATTTTGTGTATTCTGATCAAATTGGTTTGTATTATATTTATTATAGTAAATTGTCTTAATTAATATTATGACAAATATAAAATAAGATTTAATTATTTTATATTTTTATGTTGCAGTTTAGGTTATTATTTTAATATAATTTTTTAATATTACAAAATTTATTGCATGATAATTGATCCTAATAAATAAAATTTTTTATATTTACATATTTTATATTTATTTAAAAATAAAAGATTATATTTTTATTTAAAATATTATATATTAAAAAATATTTAATTATTTATTTATTTATGAATTAATGACGTTTAGTATATTTTATATTTATTATTGTCTATTAATACTCTTCTTTTATATTAGTTTTTGATTTATATTTAATAAAATTTAATGGTTTATAAAAATATGACACATTCAATAAATACAAAATTATTATGTTTATTTTAGACATATCTTTTTAAAAGATTCAATTATTATTATTTTTTCAATTGAGTAATGTTACGTGTACACTAAAATTAGCCATTAAAATCAGTTACCAGTATAAAATACATATTAAAATACAAATATATATTGAAAATAAATTAAACCACACGTATATGTATACACAAATAAATTGATAATTGATTTTGGTGTACACAATTTTTATTTCCAATTATACTAAAAGTGCAAAAGCAAGTGGTGTACTCGGTTGATGATCAGAAATAGTAGTAGAAAATATAAAATATGGCATTGCTCCTTGGTAAATTGTTCAACGACAGAGTGGGTAGGCCACGTAGCACACGCTCAACGCGGCCCTTTCACAAAAAGGAACAAAAAGAGAGCTAACTTGATTTTGACTGACTTATTATTGCATTGAACTTATAAAAAAATTTGTTAGTTTTAACTGTAATTTTCAGTTCAAAAGCGATAATGAAGAACGTAACACGTCTTGTTTGTTTTATTTAAGGGGCCAGGTAGCCCCCTCATTCAATTCAACTACTCTTTTGCTTTTGGCCAATGGCCGCACAACATTTTCGGCGAAAAAGGGCAGAGCCGCAGAGCACGCATATAGTACAAAACTGACAGTGATGGTTCTTAACTTGTTATATTTATATATATGAAAGGAAACAGAAGTGAAACTATGAGGCGCTTTCTCCGTAATAACATGTTACAATGATAATGAATTACAAATAAAAAAGGATCAAGAAGAATGGAAGTGCATTAAGCGGGGAGCAAACCTTAGCAATCTATCGAGAGAGTGAGGCATGAACTTCCTTGCAAACAAGTGGCAAACATTGGTGGTCTTGCCATTGTAGCGGCATCTGGTTGCATGCCTTAGTCTCTTCAAGAACGAAACAGTGACATCGCTTCTCATGTACCTGGATGGATGGGACCCGCCCTTTGACCAATCAACCCAAGTCAAAGTCCTGTTGGCATTCCTCCTCCAGAACTTGATGCTAACAAGAGTGGGCAAGTAGTGCTCGTCGGCAATGCAGCCGCCGTACCTGCAGTGCTTCTTGAACACCGGGTAGTACTGGCGGTCCGAGACCACTTCCAGTGCCAGGGCACGGTCTATCTGGAACCACTGGGACCCCTTTCTCCACTGAGACGGCTTGATCAGTGGCCTCATCCTTTGGGAGTACCTGCCCCTCCCCACGGGCCCCGCAAGATCGTAGGCTTCCACAAATGTCTTGGATGAGTTCATAAGATACCCATAAACGGTTGAGAAGTTGAAGAGAGGGATGCATGACTCCGATACAAGAACGAACCGTTGGTTCGACATGTCCAGCAGCGCATTTGCTAGTAGACGCCTCTCTGCATCTACCATGTTGAAGTCACCCCACCTTACCCCCTGCCATCATGTTCATAAAATATATTATCACTGATTTTTAGTCTGCACATAGTATTTTCAAGATTAATTAGCATACCTTAAGCTTGTGTATTCCCCTAAATTTCTATAATAAACACGTTAGTCTGTAATAATTATTCTTTCCTCTTTTTGCATTTTCACTTTTGTGGCTCTCAAATACAGCATCACATGCCAAAGTAGGAAGAATAATGGAATTA
Source organism: Arachis hypogaea (assembly GCF_003086295.3). Taxonomy (NCBI): domain Eukaryota; kingdom Viridiplantae; phylum Streptophyta; class Magnoliopsida; order Fabales; family Fabaceae; genus Arachis; species Arachis hypogaea. The sequence goes on along the minus strand of NC_092048.1, from coordinate 39,781,659 downwards.
TGAAAAATCATGTGGTTGTAGTGTGTGGAAACCGAAGAGAATGGAATTTTTTCTCCAAACTATACAAATCAAAAGGAGTGGAATCAAAGAAAAGCATGGCTAATGATCAAGTGCGTGCGTGCTCACCTCTTGAAGCAACTAAGCAGCTCTGACGAGAAAGACAAGGGAATCAGGAGTAATTAAGTAAATGTCCTTAATAAACATATAAGGAATAGAGGGCTTGCTAATTGCTATTTAAAGGTATGGGAGGGTTAGGTGGTATCCGCTGATGGCTTAATCTCTCACGGAATCCTCGATTAACAAGTATGCTGACCCCGAATGTTAGCCTCTGACGTACGTCGCAGAATACTATACTCTTAATAATGTACGTGTTCAACTCTAATTGGAAATTTAGGTAGCTATTAAATAAAGAAATAAGAAGTGGCTTCTAGTTCTAGGGTTCATTCGGACAGGTGCTGCCCAACATTGCTCGTTTTTAAATTTATTATAGGAAGCAATTATTTGTTATAAGATAATGACAGATGTGTAATTAATTAGACTAGTGTCCTAAAAATGGAGCCGACGTGCTTGCATTTTGCAATCAATCGTATCTTGCCCTTTGAGTACGTTGCTAGAAAACAATTAACGATGGTATTATGAATTATGATTGTTATTGAATTTGATGAAGGATTATTGAATAAGAGTATGATGAGGACTGACCTTGCTTGGAATTCTGCGGCCATAAAAAACGGAGGTTTTGGGGACTGAAGAAGCATTGAAAGAAGGATGGGAGTGGATGTAGATTGAATAGAAGCCTTCGTTTCCTTTGAAGAATCTCTCCCACAGTGGACCCAAATACAGAGGTCCTTTCGTCAAGAACATGAACGCTACCTTAGGCTTGATTCTGAGTGGCACTTCCCGAATCTTGGGAACCATGGAAGCTCTCCACAACAACTCATCGTCGCTCATGTCATGCATTATTGCCTCCTTTCCTGCCATCAAGAAACTCCCCAACCCATCTCTCTTGATCCCGCTTTGACTATTGTTATTGACAAAAACAGGATTATTGTTATTAGAAGGGAGAAGGAGCTGCTGCCCGTTGAGAGAGAAAGCGAGTGTGATCCCTATGATGAATCCAAAGGCCAAGAGAAGAAGATGGGAAAACAAGTTGAATAGATGGAGTTGTTGTGCACTCAAAAACAACCTCACATATGCTGCTACTGCTGCTGCAGGGGAACGACGTTCTTGCTCGTGCTGATCATGCTGCTTATTATCATTCTTCATACTTTTATTGATTGACTTTTATTATTAGCAGCAAGGAATAGAAGAAGGGATCATAACACAAAGAAATAGGATGTTGGTGGTGGACGGGTCTACATACAAATACAATAAGTATAAGTATAACCATCAGACTTGACCGGATATGAGCAAAGCAACTCATCTAGATACTTGAATTCACTGTCAAACCATAGTATTTCTACTTGACGTCACCTCCTAACCTTATTCTAATCTTCAAATACAGTATCAATAAAATAATAATAGCCTTTCTTATTCATTTCCTCGGTAATCAAGCATCGTATATTCCTATTTTTAGAGTAAGAAAAATAGTTAAAAATTCTCCTTTTTAATTTGAATATGGAAACAAAGGAAGTGTTAGACTCGCGTATAGGGAGGATGGGTGTTTCACCTCGTTGTGGGACAAGAGGAAGCAGAACTCAAACTCTGCGAATTGTGTTCCTCAAAATGTAAAAAAAATTACCACAGAGGGTTCGAATTCCAGATTTCAAATTCCATCAGCTGCAAATCGGACCATGCGATTTGTAAACCAAAATTTCATTACCAAAGAACTCGTATGGTTCAAGTTGTGTACTCTGAGTTTTTTCAATTTTTTAACACAAATCGGACCTCCCATTTGTGTATTCTGAATTTTTTTCAACTTTTTAAACACAAAATTTGTGTACTCCCACAATTTTAAAAAATACCAAAAATTACCATGTTAAAGTATATCACTCATTTTACTTTTATATAAAAAAATTTTAGCCTAAAAATTCCTTATAAGGTGGATACTACGATGAAGATGGCAAAAATATCTTTTCATGAAGATGCTTTGGTTAAAAGTGTGGTTTATTTATTTAGCCACACTTTAAACAAAAACAACACTTTTATAAATATCAAAATCTAATCATACAATCCATCATCTAAAGGTAAAAAAGAAATGGGGAATGTTAGGGGAACAATGACTTTGTTGAACAATATGAACAGCTACCAATCAAATAAAAACATACTACACCTCCAAATTAACCCTCTAAATTTTAATATTAAAATAACCATCCGTATACTAGTAAAATAAACATCTGATATATCTATTGTTTACATTATTTAATATTTTCATTGTTTACCTGTACTTTTTCAAAAAAAAATATATTCACATGAAGACAATTATAAAATTTTTATTGTAGTATCCACCAAATCATAAACCATAAGAGCAGGACCGGATTGTACATTATTTTGGGCCCAAAGTAACTTAACTTAGAGAAAAGTATTTGGGTTGATTGGGCTCATCTATATTAAGGGCCGGCCCAATAAATTGAGCCTCCAAATTCTACTCTCATCTCCACCGTTGTGTTCTGCAACCTCCAACTTAATCTCTTTCGTTCGGGACAAAACTGAAAAGAAACGAAGCATCTCTGAAGTGAAGAATTAGAGAGAAGAGAGTGTGAATCGAAGAAGCGGATGCCGGCATCATAACGAAGGATGGAATCGTAAGAGACAGTGATAAAATAGAATTGAATTTGCGATGGCGGGGTCATCGATAATGGAGAACCTGTTCCAGAGGACACTGGAGGACCTCATAAAAGGGATGAGGCTCCAGCTGATCGGCGAATCCGCCTTTATATCGAAGGCGGTTGAGGAGATCCGCCGCGAGATCAAGTCCACTGATCCCCACACGAAGTCCACCGCCCTCCACAAGCTCTGCTACCTCTCCGCCATCCACGGCCTCGACATCTCCTGGGCCGCCTTCCACGCCGTCGAGCTCATGTCCTCCTCCCGCTTCTCCCACAAGTCCGTCGGTTACCATGCCGCCGCCCTCTCCTTCCACGACGCCACCCCCGTCCTCCTACTCACCACCAACCAGCTCCGCAAGGACCTCTCTTCCCCCAACCCCTTCGAGGCTTCTCTCGCCCTTCAAACCCTCTCTCGCATCGCCACCGTCGATCTCGCTAGGGATTTGACCCCTGAGGTATTCTCCCTTCTCTCCTCCGGTAGGGTTTTCGTTAGGAAGAAGGCGATTGCCGTCGTTTTGAGGGTTTTCGATAAGTATCCTGACGCTGTTAGGGTTTGCTTCAAGCGTTTAGTTGAGAATCTCGAGAGTTCTGATCCTCAGATTGTGAGTGCGGTTGTTGGGGTTTTCTGCGAGCTCGCTTCCAGGGATCCGCGGTCGTATCTTCCATTGGCGCCCGAGTTTTACAGGGTTTTGGTTGATTGTAAGAACAATTGGGTTTTGATCAAGGTGCTTAAGATTTTCGCAAAGTTGGCTCCTCTGGAACCAAGGTTGGCCAAGAGGATTGTTGAGCCGATTTGCGAGATTATGAGGGCGACTGGGGCAAAATCGGTGATGTTTGAGTGTGTTAGGACCGTGCTCACTAGCTTGGGTGACCATGATTCTGGAGTTAAGCTGGCTGTTTCCAAGGTCAAGGAGTTACTGGTTGATGAGGATCCCAATCTTAGGTATCTTGGGCTCCAGGCACTTTCTGTTGCATCCGAGAAGCACTTGTGGGCTGTCTTGGAGAATAAGGAATCTGTGATCAAGTCCTTGAGTGATGAGGATTCCAATATTAGGGTCGAGTCTTTGCGCCTTGTGATGGCCATGGTCTCTGAGAGCAATGTGACTGAGATCTCCGGGGTCTTGGTCAATTATGCTCTGAAATCTGATCCGGAATTCTGTAACGAGATATTGGGTTCTGTTTTGACGACTTGTTCTCGGAATGTGTATGAGATTGTTGTTGACTTCGATTGGTATGTGTCTCTTCTTGGAGAAATGGCAAGGATTCCCAATTGCCAAGAGAGCGAGGAAATAGAGCGACAGCTTATTGATATTGGTATGAGAGTCAAGGATGCTAGGCTGCAGCTTGTCCGTGTTGCTCGTGATCTATTGATTGACCCTGCATTGCTGGGTAATGCGTGCTTGCATAGGATATTATGCGCTGCTGCCTGGGTTGCTGGGGAGTATATTGACTTCGCCGGCAATCTGTTTGAGCTCATCGATGCACTTCTGCAACCTCGAACCAATCTATTGCCTCCATCAATAAGAGCAGTTTATATTCACTCTGCTCTTAAAGTTTTGGTATTTTGCCTGGATTGTTACCTAATGCAGAATGAAGATGGTAATTTGGTTGTGGGACAGTCTGATCCGTTTATTGGAAAAAGATGCAGTGTGGCTCCTGAATCAGCAACATGTCAAAGCTCGAATCTTGAACAGCATGAAGATTTGACTTCTAACCCAAGGAACACAACCGAGTCTCCTGAAGATCTTTCAGTTTTTGAGAATAATGCTGATACAGCTGTTACCCAGGGTCCTGCAATTACACACGAATATATGCTTGGCCTATTGGATCGAATTGAATTAGTCTTGGGCCCCCTAACAGCAAATCAGGATGTTGAAGTACTGGACAGAGCGTCTAACATACTTGCCTTTGTTCGGTTGGTTAAAGCAGAACTAATTGATAATGCAAGCCAGAAGGCGAACAGAGCGGACAAGAAAGATACTCAAGTTTCGGCTATCATCACATTGATGCGTGATGCATTTGTTACAGACCTTGGTCCAGTCTCGGTAAGTGCGCAGGGAAGAGTTGCGGTACCAGATGGCTTGGATCTTAAAGAGAACCTTGACGACTTATCAGCAATATGTGGTGATATAGAACTGCCTTCATCAAGTTCATTTGGCATAGGAGGTCCTCAGTTCGGCATTTCTTCTGACGCAACTTCAACTGGTCTTCTAAAGAATGAAGAATCAGGGCTAGTAAATGAGTCTACATCTTTGCTTGAACACCGGAAGCGACATGGACTGTATTACCTGCCTTCAGAGAAGAACGAGATTTCTCAGTATGATTATCCTCCTGCAAATGATCCAAGGTCAAACAGTAATAGTGATGAAGCTGCAGAGCTGGCCAAGCTGACAGAGCAATCACTTGTTTTGAAGAAAAAACCGAACCAAACTAAGCCCAGACCTGTGGTGGTTAAATTGGACGATGGAGATGTGGTGCCATTGCCAATCTCAAACAAGAGACCTGAGCCAAGGGATGATTCACTTTCTGGTGCTATAAAAGATATTCTGCTAGGAAGTACAATCAAGCCAAGTTCTTCTCAGAGTAATCCTTCGGATAAGTCATCAAGCAAGCGCAAAGAGAAAAAGAAGCAAGTTGCAGCAGATATTCCCTCTCAAATAAAGGAAAATCTGGGTGATGCAGAAGGTCTTGGCCTTGAGAATCCGGGATCCAGTAGCAAGGATCATGATTATGTTAAAGAAAGAAGACAAAGAGGTAAAGAGAAGATTGTTGAAGGGGAAGGGCATGATCAGAAGGCAAGGAAGAAAAAGAGTAGTCACCGCCATGGTAAGCATAAAACTCGTCAAAAAGCCAATTCACCATTAAACGTGGTCTCACAAACACCCGAAATTCCAGACTTTCTTTTGTAACATTTAAGGATTTTGATTTTGATTTTGATTTATTATCCGCTGGTTTTATTGATTGAGGCTATTTGCTGTATTATTTGTGCTGAGCCCTTAGGTTAGTTCTGTAGATAGATTCCTCTTTAAATTTTATCCTTTTGTCATTGCACATGATTCCTTTATACTATTTTGCTTTTCTTTCCTTTTCTTTTTGGTTCTACCAACATGTCACAGAATGAGCCTATTAACAAGTAGTTCTCAAGTTGGATGTTGTTTGGGCTCTTCTGTTTCTCTTGATACATAAGGCTACGAGGGAATTATTATCTTTGTTTTTCTTGTAATTTGTAAAGAACGTGCATGGTATCATTTTCTAGGAAACTAATCTGACCTCAGTCTTCAATTTAGTCCTTCTGTGAAGTTGGTTTTTTGGCCATTTTGCATCTCGAGCCTAGAATTTTGTCATAGTCGCAGGTTAGAGAAATCATGGGAGGTTTGTATTATTACACTGAAATTATTATAAGATGCAATGGTGGTGTTTTCATCCTTCATTTATTCTATTGTAATTGCTTACGATTCCTTTATACTATTTTCTTTTCCTTGTTCTGTCAATGGAATTATGATAGGATGCAATGGTGTTTGTATTATTTGTTCCCTTACCTTTTAGAAAAAAGTTTGGTTGCTGATGTTGGACACTACACTGAGATTAGTGGAAGGGAAACTCAGGGATGAATGAGCAAACGGGAAATTATACTAAGTTTGATTCTGTTTTGATGCTAAATTATTTATCAAATGTAAAATTCATTGAAGGATATTTTAGGAATGCCCATAAGGTAAAATTCATTATAATAAGGTATACTCTGAAAGACAGTCACACTAGAGGTAAGGAATGCCCATACTATTAAAGTATACTCGTATCTTATAAATCACTCATAACTTATCACATACGATACTATAGTTATGTTAAATCAATCAGTGAAATTGGTTAGTTAACAGTGATTTGACTGCCATTAAGCTGGTAGATATGATGGGTGAGCACTTACGCTTGCATGTTTCTCACTTTCTAACCTTTAGGCTTGTACGTGATTAAAGATTATCGAGACTAATGGGAAATATGTGTTTGCCCATTAAAGCACCAAAGTCAGGTCACGGTACAATCCTATCCAAGTTGATAGGACACGATAAAGCAAAAGGGTGTACATAAGGCCTCACTTATCAGTTATCACACAAGGGAGGTTATGGGTGCGTTTGTTTTATTTGTTTTTTAATAAAAAAATTTAGCTTTTCTGGGTGGAAAAAGAAAGCGGTTTTGAAATATTTTTGTTATTAAAATCAGTTTTCAACCCTTTTTTCAATTATATAAAGATAAAATCACTTTTTAAGAATAAAAAAAAGCACCCTTAATCGCATTATTGGCAATACACTATTCAATAAAACAAACCAAAACAGTGAAATAGAGGTCCATTAAAAATTAAAATAATTGAACCCCTCGTTGAGATTGTATATTTATCTTCCTTCACTCAGAGACAACTTTACCTATAAAAATATGTGTATTATTAGTATAAAGGAGGATATCAATTGTGACATGCCTACCGTGGACCATCAGCAAACTTCTTACAAGCTAGTTTCATCATATCAATCTTAGATTTTGTTGACCACAAGAGTGAAGTAGTGTGAGACTGTGAGGCATTAGCAACTTCAAGAATCAATAATATAGCCATGACAATTTAACCTGACCTGACTCATCCTCTCTCTTTCTGAATGAAGTTGATTTTTCAACGGTTGACTAGGTTTTGGGTAAATATGAGTAATGTCTGATGAAAATTGTTTGGATATGAGGCAGGAATAAGTAGTGGTCATCCGACTGTATATTTATCCATACCTATTCCATACATACACAAATAAATGCTTAAGCTAGATTATTGTATTTGACGAGTTTAATTTGATGAATATAAATTCTTTAAGATTGTTTATAATTTATAATGTGATAATTTTAATTATATTTAAAACTTACATAACTTTTGTGTATTTTATATTTTATTTTTATAGATCATAAATTATATTTATACAAAAGAGATGCTATTAAAAAAAATGCACACAAAAAAGTACCACATTTGGGGTGTGGATAGGACTGAAATTGAGTTGAGCCAGCTCATGAGCTAGCTCGAGTTCGACTCATTAATAATTCGATAAACTGAACTCGTGAGCTAGTGAGCCGAGTTTGAGCTTAGATTTGAACTCATAAATTAAATGAGTTGAGTTTGAATTTGGATAAATTCAGCTCATTAGCTAGTGAACTGACTGGATTATATATATAATATTAAAAGTATAGATTAAATATATATACGATATACGTATTAATAATTTAATATATATAAAATAGTAATATATAATTTTACATATATATTAATATTCTTAATTGTTTAAAATTTTGTAGTCATTTTTTTAAATATAATTTTGATGTAGGACATAAATAAAAAATTTATAATTGATAGATAGACAGTATATTAAATTTATTTTTTTAATATTTTTAATATATATAAGTTATAATTTATTGATATAGAATTATAGATTATATTCTTATTATTTGAGTCAGCTCGTGAATTTTCGTTGAGCCGGACTTGAGCTTACGAAATAAAATGAGTGTGAATGTGCAAAATAAATAAGTAACATATGTAGAGGATCATAGAACATATGAACTTCCTTCACTATCCAATATGAATTTGTTTCTATTGGACTACTAGCTATAATCTTGTAAATCAAATTCAGGAATCAGTCTGTACAGGAAAAAAATTGTAAAGTAAATTAAATTTGGCACTTAATCACTTGCAAACCGCCGTGGTAGTGGCGGCTTAGCGACACGGCAACATGACGGCCGGATTTTACCATGTCCAGAAAGTCCTTAATTGTTGTATCAAATAATCTGTTGTCTGGGTTCTCTGCATAGCACACATAGTAACAACTCACACATGCTTGAGGTAGTGCCATGGCAATCCTAGTCTGCACCATCATAAACAATACAACATACATGTTAACATTAATAATAATAATAATAATAATAATAATAATAATAATAATAATAATAATAATAATATAACGATTCATCATAAATTAATTTTAAAAGGAAAAGAGTGAAACATAGTACTAACCAGAAGGTATCCAATGAAGAATGTGAGAAGGGAGAGGATGGCAGTGAAATTTTGGTAGAATTGGGAGGTCCAAGCAGACACTGCAATGACAGAGATTGAGGCAATGCTAACCCCAGAGAGGAAGCAAATTGCTCCATTTCAAGTCTCTTAAACAGAGACCAGGTGTCTTGGGATGCAGCTACAAAACCTTTACCATAGGCAGCTATCTGTTAACATAACATCAATTCAAATAAACCATGTCTTACTTAGTCATACTATGATTTCTAAGGCCATACATGTTAAAGTAACAATTTCAATTCTAATAGCCCCAAATTGCTTACCAACATTATTTAACACTATCAATATTTTGTATAGACTATAATTGCATTCATTTTGATGAAGCAAATAGTTTAGTAGTTGTATGTACCTGAACATAGGCCCAACCATTCCCATATCTGAAGATAGATTCCGTGACTCTGAAGCAACACCTAGCAAACAAGAACTCATCTTCCCCCTCAACCAAATTCAGAAACCTACTTGTCGCCTCGATCGCCGGCACGAACAGAGATCCCAAACAAGCACTCCCAAGGTTCCTTGTCAATGCCCTCAAGAATCCAAACTTAGTGCTAGATTGCATTCCCCTAAGATAATACAAAGCAACAACTCTGCTTAACACTAATGTTCACAACATTCCTCATAATCTCTGAAGTCCAAGCCAAGCTCAAAACCAAAGCAATGATCACCAAAGAAGGCAAATAGAAATTCAATGCACCAATCACTGCTAAAATCCATAGTGACATCCAAAACAATGCAGCACCAAGCATGTAAAATGTTGGCTGGTTCAAGTGAAAGTGTTAGAATTTTGGTGCAAAATTTGATTCTGTTCTGAACCCAACAGCATATAAACCATTCCCTATTAAAAATGCAATGAGAGAAACTCCAACACCATCTGTTGGAGGCTTTTGGAAGCAGAGAAGGAGAATTCCAGCAGAGAGTGACATGAAAAAAGAACACCATAGTGTGAAATGTGTCATGAAATTTGGCCATTTTCTTATTGCAGTTTGCCATGTTAGTGCTAGAACAATGCTTAGAACTGAAGCTGCTTCTACTTGAGGTAGAAAATACTTCACTACCCTTGTTTGTTTTCTCCTTTTAGAATCTGATGAGGGTTGGATTAGTCCTTCAACTCCCTTGAATATAAGAAAAGCAACCAATGCTATGGCTATTAACATGTGAAGAAGGAACAGAAACAGGGTAATCTTGTTGGTGTATCTTCTTGAATTCAGTGTCACCGTTTGCTGTTATAATTAGTAAAAAAAAATAACATTGAAACATTTTTGTTACAGACATGTAAAACAACAACAGCAGCAACAACAAAGTTTTATCCCACCAGATGAAGTCGACTACATAAATTAACGGATGCTATTGAATTATATCATTTATCATGTCTACAGTCAAATTTTCTATACATGTAGGTCTCTTTTGACCGCTCATATATAGTTTTTTTTTTTTTTTTTGGTGTTCCTCTACTTTTTTTACATTTATCTAATATTTTATTCAATGAAGTATTTGAATTGAAGCAGCAATTTGTCTGCAAAATTCAAGAAAAGAGAACATACTTGTGGGATTGATGGAGTAGAAGGAGGCTGAGAAGGTGGTGGTTGTTGAGATTGATGATGATGATCAGGAGAAAGAGAAGCAACTCTGGTGGCATTGTTGATCACAATCCTTAAAGGGTTTGTGGGATTCAACCTCTGAAACTTGGAGGCTTGAAATTCTGTATCACCATTATTATTATGATCACTCATCACTTTCTCTTCAAACTTCATTTGTCCATTCTCCAAGTCAAATGTTGCTTGTTCCTCTTCCTCCTTTGCATTTTGTTCTCTTACTTGTTCAGAAGCTCCCTCAACTGCTCTCATCTCCATCAACCATGCAGAAATTTGAAATTTCTTTTTATAAAAGCTGCAACAGTTTGTAAGAAAATCATTGATTTACCATGTTCTTTTTATAATATGTAAGAGAAATTAAAGTAGTTATATAAAAATTTTAGATATATGATATTATTCTATTTTGTCATATAAGAATAAAATGTTTATTAGGTGATATAGTCTTCTTTCTTTATAATTCTTCTTCTATTTCAATCTTTTGTTGATATTTATTTTTCTTTGGATTATTTTATGTATTTAATATTAATATTAATATTATTTTCATTTAATAAGTAGATGAGCAAAAGAGATATTTATTGAGGAGTGCTAAAAGGTTAGTAGAATTTGTGATGTTTAGTCATCAATTAGTGATCAATAATATTTTTAATGGTATGAGATGATATCTAATGGTGTAGGATTACTTATTTTTCTTTTAATTATTAAGTACTGACCAAATTTTAATAAAAATATTGATCTCCTAAATTTTTTCGTATTTATATTTAGATGACTTCTTTATTATATTCTTAGTATTTAAATATAAGATAAGCATGTCATTTTAGATATATCTTCATAATCTATTATTGAAATTTGTTTTTCGTTTTATTTTAAATAAGAAAAGTATAAAAAAATAAGAAGAAAAAAAAGCGTCAACACATCTTTATATTTAAAATATTTTTTCCTATTTATCTTTTTTTTTTCTTTTTTTTTTCTATCTTTAATCATATTTATCTATTTATAATAATATCAAAGCTAAAACTAAAATAGTTTTATATATATTGAAGAATTAATATATAATATTATCAAATACTATCGCATTATCTTAATATATAATGAAATTAACAACGTAATACGAAATTCACCCCCACAACTAACATTATACATACATTTATATATTTCCTATTAATTATATGCACCCATTGGCATTTGCTTGCGGAACAACAATGGCATATGATGATATAAGTTAAGAGGAATAAAAAAAAATTCACGTTGAAATAGATGTATACGGTAGCTATAGGAATTGATAAATTCTTACGTGTGATAGGTGTTATTATTCATAAGCTCACATGTGTAACGGTGATAAGGTATAGCTTCATTTAATTTATATATATGTTTGATGATTTTTTGTTGTTATGTACATCGTGCCTATCCAGCAAATTATCTACTCTCTTATTATTAGTGGCGTTAAACAAATAGTGTTTATTATAATTATAATTATAATTATAATATAACGAAACGTGAATTATTAATTAAAAAACTAATGTTATCTCCAGTACTTCAGGATAACAACGATATAATGCATCGTTTGCTTATCCCAATCACTCTTTCCAATTATTATAACGAGTGAGATCAAAGGGTCCGAGCAAAATTTAGCATTATAACATTGAATCCCTTTTCCACTATGAGAAATTCCTGTGGATCTGGTCCATGCCATTTTCTGATGAGCAGGATCCTCTTAAAGAGGCAAGCTCAGAGCATACTTGTTATGGCACTGGATTGAGGAAGAAGGAAATAACACTAGCTAAGCTTTTAGAGAGAGAAAAAGAATTCAGAACATTTTGAGAGATAGGAAAAGTGGATATATTACAATGTTTCTTGAGATCTGATTACAACTGGGGTGAGCACCTCTTTATATAGAGGCCTCTAGATAGAAGCGAAATCTAAACAAGCCTATCATACAATGCCACCTGGAGGATAAGGATAAGCCTTATCTTTTTTGGCATTTTCTAAACATGTGACTGTGGTCACTTTATTCTAGCACACTCATAATTATACATAGTGGAAACAACAGTATTCTAATAAAGAGACGGTTTGAAATAGTCTTCTGGTAGGGTCCCATCACCGTCTGAGAAGGATGAATCAGAAGCTAGATTGACAGCTCTGAAATCCGTATCTGGGTCTTGGAGGTAGAGAAACGGGTCTTCAGTGTTTTCTTCATTTGGATCTTGGGCATCTTGCAGATATGGGTCATATGGGTCTGATTTTGGGCCTTCAGCATCATCGGGTATTCCTGCATCAATTCTAGTTGGGCTTGGTGGTAAAGCATACACTCTTCCACCTGGATCTTCAGAATTCAGATCTTCTTCAGAATATCTGCCTGGAACTTGTGTGGACGTACTGGGCTGGTCCGTTGGAGCATAAAAGGAGTATTGTCCAAACTGGTTGATTATTCCTGAAGTTATAAATCTGGACTGAAACTCTTGGAGAGTTATCGGTGGGACATCCGATTGGAATGGGAGTCCTTCAACTACATCTTTTTCTCCATATAGTCCAGGTTGCCAAAGTTGACAAAGGTATTTGGCCAAGGCATTCAGGACTGTCTTTTCATCTGTGGGCCATATGGTAGAATATCCAACAATTTCGACCTTGTTCTTGGTATGTGTCCTCTCATTATGTGCTTTACATCCAGAAAAATAATCTCTCTGTAAAGTGACAAAGCAACAGAATTTTCGCTTTGTCTTGGAGGATTTATCCCATAATTGGTGCTGCTCGATCATGTTATATAACATTCCTCTCCATGCTCCAAGTGGTGCATACATAGCAAATAACCTGACTAGATGAGACTGGGCTTGAGTACTGTTACACAGAATGTGATATACTGGGAAGAGTGGTATTATAATAGCACATGGATATAGGGAAGACAGAGCCCAGATATACCACATCATCTCTTCTGGTATAGGTCCTTGGATTATTGGTATAGTGCAAAAAGGGGTATCCATGTCAAAGTACTTTGGATTTGGATGTATTTGGGTTATGGTAAGGAGCTGGTGTAGCCAGTAGAACAAAGTTTGCCTGGCTAAACAGACTATTTGAAACAGTGTCTGGGGTCTTGCTTTGAAAGGAAAAGGACCAATTTTTCTTCTGTATGGGTTATTACGAAGTGGACAATCAGAAAATGGGATGGTGTATGAAGGGTTGTAGGTGCTCATGGTGCAAATGTAATGGATTGGTTTAGGGAGTGATTCTACTGGTTTGGGGGGTGGTTCTTTGGTTGGCCTGGATAGGAAATCTGCAAGTGTGTTTTGGTGTCCTTTGATGTGCCTTACTTCGAATTTATAGCGAGAGAACCAGTCCTTCCATCTTAGCAATTGAGAGTCTAGCAGGATTTTTTTCTTGATTTCTAGCATTGATGGGAAAGAGGTGTTATCCATTTCCACAGTGAAATGATAAGAACTGAGGTGGAAATTGAATTTTTCTATCCCTCTTTTGACAGCAAGAATCTATTTGTAAGTGGCATGGTAATGTTTTTCAGATTCTTTGAACTGTCCACTAGCATGCGCGCAATAGTGTCTTGTCCCATCAATCTCTTCAAGTAGCACAGCTCCCCAGAATTCATCACTAGCATCTGTCTGCAATATTCTTTTTCCTGTGCTGGGAATCTTTAAAGGTGGGGGGTCTTGTGCTATCTTCTTCAGGGTTTTGACAGCTGTGGTTTGTTCAGGTCCCCATGGTAGGGGCTTCTTTTTTAGGAGTTTTGACAGCTGGCTGGTGTGTTTGGTCACATCTGGGATAAAGTCTCTGATGTAGTTGACGATTCCCAAGAATTGTTGGACTTGTTTGACTGTCAAGTTTTCATCAGGAAAATGGATTAATTCTTTGGCAAGGTGATCCCCTGGTTGGAAAAATCCATTTTCGAAAATCATCCCAAGGAATTCAATTTTTGTCTTAGCAATAGAGCTCTTTTTTGCTGATAGCATGATCCCTGGTCTTTGATGATCTGAGTGAATTGGGCCAGGAGTGCCCTGTGGGCTTCGCTGTCTTTTGAGAACAGTAAGATGTCATCAATGTAGATGAGTGTGGAGTGTAGTATGGGCTCAAAGATTTTGGTCATTGCTTTTTGGAAGAGAGAGGGGGCTACTTTGAGTCCAAATGGCATTACTGTCCATTGGTATTGGGCTTCAGGTATACAGAACGCTGTTTTATACCTATCTTCAGGATGGAGCCCAATTTGCCAAAATCCAGCTTTCAAGTCAAACTTGCTGAATATTTTTGCTCCACTTAATCTTTGTGTAATAACTGAGATTCTTGGTAGAGGAAACTTGTCGTCTTGTAAGAAGACATTAAGTGGCTTATAATCAATGACAAGCCTCTTTTTCCCTCTATTTTGCTCAGCTCTTTTTTCAACATAGAATGCTTGACATGCCCAGTTGGAGTTGGTTGGTTCAATGAGTCCTTGAACAAGAAGGGCTGCACATTCAGCTCTTGCCAACTTAAGATCTTCAGGGTTCATTCCTGAGCGCGTGGCCTTTGTAGGGTTGATGTCTTCATTCTTTTTGAAGGGGAGTCGGACATAAAATTCTGGATTTTTCCATAAAGGAGCAGGGTGGTTGAATTGATCATGACTATCACAGCAAGCACTGAGGAGTAGCTGTTGGATCTCCTTATATTCTTCTGGAGCTTCTTGGATTTCGAGGATACTTTGTATCCCTGTAAAAGGCAAAAACTGCCCTTTGTAACTCAGACCAGTGGGTTTGATGTGTAGCCCATGAGTTCGGAAGAAGGCATCGAATCCGAACAGAACATCTTTGTCAGGGAGGTAGCTTCCCAGCACTCTAAGCCAAGTGGTCTGGCCTGCAAATATCTCCAGTCCAACTGGTTTTTTGGAGATGAGATTGATGGTGAAGACTTCACTGTTAGCTGCTGCAAATTTCTTGGAAAAAGGTGCCCACATTTCTTTTGGTAAGACATGTGGTTTTACGACAGTAGCACAAGATCCAGTGTCCATTAATGCAACGGCCTTTATTGGTTTATCATAGACAGATGTTTTGACTTTTAGATCAAAATGAGGTCTAGGAGTACCATCAATCTGTTTTACTCCTAAAGATCCGAGATACCCAAGTTCTTCTTCTGGCATACTCGTTCCTTTAGGAATTCTTGTGGTGATGGAAGCAATAGATGATATGGTAAAGATAGACCTTTTTGGTGGGAGGTCTTCTTCTGAACTATTCTCTTCTGAGTCAGAGTCCTGGAAAACGTATTCAGTTTCATCATCTTTGCTTCTCTGTTCCTCAAGTACTGACTCTAGATCTTCCTCATCACCAATGGAGGCAGCATCCATTAAAGACTGGAGCATTTTTATTTCCTTCTTTGTCTTGTGAGGACATGACTTAGCAAAGTGTCCTTGTTTTCCACAAATGAAGCATTTGTTTGACTTGGTATGGGGTTTCCTCCTTTTGAAGTAACGGTATTTTTGCTTGCTTCTTCTCCTTCTGAATGCTTTCTGATGAAATGTATTGGTTGATGATCGCCAATGCATCTTTTTCTTTGGCTTGCATTCACACATACTTGACTCTTTGCACTTAATTTTCAGATGGGATTTGTTGCATGCTCCTTTGAGTTTGCCTGAGTTTTTGTTAAGCTGTTTGAACATTTGTTGTTGTTCACACAACTTGTCCAAGGCAGCTAGGGCTAACTGGTATATTTCTCCAATGGTTGTGGTAGCCACTTCTTTGCGAAGAGTCATCATCATTCGCTGTATTTCAGGCTGAAGTTCATCTGGCAAGGATGCTATAAAGACTTGCTTAAGTGGCGGATTATTATTTCCTCCAAGAGGATAATATTTAGCAGCCATCTTTTTGTAGTGTTTTTCCAAGTCTTTTCTATTGAGGGAACAACACTTCATCTCAAAGTATTCTTGAGAATTTCTTTTTTGGATAATTGCAATGTCTCCTAGAAATTCTTGATGTATTATCCCCAGAAATTGTGAAGAGGTACCATTGATGAGCTGGAGTCTTTCATACTCAGAAAGGTTAGTTGCCCATTCTCGGAGATTGCCAGTCATCCGATTTATAAAATCTGCAAGGACTTGTCTGCTTGTGAGATTTGGGTTGGCCATGTTGGTCTGAATCCATGCACTAAATTCATTCAACCTTTCTCTGTATCTTGCTGGTGGGACATCATCAAAAGTGAACCATTTGTTGGGAGTTTTAACTTCAATTGGGCTTATATGATCGTGATTAGCTGAAGTTTCTGGTTCATCCCTTTCAGAAGTTATCTCTTCCTCCTCTTCCTCTACAGGGTTGACCATGGCTATTGCTGAAAGATCTGCTTCATAATCTCCTTCAGACTCCTCATCTTCTTGTTCACTGGTCTCAGTAGTCTCATCTTCTGATTCTTCAGTAATTTCTTCACTGGGTGATTGAGTATCCAGAGTAAGGGTATATATTGATCGTCCTGGAGCAGGAGACCCTTCTTTGATGCCCTTATCTTTCATAGGGACATTGGAAGATGTTTCGTCTCTAAAAAAATTTCCTGGTTTCCAAGGAGGATGATGTCTAGATTGAGATTGTGGTGGCCTAGGCAAGGACGAATGATGCCGTCCTTGAGGAGAAATAGATCTTTTAGTGTTTGCTTGCCTGGCCAAATGGTAGGTGGATTTGAAGATGGAGTCATAATCTGGGGTTTCTGGTGGTGAATATGTGGAAGGGAATAAGACAGGTGAATATGAGGGGTATGGTTTGGCATACATGGATAATGGGTCTATGGACAGCGTCTGGGGTACAGTTGTTTTGCTTTTGTCCATCTCAATTTGTCGAAGTTGAGCTTTGACTTGATCCAATTCTCTGTTCTTCTTTTGGAATTCTGGGCCAAAGTAACGATTGTCAATGTAGGCCTTGAGTTCTTGATCAAGTTGAAAAGCTTGTGCAGAAAGTCGATCTTTGAGTTCAGCCACTTGTTCTGCCATAGAACTTAATTGTACTGAGAGACCCTCAGTTTTCTCTACAAGAGTATCAAGAGTGTGATCTATTCGGAGCAGTACTTTATTTTGGCTGACTGCATTATCTGTATGCCAATTGAGCACTTCTTCTTGAGGAGTTGTAGCTTGATGTCCATGTGGAGTGATTCCTTGAGGTATCACATAAGGTCTCCTTGTGATTTTCTTTTCATCAGTTTGGATCACTAAAGGTGGGAATTCTTCCTCATAAGATCTGAGGGTGGCGATACATGGGATTGTATCGTCTGGCTGAAAAGGATAATCTGTGAAGCTTTTCCTAGACAGTTTCGTCCTCTTGATCATTGGTTTCTTTCTGAGCATTGGAGCTGATTCAGCATCATCAGGAGGCTCAGGTCTTTTATAGGAGCATGGGGCTTGTAACGACTTCTTCTTCTTTTTCTTGTTCCTCCGTCTTCTAGCATAATCTTCATCATCAGTGTCACTCCATTGATTAGCACAGTCACAGTCAGAATCACACATAGAGGGATCAACATCCCAAATGAAGTGGCCATTTACGTGAGAGACGTAAACAGGTTTTCCATTCTCATAGAAATGCACTGGTGGATTATTTTAATCATGAGTTGTTTGCACCTGAACAGGAGAAATCATATTGATCCTTCTGAAGGATGATCTTCGCAGTGAACTTTGTTTGGTCATTCCAGGTTTCTGAAAAACAGTCGTCACCGTTCCATCACTATTATGGGTAATAGTTGGAGGTGCTGTAGTATGAACATCAACCTGTTCTTTTGGGAAAGCTTTCTCATAATCAGTAATCCATTCCAACGGAATGATAGAAGCAAGTTCTTCAGTAGTGATCATCCTTGGAATATTTACTATTGCAGGTCCTCCAGCACTGTCTGTGAACATGAATAGGGCTTCTCCGGTAGTGTTTGGGAGATTAAGATCAAGAGCATGATCTTGGACTCTGTAGAGGACTTGGTGATGTAGAGTGGCCTGTTCAGCATTAGAGTCCTGAATTACTCCTACCAATTGTATTTGGATTTTCAGCCTTTGACTTATCGTAGGATCTGATAATCTCATGGTGAAATTAGGAGCTATAGTAAGAATGACACTTCCATTTGAGAGTGTTGTTACTAATGCTCCGATCAAGGCATGTTGGTATTCTTTGAAAGTAGTATCTAAAAGAGCAACTTTGGCTGTTACCGGAAGAGATCTCCTTCCATGAAGGGTAAGAATGAGCCTGACTGCCCCTAGATGCATATGAGTGTAGCCTTGGTTTTGGTAGTTTTGGATGAGTTCTTGTGGGATTTCTAAGGTGATGTATTGTTCGGCAGTAGTGGCTTTTAAACCACACTGTTGGAGATTAGAGGACTGGATGACTTCTTTGGGAGGAGGAGAAGGGTTTCTATGGATGAGATGGCGAATAGAAGTGAGGGTTGATTTCTTTTGTCTATGGTAGAAAGAGTAAGGACTTATGAGAGGGTATTCAGTGGCCGGGGTACGAGAGTCTTCTGGAACATGAGTGAATTCTACCAACTGATCAATCTTATTTCCAAGAGTTTTCTTTAAACTGGCGGGTAATCGGTCTATGCTCAGAGGGGTAGAGTGATGTATAGGTTGAGAAGAACTTGATGAGTTTGTGAGATCCATGATTATGTTTAGTAATTCTCTCTTACTTGCTTTTACTAGTAATACCTTCTTCTTCCTCTTATCAACCTGAAGCTCTGATACCACAGGGGTGGATCTCCAGTACTTCAGGATAACAACGATATAATGCATCGTTTGCTTATCCCAATCACTCTTTCCAATTACTCAAAGCCAACTCTTCATCTTTATATAATAATTAACTAATTGTACGATAGATTATTACAAGTGTTTGATATTCGTTACATTAGTTCTTAGAAGTCATATATATATGTATAATATAAATTAGTTGACTTTGTATTATATTTCATGTTGATAATTCTCTTTTTTTCTTTAACTAGCTTAGTACGTATATATATTAAGATCTCACTATTAAACGTTAATTAAAAGTGTGTTCTTGGAATGAGTAATGGTGTATCTGTCTTTAATTAACATAATTTTTTGGAGTAGTTATAGCATCATCAGTGACAACCTACTCTTATGATATGTAGTTTTCTTACTTAGAACTCTAAATTTGTTTGTCATTATTGGACTAATAATTAATGAGGTGGTGACCTTAACTAATCACTTGTGAGAATAAACTTGATTTATTATGAGAGTTCCAGTACTTATAATTAAGAATCTGACATGTCATGTTATTAACGACTTGTGTTCCTGTAATTCGCGTACTTTGAATAACTTTCCTTTGAGCTTTAATTTGACCGTTGACCGCTATCCATTATCCTCTTTGTGTTTTCATTGTTATCATCACTAAGATGGTTTTCATTGCTGGAAAGGGCACCGGATAATTGTGCCGCATATGCCTTTTATTGCACTTGCATGCCTCTTCTTAAATCCAAAAGTCTATTTTGAATACGGGTGTATATGATTCGGTCTGATTCGAAAATTTAGTCCAGTCCCGAATATTTTAAAAATTAATTTGGTGTGATTTATTTAGGTTTATGGCCGGATAAAGATTTCAAAAATAGACTCGATCATTATTTTGAGTCGGGTCTGGACCATAGCTTGGGTCATCCGAACTTGGTCCGGTGGCCTGGTCATCATACACAATTAATATTTTGTGTTATTAGTAATAGATGATGGCTATTCTTATGTGGAATTTAAGTATGGTAAACTTTAATATTTTGTGTTATTAGTCATTATAAGACTATAAGTTAATATTTTATGTTTAAAATGCATAAGATTTTAGACTAATGCATAATATTGTGTTATTTGTAAGGTTCTAAAAACCGGACTGGTCGTCGAACTGTTCTAGTCACTGGTTCACTGATTTATTGGTTCAACCGGTCTAACCGTGATTCAACCGAAAAAATTATTTTAAAATAAAATAATAAATAAATTATAAACATCCTAAAATATAAAAGCAGCTTGTGAGTGACTATTGAAAGAAATGCCAATTCAAATAGTACAAAGTGTGAAGATATCACATAATACGATGATATATTGAAAGAAACCCAATAAACAACTCTATAATGGTTGTTCCAAGAAGAAGTCCTAAGAGAATGCAAAGCTAAATTAAAACAGTAAATACAGCAAGTAACATTTCAAAGAGAGATAACAAGTATATCAATACTCAATACTCGTAATTGTTATTATCCTATTCTGCAACATATGCAAGCTATAATGTACAAATACTTTGTTTCTACTCAAATATCTGTACCATAGATGTATCTGCATAAACTTCCTAATTGTGACTATAGTTTTGATAAAATGGTCGTATTAACATATTCCTATTTGTACAAAACGGGAGGCCAGGCTCGCTAGCTTTAATTCTCTTACAAAAAACTAGTATAACTTGGAAAAACAATGATAAAGTCATGAAGAGATTATATTAGTTCCTACTAAACAAGATCAAAACTAAGGGTGAATTTTCAGTATTAAGAAATCCACTATCTCTTGAATCTCCAATTCAATTATGCCAGTAATCCAAAGAGTTGACTTACTATACAATGAACGAGTGCAGAAAGAGGGCAGAAAAAGAGTTAGTTTTCTTGTTCCTGCGAGTGTGAGCACGCACTGATGCTGCAAAAATTCTTTTGCTGGTTCAGATTGCCATTTTCCATCTCACTTTTGATAAAGAACATTGACTATAATTCAAAAAGATGATCAACACAACGCAAGTGAAAAGTGAACATTGACATTTTAGAAAGATGATCAACACCGCAGAGCCACAAAACACACAACAGCACACCAGAACTCAGAACCCATAGTTATTAAACAAAATTCACAGTTCAGTTCACAGAACTTCATAGACTTCACACTTCACAGTTCAGTATCACTATGTCAGATTATCAGTATATCAGACTTCAGACTTCAGTGACTTCAGTTCACAGAGCTTCATATATTCAAACAATTATTCAATCATATTCATTAGGGAGATAGAGACATGTAACAGTTATTCAATCAAACGATCATTGTAACAAGGGACAGAGACAAGGAGCAGAATGACCAAGACACCTTCAGTTCACAGTTCAAAAAATTACTTGGAAGCTCGAAGATGCCTTCAACAGAGCATGCAAGAGGGAGACAGAGACACCGAGTGACCAAGACAAGGAGCAGCGGTGGAGCACCTTCAAATCGAGTGACAAACAGAGCTAGGGACGACGGCGAAGTGGCTGCGCAATGGAGGCTTCGATGTTCCCACGGTGGCTGCGCGATGGAAGGGGAGGAAGCTTGCAATGGCTGCTGCGCGATGGAGGGGAAGGGAGCCAGCCCCGTCGCGACGGCGGCGGCACGAGGCGGTGGCTGAAGTGCTGAATGGAGGTGAAGGATGGAGGTGAGCTCGATGAGATTGGGAGGATGGAGTTAGGGCTAACTGGCTACTGGAGGCTGGATCTGGGCATCAGGATGGAGTGATGGACCATGGAGTTACCGAGAGAGATTGAAACGACGACGTTTGGATATGCCTTCAAAAAAACGGCCAGGTCACAGTTCGGTTCCGGCCGGTTTACCGGTTCAACTCCGGTTTTTAAAATCTCTGGTTTTACTATTTGTTTGAGCGGTATTTCTTCACGGTTCACAGTTCAACTGGTTCGACCGGCCAGTCCAAATCGATTTTCAGAACCTTGGTTATTTGTATTGATTTAAATATTTGGTGTTATTAGACAATATTAGTATTAATTATGGTTATGCTTTAATTTTAGAGAAGGGTTGGTTCTTATTATATTTTTCTAAGTGAATTTTACCATGTCAAATAATAGTTGGAGTCTTGGAAATTTGGATATTTTCACATGCTAAGAAGATATCAAGGTAATGTAATGTTAACGACCTAGTTTTTATCCGGTTTTTACCCGGTATAATCGTGACCCGAATGTGTATAGGTTTCATCAGGTCTAGGGTCGAGTTCGGGTCTAACAAATAGATCCGGTATATATTTCGGGGCGAATCTGGATCACATTAAACCCGGTTTCTCCCAACCCATAAACATCCCTAATTTTGAATATATATATAATTTTTATAAATTGACAAGTAACAAAAAGAAATATTCTTTTTTTAATAAATGATGATAAATATCTTTCATATTTTGCAAATCAATTTGTGTATTGATTTAAAATTTTATAAAAATATTTAAATAACTATTTAAAATGAAGATATACGTAAAAATTTAAATCAAAATTTGGCCTATGGCTTTATTTATTTATTTATTTGCTATTCTCAAAATACAAATCTTATCAAATCAGATATTTAAAATCGTTTTTCAAAATTTACATAGTCATACTTTTAAAAGAAAAAAAAAAGAAAAAAACATTATCAACTTAGCTTGCCCCTCAAATCTGTGTAAGTGGCACATACATGGATGGATCAATTAAATTCATAACAAGGCTAAGAATATAAAAGATAAGCTATTATGTATTTATTTTATGCATGACTTAAAGAAAAGTGTTCACATAAGATGCCCATGAAAGATAAACTCGTATAATTCAATCCCACAAATCTCGCCTTATTCCAATCTCTTTCTTGTGCTGCTTTTAATGTTATTATTTGTGGTCTGTCTCTCTGAAAGTATGGTCAGTTTACTTCTGTTGTTATATACATGAGTAGTGTTTATTCTTTTGACGCAATAGCTCTAAGTCTCACATCGGGGAATGAGGAAAATATAACAATGTTTATAATAGCTCTGACAGGATTGTCAATTTGCCGAGTTGGGTAACGCTAGCTTGTAACCCAAGTGGGGGCTTTAGGGTGATGGAACATGGCTCTGGCTATGCTTGGTTGGGCTGGTGGTTGCACCATGTTGGCTTGCCCACTCCAAGTTGAAAGTTGGGTCATGGTACTTGGGCGAAGGCTCAAGTGTCCTGGCTCCTAAACTAGAGGGCACCGCGTTAGGCTGGTTTCACAGAGCAACGATCACCTCTGGCTTCTGACAGTGGAGGGATTACAAGCTGCTGCACCATTGGCCCACAAACCATCACTTTTTTATATGGATTTATTCAGTGTGTGTTGCTACACATGCTACTTCCCATAATAACAATTAAGAAATAGAAAATTATACGGTACAGATCTAAATCTGTACAGATTTAAAGATTTGCTTACTTAAACTACATTTTCTAAAGTCACACTTTTCACTTAAAACCGTAGCTCTTCACAAAGAAAAGCGTCACCTAATGGAAAAAAGTAAATTAGAAGATTTAAGAGAAGAAATAATTAAGTTATCAAAATTAATAGATCAAAAATTAATGATTTTAACTAATGTTAACTGTAATGACACCGAATTCTTAAAATCAATACAAAATGATTTTTCTCAAAATCTTTATTTTACTATAAACTTTATTGAAGGACTTCAAAAACCTGAAAAAATTTATTTTTCACACGGAATTTCTAAGAAATGTTATCATGGAAATGATTCCCCACATCTTTATCATACTTTTAACCCACAATTAAATTCTATAGTAGATATACTTGAAGAAATACTAGTATCCATAAAATTTCAAAGAAATAAGGAAAAAGAAAATCCAAAAGAAGAAAAATTTCAAAATATAATCAACATAGCAGATTTAAAAGTAAAACCACCACTAAAATTATGAATATTGAAGAAAAATTAGAAGAAGTTACAATGCTTTTTAAACAATTAAAAATGGCTCAAAAAAATAATATTATAGAACAGGGATTTCAGATAGAAGAAGAAATAGTAAATTCTGAAAATATAGAAAATGAAGAACACATCCTAGATTATTCAAGTGACGAAGAACCAGCAATTCCAATACAAGTAAAAAATGAAGCTGGAACATCTAGGGATAATCAATCTCAATTTAAATGGGAAACAGGTTTTGATAATTATGCTTTTAAAAAAGGGTTTATAAATAAAGATTCAAAATATACAAAAATACCATCAAAATACGTTCCTAAAATCCAGGAAATGGAAGGAGAAAGAATGCTCGATTTAGACTGTAAAACGAATGAAAAAGAAATTTTCGAAAATTGGTTGAATTCCTTCTTATTAGAAGCCTTTACTAATCCAAAACTTAATGAATTATCTGGAAGAGACATTTAGAATTACATAGGGTTTCATACTAAAGGAGCTATAAGAGATTATATGACATCAATAGAAAACCAAATAATAGAAGAATTAGCAACAAAAATAACAGCTTATGATAAGATATTATATATAATGATGATTCTATATAAAGAATTTTTTGGAAAAAATATTATAGATCATAAACAAGAAGTCTATAATAAAGAATATCAAGAAGCAAAAAACCATTTAGCTAACATTCACATATATGATCTATGTAATGTGGAGTCTTATATATGTGAATATAGAATACATTATTACAAATTAAAAGAAGAAGATAAAAATCATTATCTTAGTATGTATATAACAAAACTTCCATATCCTGCTAACGAATTTATTATGGGAAGATTTATAAGAGAAATAAATAAAGGAACAATTGAAAATAATTTTGGTGGAGCAACCTCTGCAATAAGAGAGGAAATAAAAGAACGTTGTATGCAAGAAGCAACTCAAAAAAGATTTGCAAATATAATTAGAATTTGCTGTCAGGATAATGAAGAGATACCTCAAAAATATGGTCTTAATAAAAATTTTCAAAGAAAAAGAAAATATCAATTTAGAAAAAGAAAATACTATCCAAACTGGAGAAAAAAGAGGTATTTTAGAAAAAGAAATAACAATAAAAATAAGAAACAAAAAAGTGATTATTGCCCAAATAAAAAAGAAAATTGTAAGTGTTGGTATTGTCAAGAAGAAGGACACTATGCAAATGAATGTCCGAAAAAGAAGGATAAAAAGGATCTTACTAAACAAATAGAAATTGCTAAGTCTTGTTTCATGGAACCTTTAGAAGAATCTGATGATAACTTAGATTATATTTTTGAATATGTCTCGGAAACAGACTCAGAGACTGAGTAATAATGCTACATTTATTACTATAAAAATAACAGAAAAATTTATAAATGCTTTAATAGATTCTGGAGCAACACAATGCTTTGCTAGTTCAAATATAAAACTTGATTGGAAAAAATTAAAGAAACCATTAAGAGTTAGAATAGCTGACAAATCAATACATAAAATTGACCAAAAAGCAGAGATGGTTGAAATTTTTATTCAAAATTATAGGTTCATTGTTCCATCTATATACATGTTAGATTCTGGAATGGATTTTATCATAGGAAATAACTTTTTAAAGTTATATCATCCATTCATTCAAGAACTAACATATATAGTTTTAAAAGCTCCACACGATTCTTCAATAAATCAAAAATCAAAACGTATAAAAATACCGACTACTACTATAGATAAGATCTTAAAATTTAAAATATTTTCTATATTAGAGACATGTTATTTAAATTTATACTTTCAAATAAATATCCCAAAAAATAATCTTGAAATAAAGATAGAAGAACTTTTGGATGAAATTTGTGCTGAAAATCCTTTAGATATTAAAAATACAAATAACGAATTAGTAAGCATTAAATTAAAAGATCCGACAAAAGAGATAAATGTTCCAAATAAAATCCCTTATTCCGCAAGAGATAGAGAAGAATTTTCATTAGAATGTAGAGATCTTTTGGAAAAAAGAATTATAAGATTAAGTAAAAGTCCTCATGCGGCTCCAGCCTTTTATGTCGAAAACAATAATGAAATTAAAAGGGGAAAACGAAGAATGGTTATTAACTATAAGAAGATGAATGAAGCAACTATTGGTGATGCTCATAAACTTCCAAGAAAAGATTCTATTTTAGAAAAAATCAAAGGAGCAACTTGGTTTTCATCTCTTGATGCAAAATCAGGATATTGGCAACTTCGTTTAGACGAAGAAACAAAGAAATTAACTGCTTTTACTTGTCCAACAAAAGAATCAACAAGTGTGTTGCTCTATGAATGGAATGTATTGCCATTCGGATTAAAACAAGCTCCAGGTATTTATCAAAGATTTATGGAAGAAAATCTAAAAGAGTTAAATGAATTTGTTTTAGTGTACATTGATGATATACTAATTTTTACAAAACAGGATAGAGAAGATCATCTTCAAAAATTATTAATAGTTTTAGAAAGATGTAAAGAAAAAGGATTAGTTCTTAGCAAAAAGAAAGCAAGAATAGCAAAACAAGAAATAGAGTTTCTTGGATTAATTCTATCCACTCAAGGAAAGCTAAAACTTCAGCCAAATGTCCTAGAAAAGGTAAATTTATTTCCTAATAAAATAGAAGATAGAAAACAATTACAAAGATTTTTAGGGTGTATAAATTATATTTCTGATCAAGGATTCTTAAAGAATATAACAGAATACACTAAAAGCTTATTTCCAAAAATAAGTACTAAAAAAGAATGGAAATGGGATGAAAAAGATAGTATGCAAATTCAAAAGATTAAAGAATTATGTGAAAAACTTCCAGAACTTTATATTCCAGAAGAAAATGACTACTTAATAGTAGAAACAGATGCTTCAGACATAACCTGGTCAGGATGTCTAAAAGCTAAGAAAGCTATAAAAAGTTTGGAGCAAGGAAAAGAATCACTAGATTCTAAAAATTCCCCAAAGGAATTACTTTGCAGGTATATTTCAGGGACTTTTACTCCAACAGAACAGAGATATACCACTCATGAAAAGGAAACTCTAGCAGCAATTAAATCTCTTAAGAGATGGAAAATTGATTTACTACCCAGAGAATTTACATTAAGGACAGATTCAAGCTACCTAACAGGTTTCATACGATATAATTTAAAAGTTGATTATAATCATGGACGATTGGTAAGATGGTAATTATTTTTGTTACAATATCCAATAAAAATTGAATATATTAAGGGTGACAAAAATGTTATTGCAGATACATTAACAAGAGAATGGAGTTCGTCTACAACGCATTAGATCAAGAAATTCAGAAATACGAACAAGAACTCGAAAAATGCAAGCATTGTCAGCAAATAAGGACACAGATCCAATCCCTCAAGAAGGCCATCAAAGCAATGAAATCAACACAACAACCAAAACCATCAGAGCTCAGCCAGCTAAGCGTGGTGGACAAATCAGGTGAAGAAAAAATTCCAGAAAATAAAACAATTCCTGAAATTATCAAAAAATCCACCAAAGATAAAAAATATTATGTAACTTATAATGGCCCATGAAAGGAGTATATGATGCCTGGGAAAAAGCAGCACCATTTACACATCAATCAAGGATAATTCATAAAGGAGGGTTTTTAACACTGGAAGAAGCAAAGGAATCTTTCAGGGAATATGAAGCTCTTCATCCAGAGCAAACCCTAAAAAGAGCAGATAAAGCTCCAATTCAAACCTAGAGAACAGGGATAATAAGAAACATTCCTACAAGGGCTGAAATCAAAGAAAAGAAAAGGGTCTGTAGATCAAATCTCAGAGAAACCCTTAATATAGTCCTGAACTGGACTGAAGAAAAAAGAGCAATTTTGGGATATTATCCTATTGCCAAAGAACAGCTAACAAAGCTGGTTATATTTCCAGATGCATCCCCATCGGACACCTATCAGTTTTTCCAGTATGGATTAATTGATACAATTTTAATTTTTAATGATCTAAAAATTATTAGTGAGTTTCCTGCAGGATTCGTTGATGCAGTGAAGAGATTTAAAAATATGATTGACAATGTAAATCCAAGGGATATATCCCTAAAATTTACGAACAGTCAACCTATTTTTAATGAAGAAGAAGAATGCTTGGTTCCAGCACACCAAGTAATATTCATGTCCGTCTTCCCAGGAAATTTTCAACCAATTGATCAAGTTCAAGATTTAACAATCTACAGTCATGAAGGAAGGCTAGCCAGCACACTAGTAAGGGTCTTCGAAAGAACTCAAAAGATAACAAGGGAATCTCACACAAGAATTAATTATAAAAGCAGAAATACTTTGCTTGTGTCTAGTAAAAGGAATGAAATTGAAGAAAGAGAGATGAGACTCTTAGTGGAATTTGAATCAGCATTCTACAACTTATCTGGACTCTTAGAAAAGCTCCCTGAAGGGATAAAGAGGAATCTCTACTATTTGATAAAAGACAGAGAAGACCACAAGTGCCAGCTATGCGTCTCAGAGTTATCTGAAGAAAGCAATAATAAAACGGAATCAACCCACATGATAAAGGAAGAAGACAACGCATCTGAAGGTCACAAAATGAAAGAGGAAGACAGCACATCTGAAGCATCTCTCAACATTATTGCATAGTGACGTAAGCGCTTAGGTCATAGAGCACCAACAATGTAGCTGGTGCAAGATAATAAACAATGACGTAAGCAATGACGTCATAAGAAGGGTAAGGATGGGAATTGTCCATCAGACCCAACCATTATAAATAGGTTGCTTAGGCAATTGTAGAAGGCATCAGACAATAGGAAGCAGGAGGCTAAGAGTACTCATATGCTAGGAGAGCAAGGAGGAAGCTGCCGAGGCGATTCTATAGTCTGAGGAAGAATCCCCTTAGGGAAAAATAGTTCTAAACTCCCCTCTGGAGTTAGTATCTACAATCTCCCCTCTGGAGATAAAAACCCCTTATGTAAAATATACTGAATAAAGGAAGTTTTTCTCCAGAAAGGTACATCTTCATTCTAGTCTTTCAATTATGAATTATTTAGAAAGTTTAGAATTAACAGAAGAATCTGATTATTATAGATTAACTGCTTTATTAGATAATGAAAAGCAGGCTGTTCTAAAAACAGAATTAAACCTCAAATCAAATGAAAATTTCAATAAACAAAATCTTTTAAAAGAAGTTTTTAATAGAAAAAATATAATATACTATGGAAAAATTCAACTTGAAGCTCCTATAAAAATAAAATCTGCCAATGGAGAACTTGAAATAGCTTTGATAAATAATGAAGAATTGAGTAAACAGATTGAGAAAATTAAGGATCAACAAAAAAGATCTAAAATTGGATGGATTCATATTAGTACTATACAAGTCTTAATCAAATCTACATATATGAAAGGAATTAATTCACCAATAAGTTTAGCAATCTATGACAAAAGAATTACTGATGACCCAATAGATCAAATAATCGGAATTGTTCACGGAAATTTGGCAAACGTAAATGTTAAATTTAATGCCCATCTTGGATATGCTATACCTTTATCAACTGAAAATCTTGGGAGATCTATAAGTTTGGCTTATAAATTTCATAGAAAGAATCTAATGGAACAAGATGATGAACCATTTTCAATTACATATGCAATAAATTATGCTTTAACAAATAGCCATCATAGTATAATATTTAAAAACAGAGAAAGAATTTATGTCGATGAATTATTTCAGAAAATTGTAAAAACAGAAATACCAAAATATAAAGCTATTGAAAACTCAGTTCTATTATTAAAAGAACCATCAGAAAAATTGGTTTCATCAAATTTTCAAATAAGAGAATCTAAAATTAATAGTCCTTTAAGTTTATCTAAGTTAAAGATTAAAGAAGAAAATTCTGAAATAAAAGAATTAACAAAAAAGGTCGAAAAATTAAATGAAACCCTAAATACTAAATTATGACCATAAATAAAGAAGAAATATATGTAACTTATCAAGATAAGAAACAAGAGCTCTTTGAAAGAGAAAATCGTTTGAATTATTTGTAATTTTCTGAAATAAATCAAAGAGCATTTGAAGCTCTAAAAACAATCTATGAGAAGTTAAAAAGAGAAGTTGAAGAGTTAGAAAAATTAATAGAATCTCTAGAAAATAGTGATGAAGCGATGATAGAATTTGCAGAAATTCTAAAATAAATAATGAAGCATGCAAAGATTGAAAGACCAGAAAATAAAATAAAAAGAAAAAGAGCGAAAAATTTAAAAAGTAAAATAAAGGAGTATAAAGGGAATTAAATAATCTTCAGATCGAAATTGATGATCTCATAATAAAAAGGATAGAAATAAGAATAAATATAAACAAGTTGGAGTTAAACTTAAAAAATTTATAAATGCCTGGAAAATCATATTATGACTTAAAAGAATTAAAGCTGTTGAAAGAAAAAATGGAGAATGAGGTTGAAAAATTAAAGAGATATTTAAAAACAACAGAAAGTGTAGAAATAAAAGAAGTTGTTGAAGATTTGAGAAAATATATTCAACAAAAAGACAAACAGATAAAAAATTTTATAAACAATAATCCATGCAAAAAAGACTATTATAAACTAAAACAAGATTGAAAAACTATAAAAATCAGAATTATAAAAGTAACATATTTCAATTCTATACAAATTATAAACTTATTCGAAGTAAAATATGAAGAGTAAAAATTGGTATCAGAGCCAAGTTAACGATTAAGGGTAACACTTTTTCTTTAAGCAACACTTTTAGTGACACGCTTTTCAGCCACAAAAAGACAAAAATCTGTACACCCACATCTGTACACTATAAGGCCCCTTAAAAATACGTATAGCAGAATGGAAAGTATTTGCTCTAATAAATAATAACAATCAATATGGTTACTATGAAGAAGAAGATGGTGAATCTATTAGTGGCTGACATGATCTAGAGAAACTTGAACAATGAACAGCTGCTTTAGTATTTGTAACCATGCCTTTATGGAGGAAATCCGGCTTCTCGAATTCATCATTTTCATGTCTGATCTCCTTAAGCATTGCTGTTACATCTTTCATGGCATGCCTTTCTTCTGGTAAGGATTCACACGTAAGAGAGCCGCCACTCCAAGAATTTGAAGCATCTCAGGGATCCTTGTTCCACATTGCACTATGTGTGCACCCTCTGGAATCCTGTTATCTGTTCGCTCCATCCCTGTTAACTATACACATCGCTTTTCTCTGTGATCCTCAAACTGTATCCATATTCTGCAGTTTCACAATGAATACTACTCATAAGGCACAACGAATACTAATTCAAAAGAATATGTTAAGTCAATATATTTGGATTTAGAAGGTAAGAGAATTTGTATACTCACCAGGAGCTATGTATCCATAGTTAAGAAATAGGTGTAGCAGAATGGAAAGTATTTGTTTTTTAATTCACCACTAGTCTCCGCAAGAACATTAACCCTCTATCACGCTCAATAATCTCCCTATCAGAGAACAGCATCACAATCTAATCTAAACATATTCTAAGGTTCTTTATCACATGAAATGGTGTTCCATCACTCATACAAAATCAAACTATATATCTATATGCCAGCCACGGCCAATTTCTCACTGCTATAATTCAAAGCATTTTCATTGTCTTCCTCTCCGATTAGTCTCAGCTGTATATCCATAGGCCCTAATCTAATGATTAATCTCATACAGATTCGCATAAACAAATTAGTTAGGGAGGACCATCACAAGCAATTATTATCTATTAGTAACCTTTGAAGTTCCACATCGACTAATGCAGCACAGAACCCAATGTTTATCACAATTCTGACAGGAGTGTATAATTGCCGAGTTGGGTCGCGCTAACTTGTAACCCGTGCGGGGCCTTAAGGGGTGATGGAACATGGTTCTGGCTACACTTGGTTGGGTTGGTGGCTGCAGCTTAAGTGTCCTGGCTCCTAGACTCAAGGGCACTGCGCCAGGCTGGCTTCACAGAGCAGCGAATACTATATAGATTATCCAGTATTGTAATCCCTCTGATTCATTGATATAAGCTTCATAAATACCTCTAATCTGATTAGTTTTACCATTTTACATTTGAGTGTGCCCCCAAATTTTTTCTTTTAATAATTTTATGTAAACTTTATTCTAGCCCTCCTAAAATTTTTATTCTACTCTCTTTTTATTGTGAAATTGATTTTTAGCCTCTTCCTAAATCTTCGATATAATTTTAGAACAGTATCACAATGCAATGTAAACATATTCCAAGGTTCTTTATAACATGAAACGTGTTCTACTCGTATAAATCAAACTATATATTTGCCACAGTCAATTTCTCACAAATAATTCAAAGCATTTTCCTTCTCCTCTCCAATTAGTTTCAGCTGCATATCCATGGGCCTTAATCTTAAACTTAATCCCGTCCACATTGGCATAAACAAATTAGTCGGGAGGATCAACTCGAGTAATTATTAGCAACCTTTCAAGTCTCACATAGAGTAAGGTAGCACAGAACCCAATGTTTATAGGCATTCTAACAGGACCGTGTAATTGCCGAGTTGGGTTGCGCTAACCTGTAACCCGAGTGGGGCACTAAGATGATGGAACATGGTTCTGGTGATGCTTGGTTGGGTTGGTGGTTGCACCATGCTGGCTTGCCTACTCCAAATTGAGAGTATTGTATGGTATATGAGTTTTTTTGCTTATTGGATTAAAATCAGGATGTGAACAATTTCATTAGCTTCTGTATTGAAAATTTGAGATTAATTAAAAGGACTGCTATAAATAGCTCATGGTGATTGTCCTGAATGCCAGTGATAGTTCATAGTTAACTGAATATGTCTTGTGATGCTGCATTATTTTAGAATCTTTGTTCTAAATTGTAGATGCAATTTTTGACAAGATAGTCGATCTTCAATATATGGATTAGTTTCAATTGCTTCAACATATGGACTTCTCAAATATGGTTCTCGTTGCTTTTAGTGCTTAATTGAGTTTGTGAGTGTGCTGCAGTTGCTACTTTACATGTTCCTTTCTCATAATAACAAAAGAATATTAGAATTAAGTGCAAAAAATTGTCAATTTCCGGAGTCTAACTTTATTTACACAGACATTTATTTCACTTTAAGTACAGCAAAATAAAAAGCTGTATCCAATTTATCTAAAAACTACATCAAAATGATATGAGAAGCATTTGTTTACTTCTTAATTCACCAATAATCTCTCCAAGAACATTCACCCTCTTTAAATCTGTGAAATCGTGCTCTATCGCGCACAATGATCTCCCTACTATAAATTTTGGATATAATTTTTAGCATAGCATGACAATCTACACATATTCTAAAAGGTTCTTAATTACATGAATTGGTGTTCCATCTCTTGTACTAATCAAACTATATGCCACAGCCAATTTCTCACTGTGAAAATTCAAAACATTTTCCTTGTCCTCGTCTCCGATATCATGCAACACAAGATTAGTCTCAGCATCATATCCATAGGCTTTAATCTTAAACCTGATCTCGTCCAGCTTCATATAAATCTCTTTTGAATTATCTTTTTAATTTAAAAATTTAAAAATTAAAAAAAATAATTTTACAAATTTTTAATTTATGAGATATTACTAGACTTTATTTTATTTTTTTATTTTTTATAAAAAAATTAATTTTTTATTTTAAAAATAAAAAATAAAAATTTAGTTTATAAAATTTTAAATATTTAAATATATTTTTTGTTTTTTATTCACCGAATAATGCTGCACCTAAACTACGATGTTCGGACCCTTGATTTTTTTATTGTTCGACATTTTCAAAAATTTAAAATAAATTAATTTCAAATTCTTGAAATTTTTTATTTTTCTACTTTTTGTAAAAAATTATTTTTTTAATTTAGAAATTTAAAAATTTATAAGAAGTTGGAGTTATGGAAAGAAGTTTTAGAAGTGTATGGTCTGCGCATAAGCCGTAACAAGACGGAATATATGGAATGTAAGTTCAGTCCGAGAAGGGAAAACCCTAATATAGAGGTGAAGATTGGAGAAAACACCCTACGAAAAGTTATAAGTTTGAGGTATCTTTTGTGATCATAGGATCCAAGCAGGGTGGTCAAAATGACGGAGTGCATCTGGTTTTATATGCGACAAAAAAGTGCCTTTAAAACTTAAAGGTAAATTCTATCGCACCGCTATAAGACCGGCTATGCTTTATGGTACGGAGTGTTGGGCAGCTAAAAGAAAGCACGAACATAAGCTGAGTGTGGCAGAGATGAAGATGTTGAGATGGATGAGTGGTCATACGCGTTTGGATAAAATAAGGAATGAAGATATAAGGAAAAGTGTTGGAGTAGCACCCATTGTGGAAAAAGATGGTTGAATCGCGTCTTAGGTGGTTTGGACATGTGAGAAGAAGACTGATAGAACATCCAGTTAGGAAGGTGGATGAGATGGAAGATAGACAAGGGGCAAAAGGCAGAGGAAGACCTAAGAAGACCATCCATGAGGTGGTCAAACGAGATCTACATGTAAATGGTCTCTCTGTAGACATGACACATGACAGAGCACAATGGCGTCGTTTGATTCATGTAACCGACCCCACTTAGTGGGACAAGGCTTTGTTGTTGTTGTTGTTAGAAATTTAAAAATTAAAAAAAAAAAATTTTATAAATTTTTTATTAATAGATATTGTTGGACTTTATTTTATTTTTCTACTTCTAATAAAAAATTTAATTTATTAATTTAAAAATTAAAAAAAATTATTTTTTTATTCACGGAATTGTGCATCTTGCCATCTATCTCTGTGTAACTGAATCCCGGTACCTTCTTTACATCACTATTTTTCATGGTCTCCCTCACCCTCCCTACATCATGCCACCTCTGCACATTCGATAACAAGACGATATCCCCACTAGCATTAGATCCCATCTCCACTAGTTTCTTCGATGCAATCTCTGCCATCTCCACATTCCCATAAGTCTTGCTAGCCCCAAGCAAAGTTTGCCAAAATACTATATCAGGCATCATAGGCATGGAGTTTATAATATCATAGGCTTCTTGGAGCCGTCCTGCTCGACCCAACAAATCAACCACAGTCCCATAATACTTAACATTAGGCTTCACCCCACACTCAATCATTGTATCAAGCAATCTAACCCCTTCTTCCACCAAACCAGCATGGTTACATGCACATAATGCAGAAAGATATGATACATCATCAGGAAGCATTCCTTCTAGAACCATTTGATCCAACAGATCAAGTGCCTTATATCCATCACCATTCATTGCAAACGCCATGATCATCGTGTTCCAAGTGATTAAAGTATTCTTGCAACTCATCTTATTGAAGACCAAATAAGCTTTATCGACGAAATCACATTTTCTATACATATCAATGGCTGCATTACAAACAATCCCATTCATATCCAACTTCTCATCCACTATGTACCTGTGAACAATCTCTCCCTGCCTCACAGCACCCAATTGGGAACAAGCCGAGAGCGCTTCAATAACAGTCACCTCATCAGGCCTCCAACCCTCTTTGCCAAATTGCTTTGTGTTTTATTGAATAGCATATCAATTATATATATAGTACCCTACTTAACAATTAACTACCTGATTTTCTAATTGTGGTAATGCAAGATATTTACAGCTAATAAAACGGGATACACCAAATCAACTAAAAACGGAAAGGAATTTGTTTTATAATAATTCCTAATATTTAGCCGTGACATATGTGGCTTGATATGCATCAGATTTCATTACCCCCCTCAAGTTGGGGCATGTAAGTTACTAATGCCCAACTTGTCCAACATTGATGCGAATGAATGGGAGCTCAGAGCTTTAGTCAAGATATCTGCAACCTGAGATTTTGTTGGGACATAGGAGGGAAGGATGAGGCCCTGGATGACAGCATCACGAACAAGATGACAATCAACCTCAATATTCTTAGTACGCTCATGAAAAACAGGGTTCTTAGCAATATGAAGTGCTGCCTGGCTATCGCATGAGAGAGGTATGGGTTGCGTGTGGGAGATCCCGAGACTCAAGAGCAGTTTCTTTAACCATTTGAGTTCACAAGTGGTATTAGCCATGGAGCGATACTCGGCTTCTGCAGAGGACCGTGACACTGTATGTTGTTTCTTTGTTTTCCATGAAATTAGTGAGTTGCCAAGGAGAATAGCCCAGCCAGTGAGAGACCGACGAGTAAGAGGGCAACCCGCCCAATCAGAATCACACCAAACATGCAAGATAAAATCGTTTTCCCGGCGCAATAAAACACCTTGCCCAGGCCGACCTTTTAGATAGCGAACAACTCGTAAGGCAGCCTGCCAGTGTTCTTCACGAGGCTGGTGCATGAACTGAGAAAGAATGTGAGATATATTGAGATAAAGTATGGTGTTGCACAGAAAATTTATCGCATGACATATATTGAGATAAGGGATAGAGTGGACCTGAGGAATGTGATGGAGAGGGTGAAGAGATGGACGGGTTTACGATGATAGTGTTGATGACAAAATCACGCAGCTTGATCGAAGGGTGCTTTACTCAGTGTCCACGACCCAGAGGAAGTTCAGAGAGCGTGGTGGTGTCGGTAGAAAGAGGCACATCATTTGAGACAGTTGGTGAGGGGCTGCTGGTTTCGATGAGGGGTGAAGCTGTCCTTGTTGGGTCTGTATGTGGAGATTCACCTCCCCCAACAACAACAATGGACTCGTCATTGGAATTAGTCTGAGGAAGGACCTCCTCGTGATCAAGTGTGGGCTTATTATTAATGGGCTCCAAAAATTTCTCCTCATGCACTAAAGAAGTGGAAACCAAATTTTCTTGGGCCAAACACGCAAACGGGAACTCGGTTTCTACAAATTTGACATCGCGAGATATAAATAAAATATTTCTTTCCATATCATAAAGTTTCCATCCTTTCTTTCCAAATGGGTATCCCACAAATGTGCATGTACGAGTTCGGCTGGCAAATTTATCACCCTTGGTTTGTTGATTGTGCGCATAACACAATGAGCCAAAAACTCTAAGATGATTATAGTCAGGTGGTTTTCCATGTATCATTTCAAAAGGAGTTTTCCCATTAAGAACAGATGATGGTGTTAGGTTGATCAAGTGTCCCGCAGATAAAACACATTCTCCCCAGAA
Source organism: Arachis hypogaea (assembly GCF_003086295.3). Taxonomy (NCBI): domain Eukaryota; kingdom Viridiplantae; phylum Streptophyta; class Magnoliopsida; order Fabales; family Fabaceae; genus Arachis; species Arachis hypogaea. Next base: position 39,744,504 of record NC_092048.1, on the reverse strand, counting down.
TCGAATGGGCAAAGATCTTTGAAATCTCAGTGCACGAGCTACATTAAGGATATGTCTATGTTTTCTCTCCACCCTTCCATTTTGTTGGGGTGTCCCAGCACAAGATGTTTGATGAACAATTCCATGCTGCAAAAAATATGGACGCATACAGATGAACTCGGTCCAATTATCACTGCGTACTTCTTTGACTTGTTTATTAAATTGTCTTTCAATGAGAGCAAAGAAATTAATCATCACACTTGACACCTCCCGCTTTTCACACAACAAATAGATCCAAACTGCTCTTGAATAATCATCAACAATTGTTAAAAAATAAGATGCTCCGCAAGAAGAGGGGGTACGATAAGGTCCCCATAAATCACAATGTATTAAATCAAAAGAATGTGTTGCATGAAAATCACTTGATGAAAATTTATCTCGTGTTTGTTTAGATTTTTCACAAACTTCACATAATTTATTATTCTCTTCAGATTTACAACCACCATTCAAATTTGGCAATATTTGTACCACTTTATAGGAAGGATGTCCCATTCGCTTGTGCCAAAGATCGATACTACTCTTCTCTTGGGTTTGACATGCTGTGAATTTGCGAACACCACGGTACATGTAGAGCCCATCTCTTTGTTCACCCGCTCCAATCAGCATCCTCGAAATGAGGTCCTGCATAGCACAAAGCTCATGAGTAAATAGTACAGTACAATTTGCATCCTTTGTTAATTGTGATACTGAAATCAAATTGCATCTTAGTTTTGGCACATATAAAACATGGGTCAATTTAAGCCCTCCATCAAGAGTCACCGTTCCCTTTGTATTGGCAAGAACTTCTTCTCCATTTGGTAGCCCCACTGTGCATCCTTCAATACGCTCTAGGCCCCTTAGATCTCTTGAATTCTCTGTCATATGGTTAGAGGCTCCACTATCTATAATCCACACAACATATCCTTCCTTACCAGTCATGCTTTCAGTTCTACTTCCGTTGTTGCCATTTAGCATCTCTAACAGCGTCTGCCATTGTTTTTGGCTAAGTCCAGTCACTGCGCTTCCTCCTATTTCTTCTTCATGGTTACTTGATTTTTCTGTTGTGGCTTGTGCTGTGTTGGCACGTATGACAGCCCCCCCTCGCAAGCGTCCTCCCTGCTTATGCGAGGTCTTGGTGTTGCTTCCCTTTTCGTCTCGAGATCGATCTCCCCACCATTCCGGATACCCAATCAGTTGAAAGTACCCCTTGATCTCGTGTCCTGTTCTTCCGCAGTGAGAACATACGAGTGGCTTTATTTCATTTCGGCTTTTGTGCTTGTACCCAGTGTGTACTGCCAGTCCCATTAAGCTTCCTTTGTCTTCCCTGGTTCTGTTGATCGTCTTCATTCTCTCTTCCTGTACCAAAGTTGTATACACCCTGTTGAGAGAAGGTAGAGGATCCGTTGCGAGAATATTGGATCGCACTGTGCCATAGCTTACGTCTTCTAACCCCATTAGAAATTGATGCACCTTTTCTTCTTCCCTTCTCTTATCTAATCATGACCCAATGTCACACTTGCAGCCTCCGCAAGAGCATCTAAGCACTGGTTCATGGTTTGCCAACTCATCCCAAAGAGTCTTCAGTTTTCCATAGTATTCCACCATAGCCAGTCCTTGTTGTTTGCACTCGGCAAGTTCAGCTTTCAATTGTTGAATTCTAGGACCATTCACGATGGAAAATCGCTCCTTGATTTCTTCCCAGAGATCCTTTGCATCTTCAGCGTATGAGATGGTGGAGCGCAGCCGTGGCTCAATCGTATTTATCACCCATGAGACAAGCATGGATTGAACCGTCCACCAATCCTCCATTTCAGATGCCCCTTCTTGTGGCTTCTTGTGAGTTCCATCTAGAAACCCCCACTTTCTCCTAGCACGTAGCGACACCTTCACAGCTCGAGCCCATTCTTCGTAGTTCTCTCCTCGTAATTGCACTTGTGTGATTACATTTCCAGGATTGTCGCTAACGCTCAGATCATAAGGCGATGGTCCTTTGTTGGATCCATCTTCGTCCTTTTTTGAATCCTCTCTTTTTGGAGGAGTCACACCTACTCCAGCCATTTCAGCGGCGGAGGTCTCTTTTGTGTGATGATTATCAGAGCCAACCTAGCTCTGATACCATGCCAAATTGCCTTGTGTTTTATTGAATAGCATATCAATTATATATATAGTACCCTACTTAACAATTAGCTACCTGATTTCCTAATTGTGGTAATGCAAGATATTTACAACTAATAAAACGGGATACACCAAATCAACTAAAAACTGAAAGGAATTTGTTTTATAATAATTCCTAATATTTAGCCGTGACATATGTGGCTTGATATGCATCAGATTTCATTACTCTTCCTTCATTCTATTAAACAAATCTATAGCTTCATTAGGCCAGCTTCCCTGCGCCAACCCAAATATCATCACGTTCCAAGACGCTATGTCTCGTATAGACATTTCATCAAACACCTGCTTGGCAGCATCAAGATTGCCAATTTTAGCATACACATCCAACAAAGTGGTGACCAACAACACATCAGCATCAAACCCAAAACGCAGAATCTGAGAATGTATCTGGGTACCTTCAAAAAGTGCCAATGCACGAGTGCATGCCTTGAGTGCGAAGGAACACGTTAAAGCATCGATCTTTTGGTGGCTGCGTGAAATGGTGCGGAACCACGTGATGGCGTTCGTGGGATTTGGACTTTGTGCGAGGCCTCGAAGGATGGCGTTCTAGTCATTGGTTTTGGGAGCGTTAACTTGCCGGAAAATTTCAGCGGCGAAGGAGAGGTTGCCGGCGGCAGGGGAGAGGGTGCAGAGCTCAATGAGCTTAGTTCGTGAATGGTGGGATTGGAATTTTCCAGTGGTGATGAGATGGGCTTGGAACTGCTTGATTTGAATCAAGGTTCTGAGAACCGGACCGGTCATCAAATCGCTCTCGTCACTGATTTACTGGTTTATTGGTCCAACCGGTGATTCAATCAAAAAAACCGTTCTAGAATAGATTAATAAATAAATTATAAATAAACATCCTAAAATATAATTATAATCTAATATAAATCATAGGATTAGTAACAATTGAATGTAAAGGGACCTGATGCTGTGGAACACTAGCAGCCACTATTGCTATATTACCAGCTGAATTCCTGAATTGAATAGGAAAAATAAAGTGAACATTCTAACAGATCAACACTCAACAACACAAAGTTTCCAATATAGAATAGTAATCATTAATTGGCCCAAGCGAGAAATATTGTAATTTGATTTTGGCATAGTTCCCATTTACATTCATAATTATTCATGTTGAGAGTAAACGACACTATTAAAATTATCAAACATTTAACACCATAAGCATCTTAGTATTGACACAAAATGATTACAGTCAGCACATTGAAATTTTTCTTATAAAACAACCACCATAAGTTATCAAGTATGCTCAACACTGTCTCATACCTTCCTCCTGATAACTGTTGAGCAGTGCTGTGAGCAGATGAGTCTAAAAGTTGATCGGGACTGCTATTATACAAGAGTCTAGCTTGAAGACTTGAATCTGAATTTAGAGCAGAAGCTGCTTGACCTTGACCAGAATCAAGTGGTCAGGTATACTACAATTTAAGCTTTCAACATTACAATCCAATTTGACATAGCCCCAACAAAATAACTTCTTTCTTATGAGAGAAGAAACCTAATTTAGTTATTGCTAATTAGAATTGTTCATTCAAGCAAGTATGTAACATTTTACACATTCCCAATAATGAAGTAAACTTCTGGAGATAAGAAAAGTAAATAATCGTCTTATATATATAATCAGAAGTCAACTATAAGATAAAAATAGTATTTGAGAACAAAAAGAATCCATCTGAGTGTTGCCAAATGCTTTAAATCTTGGGAAAATTCTCTTCTCAAGAACTAGTTACACAACTTCATACTTATATTCAGATAGCAACCAAGCTCATGCCAACAAGCAAGTAGTCCACTGGTAAAACACTATCAGCAACTAGTAAAAAAAATTTTAATACATACAGATTTCCACCATATATACAGAACCATACAATCAGAATTATACATACAAATTTGTAAATTTGTAAAATTTTCACCATTAGCAACCAGCAAATACAAGACAGAACCAACCTTCAGAACCAAACTTGACACAGTCGAAACCAAGACCGAAGCAGACTTGAAGAAAAATGGAACCAAACTTGAAACAGTTGAAACCAAGACTGAACCAAACTTGAAACAGTTGAAAGCCTCGGTGAAGATGAAGACGAGAAGCCACTAACCTGGGTCCGTGCCGAGAAGCCAGCGAAGATGAAGAGCCGAAGAGGACCTGCCGAGTTACTGGATTAGGCGGTGACGATGGAGGACCTGGGTTAGGCGGCGACGATGGAGGAAGAAGTGGTGGTGCTGAGGACCTGAGACGGCGGCGGCGCTGAGGACCTGGGTTAGGCGGCGACGATAGAGGGCTAGGCGGCTAGGGTTTCTTTGATTCAGAACATGAATGAATGAATTATTGGGGGAAGAGGGGGGTGGGTCACAAGGGGGGGTTGGGAATGACCTGGATCCGTTTTCTCTATTTTTTTTTACAAATTAAAAAACAGCGTCGTTTTATCCGAATCTGCCGGTTATCAGTCCGGCTCAATTGGTCAGTTCTCGGTAGGTTTGACGATTTTTCATCGGTTTTTTTGAGTAGTTATAAAAAGAGGATCAGATCACTTGCATTGCCACTCCTTGATTGATCCGGTTTGACCAGTCGGTCCGATTCGGTTTTCAGAATCATGATTTGAATCAAGGAGTTGCATTTCTGCAACAGTGACTCAACATGAATCAGGGAAGGCATTCAATGCACTAGGCGGGAACATCAACCCAATTTAACTACCTTTTTTTTTCTTTGGTCTAAGGTTAGTAGAGAAATGAAAAGGTATGAAATCAAATAATTGATGTTAATTTTATATTTTATAAATTATATATGGTCCCATTTGTTATATAGTGGTATTATTAATCACAAAATAATTGTTGATAGTGTATGAATTGAAAGAATGTATTAGAGTTTAAGAATTAGAGTAAAACACAAATAGGGGCCTGACCTTTTTAAATGCGAATATTTTCGTCCCTCAAGATTTAAAAATATATTTAAATCTTTTACCTTATAAAATGCGTGACAATTATATCTCTTTGTCGAATTGGGATTCAAAACGGCAACGGAGCATGCTAACCTGGAAGGGTGGAGTGTCAGGTGTTCGTTTTGGTTGCTGATGTGGATGGAAAACAAATTTTTAATGGACAAATTAGTCCTTATGGTTCAAAACGACGCTGTTACCATTTTTCACCTTATTTCACCCTTCGTAATTCCTATAACACCCAGAAGCCACTCCAGTTATTACAAAAAATTCTACCAGAAGACAAACAGCTTCTTTCTCCCTCCAAAAAAAAGAACATCTTCATCCAGTTGAAAGTGGTGCTGTGCTTAGTGGACGTTGCGGTTGGTGAAAGGTCTGGTATTAGCTTCGTCTGGCAAGAATCTGCCATCTGCTAGAGAGGTAAGGGTAATAGTCGAGGATACGTGAATTCTTGTTTAAGTCTTTGTGAGAATAAAATGCAGGGGGTTGGGCTTAGGGGTGATCGCATGTTCTCTTTCGGAGAAAAGACTGAAAAAAAGCTATGGGGATTTTACTGACTTCAAAATTTCAAGCACTTGATATAGGGTTTAATGTCTGATTGATGTATTTGTGCATAATACAGATGGTTGATATATATGCAGTACCTGTTTTTCATCATGGAGACCATTTTGGTAGAGGACCCAGTGGAACTCTTGAGTATATTAGTGGGAAAGTTAAAAAATTTTCGAAGATGGATTTGGACTTCGTGAATTTTGGGGACTTGGTAACATTGTTCAAGGGTCTGGGCTATGCATCATATAGGGTAGTGTATTGGTATGACTCAACAAGCAGTGACATTGAGTCTGGACTGCACATTTTGAGAGGAGATGCAGGAATCAATGAAATGGGAGAGAATAAGCTGAGAAATTTTCAACCACCGACGAGTTTTACCTTTACTTTGACCACCCCGTTGATGAGCCACAAATAGTGGAAGAAGATGCTGCTGCTGAAAACGGGGCGGAATAATTTGATGATGCCATTGATGTTGATAGCATCATGAGGGAGTTTCAGTCATCACCATCCACAGAAGGTGATGGATATGAAAGTGGGGAAGACGAATGGTATAAACCTCCTCTAACTGTCTCTGAAACTGTTTCTGATGATGATTATTCTAGTTGTGATGATGAAAATGATGGTATGAAAAAAAAAGAAGAACTGAACACAACTGCATGAATTCTTTTTTTTTTCGTAGTTATTAGCATGAATTGAACACTGCTTTCTAGCTATCATAATTTGGCAAAGTTGTTTTCATGCCAAGCAGACATTTTTTTTTATTTTGTGGCAAATTTATGCTATTATGTAATGTTTGGGATTAAGCCAGATACATTGTCGTGTAATATTTTGGTTATAATCTATTTGCAATTACTATCTTATATAATACTTGACTTGCAAAATTGTTTAGTTGTTCTAACTTCAAAGAAAATTGGATTCAATCCAAAATAGTCTTTTCATTAAACAGCCAGCAATGACAAATTTTATTACAACATCACCATGTACACCAATCATCTTTAACCCTTTAAAAAACATACAGCAATAATAACAACAACTACATTAATCACAGTAATATGCCACAAATTCATGTATTTTTTTCTTTTCAATAGATAACAGCTTCCTCTCCAACTCTTCCATTTTTTTTCCCAATTCCTGGTTTCGAAACAGTTGTTCTTCAACGTCTATTCCCTAAGTTTCATCCGCAGCACCCAATGCTTGAGGCTCTATGGTCCTAATTTTTTTCAAGTGTTTATCAAGTCAGACAAAATACCGACAGTACCGTTCTTTAACCTGGAGAAAATTTTCAGAGAATCACCCAATGCGACACATTACAGTCTCATCCAACTATTGACAAATTAGTTACTTACCTTGAAGAATGGACATCCGAGAAACATTCTATTAGAGTTAGTTGTTTTTGACTTGTACAGAATGGCATATATGCCGCAGATGCACGTTGGCGCAATCCGATCTCGCTCATATCCTCTTGACACGGCGCATGAAGATCCCCCACCGGGTCTTGTGCATGAAGAACTCCCTTCATTCGTCATGGACGATCGCACCATCATCGACCATGTGTTCGTCCATGGATTTCGATCAAATAGGGCTCAGTGATGGTAACGACGTCGTTTTGAACCGCAAGAACTAATTTGTCCATTAAAAATTTGTTCCCCATTCACATCAGCAACCAAAACAGACACCTAACACTCCACCCTTCCAGGTCAGCATGCTTTGTTGCCGTTTTGAACCCCCAACTCGATGGAGGAGTATAGTTGTCACGTGTTTTACAAGGTGAGGAATTTAAATGTATTTTTAAATCTTGAGGAACGAAAATATCTGCATTTAAAAAAATCAGGCACCTATTTATCTTTTACTCTAAGAATTATTAATTAATTAATCAATTTGGTCAACAATATTGGTATGTACAAATTTATTGTATGACTACGGTGAGGGTTTGTTTTATTTCCTCTATATCATATTTCTTAATGCTTAAATGCTTGAAATAAAAACTAGGTTTTGTAAAGAATGCTGAGGAGTTTTTGTTTCTTGGGACATCGGACTAAAATGTTCCAACAAAACTAGTTTAGACTTTACAAGCGGGGATTGGTGCTTCCTCAATCCAAACCTGATTAGAATAATTACCAGCCACCAAAATTATTCCTCTCTTTTTTTTTTTTTTTCTGATTCCTTTTCTTTTTTCCGTCCATCATCGTCTTCTTCTTCTTTTCTTAATTTTTTTCTTATTCTTATATATCTTTTTTGTTTCTTTTGTGTATTTTTAAAAATTTCATGAAAGAGAAAAAGAATAAAAAAATACAAGACAAAAATGATTAAAAAAAAATAGAAATAGAAATAGAAATAAGATCATATCTTTCTAGATCTGAGAGAATTTTCTATAGTCGTGTTTTCTAATTGATTAAATATATCTATTTTAAAAAATTTTAAATTAAATTATGATATAATTGGATTGATTTAAATTTAAAAAATAAAAATAATTGTTTGCCAATTATTAAGAGAAATTGATGGGAGAATGGGGGAGAGAATTGAAACGGTTATCTTTCATGTGGATAATGGGAGATAACGCGAGAGATAACCGTTTCAATTCTCTTTCCACTATCTCATCAACCTTTTTGAATACTAATTGATCAAATATATTCATTTTAATCTCTTCTACCAACCTTTTTATATACTAATTAAATGCTAAAAATTTGAATTATTGATAATATTAATATTTTTTATTATTTTCAATTTTTTTTAAAAAAATACATGTATCTTGTTTACAGTGTAAACGAGATATACACGTTTTGCATCCATCTGTCTTATCTCGTTTACACTGTAAATGAGATAAGAGAAGAATATTTATTCCGGTAAATATTTTTTAAATTATTTATTTCGATAATTATTATAATTTATTTATTTATTAAAATAAAAAATCCTATAAAAGACATGTTGGGAGAAAAGCAAAAAGAAGAGGATGATGAAGAAAAAAAAAGAAGAAAAAAATGTATTGAAAGAAAGAATAAAAAAAAGGAAAATGATGATGACGATAATAACGAAGAAGTTAAGAAGAAATACAGTAGTAGTAGTAGTAGTAGAAGAAAATTGCGGTTGAGTAGCAAAAAATTATGTTTCGTAATTTAAAAATTATGTGCTAATATGTCTCTGAACTCATTTTAAAATAGGACAGTCATGTAACTAAAATTTATGTGCTTTTTAACAAAAATTTATATGTTTTTTTCTTTGTTATTTAACTAAAACTACACACTTTAAAACAATTTATGTAGTATGTAACTAAAATTTATGTGATTTTTAACGAAAATTTATGCATTTTTTTTTGTTATTAAACTAAAACTCTACACTTTAAAACAATTTATGTATTATGTAATTAGTTTTTTTCAAACTTTTTTTTATCCTCCCATAATTTTTTTGTTTCATCCTCTTAATATGAATAAAAAAATCAAATAACGAATAAAAAGAAATAAAGTGTTACAATAACACGAAAAGAAAAAGAGATAAAGAAAAAATTGCAACAATAAAAAAGAAAAGGAAGAAAAAATGAGCAAAAAAAAAAACGAAAAAAAAGTATACCATTTATACATATATTATGTAAATAATTTTTAAAAGTTTTAAGTTAATTTAGTCAAACTTAATTACTAAAAATATTTATACACGAGGCAGTAGCAATACATATAATGTATTAATAAAAATAGGTACTTGTTAACATAATCTAATATTTAACAATTATTTGACTGGGATTTCATTTAGATTAAAGTATATGCGTTACAAGTATATGTGGATCAAAGTTTTAAATATCAAATTGGATGTAATAAACTTTAGATCCGGACAAATTATGAGATTGAGTCAAGTGTTGAACACCCGAAGTGGAGTGAGCATTTAGAACTTTAGAGTTTGGTTACTGTAAATGCACATTAACAAAAGGGCAAACACTATAAAGATAGTGGGAAAAGTAGGGAATGAAAATGACCTAAACATTAATACATTTGATGTTGTTACATAAATATATGAGTGGCGGTAATTAAAGTCGCATTATTTTGGATTGATTATAGAAGGAATGGATAAGGAATCTCCAACTAAAGTGGGATTACGGATTAAAAGGAAGGATCAAGGAAGTAGGGAGTAAGAGCTCAAAATGAAAATGTAACCTTAGACGTCGCATAGTGGGTCCATTTTGAATAAAGACATGTCAATATTTTACTGGTAAAATGTGTGCCAAACACATGCGCATGGATGTGTACCAATCAAATTGCTCTTTTATACAAGGAAAAAATTAGTATTTTAAATTGATTAAATTAATTTTTAATTAAATTAGTATTTTTATCAACAATTAGCTAATCAACCAATTTAATTTATCTCTTCTATTATATAAAAATCAAATTTCTATACTTAATAATAAAATTGACGTAACATACTAACATATTTCTGAAAATATGTTTTAATTTATTTCTTTTAACTCATTAAATATAATTTATTATAATAAATTAATTATATCAATTAATTAATTTGATTATATATTTAAATATCACATTATTTATTATCATTTATATTAATTTGATTTAATAGTATTTTTAATTTTTTTCATATTTTTGGTAATATTTTTGATTTATTTCTTTTAATATATTAAACCAAATTAATTATACTAATTATGTGTATTAATTAATTGGTTTAATTAATTTATTAATCATTAAAATAATAAATCTATGAATAAAATAAGCAATTGAGATATTTTCAACTAATAATTAAATCAAATCAAATTTACATATTGAACCAAATTTAAATCATGTGAACTAAAGACTAAACCAAAAAAAAATTATTTCTTACTTATTCAAATTGAATACAATAAATATAAATTAATTTTGTTAGATAATCATGATCTTAGATAATCTTCTGGTCTTATATGTAACGAACCAACTTCTAGTACGTTATGGTCGTACCAAAAGTAAAGTGTTACTAACCTAATTCTTTTATTATCTATTTAATATATTCAGCCTTTACGCATTAATCTATCGATAGTTTTTCTAAAAAGTTAAAACTTTTTCATCTTACAATAACAAATAATACATATTCATATACTTAATATTAATAATACATTATAATATTACATACAAAACCAATTACAAAACTTACCCCTCTGAATAAAACTTCAACTAACAAGGCGAGGAAAAAATAAATTCTAACAACAACTCAACTCGCAAACAAATCATTTTATGCTTCTACATCTTTACAATAAACCTTTATATCTGTAGCTAAAAAGGGTGCAAAGAGGGGATAAAAATTGGAGAGTCTTTAGTAAGGTCGAGATAGCAGTTAAGTTCATTTTATTCTTTATTATACAGCAAATAAGCAATAGAACATATACAACTTCAACAAACAAAGAATAGAAAAGCAATCAACCAAAAACATACACACCTTCACAGAAATACACAACACAAAAATATGCGCAACCAAATATTATGCATGTCTGTCCTATGCAGGCCATGAACTCATGTGTCGGTTTACACCTTGTAACCCGACATTACCTAAGAACCAATCTCAGATATGGTTTTCCAATTGCATTAGTCCGTGTATATGTATCGATGTGGTTTAAATACCACCAGTCCGTGACAACAGGCAATCGTCGCAAAATTTGACGCCATAATATACATATAACGAAAAACAGTTATCTTTAGTCTATGGGCGTCCTCAAAATCATTTCTTAATCAGTCAATAGGTTTTTCCGAGATCCATGATCATTTAGTCCGTGGGTACTTCCCGCATTTAAACAATTAACAGTCCGTAAGTTTCTCCGAGATCAACGATCATTCAGTTCGTGGGTACTCTCCGCCTTTAAACATTCAAAATCAATCAGCATGTGAATTTTCTCAGTTTCAACAATCAATCAGTACGTGAATTTTTCCGAGTTCAGTAGTTAATCAGTACTTACATTGGGCAAGCGGGACAAAATTCTCGTCCTTGCCAGACGAACCTTCAATCATTTAGTTCTCATTTATCAATCCCTATATCTTTCTCAACTTCCAGTTCTCAGTTAGTTTTAGCCATTCTCATTCTTAGTCATTTGTTTTTTTTATATTATTTCTATAAAATATTATTTCGGTATCCTTTCTCTACTTTTTATGGCAATTATTCTTTCATATTATTTCAGTTTTCTTTAAATATTTGATTAGAGAAAAAATTCTTTTCTCATTATTTAAAACTCTTCCTTATCTTTCACCTCTTTCAATGTCTTACATGCCCTTATGGTTTCTCTCATATCTTTCCTATATGTTGTATGAAGAGGATCCAAGAGTTTTAAGATTTGTTTTATCTTTTTTTTATTTTTTTACTTTCTAATATCTTTCTTCACACTCTTCTATCGCATTTTCCTAAATGTCGTATGAAAGGAGAATCATAAGATTTTTAATTTAACTCTATATTTCCAATGATTTTAGAAAATCTTATTATTTTATATTTCTTTCTTATTTGATAAAAATAATAACTCTAATAGAATATACTAATAAAAATATACTAGTTAAATAAGTATAAGTAATAATATTAATTAAAAATTAATAATATTTAATATTTTTATTTTAATATCAAAAACTAGTTTGTAAGACTTTATTATTAATTTTTTTAGAAACTTTGTCTTAAATCTTAAATTTTTAAATATTTTATTTTTTAACCCAAAATTTTATAAAATTACTAATTTAACTTCATATTTCTAAAAGTAACTCATAACTTTTATAAAATATTCGGTTTATTCTGAAATTTTTACTTTTTACTCAAAATACCCCCAAAACTTATATAATTACTATTTTTAATCTTATCAATTTATATTTTTGTTCAGTATGTCGGGTACCGGACGGTTCGGGTTGGTATCCTGATTGAGGGGGATCTTGTTTGGTCGTAGGTTACCGGGTTGGTGTAGACGGGGTCTCGAGCACTTCGTGTGGAAAGAGGGGGGTGTCACCTGCAAAGACACTCCGACGCTCTAGTCAGTAAGTGTGCAGGCGAAAAGGGGGAGAATGGTGTGTGACGTTGACAAACCCCAATTTGAGGATTTATCTTGTGATGATTTCAGGGGTTTTATCAATGATTCCACACACTTTCTACATGAAAGTACAAGATTTTGCATTCCTTTCCTAGTTTTGCCTCATGAATGAAAACATGCTTGTTTTGCACTAAAATAGATACATTTCTATTCTTCTCTTGATGCCATTCGATGCCGTGACTTGTGTGTTAAGTGGTTCCAGGATATAGAGTAGGAATGGACCGAAAGAGAGAAAGAAGACGGGTACGAAGAAAGGAAGCATGAGGATTAAGCCTTGGGAATTTCCGCATAGGCGCGTGCGCGCACCTGGCGCGCCCGCGCGGATACGGCTACGTGAAGCCGAAGCCAAGAGCCGGCTTGAGAAGCGGCTAAGCCAGGATCTTCATGGGCGCGCACGCGTACATCACGCGCCCGCGCACATTGCAAGACGTCTCAACGGCGCGTGCGCGTGCCTTGCGCGTGCGCGCCGATTTGCGAATATGATTTTTTTAGAAGTCACGTGACTTAGGCGTGGAGGCAGTTGAGGATTCCACTCTTAGAGAAGCACCTTGGCGGGAAAAGCTTAAGAGGACAAAAGGAACAAGGGTTAAGGACTTTTTGTTCATTTTCTTCTAGATCTAGATATTTTTTTCCTTTTTTTGGAGAGAAGAGAGAGTTAGTTACACTTTTTGGGAGAAGAAGAGGGAGATTCCAAGCTTCACTAGGGTTCATCCTCTTCCAATTTCTGAATTTTCAATGACTTTTTGGTGAGATCCACTACAATTCTCACTCCATCTTGTTCATGTCATAGATTTTCTTCTCCAATTTCAAGTAGTAGATACAATTGATCAATTCTCATAGATCTAGAATTCAACTTTGTAATTTTGGATTTCATCTCTATTTTGGATTTTTCATTGCTACTCTTTGAGACTTGTTGTTAGATCTTTGTGTTGCAATACTTTCAATTTGACTTTTCTTCTCATTTTACTATGACTTTCCTTCTTGCTCATCACATGTTTGATAAAATGACAACACTAGCTATGGAGTAGAATTCTCACACTTGGCATAGGGTTTGGTCTTTGGAAGAAGTTGAATAGTGTATCAATAGTGGTTTGGAATTAGGGATTGCTAGTTGGCTTGGAGTGCACTAAAGCTAGATTCCCATAAGGTGAAGCTAGGACTTGTGACTCAAGTTAATTACTTTCATTTGACCTTCCTCTATACCTAGGGGATAACTAAATGGAGCAAGGCCTAATTGTTGCCAACATTGAATGGACTATAAGGATAGGATTTCCAACGCCAACCCTAAGCCAAGTCTTTTGATAATTGATTGTTTGTTTCTCATTGCCTTGCTAAAATCTTCAAAGAATTCCAACGAAGTTTACTAAATCAATAAGATGCACACTTTGGCAATTCCAAGGGAGAACGACTCGGGAGACTAGTACTCTCGGATATAGATTGTAGATTTGTTTGATGAAGGATTTGCGTCGGTTTAGACTATACTACAATTGATCAATTGATAATTTCTACACCGACAAAAATCTATTTGTCAAAATGGCGCCGTTGCCGGGGATTTGCAATGGTGTTGTGTTATTGGTTATTGTACATATGTGAATATTGTGAATAGGTTTATTTTTTGTTGTTTCTTAATTTTTGTTAGTTCTGTTTTGTTCTCTCATTATGAATTCTCACCACTTTGGCCTTGAGTTTGGTTCTAAGTGTGTTGTAGGAAATGTGGACTTTAATGGCAACATGTACCATGGATGGAACCAACAAAGATGGGAAGAGCCTCAAGGAATTGATCACTCCTATTGGCAACAACCTCCAGATACTTATAGGTATAATTTCCATCCTAATGCATGCCAACTTAGCGGCTATGATGATTCTTTTTGTGACACTCAACAACCACCATCATATGCCTATGAATCTCATCCTCAACATGAACCTCAACCATTCTCACAAGCCTTTCATCACCAAGCACCACCCTATGATCCATATCCATCATATAACCAATCATCCATACCATATTTTTATGGCCATTATGAGCAAGAACCTCTAGAATCACCACAACCATATCAAGATTACTCCCAAGAACTACCTCAATACTCATCATCTCCATACCTTTACCAAGAAGAACCACCTTCCTACCATGAACCCTCCCTCCAAAATAATGAACCTTCCTATTCACCCCAAGCCCCAATAGACGATCCTCTCACTTTGTTACTCCAAGGACAAGAAGCCATGAAGCGGGATACACTTGAGTTTGTGACCAATTTGACCAAGGTGGTGCACACTTTAGCCCACCAATGCTTGAATACTCAAGGTACTTCCGTGACCACATGTGAAAAGTCAAAAGAAGAGCAAAGTATGAAGGTGAAATTGGAAAATTCGGTGGAGAAAGAGGAGTCAAATTTTGTATTGGAGCAACTAGAGGAACCTATAATCATTGAAGAAAGGGGAGAAGTGGTTGAAGATCTCGGAGATGTTGAAAGTCCATGGGAATGTAGCATCATGAAGAACTCTTCCACGAAGCTTGATATTGATGTTGAGGAGGGTGCGCAATCTCCAAGGCATATCATCGTTGGAGACTTGGAAGAGGCTTATCAAGAGATGGATTCAATCATGGATGAATTTCTCTCTACAATGGAATCCTCTCCCATTGGACATGGAGTTGAAAGTATAAAAGAGTGTGCACAACCTCCCATACCCTTGGTGAGCAATGAGAAAGAGAGCTACCAAGAGAAAAACGTTGACATGGTGTATATCGAAATTGAAGAATATGAAGAGGTTGACCAAGAAATGGATCTATTCATCAATGAATTTCTATCCAAAATTGAACCACCCCCATTAGGCAAGAAATCAAAGTTCTTGAAGACAACACCAAGCTATGTGATAAAAGGGGAAAGGTTGAAATCAAGGAAGCTCGCAAAGAGGTGGAAATACACAAAGAAGAGCACAAGGAAGTAGACCTTGCATTATCTAAGTGTGGGGAGGTCTCCCTTCCCGAGTCACCATCCAACACAACATTCAAGTGGGTAAAATTCTTATCCATAAGCTTTACTTTCTCGCTTGAATATGGTTTGATTGAAACAGATGGACAACTTAGAGCTCTTTGTGGAATTAAAAGCAAGAATGAGTTGTGTAGTGGTTGCGAGTTGGGAATTAGGCTCATTAAGGTCAAAGCTTCAAGGTATAGGAACGATGATTGGAAGAATACCACTTTGCATGGGTCTCGACGGAAGGCTAGGTGTGCTAAAGAGAATTCTATATGTCAACCACCCGGAAAGAAAAAGTATGAAGATCAAATTGAAGAGGGGTGCGAAGATAAGATAAGGGACCCCGGCTCGCTAGGTGAAGACCAACTATGGGGACTCATATCTTGGGTAGAACTTTGCCCAAGCTTGACGAAAATGGTTGGAAATTCTGTCAACCAATTGAGAAGCAAGGATCCTTGGAGATTCAAGGATGAGTACAAACATAAGCCACCATGACAATAAGCTCCTCAAAATGTCCAACTTAAGGACTTAAACTAAAAGTGCTAGGTGGGAGACACCCCACCATGGTAAACTCTTTCCTTCCTCTTTTAGTTTTGTTTAATAAGTGATTTGAGTTGCCATTGTAGGTAGATTTTCATTTCATATTGATTTGTTTGTAAAGATTGGTTGTTAGTATGTTGTATTCATTAGTAGTAGATGAATAAATCCTAAAATCAAATAGCATTTTTGTGAATTGTTTGATATTTGATTGAATAAAGAAGAGTTTTGGACATTATAGGGAGCTCTTGGGCATTTTTTCTGCTTTTTGGACAAAAAAAAAAAAAAAAAGGGCATCGGCGCGCTAGCACGCTGTGCGCGCGCGCGCGGATTGCACTTCTGCAACCTCTAGTACAAAAACCAGAGAGTTGTGCGCGCTTTGTGCTAACATTGTGCTGGGAGCACAACCTCATCCACGCGTAAGCGCGCTGTGCGCGCACGCGCGGATTGTCCCTGCTGCATCCACGCGTAAGCGCGCTGTGCGCGCGCGCGCGGATTTGCACCCTGCTTTTCTCCTCCCTCCTTTCTCCTTCTTTCCTCTTCTCTTCTTCTTTCTTTCTCATTTTTTTTCCTCTTCCTCTCTTGAAAGATTTTTTTTTTCCTTTCTCTTTTAATGTAAATAAAAAAAATTAATAATAAAAAAAATATATAATAATAAATAAATAAATAAATAAATAAATAAAATACTAAAAAAAAATTAAAAATAAAAAAAAAATTTCTCTTCTTCCATTTCCTTTTGTCTATTACATTTGCATATTTTTATTCTTTGCATTTTAATTCTATTTGTTCTCATTTTATTTTCTAAATTTCTCATTTTAATAATGGTGTTGAATTCTCTCACTCAATTGTTGAGAATTTCTTGCATTTGTTTTGGTGCCTCATGACTTGTTACATTAATTGTAATATTTGTCAACACACAAGATTAGTGCTTTAGTCCTTCCTAATTCATTACCCCTTGTTTTTTTTCTTGTACCGCTTCATCATTGAGTTAGGATAGAATCAAATGCTTTCATGCGTATCACTAATCTTGTTTGTGTCAATTCTTATTTGATCTTGATGCTCAATATACTCTCCATGCCTTAACTTTACTCTTGCATCTAGTATCAGTTGATATGCCTTTTGCTTATATTGATTTCTCACTCATATGTTGTAGCTACCATGTAGTAGAGAATCATACTCTTATTTGGCATTAGCCCCCGCCTATGTTCTATTTACTTTGATATCTTTGTTGTAGGCTTAATTTTCTTTCTTTTTCTCTCCTTTTAGGCTGGCCACCGAGAAAGGAGGAAACGGAAAAGCTTTTAAATGGGGCAACGAACAAGTCATCCGCACAACCTTTCGAAGAAGCTCATCAATTGTAGCAACCCATCCACCTTGCTCTTCTTTGCATGCACCGAGGACGGTGCAATCTTCAAGTGTGGGGAGGTCATTCGACCGATCTCCATGGGTAACAATTTCCTTTTCAACACCAATTTTTTTTTTATTTTTCTTTGTTAGAGTAGCTATTGCATTGCATGATAGGTTGCATGTTAGTTAGAATTTGTACATATTCTTACCACTTCTTTTATAGTAGGACTACTTGGTTATGGTGATGATTTCTTTTCCAAAAAAAAAAAAAAAAAACTATGTTTTTAGGGCACCCTACCAATTTGAAAATTTTTGTTGAACTTGCTTGAAAGAATTTATTTTGGAACATGGTTTTGAGCTAAGAACACAAGCTTGTGAGATTTGAGCCTAATGGTGTGGTTACATCTTAAAATCACTTATTTTCCTTCTTGCGTGTAATTTTTCTCTTTCTATGATTGTAATCTTTGATTTGTTTGAATCTATATGTCCCATTATTCCTTGTATTCATGCATTTATATGATTGAGGCCATCATTTCATTAGCTCACTTATCCAAATAGCCTTACCTTTTACTCTCCTTTGTTAGCCGATTTTGAGCCTACGCTTAACCCACTTGTTCTTATTTTAGCACATTACAAGCCTTAAAGCGGAAAACAATGAATGTCCTTTATTTGGATCTTTGATTGGCTTAGGCTAGTGAGTGTGAGTGTCATCCAAGAGTGGGAAAACTTTGGGACATTGGTTGGGATAAAAGGGTGTTTGTGTTTTGTATTTTTATATTGGAGAATTGGTACATACTCATGTATTGATTAAATGTATAGACCTTATGCATTGATGTTCTTGTGTATAGTTTGAAAGAAAAAGAAAAAAATGAAAAGAAAAAGAAATAAAAGTGAAAAAGAAAAAAAGAAAAGAAAAGAAAAAATGTATATAGAAAAAGAAAGAAAAAAAAAAAGAAGAGCAATAAAGGGGACAAAATGTCCCAAAGTGAAGCTCAATAAGAATCAATGCATAAGTGTTGTGAAATGAAAAGAAAATGCATGAGTATGTGAAAAAGTGAGGAATGGGTAGTTAGATTAGTACTTAATTGTATAGGTCATTATATAGGTTAGGTGGGAAAGTTTAAGTTAATCAAAGATTCAAATCCTAAGTCCACTAGCCATATATGATCCTACCTTGACCCTAGCCCCATTACAACCTAAAGAAAAGACCTCATGATACATGTATGCATGCATTGAATAATTGTTGATTGTTAGAAGAAAAACAAATCTTGGAAAGCATGATTAGGGGAGAATTGAGAGAATCAACCCCAAACACCGAGCGACTAGAGTGCAAACACTTCCGGTGAGGGTTCGATGCTCAATTCCTTGATTCCCGGCTTTCATGAGCGTTCTTCTCGCAAGTCTACTTGAACTTCATTTTGATATTCGAATTGCTAGGATTCATGAATCGTTATATGATCTTGGCCCTACTTGTGCACGTATGACTTGGAGGATTGATTTATTTTTAACCAAGTAGGTAAAACTATTTTGCATTTAGTTGCATATAGTTTAGGTTGCATATAGTTCATTTACATGGAATAAATGTTGATACCCTTTGTTTCTCTCTTGGCTTAAGCATGAGGACATGCTTGGTTTAAGTGTGGGGAGGTTGACAAACCCCATCTGTAGGGTTTATCTTGTATTGATTTTTGGGGATTTTATCACCTTTTACCCATATTTATTCAAGAAATAGCATGGTTTTGTATATTCTCCTTTAATTGTGCTTGAATGTGAAAACATGCTTTTTAGGACTCAAAATAGCTAAATTTAATTCACCTTGATTCTATTAGATGCCTTGATATGTTTGTTAAGTGATTTAAGGTTTAGGAGGCAAAGATTGGATCAAGGGAATGAAAAAAGAAAGCATGAAAAGTTGGAGAACTCATGAAGAAATGAAAGAACCGGAAAGCTGTCAAGCCTGACCTCTTCGCACTTAATTGACCATAACTTGAGCTACAGAGGTCCAAATGATGCGGTTCCAGTTGGGTTGGAAAGCTAACATCCGGGGCTTCGAAACGATATAAGATTTGCCATAGTTTCATCGCGCATAGGGGCGCGCACGCGCACGGTACGCGGACGCGCCGATGGTGGCACATGACCCACTTAATGCAAACGTGGCCAGCGATTTTAGAAGCCTTGTGGGCCCAATCCAACTCATTTCTGATGCTATTTAAGCCAAGGATTGAAGGGGAATCAACATACTTTTCATACTTTACTTTTACCTTTAATCATTAGTCATAGTTTTAGTTTTAGAAGTAGTTAGAGTTAGAGAGAGAAGCTCCCCCTTCTCTCTAGAATTAGGATTAGGAATTAGGGTTAGATTAGGATCTCATAGTTCTAGGTTTAATTCAAGTCTCCTTCTACTTCTACCTTCAATTGATGATTGCTACACTTTGGTTCTTCTCTCTATCCCTATTCTCTTGTTGTAATTTCTCTTATTTTGTTTATAGGTTTTGTAATTGAGATACTCTTGTTCTCTTTATTTTCTTTCAATAATGCAATTTGAGGTAATTCATGATAATTGTGATTTCCTTGATTGTTGTTGTTAATTCTTTACATTCAATTGTAGTTAGAATTCATTCTTGTTGTGGTTGACTATACTTTTCTTTTGTGCCTTCCAAGTGCTTGATTAAATGCTTGGAAGAATTTTAGACTAGAATTTTATGTTCTTGGCTTGAGAATGTAACTTAGAATTTCTTGAGTCACTAGTGTCCAATTGATTGATAGTTGATAGCCATTAACTCTAGCCTTCATTAATCCAATTAGTGGAAAGCTAGGACTTATGGACTAGGATTGATATAACTCACTTGACTTTCCTTTGTTAATCGATTTAAGGATGACTAAGTGGGATTAATCCTTGCAACTACCATACTTGTGGCTAGTGATAATGATGAAGACCCTTGACAACCAAACCTTGCCAAGACCATTTTGTGAATAAAGTTTTCCTACCATTTACTATTCACATTCCTCATCCAAAACCCCAAAATAAACAAGTCCATAACCAATAACAAGAACACTACCCTGCAAGTCCTTTGAGAGTCGACCCGAGGTTTAAATACTTCGGTTTATAGATTTTAGGGGTTTGTACTTGTGACAAACAACTTTTTGTATGAAAGGATTATTGTTGGTTTAGAGACTATACTTCAACGAGAATTCATTTGTGAAATTCTAAACCGTCAAAAATCCATTCATCAGTCAGCCCATCGATTTCCAGGCACTCGTCGTTGAACCTGTCTAAGTATTTCCTGGTCGGCTCGTCGGGTCGCTGAGTCACCCCGAGCAGGTTGATTGGATGCTTCGCTTTTGCGATCCTGGTCGTGAATTGGGCTAAGAAGGCATGGCTGATGTCCGCGAAACCCGTCACTGAGCCCTGCGGAAGGTTATTGAACCACCGTATTGTAGGTCCCGCCAGGGTGACCAGAAAAGCGCGACACCTTACCTCGTCTCCCACTCCCTCCAGGTTCATCCTGGCCTCAAAGGCCGTGAGGTGCTCCAGTGGGTCTTGTGTTCCGTCGTACCTCATGTCCGTTGGCTTGTCAAAATATTTTGGCAGCCGAACCTCGAGTATGGAACGATGAAATGGAGTCGCTCCCATTATCACGGGTCCTCGCGTTCTCGTCGTTCTCCCTTCGTCATCTTCCCGACGAGCGCCTTCGTGTCCGCAATCTGTAGTACGCCGCCTCTCATGCCTGGCATAGATGACGGGGTCGTGGCGTCTTCTCGCGCGTCCTCTCTCTCCCGCGCTAGCGCCAAGGAGAGGTGACCGCACGAGCAGAGCTTCGGCACGAACATAGCAGATCCAGCAGAGGAGCGAACCAACAAGAGGACGACAAAGACGAAGGTTTACAGATACAGAGGAGGCACGACGCCGGGGGCAGAGGAGGCAGAACACGCGGAGCCAAGATAGCCAGTTCGACACAGACGGAGGTGAGCAGTGGCGCACACGAAGCAGATTCGACGAGCGACTAGAGGCGCTTGTGACGGAACAAACACCATGGAGGACCACGACGCCGCCGCAGACACTTCCCAGGGGCTACGCCGGTGATTCTTCTTCCGGCAGCAGCTGCATGTTTCCTCGCAGATATAGACGGCGCGGTGAGGGTTCAGAGTAACTGAGGGAGGCTTAGAGTGAGGGGTGGGGACTTAGGATTTTTTTACAACCTTACCTTCACTGTCACTGTCACCATTTAGTTTTTACAGCTTTACTTTTAGTATTTTAATTTTTTGGGATATATTTAATTATTGTTATTTATATTTATAAATTAATAAAAAAATTTTAATTTCACAAATTAGTTTTTAGTTACTTTAAAAATCTGGTTATTAATTAAAATTATATGCTAATTTTCTAAAGGCATATAAATTAATATTTACATCATTTAAAAATTAATGAATATGTCAAAAATAATATGTAAAATATATTTTAAAAGAATTATATGAACAATTTTTTTAATTTCTGAAACAAAATAAAATTATTTTAAAAATTATATATACAGTTCTTTTTTATTCTTAAAGTATTTAACATTTTGAAAAAAAAATTATAAAATATACATATATTTTGTGACACAAAAATAATTTGTTACAAACAATGTTAAATTTTGTGACAAATTAATTTTTTGTTACAAAATAATTTGGGTTTTTCAGACAAAAAAATATTTTTTTACAAAACATTTAGAGTTTTTGAAACAAAAAACTATTTTGTTACAAAATACTTCGAATTTTTATAACTACTTTACTTTTTGTTACAAAATATTATAATATTTTGTAACAATACACCGGCGCGTTACAAAAATTAACATAATTTGTAACAAAAAAAATAGATTGTTACAAAATATTTGAATGTTTTGTAACAATCACCAATTATTATTACAAAAAACTCTTTTTTTATAACAATTTTAAATTTGATACAAAATTTTTGTTACAAATGTTCCATTTTCTTGTAGTGGCTCTCGGATTCAGCCTGGGGGCTGGCCGTGCGTCTGGAGTGGCTCCTAGAGTGAGAGCGGGAATGGCTTTGTTCTGAGGTGTGCTGGTCGTGCTCCCTGTCTGCTAGTCGGCGTTCCAAGTCTTGCATCCTGTGGCGTAGTTCTTGCATTATTCTGGCGTGGTTGTCGCCAGTTCCCCCGAAGGGGCGTCTCTCGTGAGATTGTGTTGTGTGTCTTGAAGGGGATCTTGTGCGCTGCCGGGAGGTAGTCACGGCGTGGTCTTCTCCGGGCTCGGCCTCGCGGCCTGTTCCACCTTGGACCAGTACGAAGTTCGTGGGTTCGATCCCACAGACGGCGCCAATGTTCGTTATGTCGGGTACCGGACGGTTCGAGTTGGTATCCTGATTGAGGGGGATCTCGTTTGGTCGTAGGTCACCGGGTTGGTGTAGACGGGGTCCCGAGCACTTCGTGTGGAAAGAGGGGGGTTGTCACCTGCAAAGACACTCCGACGCTCTAGTCAGTAAGTGTGCAAGCAAAAAGGGGGAGAATGGTGTGTGACGTACCTTGGGGGAAGGGTAGGTCCTTTCCCATTTATACTGTGTCAGAGGTGGGCCCTGCAAGGATAGGCCCACCCTCTTTGAGACCTCCCTTGCACAGCTATAGCAGAGCTGTCAGGGACGCGTGTCTGGGTCGGCGATCGGGCACCTTGCTCCTAGCCGTTCGGGTCGGGTGGTGCCCGGGTCGGGCTGGCCCACATTCAGTTTGGGCCAGGCCGTAACAATTTTCATACTCAAAATAATTTTTGTGTTGGTGACATCCCTTCTCAAAACTGAAATCTTTCTTTGTGATCTTTTAAAATATATATCTGATTTTTAATTTGTTTTTGAACTTTTTGGTTATTGATTTTTCATAGCTTTTAAATTAATCTCACACCCATCAAACCTCATCAATTTTTCTCAATATACCATACAACAGTCCCAAAATCATCAAAATCCTCCAGCTAGCTGTTCTTACATGGCCGAACTAAAATTTCAAGCAAACAACAATAATTCAACATACACTTAATTAAATTCAAATAATAATCAATCAAACTAACATTCACTTATAACATACATATTAATCGGTAAAAAATTACCAAATCCTATCTCCATTGGAGAATCACAACAACTAAAACTTCAGAAAAGGTTTCTGACTTAACAGTTGAAGAAGAAAATATTGAAAATTGACTACTCCGCCTTCTCTTCACTTTGGCCGAACCATGCAAGTTTGAGAAAAAAATTTTCACTGTCGATTTTTTCCGAACAAAAATGACACCAACGTGAAGAAGAGAAAGATATGAATATTTTAATTATCGGATTAGATTTTTTATTGGAGTTATGGAGCTCAAGAAATTGAGGTTGAAAGTTCAATGATGCCATGGTTTCTTTTTTCTCCGACTCACGGTCTCTCTCTTTTTTTCCAAAGAAGTTCTGTCATGCACGAGAGAATGATGATTAATGGTGCTAAATAAGGATTATGTGTCAAAAGAGGGTATGTGTCGCGTATTAGGGCTACTGAGTCAGCAACTCAAGTTATAAATATTTTAAATGAATAATTATAAAAGCTAAATATATTAAAACACACACACACACACACATATATATATATATATATATGAGTTATTAATATAAATGACATTAGTAACATAATAATTATAAGAAATGAAGATATATCATCAGGGACGGAACTAGATAAAATATTAGAGGGGGCCAAAAATATTTACACAATAAAATAAGATTAAAATAAAATTTTAAGGGGGCTAAACTGAAATTTACATATAATTTACATGTAAAAAATTAAAATTAGGGGGCGATTGCCCTCCTTTCTTTATAGGTAGCTCCGCCCCTTTATATGATGAAACATTAGCAAATTTAAGTTCATCGAAGAGTACTAATATTTATTCATATCAACAAATTTTGAACTCGATAATAATATTAATAAACAAATTCTTATTTTAATTAAAATGGATAATAATAATAATAATAATAATAATAATAATAATAATAATAATAGTTTTATCCTTTCAAAAAATATCTTATTATAATAAAAATTATATAAAAATTTTAATTAATTCAAACTCTAGTTATCATAAAAATCAATTATGTAAAATATCGTATTATAATAAAATTATATAATAATCTTAATTAATTCCTGCTCCTCGAACTTCTCCTCTCGCGCGTCTCCCTCTTCCACGACGGCGACGACAAAGGAAAGCTCTCTCTCTCTTCGCGCTTCTCTCTCTCAGATGCTCTTGGCTCAACGGCGGCTCAACGACAAAACGGCGACAACGCGTGTGACAACGGCACACTACTAGAAAACTAGTTATTACAGACGGATATTTTCGACGGATTTTATCCCACAAAAATACAGATAGAATTTTAGAGGAATTTTTTGTCAAAAACAAAAAAAAATGAATTAGCATAAATTACAGACGAAAAACAGAATCCGTCGATAATTCTGTCGGTAAAATTATTTTTTTTCATGGGAAATGATTACAGACAGAAAATTCGTCTGTAATTAAATAGACAAAACGTTGCGTTTTATTAAATTATTATAGACAGAAAATCC
Source organism: Arachis hypogaea (assembly GCF_003086295.3). Lineage (NCBI taxonomy): Eukaryota > Viridiplantae > Streptophyta > Magnoliopsida > Fabales > Fabaceae > Arachis > Arachis hypogaea. The sequence continues at coordinate 39,719,381 of NC_092048.1, read as the reverse complement.
TTCTATAATTTAAATTTTCCTCGGAAATATTGAGGTAACCCTAACTCAACCCTACCTTCTCGAGCTCCACCCACACCCCACACAAGTGAGAGCTTCTTCCTCTCTCCGTCCACACTCTCTCCATCGCACGAGCTTCTTCCTCTCTCCTTCTTATTTTGCAATATAAAACTGTGCTCCTCTGCTCCCTTCGTCATCGTCCCTTGGAGGTTAGTTCGTTCAGCGTTTTGTTTCTTTCGTTGTTCTTGTTTTGCGATTTGATAATGGTGATTGATGATTCTGTTATGTTAATTTTTGCAGGAGCTTAATTTGGGAAGGGATAGAGTAAGCATTCGCAATGAGTTCATCACTACACTCTTAATTTCAGAAATGCAAATTGTTTTGTTAATTTCGATTCGATGCATTTCGTTTCAGATAAAAATATTGGAACATGAGCTTTCATGCAGATCTGCTTCAATCAAAACAAATGCCCTAAAAACTGGTAGTAACGATGAAGGAAGACAATATAATATGGTGTTGTCTATAGTGTTGAGGGGAAAAGGGAAGAGTTCTTGGAACAACTTTTGAGTTCTAGGAACAGATCAAGATCAAGGAGTGGAAAAAAGAGATATTCATCTGAGGAATGCTCATCATCTTCTTCAGATGTTAGTAAGGATTTCAAAGATCGAAAAGGGGAGGCATCAAAAGACAAATAGAAAACACGGGAGTAAAAAGAGCAAGGTAAAAGGTGAAGCTGCAAATATTGCAGCAGATTCTATAAGTGAGAATAAAATTTCAAGAAAAGAAATGTGATTGGATTGGATGCTTAGGCCTAAGAGTAAGGGACCAACAGTTTCAGATACAATGGAGAAATTGCCAGAGGAAGATCCTGTTGAGGAGGTATGAATCAGTGTCGATAATTTTTTGCCCTTTAGCTTCATGTTCTCCTGTTTGGTTCTTTATTTATCTTCTAATTGTTTGTTGTTTGTTAACATTTTATTGCTTACTTGAATTTCGTCTTATTGAACAAAGTTTGGTGGTCTCATTTTTTACTATACCATAACGAGAATAGAAATAAAAGGACGAATGAAAAGAGAAGGCAAAAGGTAAACTAAATAGAATTAAATATGATCAATAAATGCAAGCAAAGAAAAACATATGTTATTATATTTCATCACCCCAGTATAAGTTTTCCTGAAAATAAATATATGAGAAGAGCAAATTGAAATGAAGAAAGCAAAGAAAGTGTATTAAAAAAATGTTGAAAAAGCTTTCAGATAACAGGCTTCAGTAAGAATGTATATACTAATGATCATATTATATATTGTATATACTCCTTTTTCTTCTTCCTGATTCATAAGAGTTTAATAAGAGTCTATACTATCTTTTATATTTTCATGTTGTTATAAATTATTAATTAGTTAAGTATCATTACACAGAGGTTCCAATCATAAATATATATGCTTTTTAGTGATGTAATGTGATAATGTATAGTTGAAATAGATAGTGTAGCAAAATTGAATTAACCTTAGATAATTTGTTACCTCTTAATTTTTCTATGTTAGAAAATTCAATCCAAATAGTAGGACTATGTAAATTACCGATTAAATCATTTTGAAGCCAAAAGGATGGATATTGTTGCTAAGAAGTAAGAAATGTTATGAAGGTAAAATTTTGGTTAAAATGCAGGCTTATGTGACACAAGATGACAACTTGATTGGGACACAACCTGAATGAGTAACATAGAAATCAAAGAACTATTGATGATGAAAACATAGATAGGCTAAAGAATTTTGATTTGCAGGTACTAAGGAGACTATTGGACTTTGGCAAGAAACTTCATTCTCCTAATGCTCTTCTCATCAATGGGCAAAGAGATTCTGCTGTCTTTACCGGTCAAGAAGGTAATAACTAATTATTAATTAACCATCTCTCCATCTCCATTAATATTCACTATTTGAAACTAAATAAAAATTAAATCAACTATATTTATTTGCAGGGAAGACTTACAAATTTAGAGTGTCCAATGTTGGGTTAACAACATCAATCAACTTCAGGATTCAAGGCCACTCATTGAAACTTACGATTTGGTTGCAATAGTTGGTGCTGTCCCCTCTGCTACTTACATGCGTTGTTTGATGTCTTTGCAGAAGTAAACCCTCTGTAGAAAGTTCCGGCTATTGTTCATGGAAACTTGAAGCTCTCCGAGAGGTAATTCTTGATAAGGAACCATGCTTTTTAACCCTCCTCTCTTATTTTAATGCTTATGACGGTGCTCCATTGCACCTGTTGGTTATCACTGGGTTGTCAAGGTTATTTATGTACATCATGGCTATCAAAATGAAGGAAACATGTTGGGATATCCTAATTTAAATCTGAAACATGACATGTATTTTATTTAAGTATCCTCCATTCTGTTCACTTTTTGGTTTTGTTAGTCTAATTTGTGTAATTCACTTTATAAATACGTGAATTTGTGTTTCTTTACAATGCTTATGTAAGTGGTGGAATTAATCTTGTTTTCTTTTGGCAGCTATGCAATCCTAGTATATCTTGCTTCTGCTTTTACTGGAATTGCTGACCACTGGTTAGTAGAACCATCTCATCTGCTTCTTGTGACCCGATGAGTTGCTATTGTTCCAATCTTTATAGAGTACTCATTACTTGGGAACTCGTATATTTTAGAATTGAACCGTTACATTGTCCATTAGTAAAACATGATTTTGGGTTCATTTTTCTCATTTCTGTATGTTCATTGAAAGGATAGATTAGGGTGACAGAGATTAGAATAAATAACTTAATAAATTATAACATCTTCCATTTTCATTCATCAGGTATCCAACTGAGCTGTCTAGAAGAGCCAAAATTAACTCAGTAATGGATTGGCATTATTCTAATTTACGAAATGAAGCAGGTAGATACATTCTAATTTTCATCTTGAACTCTTTTAAGTAATGTGACTAGCCATGAGCAGTTGATTTTTTTTCTATAGACTTGTATGCTACTTAGTGATTAATTACTAGAAGAAAATCCATGAATGTGGTTATTATCCATCATTTGTTGTATGACTTTGCAGTGAATTATGTAATACATACTACACTAGCACCTGCCCTTGGCCGTCAACTGAATCCAAAAGCATCTACTGAAGCAGAAAAAGTTTTTTTATCTTCTTTGAAAGCACTGGAGGATTTCTGGTTCAATGGAGATAATGAAGGATTTCTGTGTGATAGCACCCAACCATCGGTGGCTGATCTCAGCATGGTTTGTGAACTTATGCAACTTGAGGTAACTAGATATGACTTGATCATTGTTATTGTCATTAATGCTACATTACCCGATAAATAGCTCTTGTGAGTATGGTAGCTATATTCCTAAGTCCTAATTTGTGAGCTTAAAATTTCTTATTGTAAACAATGCTATCAATTGACTCATCATCTTGAAATCTTTGGTTGAACCACAATGGTGGTTGGTAATATGTGTGATATCTTTTAGCATGAATCTATAAGATATCTAATTCTCTAATTGAACTCTGAATTATCACAGGTTTTGGATGAGAGGGATCACAGTCGAATATTATCTCCTTACAAGAAAATTCTTCAGTGGATTGAGAATACAAGAAATGTCAAAGTAATAAATTTGTGGCATATTGTGGGCTTTGTTCTATATGCAAATCAGGAAGAAATAGTCTCTCCTCCCTAGTAGGTCTGTCCTTTTCATGGGTGGCATTATCTTCAAGGTCTAGTGACTCTTTGAAGTTTGGCACTGCCATCAGTGTTTTAAGGCATGTGCATGATAGTCTTTCTTTTCCTTTTTCATTCTTTGGTAAGGTTCCAAGATGTAAAGCTTTAATGCTAAAATTGTTATCTATTTATAATGATTGCTGCAAGTTCATCAGTTTCATTGATTATAATTTACTTCGGTAACAAAATTTTTCTTGGCTGCAGTTGGATATTAGAACCAAATTGTGCCTAAGGGATAGTCTATACCGTTTGGCTAAGAGTGCCGAGCAAAGACATAATGACTCAATTGCAAATGGTTGCACCGGAGATGATCAAGCATGCAAATCAATGGTGCCACATAATGGTAGCATGTATTGGTTGCTGTCTTCACTTCAGTTTTATTGCTCAGAGTTATAAGTACTTAATGTCAGTGCATAGAAAGTACTGTTAAACAAACTTTTTTAATTTATTGCAGAAATATAATGCTATTTAATCTTCTTGATAAGTATAACCTGCAACTTTATTCAGAAATATAATGCTATTTAAATATAATGCTATATAATCCTCAAAAGTACTGTTAAACAAAATTTTCTATGCTTTCTGCAGTGGTTATCACTCCTCCACTCCTCCAAAAATTATTGTGGCACGCAAAAGAAACCCAGAGGTCTTAGCAAAACAAGCCACCAGGAGAAAGAGAAAACGTTGAATGGATCTTAGAATAATTGAACAACTAATGTTCAGTCTGTGCTCATGTATTTCCTTGTGTTGCTTGGGGATTATACTTTGTTTATGTTTTGAATTATATTGACTTGTTTATTTATATTACTTTTCTTTTAGTTTGATAATACGATGAATTTGTTTATTTTTTGAAATATTATAAATATTCTAATAAAATTAGATAAAATTTGTATTAAATTTATATTTATTTTGTATTAAAAAGTTTATTTTGTAATTAGAAAAATAAAAAAATTCTATTTTACCTTACTGATGGATTTATAGACGAATTTTCTGTCTGTAATCAGAATGTGAGATGATTTTCCAAAGTTCAAATTACAGACGAAAAATCTGTCTGAAAATTCATCTGTAATTACAGACGAAAAATCCGTCTGAAAATCCGTCTGTAATTATAGACGAAAAATTCGTCTGAAAATTCGTCTGTAATTACAGACGGAAAATCCGTCGGAAAATTCGTCTGTAATTACAGATAGAAAATCTGTCGAAAAGTTCGTCGCCTTCGGGAAATGGATGAAGAATTTACAGAGGGAAAATCCGTCGATAAATGGTAAAAATCCGTCGGTAATTTTCCGACGGAAAAAAAAATCCATCGGTAAATAATTTTCGACGGGGCTTTTACAGAGGGACAAAATTCGTCGTTAACCAAAAATCTGTCTGTAATAAAGACTAAATCTGTCTGTATTAATCTATTTTCTAGTTGTGGCAAGCTCCCATCCCGGCATGGTCTCCCTCCTCTCTTCTCTTCTTCCTTCTTGAGCTCTCTCCTCTCTTTGCTGTGTGTGTTGTGTGTTGCATGAGGGGGAAAGGGAAAAAGGAGGTGGCAGCTGCTGATGAAAAAAAAGGAGGAAGTGGGTGTGTTATGTTTAGTTAGGGTTAGGGTAGAATTAGGTATAAGAGTAATTTTGTAATAGTCAATAAAATTAGGGATAATATAGTAATTGAAAGCCAAATTTTAATCCAATAAAATTATCTTTGAAGAAAATATGCTTACTCATCAATTTACAATTTATTTTTAAATAAATACTCTAATTCAAGAATTAGAGATAATTAAATTATTTTTTTTTAAAATCATAAATAAAATTCGAAATCTAAATATTCAAATTAAAGAACATAAAATTCTTATTATTTTCAATTAATAAAGCTCTAAATTATAAATAAGAAATTCTCTGGTTTATATATAAAAATCTCTAAAAATATAATCTTAAATAAATATAATAAATCTTAAATAACTTATTATTAAATTTTCAAAAATTCGGGATCTTACATCCTAAGTAATGTCAGGTTGTGGGATGTAAACTGACATGTGAGCTCATGGCTTACATATGGTAAACATGCATCATAATTTTTTACAGCATATTCTCTATGACCTTGTATTGTGCTTGAGTTCTTGTTGTTGTGCTCCATGACTTATTTGTATTGTGATTGTGTAGCTTGTCTGTGATTGTTTATTGTTACTGGTTGATTGTTATGAGATTGACCTTAAAGTTGAAGATGAAAGAAAAAACTGTAAGGAATAGCGTAAAAAGGAAAGTAAGACTAAATCAATTACAGAAGAAAAGTTAGTAAGATCGTATAATGTAGGGTTGAAAATATTACGTTTTACTGTTTCTCCAGGCGGAGTTGATGGCGACGCCTGCTGAAGAGATGGTGCCACTCTTTTTGCTATACCCTAGTCTTAAAGTACATGTACGTTTAAAGGACGTCCGATGGTATATGAAGCTATTAAGCTTAGAGTGTTTTTTCCTCTTCTTGTTAGAACTTTTTTAGGGGTAGGACTTATCTAGCTTGAGTTTTAGACTAGAGATTTTTTACATGGGTCAAAACTCAAAGTGTCATATGTAAATAGGAGCCTGTACTATATATATACACTAAAAATGTCTAAGTTTGGACTAAAACTATTTACGTTTATAAGACTATTACTACAGTTATCCTTTCTTATTGCTTGTATGCAATTTGTGTGTTTATATTTTGAAATAAGCTTATTTTTGTCTTTTGTTATGATTAATAACTTATCGTGTATGACTATTATCGCTTGCAATGCGATTTTAAAAAATATATATATGCACCCCGAGAATGCGTTCACGTTTCTAACGGTGAAATATGCTCATATATTATATTAATAAGGAGTTAAAGTTTTAGGGGAACAAATTAGTAACACCTTGTTTTTAGTACGATCATAATATACTAAAAATTGGGTTGTTACACCTAAATTAACAGATGTGTGAATTGGTTTTACATTAAGTTGGATTAAAATTTTATTAAAAGTAAATAGGTATTTATAGAATAACTTAATATTATTGACTATTTCAAAAGAAAAGATACTATCTGCATATTGTGAATCTCTCATGATATGAGCGGTTTTTTCATAGTGGGTGGTTATTCCCTCTACATGCAATGAATGCAAAATAATAAGAGAGCATCCAGCTTGCCCTCAAAATCAGACGCAGGTCCAAAATAAGAGATATGGTTTAAAACCTGTTCGAAATTTGGATAGTTGAACATTGGGTCAGATTAAATTTGGTACTTCTTGACTTTTCATGTAGAAATAGAAATATTTCTTAAAATATTTATTGTTAAAGTAAAATTGCAAACAAAATAATTGTTAAAATTATAAAATAACATGTTCGAAATTTGTAGAAGTGTAAAATTTAAGGACCTTGTTACAAGGGATGTTTGGTGACTTACAAATATATACTAAAGAATTTATCATTAAAATATATAATAACTTTAGAATTGTAATATCAAAAAAATGAACCTTTAACAAAAAATATGAATTAACATATAATAATCATATAACCAATTTATGTTCTAATAAAAAGGCTATTTTTTTAATTATAAGATACTTGTTTCGAGATATGTTTATCTGAAACAAAGATGAGGAAAATGGGCTTAGATTTGCGGTCCAAACACCTAAACTACTTCGTACGCTCCTAAGATGACAGTTGAAAATATTTTCAAGAGATATTAATTCCAAAATAAACATATATTTTTGTAGAGTGTGTAAAAGTTGAAAGATTAATTACCTTAATTGTACTGATATTTATAGAGTAGCTGATATGACTGAATGTTCAATAGAGAAGATGATTCTATAGATTATGAAAAATTTTCCTTTTTTTTATGGACGGTTCTGTTTGGTGGGGAGTTGTTCTTCCTTCATGCATGAGATTCTAGTTGTGAAAAACTACTTAATTGTTCTCCAAGTTGGACCGAATTATGGGTTGGGGCACTTGGACTGATACCCAGCTGGATAGCTTTGTCCATTCCTTCTTAGATTAGATTAGATTTGTTTGTCCAAGTACGTGATGGACTTGTTTATAGTTGTCAGTTCAAATCCTTCTGGAAGGGGATAATAACCAAGCTATTAGGTCAAATAGGAATAATATCCTGACATATTATTTAAATTTAATAGAACAAAATATTCTTTAAATTGGTTATCGAAGAATAAACATAACAATTGAATTGGTTCCTCAATTTTTATCATATAATCGAAAAAGTTCATCAAAGAAGCAACTAAATTGATTAAAAAACATTTTTCGTGCCATGTCAATTTGTCTAATAACATCTCCCGTCATGTGTCATTTAAATTTCTAAATCCAATTTTTACTAACTATGTTGACTACACTACAAGAAAAACGTTGAGTACCATCAGATTTAGCGTCGTAGAGTAGCGATAGATTTACCAGTGGTAATGGTGTCGAATTCGTAAGGTTAAGTAATCACCGGTGGATTTATGTTTCCGACATTAAATTTTTCGGCAATAATTGGACGAAAAAATAAATTGGTGTGACCTTTTGGGTCGGATTTATCATCGAAAAAATGCTGCTACCTCCATCTGCTCAGCAGCCCAATGTCTCGGTGATGCCGCTTTCAGGGACAAACACTGCGGCCCCAGAATCCTCTCACGGAAGTGACCCAACTGATGCGCCTTCACCACCTCCCATCGTACGGTTAATGATTTGGCTTGATGGCAGAATGGCGTAAGTACTACTTTAAGTCTTCTATATGCTGAAAGTGTCTGATTATTGATTCTGGTTTTAGTGGATTTATGGTTGTAGGTTTGAACTGCTGAAGCGTTTGATATATCGTGATTAGTGATTCTTGATAGTTGATTATAGTTTTAGTGGATTTAGGGTTGTAGGTTTGAAATGCTGAAATTCTTTGATATATCCTGTTTATTGATTCTTGATTATTGATTCTAGTTTAGTGGATTTAGTGGATTTATGGATTTTGCTTCTTGATTATTGACTGTTGTTCATTGATTGTTAACAATTGGTGCTGTTTAAAGATAATTGTTGATGGATAGTGTTTGTGGCGCATTCTAGTTATAGATTAAACTCTGCCAAAATTTTCTAAAAAATTTTCTATATATTATGGTTATTTGCTTCTAAAGTTTTAATTTATATTGCCATATTGGTTTGTTTATGAAGTGTTGATAGGTTTGCGCCAAATAACAATGTATGTACTCAGGAGATGACCAATGTCATCAAGCTGATGTACGACCATCCATGGCCGAGCTACATGAAGATCCCCTTTAAGACCAGAGAGCGATGGTTTCAGAAGTGGGCGGTAGGAACTTAAAATAATCAAACCTTCTTAGCTAGTTTATATCTTCTATTTTATTTAATACGATATATTTTGATTCACTAATTTTAAAATTTCTTTTTGCAACTGAACTTTATATGGGACAAGGAGCACGATCTCATCATCAGGAAGATATACAACCATTGTATAGGTAGGCGGCTACAACAGATACTGGAGGATGTACGTGAGAAGCGCGACCACCTCACTTCCTAGCTCCACCTAGAAATCACTACAAGAAAAATGCTGAATACTGTCGGATTTCGCGTCGGACGTTAGCAGTGGGTTTATCGATGGATTTACTGGCGGATTTGGCAATAAGTTCATTGGATAAAAGGTTACCATCGAATTTGATTTTCTGACAATAAATTCGCCAGTAATAATTAAAGGGAAAACAATAAAAATTGGCTCCAAGATTACCATGGGATTTACCACAGAATTTATCTGCCGATAATCCCTGATTAGTGTAACGCTGCGTTTTGGTCACTTTCAAAGCGTTACTGTCAGATTTTCCGCCAGTAAATTCGACAGTAATCTTGCTCTCTCTCTCTCTCTCTCTCTCTCTCTCTCTCTCTCTCTCTCTCTCTCTCTCTCTCTCTCTCTCTCTCTCTCTCTCTCTCTCTCTCTCTCTCTCTCTCTCTCTCTCTCTCTCTCTCTCTCTCTCTCTCTCTCTCTCTCTCTCTCTCTCTCTCTCTCTCTCTCTCTCTCTCTCTCCCAAAACACCTCTAGCAGCCCCTCCAACAGCATCGGCCACCGCCAACTGCGTCCAAGGACTGTGTGAACTCAGTTAGGTGCTGCTTGTGACGCGTTGGTTGCTCTGTCGCCATCGTTTTCATCCTCCCGCCACTGTTGCCGCTATCATTGCTCCCATAATCGTTGACCTGTGTCTCTTCTCCCTCCTCCAGGTAGGTTGCCTTCATCACTCTTTCTATTCCATACCTGTTTTTACTTCATTTTAATTAAAAAATTCCTAACCCCTTTTCAAACTCTAACCCTAAATCCTAATTTATGGTGTATGTCTATGTTTCTGTTTTATTTTGTTTTTGTTCTATTTTTATTAAATTTTAGGATTTGTTTTTATTTTGTTCTTTTTTTTGTTTATTCTGATTTTGATTTTAGGATTTATTCTGGGTTCATTATTTTATTTTAATTTTAAAATTTGTGATTTCTTAATTTATTATTTTCTTTATGATTTTTATTCTGATTTGTTCTTAATTTTTTTCTGTTCTTGATTTTTGTTTTGATTTTTAGTTTGTTTTTTATTTTTGTTCAGAATGTTGTTGTGACCTGTGAGAGTTGCCTTTTGTAGATGTTGTCGAACTGGATGTGGTGGCTGGACAACATGACTAGATGAGATTACGACTCTGTGAGACCTCCCATTTGTCTCCAGTTCAAATAAGACCTCCTCTTTCTCCCTCTAATTTTGACTTCAATCCCCTCCTCCCTTTATTTTCTCTATCAAGTACTTTAATATTGTTCAGTGAATATGTTGTACACTTGTGTTATATTGTTTTCTTCTTTATTTTGTTCTTTGATTTATGAATGTAAGAATGATGATTCTGCTGAGCGCTAGATTATTAAAATTTAAAATGATTATTGAATCTTCTTTGCCAAATTGAACTAAATTAATTTAGTTGAATTTTATTCTTGTATATTCTGTTTTAGACTGATTAAATTTTGCTCTGCTATATGGAAAGCATAAAAAGTGATGTGAACTTCTATTTTGTTATACAATAACTTAGGGACATGAGAAATAAAGTTTGATATGAATGTGATTATCCAATTAGGTGTCCTATGATCAATAGGGTTGGCTTATGTGATTGAAATTGTTAGTGGTCTAATGATGATGCTTGATTATTTATTTTGATTGTTTTGATTTTAATATGTTTGTTATTGATGTTGTTGATTTTTTTTTTTTAAATTGTTTTGCCAAAGCAAGGCTTAAATCCTTAATCTTTGAATGTGATTGATTCCCTGCTAAATAAAAGTATATATTGACTTGCTGACAACTGTTATACATTTTGGTGACTCTCACCAAACGAGAACAGTGACCAAGAAGCTTGTATATATGAAAATTTGTTTAATTAGGTAATCCACAACAACCAAGAAACTTGTATATATGGTCTAAACGATTGAATTTTTGTTATTGTTGAATTTTTTTTGAACTAAATTGTTGTGACCTTGAGCTCAATTGTTAAATTTTTGATATTTTGAATTTTTTTTCTTAATTGCAATGTTAAAATTTTGCTATTGCATTAAATTTAATTGTTGAATTTTTGTTGTTATACATTCTTTTTAACAAAAATAGCATCAAGTGAACCTTCTTCAAGGACCCCTCCTCTCGCTCCTGATAATGAAGATGGTAATTTTTTATAATTTTTTTATTTTTTAATACATGAGGATTAACAATTTTTTTAAAAGATTTAAAATTTAAGTTTACTGTCGGATTTACCGGTGAATTTTAATCTAATTATTAATTAATCATATATTACCATTAGATTTACCAGGAGAAAAATTCGACGGTAATTAACGGCAGACGAAAAAATTCACCGGTAAATAATTACTAGCGAGGTTTATATTGTTGGATTTATTCCAACGGTAAACATGTTACCGGCAAAATTTTTTGGTAAATCTGCCGGTAAATTTGAGGTATTCAGCATTTTTCTGTAGTGAATCAAGAAGACTCTGTACGTTCACTGGGAGGCCAATGAGGGATTCATGCATCAGCGTCTCACAAACAGAGCTAATAGGGTATCGGCCAGGTCGTCCAAGTATACCGGCGGCTCAGTGACCTTCACAAAGACTAAGGCCATGCTTATATGTAGCTTTTCTAATTTTGTTATAAACTTAGTAGGCATCCTAACAGGCTATTTCAATGCAACACGTGTAGTCAAAGTCGTTGGATCGCGATGCGACCTTGGCGAAAATATTCAAGTACACCCACACTTTGAAGGAGAACAAAGAGAGATTTGTTGATCATTATGTAAGTAAACATCTGATCTTGTGATATAAAATTTTCAATTAACTGTACAGCTGTTGTCCTAATCATAATAACATGTGTTACACAAAAGTCCTACACGCAGAGACTGGAGGCCACAACTCAACAATCTCAGCAAAGTGGGAAAGATGCCAGTGACTCTGATGTTTCAGTCATCGGTCCCAATGCGGTTTGGCGCGAGACCGCCTCAGCGTCGTACAAGAACCGCATATACGGGTTGGAATCGTTCTTCACCAGCAGCCTCTGCTCCTCCACGTTTGTCTCTGCCCACCAATCGAACCGTCGATCCCAAGGAAGGCATTAATTTGTGGCTGCAGGTGTAGGAACTCACCCGGAACCTTCACGAACAGCCTCAGGAGCTGAACGAGACTCAAGAGAGCTATCAGAAAATCCTCACACGTGTGATGGACACGGACGAGCTCAGGCTAGAGTGGAGGGAGCTGGTGGAACGGCTTCAGCGGATGGAGCAGCAGATGGCAGTGTACCAAGCTCAGATGCGCGCCAGTGGCAGCGGCACTGCTAGTGGCACACAGACATCAACGCCTTATTCGCTGCCTCAGTAGGACCACGGGATTGACGACGACAACTACAAGATCTTTAGGGTTTAGGGCTTTGTTTTACCGTTTCATTGTATTTGATTTATTTGACTTTTAATTTATTTAAACATTTAATATTTAATAATATTACATAATTAATTTCTATTATTTATAATTTGACCACTAATTGTGTGAAAAATAAATTTAAATAAAAATTAAATTAAAAAAATTAAAATAAATTGCGTCACAATATTTTAAAAAAAATTGACATTATTGTCAGATTTATCGATGGCATAATCCGATGGTAATAGTGCGGGAAACTGTATATTGTGGCGCTAACGTTACCGTTAGAAAAATCTATCGGTAACCAAAAAATTTTTTAGGCAGGTAATTCGCCACAGAATTTAATGGTGATTATCGTCAGACGAAAAAATTCAACAGTAACTAATTACTGGCGAGATTTATACCATCGGATTACTTCTGATTATAAATTCGTTGGTAATTAACTTATCGTCGAATTTTATTTGTCTTTCTTACGATAATTTCAACGGTACTCAATATTTTTTTGTAGTGTTAGTTGACTAGCATTTAGACTAATTTGATTGATGGTTTAAAACCAAAAACCAGTTTGTTCAATTTAAAAATTAAGAAACTAATTTAATTATCATGTGAAAATTAAAAGACCAATTTAATTATAATGATTAAATGACAAATACCTCTACTTTTAATTTAGTGTACGGTTAATATGTGTTTTAAGAATATATTTTTAAAATATTATAAACAAAAATGTTTGCCTATTTTTTTTTTGTAAAAATAAATTTTTGTATTTCAATACATTTAGAATATCATAAATTTTAGAAAAATATTATTATACTTTTACTATATATTCTTATAACACATTTTAGTTGAATTTTTCATGCAAATTTTTCGACATTTTTGGAGAAAATGGTAAAAAAATTTATTTATGTAGACTTACGTTTAAAGAATAAAAAGATATATATTTCCATTATTATGATGTTTGCCAAATAAAATTAATCTTTATAGCGAGTTGCGATGGTACTTTTTCTAAAAAAATTAGTTTTATCGTAAACTAAATCTCTTGAAACCCAAAATAAATCTTTATTCTTTGCCCATACAATATAAAGTAGAAAATGGAAAAGGAAATAGAAAGCGGAATGAATGGAATAAGATTTTATTATTTTTATTTGATGTTTATAACAAACTAAAATTGATAACATTCTGCTCTTTGATTTGATCGTTAATTTTTTTTCCTTGAAAAAAGGAGGAAATATTCGCAGCAGTAAGATCTTACTAGTTAGTACTTAGTGTGTGTTTGGATTACAGTTAGTAAACAGGAGTTTGCATAAAATTGATTTTGCAAACTTGATTTTGATAAAAAGTAAGTTTGTGTTAAAGTGATTTATCTTTAGTAGTTTTTGTATCAAAATTGATTATAGTAAAATAAATGTTGTTTGGCTTATACCATTCAAAATCACTTTTAGATAAAAAATTACTAAAATAGACCTCAACTTAAGTAATTTTTTTTATATTATCCTATCATTTTAATTTAGATATTTAAATAGATCTTATTAATTAATTTTATAATAAAATTAATATTTACTTACTAAAATAAAAATAACATATAAAAATAGATAAAATATATTTTTAAATAAAAATAAAACAATATAAATTATATAATATATATATATATATATATATATATATATATATATATATTTAATCAAATATGTTACATTTTTTTTAAGTATTAACTAAGAATGTTACTTTAGTATTTTTTTACATCGTACTCTTATTTCAATACTCTCAATAATCTTATTCTTAATATTAATTTGGAATTCAACATTTATGATTTTATTATTATCTATGATTAATTTTTTTATTTAATTTATTTTTTTAATAGAATCATAATCTATGTTATAAAAAATTACACTAAAACATAGTATATGAGAATTACCATTATAAAAGAGAGTACTAAAAATAATAAAAAATTAAATATTTACTTTATAGTAATCGAAACAAATCTGAAAATTTTTTATGATCTTTTTATATAGTATATTTTTAGTATTTTTAGTACTCTTTTTTAGTATGCTATAATTTTTTACTATTATTATTATTATTATTATTATTTATAGTTAATTTTTTTTTAATTTACTTTACCTAATAGAATCAATAAATCATATTATAAAAAGATAATAACAAACATAATACACAAAAATCACAATTATAAAAGTGTATAATATCAAACAAATAATTAAAAAAAATAAAAATAATAAATAATAAAAAAATAGAGCTCATATAAATAGAAATAATAAGAATTTTATAAATAATATAATAACATATATGAAGGATAAAGTTGGTAAAAGATAAATAAATGGTTAATATCCATGGCTAAAAGCTCGTTAGGAAAACGCAGAAGCTAAAAATAGTTGCTTCTTGTAAACGTTAGTTTTGGTAGTCTAAACGTGCTTCTTCTCTTCCAACGAGTTTTCCAAACACACCCTTAGTAGTTACTATCGCTGAAATATAAATCATGTTACCCTCCTAAAGGCGCTTTTTATTTTTACAATCTCGCTAGGTTACAGTATTCTGTCCACTTCTGCCAACTCTTATTTATAACTGTATTTAATAGAAGTGTTTTTGTAAATGTGTCTAATAAAAATGTCTTTTTTATGATGATGTTTAATGAAAGTGTCTTTATAAATATATTTTTTGGATGTGTCTCTTTATATATATATGTTTAAAATATAATAATTAATTATTATTGACAATAAATTAATAGATAATATGTTGGTACCCTATATTTTTCCTTATTTTTATTATTAAAATTTTGGTGGTGTTTTTAAATAATGTAAAATGTTAATGCATTTTTTTTGTGTAGATGTCATAAATTTAAAAGTCAGATTTGTAGTTTTTTATTTTTATTTTTTTGATGCAATTTTTTTAAAAAAATTTACAAATTTGAAAGTCAAATTTATATTTTAGTGTTGAAAAAATTTTAAACATACAAATCGGACTCTTCGATTTATTTAAAAGAGAAAAAAAAATCATTTCACCACAAATCGAACCTTCTAATTTATGCACTATGAAAATTGAAGGATCCGATTTGTTATTTAAAATAAAATAAAAATTTTAAATTCGTATAAAAAAATATACTAATTAACTATGATACTGAATTACATATAATTTTTTTATTTAAAAAATACTAGTTAATTTTATTTGAAAAAGATATATAGAAATTTCAGATAAATTTGTTGATAGAATAAAAGTAGAAAGAAATACTTTGTTTTTCAAAAATTCTTAGGATATTTTGAGAGCAAAATTAATTATTTGCTCTGTTTTCATTGATTACACTTAAGAATAATAATTTGTCTTTATATTATTTACTATAGTTACTTACTTTTTAAATTTTAAAAATTTTGTTTATTTAAAATAATATAAAAACTTATTATACTATGACAAATATCGAAAAGAATAGAACAAATTACTAATTTTGCTCTAAAAAACACCAAGGAATTTCTCTTTTTTTTTTTTTTTCATCTCTATTTTGTTAACAAAGTACTACTTTTCTCTAATTCTCTTCGTAACATGTGGCAGTTATGAAAGTAGAAATTAATTAAGGAGTTATTTAAGGAGGCATGTGTTATCCAAAGGGAAGAGAGGGTTGACATGCCTCTTTCAAATGCCAACCTATATAAGCCACACTTTTTTCTCGTGTCTCCTTGTGCCCTTTATTTCTTTGTATTTATGCTGCTGTTTTCCCCTAAAACTAACAACCTGATCCTGACTTCCCACCAACAAACACATAGGTTAATTATTAACCATGTCTTCGTGGGATCATTTCTTGATCAATTGTATCCAAAAGTAATATTCTTTATAGAGCTATTTTAAGTTATGTGCTATTAAATTAAACTAAGCCCTATAAAAAATGTTAAGTGTATTAGAATTTATTATTTTTTGTTATTAATTAATTATTAATTTAATTTTTTAGTATTAACTTGGACTGATTTTTTTTAGTAAAAAATGTAATTTTTTTAAATAAAATATTTTATATAATTTAAAATTTATTTAGATACGTCTTTTAAAAAATTTTTTATTAAAATAAATATAAATTATTTACTTTTTTCTAAAGTTAGTAATACTTTGCTTTAAAAAAAAACAAAACTAAAAAACGTTTTTAATACTTAAAAACTCTTTTTAAAAGACTTATCTAAATGTGAAATAATTTTTATTGGTTAAAAAAAGATTTTTTAAAAAAAACATATTTTTTTAAAGTCAATCCAAATCCTTAATCTAGTTCAACGACATATTTTATTTTTATATTTTTAAACATTATTAATGACTAATTGATAATAAAAAATAATAAATTTTGATAGTTCTCTAATAATTTTTTTTTAAAAACAAAAGTTTTTTTCCCCTTCTCTGTGGATTCTAAAGCCTAACAAATGTGTTTTCCACAGTCCGTACCATGAATGCAAGATCCCACCAAGATTGAAACGATTCGGATACTAAGAATGTCAAGCCAACAATATAGGATACATTTCAGAATATATATATACACAACCCCAGGAATATGATGATCTTTTTTTCTGCTGGAAGTCATCTAAAAGCTTAGCTTACACAATTATATACTTACTTAGGTTACACCTCAATTTGGTTAAAAACACAGGAAGGTTAGGAAAATAATAATTTAAAATTATTTTATTTAATTTAATATTTATAATTTTATATATGTATTATTTATAATTATATATTTTTATTATATTTAATATTATATATCTATTTAAACAATAATAAATAAATACACAATAAATTATTTTAAATTAATTTAAATTATTTTTATTCTCTTTTAAATAGTTTTTTTTTAAATATAACGTAATTAAGAAACCAAACTTATGAGATTTTCGATATATCCATTTCCTTAATCGAATATAATTTGGAAGTGATATTTCATTTTTATTGAAATGTACTTTACTTTATTTCATACATCTTCATTTGTCTTCTAGCATTTATCATCATTTCAAACCTCATGTTTTTGACCATGAAAGAAACATTCCTAAAGTCTATCATCATTCAGCTCTTCAAAGAACCTTTCAAACCCTAGCCTTTTATTTTTCTCTTCTTATAAGGTTACGTTTCGTTATAGACTTCGCCACTAGCACTGTGTGTATGGTCACCATTCTCGCTGGCGTAAATATTAAGGTGATACTACGTTTACAAGTATTTTTATGATTAAATTTAATTAAGTTGATATAAATTTTAAAAAAATTTTGTGCACATATATTAAGTTGATATACATTTTTCTTTCTGTTCTTTCTGTATCATAAAATTTTTTGTTAGAGACAATAAAAATTTATTAATATAACATAAAGGGTTAACAACCAAAAATATTTTTAAATTATTCAAACATTGATAAAAATACATTTGAATTTTATTATTAACACAATTTTTTTTAAATAATTTAAAAATACGATAAAAATATCCAATAGTAAATATATATTTTTAAAAAATGCCTTAAAAATTGAATTTTGATGTAATTTTTTGCAAACATAATTAAAAAAATGAGATATTATTATTTTTAAAATTTGGTATTTTTTTTAAGTATATATTTTTTGTGATTTTTTAAAAGTATTATTAGTTGTTAACAAAAAAATTACAAAAAAATATATATACTTAATGAAAAATTACCAAATTTTAAGGATAATAATATTTTATTTTTTAATCATACTTACAAAAAATTATATCAAAATTCAATCTCTAATGTATTTTTTGAGAAATACATATTTAATGTTAGATAATCTTGCAAAAAAAAAAAAAAAACTAACATTAAATAAGTATTTCTCAAAAAATACATTAGAGAATGAATTTTGATGCGACTTTTTGTAAGTATGATTAGAAAAATGAGATATTATTATTCTTAATGGTGATTTTTTGTTAAGTATACATTGTTTTATGATTTTTTAAAAATATAAAAAAATTATAAGAAAATATATACTAAACGAAAAATTACCAAATTTTAAGTATAATAATATCTTATTTTTATAATTATTTTTGCAAAAAATTACATCAAAATTCAATCTCTAAGGTATTTTTTGAAAATATATATTTACTGTTAGATATTTTTGTTGTGTTTTTAAATTATTTATAGATATTTTTGTCGATAGTAAAATTCGAGTGTATTTTTGTCCGCGTTCAAATAATTTAGGGATATTTTTGGTGGTTACCCCTAACATAAAAATTTTTATATATAATATAAATTTATTGATATATATAGTATAAAAATTTTCGTACATAATACATAAATATTTATATATAATATCAAAATTTTTATATATAGTACATAAATTTTTGCTATAAATGTATTTTGTTAGTTAGGTAAATTAATATTCTGGTTATGTGATTTTTCAAAATTTTTTGTGTTACATATCAAAATTTCTGTGCTATCCACCAAAATTCTTATATTATACACCAAAATTGATGTGATATGTGTATTTTATTAGTTGAGTGTAAATATTTTGAACATGTAGTCTTTTAAAAAATTTTGTATTGTATATTAAAATTTTTATATTGTGTACCGAAATTTATGTAATGTGCATTAAAATTTTTGTATTCTAAAATTTTAAATATTTATAAGAAAAATAGAAAATAAAGATGATAATGATAATAATAAAGGAGAACGAGGAGGAAAAAAATTACAATAACAAGAAGAGTTGCAAGAGCAACAAAATAATGACAATAACATTGAGAAAAAAACACAAGAAAAAAGATAGCACCGATAATAAAAATGAACGAAAAAAAAGAGAAAAAAAAAAGGCAGCAACAAAAGAAAAAACCAGAAACTACTACATACATACAAAAAAAAAAAGAGCAAGTAATAATTTAATTGAAAATTTCATATACGCTTGGACGCCTAATTTTATTATAAATATTATTCAAAAAAATTTATAAGTTTGAGTTTTAACTTTTAAACCAATAAACAATTATCATGTAAATTCTAATATAAAAAAATATTTAAAAAACTGATATAATTTATTATTTTTAATTATTAATTTAATAATATATTTTTAAATCACATTTTTAAATATTATTAACTAATGGATAATTCTCTGACATTTTTTGTTAGCATATTAATATTACGACGTAAATTAATTTCTTAAGTGCACAGATGAAAGTAGGAATTAATTGAGAATTTTTTAATTAATAATAAATATAAAATACGAGGGAGGTGATGAAATGTCCAGCGTGGCAAATGGATGTGACGTGGCGTGGGACCCACGAACATTGGGTTGGCCTCTCGGTCGCAGTGGCAGTGGTATATCACAGACAGCCAGACACTCCTCCCCTTATCGGCATGAACCCCGCCTTCTCCTGGTCGCTCCCACCATCATTTACATTTTTAGTTTCACACACAAGACACAACCACAACAAACTAACAACCTCTCCCTCCATAAACACCCTCTTTCTCTCTCGCGTTCCCTTCCCTTTCATGTGTCACACACACTGCACGCCAATCTTCCCCGCAAAATAAATAAGCTCCAACAGAACAGAATTCTCAAAGGAATAACGAAAGGGAAAATAACACATGACGACGCCGTTTTCGGCGGGGCTGAAGCACTTGGATGGAGGCGGAGGACTGGCGGTGCTCTCCAATTCCATCGACAAGGTTGATTCGTCCTCCACTTCCTCCTCGACGGCGCTCAGTGGCAGCGTCAAGTGCTCTAAGCTGGTAGACTCGCCCATTTTGATTTTCTTGTTCTTCCACAAGGCGATTCGGAACGAGCTAGACGCGCTGCACCGTCTCGCCATGGCATTCGCCACCGGCAACTCCTCCGATATCCAGCCTCTCTCCCAGCGCTACCATTTCCTCAGCTCCATGTACAGGCACCACTCCAATGCCGAAGACGAGGTGCAAATCTTGCCTCCGCTTTGTTTTTTTTTGGAGTTTTTTCGTTTTTGGACTGTGTCTTTGAATTTCCCTTGCAGATAGAAATGGTGTAGAAAATTAAGTTTTATAGCTGATTACATTTTTCGATACAGAATCCAAATGGTGCTCTTGTTTGTGTGTTCTCTGTCTCTCTGCCATTTCCTCTTCATATATTTAGGTCAAACTTTGGTCTAGCTCAACGAAAGCTCATTTCTACTGGTATGATAACTAGCTTCAATATTTATGATAACAGGAGGAGCGCCTTTCTAGTTTTTCATGTCCGAAATCGCTTGATTTGTTGCCGTGTTTCTCCTTAATCTTCTATTATTGCTCTTGGAAAGACTTAGTAGGAGGAAAAAGAAACCGGTGTTGTTTAGCAATTTCTTAATCTTCTGTTATTGCTTTACTTGACACCTTCATACTTTTGGCAAAGATTATTCTGTTAATTTGTCTGCATCAATCCTGTTCGGCTATGGTTAAAGCTTTTGAACATTCTGAGTGAAATATATTATTCTGGAATATAGGTGATTTTTCCAGCCCTTGATATACGTGTGAAGAATGTTGCAAAGACATATTCTCTTGAACACAAAGGTGAAAACAATCTTTTTGATCATCTATTTGAGCTGCTAAATTCTTCCACCCACAACGATGAAAGTTTTGCTAGAGAGTTAGCATCCTGCACAGGAGCTTTGCAGACGTCAGTTAGTCAACACATGGCAAAGGAAGAGGAGCAGGTATAAGTTTGTTTACTAGTCCTTACCTTGAATTTCCAATTGGACCTTATAAGATAAATCCAGATTAAGGCAATAGCAAAATGGACTTACTTTTTGACATTCTTCATCCTAAAGGTACTAATGTTACTTCTTGATTAAACAAGACATTC
Organism: Arachis hypogaea; assembly: GCF_003086295.3. NCBI lineage: Eukaryota > Viridiplantae > Streptophyta > Magnoliopsida > Fabales > Fabaceae > Arachis > Arachis hypogaea. Next base: position 39,698,014 of record NC_092048.1, on the reverse strand, counting down.
ATTAAAATGATGAGAAAATGACAGGCTACAAAGAGATTAGAGAATAAGGGATACTCCTTATTCTAAAAGGAATTTAAATACTATTCTTAAATCTTGGAATGTGGGAGGATGCCAAATTGGCCAATGTGGTGCAACTTAGAGCCAAATTAATCTTATGATGAGAGGTTTAATAAATTCTAGGACACTAAAGCCATATATGTGTTTTTATTTTTGGTTTTAAAAATTATTTACTTCACTTGTCCAGTAGAAATGACCCAATACAGGAAATTTTTTGTGCCCATCCCTTGTTTGGACTCGCGTTGGTTCTGGGCATAGCGTGGGGTTTAGGGCTTGTTGTATTAAATAGCTGGCCAAATGGGATGATAGTACCCTTAAGTTTGGGGCTCAGAGTGATATGGTGCCATCGACTAACATCAACACATTCAAATTATTGAACCTTTAATGTGATATTAGTAAATATGACTAAAGCCAAATTTACTTATTAACTTTGTACATTACTTGTATCCAAAAATCTTTAAGCTGTTAACATTTGGTCTGGTAAGAAGTATTTTCTATAAAACTTACAGCTAAAGTTGATTTCAGGAAGAAATTGAATTAAGAATTCACGTATATTCCAATGCAAGGGGAATTTGTAAAACTGAGTAAGTAGAAATCCTTTTGGATGTGTCTGAATTTAATTTTCCCCCTTTTCTTGGGTGATATCAGGTATTTCCTTTGCTTATTGAGAAGTTCTCTCTCGAGGAGCAGGCATCTTTAGTTTGGCAGTTTCTTTGCAGTATTCCCGTGAACATGATGACAGAATTTCTTCCATGGCTTTCAAGATCCATATCACCTGATGAACGACTGGATTTGCAGAATTGCTTAATCAAGATAGTGCCAGAGGAAAAGCTTCTTCAAAAGGTGTGGTTTTAAATTTTAAATTTTGTATAATGCATTGCTGATTCCTTTTCTTGTTAATGTTGCTTTATGGGTTGAAGCTGATATGTGATTATAATATATACAATTCTTGCTTATTGAAGGTTATTTTCAAGTGGATGGAAGGGAGAAGCAGTGTTAACACAGTTGACAGTTGTGTAAAACATTCTCAAGTTCAATCTAGTAGTAGCCCATCAACTGGAAAACGGAAATATTCTGGATCTACCCTGGATGACTCTGATGCCATTGGAACACATCCTATAGATGAAATATTGCTCTGGCATAATGCAATTAGAAAAGAGCTAAGTGAGATAGCAGTGGAGACCAGAAAGATACAATGTTCAGGGGATTTTACAAATCTATCCTCTTTTAATCAAAGATTGCAGTTCATTGCCGAAGTTTGTATATTTCATAGGTATCACTTTAGTGTAGCTTACCCAATTATATTTCTTTTAAAAATTTCCATACTTGATTCATGGTACTGTATGTATTTTTTCTGCAAACTTATAGTATTGTAAATCTGATGTTATATGAATAGTAAAGACAACCTTCCATGTCTGAGATATTGATTATTTATTACTGGGAATGCAGTATTGCTGAGGACAAAGTTATTTTTCCAGCAGTAGATGGAGAATTGTCATTTTTTCAGGAGCATGCTGAAGAAGAAAGCCAGTTTAATGACTTCCGGTGTTTGATTGAAGGTATTCAAAGTGAAGGAGCAACATCTAATTCAGAAGTTGAATTCTTTTCAAAGTTATGCTCACATGCTGATCATATAATGGAAACCATAGAGAGACATTTCCATAATGAAGAAGTTCAGGTGAGTCATAAATGTTTATGTGATAATGTTTGGAGGTGTTTGTTGGAAATTTGGAATTAGTTAGCAAATTTGATTTTATTCGGCAACATAAAGATTGATATATTTGGTTTGTGGGATATGTATCATATGTTCAAAGTTGATAAATATGGCCAATTCTCGTATCTATCAGTTAATTAACCGAATTTTATCATAAGTGTGACACTGAGTTTTTGTTTCATAGTGCATAATTAAATTTTATTCTGTGATTTTGACAAGATAGTTGCAACACAAGTTACTTTTCAAGGAACATTAAATGCGCTTAATTGATCTATTCTGTAGGTCCTTCCACTTGCAAGAAAGCACTTTAGCTTTAAAAGGCAATGCGAACTTCTGTATCAAAGCTTGTGCATGATGCCTCTGAAATTGATTGAGCGCGTCCTTCCATGGTTGGTAGGATCATTAACTGCAGAAGAAACAAAGATGTTTCTGAGAAACATGCAGTTGGCAGGTTATATGTCTATTTTAATATATTTGCCTGCTTAAAGAAATGAAATTTCACAATTTCATCCGATAATTTTTCATCCAAAAACAAATTTCTATATCTGACAATATCCCTATCTGTTTCAGCTCCAGAAATGGATTCTGCTATAGTTACACTCTTCTCTGGGTGGGCTTGCAAGGCTCGTATTGAAGGTCTATGTTTGTCTTCTGGTGCGTCAGGTTGCTGTCCTGTTCAAAGACTTTCTGATATTGAAGAAAACATTGCTTGGCCATCCTGCGCTTGTGCTTCCGCATCATCTGTAAGAGATTGTTTAGTATTAGACAAATCAGATGGGAACAGAAAGTCATTCAAGCGAAACTTATTAGAAACCCACAACAATGGAGATATCACTGAAAATCCAGAGACTGAAAATGTCCAAAAACAATGTTTTGCTACTCGGTCTTGTTGTGTGCCAGGTTTAGGAGTAAACAGTAACAATTTGGGGCTGAGTTCTATTTCTACAGCCAAGTCCTTGCGGTCCTTGTCTTTCAACTCTTCTGCCCCATCTCTTAATTCCAGTCTTTTTGTATGGGAAACAGAAAGCAGCTCATCTGATGTTGGATCTGCACAAAGACCAATTGATACCATATTTAGTTTCCACAAAGCTATACGAAAAGACTTGGAGTATCTAGATGTTGAATCTGGAAAGCTGAGTAATGGTGATGAGATAGTTCTTCGGCAATTTAGTGGAAGATTTCGTCTTTTATGGGGCTTATATAGAGCTCATAGTAATGCAGAAGATGATATAGTATTTCCAGCATTGGAGTCAAAAGAGGCACTTCATAATGTGAGTCATTCATACATGCTGGACCATAAGCAGGAAGAACAATTATTTGAGGATATTTCCTGCGTTCTTTCTGAGCTTTCTATGCTTCACGAAGCCTTGCAGATGAACCATATGCCAGAGAACTTAAGTGAAAGTAATTTTAGAACATCTGATTCCAAGGGTAGTGAGAATATTAAAAAGTATAATGAACTCGCGACTAAGCTTCAAGGAATGTGCAAATCCATAAGGGTTACTCTGGATCATCATCTTTTCAGGGAGGAGTGTGAACTGTGGCCATTATTTGGGAAACATTTCACTGTAGAAGAACAGGACAAGATAGTGGGACGGATAATTGGAACAACTGGAGCTGAAGTTCTCCAATCAATGTTGCCATGGGTAACTTCCGCGCTTACTCATGATGAACAGAACAAAATGATGGACACATGGAAGCAGGCAACTAAAAACACTATGTTCAATGAATGGCTCACTGAATGCTGGAAAGATAGTCCAGCACCTATAACACAGATAGAATCATCAGATCATAACACTTCTCGAAGAGGTTTATATTTAGCTTTAGTTTCTTCCATGTTTTATGGAAATTGTATGATAGATATTAATATTATAGATTGGTATCGTTCATTCTTAGGTGCTGAATATCAAGAAAGCTTGGACCATAATGATCAAATGTTCAAGCCTGGTTGGAAAGACATATTCCGGATGAACCAGAATGAACTTGAGTCAGAGATCCGAAAGGTTTATCGTGATTCAACTCTTGATCCAAGGAGAAAGGCATACCTTGTGCAGAATCTGATGACAAGGTCTGTATAAATGAGCATAATTCTCTGGTTTTATTTAAACCTAGCTTTATTTATAGCACCTTGCATTTTCCTCATGAACATACACTCACTGATTAGCTATTTGTGTACTGTAGTCGTTGGATAGCTGCTCAGCAGAAATCACTGAAAGCCATAACTGAAGTAGCATCTAATGGTGAACAAATAGAAGGGCAGTCACCATCATTTCGGAACCCTGATAAACATGTGTATGGGTGTGAGCACTATAAGAGAAATTGTAAGCTACGAGCTGCATGTTGTGGCAAGTTAGTTACTTGCAGATTTTGTCATGACAATGTGAGCGATCACTCAATGGATAGGTAATTTTCTGATAGGATTTTTTTTACTTTATGGTAGACTGGTAGTACATACATCTAACCATCTGCTTGATTATTGCAGAAAAGCAACATCAGAAATGATGTGTATGCGCTGCCTGAATATACAGCCGATAGGGCCTAAATGCATGACACCTTCATGTAACGAACTTTCAATGGCAAAATACTATTGCAACATATGCAAATTTTTTGATGATGAAAGGTAATTTTTTGTTCTTACTTTAAATCCAAAATCTTTAGAATTAAAATTTCTATTTTGTTTCCCATATGTGCGGAATCAGAATAAATGCCATGGGCCAATTTGTTGCTTGGAGTTTACAATTTATTAGTGTTTTAGTGGCAAAAGTTACAGGATAAGCAATTTGACTTGTGGAGGTTTCAGAGAACAGATTTCCCGAGACAAAATCACCTCTTCTCCTGAAAAGGGAGGGATAATCCGAGGATATATCAATATTTCGAAAAACATAAATTTAATTATTTCGGTACTATCACAAAGAAATGAACATATTTATACTTATTTACCTAAAGTTGTTATTTATTTATTGGATCATTCATTTTCAGGAATGTATATCATTGCCCATTTTGCAACATATGCCGTGTCGGACGAGGGCTTGGGATTGATTATTTCCATTGCATGAAATGCAATTGCTGCTTGGGCATAAGATCACAATCACATAAGTGCCTGGAAAAAGGCTTAGAAATGAATTGCCCAATTTGTTGTGATGATTTATTCACGTCAAGTGCTCCAGTTAGAGCTCTGCCTTGTGGCCATTATATGCATTCTGCTTGCTTTCAGGTCTGTTTAACATGCCTATTATAGAGTCTTTAGTTCCCTCCCTAAACAAAAGGGGGGAAATTATATAAAATATCTCAAAGATTTGTGGATTCAATCTTATACTTCGTTATAATATGTTAGGCATACACTTGTAGTCACTACACATGTCCTATCTGCAGCAAGTCATTGGGAGATATGGCGGTAAGAAGATTTTCTTCAATTTAATATATCTTTTGCATTCATCGAAGTTTTCTGCATAATTTAGTTAAATTAAACTCTCATTTTTGCTAAGCTTGAACAATGTAAATCCTGGAAGGTATCACCAAGTTATAACAAATCTATGCTAATATTATTTCCTTTTCTAAATTAACAAATCCAAATTTTGATTACCATATCAACCATTTGTGGGGGTCTCAGTTGTACTCGTTGAAGGGTATTGGGTTTGGAACTATTAAGGATAAGCCATGCTTAGCTGTTTCTCCGTCTACCCAGGTTTATTTTGGCATGCTTGACGCATTATTGGCTACTGAGGAGCTTCCTGAAGAGTATAAGGACCGGTGTCAGGTGAACACTTTTTTCTTGTTACTCTTCACTTCATTCCTCTCCAAAGTTAATGTGGATTCTACGGAAGAAAGCAGTGTGGTATTGAAGTTCACCAGCAAATAATTTTTAAGTATATTGTAAGTTAACTAAGTTTTGTAATGGCAATGCAGGACATACTCTGCCATGACTGTGACAAAAAGGGCACTTCACGCTTCCATTGGTTATACCACAAATGTGGATTTTGTGGCTCTTACAATACCCGGGTTATTAAGGGTGAGGAATCAAATTCCAGCTGCTCTTACTCTTAGTGTGCTGATTTTGACGGCGAGTTTGTAAATATTTGTATAGCCAAACCAAATTTTCCCTAAAACCAGGAACCAACCTGGTTATCGTTTGGTCTTATACATAATCTGAGTCACTTCCCTGCAGACATTTTAGATTTTACTCTTGCCTTTTATGAGCTGTCGTAAGCTAGAGTCTATAGAGTAGAGATAGAAGCACCTAATTAGTTAATCATGTAGCGCTGTGTACAGATCATGTTCATTCTGCAATGTAAATTCTTGCATTCCATCCATCCTCGTTTCTCTTTATCATTAACGGCGCTCTAATCACGCTAAGGAATTCTTATCCAACTTCCTTGACTAGTAGGCGCGCATTGTGATATTAAAAATATTTCTTCAAAATTTGATCTAACCCATCCTGTTTGTCTCTCTTTCTACTGAGAGTTGAAGTGTGCAAAAATAGGTGGTGGCACCATGGGTGGTCCACTCAATCGTTGAGTTGGTGGCTCAGAAGTCAGAACTGTTGTTGCTACGAAATTTCCACATAATCCCAAGAACATTAGGGCCTCCATTTTGAGGATTTTTTTTTTCCAGAGGTGTTTGTATTCATAAAACGAGTTTAAAGCGAGCCATGGCAACGGCAAAGTGTCTGGTCTCGTGTGTTTCACTTCCAACTCGGTGTGAGCACGAGCCATCGCTTCAGCATCTTAATCTTATTAGCTTCCGATCAACCTGGCTCCTAAATGATTCTTCATTTAGCAGATATTCGTGTCATTGCCTCTTAAATAAATACTCTCAAGTTCATCACAATTGACTAATTGAAAAATAAAAACTACATTGCGGCATTCACCTGCACACCCACGTATTTGCAATGCTTACATGTCCTACTATGCGTCACCACATTTTTTAAATCAATTTCAATATATAAATTCAAATGGCATGTCTATTTTTGGTGCTGAAATAAAAATAAAGAAAAGGAGAAACGAATAGCCTAAGCTAAATCACGTTGCAATAGGTGCAACTAAGTCTCAGGAAGTTGAAGTCAAGTCCTCTGATCACAATTACTTTGAGGTCCAAATTTAGCCATAGTGTCTACAATTTTGTTGGGATCACGGTGAATAATAGAGAAGCCAAGAGAGAGTCAGTTGCAATTCTTCAGGTCAAACACCTTGTCAAGAAGAGCATGCTCTTCATGTTGTGCCGGAATATTTCAGCAAGTCACCAAAGAAAAAACTTCAGCCGAGTTTGTTTCACACACAATGGAATTAGCACCATGTTCCAAACTCATCACTAAATCAAACCATATCGCCCAGAGTTCACAATGAAGCACACTTATTTCCGGGACCATTCCAGCGCTTCCAACCACCCAGTTCCCTTCATGATCGCGCAAGACAACCAAAGCCAACTCTACTAGAATTGGGAAAGACACTACTCCAAATTGATTTCAACCTACTAATAATGGCAGTGTAACTCAGATGCTTACCCAAAACCTTGATCACTGTAGCATCTTTGTAGGGTGCCATAAGGGTCACTCTTTTTTAGAGAAAATCACATTTGTCCGCTCCTTATCTCCTTGCTTACCTATCACTTGAGCAAGGCGTTCTCCTAGCAACGACGGATCTTTGGGCATAGGTTGAGGCGAAAAAATGCCTAATACCTTGTCACGGAAAGGAACTCGAGATTTAGTTGCATAACCCGAAGGAACATCGCTCAGAACCTTACAATCCCCCTCTTTTGCACTAGGGATGGCAACACCATGGAACCCAACCCACCCTGCCCCTATTTGATCGGGACGGATTTTTAGCGGGGTGGGTTCTTAGGAAGGGCGGGACGGGTCAGGTTTAAGTATTACTTGCCTATCGGCTCCAATATATATAATTTTAATATATAATATGTATAATATATTAAAAATAATTAATAAATGATTAATAATATTGTATCATATATTTATATTTAAATTTTTAATTTAATTTATGTTATGTATGTGATAATGGTTATATAAATTTTGAAATTTAATTTTATTTATTGGATTTTAATAATTATAGAGACGGATAGAGTACCCACAGAGACGGATTAGAGTTTAACGTTTTACTACCTGCAGATAGAAGCAGGGCGAATTTTATGCGAATTGTTGTACGGTTGGACGAGATCGGGTAGAACAAAAACCCGTCCCTATCGGGTAGAACAAAAACCCGTCCCTACCCACCCGTTGCCACCCCTACTTTGCACCGGACACAAAACCCCATCACTCTTCCCCTTATAACTACGGCCGACATCACCGGCTACCTCACGGTCACACTCTGACCCCGCTCTCACCAGTGGTCTATCTTATCGCACTCTCGTATATGTTCTGAAAGCACAATGAGCAATAATGATTAAGTGTTTGTTTCGACGTCGTTATTTTGAGACTTTTTTTTTTAGTGTGTTTGTCAAATTTTTAATAATAAAAGTAAAAATATTAAAAATAAAAGAATATCATGTTTTAGAAATTGTAATTTATATTTTTTTTAAAAGATTTTTTTTGAAAAAAAAAAGATTGTTACGATGGGTAACCGGAGATTAATGGGCTGGATGGCGTTGGTTGGCCCAAACGTATGAAGGAGGTGGCTTTCGAGTGGACCTGGTACTCGGTGTTCCTCCGTCCGACTTGTACGTGAGAAAGAATGGGGGGTGGTACCTGCAAAGACACTCCGATGCCTAAGTTAGCAAGAGTGTGAGCAGGTTAGAGAGTATTGGAACTTAGAGATACCTGAATGGTATCAGTGTATTTATAGTGGTGAACCAATAACCACCGCTGAAGTAGTGCCACCTTTTTAGGTGGATAACCGTTCCCATATCTTAGGGAGGTTAAGATATGGCCCTATGAAGTGGTTAGAGAGTTTCTAGGGGCAGTTACTCATTCGAATGAGTGTTATCTGCCAGCTAATCCTCGTATCCGACTTCTTTGGAGCAGGTCGTGTTCAGTACCGACTTCTGGGGATGAAGGCTGGTACTGGGGGAGGGCCAACCCTTTGGGTTGGGCTTCTCTGCTTGGATCCTGGACCTTTATTATTGGGCCAGGGTATGAACAGTGCTCCTACTCGAGCCCAATTTCTTTTTAGGATTTGGGTTCGAGTATTCAACTCGGGGTCGTAGCCGATTTGCAAGAAGACCGACGTGATGGTTTAAGAACCGACGTGATTTTTCTTGACCTTTCGGTTCTGACAGTTACGTCTAATCAAGCGTCGTGTCCGTTAGGGGTGTGCGTAGGGATTTAATGGCCTTGGTAACGGTGCATCTTCATTAATGATTGCCCCAATTTTACCATTATGCCCCTAACGTTCTTATAACTACTTTCCCTCTCTTTCGTTGTTTCGTTTCTGCGATCTTTCAAATTTCCCTTGCATTCGTTCGTGCTGCATTCTTGCGTTTCGAAGGCTTTTACTTCCTCCAGTCTTGATTTCAGACTTAAAGGTTAGCTTTTTTCTCCTTCTGTAACATGCTTTTTATTTGCGTGCCTTTATTTTGTAGGTAGACTGGTTTGTAGGCTTTAGTTCCGTACCCCCTCCCTTTAGAGACCGTGTGTTGATTTTTCTTTTCTTTTTGTAGGTTTCTTGTCACCCCTTTTAAGAAAAGAAAATGGCTTCCGTAGATGTTCTTTCTCAGTGGGTTGATGTCACGGTCCTAGGGGAGGAGCCTTCAGTCGATACCGAGTTTATCACCCACCTTCGTACTCACCATAGAATTTGTACTTCTGAAGAGGATGAGCCGAAGTATGAGTTGGTAGTCCCGGGTCCAGAAGACCGGGTTTGCTTCGGGAGGGCCGATGAGGCGGCCCCTCATTTCTTTTTTATGTATGAGAGTATGGTCACCCGTTTGGGCGTTTTTCTTCCATTTTCAGAGTTTGAAATGTCTGTGTTACGTCATTGCCGGGTTGCTCCCACCCAGCTTCACCCCAACTCTTGGGGTTTTTTGAAAATTTACCAATTTATCAGCCAGGCCTTAGAGTTCCCGACTTCTCTGAGGATTTTCTTCTATCTCTTCCATATGACCAAGCCCTTCAGTGGGTGTCCTTCCGAGCCATACAAGGTCGGAGGCTTTTTACCCTTTTTGACGAATCCTTTCACGATTTTAAAAGCTATTTTTTCAAAGTTCAAGCAGTAGAGGGTCACCACCCCTTTTTCCTGGATGATAATTCTTCTCCCCGATTTCCTTTATATTGGCTGGAGGCCTCCCCCTGCGAGAAATATGGTCTGGATGACCTAAATGAGGTAGAAGCAGCCATTGTGGGGTTCCTCCGAGAAGTGTGGGGGAGGGCCCCATACTTGGACACAAGAAAGTTTCTCCAGGGGTCTCCGACCTTTGTCCAGGCACAACTAGGTAGCTTTTTGCGTTTCTCACTTATTTCCGACTTGCAATTTCTTTTACCGACTTGTCTGACTTTTAGCTACCAATTTGTTTTTGCAGAGATGGCAAAGAAAAACGCTCAAGAGTCTTACCAGAGGGTTCAGGAAGCCAAGTCGAAGTCTCGTGCCAGATCTGGTGGTGCTAGGGCGGTTGTCTCTCCTCCTCCTCATCCTCGGAACGTTGGGACTCCCTCTCAACCTATTGTAATTTCTTCCTCTGCTTCCTCTCTGCCACCCCCTTCTGTCCGACCTACTCCTGAACCAGAGCCGAAGAAGCGCAAGACCTTAGAGTCTGGCGCTTCTGGTGAGGCGGACGCTCTTGCGTTCGTCCGAAAGAACATTTATCCTCATGCTCGTATGAGTATGGATGATGTTTCTGTTCGGCACTACCTCACCACTGTGGTTGAGGAGAGTCTCAAGACGGCGGGGGTTTGTGGCAAACTCTTAGATATATTTGAGAAGACTCCTATCAGCTCTTTAGGGACGACCTCGAGGGTCAAGGAGCTGGAAGGCAGGCTTCGCATATATCAAGAGCATGAGAGGGAGTTGGAGGGGGAAGTTGCCAAGCTGAAGGAGGAGAGAGACAGCCTCCGGGAGAAGGAGAAGAAGTTGCAAGCCTAATGCAACATGGAGGTGGATTTGAGGAAAGCAGCGCAAGCCAGCTACAACAGTTTATTTGCTAATCTTGTGTCTGTAAAGAATGATTTGCTGAATGCTCGGAAGGCCTATACCGAGTTGGAGGACTCTATTGCGGATGGTGCTGATGAGGCTTGGAGGATTTTCAAGGAGCAGGTCGGAGTTATTGCTCCTGACTTGGACCTTTCTCCTTTGGACCCTGATAAGATTGTTATTGATGGTGCCATCGTGGATCCTCCTGTCCCCGTGGTGGAGTCTGAGTCTGATTTGAAGACTCGGGGGCAGAGGATCATAGAGTCCTCTCCTCGCTCTAAGGACGCTCCGAGTTCTTCTGCCGCTCCTCCGACTTTCTCTCCAACTCCTGGTCCTGGTGGTGGTGATCCTTCTACTCCTCTCGCTAAGAAGTGATTTGGCTATTGGGGCCCGGCCTGTGGGCCCCTCTTTTTAAACTCTTTTATATTTATTTGTTGATGTTTGCAACAATTTTTTGCCCTTTCAAGGCCGTAAACAAAACATATTTTCGATACCCTTTTTAATAAGGGTTTAATTTAGTGTTTAAATAAATGCCCTTTTTTTGGATAAGGGTTTTGAGTTACCTTATGCGCGCATGCTTTTCTATTCGTGGTTCTTTTGACTCTTTGATCTTTTCTGGAAAAAACCTTTCCTTTGGGGCTTGCCTGCTTTTTTGAATCTCTTTGATCCTCAAGGCAACCTTACAACTTTTTCTTAGTTTTTCCTATCTCTTTTTGTTATTCCTAGTACTCAATTTTGTTTTATTGAGTTTTTCGTGACTTAGGCTACTTTTGCGATTCATTTTAATTTTACTCGGTTTCGCATTCCGACTTATGAGTCGGACTGCTCCCGAGTTTATCATGATCGACTTCTATAGCCTCTTTACGCCGACTTGTACCTCGTCGTTTTATCCTGACGACCATCTAGGTCGGTTCATGAGATTTTCACGTTTTGTCGAGCTTAAATCGGCGCGTTTCGTAGAAAAGAGAAAAAAAAGGGAATTTAAAAGAGATATTTAAAATGAAAGAGATCTTTATTAATTGAGGAGGTACCTTATTGCTACTAAGGGCCTTTGATAATTTATTTTCCCTTAGCCCCTACTATGATGCCTCGTTAAAAACCCTTTTCAGAAAAAACCCTTTGATTTTGGGAAAAAATCATGAAATTGGGAAAAGAGTACATCAGGGAGTAGGGTTCGCTTTTAGCTGTAGTACCTTTTCATATTACAAGCATGCCATGATCTTGGTAACTCGTTGCCGTCGAAGTCGGTTACCCTATAATAGCCTTTTCCTAAGACCTCGTTGATCTTGTATGGTCCTTTCCAATTGGCAGCGAGCTTTCCTTCCCCCGATTTGTTGACTCCAATATCGTTTCTGATTAGGACCAAGTCATCTGGGGTGAAACTCCTTCGAATGACTTTTTTGTTGTATCTCGCGGTCATCCTTTGCTTCAACGCTGCTTCTCTTATCTGGGCTTCTTCTCGGATTTCAGGGAGCAAGTCGAGCTCCTCTTTGTGCCCCTGTATATTCCCGATCTCGTCGTGGAAAATCACTCTTGGGCTTTGCTCATTGACTTCTATTGGGATCATGGCTTCTACGCCATAAACTAGTCGGAAGGGTGTTTCTCCAGTGGCGGATTGGGGGTTGTTCTGTAAGCCCATAGTACTTGTTGGAGCTCTTCAGCCCAAGCTCCTTTCGCATCTTGTAATCTTTTCTTCAGTCCTGCCAGTATGACTTTGTTGGCTGCTTCGGCTTGCCCATTGGCTTGTGGGTGTTCCACCGAGGTGAACTGGTGTTTGATTTTCATACTGGCTACCAGGCTTCTAAAGGTGGAGTCAGTGAACTGGGTTCCATTATCTGTAGTGATGGAGTAAGGTATCCCATACCTTGTAATGATATTTTTGTAGAGGAATCTCCGACTTCTTTGTGCAGTGATGGTGGCCAATGGTTCTGCTTCTATCCACTTTGTGAAATAATCTATTCCCACTATCAGGTATTTGACTTGTCCTGGCGCCTGGGGAAAAGGACCTAATAAATCCATTCCCCATTTTGCAAAGGGCCATGGGGAAGTGATACTGATGAGCTCCTCTGGGGGGCCACGTGGAAATTTGCATGCATTTGACATGGTTGGCACTTTTTCACAAAGTCTGTGGCATCTTTCTGCAAGGTTGGCCAGTAGAATCCAGCTCGGATCACCTTTCTGGCTAATGACCTTGCTCCGAGATGGTTCCCGCAGATTCCACTATGTACCTCCTCTAATACCTCGGTGGCTCTTGAGGTCGGTACACATTTTAGCAATGGTGTTGATATCCCCCTTCGATAGAGAATATTTTTCACCAAGGTATAGTGTTGTGCTTCCCTTCGGATTTTCTTGGCCTCCTTTTCCTCCTTGGGGAGGATGTCGAATTTCAGGTATTCGACCAAGGGGTTCATCCATCCGAGGTTTAATCCGACCACTTCAAAGACTTCTTGTTTGTCTTCCACTTTTACCACTGAAGGTTCCTGGAGGGTTTCTTGGATCAGGCTTCTGTTATTTCCTCCTGGCTTGGTACTTGCTAACTTGGATAGGGCGTCTGCTCTGCTATTTAGGTCTCGAGTTATGTGCGTGACCTCGGTTTCTGCAAAACGCCCAAGGTGCTCCAGAGTTTTTTCCAAGTATCTCTTCATGTTTGGGTCTTTTGCCTGATATTCTCCACTTATTTGGGAGGTCACCACTTGAGAGTCACTGTATATCGTTACCTTCGTAGCACCGACTTCTTCTGCCAGCTTCAATCCTGCAATCAAGGCTTCATATTCTGCCTGATTATTTGAAGCTGGGAATTCAAACTTGAGGGAAACCTCTATCTGGGTTCCCCTTTCATCTACCAATATTATGCCTGCGCCGCTTCCTGTTTTATTGGAGGATCCATCTACATAGAGTTCCCATGTAGTTGGTTTATCCTCTTGATCCCCTGCATATTCTGCAATGAAGTCGGTGAGGCACTGGGCTTTAATCGCCGTCCGAGTTTCATACTTCAAGTCAAACTCGGAGAGCTCTATTGCCCATTGAACCATTCTTCCTGCAACATCCGTCTTTTGGAGGATTTGCTTCATGGGTTGGTTCGTGCGGACTCTTATTGTGTGAGCTTGAAAGTAAGGCCGTAGCCTTCGAGAGGCTACCACTAAGGAGTAGGCAAACTTCTCTAATTTGTGATACCTTAGCTCAGGGCCCTGTAGAACTTTACTGATGAAATAGATTGGGTGTTGGCCGTCCTCGTCTTCTCTTAGCAAGGCTGCTGAGACGGCCTTGTCTACCACGGATAGGTATAGGACGAGGTCTTTTCCGGCTACAGGTCGGGTCAAAATAGGAGGTTGGCTCAAAAACTTTTTGAACTCTTGGAACGCCTCCTCGCATTCAGGAGTCCATTCAAATTGGTGTCCCTTTCTCAATAGGGAGAACAGTGGAAGGGATCTTAGTGCTGATCCTGCCAAAAATCTGGAGAGAGCCGCTAGTCGGCCATTCAGCTGTTGGACCTCTCTCAAACAAGTCGGGCTTTTCATTTCTAGGATAGCTCTACACTTGTCGGGATTGGCTTCGATCCCTCTTTGTGTTAACATGAATCCTAGAAATTTTCCTGCCTCCACCGCGAAGGCGCACTTTGCAGGATTGAGTCTCATCCCGTGCAACCTTATGGTGTCAAAGACTCGTGAAAGGTCAGACAAGAGGTCGGTTTCTTTCTTGGTCTTCACCAACATGTCGTCGACGTACACTTCCATTAAGCTCCCTAGGTGAGGGGCAAACACCTTATTCATCAGCCTTTGATATGTGGCCCCTGCATTTTTTAATCCAAATCGCATGACCACGTAGCAAAAGTTGGCTCTGGGCGTGATGAATGATGTCTTTTCCTGGTCGGGTTCATACATCGGGATTTGGTTATACCCCGAGTAGGCATCCATGAACGACAAGTATTGATACCCTGAGCTAGAGTCTACTAGGGTGTCAATGCTTGGTAGTGGATAAGGGTCCTTGGGACATGCCTTATTTAAGTCGGTATAGTCGACGCACATCCTCCATTTGCCATTTTGTTTTTTGACTAGCACTACATTGGCTAGCCATGTTGGGTATTTGACTTCTCTGATGAAGCCGGCTTCCAGGAGCGCCTGTACTTGCTCTTCCACTACTAGGGCTCGCTCTGGGCCGATCTTGCGTCTTCTTTGTTGCACAGGTCGGGACCCTGAGTAGACCGAGAGCTTGTGGGACATGAGCTCGGGATCTATCCCAGGCATGTCGGAGGCCTTCCAGGCGAAGAGATCGGAGTTATCTCTTAGGAGCTTAGTCAACCCTTGTCTTAGGGTTTCCCCTAGGTTGGCTCCTATGTGAGTGTTTTTTCCTTCCTCTTCGCCGACCTGAATCTCCTCAGTTTTTCCCCCGGGCTGGGGTCGCAGCTCTTCTTTAACCCTTGCTCCCCCGAGCTCTATTGTGTGAACTTCTTTGCCTTTTCCTCTCAGGTTTAGGCTTTCATTGTAGCACTTCCTTGCCAGCTTCTGATCTCCCCTCACCGTTGCTATCCCCGCTGAGGTCGGGAATTTCATGCAGAGGTGGGGTGTCGATACCACCGCTCCGAGTCGATTAAGGGTAGCTCTGCCGATTAAAGCATTATAGGCCGACCCCACGTCGATGACTATGAAGTCTATACTCAGAGTCTTTGATTTCTCCCCCTTTCCAAAGGTGGTGTGGAGGGGCAAAAATCCTAGTGGCTTTATTGGCGTGTCACCTAATCCGTACAAGGTGTCGGGGTAGGCTCTTAACTCTTTCTCATCTAAACCTAGTTTGTCGAAAGCGGGCTTAAAGAGGATGTCCGCTGAGCTTCCTTGGTCTACTAGTGTTCTGTGTAGATGGGCATTTGCCAAGATCATGGTAATTACCACTGGGTCATCGTGCCCAGGGATTACTCCTCGCCCATCTTCCTTTGTGAATGAAATGGTTGGAAGGTCGGAGGACCCCTCTTCGACCTGGTAAACTCTCTTGAGATGTCTTTTACGAGAGGATTTTGTGAGTCCCCCTCCCGCAAACCCTCCTGAGATCATATGGATATGTCTCTCCGGAGTTTGTGGTGGTGGGTCTCTTCTATCCATATCATCTCGCTTTCTTTTTCCATGACTGTCCGACCTTTCTATGAGATATCTGTCAAGCCGACCTTCTCTGGCCAGTTTTTCTATCACATTTTTAAGGTCGTAACAGTCGTTTGTGGAGTGCCCATATATTTTATGGTACTCACAGTAATCACCGCGGCTCCCCCCTTTTTTATTTTTAATGGGCCTGGGAGGAGGCAGCCTTTCGGTATTGCAAATTTCTCTGTATACGTCCACTACAGGAACTTTTAGGGGAGTATAAGAGTGATATTTTCTTGGCCTATCGAGGCCGAGTTCTTCCTTCTTCTTAGCTTCCATCTCCCTTTCTTTCGTTGAGGGAGGGTGACCGGGTCGCAAACTCGGGTCTCTTAGCCTAGCGTTCTCTTCCATATTGATGTACTTTTCAGCTCTTTCCTGTACATCACTTAAAGAGGCGGGGTGTCTTTTTGATATGGATTGTGAGAATGGACCTTCTCTAAGACCATTGACTAGCCCCATGATGACTGCTTCGGTGGGCAGGTCTTGAATCTCCAAACATTCTTTGTTGAACCGTTCCATATAGGCCCGTAAGGACTCCCCGACCTCCTGTTTTATTCCCAGGAGACTTGGTGCATGTTTTACTTTGTCTTTCTGGATGGAGAACCTCATCAAGAACTTTCTTGAGAGGTCTTCAAAACTGGTAATTGACCTTGGAGGGAGGCTGTCGAACCACTTCATCGCTGCTTTTGACAAGGTTGTCGGAAAGGCTTTGCATCGCGTAGCGTCAGAAGCGTCAGCTAGATACATCCGACTTTTAAAGTTGCTCAGATGATGCTTTGGATCGGTGGTTCCGTCGTAGAGGTCCATATCGGGGCTTCTAAAGTTTCTCGGAACTTTTGCCCTCATTATGTCCTCACTAAAGGGATCTTTCTCTCCTAAGGGAGAATCTTCTCTACCGTCGTGGGAGTTCTGACCTTTGAGGGAGGATTCTAACTTTAAGAGTTTTCTTTCTAACTCTTTTCGTCGTTCCATCTCCTCTTTTAGGTTCTTTTCGGTTTCCTTTTGTCGTTCCCGTTCCTGTTCTAGCTGCTCGAGGCGACTGTGGATTAATCCCATAAGCTCAATTGCGTGGGATGGTCCTTCTTTTTCTGATTCGCGCCCCTCCGAGGAATTCACCTTCGGGTTTTTGATTCCGGAGGTGCCTTCCCTGTGTTGATCATTGGCTTCCTGGTGAAGGGTCTGGTCTGCCTCATTGTTTCCAGTGTTCAGATTCTCTTGTTCAGAATCTGTCTCCACATGACCCTCTTCAGGGGATCTATCCGCCATCATTGGTTGATCTCTCGGGTCCCCGGCAACGGCGCCAATGTTACGATGGGTAACCGGAGATTAATGGGCTGGATGGCGTTGGTTGGCCCAAACGTATGAAGGAGGTGGCTTTCGAGTGGACCTGGTACTCGGTGTTCCTCCGTCCGACTTGTACGTGAGAAAGAATGGGGAGTGGTACCTGCAAAGACACTCCGATGCCTAAGTTAGCAAGAGTGTGAGCAGGTTAGAGAGTATTGGAACTTAGAGATACCTGAATGGTGTCAGTGTATTTATAGTGGTGAACCAATAACCACCGCTGAAGTAGTGCCACCTTTTTAGGTGGATAACCGTTCCCATATCTTAGGGAGGTTAAGATATGGCCCTATGAAGTGGTTAGAGAGTTTCTAGGGGCAGTTACTCATTCGAATGAGTGTTATCTGCCAGCTAATCCTCGTATCCAACTTCTTTGGAGCAGGTCGTGTTCAGTACCGACTTCTGGGGATGAAGGCTGGTACTGGGGGAGGGCCAACCCTTTGGGTTGGGCTTCTCTGCTTGGATCCTGGACCTTTATTATTGGGCCAGGGTATGAACAAAGATATTTTTTTATATAATAAATAAATAAATAAATACTTTTATATTATTATATCCAAATATAATTGATAGATAAAAAAATTTTTTTATATGAGATACCTAAACATAAAATTATTTTTACTTTTTCATAAATTTAAAAAAAAAAAAAAATAACTCAAAAAAGATTTTTTTCAAAAGATGACCCAAGCAAATCCTAATTCCTCTTCAAATGGCATTACTAAACACAACTTAAATACCTTTAAATTACCAAACAATCCATGTAATTGAAATATATAAAATAAATTAAGTTTGCTGAATGATGGTGTCCCATAAATTAAGTTTGCGCCATAATGCGGTTGCTTTATCTTAGGAATAGAAAGCATGTTGTTTGGCAAGCCCAACTCCAAGGGAACGTTACCTCCCTCTCTTTCTTTGTTTCTCTCTCTTCCAATGAGGCATAGACGCATGTATATATATAAATATAAAGAGATGAGATGAAGTAAGCTTCGCGGGTGAGTTTCCAGACACAACACAACACAATATCCATCACTCAACTCCTCCAACCCAAAAATTTCATTCTTTCTCTTTCTCTCTCTTTCTCACAGGCACACACCGCTAACAAAAACCAAACCTTTTCACCCCTAAAATTATTAATCGATCAAGTGTCTCCCACAGTGTACGAGGAAGGAGGAATCATGGCTATGGGGCCAGAAAGATCCAAGGCACTGCACAACTTCTCCATGCCCTGCTTGAAATGGGGACACCAGAGATTCCTCCGCTGCGTCAAAGTCTCCTCCACCGACGACCACCATCGCCGATCATCCCATCCCGACCCGCGGTTTCTCGCTTCCACCAAGCGCAAAGCCACAGCCACCGGCGACATCGACAACATCGATGCCGTCCGCCAGAAGCTCATGGTGGATCTCAAAGACGCCGCCGATAAGCTCAAAGTTTCAATCTTTGAGGAAGGTACCGTCGCCAACACCACCATCAACAACAACCACGCAAGGCCATGGAATCTCAGGACAAGAAGAGCTGTGTGCAAGTCGCCGCCGCCGACGCACCGTGAAGATCAAAAACACAAGAATCTTGATTCTATCCCTGAAGCTATGGTGGTTGGTGTGGGCATAGAGACCCCCAAAAAGATAACGGATGAAAAGCCCAAGTTTTCTGTTTCATTGTCCAAGGCAGAGATTGAACAAGATTTCTTGGTTTTGCTTGGGACCAGGCCTCCACGGAGGCCCAAGAAGAGGCCTAGAATTGTGCAGAGGCAACTTGATGTACGATATCAATTATGTTTTGTTTTGCTACTTTCAAATTATGAGCTTTGTATTCTTTCTTGAATGTGTTTCCCTTTTTATTGTTTCAGACCCTTTTTCCTGGATTGTGGCTCAGTGAGGTCAGTGCAGAATCTTACAAAGTCCCTGATGTCCCTGAATGAGGTAAATTGGAGGAATTGCATGCATGCAGCTATGAATTTTAATTGAATAACTAAGTGGATGTTTCTCACTAATTTTTTGGTCCTTCATGCAGGGACTGGAATCATATGATGGCAATGCTTCTTCCTGACTTTTTTGTCTTACAGTGTCACATAAATAATGGTAACCACCAAGTTGTCCATGTAAATCACAACACTGAATGCAGTAACAATGAAATCCTTTTGTTTTGCATTTTGTTATCTGAACTATAGCAGCTTGTACATTCTAATAGAGTCATTCTATACATAAACTAAACTACTACTACTTGCTTTGAAATGCCTTCAAGAAACGGAAATAATGCTTTTTTGGTTTCTCTACTTTGTGGTAGAGCTGCTGCTGTTCCAAAAAATTTGGAGGTATTGAGTTTCTCTTAGTCTGTCATAGAATATTGGTCTTACTCTGTTTGGTGGAATTTTGTTACCGATCCACATGAGTTTATTCTTCCTGAATGGGCATTATAGGTGAATCTACCTGAACAAGTTAAGAACATATATGATATACCCTATTGATATATTTACTAGAGTTATTTATGGCACAAATTTTATCAATTATCAGTTATGGATAGAGAAAGTGGGATTTATACTCTTTGCACTAGTGAGTTTAAAACAAAAATGTTTCGGAGCATAGTTTGGGAGTCACAATTTGTCCTTTTTGGCTTTTGTTTTTATTCATTAATTACTACTGAAATAAATATATAATATTTAAATACAATAAATGTATAATTATAAATATTGCCCATAAAATTATAGGTATTAATTGAATAAGATAATTTTATATTATTGTTTCTCTAGCATTACTCGGTTAGGACATTAATGATATAGTTTGTTTTTCTGAGATCAATTTGAATAAAATAATAATATGGTAAAAGGTTTATCCTTTTGGCTACCAAATAAAGGGTAAAGAATAGAGTTGGCTTGGAGGAGTTAATGCAGTATAAATGGCTAGTGATAGATTTGCTTTGGATAACCAAAACAATCTAGTAGAGAAGTTTAGCTAGAATTATTAAATATTAATATGCAATCATGTCAGAGCCAAATGCATTGCCCAAGAACAAAGTCACAAACAATTATAAATGGAAATAAAATAGTGTGACATAAATGAGTTGGATTAAGGAGTCTTTTTCATGATTGAGAGGCAAGACCAGGTGCCCTAAGAAAGGAACAGGTAAGCTGTTTTGTTTGTTGGTGAAAATAGTTCAGAGTTTACCCAGAAAAGAGTAGGAAAGCAATGTTTGGTTTGTCTTATCTTTGTCATAGGTTTAAGAGTGAGATTTTTTGGTCACCATGATTTCTTGGTTTCATGGATAGATTCTTATCAACTGTGGTAGAATTCATGTCGTCTATACAGGTGATTGCAAGTGCATGTTATGCATGAAGATGGATCATTCTTGAAATTCTGTTAGCCAGTCTCATTAGCTAGCTTGGCTAAGAAACAACTAACAAGTATCAAGAGGTATGGACATTGACGTTGTAGGTAAACTTTGAAAGCTACTCATAAATTTAAATAAATAGAACCAATTGTAGACTTAAAATGTGCTGAATTCATAAAAGTGAAAAAAAAGAGAAAGGAATATGGAAATGAGAATGCACATCAATACATGATATCAATCTCCTAATTGCATAATGAACATTTCCCCTCAAGAATTGGCGCTTGATACCCCCTAGAATCAATAGATGAGATTAAGCATCAATCTTAAGATAGTTCATTTAGGGTGCGATTGCATCTTATTTTTAGTTCATAATAAGTTATTAAACATTTTTAATCGACTTGGGGTCAATATGAAATATAGAACAGAATTCAAGCTCTCTGACACTCTCATAAGTAGGTTTTGGTCTCGCATTGAGTTGGTTGGTAAATGGGTTTGTTTAAGAAGGTTACATTGGGTTGGGTGTAGTGGGCTACTCAGGTCATGAGGGACTGACCAACAAAAAGTTCAACTGTTGGGTTGGGTTATCCGGCCCTACCCATGTGACCATGTCCAGAAAAAGTTTTAACTGTTGTGATTCGCGAACCAATTTGGATTAGTGGGATACAAACCAAAATCTATTATTATTATTATTATTATCATATAAGTTGCTACTAAATCATTATAAAATAAATTTATTATATTCTTCTTTCTAATTGTGTCACGTAAGCAATATTTAATAGATGCCAATAATTAACAAAAGTTAAAACAGTACAAAATATATTCTCATGCCTTTGCCTTCTCTCTTCCAATATATAAATTTGTTTCCAGTGGTATCTGTTTTGCAACTAGGTGTCTAGATGTATCCATATACACAATTATGTTGGTTATGTTGAACTAAAGTTATTAATGTAATAGGTAAGATTCTGAATTTTTAAAAATTAAATTATGAGTTATTTGATATTTATAATATTTATTTATAATTTTATTTTTAAACAATTATTTTATAAAAAATAATTAAAATAAAATTATAAAATTTTGAGTTTAAAATTTATTAGAATTTATATAATTTTTATAATAATAGAGTATTTTTTATTTATAATTTAAAGTTTTAATAATTAAAAAATAACAAGAATTTTGTATTATTTATTGTGAATATTCAGATTTTAAATTTTTATCTTATAAATAAAAAAAATTAATTTGATTATCTTTAATTTTTAAACTAGAGTATTTATTTAAAAATAATTTATAAGTTGATAATTAAATGGTATTCTTAAAAATAATTATTGTTAGATTAAATTTAGTTTTTAATTACTACCTTAACCCTAATTTTATTAAAATTATCCAATTATTCAAATCCTAATTTTTCAACACACTAATTTTACTCTCCCTCTAACCTCACGCTGTCCCCTTTCCACACACACCCCAGAAGAGAAAGACAATGCTGACGGGAATTGCTTTCATTGCCGCTCTCGATAAATTGAATTGGTTGTGTTGAATAGTAAATTGAATTATGATGAAATAATTATTGAAAATATGTTGTTTGAATAATTGCTGATAAAAGGCTAATGAATTGTTAAAATTAAGGTTAATGAAAGGTTAAGTAAGAGGTTAAGAAAATTTAAATGATCAATTGCGAAACTTTTGTTTGATATTATTGAGAACAGACTGATTTGTAGCTATGAATGGTGCTTGATTTGATGTTATTGTGTTTGTGGCTGTGATTATGATCAGTTTCTTGATTTATGTCGAATGATATGTTGAGAAAAGGGTTGAGAGATGGTTTGGATAGATCATTGACGAGTGGCAAAGTCCGATTTTTAGAGAAGATGCTACCAAAATTTCTATAAGTATTTGAGTGAAATTGAATACTAAAAATAATAAAAATTGGTGCTATTTTCATAAAGACTAGAGACTTTGTTTTGAAGTTTTATTTAGTTAATTTAATTGAAGAATTCTGTTTTGAGAGGTTTTAGAGAAGTTAAAACATTTGAATTTGATTTGGCAAAACGAAATGATTTTTGAGCCGTTTGGAAATGTTTTAAACTTAAAAAATGAAATTAAAATTGATTTTGAGAACCTTGGAAGTACTTTAAAGTTAAACTTACGAAGTTTAAGAGTTGGGTTTGGTTAGTCCTTAAAATGATTAATTAAAGAATGACATGTGAGATTAAATGAGAAGAATTTTGAGGTTGGTTATCGATGACAAGATTGATGATGAATTTGATAATGATAATGATTATACTTGATATTGTGGGGATGGTGGTTTTGTCCCTCCCACGGTGAGGACGGTGGCACTGTTCCACTCACGAATAGGCATGTTGAGATTGAGGATTCTCTTTCTTGCTGCGAATAGACAAGTTGAGGATGAAGGATTTCCTCTCTTATTGTGAACAGATAAGTTGAGGATGAAGTATTTTCTCTCTTGTTGCGATGAGAATAATTAATCTTGTAATTGATGTGATTATATAGAATTGTGCATTTGATTATGATCTTGATTATGCTTGATTGTAATTATGATTATGATTGTGATATATCACTGAATTGACAAGGACGTGAATTTTGTCCCGCTTGCGTGTTGACGTGGCCTTGCTTCCAGGGGAATGTGGTAAGACACTAGTTTCTCGAAATATTACCCCCTAAGTATTCCTTCAGGAAAAGGTTGTAGGATACTCTCCCTTGAAATTATTCCTCTTGGGAATGCGGTTGCGATGTAGAAGTGGAAAAGGTGGTAGGACATTTTCCCTCGGAAATATTTTTCTCACGTTCTCTTTTGATTGTTTGTTAGAAGTGGGGAAGGTAGTAGGGCACTCTCTCTCAAAATTTTTTCCACGTCTCTCTCTGGTTGTAAGGTGAGACGACAGTCTCCGTTGTTTTTTGACACGGTTTGAGGAAGGTGATAAGGCACTCTCCCTCAGAACGTTACTCCTTGAGTATACCTTCAGGAGAAGGTGGTAGGACAACAGAGAGGCTAATCCGGGAGTTGCCAACCGAATTTGTGTCAGGTCTGGCAGTATAATCGACACGTGAGCTCATGACCAGTAGGACATGCATGCATCATACTGCATTTGTTTGAAATTATTTGGACTGCATAATTACCTAGTTTGTCTAATTGATATTCTGTTAACCGCTAATTGTACTACTTGTCATAATTGTTATTTATGTGTGATTGATTGATTGATTGTTTGTGTGATTACTTGTGATTATGACTTGTTGGTTCTGATTATGGTGGATTGTGGTGGTTTGTAAAGATTGACTCTAAGATGGTTTGGATGCTGATTAAATTTTGGACAGGAAGCCGTGATTGAATGAAGGAATTAGCTATGGTGGGAAAAGTTGAAGAAGGTGCTGCAAGATCTTTCTTAGAAGATGCCTATTATGTGGTGAGGATGAGAGCTGTACAATAGAAGGTCCAGTTTTTGTTGTACCCCCTTATTTTTTAATAATTAAAAATATGCCCAAGAGATTAAGTATAAGTATGCTGAGTTAGATGATATTAGTGTGTAGAGTGGAGATATTGGGCTTTGGTTAAAAAGATAGATTGGGCCGGTAATTTCTTTGTAGCGTCAGTTTCTATGAAATGAAGTGAATGAGATAAAAAAAGGTTAACCCTACTGGAGCTTTAGTTTAGGTTTGTAGGATTGGGCCCAGTTGGGTGGGGTTTGATTGGTTTTTCATCGAAAAAAAAAATAATAAGAGTTTAATTAGTTTATAGTGTTGGGATGCATGTGGTATGCCACATCCTTGAAGGTTAAAAAATATTGGGAAGTAACGTAATTGAATTCATTTACGGATCAATGCTCGGACAAAAAAAAAAATAAAAAAGAAGAATCAATATGTACGTATGGTATGAATATTGTAGATGTTTATATTTTTGAGGACTACTCAGGTTAAATTTTTATTTTTCTAATTGAAATTTCTTATGTTATGCAAAATTTAGAAGTCTAAATTTCACCAAATCACTCAAACTTAAATGTTAATTGTACAAGATGTCTCTGGTACGGGTTGAGAGATGGATCGGAAACCTACGGGTCGAGGCGGATGCCGGATCACTTGACTGGGGTGATGGGGGGAGGTACCTGCAAAGACACTCCGACGCTCAAGTCAGAATGGATCTGAGAGGTAGAAAGTGTGTGGAATGAATGAATACCTGGAGGGACCTGGGTCCTCTATTTATAGGCGATGGAGAATATCTTATCTTATCTTATTTGGCTAAGATAAGGGAGACGTTTGAATTCGAAAGTCGGTTAGGAATCTGAGAGAGACCGTTTTCGGGCCTTCTAGAAGTGGGGAACGGATCGGACCCGGGGAACTGGTGTTGGGTTCGGTCTTGGATCCGAGATGGTGGGCCGGATCCGTAACAGTTGCCCCCGCAGCGGGGGAGCGAACAAGGTCGGTCTGTCGCTTGAAAGGCGCGATGCTTGTCCGTGGGCTTCGGTTTGTCTCAGGAGTTCGTTTGTTTTTTGGAGGGAGATCGGTGCCTCGGCTTCGGTTTCGCTTTGGGGGCTCGTCTGACCGTTTTTTGGTTTGACGTGACTCTTCCGCTTCTGCCGTGTCTGTTGCGTTCTTCGAGGCTTTATTAGCTTCTTTTTTCGAGGGAGGGTCATTAAATGTGAAGGGACGTTTTCCCTTTTCTGCCCCTACTAGCTTTAACTGCGCCTAGGGGCAATTGTGTCTTTTCACCCCTCTCTTTGAAACCGTTTTGGATTTTTATTTCAGTTCCCTCGCTCGTTTCCCTTTCTTTTTCCTTTTTCCATTCTCTTCTGAAGAATTTCTATCTGAACAGAAAGTCTCCTCCTTTCTCTGTGGTCTTTTCGTTTTTTGGTTTTTGCTTGCTGCTTCTGCTTTTCGAGCTTCCTCAAGTGTTCTTTCTGCATTTCCAGGTTAGCGCGTTTCGCTTATTCTTTCCTGTTATTTTGTGAATGCTGCTCTGTCTTTTTGCCATGCATTGTTCTGCCTGTTTTTAGTTTTGCGTTGAACTAGTTTCTTTGGGGGGGTAGTTGTTGAGTTTTTGGAGAGCACCGCCGTATTCATTCAGTGATGGCGGTGTACCGCCGCGTTGGTTTGGTAGTGGTGTGTAGATTTCTGTCTTGCTTCTGTCTAGGGTTAGCAGGCTGATGGTGGTGCTCCTCCCTGTTTTAGGTATGCAACGGCGGAGAAATGAGGGTGTGAGGGCTCCAGTAGCCCCTTCCAGGGGCGTTCCCAATCGTTATGGTTGGGTGACTAGTGATGTATGGGGCATTCCGTCGCGGATGACGGAGGGCGACCTTCAACGGCTCCGTGATCAGGGGGCCATCTGTGGTGGTGGTGATGAGGAGGGGCGGTATGAGCTCGTCCTCCCGGATGCCGACGAGCGCGTTTGTTACTTGAATCTGCATTCCCCCACCGTTCCGGATTGGATGTGGGTTTATGAGTCGATGTTCACTCGTCTTGGCGTGCGACTCCCCTTCTCGCAGTTTGTTCAGGATCTGTTGAGTCGGTGTTCTGTGGTGCCGTCTCAACTTCACCCGAACAGCTGGGCTGCTGTGCGGTCGTTTGAGTTGGTGTGCCGGTATCTCGACCTTCTGGCTTCCGTTCCTGTTTTTCTTTTTCTTTTCTTATGCACTCTCCCGACTAAGGAGGGGAAGCATAAGAAGGGGTATATGTCTTTCCGTGCTCAGCCTCATCGCCGTATTTTTGGCTTATTTGAGGATTCTTTTCATGGTTTTAAATGGGAGTATTTCAAGGTGCGTCCTGTCCAGGGGCACCATCCATTCTGGCTGTCGCCGGAGGGCGTACGTCGGTTTCCGACATACTGGAATTTCCAGGCTGGCCCGTCGGTTCTAACTAAATTCACCTACGATGGCTTGTCCCAGGAGGATAAGGACGTTGCCAATGTTTTGTGGCATTTGTTTGGTGAGCGTCCGTTGAATCCTCGGGACGTTATGGGGGATCCCGAGGCTTGTCGGGCGTATATCGGTGTGTGCCTTGTCTTCTTTTCCCGATTTCATATGTTCTATTCTTGCCTTTTTGTAACTTGTTATTTTTTATTTCTTTCAGTTGAGATGGCTGGCGGGCTGACTTCTCTGGCTAGGTTGAAGGCGGCGATGGGCCGGGAGGAGGGATCCTCGTCTCCTTCTACCCCTGTCTCCAATCCTGCCGTGGAATCTCAACCGGTTTCCCAGGAGGTGATTTCCTTCGGCTGCACGGGCCGAGGTTCAAGTTTCCCCTGGTCATGTGAACTCTCCTGAGGTTGTGGTAGTGTCGGCTGCTGAGGCTTCTCGGAAGAGAAAGAGGCCTGAGGACCCGAGCAGCGAGACTTTTGAGGAGGGTTTGGTGCCAAGTGTGATGGATCGTCGTTTTGATGCTCCGGGTTTTATTGATCAGCATTTGATGCCTGGTACGGAGCCTTATTTTGATGGCTGTGATGTCTCGTTCCAGGCCAAGTCAGTGTATCGTGCTCTCCTTCGCTCTGCTGTTGTTGTTCGGAAGGCTGAGCCCGTGATGGCTCAGGTCGGTTTATTGGACAAGAAACTTCGCCAATCTCAGGCCGAGGTGGCTGAGTTGAAGGAGGAGCTCGAGGCTGCCGAGATTGCGAGGGGGAAGGCGGGTATAGTCTTCTGAGGAAGCCGGGGCGGAGATTCTCCGGCTTTCCGAGGTTGAGACTTCACTCCTTTCTCAGCTGGGCGAGGAGCGGCGCAAGGCTTCCGATGCGGGTTTCCGGGCTGCCGTACTTCTTGGTGAGACGGAGGCTCTGAATGCCGAGGTTGCTGCATTGAAGAGGGAGAAAATGGAACTGCTGGCCGATGCTAAGGATGCAATTGCTGCTACCGAGGAGACGATGAAGGCGCAGGCTCTGGTGCTTGCTCCGGGAGTGGATGTGTCCGTGATGGGAGCATTCAAGACCGTTCGTGATGGCCGGATAGTCGACCTCGAGTAGCTTTATCTTTGTAATCTTTGTTCTCCCGCTCTTTTAGACTTACTTTGTTTTTTGGATACTTTTTGGTTTGGCCGTGGGCCGTGTAACCGTGACTCCGTAACTTTTGGTTTTTTGTTTTAACAACTTTTCGAGCCGTTCGGGCTCTTTTCGTATGTTTTGTTTTAAAGCTATTCCGTTTAATTAATCTTCTTCCCGTATTTGGGATGAGTGGACCGTCGTGTGGTCGGGTTTATATGGATATCCGTGGGTTGGGCCTGGAGGGTGATCGGTCCTCCAGTTGTGGCCGTGTTTTTGTTCCGTATTTGGGACATTGTGTGAAAAAATAAAGAATTTAGGGATAGCTTTGTAATGTGATTTTATTGATGGGTGGGCCTCGTTAAAACCCTCCGTTGTTGGCGGGAAAGAGTACCCGAGTTTGATACATAGGCGTAGTTTTTGAAATGTAAATGTAATTTTGCAAATGAGTAAAGCGAAAGCGTAAAAGAAAACGGGGGAGGGGGGGGAAATGGGGACCTGGGTTGGTTTTAGGAGTAGTATCACCGTAAGTTGGCGGCGTTCCATGTTCTCGGGGCTTCATTGCCGTTAAGCCATTCGAGCTTGTACGCTCCTTTTCCGATTGCAGCTTTGATTCTATATGGTCCCTCCTAGTTGGGGGCGAGTTTCCCTTCTCCCGGGGTTGGGGGACCGATGTCGTTTCGTCGTAGGACGAGGTCGTCTGTTGTGAACTCTCGCCGAATGACTCCGTGGTTGTATCTCAGGCTGATTCTTTGTTTTAGGGCTAGCTCTCTGAGATGGGCTACGCTTCTTATTTCGCCAGTGAGGTCTCGTTCTGCTTCTTCGTCGTTGCCTCCGATTGTTCTTCGCGGGCTTGGGTCGCCGATTTCATCTGGGATGATGGCTTCTGTGCCGTAGGTTAATCGGAAGGGGGTTTCCCCGGTAGCTGTCCGGGGGGTCGTGCGGTATGACCATAAGACCGATCCGAGTTCGTCTGCCCATAGCCCTTTGGCTTCGTCGAGTCGTTTCTTGAGGCCTTTGACTATTATTTTGTTTGCTGATTCCACTTGCCCGTTTGTTTGGGGGTGTTCTACCGAGCTAAAGCGGTGGGATATGCGTAGTCCGCTTAGGAATTCCTTGAATTTTATGTCGGCGAACTGGGTTCCGTTGTCCGAGATGACGATCTCGGGGATCTCGAATTGGGTGATGATTTGTCGCCAAAGGAATTTTCGACATTGGGTCGCCGTGATAGAGGCTAGCGGCTCGGCCTCGATCCATTTGGTGAAATAGTCTATGGCGACGATGAGATATCGGAGTTGGCCTGGTGCCGTGGGAAAAGGTCCGACAAGGTCGATCCCCCAGGTGCCGAATGGCCGTTCTGCCGATATGATGCTGAGCTGATGTGGGGCGGCTTGGTGGATGTTGGCGTGCCTTTGACATTTATCGCAGTTTTTCACTAGTTGCATGGAGTCCCGGATGATCGTGGGCCAGAAGTAGCCGGCGCGGATGACTTTTTGGGCAAGGGTTTTACCTCCGACGTGGTGGCCGCAACAGCCTTCATGGATTTCGCGTAGTATGTATTCCGTGCTCCCGGGTTCGACGCATTTGAGCAGGGGTTGCGAGAATCCGCGTTTGTATAGTTGTCCTGCGACGACCGTATAACCGGCGGCCTCCCTTTTTATTCGTTTACCCTCTTTAGGGTCTTCGGGCAGTTTTCTGTTGAGGAGATACTGTAGGATGGGGTGGGTCCATGACTTGTGGTGGGAGTGTGTCAGGTGGGTGTCGGCTGTTAAGGATACAGACGGCGTTTTGACGACCTCCTGAATTAGCGATTTGTTGCCGTGTCCTGGTTTGGTGCTAGCAAGTTTGGAGAGGAGGTCGGCTCTGGCGTTTCTTTCCCTGGGGACGTGCTGTATGATTACCTGGTCGAATTCTTCTTTTAGTTTGTTGACCTTGCCGAGGTATTGTTGTAGTAGGGGATCTCGCGTTTGGTAGTCTCCGTTGATTTGGGAACTGACTACTTGCGAATCCGTGTTGATCTCCAGGACTTTTGCCCCGACTTCGCTGGCTAGGGTTAGGCCTGCCAGGAGGGCCTCGTATTCTGCTTGGTTGTTTGAGACCGGGAAATCGTATCGGACTGATTGTTCGATCACGACGCCGTTTTGGCTTTCCAGAATGACTCCGGCGCCTCCGGAAGTGACGTTCGAGGAGCCGTCGACGTGTAGTTTCCATGCCTCGGGAGGGGTGTTTCCTGGGGTCATCTCTGCGATGAAGTCGGCCATGGCCTGTGCTTTGATTGCGTATCGGGGTTCGAACTTGATGTCGAATTGGGATAGTTCGACGGACCATGCTAGCATTCTACCCGCTAGGTCGGGCTTCTGTAGTACCTGTTTGACTGCTTGGTCGGTTCGAACCGTTACGGGGTGGGCTTGGAAATATTGTCGCAGGCGTCGGGACGCCGTGAGGAGGGCAAAGGCTAGTTTTTCTAGGCGCGAGTAGCGGGTCTCTGCGTCTTGTAGGACTTTGCTTGTGAAGTATATAGGTTTTTGCTCCTTTTTCTTGTTTTCTCGGATGAGTGCCGCCGCGAGTGTTTCTTCCGTTATGGAGAGGTATAGGTACAGGGTTTCCCCTGTTTGGGGTTTGGCGAGGATTGGTGGTTCCACCAGGGTTTTCTTGAAGTGTTGGAATGCCGCTTCGCACTCTTCTTTCCACATGAAGGGGGCTCCTTTCTTCATTAGTTTGAAGAAGGGGATTGCTTTTTGGGCTGATGCTCCGAGAAAGCGAGATAGGGCTGTCAGTCGACCGGTGAGCTTCTGAACGTCGTGTAGGTTTTTTGGGCTCGTCATCTCGAGAATGGCGCGACATTTCTCCGGGTTGGCTTCAACTCCGCGTTGTGTGATCATGAAGCCGAGGAACTTCCCTGCCTCCATTCCGAAGGCGCACTTTGTTGGGTTGAGTCGCATTTGGTGTCTTCTTAGGGTGTCCATTACGACCTTGAGGTCGCTGATGAGTTGTTCGTCGGAGTCAGTTTTGGCGAGCATGTCATCTATGTAGACTTCTAGTTTTGTTCCGGATAGGTTCTGGAATATTTTGTTGACGAGCCGTTGGTATGTTGCTCTGGCGTTTTTCAAACCGAAGGGCATGACTGTGTAGCAGTACGTGCCGTCGGGGGTGATGAACGCCGTTTTTTCCTCGTCGGGTCGGTGCATGGGTATCTGATTGTAGCCGGAGTATGCGTCCATAAAGCTGAGGTATCGATGTCCGGATGCGGAGTCCACTAGTCCGTCGATGTTCGGCAGGGGAAAGGCGTCTTTTGGGCAGGCTTTGTTGAGGTCCGTATAGTCGACGCACATTCGCCATTTTTCGTTGGATTTCTTTACAAGTACAACGTTTGCCAACCAGGTCGTGTAGGGAAGTTCTCGGATGAAGTTTGCTTCGAGCAGGGCTTGTACTTGTCTCTTGACTTCGGCCGCTCGATCTGCTGACATTTTTCTTCTTCTTTGTGCTACGGGTTTGGCTTTGGGGTTCACGGCTAGCTGGTGGGACATGAAGTCGGGATCTATCCCCGGCATGTCGGCTGGCGTGAAAGCGAACAGGTCTCTGTTTTGTTTTAAAAATTGGGAAAGGTCTTCTTTTAGGTCATAGGGGAGGTTCCTGTTGATGAAGGTGTACTCGTCCTTGGTTTGTCCTATTTGCAGTTTCTCCATGTCGCCTTCCGGTTCGGGTCTAGGTTGGCCGTCTTGTCGGGCGTCTAGGTCGGCTAGGAATATCCCGGCTGCGTCGCGGGATTTTTTCCATAAAGCCAGGCTGGTGTTGTCGCATTCTGCCGCGATTTCCCGATCTCCGTGGATGGTCCCGATGGAGTCGTCCTCCGCCACGAACTTCATAAGGAGGTATTTGGTAAAGATGATGGCCGAAAAGTCATTGATCGTCTTTCTTCCGAGGATGACGTTGTAGGCAGTGGAGTCTTTTAGAACCACGAATTCGGCTATGAGCGTCCTCCTCTTGTCACCGGTTCCTATGGTGAGGGGGAGTGTGATGGAGCCTTCCGGTTTGAGGAAGTTGTCCCCGAGTCCCGTGACGCCGTTGCGGTGCGTCTGGAGATTTTCGTCGCGGAGCCCAAGCTTGTCGAAGGCCCCTCGAAAGAGGATGTTGGAATCTGGGCCGGTGTCTACTAGTATTCTTCGGACTAGTCCGGTTCCGATCTTCGCCGAGATCACGAAGGGTGCGTCTTCGGCTGCGGTGCCGTGCTGGTAGTCCTCGGGTAGGAAGATTATTGCTTTGTTGGACACGGGAGTTGGGGCTTGGTTTCTGACGGCCATTACCTGGAGGTCTTTTTTTATCTTGGATTTTGACTTGCATGGTGCATCTTTGCCCGTGATGACGTTTACTATGATGGTCGGGTCTTCTTCTGGACTTTCTCTTGGGGGTCGCTTTTGGGTTCTCGGGTTACGTCCTTCTTTCTCCGGTGACCTGTCTCTCTCTGCGCGTCTCGGTTCTCTGATGATTTTGGTAAATTCTGGGAGTTTGCCGTCTCGTATGGCTTGTTCAAGGGCGTCTTTAAGGTCGAAACAATCCTGTGTTTGTGACCGTAGCCTCGGTGGTATTCGCAGTAGAGGGTTTTGTTGCCCCCTGTCCTTTCCTTGAGTTGTCGGGCTTTCGGAATGATGCCTCGATCCGCTATTTGGTGGTATATCTCGGTAATTGGTGAAGTTAGGGGTGTGTAATTGGAGAATTTGCCTATTCTCGGTGTCCGGTTGGTCGGCCTCGGGTGGTCCCGTTGATTTTCTTTGGGTGTTGCGTTATGGTGAGGAGCTGAATTGCCGCGTTGGTTGTTGCCGTGCTGCCGTTTGTTGGCCGCGACGACTTGGCTGACTTCTTCGTCGTTGATGTAGTCTTTGGCGACGTTCTGGATCTCATGCATGGTCCATACCGGTCTGGTGGTGAGGTGTTTGCGAAAATCTTCGTTCATTAGTCCGTTGGTCAGGCAAAGGCTTGCGACGGAATCCGTGAGTCCGTCGACCGTTAGGCATTCGTCGTTGAAGCGGTCGAGGTATTTTCTTGTGGATTCGTCTTGTTTTTGTGTGACCCCGAGCAAGCTGATGGGGTGTTTGGCTTTAGTGATCCTTGTAGTGAACTGGGCCATGAATTTTTGTGTGATATCGTGGAAACTGGTTATGGATCCGTTTGGGAGGGCGTTGAACCATTTGATCGCTGGCCCGGCGAGGGTTACCGGGAAGGCTCTGCATCGGACCGCGTCGGCCGCTCCTTCTAGGTTCATTCTGGCTTCGAAAGCCGTTAGGTGTTCTTGGGGATCCTTAGTTCCGTCGTACTTCATATCGGTAGGTTTGTCGAAGCCTTTGGGGAGTTTTGCTCTTAGGATTCTTTCTGTAAAGGGTGTAGCGCCCATTATTATGTGGTCGTTTCTCGTGCGTTTGGTGTTTCGGTCCCTCCGATCTTCGTCTGAGTAGTGTTGAGGGCTCAGATCTCGAGAGGTGCTACGGTTATGTTTCTTGTTGTATCGCCGTTCTGGTGATTTCTCGTGTCTGTGATCGCGTGATGAACTGCGACCGTCTCTTCTGTCGTGTCGTCGGGTTGGCGATCTACCGTGGCGAGATCTTGATCTGGAAGTTGCATGGCTTCCGTGCTCGTTGTTGTGTTTTCCTTTATTGGTTATCTTGCCTTCGAGTTCCTGAACCCGGAGGCAGAGATCCTGGATGATCTGCGCTGCTTTGTCGCTGGCTTTCTCAGGACGTCGTCTGTCCGTGACGTCGTAATTGTTCGCGTTTTGGACCGTGCTCGCTATTCTTGCTTGGTTTGTGACTTCACGGTGCTCGGGGGTCGGGTTAATTGGTTGAGAGTCATCCTGGCTTGAGGGGGTTTCCTCTAGGACGTCCCCCATCGGGCCCGGATGGCGCAGGTTCCCCACAGACGGCGCCAATGTACAAGATGTCTCTGGTACGGGTTGAGAGATGGATCGGGAACCTGCGGGTCGAGGCGGATGCCGGATCACTTGACTGGGGCGATGGGGGGAGGTACCTGCAAAGACACTCCGACGCTCAAGTCAGAATGGATCTGAGAGGTAGAAAGTGTGTGGAATGAATGAATACCTGGAGGGACCTGGGTCCTCTATTTATAGGCGATGGAGAATATCTTATCTTATCTTATTTGGCTAAGATAAGGGAGATGTTTGAATTCGAAAGTCGGTTAGGAATCTGAGAGAGACCGTTTTCGGGCCTTCTAGAAGTGGGGAACGGATCGGACCCGGAGAACCGGTGTTGGGTTCGGTCTTGGATCCGAGATGGTGGGCCGGATCCGTAACATTAATTATAGTTTCATTTTTTTAAATCAAGAACTTAATTATTTACTAACTCCCATAATGTGAACTTCATAATTGTTAATCATTTAGTAAACATTAAAATTATAATTTGTCATTTATGTGTTTATATTGATTTGTATAATATTATATTTTTATTTATGTATTTATAAGTTTAATGTTATTTATTTAAGTTAGTTACGCACATAATAAAATTTCTGAAGTTTTATTTAAACAAAGTTACATGATACGTATAGAAAATAATAATGATAAGATATCCATAGATTGGGATTTTGAACTCCAAATTAATTACCATATAGTATTTTGTAAGCTTGTAGTGCTGTTAATAAAAAATAAGTAATAATAATTCTATACATGTATAAGTAGGTTTATATGTTGGCCAGTTCTATGGTGGCATAAGAAATGGTGTCTAGTGGTGGTCAATTGTTGACCCACCAATAAATGTATGACATTTGAAAAAAGATTATAAAAGAAAGCTTGCTTAGTTAGTACTGAAAATGATAAAATTTGTTTAATTGAATTCTCTTGCTCTTTTTTCTTTTTTTCTTTAGACGTTAATAGTAGATTACCAAATTTACATTTTTATACATTACTTGAAAAAAAAAAGAAAAACAAAATTTACAAGGGATAGGGAAAAAATAAAAAAGAAAAATAAGAGAAAAACTCTATTATTTCTATTAGTATTCATGATCACTAACATATCTTATAAATTATAAATGTTTAATTTAAATATTGTAATATTAATTTAAAATTATAAATTTTAATTATGTAATATTTTTTGAATAATTATCCAAAAATGTCTTCAAAATTTTTAATATTAAATATTTGAGTCTACTAAGTTTTAAAATACACAAAACAATCCATAATATTTACTTTTTTGTTAGATAATACAGTCTCCTTTTAATTTGATTCTTTTAATCAAAATGACTATTAAAATTTTTAAATATTACTTTTGAATTTTTAGAGACAATTTTATACTTAACTTTTCGAATCAAATTGGAGAGAGACCGGATCGTTTAACGAAAATAAATGTTGGAGACGGTTTTATCTATTTTAAAATCTAAGAGACTAAAGTCTCTCATTTTAAAATACCCAATGATTAATTTTGATAATTATTTTATATTTTGTTTATATAAAAAGATTTTTTTTTAAATTATTCATGTTAATTAAATTTAATTATTTTTATTTTTTAAAACCAAATTAATTTTATAAAAGGATTTTCATTTTTTTATTTATTTCTTGTATGGGTTTAAAATTCTAGTGTTTGTGAATTTTTAGTGTTTATAAATATAAACAAAAATTTATTTTAATTTTTAAATATAATTTAATTTTTGTTTGCTATGATGATCGGTCTTCTCAAACCCAGAAAACCTAATTCATGTATATTTGAGCATTTATAGAGGATGTGCTAACATCTATCTTCTCTTTATTTTTCTAGCATAAATAAATTATTTTCTCCAAATTTCCGTTTAAAATGTTTACCTTAACTATTAGTTCAAAGTTTCTTTAGAAAAATCAGGTTTGGCACCTCTTTGTAGTCATCATAGGCATAATAAAATAATAGGTACTACAGAACACACCTTATATATTAACTAAGTTCCTTTAGTGGTATGTAATAATTCAGTAAGATGTTCACCTTCCTACAATGAAATAGGTGATAACTTTTTAATTTGTATACTGTCTATTAATTTTGTTCCTTTTTTAATAATAATAATAATTTTCCATCATACATAATTATATTAAAATCAGGTAGCAAGTTATGATTCATTCTTAGATTTAACAAAATATATTTTTAGTAAATTATGTATCATAAAAAATATTTTGTAAAAAATATTTTTGCACTAATATTTTTAGTATATATATATCAGAGTGTGGTCGGGTTAAAGAATAAAAAATTTAACTAACAAAATAAAAAATATTTAAGAATAATAGAAAATAAAATATGATATGATTTTATATATTTTAATTATTAATGAAAGAATTGGATGATATTAAATATAATAAGTATTTAATTATAAATATTAAATTTAAAACACGTTTTTAATAAAGTAGTTAGTTAATAAAGTTTGAATATAATAATCTAATTATTCGTCAGATAATATAAAATAAAAGGCAAGTTAGCTAAATAGAACAATTGGAACCCATGTTTACCAGGTTACAATTCTATAAACACAGCATATGTGATGAGCGGATATTTTATACATTTTTTGACATCATTTTCATATAGTTTTTAGTGTGTTTTATTTAGTTTTTATTAAGTTTTTATAGGGTTTAGTGTTAAATTCATATTTTTGGATTCTACTATGAATTTTTGTGTTTCAGGTATTTTCTAGCTGAAATTGAGGAGTTGGAGCAGAAGTCTGATTTAGAGATAGAAAAAGCACTGCAGATGCTGTCCATATCTGACCTGCCTACATTCGGAAGAGCCTTTCTGGGGTTACTGAAATCCAAATATAGCGCTCTCAACGGCTATGAAAAGCTGACTTCCAGAGCTTTCCAGCAATATATCATAGTCTATGCCTTGCTTCGGATTAGAAGGCCCAAAACTGGCATCCAAAACCAGCTTCCTGCCCCCCTTCTAGGCGTCCAGCGCCCAAAGACCAGAGCCCAGCATCCAAAGGCCCAATAAGGACCCCCTAGCCAGCGTTTACGCCGTAGAAGCCTCATAGCACGTGGATCTCACTAAAGCTCAGCCCAAGAACTCACCAAGTGGGCCCCGGAAGTGGAGTTTAACACTAGATAGACTGTTTTACCCTTACTAGTCATTTGTTTACTGTTTAAGGGATTTTAATTATGTATTTCAGGGTCCTTCTAACCTTTTACACATTATTCAGGTTTATCATTATTTTTTACTTTCAGTATGAGTTTCTAAACCTCCTAGGTTGAGAGGAGGAGCCCTGCTGAGTCCTATGAATTGATAAAAGTACTATTATTTCTTCTTCGATCCGTGTTTGATCTATCTCTAAGATGTATATCCCGACCTTCATCGTGGTGAATAGGATGATCTAACAAGTTAGCTCTTAATCACATTAAGACGAACGTGCCTGACAAACACCCGTGTCTACTTAGGTTCGTGTGAATACTCGAAAGGAAAAGCACAAGCCAACAACTATGTTTATACATCTCTCAGACTGTTAATCCACGACTTAGTTTGGAACTTCTCGAGACACCAGTTCAGCCGATTTCTGTGGAGATTAGGGTCTCTGTGGTATAGGCTAGAATCCAAAGAAGCAGCGTTCTCTGATCCGGAAGATTTGACCTTATCTGTGGTGTTTTAAGTAGGATCGCCAGAAGAATGACTTGCTAAGCGCTTCACCCTTCGTCAGATTAGATGACCACGGCCAATGGCATTCAATTTGCAGGAGAGGAGATCAATGACCACGAGCAATGGCTTTGATCACATACAGCCTGCCATAGAAGAAGATCATTCACAAGCAAAGAAGACAGTAGTACTGGAGTTCAGAAAGGCAAAGTAAGTATGACTCTCAAGTCTATTCCTATTATTGCTTTAACTTTATTACAATTCAGTATTCCTTTCATAGCTTCATGATACTTCATCCAACTCCATATACTTAATCCAACAACCTTCTGATTCTGCCTGACTAAGACCTGCAAGACAACAATAGCTTGCTTCGAGCCACAATCCTCGTGTGATCGACCCTGACTAGCTCAAGTATTACTTGGACGACCCAGTGCACTTGCTGGTAATGCTGCTATACGGAAAGTGTGGGGGATTACGTACGCACGCACCAATATGCGTATGGAACATTGTAGCAGATTATGTAGACGTGAAGATTATCTATATTTCTGTAACAATTATACTTGAAGATTATCTTTATTAGCTGTTTATTTTAAGTTATAACTCAGGAAGTTTTAATGCTATTTTAGTGGATTTGGCTTTTAATTATTGTAATTTTTTGTTTTAGATTTTTTCATTTACAAACAAAATCTTTTAGGTCTAGATTTCACTGTTTTTATTTTAGTTTCAAACCAAATTAGGATTAGATATAAAAGGGAAAAGACGCTGCCCTTCGGGTTCTCTTCACTCGTACACACTTCATTCTACATTTTACACTTTTTATTGCCTTAATCTTCTGTCTGAGTCATGAGCTTACGTTCTTCATACCAGAGAATTTAAGTAATGTATTGGTTTCAATTTCAAGAATTTGCTTACGTTCTTCATACCAGAGATTCGGATATATTCAAAGATAACCATTTTTCTAGTTGCGTTCTTATTAAACCCTAGAAAAGTAACTCACGTGGACAAAGATTTGAGCCTAAGATATTTTTAGTGGCCTCCCCATCGTTCAATGTGGATCTAATCCCATCTCGTGATAGAGCTAGGGTTGACACTGGGCCGGAGGTTGATGTTGCAATTATGATGGCCGGTATTGATGATATGGTACTAGAATCCGGACAGGGTGGAGCTCTGGATGATGGGAAAGATGTGTTTCAGGATGAGGATGAGGATCTTCTACTGCCTACATAATTCAAACTTTAAAATAAATTAAATTATTTTATACTTTAGGCCAATCTTCTACTGCCTACATAATCAAAATTATCCTTACACGTAATTTTATATCTTGCCATTGATTTATACCTGTGATTTGCCATTTTGTTTAGGTAAGCTGCCTTATTATAGAATTTATGTTTACATTTTAATGTTTCAAATATTTTGTGCATCATAATTAATTTAAATGAATAATATATATTTTTTTTTGAAATTTAAATATGTTATGTTATTTATCTAAAAATAAAAGATTATGTTATTATTTACAGTATTATATATTAAAAGCAGTTTATTTTAGATAATAGAATATTATATATTTATTAAAATGCCTACAAAATTTTTTTTATATTAACGTTTAATTTTTATTCAATAAAAAAATGGTGTATATAAATATAATGAAAGTAATATAAATAAGTACTACATATTTGTGCCCCGTAATCGGAATTAAGTTTACAACATAATTATATAAAAATATAGTGATTTTATGTTTATATTTATAATCAAAATTATATATAGAAGCATGTATAATGACTTCATATTTGTAATTAAACGTTTAACTTGTTTATTACAAAAGGGTCGAAAGCTTTCATTTATTAAATATGAAATATCATTTCTAAATTATATTCACATAATCAAACTTTTAAATGTAACCGTGTCCTGTGAGTTCATCTTATTTATTTTTCTGTTGACCCTTTCTTCTCTAAACTATTTATTATTATTTGCACATATACCAACCATTAAATAAAGTTTCAGTTATGATTTCTTGGGATGCTGACGTGTGAGTTTTCAATAATAAAATGAACGGTAAGAGTGTAATCAGTGAGTGAGTGAGGCAAGACACTTCATCTACTAAAACTCCAATTGTCGTCACTTGGATTCGTTTCTTAAATCTGAAAGTATTTCATACACTAAGTGGAGGAGGGTTTCAAAAAGCCACATGTCTCTTCGTGTAGAGGGTGAGTGTTACGTTGTATTTAGGGGACGGACACCCGGAATATACAACACCTGGGAGGCGGCAGAGCAACAGGTGAGCGGCTATCCAAGGAATCTGCATCGCCGGTATCGGAGCTTTGAAGCGGGTTGGAAAGCATGGGTTAATTACATACACGGGCAGTGTGAGGGAGTTTCAAACAACGGCCAAGGTCTTCATGTTTTACCACTAGCGGAGGGGGTTCCTGTTGGTGCTGCCTCTGGTTCGGCCAGTGCAAGCGACACCCATCTTCATCATGCCGTATAATTCACAGCAGACGCGGAGAGTGGTGGACCGCATCTTTGTTTTAACTCATCCTCGCATCAGGTGTCGCTGGAGAAACAGCCGACTTCCCCCAATGAAAGTGAATACCACCCCCCGGGTTCGGACGGTATGTCTTTTTTACGATACAGTTGGAATTTTTCTACTTTAAACTGTGAATAAAGAAATTTGGTTTATTTTTGAGTAACTGATCGTTTAATGTGGTGTTGCATTGGCACAACAAGTGCCATTGCGCGACTTCAACATGCAGTCACCATGCTAGAGGGGCATGTGTCTCAGCTAGAGGTGAAAAATAGAGAGCTTTTAATGCAGTTAACAGAGGCAATGGATCAGATGTCAAACTTGTTCAAGACGAAGACTCGCAGCAAGTAACAATTTCCTTTGAAAGTCGGTTGATTCTGGTGTATGCTATGTTCGGCGGTTCATAAGTATTTGACTAGTGAAAGCATTGCACATGGCTCCGCTATGTGTGAGTTCTTATTTTGTTGGTCTGTAAAATGTAGCTGTGTCCGATTTTTGGTTATGTGTTTTACATCATGTGGATGCATGTTGTGTGTGTCACTGCATTGTTGTATTGATGGAAATATGTATTGTTAAGCAGAAATGAATTGGATCTCCTTAACCTTCGTAACTTATTTCCCTCAATGATTCATTCTTGATTATTTTGAATAATACCGATGCAACCAACAAATTGTTATTTATAAAATATTTGTGTGCCCAAAACAACCGAGCATCCTCCATTGTAATTTTAACCAAATTCGGATAAGAATTCCCGTTTTGAATAAATTAGTTAGATGGAGAAGTAAAAAAATTGAATTCATGATGGTTTTGTTTTTGTCGCCTTAAGCTGTAACTTAAATGTAGTTGATGTTGATGCCATGTTTTTCTCCGGAAAGACAATGCTGGG
The DNA here is from genome assembly GCF_003086295.3 of Arachis hypogaea. Classification (NCBI taxonomy): domain Eukaryota; kingdom Viridiplantae; phylum Streptophyta; class Magnoliopsida; order Fabales; family Fabaceae; genus Arachis; species Arachis hypogaea. Next base: position 39,657,426 of record NC_092048.1, on the reverse strand, counting down.
TTAACTGATATGTGTTGCATAGAAAGTCTTAGACCAAAAAAATCCAATCGAAATTTTCACAAATAATGCGTGTAACTTGAATTTGTAGGTAATTGGCAGTTTAATTTTGGTAGTGCTCCGGAGTATCCACGAAGATAAGATTCTACAAAGCATCCATAAACATTGTGCCGGAAGGAACTCATGGAAGCGTATAAGTTGTACTTGAATGAGTGATGGTTGCATCAGTAGTCATTTCACCTGGAAAATAGTGGAAGCAAAGGGTGATGTGACACTAAATAGTGACTTATTCAACTGCTCAAGGATGACACTGGTTCAACTAGGGTAAGAGTCAACTAAGGTAAGAGCAGCTCCATTGGTAGTAAATAGATGCAATTCCAATAAAAATAAATGGAGATTTTATTCTGACACATGGGATCCAAAAGCCACTTAGGTGAATAGTGGAGAGAATCCCTTTACTAACCAAGGCTGAGGATCCCTGTAAAAGACATATGAACCAGCAACCAACAACTTTTTGCCATGTTGTAAATTATTAAACAAAATTATTAAATTTCTATATTACATTACATATACGTTTAATATATGTAATTTCACAGATGGCAAATGATTAAATAATTAAATTATAAATAATTATGTTAACCACTTATTTAATTAATGATTTTTATTAATTAAATATATCAATTATTTATATTAATTATTTAAATTATAATTTATACAAAAAATTATAAAAAATTAATATTAACTAATATTTATATTGTCATACATTCAGGTAACGCAACTCAATAGGCCAAGGGAATATTCTCTCACAAGTTCAAGTAGGTAAAAAAATGCCGTATCGTGTGGAAAATCTTTATTGTGAATTAGCATCTTCTAATTTTGTTAAGACTATGAACTCCGAAATATCCCTTATGAGAAAGGCACCCATGAAGAGGGGAAGTTACTCTCACCCATGCCTCCTGACAACGAGATTTGATTTTGACAGCTTATGATGAGGTCTGGGTGGAGCTATGAGTGCAGACTACTCTCCTACTGCACTAAGTGATGGGTGGGAGGATCACCTGTCCCAACGTTAAAAGGAAGTAGAGTCAACTCTTGCTATCTCAACAAATATTTTGCCATATATTATTTTACAAATTAATCTATGTGGACGAAGGGTTAAAGTTTGTAGTGTCTGCAACTTCAGAGATGGAAACAGAGGTGGTGGACGATATGGACCAACAAGGAGGAAACATTGTGGCTCCGGGTGGGGAAAATGACGGTGAGTATGATGGAGGCAAGGTTAAAGATGCGGATAAGTAAAGGGAGCGTCCGAACATGCAATCGAGAATATGGATCACGACTCCAAAGATTTGAAGGAGGGAGAGGTACGAGAATTTGCTTTTTTTTTTTTTGTGGCTTAAAATGATGTTGGACCTTGATCATAGACTTACAACCAATTTCTTCTGGCGGTTAGGCTGCATGTATCACCACTGCCCTTCTCCAGGTGAATGGCACGATGAAGGAGCTTAGCCAAAACCTGTTGAAAGTGCTGGATGTAAGTGCAAATTGTATTCGCATTGATAAGATTCGTTATCGGTCTCTATTGGAGTAACCAGGCAGTGAGGTTTATTTTTTCCAATGCATTAAAATTGTATTTGTCTTCCATGTTTACAGACCCACATGAAGGAAGCCGATCAAGTGGAAAGCCTGGCGGAGGACATGCGGCGAGGGATGGCTTTAGTTGAGGCTTGCATGGAAAGCTTTCTCCGGCCCGGCGGCGGTGGTGGATCCGACGTACCAACGGCCACCGCTGGAGTAACTCCGACCCACGAAAAAAGCATTGTTTCGGAGCACACACTGACACCGCTACCACCGAAATCGGGTGTGATGCTCGAAGTGAACTCCACACCTGGCTCTAGTCCCATGGTGTCTATTACCGTTGAGCAGGATCATCACTGCATGCCAAGCCTACATGGTGTGTGGTCGGACGATACTATAATGCTGGGCTCTATGATCCAGTTGGATGCGGCCAAATCAATGCATCCCACCATGACAACCAGGAGCACGTTGTGGTTGGGTGGCTCTTGGGTTAACCCACAAGATAACCGTTCAGCCAAAATGAAGGGAACTCAGTTTGCGGTAATGGTCTTCAAGTCAATCGTCTTCTACGATGAACATGTATCTAGTTAAGCTTGTTTGCATGGTTATTGGTTAACTAATGACTCTTCGATTTGTTTGGTTAGGCGAGATTTGGAGATAGCATTGTGAGTTTCGGAAGTCCAGCTCGAGGCTACCATAGCCCATCCAAGATCCCTAAGTTCTTTTAACTTCGGAAGAGATGAAAAAATCTGGAAAGATGAGAAGGGCACCCCGTGAGAGCGCATCTCCGATGTCATCCACTACGGTCGGTGTGACGTTCCCTTCTGTAAGTCGTTCTTGACTTTGGTTGTCATGTTACCGTTACCGGACGATTTTGATTATACAAACATATGTCGGCTAACCAAGTCTAGTATATAATACAGTTTATTCGTGTGAAGTTCAAGATCAACAAAGGAATGAAATATTGTATCGATGAAGCCCAATCCATTGCCTACATATTTCGGAAATCCATGAACCCTAGTGAAATGTTGTTCAAGAGAGGTGACATGAAGCTAGAGAGGGAAGATTTCTACTGCCTGCAGCCGGGACAAGAACCATCTGTGTATATTATGCAGCTCATGGCATACAAAACATCATGGACCCAGTCCCAGCTTCAGCAGCGAATTGTGTGGTCACTCCCGCTACATTTCTCGGTGAGCATCTCGACTTGGTGGTTGGCTATGGTTATCAAGTTACTTATTTGTCCCAGATCTTATTTTTTTCAACGTTGTTGTCCATTCGACTCTAGGAATTCATACTGGATCTAGACATAGATGGCTCTCAGGTGGTTGCCTTCTTCTTTCGGGATTGGCTACCAAGACCAGCAGCACTAAGATATGTTAGTATTTTGCCTTGAAGCTTATATCCGTCTGCATTCCAAGTGTCAATTTTCTTAGCTGGAATAGGAATAACTTTCTGTATGTTTCTGGCAGATCTATATCCAAATGGCTGACAAAGTACATGTTACTGGAGAGGATCACTTCTACCTGGTCGTTGTGGACATCAACGGTGGGAAGATGTGGCTTATGGATTGCTATCCGACTGATGATTCAATTATAAGACAGAAATACGCTGCGAAAGTTGTGATGAGTTTTCCAAAACCGGGAATTATAGCTGCCTACGTTACTTGCATGTTTAGGGTATCTGCATGTACCAACAATGGGATATGCTTTGGTTGTTTTTCTTTTTTTTTCTAGGTCAGACTTTGGTGTTATCATATCTTGGGTATGATGCGTGTTGGATTTACTGGGTTCAAAAAATCCTCAATTTTTTGTTTGAACAGGTGTGTCCTGATTTGGGCCAAAAGGAGAGCCCAATTTAGTCTACAAGAAGATAGGGTTATTGTAAAACTTGATTGGGCCCATGGTATGAACCCCATTTAATTATGATGTAGTTGGTGTTACTTCTCAACTAGGTTGAGTTAATGAAACTGGACCGAAAACAAGGTGACATGCTGTTTCTATAACTTTTGAAGTGGGTTGGGCCAAGCAGAGTGAGTTTGGCTATCTAGAGTGAGTACAATCTAGTCAAAATGTCGTTAATGTTGCTTTGCAAAATACGGTTGGGGCAATAAAAAGTAAGCCACCTTAAGTGAAATATAATTTATAAACATGGTTTGGGCCATAAAACATTATACCAATTTACTAACCATGCATTTAGTGTTAATTTTGAGATATATGGATTTGTTACTCTGCAGGCAAGGACTCTGGATTATATTCTGAAGGAGAAATTTTCGGATCTCAATCTCCTGGGCCGCAGGCCTCCACTAGCTGAATGGAACCCTGAGTTTGTACTTGGAATCCCTAACATGGGTAACTGGTAAGGCAGTTCTTCTAGTAAATAATAGACATGTTTTTGTTGGGGTGTATACTGGCTTTAGCACCTAATACTTGTCGTTTTGTTCTAGCTACAAGGACAAGCTCTGGGTGCTCCTCTGGCTTCAGATGGAGCAATACTTTACATTAAATCCGATTGGCAAAAAACGAGTACGTATCTAGTATCAATATTCCACAGTTACCTATGTACTGAAACTGCTCTTTTTTTTTGGGGCAACGGTAACATAACTCTAATCATGTTTGTGACAACGCAGCATAACAATATCGACCTGCTGGCTGACAAAATCCGCATTGACACTGCCCTCGGCTTTGCGACTGAGCACTTTAACCAAATGCGGGATGAATTTCTCCAGAGAACTGTCATCGACTGGAATAGCAAGCGCACCATGGCTGACGTGCTACCTTGAAGGGAATTTGATGCTTTGCATAATATTTGTAGTGGCTGATTATGGTTTAATGTATTCAAATTTCCGTCAATTTCTTGCATCTAGTCTGCTAGGGTGATATATGCTCAGACTAAGTAAACTCAGTTCCTACCATTTTGAATCATGTGTTGTAGGCAATTCCATAACGTTGAAGTGTATGCCGTCGATACTATAGAAGGCAATAGTTTCATGTCATGGGATGTCTCTAGGCACTCTTGGTAATGTCGTGTTGCAGCAAACTTTGTATTTTGCATGGTTGTATTTTTTGCTTAGTATCCACAAACGGAACTGAATTCGTTGGACACAACCTCTCCCCAAATGGCAAAATTCAAGTACTTGGCTGCACATTTTGCATTTTGATCGACAATAGTGTGGTTGCATCCACTGCACCTAGTTGTAATGTTATTGGATTGTCACCTAATGAAAGTACTTTAGTCTGATGGGCTTCATCCATCTACATATACATGTTTGTGCATTTCATAATCGAGGATGTAAACTGAAGATTACATGGCCTTATAGTTAATGCTTCCTGATTTTAAATGTGTATTTCAAACTTATTAGATATTCAATTCTTTCATTAATAATTACACATAATTTGCCTCCATATTATAAAATTTATTTTCTTAAAGTTGATGTTGCCAAAAACCTCATAAATTAAATAACCTCCACACAGATATCCACTATTTTCCCAATGCAAATCCAACCCCACCCAGTCAGCACCACTCCATTCTACGTATATAAATCAGGATGGATCCTGCTCTCGATAATACACATCAACAACTTATGTGTAATCACTCTTGAAGGTATATTATTTTCCATTCTTCATAAGAACTAGTATTTACAAATTTAATGCTGTGAACTAATACGGGTTGATAAATATTAAAGGAGTTTGATGCATACAAATAATTAATTACTTGTTTATAAAATCGACATGTTGTTATATACTTACATATTACTGTCATGAAATTATTAAAAAATAATTAATTATCACAATGATGATATTCAATTCATATGTAAAATGGAAGTAATGACACAACTCCATATAATACCACCATTTTATATTGACAATCCTGTTTGAAGATGTTAAACAAATATGATTTATGAAGCTTGATAAAAGTCACATTTGCATACCGTTGATTATAATGCAGTCAAAAATATGTATAAAAGCTTTTTCCAGCTGCAACATGCAAGCATGTCATTGCAAAGAGAGTGGCTGCTAAAATCTTCACACAAAAACCAAACGCCAAACCAAATCATGAATTACATATAAAAAAATTGAACTAAGTATTGAAATTTTCATTACACATCATGCATTTGCAGAAACGAAATCTTCAAATGGGAAACTCATCTTCATCAACCTAAAACGCCAAATGGCACCAGCAAATAGAGGGATTAATACCTAATTCAACAAGCTAGCAACCATAAAATAACAAAGAAATTCTTGCTGATCAAACTGGTACATGGTATCATGTCATACCGAAATAAGCAACACACAAATTCAGATAACTTTCTTGTAAAATGTAAATGCCACTCACATTCATTTCATCCGTGTAGTTACCCTCCTTTGCCGCCGACGTGTTCTCCCAACCCTCCATCGCTGTGGCCATGCCCCTGCGCCTTTCGCTTCCGAACTCCGCACACTTCCTGGAGTTATGGCTAGCTTTACCACACTTACTGCAACGTTGCACACGCCGAGTTTTTTCCCTAGCAGTTAACCCTCGTTGGCCGCATCCCTTATGTCTCGCCCGCAGCGGATCGCGAACGGATACCTTTTCTCCGCAATCAGCTATGCTAACCCTTAACCGATGCTTCTCTCTCAACACATTACTTTGGTTTCGTATCATGGATTTCAGTTCAGAGTAGTCTTCAAAGTACTGGCAGGCCAACTTGATTAACTCTCTACAATCATTTAGCAAAGCTGCGTGCATGCTCATATACGCAGCATCAGGAATCTCGCCTACCTGTCCAGATGGGTCCACTGCCGCTTGCTTGGCCTTCTTCGTCCATCGTTCGCATATGGTCTTCACCGGAAGCTGAGTGATGTTCAGATAAACAAACACCCCCACCATGTGCACACAAGGAATGCCAAATGATTCCATACGCAAACATGAGCAAGTAAATTCGTCATCCGCCTTGTCCCAAGCCACACTCCAGGACCGGTCCCGGCAGTACATGGTAACCTCAAACAGGGAACACGTGCTAGTTTTCTTGCAAGATACAACTCTTACATTGCTAGACAAAAGGAGGACCTCCCGGAATAGTTCAAAAACATCTTTCGTGTATACTATTGCTGCATAGCTTTCCAAGGCCTCCAACTTCGACTTAAAAATAGGTTGCCCATACACAGATCTATAATCGGCGACTAGCTCTCTTCTTCTCATGAACTCGAGATAGTGCTGAAAATGCTCAATAAATTCATGTAGATTGTATCCGTTCCCAATAAATTTCCCAATCTGCATGTTCAATGCCTCACATCGAGACGTCGTCTTCAGCCCAGCAAAAAATTTTCCTCTAATATACGCATTAGCCCACATATGCTTGCGTTCATACATATCTAGTATCCACGGGTTTTGTTGCAACCCAAACTCTTCCACAATATCGCTCCATAGGTTCTCAAACTCATCTACCTCTAAGTCACCCATCAGGCAAACTCGGAACTTGCGAAGAAACATGGGCCGGCCAATGCGGGCAGTCGCATTTTGTAGCAGGTGCCAGCTGCACAGCCTGTGATGTGCATTTGGAAAGACAGCATTAATTGCATTCTTCATTGTCAAATCTCCATCGGTCAACACAGATTTCGGTTCTTGTCCTTTCATTGCCTCAAGAAATGCTCGCAACAACCAGACATAACTTTTCTCTACTTCGTTGCTCAGAATTGCACAACCGAATACCACAGTCCGCATGTGATGATCCAAACCCGAAAATATTACAAGCGGACACTTGTACCTATTCCTCCCATAAGTTGCGTCGAACCCCAGAACATCCCCAAACACACTATAGTCATGTCGGCTAGTACCATCACACCAAAATATATTGTGCAGCCTCCTCTCCTCGTCCAATGAGAATTTCCAAAACATGTTTGCGTCATTCCTCTTTAGGCATCACAAATACTTTAAGGCACACTCCGCATCACGCGCCCTCACTCTTCTTTGCTTCTCTATTGCATTGTAGATGTCTTTAATTTCAAATCCAACTGTCTCAAATCCCCCGCATTGGGTGGGAAATGCACGAAATATGGTTGGCACACGCATCCCAGCTTTTCTCATCGAGTTAATTTGATGCATGTCCCCTTCCTTGATTACTCTATGAGAACGCAACAACCCCCGGAACCTTGCAGTTAGCATCTCATGGTTGTGTTCATCACAAAACTTATCTACGAACCAACGGCCAGTGCTTTGATCAACGTGAACCTTTATTTGTGCACCACACCCACATCGTGTAATTGGTCGAGGATCCATTTTCCTTTCTACCCGATGAATATGTTTGGTGTCTCTCTCACCTTGTCTCGAGCAAACAAAAATCTGCTATAAAATTTCTCCCTCCGATCCAATCTTTGTGCTTCTTCCAACCTTTGACCTCTGAATAGAAAACCCTTGAATCCGCCCATACTCATTGTAGAAGTCATAAGCTGTCTGCAAGTCCACAAACTCAAACCTCCGCATCTCCTCATACGTCAAAGAAGAAAAATCTATTCTATTAAATGACCCAATTCTGTCGACAATCATCCCGGGCTCGTGTTGCTGCTCGTAATCCTCCCCATATTCAGCATCTTCTTCATCCACACCAACTGTCTCACCTGTCACAACCTGCCCAGCCAAAACAAGAACACTCCTGAGTTCAAATCTTACTAAACATGCACTTCACAGCAACTCATTTATCCACTATAGCAAAAGAAAGAAACTGACACACGTTCACCTGTACTTGCGGTCGTTGTCGAATGTTCGAAGAGACTGTGTAGCTTCCTTCCATCCCCCTAGCCTGATCCTGTAACAACCACAATATTTCAATGTCCTGCGACACAGGTTACCAGCAACATCTCTAGGAATACCCCAAAAAAATGGGTATCCAAATTGGTCAATAATAAGAACCCTAAACCCTAGATCATCGACAACAGCGACTTCAACCACAAAAAAAAGGTCTCGAACATAAACTGGTGCTAGAAGACTACCTCATCAACAAGTTCTTCCATGGAGTAATTGTGGATGACCGAAATATATTCGAATGGGAAACCTCTTCGTTACTCCATCCGCCTTCAAGAAACGTTCTCAGCACTTTTTGTGGCAATTATGTTTCTCTTCAGATACAAACACCTCACCTATTTCAGTTTTTAATTAAATTTGAATTGCATTTTTTTAAATTGCAGTTAACATTATAATTTCTATGCCACATCACCACCAAATAGAACCTAATGCTCAATTGCAAAATTTTTAAATGAGTCCCAAAATTATTTATAATTCAAATTTTTAACCTGGTCCTTGATGGACCAAAAAATACTTTCCCCACCGTAAAAGCTTCCTTGAATGAAATATTGGTAAGTTTTGTGAAATTGAATAGTTTGGTAAAAGAATTCATAAGATGAACAATAATTACTGTTGCAAAATGAATTCTCTTATATATATATATATATCCTTTTATGACAGTTCTAAAATTCTCTGATGAGATTTAGTGGCTAAATTCTCACTTCCTACAACCTTATTTTTTTTAGAAAATAGATGCAAAGTTTATGAAATTTTTGCCGAGCTTTTGATTGTACTCTATTAATTTTTATTAGATGTTCTCTCACCCTTATTATTACCTCTTGTAAAGATAAATAGAAGTTATATATATACTATTGTCATATTATTTGTATAAGTTTTCTTGTGAATATATATTAGTGTTGTTAATAATTTGTATGTATGGGTATTCGATCTTAAGATTAAAAAAATATTTTTGGTTTTCTAAAATAAAGTTGATACGATTTTTAGTTAAAGACTTCTACTATATAAAGATATATTTAAAAATCATCATAATATTTTTATTATCAGAATGACGCAATAAAAAATGTGACATTCTAATAATAAAGATGTTACATAATAAACTGTTCTTGCATTGAAAAAAAATCATAATTAATATAACCAAATGATAAATTTTATAAATAAAATAAATTACATATCCATTCAAATATCGTTTTTAACATGTTCTTTGGTCGATCTACAAAGAAGCAATAACTTTTAAAATATTAGACCAAATCCATAATATATGTAGTCTAATTTATTTAGCTGTGGGCGCATCAATCAGGTTTTATTCTAATTAAATTAAATTAAATTAAATTGATTTGATCCAAGAAGTCTGTATCATCGCTTCGAGAATTCCGCTAATGAATAGTACCCTTAATAAAAAGGCTCTATTTTCTATTTTTCTTAGTACAGAGTACAAGTTTAATGTGACCCTAAAATTAGTTGTTTGTCTTGAAACTTGAAAGGCACAGGCACGTTATTTTGTTTGACAACTACTCCAATAAAAATATTAAAAATATTTTTTTTATAATAATTTTTATTTAAAAAATTGTAATTTATTCATTTAATTACACTTTAAATAAAAATAATATTTTTATAATATATAAAAAATTAAATTTTATAATTTATTATTTAATAATCAAAATAAAATTGACAATCATAATTTTTTATTGGAGTATCCAAAGTTGGTTTTGTTTCTAAAATGTTAATGCCCTAAATCTAGGGCGGTCCGTACACGGCATTAGATTAGAATTAGAATAAAGTAAGAAAATGGTCAATATATTTGGTGAATTAATCGCAAAATAGTGGTTAGTTGAACTGAAAGAGCATCGTTTCACATTGACATAATATGAAGAAGCTATAGACATATATGTACAGGTACATGATTAAGAGTTGATTTATGATAAAACGATAAACGAAAAGCTAAAGCAAAAAGAAGATGATTGATTAGTTCTTGGTAGTCTTACGAAGCTTATTAGCATTTCCGAGACGCCAGAAAGAAGCCAAACCAAAGAGAGAAACAGGGGTTGGAACGTTCAATACAGGACTAACACGATGACCATTATTTGCATATGATGATGACGATGATCGAGGAGGATACATATTCATCATCACTGATCTGGATTGGGATTGCTGCTTGCTCTTTGGAACAGGAACTGATGCTGATCCTGTTGACTTGCTTCGTGGCAACATTAGAGGACTCAAAGAACACATCAACTTCTTCTTTCTATCACAGTTGTTGAGACTCTTGCTTCTACCGAATCCCCAGAACGAAGACTTTGACTCGCTTCTCTTCTCTTCTAGTTTCTTGTTCTTGCTTGTTGGTGACGATGGAAGTGGAGGAAGCTTCATATACCGCATATGCTTTCGGCTTCTGCTGCTTTTCTCTTTCTCTGTTATCATCACTCCATTGGAGAAAACCTCATCTGCACAACAAGATGACTCATAATCTATGCTGTTGTTTCTGCTAAACTCAAATTCATCTTCATTTGAATCCAAAAGCAGTGTGTCTTTTCGAGGAACATCCTTCTCCTCGCTGTCGTCAAGGGAGAATGAAAGACGAGGAGCAACTATTTCAGACAACATAACCAAGCAACTTTAACAAACAGCACAAACCAAAAGGTAGCTGTGTTTCCAAGTTCCAACCAATTAAGCTTCAATCAAATAATTAACCTAAATATATATATCACTGCTGATGTACATAGCAAGGAAATAATAGAGCCTTAATTAAGGGACTGAAATTTCAAACCAAATTTTTAAAATAATAGAGTCGCTTTTCATTGCAAAGTCAAAAAAGAAAAGGAAATAGATAATAATAGTAATAATAATAATAGACCATTATATACATATAAAAAGAAGAGCTAGCTACTTTGTGGTGTGGTACCATTCATCTAATTTACTTTCAAGAGGGAGTGAACATCAGAAAAGAGGGACCTGTTGGAGAGTAGAAACAAAAGTGAAGACACAGAATATGACATAAAAAGAAAAGAACAAAAGAGAAAGTGTATGTTATATTAGTGACAATTTATTTGGAAAATTGTAAAGAAAGAAAACAAATGTTGCTTGATTAGAGTAGGTGTGTGACTGCAAACACAATCAAACTTTGCTGAATTCAAGGAGTTATAGATTATTTAATTTTGGGGGGTTTCTCATCATCCCAATTTCCCCAATCCCCATCATGTTTATGCATAAATCTAAGGTAGAGCAACCTTGTGTCAGCAAATTTTTTATTTATATTAATTAATCAGTTAGATTAGATGGGGAAGTACTGTCAAAATAAAAATTCTAGATTGGTTTAGCTACATCTTTTTGTTCCCTATATCTATAATAGATGATTTCTTAAGGACATGTAAAACTGATTTCATTTAACACCAAGTTGAATTGAATAATCGTCAAACACGTGGATGGATCAAACTGAAATCTTTTTGGGTTGGTCACCCTTCTCTTGGAAAATACAATTTTCGTTTTTGTCACTTACATAAGAGTACAAGACAATATGTTTCGGAGAAAATTAATATTTGTACGGTTTATTGAAGTATAGTCATCATCATTAAAATCTAATCTAAACTCCTTATCAAGAAATAAAATGAAATGAAAGAACAGTCTAGCTACCTGTCAATCAATTTCAACAAAATTGAAGAAGCACTCTAACTCAAGGTTTAGTGCAGCACAAGATTGTGAGAATCAGATGTAGACCAGAGCAATATTGCTCTTTACAAAAGCTTTACAAAGTAATAATTAAGGTGGTTAGCAAGGACCAACTCTTTCATTTTCGGTGGAGGTGGGATGTTCATTTAATAGCATGTTAAGGACCGAATCTCTCATCTGTAACTATTTCAATTTTTTTCCTTCCAATAAGTATGCCCTTTGAATTATAATTATTTTATAGATGACATCACATGACACGGAAATAGATTTATCCATTCATTTGGGTATTAACTTGGTCAAATTAAACAAGTAATTATTATGCAAGGACAAATGAAGGTTAAAGGATTAGGTACAAAGATAAATCATAAGGTTAAGAGTGAGAGAAGCTATTGATGCCTTTGTTAGTAAACTCTAACAAGGGTTAAGAAAATAAAAGTTTTAGTATGATACTTGATAGACAGATAACCCAACCGAAAACTAGTGTTTCTCTTACAAAGACAACCATTTTTGACAACTTGGGCATGTGAGTGATTTGGGAGAATGACAAAATAGTCCTTACCTCAATACCTCCAATGCTCAATACTTGCCCATAGCATGGGACCCACTCCCCAACTATCCTGTGGAGCCCACAAACAAAGCATACATCACTTCCATTTCACTATAACTAATAATAGCAGGGAGTAACATGGATGCTCCAGAGATCAATTTAGTCGTCTAAATGTATGGATTCGAATTCTATTATATGTACGCAATAATTTTTGTTAGTAATAAATTTTTTAAATAAAATTTAGATTTAAGATAAATTAGGCTTTAGCCTCTCAAACTTAAAAGTACCGTCTACGAAAAAAATAAACAAAGCTAATAATAAGAGGACACTGGTACTAGTAGATAGATACACTGTACAATGATTCAATTATGAAGATGGTACCATACCATGTTCATCTCTCAAGAGAATGAGAGCCATCTGCTTGTTACTATGATTCTGTTACTTTGGGACCAATGATTCCCAGATATCTTAAAATTGACAACATGAGTTTCAAAGACTTTGGAAATTGGAAATATTCAAAGAATTGAATAACGATAAATACTCTATCCTCAATGCACCGTCACCGCCTTATGGGTTATGGCTTTCATTCAAGCGCCACTAACTACTTACGTCAGCACTCAGCAACCAAGCCAAACCAACCACCATTGTTTATTGATTAATTAATATAAAATTTTCCGTCAAAATTCATGACGAAAGCCATGCCCATGACCCAAGCCATGCAGTTATGATATCAAGAATATTTATATTAAGATCTTTTCAGTGGCGAATTGTTTCACCTACCTCCCCAAGTGACCAATTTAGAATGATCAAATGACTTTATCAAATATGAACAGTGGATTAGTCCAACATAATCTACTCATTTTCCTCTTTAATAATTCTGAATATCCCATTATTTAGTTAGTTCATTCTTTTGTCATTTTCTCAAAATTAATCCGGCTGCTGCTTTTTTATTTTTATTTTGGCAAAAAAAAAATTATTAAATAATAATTGAAGACTAATTTGAATAAACAACTTGAAAAATACTAAAAGATAATCAACTTTTATTTTTTTAGTCATTAATTCATTATTAATATTTAAAAATATAAATTAAAATAATTTTTTATATTTAATTTTTTAGTTACAAAAATACTTATTTCAAAAAAAAAATACAAAAAAGTTAATTTTTTTAATTTCTCTATAACACTTTAAATAACTTCTTAAAAATTTATAATTTTATTTTAAAAATTATACCAAACATTAGCACTATTATTTTTCATAAGCTAAAAATTAAAAAAAAAATTATGGACCTTCTCAAACAAGACCTTAGTCAAATATATCAAATTATCTAACGATTCTCAACTATCAACTTTATATGAAGATAAGTACAAATACTACCTTTTATTTTTTATAGTAGGGTTCTCAAAACTCTTCATTTAACTACCACGCTGAATATAGTAATGGAACATGGAAGTAAGATAACAATCAGAGTCAGTGTATTAACTAGATTTGATGAAATCGCCACGAATGGAATTCAGAATAAATGGCCAAACAGGCAAGCTGGTCAATAGTTACAAAATAAGCAAAGAATATAAAGCAGCAAGGCTTGCTGCTCTAATGGTTTAAGTCTAATTATAAAACCTATTTAAGTATGGTAATATGAACAATTGGCATGGCAGGACACTCTTTTTTTAACAAACCCGTTTTTTTTTTTTTTTAATAATCATCGTAGATCAATGACATCAAATTTCAAATCAGGATTCATGTAAACATCTGTACATGTATCGTAGATGGGACCACCATCTGGCGGCGGATTGTGCGGATGAAAACCACGCTGCGGGCACTGTCTGATCACCGACATGCCGCCCGGGCTTGTCAACCTAAATATGCCATGTTTTCTGTGCATCCACACATTGTAGTCGTCGAAAGTGAGAGACTAATCATCCTCGGACATAAAAAAAAAAATATTCGGTTTGAGATGCAACATTACCTTGAACTGTCAGTTGGTGCCATGACTATTGCAACAGCTTCTGGCAGCATAATCTAAGGAGAAAGCATTCCAATTCGAATAAGTTACGACAAAAGAACTATCAAACGTACATGGAAGCTCTCGGGTATATTGATCGAGTGAAATAACAATTCTCTCAGAATAATACTAGGAAGCCAACTTAGCCAAATTTTTTAAAATTATTTTGTTTATCTTAGATTCTAAATCTTAAATCATAAACTTTAACCCTAAATCCTCCAAAAAATGAGAATTTCTAGAATTAGAAAAGAAATTGGCTATTGTTGGCAAACTAAAAATTAATTCCTATACTTTCTCTTTCAAGAAACCTCATGAACTCACCTGATATGAATAATGGGTGTGTACATCAATGGATGACATGAAACAAGATTGTGTAGGATGTGTCTGCCAATTCAGAATTAACATATGAGACAAATGCGGCTATAAATAAGTCAAAAGGTTCGAGCATAAGCATTACTGCTCCAGTAGCAGAAAACTGAAAACTCACATGGATCCATCCAAGTGGGAAAAGTGATCTCTTATCCTGTGCTTCAAATATTTCTTCTTCATTTGTGGCTTGACACTGCTCAATCATAATAATAATAATAATAACAATAATAATAATAATAATAATTTCCCAAAAGTTTTGTGAACGAGTTCTTACAGAACTTGACGTAGCCTCTTGCTTTGGGATTATTAGAGCCGTAATATAAAATTTTCTATTTTTCTGCATCAAGTGTATTTGCAAAATAATAGTCAATGGTTCATTATTGAAATAAAGCATAAGCTAAGAGAGACAAATCCAAGGATAAGACCAACAACATTGGTGAAAAATTTAGAACCTACAGAACTGTGATCACTTGTTTTCAACAATTCTTGAATGTTACTTTAAGCCAAAAATGGGATCACTTACAAGCAAACCCGCAAGAATTCCACAAGTCTCCAAATTCTTTTTAGTATTTGATTTCGCAAACTTCATAAAAGTGTCCATCATAGCAGTTGACTGCAAATAGAAACAATCATTGGAAAGAGTGGAAGAATTTCCAAACCAAAAGAAGAATTCACCAAAGATTAATGATAAAATCTTATTATCTCTCACAATGTGTAGTTGCAAAGGAGACTCGCCACAAAGGAAATTATCTGATGATGTGGTCTCTATCTTACATTCCACATCATTAACCTGATGTGAAACTGGAGGAACCAAATCTTGTACTTCAGCAAGTACAGGCGGCGGAGAAGGCTGTCTTATAACTTCTATTTGAGGAGTGATTTCTGTTACTTCTTCAAAAGAGATAAGAGAAGGAGGTTCATCAGCATGCTGAGCCTGGCAGTCCTCAGTTTGAGTAAGACTGGAATTCATATCCAAATTATTGTGTTCTACAGTGCTATTATCTTTTTTCTTCTGAGATCCATCTTCCAAATCTTGTTGTAGGCTGGTAGTTTAGATACAGAATCCAATAGGACAAAATGGAGTTAGTATATCAATTTAAACAGATAAACCAGCTCAGTGGTGCATCGTGTATGGAATCCAAACCTCAAAGTTAAAACCAAATAGACCCATTTGCTGAAATTTTCTTGAAATAAACTAGTATTTTACAAAAGCTGAGATGAGATGCATAACATGAAACAATTGTAAAGTCAAAAAACGAAGAAAAGGCAAAATAGAATAAAATAGTGCCACAACCTTGGAATTTCAATTGGTGAGAGATCAATGTTGGATGGATACCTGACCTACACCCAGGATGATTGTTTAGAAACCAAAGTCTTTGGATTAGAAATCAACCTCAGGATGACTTTCTTTTAACAGAGTTGAAAGACATAACTAAATGCTAACATACCCGTTTATCACTTATAGGTGGTAGCCACTGCCCGTTAAGCCCACTGGGACCAAGAATCGAATGTCTAGAGAGAGTTTCATCTGTTGGACGTGGGAGAGTTAGAGATCTACAAAAAGAGAGCACAATTGCAAGGATTACGAATCAAATTACATGTATCTCTATCCAATTTCATATGCACAAGTCTCATGTGACAATCAAAAGATAGCTATGCAATCAAAACCATCAAATAAGTTCATGTCTGTGGAGAAAGCAAGTACAAATTATACATGCAGTACTGATTATGCGTTAAGGAGCCCAATTACACATGGAAGAAGAGTTCAATACTTACAATCGTCTCATTTTCTCGTCAATAGGCTTTGCATAAGAAAAAGGCTGACCCCTTGATCCCTCGGAAACAAACTCTCCAGCTCTTGGTCTGACTTCCTGGTCACATATATACCAACTTATGGAAACAAAGTAAATTTCCAGGAAGAGGTGGGGAGCTCATAAACAGAAAAAGATGTGTTCAAACATAAGATCTAATTGTTGGATTATCACTGATAGGCTACAACCTTCAGTACAAATTCTCTCACAATTTTACCTTTATTAGACCGTAACTAGGCAAGGTTTCCTTTTTCATTGGAGAAAAATGCATCAAACTATTTGAATGATTTTTTTCCCACCCATTGTGTTGATATGCTTGCCTGCTGTTAAACTCAATGATCTTCTGTCGTACCAGTGGTTTCAACTTCTCCAGTTCATTCATAGAATTTAACAATCTCTATAGCAAGAGTTTGAAAATCAGATTACATCCAACAATGTCCAACACATTTTGACTAAAAGACAAGCGTTAAAATGTTAACCTTTCTTAATGATACTTTCTTGCTTTGTGGAGATGTTCTATAGTCTCGGTGACATGGAATTGTCTCAGAGACCAGGCTAACCAAACCAAACAGAAAGACACTCAATGCAGTATGGAAAAAAATTATATATATTGAATAATAATAAAGCAATGTATTTAAAGTTTAAACCATCCAAAGTGATGATAGCACACGATATCACGACAAGAACTTCTATTACCTAGAAAATCTTAGCAGCATGATATATAAATCAACAATATTATTCTCAGCACGAAAGATATCCGCCTGCAATAAAAAAAAATAATATTTGTAGCTGAGAAAGCATGCAGAACAAAGTAACAAGAAATTAAATATAGTTTCCGCAGTAATGTTTCCAGATATAAAGAGAATACCTATTAACTGGTATATATCCTACTAAACTTAGAAATTCTAAATGCAACAGTTGAGCAGATGATATATGTATTTCACAATTAGCAATTAACTGGTGAAAATTCCAATCTCTCTCTCTCATTCTTGCTTAGATAATGGCTATTTGCTTAGTAAAACACAAGATATTTTACAACTCGAAAATAAGCAAATAGCCATTGACTAAGAAAGAATAGTCACCCAATGAGTCAAATACTAGGTTGCACATTTCACAGGTATTCAACACCACTAGAAAGTGAACAAATAACTGCCATCAACTATGACACAAAACGTCAGGGAATTGAAACCAATTTTCAGTGCAAACGATGGATCACTACAAAATCCATACCAGGAATCTAAATTAGACCTTAAATCGAATGAAGGGTATGCTTATATTCATCTAAACAGCACAAAACCAGCTAAAGCATCGATTTTTATCAACGAGTTGAAGCCAAGCATCACCAACTACGAGTATCCACAATTCCTTCCTACTCGAAGATAATAACGCCTTTGAAGAACAGAAGAGAAATACCTGTTTGAGGATATTATCTGCAATCCGATAGTAGAAACGAAGAGAAATTCGATTATCAACTTCAAGCTTCTGAGTACTTGCAGCGATGTTGATTGTCTCCAAAGAAGACCTCATCTTTTTTACACGGAATATGCCAAAGCTGCGATTTTTACGGTAGAGAAAACGACACAGTTTCAGGGTCCAAGCTGTAGCTTAGCTCTGGTTCTTTGTCGTCAATGGCGGCTACGGCACACAGATCAGAATTTGCCATGTCATTTGGGATTTTGGTTGAGGGTCTGCTTGGATCAGAAACAAAATTACAAAACTCGTGTAAAATTAAAATCAATCAATTTTATATAAAACTGTTTGGTCGCTATTATTTTGTTAAAAAAAGATCTTTTTTTTATTAAAATTTTTTTTTTATTTTTTAATGTGTTTGGCAAATTTCTAATAATAAAAATAAAAGTACTAGTAAAATAAAAAAAAGATCTTTTTTGAGAAGCTGTAATTTACATCTTTTTTTAAAAGATTTTTTTTCTTAAAAAAAGATATTTTTCATGTAATAAATAAACAAAAAAGTACTTTTATATTGTTATATCCAAACATAATTGATTGATAAAAAAACCTTTTTACATGAGATATCCAAACATAAAATTACTTTTACTTTTCTATAAAATCTTTTAAAAAAAGATAACTCGAAAAAAGATTTTTTCTTAGAAGTTCACCCAAACAAGCCCTAAAGTAGTAATGCTGGTTTGGATTGCATTATTTTGATTAAAAAAAATCTTTTTATTTTTTAGTGTATTTGGTAAATTTTTAGTAGTAAAAATAGAAGTACTAGAAAAATAAAAAAAAAATATCTTTTTTTGAGAAATTGTAATTTACATTTTTTTTAAAAGATTTTTTTCCTTGAAAAAAGATGTTTTTTATGTAATAAATAAATAAAAAAGTACTTTTATATTATTATATTCAAACATAATTAGTCACCAAAAAATATTCAAACACAATTGACAAATAAAAAGATCTTTTTGTATGAGATACCCAAACATAAAGTTACTTTTACTTTTTCATAAGATCTTTTAAAAAAAGATAACTCGAAAAAATATCTTTTTTTAGAAGCTCACCCAAACAAACCCTTAAACTATGTCCACGGAACCACGATATTATAATTTAGAATAAAGTATATTTTTAGTCCCTAAAATTTAACAAAAATTTTAAAAATACCCCTAAGTTTTATTTTATTTCAATTTTGTTCTAAAAGTTTTCGATTTGCATTAAATATATCCCTGACGGTTAATTTTTCAAAAAATTTAAGACCGATTCAACAACAATTTCATAAGAACAACCTCTCAACACAAGTAAATCAAGCATAATTTTTATGCATTATTGTTAAATTGGTCTTAAATTTTTTGAAAATTTAGCCGTCGATTATATATTTGATTCAAATCGAAAACTTTTGGGACAAAATTGAAACAAAATAAAACTTAGAGATATTTTTAAAACTTTTGTCAAACTTTAGGAACAAAAAATATACTTTACCCTATAATTTAATAAATATAGAAAAATTCATATGAGTTTTATTTTAATTTTTTTTGTTTAATGTTAAATTTGATTAGAATATTTTAATAATTTGTATGTGAAATTTTATATTTAATAACAATAATTATATTCAATCTATATTCAAGTATTTCGTTAAAATTATTTTATATTTTAAATTTGTATTTATAAATAAATATTAAAATATATCACAAATATATCATTTTTTATTTGGTATATTAAAATAAAAATATGAGATAAAGTAAAAGCATAAAAATAAGGGCAATTTACCAAAATAAATAATTTGGCTTCCAATTTTATCAAAATACATATTTTGCAAAATAGATATCAAAATGCATTTTTTTTCATAAATTATGTAAACCGCGATAGAATCCACGATTTACAAATGAACGTAGGGGTCTCGCGGATTACGTTCGAAGCCAAACTGCACATAATCTGCGGTAGGAGTGTCGCGGTTTGTGTGTGAATTGCAAACGTCCATAAACCGTTACACCCCTGCTGCGGTTTATGTTGATATGCAAAATGGCTAAAAACGGCAGGGGTCTCGCGGTTTCTGTGTATACGTTTTTTTGCTTCCAGTTGAACATATTTTCAACCTAAACCTTCAACTTTAGCATAGTTTTAATTAAGCTTCTGTGTTTCACTCATGTATGACATCTCATAAGTGGAAAGCCCCTGACGCGGTAACGCTTGACGACCACGGTGTGGTTTTTGCTTTTTTATATAAATAAATAAAATAAAATGATTATTTCTTTAAATACAAAATAAAATTGCACATCATTTCAGTCATGGTACCAGCGAAATGCGACGCCTACAAAATAGAGCAGCAGCCATTTTTCTGCTGTCGCAAGCGAAATGACTTTCATTAGAATATTAGGATGGATAAGGAATGATCATATTGAATCTTCTTATTTAAACAATAATAAATTTGGATCTTTCACATAAAGGGAGAAGGGGTTGTTAAGAACAGGTTTAGATTTTATTTTTTATTTTTTTTTAAATAATTTTTATTTTCAATTTTTTACATTTAAATTTTTTTAGAAGATACTTTATTTTTAAATGTTAAAAATAATAAAAATATGTTCAGCTGGTCTATTTTTAAAATGTATTTTTTAATATTTTAAAATATAAAATTATATTTTTATTAAATGTACATTTTTAGTTATTTAATTTTTTTTAATAAGTTAACAATTTATTTTTATATAATATCAAACATGAAATACATTTGTTCAATTTATAGTCAATTTAGTTCTAAAATTTAGGATTGAAAAAGTATATTTGTTAAATTTTTTTATTTAGTATTGAGTACGTACTACCTGAATTAAAAGAGTTATGGTGAATAATAGATTAACTTAGGGGTGTGCATGGCCCGGCCCGGCTCGAAGATCCGACCCGGCCCCGAACACTTTAAGAGCTATTTTGGTGTGATTTCATCGGGTCTAGGGGTCGGGTAAGGGTCTCAAAAATAGACTCGGTCATTATTTCGGGTCGGGTCTGGGCCATGACTCGGGTCACCCGAAGTCGGCCCGGTCATCATCATACACAATTAATATTTTGTGTTATTAGTGATGGATGATGACTATTCTTATGTGGAATTTAAGTATGGTAAATCTTAATATTTTGTGTTATTAGTTATTATAAAACTATAAGTTAATGTTTTATGTTTAAAATGCATAAGATTTTAGACTAATGCATAATATTGTGCTATTTATATTGATTTAAATATTTGGTGTTATTAGACAATATTAGTATTGATTATGGTTATGCTTTAATTTTAGAGAAGGGTTGGTTCTTGTTATATTTTTCTAAATGAATTTTACCATATCAAATAATGGTTGGAGTCTTGGAAATTTGGATATTTTCACATGCTAGCTTATTCATCAAGGTAATGTATGTTAACGGCCCGATTTTCACTCGGTTTTTACCCGGTATAATCGTGGACCGAAAGTGTATAGGTTTCATCGGGTCTAGAGCCGGGTTCGGGTCTAATAAATAGGCCCGGTATATATTTCGAGTCGGATCTGGATCACATCAAACCGATTTCACCCGGCCCATACACACCCCTAGATTAATTTATTAGTCTTATTTTTTAATGGTTGATCTATATAAATGCAATTAATTATTTTAAGATTGTAATTTATTTTATATTTGATATTATATAAAAATAAATTATTCTTAAACTTAAAAAGTAAGAATTAGGAACATCATTGAGATTTTCCCTTGATCAAATAACAGAGAACTTAGCTAACGAAATGAGCCAATAATTAAAGAAGGCATAACCTGAAGAAAAAAATGTAAATAAAACTAAATAAATAAACACATCACAGGTCCCAAAAAATTGATCTTTTAATAAAATTGAAACAAAATAATAAAAAAGGTCGCTGAAAAAATCAACAAAAAAATATATATAAAAAAGAAAAAGCGGAATAACATGAGAATTGGGGAGCTTGATGTGAGAATCAAGAGTGAGACTAATGCCAGGAGTACAGTGATGTATGGTGATGTAGAACAAAAAAATGGAGATATAGAAGCGAAACATGGACGTTTGTAATTTACACACAAACTGCGACACCCCTACCGTGTGCAGTTTGGCTTGGAACGTAATTTGCGACCTATAGCGATTTACATTCATTTGTAAACCGTAGTTTTCTGTCGTGATTTATATAATTTATGAAAAAAATGCATTTTAATAAAATTAGAAGCTAAATTATTTATTTTAATAAATTACCCTAAAAATAAGATCAGTAAAAGAAAAAAAATAAAAGCTGGTATTTATAACTTAAGGTAGAATTGTATTTCTTTTTGTAACTTAACATAACCATAACTATAAGCATTATCAATTTTATAAGTTTATTTTTATTAGTTTATTTAACAATAACTCAATAAAACATTACATATTTGTCTAAAATCATAATGATATGAGATTTAATAAAATAATATTTAACTAAAAGTTCAAAAATTCAATTATTTACATAAGCATGCATTTAGATCATGGAAATACATATCATATTTTCTTTTTGTATAATGACACAATATATATATATATATATATATATATATATATATATATATATATATATAAAGAGGAATTCTAATTTTAAAATTAACTAAATATGTTTTTCGAATATAAAGTCAAGTGAATCAAATTCTAAACTTGCACTTTGATTTGTGAAATCCAACGAATTTTATAGCAATTGATATGTTTTTAAACTATATATTATTTGTATTTTAATTTTCAATTTTATTTATTTCATAACCTTCAGTTAGTTATATAGAATCAATAACATCATTTAATAAATGAGTTATGCTACACATACAAGTCTTTTTAGCTTACAAATCTTATAAGTTGGGCTAAGTCTAACAAAAACTACATTCACTCATTGGAGTATGATAATACGCGCGTCACTCAACCGTTTCCAAAGCGTGCTCTCACTCACCGTTATGGAAGACACTTCTTCTTCTTCACATTCCTCTTTCTCCTCCTCCTATTCCTTCTTCTTTTTCTCCTTCTATTTTCCGTTCTCCTCCTTTTTCTTCGCATGTTTCATTTTCATCTTTTTTTTATTCACTCATTGGAGTATGATAATACGCGCGTCACTCAACCGTTTCCAAAGCGTGCTCTCACTCACCGTTATAGAAGACACTTCTTCTTCTTCACATTCCTCTTTCTCCTCCTCCTATTCCTTCTTCTTTTTCTCCTTCTATTTTCCGTTCTCCTCCTTTTTCTTCGCATGTTTCATTTTCATCTTTTTTTTATTACTATTGTTGTTGCTGCATTTTTTTTCTTCTCCTATTTCTATTAATTTTGCAACATTATGTATTTTTTTTTGTTTAATTTTTTCTCCCAAGAAGAATTATAAGAAAACGAAATAAGAAGATGAGGAAGAAGAAGCAGTAGAAGATGAAGAGGAGGAAGAGGAAGAGTTTTGAATTATGCAGAACTTATTAAAATTAAAATACACCCAAATATCTTCGTGTTACACCAAAATTTACTGCAAAAACAGAAAAATATTTTTTCTAATACTGCATTTTTTTCTTCTTCTTTTTTTTCTTATTTCTTTCTTTCTTTTAGTTAAATGAATGTAAGTTCATCCTCTTCAAAGTAATTTTGCAGCATTATGTGTTTCTTCTTTTTTTTTGTTTGATTTTTTTATTATTGTTAATAGAGTAAAATAAGAAGAAACTTGAGAAGGTAAAATAAAAAGGAAAAGATGAATAAGAAAAAAAAGAAGAAGATGGTGATGATGATTAAAAAAAGAAGAAGAAGAAACAGTAGAAGATGAGAAGGAGAAAGAAGAAGAGTTTTGAATTATACAGAACTTATCCGAATACACTAAAAAATTCTTAAAATACACCCAAATATCTTCGTATTACACCCAAATTTGCTGTAGAAAAATGTTTCCTCTAATGCTATATTTTTTTTCTAAATTGAACCACACCTTAGCCACTTGATTGGATTCAAAACAATGATCAATTTCATTCTGGTTCAATTGACAATCTGAACCTGAATTATTTATTATCTTCAACAGTGAGATAACTGATGATGAAAGAGAAAGAGAAAAAGAAAAGAGGAGAAGAAATTTCAATGAAAAAAGAAGGAGGAGGAGGAGGAGGAGGAGGTGGTGGTGGTGGTGTTGATGACGATGATAACGAGAGAGAAAAATTACGAAGAAGAAGAAGAAGAGGCACCGAAAAAGAAGAAGAAGCACGGAGAAAAATGTGAAAACGCGTGAATATAAATGACTTGTATAGAAAAACGCATGAATATAATATTCATAATTGAACATTTATGAATATTAATAATAATCACTTAGATAAAAAAAAATTCAAAGTAAACATAGAGTAAAATAGAAGCAATAAAAAATAAAAAGTGTTTGTTTCTGTATGATGATAAATTCATACGTATCGATGCATTTAAAATATAGACAAATAACAATAAACTATGTGAAATTTATTTTCCACGTCAGCATCAAATTTTTAAAAAAATATATATATCATATCATTAATTTTATTAAAATAATTTTATAATTTAATAAAAATAAAAAATATTTTTTCATTTAATTTTTTAAAAGATTTAAATACTCTTTTTAATATATTAGACAAAATTTATTTTTTTAGATTAATCAAATTATTTAATTTTACTGTTTTAAAATTTAAATAATCTAAAAATAAAAATAAAAATACATTTAATTATTTATCTATATTAAAAAAATTATTTCAATTTTATTGACATTCTGCATGAACCCTAATCAATCATTCATGCAAAAAAAAAATCTAAAAAATAAAAAAAAATACTTGTTCTTTGTTATCTTGGATTTCTCACCCAACTCTCTCTCCTCTCTTTAAATTTGTTTCTTCTCTCCGATAAAAGATAAAGAAGACGAAGAAGCTTCCTCTACGGCGCTCTGCCAAGGTCACCGCCGCAGGATTCGCGCGTGCCTCACCCAGCCGAGTAGAACGTCATCGCGTTAGAGAGCGTTGCCATCTTCCTCATTTTAGAGAGCGTCACCGTCTTCCTCGTTCCAGAGAGCGTCGCCGTCTTTCTCGCCTTCTTCCTCGTTTTTCATCACCGTCGTCAGTCTCTCCCTTCCAGTAACATCCTCTCTCTGATTTCTGTGATTTTAATTATTATAGAATTGTTTTTATTTTTGTAATTAATGTAATTTGATTTGATTTCTGTGATTTTATATTAGTTGTTGTTAATTTTGACAAAATAAAAAACTTAAGCATCAATTTGAGGGATTGTTGTTGGAGCTTCTGGGGGTGCTAGTTTTCCTGGAATTGGGGTCTCATTAGGGGAAGTCTGCCATGATTATCTTAATGGGCGATGTATAAAAGTCGATTGTAAGTCGAATCACCCACCTCATAATTTGCTAATGACTGCATTAGCTGTAACGACCTCAATGGGAACACTTAGCCAAGCTCCTATGGCTCCATCTGCTGCTGCAATGGCTGCTGCACAGGCAATAGTTGCACATTTACCTAGTTGTCACCACTTTTGGACCTTGATTCTCTTATATAAGCCACCTTCTACCCTACTACGTATTTTGATCGAATATGGCTTTCACAATTTTTGTTAGACTCGTTGCCAAGGTTGAACCTTAGAGCCGTTCAGTTATATATAATTTTAAATTCTGGAATCCTTCTCTACTATTCATATTATGAATGACTAGTCAAAATAAGAAGTTCCAATTTGCCTTCTAGTATTTACAATTGATGAAGCTTTTATAAAATGTAGTTTTGCAGCAGAGGTTTTTCATGGTTTGCAGGAACAAGTAATGACAACTGCTTCTAGGAGCCGTAGATTTGATGGTTCGTGTTCAAAACATTGAGGCTTCCTTACCGCCATTAGAGAAGGCTGTATTGGCACAAACAAGTCACATGCATTTTGCTTATACATCTGGTACGATTTATTTTGAGCAATTATTTCGCCTTGTGTGGATTTACTGAAAATGGTTCCTTGGAATCTGATAATGATATTTTCTTTATGTATGGTTTTGCTTTTGAAAGATAAAGTCATTGTATTTCTCTATATAGATAGATTGAGCCATCTAGCCAATCGCTCTATAAAGTTTCATTTGCTTTGTCTGACATTGTCAATACTTAATATAATGACCCCTGTTAGCTTGCATGCCCTTAAATTGTTAGGAGAAATCTAAATATTTAGAAAACTAGATTACTTAAACCTTCTAGTGACATACGCACTATATTTTGTTCATGTTTGTGTTCTTTTTTGTTTTTCCAGATTACTTAATGTTTTGATTTGACTAGAGATATAATTATTATTATTTGTTGAATATCAGATTAGAGATATAGGCTTTATATAAGTTATTCTGTTTTGATATAGTTTTTGTTTTTAGATATTTGTTTCTGTTGTTATAAGAGATACGTTGCAAGTACAATTCTTAACCAACCAAAAATCCACTTATCAATTTAGAAGGGTTGTCACAAAATTAAAATTAAAATACTGGGAGTATGAATCTCAGGTCGTCTCCTAACGAGTTGCAGAAAGATGTGCTATTTTATTAATCAGATGTTTTCTAAAAATGGTTGAGTTGATAAACAGGAAATTAAATCAGAGAATTTATGTAATTTAAATAAAAACCTTGACCGGGAGTAGATTAGTTGGAAGCCCTATCCTTGATGGAGTTCTCCCAAGATAAAAGTGATAATTAAAGGTTGCCTGCTCAGTTATCCTTTACCAGATAAAGGAAAGTTAAGCAAGTTGGAAGTCAGTTTCTATTCACCAGTTCTAATCCTCTCCCTTGGGAAGGACTAGTGTCAGTGATTAGAGGGCGACCCAACGCGAAACCCAACTATAATTTTACACTTGAGCATCCAACTCAAGGTCCTCCTTTCAATCAACTCCCAATCAAGTTATGGAACTACTCGCTCATTATGATTGTAAAATCCACGACATAAGAAAGGAAAATATTGAAAGACATGATAAATAATAATAAAAATGATCAATTAAAAATAAAAATAGTTCTTGTATTAATAAATTCTAAAAATAATCCAATAATAATTCTGAGTAAATGAAGGATATGGAAGAGTAAGTGACAAGTAAGGAAACAAACTAGAATGACGAAGTCTTGACGGAAGTAATAACTCTTCTCAATATCCCAGTCCAAAAAGCAATAAAATCAAAATCCTAAGAACTATGAATGTGTAGAGAGAAAACCTAGAGGAGGAGTAAAATCAGATCTAAAACTAAAATTATGCGGAATGAATATTGTTCTCTGGTCTCTGCATGTTTCCTGGCTCTAATCAGCTTTTCTAGACCGAAAATTGGGTCAAAACAGGGCCCAAAATTGCCCCCAGCAAATTCTGCAGATTCTGCAGATCGCGCATGTCACGCGATCGCGTCATTCACGCGTTTGCGTCATTCACGCGTTCGCGTCATCCAGCGTTTTGCCTTGCCACGTGTGCGCGTCGTCCACGCATTCGCGTTACTTGTGCAGTTTCCAATCCGCGCGATCCCGTGAGCCATGCGTCCGCGTCACTGCAATTTCCTCTATTTCGCGCGGTCGCGTGAGCCATGCGCCCGCGTCACTTCTCGCTGGTCATCTCCTCAATTTCTTGTGTTTCTTCCATTTTTGCAAGCTTCCTTTCCAATCTCCAAGTCATTCATGCCCTATAAAACCTGAAACACTTGACACACAGATCACGGCATCGAATGGACTAAAAGAGAATTAAAATACAAAATTAAAAGTCTCTAGGAAGCAGCTATTCAACCATGAAGTAATTTCGGGAAGGAATTATAAATGCATGCTAGTCATATGAATAAGTGGGTAAAGATTTGATAAAACCACACAATTAAGCACAATGTAAACCATAAAATAATGGTTTATCATTGTCGTTGGATCTATACTATTAAGGTCGGCTCAGATGGAACCATTGATCGATTAAAAACCCGCCTTGTGGCTAAGGGCTACACTCAAATCTTTGGTTTGGACTATGGTGATACCTTCTCTCCTGTTGCGAAGATGGCCTCTGTTCGTCTTTTTCTTTCTATGGCTGCCATTCGCCACTGGCCTCTTCATCAACTTGATATTAAAAATACTTTCTTACATGGTGATCTCGAGGAGGAAGTATACATGGAGCAACCTCCCGGGTTTGTTGCTCAGGGGGAGTCTTCCGGCTTAGTATGTCATTTACGCCGATCTTTATATGGCTTGAAACAATCCCCTCGAGCTTGGTTTAGTCGCTTTACTGCTGTTATTTCTAAATTTGGCATGATTCAGAGTGAAGCAGATCATTCAGTTTTCTCCCGTTATTCTTCCTCTACGACCTCCATATATCTGGTTGTTTATGTGGATGATATTGTCATTACTGGAGATGATCATGAGGGAATCACTCAGTTAAAACAGCACTTGTTTGATCACTTTCAGACTAAGAATATAGGGAAGTTAAAATATTTTCTAGGAATTGAAGTGGCACAATCTAATGCTGAGATCTGTATCTCACAGAGAAAATATGCTCTGGATATTCTTGAAGAAACTGGAATGTTAGATTCTAGACCTATAGATACACCAATGGATTCCAACACAAAACTTAGTCCAGATCAAGGAGAACCTCTTGCAGATCTTGGTAGATATCGCAGATTAATTGGCCGATTGAATTATTTGACAGTCACTCGGCCAGATATTTCATTTGCCACAAGTATCCTAAATCAGTTTCTTGACTCCCCATGCGATAGTCATTGGGACGCAGCTGTTAGAGTCCTTAGATATATCAAAGGTGCTCCAAGAAAATGTTTGTTGTATGAAGATAAAGGACATAACCAGATTGTTGGGTATACTGATGTAAATTGGGCAGGATCTCCATCTGATAGACGTTCTACATCTGGTTATTGTGTTTTTATTGGTGGAAACTTGATATCTTGGAAGAGTAAGAAGCAAAATGTTGTAGCAAGATCTAGTGCGGAAGCTGAATATAGAGCTATGGCACTTGCCACATGTGAACTTATATGGTTGAAGCAATTAGTTAAGGAACTTAAGTTTTGTGAGCCGAGTAAGATGGAACTGGTGTGCGATAATCAAGCTGCCTTACATATTGCTTCCAACCCTGTGTTTCATGAACGGACCAAGCACATAGAGATTGATTGCCATTTCATAAGGGAGAAGTTGCAAAGTGGGAAAATAGTAACAGCCTTTGTCAACTCCAACGATCAACTTGCAGATATTTTCACCAAAGCTCTCCGAGATCCTCGGATACAATACATATGTAACAAGCTTGGTGCATATGATTTATATGCTCCAGCTTGAGGGGGAGTGTCGAATATCAGATTAGAGATATAGGCTTTATATAAGTTATTCTGTTTTGATATAGTTTCTGTTTTTAGATATCTGATTCTGTTGTATCTCCTAGTATTAAGGGATTTTTTATTTCTGTACCTATATATATATATATATATATATACGTCGAGAGATGATTCTCTCAAGGAATTCATCCAAAACACAATCCTTGTCTCACTTCATTCGTGTATTTCAAGTTTATTCTCAAAGGTGGATTTTCTTAGCCATCATTATTACTTTTGGATTTTATGATCCTTTATGATTTTTCTTTTAGTGGTGCTCGTTATTATGCTATTTTGATATTAGGATTGATTTGATTATAATCAATAGATTCAGAATCATACATATCAGTAAATAGTAGTTTTTTTTATATATGAGTTGCTTTTAGGGAGTTAATTTATCCTATGCAGTAGGATTTTTAGTGTATCCACAAATACATATATGGATTTGCTTATTGCCGGAACTAAATATCGTGGTGAGTTTGAAGAGAGGTTGAAGAAATTGATGGAGAAAATTAAACAAAGTGATGAGATAATACTTTTTATCGATGAAATGCACACTCTAATTGGAGCCGGAGCAGCTGAAAGGCTATTGATGTTGTTAACATACTAAAACCTGCTCTTGCAAAGGTTATTGATGCAGATGGAGCATATTATCATAGAGGAGAATATGATGGCTGCCCAGGAGATTATTGAACTGTTCTGTGAATTAATTGCTGTGAGACTACCCATAATCGAGGCACAAAGGTATTCTAACTTTGTTTGCTGGTTTGAATTTACTTTACATCATTGACATCTAAGTAGGATTTACAATTAAGGTAGCAATGTGTAGAACATGCATTTGTTAACATGAAGTATTTTTTTTCTCACTAAAAGTAGCACTAACGCCCCCCTTTCCTTTTTTTTTTCCTGAATTATTCATCTTTCACTTATTATTTGTCAATTGTTCAGCTTTTTGTTTCCAGGTTAGCTTAGAAATCTCTTAGGATTTTTAGTAATATAAATCAATATCTATGTGGATCAGAATAGGTTTTTGTCTATCTTCTATATGCCATTTGACTCGTTATTTTATCTCATAAAATTTTTAATGTTTCTCAGGGAATGTCCCCTAGATTTGAAGGAAGCCATATCTATTGTATGTTTTGCTGCACCCAAATGTGTAAATCTGCTAGAGTTATTGTAGGTTCAGCAGGCATTTGCTGCCAAATATGAGAAGAAATTTTTATCTACTGCTACTGAACTCAGGTCGGACTGTGGTGTTAATTGCCAGGTTCTTTAACTTTTCATCCTATGTGGAGAAAATCATTTATATAGACTTACCATTAAGGATGGAAGTTATTCTCTTTTATGACATTTTTTCTTGTAAATTTCACTTGATTTTTTATTTTTTTAAAAATATTTTTTATTTTTTTATTCGTCGAATAATGCTAAACCCGGAAATTTGATTTTTTTTTACTGCACTTGTTCACAAATTAAGAATATATTAATTTTAAAAATTTAAAGTTTTTTATTTTTTGGATATTTTTGAAATTTTTTACTTTCGTACTATTAAATAAATTTTATTTTTTTAGTTTAAAAATAAAAAAAAATAATAAATTTACAGATCTATTGTTTACTAAATATTGCTGGACTTTATTTTATTTTTATATTTTAAATAAAAAAATTTAATCTTATAATATTAAAATTGAAAAAAAAATTGGTTTTTTAAAAATTTTTAATTTTTCTAAAAATATTTTTTTTATTTACTGGATAATGCTACACACGGACACCTGACTTCTTTTTTTGCTGCACTTGTTCACAAATTAAGAATAAATTAATTGTAGTTTTTTTTTATATATATAATATATGGGTATGTCTAAAATGAGTACAATAATTATGTGCTTATTGTATGCGCCATATCTATACAAACCATTAGATTTGATTAGATGAAAATCAAAGGCTAATATGAAAGAAGAACATTGATAGACTCTAATAAATACAGAATATCATAGTATATAAATAAATATTTTAAATGGCAATACTTTAATATACAATACTTTAAAAGGTAACAGAATCTTTTATTCTTAAATAATTAAATATAAAATATATAAATACAAAAATATGAGTATTCTTTATTCAATAAGATTAATTATTATGCAAAAATTTTTTATGATATTAAAAAATTATATTGAAATAAAATTTTAAACTGTAACATAAAAATATAAAATAATTAAAATTTTATTTTATATTACTTGACAAATAATTAGATTATTATATTCAAAATTTATTAACTAACAAATTTTATTAAAGATATTATTATATAATATAATTTTTTATCAAAATATTTTAAAAATATAATTTATTTAAAATATTATATATAATACATTAAAATATTAACTTTTTTATTTTTTTATTTTTTTAAAAACAAAATAAATAATATAGTTCTAAAAATATGCCTATCATATTACAAATTTACTAATATAAGTAAATATCTATATTTCGTTTTTCTAAAAGAAATTGAGAAAAATAAAAAGAGGTTAATATTTTCATGTATTATATATAATATTTTAAATAAATTATATTTTCAAAATATTTTGATGAAAAATTATTTTATATAATAATACTTTTAATAAAATTAGTTAATTAATAAAATTTTGAATATAATAATCTAATTATTTGTCAAGTAATATAAAATAAAATTTTAATTATTTTATATTTTTATGTTACAGTTTAAAATTTTATTTTAATATAATTTTTAATATTATAAAAATTTATTGTATAATAATTAATCTTATTGGATAAAAAATACTCATATTTTTGTATTTATATATTTTATATTTAATTATTTAAGAATAAAAGATTCTGTTACCATTTAAAGTATTGCGTATTAAAGTATTGTCACTTAAAGTATTTATTTATATACTAGGATATTCTATACTTATTAGAGTCCATCAATACTCTTCTTTCATATTAGTCTTTGATTTTCATCTAACTAAATCTAATAGTTTATATAAATGTAGTTTATCCAATAAGTATATAATTGTTGTGCTCATTTTAGACATTCTCAAAAATAATAAATCATGCTAGGTGATTGAAAATTTGAAATACAAAATCAGCCAACAATATGATAAGTTGATAACATATTAAAATATATATTAGGGTTAAGTATGATTTTGGTCCCTAACATAGAGGCCAAAAATTTATTTCGTCCCTCGTCTTTTTTTCGCAACAAAAAGGTCCCTTAGGTTCCGGTTTGTTTTAAAATCGTCCCTCGGACGATTTTACCCCTGTGGTCGTTAGGTTTATTTACGACCGTTTTAACGGATATGGGAAACGTTAATTAATATAAATAAATAATAATAGAAGGATTAAATCAAGAAATTGAATGAATGTGAAGTGCAGGGGAGGGAGGAATAACGACGGGAGCTGCTGCTGAAGGTCGACGGCTAGGGTTCAGGAGACAGTGGCGTCCATGGCTTTCCAGAGCTCAAGAGCCTCACGTTTTCGTTCAGATGCAAAGGAGTTACTCTGTGGCCATGGTGAGAGGTTGATTTTGCGAACATCATCGACGAAGGATAACCCTGGACGAAGATTTTGGGGTTGTGTATACTATGAGGTAAGGTGTTCTTCCTATTTTGCTAATGTGGGTCTGAGAATTTGGGATTTCTTCATATGTTTCTGTGGCTCCTATTAGGTTCAGGATGGGTGTGATTTCTTTAGATGGGCAGATCCGGAACCTGGAGGTGTTCAGCAAGAGGTTGAATTTGTAAGAAATAGGAGGAAGATAACGAAATTAAAGGCAAGATTGAAGGAGTTGGAGACCAAGCTTTGGGTTGTGGCTGCTCTATGTTTTGCTGGGTGGGTGGGCTTTTTGTTCTTATTCCTGCAGAATCGTTACAACTTGAAGCACCCGAATGGAATGCATTTAGGTTATAGATGATTTGGTAAGGAATGTTATGAGGTTTCCTGTGTTGTGTGGGTAGAGTTTGAGGGTATTCTGTGATGTTACAGTGGTATAGGTTTGTAGCATCTTTGAAACTGTTTGAATTAATGAAGAAAAGTGTTGTTTAATGTTGCCCAAATTGTCACCTTCTTTAATGGTGGAGTTGTGTTATTTTGTAATGTAAAAGAAGTAGTTTATGAGCAAAGCAGAAAAGCATTCAATAGAATATCTGAAAATTCAGCAATTAGTAATGGAATATTTCATTTGATGACTAGTTAAAACATACACAAATATTTTGTGTTTGCCTCCACATGCCTAGTACCAAAAAATAGAGAAGCAACACTTCAAGTGTCCTCAGGCACTTAATACCAAAATACAGTATTCAAACCAATGTAACTAAGGTAATGTTCTTAATGTAAATAGCCAATACCAAAATACAGTACTCAAACCAATGTAACTAAGGTAATGTTCTTAATGTAAATAGCCAATACCAAAATTAAAAACACTGCTTGCAAAACATTAACACAAGAGTCACAAAAGATTTCACACTCAAATGTTAAAGATTTCCCCACTGAGATGGGGGTAGATGAGGTGCACTGCATTGAATCATAGAAAAGGGCCTCTTCCTCACAGATGGCTGGCTAGGAGGCTGTTTGTTGCTGGTGGAGGTTGCAGAAGATGCAGCCTTGTTCTTGGTCTGGGCCAGGATGTTGGGCTGAGTGGATGCTTTCTTGGGCTTGGTGGAAGCTTTCTTGGGCTGAGGTGCTTCTGTGGTGGGCCGGGCTTCATGTTTCTTGGGCCTTGTGGGGGTTTTCCTGGTATGGGATGCTGGCAGATTGGTTGGTGATGGTGCAGTATTCCTCTTTCTCCCTCCCCAAGCTGTCTGACCAGGTGCCAGCTTAGGTGCATTCTTCTTAGCTCTTTTGGTTGAACTTTGAGCCTACAATAGTTATGAAAATCATATAGAAAGTTACACACATATCATATAACAGTAAAATTATATAGTTGGCAATCATAATGGTAGTTGAACCCTAGAATAGCATATCATAGACCCTCTTACCCTCTTCTTAGGCTGGCTGCAGCCGCTCTTCTTGTGTCCAACTCCACCACAGTTGGAGCATCTCTGGAATTCTCCCCTCCGTGACAGATGAGTCTGGCTTCTATTGTCTTCATCTGCAGCCCCTCTTTTCCTCTTCTTCACCGGTCTGTGGCTTGGCCTCCTGTATGGAGGTGGGATGACATCATCATATTGAGTCCTCTCCCATAGCTCTGGGCCATTTACAGGGTGTATCACCTCCTGGTAGCACTTGATGTAGGCCTCCTTCTTGTAGCAGTAAGCCACATATGATTCCAAATTAAGGCCCTTGAAGGTGATGCAGCTGATGACATGAGGACAAGGAATCCCACTCATTTGCCAAGTCCTGCAAGAACATTCACCAGTAGCCAGATCCACAACATACTTATCTAGACCACACATAACCTCGTAGTTGCTAGCAGATGACCAGTAAGGCCTCCAGTCCCTAGCTAAGCTTGCCCATTTCTCTAATTTCTTGGTAATCATTGGCATAATATTTCTTGGATAATTAAGAACCCTTTCCCTATTTGCAGCCCATCTAGTCATCATATAAACCCTAATATCCTTTAACATGCTCACAATTGGTTTCTCTCTTGCTTCTACTAACACAGCATTGAAACTCTCACTCATGTTATTAACAAGACTGTCACATTTAGATAGGAAGGTAAACCTGGATCTTGACCAGAACCTTGGTGGAATGCCATTGAGATGTCTAAATGCTCCCTCATTTAGAACTCGCAAATTTTTCATCTCCTTCTCCCAACTCTGCCAATGACTTGCTTTAGCACACCTCCACATCTTGTTCTTTAGCTCTAAACCAGGAAACTTCTTCCTGAAGTTGCTGTAGAGATGCCTGACACAGAACCTGTTATCCACCCCTGGAATGACCTCTTCAAACGCCGGCAATAAGCCCTGTTTACAGAAGGTAAGATTTCAAACTATTAGTTCATATATAAATGTATACAAGGACAAGTTGCATTGCTGATATATGGTGAGTTACCTTTTGCTGATCAGACATAAACGTGCACTTTACAAGGTTGTGTGGGCCTAAGTCATCAGACAGGTGACGCAGAAACCAGACCCAAGAGTCCTTAGTTTCCGCCTCCACAACCGCATACGCAATTGGAAGAATCTGGTCATTTGGGTCTCTTCCGACTGCAGTCAACAGTTGTCCACCTTGGGGGGTTTTCAAGAAGCAACCGTCCAGCCCAATGAACCTTCTGCAGTGTTGAAAACTTTTCTTGCAAGCATCAAAGCATACATACATTCTTTGGAAAATACAATAGTTCATCAGTTCTACGTTCTGTCTCTCTTGAGCAAAATCTGGTGATCTAATAACCTTCAGAATCACTGTGGAACCTGGGTTTGTTCTTAGGAGTTCATGGCAGTAGTCGTTTATTCGCTTGTACTGCTCCCTAAAGGCGCCCTGTATCTGACTCAAAGCCTCCTGTTTTGTCTTAGCTGCCATTGCCCTGGTAACGGTTAGGTTCTATTTTTTGTGAGCCTTTGCAACCAGCTCCTTCACCTTGATCTTTGGGTTGGATTCAACTTTCTTCTTAAACTGGCTACCCAACCATTTGCTGTGCATAATCCCAACCCGGTGTGTCTGCATGCAGGTATGTTGGAGATTCATGCTTCTTAGTTGCCACGTGGACTCCTCACCGACCCTGTGTGCATATAACCAAAATGGGCAGCCTTTCTGACAAACAGCTCGGACCCTCACCAAGTCACACTTCTTGAACTTAATGTTCCTAGCTGTGTTGACTGCATAGGCCGCCACTGTGTCCTTGAACTCCTGCCGAGATTCATACAATGTCCCCACCTTCCATTGGTACTTTTTCATCTCCTTTTGTGTCTTATGCACTGGAAACCTCTGCCCCCCCTCCTCAGCATGATCCTCCCCATCATCAGCATCTATCCCTATTACATGGTCCTACTCCAATTCATCACTGTCAACTGCATCCTCATCATCCAAATCACTTGTAACAACCTTTTTGCCCTTCTCCACATTACCCTCATTTGGCACAGCATTATCTTCACCGAATCCACTTTCATAGTCGTACACCTCATCACTGTCAGTGAAGTGGATGTCTTCCACACTATTTTTCTCTTCATCAGATGAAAAGTATGTTGGGTCATCACTGTCTTCGCCACTGCTAACATCATCACTAACCGCCTCATGTCCCTCTTGGCCTAATTCCAGTCCACCATCCTTATTCTAGCATTCTTGTTGACCAGTAACCCTAACTCCATCACTGTTATCTACATTGCCTTCGAATACCACTAAATCCATACCACCACCTAAGGGTTTCTAATTCTGGCCACCTACCGTTTCTCCCCCCACGTCCAGAAAACCCACCTCCGGAAATCCCTCGGCATCCTCAACCTCATGCACCACAAACAAATCAACAAACTCTCTCCTCCCTGCTATGGTACACATTTCAATTGCCTATGTGTCACCTCCCAACAGCTTCAAGTGACGCTCATAATCATCCTCAGTTGGGTCTTTGTACCATAACGCGGAAATGTTGGATTTCAGGTATCCAAGCTATCTCAGTTCCTCGTATGCCTCAAACACACTCCACCGATCGCCGTCAATGTCCTCCACAACTGTTGATTGACCCTTCAAGTACTTGAACACACCATTTTCATATCCAAATAACCCACCATGGTGCACCCGCATGTTGAAGAGCGCCATCTCCTTCCCGAAAAACCCTATTAATCATCACAGGGAGTTAGTCAACCAACTATGAATAACAACAACTACAATCAGTTCAAACCATACCCTTCCACACACCTTCGCACAATCCACATTACGAAACGATAAATTACATTCACATAATGCTTACCTTGCCAAGGGATTTTTGTTGGAACGAAGCCAAGTTAACAACCCAGGAAGTTTTCCGGCAACCTCTCTCAAGCTACCAACGCCGGACGTCGCAGGAAGGCCTTCCAAGGGTTTCGCACAATCGTTTCACACAAACGTTTCACTCAGGAGCCCTGTTCTCAGACAAAGCGTTGCTTGGAAAAGGAAAATTGATCTCGCGGAAAGTAATACCAACCATTAAGGGCATTTTCGTATTAAAAATTTATTTTTGGGGGCAAAGGACGATTTTAAAACAAACCAGAACCTAAGGGACCTTTTTGTTGCAAAAAAAAGGCGAGGAAGGAAATAAATTTTTGGCCTCTACGTTAGGGACCAAAATCATACTTAACCCTATATATTAAAAATAAGTTAAATTATATATATATATAGTAGTCTATAATTTTTTATGTACATATAATATTTTTATAAATTAATTAACGGATTAACTTTTGAAGTAGAACTCAATTTTAAATATGAAAATATATAGTTTAGTTTATCAAAAAAGAAATATTTGAATTTATTTGTCACCTTTTTAGGTAACTATATTTTCTTACCTTTCGTTTTTGGATCATATATATCAGGTTTTGTTAATTTTAAATTAGGCACGTGGGCTTCCCAATTTTGTCTCCTCCCTTAGTAGTTAATACTTCAATTTGATTTTATATATATGGTGAATTTTATTGTGACTTTGTTATGGTACTTAATTTTTTTTTTAAAGTAAAAAATAATTAAAATATTTAAAATAAAAAATAAATTATGTAAAATTTATTAAATATTATTTATTTACCTTTTTTAATAACTTAAGTAGAAAGTGATAGACGCCATAACATTCACCTATATATATATATATACAAAACAATGATTTCAAAGAGAGAAAGAGATATAATTATAAAAACATCAATGGGTCTTTATGCTCGAAGCATTTTTATGGTATGGCTTCTCCTTCTTATGGTTTAGTTATTATTATTAAGCAGCGGCCAATTTACACCAAAAATACATGTGACCATCCAAAATTACATGCAAAAGCATAAAGACTTAATAGTTCATTGTAAATCCAAAGAAGATGATCTTGGAGCGAGGCTTGTGAAGTATATGGATACATATGAGTTTGAATTTAGACTTAATTTTTTTGGTGGCACACTTTTCTTTTGTAGCTTCCGATGGCAAGGTGTGTGTCATTAGTTCGATATATATAATGAAAATAGAGATTGGAAGAAGTGTAAACAATGTATTTATAGAATATATGAAAATGGACCTTCTAGATATGTACCAAATAATACAGATATTTGGTATTCATAGAATCCAGATCGATATTGATTTTTTTTATATAAATATTTTGGATGATGGATTTACAAGATCACCACCAATAAAGATGTTTTTAATAAATAAATTCTTGAAATAAATTTTTTTATAATATTAAAAAATTATATTAAAATAATATTTCAATCTGTAACATAAAAATATAAAATAATTAAAATTTTATTTTATATTACTTGATAAATAATTAAATTATTATATTTAAAATTTATTAATTAATTATTTTTATTAAAGATATTATTATATAATATAATTTTTTTGAAAAATATTTTTAAAATATAATTTACGTATATATAAGATTGTATAATCTACGTGTATATATATAATGTATCATATAGTCATTACTTATTAGACTATTAATTTTATTTAACACATTTCAGATACTTCTATATCGAATAATGCCAGTTTAATTGATCCTTAAGTCCTGTTTGGTTTTTTTCAGCATACTTTACTGTGAGAGTTTGATTTGGGCAGTGTGCTAAAGAAAAATGAAATAAAAGAAATCTTTATATATTTTAAAAATATTTTTATGAAAAATTATATTATATAATAATATCTTTAATAAAAATAATTAATTAATAAATTTTAAATATAATAATTTAATTATTTATCAAGTGATATAAAATAAAATTTTAATTATTTTATATTTTTATGTTACAGTTTAAAATATTATTTTAATATAATTTTTTAATATTATAAAAAAATTTGTATAATAATTAATTTTAATAAATAAAAAATATTTAGATATTTTGTATTTATATATTTTATATTTTATTATTTAAGAATAAAAGATTCTGTTGCCATTTAAAGTATTGTATATTAAAGTATTGTCATTTAAAACATTTATTTATATACTATGATATTCTGTATTTATTAGAGTC
This sequence comes from Arachis hypogaea, assembly GCF_003086295.3. NCBI lineage: Eukaryota > Viridiplantae > Streptophyta > Magnoliopsida > Fabales > Fabaceae > Arachis > Arachis hypogaea. The sequence continues at coordinate 39,617,873 of NC_092048.1, read as the reverse complement.
CATCAATGCTCTTCTTTTATATTAGTATTTGATTTTAATCTAAATAAATCTAATAGTCTATATAAATATAGCACATTCAATAAACACATAAATGTTGAGCTCATTTTAGAGATACTCTTCATAAACTCATAAATACCAATCATGTTCTTTCCATTGTGACGAAAAACGTAATAAATATATGTAATCATGAAATTAGACAATAACAAAATTTTGTATAATTGTTATTCAATAATCAACTTAGAAAATGTGGTATATTAAGCCTATTACTGATAATTTTTTCAATCATGCTACATAAAGTCATATACACTAAAATCCTATTACTAAATCAACCACCAATAATAAGTTTTTTAATGCAATTCTTCTAAAATTTTTATAGATATTCATTATGCATAATTTGTATTTTCTTAAAAATAGTTCTTAAAAGGACGAATTATATTGTACAACATTATGATGGTCATCTTTATGGTTACCACTATTAATCTCTTTTAAATATTATTTATTGTAATAATATATTATTTTTTTTAAATTAGAATTAAGATTTAAATTTAAGACTTTTAAATTAAAAAAAAATTTATATCATTTAAATTATAACTCACTCATTGACTTATATTTCTTGTAATAATGCATTATTACAAGAACATCATCTATGATATATATACTCTCAACATATTACAGTACATAGTATAAAGATTAGTATAAAGATTAGTTATTTAATTAACAAGTATCTTCTCTCCACTCAGAGCAACTATATATTTATCATTGTTATAAGATACCTCCCTACATGGTCCATTGTTTGTTATATGCCAATTGCATTGTTCACATTTTCCGTGTCGCTTTAATTTGTTGATCATATATGTCAAACCAATGATGACAAGCACCATCTCATCGAAATCTACAATAAAAAAGTAGTGTTCCACCAAAGACATTGTTTGAATATATTAACATCAATTAATTCTCGTTAAAATTATTTAACGTATGTGAATATTTATTATAGAATATTACGTATTTATTATCTAAATTCTCTTAACACCAATAAATAATTTTGTATATTGTATCATTTTATATAATTAAAATACACACAAATCAATTCTTTATTATTTTCTCTTACTTCTCTAATATAATATCAGAATTATAGTATTCTCACTGTAAAAAAATTATTAAATACCGTCGGATTTAACAGCAGAATGAATCTAACGGTATAACCCTCTCTGATAACTACTTACCGTCTGACGCTAATTTTCATCGGATTTAGCGACGAAAAAGAGAAACTATAATAACGGAATTTGTTGAACGTTACTGTCGGATTTTAGTGCCATATTGTACGTCTCCGCGCTATTTTACCGCCGATTAATTCAACGGTAATGTCGACGGAAATTTTTTTGTGAAATTTTTTATAAAAATTGGTTGGGCTATTACCGTCGGTATATTCCGATAGTAGTATTTTTTATTTTTTTCAGTAATTATTTTTCGTCCATTTATAACATTGCTTTAAACTTGATATAAAATATCAAACATACAAAGTAAAAATATGGAATAATGGTAATTGAAATATCTGAAATAATGTTAATTATATTACATTCTTCTCAAAATTTGATAAAGAAATACATAAACACTACTATTTGAATGCCAGTACCCAAAATGATATTGTATTATAGAATTCAGCAATGTGACATATGGTTGTCCACATTAACATTTCGTTAGCGTATGTATATAAAAAATTGTTCCAGAAATTAACATGAGTTACATTTGTAAAATATAGAGACTAAATAAAGACAATTAAAATTTTAAGATTAAATTGAGGCTCTATATAAATTTAGGAACCAAATTAAGCATTATCTCAATAAATTCAAGAAAGATTATAAATGCAAATACCATGCTTTAATTTTATTGTATGCATGAAGTAAACCGTCTAAGTAAAACATATTTAAAATATTAGATATAAAAGCAAAATAAATAAATGAAACATTAAAGATAAAATTAAAATCAAATATAAATATTGAGAAAAAAAATTAAATGTAAATATTGAATAGATTTTAATAGAGCTGCTATCCGTTCGTGCTCCATCACCTGAAAAGAAACTGAACCTTTTAAAGGAAATTGTTGTTGAGCATGAGATAGAATGGGATCCAGCTACTTCAGAAACTGAGTTCTTTAAGAAACACGAGTACTTGGTAGTAAGTACTAGGCAGTAGTGACTAGTGCAACAGTAACAATCTCATGTTGGCTTTCCTTTTTTTACAGGATTGCATTAATGTACAGATCAAAATTCATATAGATATACAGATTTATTTTCACTTTTTTTACCGCACTCATAGCCGGATTCTCACTAAATGTTGAAAACAATTATCTCCATTATCGTATCACAATGACCTCATTAGGTATATTTTTCTTATTTAAAAACACATTGCACCTTTTTAATGCGCAAAGAATAATTTTTCGGGATAAGTTGGCTTAATTTTTTTAAGTGATTGATAAACCCATATTTTATGATATATTTTGTGCTCAAATTAAGTGATTTATTCAATCCTTCACTCACTTATTCATGAAAATTGCATGGTTTTACTTTCCCTTTCTTATTATGTGATGTATGTAAAAATAATTATTTTTATTACCCTTTATTTCCATTCGATGCCGTGATTCGTGTGTTGAGTAGTTTCAGATCTTCTAAGACAGGAATGACTTAAAGGATGGAAAGGAAACATACAAAAATGGAAGGAAAGCACAAAACGGAGTTTTTGGAGAAACTGGCAGTGACGCGATCGCATGGACGACGCGGCCGCATGCCAGCGCGAAATGGCAATGACGCGACCGCGTGATTGACGCGATCACGCGCCTTAAGCGAAACACATATGACGCAGACGCATGACTGAAGCGACCGCGTGATAAGGAAAACTCCAGATGACGCGACCGCGTGACCCACGCGGACGCGTGACCCACGCGGACGCGTGATAGAGGCCATGCACCAGAAATTACAGAAAACGCTCCTAGCGATTTTTGAAGCCCTTTTTGGCCCAAATCCAAGTCCAGAAGGCACAGATCAGAGGTTATGAAGTGGGGGAATGCATCCATTCAGAGGAGAATCTCCAATTAGTTATTTTTCATGATTTAGATGTAGTTTTGAGGGAGAGGTTATCTCCTCTCTCTTTTAGGATTTAGAATTAGGATTTCTTTTGCTTTCAGGATTATCTCTTTTTATCAGGTTCAATATTCCTTTTTAATTACTTATTTTCTCAATTTAATTTATGAATTCTTCTATGTTACAGATTATTCTTTGAATTAATGTTATTTGAGGTATTTCAGTTTATGATTGCTTTCTTTTATTTATGTTACTGTTGCTTCCAATCTGAAGACATTTTTATTCAAGTAGATTTACTTTTTCCCTTTTGGTCTTGGTTAAGAAATCAGTAACTCAGGAGTTATCAAACTCAACATGATTGAGAATTGTTATCTTTGCTAATTGAATTGAACTTCAATAATCCCAATATTTCCTTAGGGATTAACTAGGATTTGAAGATCCAACTAATTAGTCACTTGACCTTTCTTTGCTTTAAGTAAAGGCTAACTAAGTGGAATTAAGATTCAATCTTCATCATCATTGATAAGGATAACTAGGATAGGACTTCTAATTTCTCATACATTGCCAAAAGTTTATTTTACAGTTATTTATTTATTTTACTTGCCATTTAAATTACTTATTCCTCATTTTCAAAACTCCAATTTACAATCTTCACAACCAATAACAAGAACATACTTCCCTGCAGTTCCTTGAGAAGACGACCCGATGTTTAAATACTTCGGTTATCAATTTTTAAGGGGTTTGTTACTTGTGACAACCAAAACGTTTGTATGAAGGGATTTCTGTTGGTTTAGAAACTATATCTACAACGCGACTATTTTTATAAAATTCTTTACTAGCAAAAATCCTAACGTCAAAATGGTGCCGTTGCCGGAAAACTGCAATCGTGTGCTTTATTATTGGTTACACTACAAGAAAAAGGCGCATTTGTAACAAAAAATATTGTTACAAAACGTCAAAATTTTGAAACAAAAGTTTTTGTAACAAAAAAATGGTCTATTGCAGTAAGTCTCGTTACAAAAAGTTTTTGTAACGAAAAATGGAACTATTACAATTCAATACCATATTTTGTAACAATTTTTTCTGATACAAAAAATCAGAAGCCGTTACAAAAGTGGTAACAAATTTTGATCTTGAAGGTATTTTTCGTGACAGTCAATTCTTTTCCTATTAAAAAATTTTGTTACAAAATGTAACATGATTTTGTAACATTTTTTTTCTTTAGTTACGAAAGCAAATTAATTATTTTATAACAACTTTTTTTTTATTACAAATTACATGCATAATTTACTAAATTATTTTTTAAATTAACTAATATATTAACGATTTTAATAAGCAAGTTTACATTTATATAATATGCAAAAACATACATAAGTCAAACAAGATCCTTTTAGCTAAAATTGTCTTGAAACAAAATAACATTCGCTAGTGAGTACATTGATTAGTTCAACCAAAACATAAAAGTTCTAACATAGATTAGTGTCTCTATGCATCAAAACATTCTTGAGCCCTCAAGGTAGCATATGGTCACCATTTCAGCACTCCTGTAAATAAGAAAAACCGAAACAAAAAAGTTAGAAACAAGATATAACACTAATTATAATTTTTCCACTAAGTTTTATCCAAAATATTTAGAAAAATTTCGGCAGCACCTCCTCTAAAACTTGGATATTTCCACCGTCTACGGTTCCAACAAACACAACCAATTCACAACTTATGTCTCAGTCATACCCAACCAAATTTATCAAACCAAATAATACGATATTTGTCATTTTTCAACCATGACACAAGTAAAATGTGATAAATAAATCCATATACAAATTAAAGTATACTAATATAAAATGGAAATCATCTACGAAAATGTATTAAAACCATAAGCAACTTTAGGAGTACCTTTAGGGTCTAGTTTGTTTCATTGTCAAAGCGCGCTATGAGAGAGTTCACAATAGCTTGTTGAGCTTCCAATTGATCTTTCACTCGAGTTTATTCTTCTTTTTGGCGTGTTTGTTGCTTTTTAAGTTTTTCTTTGAGCACATCTATTTTCTTTGTTAGCTCCTCACGGTCTTGCATTGTCTCTTGAAATTGTACTTGAATCCTTAACTTAGATTTCTAATCCTTTATGCCATAACCTAGCATCACAGCGACTATCACTTTCAAAGGGCTCTATGTAAACTAAATTCCAAGGTGGTTTTCTATAACTCCACAATACAAACTATCCTAATTCAATGCATTGTAAAAAACACAAAATTAATAAAAAAATTGAATTAATATTTCTATGTTAATAATGATGATGTAGTTACCTAAAAACACAAAAATTTAAGAAAACAAAAAGTATCAAAATCACCAAAAAAAATGCAAAAAATAGAATCAAAATAATAAGGTACTAGAGTAAAATAATAAGGCACCATAGAACATGATAAAAGAAGAGTTTGCTAGCAAGCTTTCGTCCAAACTCAACAGCCTACACCACCAAACAACAATCACAAAGATAGTAATGACACCTAAGAATTGTACCAAGATAATCAATTAAAATATTAAGCAGATTTGTCTGATCATATGATTAACAAATATAAACTGATCAAAGAACTAGAGCAATAGTGAAGTATTCCAATTCCAATAGCAGAACACATCGAATAATCAGGACTGCGAGAATACAAACAAAATAAAACAAAAAATGGCATGATTAAGAAGCTAGGCAAGGCATGCAAACATAAATTCCATAATAACATAAATTCCATAATAATTTCAATTCTAATCCGTTGCTTCTAAATTTTGGTGAGATTACAGTCAACATCCCTAAGTTTCAGAATCCACAAGTTTCAGGTTCATATCACTTCATTTGATTAATTAATTATCAATTGGAAGTGGAGCTCTGTTTTCATAAACCAGTTCAGAGTTTCCAGCAAACAACCGACCTTCCAAGTGACTTATCTAAGTCTACAAAATAAATATGAATATGAAACTTGTACTCACTTAAAATAGACTGATAGATCTTTAATATCCTTTTGAAATCAACTCAAAATTATGTTTAAATTAAAAGTTATAGCATCTTAAAGTTGGTACTGCAGAACCAGAAAATCAAAAAAATCTGCAGCAACTACTAAACTTCAAAAAATCATATCTTCCAAACCACTTGGCCAAATTCTCTGAAATTTTTATGAAATTTTCAGGACACACTAAAGTTTTACAGAAAAATAATTTCATCTAAAAATTAGGTCTGGACTACTCCCAAAAAGTCATTCGTTCTGCTGCCAATTATGCAGATTTCTGCAGAAATTCTGCACAAAGTATTTCCCACAACCTCACATACCAAATCCTATATTCAAGCCTAGGATTCATCTAAAATCACATTTCTAACTTTATTTTGACTAACCAAAGTTGCCCAAGAACTCTTAATTCAATATATCACAATTTCATATCATAGGTGCAAAGTAACCATATTATCACAGCATCTATTCTTCAGCATCTCATCTATAACATATCTCAAGTTCTGATTCATCAAATCAATTTCCAGCAGCCATAGCAACATTCCATACACAAAATCAACATCAACAAGTACTAGCAGCAAGTATAACTTCAAAATACACAACATCGTCAATAATTACTACATTAAATTATTAAACCAATCACCAACTACAGCCATGATTCAACTCAATTCCAACAATTATTCACACAAAGCAACCATAAACCATTTGCAGTTACTCATTTAATTTTATTGGCATTCATAACTTAAAACATTTATTTTTCAAAACAAATCTCCTACCTCAGCTAGTCGAACTCAGAAATTAAACATGACAAACCCTCTTTTGTTCTAAATTTGCAGCAGCGGCGGCATTCCAACATAACCAGAACAGCAACAGTGTCAATTTCTTAAGGCAGCGACGATGGTTGCACCAGGACAAAGGATTCGAATTGAATAGAAATCAAGAGCAAACACAACTCTGGAAATTTAGGACAAGGAATATACTAAATCAAATCGTTCACAAGCATGGCAGTGACAAATTGAAGTGTGTAAATGAAACAGAATTAAATAAAAGAATAGACCAGAATTAGAACAGTAATAGTGCTACCGGCAACAACAGCAATGACGTCCTCCTTCAATTTTGACGATGGCAGAACAACAGCTCTAATAGCGGCTAACTCCGGCGGCAATAGGACATGACAGAGTCAAACCCTAGCAGTGGCGGTGGTGGTTTGACGGCGTGAAGGCATGGTGGCGCGGAACAGGGCCTCGCTCCTACCCTGGTCCTTCGCGTTCGTCTCTCTCTCTCTTCGCGAAGCCCGCACACCGCGACAACCACGGCGGCGACAATGAAGCTCCAGCGGCGATGGAGGCAAGGCAGCGGCGCAGGCAACAACGCTTCCCTCCTCTGCGCTACCTCTTCTCCCTCGACGACTCCTCCCTCTCTCGCGCGCGGTTTCTTGCATCGATGGCGGCTCGGCAGCAGTGGCAGTGAGAACTGACAAGCCTAATTCGACAGCGACATCACGAACGGCTTCCCCTACGGCAGACCAGACGAGAGTAGAAGGAAGCTAAACAGCGGTGAGGCGTGACGCCGGCGCAGCAGCCTTCTCCTTCCTCTGTTTCCCTCACTCTCGTATCTCTCTCTCTCTTTGCTTTCTTTCTTTGGATTTCTGTTGCTGGGTGTTAACATTTTGAAAGAAAAGAAAGCGATGTGGCGGTGATGAAAGGCTGAATGTGGCTAATTGAAGATTGAACAAGTAGTGGAAGGGGGGTTACGTGTGTGTGGATTGGGTAAAAGGGGTTAGGGTTTTAACTTGGGGATTAGGGTTTTGTGTATGAAATTGGAAATTTTAGATAATTTAATAATTTTAATAAAATTAGGGTAATAGAATAATTAAAAATTAATTTTAATCTAATACTAATATTTATAAAAATATTTATTTAATTATGAACTTAATTTATTTTCAAATAAACGCTCTAATTCAATAATTAGAGATAATCAAATTAATTTTTTTTAAATTATAAAATAATCTTCAAAATCTAATTATTCAAATTAGCGCATATAAAATCCTCATTGTTTTTAAATCACTAAAGTTTTAAATCAATAAAAAAAAGTACTTAATTAATACAAAAATTTCTAAAAATATGTTCTCAAATAAATAAAATAAATCATAAATAATTTATTATTAATTTTTCAAAATCTGAGTAACTGCACTACTAAGCTTCTTTTTACTTTCAGCATTTAGTAATGTAGTTTTTTTTTCTTTTATATTTATTTACTTTTATTTATATTTATAATTTAACTTAAAATTTCTTTAAGTTCCATGAATTAAATTTTAATTAATTTTAAAATTTGATTATTAATAAAAATTGTATATTAATTTTTTAGAAGAATCTAAAATAATATTTATAATTTTTAAATTTTATTTTTTGAAACAAAATGAAATTATTTTGAAAAAAATATATACACAATTTTTTTTATTCTTAAAGTGTTTAACATTTTGAAAAAAAATTGTTGTAAAATATACTTATATTTTATGACAAATAATTAACTTATTACAAACAATATTAAATTTTGTGACAAATTAAATTTTTGTTACAAAACAATTAGAGTTTTTGAAACAGAAAGTTGTTTTGTTACAAAACAATTGGAATTTTTGAAACAAAAAAATATTTTGTTACAAAATATTCTGAATTTTTGCAACTTATTTTTTTTTTGTTACAAAATATTACTATATTTTGTAACAAAACACCATCTCGTTACAAAAACTAACATTATTTGTAACAAAATAAAACAGGTTATTACAAAATATTATCATGTTTTGTAACAACTTGTTTCCTTTGTTACAAAACATTATCCTTTTGTAACAATCACTAATTATTGTTACAAAATACTATTTTTTGTAACAATTTTAAATTTGATACAAATTTTTTGTTACAAATGTTCCATTTTCTTGTAGTGTTATTGTAAATAATTCTCTTTTACTTGTTTATTTGTTCTTATTTTCTTCTTTTAATTTTTATTAGCTACTATGAATTCTCACCCCCTCGCTTTGAGTTTGGTTTTAATATTGTTGAAAGGAGTGAAAGTTATAACAAGAACATGCATTAAGGTCAGAGAAATCAAAGATGGATGGAGCCAAGAGGATCTGATCAACCCTTTAGGCAACAACACCCTCCAAGATATCATGGACAAAGACCATTCTACAATGCATACCAAGCCAATAGACATGTTGGACAACCTTGTAGTTACCAACAAGCCCCACCATGTGCTTATAGGCCATCCTCTCAAGATAACTTCGAACCACTACACTCACAAGCTCCTTTTCACCATTCACCACCATATGATCCTCATTTACCCCAATTCCAATCCAATTACTCCCAAACACCACCACTTCCCCATGTACCACATCCAAATCCATCACCCCGAGAATCAGAGGTTCGCCTCAAGGAAACAGTAGATCAACTTTAAACAACCCTTCATCAACTAGAGCAAGCAGTAAGTTAATTATCTTCTAGACGTTCGAACATTCAAGGACCTTCCACAACCCCATGTGGACAATCTAATGAAGAGCGTAGTATGAAGGAGATACTAGATACTCCAGTGGACAGAACAGGGCATGACTTCGTACTGGAACAAGTAGAAGAAGCTATCATTGTAAAAGAAGAAGAGTTGGTTGAAGACTTAGGAGAAGCTGAACTTCCATGGGAATCTAGAATTGTGGAAAATTCTGTCAAGGACGTTACAATTGATGCTAAGGAGGATAGTGCACAACTCCCAAAGCAAGTCTTTTATGAAGAACTAGACGGAATAATCCAAGAAGCAAGTTTCCTTGATAATGATAATCTCAAGTCAAGTTCTCCTAGTAATGAACTTGCATCCGCAAGTGAATTCTCTGAGATCGAAGAATCTTCCCCAAGTGAATACGAAGATGATGCAGAGGTAGATTTCTCTCAACCTCCCGTTTATGACTTAAGTGACGAGGAAGACATAGAAGGCTTTGATCAGGACATGGATGCATTTGAAGAAGTCTGCAAGGAAGTGAAGAAATTCACAGAAGAGCACAAGGGAGTAGAACTTACAGAACCACTGGAAACACCTATCCCAAGGCCATTACCACCCAATACAAGCTTCAAGTGGGTACAATCCTTAACCTTTAGCTTTATTTTTCCACTTGAATATGGGTTGCTTGAAACAGATGGCCAGCTTAGAGCTCTCTGCGGCTTTAAGAGTAAGAGGGAAATGGCTCGTACTCAAAGCTGGTGCACAAGGTTCAATAAGGTTCCACGCTTCAACTCGAAGTGCACGGATTGGCATCATGATCAATCGAATGGATCTCGGAAAACGTTTGGTCACCATGGTGAGAATCTACTTTCTAAACTGCACGGAAGGAAAAATATAGATCAAGACGGAGGCGGATTTAAAAGCAAGGTTTGGGATCATGGAATCTATTCTGACATTCGCCACCCCGGGAACCTGAGAATCTGTTTGAAGCTGCTCAGAAGCTTTACATGCCTAGTTTGGGACCCCGGAGGCCATTGGCATTCCAAACATTGGTGGAGATTTCTGAATGAATTTAAACATAAGCCGCCATAACAGGAAGCTCATCCAATGTCCAACTTAAGGACTTTAACTAAAAGTGCTAGGTGGGAGACAACCCACCATGGTATGGTCGTTTCTTTTTCAGTTTTATTTCGTGTTATTTATTTTTATTTCCTTTTCAATTGAACCCGAATATTATTCACTCGCATTGCATACTGCATGATTGCATACCTGCATAAAAAAAAAGAAGAAAGGGCGCGCGACGCGACTGCATCACTCATGCGATCGCGTCAGTTGCGAAAAACACTTCCCACGCGTCCGCGTCACTCACGCAGCCGCGTGATCTGGAAATCGGCGTAAGGATCCAACACCCAGAAAGTTGGGCTGGAATCGTGCGGGTGTTGCGCGTTTCGCACAAAACGACCCACGCGGTCGCGTCCCTGACGTGATCGCGTCACTTGCACAACACCCATCCCACGCGAAAGCGTGAGCAACGCGATCGCGTCGCGTGGATTGCACAACACCCCAAAGGAGATAGAGAGTTGGGCTGAAATGATGTTGGAATTGCGCGTTTAGCACAATTTCTAGCGACGCGGTCGCATGCCTCACGCGACCGCATCATTCATTCTTTTACCAATTCCATGCGATCGCATCACTCACGCGATCGCGTCAACCCCCATTCCACCCTAGCCACGTGACCGCGTGCCCCACGCGATCGCTTGGATTCAAATTTGATAACACCCAGCCACGCGAAACCCTACCCATTCGCGCCCCCCCAACCCCCTTCTCCTTCCTCTCTTCTCTGCAACCAACCACCACCAACTTCCAGCCACCACCATCGACCACCGCCCCACCGTCAACCATCCAGACCCCACCGCAACGCCACCCCCTTCTTCCTTCCCTCTCTTTCTTCTTCTTCTTTCCTCTTCTTCCCTCCACCACCGCTGCCCCCTCTACGACCACCACCCCCACCGCGACGCCATCACCGCCGCGACTCTACCCACCATCCACGCCCCCCTTCCCTTCCTTCCCCCTTAAACCCTACCCACATTACCCTACCCGAAGACCCCTGCCTCCGAACAGCCACCACCGCCGCGCCAACCACCCTCAACAGCCACGTCAGCTGCCACCACCACCATCCCCTAGCCATCTCTCTGCCCCACTTTCATTCATACACCTACCAGGTTCCGCCGAACGCCACCCTTCTTTCAATTCATCGTTAATACCATAATTTTTTGTTTATGTTCATTATTAGGCTAGTTAGATATGCATGTTGTAGTGGATTCTAGGTGGTTAGGTAGCCTAGGATGTGGTTAGTGGATTTAGGCCTGATTAATTGCGCTGTTCATGCTACTTGCTTTATAATTTTCATAATTCTGCTGTTGCTGTGATGTTAGTATTGTTCATATACTGTTCTTACTGTTCATGCTGCTATTGCGAATGTTCTTTCTTGTTCATACCTAATTACAGTTTGTTTTATTTTATATGAACTATTCTGTTGCTGTTTATTTTCCGGAAACATCCAATTTTAGCAGGAATGCTGCCCAATTTTCTGTAAACTGTTTTGTTTCCATTCATGTCTTGGTTTTGGCACTTTGAACTCTACTTTACTCTGCTTTTACCAAACCAATTCATGCATACCAGGGCTAGCTATCTTATTCTTTTTTATTTCCTGGTTCATAATCTGCATTTTTGATGTTTAGATTCTAATTTTTGCTATTTCTATATCTATCTGAATCATCATCAACCTGATTTCCTTGTTTGGATATGAGTTAATTGTAGCTTCTAATTGTGAATGCTTGTTACTTAGAAAATGCTAATCATGCCACTTACTCTGACTTTCTTTTTACTAACCTAATTACCTTTCAAAACATCTCTTCTGTTTTTTTTTTCACTATTCTCTTTAACCTTCTAACCAAGGCATGATGATAATTTTTCCTAATTAACAAGAATTCTATGGATCTTACATTTTGGATTGTGAATTTTTCTTCTCAGTTTTCTAACTCCTATACAATCCTTAATGCACATTTACTTAACTCATTTTTATCATTCTACTGCTCCTTTGCCATTATGTGCTTCTTTTGTTATTTGCCTCCTTGTTTTCCTGTTTTTATTATATCCTTGATTTCTGTTTTTCAGGATGTCTGACACCCAAAGAAAAGGAAAAGAAAAGGCAACAACTGGCAAACGTAAAAGAGGAGAATCCTCTATGTCCATCCTGGACATCATGCATGATGACTCCTGGCAGGAGAAACACTTTACCCCGCAGGAGAAGGCTGACCAGCTACTCCCTGCTACTAATCCCATCAAGTTTGCAAACAAATACTGCGAGTTAAAGTATCCGGTGTTTGCAACCTCCAGGAACCTGTACCTGGAGTGGACTCTAAAAATTCCGGAAGAACTCCAGAAATACACCTCTGATCAAATCAAACAAATAGGCTGGTTCTTCCTTGAGAGAAACCTGACTGAGGTCAATGCTTCTTGGGTAAGAGAGTTTTACTGCAATTACTTCAAAATTTCCCTAGATACAGTGAACCTAAAAGGGAAGCAGATACTGGTCACTGAAGAGGCCATTGAGGATATTCTGAAGCTTCTGTCTAAATCTGCAGATGGTTATCAAAAGGCTGAGGAGGACATGCGCTTCATGAAATTTGACTGGGATGCCGTCAAGGCATGGATAGCCCTTGACCTGACTGTTCCATGGGTCATGGGTCAGAACACCACCATGCCTAAGGGAATCAAGCGGATTTACTTAAATGATGAGGCTCGGCTATGGCATCAGATCCTGAGCAACTTTGTTATGCCGAGTACCCATGAGACGGAGCTACCTGCCGCTATGATCACCCTCAAATGGTGTTTGATGGAGGGTAAGGACCTGTACCTACCACGCTTCATCCGGTACTACATGGCCAGGGTCCACGTCTGAGGCACTCTCCCCTTTCCATATCTGATTACACAGCTAGGCCGTCGAGCTGACGTGCCTTGGGAGGATGCTGATGAGAAGCCACCTGCTGCAGAATGCAAGAAGATTATCCCTCATAGCAGGAATTTTCTGGCTTTGGGCTATAGACCTCCATTCCTCACAGCTCCTGGTGAGACAGCCACACCGTCAGCTGGCCCCTTGATGAGCGGATAATTTATACGCTTTTTGGCATTATTTTACATAGTTTTCAGTATAATTTAGTTATTTTTAGTATATTTTTATTAGTTTTTAAATAAAAATCATATTTCTGGATTTTTACTATGAGTTTGTGTGTTTTTCTATGATTTCAGGTATTTTCTGGCTGAAATTGAGGGACTTGAGCAAAAATCAGATTCAGAGGTTGAAGAAGGACTGCAGATGTTGTTGGATTCTGACCTCCCTGCACTCAACGTGGATTTTCTGGAGCTACAGAACTCCAAATGGCGCGCTCTCAATTGTGTTAGAAAGTAGATATCTAGGGCTTTCCAGCAATATATAATAGTCCATACTTTGCCCAAGTTTAGATGACGCAAACTGGCGTTCAACATCAGTTCCATGCTGCATTCTGGAGTTAAACGCCAGAAACAGGTTGCAAAGTGGAGTTAAACGCCAGAAACAGGTTACAAACTGACGTTCAACTCCAAGAGAAGCCTCTACACGTGGAAAGCTCAATGCTCAGCCCAAGCACACACCAAGTGAGCCCCAGAAGTGGATTTCTGCATCATTTACTCAATTCTGTAAACCCTAGTAACTAGTTTAGCATAAATAGGACTTTTTACTATTATATTTAAATCTTTAGTTTCATGTTTAGATCACGTTTGGGGGCTGGCCTCTCGGCCATGCCTGGACCTACATCACTTATGTATTTTCAACGGTAGAGTTTCTACACACCATAGATTAAGATGTGGAGCTCTGCTGTTCCTCATGAATTAATGCAAAGTACTATTGTTTTTCTATTCAATTCAAGCTTATTCCTATTCTAAGATATCCATTCGCACCCAAGAACATGATGAATGTGATGATTATGTGACGCTCATCATCATTCTCACTTATGAACGTGTACCTGACAAACACTTCCGTTCTACATGCAAACAAGCTAGAATGAATATCTCTTAGATATCTAATACAGAAGACCAAGTTCGAGATATTAGAATCTTTGTGGTATAAGTTAGAACCCATGGACGGCCATTCCTGAGATCCGAAAAGTCTAAACCTTGTCTGTGGTATTCCGAGTAGGATCTGGGAAGGGATGGCTGTGACGAGCTTCAAACTCGTGAGTGCTGGGCGTAGTGACAGACGCAAAAGGATAGTAAATCCTATTCCAGTATGATCGAGAACCGACAGATGATTAACCATGCAGTGACAACGCATTGGACCATTTTCACAGAGAGGATGGGATGTAGCCATTGACAACGGTGATGCCCTACATAAAGCTTGCCATAGAACGGAGTAGGAATGATTGGATGAAGACAACAGGAAAGCAGAGGTTCAGAGGAACGAAAGCATCTCTATACGCTTATCTGAAATTCTCACCAATGAATTACATAAGTACCTCTATCTTTATTTTACGTTTTATTTATCTTTTTATTATCAATTCCCCATAACCATTTGAATCCTCCTAATTGAGATTTACAAGGTGACCATAGCTTGCTTCAGGCCGACAATCTCCGTGGGATCGACCCTTACTCACGTAAGGTTTATTACTTGGACGACCCAGTGCACTTGCTGGTTAGTTGTGCGAAGTTGTGATAAAGAGTTGAGATTACAATTGTGCGTACCAAGTTATTTTTGCCATTGATGATCACAATTTCGTGCACCAAGTTTTTGGCGCCGTTGCTGGGGATTGTTCGAGTTTGGACAACTGATGGTTCATCTTGTTGCTCAGATTAGGTAATTTTATTTTAATTTTAAGCTTTTTATTTCTTATTTTCGAAAATAATACAAAAAAAAAACAAAAAATTAATAAAATCATAAAAACCAAAAATATTGTGTTTCTTGTTTGAGTCTTGTGTCAAATTGTAAGTTTGGTTTCAATTACATATTTTTCAAACTCTCTTGCATTTTTCGAAAGTTCATCATGCATTCTTCATGATCTTCAAGTTGTTCTTGGTAAGTCTTCTTGTTTGATCTCTAAAATTTCTTGTTTGATGTCTTTTCTTGTTTTTCATATGCATTTTCAATTTCTTAGTGTCTAAATATTAAAAATTTCTAAGTTTGGTGTCTTGCATGTTTTCTTTTATTGAAATTTTTTTCAAAAATACATACTTGATGTTCATCATGATCTTCAAAGTGTTCTTGGTGTTCATCTTTGCATTCAAAGTGCTCTTGCATGTTTTCTTTGTTTTGATCCAAAATTTTTATGTCTTGAGTCTTTTTGATGTTTTTCTCTTTCCTTATTAAAATTCAAAAATAAAAAAGATATCTTTCTCTTATTTCACTCATAAATTTCGAAAATTTGAGTTGACTTTTTCAAAACTTTTTAAAATTTAGTTGTTTCTTATGAGTCAAGTCAAAATTTCAATTTAAAAATCCTATCTTTTTCAAATCTTTTTCAAAAGTCAAACTTTTTTCATTTGTCTTTCATATTTTCAAAAATTTCAAATTAATTTTCAAAATTTTTTTCTTATTTTTATTCCATATTTTCGAATTCAATGCTAACAATTAATGGGATTGATTCAAAAATATTAAGTTTGTTACTTGCCTAATAAGAAAGGTTCAATCTTTAAATTTTAAAATCAAATCTTTTTGTTTCTTGTTAGTCAAGTAATCAACTTTAATTTTCAAAATCAAATATTTTTAAAATTCTTTTTCAAATTAAATTTCAATCACATCTTTTTCAAAATTTAATTTCAAAATCTTTTCTAACTTTTTATCTTTTCAAATTTGATTTCCAAATCTTTTTCAATTAACCACTTTACTTTTTATTTGATTCTTATTTTTTTCAAAACTACCTAACTAACTCCCTCTCTAATTTTCGAAAATCCCTTCCCTCTTTTTCAAATTTCCTTTTTAATTAACTAATTGTTTTGATTTCAATTTAATTTGATTTCAATTTTAATTTTCGAATTTTAACTTTAATTTTAAAATATTTTTATTTTATTTTATTTAAATTTTCGAATTCTTCTTTTCCTCACCTCCTTCTAATTATTTATTTATCTACTAACACTTCTCTTTTTCTTAAAAATTTGAACCCTCTCTCTCTTTTTGTGTTCGAATTTCTTTTCTTCTTCTACTCACATAAAGGAATCTCTGTACTGTGACATAGAGGATTCCATATTTTCTGTTCTCTTCTTTTTCATATGATCAGGAACAAGGATAAGAACATTCTTGTTGAAGCTGATCCTGAACCTGAAAGGACTCTGAAGAGGAAGCTAAGGGAAGCCAAAGCATAACTCTCTGGAGAAAATCTGACAGAAATTTTCGAAAAAGAAGAGAACATGACCGAAAATAATAACAATGTAAGGAAGATGCTTGGTGACTTTACTGTACCAAATTCCAATTTACATGGAAGAAGCATCTTAATCCCTACCATTGGAGCAAACAATTTTGAGCTTAAACCTCAACTAGTTTCTCTAATGCAACAGAACTGCAAGTTTCATGGACTTCCATCAGAAGATCCTTTTCAGTTCTTAACTGAATTCTTACAGATCTGTGATACTGTTAAGACCAATGGGGTTGATTCCGAGGTCTACAGGCTTATGCTTTTCCCATTTGCTGTAAGAGATAGAGCTAGAGTATGATTGGACTCTCAACCTAAAGATAGCCTGAACTCTTGGGATAAGCTGGTCACGGCTTTCTTAGCCAAGTTCTTTCCTCCTCAAAAGCTTAGTAAGCTTAGAGTGGATGTTCAAACCTTCAGACAGAAAGAAGGAGAATCCCTCTATGAAGCTTGGGAGAGATACAAGGAACTGACCAAAAAGTGTCCTTCTGACATGCTTTCAGAATGGACCATCCTGGATATATTCTATGATGGTCTGTCTGAGTTATCAAAGATGTCACTGAACCATTCTGCAGGTGGATCCATCCACCTAAAGAAAACGCCTGCAAAAGCTCAAGAACTCATTGACATGGTTGCAAATAACCAGTTCATGTACACTTCTGAAAGGAATCCTGTGAATAATGGAACGCCTATGAGGAAGGGAGTTCTTGAAATTGATACTCTGAATGCCATATTAGCTCAGAACAAAATATTAACTCAGCAAGTCAATATGATCTCTCAGAGTCTGAATGGATTGAAGGAATCATCCAACAGTACTAAAGAGGCATCTTCTGAAGAAGAAGCTTATGATCCTGAGAACCCTGCAATAGCAGAGGTGAATTACATGGGGGAACCCTATGAAAACACCTATAATCCCTCATGGAGAAATCATCCAAATTTCTCATGGAAGGATCAACAAAAGCTTCAACAAGGCTTTAATAATGGTGGAAGAAACAGGTTTAGCAATAGCAAGCCTTTTCCATCATCCACTCAGTAAAAGACAGAGAGTTCTGAGTAGAATCCATCTAGCTTAGCAAACATAGTCTCTGATCTATCTAAGGCCACTTTAAGTTTCATGAATGAAACCAGGTCCTCCATTAGAAATTTGGAGGCACAAGTGGGCCAGATGAGTAAAAGAGTCACTGAGACTCCTCCTAGTACTCTCCTAAGCAATACAGAAGAGAATCCAAAAAGAGAGTGTAAGGCCATTGATTTAACCATCATGGCCGAACCTACAAGGGAGGGAGAGGACGTGAATCCCAGTGAGGAAGACCTCCTGGGACATCCAGTGATCAACAAGGAGTTTTCCTTTGAGGAACCAAAGGAATCTGAGGCTCATCTAGAGACCATAGAGATTCCATTGAACCTCCTTATGCCCTTCATGAGCTCTGATGAGTATTCTTCTTCTGAAGAAAATGAGGATGTTACTGAAGAGCAAGTTGCCAAGTACCTTGGTGCAATCATGAAGTTGAATACCAAATTATTTGGTAATGAGACTTGGGAAGATGAACCTCCCTTGCTCATCAATGAACTGAGTGATCTGGATCAACTGACATTGCCTCAGAAGAAACAGGATCCTGAAAAGTTCTTAATTCCTTGTACCATAGGCACCATGACCTTTGAGAAGGCTCTATGTGACCTTGGGTCAGGGATAAACTTAATGCCACTCTCTGTAATGGAGAAACTTGGGATCTTTGAGGTGCAAGCTACCAGAATCTCATTAGACATGGCAGGCAACTCAAGAAAACAGGCTTATGGACAAGTAGAGGACATGTTAATAAAGGTTGAAGGCCTTTACATCCCTGCTGATTTCATAATCCTAGACACTGGGAAGGATGAGGATGAATCCATCATCCTTGGAAGACCCTTCCTAGCAACAGCAAAAGCTGTGATTGATGTGGACAGAGGAGAGTTAGTCCTTCAACTGAATGAGGACAACCTTGTGTTTAAAACTCAAGGATCTCCTTCTGTAACCATGGAGAGGAAGCATGAAAAGCTTCTCTCACTGCAGAGTCAACCAAAGCCCCCACATTCAAACTCTAAGTTTGGTGCTGGGAGGTTCCAACCTTGCTCTGATTATCTGTGAGGCTCCATGGGAGCTCACTGTCAAGCTATTGACATTAAAGAAGCGCTTGTTGGGAGGCAACCTAATGTTATTTAATCATATCTATTTTATTTTCTCTTTGTTATTTCATGTTTTATTAGGTTGATGATCATGTGGAGTCACAAAAACTACTGAAAAATAAAAAACAAAATGAAAAAACAGCATTAAAAATAGCACACCCTGGAGGAGAGCAGTCTGGCGTTTAATGCCAAAAACAGGCACCAAGCTAGCGTTTAATGCTAGAAACAAGCATCTACCTGGCGTTAAACGCCATAACGCCAGAAACAGGCACAAAGCTGGCGTTTAACGCTAGAAACAAGCATCTACCTGGCGTTAAACGCCAGAAACAAGCTACATTTGGGCGTTTAACGCCAGAAACAGGCAGCAATCTGGCGTTAAATGCCAGGATTGCATAGCAAGGGCGTTTTACATGCCTAATTGGAGCAGGGATGTTAAGTCCTTGGCCCCACTAGATCTGTGGACTTCACAGGATCCCTACCACTTCTTCTCTCATCTTCACACCTTTTCATAACATTCTTCCTCAATTAACCTCCACCAATCACCTCCATTACTCCTCCAAAACCATCATACAACCCACCTACACCCACCCACTTAAATTCAAACTATCACTCCTTTCTTTTCACACATCATAACCACCTAAACCCCCTTGACCGAACCATTCACACACCTCCATCTCCTCCATTTTCTTCTTCTTCTACTCACTTCTTTCTTCTTTTGCTCGGGGACGAGCAAACCTTCTAAGTTTGGTGTGGTAAAAGCATTGCTTTTTATTTTTCCATAACCATCTAGGGCACCTAAGGCCAGAGACATTCTCATTGAAGAGGACAAACCCATCACTAAGAAAAGGATGGAGCAAATAAGAGATCATGGACCTCAACATGAGCATGAGGAAATTCCTCACCATGAAATCCCTGAGATACCTCAAGGGGTGCACTTTCCTCCACAGAATTATTGGGAACAAATCAACACTTCCCTAGGAGAATTAAGTTCCAACATGGGACAACTAAGGGTGGAGCATCAAGAGCACTCCATCATCCTCCATGAAATTAGAGAAGATCAAAGAGCTATGAGGGAGGAGCAAGAAAGACAAGGAAGAGACATAGAGGAGCTCAAGAGCACCATTGGTTCTTCAATAAGAGGAAGACACCACCCTCACTAAGGTGGACTCATTCCTTAATCTCCTTGTTTATTTATTTTCTTGTTTTTCGATTTCTGAGCTTTATGTTTATTTATATTTATGTCTTACTACATGATCATGAGTGTCTAAGTGTCTATGCCTTAAAGTTATGAATATGAATCCATCACCTCTCTTGAATGAAAAATGTTTTAATTACAAAAGAACAAGAAGTACAGGGTTTCAAATTCATCCTTGAAACTAGTTTAATTATTTTAATGTGGTGACAATACTTTTTGTTTTCTGAATGAATGCTTGAACAGTGCATATGTCTTTTGAAGTTGATGTTTATGAATGTTAAATATGTTGGCTCTTGAAGAATAAGGAAAAAGGAGACATGTTATTTGATAATATGAAAAATCATAAAAATGATTCTTGAAGCAAGAAAAAGCAGTGAATACAAAAGCTTGCGAAAAAAAAAAGAAAAAGAGAAATAGCGAAAAAAAAAGAGAAAAAGAAAAAGCAAGCAGAAAAAGCCAAAAGCTCTTAAAACCAAAAGGCAAGAGCAAAAAGCCAATAGCCCTTAAAACCAAAAGTCAAGGGTAATAAAACGGATCCAAGGCTTTGAGCATCAGTGGATAGGAGGGCCTAAAGGAATAAAATCATGGCTTAAGCGGCTAAACCAAGCTGTCCCTAACCATGTGCTTGTGGCGTGAAGGTGTCAAGTGAAAACTTGAGACTGAGCGGTTAAAGTTGAGGTCTAAAGCAAAAATAGAGTGTACTTAAGAACTCTGGACACCTCTAATTGGGGACTTTAGCAAATCTGAGTCACAATCTGAAAAGGTTCACCCAATTATGTGTCTGTGGCATTTATGTATCCGGTGGTAATACTGGAAAACAAAGTGCTTAGGGCCACGGCCAAGACTCATAAAGTAGTTGTGTTCAAGAATCAACATACTGAACTAGGAGAATCAATAACACTATCTGAACTCTGAGTTCCTATAGATGCCAATCATTCTGAACCTCAATGGATAAAGCGAGATGCCAAAACTATTCAAGAGGCAAAAAGCTACAAGTCCCGCTCATCTGATTGGAGCTAAGTTTCATTGATATTTTGGAATTTATAGTATATTCTCTTCTTTTTATCCTATTTGATTTTTAGTTGCTTGGGGACAAGCAACAATTTAAGTTTGGTGTTGTGATGAGCGGATAATTTATACGCTTTTTGGCATTATTTTTACATAATTTTCAGTATAATTTAGTTAGGTTTTAGTATATTTTTATTAGTTTTTAAATAAAAATCACATTTCTGGACTTTACTATGAGTTTGTATATTTTTCTGTGATTTCAGGTATTTTCTGGCTGAAATTGAGGGACTTGAGCAAAAATCAAATTCAGAGGTTGAAGAAGGACTACAGATGCTGTTGGATTCTGACCTCTCTGCACTCAACGTGGATTTTCTGGAGCTACAGAACTCCAAATGGCGCGCTCTCAATTGCGTTGGAAAGTAGACATTTAGGGCTTTCCAGCAATATATAATAGTCTATACTTTTCTGAAGTTTAGATGACGCAAACTGGCGTTCAACGCCAGTTTCATGCTGCATTCTAGAGTTAAACGCCAGAAACAGGTTGCAAAGTGGAGTTAAACGCTAGAAACAGGTTACAAACTGGCGTTCAACTCCAAGAGAAGCCTCTACACGTGGAAAGCTCAATGCTCAGCCCAAGCACACACCAAGTGGGCCCTAGAAGTGGATTTCTGCATCATTTACTCAATTCTGTAAACCCTAGTAACTAGTTTAGCATAAATAGGACTTTTTACTATTATATTTACATCTTTAGTTTCATCTTTAGATCACGTTTGGGGGCTGACCTCTCGGCCATGCATGGACCTTCATCACTTATGTATTTTCAACGGTAGAGTTTCTACACACCATAGATTAAGGTGTGGAGCTCTGCTGTTCCTCATGAATTAATGCAAAGTACTATTGTTTTTCTATTCAATTCAAGCTTATTCCTATTCTAAGATATCCATTCGCACCCAAGAACATGATGAATGTGATGATTATGTGACGCTCATCATCATTCTCACTTATAAACGCGTGCCTGATAAACACTTCCGTTCTACATGCAAACAAGCTAGAATGAATATCTCTTAGATATCTAATACAGAAGACCGAGTCCGAGATATTAGAATCTTCGTGGTATAAGTTAGAACCCATGGATGGCCATTCCTGAGATCCGAAAAGTCTAAACCTTGTCTGTGGTATTTCGAGTAGGATCTGGGAAGGGATGGCTGTGACGAGCTTCAAACTCGCGAGTGCTGGGCATAGTGACAGACGCAAAAGGATAGTAAATCCTATTCCAGTATGATCGAGAACCGACAGATGATTAGCCATGCAGTGACAGCGCATTGGACCATTTTCACAGAGAGGATGGGATGTAGCCATTGATAACGGTGATGCCCTACATAAAGCTTGCCATAGAATGGAGTAGGAATGATTGGATGAAGACAGCAGGAAAGCAGAGGTTCAGAGGAACGAAAGCATCTCTATACGCTTATCTGAAATTCTCACCAATGAATTACATAAGTACCTCTATCTTTATTTTACGTTTTATTTATCTTTTTATTATCAATTCACCATAACTATTTGAATCCACCTGACTGAGATTTACAAGGTGACCATAGCTTGCTTCAGGCCGACAATCTCCGTGGGATCGACCCTTACTCACGTAAGGTTTATTACTTGGACGACCCAGTGCACTTGCTGGTTAGTTGTGCGAAGTTGTGATAAAGAGTTGAGATTACAATTGTGCGTACCAAGTTGTTGGCGCCATTGATGATCACAATTTCGTACACCACCCCTCTTCCTCTACCGCTACCCCAGCTACCCCTGCTACCACCATTGCACCTCCACCTGCCTCAGAGCCAGTCTATCACCTAGTACACCGCCTGTTTCAGCAGCTAGACCAAATGGAGCGCCGCAACCGGTGCCGATATGAGAGATCTGAGCGTCGCAGCAAGCAACACTATGAGCACCTAAAGCTGATGATCCGTTCTGGTAGCGACATCCCCTCCGAGCCTGACACACCATCAGAGCCATCTGAGGAAGAGGCGGATGATCACGAGGCGGAGACCCATCCACAGAGAGAGGCTGCGCAGGCAGGCACGGAGCAGGCTACATCACAGCAGGAGGCCCCGCCTCAGATTCAGGCTGCCAACCCAGAGATCCCTATTCAGTCAGCACCTCCTCTGCAGCAGGCAGATCCTCCGACCACCACCACAGAGACTCCGGCTACCCATCCTTCCAGTGATGACACCCCTTCACACCCTGCTTGAGTGAGCATCAGGGACGATGCTTCATTTTAAGTGTGGGGAGGTCACCATCTCTGGCGTATTCTTTTGGTGAACCACTACAGACTCTTTTACTCTATTTTGCTACTTTTCTGTATTTTTCTTTTTATTTTTTATTTTCTCAGTACGTATACATTGCTATTTTCATGTATTTTTACTATATTTCTGCATGTTGCACTTTAGTTCATATTTTAGCCATTTAGTTTAGTTGCAATTCTAACTTATTAGTTATAGAAATTGTGGATTAATTAGTATAGTTTACCCTTTTTAGCATAAGATAACTTAGTTTAAATTAAAAATATAAAAAGGAAGTAAACTAGAGACTTTAACATAATAAAAACAATCCACACACCTTGTATATAACATTACATGTCAGGTAGTTAACAACATTTCATCAAGGAGAAACACTAAAACTTTAAAGCCACCTTAAGATTTACATTGAGAATAATGAGAACTCTTAATTTTTACTTGCATGACATATATAACTGATATATTATTTTTGAGTTAGAGAACACACAGCCTGTGAGTTTTGAGCTTAATTGTATGGTTACATTCAAACCATAATTTTTATTCCTGTGTGTTTTCGCCCTTCTTTTTTATTCTGGTGTTCTTTACTTTGTTTTAATCTATATGTCCGATTATAGAATATAGATACATACCAAGAAAGTGATTGAGGCCATTGTTTGATTCTAGCTCACTTATCCCAAATTAGCCTACCTTTTACATCACCCTTGTTAGCCCCCTTGAGCCTTTAAATCCCCTCTTATTCTATAAACCACAATACTAGCCTTAAGCAGAAAAACAAAATAAAAATCCCAAGTTGAATCCTTGGTTAGCTTAAGATAGAAAATGTGTATTGTTTAAGTGTGGGAAACCTATTGGGAACATGGATGATAAAAACAAAGGGTAGAAAGTTAAAAAGAATAAAATAATTCAAAATAAAAATTTTGAAAAGCATGCTCATGTGAAATCAAAATAATTGAATTACCATGTGCATTAAAAAAAATTTATTTTTCAGTATTTGAACAAAGGGGATACAAAATCCCCAAATGCAAAATAAAGCAATGCACATGGGACAAAATTAAAACTAATGCGTGAGCATGTAACATCAAAAGTGGAAAAATTTGGGTGAATAGGTAAAGAAATTCTTGCTTTACAAAGTATGTATGTTAGGTGAAATCTTAGACTAATCAATGATTCACTTATTAGCTCACTTAACCTTATACATATACCCTTACCTTTACCTTGGCCCCATTACAATCTTAATTAAAGACCTCATGATTTTTGTATGCCTATATTCTGTAATTGTTGATTGGTTAGATGAAGAACAAAGTTATAGAAAATAAGGATAAAAAGAAGAATAGAGTGATTAACCCATTAAACACTGAGTGACTAGAGAGTAAACACAAAATCTAGTGAGGGTTCAATAGCTCATCAACATATATCTCTGCTTAAATTATTAGTTGTCTTGCAAGCTTGTAAAATATTTTTCTTTCCCATCTCAATTGTAAAAGTGCTTTATCATTATCTAAGGTTTGGCTATGCATATATGATTCCTTGAGAATGTGAATTAATTTAACTACATGTAAGTTTTATATACAAGTGAATAAAAAAAATTAGAATTGCATGATTCATTTAGGTAGTTGCATTTAGAATAGATTGCATTGCATGAGATTCCACCACTTTAACCTTACCTTACTCTTTATCTTGGATTTAGCATGAGGACATGCTATTGTTTAAGTGTGGGGAGGTTGATAAACCCATATTTTATGATATATTTTGTGCTCAAATTAAGTGATTTATTCAATCCTTCACTCCCTTATTCATGAAAATTGCATGGTTTTACTTTCCCTTCCTTATTATGTGATGTATGTAAAAATAATTATTTTTATTACCCTTTATTTCCATTCGATGCCGTGATTCTTGTGTTGAGTAGTTTCAGATCTTCTAAGGCAGGAATGACTTAAAGGATGGAAAGAAAACATACAAAAATGGAAGGAAAGCACAAAACGGAGTTTTTGGAGAAACTGGCAGTGACGCGACCGCGTGATTGACGTGATCGCGCGCCTTAAGCGAAACGCATATGACGCAGACGCATGACTGAAGCGACCGCGTGATAAGGAAAAATCCAGATGACGCGACCGCGTGACCCACGCGGACGCGTGACAGAGGCCACGCACCAAAAATTACAGAAAACGCTCCTAGCGATTTCTGAAGCCCTTTTTGGCCCAAATCCAAGTCCAGAAGGCACAGATCAGAGGTTATGAAGTGGGGGAATGCATCCATTCAGAGGAGAGTCTCCAATTAGTTACTTTTCATGATTTAGATGTAGTTTGACGGAGATGTTCTCTCCTCTCTCTTTTAGGATTTAGATTTAGGATTTCTTTTGCTTTCAGGATTATCTCTTTTTATCAGGTTCAATATTCCTTTTTAATTACTTATTTTCTCAATTTAATTTATGAATTCTTCTATGTTATAGATTAGTCTTTGAATTAATGTTATTTGAGGTATTTCATTTTATGATTGCTTTCTTTTATTTATGTTACTGTTGCTTCCAATCTGAAGACATTTTTATTCAAGTAGATTTACTTTTTCCCTTTTGGTCTTGGTTAAGAAATCAGTAACTCAGGAGTTATCAAACTCAACATGATTGAGAATTGTTATCTTTGCTAATTGAATTGAACTTCAATAATCCCAATCTTTCCTTAGGGATTAACTAGGATTTGAAGATCAAACTAATTAGTCACTTGACCTTTCTTTGCTTTAAGTAAAGGCTAACTAAGTGGAATTAAGATTCAATCTTCATCATCATTGATAAGGATAACTAGGATAGGACTTCCAATTTCTCATACCTTGCCAAAAGTTTATTTTACAGTTATTTATTTATTTTACTTGCCATTTAAATTACTTATTCCTCATTTTCAAAACCCCAATTACAATCTTCACAACCAATAATAAGAACATACTTCCCTGCAGTTCCTTGAGAAGACGACCCGAGGTTTAAATACTTCGGTTATCAATTTTTAAGGGGTTTGTTACTTGTGACAACCAAAATGTTTGTACGAAGAGATTTCTGTTGGTTTAGAAACTATATCTACGACGCGACTATTTTTATAAAATTCTTTACTAGCAAAAATCCTAACGTCAGTGATCAATTACGTTTATATTTCCATAATAAAGAATTTTTACTTTTATTTTAATATTGACCTCAATATTTTTTATTTTAAAAACTAATTAATTAGTTTATATTTATAATATCGTTATATACTATATGTATTTATTGACAAATAATATTAATAAATATCATAGAATCATAAAAAAATCATACTATAATTGATACAAATATTTGATATGTTTTATTTATATATATTTACTTATATTTATATTAATAATTATGAATAACAAAAAATAAAAATAATTTAAATATATCTGAGTATAAAATTAAAATAATATCTAAAAAACTTAATGCATGTTTTTATCATATAATTAATAATTAGCATTTACAATAAGAAGGAACAACATAACTTAGCACTAAGGAGAGCATGCAGAATAAAGAAGACCCAGGTTCGAATGACATCTTCATTAATTTCGGAATTTTCTCCTAAACGTATCGGTTGAACCAATTTTTACCGATTCTAGAAAGTTTTCACCTGTTTTGACCAGTTCTAACCGACTTTGACCGATTCTGTTCCTTAAGCTGTTCCAAAACTGGACTGGACCGGACCAGTTGGGAGTCCGGTCCACCGGCTTCTGCAGTCGAACAGGCCGGTCCGGACTGATTCTTACAACTATGCCACATCATTTAACCTTTCTTGCCTTCCACCAAAAGCCAAATTGTCTCTTTTCTCCCGGCTCTCCTTCTCTTCGGTCACGTCATTCAACAATGAAAAAAGAAGGAAACGGAAGGTGCAGAAGCTCTGGTGGATTGCAGAATAAAAGGCGTGTTCCCGCGTCCATGCAAGAAGAAAGGACTAATACCAAGAGCCTAGTCACACTGCGGTCAGAGCATATCAAAAACTATTTTCCTTCATTTGTGCTGCACCAAGGATCTAAGAAGAAATTTACCAAGTCTCAAGCACAAATCAAGCAATGATGGAGAAATCAAAGTCAAATCCGGACAGTAGAAGATCCACGGTCCAAATCCAAACTTCGGGCGAAAGCAAAACTCTACGGGCTAGATTGTCGAAACTTGAAGAAAAATGATGAGAGAGAATGGGTAAGATGCATGCAACAGATTCAGATCTCTCTCTCCTCATTAACGAAGCCGTTGCAGCTCTGATGCAGGAGAAGAATACAGTATAGGTTTTGAACTTGCTTCAACCTTGAAAGCTCTACTCTTCTATAATAAGGGTGAACGACCAACGGTTGAAGGCAAGAGAGTAAGAACAAAACACATTCAGTTCTCATCGTTGCCTCAGCTATTTGAGTTCTTCTCTTTGATGGTTTTCATTAAGTATTTCTTTTTCTCATTTTGGTCTGTCTGAGTCTCATCGGAAAAGGCAAACATGGTCAAGTTTGTGAGAAACTGCCAATGAGAGGTAAAGGGCAATGAGTTACACTTGGA
Organism: Arachis hypogaea; assembly: GCF_003086295.3. Classification (NCBI taxonomy): domain Eukaryota; kingdom Viridiplantae; phylum Streptophyta; class Magnoliopsida; order Fabales; family Fabaceae; genus Arachis; species Arachis hypogaea. The sequence continues at coordinate 39,589,694 of NC_092048.1, read as the reverse complement.
GAAAAAGCCGTAAGACATTTCAGATTTTCTTTGTACATCTTTCTATTTTGTTTCATGATCCTGTGGGGATTCCCTTGCAAGTTAGGTTAGCACTTGGCTGTTGAAAGCTACGATGAGTTCTAGTCAAATTCAGATTTGGTTAGAATCTGGATTTGTCCCAAATAGAATTGGGTAGATCCTATTCAAAACATTGGTGTATGTAATTCAGCGAAAAAGTTGGTCAAATTCCATCAAGTTTGTGATGGAGACTAGATGTAGGCTACATTGCATTTAGTAGGTGAACCAGGATATATCTGGGTGTTACTTATACTACTCTACTCTATTTCTGTGTCTGTCGTTCAAGAAACACAAAGAAAGTGTCTCTCAACGCAACACGAGACAAAAGTAGAAAATATCTCCTAACTTCTTTTGAAAAGGCAACAAGTAAGATTTAAAAGAAAGGGAGGCTAACATACAGCCACCGCTTCTCTTAAGCACTGATAATCATCAAAGTTTAATTTTAATATACTGACAATATAAAATATTGTGTATAGTTGTTCAATTGCATTCTTACATTTACATGACTATTCATACTATTAATGTAAAACGTAATTATTTTTTCCTAATGTTTCTCTATATAATTAGATGCACATGTAAAACTATTAATCATAAAATATTACTATTTTATTCTTTTAGAATTAAATAAAAGGTTATTTCAGTATTGTTAATATTAAATTTGAATTCATAATTACTAACACAATCAATGAACCTCAGTAATAATTTAGTATTTTTTAAATTAATGCTTAACAGAATATGTTAGTGTTTTAGGAATGAACTAAAAGCTATATTAATTTTTTAAAATTCAATCTTCGAATATTGTTTTCTTATTTTCAAAAATAATTATCAAGGTGTTGTAATATTTTTAAAAAGTAAAATTTAATATTTTCATAGGCATGTTTTTGAAATATATTTCATGTGACATTTTCATGTTGCCTGTTTTTCGTATTATTTGTTATCATGAGAAACTACATACGATAACATTTTTTCCATCATTGAAAAAGAATCAATTTTCTCAAAACAATTACCTAATTAGATCAATCTATTATTTTTTGAGTTCTATCCCCAACATTGAAATGGAAGTTTTGAATTTTTTTTTGGTAATAAAAGGGGGCCTAGGCCCGAAGAAGGAAAAACATTAGCTACAGTCTTGAATTACATCAAGAGTACGAGGGAGTACAATCTCCTGAACATCTTCTTGTAATAGCGTTTCTAAATTTTTTGGAGCTATGTCCAGGAACCTAAATCCTAAATCCCCATCCAAGCTTTTCCTTGCCAACCAATTAGCACTTCGATTGGCTTCTCTGTAAATATGGCAGAACTTTAACTCCCATGGTCTTTGTTTCATTTTAACAATTTCTCTTATGGTCTCATGATGGATATGATTAATTCCTCTTTCTTTGATGATAGACCTGAGAACTTTTTCTGCATCATTTTCCACAATGACTGGGTGCATACCCATATCCCAAGCCATCTGCAACCCATGGAGGATCCCAAGCATTTCTGCTTGCTCTGCACTGCAATAACCTGTGTTAGCTTCAAATCCACCAATCCACTCTCCCAAGTAAGTGCGCAACACACCTCTACATCCTGCTCTTTGTGTTCGGTTGTTAGATGCTCCGTCTGTATTAAGTTTGATCCACCTCTGCGGTGGTGGATTTCAATTTATCTGTATCTGTTTTGTTATTGTTCTTACTATCTGTGACTGCTTTTTATTTATGAGTGCTTGCTTATAGTTTGTAATGTATTCTAGAATTTGGAATTTAGGATTGTTAGGTCTGGAGTACGGAGGGTTGAAAATTTCCTGAAATCTCCATTTCCAGATCCACCAGCAAGTAGTTAGAAAGACATCTGTCCATTCATATTGAGAGTCCTTCCCATATCTATTTCTCAGATTATTCACTATCCATTCCTCTAAATCTGATTCAAAAAAGTGGGGGACAGCTCCAGGATTTAGTATTTGTATCCACACTCTTGCTGCCTTAGGACAGTCTCTTAATGCATGTATTGTTGTCTCAGCTTGCTCTGGGCAGTTATGACACGAATCACCCGTATTCATCATTCTAGCCCTTCTACTTGCCGTGAAAAGTCTGTTGTGTGCCATTTGCCAAGCAAACACCTTTATTTTTTCTTGTCCTTTCCATTTCCAAAGATTCTACCACAGGACATGCTTCTCGTTTGTTATCCCAGCTAGAATCTTATAGGCACTAGCTACCGTAAATTCTCCATCAACACTATGATTCCAGCAAAGATTATCTTGTCCTTGATTTTTAGAAATAATCAACTTGTTAATCCTGTCCAATATTCTGGTTGGGAGATATTTTCTTAAGGATACCACATCCCAGCTACCATCCTCAAGTCTATAAGATGATATTGTTCTCCCCTCCTCATTCCTAGGCACTTGATTAATTGTCTGATTGGCCAAAATTCCTTCCTCTTTGAGCCACTTTTGCTTCCAAAACATAACCTATTTTCCATCACCAACTATCCAGTGTAAGTTTTCCTGCATGACACTCCAGAGTTTAGTCAGCTCCTTCCAAAGGGGGGAATCCATTTTCTTACTATAGGGTACTGTTCTGAAACTAGATTCTCCTTCATATCGGTGCTGGTATACTTTGGCCCAAAGGGTATTCTTCTCTGTTATGAGCCTCCATATTAACTTTAATAGAAAAGCCTCATTCATCAGGTTGAGGCTTTTGAGTCCTAGACCTCCCTGTCCTTTCGGGCGACACAGAGTACTCCAACTAATGTGATGAACTCTCCTCTGGTTTTCTACTTCGCCCCATATAAATTTTCTTTGCATTTTTTCAATTTTATTGCAGATTCTTTTTGGGATTCTTGTGTGCTGCATTTCATAGTAAGCAATAGGGGTGATGGCAGTACTTGCCAGGGTTATTCTTCCTGCTAGAGTTAGGCACTGGGCCTTCCAATCATTCAGTTTTTTCTGTACCCTCTGAAGAATATCTTTAAATCTTTCTGTTCCTTTTCTTTGGTTTGTGAAGGTCGCTCCTAGATATTTGCCAAGATGTTGCTGTTCTTGGAATTGACACTTATTAACTATCTCTCTTCTATTATCCTGTTTCACATTCTTTGAAAAACATATTACAGTTTTGGTTGCATTAATTTTAAGGCCGGAGGCCTGACAAAATCTTTCTATCACTTCACAAACTTCCTCTATTTGATCTATTGAAGCTTCAGTAAAAACTAGTAAGTCATCAGCGAACAGCAAGTGCGATATAGCAGGCCCCTGTTTTCCAACTCTTATCGGCTTCCACTTTTGACCAGCCACTTTCTCCTCTATAAGCTGGGATAATTTGTCCATGGCTATTACGAAAAGGTAGGGGGATATGGGATCCCCCTGTCTTATACCTCGGGAGGGTAAAATCGTGCTGGTCTTCCCTCCATTCCAAAGTAAGTTATAGGTCACAGTAGAAATGCAAGCCATAATGAGGCTGATCATCTCTTCTAGTAAGCCAAAATCTCTCAGACACCCTTCTATGTAACTCCATCTCAGCCTATCATAAGCCTTTTCGAAATCAAACTTTATAGCCATAAACCCTTTTTTCCCCTTAACTCTTTTCATAATGTGCATTATGTCCTTTGCAATAAGAATATTGTCTTGTATTCTTCACCCTGGAACAAAGCTTGATTGGCACGAGGAGATTCTGTCCTCCAACAAAGGTTTTATTCTTTCCACAATAATTTTACTGATACCTTTATAATTAACATTACAGAGAGCGATAGGGCGATATTGAGAGATGAACTCAGGATTTTGGATCTTCGGAATCAGAGTGAGGAGAGTCTGGTTGTAGAACTCCAGAAGACTTGGGTTCCTCCATATTTGTTGAACAAATTGGTATGTGCTATTTTGGACGACCTCCCAGTTTTGTTTGTAGAATAAACTTAGATAACCATCTGGCCCAGGGGCTTTTAAGGATCCTATAGAGTGAATGGATTTTTTTACCTCTTCTCTAGAAGGATAAGCATACATTCTTCTACTCAACTCTTCATCAATTTGGGGATAGTAGCTCTTTATGCCAATCCCTTCTTCTTTATATAGGTTCTCATAGAAGTTCATGGCTAGGTTCATCAATTCCTCCTAATCTTCCTCCCAGTCCCTATTCTGATTCCTTAATTTAAGGATTTTATTTTTCCTTCGTCTTATAATAGTTCTTGTGTGAAAATATCTTGTATTCCTGTCACCTTCGATGAGCCAGTTTTCTCTAGATTTCTGAAGCCACATCATCTCTTCCCTATCTAAAATCTCTTCTAATTCCTTATTCAGGTGTTTTTCTAGTCTCTCTAGAAACAAATTTTTTCCATAGTCTGTTGCTCATTGTATTCTGCCCAGTCTTCTCATAATCTCCTTTTTCCTCTTATTAATGTTCCCAAAAGTTTTCTTGTTCCACCCTTTCAAAACAATGGTTAGATCTTCAAGAGATTGCTTTAAGTCCATCTGATCCTTCCAATTCTGAGCAATACAATTACCAAAATCAGGATGAAGGCTCCACATAGCTTCATATCTGAATGGTCGATCCATGCGCTGGTTCTGGAGAGGATTTAATGTCATAAGAATTGGGTGGTGATCCGAATGCGTTCTGGTTAGAGCTTCAAGCTTAGCCTCATCGAACCTTACCCTCCAATCTGTATTACATAGCACCCTATCTAGTCTCTTAAAGACCCTTTTTAAACCATTCCATTGAGGGCCTCTCCATGTGAATTTAGCACCAACAAAGCCTATATCTATCAGCCCAGTATTCTGGATCTAACTAGCAAAACTTCTACAAGCATTTATATCAGTCCTAGCTCCTCCTTTCTTCTTATTAGGGTTAGCTATTTCATTGAAGTCACCTACCAGAAGCAACTCCCCCTTCAGGTTTATGCCTATTTCATTTAGCTCCTTCCATAAGCTTCTCCTATTTTGCTCTTGGGGACTTGCATAAACAGCAGTAAGAAACCAGCTTCTATCATTATTAGGTCTGATCTCCATATGTACAAATTGCTTTCTAGACTTTAAAAAGGATACATTCATCCCTGGGTGATAAACCCATATTTTATGATATATTTTGTGCTAAGTTTGAGTGATTTATTCAATCCTTCACCCACTTATTCATATTAATTGCATAGTTTTACTTTCCCTTCCTCATTATGTGATGTATGTGAAAAACATGTTTCCTATGCTTTAAAACTAATTATTTTAATTACCTTTAACTCCATTCGATGCCGTGACTAGTGTGTTGAGTAGTTTCAGATCTTCTAAGGCATGAATGACTTAAAGGATGGAAAGGAAACATACAAAAATGGAAGAAAAGCACAAAATGGAGTTTCTAAAGAAACTGGCATCCATGCGATCGCATGGGCGACGCGGACGCATGCCAAGCGCGAATCAACAGCGACGCGACCGCATGACTGACGCGACCGCGTGCCTTAAGCAAAATACATATGACGCGGCCGCATGACTGACGTGACCGCGTGACAAGAAAAGCTTCGAATGACGCGACCGCGTGACCCACGCGGATGCGTGACAGAGGCCACGCTCCAAAAATTGCAAAAAACGCTCCCAGCGATTTCTGAAGCCCTTTTTGGCCCAAATCCAAGTCCAGAAGGCATAGACCAGAGGTTATGAAGTGAGGGAATGCATCCATTCATAGAGAGACGACTTTAGTTTAGTTTTCATGAGTTAGATTTAGTTTGGAGAGAGGTTCTCTCCTCTCTCTTAGGATTAGGATTTATGATTTCTCTTAATTCGGAAGTAATTCTCGATCCCAGGTTTAATGTTCCTTTACTTCAAGCTTCTCTTTTACTTTTATTCACTACTTTAGTAGATTATTTACTTTTGCAATTTAATTTATGAATTCTTCCATGTTATAGATTATTATTTTGGATTAATGTTATTTGAGGTATTTCAGTTAATATTGCTTTCTTTTATTTATTAGTTACAATTATTCCCAATCTGAAGACATTCTTATTCCAGTAGATTTACTTTTTTCCTTTTGGTTTTGGTTAAGAAATCAGTAACTCAGGAGTTATCAAACTCAAACATGCTTGATAATTGTTATCTTTGTTAATTGAATTGAGCTTCAAGAATCCCAATCTTTTCTTAGAAAATAAAATAGGATCCGAAGATCAATCCAATTAATCCTTTGACCTTCCTTTATCTTAGTAAAGGTTAACAAAGCGGAATTAAGATTCAATTCTCATCATCATTGATAAGGATAGCCAGGATATGACCTCTAGTTTCTTATACCTTGCCAAAAGTTTATTTACAGTCATTTATTTATTTTACTTGCCATTTAAATTGCTTGTTCTTCATTTACTTTATTTGCTAATTAAACTATTCACTCCTCATTCTCAAAACCCCAATTTACAATCTCCATAACCAATAATAAAAACACCTCCCTGCAATTCCTTGAGAAGACGACCCGATGTTTGAATACTTCGGTTATCAATTTATTTAGGGGTTTGTTACTTGTGACAACCAAAACATTTGTATGAAAGGACTTTTGAAGGTTTAGAAACTATACTTGCAACGAGGATTTATCTGCAAATTTCTAGACCACACAAAAATTCTCTCTTCAAAATGGCGCTGTTGCTGGGGAATTTGATTCGTGTGCCTTATTATTGGTTATTGTAAATATTCTTCTTTTACTTGTTTGTTTGTTTTTATTTTTCCTTTTTATTTTCATCAGCTACTATGAATTCTCACCCCTTTCGCTTTAAGTTTGGTTCTAATGTTATTGAAAGGAATAAAAGTTATAACAGGAATATGCATCAAGGTCAAACCAATCAAGGATGGATGGAGCCGAGAGGACCTAATCAACCCTTTAGGCAACAACACCCTCCAAGATATCATGGACAAAGACCATTCTACAATGCATACCCAGCTGAAAGATATGGTGGACAACCTTGTAACTACCAACAAGCCCCACCACGTGCCTATAGACCATCCTCTCAACATAACCTCGAACCACCACGCTCACAAGCTTCTTTTCACCATTCACCACCACATGATCCTCATTTACCCCAGCTCCAATCCAATCACTACCAAACACCACCACTTCCCCCTGTACCACGTCCAAACCTATCACCCCAGGAATCAGAGATTCGCCTCAAGAAAACAGTAGATCAACTTCAAACAACTATTCATCAACTGGAGCAAGCAATAAATCAATTACTTGCCAGACGTTCGAACATTCAAGGACCTCCCACAACACCATGTGGACAATCTAATGAAGAGCGTAGCATGAAGGAGATACTAGAGACTCCAGTGGACATGACAGAGTCTGACTTCATACTAGAACAAGTAGGGGAAGCTGTCACTGTACAAGAAGAAGAGTTGGTTGAAGACTTAGGAGACACTGAACCCCCATGGGAATCTAGAGTTGTGGAGAATTCTGTCAAGGATGTTACAATTGATGCTAAGGAGGATAGTGCACAACCTCCAAAGCTAAGCTTTTATGAAGAACTAGACAGGATAATTCCAGAAGCAAGTTTCCTTGATGATGATAATGAACTTGCATCCGCAAGTGAATTCTCTGAGATCGAAGACTCTTCCCCAGATGAATACGAAGATGACGCGGAGGTAGATTTCTCTAAACCGCCCATTTATGACTCAAGTGATGAGGAAGACATAGATGGCTTTGATCAGGACGATGTTACATTTGAAGAATTCTGCAAAGAAGTGGAGAATTTCACAGAAGAGCACAAGGGAGTAGAACTCACAGAACCACTGGAACCACCTACCCCAAGGCCATTACCACCCAATACAAGCTTCAAGTGGGTACAATCCTTAACTTTTAACTGTATTTTTCCACTTGAATATGGTTTGCTTGAAACAGATGACCAGCTTAGAGCTCTCTGTGGCTTTAAGAGTAAAAGAGAAATGGCTCGTACTCAGAGCTGGTGCACAAGGTTCGATAAGGTTCCACGCTTCAACTTGAAGTACACGGATTGGCATCATGATCAACCAGATGGATCTCGGAAAACGTTTGGTTATCCTGGTGAGAATCTAATCTCTAAACCGCCCAGATGGAAAAGTATAGATCAAGATGAAGGCGGATTTAAAAGCAAAGTTTGGGATCTTGGAATCTATGCTAACATTCGTCACCCGGGAGTCTGAGAATCTGTTTGAAGCTGCCCAGAAGCTTCACGTGCCTAGTTTGGGACCCCGGAGGCTATTGGCATTCTAAGCATTGGTGGAGATTTCTGGATAAATTTAAGCATAAGCCGCCATAACAGGAAGCCCCTCCAATGTCCAACTTAAGGACTTTAACTAAAAGTGCTAGGTGGGAGACAACCCACCATGGTATGATCATTCATTTTTCAATTTTTATTTCGTTTTGTTTGTTTTCAAGTGTTATTTTATTTTATAATATTGAACCTAGAATTTTGCATCGCTTTCATATTAATCATTGCATTCTGCATACAAAAAAAAGAGAGAGAAGGTGCTCCACGCGACCGCATCATCCATGCGATCGCGTCAAATGGCGTAAAACATTACCCACGCGACCGCGTGACCTGGAGATCGGCGTAAAGATCCAACGTCCAGAAGGTTAAGCTGGAATCGTGCGGCCATTGTGCGTTTCGCACAATTGACCCATGCGATCGCGTCACTCATACGATCGCGTCACTTGCACAATACCAATCCCACATGATCGCGTGAGCGACGCGATCGCGTCGCATGGATTGCACCACACCCCAAAAGGAGACAGAGAGTTGCGCTGAAACGACGCTGGATTTGTGCGTTTAGCACAAATTCCAGCGACGCGATCGCATGCCCCGAGCGATCGCGTCATTTACTCTTTTTGCCCTCCACGTGATCGCGTCATTTACGCAATCGCGTCACACCATTTTTCGCTCCAGCCACGCGACCGCGTCCCCCACGCGGCCGCGTGGATTCAAATTTATAACCCCACAGCCACGCGAACGCTACCAGTCGCCCCCCTCCCCCCAAACCTTTTTTCTCCCTCTCTTCTCCTCTAATCCAACCATCACCACCCAGCCACCACCATGCCACCGCCGACCACCGCCGACCACCCAAAACCCGCCGCCACCCACCCCCTTCTTCCTTCCCCCTTCTTTCTTCTTCTTCCTTCTCCTCCATCCCTCCAACGCCACTGCCCCCTCTTCGACGACCACCACCCACCGCCGCCGGCCCAACCCAGCCGCGCCCCCCATCCGCCACCCACCCCTTCCCCTCTCCCCCTACCCCATTACCCCTCCTTTCCTTCCCTGCCCCTCCGAACAGCATCACCGCCGCCGCGCCAGACGCCGTCACCACCACCCCCAGCCACCTTTCTGCCCATTCTCCCTAGTTCGCCTACCAGGTTCCGCCGAACGCCACCCTTTTATCCTTTCGTCGTTGGTTCCTATTTTTCTTTTCTGTTATTGTTCATCTTTAGGCCAGTTAGATATGCATGTTGTAGTGGATTTTAGGATGTTAGGTAGCCTAGGATGTGGTTAGTGGATTTAGGTCTGTTTAATTGCACTGTTCTTATTTCTTGTTTCTTTATTTTCGCAATTTTGCTGATGCTGTGTTGTTAGTTTCCTTCATATGATATAATTTCTTGTTTCATGCTGCTCTTTACTCTGAATTTTCATGTTTATATTCCTTATATGTAAGTACAACTTTAATTTTGATTCATATGAACTATTTGACTGCAGTTTATTTTCCGGGACAATCCAATTTTAGCCGGAATACTGCCCAAATTTCTGTAAAATGTTTCCATTCATGTTTTGGTTTTGCCATTTTGAAATCTATTTTACTCTACTTTAACCAAACCATTCATGAATGCCCGGGCAAGTTTTCTTATCCTTTTTGATTTCCTGGTTCCTACACTGCATTTTTGATGTTTGATTCCAAATTTCTGCTTTCTCTGTATCTATTTGAATCATCATCAAACTGTTTTACTTGTTTGGATATGAGTTACTTATCACTTCTAACTGTGAATACTTGTTACTTGGAATATTTTCATTATGCCACTTACTTTAACCCACTTCTACTAACTCACTAATTTTCACCTCCTAAACTCTTTTTCAATTCTAACCAACCTAACCTTTCAAAAACTTCTTTTCTGATTTTCTTTCACTTTCTCTTAACATTCTAACCAAGGCATGATGTTTATTTTTCTATTTCACATGAATTCTATTCCATTTTGGATTGTAAATTCTTCTTTTCAAACTTTTAACTCCTATTCAATCCTTAATGTACTTTTACTTAGCTCATATTCATTACTCTCCTGCTCCTTTACCACTATGTGCTTCTCTTGTTAATTGCCTCCTTGTTTTCCTGTTTTTATTATATTCTTGAATTCTGTTTTTCAGGATGTTGGACTCCCACAGAAAAGGGAAAGGAAAGGCAACAACTGGCAAATAGAAAAGAGGAGAACACCTGCCACCACCACTGTACCTCCACCTGCCCCAGAGCCCATCTATCATCTAGTGCACCGCCTGTTTCGACGGCTTGACCAGATGGAGCGTCGCAACAAGCGACGCTATGAGCACCTGAAGCTGATGATACGATCTGGCGACATCCCCTCCAAGCCTGACACACCATCCGAGGCATCTGAGGAGGAGGCGGATGATCCCGAGGCAGAGACCCATCCACAGAGCGAGGCAGAGCAGGCAGGCACCCAGCAGGCAGCACACCATCAGGAGGCTCCGCCTCAGATTCAGGCTGTAGACCCTGAGATCCCTCTTCAGTCAGCACCTCCTCCACAGCAGTCAGACCCTCAGATCACCACCTCAGAGACCCCAGCTACCCGTCCTTCCAGTGATAACACCCCTTCACACCCTGCTTGACTGAGCATCAGGGACGATGCTACATTTTAAGTGTGGGGAGGTCGCCATCTCTGGCGTTCTTTTTTTTTTTTGGTGAACCACTACATACTCTTTTTATTTATTTTGCTATTTTTCTGTATTTTTCTTTTTATTTCTATTTTGCAGTACTTATACATTACTATTTTCATGTATTTATACTCTATTTCTGTATTTTGCATTTTTAGTTCATATTTTAGCCACTTAGTTTAGTTACAATTCTAACTTATTAGTTATAGAAATTGTGGATTGATTAGTATAGTTTACCCTTTTTTTAGCATAAGATAACTTGGAATAGATTGAAAAGAAAAAGGAAGTAAACTAGAGACTTTAATAGAATCAAAATAATCCACACACTTTGTACATATAGCATTACATGTTAGTTAGTTAACAACATTTCATCAAGGAGAAACACTAGAACTTTAAAGCCACCTTAAGTTTTACATTGAGAATAATGGGAATTTTTAACTAAACCTGCATGACATACATAAATTGATAAATGATTTTTGAGCTAGAGAACACATAGCCTGTGAGTTTTGAGCTTAATTGTATGGTTACATTCAAACCATAATTTTTATTCCTGTGTGTTCCGCCCTTCTTTTATATTCTGGTATTCCTTACTTTGTTTTAATCTATATGTCCGATTATAGATTAGAAATACATACCAAGAGAGTGATTGAGGCCATTATTTGATTTTAGCTCACTTATCCCAAAATAGCCTACCCTTTACATCACCCTTGTTAGCCCCCTTGAGCCTTTAAATCCCTTTTATTCTATTAGCCACATTACTAGCCTTAAGCAGAAAAACAAAATAAAATCCCAAGTTGAATCCTTGGTTAGCTTAAGATAGAAAATTATGTATAGTTTAAATGTGGGAAAACCTATTGGGAACATGGATGGTAAAAACAAAAGGGTAGAAAAGAATTAAAATAATTCAAAATAAGAATTTTTGGGAAGCATGCTCATGTGAAATCAAAATAATTGAATTACCATGTGCAATAAAAAAAAAGAAAAAAAGAGAAGATTTTATTTTTCAGTATTTGAATAAAGGGGACACAAAAAGAATTCCCCAATTGTGAAATAAAGCAATGCACATGGGATAAAAATAAACATTGAGATATGAGCATATAACATCAAAAGTGAGAAAATATGGAAAATAGGTAAAGAAGCTTTGATTTAGAAAGTATGTATGTTAGGTGAGATCTTAGTCTAATTAAGGATTCACTTATTAGCTCACTCAGCCTTATACATATTGGCCCCATTACAACCTTACTTAAAGACCTCATGATTTTTGGTAAGGCTATATTCTATGATTGTTGATTGGTTAGATGAAGAACAAAGTTATAGAAAGTAAGAATAAAAAAAGAAGAATAGAGTGATTAACCCAATAAACACTGAGTGATTAGAGAGTAAACACAAAATCCAGTGATGGTTCAATAGCTCATTAACATTTATCTCTATTTAAATTATTAATTGTCTTGCAAAGTTTATAAAATGCTTTTCTCTCCCATTTCAATTGTAAAGGCACTTTATCACTATCTAAGGTTTGGCTATATATATACATGACTCCTTGAGAATGTAAATTAATTTAACTACATGCAAACTTTATATACAAGTGAATAAAAATTAGAATTGCATGATGCATCATTTATTTAGGTAGTTGCATTTAGATTAGATTGCATTACATGACATTCCATCACTTTAACCTTACTTTTCACCTTGGATTTAGCATGAGGACATGCTATTGTTTAAGTGTGGGGAGATTGATAAACCCATATTTTATGATATATTTTGTGCTTAGTTTGAGTGATTTATTCAATCCTTCACCCACTTATTCATATTAATTGCATAGTTTTACTTTCCCTTCCTCATTATGTGATGTATGTGAAAAACATGTTTCCTATGCTTTAAAACTAATTATTTTAATTACCTTTAACTCCATTCGATGCCGTGACTAGTGTGTTGAGTAGTTTCAGATCTTCTAAGGCAGGAATGACTTAAAGGATGGAAAGGAAACATACAAAAATGGAAGGAAAGCACAAAACGGAGTTTCTAAAGAAACTGGCATCCACGCGATCGCATGGGCGACGCGGACGCATGCCAAGCGCGAATCAACAGCGACGCGGCCGCATGACTGACGCGACCGCGTGCCTTAAGCAAAACACATATGACGCGGCCGCATGACTGACGCGACCGCGTGACAAGAAAAGCTCCGAATGACGCGGCCGCGTGACCCACGCGGACGCGTGACAGAGGCCACGCACCAGAAATTGCAGAAAACACTCCTAGCAATTTCTGAAGCCCTTTTTGGCCCAAATCCAAGTCCAGAAGGCATAGACCAGAGGTTATGAAGTGAGGGAATGCATTCATTCATAGAGAGACGACTTTAGTTTAGTTTTCATGAGTTAGATTTAGTTTGGAGAGAGGTTCTCTCCTCTCTCTTAGGATTAGGATTTATGATTTCTCTTAATTCGGAAGTAACTCTCGATCCCAGGTTTAATGTTCCTTTACTTCAAGCTTTTCTTTTACTTTTATTCACTACTTTAGTAGATTATTTACTTTTGCAATTTAATTTATGAATTCTTCCATGTTACAGATTATTATTTTGGATTAATGTTATTTGAGGTATTTCAGTTAATATTGCTTTCTTTTATTTATTAGTTACAATTATTCCCAATCTGAAGACATTCTTATTCCAGTAGATTTACTTTTTTCCTTTTGGTTTTGGTTAAGAAATCAGTAACTCAGGAGTTATCAAACTCAAACATGCTTGATAATTGTTATCTTTGTTAATTGAATTGAGCTTCAAGAATCCCAATCTTTTCTTAGAAAATAAAATAGGATCCGAAGATCAATCCAATTAATCCCTTGACCTTCCTTTATCTTAGTAAAGGTTAACAAAGCGGAATTAAGATTCAATTCTTATCATCATTGATAAGGATAGCCAGGATAGGACCTCTAGTTTCTCATACCTTGCCAAAAGTTTATTTACAGTCATTTATTTATTTTACTTGCCATTTAAATTGCTTGTTCTTCATTTACTTTATTTGCTAATTAAACTATTCACTCATCATTCTCAAAACCCCAATTTACAATCTCCATAACCAATAATAAAAACACCTCCCTGCAATTCCTTGAGAAGATGACCCGAAGTTTGAATACTTCGGTTATCAATTTATTTAGGGGTTTGTTACTTGTGACAACCAAAACGTTTGTATGAAAGGACTTTTGAAGGTTTAGAAACTATACTTGCAACGAGGATTCATCTGCAAATTTCTAGACCACGCAAAAGTTCTCTCTTCACTGGGTCTCTCCACAGAATCCATATGCCTCCGCTAAAACCATTTGCCTCCTCCACATGCTGATAAGGCATACCGATACTATTTACTACACTTAGAGCTTTCCTATCACTACATCTAGTCTCCATAAGAATAACTATATCATGATTATTTTGCCTAATAATCTCCTTAAGGGTACGACAGAAAGCTCTACTAGCCGCCCCTCTACAGTTCCAAGATAATATAATCATGGTAACAAGAGAGCTAGTACCTCAACAAGGAAAAATCCTTATATACTCCCCCCTACTGGGTTTTCTTCAATCATTTGGGGTGTTCCCATATCTTCTTTATCCTCCGCATCCATGCCTATCACTCTGTTTGGGTTATTCCTTCTGTCCTCTCCTTCGAGGCCTTGCTCCTTTTCATATGCTTCTAGTGCATCCACCATAATTTCTGATTCAATAGAATGGAGATTTGGGGAGCTATAGTTTGGAGGGTCACTCATGTCTTCATCCATCTGTCCTGTTTCAGGTATGAAGGATTCCTCCATGGGGGTATCCTTTGACTGGGACTGAGATATGGTCCAATTGTGTTGATAGTGCATGGTATTAGGCTGGTTATGGTCATTGTTTGTGTCTTGCATGGTAATGGGCTGGTTGTGGTCATTGTTTGTGTCTTGTGAGGGATCTTGGTTCTTTACTGGTTCTGGTACTTTTGGGATCTCTATTATTTTTGTCAGGTTTAAAGTCTGGTTTGAATCATGATTTATTAGGCTTTGTGGAGCTAGAATGCCTTCACAGGTTTTGGTTCCAAGAGGGATTCTAGGGGTCTTGGTCTGGGTTATTTTAGAGGTGGGTTGTTTTTGGTTCTGAAGGGTGTTTGCATTTTGTTTGTGCTGATCTATAGGTCTTTGGCTCTTATCATTAGTGTTTCTGGTTGTTGTAGTCTTGTTTACAGCTTGGGTGGCTGATACGACCAAGTTCTTTTCTGGATGATTCTGTTCGCCGTTATTCTTATCTTGGTTTTCCTCATTGTCCTTTTCCTGCAGTACATCATACCTAGAACCTGTCACAGTAGCTCTTCCATTCATCCCATTACTGCCTTCTCCACTTCCACTAGCCTCACCTTTGCCTGCCTTTCTTCCACGTGTCGGTCTTTGGACCACCATCCAAGGGCCATAGTTGTCACTTTCTTCTATCATGACTTGTTTGCCTTTATCTTTTTCTATAATTTCTACACTGCTTTCCTCATTTCTAGAGGTACCTCCGATGGCAGTGGCGGAAATACTCTTGAACTTAACCAGGATCACTTTGCTTCTATCTGCTTCACCAAGTTTTCCTTCATTCGATACACTCACCAGCCTAATAGATTGCCTTCATTAGATGATGATCCATATTTTTCATACCCCAACTTATTTTCCCAGCAAAGCTCAAATGTAGGATAACAGAATCATCATTCAGATAGTAACCGTTACACTCATGATTTGTGACAGGGAATTGTCATTCAACCACTCATTTGACTCTGGAAGTCTTGCTCCCGAGTGTTGTTTACATTTTATGCCAGATGTAAAGTCTACATTATTTTTGTTTTAATTTTAAAGAGTACAGAAGTCCCTACTTTGTTGTATCTACACGGAACAAACTATGGCTAGATTTGCATGATGATGAGAACACTGCAAGTATATAACTCCGATAGTTCAGAAGCCTTGAATTCTCTGTTGCTGGGTACTCCCAATGGATATAAATTTGCTGTAGTGTTAAAAATAAAAGCTTTCAGCATCAATGTATCATGTAGATATGAGATTGCCCAATGTTAGATTACTGCCTTACCGGATACTGCTAGACATGTCTTGCTTTCAAAACTTGGTTTGTAATTACGTTCAGTTTTATAGTGTGAAATATTTCACTCTACCTCCAAAGGCGTTTTAGTGTGAAACATATTTTTGTCCTTGAGTTGCTCAAATTACACATACATTAATGTTGCTTCTGTAGGCGAGAACGTGTTACCCAATGTCTTCATTCAATAATTTATATCTTCTAGGCATCGTGAATAAACAAACGATAGCTTTACATGTCAAAGACCCTCCTGTTCTCAAGTATAGTATACACTTATCCCCCGGTCAATTTTAAACATTTAATTTTCCCTTTTCTAATTAAATAAAATAAATTTACAGAGAGAGGCGAGAGAGAGTTGAAAGAAGAAAAAAAGTTTTCATATACAATCCATACATTTGATTTAGAAAGCAATCAACGGTAGAAAAGGACTGTTGCTTTTATTACTGTCTATTACATATGTTTATTTATCCAGAATGCACATAACCCTATTTTAACATGTTATAATACAACACAGCTTCATGTAAATCATTGTCGGTCACCATTTCAATACAAAAGTAATAATGTTCTAAACAAGCAAAATATTAGAACAGAATATAACCAATCATCTTATAGGAAATATCAAAATTATCCATGTTTAACTCACCCAGCAGGAGTAGCTGGTTCATCAGTAGGAACAAGACTCATCAAATCACCAAGTAAATCCGGCATAGGCACGGCAGGTGGAGGTGATGGCGGTGCAACGGATGCCGAGGTTGAAATAGCACCATTGGCAGGATTTGCAGAAGATGACTCAGAATATGCTGTTTCACTTCCCGCAGGATACTCTTCATCTTCAGCTTTCTGGGCTGAGGTGTGTGCACGGGTTACAAATGCATCTGGAGGCTTGTGATAAACTGAAGATAATGTAATAATGTTGACAAGGAGCTCATCAAGTAGAGACGAATCAAGTTGGTTTGAGTCATCAGTTATCACAGGTTTCTCAGCTAACACAACATCCTTAGCTGCCTGAGAAAGACAAGTTAGGACCATTAAATGTTACAGCTCAAAATTGATATTCAAAGGAGAAGTTATTCTTAATATATAAAAGTAGATACATAGGTTTACTCACATTGTTTCTAAGTTATTTCTCTTCTTCTACTAACACCATGTTAGCACCAACGCTTACTTGGCAAAATTTTAGAATTCACCACTCAAATCTTGCCAAATCAACTTTTATTTTCACATAAAAAAAACACAAAAAACAACTAAAAAACACAATAAAAACCAACAAATTAACTTTTTCCAAATCAATCCTTATTTTTAAAACAACAAAAACACAAATTAACATTTACCCCAACAAAAAGCTCTCAAAATCAAAGAGCTTATTACCTTTCTCAAACCCTCACCCTCTTAGTACCTCTCCGTACCAAGATTCTATTTCCTCCATCCTCTTCCGGTCCCATTCTATTTCCTCCATCCTCTTCCGATCCCATGAGTCATTGTTTTTTTCTCAAAACAAATTGTACATCGCGATGTCCATCTCCGGCGGAGCCGCATTGCATAAATTGCAGAAACCAGGGCAAACTCCATTCCTCATCTTGTGGTTTTCCTGCCAGAGCTCGATTCTGGGTCTCAGACCAACGTCACCATTCGGCGCCGCCAACGTAAAAAATTTGTCTCAGGTATCTTCCTAAAGATTTTCAACTTTGCCTTTACTCTTCTCATTGTTCAATATCATTTTCAATAGCCCTATTTATATGTTATAAATAATAACATTTTAATTGTGAACTCATTGCAAGTAGCACAAGTTTATGTATTCCTCTTTTGTAAACGGTTCTCCAGAGCTCGATTCTGGGTCTCAGACCAACGTCACCATTCGGCGCCGTCAACGTAGGAAATTTGTCTCAGGTATCTTTCTAAAGATTTTCAACTTTGCCTTTACTCTTCTCATTGTTTAATATCATTTTCAATAGCCATATTTATTTGTTATAAATAATAACATTTTAATTGTGAACTCATTGCAAGTAACACAAGTTTATGTATTCCTCTTTTGTAAACGGTTCTCCAGAGCTCAATTCTGGGTCTCAGACCAATGTCACCATTCGGCGCCGCTAACGTAGAAATTTGTCTAAGGTATCTTCCTAAAGATTTTCAACTTTGCCGTTTACTTTTCTCATTATTCAATATCATTTTCAATAACCCTATTTATTTGTTATAAATAATAACATTTTAATTGTGAACTCATTGCAAGTAGCACAAGTTTATGTATTCCTCTTTTGTAATCGGTTCTCTAGAGCTCGATTCTGGGTCTCAGACCAACGTCACCATTCGGCGCAGCCAACGTAGAAAATTTGTCTCAGGTATCTTCCTAAAGATTTTTAACTTTGCCGTTTACTCTTCTCATTGTTCAATATCATTTTCAATAACCCTATTTATTTGTTATAAATAATAACATTTTAATTGTGAACTCATTGCAAGTAGTACAAGTTTATGTATTCCTCTTTTGTAAATGGTTCTGTCCAACACTCACAACCAAAATTAATGTGCATTTAAAACTATTGCTCCCTATATACTATCGATTGCAATATTTCATCATCAAATTATAAATTGTTATTTTACATGTGGAGTACTTCTTCCACAATTTACATTTACGTACCACATGTGCAATATTGCTTCTACAATTTACTTAGAATGTATTATCATTCTTTGACCATGTCTTATTCTCTTTGTTGTAAAAGAATTTGCAGTGGTAATGACAGACCGGAAGAGTTAATACCCAAAATTGTTAGATGAAAATTAACCAATCATTATTTAGTAAAATATTTTAAAAAAATTAAAACAAAATACTCTTATCTAATATTATTCAATTGAAACATCAAGTACTAATTAAATGCAATAAACATACATTAAAAGTGTCATAATAATAATTATAAAAATTTCAGTTACAAATATTTAAATTCTACAACTTATACATATTAAGACTCTTACTACTCTTCATTTTTTAATCTCTTATACTAATTGTCAAAAATTCCTCAAATTTAATATAACATTTTTATATGTTTTTCATTCTCATTCATTTATTTTTTTCATTATTTACAAACAAAAAAACCGCAAGAAAAGATAAAGTGTAGCCATTAATGCAAATCAAAAAATGAAAAAAAAATGCAGTTTTGTATAACTCTAATATAAATAACCTATGTCTTTTTTAAAAATAAATAAATTCAAAATCTATTTATAATATGTTTTCTAAAATATTTTTAATATAACATTTATTAAAATATACTATATAGTATAAATAATCCACCTCTCCGCGTATTGCGGGTCTCATTCTAGTTTGAACAAAAGGTTGATCATAGGAGTTTGTGCTTAATAGTAGATTCCCATAACCAACTTATACAACTAATAACAAAATGGTAAACTTTTTGTTTTGCTTCGAACAATTTTAGGAACCTTTCTAGGAATACACTAGTCAATAAAGTTGAGCGAGAGAGAGAGAGAGAGAGATTTCTTAGATTTTTTGAGGAAGAAGAAAGTATCATGGTCCATAACATACAGACAAAGGAATACACACAATTATCTAAGATATATCAATTTAAATTATAATTTTGAAGAAAAAGATCTCACAGATAAAGGTTTGCATACTACGTAAAACAGAGGTTCTACAACTCAATTTTGGTAGAGAAAGATCAGTTTGTTTGACACCCTTCCTATATAATTCAGAGATGGCATTTTGAGGACACACTGAAAATGGGGTGTGAAAGTAGTGTCTAGATAATAATATATCAAGAAATTTCACTATGCTCTCCATAAAACTTTTAATTTTAGAATCTTTTCGAGAACTTCAATTGGTCCATAAATAAGGGGTTCAGTTCTTGACAAGTATGTTGTATGGAATATAAGGCAGTAGCTGAATCATCTGTTGTGGGCCCTCAGTACCTGAATCATCTCTAATTTGATTGCACAACGACCAATTGCGCGAACAGCCTTTCTAAAAAAATCGACATCAAAGGACTAAAGAAATCAAAACTAGCCCCTTGCTTAACAAGTTAATATAATACATGAGAATGCAGCCACTGATAATTAATATGCAACTGTTAAGCTGCAATTCAGCACTAAGCGAATGAAAGATATACAAGTCTCATCAGTGTAACAAGATAACTTGCTATTTATAAAAAAAGATACAGAAAAGAACATATTTCATTAATGAAAGGACAGAAGGTCCAAATACGAACTACATAAAACAAGAAATAAGTAAAAATAGCTTGAAATGAATCTCAACTTTTCCATTTTCACATAGATAGGATCATTGTCCTTGCAGAAAAACACCTGCAGATATATAATAAGCCCAATCTCCAAACTAGAGAAGAGATGTTCTTCACTAGTGCCCAAATGTGCTATTTCTTAATGAAGAATTCAACAAAATCGGTTTTAGATCACCACCTTAATTTCATGGGCAAGAATTGGTGGTCTTCTTTGTACCATAAGATTGATATTCCGCAGGGCTACATATTGTATTTCGGGTTCTGCATAGAGTAATATCACAAGAGGAGGAGCCATCTTTTTACAGAGATTTCGAACCACATCAATGCTGGTGATGAGAGCAAACCACATAAAATGTGATCTCTAATGTGTAATGCAAGATAATAAGTAAAGGAAAAAAATAAATAAACAAAATTTACCTTAACAACTGATAGTACAACTGCACAATTAGCATGCTATAACCTTGGAGTAACTCTTTCTACTATGTTTTCAGCCTCACGAGCATTGGTTGCCTTGTATCTAGAGAGAACATCCAAGATAAAAAAATTGACCCCATCTGGTCATTAAGTAAAAACAAGAGATATTAGCTTAACTTAGAACAATATGGAATCGAATACGGAAATAGAAATGACAGGATGATGTACATGACAACAATAAAAATATTGCACTTAAATTCATATATCCTTCTTTTTTTTTTCTTTTTAACTTTCCAGCTTCTATTATTTTTTTCTTGATTTAGAGCCAGCATTCCAGCTCTGCAAATCCCTGCATTAGATCACGATCATATTCAATTCTAGCTAACATGTGATTTCACCATATTATAAGATAAAGTAAGTAACAATGATAAGTGTCTTTAAAGTTTTGGTGCACATATTAAGAAAATATTAAGACTAAGATTACATTATTATCACAGAGGACAAGTGAGAATGTAGCTTGGCCTTTATCACTTTCTATAATAATGTAGAAATGCTAAAGTTAGTAGCATCATCCTCTATATGCTATATCTTTGCATTGTTCATATTAATATAAAACTCATTCAGAATTCTTATTTCTTCTGATCTCTTCTCAAATTCATAAAGCTAGTTAAGATATGGGTTTTACTGGAGAATTGGTAAGAGGTGTCTTCTCCAGAAATGGTTCTGCTGCATCATACGAAAGCAAAGTGAGTCTCTCAAAAATGCTATATATATATATATATTGATCATATCACAAATTTTGTTACTTTTTCTCAGGGTAGGCGAAATTCAACAGAAAATCGAAGATGGGGTTCTGTTAGATCATACTTGTGTGGAAATGAATTCAATTCAGTTGTGGCAGAGGAGGATTCAGCTTCACTTAAGAGTTCTGAAGTTACAGTTGTGGAGGAAGCTTTTTTGTCTTTTTTAACAGGAAAAAGAGACGAGATTGAAGAAAAGAGAGGGAGATACAAATATAGAAGAGATATGAAGATTGGGTGAGAAATCTAGCAAAACAAAGAATAAAGTAATTTTTTTAGTATTTTTTAGATTTGTTTATTTTTTTTGGTATGAATGATTGATTAGAATTTGTGGAGAGATAAATAATTTTGGTAGACGTGTTTTTGTTTTTGTTTTTGTTTTTTAAATTATTTAAATTTTAAAATGATAAAATTAAATATTTTGATTAATATAAAAGAGTAATTTTTGTCTAATATATTAAAAAAGGTATTTAAGTCTTTTAAAAAATTAAATAAAAAAATATTTTTTTATTTTTATTAAATTATAAGAGTATTTTAGTAAAGTCAATGAGTTATAACTCAAATGACATAGTCTCTCCATACTCAATTAAGAGGTTGCTTATTTATCTATATTTTAAACGTATCGGTATGTATGAATTTACTATCGTATCAAAGCAAATACCAAACTACAAAAAAAAAAAGAAAAATAATTTTAAATATAAAAATGAGTTTACATTTATTTTCGGGCAATTTACCAAAATAAATAATTTGGCTTCCAATTTTACCAGACTCCTGCCGCGAGACCCCTGATGTAGTTTCTAGCCATTTTGCATATCAACATAAACCACACCAGGGGTGTAGCGGTAGATGTTTGCAATTCACACACAAACTGCGACACCCCTATCGTAGATTATGTGCAGTTTGATTTCAAACGTAATCTGCGAGACCCCTGCAGTAGTTTATGTTCATTTGTAAACCATGGATCACTTGTCACAGTTTATATAGTTTATAAAAAAGATGCATTTTAGTATCCATTTTGCAAATGAATTCAGCAAACGCTCAGGAAATCAAGTTTATCCTTATAAACAAAATAGTGCTTGTACACACCATATGAGAGGGGGAGAGCGAGTGAATGAGAGGGGGGAGAGGGGGGACACTGGGAGGGGTGGGATTCGGGTTCTCCAGTCACGCGCAAAGGATCCTAGGGTTTGGAATTGAGAAGACTACCATCGCCTGGAAAATGAGTCTTTTTCTGTGTTTGTGGATAACTTACCGGAGGATATTTCAAAGAAGGAGTTATATCATTTGTTCTGCTGGACAGGACGGATTAACGACATATATCTTGCTCGTAAACATAAATTAGGAGTGGTGGATCTCTTTGCTTTTGTCCGGTACAACACGAAGGGCGGTCCGCTGAAGGCGATTACGGAGATGAATAATATGAGATTACGTGGGAAGATCGTATCTGTAGGTGAAGCTAGGTTTCGCAGACAACAACAGGAGAGGCCTCGGCAAGAGCAGGTGGAAAAGAGGTGACTATGGCACAACATGTGGAAATGAAGACGGATGGTAAGAGCGTCACTGACCAACCTGCGAATGGGCGGATAAAGAGGGCTGAAGTGTCGATAGCGGCAGAAAATATGGATTGGTTAGTGCAGAGTCTGGTAGGAAGTACTTTGAAACCTTTTGACCATCAATCGTTGAGAAGGGCAATTTGCAAAAGTGTGTCTCATGTTGTGGACGTAAGCGAGTTAGGTGCCTGTAAAGTGTTAATCACGTTTGAGTCTGTGAACCATGCAGAAGAGGTGTTCACCTTCAAGTTGGATATGCTGTTACAGTTCTTCCATAAAGTTTGGAGATGGGAGGAGTCAGAACGTTGTGAGACCAGAAGGGATTGGTTGGAATGCTACGGGATGCCTCTACACGTATGGTCAGTAGGAACGTTTAAAACCATGGGTGGATTGTGGGGTGATGTGATTAGATGTGATATAGGTTCAGGATTAGGATCATTTTTTAGAACTAGACGGATTCAAGTTGACACAGGCACTCTTGACGTCATTTGGGATTGGATCCACATCTCAATCGGTGATAGTGAATTTGATGTTTATGTTAAAGAAGTGGAGTATGAGGCCGGTGGTGCAGAAAGTCCGATACGGGAACAAGTTGAATGGGCTGGGGTATTGAACTCTGTCGATAGGGGTAATAGTCGATTGAATGAGGTGGTGCTGTGGGATCCGGTGGCAGACCGGAAGATTTTCAAGGATAACATGATTGACGGTGAGGAGGGTATAAAGGTAATTGATGAGGTGCTCCTTAATGATTTAAATTTTAAAATCATAATTCGAATGAAGGTTTTAACGTTATTGATACGGATAGCTGTACTAAAAGTAATGGGAAGGAGGATTTTGGGGAAGCTGGTTTGGTTGAGGAGGAGAGTTCGGAGAGAACAGTTACGCAGCCTTTGGACGTGTGTGAAGGTAGGGTGCATGGGGATATAAGGCTAGGTGGAGTGAAGGATTTTGGCTTCTCATATAGGGAGTATACAAAGGACGGTAATGCTGGGGGGGCGGTCTGGGCTTGGTGATAAGTGGCCCAAATACACAAGGCGAGGTAGGTAGGCTGAACCAAAAAAGGAGTTGGGAGAAAGGGGAAGAGGCTAATGCGGATGGCTGCATGGACGTAGGGTGTGTTGGAGATTCAAAAGAGGTAAGGTGGGCTGGACTGGATAGAGCACCGGGTCGGGCTGAATGTGCGGGTATCAGCAAGCATGATGGGAAGGGCACGGTGCAGGCATGGGCGCCTTGTTCACACGCAGTGCGACGCCGACCAGGATCACTTGCGATGGATGAGGCGGTTGCGAGGAGGACTGAGATACTCAAATTGGAGCCTTCGATGGCTGATGCACGATGCGCCATGGCTAGGGAGGACAGGGACGCTGGTACCGGGGAAGGAGGTCGGGTGGCGGCGCCCTTGGTGGAGAAGACACGGACGCTGATGGAACCAGACGAAGAGGGACCGACCGGCCTATCTTGTGGCAACAATGTTTCGAACCTGGCTCAGGAGTATGAGGATTCGAGGGTTTCAGGATTAGTTGCACAGAACGCAGAGGGGCAAGTTATGGGTAACGTGGAATCCAAGACAAGGGCAGAGGCAGGGCAGGGGACGGGACGGGACGGCTGAAGACAGAAATACGATGCTTGATCAGTTAAAAGAAAACGAGAAAACTTGGGCTTTAGCAGTAGAGTCGGGTGCTGTGCTATATGATGAAGAAGTGGATATCATGGCGATCTTGCAAGCGCAGAATGAAGAATTAGCGGTAAAGAGAAAGATGGTGAAACAAAAGGAAAAGGCACGAAGAAGTCGGCCGAAGAATCAAAATAAAGTGTGTAAAAATCTTGTTAAATGATTTTTAGCTGTTGGAATATTTGGGGGTTGAGGGGGAACGGTAAATTGAGTATGATAAAATCTTTGAAGAACTATTATAAGCTAAACATGTTAGGGTTGATTGAAACTAAGAGGCAGGCTTTTACTAAATTTGATGTTGTAAGAGTTTGGGGCTATAGTTCTGTGGGATGGGAGTACGTGGAGTCGGCAGGGGCCTCTGGGGGTTTATTGCTCATTTGGGATAGTGACTTTTTCAAAGCTGTCAACTGTTATAAGGGGGAGAGGTGGTTGTGTGTTGAAGGAGTGATGTTGAAAAATAATTTTAAATGTGCTCTTTGTTTGGTGTATGGGGCGCATAAGAGGGAGGAGAAGCGGGTTGTTTAGGAGGAGTTGAGTTATGTTGCGGGTTTGTGTCAGGTGCTTGTCTGCTTCTTCGGAGATTTTAATGAGGTACTACATATCGAAGAGCGCAAAGGAGCTAGTAGTGTACCGGTGTCAGCGGAAGAGTTTAAAAATTGGGTACAGGATATGCAGTTGGTGGATCTGCCTTTGAATGATAGAAAGTTCACGTGGTTCAGGGGACGATCTTGCAGTCAGATTGATAGGGTTTTGGTCAATATAGAGTGGGTCAGGCATTTCCGGATGTTCGACTAAAAGGTGGGCCTAGAGGGCTGTCAGACCACTGTCCGTTGATTGTGGAGGATAAGAGAGTTGGTGATGGGCCACGTCCGTTCAGAAGTCTGGATTCCTGGTTTACGCATGAGGGTTTCCTGAGTATGGTTAAGAATGAGTGGAAAAGTTTGGGAGAGGCTCAGTTCACTAGTAAGTTGAAGGCTTTAACGGGTCTTCTACGTTTATGGCACAAGAACAATTTTGGGGGCATGGATAAGAGGCTGAAGACGATTGAGGAGGAGATTACGAAACTGGATACTATGGTTAGTGATGGTGTTTATAATAGCATGACGGAGGCTAGGAGGAAGGCGTTGGTGAGCTTTTGCGAGAAGTGGTATGTTAGGAAGGAGGTACACTGGAAGAAGATGTCGAGGTCTCAGCATGTGAAGTACATGGATAAAAATACTAGGTATTTCCACAACATTGCATCGGCTAGAAGACGGAATAACAGGATTGATGCTCTGATGATTCATGGACGGGTAGTGCGGAATCAGGCACGCATAAAGGTTGCAATTAGGGAGTTTTACAAAGACCTGTATCGGCAAGAGTTTGCTCCGAGGATTGGCTTTCGGGATGGGCTGGTAAGACAGATTGATGGAGCGGAGGCCATTGCTTTGGAGGTGATGCCATCTGTGGAGGAAATTAGGGAGGCGGTTTGGGACTGTGAATCTTCTAAAGCCCCGGGTAGTGATGGATACAATTTGAACTTCATCAAACGATGCTGGGAGGATATTGGCCAGGAGTTTACTGCAGCAGTGATGGATTTCTTCCAAAGTGCTAAGTTACCAAATGATGCAAATGTCACGTGGGTGACGCTAGCTCCGAAGTTTGTGGGTGCTAAAGAGATCAAGGACTTCAGACCTATTAGCATGGTGGGGTGTATGTATAAGGTGATTTCCAAGGTCTTAGTGCGGCGAATGAGAACGGTAATGCCGGATTTGGTAGGGGAGACACAAAGTACTTTTGTTAAGGGTAAGAAGATACATGACGGCGCCCTCATTGCTTGTGAGACAGTTCAATGGATCAAGATGAGAAGAAAGCAGGCGACAATCATAAAACTAGACTTTTAGAAAGCCTATGATAGAGTGAGATGGAGCTTTGTGGATCTGGTACTTCAGAAGATGGGGTTCGGGCAAAGGTGGAGGAATTGGGTGAAAGAGTGTGTCAGTACGGCCTCTATGTCTATACTGGTGAATGGTTCACCTTCCAAGGCTTTTAAAATGGAGAGGGGTTTAAGACAAGGGGATCCACTTTCTCCTTTGTTGTTTGTGCTCGTGGTTGATGTATTGCATAGAATGTTGGGGGAAGCTGTTAGGAATGGGCACATAGCTCCATTGCTGGTCGGACACGATCATATTGAACTGTCCCATCTCTAGTTCGCAGATGATACTATCTTGTTTTGTCCTCCGGAGACAGAAACAATTGTGAATTATAAGAGGCTACTGCGCTGTTTTGAGTTGATGTCTGGTTTAAGCATCAATTTTGATAAGTCGAACTTGATCCCAGTTAATTGTGATCAGGAGTGGGTAGAGCATGTCTGTGGTATTCTGGGGTGTAATCAAGCGGCGCTACCGATTCGATACCTCGGTATTTTGTTGGGAGCAAACCCTCGATTAGTGAAAACTTGGAAGCCGATCATAGACAAGGTGGAAGAGAAGCTCAGCCTGTGGAAAGCAAAGGTATTAAACAAAAGCAGGTAAACTAGTTCTTATTAAATCGGTCTTGAATAGCCTGCCGGTTTATTACCTCAGTCTGTACAAGATACCAAAGGCGGTTGCTAACAAGCTCATTGCGCTTCAGAGAAGCTTTTTGTGGTGTAAGGATGATGGTACTCATGGTATACCCCTAGTGAAGTGGGAGGTGGTCCAGGCCCCAAAAAAGATTGGAGGATTGGGGGTGGGAGATGCAGTAATCAGGAACACAACGCTGTTGTTCAAATGGTGGTAGCGTTTCTCAAAGGAGGATTGCCCGTTGTGGAAGAAGGTAGTGTGTTCTTGCAATAATTTAACCCCTAATGCTATGCTATTTACTCAGACTCTTCCAGTGAAGGGAGGCCCATGGAAAGACATATGTCAGTTAAATATAGCAGAACAACAGGTAAAAGAAAAACTTATTAGTGGTCTGGCGATGGAAGTAGGGAACAGAAGACGGATGCGGTTTTGGGAAGATAATTGGGTGCAAGGTGGTCCTCTTAAAGCAAGTTTTCCAAGGCTCTTCTCTATTTCAAACCAACAAGGATCAATGATAGGGGACTATGGGTTCTGGGATGGAGTAGAGTGGATTTGGAACTTCTCTTGGAGGAGAGAGTTGTTCCAATGCGAGATGGAGTTAGTTCATCAGCTTCATGAGAGGTTAAGGCCAGTGGCACTATCAGCTGGCAGAGAGGATAATATTGTATGAAAATTTGATAATAAAGGAATTTTTTCTACTAACTCTTTTCTGCAGGTGTTGCAAGCGGAGAATTTCTCGGAAGAGATTACGAGCTACAGTTTCACTAGATCAATTTGGGGAGGAGTGGTACCTTCGAGGATTGAGCTTTTTGGCTGGTTCGTTCTGATTGGCAAGGTAAACACTAAAGAAAGGTTGAGCAGACTAGGCGTGCTTCATCAAAATGATAATTTATGCTCCCTGTGTAAGAAGGAAGTGGAATCTGTGCATCATTTGTTTCTTGGGTGTGAGTTTACGTGACAGGTATGGGATGCTTGGCTCAGACACTTTGATAGACCGTGGGCGGTACCAGGAACCATGAAAGGACTTTTTGAGAGTTGGCTTGGCATACAGAACAGAAAGAAGGAGGAGTGGCTGTTATTAGTTAGTTTCTTTGCAGTGATTTGGAATATTTGGATAGAGAGAAATGATAGAATCTTCAATAACAGAGAAGCAGGTGTTGAGCACATTCAAGAAAGGACGTTTTTGATCTACAAGGAGTGGTATGGTATTGATCCTCTTGGTTGTTGATGGCTCTGCCGGAGATGACCAATGTTCATCTTTATATATTTTATTTTACTTTATTTCTGCTATATTACTTTCTTGCTCCACTCCAATGTGTTGACCTTTCTTTGTTTCAAAAAAAAAATTATTTTGGTAAATCGCCTTTTATTTTTAGGCCTGTTTCTTTCCTTTTGAGTCCTTTCTCATCGCTTTTACTTATTTAAAGTAAAGTCGAAAAAAAAAAGACATTTTTTATGGTTGATTATGAAGATATGCCTAAAGTTTTAAATATTATATTGAAACAAAAAAATTCACTATATGTAATTAAAGTAAGAAAATAGATGGATAAAAAATTTTAATTTTTGTATTCTATTTGCTAAGACATGATATCATGCATTTTCAGCTTAAAAAATTAGTTACAAGATTATTAATTACCATGATTAAAATTATATTATATATATATATATACATACATAAAAAAAATGAGATATAGTTGTCCTTACATAAAAAAAAAAAAAAAAAAAAAAAAAAAAAAAAACCATGAAGGAATTCTGACTAATTTGCACCACAGGACAGCCAAGAAGAATGCAAAATAATGCAAAGACAAAAAAAATACAAACTTGATGTAAAAACTTAATTATAAATTATTTAAAACTAAAAGTAACAAGAGAATCAATAAGGTGAAATACTACTACTGAATTCTATTCACGAAGCTTGAAAAATATTTGTAGAGAGAGGTAGAGTATTTATACACCCATTGTAACAGAATTAGTAATCACTAATACAACTAGCCCTAGTATATATACTAACTTCCAATTAGATGTTCATATTGTCTCAAGTTACCATGTTTTTTGCATTGTGTCTTCCTGAAACTGAAGTTGCAATTATCATTTTATTTTTTGTGTCAGTGAAAAATGTTGGTATTGATGTAAGATTAAGCACACACTATTGAATAACTTACTTCAAAAATGTCTATTTACTGATTCAGTTCTTAAAAGCATAATACAATAGACGAGAGGGCTTTCTAAGTATGAATAACCAAACAAGCATCGAAGAGGGAACACAAAATTAATAACCATCGATACAAAAGGTTAAGAAATAGAATACAGACTTTCAAAGAAAGACCTTAACTCAACTCGAAGGCAGAACCCAAGAAGCTCATAACCAATCTTTTAATTATCCTAGAAGGCTCATCCCCTAGCACCAATAGAAAAACACCAGCTTCGAAGGGTCATTGCTGTTCACCAGCATCTTACTTTTGGTTCTAAGAGAAGCATCAGAGAAAGTAGAGAGAAAGAGAGTGTGAGTCAAGACACAAGTGATTAAATAATAGAATGAGCAACTATTCTTCATTTTATATTTTATGGTTCAAGATTTTTATGATGATCTTCTAGATATTTAAAAAACATACTATGTTGTTATGAAGATCCATTTATTTAGTTTTTTGGTACTACTTTGAGTTTTGACTGATTTCTGTTTCAATGTATTGTAATGTTGGTATGCAAATTAGCCGTGTTGGTTCTGCACTGGTTCCTGTTTGATCTGGATAGGTAACTTGCATTTAAAACGATGTTTTAATGTGCTTGAAATTCTGATAGTCTGATTAACTGTGACGATGACATAATCTATCTGACTGTAAACAGAAAATTCAATAGCATCATTCTTCTTTGAAATATTCTATCTTAATGTTGATGACATCAAAGGACCTAAAATTCAAAGGGACTTTGTGCTCCTTTTTCAAATTTTGTTCTTTCCATAAAGTTGTTTCTGTTATGGCCCTTAATTTGTAATGCTTTTGTCTGCAACTTGCCATGGAGTTGAGGGAGTAGATATTTAATTTGTACTTATCTTAATTGGTGTAGTTTGAAGCAGCATAACGGTGACCTTAAGGCTGGTGCAAAAGCATCCCGTGCTGGAAGGCCATGGATTTGTACATGTCTCATTTGTGGTTTTGCAGACCGGGGTGAAGGTATACATATGACTTTTCGTGTGCTTTTGTTTATGATACGGAACGTAAACTAGGATAAGATGGAAGATCAAAGAAAGGGACTCCTCTACCTCAATTTGATTTCCTGATGCAACAGTCAAGGGAATTACTCTACCTCACCTGTTCACACCCAAGTTTCTCAAAGAAACTCAAAAAAAATTTCATTCAAAAATTAAGGAAAAAAATGGCTACCAGGTTTTAGAGAGTTTTTATACCTCTTAAATTTAAATCCCTAACTCATAAGTTCACTAGAATAAAATATGGGCCAAATCATAATTGGGCCTAAAACAAACAAATAATAAAAATAAAATAAACATAGAATAAATTCTAAGAAAGTGATGTCTCTTTTAATTCATCTTGACTAATGAGAGTCTTCAATGCATCTTGTAAAATAGTAAGACGTGTGGCTTTTGATAATCGTTAATCATTGTCTTGCCCAATTCTTGATTCATCTCCTGAACACATGATTTAGCCATGTTTGCAAAACCTGCTTTTATTCTCTTAGTTGTTGCTCTTGTAATTGGACCAATTGGCATATGACAGTTCTCAATTTGTCCCATAGGGCTCGTATCATTCTCTCCCTCCTGAAAAAGATTCGTCCTCGAATCTGCATCACAAGTAAAAGGAGATAGGTCAGAGACATTAAAAGTAGCTGATACATTATAATCACCTAGAAGGTCAATCTTGTAAGCATTGTCATTGACCCTTTCGAGCACTTGAAATGGACCATCACCCCTAGGGTCTAACTTGGATTTTCGTTGAGTAGGAAATCTCTCTTTTCTCAAATGAACCCATACCCAATCACCAGGTTCAAAAATAAGTTGTCTTCGACCTTTATTCACCCGTTGGGCTATCAACTTATTTTTCTGTTCAAGCGATTCACGTGCTTTCAAGTGCATTGCTTTAACCTTTAAAGCCCGAACCAAAGCATATAATTCTTTGTCATATGTTGAATATTTACGCTAAGCTAAATTCAACTTTTCACAGAAGAAGGCAATGGCTCGTTTTTCCTGCATTAAAACAGCACCTATACCAATCCCAGAAGCATCACATTCAATCTCAAAGGTTTTATCAAAGTTAGGTAAAACAAGAATAGGAGCAGAACACAAATAGTCTTTTAGGGTATGAAATGCAATGTCTTGTTCCCTTTCCCATTTAAATCCAACATCCTTTTTTATGACCTCTGTGAGAGGCGCAGCAATGGTAGAAAATTTTTTTACAAATCTTCTATAAAACCCAACTAACCCATGAAAACTTCGTACCTCAGAAGCATTCTTAGGCGTTGGCCATTCACGAATAGCCTTTACCTTTTCCTCATCAACTTCAACTCCACTCGCACTCACAACAAAACCAAGAAATATAACTCGATCAATACAAAAAGTGCACTTTTTAAGATTAGCATATAATTTCTCTTGTCAAAGCACTTCCAAAACAGTTGAAACATGTGACAAGTGGTCATCCAAACAAGTGATATAAATGAGATATCATCAAAATAAACAACAACAAATTTACCCAAAAAGTCTCGCAAAACATGGTTCATCAGACGCATAAAAGTACTAGGGGCATTAGTTAACCCAAAAGGCATTACTAACCACTCATATAACCCATGTTTTGTTTTAAATGCAGTTTTCCATTCATCCCCTGGGTTCATTCTAATTTGATGATACCTACTTTTTAAATCAATTTTAGTGCATATGCATGCACCATATAACTCATCAAGCATGTCATCTAACCTAGGGATAGGATAACAATACTTTACCGTAATTTTATTGACTGCACGACAATCCACACACATTCGCTAAGTATCATCCTTCTTTGGAACCAACAAAACTGGTACAGCACATGGACTCATACTCTCCCGGATATGACCTTTGGCTAATAACTCCTCCACTTGCCTTTAAAGTTCCTTTGTCTCTTCAAGATTACTCATATAGGCTGGTCTATTAGGAATGCTAGCACCAGGAATAAAATCAATTTGGTGCTCAATCCCACGTAATGGAGGCAAACCACGTGGTACGTCAATAGGGAAGACATCGGCAAATGCCTGCAACAAAGAGACAAAGCTATTTGGCAAATTTGGGTTAAGGTCAGTGTCAGAGAATAAAGTATCCCTAAACCGAACCATAAACAAAGCTTTCTTGCCTATTAAAGCACTCTTTAAATCTCTCTCTTTTGCAAAGAAACACAATTTGCTCTCAACTTTCTCAATTTTTTTGTATTTGTACTACTCTCATGACATGGACTCTTTTCTTTCTTTTCACTCACCTTTGGGCCTTTTGCTATATTCTTTTCTCTCAGATTTTTCTGTGATCTCACATCCCATGTTCCCCTTGGTATCCTGTTGAAGCTTCAACTGGTCAAGGTAAACCTCCTTAGGTGGTAAAGGAGCAAGAGTGATCTTGCGACCATTAAAATCAAAGGAGAATCGATTTGTATAACCATCATGAAATGCTCGACGGTCGAACTGCCAAGATCGCCCCAATAATAAATGACAAGCTTGCATTGGCACCACATCACACAATGCCTCATCAACATACTTGCCAACAGAGAATGCAATTGTCACCTGTTTGTCAACCTTGATCTCTCCACTGTCATTCAACCACTGCAACGTATATGGTTTAGGATGTCGAACACATGTCAAACCCAATTTCTCCACCATAAGTGTACTAGCCACGTTAGTCCAACTCCCGCCATCAATAATTAGACTACACACTTTTCCACCCACCAAGCATCTAGTGTGAAAAAGATTGTGGCGTTGCTCTAGATTTTCTTCTTTCACCTGTAAATTCAAAGCACGTCTAACAACAAGAGATTCACCATGGACTGCATACTCAACATCACCATGAGAACAATCCTCCAAAGATGGCATGCTATTATGATCAGAGTCATCACCATGATCAGAATCAGACACAATATCATCTCCTCTAATAACCATCAATCTCCTATTTGGGCAATCACTAGCATAATGACCCATACCATGACACTTGAAGCATTTAATATCTCGATGTCTAGAAGTAGCAGAAGAAGAGTTAGAATTACATTTCTTCTTCGTAGCATCAAGCAATGCATTGGATTCAACACCCTTAGTCTTTGTTGTGTCAGCATTACGAGACTCCCACTTTGGATTAGCATGCGATAATCCTCTTGGTGCTCTTCTTTGTTGTTGCCTCTCCACCTTCATTGCCATACTGACCAAATCCTCTATCTCCACATAATGATGTAACTCCACCACATCAGCAATTTCTCTATTCAAACCACCCACAAATCGTGCCATAGTAACCTCAGTGTCCTCTTCTATGTTGGCAGTAATCATAAGCATTTCCATTTCCTTATGGTAGTCTTCAACAGACTTGGAGTCTTGAGTCAGTCGATGTAACTTCTGATGCACTTTCCTGTAGTAGTACGAAGGCACAAATCGTTTCTTCATGAGGCGCTTCATAAGATCCCAAGACTCTATAGGGTGATCATCATTCCGCCGTCGTGTCTTCACTAGTTCATCCCACCAAAGCAAGGCATAGTCAGAGAATGCAACTGCTGCCAAACGAACCTTCTTTGCTTCAGAGTAATTATGACAAGCAAAAATTCTTTCCACCTTACGTTCCCACTTCAAATAAACTTCAGGATCATTTCTCCCTTTAAATGGTGGTATTTGCATCTTGATGGCGTTGATTGCTATCTTGACTTTTATGTCGAGGTGTTATAACCCCATCAGAGTCATCATCAGAAGGTACATGATTCTGACGCCGATTCCGGAAAAAGGTCCTTGTTTAGCAATCTTGGATAGTGTCTGTGTCATCTCTTGCTTCCATGCTTCCAATTCAGTCAAGCGATTAGTTAAGTGTTGAATGACCCTTTGCATCAACTCCATGTCAACTACAGTATCTTTAGAATGAGCTGCCATAACAATGAACCTGTAACAAAAATATTATAAAAGGACCTCACAAGCACTCGCTCACGTGTTTCACTCAAAGATGGACACTCGTGTTTATTCTCAAAATTGGCTTTTACCCTCTATTGAACTTACCACTCTTGCCTTTTACCACTCTTGAATCTCTTTGACTGTTGCACTTTAGAAATCAAATAAAAATAAAAGATAGAGAAAATCCGACGCAACGATGAGAGGAAAAGATGGATAGAATAATAAAAGGGACAAAGACACAAAAGACAAAAGATAAGAATAATAATAATTAAAAAAATAAAAAAATAAGAATAAAAATAATAATAATAATAATAATAACGTACGTAATGATTTTTTTTTTTTGAGATTGTTGCTTTGTTTTTTTTTTAAAGAACACAACGCTTTTTTCTTTCTTTTCTTTTTTTTTGTTTGCTTTAGTGCTACTGTGTAAATTTTAAAGTATGTACTCTCAAGTATGTACTCTTTTTTTTTTGGGTACTCAAGGTGTGTTGGCAAAAGAAAATTTACTAATAATAAGAAGAAATTTCAAAGTGCGTACTCTTTTTTTTTCTAATAATGAGAAGAATAATAATAAAATAATAAAAAAAAAGACGAAAAGAATAATGATGAACACAAAGGCAGCAAGGAAAGAAAATAATCCTAGGGAAAGGAATTAAAAGCCAATCAACAAGAAAATAATAAGACACAAGGATAGAGTGACTATGCGTGGCTGAAAAATTTTTTTTATTAAAATTTATGTAGAACACAGAAAGGGTAAACGTAGACTAATGAAAATTAATCTAATACCTGAAATCTGATACCAAATGATACGGAACGTAACCCACGATAAGATGGAAGATCAAAGAAAGGGACTCCTCTACCTCAATTTGATTTCCTGATGCAACAGTTAAGAGAATCACTGTTCACACTTAAGTTTCTCAAAGAAACTCAAAGAAAATTTTATTCAAAAATTAAGAAAAAAAAAGGCTACCAGGTTTTAGAGGATTTTTATACCTCTTAAATTTAAATCCCTAACTCGTAAGTTCACTAGAATAAAATATAGGCTAAATTATAATTGGGCCTAAAACAAACAAATAATAAAAATAAAATAAACATGGAATAAATTTTAAGAAAGTGATGTCTCTTTTAATTCATCTTGACTGATGAGAGTCTTCAATGTATCTTGTAAAATAGTAACACGTGTGGCTTTTGATAATCGTTAATCATTGTCTTGCCCAATTCTTGATACATCTCCTGAACAAATGATTTAGCCATGTTTGCAAAACCTTCTTTTATTCTCTTAGTTGTTGCTCTTGTAATTAGACCAATTGGCATATGACAATTCTCAGTTTGTCCCATAGGGCTCGTATCAGTTTATACCAGTTGCCAAAACACTGCATGATTGTTTTTTAATGGTCGTAACTTTAAGCTCAACATATTTGACTTGGTTTGATAAAACTTACTTTTTGAAAGTAGCTTTTGAAATTTAAAAGCTGTAGTACTTGCGTTGGTAAAATCAAATTAAAAATGACTTATAGTAAACACAAGCACCATAATTTGTGTTTGATAAAACAGCTTTTAAAACTTAAAAAAGTTATAATAAATATATTTATAACGAAGAGTAATTTATTTTTTTAAATTCTTTAAAATTTTATATAATATTTTAAAATAAGATAATTTTAAAATAAAAAATTCATAATAAACATAAATATAATAAATAAACTCTATTATTTTTTAAATTTAAAATTTTATATAAGTATCATAAAAATTTATTTATCCTAAATATCATCATTAAAAATACTAAATTACCTAATTCAAATTTTAGAGATTAATAGTTTAAATATTTATTTGATTGTACTAATATAAATAGAGTTATTATTAGTTAATAATAAAATTTGTATGTAATCTAATGTTAGTATTGGGTATGTTCCTGCAAGAAAAATTTTATGATTAGTTTTCATAAACCAAGTCAACCTCTTCATATTTCAAAGAACAGATAAAAAACAAACAAACATAATGGATCTACTAAAAAAATACAAAAACAACGCACAAAAAATAATATAAATAGATAGAAGTTCATACCTAATATGTGACAGAGATGTATTTGTGTTGAAATTTGTGAAGATTAGGTTGAAAAATAAAAAATATATGAAGGCTGTGTTAGAATTTGTGAAGGTTAGGATGAGGAGTTAGAAATATATGAGAATTTCAATGGTAATATAATAGCGAGAAATATGTGCGGGAAAATAAATAAAATTTGATAAGAATAAGCCAGCTTTGAAAAGTTCTTGCTGAGGTGCTTTCAAAAGCATCCCTAACTTTTAAAAACCGCAAGCACAAACACTTGACTTTTTAATTTACCAAATACAAAATGAGGAGCTTGTAAAAACTTAAGCACCTCTTGAAAAAGCTTTACTAAATCCAGCCTAAGCCAATTAATAAAGATGTTACAAGTTTCTGCCACTATTCAATATTACTTCCGGTAGGAATTCTAGAGAGTAGAAACTTTAAAGAGGGAGCAAATCGGTCTATTTTTGCTCATCTGTTCTTACAAGTTACAATGGTGTAATGTGATTCGATTTGATATGGTGGTTTGATGAATTGATTTTGGCAAATACAAATAATGTGTTTTTATTGCTAAAGGGAACGTTTTCCCAGATGTAGTAATCTGTCCTAGATTATAAAGAAATTTAAAAGGAGATTTGAGTATAAATGGGATGAGCACAAACATGATCCAAGACATGTAGCCAACATACCCTACCTAGTAGGATCGTGCTTTGTTGTTTTCATTGTTGTTGAAGTAATTTGTTCTAACTTAGTGCTGGCAAATAAGATGCAAATGTTATATTTTGCATTTCTCATTTGCACTTTAGTGTTATTCTGTGACTAGTGTTTCTCTTTTCCTTAAACATTCCATGCAGATTGTTATCATCCAGCATCTGTAATTGTCTCATCTTGTTATGTTTAAGCTGCTAAAGATTTGCAGCATTAGTTTTTCTCATGACTTTCCAGTTAATGTATTTTGTACTGTGTTCTTTCATCATTGTAGCTTGTGGGTTGAATCAAAATGGAAAGATTTATCAAGGAAATCTCCCCGCAAAAGTCAAGGTGGCAGTAGCTCCAAACAGATTGAAGATGCCTCACGTAATAACGAGTTCTTTACAAGCTCAATTCGAAGAAGTGAAAGGAGAAAGAAGAAATGAAGAATTGGATGAGACAGAGTAAATTGAACTATATAATGTTTTTTTTGAATAGTATATTGTCTATTTAGTCTAATGTCCATCTAATTAGATGATAATTGAGACTTTGATACTTCGCATTAGAAATTTGGAGGTTAGTTTGAGTTTATTGACAAAATGATTCTTACATTGTTTGTCATTTATTTAGTTGACTATTAATCATTGATACTTTCAAATTTTTACAATTTGTATTTGTCACATATTATTTATATTTATTGCGAATGTTGCTACAAATTATTTGTGAAATTTGCTATGCAAATTAGCTGCGATTTTTGTTGTGGATTTTATTGCTGAGTTTGCTGCAACGATTACCTGTGAATTTTGGTGCATTTTGGTGCAGGTTAATTATCTCCGAAATTTACTGCAATTTTTTTTTTGCAGATTTTATTACGTGCGGAGTTTGCTGCAACGATTACCTGTGAATTTTGCTGCAAAATAATTCTCTGCGAAATTTGCAACAAAAATCGCAACTACAATTTTGTTCATGTAAAAAAATTCGCAGCCAAAATTGGATAAAACTTTGATTTTTTTTTTTTCACAAAATTACTTGCGAATTTCACAAGTTTTTCGCGACAAAAGTCGCATGTAAGTTATCTGCGAATTTAAATTCGCAGCAACAGTTCTCCAGGAGCTCATATGCTATGGATTTAAATGTACAGCAAAAGTTGCAGAAAACAAAATTATTCACAGCTAATATGCTGGTTTTAGTAGTGCGGTGCAGCCTAATGACAGCATTTCCTTCCTTGTGGACTAGCTTTGTGTTCACCAGTGCAGAAACATCAAGTCCTTCATCGATGAGCTTATTCTCTTCCTTTTTCAAGAACTTCATTGAACATCTTGAGTTCTGAACCAAAAGCCAAGAAAACTTCTAAAACCTAACAAACAATAGAAAATTATATTATTTAATATTTATGCAAGTATCCAAATGATAAACCTACCAAAAATAATGTTTAATAACAATCACTGTTCTAACACAATACACATCTTAAATGGTAGCGCAAACAATAATACCAGTAACAGCAAACAAGTCAATGTTACGAATCATTTAAAATCAGCTGTAAATAGACATGCAATTAATGTGCACACCTACACTTCAAAATCAAACTTAATAGCCTTTCAGATTTTTTCTCGGAAAATCAGAATTGTTAATATTAACAAATAGTATGTAGTTCTCTCAATAGAAGGTTCCACCAGAAGGTATTCTCCTCGTGGAGGTCACTAGTCTTCTTTATCTAACAAGGAAAAACCAGAAGTAGAAAAATGTGCAAGTCACAAGTCTACTACATTGAAGAGAGAGAGAGAGAGAGAGAATTTAAAAGTTAAAATAAACCACAATTTAACAATGATTTACCAGTCACTTGTACAGAAAGAAAGTTTACCTCAGCCTCTAATTTCCTCTTATCTTCTAGTGCTTTAAGCTTAGCAATTTCCTTCATCTTTTACACTTGCAAAAGATATGTTTTAGACATCTCTAAGACATGTATAAATTTTGGTTCAAACTGAAGCAGCTGATAATATATCTATACTAATCAAATGTGCAAACAAATTACATAATGAATCAATTTCACCAATTCCATAAGAG
The DNA here is from genome assembly GCF_003086295.3 of Arachis hypogaea. Taxonomy (NCBI): domain Eukaryota; kingdom Viridiplantae; phylum Streptophyta; class Magnoliopsida; order Fabales; family Fabaceae; genus Arachis; species Arachis hypogaea. The sequence continues at coordinate 39,550,603 of NC_092048.1, read as the reverse complement.
AAAAAAAAATGCTATTGCTAAGGTATAAGAGAAAAAAGGATGGAAAAAACAGAAAACTGCTAGCTCACCAAGAAATATAAAACAAACTCTTACAATGAAGCGTATGAAAGCATGCTGATAGTGCTCCGGGAACATTTTCAACTCTAAAGATGGCAAGAATTTCTCATCAAGATATTTTATACTCTTAGGGTGATCCGGAGTAGTTGGATCAATATAATGGGATGATAAGGGCGAGTAATGAATTAATATTTTGTGTTATTAGTGATGGATGATGACTATTGTTATGTGAAATTTAAGTATTGTAAACCTTAATATTGTGTTATTAGTTATTATAAGACTATAAGTTAATGTTTTATGTTTAAAATGCATAAGATTTTAGACTAATATATAATATTGTGTTATATTTATTGAATTAAATATTTGGTGTTATTAGACAATATTAGTATTAATTATGGTTATACTTTAATTTTAGAAAAGAGTTAGTTATTGTTTATTTTTCTAAGTGAATTTTATCATGTCAAATAATGGTTGGAGTATTGAAAATTTAGATATTTTCACATGCTATCTTATAAAAAGGTATCAAGGTAATAAAATGTTAACGGCCCGGTTTTCACCCGGTTTTTATTCGGTATAATCGTGGCCCGAAAATGTATAGGTTTCATTGGATATAGGGCCGGGTTCGAATCTAATAAATAGGCCCGGTATATATTTCGGGTCGGGTCTGGGTCACATCAAATCCGGTTTCACCCGACCTATGCACACCCCTAGCGAGTATCAACTTTATGATGGAGGAGTAATAAACAATAAGGGCACAGAGTTACAGACAATTAATCAAGGCCAACACTAACGCTAAGAAGATAATAAACAGGAATTTAAGAATTAAGAAAAACGATAAAAACAAAAAACCATGACACACATCAACTTTTTGGAATGTTCTTCCCAACAATCTTGGCTGGAGTTATTCGCAGAAGATTCCCTGGCTTACCAGGGACAGCACCTTTGATCATAACCACATTAAGATCCTTATCAATTTTGACAATTTTAAGCTTTCTAATCTTCCTCTTGGTTCCTCCCATCCTACCAGGCATCTTCTTTCCCTTGTATACACGGCCAGGTGTAGTTCCAGCACCGATTGATCCTAGTTGTCTGTGACTCTTAGAACCATGGGTCATTAGACCCCTCTTGAAGTTGTGACGCTTGATTCCACCTGCACAATACTTTAAGATAATTAAGTAATGTTCACGTCTGGCTGAGGGTTGAATGCTACTATCATGCATACCCATCTATCAGGCTATCAACTAAATATGTTATGAGCAGGAAGTCTAAGTGGTTATTGATTAGAGTTTAATAGAGAAAATATCTTAATGTGCATGATATTAAAAGATGTCGCATTGTTGTCACTGGATTTTTTATTCTCAAGGCTTCCTATTTTCTAATTTTCACTGTTTTGTTGACGAGAATTTAAAATAACAAAGCAATACAAAAATGATATTTCCTTTATGAAACTCGCACAATACCCATCGAATTCTCATGGATGGTTGAAAGAAAAGAGTGAAATGTGAATGGTCATGGCAAAAGTTGCTAAAATCAAGGGAAGAATTCTCTACTATCTAACACCCAATAAAATAAAAAGGATTTTGTTCTAATGGTTTTAAATAAACACTTGACGCTGAAAGTTTTCAAATGAGTAAAGTATTGTTTTGGTTCTTAAAGTTTTTGCCAAAAATCAAAATCATCTCCAACATTTTTAAAAAATTCATAACATCCATTAAAATTTTCAAATGGTTCACATGTTAAAAATAATTAACTTTTAGACGAATTTGCTCCTCAAACTCAGTGCCAAGTGCCAACCCCCCACCCCTCCTGGACCCCTGCCACCCCAGAACTCTCCCGTCGCACCTCTCACTATCCACAGACGACAATAAGCACTCACATCAACAATAACTGAATGTTCATGTGAATGATGCTGCTATATGGCCTAATTCTGGAGAAACCATTTAGGTCAAAGTAGCCTTTCCTTTTTCACTGTCCATTCTTCTCAGCTTAATGTCGATATTAAAAAAAGAGAGGACTCACCAAAGATATTGATAGAGACAGAATAGATGAGTGCAAAAGATATACTTTAAATTTGAGGATTTGGTGGGAATAAAGTAATAATTTGAGAAATATTGAATTTCTCTTGTGCATAAAGTTTTTCAAGAGGAGAATGCTAAGGGACAACATCTTAATAAGGAAAAATAAGAGTTCCAAATTCAAGTCAAATCCAAGCAAATATAATGCAAAATTCAATGGAAAACTACATGTAAATTATTAAAGAACTAATCTTACTTGCGATTAATTCTTATGCAGAGAGCCATTGTCTTATGAGATATAATATGGTTTGGATTTTCTAGATTTCAAGTTCAAAATTGACATAATATCAAAACTAATTGGGCTCAAATTGCAGACTCACATTATTTGTAATTTGAATAATGATGATCTGCTCGAGTGATAATATGAATTTGCATTAATTTTATGAGTATTCTAAAGACGTTGGATAAAAGAATATACATTCACGTTTACTTGCAATTTCATTCAGTGTTTTGCCTGTGATTCGGATTAAGTATGAGAATTTGAAAGCATGATTCTCTAAAGCAAATAGCAAGAAAAGAAAAGAACCTTGGAAACCCTTGCCGATGGTGGTGCCGGAGACGTCAACAAGATCGCCCTCCTGGAAGATTTGATCGAAGACGAGACGCTGGTTGGGCTGAAAAGCGTCGACGGAGAGAAGGCGAAACTCCTGAAGATGGCGCATGGAGATGGCACCAGCCTTCTGGAGATGACCCATTTCGGGTTTAGTCAATTTTCTCTCCCTCACCCTTTGGTACCCGACCTGGACTGCACTGTATCCGTCAGTTGCTTCCGTCTTCACCTGCGTCACGATATTGCCTTCCTTGAAGCCCACCACCGTCACGGGCACCACCTCTCCGTTGGCCTGGAAGTAGCTCATCATGCCCAGCTTCGTGCCCATCACTCCAACTCCAGCCTCCATGCTCATCGTCACCACCGCTCTTCTCGGCCTCCTGCTGCTCCCCGCTTTCAGTTTCAGAAACGACTTCGACTCCCGATTGCTCAACAAATCTGGGCTCCGCCAGTAACACCCTGATATCGCTGTACATATCGACATTATTGACATCTGAACTGAACTTCGCTTTACGAGAGGACCCTCAGTTGAAACTCAGTTGGGTTATGGAAGCATAGGCGATAAGTTTCTTATCCTTTTTGTTCTGTTCCCTATAAAATGGATACATATACCCGACCCAAATCCGGGCTTTTAGTTAATGAAAAAGAAAAGTGTTATTTTAGGTTTTAATTTTTGTTTTGTTAAATTTTAATTATGCCCGACCGAGAATCAGCGCGTAAATTAAGCAATGGGAACCATTCCCTCGACATTTTAATTATGCTGCCGCCAGCGATTATGCTTTTCTAGTTTTTCATGTCCGAAATCGCTTGATTTATTGCTGTGTTTTTCCTTAATCTTCTATTATTGCTCTTGGAAAGAGTTAGTAGGAGGAAAAAGAAACCGGTGTTGTTTAGTAATTTCTTAATCTTCTGTTATTGCTTTACTTGAAACCTTCATACTTTTGGCAAAGATTATTCTGTTAATTTGTCTGCATCAATCCTGTTCAGCTATGGTTTCAGCTTTCGAACATTCTGAGTGAAATATATTATTCTGGAATATAGGTGATTTTTCCAGCCCTTGATATACGTGTGAAGAATGTTGCAAAGACATATTCTCTTGGTGAAAACAATCTTTTTGATCATCTATTTGAGCTGCTAAATTCTTCCACCCACAACGATGAAAGTTTTGCTAGAGAGTTAGCATCCTGCACAGGAGCTTTGCAGACGTCAGTTAGTCAACACATGGCAAAGGAAGAGGAGCAGGTATAAGTTTGTTTACTAGTCCTTACCTTGAATTTCCAATTGGACCTTATAAGATAAATCCAGATTAAGGCAATAGCAAAATGGACTTACTTTTTGACATTCTTCATCCTAAAGGTACTAATGTTACTTCTTGATTAAACAAGACATTCATTAAAATGATGAGAAAATGACAGGTGTAATACTGGTCTAACCGAAATTAATTAAATAATAAGTTAAATAAGAGTGAATATGGTTGGAAGATTTGGCAATTGGAATTTGATGATTTAAATATGATATTTGGATTCAGTGAATTTTTCCGAGTCGGAAAACATAGTTTTCTGCGTAAAAGCGCGCAGTGGAATTTTGACCGGAAGTACCGGCTGAGATCTGTCTGGTACTGCAGCTGAGAAAATTGATTATGAGTAAATAAGATTAAGAAATGAGGAATTATAATTAGGGGAGGTAGAAATATTTAAAGTGCAACTTAGAGCGCTAATCTTAAAGGTTTTGGTCTAAAATTGGGCCAATGGACAAAAATAAGTAAACCGGGCATAAGTGGACCCAAGGCCCAACATATATGAACATTAGTTATGAGCATTTCAGCTCATTTTACCCTAAACAAGGGGTGTTGGGCGCTGAAATTGGGAAGAGAAAAGAGAAGAGAGAAAACCTAACTCTCTTTGATCTTCAAACCACAATAACTTGAGTTACGGAGCTCTGATTGACGAGCCGTTTGCGGCCACGCGTCGCTCTTCTCATCCTCTACAATTCTATCTAAGTTTTGTGGTGAGTATTTCATTCATCTCTACCCAGTTTTCGAAATTCTCTACTGTTACACGTTTTTGGGTAGTTGGTGTTGAAATCTTGTGGTTTTGGGTGTTTAGGGATACTCCAACATGGATTCTAAGTGAGTTCTATCCCTACTTCATATGGGCTGAGGTAAGATGTGCTCAAACCCTTGTGATTTGTCATTTTTATGAGCCCTAGGTTGATGTATGTATGTGATATTGGTTATGTTAGTGTATTTGGTGATGTTGGTGCACAATTGGGAGATTGGTATTGCTTGAGGAGCTTTGGTGAGGCTTGGAGCTAAGGTTGGTGAAGACTTCCAAAGAAGAGGCTCAATTGGTTTGGCTACAAGAGGTACGGTTTAAGTTTCATTTAAGTACCGTGTGTTGTGACGAGAATTCCTAGGCTAGATGCCCCTAGGATTAAGTTTGGATTGTGTAAATGGTTGGTGCTAATATGCATAGTTGGTATGCAATGTGAATTAATGATTGGGTTGAAAATTGTGTGGCCATGTATGCTTGGTGTATTGAGAATTTGATGTACCGGGTAATGAGTATTGATTTGTGGTTCGTGCATTTAAATTGTGAAAATTGGGCCGGAGGCCGTGAATTTTGGGCAGGAGGCCGGAAAGAGGTAAGAAAGGTAAGTCGATGTGTGCATTGTATGATGGCACAAGTGATTGGATGAATTTCAGATAATGAATATATGAATGATTAGGTTGGTTATTGAATAATAAGGTATGAGGAGTTGAAGTACGGAATTTGGTAATTTTGGGTGAAATTATGTAGATGAGGTATGTTTGGTTTGGTTGAGATATATTATGTGATCATATATGTGATTATGATTATTGATGCCTTGATGGTATGATGATGCATTAGAGATATGTATGTTGTGATATATGCTTGAGGAATGATTAAGGTTGATTTGTGGGTGAAACCACGTGATAGTGAGTATGATGTTGATTAGGTATAATGATGGTTAATTTGGAAATGGTATTATTGGAAATTGGGATGAAGAATGATGTATGACATGATATTGTGTTTATCCTTTAGGCATTTGATTGAGAAGTGTTGAAATGGTTGGATGTGGTTTTGGAAATTTTGGTAAAGTGTCAATGTATGAGTTGAGGATGGCTTGATGTTGATTTTGGTACATTTGGATTGATTTCAAAAAGGGTTGAAATTGGCATGTTTTGGTTGATTTTGAAAATAGTTGAAAATGGCTTGTTTTGAAAATGGCACCTTGTGGTTTTGTATGAAAACATGGTTTTTGGGCATATTTTGATGGGACATAACTTGGACTACGGATCCCTGTTTTGTGCCAAATTTGTTTAGAAATGAAATTGGATCCGGGATGTCCATGACGTTCGAAGAATGGGTGAAAAACGCTTTAAAATGAGAGAGTTATGTCCGTCGAAAGATTGGGGGTTGAATTTGTAAATTCTGCAGCTTTTAACTTAGAAAATTTTTAGCAGAACGACCCTCCGCGCGTAGGCACACTTGGCGCGTACGCGCCGTTCTTCCAGAAAGCACCATCCACGCGTGCGCGTGGTGTGCGCGGGCGCGTCGATGCGCTGCACCAAATGCCCAGCTATTTTCCAGAGAGTTGTGCCAGGGTTGTGCCAGTTTTGTGCCTGGGCGCAAGAGCACCCACGCGTACGCGTGGCTGACGCTTGCACGCCGTTTGGATATTTTCAACCCGCGCGTTCGCGCATATGGCGCTTGCGCGTCGATGAGTTTTTGGCCATCCACGCGTGCGCGTGGAGTGCGCGTACGCGTGGCCCTGCTTTCATGCCAAAGTTGATTTTTGAGTTTTAAAAGCCAAATCTCATACTTCTAAGCCTCCGATCTCACCCCTTATGTATTAAATCATTATGATATGCCTAGCAATGAGAAAGGAGCTAGGGGATGTAGTAACTTGCGAGTGAAGCAAGGGGAAAGGGTAAGATCAATGATGATCAAAGATGATTATATGAGATATGGAGGATGGCGGTGGAAGTACCGTGTATGCCATGAGCCGAAGGGCTATATTTATTGATAAATGGTTGGTTCTTGATTGGACCATGAGCCGGATGGCTGAGTTATTGCCGGATACGGCGGAGCCATGTTGATAAATTGGCTAGTTCTGGATTGAACTGTGAGCCGGATGGCTGAGTTATTACCGAGTTACGGCAAAGCCATTATGGATTATGGCTGAGTATAAAGGCATATGATAAATGAATAATGATGGAAAATGTTGAATGTAAGCATGTTTGTGTTTTCTCTCTGGTTGTAAGGGCGACAGGGCGCATATACCCTCTAATGGCGACAGGGCGCAGATACCCTCTAATGGTGACAGGGCGCATATTCCCTCTAATGATATTAATACGCAGCAGAGAGACTGTGCCCGGGTTAGCTACCGGACATGTCGGGTTGGCTTGATAACCGACAGATGATATCATCAGCCATAGGGCAGGCATTCATCATTTGCATATGTTTGAATTGTTTGGGTTTGCCATTTGTTTTGGATTTCTACATCATATATGCCATGTTACCTGACTATATGCTACTTGTTCTACTTGCACCATATTTGTGTATTACTTGCCTGTATTGCTTGTGTTTGTACAACTCAAAGGCCCCTCATGCTGGTGTCGGTGGGTGTGAGGGCTGTTTTTGATGGGATGAATTGATGATGCGATTGTATGATGATGATGATTATTGAATGAGATAATTGGAACTCCCTGGGTAGACGCAGTGATGTGGTTTCACTAGCTCCAGGCGAGGGTATGATGTATTGATATAGAATTGCTGAGGCAGAACAACTGGTGATAGTTTTGCTTATGATTCTGAGTCTGACTCGTGGAAGAGTCAGCGAGTTTGGAAACATGTGTAACAGGAACTAGATTTAGTATCCCCTTACGACAGTTGCCTATTCATGGATTAGTGAGAATTTAGGCTGGATATTTGGTGAAGAAGCTTAGGATGCTTAGTGAGTTTTTATTGCAGTGCATTGTATTTATTTGGCACTTTTACCGTACCCATGGGCCCGGGGTTCTCATTCCGTATATATCTCTTGTTTTTCAGATACAGGTCCAGGTGCTCAGAAGTGAGCTGTGGTTCGTCTGAGAGACGGCAAAGATATTTATTTTCTCTACTTTGTGTTTTGCTTAGAATCTCTCCACCTTTGTTTTGAAAAGATTATATTATGTATTGAACTCTTTTGGAACTTGCCTATAGAGGCTCTTATGTTTCCTTTGGGAGAGATTAGGATATACTGTTGTCATCTACTTTCATACTGTACCCTAGCCGGCCTAAACTTCGCGGGTCACGACTAGTGGCTATTTACTTATGCTATATATATCTATCTGTTATCTATCTCTTAATCTCCTTTATGCCTTGTCCGTATATCGCGTTTGGCTTAGCAGTTTAACTTTTCGTTGTCGAAACGTGAGTGATACGTCTTCACGATTTTATTTCTACTCTTTTCAGGCTTCTCGATTAATACTCCTTTCGAAAATTACCTATATTTATATATGAAAAATCCACCTGAGAGTCGTACCACCGTAATATCATTGACTTATGACTCGAGCATAAGGATTTGAATATTAAGGTGTTACATTATGGTATCAGAGCAGTTCGTCCTCGTGAGCCTGAGGGATGGAACTGCTTATGCTCCAATGCATACTCTGAGTATGTGCCTGTGCTAGTTAGGGTATCTAACCGATACCTCTAGCATGAAGTCCATGAGTGTACCTTTGGTACTTTGAAGCACTATACTTCCGATATTGAGACTGATCAACTTGATATCGATTGTTTGGTGTGTATAGGAACCAGATGGCGCCTCGTGGATCCGGTCGGGGACGTAAGAGAGACCGTACTAACACGCAGGAACCGGAAATTAACCCGAATAACCCGGTAAACCTTATGGCGGCGTTGGAGAATATGGCTGCGGCTATGCAGGCCACTGCGGAGGCTCTTGGGCAACAGATAAACAATAATGGCAATGGCGGAAGGGAAGCTCAGGGCCCGATGACACTGGCAACCTTCTTAAAGGTTAATCCACCTAAGTTCAAGGGAACCACTAATCCGACTGAAGCTGACACCTGGTTTCAGGCCATGGAGCGAGCACTGCAAGCGCAGTTGGTGCCTGAAGAGCAGTGTGTTGAATTTGCTACCTATCTGCTCACGGGGGAAGCATCGCATTGGTGGCAAGGGGCTCGACGTCTCCTGCAGCAGGGGAATGATCCTATCACCTGGGGTGCCTTCCAAGTGGAATTTTATAAGAAGTACTTCCCGAATTCTGCTAGAACAGTCAAGGAACTTGAATTACTGCAGCTGAAGCAGGGTACAATATCCGTATCTGAGTATACGGATAAATTTGAGGAGTTATTCAGGTTTTCTCGTATGTGTCAAGGAACCCCGGGAGACTTCAAGGAATGGAAGTGTATTAAGTATGAGGGAGGACTTCGAAGTGAAATCCTGAGCTCCGTTGGACCGATGGAGATTAGGGTCTTCTCCGAACTTGTGAACAAGAGCCGTATTGCTGAAGAATGTGTGAGGAAGGCTGTTGAGGCGAAGAATGACCGTCAGGAGTCCCACCGCAGGGAGCACAATCAAGAATACCCAACAAGGGTTCAAGAGTTTAAGAGAAGAGGATACCCACAACGTTTTCCCCAAAGGCGAAATGACCTTGCGACGAATAAGAATTCCCAAGGAAAAGGTAGGGAAAAGCAAATAGTGGCTGCTTCGGATGTTTTGAGCTGTCAGAGATGTGGAGGTCATCACCCAAATAGACCGTGTCGTTATGGTTCGGGTTTGTGTTACAATTGCGTAAAGCTAGGACATTTGGTCAGAGATTGCCCACATCGGAAGGACCGGGAGACTGCCAGGTCTGATTTTCATACCTGAGGTAATAAGAAAACTGATAACTTAATTCTTTACCACTTTAGATAATGTTGAAGGCTGGTATTCACTCATAATACATGGTCGAATGAAAAATTATGATCTGTTCTAGATAACCCTAAGTTATCTTAATAGAAGGTTTGGTGAGCATAAGTGATTAGGTAGGCCTTTAGCGGAAAGCAACCTCAGAGTGGAATGACTGGTGGGGGATGTCAAAGCCATCATCCGGGAACTCCGTGTCGAGGTGGATTGGGACTTTGCCATGGTTGTAGAGGAGTTGGACACATGTCCTGGAAACGTCCTAAGAAGGTCAACCGGAATACTACCAAGGGCCAACAACAAGGTCGTGTGTTCACTACAACAACGGGTGATACCGTTAGATCCGACGGTTTGGGAATTGGTAAGCGAAAGATCAGTAACAACGTGTTAAAAGTACAATTAAGTTGGTATGTGGTTTTGGCTATCATAGATAGAAATCTAGTGAATGCCAGTCATGCTAAGTTGTGGTTGAGTACTTGAGGAAGTAAGTGATAGAACTCGTACTAGACGAGAGATCAGAATAAAGCAGCGGAAACTTGTGGAAGCAGTAACGCAGGATAGCTACGAATAAGAGCTGTAAAAGTTTACTATAGTATCTTATGTTTGAATACTTGAAGGGTTAAGCGGGTCACTGCAAGTAATGATCCCCAAATAGTTGGAAATGTTTGCGGCTGCAAGCTTTGATGGTTCTAAAGTGGATGAGGAATCTATCATTAATGCACAATTGGATTTAGATGATGAGAGAGTGCAAGTTGTCGTGTTTGAGAGATGAGTACCATGATGTTGGGTCATAGTGACCTTGGATTTAGATTGGGATTTATAATGATTGGTTTTGAAAGACGAATGTGAAAACCATTAAATTGAAATGTTGATGCGGTACTGAGATTGGTTTGAGGAAACTCGTGACAGGTGGTAAACTCCAATTTTTGGGGAGGTACTGTTGAAAATTCTTCCCCAAGCATTTGAAAGAGTGTTGGTTTTGGTTTTGAAGATGATTTTTGATATGTGTAATTTTAACAAAAGAGATGTGTTTCAAATGCTTTTATAGATTATTAAAGGAAATGCGGATTCTTATGATTTTGTTAACTTGCTATTCCAAACTCATTTGATTTCTAGAAATGAAAGGGGTTTTTTGATTGATAAGCCAGAGACTTTATATCAGCAAGTCATGCAAAGATTTGAGGGTTTGAGAATAAGAAAGTAAGTTTGGAGATTATGCTTGGAGTTGAACTGTGATTAGAGGAATTGGCTTGGTAGAGAGAGAGAGAGAGGATAGTGATGGAGTATGATTAAGGTGTGGTGATGATCTTTAATTGATTATAGTGATGTGGGATAATGACTATGATTAACGATGATGGCAACCTTATTGACGACATGATTTGAGATTTAATAAGGTGTGAGTTGATAAGACGATAAAAGTAAGGAATGAGGCTGTTGGTCGGCGTTGAACGAACGACCGAGACCCTCAAGGATAGAGAAATTAGAGCGCGGCAACGGAAGCACGCAGAGTAAAAGGACCTTGAAACTGTTATGCGTTTGATATAAAGGCAGACTATGCTCGCGTACTCGTAGTGATTGATGAAATTTTCGAGGGCGAAAATTTCTGTTAGGGGGTAGAATGTAATACCCGGTCTAACCGAAATTAATTAAATAATAAGTTAAATAGGAGCAAATATGGTTGAAAGATTTGGCAATTGGAATTTGATGATTTAAATATGATATTTGGATTCAGTAAATTTTTCCGAGTCGGAAAACATAGTTTTCAGCGTAAAAGCGCGCAGTGAAATTTTGACCGGAAGTACCGGCTGAGATCTGTCTGGTACTGCAGCTGAGAAAATTGATTATGAGTAAATAAGATTAAGAAATGAGGAATTATAATTAGGGGAGGTAGAAATATTTGAAGTGCGACTTAGAGCGCTAATCTTAAAGGTTTTGGTCTAAAATTGGGCCAATGGACAAAAATAAGTAATCCGGGCATAAGTGGACCCAATGCCCAACATATATGAACATTAGTTATGAGCATTTCAGCTCATTTTACCCTAAAGAAGGGGTGTTGGGCGCTGAAATTGGGAAGAGAAAAGAGAAGAGAGAAAACCTAACTCTCTTTGATCTTCAAACCACCATAACTTGAGCTACGGAGCTCCGATTGACGAGTCGTTTGCGGCCACGCGTCGCTCTTCTCATCCTCTACAATTTTATCTAAGTTTTGTGGTGAGTATTCCATTCATCTCTGCCCAGTTTTCGAAATTCTCTACTATTACACGTTTTTTGGGTAGTTGGTGTTGAAATCTTGTGATTTTGGGTGTTTAGGGATACTCCAACATGGATTCTAAGTGAGTTCTATCCCTACTTCATATGGGCTGAGGTAAGATGTACTCAAACCCTTGTGATTTGTCATTTTTATGAGCCCTAGGTTGATGTATGTATGTGATATTGGTTATGTTAGTGTATTTGGTGATGTTGGTGCACAATTGGGAGATTGGTATTGCTTGAGGAGCTTTGGTACAAGGCTTGGAGCTAAGGTTGGTGAAGACTTCCAAAGAAGAGGCTCAATTGGTTTGGCTACAAGAGGTACGGTTTAAGTTTCATTTAAGTACCGTGTGTTGTGACGAGAATTCCTAGGCTAGATGCCCCTAGGATTAAGTTTGGATTGTGTAAATGGTTGGTGCTAATATGCATAGTTGGTATGCAATGTGAATTAATGATTGGGTTGAAAATTGTGTGGCCATGTATGCTTGGTGTATTGAGAATTTGATGTACTGGGTAATGAGTATTGATTTGTGGTTCGTGCATTTAAATTGTGAAAATTGAGCCGGAGGCCAGAAAGAGGTAAGAAAGGTAAGTCGATGTGTGCATTGTATGATGGCACAAGTGATTGGATGAATTTCAGATAATGAATATATGAATGATTAGGTTGGTTATTGAATAATAAGGTATGAGGAGTTGAAGTACGGAATTTGGTAATTTTGGGTGAAATTATGTAGATGAGGTATGTTTGGTTTGGTTGAGATATATTATGTGATCATATATATGATTATGATTATTGATGCCTTGATGGTATGATGATGCATTAGAGATATGTATGTTGTGATATATGCTTGAGGAATGATTAAGGTTGATTTATGGGTGAAACCACGTGATAGTGAGTATGATGTTGATTAGGTATAATGATGGTTAATTTGGAAATGGTATTATTGGAAATTGGGATGAAGAAGGATGTATGACATGATATTGTGTTTATCCTTTAGGCATTTGATTGAGAAGTGTTGAAATGGTTGGATGTGGTTTTGGAAATTTTGGTAAAGCGTCAATGTATGAGTTGAGGATGGCTTGATGTTGATTTTGGTACATTTGGATTGATTTCAAAAAGGGTTGAAATTGGCATGTTTTGGTTGATTTTGAAAATAGTTGAAAATGGCTTGTTTTGAAAATGGCACCTTGTGATTTTGTATGAAAACATGGTTTTTGGGCATATTTTGATGGGACATAACTTGGACTACGGATCCCTGTTTCGTGCCAAATTTGTTTAAAAATGAAATTGGATCCGGGATGTCCATGTCGTTCGAAGAACAGGTGAAAAACGCTTTAAAATGAGAGAGTTATGTCCGTCGGAAGATTGGGGGTTGAATCTGTAAAATCTGCAGCTTTTAACTTAGAAAATTTTTAGCAGAACGACCCTCCGCGCGTAGGCGCACTTGGCGCGTACGCGCCGTTCTTCCAGAAAGCACCATCCACGCGTGCGCGTGGTGTGCGCGGGCGTGTCGATGCGCTGCACCAAATGCCCAACTATTTTCCAGAGAGTTGTGCTAGGGTTGTGCCAGTTTTGTGCCTGGGCGCAAGAGCACCCACGTGTACGCGTGGCTGACGCTTGCGCGCCGTTTGGATATTTTCAACCCGCGCGTTCGCGCATATGGCGCTTGCGCGTCGATGAGTTTTTGGCCATCCACGCGTGCGCGTGGAGTGCGCGTACGCGTGGCCCTGCTTTCATGCCAAAGTTGATTTTTGAGTTTTAAAAGCCAAATCTCATACTTCTAAGCCTCCGATCTCACCCCTTATGTATTAAATCATTATGATATGCCTAGCAATGAGAAAGGAGCTAGGGGATGTGGTAACTTGCGAGTGAAGCAAGGGGAAAGGGTAAGATCAATGATGATCAAAGATGATTATATGAGATATGGAGGATGGCGGTGGAAGTACCGTGTATGCCATGAGCCGAAGGGCTATATTTATTGATAAATGGTTGGTTCTTGATTGGACCATGAGCCGGATGGCTGAGTTATTGCCGGATACGGCGGAGCCATGTTGATAAATTGGCTAGTTCTGGATTGAACTGTGAGCCGGATGGCTGAGTTATTACCGAGTTACGGCAAAGCCATTATGGATTATGGCTGAGTATAAAGGCATATGATAAATGAATAATGATGGAAAATGTTGAATGTAAGCATGTTTGTATTTTCTCTCTGGTTGTAAGGGCGACAGGGCGCATATACCCTCTAATGGCGACAGGGCGCATATACCTTCTAATGGTGACAGGGCGCAGATACCCTCTAATAGTGACAGGGCGCAGATACCCTCTAATGGTGACAGGGCGCAGATACCCTCTAATGATGACAGGACGCATATTCCCTCTAATGATATTAATACGCAACAGAGAGACTGTGCCCGGGTTAGGTACCGGACATGTCGGGTTGGCTTGATAACCGACAGATGATATCATCAGCCATAGGGCAGGCATTCATCATTTGCATATGTTTGAATTGTTTGGGTTTGCCATTTGTTTTGGATTTCTACATCATATATGCCATGTTACCTGACTATATGCTACTTGTTCTACTTGTACCATATTTGTGTATTACTTGCCTGTATTGCTTGTGTTTGTACAACTCAGAGGCCCTCATGCTGGTGTCGGTGGGTGTGAGGGCTGTTTTTGATGGGATGAATTGATGATGCGATTGTATGATGATGATGATTATTAAATGAGATAATTGGAACTCCCTGGGTAGACGCAGTGATGTGGTTTCACTAGCTCCAGGCGAGGGTATGATGTATTGATATAGAATTGCTGAGGCAGAACAACTGGTGATAGTTTTGCTTATGATTCTGAGTTTGACTCGTGGAAGAGTCAGCGAGTTTGGAAACATGTGTAACAAGAATTAGATTTATTATCCCCTTATGACAGTTGCCTATTCATGGATTAGTGAGAATTTAGGCTGGATATTTGGTGAAGAAGCTTAGGATGCTTAGTGAGTTTTTATTGCAGTGCATTGTATTTATTTGGCACTTTTACCGTACCCATGGGCCCGGGGTTCTCATTCCGTATATATCTCTTGTTTTTCAGATACAGGTCCAGGTGCTCAGAAGTGAGCTGTGGTTCGTCTAAGAGACGGCGAAGATATTTATTTTCTCTACTTTGTGTTTTGCTTAGAATCTCTCCACCTTTGTTTTGAAAAGATTATATTATGTATTGAACTCTTTTGGAACTTGCCTATAGAGGCTCTTATGTTTCCTTTGGGAGAGATTAGGATATACTGTTGTCATCTACTTTCATACTGTACCCTAGCCGGCCTAAACTTCGCGGGTCGCGACTAGTGGCTATTTACTTATGCTATATATATCTATCTGTTATCTATCTCTTAATCTCCTTTATGCATTGTCCGTATATCGCGTTTGGCTTAGCAGTTTAACTTTTCGTTGTCGAAACGTGAGTGATACGTCTTCGCGATTTTATTTCTACTCTTTTCAGGCTTCTCGATTAATACTCCTTTCGAAAATTACCTATATTTATATATGAAAAATCCACCTGAGAGTCGTACCACCGTAATATCATTGACTTATGGCTCGAGCATAAGGATTTGAATATTAGGGTGTTACAACAGGCTACAAAGAGATTAAAGAATAAGGGATCCTCCTTATTCTAAAAGGAATTTAAATACTATTCTTAAATCTTGGAATGTGGGAGAATGCCAGATTGTCCAATGTGGTGGAACTTAGATCCAAATTAATCTTATGATGAGAGGTTTAATAAATTCTAGGACACTAAAGCCATATATGTGTTTCTATTTTTGGGTTTTAAAAATTATTTACTTCACTTGTCCAGTAGAAATGACCCAATAGGCGGTTTGTCCTATTCAGATATTCACGACCAAGAAGTACTGAATTCTCTTTCTTTTCGGATAGCCCTGAAAGGAAAAGGAAGGTTGGAATGCCAAAAATTCAGCCAGAGCTGCTCCCGTATACGGAACAAGATATTGTAATATAGCTAGAGAATCCGCAGTTGTTGCTTCATTGAATTTGCTTCATTAATAGGATTGCCCCATATTGTAGGGTGGATCTCGAAAAATATGAAAGATCTCCCCCCAAGTCGTACATACGACTTTCATCAAATACGACTTTCTACATAATTCTATATGTATCCATATGTATCTATACAATTCGAACTATTCTAAGTAAAAAATAATAGGATATAATAAAATCGTTTTATTTATTTATAAGAATTTAATATTAATATATAAATATAAATCATATTAGATTTCACATTATTCTGTTTCATATATCATATATATATATATATATATGAAATAGAATAATATAAATTTTTAAAATAATAAGATTAAATAGAAAAAAAACTATTCCATTCCATATTTTCATTCAAAACCGTGCATGAGACTTTCATCTTGCACGGCTCCTAAGTGATAAAAGAAAGAAGAACTCATTTTCTTTCTTTTTTGATTACCTTCCTCGCGTATGTATAAGACCGAATCCATTCGATTTAAAATTTTCAAAATGATTACTATATTAATCCTTAACTTTTTGAGGAATCCTTCATCAGTCGTTGTGAATGACCGAGAAACAGGAAATTTTTTATGCCCATCCCTTGTTTGGACTCGCATTGGTTCTGGGCATAACGTGGGGTTTAGGGGTTGTTGTATTAAATAGCTGGCCAAATGGGATGATAGTACCCTTAAGTTTGGGGCTCAGAGTGATATGGTGCCATCGACTAACATCAACACATTCAAATTATTGAACCTTTAATGTGATATTAATAAATATAACTAAAGCCAAATTTACTTATCAACTTTGTACATTACTTGTATCCATAAATCTTTAAGCTGTTAACATTTGGTCTGATAAGAAGTATTTTATATAAAACTTACAGCTAAAGTTGATTTCAGGAAGAAATTGAATTAAGAATTCACGTATATTCCAATGCAAGTGGAATTTGTAAAACTGAGTAAGTAGAAATCCTTTTGGATGTGTCTGAATTTAATTTTCCCCCTTTTCTTGGGTGATATCAGGTATTTCCTTTGCTTATTGAGAAGTTCTCTCTCGAGGAGCAGGCATCTTTAGTTTGGCAGTTTCTTTGCAGTATTCCTGTGAACATGATGACAGAATTTCTTCCATGGCTTTCAAGATCCATATCACCTGATGAACGACTGGATTTGCAGAATTGCTTAATCAAGATAGTGCCAGAGGAAAAGCTTCTTCAAAAGGTGTGGTTTTAAATTTTAAATTCTGTATAAGGCATTGCTGATTCCTTTTCTTGTTGATGTTGCTTTATGGGTTGAAGCTGATATGTGATTATAATATATACAATTCTTACTTATTGAAGGTATTTTCAAGTGGATGGAAGGGAGAAGCAGTGTTAACACAGTTGACAGTTGCGTAAAACATTCTCAAGTTCAATCTAGTAGTAGCCCATCAACTGGAAAAAGGAAATATTCTGGATCTACCCTGGATGACTCTGATGCCATTGGAACACATCCTATAGATGAAATATTGCTCTGGCATAATGCAATTAGAAAATAGCTAAGTGAGATAGCAGTGGAGACCAGAAAGATACAAAGTTCAGGGGATTTTACAAATCTATCCTCTTTTAATCAAAGATTGCAGTTCATTGCTGAAGTTTGTATATTTCATAGGTACCACCTTAGTTTAGCTTACCCAATTATGTTTCTTTTAAAAATTTCCATACTTGATTCATGGTACTGTATGTATTTTTCTGCAAACTTATAGTATTGTAAATCTGATGTTATTTGAATAGCAAAGACAACCTTCCATGTCTGAGGTATTGATTATTTATTACTGGCAATGTAGTATTGCTGAGGACAAAGTTATTTTTCCAGCAGTAGATGGAGAATTGTCATTTTTTCAGGAGCATGCTGAAGAAGAAAGCCAATTTAATGACTTTCGGTGTTTGGTTGAAGGTATTCAAAGTGAAGGAGCAACATCTAATTCAGAAGTTGAATTCTTTTCAAAGTTATGCTCACATGCTGATCATATAATGGAAACCATAGAGACATTTCCGTAATGAAGAAGTTCAGGTGAGTCATAAATGTTTATGTGATAATGTTTGGAGGTGTTTGTTGGAAATTCGGAATTAGTTAGCAAATTTGATTTTATTCTGCAACATAAAGATTGATATATTTGGTTTGTGGGATATGCATCATATGTTCAAAGTTGATAAATATAACCAATTCTCATATATATTAGTTAATTAACCGAATTTTATCATAAGTATGACACTGAAAGTTTTTGTTTCATAGTGCGTAATTAAATTTTATTCTGTGATTTTGACAAGATAGTTGCAACACAAGTTACCTTTCAAGGAATGTTAAATGCGCTTAATTGATCTATTCCATAGGTCCTTCCACTTGCAAGAAAGCACTTTAGCTTTAAAAGGCAATGCGAACTTCTGTATCAAAGCTTGTGCATGATGCCTCTGAAATTGATTGAGCGTGTCCTTCCATGGTTGATAGGATCATTAACAGCAGAAGAAACAAAGATGTTTCTGAGAAACATGCAGTTGGCAAGTTATATGTCTATTTTAATATATTTGCCTGCTTAAAGAAATGAAATTTCACAATTTCATCCGACAATTTTTCATCCAAAAACAAAAGTCTATATCTGACAATATCCCAATCTGTTTCAGTTCCAGAAATGGATTCTGCTATAGTTACACTCTTCTCTGGGTGGGCTTGCAAGGCTCGTATTGAAGGTCTATGTTTGTCTTCTGGTGCTTCAGGCTGCTGTCCTGTTCAAAGACTTTCTGATACAGAAGAAAACATTGCTTGGCCATTCTGTGCTTGTGCTTCCGCATCATCTGTAAGAGATTGTTTAGTATTAGACAAATCAGATGGGAACATAAAGTCAGCCAAGCGAAACTTATTAGAGTCCCACAACTAGGGGTGTTCATGGTTCAGTTTTTTCATAAACTGAACTGAAACTGCACTAAACCATTTTAAATGGTTTAGAAACTGAACCAAACTACTTTGTCAAATAAGAAACTGGTTTTAAACCAGTTTACAATACAGTGCACCAGTTTAAACCAGTTCATAAAAATAAAACCAGTTTTAATTGAAAAAACCAGTTTAAACTGGTTTATAGGCTAAAACTAGTTTTAACTTTTAACATAT